>NC_140580.1:328676411-331076884 GCF_964204655.1 Triturus cristatus
GCTACAAACAAACAGGAACGGCATGGTGAGCAAAAAAACGATGGATTTAGGCCCAGAGCGCAGTACTGTGGGTGAATGTTTGACATTGTTCAGCATTCCATCCATCAATTGTTCTTTTTGCATTTAGAGATTAACACATCAAATTAGAAGGCTGTGGATTTGAGATAATCCTTTACATTATTGGTAATGTTTCACAAAGCACTCTGAGCCCATACTGCTGGCAATACAGTGCCACATATAGCTCTTTTAACATAAGATAACATAACATAAAACAGGGAAGTGTTGCCTTGTGGAAGAGGGAGGACGTTTCAGTAAGTAGTGACTGAGCATATCATTCTCAAGTCTACCTGAATATAACAGTTTCCCTAGTTTAAAAAAATGTAATCTATTTGCAGATGAACAATGTGTTGCTAAATCTCTTTTAGATGGCTATAAATACAACTAAAATATCTGAATAAACAAACATTACTATCAGCCTGTCAGAATGGGCTATCATTCCTAGAGTACAACAATTAATGATAGTAGCACTTAAAACGAGGGACTGGGACAATGTACTCTGGCTAAATAAATTGTGAAGAATCACTATGGGCCAGATTACGATGACAGTAGGACTGCCACCGACAGCCCGTCGGTGGTGGTCCCACCACCATCGTAATAATGATTACAGCCCACCACATTAGGATGGCAGGCGGATGGTTAGCGGTCGTAGAGATCGACCGCCACGGATCCGATGGGCTAAAGGAGCCTGTTGGTCCGTTGGAGGGACTTGTATCTATACAACGGTGGGGGGTCCCTGCCAGGCACCACCGTAGGGATTACAATGTCCCTTCCCGCCGGCTGTTTCATGGCGGTTTACCCACCATGAAAAGGCAGGCGGAAAGGGACATTGGGAGCCCGTAGCGGGCCCCCTTCGTCCTGGCCCTCCGAATTAGCCCCTGGGGGGCACCTATTGTGCCCCCCCAACATATCCCTGCACCATGTGGAAGGCACCACATGGTGCCTGCCACATAGTGCAAGGATATGCACGGGGTGCATATTTTGTACTGCGCCGTGTGCTGCAGCCCGCAGCACCCACCGCAATATAAAATATACACTTTGCGACCGCCTTGAAGGCGGTCGCATCGTGATCCAGGGTGCGGGACCTCTGGCATTTTGTCAGTTGGTCCCGTTCCCCACCAGGATGGCGGTCAGACGTAAGTCCGACCGCCATCCTAATCAGACCCTAAATTCTTATCTCCCATTGTAAACATGCAAGATGATGGTCTGTAAGTGCTAACTCACTACAACACATCTATCAAAGGAGAAAGGACATGAAGAGACATGTTCAACCATTTTCAGGGTGACACTTGTGAGATATGACATTGCTCCCTGAACTTGGTGCTCCATATTCCATACAACCCCATAAAAATAAGATCATTGCTTTATATGAACAATGCTAAGGTATTTATAATTTTGGGGAATTCATATCTACCCTTACAAGGCTTTATTATGAGTCGCCTGTTATTTTAGAAATAAATACTTCACATTGTAAATACAGAAAATACTGGGGCAGTATTTACTGGGTGCAGTTTTACTTCCCTATTGCCTAGTCACACACTGCAGAATGGTGGATATTGCTATATTATTCAGTGTTTCCCCATTTCTGAGCTGCAAAACTGGAAATGTGCGATATTTTCCCATTACGATGTCAGACGGACCACAATCGCCAGCAGCGGTCCGACCTCTGCATTACCATGCGGTCAGTCAGACCGCTGTAGGCTTGGGAAATGATCGACACCTCCAACAGGATTGTAGCTCCCTTCAGGGCATCAGTCAGACAGATAATCCACAAATGGCGGCTCTGCCTCCTCAGGCACCCTGTCAGGATTATGATGTCCATTTCCAATAGCCTTTCAGCCTTTCAATGTCGGCCTTTATGACATGGAAAGGCTGTCAGAAAGTGATTTTGGGGGACCCTAGCAGGGCCCCAGTCCCCCTGCTGCCTCCGCTATGAGGCCTGGGGGGCATCTGTGGTGCCCCCCCCAAACAACAATGCCTCGTGTGGCAGGCACTCCTTGGTGCCTGCCACATGGGGCAGGGATGTTTAAAAAGTGTGTTTTTTCTATTGAGGCTTGTGCTGCAGCCGGCAGCACAAGCCGCAATAGAAAACCTACACTTTCCGACCACAGTGATGGAGGTCGCATCATAATCATGACAGCGGGACTGCCGACTAATTGTCGGCGGTCCCTTTCTGCGTCCGACCGACATTGTAATACGGCCCTGAATGTCAGCTTATATCCAGCAAAACTTGTGAGGGAAAACTATGCAGAATTTATTCACCATTTGCAATCCCTTATTGGGTGCTAAACCCTGTTTGCTCCGGAATCTGAATTAATCACCGTCTAGGTATGAGGGCACGAAATCTGGATTTCATAGAACATGAAATGCTTTACTTTTGAAAAATTTAAACCTTACACATTTCCTTTGTTACTAAAGGCACAGCGACATTTGGATTATGGGTCAGATAAATGATGCCCAATTATCACTGTCAGAAACTGTCCAGCAGACCACATTCCCACAGCTTGGTCAAAGCTCCTGAGTCCTATGACTTTCAGCTGTATACGTTCACACAGCTCCAACAATGTACACCAGCCACAGTGCTCACACCTTCCTTCAAACGGTATTCACACAGCTCTGACAAAGACCACTGCTTCAGGACTCTTTGCAGTTGATGAAGGTGTGGCACAAGGAAGCACAGATTGTTACATGTAGCAAATTGGCAAGTTCAATAAGGATAGATTAACAAGGCACGTTTTTACATAGCATTTCATACCACACTTCTGCCATTTCTATGCACTCTAAATAGAGGTATTACTATTAACCAATTAATGGGCCTCAGTTTACCAACCTCATAAGATGGAACGCGGAGTCTGCCACGCAAGAATCAAACTCATGATCTCCAGAACACTGAATATCTCAGCAGCAATCCTTTAACTCACTGGGCCATCATCCTGGCTACCAGATTCAAGAGTACTGTAAACTCCCACAAGGGGGATAGCATTCTGGAAGGGGCATGTCCCATGCAGAAAGAGTGCTGTAAAGACGGTCAGAGGGTTTATGAGGCTCCTGTGCAGATCTCAGACTGCAGCTGAAGGATAGCATTGCATTCAGGTGCTAAATAGAGGCAGGAATGAGCTATGGGCTGTCCAATGTTTAGAAACCTTATGTTCCTGCTGGGAGGACATATTATGTGATCTTGGATATCTTGTCTCTTTTTTCTCAAAGCACTGTGAAGGTCCGGGCATAAATACAAAATATTTCTCCAAGGAGGAATGATGGCCCCATTGTATGGTTTGGTTTGGTCCTCTCTTGGCTAAGGTTTCTTCCATGCAAGTGCTGATGTTCCTCTTTATTACCATCTCAAAGATGATTTTTTTTTCTAAAAGCTTCCATGGAAAAGCTCTTTGCTGCAACACCTTCTCATAATTTACCATTTGAAAATGGTGCCTGCTCTGAGGCGTTTCTGCAGATTTCATCTTCAAACAGTGAAAGCAGAAGAAAGGGGCATCCTGCCAATTAGGTCAATTCAGTCCCTCCATTCAACACCATTGGTGGAGACCTCACCTGCCAACCCCTCCCATCTTCACAAGTCAGATGTGGCAGTAGTACAGGGAGGAAAGGAGCCTCCTTTCAGGTTGTACCTTGCCTAGGATGCAATGCAGATAATGCATGGCTTTCATTAGCTTTTCACACAGGCCTAATTGTATTTTAGGAACATGCGTGCTCCTCACAATAAAGTCCACGCACTTCATTGTGAGGAGCACGCATGTGAAAGTGAAAGTGGAAATGTGCACCTTAATAGTAACATAGGTCAAGACCTGACGTGGTTGACCCGGGCTCGGACCCCCATGGGGACACAGCCACCGTCGCATCCTGGTGTTGTTTAGCAAATGTCAATCAGTGCTACTTTGAGGTCTAAAATGTTGTAGTTTGTCCCCAAGGTGAACACTGATTTTCGTAGGATAGAGCATGGCATGATGAACTCCCTTGTTGGGTATCAATATCTTGGCTTCAAGGAATTTCCATCTGGTGACCCACAACATGATCGTGAAGTCGAGAAAAATGCCAATGTCGGTGCCTTGGTAGCACAATGGGCCCCGCTTACTGGCGAGCAGCAGGACTGCCTCCCTGTCCCGAGGGTTCAGTAGTCGCTCAATGGTGGGACATCAGGAACTGACCTTAGAGTGAGTGAGTGGTAGGCGCACTCGACCATGAAGATTTTGGTGAAATTGTCACAGGTGAACAACTCTTGCAGGAGAGTTTCCCAGAAGAGTTCCATCTTGGTTGTGTTGGTGGAATCGGCCAGGCCTAAAATTCAGATATTATGATGGGACATCGTGCCTCCAAGTATTCATTCTTGGCTGCTACCACTAGAAGTGTCCTCTCCAGGACTTGCAGTCTGGTTGAATGGTCCATGTCCCAATACTCCAGTTCTGATATATTTCGCTCATCTCCTTCAAGTTGTGCATTATGGCTGTCCAGTCCTTCAGTGAGGCTATCCAGGTGCGTGGTCACAGAGTCCAACTTCCCATCCCATGACTGTGTGGACTGCCTTGAGTTCTTGTAGGAGTCGCATGGTGCCCTTCTCGGGTTCCAACGCAAAGCACATCTTGGCTGTCCCTCGTAGCTTTATGTTGATTGAATGTGAGTTTGCCATAGCACTTGTCAAAATTGCCCATTGTGGCACCATGACTCCAGTTCAGTAGCCAACATCAGCAAATGAAATCACTCTTAGCCAGTGGTGTGAGGTCTGGAGAGAGACAGAGTCTGCAGGATCACCAGCAGTGCCGTTGTTGGCAGTCACACTGCCCACGGAGTACAGTGTGGGCAAAGAGGCAGGTAGTGCCAGTAGGCAGAGCCCGGAGGGCATAGGAGCAGGGAAGGTGTCCCGCAGAAGAGAAATAGCTAAAGGAGCAGAAGGTGGGCGAGGGTGAGCCCCTGTCCTCACCTCACCCTTCACACAGCCACGGGCCACGGCAAGCTGGTCTGTTCCAGGCCCACACCAACAAGGGCCACAGAAGTAGGCAAGAGCCTCTGGGTTCAGGGAGCATCCGGCTGTCAGCTGCATGCACACAGGAGTAGGTAGCTGATGCCGTCAGGGCACATCCCACCCCTCAACCAGTCAAAGCGACAACCACAAGGGGCAGGGAGGCATGAAGCAAATGAATGGAGAGGGAGGTCCACCACAGCACCCCCAGGTTGATGTGCGCACCCTTGGCAAAACCAGCTGCACCTGGCCATGACCCAACAAGGTCAGGTGATTGCGCAGCCAGACTAACACAACTCACACGGGCTCAAAAGTGGTCCACTGCATCCACATGGGGGCAGCACATGACCGCCCCTTCATTAGGAACCCAGTCAGCTTCCGGGGATACAAGCTGCTCACATCTTCCCTGGGTCGCACCCGGGTGACCCGACTCCTATTCCTTTAGAGCATCACCTGCCCGCACTGGCTGCATCAATTAAATCCTCACAACCTGGGAAGTCGGCGGGTGTTAGACATTGGCTGAATGGGGGCCACTTAGGTGGGGTTAAACTGATTTCCCAATCGCCGGAGCCCTGCAGCTAAGTGGCCATCTTGGAACCCGGCAGGCCACACCACCTGTGTGGAACTGGTGCATCCGCTATATCAAGTCACCGGCTGTCTGTGTGGTTACCACCGGTATGTGACCAGCATCTAATCCAATGAAGTAGAGTGCTGATGAATTGTCTCCATTCATGTCTCCTGATTCTGACGCTGTCCCTGCCGCCAACATCTTATGCACTGCTGCCGTCATTGAGACTACCTGGTGAGCCTCCTCAGCTTACTGTTCCATAGACGCAAGTTTTGGCATCCCCACACCGATATGTCTAGTCTACTGCTTCTTGTGGTTTTCTTCTTTGCCTTGGGCACTCACATTCTGATGGGGTCTTGTCTGTTCTGTGGAAGTCTGCTGCCATGCCCAGTCCTAAGCCACCTCAGGTTCGGGAAAGAAGAAGAACTTCTAATCTTTGACAATCTAAAGTTTAGCCGGGAAGTTTCAGCCCCATCTTGAGCAACCTCCTCTTACCTCCATAAAGGAAGCTCCTTGGCTTTGGAATGCAAAAGTTTAGTGATGAAAAATCAACACTTTCTTATCCTCTCCTACATAGTGGCCTGTTTTCCTTGCAGCTTGCAGGGTGGCAATGCAGTAAAGGAAGTGTATCAGCTTGGCCACAATAAGAATTGGGGCCTCTTTAGGGGGTCCCTTTTTTGCTGGGACCTTATGTGCCCTCTCCAGTGGGAAGACTTTTGATGAGTCCTGAAGAATACTTCAGTGGGAAGCCAGTTGTTCAGAAAGTACAGCATGTCGCTCCCCTCCATGCTCTCAGAGAAACCCATTACATGGATATTGCTCATATGGCCCTGCCCTTTGCGTCCTCCACCCTCTGTTCCAGGAACCGCACACTGTCTCTGAGATCTTTAATTGTCTGTATCATGTCTGCGGCCTGGGGGCTGAGCGTTCGGAGTATGCTTTCAGTACACGCTCTGCCGGCTCACACTGGTCTTCCCACAGAAGGCCCATGTCCACTGCCACTGCATCAATCTTGGATTCAAGAGACTCTCTACTCGTAATGATTGTGTTCAGGATCATGTTCAATTTGATCCTCCCCTCTGTTTTGTGCTTGATTCTTGTTACCTGCTGTCCCTTCTGAGCCTGTTTCACCTGGGCCCTGGTCTGAGGATACAACGAAGCTGTGCTTCCTCCATTATCATATTTGCATAGTTCAAGAATGGAAGGATATGGAAGGTATTACAAGTCCAGCATTCTTCACCACAACAGGGTGACATCTTGCACAGTGTTGGCCTGATGTATGACACAATCACGCATGCTTTTACAACGCATTACATTATAACGCAGGCACTACAATGAACGCGTTTTACCCACGCGTTTCATTACCATGAAAGTTGTTACAAAGACTTCCCGTGGGGAAGCGCTAGGCTTTGGAATAGTATATAATACTATTCCAACTCCAGTCTGTGCAACAGTAGCAAAGGTGTTGGATATAAATTCAACAACATTTATGCCTAATGCAAGTGGTTGTAATGACTTGTTTGGTAATGGAACGCTTGGTAATGGAACGTGTGATAACAACATATTCGATGTATTGTCCACGCTGTAATGGTAGTGCGTAATTCTGGCGACGTAGTAAAGGCTGTTTCCCGTGGTGGCCTGCTTTTGGTTCTCCCACAGATGACATTGGGTCCTTGCCCAGGCGGGTGGGGGGATGGACAGCAACCGAAGCATGAGCAGCCAATCTCCATCCGGGCGGCCACCCATCCTTTCACCTCTCAGCAGGATGCTTTCACTGAATGTGTGGATCACGTTAAAGAGGAGTAGGAATGAAGTACAATGTAATACCACTTATCATATCTAGAAGCCCATCGGTCAGAGGAATACAATGCCAGGCCCTTCAATTCATGCAGTTGGGCACTGTAACATGTTTCTGCTGGTGCTAGCTGGGCAGTGCTCACTAAGGCCAAAGGCAGTGCATTGGTATTTTCATGTTCATACTAGAATCCTTTCAGCCTAGAAAAGTTTTCTTATGATAATTTGAGGGGCTTGCTTTCATTTCTGTAGTGACTGGTGTACTTATGTTTTTCAGTTCCTGTGTAGCACACTCAAGCCTTGGAAGTATGTGGTACAGTCCTAGTTGCCATTCCTCTCATGCAGTCCAGTCAATCATAATACATACATTCCATAAATCGCAAAAACCACATGGTCCAAAAAGCACATTGCTCCCTAGTCAGGGAAGTTTTATCCTTTTTCCACAACATTGGGTCATAGCTAGCAGACCATACAGCAGAAACCAGTTGATGCAAATTTCAGTGTTTTGATAATTTCTTAAGTACCACCTTCAGCAGGACGAAAATGATTAATACAAACCTTAATTTATCTGCTGCTGTGTTAAATCTTGCTCTGTAGGTCTGTTTAGCCACATTTAACACTTTGGACATACTTGAAATGAAGAGAACAGGATGCCAATGCAATTCTTGTATATCCCCTGTCTCATGGCTGAAGGACCCTGGTTTTGTCCTCCCAGACTGCTGTGTCTGGGTTTGTTGGTGTTAGTTGTGATAGGACACTAGGATTACCATAGCACACTCCCCATACACACACACACCCCAGTCCTCAGAGCCCTAGTTGAGTATGGCTGAAGGCTTTCACCAACTTGTATATGTCCTGACACATGGTATTTGCATCTGTTTTGTGTAAGGCAGACAGGAGCTGCTGCAAACCTAGGTAGGGTTACCCCTTGGGACTTTTACCACATTGGTTATGGAGGGGCCAGAAGTCACTCTACCCACTAGTTAGAGCCAAACATACATGTATTCTCAAAGGAACCCTCTTCAGAACACTCTCTGGACCTGCGGTGGAGCAGATGTGGACTAGACCTGCTGTCTGTGACCTGGAAAAAGCCCATATGAACTAGATGTGCTCCTTCTTGTAACAAGGACAAAGAAGTGGACTCAAAGAGTCAATTTGGCTGACCTCCTGTGTGGCTGTAGGGAGACAAAAATCTGTAAGAGGCCTTTCCCTGGAAGTACCTGTTAGACCTGTCATACGTGTACCTCCACCTCCTGTATTTTTGATGTTATGCTGGACTTCGTTTTCACTGGTTTATGTAATCTGGTCACTTTAACACTGCTGATCAGTGCTAAAGTACAAGTGCTCCATGTGTAAATTATGATTCTGATTGGTTATCTATGATTGGCATATTTGATTTACTGGTAAGTCCATAATAAAGTGCACTTGGTGTTCTCAGGGACTGTAAATCAAATGCTACTAGTGGTCCCAATCAATGACGGACACCAGACTGTCTGAAGGAAGTTTTGATTGAATTGAAATTGTTCCTGGTCTGCCACCACTCGTATGAATTCAAAAGGGGTTGGCATTTTATATATTTGACTACAGCTATGTGGCGAGCATAAATATTTGGACAGCCGTCACAACATTATTGTAGATTGTTGGAGGCCACTCTGCACTCCTTTTCTGTGAATCATCATCTGTATGATGTATACATATGGTTACGTTCATTTACTGTTCTAGGGTCCTCAGTCCACAAAAGAACATTTCATCCTGAAGATGGTCTTATAGATGTTAGCACGAGACAAGACCGAAACATTGACAATCATACCCATTTTTATTTGTAAATGTTCTTTTGGAATTTTTAAATGTATCGTCAATTATGTTTTCCTCATTTGTAAATATTTGAAATGGGCTATAACAAAAGTGTTTATGAGGAAAATAGTTACTGTGAAGAAAATGTATCTGTCACTTTTGTATTTATGTGTATAATATGTTGTACCCTTTTCTGTAATAGAACTTTCTACATAAATTTGTACTCTAAAAGTATACACCCGGTTTTCACTGTCTGGAATTTCTTTTGTTTCTCTTTGTTGATTAACTGGCCTTGAATGAATATAATTAATGTTGTTGATTGATTTGCTACTAGCCACTAATAAGGGCTTCATCCCTAGTAGACACTCTTACCAATTTTTGACTAGTGGGCCTGCAGCACTGGTTGGTACACCAACGTGAATAGGCCTGTATACTTGTCTCAGGCCTGCCATTGCAGTGTCTGTGAGTGCAGTTTTAAACTGCCATGTCGACCTAGCAAGTGCACCCACTTGCAAGGCCCTAACCTTCCCTTTTACTACATGTAAGGCACATCTAACATAGGTCCGAGGAACCCCCATGAGCAGGGTGCAGTGTATGTGACATGTAGGACCTGTACTGGTGTGTTTTACATGTCTGGATAGTGAAATGCTGCTAATTTAGCTTTTTCACTAATTGCAATGACTAGCTCTCCCCTAGGCTATCATTGGAGCTGCCTTGTAACATTTTACAAATGTAACTTTCAATTGGGAGCAACTAGAGATTTAGAGTTGGGGCTCTCTGAGATCAGAATTTAAAAGCACATCTTTTAGTAAAGATGTTTTTTTGATTGTGGGTTTGAAAATGGCACTTTTAGAAAGTGGGAATTTTCTTGTTTAACCCTCCCGTGCCTCACTCAGCCTGCCTGTGGAATCAACGTCTGGTTTACACTGATAGGGGCCTGTTTGTGCATTCATTCTAGACAGTACCTGTAAGAAAGTGTCTCTGTATATACTGTTCCCAAATAGGTACAGTGTGCACAGAGTCCACGGTCCCCAGCGGTTTGGCAGAGGCTAAAGTTAGATATAACCTTACTCTCTAAAGTGGTGGCTTGGTCGATAAGTAAGGCAGTATCAAAGGACAGTGTAAAGCATTTGTTGTACACACTCAGTTAGAAAATGGTCTCACACACTCAAGAGCTGAACTCTAGGCCAATGGTTTGTATATAAAAATATATAGTTGTTTTATTTTAGAACCAACAATAGGTATCAAAATATACTTTCTCAGAATGAGATGCTTTAGTTAAATACTTCAATAGGCAAAAGACTTATGAATGAAATAGTTACAGTTGTTGCAATTGGCAACACAATTCAAACACAATTTTACATTGAGCTCAATGGGAATTTCTAGTTAAATGCAATTGAGTTCTTTTAGGATTACTTTTCTTACCACAGGACTGGATCCTAGATTCAGTCCTGGGACATCTCCTGTAAACAGTTGAGTAAAAACGTTTTGGTTACAGTTATGATTTTTAAGGAATATTATTGTATTTTCACATAGAATCATCAATGTTATCCTATGGGAGGAAATTCACTTAGCAGGTAAATAGGGTTATCGTTACTTTTTCTTACTCAGTGTTGGATCCTGGACCCAGCACTGGTGCATCTCCTGTAAACAGTTGAAAGAATGCGTTTTTGTTATACAGGCAATTTTTAGCAAATATTGTAAGTTTCAAAAGTCGACACAGAAGAATTTCTGGCAAAAAACAGGCAATGTTATCCTATGGAGGAAAAGGCAGAGTGTGTGTGTGTGTCAGGGCACAGGGCCTCTAAGGGTGGCACAATGAGTGCTGCAGCCCTTAGGGCAGTGCTTAATTTGTGCCGGTGCTTAGCACCGGCACATATTTTTCAGGGCCGGGTCTATGTCTCCGGGACACTGGCTGTGATTGCCAATGCTTGTTGGTCGCCGTGTTACACTGTTTAATGGTCCGATTTCTGTTTCTAACATCACACTAATTGTCTCGGAAGCGGAAGTCGAGTTAACTTGCAGTTGCTGTAGAACTGAGAGGTGAAGAGAAGTTTTCCTGCTCGGACACTGCTTGTTCGTACGGAGCGCACTAGAGATGGAGAGAAGAAATCATTGATCTGCCTCCGTTTTATTGGTATGTGTTGAATGGTGGGACTCGCCCCTTTAAGAGACCCCCAGTTTTTTCATCCCACTTAAAGCCCTGCACGAGGCCAATTCCTGCTGTCAAGAAATATAAAAAATTGCATGTACATGGTAATGCTTAAGATATTTAATGACAGGGCCCCGAAACTAACAACGGACTACATCCAATTTCCAAGCACTTTGTTCGCATTTTAGCCATCCCTGCACTGCCTGGCAATTGTTTACGTACATAATAATGCAAACAATAAAGTGATGCACACGTTCCAGGTTTTTGACTGTAGGCAGGCACAGAAATAAAATATCTGTTAGTGAGCTGCCAAGCTCCGTGACAGGGTGTTGACGGTGAACTGACGGCTCTGCCTCCTGAACTGAGGACCCCCCTGACCTCCAGAAATCTACCCCGACAGGGGAGCCAGGCCCTGCTGCTGTGCCTATGGGGCCCAGGGTGTGTGCGAGAGGGGGAATAAGCCCAAAGTGATTTGAGGCATGTGTGATTTTTTCCGCCTTCCTCTGTGACTTCTAGGCAAATGTGAGATTTTTTTCAAAGGTAGGATCTGCCACTCTGTTATGAGATGCTTAAATATAGTGCGTCATTAGTGAATGTAGTAAATTATTACAAGCAACTAGGTGTCATTTTCTCATTAACAGGTGTCATATGGCTACAGAGCATACCTTTAAGCTTACTGTCTCCCACTTACTATTGTTAATACATATATCATTTGCTAAGCATTAAAGGCCCTGCATTGTTTTCCATTTATGCATAGGTGTCCGTGTCCACTGTGCCATCTCTCAGCCACAGCGCATTTTCAGACCGGCATTCCCTGAAGTTAGTTATTTACACCTGCTATGTATGTGTGCTGTGCAGACAGAATTATGAGTCAGTCGCCAGTAAGTTGAGCTGCACAGTAATGAGGAGTGAGAATTATATTTCTTTGCTGCAGCGTGATAGTTTAAAAGGAAATATACCAAGTTTTGGACAGGCGTATGTGGTGTTGGACAATGAATGGGATTCTTTAATGTCAGTCATTGTGTAGTCGTCCTCACACCTCCAAGCAAGGTAACAAAGGAAGGAAAAGAGTTGGGCTGCAGTTTGAATAATGTTGAATGTGTATATAAAATCAGGGGGAGAGCAATAAAGTTAAATGCACGGTTTTGCAGTAGCTCATACATCTTGCTGCAAGGCTATATAAAATCAGGGGTACCTCTTGGACCTGCCCTGCAGGTTTGGGTGTGCACTGTAAACTAATAATGAGAGGCATGCGGGCTCGAGATGGGCAACAAATCGAAAATGTGTTTTTCATTTTAGTTCTAATGTCGTTCTCGCTGGAAGCTTCCTTTGTGTGTGCGTTTGTTTTCCGGCATTTTTCTGCCTCAGCCTTTGTGTGTGGATCTTACTCTATGTGCCCTGGTTACTTTAAGCGTAAAGACAGTGAGTAAGTGTTAAAAAATAAGGTGCAGCTGCGAAGCGATAAATGAATAAGCTCTTTCATTTTGTTTTGTGTAGCTTCCATCTAAGGCACTTTCAAGGAAATTAGATAATGCTGGGAAATGTTACCTTCAGTGGTCTTCCCCCATCTCGCCTGAGAAAAGGGTTGGATTGTATACCTGGGTTCTGATATGGGCCGGCTTTTAGCATGGCGAGCTAGGCCTAAGCCACCAATCCTAAAACGAGCGCACGTAGCTGTCTCAGTTAAAGCCTGCATCAACAACAACGTCCCTCTTGAATCCAATTATTTAGATTAATTTGCTTTAAATCTTTTTTTATTTTTACTTGCCGCAGGTGCAGTTTTACATCCCATTAAACCCCTCCCATCTCCCTCTTCCCCTCTGCGCACCAGCACCGATCTGGTTCTAATTCGGTCTTATTCACAACACATTCTGCAATTATAAGCAAATCACTTTATACTCCACAATTGCGATACTACTCGATTACAGCCTGATTCCTGTCCTACAGATTCTACTGCCCTACATATATTTCTATTTATACCTTGCATTTGAGAAGCTAAAACTATAATAGGTGTTATCTGTACAGTGTTTCACTGCTCATTGAAATCAGGCTTCTGTTAGTATGAAGCAAAACAAAATAAGCACTAACAAAACCAATACATTGGACTTTTGAATAGTGGAAGCAGAAATGCATGCAAACACACAATATCAATGGGCAATTAACAGAAATCACATGTTCAAACAGACAGAGCAATGTCTCTACAGATATTCATACATATAAAACCAACCAAAAGAAAAAGGGTACACTTTCAGCCCAGTCTGTAAGTGGTGCCCCCATGACTGGCAGCAAAGTTACTCTGAAGTGTCGTACCAGAGCAGTGTATGGCCGGAAGTTGCTTATATGAAGAGCCAGGTCTTCAGCTTCTTGCTGAACTCAAGAAGTGAGGAGCTGGCTATGATGTGTTGAGGCTTGTGGATGTAGGTGGAGCCAATAAAGGAAGTGGGTGGAGCCAGTGAATGAAGTGGTCAGAGCTGGGGGAGTGGGTGTGGCCTCCTACAAAAATTTGAGCACCTGCACTTAATATTTTACAAATTAAGCACTGCCTTAGGGGCCTTCTCTGGTCACAGGGCCCTGGGTACCTAGGGTACCATTTACCAGGGGCTGACATGTGGCCAGAGATGCCAATTGGGTTTAGGCTGTTAGGCAGTTTTAGGGAAGGAACACAGGCCCTGGGCACCTGATTGGCAGGAGCCCAGGGCACACCAAGTCAAAGAGCATCAGTAGCCTGGAAACAAAAAAATAAAAGGGGGGGGGGGGTTTACTGCAACATAAACCCACTTTCTCACAGTACCACAAAGGGAGTTAAGGTGTGCCATAGATATCCTGATATCCCATCACCAGGCTTGTGGGCCCTTCCTGAGCCAGAGTGGTGAAAGAAATTGTCACTGATATTGAATAGGGCTGTGCCTCTCACAATGCTGCCTCCACCCCCTAGTGTGTGTCTGGAGCCAAGACTGGTAAAGACAAGAACTTGTGCAATACAAAGACAATCCTTTGAAGAATGCCTATTTCTAAGGCCAAAAAAGGGGTATAAGTATTGGACCTAAACCCCCAGAACTTTAGAACACTTCTGGATCAAGAGGAGACTCTGCCAAGGAGAAGAGCTGAAGAGCTGTAAGGAGGAGTACTGCCCCTTTACTGTATGTTGCTTTGCTGGGTTTGCCTGCAGTTGCTGCTTCTACTTTGAAGAGGAAAAGGACTGGACTTTGCTGTGTATCCCGCTTGTGATGTTTCCCCAAGGGCTTGTGTGTGCTTGCCTCCTGTTAAAAAGTCTCAAGGCCATCAAAGACTTCACCTACAGCATCCCTGAACTCCACTGTTAGGAGGTCTGACCTGTCAAGTAGTGCCAATTCCAGTTCTGGGCCCTTGAAGGTTGCTCCTGCTGCAAAACTCTACAAAAGCCTTCAAAATAAACACTTCGCCTTTCCAGTGCCTGTTTGTTTGCGCCGCAGCACTGCCGTGTGGGAAAAGTCTCTACGCATGGCCACCATGCACCAGAAGAAATCAATGCAGCAGCTGCCCACGGCCTAAGAAACCGCCACAGCCTGAGTTCAGCACACCATGTTTTCGAGGTCCAAGACCCCAGCACTGACACCGGTGCAGGCCCTGCTGTGCGGCTGAAAGAATCTACGCATCGTGGGCCTGCGGCTGAAGAAATTGACGCAGCAATGTTTGCCGCTGCCGTATCAACCTCCAGCACGTCCGGATTTCCACGCATTGCACCTGTGCACCACATTTTCTACCACTATACCCACAGACTAGAACCATCTTTGATTTCGAAGCATCGCTTCCCCTTACAGTCTGGATTTGATGCAACACTTCACACTTCTTCTGCGTGCAGCAGAACTGACGCATCACCTCCCCAAGGACTCAGAGATCGACGCATTGCTGTGTTTTCTGACGCTTCCCTCCCGTGTGGCTATTTTTCTTTAGGAGTTTTCATACACCTAAGGTACTTTGTGTAAAGTAAAAGCACCACATCCATAGAGTTCTATGGACAAATTTGCTTAAAACTTTAAAAATAGATATCTTGAGTTCTGTATGTTGGATTTTTTTTGTTT
This sequence comes from Triturus cristatus, assembly GCF_964204655.1. Classification (NCBI taxonomy): domain Eukaryota; kingdom Metazoa; phylum Chordata; class Amphibia; order Caudata; family Salamandridae; genus Triturus; species Triturus cristatus. The sequence goes on from NC_140580.1 coordinate 328,691,807, forward strand.
TGGACTGGTTTGGTTTACATATGGATTTTATATTTTTCTAAACTGGTGTGGTGTCCATTTGTAGTGTTTTTACTCTGTTACTGTGTGTTATGTACAAATACATTACACATTGACTCGAGATAGGTCTGACTGCTTATGCCAAGCTACCAAGGGGGTGAGCAGGGATTATCTTGGGCGTATAACTCCCTTACCCTGATTAGAAGAAAGGGTCCCTACTTGGACAGGGTGCATACCACTGCCAACAAGAGACCCTATTTCTAACAGCACCCAGCTGGCCAGTGGCAACCGGGATCTGGACCCTGGGGCATAAGGCAGGCCCCTGCAGCCCATGCCGCGCAGGGGGAGCCCCAACTCTTTAGGGGCCCCACAGCCCTTCAGGGGGGTGGGGAGTTAAGCCCAAGAGGAATGTATATATGAGGGAGTTAGAACTGGCCCTTTTTGCAGGTTTAGCCCCAAATGTTTTGCCTTTTGCCTCCTATTTTTCTGACCCTATTTTATTGGCTATAGGACTCTTGGCACTTTACCACTGCTGATCAGTGCTCTGTATAAATAGTGAATATAAATGGTTATCCATGATTGGCATATTTGATTTACAGGTAAGTCCCTAATAAAGTGCACTCTGTGCACCAAGGCCTGTAAATCAAATGCTACTAGTGGGCTTGCCGCACTGGTTGTATTACCCACAAGTGTAGCCCTCCAAATGTGTCTCAGACCTGCCACTACAGTGTCTGCATGTGCAGTTTTAAACTGCCATTCGACCTGGCAAGTGCACCCACTTGCCAGGCCCTAACTTTGCCTTTTCCTACATGTAAGGCACTCCACAGGTAGGCCCAATGTACCTCTATTGGCAGAGTACAGTGTATGTGAAAGGTAGGACATGTGCTGGTGTGTTTTGTATGTCATGATAGTAAAATACTGTGTATTTTGTTTTTCACTATTGAAAGGCTGTCTGTCCCATAGGTTAACATGGGAGCTGCCTTGTAACATCTTACAAGTGTAACTTTTCATTAAGACAAGATGGAGAAATGGAGGTTAGGCTCTCTGAACTCGGAATTTAATAACACATCTTTTAGTGAAGGCGGTTTTTAAATTGTGTGTTTGAAAATGCCGATTTTAGAGAGAAAAAAAGACACACAATTGATGGACGGAATTCAGAACAAATCAAAACATTTACCCCCAGCCAAGAGATCTGGGTTAAATCCATCATTCTTTTGCTCACCATGCCACCCTAGTTTAGACCTGGACATATACAAATCAGTCTTGACTCTGTGCCTCATGGGAACAGTCCAGCCCGAACTGCCAAGCCAGGTCCTCCCTGGACTGGAAACAAGCATTCTAGGACCGGTTTCAGGGTTTCAGCCCTCGTCAGCCGGGATAGCTTGAATCCAGTGGCACAGTGATCCCAGGTCCCACATCTGGGCATACCCGATGCACTTAGGGCGAGAAAGCAAAAGACACACAATTGATGGACGGAATGCAGAACAAATCAAAACATTCACCCCCAGTCAAGAGATTTTAGAAAGTGGGCAGTTTCTTGCTTTACAAATCTGGGTATCTCTGCCTGTTTGTGTATTCACCGTCTGACTTTGAAGTGACAGGAGTTGGGGATGTACATTCACTCTAGACAATCATAACGGAGTTGAGGTGCATCCTACCTTTCCTGTGTGACTCATAGCTAGGCTGAATAGACCATTCTGCATTTACAGTGGTGGGAGGAGTTTTCACTAGCATCTCCATAGGTTGTGTCTCCTCTGCACAATGCTATCTCTTCACCTGTGGCCAAGCTGGACCAGGAAGGACGGGTTTGTCTGAGCTCATGGACTCTGAAACAAAGACTACAATGAGAAAATGGGTATAAGTATTAGAACTAAAACCCCAGAACTTTAGATTCAATCAAGAGGAACCGCTGCCAAGGAAGAAGAGCTGAAGAAATGTGACGAGGAGTACTTTCCCTTTGCTGTGTGTTGCATTGTTGGGCTGGCCAGCAGTTGCTACTTCTACTTAGGCGAGGACAAAGACTGGACTTTGCTTTGGAACCTGCTTGAGAAGATTCTCCAAGTGCTTGTGTGCCCTTGCCTCCTGTTCTGGAGTCTCAGGCCCACAAAGACTTCACCCACAGCTTCCTATAACTCCACTGCTTGGGGTTCTGACATGCCAAGAGGTGCCTATTCCAGTTCTGGGCCTCTGGAGGTTGTTCCTGCTACAGTAAGCTGGCAAGAACTAAAGTTCTGAAGGAAATTGATGCTTTGCCTTCTTTGCGGCGGAATATTCCGACACACAGCTTTGTGCGGCTGAAAAATTGACGCAGCGCCTGTCAGCAGCCCGAGAATCTGCCGCATGCTGAGTCCCGTGCACTGATGTCCGATGTTGAACACCTCTGCACTGACTCCAACGCAGGCCCTGCTGGGTCGCAAGAAGAATTGATGCATCACGGTTCAGCGGCTGGAGTAAATGACCCAGCACCTGGTTCGTCATGACCTCCAGCGCATCTGAATTTTCCACCCATTGCATCTGTGTGCCAAATCTACAACAACACTGGGGCTGCAGTAAGAAACCAATGCATCTCCTCCCCACACAGTAAGAAACCAACGCATCACCTCCTCTGGAGTAAGGAACCAACGCATTACCCCCCCTGCGTGGCAGTAAGGAACCGACGCATCACCTCCCCTGGAGCAAGGAACTGACACATCACCTTCCATGCTATCTGTGTAAGTGCCGGGACACCCCATTCAGGGTAGCTGCATGCTTTATAAATGTCTTTATTATTATTATTATTCCATGCATGTAAGAACCGACGCATAACCTTCACTGCGGCTGTTTATATGTGATTTTGACACATCCCAGGTACTTTGTGCTGAAAGTGACGCATCCATAGTTTACTATGGACAGAACTGTTTTTACCTTTGAAAAAGTCAAAGTTGGGGGCGTGGCCAGGATGGTGGCGCGGTAGGACGCAGATTTGTGTCCCTCCGGCGCTGCCGTTTACTAGGCTTGTTATATTGCCGGTTCCCGGGGCCTCGGACCACGAGTCTGTGGGGCAGATCGCCGGAGTGTCTCAGGGATCCCTTGTGGCTCAAAGCGCTGCTGAAAACGCGGTGTAAAGGAGCCTCCGAGTTTCTGTGTGAGTGAGGCCTACACGGACCCGCCTGCACCCTAGGGGACGGTCCGGGCCTCGCCGGAGTGCTGTAACCTGGCGAAGCGAGCGCTGCCCTGAATTAGAGAGGGGGTCTACGGCCCACCGAGAGTTGACGGAGCAATGCGGACTCCCTGCAGAAGTGGGTGCGCCTGGACAAGACGGAGCACCCAGCGCCGTGCGTGAACGTATTTTTGGGTGGCGCCATTGCTCGGCGGCGCGGCGGGAGGCGAATTCGGCCGTCGGGCTGATATGGAGCCTCTGACTGCCCGCATTCACCGGTTGCCGGGAGGTATTTCGGACGACGCATGGTCTGGGCGGCGGCCTGATAACTCGACCCCCCTCAGCTGACGGCCCCGGGTGAGCGGTTGAGAAAACTGGGAGCACAGTGCGGTGGCCGGGCCTAGACTGGGCCTCAGCGGTCCGCAGATTGGTGGATGGTGAACATCATGAGTGCAGCCCTAACTGCCAGGGGACTCCGGAGATCTGTCCCAGTATGTAGATGAGCTCCCAGCGAGATTGAGCGACGCCGAACAAGGGGCACGGCGCTACCTACCCTGTCCCGCAGTTTTCTGATGGCATGATCTGATGGCGTCTTCAGGCCTGCGAACAGGGAGGGAGGCGTGGAGGACACCTGGGCAGCGTGCAGACTGGATAGTGAGCAGCCGGACCAGACTCCTTTGGGCAGTCCAGTGCTCTGAGCTGCTTCCCCCTGGGGGGGTGACTTGTGCGGTGCCTTAAGACAAGCGGCAGTGAGAGTGGGCCTGGTGTGGGGCCTTAGAGGTCTGCGGATCCGCGGACAGAGCGTTTTGAGGAGGCAACATCCAGAGGGGCACATGAGACACGAGCGACGTACGGGTGCCCCAGTGAACTGGTGGATGTACGTGTCAGTCGACGGGGCGCGACGTGAGAAGAGGGTCGGAACTGTGGGCCCGAAGACCCTGTGACTGTTAGACCTCTGCACCACGTCACAATAACACAGGGAAACACAAGAGGCAGCGTATCTAGTCCTATTGAGTACTTTCGCCCAGCGGGGGTTGCCTGCATCCATGTTAGTAACTAACGCAGAAGGTGGGACCCATTGTGTTCGCGTCGGAAGGTGCACGGCATGGCAGCAGCGTGCGCTAGGAAGGAGAAGTCACTGAAGGAGCGCCTCCTAAAGCAGTCGGGGCAGTCCGCAACCCAGGTGAGAAGGCGACAAGCACGATGGAGGGCGACGAGTCGCCAGCGACTAAAGCATTCATGGTGGAACTCTTCACGGCCATAAAGGTCGACATCCAGGAACTCAGGTCCCAACTGGCAGCAGAGTTGAAAGAGGTGCGTCGTGATGTGGATGAAATCCGGGAGAGTGTGGCGACCCTCGAGGAGCACGGTGTCAGCTGGGATGAAGCGCTCCATCACTTACAGCAAGACATGCTACGCCTTATGAAGCAGAACATCGATCTTCAGGCTCATGCCAAAGACCTGGAGAACCGTTCCAGGCAGAATAACGTGAGGTTTAGAGGCATTCCTTGGAAGGAGGTAGGGGACAACCTCAGGGCATATGTCGGTGCACTCTTTCAGCAAATCTTTGGGGAAGATGAAGCAACAGACATACAAATGGACCGTGTCCATCGAGTGGGCCTTCCGCGAGGTAACAAAGCGCCTCTGCCTGACATTCTCGTGTGTACACAATTTCCAATTGAAAGAACGCATTATTCGTAAAGCACGAGAGGCCCAACCCATACACTTTCACGGACACCAACCAGCCATATTCCAGGATTTGGCGGCCTCTACACTCAGCAAGCGACAGACATTCAAAGCGGTGACCACTCACCTGCGTGAGAACAATGTTCCTTATTCGTGGGGCCACCCCTTCCGCCTTATATTTAAACACCATGGCAAGCTGATGCAGATCCAATTCCTGGAAGAAGCAATAGAAATCCTTGGTCTTGAAAGTACAAGTCTGGCGGAGGAGGCTGAACGACCCAGATCACAGCGTGCACGCCGCTCCACAGGATGGCAGCGAGGGGGCAAGACAACGCCAGTCATGAAACCCGATCAGGCCATGAGGGACAGAGAACGAGAGGAGAGGTGGTGCTTTCCAACCTATCACAAGAATCAGACCGTACGGCCACCCCGTGAGGTATGCAGCTGATGACTCCGCAGTGGACACACAGAGGGGCACCAGGGGTACGGAAGGGAGTGTCTGGTTAACCTCCCTGGCTGTCCTTCTGTGACAAGGTGGACATGGGTCAAACCCGTCACGGGCTGGGCAGTTTCCTCAGCCACGACCCCCTAGCCTTTAACTTCTGTGACAGACTTTGGTCATGTTCTTCTTTTTGAATCTTTTTACTATAGGTGTTTTTGCGTGTTTTTTTGGGGACGGGTTTTTTGGGGTTACAGATGGGGATCTCCACACCAGTCCACACGCCAGAGCTGCCTTTTGGTGGGTGAGACAGGGACTACATAGGTGGACAGAGGTTTGTCAGACAAGGAGCTAACGCTTTACACTGCGTACACTACATCAAGTACATGGGTAGGGATCTTAAGGTAGTGAGCCTAAATGTTTGTGGGCTAAATAATCCTGCAAAAGGAGCTGCAGTGCTTTCCCTCCTTGAAAATGCTGAGGGTGATATTTGCCTCTTCCAAGAGGAACATCTGCTTTCCAAAGACACTATGCACATGCGCGACAGGCGATTCCCGCAACAGGTTTCGTCCACTGGGCCGTCTAAGAAAAATAGGAGTAGCTATCTTGTTGGGGGCCCGCTGCCCGTGCAAGGTAATATCGACTGTGGTAGAAATAAAGGGGCAACTTTTGGTCATTTGGGTGAAATGGGGGGGAGGCATACCTCACTATAGGATCGCTTTACGCCCCCAATGAGAAGCAGGAACCCTTCTTTCAGCCTTAGCAGAGGTTCTTTCTTCCCCGGATGCAGCGATTCTGGTTGAGGGAGATTTGAATCTCGTGATGGATGCAGAGTTGGATAGGTCTGGGCAGCGGACGCATCAGTCTGGGGCTCTCTCATCTGCGGGGAGGGGATGTCTGGAGGATAGCGGATTGCATGATGTGTGGCGTATTCAACACCCCACAGAGCAGGACTACACATATTATTCTACCTCACATAAAACGTATGCTCGGCTTGATCACTTTTTGGCCTTTACTTCTCTCATGTCTAGCCTTCATTCAGCCGCAATTGAGCCCCGTTCTCTTTCTGATCACACCCCTATTTCTGTTCTTCTACCTGTGCAGCACACACGGGCATTCCCTCCTGGGTGGCGGCTCAGGGGGAATCTATTACACTCTGAAGAAGTGGTTAAGCGCATAAGGGACACTATAGTACACTACTTTCAGGTCAATGATGTAGGTTCCACTTCACTGTCAGTGGTGTGGGAGGCCCTAAAGCTCATAACTCGGGGGGAGTTCATCGCCATTGCGGCAACCTATAATATGCTGCATAGGGAAAAGCGCGCGGAGCTGGAGAGGGAGGTGGGAGAGCTAGAAGCGATCCATAAGCGCACTGGGGCCCGAGAGTGTGGAGGGAACTGGAGAATCACAGGCGTATGTTAAAACACTTAGATCTGGACAGAGCAGAACATGCCCTCCTCCGTCTGAGCCACAAATTTTACCTTAACAGTGATAAGTGTGGGAAAATGTTGGCCCATAGATTGTGGGCTAAGACACAGACGTCCCTAATTCAGGCAGTGCGGGATCACTCCGGAGTAGAACAGTGCGTCGACGAGCATATTGTGGAAACCTTCCGTAGTTTTTATAACCTTCTATACACAGAGCAGGACCCACCGCCTCATGACCCGAGCGCATACCTGAGCACATGTGGGATAACGCCTCTAGCCAGAAACGTGAAAGAGGAGCTCCATTCTGAGATCCGCATAGAGAAAGTAATCTCGGCCATCTCTAGAATGAAATTTGGCCAAATCACCGGGTCCGGATGGATTCCCGGCCTCCTCTTATAAAACGTTTTGTGCGGAACTGGCTCCCTTTTTAACCAAATTGTTTAATTCCTTTCTAGAGACAGGAGAGGTGACGCCTTCTATGACTTAAGCGGCGATCTCCGTGATTTTGAAACCTGGTAAGTATTCTTGGGAATGCGGGTCCTACAGACCTATTTCTCTCCTCAACATTGATGCGAAGCTCTTTACGGGAATTCAAGCGGGGCGCCTTAATCCCCTTATGGCCGACATTATAGACCCAGATCAATCGGGTTTTATTCCCACAAGGCAAGGGGGAGACAATGCCAAAAGGCTTTTACACTTCATTGATAGCATACAGGGGTCCCGAACACAGGCCTTTCTATTATCAATAGACGCCGAAATGGCCTTCAATCGCATGGGCTGGAACTATTTATTTGCAGTGCTCAGTGAGAATTTCTTACAATGGCTTAGGTGTATATATCGGCATTCGTGCGGGTCAATGGGTGCAGATCGGCATTCTTTTCCATTGCCCGAGGGACGCACCAGGGCTGCCCCCTGTCCCCGCTATTATTTGAACTCTATATGGAGCCTTTCGCTCAGCGGATCCGGGCTAACCATTGTGTCATTGGTCTTAAGTTTGGAGCGGACGTACATAAAATGAGTCTGTACGCAGACGATGTGATCCTATCCCTCACACAGCCCCAGAGGACCCTACCCACTTTGCTTGATGAACTCACTGTATTTGGGGAAGTCCCAGGATTTAAAGTGAGCCTAGGTAAATCGCTTATACTGAACCTAACAATCCCCCCCTGCTGAAGTGGAGACCCTGCAAAAGAGTTTCACCTTCCACTGGACACAGACTGATATAACATTTCTGGGATTTAAGCTGACTCCGACCATTATTAAGACGGCCTCGCGGAACTATGCCCTGTTACTGAAACACTCGACCAAGGCGCTGGACGCCTGGTCGCGCCTGAGGTTGGCATGGTTCAGGAGGATTGCAGCGGTGAAAATGACTATTCTCCCGCGCATCCTGTATTTATTTCAGATGCTCCCAATGACTCCACCGCCCGGAGTGCTCAAGAAATTACAGTCTCTTATTGATAGGTTTGTTTGGGAGGGGAAAAAGCCACTTCTCTCTCTTGCTCAAATGACATTCACAAAAGCTCAGGGTGGATTGGGTCTCCCCTTAATAGGCGGCTACTATCAAGCAACGTGCCTTCGATACCTAGTGTAATGGAATCGACCTCTGTCCAGTAAACACTGGAATTTTATGGATCAGTCAGTTGCTGGTGTGAACATTTGGAGGGAACTGTGGTTACCCCGCAAACATAGAGCATGGGGGCTATACTCCTCCCCTGTTACCTCCCCTACCCTCAAGGTGTGGGATAAAGTAGCCTTATCGAAAGGGTGGACTTCCTTTCCCTCGCCTATGTCCCCCATTGTGGACAACCCTGATTTCCCACCAGGGCTGGCATCTGCAGTGTTTCAGCGGTGGCGGGAGGAAGGCTGTAAGAGGATTGGGTCCCTTTTCGATACGGAGGGGTTGATCCCCTTTGAGCAACTTCGGAAGGATTATGATCTCCTAGCAACAGATGCATTTCCCTATAGTCAGGTATGTCACTGGGTTACCAGGCCGACCAATTACGCCCGCATGTCCAGACCCCTCACTGCGTTCGAAAGGTGGTTGGTGCGCAAGGTGGATGATCGTCGACTTATCTCTGAATTATATTCCATGCTTATGACAAGCCCCTCAGGGCACCGTACACGAGCTCAGGTGCGCTGGGAAACGGAATTGGGTAGGCCTTAACCCCTAAGGAATGGGAGCACATTCTTTACAGAACGCACCATACTGCACACAACACAGCTGGGGCGGAGTCCGCTTTTAAAGTAGTTATGTACTGGTACTACACCCCTGCCAGTGAGCACTGCTGGGACAAGAACCAAACTGACCTCTGTTGGAGGGGTTGTGGGATGTCTGGGACTTTAGCTCACCTGCACTGGCATTGTCCAAAACTGAATCGCTATTGGACAGCGGTTCTTGATGACATTGATGCTGCGTTTCAGATTGCACTGCCCCGCTCCCCAGAATACATGCTCCTGGGCCTCTCCCACCCGAAAGTCTTCCCACTAAGGTCCCTCCGAGGTAGGCAGATAGCATTAGCGTTGCTGGCAGCCAGACAGGTCATCCTAGCTCTGTGGGGGACGACTACGACACCTGGGGTACTGGCTTGGGTTCATCGCTTGTGGCATATTTTGGCTATGGAGCGCATGTCTCTCAGTGTGTAGGGGAAGGGGCCAGACTATACGAAATTATGGGCTCCCTTTTTGCAATTACTAACAAAAGAGAGAGGTGACCTGCCCTAAATACCTACAGATCCTTAAGTTGCTACCATGAGAGCCTCTCGGTCACATTCAAAAGCTGACAGGATGAGCATGGACCCTATATTGAATGATGCTCGGCGATATGGGCGCGCTCAGTAAGGTAGTGCTGGTGCGGATAGGGGTGGGTTAGGGGGGTTGGGGGGATTTTTGTCTTTGTTGTTCCTTCTTTATTTTTATCTTGGTTCCATTTTTGTTGTCTTTAAACTGGACGACAACATCGAATGCCTTACACTTCTGCTTACTACGCGGCCGGCCTCCGGGTTGCGTGTCTACAAGCTGTGTACTAATGCTCGTATCTCGCTCTGCCGGCCTCGAGATGTATTATATATCAATGGGGATACCCAATAGGCTAAAAGATCTGGGTTACAGATGTGGTACAATACAAAAGATGGTCAAGTAGCACAATTAGCATAAAATGTAAACAATTTTACTAGTATTCAATATCAGAACGGAACTGCATTGTGATATTGATGTATATATGTCACACTACCCTGTCCTTGTCCACAACCCCCACTCCTCAATCACTATCACCATCCTTTCCTTCATCCCCCCATCCTGAGCACCTTTCACTTTTTTTGCAAATGTTCATAATAACTTGGAAATGAAAGAGCAACTGCGTTGCCAAAACTGATAAATCCAAATCTAATGCAAATAAACTGCATGAAATTGCAACAGTGACTTCTAGAATTCCTAATGGTGAATGCTAGTAAAATTGTTTACGTTTTATGCTAATTGTGCTACTGTGCCTTGAGATGTAGGCAGGAAGCTGTGTTCATACATCACGATTTCCTCTCAATAAAAATGATTGATTCTAAAAAGTCATAGTTTGATATCTATATGTTGTGATTTTTTCATTTTGGTCTTGTTTGGTTTAGATAAAGATACTTTATTATTCTAAACTGGTGCGGTGTTCATTTGTGATGTTTTTAATGTGTTACTGTGGGTTATATACAAATCCTTTACACATTGTCTCTGTAGTTTAGCCTGACTGCTTTGTGTCAAGCTACCAGAAGGTGAGCACAGGCAAACTTAGGAGTGTACTTTACTTATCCAAACTATAAGGAAGAGTCCCTACTTGGACAGGGTGCAAGCTTCTGCCAACTAGTAACAGAGGGATATGGGAGACTCAGGGGGCCCTCATCACAGACTGCAGAGGAGACCCATTATTTTACATACCACCACTGCTCTTGATTAGGCCTTGCTGTTGGCCTCTGCCTGACTTGCTGTGAGTCTCAATGTGCCTCCACTGAGATCTCGGGAGCTTTAGAAGTGTACTCCTGTATTGGATTCGGACTTAAAAGACAAAGGGGCAGATTTATAAAGAAGTCACTGAACGCAACATGGCAAGACAACTTGCTGCTCTCTCCGGCTGTGGTGCTGTGTGACAGGGAGAGAGCAGTAATGCGCCATATCTACTAAGATATGACGCATTCTTGGTCTCTCCCTGCACTGGCACACTGAGTGCAGCCTAGCACCAATGCAGGCACCCTTCTACCATGAGGCAAGGGTGCCTGCATTACAGCTGTATTGTTTTTGTGCAGGAAGGCACGCCGTATGGGGGGTTGCTAGTGAAGCTATTGGCAGCAATAATGCAGTACACCAAGTAACAATATCTTAAGGGGTACTAGCATTGGCACTAAAGGGATCCCCAATATGCCCCAATATTAATAGAGGATGCTGTAGTGAGGTAGTGGTAGTGTTTACAATGGAATAATCATTAATAGTTGTACAGTAGGAGTAGTAGTAGCCGCAGTAGTAGAAGTAGCTGGTGTAGTACTAAAGGACACACTATTATTTTTTCAAATGACTATGCCTTTGAAAAGAAAATGGGGCAAACGTACCAGGAAGTTACACTATGCAGCACAAAAACTAAAGCTGCTGCACTGTGTTGTGCAAGGTCATCTGTGTAATGCCTAGCACAGGTTTTATACTGGAAAAGCCCTCTTTCAGCAAAGAAGATTATCCTTTGACATACTTTACCACTTTTTCGACATTTTATGTGTTCTGTATAGTGCAGTAAGCATCAAAAGTTTGAAAAATTTGAAGACATTAAACTATGCTCCACATTTACACCCACCTCGAGAAGAAGTTGGATTTTGCTATCTACCAATTTTAGTATATATTAATTTTTGTCAAACCCCAACGGTGGTTGTATAGGAATGCCTATGAACCACCCATGTCTGCATCCCTTGATACAAAGTAGTACAAACTAGCACAAAGAGCTACCCCGTTACCTTACAGCTGCTTTCCAGTGCAAATCATGTATTGCACTGGAAATTAAAACCCCCCAAAAACACTTTGCACTGGTTTGCACCACTTTGTGCGGCAATGCACTAGCGCAAAGTGTAAGTAAATGTGGGCCAAAGTGTTCCCACCAGAAACCACGTACATGGTAACAAGACGATAGGTTCTATGCTCGATTTTACGAAGATTAGTGGTAGATGTGATTGCTAATGAATGTGGCAATATGATTACAGTAAATTTTACATACACTTGCCATTACTCAAGCTTACACTCATTTGGCATTGCCTCATGTTTACAATTTGAAGGAAAGGTATGTGAAATGAGTTACTCAAAATCACACAAGCTTTGTTCAAGTTTCAAATCTGGGATTATAACCAAGCGCTTTCATTTTCAGATAGATACCAATAATAGTAGTTGTTGCAATTTACTTCTTGCAGCAGTGGGTATAACATATGATAGTAATAGTAGTAAAAACAGAAATTGAGGTAGGGCAGGTGATATTAGCAATTCCAGTGGTATTAGTACCAGTACCACTAGTAACAGTAGTAGTAGCAGCAGTGGGTGTCAGTGCCGTCTTAACACGGCCCCCCCCCTTCCTTCCCTCAGATTTACAGGACCCAGATTACGCGCTGATTTATGCCCGCGTTTGTTCCACTTCAACTGGATTCCTTGTACTTACCTGTACTACGCCCAGGTATTCCTTTCTCTAACCCCTTGTTTCACTCTTTACTCCGGGCTTTTTCTCTTAGACAATTCTAAACCCTACCTTTTTTCTTCCCCCTTACAGCACACACTTAAATTATGACCATTGTTCTGATGATGGCCTGGAATCAATCAGGCTGAAACGCTGTCGACTACTCCCAGCAAAGAATTTTGGCATTTTTGTGGTCAATCTAATTTGCTCATTGAAAAAAACAGATTGTATATAATTATTTTCCTTGACCACATTGTTATTATATTATTTCTTTCGCCGTTCACGCTGTCTTCACCCATTGTGTCACTGCGCCGTTCACTATCACTAGCACGCTCAGTGCTCACTTGAGTGTTTTGGTCATTTGTACCTTTATTGTACTGTAGTGCTGTAATAACTACCTACAATATATATCTTTTTCTTATTTCCTTGTGGTCTCCCTTTTTTTCCCCCTTCCCTTTGTGATTTATATCACTGACTTGGTACCTGCTATCTTCTAAATGATATCCAGCTGAGACGTTGTTGTTTTGTTATAAACTATTGCCTGGTCTCTGCTGGGAAAACGGGCTTACTCCTGTTCATTGTTTCTTCGTCTTAACACGTGGGCACGATGGGCAGTTTCCCAGGGGCTCCATAAGCATAGGGGCCCAATGCAGACCAGAATTTAACACAAATGTTCCCTTATACATTTGTATTCCTGTGAGTGGTTGTGAAGGCAGGGCACAGTGCACTGCTTTGCCCGGGAGCCTATAATGCTGTTAAGACGGCCCTGGTTGGTGTAGTTGCATTTCCAGCAATAATAGCATTACTAACACTAGGATCAGTAGTAGGAATAGTAGCAGCAGAAGTACCAGCCACAGTTGTAGTATTACTAGTCGGACTGCTGGAGTAGTACCATTAGTAGCTGTACTAATGGATATGTATTCCTCAGACATGTACACCCTTAAGGCTTGGATTGCTTGGTGTATGTTTATGGGAGTAGGACAATAGGACCACAAAGCAAAAGTGTGAGGGGCAGAGAAGGGCCGTATTCCCAGATTTAGGAGTGCAAGGGGCAAAGGGACCAGGATTGCAATCAACATACAAAACAACCTCGCTGTTTGAAATGTAAAAGAGGAAGTGAGGTCTAGAAAATAAGCTGCAGACTTCGACGTTATGTTAAGAAGGCAAAGTAAAAAATGTGAAATAATGGTGCCAACAAAAAGAGTAATTCCCTTATCTCTTCATGTGCTGCATCTCATGGCTTCAGTGATAACACTCATATTCAGAAAGAGACTTTTAAGCCCCTCGGAGCGTGTGACTGTGTGCAGTGCTTAATCTGTGTGTGCGGTTGCAGGTGGCTGGCACCAGCAGTCATTTTAGGAGCTGGGACTTGTTTTTCAAGATTAGACTTTGAGCCAAATCAAGCGAGAGAAAGTCGGAAAACGGAGAAAGAAGACAGAAAAGAAAGATGGGGAAACAGGGGAACTGGGAGACAGCATGGATGGTCTGCACAGTTCTTCTTTATTTTGTGGGGATTAACTCATAATTGCACCCACAGTACTAGCAGGGTGTTACCGCAAGGCAACGCTGATTTCATGCACTGAGTTTGGACCCCTCCAGGACAGTGCAACTCATACAATTGGGTAGCTAGTCATTGTAATGTTTCCCTAAATATTACCGCATGCAGTTCCTGTCTTTGGACATCTGGTGGCAGCAGATATTCATGTACCTACAAAGAAGGGCACATAGTAGTGTGGGGCGGCTAAATTTGAGTCCTGAGTATGATGTAAATTAGACTTTGTGACTGGTGCCACCACACCGTCCTGAGTATGAAGTCTCAGGCGAGAGGGCAGGCGGGCAACGGGCTTAATTGACTGGCGCCAACGCATGAAAGGGCCCTGTGCTCCAGATCTTACAAATGGAGCACAAATGAGCACAAAAAACATGTCCAGCCCTGACTTTGTCATGTCGGCGAATGGTAGAGCTAGTATGAGTTGCAGAGATGATTTGATTATTCCTCACAGGTTTCCTCTGAATGTCCTAGAGCAGCACACAGTACGTACATTCTGTTGTTTGTCTGTGTTTTTTGCAGTTTTATTTAGTGCGAACTCGACCGGAAGGTATTGAAGCGCTTTACATAAGCACCAGTTGTATTACTCTAGGACACATTCATTTTCTGGTATGCTCACATTCATATTTTGGTAGGCACGTGGAGATTGAGCGATTTGCCCAGAATCACGGGAAGTGGAGCATCTCGCCTGGTCGGTCTTGAAAAGCATCAGTGGATGGATCAGAAAAAGCGCTGCTACACAAGAAATTGGGTGATTTTGGTACACGCTGCAGAGAAGATGCTGAAGGAAACGCTGCAGGGGAATAGTGCGGTATGTGGGGACTGAGGTGCGTGGGAGAAGGGCAGGTGAGAGGGACGGGCACGTCACCGCTGCAACTGAGTGGTGCATGGGAGAGGTACAATCATGGTTTTAAGTGGGATTAGAACAAGAATGTTGGGAGCTCCAATGAAGAGAATGAAGCGGTTCAAGACTGATGATGGCTGGCTGGTCAAAGCCGTCTATGCCAACATTTCAATGTTTTTGTTTCTGTTTCTACCATTTTAAATTGGAACATTCTACCCTTTAGTGTCTCGAATTTTCTAATAGCTCTTCTGCCTCTGGCTTAACGGTTGTTAAAGGCCCTCTCCCTTGCCATTTCACCATTCGTTGCAGGTCACATACGAAATAGTGAGTGATGTGGAGTATGCTTCTTTCACTCCTGGCATACATGTATAGTAATTTAACTTCAAAAGTAAATTTTGGGCTAAAGGAAAATTTAGCTCAATCATTTAATGTACAGAAGGGGGGTCCTACAAATCTGTGTCCTGGCGCCTTTCCCCTTCTCTCTATATATAAATGGGATAGACAATAGATTACAGTCGATAGGTGCAGACACCCTGTTAGAAATGGGGGTCTCTAGTTGGCAAGGGCTTGCACCTTTGTCCAAATAGGGACCCTTCTTCCTAGTCAGGATAAGGGAGTTACACTCCTAAAATAACCCCTGTTCACCCCCTTGGTAGCTTGTCACGAGCAGTCAGGCTTATCTTAGAGGCAGTGTGTAAAGCATTTGCACATAACCAACAGTAATACATTGTAAGCACTACAAAAGGACACCACACCAGTTTAGAAAATATCCAATATTTTTATATACTTAAGACAAGACCAAAAACAATAAAAATCCACGATACAGTAGTTAAAAATCTTCAGTTATCAAAATAATCTTGAAAAACAGTTCCTTGATGTCGATAGCTCCGTTCGGGGCTATCACGGCGTCGTGAGCAAACAACTCCAAACAGTTCTGGCTGACCACGGCGTCGCGGGCCAGCTACGGTGTCAGGAAGACCCGCAAACAGTACCTTTCAGAAATGCAGGGCGCTGATGACCTCTCGGTGAGCTTCCGAAAATACGGCGTCTGCAGGCGCCGGTTCCAGAGGTCGGTCCAGGAGTCGTCGGGCCCTCGAAGTACACGCGTTGCAGATCGAACTCCTCTTTGTTGAAGTCGGGAGTGCTGGCGTCGGCATGCGTCGGGTGCTGCGGTGCGAAGTGCAGCGGTGCGGCGTGTGGTGTCCCTCAAGTCACGGGGCGAGCAGCGGCTCAGTGGCGGCATCAGGTGGCATAATCGGTGAGACCAGGGTCGCGGTGTGAGATGAAGGCGGTGCTCGTCACTGTGCTGGCAGGTCACGGTGCAAGCAGCAGCATCGCCGTTGCTGAAGCGTTGTCGTCGGCTGACATACTGGAGTCGATGGCACCGGCGTCGGTAGGCCATGGCTGCAGTGCGGGATGAGGGCGGTGCGTCGTGTAGCTTTACGAGCGGTGCCCTCGAACCACGGTGCAAGCAGCGGCGTTGAGTCTGGCATGGAGCGACGTCGTCGGGGATACCAAGTCGTCGTCGTGAAGCTAGGCGGTGCGGAGTGCGGTGCCCACAGGTCACGGTGCAAGCAGCGGCTCGGTGGCAGCATCCGCAGGCGTCATCGATGAGACCAGGGTCGCGGTGCGGCGTTGCCCTCTGCGGTGCCTTCAGGACACGAAGTCGGCAGCGGCGTCGTAAATGGCGTCGAGCTTGAAGTCTTTGCTGTTCCTGAGACTTCGTGACCAGGGGCCAAGCTCTACCTCAAGCCCTTGGAGAAACTCACAAAAGTAGATTGTAGAAAGTTCAGTCCAGCCCTTTCACTGCCCAAGACAGATGCAGCCACTGCAGGCCAACACAGCAAAGCACACAGAAAAGTGGTAGTGCCTCCTCACAGCTTCTCCAGCTCTTCTTCTTGGCAGTCTTCTTGATCCCAAAAGAGTTTTAAAGTCTTGGGGTTTGGGCAGCAATATTTTTACTAGCAAATCCTTTGTCCTCTGAAGGCATAGGCCCTGTACCTAGTTCAAACTAGTTCTGGGGGCCTTCTACCAGTGTACACCTTCTTCCTTTGTCAGTGTGGGCCAGGGTCCTCAGATCCACCACAGGAGGTGGAGCCAGCCTTGTGGAAGGCAGGCACAGCCCTATTCAGACTCAGGTGCTACTCCTTCCACCCATCTACATGCAGATAGGTCTATTCAGCCCTGTGCTGACTCACCCTGTCTCCTGGAGTCTCCCCAGCCCCTGTCACTCGCAAACCAGACAGACAATACACAAGCTAGCAGAGGCAGGCTGGATGGTTAGGTAAGAAAATACCTACTTTCTAAAAGTGGTGTTTTCAAACACAGAATGATAAAACCAACTTCACTTAAAGATGTATTTTATCATTCTGAGTTCAGGCATACTAAACTCTAATTTCTACCATGTTCCCTGGGTCAGTTAGGATTATAAGATGTTATAATCAAATTGCTCATTCTGGCCTATGGGTACAGGTAGCCTTGCAATAGTGAAAAACGAAATAGGCTGTAATTCACTATTAGGTCATGCCACACACACCAGGGCATGTCCTACCTTTCACATACAATGCACCCTGCCCATGGGGGTACCTTGGGTCTACCTTAGGGGTGACTAACATGTAGAAAAGGTAAGGTTTAGGGACTGGCAAGTGTGTGCACTTGCCAAGTCGACATGGCAGCCCCAGGCTGCACACAGGCTCTGCAATGGCAGGCCAGAGTTACACTTTACGGGCTGTTTGCGTGAGTGGCACAATCCAGTGCTGCAGCCCACCAACAGCATTTGAGTTATGGGCCCTGGCACTCGCAGTGTACTTTACTAGGGACTGACACATAAATCAAATAGGCCAATCATGGAAACACAAATCCATAACACATTTTACTACAGGAGCACTTGCACTTTATCAGCAGTGAGAAAAGTGCGCAGAATCATTACACCAGCAAAAACAGAGTAAAAACCGTGAGGTCAGAAAGCAAATACTCAGGGGAAACACGCCAAAAGATGCTAAGTCTAACACACCCCCAGAGCCAGTAAGCGACCAATACCTCTTCTCCTATATGTCAACGACTCAGCTCTACTGACCCTAACCCCAAAGAGTTTGCACAACTTGATAAACACCTTTACAAACTACATGCAAGAAAAATATGTAACAATTAATCTTGGGAATACCTTTACCATGAGCTGTGGCCAAACTACGGTAAGATCAAACACCTTTTTCATAAAGGGGAACAAAATTCAAAATATATATTGTTTTATTATCTGGGGATACAATTCTCTTCCAATGGGGACTTGAAACATCATAAGGAGACTAGTATTTCAAATATGTAAAGAAATAATGAGGGCATTTTTAAGTTTGCCACTAAGCTAGGGACAGAGAGCTGTTGGCTCTATATAATGCTAAATCAGTCTCAGCAGTCACATTTGGTGCTGGAATCGGGGGTTTAGGGGACAATGGTATAATCCAAGCACAAGAGAATAAGGGCCTCATTTACTATATTTTGACACATAGCAGTGCAGCAAGCCTTTCTGTTGCGCGGTCGTACGTCAAAATAAAAGGGCAGGAATCAGATACAGCACATTCCTGTCCTTTCCTCCAACGGCATACAAATAGCTGCTATGGGCAAACACAGACACCCGTGCGCCATGGTGAAAGGGTGCCTGCTTTGGAGGACTGATTGTTTCTGTGCAGTGAGGGACACCTTCCTGAAACAATCATTAAAGGAAATTTGCTCCTTCTATGTTTGTTGCAGAATGCAGCACACAGAAAGAGCAAAAAACAAGAAGAAATAAAAGTATTTCTCCTCACTGTGAACACCCTTTCACGCAGAGTAATGCGTGAAAGGGGATCATATTTACAAGGCCAGGAAAAGTCACGCAGGATGACTTTACGTGGCCTTGTAAATATGGGCCAGCACGGTGCGCCGCCGCAGCGTCTAAAAAAGTGAGGCACCAGCAGTGCAATGAACTCGTAAATCAGGCCCTAAGTTTCTAAGAAGACTCTTTGCCGTACCCCGCTCAATAATGGAAACCATCATCCATAGAGAATTGTGAATCTGTATTTTATAGATACATTAGAAACGAAACCACTCAATTGGTCCAAATCTGAGACATATTTTACTAGAACTATTCTGAAAGATTGTCCAGTACTCGACCAGGTACATAAAACCCCCTGTGCTAATGTACATCAGAAACACTCTGAGGGGGCTTGTCCAGACAGATAGGGATCCCTGGCTAGATCAGGAGCACATAACTGGGTACTCCAAAAGGGACCGTAAGGAACACATTCTTAAAGTCTGCCTAGAGAAAAGGAATTTGTTTGACCAAAATAAAGTAACTGTTATGAGATATATATGTCATTGAATAATCAGACTGGATGTCAATTGTAAATCAATTTAATTCATAGAACTTATCACAGATATCTCTTAACTTGCTTTCGCCTCCTTATAATCCATCGCCTTCTATCATCCCGAAGAGTGAAGGCTGGGTCCCTCTAACTCGAGAATGCCCCTGTGGTAAAAAATCTGAACAATCGACTCAGAACTTAGCACTTTTTTGTAGAGTTTATTTGGCACATTGGAAGAAATATTTAAAACCCCTCTTTTTAAAAGAAAATCTGTACAACAATTGGAGGCATTCTAGTTTTTACTTGAATTAAAGGATGCAGCAATATGTCATCATGTCGCAATGTTCTTCACAAAGTTGTTACATACAAAGGAAACACTGGCCAGAACGGAAAATGAAATTATCTAGTGGTTGCAATGTTTCAAATCAGCACAGCTCTGAAGGAATGTGATTATAGCTGATATTATGAGAATATTGGCATTTTTATTCAGCATAATTTTAACTAAATAAAGTTTTTTAACCTGAACTTGACCCAGATGCCAAAATAACTTTGATCTTCAAAGTATTTTTTGAGGACAAATTGAGGGATAACGTGAAATGTTTCAAACCAGACATTAGGACAAAAGATTATGGAGGATGGAGGAGAGACAATTAAGATGTTGGGTATTTATTTTTGGGGGGGGGGTGGGCAATGGATTTTGGCAGTAGACTAATCCCTGGAAAATCTATGTATCCATTAAAGGGGATTCGATGATAAGTTAGTTTCACTGGAGTGGTTTATCAGTGTATCTCGATCCCAATGAGGTACTCTATGTCAGATTAAGAGAGAGGGTTGAAGTTGCACAAATTCCAGTCAAAACATATAATTATGAAGAGGACTTCCAGAGGTTTTTAAGAAGGGTCAGGTTCATTTGAGAAGCTATCTTCATTTTATAAACTCAAATCAGGATCACAACCTAAAGTAGGAAAATTAAGAAGTAATCCTATAATGGTGAAAAAGGCCATGATGAAGGAGACTGAGAAGTTACTTAATGGGTTGCCCTGTACTGATTGCCAGGCAAGACAAATGTTGAGGAAAGATTGTGCATAGATCTCAGAGAGCTTAACAGATGCATAGTAGTAGATCATTATCCTGAGCCCAACATAACAGAAATGTTATGTTCATTGAGTAAAGCTAAGCCCTTTTCTTCTCTGTATTTGACATCTGTGTATCAGCAGGTCAAGTTGCAGCACCGATCCCAGGAGTAAACATCGTTAGTTACACCATTTGGTACTTTAACGTTTGTGAGAATGCCTTTTGGTCTGATTTACACCTATTTTTCATCAGGCTATTGGGAATGTTTCGAAAGGTATGGATGGGGGTAATATTTACCAAGATAAAAGGTATTTTTGGTTTAAGTTAAGAGTTTGTAGAAACACAATGCAAGGGTACTTAAAAAGGTTGGGCTGCATGGTTTTAATCTTAAATCAGAAAAGTGCAAATTCAATGTCTCTGAAATAGAGTATCAATCACAAGTGATCCTGTCAAAAGGTATACAACCAAAGGAGGGGCTTGTAAACACTATTAAGAGAGTGCCTTGTCCTGAGAATAAGGATGAGTTATTTAAATTTGTGGGAATAGCGGAATATTACAGAAAATTAATTTCACATTTGCTGAAAAACGTAAGCGCATAAGAGCCCTGTTAAAGAAGGGCACAACATTCATCTGGTGTCAAAAGTGTGAAGAGGAATTCAATGGCATTAAGGAATGTTTGTGCAGTACTAAACCAGACAGTGATACAATTTTGATGACTGATGCCAGCTCGAAGGGTTTAGGAGCGGTTCTCTTACAAAGATCTGTTGGACAAGAGAAAGCTATCTTGTTTATTTCACATGGGGCAGAAGTCAATTATTCGTTGTTGAGAAGGGAGGTATTTTGGGCAGTGAGAAAAATTAAACGTTTTATGGGGAGATTGTTTTGATATTAAGATCAACCACAAACCACTGAGAGAAGTCTTTCCAAGAAGGGTTTCAATACCATAACAAGCATGATTTGAAGATGGATTTTAGTGCTCCACTGATTTGTTTTAATCTTATCATATGTCCCTGGTGCGAGAAATTCAGTAGCAGATTGCTTTTCCAGATTGTGTGAGGATCTATCCAAAGATGAACACTTGGTCCGAGACATTTTCAATAACAATACCTGTGTACACTGTTCCCAATAAGGTGCGTGCATGCGCGCCCGCGCACCTCTGTTACCTGTAGTGCGCAGTGCTGTGTGTGGAGTGCGCACACACACAGCACATCAAACGAGAACGTTCACGCCGCTGCTTTGAAAAAGCGAGCGG
Source organism: Triturus cristatus (assembly GCF_964204655.1). Lineage (NCBI taxonomy): Eukaryota > Metazoa > Chordata > Amphibia > Caudata > Salamandridae > Triturus > Triturus cristatus. The sequence goes on from NC_140580.1 coordinate 328,713,231, forward strand.
CGTGAAAAACTGGTGTTTCTTACATGTAGAGCCCGGCTGTGGTGCATATTGTGTGCTTTTAAGTATTCATGTTAATTGCAGCGCCGTCACGAGCTGCGATTAACATGAATACTTTAAACAAAAGCACACAATCTGCCCACAGCCGCGCTTAGGTAACAAAAGAAATTCAGCAAGTCTACAAACACGGCGTGAAAAGCACAACTCGTGTTTGTAGACTTTCTGAATTTCTCTTCTTAACAGAGCTGGGCTGTGGGGTGATTGTGTGACTTTGTTAAAGATTTCAGATTAATTGCAGCTCCAGACAGGTGCTGCGATTAACCTGAAATCTTTAACAAAGGCCCACAATCGCCCCGTAGCCCAGAGCTCTATTGAGAAAAGAAATGCAGCAACTCTATAAACACGGCGTGAAAAGCACACGTCGTGTTTATAGACCTACTGAATTTCTCTTCTTAATGGATGAGGTTGAAATGAGGGATTTTTTTTATCAGCTGCAGGTTCAGTGTCGGGTGCAGAAATGACCAGCGGTTATCTAGGTGGTACCCGCAGGACACTGCATCTGTCTTGAGGAAAACACATCGGTGGCCCTACATTGTGGCCCTGGTTATGTCCATTGATGATTAATGTTTCAGTTGGTGTGATCATAGATTACTCCCAGTGCCTATCTTTGTGCTTCCTGGTTTGAATACTTGTAACCTGAAAGACAGACACACGAAGTATCTATATTAAAAAATAATCACCAGACTGGGTTGAAATGAAGTGGCCGAGGAGGCCTTTTTGGCCAATAAATATTTGGAAGATCTTGGATGTGCAGTATGTCCTTACACTCTCTATGTGCGAACGACAAAAACCATACGACAATGGACAAAACTTCCATTAGATAATTTTATTAGTAAACTTATTGACACAATTCCCCTTCCTCATTCTAACCCCACTCCGGCAAATGAAAACTTCAACAAATGGATAGAACGGGCACTTAATGCTGTTCTTCGGAAAGTTAAAATGTCAGAAAAAGTGGGAGCCAAACAAAATCTATGGTATTCTCAAAAATTGCGTCAGCCTAAGCAAATCTGCAAAAAGCAAGAGAGACTCTGGAGGAAGGACTTCTCAGCAAAATGTACAAAAAGGAAATTAAAACTGCCCAAACTCTCTATTTTCAGGGAAAGATTCTTTCCGCTAATTCCCCCAGGAGATATTTAAAATCGCAAATGATTTGCTCACGCCGCCCTTTGTTGTTATTGATACTGACAATGTGCAACAGCGATACGATCAAATTGCGGACTTTTTCGCTGAAAAAATTCAGAGTATTTATGACTCCTTTTCTTCGGTTGATAACATACAAGTGGAGGGAGGAAGTAGTGGAGCTGAGCTCCTGCCCCTCGCTCCACTACTGGAGGAATTTCCCTTATTGGACCTCCAGACCATGCAAAAACTGTTGAAGGAGCTTAAATCAGGTTCTCCCTCGAATGCTGCTCCTCCTAGGATTCTTCAAAAAGTAACTGAAGTAGTGTCTCCGGTCCTATTGCATTGTATAAACTCCTCGCTTTCGACTGGGATGGTGCCTGCCCAATGGAAATCTGCGAGAGTCAAGGCCCTCCTAAAAAAAAACAATCTTGATCGAGGGAACTTGGGAAATTACCGCCCTATTTCCATGCTGCCAGGGGTTAGTAAATTAGTGGAGAAATATACTAATGGGATTTTATCCGCTTTTTTAGAGAATAACAATCGGCTACATGTTACCCAGACGGGTTTTAGGCCTCAACAGGGAACAGAAACGGCCATATTGGCAGCGTCTGAGGAGATTAGGAAAACTCTTGACAGTGGAGGCTGCGCGGCGCTTATCTTTCTGGACCTTAGCGCAGCCTTCGATACTGTCAATCATCTTCTGATGGGTCATAGATTGAGGGCTGCGGGAGTGACAGGGTTGGCGCTTAAGTGGCTTCAGTCATTCCTGCAAGACAGAGTTTTCTCTGTATTTGAAGGAGACTGCTCATGTAAGGCTATTCCGGTGACCTGTGGGGTGCCGCAGGGGTCTTCCCTGAGCCCCACTATGTTCAACGTCTATATGAGTTCGCTGGCTGAGGCCATTCTCCCTTTCGGGATACAAGTGGTCTCTTATGCCGACGATACCCAACTGATCGTTTCCCTCAATCAGCTAAGTCGCCCAGATTCCAACTTAGCAGCCTGTCTTCAGGTTGTTTTTGATTGGATGAGCAGCTCCTTCCTGAAGCTGAATGGCTCTAAAACTGAGTTAATACTTTTTGGGAAAACGGCTCCGGACGATATTTCTCATCTCTGGCCTAGTTGCCTGGGCTCCCCCCCCAGTCCCAAAGGACTGTGTTAAGAGCTTGGGGGTTTGGTTGGATAATAACTTGGACTTCAAGGTACAATCACGTAAAGTAGCAGCAAATTGCTACGGACTGCTTAGGAGATTCAGAAAGGTTCTGCCTCTCCTGCCTTTCACGGCAAAACATCTGCTTGTTCAAGCTATCGTATTATCCCGGTTGGATTATGCTAACGCGATCTACCTTGGAGCCCCTTTGGCGACAATAAGAAGACTCCAAATTGTGCAGAATTGTGCAGCCCGGATGCTGTTGAACATCCCTAAACGGTCCTCGGCTAAGTTGGCACTTGACTCTCTTCACTGGCTTCCTGTCCAGCAAAGAGTACAATTTAAGGCACTCTGTATTATCCACAAATCCTTGGCAGGAAAAGGCCCCCCCCTGATCCGTGCCTGGAATCAGCGATATGCCCCTAGTCGCAGTTTGAGGTCAGGGAGTAAAGGCCTAATTGTTATACCAAAGATCAAACGTGCTCGCACTGGTGGCCGAAGGTTCTCATATAATGGGGCCAAATTATGGAACAGTATTCCTGTGCATATACGTTCTGAACCAGACCATCTTACGTTCAGAAAACTGGTGAAAACTTTTCTTTTTCAGTGATCTTGTTACTTTTCTGCCGAGTGTCTGTTAGCGCGGGGTTGCCTCCGGGTAACCAGGCGCGCTATAAATACTCTTTCAGTTCAAAAAAATACTCTTTCATGTTGTACCTAGTCTGTTAGCTTCTGCAACACTAGCCAGAGTCATGACCTAATGAATAACATGTGAACTGTTTGTTGGATGGGTGCTGGGCTCGTCATATGTCACTATAATCTTTCATATCCATAATGTGTGTGATCAAGGTAGTGAACTAAGGGGGATCCTTGGAGCCTACTGTGATCTGTCCAGATTCAATTCTAAAAGTGAGTTAGTCTCTACCCCAAAACACAGGCCTTACTTGCACTGTAATGCATGTGTTCTGTACCTCATTGAAGAATTTGGCGAGTTGGTGTTCTTGTCATATACGTTGACTAGGGAAGACTTCAATCTTATGTAGGCAACCCAGTACTATAATGTATCATCCCTGGATATTTGCTACTCAGATCGACATTTAAAAGTTAAGGTCACTAGCCCTCTAAACTGTGTGCTACGACAGGATGTAATGTGATTTTTTGTAACTTGTAATTTGCTGATCCTCATGTAAAGCGCTCTGATATCTCCGGGTCTAGCCAGCACTATATAAAACTCTGCAAATTAAAAAAAAAATTAATTAATAGAGCACAGCTGTGGGGTGATTTACACTTTTCTGTGCTTAGCATTGTGTGCCACCCTACTTGATTTTTCTGTTTCTGTCATTGCATCCAGATTTATGATACAACAAGTAAATTTATACCTACACAAGTCGGACTATTGGCTTTGTCCGTGGTTGTTAGTTGAATAAGATAAATAAGCAGCAACTATGGCTAATGGTTACATAGAGCAAGCATTTAGAAATGACAAGATGGTGAAAAAGGCTCCTTATAGAACCCCCCAACGTCGATATGCAGAGACGCTACTTCTGAAGCATTACCATACCACACTCGCTGTCTTCTCTGACATATCATTTGTCCTTTTTTCTTCCACTCCCCAGCTGCTCTCGCCATCTCCTTCTCTTCTTTTTCTTCTTACTCATATCAGTCCCGCTCAACGTTTACCCACTTTCCCCTTCTCACCATCCCATTCTTGTCTCCATTTCCCTCTCACTGCCTGTTCTTTGCTTTCTCTCTTACCGTTTTTCCATTCTCCGTTCTCCTCCCAGTTCTCCAAAGCCTCTGGCTGCCTTTCTCTTTCCGTCCCTCTCTTACCAATTTCTCCATTACCCCCTTTCCCATTTCTCGTCTTTGCGCCCTGACTTTTTTTCTACTTTGTTCCTCTCTCCCCCTTTCGCCGCCACTAAATCCTATTTCTCACTAGTCTCCTCTCCTTTTCCTTCAGGCTATGTTACAATTTTGAAAACAAATACCGTTATTCCTGAATATTAGCTAGAAGCACATTTAGAATTTGGACCAGTGTGCCTCTGCAGTGTCAGTGACCTGGCCAAAAAGGACATGAAAAAGCTGAAATTGGATCATAAATCTAAAGCTGTTCTAATCAGGGACCCCAGAAATAAGTTTGGCCCAGGGCACTCAAATCCTTAAGATGTCCCTGTGTATTTGTTAAAGTTTTCATGTTAATCGCAGCACCCATCATGAGCTGCAATTAACACGAAAACAATGCACACAATCACCCCGCAGCCCAACCCTATTAAGAAAAGAAATGCAGCAACGTAGCTGCCAAGGTTACAAATTGCAATGTGGGATGTTTTCATAATTTCACTGTAATTATTAGTGCCATTTCAACAGGGCCGGCTTTAGTGCTGGTGGCGCCTGATGTGACAATGTTTGTTGGCGCCCCAATGACCACCTCCGCCACGGATACTCTCATTACCAACCTTTAACGGTGCCCCTGAAATCTCCATAACCCCTCTCTCTTTCATATTTATTTTGTTTAATAGCGCCACTCATACCAGTGTAAAGTGTTAAGCACTTTACATCGAATACACATTACACAGAGACACTGAATCATAGTGTGTAAATCAATGTATAGGAAATGTTACATCAGACAGAGGAATAAAACTTCTCTTCTTAACAGAGCTGGCCTGCTAGGGTTTTAAGCAAAAGTTTGGAGTGATATTTGGCGCTGCACACACACGCGGTCTGGTTCCTGGTGCACATAGCCATAGCTGCAGTGCAGAGACCCTACACTTCCGCACACAGAGGAAAAAAATTAGAGGGAACATTGCCTGTGAAGCAGAGGTAAATCTATGCATAGTTACTGATGGGAACATAAAGGAGGAGAAATAGAAAAAGAATTTGGAAAATGATCAAACTCTTCAGGATGTAATCAATATGTTAAATGAGGGTTAGAAGTCACAGGGTGATTGTGATGAAAACACTGAGGACATATTTACAAGCCTCTATCGTCACCAGAGCATCACTTTTTTGATGCTCTGATGGTGTAGTACCATTTCCCATATTTACAAGAGGACACTAAGCCACTTAATGTGACTTACCACCACCTTGTAAATATGCCCCTTTCTGCTACAGTCCTCTGCGGCAAAGGGGAGTGCAACGGGTGTTACTGTGGGTGTCCCACCGAAACACCCATTTTTTTTTAATGCTGCCCCAGATTTACTAGACTGAGACAGTGCCAAAAACAGCACCAATCTAACGCCATGGATTACCAGGCTCTTTCCCACTGTGCTGCATTATGCAGCACACATAGAAAAAGCTAATTGTCATGAATGATTGTTTATGTGCAGGAAGGCGTCCCTTCCTGCACATAAACAATCGCCCCTGCTGCGCCGGCACCCTTCCAACATCGCAGCAGGTAGCCTGCGCTGGCACTGGGCAGCCTTTTTTGCACCAGCACAAGGGGAAACACAGGGTCTGATGTATTCTTTTGAATACAGCTTATCCCTGCGCTTTAAAAATGACGGAGCAGGGCGCTGCTGAATTATGCACTGCTCCGCGCTCCGACAATATTTTGTAAATATGCCCCTGCGTGTTATAGGAACATGAAGGATGAACTTTCTCTCAAGGATAGGTTGATCATGAGAGGTAGTAGGCTGGTTCCTCCCAGCAACCTGAGACAAGTTTGATTGATTGATAGTCTCCAAGAGAGTCATTTAGGCATATTGAAATCCAAGGAGAAGTAAGAGAGGGATATTGGTGGCCAAGCATTGATTTGTTGATTGAGAGAGTAGTGAGGGATTGTTTTGAATACATAAATAGTGACTACATTTTGAAGTATAGAATTCAACCCATGGTTTTGCGTGAGCCTGCTTCTGGACCATGGGTGGGTATTGCATTGGATATAATTGGCCTGATTAGAATGTCAACTTTAGACTGGTATATCATAACTTGAATGGACATGTATTCATGATCCAAAGGTGAAAATTGTGAATTCGGTAGAGATTCAGGATGTTATCAGCTTCCTACATTAGATTCTTGGCAGGTAAGGCTTCCACTCCACATTATTAACTGATAATGGGGTACAACACACATCTAAACTAATAGGTGAGTTTTTGATGGAAAGAGGGATTAGATGCAAAAAGACAGCTCTGTATCATCCCGAGACCAATGTATGATAGAACACTTTAACAAAGTGTTAAAGGAATTTATACAACTTTCCTTGGTTTGTGGTTTGAGTTGGTTGGATGATTTAAAGAAAAAAGTAAGTATACATAGGTTGACTCCACTTTCCACCCCTGGTACATTTTCAATTTATTTTAAAAAAGAACTGCTAAGTGAGTCATGTGTATGAGTTGCATGAATGAAAAACATTTGTGTAGTGGGAAAATCATGTCCAAAGCTGAAGGAGAATGAGAAGGTGATGAAGAGGAAACAGGATTATGACTAACGTAAGGCTGTCAAAGTTTCAAATGTGTGTGTAGGAGATTGGTTTAAGATCAAAAGTCCACAAGGTCACAAAATTTTGTCATCCTTTGAAAGTAATGAAGTTGTTTAAAAATGCTGTCAAGACTGCTGACCAAAGGACCTGGATTCTTGGATAAGATGCAAAATTGTACCCGGAGGTGTCCAGATCCAGGATAAGGGAGTAATCTCTGATTGTTTCAGGAAGAGTCAAGGCATTGGAAGAAAGCCTGCACACCTACCTTTCTATGTATAATTTCCAAGTTGTTTAACTTAACTCACGATAAGACCAATTTAATGTTTGTACATATTTTTGTTTAATAAGCGGGAGGAGTGTGGTACTGTAGGACTGTTAACATGTTAGGTTGTTAGAAAAGTACTGTAACTAGGAACCTGAAATGTTTAAATTCAGCCTGAGGATGGTGATTGGAGCAGCAGATGCTTGATCGATGATGATAGATGGGGTCATTTGATACTGACTAGTGATAAAGTCTTGGATTGGCAACTTGGATTCTCTGCTTATTCAAACATCTTTACAATGTACGTCCCTTGGTCTCCTCCACCATTCTTGCTCTCTCTTCATCTTACACACAGAGCCCCTCCTCACCTGTATACACTCCATTTTGTTTACTTTTGTCACAGTCAATGTCACAACAGCTGTGTGCCTCCTTCATCCACCTTCCCATGGAATCATAATTACAATTGCCACATATGTGACATCAATCTGTGCACTCTCAAGTGGGGCCAGCGATTTAGAATGAGCATACAGTTTGTGATCTAGTGAGTGGCACTGTGAGACCCTCTCAGTGTCTTCAACCTCTACTGCAGAGCTTTCAATCGTACCCTGCCATGAACACCCATCCACACCCTCAACTCACCCAGACACTCAGGCCCCCATTGTGAGTAGAGGTGGGTCAGCATTCCAGACAATCATGGTGCAAAAATACCAATCCCTGTTTTACAGACTGGATGTTTTGACCAGTACAATCACTCAAGGCATTGGTTGTAACAGAAACATATCCCCGTAACCAGGCTCCACGTGACATTTTGTTTCTCAGGCAAGAGCGAGAACTAGTCTTTCCCTACCCTTTTTAGCTCATTGCCGCCAACCGTCCCACACAGAATCCCCCACAATATTTACCCCCTGGTAAGAGCGGGTTGTAAATGTATGTGTTAAAACACTCAGAATAGGGAATACCTTGCAGAATGCCACAGAGTAATTCCATGCCTGCACAGTTATTCCCCATTCCGAGAAGTTGAACTTGTAATTGCACTTTACTGGTGGGTTGTTACCACAGGATAACGATCATTAGGGGTGCAGAGTTTTTATCACGTACCGTGCAACTTGTAATTGGGCCCCTGTAGGCATCTCAGCTCAGTTTGTGCTACCCAAAACTCGTATGAAAAACAAAACTATTCAAACACAAGATCCAGAAATAGAAAGCACTCCAGTAAATTGGAGCGCACATGTGATGCAACCTGAAGTACAATAAGTGCAATGTGCAGAGAGATCGCGTCACCGACTTGGATTCGCTGAAGGGTTCTCACATTCCTTATCATGAAAGAGATCAATTTGTGAGATGGAGCTTGAAAATCTCACTCTCAGCTGATTATAATTCTGCCCATTTCACACACTTGAAGCACCTGAAGTGCTCATTGTATTTTGTTTCAATTGATAATAAAGTAAGATTGTATTATATCTGTGGGGGAATATCTAACTGGGGCTGGGGGAGTGGCCAAATAATAACGAACATTGGTTTTTTTTGCCGTTTGCATAGAACATGAATAGTAACTTTCTATAATACGTGCAATAAACACCTGTCGTATAATCACAGATCAGGCATAAAAAACAGCGGTGCAGGCAATTCTTTTTGAAAAAATGTGTAAGTGACATCCAGGAAATTCCTGTGCCTGATATGCACTGATTTGTAATCATTATCTGTAAAGCTAAGGGCAAGAATATAATGCTCTGTAGGAACCTGTGTCTATGTCCATTTTTAGAGCTGGGTTTTGACAGCACATATTAATATATTGCTTACAATATAGATAGTGTGGGCTTTGGGTCCACCCCTTTCAACCATTTGCTTTCTTCGACTAGCCTCCTTGAACCAATGGCTTGAGGCTTCGTCAATCACATCTTTGCTCGGCCCAATGGAGTATTCATCTTTTACCTAATATTACTTGTTGTTTGAGCGTATCCTTCAGCTGCCACTAGTGTCCTTGCATTGAACTGTTTAAGGAATTACTCCAGAACAATAACATCTCAGTATGCTCCTTCTGGATCCCTACTGTGTGTTTCATGCTGTAGGCAGTGCTAAATTTGCACAGGTGGTTGCAGTTAGGGGGCTCCAGCACTCATTTTCTATGGCACAGACTTATTTTTCAGTGTCGGACTTTTACCCAGGGTAACAGACAGAAAGGCAGGGAAGGAAAAAAAGGAGAAAAATGAATATAGGAAAACAATGCAATGACAAAGGGAGAAAGCAGGGATGAAAAAGTACCTGCAAGAGTACAAAGGCAAGAATTGTAGGGTGAAGGAAGAAAGAAGCATGGCACGGTCTTGGAGTCATGTGCCATCTGCAGAACCCATAACCACAGTTCTTGATTTGATAAATATAAAAGATGGTTGTACCATAGAAACCTTTGATCGGGCCTTTGAGACGTTCCTTGAGATTCCCATGATTGCATCAGTTATGGTGTAATAGAAGCCTTGTTGTTTTCTTCTACTGTTTGGAATACACGTTTCTTCATTGCTCCTATTATCTTTTCTTGTGGTGTTATTGGCACTAGAAGTCCTGGATCAGCAGCATCATTCTCCATATAACAGCATAATGCATCTGCTTTGCCATTTTGTTTACCAGGAGGATAGTGTGCTGCAGGAAAACACTCTTTCAGTTTCGTAAAAACATCTTCTGATTCAGCTGTCCAATTATATGGTGTACCTTTCTTAAATAATCGAGTGATTGGTGTTATGTTTGAGAAACCTTTAATAATGCGTCAAAAGTTTTTTGCAAAACCCCAGAAACATTTCATGTCACGAAATGTTGTTAGGGTGGGCCAGTCTACCATTGCTTTAACATCGTTCATATCCATTTGAAGACCACGTGGAGAGATGTCGAATCCCTGAATTTTCACAGACGTTACATGGAAGCTCCACTTTTAAGCATTTTCAAAGAGATGATTCTCTCTTAATCTTTGCAACACTAGGTGTACATGATGGTCATGTTCAGAAAAGGTGTTAGGATTTTTTTTATGTTGTTAATGTATACAACACAAGCAATCTATAATTTCTATGAATAAATAATTTATAAAAAAAAACTGGAAGGCAGCTAGGGCGTTACAAAGAGTAAAACGCATAAGTTGATATTCAAATAGGCCAAATTTTGTCTGAATGGCTGTCTTCCATTCATCACCTTCACGACCTCAAACTAGATGATATGCTTCCCGTAAATCAATCTTAGAGAAAATTGAAGCATGCTTAACCCTATCTAGATAAACTGGAATCAACAGCAAGGGGTATTTGTATTTTATGGTGACACAGTTTAATGATCCATAGTCAATGCACGAGTGCAATTCTCCCCCCTTCTTGGATACGAAAAAGAGTGGAGAGGCCGCGGGTGACTGAGATGGTCTAATGAACCCATTGGCTAAGTAGGTATAAAAATATTGTCGCAAATGCTTGGTTTCTTGATCAGTAAATGTGTAGATGCGACTACATGGTACTTGTGCCCCTTGTTCCAAATCATTCTTGCAAACATATGAGCAATTGGGAGGGAAGGACTCAGCTTCACACTTGCTGAAAATATACAGAAGATCATGATGCACCAAAAGAACCATTTGCTGGAGTCAATTGTGTCTGTTTCTGGGTACTCTCTGTGGTCATAACCAAGAGAAAACAAGTTATTGGTGCAGCCCTCCTTCCAGGATCTAATTTACAAGGTGAATAGCACAGGAATTTGCAATCAGGGGAAGGTACCTTAACTGTCCCTAAATCCCAAGAGATTACAGGGTTGTGTTTTTCAAGACAAGGTATGCCCAGAATTAACTGAAATTGTTGGAACATCTGTTAAATCAAATTGTATGTAATGTGTTTGGAAGCAAACCATTAGAATGGGAATTTGCATTGGTTCGGGAGAGCCTGAAGTAGATTTTTTCAGAAAGCAACTCTACTCTTCCTCTTTCCTAAGCCCTATATCTGGAGTCTGATTTTCTTTCCTCTCCCTTCCGCTCTGCCAATCTGTGTTCCATTTGAAGCACCAAGTCAATTAATTCATCACAGTCTGTAGGCTGGTTGGGGACCTTAGCTAGTCAATCTTTCAATGTGTCATTAAGTCCTTGATAAAACAAGGCTGCTCTTTTCTCAATCAGCCAGTCAGCTTCTACTACTAATCTCTGAAACTGAGATAAATATCCGAAGAGGTTGTTTTTACCCTGTCTTAAATCCAACAGCTCTATATTAAAGGACTGAAATACCATCCTCCTATCAAAAATATGCCTTAATTCATTTTTGAATAATTCCACATTATACAACAACGGACTGTCTTGTGTCACCTAAGGAACTGGCCAAGTGGCAGCATTACCAGTTAAATATGATAACATGAAGACTGCCTTTGAGGCTTCTTTCTGTACCCTCCCCGCTCCCGCCTCCCAGCTGCTCCGCCCACCCGCGCACTTGGCCATATATGGCGACCGTGCGACGCAGGTGAGTGTGACCTAGTTCTAGGACACCCCCGCGCCGCACGGCCACCAGCTGCTGCGTGTGCCTTCCAGCCTCTGCTTCGCTGCCCCGGCTCCGCCGCGTGACCACGCCCCCTGACTTCGAGCGGCGTGGTCTCTGCTCGCTTCTTGCCCTGTGCCTCTGCCTCTGACTGTATTGTGATTTGTTTTTGTTGTTAACTTGTACTTTTGTCCCCCATTCTTGCCTGTGTTGCCAGTTCCTTCAGCCGCCCCGTCTCATCCCTCCCCGCTCCCCGCTTCCCGCCACCACCGCTGACCCCGCCCCTTTTTTCTTTCTGTACCCTCCCCGCTCCCGCCTCCCAGCTGCTCCGCCCACCCGCGCATTTGGCCATATATGGCGACCGTGCGACGCAGGTGAGTGTGACCTAGTTCTAGGACACCCCCGCGCCGCACGGCCACCAGCTGCTGCGTGTGCCTTCCAGCCTCTGCTTCGCTGCCCCGGCTCCGCCGCGTGACCACGCCCCCTGACTTCGAGCGGCGTGGTCTCTGCTCGCTTCTTGCCCTGTGCCTCTGCCTCTGACTGTATTGTGATTTGTTTTTGTTGTTAACTTGTACTTTTGTCCCCCATTCTTGCCTGTGTTGCCAGTTCCTTCAGCCGCCCCGTCTCATCCCTCCCCGCTCCCCGCTTCCCGCCACCACCGCTGACCCCGCCCCTTTTTTCTTTCTGTACCCTCCCCGCTCCCGCCTCCCAGCTGCTCCGCCCACCCGCGCACTTGGCCATATATGGCGACCGTGCGACGCAGGTGAGTGTGACCTAGTTCTAGGACACCCCCGCGCCGCACGGCCACCAGCTGCTGCGTGTGCCTTCCAGCCTCTGCTTCGCTGCCCCGGCTCCGCCGCGTGACCACGCCCCCTGACTTCGAGCGGCGTGGTCTCTGCTCGCTTCTTGCCCTGTGCCTCTGCCTCTGACTGTATTGTGATTTGTTTTTGTTGTTAACTTGTACTTTTGTCCCCCATTCTTGCCTGTGTTGCCAGTTCCTTCAGCCGCCCCGTCTCATCCCTCCCCGCTCCCCGCTTCCCGCCACCACCGCTGACCCCGCCCCTTTTTTCTTTCTGTACCCTCCCCGCTCCCGCCTCCCAGCTGCTCCGCCCACCCGCGCACTTGGCCATATATGGCGACCGTGCGACGCAGGTGAGTGTGACCTAGTTCTAGGACACCCCCGCGCCGCACGGCCACCAGCTGCTGCGTGTGCCTTCCAGCCTCTGCTTCGCTGCCCCGGCTCCGCCGCGTGACCACGCCCCCTGACTTCGAGCGGCGTGGTCTCTGCTCGCTTCTTGCCCTGTGCCTCTGCCTCTGACTGTATTGTGATTTGTTTTTGTTGTTAACTTGTACTTTTGTCCCCCATTCTTGCCTGTGTTGCCAGTTCCTTCAGCCGCCCCGTCTCATCCCTCCCCGCTCCCCGCTTCCCGCCACCACCGCTGACCCCGCCCCTTTTTTCTTTCTGTACCCTCCCCGCTCCCGCCTCCCAGCTGCTCCGCCCACCCGCGCACTTGGCCATATATGGCGACCGTGCGACGCAGGTGAGTGTGACCTAGTTCTAGGACACCCCCGCGCCGCACGGCCACCAGCTGCTGCGTGTGCCTTCCAGCCTCTGCTTCGCTGCCCCGGCTCCGCCGCGTGACCACGCCCCCTGACTTCGAGCGGCGTGGTCTCTGCTCGCTTCTTGCCCTGTGCCTCTGCCTCTGACTGTATGACTGTATTGTGATTTGTTTTTGTTGTTAACTTGTACTTTTGTCCCCCATTCTTGCCTGTGTTGCCAGTTCCTTCAGCAGCCCCGTCTCATCCCTCCCCGCTCCCCGCTTCCCGCCACCACCGCTGACCCCGCCGCTTTTTTCTTTCTGTACCCTCCCCGCTCCCGCCTCCCAGCTGCTCCGCCCACCCGCGCACTTGGCCATATATGGCGACCGTGCGACGCAGGTGAGTGTGACCTAGTTCTAGGACACCCCCGCTCCGCACGGCCACCAGCTGCTGCGTGTGCCTTCCAGCCTCTGCTTCGCTGCCCCGGCTCCGCCGCGTGACCACGCCCCCTGACTTCGAGCGGCGTGGTCTCTGCTCGCTTCTTGCCCTGTGCCTCTGCCTCTGACTGTATTGTGATTTGTTTTTGTTGTTAACTTGTACTTTTGTCCCCCATTCTTGCCTGTGTTGCCAGTTCCTTCAGCCGCCCCGTCTCATCCCTCCCCGCTCCCCGCTTCCCGCCACCACCGCTGACCCCGCCCCTTTTTTCTTTCTGTACCCTCCCCGCTCCCGCCTCCCAGCTGCTCCGCCCACCCGCGCACTTCGCCATATATGGCGACCGTGCGAACGCGCAGCGTGCACGCGCAGCGGGCGCGCCGATTGTGCGCCGAAGGTGCGCCAAAGGTAAGCCCGTCTGCGCCCGTCCGTGCCTGGCCCGCGCCCAGCGCCCGAACCCCTGGCCCACGAGGACCCCGACCGACCCGCCTGACGTACACCGCCACCACCCTCATCGCACTCAACACCGGCAGGACCCAGGGATGCTATCGAGCTACCCCGAAGCACACCCACGGGCCCTTCAGCTGCCTCGCCTGTAAGTTCACCTGTATCCGGACCTGCCCGGCACCAGCACCTGCCAAGCCGAACACCAGCAGCAACCACCTCAAGTGTATCCTGCTCAACACCCGCTCCATCCACAGACACGCCATCGAACTCTGGAACCTCCTAGACGCCACAGCCCCTGACGTTGCCTTCATCACGGAGACCTGGATGAACGCCTCCTCAGCACCCGACATCGCCATCGCCATCCCAGAAGGCTACAAGATCACCCGGAGGGACCGCACCGCCAACCAGGTGGGAGGAGGCATCGCCATCATCCACAAGAACACCATCCGCATCACGACCAGCACTGACAACACCCCACCCTCCGCCGAACACCTGCATTTCCAGATTCACACCGACCCGAAGACCACCCTCAGAGGCACCTTGATCTACCGACCTCCGGGACCACGCACTCAATTCAGCGAGGACATCGCCGACTTCGTCAGCCCGCACGCCCTCCCCTCCGCCGACTACATCCTCCTAGGGGACTTCAACTTCCACCTGGAGAACAACAACGACTGCAACACCAGCACCCTGCTCGACAACCTCGCCAACCTTGGACTCAAGCAGCTGGTATCCACACCCACCCACCTCGCCGGACACACACTCGACGCCATCTTCTCATCCAGCAAAGACATCGCCTTCAGCCACGCCACAGAACTCCACTGGACGGACCACAGATGCATCCACTTCACCTTCAGTAGAACGACGATCCACCACCACCAGCAACAGGTTGCCCGAAGAAGCTGGAACAAGATCACAGCCGACCAGCTCGCCGCTTCCCTGAGCCAGCACCCTCCGGCCAGCTCAGCGAACCCCAGCCAGGCCGCCGACAACCTCTCGAAGTGGATCAGCAAATGCGCAGACGAACTCGCCCCTCTGAGGATCCCGCCCAGCAGACCAGGCAATAAGAGAGCCCCATGGTTCACCAACGAACTCAAGAGCTCCAAGAAGAACTGCCGAGCACTCGAGAAAGCCTGGAGAAAGGAACCCACGCCGGACAACAGGACCACCCTCAAGCTCGCCACCCGGAAACACCACCAATTGATCCGCACCGCCAAGAAAACTGCATTCAAGGACCGGCTGGACAACAACGCACACAACTGCAAGGAACTCTTCAACATCGTGAAAGAGCTCTCCAACCCCAACGCCGGAAACAACGACATCACCCCATCGCAAGACCTCTGCAACTCCCTCGCCTCCTACTTCCACAACAAAATCGCAGACATACACAACAGCTTCAGCACTCAACCGACGCACGCCACGACCACAGCAACGCCACCCACCACCACCCTCCGCGCCTGGACCCCAGTCAACACCGAAGACACCGTCCACATGATGAACTCCATCCACTCCGGATCTCCGACCGACCCCTGCCCTCACCACGTCTTCAACAAGGCCGACGCTGTCATCGCACCCCACCTGCGGGACATCATCAACACCTCATTAGACACCGCCACCTTCCCCGAGAGCTGGAAGCACGCCGAACTCAGCGCTCTACTCAAGAAACCCACAGCAGACCCCACCGAACTCAAGAATTACCGCCCCATCTCTCTACTCCCGTTTCCAGCCAAAGTCATCGAAAAGACCGTCAACAAACAGCTGGCCGCCTTCCTCGAGACGAACGGATCCCTCGACCCATCGCAGTCGGGATTCCGTGCCAACCACAGCACCGAGACCGCCCTCATCGCCGCCACTGACGACATCCGAGCCCTGATGGACAACGGAGAAACAGCGGCCCTCATCCTCCTAGACCTCTCCGCGGCCTTCGACACGGTCTGCCACCGCACCCTAGTGCAGCGCCTCAGCAACGTCGGAATCCAGGAGAAGGCACTGGGATGGATCGTCTCCTTCCTCGACGGAAGAACACAAAGAGTCCGCCTACCACCGTACAAGTCAGAGGCCACCGAAGTCATCTGCGGCGTCCCTCAAGGATCCTCGCTGAGCCCTACTCTCTTCAACGTCTACATGAGCCCCCTCGCGGCCATCGCACGCCAACACAACCTCAACATAATCTCCTACGCCGACGACACCCAGCTGATCCTCTCCCTGACTAACGACCCCGCCGCCGCCAGAGCCAACCTGCTCGAAGGGATGAGAGAGGTAGCCGAGTGGATGACGACGAGCCGCCTGAAACTGAACTCAGATAAGACGGAGGTCCTCATCCTGGGCTCCTCGCCCTCCGCCTGGGACGACTCCTGGTGGCCCCCCGCCCTAGGCCCCGCACCCAAACCGACGGACCACGCACGCAACCTGGGTTTCATCCTGGACTCCTCCCTCTCCATGACCAGGCAAGTCAACGCCGTCTCCTCGTCGTGCTTCAACATCCTGCGCATGCTTCGGAAGATCTTCTGGTGGATCCCCGCAGAGACCAGGAAGACCGTCACCCAGGCCCTCGTCACCAGCCGACTAGACTACGGCAGCGCACTCTACGCCGGAACCACCGCCAAGATCCAGAAGAGACTCCAGCGCATCCAGAACGCCTCAGCCAGACTCATCCTCGACATCCCACGACACAGCCACATCTCCGGACACCTAAGAGACCTGCACTGGCTCCCGGTCAACAAGAGAATCACCTTCCGCCTCCTTACCCACGCACACAAAGCTCTCCACGATCAAGGGCCGAGCTACCTCAACAACCGCATCAACTTCTACGCTCCCAAACGCCACCTCCGTTCTGCCAGCCACGCCCTCGCCGCCGTCCCACGCATCCGCAGAGCCACTACAGGAGGAAGGTCCTTCTCCTACCTGGCCGCCAAGACCTGGAACTCCCTCCCGGCCGACCTGCGCCTGACCCAAGACCACCCCTCCTTCAGGAAGAAGCTTAAGACCTGGCTGTTCGAGCAGTAGCGGCACCCCCCTCCCCCCAGCGCCTTGAGACCCTACGGGTAGGTAGTGCGCTCTATAAATGTCTTGATTGATTGATTGATTGATTGATTGATTGTGTGTGAAATGCTTCAGGCCGACATAAATAATAAGCAAACTGCATTGATGATGAATATGCTTCTGTGGCTCACCAGCATAGCATTGTGTATAAGCTAAAGAAATCTGTGGCAGTAACACTACTGGTAATGGCAAGGAGGAAGTAGCTCCTCCTTCTTGGGCACTAGCTGGCATTGAAAAAGCAGGTGCTTAAAAAAAAATCAGTGGCTGCAGTAGAAGGCGTGGCACCCGGAGGTGATGTTTGTGATGCATACAAATGATCCAATTTGTCTGCTATGACAGTAATTTGCTGCTTTACACACGGGTTCTCTGCTCTACTGTCAACCTGTTCTTTCTGAAAGGGCTCAATTGCATGCCCTAAATCACTTAAAGTGAAGGCATCAGCATCCATGATACTCGGGTGGAGAGTCTACTTGGGCTTTCCAAACTATCACGGTCTCACCTGATTCACCTCCGAAGGAGTATCATGGAAAACAGGTAAATGCCCTCACTCTCCTACCAGAGCATTCAACATTTCACTCAAAATACACAAATGAACTAAAGAACACCCCAGGGGGAAAGAGGCTGGGGGAAGAGAAATACGCGCTGGGAGTGTAGCGGATTCTGAGGTGCTTCTGACTGTGGCTCATACAGGACACTTCACTAGCTACTGCCATGGGAGCTGTAACATACACACAACAGATTGTAAGCTTTCTAAATACAATCAGATTTAATATTCAAATAAAAGTTTATAGTAATTGAACCTTATTTAAAAATCTGCCAGAATATCTTATCTAGCTCAGCATGGATTTCTCTGACATCTGATGTATTTTAAATAATGCTCCTGAAAAGTAAATGGCGAATGTAAAGCCGGTGAAAATGCCTATTACTTTCAGTTTAGAAATTAATTTGTAACATGTTAAAATATACACAAACCTAGCACAACAGGAGTGGCAGCAGAAACAAACCAAACTTTTGATGGTAACAAAGAGTTAATCTTGCCTCAGAGCTAATTTAGCGCTGTGTAAACGAAGGTTATGAATTGGCCTTTCTTGACTTCCTCTAGATCAGAAAAATAATTAAAGAAAATGAAATGGTTTCGCCTTCTTGAAGAAAAAATACATCACAAAGAACAGTAGAAGTCTTGTGAAACTCGTGTGTGTTTGGGAACGAGAAATATTAATCTCTGTCCGGACATGGATGAAGTATTACTCTTGGAAGAGGACTCATCAGTTTCATTTTCACAGAGATCTGCAGACATCATAGGATGATTCGAACTTTGCCTTTGTTTATTTAACTGAATAAAAGCAAGTTAAGATTTAAAACTTAAATTAATCATTTGAAGTATGCCCTGTGCCACAACCTGTAGGCGGGTGTGTATTTGTGTTAAATGCTGTAATGATTCCTCGTTTAACCTGCTTAGAATTATTTTGCCTATTTCTTCCTGTGACGCTATGTTTTAAAAAAAGGCTCCTTTCTATCCTCTTCATGTGTATAGCAGGGCAGTGGAGTAGATGTGTCAATGATTGAGACATGCAGCCCCTCTAGGCCAAGGATGAGAATATCCTGGCAGTACATCCTCCAAAGCACAGTCTGAGGTGAGGGCCTTCCTGGGTCTCACCGGATAATCCAGGAGGTTTGTTAAGCATTATGGCACCATTGCTGCCCCCTTAACTGATCTGACTTCCAAGAAGCAGCCCAAAAAAGTGATCTTGACTGTCAGACAGCCTTTGACCCTCTCAATGAGGCCATGTGTACAGCACCTGTACTCAAGTCTCCTGACTTCTCCAAGGAGTTCATTGTGCAAACGGACACTTCAGATCATGGTATAGGGGTTGTTTTACCACTTGTAAATGAGGAGGGCATAGACCAACCTGTAGTTTTCATTAGTAGGAGGGTATGTTCCCTGGAACAGAGGTGGAGTACTATTGAGAGGGAGTCCTTTGCTGTGGTCTGGGCAGTGAAGAAGCTAAGACCATACCTGTTTAGAACCCATTTCTGGGTTTAGACAGACCACAGCCCCTCAGATGGCTCATGCAAATGAGGGGTGAAAATCCCACGCTGTTGCTGCGGTCCATCTCCCTACAGGGAATTAACTTTACAGTGGAACACCATCCTGTGTCAGACAATGCCATTGCTGATAGTCTGTCCTGGTTCTTCCACCTTAGTGATGAGAATCTGAAGGAGGTTGGTAGTTCTCCTGAATTTCAGCTGCGGGAGATATGTGTTAGACTTGTCAGCCTTAGGGTGATCTTCCCCAAACTTTTAGCCATCTCTGTTTTTGGCTGATCTCAATTTTGCTGGCCTTAGACTTTGTGCACTTTACCACTGGTGACCAGTAATAAAGTGTGTGTGCTCAATCCTTTAAACATGGTGGAATTGACCTACACCAAACTGCCACATTTAATTTACTTGTAAATCCCTGGTAAAGCGGGACTACCTGTACCCAGGGCCTGTAAATTATATACTGCAAGTGGGCCTGCAGCACAGATTGTGCCACCCACTTAATTAGCCTTTGAAACATGCTTCAGGCTTGCCATTGCAGCCTGTGTGTGCAGTTTTACACTGCCATTTCGACCTGCCAAACTAACTTTTTTCCAGACTAAAGCTTCCTTTTTAATACATGTAGTCACTCATAGGGCAGAGTGAAGTGTATTTAAAAAGTTGAGCATGTACTTTTAACTGTTACATGTGCTGGAAGTGAAAAACTCTTCAATTCATTTTTTACTACTGCTACGCCTACCTCTCCCATAGCAAAACTTTGGGCTACCTTATTGTATTTAATAAGTGATAACTTTAATTTGGGAGCAAGTAGGAATGTTGAGTTTGGGGTTCAAATATTTGTCATATAAAACCCTTTTTAATGGTAAAGTTGGATTTTAAGTCACGATTCTGAAAATGGCAATTTTAGAAACTTAATAAGAACAATTGATGGACAGAATGCAGAACAATGTTATACATTCACCCCAGTACAGAGATCTGGGCCTAAATCCATAGTTGTTTTGCTTCCAATGCCATTCAATTTTGAACCCAGTCATATGCAAATCAGTCTTGACCCTGCGCCCAATGGGAACAGTCTAGCCTGAACTTACAGGCCAGGTCCTCCCTGAACTTGAAACTAGGAGCAAGCAGCTGGTGGCCGACCATCCTGTTAACTATTCCAGATGCCCATGCAGATATCTACTGCAATGTGTCTACGCTGGATCAGAGATCTCTGCAACAACTTCACATAAAAATATCTGTGCTGTGCAGCAGAGGTATCCTAGCATCTCGTTCATTTTCATTGCAAAAAATATGAGAAACCCAAAGTCCAAATTAGAGAATTCCAGGTGCTAATGGAAGACTCAAGTTCTTCTTTCAGTGTTTGTGGAAGTACTGCTTTTTCATCCATTTTTTTTAATAAAATACTGATAGAGCGCCATGTTATTCGAAAAATTGTAGGGGTGCATCATAATCACAGGTAGTCTGCACCCACATATCTAGAGAAATGTCTTAATGTGTGGTCATTAGAAATATAGTACTAAAATAGCATACATTTGTGCGAATAGGAATGAAATCATGTCATTTATGAAGATCAATGTAGTGTTTAATCGAAGAAGTATTTTTAGATGATGCATATTGAATTAGTTCACATATAATGTGATGCATTAGGTTTAAATGTGCCCCATATTAAAGTCTGCACGTGTAGTTTGTTTATTCATGTATGAAGTAGTGGAATCAATGCTTATAGTGTGATCTTAGAATTGAGTGTTTAAATGTGTAAAGGGCTGATCGCATATACGTTTAAGAGAAAGGCCTATTTGTTTTTTATGTTAGCTGAATATTGTAGACCAAAGAGTGTTCCCTTGGGAAGGCTCTCAGTCAGAAGCAGTTAGCAAATTCTGCAAGTGAAAAGTTTTTCGATTATACGTTTCTGTTGCAGGTGCAAGGACACATAGCTCGTTAGGAAGACTAACCATTTGTTTTAGGAGTTCGGATGGTAGGAGAAGCTAACATGGGAGTTAACTGGAATGCAGATATGATACTTTCAGCGGAGAAGGTGCCTGGGATCCAAGGTCATTCCAACGGTCTCTGGATGAAGTAAGAGTTTCGATGTAAAAATACCGAAGGAAGACCTGGTCGAAGAGGTGTGACGAGGGCGTGTTCTACTGTAAATTAGAAGGAGCATCTCAGAACGAGCTCTATAGCTTTGGCAATTGATTTGAGCAAAGTGAGTGTACTTCTAAGGAAGTCTCCACTACTGACACCTTTTTCTCTCTTACCTGGGAATAATGCTAAGTAGGGATGTCACCTTAGAGATAGTGTAGGGATAGACTAAGTGCTTTTCCTTTTAGGTTAATGAAGTCTAACATAGATATTGGAGCAGTATTTGGTTGCCTGATGCTTTTGGAGTTAACTATTCTTCTTATTCTGAGTCGGATGAGACTCTTGCGTAGGATATTCTTTGTATTAGTGCCCATTTATTTTCTTAACCTCGTGATGAGGTGCTTGTATGTGCAATTATTTTTGGCTTTGTAATAAACCCCTACATTTGGAATTCGGAGTCAGTGATCTTTGGAGTATAAATTGAAGTTAATTGGTTTTATTGAGAATTTGGATGTTCTTCCCTTCACACTATTCAGCAGGTAAAAAGGTTCAGTCAACATGAGCATTCTGAGATATGATAAGATAAGAATCCAGTTTAATCAATACTGTCAGACAATTCCTTGATGTCATTTGAAAACAATCCCTTGATGTCATTTGAAAGCTGGATCCTGAGGTGAGCCCCTAAAATATGAGGTCAACGGCACCCCAGTTTGCTTTTCTCGACGCATGAGACCCCCATGATCTGCAGGTTCCTCCCTCCAAGATCTCTGTCCTACACATGCCAGCTGAAACAAGGTCATCTGTTACCTGCCTGCACCCAGAGACTGCTATCATCATCTGAGTCTGTTGCCTTCTGATTGACAAGGAGGGAAGAAAGCACTGCTTCACACTATCCAGCATGGTTCTCAAGTTCTTCCTTGTTGATAATGGACAGCTTGGATTTAACAAGACCTTCAACCTTGAATGAAGACAGTTTAATTGGCCCCGCTCAGTAAACAATACGAATGCAAGGCCCACACCCACTCAGGTAGGCAACTAGAGTCAAATTTCGGGGGGGGCTGAAAAATATTTCGGGGGGGGCTAAGTCTTCCAGCCATAGACAGAATGGCTGTAAGAAGGGGTGAAAACACAACAATAGCCTCATTAACGAGTAAATGGTCTTTTAAAGACCCGTGAAGTACTCTGGTGCGGCTGCAATTAGACGGACGCCAGCCCGCGAGGCTGTCTCAGCCGGGCTGTCACACACGACGGGGGGGGCTGAAGCCCGGTGAGCCTAATGGGTGTTGCGCGCCTGCACCCACTGCATCAGCAAGCTGCATCTTCAGAGGCACTGAAGTACCTACAGCATAGGGGTTGGGAACCTGATCTGCATGAGCCTCCTGATCCTGACACTAAAGTATAAGAATCAAGAACACGCTACTGATCCTGACCACTTCACCACGTATGCGGAGACATCCCACCGTAATGATCGATGGTATTCAGTATGGTCAACTTTCTCAGGTGGGAGAAAGGAGTAGGACCTCTAACTTATAGTTGAAAAGTTCCAGAACTTCCTGGTGTTCCATAATAACATAGATGGTGGTCTCCGAAGTGCCATAAATCTCCACATAAATCCTATCCTGACCATGAGATGGCGCTTAAGCGTCCCACTACCGAAATTCACTAACTGCTCCATTTAGAGCTTCATATGGTGAACTCTGAGTCATTTTTTAGAAAGAATCTTAAAACTGTGCAATTTTCTTTGGCTTGAGTGGTGTTTTCTTAGTATTGTTGTTCTGTAGCACTGGAACACTCTGGGGCTATCTGTGTGCTTTACAAATTTACTCATTCATCAATTCTGTCGGCTAGTCAGTCAAGTGCCTTGAATCAGTTGTCAGCAGTTTAAGCGCTATAAATCTTTCATTCGCTCACTAGCACATCCAGGGCCAGATGTACAAAGCTATTTACCATTTCTTAACAGGCTGAATCGCTATTTCGGCATGTTAAGAAATGGTAAATGTCCTTTTCAGATGTACAAAGGCCCGCTCGCAGTCGCAATTTCCGACCTCTACCCAGTAGAAATCGCTAATTGCGATCGCAATTTAGGAATTGCAAATAGGGATTCCCTATTTGCGATTCCTAAAGCACATGTACATAGCATTTCCTAAATGCGAATTGGGCATTTTGGAAATGCTATTACCATCGACTACCATGTGCAACATTAAAAAATGCCTTTTTTAATGTGACATGAAGCGCACATATTTGCGATTTTCTAATAACAATTCCTACTTTGCAGGAATCGCTAATAGGAAAGCGCAAAATGAGTACATATAATTTTGCATTTTCCAAATAAAGAGTGCTACGGAATCGGTATTTAAGAAAGGCAAAATACCATCTTCGTATATCTGGACCCAATCACTATAGTGATAAATATAATTATTTACCTTTTGTAATTGTATTTATGTGTACCCTGTTCCTGCTCCTGGGCTGGAACAAAATAAAGATCCATTCATTCTAGAAATTCAGGAAATAGCTGTACTTTGTAGGAGATCGGCGTTCTTTATTTCTACAAGAAGACTGGTTTACTCCCAAGTCTGCTTTCATTTCTTTGGGATGGAGCACGACATGCAAGTCAATAGATAAATACTTTGTTGCAGGACCGTTAGACAACGGCAAATATTCTGATCTTCCTGCACATTTTTGTAAAATATGTGTCCTGTTTCTAGACGACCGTGTGTCTTTGGCCATCTCGAGAAACCAAAGGTAATGTGTTTATTGTTCAACCTACAATAGGGAAAATGGTCTTGTGCTGACATCTAGTGTTCATTGTTAGCATTGCAGAATCATCAACCATACATGCTTAAAAGGATTTGATGGCAGATAATGTAATATTGTATTGTAAGTGAATTTAAATAGCGCTTACTCCTTATCTTCGAAACCTTTTGTCAGTCGAGGTTAGGCCAGCGCACCGAAATATTATAGAGAATACACTGTAATCAATGTTATACAAAGATTCAAAAAGCATTACATATGAAAAAGGATTGTGTTTACTCATGTTGTTACCCTCTGTTTCCTTAATAACTCCTCGATATGCCTTTCCACCAAGTCTCATATAGACACATTTAGCTCTATGGGTAAGCTTTGACTGAAAATACCAATGTATTCCGTTTTAGAAGCTAATTGTTTTTAGGTCTCGCCTAGCGTTGCTGCGCACATGTGCAGCTCGCTCAGCGAGATTTAATGCACATGAGTACTTTTAGAAAAGGGCTTAAAGCCCCGCCCCTTATTTCCATTGGCCGGCGTCACCGTTTATGCTAAACGGTGGCCTGCCATTAGAAATTAGGGTTTTTGGTGGCCGCCCTTTGGCCTCCGAGCCGGACTCAGTGGCCTGCTTTGCGTCTGTCGCAAAGCAGTTTCTTATCTTTATGAGGCCATGTGTTAGAAACACATGGCCCCAGAAAGACAAGAGATCGATGCTAGTGTTAAAGAGCGGTGCTGTCTCCGCCATCGCAATGCCCTCATGCAGAAAACCGTGTCCACTCAGCATTTGTTCACAGTGCGGTAATCCCTCTGCGTTCTCCAGCCGTCCCGGGCTCAAGCTCTCCTTTCCTGACTTTGTTAATTTGTCCTCCGCAAGCTCAAGTTACATTGCGCTGTCCACCAATTCTTCCCACTGCATCTCCAAACACAGATATACTGCTGTAGGCCTACTTTGCACTTCAATGCCCCGGGCTTAATTACGCCTACACAGCTCGCCTCGCCTCCATTGCGGGCACACACACTAATTGGCATGTCTCTCTCTTACTTGGAGCGGCGGCTTGAATTTAATCCGCGCTCCCGTCTCTCTTTCACTGCCTGCCACTATGTCCGGTGCCAGTTTACCAAGGTACGCCTTCTGTTGAGTTTTCCGCCCTGGGTTGGAGTTTCACTGTGCTGCCCTCTAACTCCGCCCACCGATTCTCCGAGTGCAGACACACCGTTGTAGGCCTCTTGCGCACTGCAATGCCCTGGGCTCAATTTCGCCTTCGCGGCTCACCTTCTCTTCGGAGTCAGTCACAAGGACTGTGTGGTTCGTCTCGCTCTTACACCGAGCCGCAATGTTTGCACTTCTGTCGCTCTGGTAGCGCCCAGCTTCGACCCCGGGCTTCTGGCCAGACAGGCTTTGTCTCTTGCCACCACTCTCTGTTCAGAGCCCGTGTACTGGTCTTCGATGCTGGGCTTCGTCTCTCCCTCGCCTCCATTCTTGAGGCAGCGATCTCCAGACGCAGACCACGCGGTTCCTCTAGCCGTCTCCTGTGCCAGCTGCAGATATTTAGAACCCAGACGGTTGAATCCTATAAGAAGTTCGGTAAAGAAATGTTTGAAAACAATTGTCTGGATGAATGTAAGAAGCTATGTGGAGGCTTGTAAATAGGGTAAGGAAGGGGGCGTATGCAGGCATGTATGTATTCTGGCACGTGTAGGTATATAGATACCTCCTTCGTAGTAGTGTGGTGAGGAATCCTCGTGAGGCCTATCATAGCCTTGGTTGGGCTGCTTGTAGGCTTGTTTTTTTGTGATGTGTTGCGGGCACAGTTTTATTATACTCTGGTCGAACAATGTTTTTGATTCCTTTGTGATCCCCCCTCCCCTCCGGGAAACGTCTGGAGCTGTTCGCTCTCCCACTCCCACTGCTGAAGGCATACATTAAGGGAACCTTTGTGAATTGTCGGCAGAGAGTGAGCATCTCCCCAAAACAGGGAAGCTGTCTCGGCCTTAACTGTGGTGTGGGAAATGACGATTCTGTACTAATGCCCAGTACAGCAGCGTGTTGTGTATACAGTATCTATACTGGGATTTGAGGTAACTGGTTTGGTTGAAGGCATTATTTTCAAAGGATAGACTACTTTCATATATGAGAGATGTTGCTAATCTGGTTTAGTCACGTGCGCCCACCCCCTAACCCTAGATTTAAAACATTCCGAGGTGGACTTAGGTTTCGCAACCAAAACCCACAGAATGTCTGTGTCCTCCTAAAAGAATATGGGCTAAAATTGACAAGTTATTCGAGGGGAATCTCCTGTGCGTCACTACTAATTGTGCAGCAGGTGCAGTGCAGCGAGGCACAGGCGTAAGAAGAGCCGACTGAACATCAGTGGCAATGCCGTGTCTTTTACTTCCCTAGCAGAAGAGGCTGGGAAATTAAGCCTGCCTGCACTAGGGCCTAAAGTTCCCTTGATACCCTGCTTCGATAGCGAGTTTAAATTAGGTTTTGCTACATAAATTAACATCTCTTTACTTGGCATAATTGATGTAACGTTTGTCATTGGTTATTAGGTGCGCTTAAGCTACAGTATTTCTCATTTTTGGTCCATGTAGGTACACTACAGGTTAAAGCCAATAACAAATAGTAGCTTGTTCCTATATAGCTCGTAATACTACATATTTCCATTTTCCAAGTGCCCTAAATAACTAATGGTACCCATTTAATGGCACTCTGTTTATCGACCTCTGGAGGATGAGAGGCTTTTTTGACTCTGCTCCGATTCCAAGTCATCAGCTGAACTAATATCAGATGTCAGCAGTGACTGCTTAACTCCATTGCCTTTAAAATAGATATTGAAGGAAATCTGATGCAAGTACCTTCAGGTACTAATCTGGCTTCTGTCTTCAGACCTGAATTGGTTATGGCTCGAATCCGTCCTAGGAATCTGAACATCAACCCTGTCCCCTTTCCTCTTGCTATCCATCACTTTGGGGAACTTGCTTTTCTAAAACTCCTGCAGGTAGACTTGTGGTGAGTTAGATGGGGCCTGTATATCTAAGCATTCACCCTGGATTTAACTTTTGGGTAAATGATGATGCGGGCATCTGGGAGCCAGTGTATTTTTGTGCCCATCAAACTCAATGTTCGTTATGCATAGTAAAGGTGGTTTGCCACTACACTTCAGTGATCTGTAAAGCGAGGCATGCTGCCTGTATGGATTTTCATTTTGTCAGACATTCTAACATCATTAGATGTACTCCCTGGAAACGTCTGGAGCTGTTCCAGCTCCCACTCCCACTTTTACATCTCCCACTGCGGAAGGCGTACATTAAGGGAACCTTTGCGAATTGTCGGCAGCGAGTGAGCATCTCCCCAAAACAGGGAAGCTGTCTCGGTCTTAACTATGGTCTGGGAAATGTCGATTCTGTACTAATGTGTATCACAAATAAGAGAGGAGGGGGACCAGAGAGCTAATTAAGGTCCAGTGTCCATGCTCCCTGTAACAATATTTAAACCCAAAAGAGGACACTGTTCCTACGGCCAGGCGCAAAATGTCACCCAGGCCCAAAAAGAAAGAGAAAAGAGAAAGAAGAGTGAAAAAAGATCCTAGGTGAAGGACCCACTCAGCTAATGGAAGACCACTCTTTGTCCTCTGATGCCCTCACACACCCCGAAGGATGTCATGCTTCATCATCGGGCAGTGCTCCTCGTAGGGCCGGCGCTGCAATCCCCTACGGGCCCCCCGAAGGGTCACTTTATCGGAGATCTTTTGAGGACTGCCGGATGTTGCATGCGGGTGTGTGGTGAGTGGGTCCTCTGTGGAGGGTGAAAACAGTGCGTCAATGACCTATGACCTAAGACACCTGGGCAAAGTGTGCCACCAGGGGAATATTTTATTAAGCAGTTAGACTCTGCTAAGGGTACATCTGTTCTACATTGGCTGCATGATGATCCCTTTCTTAACCTTTTACACAATTGCACGCACTGTTTTCACCCTCCACAGAGGACCCACTCACCACACACCCGCATGCAACATCCGGCAGTCCTCAAAAGATCTCCGATAAAGTGACCCTTCGGGGGGCCCGTAGGGGATTGCAGCGCCGGCCCTACGAGGAGCACTGCCCGATGATGAAGCATGACATCCTTCGGGGTGTGTGAGGGCATCAGAGGACAAAGAGTGGTCTTCCATTAGCTGAGTGGGTCCTTCACCTAGGATCTTTTTTCACTCTTCTTTCTCTTTTCTCTTTCTTTTTGGGCCTGGGTGACATTTTGCGCCTGGCCGTAGGAACAGTGTCCTCTTTTGGGTTTAGATTCTGTACTAATGCCCAGTACAGCAGCGTGTTGTGTATGCAGCATCTATACTGGGACTTGAGGTAACTGGTTTGGTTGAAGGCATTATTTTCAAAGGATAGACTACTTTCATATATGACAGATGTTTCTAAACATATTGCACTGGTTATTATTTCATATCTATTCACATATATGAAAATATAGTAAATGTGAAGGTCACTGCTACTGGCAATGTATGTAGGCACCCTAGATATTTAACTGTCCGTTTTAGCCACACCCACCAAGTTTATCCTTTAAATTCCTGCCAAAGTCAGTAGCTGAAGATGTTTATTATCTGGCGGTAGGTGATGAATTTAAAGAAGACGCAGAGGTAAATACGATAATTTCGTTTTTCTGAACCAAAAAAAACTGGCTTCAATAACATAGCGTGACATCACCTTACCTAACAGGAGGTTGTAGCATGAAATAAATAACACAACACCATACCACTACACGCAACATGATTCAACACCACATATTTACACTCTACTCAATAACACATACATACACCACACATAAAACCACTGTCACATAGCAACAACCCACATAAATACTCCAGACATGTCACATAATTCCAATCAGCATAATTCCACTCAACTCCACACACTTTCATACCACACAATTCAACTCCACACAGTTCCATTCCACACCACATAATTCAACACCAAACGTCATCCTTCAACTCAACACACCACATACATCCAATCCATACCACAGAATTCCACATCATGCCACAAAATTCAACACATCACATGATTAAACTCCACTACATACCACTCCCCAACACATAATACCATTCCACATAATTACACTCGATGCCGCACAGTCCCACTGCACATAATTCCACTGCACACCATGCCACATAATTTCACTACACAAATGCACTAAACACAATTCCACCCCACACAATTCCACAACTAACAATACTAATTCAACCCGCATAATTCCACTCCACATTACATACATCCACTCCACTCCAAAAGACATGGGTAAAAGGCATTTTCATGTACAATGCCAATAGCTCAAACTCTCCTCAATGCGAGACCTATTGCATTGCAAATGCTTGTTCTAAAATCTCTCAATTCAGAGAGGGCCAGGCTATCCACGGTATTTTAGGCCCCAGGCCATCATTCTAGATTTAACAATTGCTAAATAATTACTACGTACCTTCATACGAGGGCACCATTTAAGCTTCAGGTGCAGTCAAATGTCCTGCGTGGCCTACCGTTAGGAAGTTTGTTATTGTAGCATAGTTTTGTTGAATACAACTCCTCTCCTGAAAAGATTAACTGGACTGTCGATTCCTGTCTTTACTGATGCAGAGCACAGCCCCAGCTTCTCTGTCAATTTCTGAAACTGCTCCATCGGCACCTTGCATCTATCCTGATTCTTGCTTGTTGCAAAAAATGAGTAATGACTTGTGTGTCACGTCCCTAAAGCCTGGAAAACCCGCTGCAAAACTGAATGCACAAGACAGGGACGTGCAACATACTGAATTATCGTAGTGAGCTGATCACGGTGAGACACGTCTGGGGTATTATCAAACATCACAGCAAATGGGCCATATCCCTGCACCATACTGACAAACTCCTCCTGCATGCAATTTCCCAAAATATTTAGGAATTCATTTTAAGCTGTGGCGCATGGTGTGTTCAGAGGCTTGAATTATTCAACCAATACTTTAAAGACGGCACCCAGACACTCATTCGCTTCACCAACTACTGATACATGCCATCTTTGTTGTCATCCCTTCCTCGAAGTGTGATTGCCTGCATACTGAGAAAAGATGTACAGTCCAACAGAATACCCTCCTGGACCGCAATGTCATGTCTCTTGTGAGCATTTGGATGAGCATCCATCTGTTTGCTTTTGTTCATACAGAAATATATTTTTTGCACAGCTATCTTATGGCTGTCACTATTGAAATGGAGTGACAACTTTCCAGCACTTTTTTGTGTCACTCTTATACACCTTTCTGAACCCATGCATTATTAGTTTTCTCTTGCCCAACTGAATGTGGCCAAACAGAACATGTAAAACAAAATGCTGCATCAACTTTCTCACTATATTTGAGATAAGGATACTCATCAAACCATTTTGCTCTGAAAGTGTCCTGTTTCTTTGGTTCTATTTCTGAATTGCTGAGTAAGGCTGTTTACATGGCTGATAAGGTCCATTTCAATCAAGACTTGGGGGCCGATTATGATGAGGCTAATGGGCCGTTCGGTTTCCTTTCCGACCGCCTCATTACGATGGAGGCGGTCTGAAAGGAAACCATCTGGTCATTCCGGCTGGCTTCCAACTGGCTTAGAAAGCCCGTACGCCAGTCGTAATCAGGCCTGTAATCTCAAAGGCGGGCCTTTCCGCCCTTGAGATTATGATGACGGTTTCCAACATTGTGTCGATGCCGGCCTGTCCGACATGGAAACCATGTTGGAAAGCGTCTTTGGGGGCCCCCAACAGGGTCCCATTGGGTGAACAGCCTCCGATTGGAGGCCAAGGGGGCACCTATGGTGTCACCCTGTTGATCCCTGCACCTTGTGGCAGGCACCTTGAGGTGCATGGCAAGGGGTGCAGGGATGAACTGCACCTCCCATTTCACTATGGTAGCATGCATTATGGCCTGAATGCTTCCATAGTGAAATATAGGAATGCAACCAAACAGTGTTTGGTTGCATCCTAATGGGGCATTCGAGACCGATGACTGGGTGTTGGTCGGTCCAATGACCGAGTCGGTGTCGGGCAGAAGCAGTTCCACCCAAAATCATAATGAGCCCCTAAACTTTGACTTTCAGTCACATTTGTGTTTTCCAATCTGCTGGATCATAGCTTACAATGGCATCCACTTGTTTATCCGATTCAGCGACTGTATGCAATACCAATCTGTGACACAAATTTAAAAACGTGTGTAACTTTCCCTTATCTGTGTAGCAAATTGTTTTATTTCAGCACAAAAATGATCAGAAAGAAATTGGGTTTTTACCACACTAGATCTTAATCCAGTTTCTTGTTTCACTACTGTAAGCAAGTCATCCAGTATGGCAGCTATCTCAATAACACTGGAATCTGAGGCA
The DNA here is from genome assembly GCF_964204655.1 of Triturus cristatus. Lineage (NCBI taxonomy): Eukaryota > Metazoa > Chordata > Amphibia > Caudata > Salamandridae > Triturus > Triturus cristatus. The sequence goes on from NC_140580.1 coordinate 328,744,427, forward strand.
GGAGCAGTCCTTTCTTGTGGATTTTGGTTTTGCTCAGGCATTTCTATGTTAGCCACTGTCATAGGACACCCATAAGGTATTGTTTCCCCATACTGAGTGACATATGGCTCATTTTGGGCCATCTTTAAGGGCATAGATGTTTGAAACAGCTCTGATGAGGTTTATGAGGTGTCTTGCGAAGATATTTTCACAATTACTACTTTGCTCTTCAATACTATATTGTTATTGCTCTCATCTAACAGAGCCTCAGCTGTTCCCTCTAGAGATGCAGTCACGATAGACAGGTCAGGATGGAAAATCTTGAAGGTCGTTGATTCTTGAAGTGGCTAAGGAGATGCGGCTGGAGACTTTGTTAGAGACATTTCAGCTGTACGCCTAGTACCAATATTTGCTCCTGCAGCCTTAAAACAAGTAAAATAACCTACAATTAATATATAAATTAGTAGCAATGTTCTATACCACTAATAAGTGCCTGTCGAATTTAACGTTACTAGCCTCAATGATTGAACTGAAGTGTTTTGTCATTAAGAAAATTGAGTTTAAAAATTGCTATATTTTGCATCAAGGAGAGAGAACTTTTATTTGTAGATTTGGCTTGCCACAAATGGATTAGCTGAAGTTCCAAGAATTCTATATGGTAAACTATGGTACCTGTTGGACCCGGGATCCCTGGTTGGCTGAGGTAGGTACCTTTGGCCAAGTAGGGACACGCGTTCCAACATCAGGGAAAGGAAGGTCACCTTCTTAGATAGCCCCGCTCAGCCCCTCAGTAGCTTGGCACGAGCAGCCAGGCTTATCTTGAAGGCAAATGTGTAATGCATTTGCAACCACGCTCATAACAACCCAATGATGACACCACAAATAAACTCCACACGAGTTTTATAAAAACTAGCATACATTTTATATAAAAAGATATACGATAAGACCACATGATATAAATCCAACATATTCCTATCATGTTTGGACTTCTTACTGGTGCACCTTCCTCTTTCGTTAAAAAACATATGAGTTTGTGTACTATTTCTCCTGGCCGGTTGTTAGGCCAGCCAGCCCTTGTAAGTTCTTGCGGCATTAATGAGCGCTTTTAAACATTCTCCTGTAATCCTAACATCATGTTATACAGTTCGTAATGCTAGAATCAGGCACTTTTGCAATGTAAAACTACTGTAAGGTGTAAAGCAGCAATCAGACACTCTGCAATGTAAAAAGAATGCAATGCGTAACGCAACAATCAGGCACTTTGCGAGGTAAAATAATGCAATGCATAATACAGCCACCAGGTATGTCGTTATGCAGAAATAAGGCAATGCGTAATACACTAATCAGGTAATTTGTTATGCAGGAATAATGCAATACGCTAATCAGGTAGTTAGTTATGCAGAAAAAATGCAATGCGTCAAACGACAATCAGGTAGTTCCTTATGCAGAAATAGTGCCATGCGTCATACACTAATCAGGTAGTTTGTTATGCAGGAATAATGCAATGCGTAATACTCTAATCAGGTACTCCGTTATGCAGAAATTATGCAATGTGCAATTCGACAGTCAGGTACTCCGTTATGCAGAAATGGAATAATGCGTAATACACTCAGGCACCGATCACTGTGCCTTAGGCGGTCTCTCCGCCTCTCCTTCTGACTTGCAGTCAGCCTCTCAACAGTTGCCCCAACACGGGTACGATGTAATCAAAAAGTGCAGCTCTGCACTCCAGCCCCTGTACTGCCACTCCATTGGCAATACGGGCCACCATACAAGCCGAAGCAGAGGCTCACGCTGCCGGAACGAGAGAGAGGCCGAGATGGTCTCCCTCCGAGCCCGCGCCCTGCCCCAGGATTCGCCACACGTTACCTGGGGGGTGCAAACTCACTCTCCTCTCCTCGTCCAGAGGCTGGGCCTCCAATGCAAACTTTGTGAATTGGCAACGGCGGGCTCGGGCCGGCGACTCAGCTCCTCCGGGACTGCCGGTCCGGGCCGCTACAGTTACGAAGATCTCAGGCTGCCACAGAGCACACGCACACAGAGTCGCTGAGTCTTTCTTGAGCTTTGGGTGCATGATCACTGGGCACTCCACACACAGGTCTCTGGCTGCACGAAGATCATGTGCACAGCGTCGCTGAGACTCACTTTAACTCCAGTGCACACAATAACAAGGCAAATCCTCCCGAAGGTCTCACGGTGCACAACGCACCCGCACACAGCGTCGATGAGATTCACTTGGATTCCGGTGCACACGATAACAAGGCAAATCCTCACGAAGGTCTCAAGGTGCACCACGCACACAGCGTCGATGAGACTCACTTGGATTCTGGTGCACATGATAAAAAGGCAAATCCTCACAAAGGTCTCACAGTGCCCAACGCACCCGCACACAGCGTCCATGAGATTCACTTGGATTCCGGTGCACACGATCACTGGACAATCCTCACAAAGGGGTTCAGGCTGCACAAAACACACGCACACCATGTCGCTGATCCTTGCTTGGACTCCAGGTGCTCATGATCACAGGGCACGTCTTACGAAGGTCTCAGGCTGCAACTAGCATGCTCACACAGCACCGCTGAGACTCTCATGGAAACGTTTGTGTTCCAGTGTTTCCGAAACAGTGAGCCAGCTCACCTCTGGCCCTTGGGGATAAGTTACTTCAGGACACAGCACACAGCAAAGTCATTTCAAGCAGGGGGACACAGCACACAGCAAAGTCCCTTAAGCCTTTCCTTGGTTAAAACAGCAAACTGCAGGCCAGCCCCAGAACACACAGCAAGGGTCAGGCCTATCCTTCAGTCTCTTCAGTTGTTTCTTCCTTGGCAAAGGTCCTCTTGACCACAAAGTAGCTCCAGTCTTGTTCGCACTTGCTTGATCAAGCCATTCTCCACAGTTCAGGCGCTTCAGCTCTCATAGTTATACCCCTCAATGGCTTTGAAGTCTTTGTATTTCAGGAGGCACTGACCCCTGTTCAAACCAGTTCAAGGTGCCTCCCTGCCAGTGATACCTTTCTTCCTTTGCTTAGTGGGGGTCTGGATTCTCAATCACTCAGCAGGAGATGGGACAATTGTTTTATAGCAGCAACCCAGGCCTCTTCACCTCTAGAGGCTTCTCCTCCCCCTACACTCCAGATGCAGGTCAGCCTGTTGCTGCCTCACCTCCTCCCCCGGGTCAAGACATTCCCCAGATCCTATCGCTTTCAAATCCAGACAGTCAATCCACAGCCAGTCAGAGACACACAGAAATGTTACAGCACAAAAACTCAGCCACTTCTCCAGGCCACGCCCCAACAGGCTAAGATGGCAGTCGCACCTTGAGTGTGCTCCCGGACCCCTCCGCTATCCTCCTGTAATCCACCTGCTTTAATGGACATCCAGCGCTGAGAGTTGATACCCCCACTTCAGCCACTTACCTGGTGGTGGTCCTGGGTCCTGAGACTCCGGGCTCCGGTGCCTCCGGCGATCGCCTGTCATCGGGGCCTGAGTTGCCGGTGCGACATCTTCTTGCAGCTGGGAGGCGGCTGCCATCTGCGGTGCAACGGAGATCTGGGCGCCGCTTGCCTCCCCTTCCTCTCACCCGGATTGTGCTGGCCCTGGCTGCCGCTGGAACCCCGTTGCGGTGGTGATCCCGGGCACGAGGCTGCACTTCCCCCTCGCCTGGGTTTGAGTCTCCGTGGTGGCGCATCTGGCTCCCCGCGGCCCTGCTCTCCCATCGGCCGTCATTTCGAGTGGCGGGAGCCTGGTTTGGTGAACGGTGAGCGGGGTGCGGCGCTGCCGGTGGCCGGCTGCTGGGATGTGGCCTGCGGGGAGGCCTCTCATCGCTGGCTCCCGCCCTCCTCCTCGCCGCAGTGGAGATCGGCTCCCGCCGTGGGACCTGCACTCCTGCGGTGAGGTGCTGCTCCTGTGGCCCCCGATGACGGCACTGCCAGCGGGCTGCCTCCTGACCCCCGCCGCACCTGAGGCCTTGAAGTGGAGGTTTGCGGTGCCTGGCCCCACTACGGTGCTCCCTTGTCATCGGCCGTCACTTCGGGCGGCAGGAGACTGGTTTGGAAGATCGGGGACGGCACTGCTGACACCTGGCTGCTGAGACCCAGCCAGTGAGAGGGCCTGGCATCGTTGCCCCCCCGCCCTCTTCCTGCTGCGGCGGCGATCAGTTTCCTGTTGTGGGGCTGGGTACTCCTGTGGTGCGGTGTCACTCTTGTGCCCTCCCCGGTGGCGGTGCTGCCGTCTGGCTGCCTCTTGACCCCACATGGTAGCTGCTGGGAGGCCCCTGACTCGCCTTTGGCTCTCCTTGTGGGCAGTGCTATCTACGGCTGTATCCCGGCTCCCCGCGGCGCTGCCGTGGTACTGGCCGCCAAGTCGGGAGGCGGGGGCGGTGGTGGAGAGAGATCCTGGCTGCTGGCTGGCGGCCTGGCGGAGGCGCAGACCTGGCGAGTGGTGGCCCTGGAGCGTGGTGAGTCCCGGCGATGGCAGGGGGGCCTTGGTGTGGCTGTGAGTGACCCCCCCTGTGCGCCTGGCTTGCGTGTGAGCTGGGTGCGGAGAAGATGTTACGGATGAGTGACCTGTTGCCCCCTTCTGGCTCGTCTGCTGCGGATCCGCCCTCCTGGGCCCTGGTGCCTTGCCTTCGGAACTGCTTTGGCCTGGTGGGGAAGTGCCGCCGGCACCTGCTGGGCACTCCTGAAACGGACCTTCCGCTGCCCCTGCCCCCAGCTGTTCTGCCTTCTGGGTGCTGACCTTGGGCCTGCCTCTTTTCTTGGTCCGGAGGGTACTGATCCCACCCCCTGAGGACCGGGGTACCTCATTCTGCCCCGCTGCCCGGGAGGGCCCCGGGCCAGAGCTATTAGGTCATGTAGTGGAGTGCTGTGGCCTGGACGTGCCGTGCCCCTCCCTCCTTTCCTCACTTACCTTCCCCTGCCTGCAGGCCTCCCTGGCCCCGGAACCTGCACTCTACTTTCCCCTTGCCCACAGGCAGCCATGGTCAGAGACAAGGTGCCCAAGACGCCCGCCACCCAAACTAAGATTGACCGCTTCACCACCGTGGATGCTGGAGCCATGGGTGGGCTCACAGACAAAGAACCTTCTGCAGCAACAGACCTCTCTACCATCCTTCAGGTGATCCATATGTCTCCATCCTCAGTTGAGGGGAAGATCGCGGATGTCCGCGTGGACATGACCCTGATCCGGCAAGACCTCCACAGAGGGCTCATCATTCGCTTGCTACTCGCCCGTGGCCAGGTGCACCTCCAAGACCAATCATTTTGCGCATCCTCAACTTCAGGGACAGAGACGCTATCCTGGCAGAGTCCCGAAAACAGCAGCCTCTCAAGTACGAAAATCTGACTATAATGGTCTTCCCCGACTACACTCGAGAGGTCCAGTCCCAGCGTCGCTCCTATGGTGAGGTCAAGCAAAAGTTACGCTCGCTGAACATCCAGTATCGGCTCCTTTTTCCGGCTCGGCTGCGAGTGATTTTCCAGAACAAATCTTTCTTCTTCGATACGCCTGAGGAGGCGTGGACATGGGCAACAGAGGAGCAGCCGAAGAGGCTGACTGCCCGGGACCCGGGACCGTCTGGTGGCGGAGAGGGCGCCCGGCAGGACATTCTGACCCTCCGGCCACGACACCGGCGCTCCGGGATGCGCAGGAGCCAGCGGCACACTCGCTCGGACTCTCCGGTGGGTCCTCAGCGGGGACGCGCATCGGGGCCATCCGGGGAGACTGCTCCTCCTGGGCAGCACTCCGGCTCTCTGGACCGCCCTGATTCCGGGGCTGCCTCGCCTCGCCCATCCTTGCTGGACCTTCCGGACACTGATCTTTCCTGCAGCCCGACGCTCCTCCCAGGGCCGGATTGAGTCCGTGCGGGTCTGTTGGCTTTCCTTGCTCCAGCTACAAAAATATGTCTTTAATTGCTAGCACCTAGTCTTATGACTCACTGATTACTGCTGATTACTGATATGTACATCCTACTATGAGGAGGGGTCCTCCATGATGTTCCCTGTTACCAAGCGTTTTAGTTTGGTTCTTTGCTTCCCTGTTTACTGTTTGGGCGACAGATGCTTCCGTTCCTGAATTGTAGGGTGGGGGGTTGGGGGGGATTGGACCTGCGGCTCCCGTTTGTTCTGTTTTTTATTTTCTTTGTTCTTTGCACCAATTCTGTCACGCTACATCCGGGTGAATGCATCCCGCACATTGTCATGACCCCATGTCCACTGGCTCTGGGCTCGGCCTTCTTCCCACCCGTTCCACCACGCGGGCCAATGGCCCGGTTTCCTTCACGGTCCCCTCATGTCCGGCGAGTCTAGCGGAGCGTCCTCGTTCCATATCATGTCCTGGAATGTTAATGGCTTACTGGACAAGATTAAGCGCGCTGCCGTCCTGCAATATGCTCTGCTTCAGGCCGTGGCTGTGCTCCTGCTTCAGGAGACCCACCTGCTAGGCAACCACTGCCCCTTCCTTGTGCGCTACGACTTTGGCGCAGTCTGGCATTCTGGATTTAATAGAGGTTCGAGAGGGGTGGCTATTCTGGCGCGCCGCACTCTTCCCCTAGTAGCGCGTAAAGTGACGCATGACCCGCAGGGTTGTTTTGTTCTTCTAGAAGGGGCCCTCGGAGACCGCCCCCTTAATTTACTATTGGTTTATTCACCCCACACTCCGTAGACTTACCCCTGCGATCGCTGCCCTGCCCCTGGGATTGACCGTGGTGGGAGGTGATTTTAACGCTGTTATGGACCCTGACCTCGACTCTACGTCCCCTTCCTCCGCCTCCAGGACTGCCCAATCGGCCTCCTCTTGACATGGGCCACTGGCCTGGGGCTCGGGGATGCCTGGAGACTTTGGCACCCGACTACGCGGCAGTACACCCACACCTCAGCTTCTCACCACACACATGCACGCATAGACTATATCTTCCTGCCGGCCTTGGACTGTCGGGCTACTCAAGCAGTCTCTATCCTTCCCAGGGGCCTTTCGGATCATTCTCTGGTGACGTTCCATGCAGGGGACCTCCCCCCATCCTCCCGCCCACTTTGGAGGCTCAACGCCTGGTTCCTCCAGGACAAAGAGTTTAGGGACAGCATTGGTGCCGAGCTCCAACACTATTTTGATACAAACCAGGGCTCAGTGTCCTCCTCTCGTACCCTCTGGGAGGCCGGTAAGGCCAGCATCCGAGGATTCGCTAAGGGTCAGCTTAAACTCACCTGTGCGGACCATGACTCCCGGCTCACGCTTCTGGAAATGCAGGCCGCCCAGCTTGAGATACTCCAACCCGATGACAGAGATGAGGCCCAAGACAGGAGACTTACATATTAAAAAAAATAAAAATGGGAAACTCCTCCATCGCCTGGCCACTTACCCAATGGCCAATCGTATAATACCAGAAGTGGTTGACGCGAGTGACGGGCTTCATCGTGCTCCGTTAGCGGTAGCTCAGTGCTTCGCTACTTACTACACTACCCTATATTCGGCGCGGGCGCCTGGTCTTTCCCTCCATGAGCTCCTCCAGCGAGAACATTTCCCCCTTCCGTGTCTTAGTGATTCTGAGGCGGCAGATCTGGATATTCCGCTTACCCCCGAGGAGGTGGCAGACGCCATCTCCCGCATGGCAGCTGGTAAAACGCCATGCCCGGATGGGCTCCCCCAAGAATTCTACTCGTCCTACCGGGATACTTTGGTCCCACCTCTCATTGAGATGTATAATGAAGCAGTGGAATGGGGCTCCTTTCGCCCAGAGACGGACCTGGCTACCATTGTAGTGATCCCAAAGTCTCAACCCCCCTCGAGCTGTTGTTTGGCCTATCGTCCCATCCCGCTCATCAATACCGAACTTAAGATCTTCGCCTCCATCCTGGCCAATCGGATACAATCCCATCTAGCCACCCTGGTTCATCCGGACCAATGTGGCTTCATGCCTCTCCGAGGCACTAGACACTGTCTCAGACGCCTTCATCTTGCTCTTGCAAACCAACACTTGCTGTCCCCATATTTGTCTCTCCTGCTTGTAGACTTTGAGAAGGCTTTTGATTCGGTTGATTGGGATTACCTGGAGACTGTCTTGGAGCAGATGGGCTTTGGTGCTCCCTTCCGCAAGCTGGTGAGGACGCTGTACCATCGGCCCTGGGCGCAGGTCCTAGTTAACGGAGCTCTATCCCACCCTTTCCCCATTCAAGGTGGTACGCGGCAGGGATGCCCCCTCTCTCCGATCCTCTTTGCCCTGGCTATGGAGCCCCTTGCCTGCCTTATTCGCAGCGACCACTCCCTCACGGGCTGGCGGTGGCCCGGCTTTGAAGAAGACAAAATCGCACTCTATGCGGATGATGTCCTGCTGTTTTTGGCAGACCCAGCCCAGATGGGACCCCGATGCCTCCGAGCACTTGGCCTCTTTGAATGTACCTCTGGCTTATGGCTCAACCCGGCTAAGTCAGTTCTGGTCCCCCTGCACGTATTGCGGGAGTGCTTTGATTGGCAGTCGACGATTCCCCTTCGACGGCAGTCCTTCGAGTACTTGGGGATCTGGGTAGCCCTTCTCCCCGAACTCGCATGGTCACTAAACGTCACCCCGCTGGTCAAGCGGGTCCGTGCGGATCTCTCGAAATGGCATGCTCTGCCCCTAAACCCTTTGGGAAGGATAGCCCTCTTCAAAATGATGTTTTTACCTCGCTTTCTGTACATGCTCCAAAATACACACCACTTGTTCACCAGGTCTCGGTTCTGGGAGATAGATGGTCTGATCACAAATTTTTTGTGGGGGGGAAGAGGCCCAGGCTGGCCTTGGCCCAATGTTGCATTCCACCTTTTGACGGTGGTCTTGGTCTGACGAGCCTCTATTTGTATAATTTAGCGACCCGACTCCTCACGCTTCACGACTGGTTTAACGGCGGATGGTCTGACCCGGCGTATCGCCTGGAATTGCACACTCTGGACTTCGCCTCCCTCCAGGGGAAGCTATATGGTGCGGCTGTCCCTCGGGCTCTCCCTGAGGTTACCCGTGGAGTGTTCCTGGCTTGGTGGGCCTCATTGCACCACACCCGCTGGTCAGGCAGGCTGACTCAATATACCCCCCCTGTGGTGCGGCACCCGGCTCGAAGAGGTGGCTTCCTTGGCAGGGTTCCGGCAGTGGGACCTCATTGGGATATCCCTGTTGGGCGATGTCTGGAGCGGTACCCATTTGCGCTCCTTTCAAGACCTGCAGGCCAGGCACTCTGTCCACTCCTCCCAATTTTTACGCTATCTGCAGCTGCATTATGCCCTCCGCTCATACATCCCAGATGGTACTTCCTTGTTGGAATACAGTCCGCCGGAAGCTCAGATTATGACTGGTGACTTGGGGAAAGGGGGGATTTCCAGAATATACCGATCACTTACCAATAATACCCCCAACTCCCTCTCTCAACTCCGCGATAAGTGGGAGGGCTGGCTTGGGGCTCTAGAGGATGCCGACTGGAGAGATGCCTTGATGGGCCCTAAAACAATCACGGTCTCGGCACGGCTTCGGTTGGTCCAAGTCTACTTCCTGCATGCTGCCTATCTTACACCACTGCGCCTTCACAGCGCAGGGCTCTGGTTGGATGCCCTTTGCCCATGCTGCTCCCACCCCCATGCAGACTTCTATCACATGGTGTGGCTTTGCCCTGCGATACAGAGGTACTGGGAGTCCTTAATAAGAATTGACGGAGGTCTTGGGCTGGGAGGTTCCTCTGGCTCCTACACATGTTCTTTTGGGAATCACTGATGGATTGGATGGTAGCAGAGCCGAAAAGCTTTTTCTTAACACGGCCTTGGTGGTAGCAAAGAGAGATATCGCTGCCCATTGGCTGACTGCTACCGCACCAACATTGGCGCGTTGGCGCAAGGGGGTGGACTGGTGTGCCGCCCAGGAACGGCCTCTTTATGTGGCCAGGGGATGCCCCGACAGATTTCGCAGAATGTGGGGGAAGTGGGTGGGAGTGATATAGATTTAAGGTGGGTTGGTTGGATCTACAGATTGCCTCTGGATATGTTGACCTTTGATTTGCATGTACGTCACTTTTCGTATCGTTGTGGAATGTGCTTACCCTGGACTAATCTCATGCGATGTTATTCTGAATGGTGCTGTTTGTTTGGTTACATTGAAAACTCAATAACATTGATTATCAAAAAAAAAAAAGATGTGTTATTACATTGTGAGTTCAGGAATACTAAACCTCGCCTTTCCATCTTAAGCCTTTGGGGAGATAGGCTGGGAAACATATTACACAGCCTCCCGATTCTGTCCTATGGGCAAGATGGCCTTTCAACAGTGAAAAACTAAACAGGGATAATTTCACTGTCAGGACATGGCACACCTCAGTACATGTCCTACTTTTCACATGCACTGCACCCTGTCCAGGGGGTACCCTAGACATACCATACGGGTGTCTGATGTGCCTAGAAAGGGAAGGGTAAGGTCTGGCAAGTGAGTGCACTTGTCAGAACAACATGGCAGTTTTAAAAACTGTGCGCAGGCCCTGCAATGGCAGGCCTGAGTTCCCTTTTTAAGGCTACCTGTGTGGGTGGCACAAATAGTGCTGCAGGCCCACTAGTAGCATTTGCATTACCAGCCCTGGCACACATAGTGCAATTTACTAGGGGCTTTACTAGTAAGGGAAACATACCAATCATGGACAACCAATTACCATTATACTTTATACAGGGAGCACTTGCACTTTGACACTGATCAGCAGTGGCAAAGTGCCCAAAGCATCTAAGTTGGCAACACCATGTCAGAAAAAACGTTTAGGGGGAAAGCTAAAAGTTTAGGGACTTTAGCCAAAAAGGACCAGGTCCTACACAACCCCCTCCCAGCCAAAAGCCAGGGTAGACCAATCAACTACCTTGATGGACTTCCCTGCTTAGGGCGATAGAACACGGACGCAGGCCCTCCGGTTCTATGCCTTCCTGACCCCAGGGGATTCTCTTGGTCACTACTCCCTGGGTCAACTATGCCGCTCCAAGGGTGCTTCCAGACAGTTGGGCCTTTCTAGGGGTGCTGGTCCCTTGCCATCCCCCACCTAGAGCGGTATCCCTGGAAGACCCATCAGTCAGGACACTGTTACCAGTTATCCTGTCCTCCAGGTTAGAAGTGGGTTTTCCCTGGTAACTCCTAGGTGACCCAGCCCTACTGGCTGGACACTGTCCCACGGGTTTTCCCCCTGAGGGACACCTCCCTCCCTTAACCTTTCATTTAGATTTCTGTGCCTGCCATTTAGGAATGGCACCCACAATATTCAGGACTGGGGAGCTCTGATGACAGTCGCCCTACACCCTCCTGAAGCTAGGTGTTCTTCCTCACACAGCTGGCAAGTGGGCGCCAGGCTTCCAACCTGGTGCTCCTCTAAGGAACCCTCCAGTCTCTGGGGTGGGGTGGTGAACCCCTGGGGACGCTGCTCACACTCCCTGCCTCTCCTTTGAGACAGGGCGCGAGCCCGCATGCTCCTCCCACTATTCTGGGACTTAACAGTTCTAATTCGCCTCTATTCCTTCTCTAGGGCGCTTTCGGCTCTTGTGCCAGCCCCCGGGAATCAAAGAGCTAGCACCCTAACATTGGTTGACTGAATACTGGAAAACAATTACTGAGCCTAGGCTACCTAGGGGTAAGGTTGAGCACCCCATTCAAATCATTTGCCATGCTCACCAACACCCAGTGCATGCTTGTGTTCATCCACACTTGGCACTGGCTGTACGCTGCCACCATTCAAACTAGACTCTGTCTGTTTAACCTTAATGTCCAGTTCCTTCATGCTTAACTCATGAGCTAAGAGAATCTTTTTCTCTTCCGAGGCGAGAGCGTACCTGCTCTCCTCTGCTCGCTTTTCACTTTCAATGAGCAGCTTCTTCTCCTCTGCTTGAGTTTTAAGTTTTAAAACCTCCAACTCATGCTCTCTGACCCTTTGGTTTTCCTCCAGCTCCTCTGGTGAAAACCTCCTCCCTGAATGGCTACTACCAGCCACTGAAGCTGGTCCTTCTACTGGCAAATCCTGTGGACCAAATCCAGTCCCTGGGTTATCCTCATCCACCTCAACATCACCCGCCTCCTGAGTCCCTTTGGCTTCCCACCAGGCCCTCAAGGCCACTTGCAGCTCCCGCTTCTTGGCGCGACTTTTGATGGGAAATCCCAAAGCTCTGCAGAATTGCCTCAATTGATTAACTTTGTAGATAAGCAATGCCTCAATGTCGAACTCTAATTCTGCAGCCTCACTGGCTCCTTGACTCCTCTGAGACTTGATGTGTGGCTTAAAGGTTGCTCAAAAATAAAACCAAATAGAACAAACAAATCAAGAACACAGTATGTGGTTGCGTCGTGGTCTGCGCTACTTATGATGTACACCAATCACTGTGAGTGAATTTACACATTCAAATCCCACACAGCTGACCACCAAATGTTAGACCCGGGATCCCTGGTTGGCTGAGGTAGGTACCATAGGCCAAGTAGGGACCCGCGTTCCATCATCAGGGAAAGGAAGGTCACCTTCTTAGATAGCCCCGCTCCTCCCCTCGATAGCTTGGCACGAGCAGCCAGGCTTATCTTCAAGGCAAATGTGTAAAGCATTTGCAACCACGCTCACAACAACCCAATGATGACACCACAAAAAGACTCCACACAAGTTTTATAAAAATGAGTATAAATTTTATATAAAAAGATATACGATAAGAACACACTATATAAATCCAACATATGAGTTTGCGTACTATTTCTCCTGGCCGGTTGTTAGGCCAGCCAGCCCTTGTAAGTTCTGGTGGTATTAATGAGCGCTTCTAAACATTCTTCTAGAATCCTAATATCATGTTATACAGTTCGTAATGCTAGAATCAGGCACTTTTGCAATGTAAAAATACTGTAAGGCGTAACGCAGCAATCAGACACTCTGCAATGTAAGAAGAATGCAATGCGTAACGCAAAAATCAGGCACTTTGCAAGGTAAAATAATGCAATGCGTAATACAACCACCAGGTATGTCGTTATGCAGAAATAAGGCAATGCGTAATACACTAATCAGGTAATTCGTTATGCAGGAATAATGCAATGCGCAATATGCTAATCAGGTAGTTTGTTATGCAGAAACAATGCAATGCGTCATACAACAATCAGGTAGTTCGTTATTCAGAAATAATGCCATGCGTCATACACTAATCAGGTAGTTCGTTATGCAGGGATAATGCAATGTGTAATACTCTAATCAGGTACTCCGTTATGCAGAAATGATGCAATGTGCAATACGACAGTCAGGCACTCCGTTATGCAGAAATTGAATAATGCGTAACACACTCAGGCATCGATCACTGTGCCTTAGGCAGTCTCGCCGCCTCTCCTTCTGACTTGCAGTCAGCCTCTCAACAGTTACCCCCAACACGGGTACAATGTAATCAAAAAGTGCAGCTCCGCACTCCAGCCCCTGTACTGCCACTCCCTTGGCAATACGGGCAGCGATATGAGCCGAAGCAGAGGCTTGCACTGCCGGAACGAGAGAGAGGCCAAGAGCGTCTCCCTCCGAGCTCGTGCCCTGCCCCAGGAGTCAACAAACGTTACCTGGGGGGCGCAAACTCACTCTCCTCTCCTCGTCCAGCGGCTGGGCCTCCACCAATGCAAACTTTGTGAATTGGCAACGGTGGGCTCGGGCCGGCGACTCAGCTCCTCCGGGACTGCCGGTCCAGGCTACTACAGTTACGAAGATCTCAGGCTGCCACAGAGCACACTCACACAGCATCACTGAGTCTTCCTTAAGCTTCGGGTGCACGATCACTGGGCACTCCACACACAGGTCTCATGGTGGACGAAGATCACACGCACAGTGTCGCTGAGACTCACTTTAACTCTGGTGCACACGATAACAAGGCAATTCCTCACAAAGGTCTCACGGTGCACAACGCACCCGCACACAGTGTCAATAAGACTCACTTGGATTCCGGTGCACACGATAACAAGGCAAATTCTCACTAAGGTCTCACGGTGCCCAACGCACCCGCTTACAGTGTTTAAGAGACTCACTTGGATTCCGGTGCACACGATCACTGGACAATCTTCACAAAGGGGTTCAGGCTGCACAAAACACAAGCACACAGCGTCGCTGATCCTTGCTTGGACTCCAGGTGCCCACAATCACAGGGCATGCCTTACGACGGTCTCATACTGCAACTAGCACGCACACACAGCGCCGCTGAGACTCTCATGGAAACTTTTGTGTTCCTGTGTTTCCGCAACAGGGAGCCAGCTCACCTCTGGCCCTTGGGGATAAGTTACTTCAGGACACAGCAAAGTCCTTTCAAGCAGGGGGACACAGCACACAGCAAAGTCCCTTTAGCCTTTCCTTGGTTAAAACAGCAAACTGAAGGCCCCAGAATACACAGTAATGGTCAGACCTATCCTTCAGTCTTTTCAGTTGTTTCATCCTTGGCAAAGGTAGCTCCAGTCTTGTTCACACTTGATCAAGCCATTCTCCAAAGTTCAAGGGCTTCAGCTCTCATAGTTATACCCCTCAATGGCTTTGAAGTCTTGGTGTTTCAGGGGGCAATGACCCCTGTTCAAACCAGTTCTGGGTGCCTCCCTGCCAGTGACATCTTTCTTCCTTTGATTAGTGGGGTCTGGATTCTCAATCACTCAGCAGGAGATGGGACAATTGTTTTATAGCAGCAACTCAGGCCTCTTCATCTATAGGTGCTTCTCCTTTCCCCTACACTCCAGATGCAGGGCAGCCTGTTGCTGTCTCACCTCCTCCCCTGGGTCAAGACATTCCCCAGATCCTATTGCTTTCAAATCCAGACAGTCAATCCACAGCCACGCAGAGACACACAGAAATGTTGGAGCACAAAAACTCAGCCACTTCTAAAAGAGTGGCTTCTAAACACACAATGCAAAAACCACCTTCATAAAAAGATGTGTTATTACATGTGAGTTCAGGCATACTAAACTTCACCTTTCCATCTTAATCCTTTGGGAAGATAGGCTGGAAAACATATTACACAGCCTCCCCATTCTGTCCTATGGGCAAGATGGCCTTTCAACAGTGAAAAACTAAATGGAGATTATTTCACTGTCAGGACATGGCTACCTTTCACATGCACTGCACTCTGTCCAGGGGGTACCCTAGACCTACCATAGAGGTGTCTGATGTGCCTAGAAAGGGAAGGGTACGGTCTGGCAAGTGAGTGCACTTGTCAGAACAACATGGCAGTATACCAAACTGCACACAGGCTCTGCAATGGCTGTCCTGGGTTCCCTTTTTAAGGCTACTTGTGTGGGTGGCACAAATAATGCTGCAGGCCCACTAGTAGCATTTGCATTAACAGCCCTGGCACACGTAGTGCACTTTACTAGGGACTTTACTAGTAAGGCAAACATATCAATCATGGACAACCAATTATCATTATACTTTTTACGGGGAACACTTGCACTTTGACACTGATCAGCAGTGGCTAAGTGCTCAAAGCATCTAAGTTGGCAACACCATGTCACAAAAAGGTCTAGGGGGAAAGAAAAAAGTTTAGGGACTTTAGCCAAAAAGAGCCAAGTCCTACAGTGCCCTTATTGTCTTTCATGCTGAAATTTTTCATTTTGTCAATTTCAGTAGTCATTGTCAATAACGGATTTGCAGAGTAAACTCTGAAGTTTAAATCTTTTGTTTTTTGGCATATTGACTTTGCAGTCCTATAGTTTATTTAGAATGGCAAAGTCTTTCTCAGGCCTAGTTAACATTGTCTGTAAATAATTATGATTATGCGTATTATTATTTATAATGACAATAATAATAATAACAACAAAATTACTTTTTTCTATAGCCTAGTGCTTGATATTACCATTTTCAAAGCACCGTAAATAACAAACATTAATGCTATCCAATTTAATAATACTCAATAAACCAATATCGAAAGGACGGAAAGCTGAGGTGAACAACAAACAAATATTAGACAATGCCAAATGTGAAGCATATGACAAAAAGTTGCATTTACAAAGTGGCATAATGCAAGCAACATTCACATGATATACATTATATGTGCACATAAGAGACATTGCATTGGGCCACTTCTGTAGTATCTCAAGTGTGTGGCTTGAGTCAACAAACGGTGCATTTTTAAGTGGGTTTATTAAAGTTGGCCTCAAATTTAAAAATGCCCCATACATAGCCACCTGCAACGTAACTTTGCAGGTCTTTGATGGGCAAAGAAGTGCAACAGAAGAAACGTTTAAAAATACAACAAGACCAAACACCAACTCATTTTTTAAACCCTTCCCCTAACACCACCACCATGCCTCGGCATTCAGCCTTACCCACTGCACTTACCTGCACTGGCCTCTCCTGGACTAGTTCATATGCCAAACGTTGGGTCATGTTGTGCCGATTTTGATGATCTTGGGCTCATTTAATCCTTGCGGCAAGCTCCAGACACACTGGCCGTTGCAGCAGATCTCTACACCTCAAAAGCTGTGTAGTCTCAGAGAGCTGATTCTCCTCACTCACTGAGCCAGCCTTCCTCCTGGTATCTGTCTCTGGATGCAGAAGTGAAGGGATTTCCCTCAACTAGTCCTCAGGGTGTGTAAAGGGGCCAGCCTCACTGGCCCTTGTGAAACCCACTGGTTCTGGGATAAACCGGGCAGAGTTCTTAGGTTTGTGTGGGCATTAGCGGTTTGTTTTTTCCAGTTGTCCATGGCAGCCTCCGTGTCTAGCAGAGAAGCCCCGAGAAATCGCCTGGCAAGAGAGAGTGTCCCCCTTGTGCAAGAGTTTTTAAAGGGGGGTGAAATGTTCCAGAAGCCAGGCACCCCTGGCCAATCCTAGGATACCATGTCACCTCTCCACCCCTGTCCTAACCCTTCTGCACAGCATTCTGGGGCACTTCAAAATGGTGTCATCCAGGAGTCACAAGGCACATCCTTCACTGTTTTTGGGCAGTTGCCTACCCTACCCTGACATCTCAGGTTCCACCACTAGTCAATCCCAGAAATCTAGGGAGTCCTACCCCTGATCTCCTCCATGTCAGCCACTACACCTTCAGCCTCGAAAACCATCCCCCCCACAGGGCCACACATCACTATAGGCCAACCTGGGCTAGCTACCCCTTCCCACTAAATAACCAATGGAGACCATTAAATCCACAACTTTCTCACACCCCCACTGCTAGAATATTTCTCGGGGACCCCTCGCCCACCTTCCTGGTGGGAAACCCTAGGGTGGTCAACTGCTTCTGTGTACCTCTACACCCCATCCCAACCATCCTGCCCAGCAAGCAGGGACAGTTCAAAATTGTGTCATCTAGGAGTCACTAGTCACATCTCGCTGGCATCACTACCAGGGCTTTACTCACTAAATTTTCAAACGGGAGCTCTCTCCTGTGTTGGCTCTAGAGGTCTGGGCTACCTCCTTTGTTCAGTGGGCTTGGGCAGGCCCATCCTTGGTAAAGAGTGACAGCTGATTGACTGATTCAGGTCCTTCAGCACCAGCCCTTTCCTCCTGCTGGAGAGAAATGGAATTAACCTGGCACAGCAGGGTGAAAGAAGTCCTGGGCTCTGATCCTGAGCTGATATGACAATTCTGAACAACCCATAGGCTGTACAGCTATCATTGTGGAACTTGCAGATTTGATTTTCTCCCACGTGTTACTCCCCAATTCGATACACCTCTGGTCTCTGTATGCCAAAGGGAAGCGAAACTGCACTCTAAGGCAGTTTTTCCCTATGTGTGTAATAAAGTAAAACAGTAAATCACACTGACTTTCCCAATTAGTGTACACTAACATTATAAGGCCTACCCCACGTCAATATCTAATGCTGCAGAGTCCCCACTGTATCAGGCTACCTGTGTGTGCAGTTACTCGGCTGCGCACAACAGTAGTTTCCCATGCACTGCCCACACATGTGTGCATATGCGTGTGCACACATGTTCACGTGTGACCAGACAAGGGTCCCTTACACTTGCTGCATCGTAGCGTCCTCATCTTAAAAGACCGGCACTGTTGGCAAACACAAGCAGTCCTTTTGCCTTATGATTACTGTGGTGAGACACTAGTAGTGAGACTCACCCACAGTAAAAACTCCAAAATCAGGTCATTTAAAAAGCAGAAAAATCTAGGTGTACTGAATAGGCGGAACTCAATTGCAACAAGGGAAGTATAATTTTATTGTGTCGACATGTTTCAAGGTATCCCCTAAACCTCTTCTTCAGGACAACAAAGGGACCAGCCCTTTGTTGTCCTGAAGAAGAGGTTTAGGGGATACCTTGAAACATGTCGACACAATACTAGGGATTGTAATTACATGACAGTTACTTTTCCCTTTTATTAACCCCTTTTATCCTTACCAACTAGGAGCAGGGATAAAACATTAGCTCAATAGTTAGGTAAATTTTAAACATCACTTACACCACTCCCCCTACACTGCACTACACATATCCTCACAAAGTAAGTGCTCCTACGTAAATCCGCAAGTCGCAGCACGCCCCAAGCAGCAGATGTTTGGGATGGCCCCAATGATGAAGCATGTCACCTAGGGGCAACCCTGAGTGAGTGAGGGGACTGAAGAAAATAAATTTGTATTTTCTACCAATTAGTGAATCCCCCGTTTTTCTCAGCTATGTTCTTCTGATCCGTCATCTACGGATTCTTTTTGCTGTACTCTGATCACACAGGAGGTAGAACCTAGCCCAATCCTCCTCCTCCCCCTAATTGTGGTTCACATAACACAGGTCAAGTAGAGAGCAGAGTACAGATTGGTTTGGGATGACGTACGCCGACTCCATATGTAACTGATAACCAACCACCTATCACATAGACTCACAGCACGGGTTCTGCAAACTAAATGAAGCTCACTGCAGGGTGGTTGCAGCACACTGAGGTGGAATTCACTGCTGTACAGAAGGTCTCTCAGTGCACACTCTGGGGAAGGGCAGGAGAACATAATGAACAAGCACCCGCTGGAGAAAGTGAGTACAGAGACGGGAGGCAGGAATAGGCAAAAGAAACTCAGAAATAACTTACCACAGTCATAAAATTCCAAGGGCTCCACTAGGGGAGAGACCCCCAAGGCGAGTAAGTGAACACAGACTTCTTACTTAACACAATCTCCTCACTGGAACATTATGTTCCAGTATGGGTTTTCCTTTTGCTAACTAATGTCTTTTGAAGTCAACATCTTGGATTACTTCAATGAAAGGATTCGGAATAAAGTACCACATTACGACAATTTGCACAAATGGAAACCCAAAGCAGTAAACCAATCTGTGCTTAGAAGTTTGGACTAGAGATATACAACAGCAACAAAAGTTCTGGAATATGAAACTGTGGCTCACAAGGGACACTGAGCTAAATAAAGAAATGTACCCATATCGCTTCACCCGGGCTGTGTTGATATCTCAGCAGTCGGTTCACTGCAGTTGGCATACAGCACGTGGCAATCATATTAGAAATAACAGCCAGGGGGAATAGAAACCAGGCAACTGTAGGAACAATCCGAGTGCAACCTGAAAGCCATGCAAGGAGGATGGGCGGGAGGCCTGCACCAGGCCCATGTCCATCACATGTTACAGGCTATCGTAGTACAGGCATCAAACCAGCAGTAAGAAGTTCACATTGCAAGTCTACTAACACTGTAGCAAGCAACCAAACAGAGGAGTAAACAAGGCACACTAAAGTCATGTCTATGCATGAGATGCCACTCATCACTTAAAGGGGGTCCCACCCCTTGCAAACATGGGGTGGTCAAAGAAGTAAAGTAACGGATTTGTGGAATGCCTAAGTAATGCTAATGTTTTAAGAGGCTGGTGGTCCACCCAAGCCACATTCTGCTAGATTACAGCAATAAATCACAGTCCACAACTACTTTTCCACCTCCCCTGATTTTTTTGACGCAGGTAACCTGGAGCTGCTAAAGGTTGCCCTATTACATTTAATAAAGGTGGCCAGTGTCTGCCCCGTTTTGCTTCACAAATCCGATTATCAGCCCAAATTATTTCGAGTCACGTACGGGGGAAAAATAATCCGCAATCATTCGTTTTCACAGAAGGACAACAACATTTCCGTACAAAGGTGTGCCTACACCAATGTTACCCATGTGCATGTAAAACTTCAATACAACGATTCTGGGTTTGAGCCGTTTATTTGGCGCTAAATCTTTCTCCACAATACTGGACATTAACTTTACTTTCCCTGACACCTTACTTAAAATAAATGCAAGCCTACAATTAGCAGACTGCAGAGACGAAAACAACCATAACAGGATTAAGCTGTCACATCGAACAGAGAACATCCCGATATGTCAGTGGGGTGGATACAATGTAAACAGCGCGGGCAGGTTGTTCAATAAAACGGTTCACAGCAGAGAAAGGGAGATGGGCTTGATTTACAAAAATAGCCTCGGGTGCGCTGATACAGTCAAAGGGGAATCTTTGTAATGGAGGATGTCTTATTTTACCGGCTGTTAAATAAATATTAAAGAATCGCAGCAAATGTTATCAAAATACCTGTTGAATACACTGTAGTTTTGCCATGTATCAAAATAAATGTTGAATACACTGTAGTTTTGCCATGTATCAAAATAACTGTTGAATACACTGTAGTTTTGCCATGTATCAAAATAAATGTTGAATACACTGTAGCTTTGCCATCTGTCTACCTGTAATCCAAACAGAACATTACATGATATTTTCCCAGCTTCTTACTTTTTTGTCACTAGGAAGGAAGCATTTATCACTACGTTAAATAAAGGACCTGCAGGCAGAATTCGAGCTCCTTCAAAAACAAATATTCTTTTAACAGAAAAACACACATATTAAAAATAACTAGCAAAATTGACACCTCAAAAAGCCAAATATGCAGAAATGGCTTAATAAACAGCAATGTGGCACGCCGCACAACATCATGTGACGCAAAAGCAGTGCTCTCTTGTTATGCTGGGGAGGAAGAGACAGCATGTGAGAGCGATGACCTGCTGGCTACACTGGGTCACTGGTCAGTAAAGATTACCTACACATCAAGTAATGAATTGATGGGTTGGGCTACGGGGATGGGGTTTGTTCCCTACCAGGGCACAAGTGCTAAAAAAATGTTTTAAAAAAACAAATGTCTCTAACAGTCACGTCAACACGGGAAACCCTTGGTAAACATATAAAGCACATTGTAAAAAAAAATCGTATGGAAGACATCTCCCAGAAGCTTTAGCAACACAACACAGGAAAAACTGAATCACCATTGTATTTCAAGGGCTCTTTGTTCCCTCCTGTGTGTGTCTGTACTGGACTACCTACGATATGGACTGACATATGCAGCCATACTAACGAAGTGTTTAGAAGAGAGATTAAGTACTTCTATATGTTTTTGATATGTGTTGTACTATGTTTTTGTAGGATGTGTGAAATAAGTTTTGTTTTGTTAACATACCAGTTGTTAGTCTGATAAAACACACCCGGTGCCTGGAAATGGCCTGTACTCATGATTGAAGTCATATAAATAAATTATGTTTTGTATAGTGGCATACAGTACTAGAGATTAATTAATATTTTCACTAGCAGAGTCACTATTATATCCATTCCCACATATTACCATGTTTGTATATGCCATACCTTATGCCCAGGTTGAGGTGTGATTAATAGGGCAAACACCTTGATTGTTGAGCTTCCGAAAACATGGGTACTCTGCAACAAAAAAAGAAGTGCTCATACACAAAGGGAAATATACTAAAGTCAAAGGATACAAGTAATAAGCCCCTACTCCTTAGGAGGGAGCAAAATACGAGAAAAAAGGACATATAACAACGCATAACCACATCGAAGCAAGCTTTTCTAAACGACGCAATCATTAACAAATTAAAAGCGATGAGCGGTTTGTAAGCCCATAGAGTGTATACAGACTGTCTCAAAGAGCCAGCGCATATGGTGCTTAGACAAGACCTAAATATTTATTTAAGCCTGCTTCAAGTACTGATTAGAGTGCTCCTGTATGTATGTGTGTGCCTATACTTTCTGACACAGGCCCACACTTCGTGACAGAACTGGGAGAGACAAGCTGGCAGTTACTCCCTCTCACGCTCAATTCTAGAAGTGGGGGATAGGGAGGGGGAGGGCTGCAATGCGCATGACTGCTAGCAACCCGTAAAGTCTATTTTTTTTAACTGTTTCGCAGGTAGTAATTCGAGGGACTGGGGGCGTGGAATGGGGTAGGTTTCAAAGCTTTTTGTGTGTAGTGCACTGTCTACATGCATATTCAAAAGTATTCAGGATCAGGTGTGCGTGTTCCATTATTGGTGGAAAGAAAGCTTGGAGTATTTGCTTGTAGTAAACTGTAGTGCTCTTTATCAGCACTGGAAAACCTCAAAATATCTTCTGCTCTATCATATTAAAAGATTGCAGAATATGGGTGGTCAGCTTGTGCTAAATTATCCTAGCAGCTTAATGTTGTAGAGGGCCACAGTACAAGGACCCCGGGTGTGGATGTGGGACATTAAGAGTACTACGTACCAGTATCAGGTGGGGCAGAAAAGGGAACTGGCAGAGTATGAGATAAGCTCATTTTATCTAAAACATACAGGACCGGTGTAGGTAGGCAACAGGGATCAGAATATGGGTCTCATGGTGACACAGTTTACAACTATCCTCAAGACTACATCCTCACCATAAAACTACATCTTTGCCTTTTTGTTGTGCTATAAGATGTTTGCATGGTGCCATTTCTATTGTATTTTTTGCAAATGTGTGTGAAAATGGAGCTGCAAATGCTCTACTTGGCTAAATGATCACCAGCCTCTGATAGACATCAAGAATATGTTAGTAGTATAGGTTGTATACTACTCGTCACCATGTATTTTTTGACAGGTGGCCACGCCCCTTTGACCACGCCCCTTTGGTCCGTGTGTCTATATTGGACGCGTTCCAAGTCTGATTTTAATCGGGGTTTTAATCGGTCCTTATAACGTATTGATAAGATTATAGCATTTTATTGTTTTATAGGTCGTTATTTTGTGAATCATGGCTTATAAAATGATACGGCGATGAAATAAAAAAAAAAATAAAAATAAAAAATAAAAAAAAAAAAAAAAAAAAAAAAAGCGTATAAAACGATAAGTTAGGATTTGTGAATCAAGGCTTATAAAATGATACGGCGATGAAATCATAAAGCGTATAAAACGATAAGTTAGGAATTGTGAATCAAGGCTTATAAAATGATACTGCGATGAAATCAAAAACGTATGAATCGACCACGCATGCAGGAGGGTTGCTAAGAAGTGGGGGTAGTGTGAAATACGAGTCTACAAACATACCGCGGGGCGTGTCTAGTATGTTCACAGAGGATATAAGCCAGCATTCCGAGGACCGTGTGTTAAGAAACCCCCGCTTTTTGCCGACAAAGAAAAGCTCGAGCTTTAAGACAACTTTGAGAATGTCTTGCTCTAGCGTGGAAGCGGGACCCCTTGGAGAAACTATAACAGCGATGCTGAAGGAAGCGGCAAATGCTGCAGACGACGCTGCAGAACTCGACGATAGTGATAAGGAAAATTGCGCGCCAACAACGCCTGCGGGTACTACGTCGGAGATGTCGTCGGCGATGCTGAATAAAAAGCCCGAGACAGACGTCGAGGCATCGGCTATGCCGAATATAAAGCCCGAGACCGGAGCCTGCGAAGAGGCGGTTGGTGGCGTTGCTAAAATGGCGAGCAATACCTCCGATGCTACAGACGGCGGTGGAAGAGCGGAACCAAGTGAAGATGACGAGGGTATTGACCTGCAAGAGCCTGAACCCGAGGACTCCAGCGACTGTACAGAGATGGATTCCGGAGAAGAATCTGTAAACGAAACAGAAAAGTGCGAAGTTGGAAAACGAAAAGTAAGTACGAACCGCAATTTTTCGGCAAATCCTCTGGGGTGTTTAAGAGTGTGATGATGAGGCGTGTAGTTGTGAGGAAGGCTGAGGTCGAAAAACCCCTTTTTTCTTTTTATCAGCAAAAGAGAGGAGGAGGAGCCCCAGGCGACAAAACCGCTAGCACGACTATGGAAGTCACACAGCCATCGCTACGTTTTTCATGTCTCTGCTGCTCAAGACAGAAAAAACTTGCCGTAACGCATAAAAACTGCAGCTGTAAGCGCTTAGACGCAATTGTACAATTTTGTCGTGGTGAAAGTTGGAGCACGGATCGATATCGCGGACTTTTGACAGCGATAGCCGCGATCATAAAATTGTGCTTAAAGGCGGGGTGGTACGACGAATGCGAAGGTTGTAAAATTGACGACCCGAGTCAGTTGCATCACGACTGTCTCACGACGGGTGATGAATATGAAGACAGTTTGATACGGAAACTATGTTACAAGCTGGACCCCTATAAGATTATGGCGACGTTGGGGGCGGTCTATGGCTTGAAAGAAATGTCAGTACCCGAAGATTGTAGTAAGATGATTGCGAATGTTTTAAAGTATATTAAGAGAGTACAGTCCCCATCAGAGCATGTGAAAAGTATGTATGAAGCGGGTGATGAAGACATACGCTTGATAATGAAACAGCATTTGAGAAGGAAGAATTACCGTAGATATTTTAAGATCAAGTATCTTTACAGGAGTTTAAAACCGAGGAACATGACATTTCTTAATGTAGAGTAAATGAAAACATGATGATCTTCGCGATTGCTACTATTATGTATGTGTGTTTTTCCGTTGCAGGAAAGTGTGTTTCGACACATGGTTGAGATCGGCGTGCGACCGAGCGTTAGATGCCTGGAAGACGCTTTTTATTTTCTGATCAGAGCAAAGATGGCGTACCCCAAACCAGTGTTTCGCCCGACCGCGCTATGTCGTAACAAGCGATGTGAAATCATCGAAGAGCTTGAAAAAGAACTGGGTCAGAAACCTAGAGGCTTTTACGACGTTGAAAAGAGCAAAATCTTCTTGGGCGCTGACGACGTGCTCGAAGATTGCATCGACAATTATATCAGGCGGACATTTTGCACCCTAGGAACTACTCTGAATAAGAAACAGTTTTTCAATTTCATGAATACAATATCTGATTTGTTTTGTCGAGCCTTCTTGAAGGGGCGTGGGGAGGATGTAAGAAGACTGGTACCGTTCATAGCTAGCAAAATCCAAATATTGATTCTACGTCACGAGTTTTTGAGAGCATTGTGTTAAATATCTATGTTTTTATCGTTATTATCGTTTATAGCGCTGTACATTCCTATATTACCAGTTTAAATCATACACTGTTTAATTCGTGTGTTATTAAATAATCTACTATTGTAAAATAAACCGGCTTCTAGTTCTGATTATTTGATAAAGAAAAATAATAAAACAAAAGTGAATTAATAGAATAGGGGGGCGGGAGTAGGGGTTGCGGTATTTTAGTTCAAGAAGCGCTACGATGCAGAAGCTTTTCAAAAGAGTTTATTACAACCCCTCGAAAGTTGGTAGTTTTGGCGGTGTAGAAGCCTTGTACAAGGAGAGCAAAATCCACAACGACGGTGTTAAAAGAACACAGGTACGCGACTGGTTATCGGGCGAAGATGCCTACACGCTACATAAGGGGTCGAGAAAGCGCTTTCAAAGACGGCGTGTGATAGTCAGCGGCTTAAATCATCAATGGCAAGCGGACCTTCTAGACGTCCGTGAACATGCCGCGGTTAATGATGGTGTAAAATTTATATTAACGGTGATAGACGTACTGTCAAAGTATGCATTCGCCGTTGGCCTGAAGGAAAAATCGGGGAGCTCGGTCACAAAAGCCTTTGATTACATTTTCAGCAGCGGGAGAATTCCTAAAAAGTTACAAACAGATAGAGGAAAAGAGTTTGAAAACAAGACGCTAAAAGCTCTGCTGAACAAGTATGGTGTAAAACATTTTGTTACAAACAACGAAGTGAAGGCGGCGATTGTAGAAAGATTCAACAGAACTCTCAAGGCACGAATTTGGCGGTATTTTACAGCGTACAACACATTTCGTTATATAGATCGTTTACAAGATTTTATTGAAAGTTACAATCATAGCTATCATAGAACCATTAAGACGTCCCCTGTAGAAGTATCCCCGCAAAATGAGTTGAAAATTTGGAGAACTGTGTACGGGTCCGTGTTCACCAACAACCCTGTTTCAAAAAACACTCTCAAAAAAGGTGATCATGTTAGGGTATCTAGATGCAAGGGGGTATTTCAAAAGGGGTATGAGCAGACTTTTACAGATGAGATCTTTGTGATAGACAAGATTTCCAAGCATTCAGGCGTTACAGTTTTTAACTTAAAAGACTATGCTGGGGAGGAGGTCGAAGGGTGTTTTTACAAAGAAGAGCTGCAAAAAATAAAACAGGATCAAGATCGTGTGTACCGTATTGAGAACGTTTTGGCAAAGAAGGGGCACGGGGCACAAAGACAGTGCCTAGTTAAATGGCGGGGATGGCCTGATAAATTTAATAGTTGGGTCTCTGAGAGTGAATTAAAGGATATACAAAGTCTACAACAGCGGATATAGGCATTTAGGTACCGCGGAAGCGCCATGGAGGTCGGACCTTTTTATCTGACGCTCCCGAGTAACGCGTCTTTGGACACTTTCCCTAATAACAAAATTTCAAATTTTACGGTGAAACTAGCAAAACCTATTCATCTACAAGGAGATTGGGAGGTGGCCCTAACAGAAATTCAGTACCCGCACACGTGGGACACTTTTGAAACAGAGGATGTTAGATTTACGGTGGTACGCAAGAAGGAAAGCGCCCACGAACTTTCTTTCCCGCCGGGGCACTATGACAACATACGAGACATTGTAGAAGTAATGAATAAATCCATTGGTAACATATCGGAACTTGTTGACCTTAGATTAACGTATGAACCACGACTTCGAAAAGTGCAGTTGAGGAATGCTCAAGACTATGGTATTTTGGTGCGTGAAAAACTGGGGAGAGTGTTGGGGCTGACGCCTAACGTTCACCACTCTTCATCAGCGGGGAAAGCCTACACGGATGTACACGGCGGATTTTATATGATGTTTGTATACTGCGACGTGATAGAGCATCAGAGAGTGGGGGATAGCTACGTGCCTCTCCTCCGGTGCGTGGAAATCACAGGCAAGAATAATAGCATGATAAACATCATTTACACCAAAAGAGATTATGTACCGATCAGCAAAAAACATTTTCACACAATAACTTTGGAACTGAAGGACGATTTGAACACTAATATAAGATTTAAAGTGGGTAAAGTCATAGCGAAGCTTCATTTCAGGCCGCGACGTGGTGAAGTGTACTAGAATAATGATTTTACCTGAAAATTACGGCGACGCGTCGCTCTATAGGGATTACTATAGAGCACAAGCCGGCTCAGGCCTCCCGGGGTTCCACGGGGCACCTATTATGTACGGGGCGGGTGTTGGCGGTATATTCAGAAGCCTTTTCAGAAAAGCAGTACCGCTTTTAAGAAGAGGGTTCCAGTTGGTAAAACCGCACGTGAAAACCGCTGCAGCAAATATTGCCCGAGACGTCGCAGGGCACGTTTCGGGGGCGGTGATGAAAAAGTTTACCAAAACGGGTCAAGAAGGCTCAGGTTTAATCTATCTCGAAAGAGGAAGGAAGAGAAAAAGGGGTGTATCACTAAGGGGGCCGCCCGCGTTCCTTCAAAGCGTTGTGAAGCGCCGGCGACCGGCTCAAAAGAGTTCGCTTAAGACCCGGAGAAGACACGGAAAAAAACGAGTCTCTAAGGGCAACATATTTTAAATCGGACCATGGCCTCCGTCCCTTGCGGTTCCCAGGAATGCACAAAGTCAGAGTTGGACCTATTCCAAGTACCACCAACGCAAACCAGCATTGAAAGTTCTCTATATGTCGAAGTACCGCCACTTTCAGCCCTGTCAGACACAGCCCCCTTAGAGTTCTTCATAGCTCGGTCGGATGACTACCTGGACCTTTCAGCTACCCTGATTTATCTGTCGTGCAAAATTACTAACGCAGACGGATCCGATTTGGACGCCGCAGCCCGAGTGGCGTTTTCTCCATACCCCATAGCCTCACTTTTTAACCAACTGGATGTGAGCCTCGGCGACCGGCTCATCAGCCAGTCAAACAACACGTATCCATACAGGGCTTATCTCGAAACGGTACTTAATTATGGGGACCCCACTTTAAAACGCCAACTTTCTGCAGGTCTCTTCTACAGAGACACCGCTGGAGAGCACGAGGACACGACTTTAAACGGTGCTAACGCGGGATTTAAGAGCAGAGCTAGCTTTACAGCCCGAAGTCGTAAAGTGGAACTGATTGGGCAATTACACTGCGATTTATTTTTCCAAGACAAATTAATGCTTAACGGTCTAGATGTGAAGATTAAACTGATTCGAAATAAAGACACTTTTTGCTTAATGAGCGGCGACGCAGAAAATTACAAAGTGCATATCTTAGCGGCGTCACTATTTGTGAAACGTGTCAAAGTGAGCCCGGTGGTGCGTTTAGCTCACGCCGAGACTCTGTTAACCAGTAATGCCAAGTACCCCATCGAAAGAGTGGAGCTCAAAGTGTTCAGCATCCCAGCCGGTGCGCTACTATCGAATACTGAGAATATTTTTTTCGGATTTTTGCCAAGAACTGTAATAGTAGCGCTGGTCGATAACGCAGCATTTAGCGGTGAATATGGCAGAAACCCCTTTAATTTCAAGCATTATAATATATCTCACAGCAGCCTCTCCGTAGACGGCCAAGCTATACCGGCAAAACCATACACGCCGTCATTTGGAACTGGGGGTGTGGCTAGAGAATATTTGGGTGTGCTGCAAGTTGCTGGGAAGTACGCATCAGACCGACCCTTCTTTGTGGATCGTGTAGAGTATTCGAAAGGCTATTCTATGCTGGCTTTCGATCTATGCCCTGACAACGACGTGGGTGGCGGCCATTTTTCGATACAAAAATCAGGCAATGTACGTCTGGAGCTCCGTTTTAGCGCCGCTCTACCGTCTACTATAAACCTTCTGATTTACGCTGTCTTTCAGAATGTTATACAGATTAACCATAGGCGAGAGGTGCTAATCGACTATATGTGATGAATACGTGGCAACTGGAACGTTTTCTCGCCAAAGACGAGACGGCAAAACATTCATTTTTAGGTGTATTCGCAGCTGACACTCTACCAATGTATCTGGGTAATCGCCAGCGACCGCTTCATTTAATAGTCAATACAGACGGTAAAGATCAAAGGGGTCGACACTGGTTAGCAATATTTCTAACAGAAAAGGACTCTGAGTTTTTTGACTCCTATGGCGTGCCACCAAACAGTTATCTGTACCCCAATACCATATGGCAATTTTTAAAAAGAAACACTTCAGGCCTAATAACATTTCATGAAAACCAGATTCAGGATGATGTATCATTTACCTGCGGGGCACATTGTTTGTTTTATTTATTTCATAGATGCCGTGGTGTAGACTTTGAAAGCATTTTAAAAATGTATTCAGCTGATTTGAAGGCAAATGATGCTCTAGTAACAAGGTTTGTGTTGAGGCAATTACGCAGATTGAAAAGAGGCCGTGTAAATAACAGACCGATGCAAAATTGTATTTCATTCACTGATAATATACATGTTTACAGTGTTTATGATAACTAGCAGACATCCACAAGGTCTATTTTACGCTCTCATTGGACTTTTAAAATCATATTTGTACCGAACATTTTTACTCTGTGATATAAAATGTATCTAAATAAATTGCATGAAAAAAGCCCTTAACTTTACGTGTCGGTCTGACTTTTTTCAGCACCTAGATGCCACGTTAATGCACCGTGGTTTATATTCATCCTGAAATGCTTAGACAGGCTATTGTCCACATATGGTGCCTGGTGTGCTGTCGAGGTTTGCAAAAAATATGAATAAAAAAAGGGGGGCCTAACTTTACGTGTCGGTCTGACTTTTTTCAGCACCTAGCTGCCACGTTAATGCACCGCTGTTTATATTCATCCTGAAATGCTTAGACAGGCTATTGTCCGCATATGGTGCCTAGTGTGCTGTCGAGGTTTGCAAAAAATATGGATAAAATAAGGGGGGCCTAACTTTACGTGGCGGTCTGACTTTTTTCAGCACCTTGCTGCCACGTTAATGCACAGCTGTTTATATTCAACCTGAAATGCTTAGTGGATTATACCGTTTAATTCTCGACACACGAAGACATACGTGGTATTGTGAGTTGTGGCGGGAAACTGTCGGGTTTTGGGTATAAAAACGTGAGGTCTGCAAGAACATTCAGGCTGGAGCTCTCAGGAAAGCTACGACGCTCCAACCAACGGCGCTGGTGACACCTTCATTCTCCCACCACATCGGGCGCTTGAAAAGCTGAAGCCCCTGAAAGATTTCACCACCTGATGACTGAGCACCGTTTCCATTTATGAACATGTCTGAGGACCAAGAATTGTTGGTAAGAAGATTGTTTTATGTTTTTTATATAATCCTCTAGCTCTTTTTGAAGTTGCGCTTCTATTAGCGTCATCTCTCAAAGGTTAAATGCTTTTTTATCAGGGATGTAAGCTTTTTTTCCGGCTCAGACTGTCACACTAAGACGAATTAGACCGAAGTCCCGGGCAATGTTCTAACATGTGGTTCTAATTAAGTCTTTCGCTCCTCTGTCAAAAGGTTTTAAGCAATAGATAAAATTAGGTGAAACTCGGGGTGTTTTGAATTAACTGTAACTGCTAGTCAGGAACCGTGAAAGATGCATAAAAAAACAAAAAGTGTGTGTGTGTGTGTGTGTTTGCGTTTTTTTTTTTTTTTGTTTTGCCGGACCCCGTCTGAAATGCTCTAGCATGTGGTTCTAATTCAGTTTTTCACGTCGTCGTCAAAAGACTTTTAGTACTGTTACAGCAGCTGGCATTTTAAGCAATAGGAAATATGACATGACTCTCGGTGTGTTTAGATTTTGCACATGCTCTTACCTCAAAGACTATCTGCTCATTGATCCGTGTTTTTAAGTCAAGGACTAGTCCGCCTCCTTGCTTTACAGATCATGATTTAATAACGCCCGAGGTCTTAAATAATGTCACTATATAGCCTGGGGCCAGCGAGCCGGGGTTGAGCTGCGGCTTGAAAAGCAGCTAATTTGACAACTAAGGTCTGGGTCTATTTCTGCGGTCGTGTGTGTGTGTGTGTGTGTGTGTGTGTGTGTGTGTGTGTGTACTTTTGTTTGCATGAGCTTGTAAATACGTATAGCGGTGCTTTCAAGTAATTTAATTTAAACCGATATAGGAAATGTGTTACAGCTGTTTGCATTTTTGTCTTCGCAGGAAGTGGCCGAGGCGGCAGACGCACTTTTATTCGACACTGCGCTTGAAGGCCCTAATCCTATCGCAGCCAGTCAAATTTGCGGCTTCAGCGCGCATGCTGGTAAGAATTAATTCTCTTTTCTACTGGTAGTATGTTCTACCATAGACCATGCTGATGTGCGCGTGCTTGTGCGTGTGCGTGTGTGTGTGTGTGTGTGTGTGTGTGTGTGTGTGCTTGTGTGTGTGTGTGTGTGTGTGTGTGTGTGTGTGTGTGTGTGTGTGTGTGTGCTTGCGCTGCCACTCTCAGTCTAGTTGTAGCACTGATGACTATTGAGGACTCTTCCGACTGTTCATTGCTTGAATTAAAATTGTGTTTTTTGCTCTTACTTAGATAAAACTGATGATGCAATCTCCATCCAACACGTGCAGCAATCAAATACACAACAACCGGTTGTACAAAGGAGTTCAAGGTTGCCGCCTGACGATCTGAAAAGCAAAGGTCAGAAGCGTAAAGAAGCGAGGCGGCGAGGGCCACCACAAACATTGCAGGGTGGTTTTGGGGGGAGTACTGTTGGGGGGCCTGCATTGCATGAGTTTCCACCGGTGTCTGTAAATGGTGGCGGTTTGAGAAAGAGACACTCTGGCTGTAAAGAAAAGGGTGATCAAAAGCGCAATAGGAAAGCGAATGCTAATGATAACAATTCTGCTACTCTACAGACCTTCCAGGTTTCGAATTCAAACACGCCTACCCCTGGTTGCGTTCTCCCCAGCCGAAATTCAGAACAGATTCTAGGTGTCACAACGCACCCTTGCAGCGATACTCCGGTATTAGTGCACCCCCCACCTACTCCTACCCCCAAGTCTCACTCTCAACCATCAAAGAACTTGCATGCGCAACCAGCAAACGCCATTATTCCCCCCGATGAACAAGAAATAATTTCGCTGCTTGACGATGATGACTGTTGGGGGGAAAACGCGAATGTACCCGTTCAACAAAACAGATCAAAAGCAGGGCCAGCTGTACACAGCGAATGCTCCAAGAACCCACGCTCACAAGGGGGGTGTCACACAGATGTTACAATAGGAGGAGGACCCGCCATCACCAGTCCCCCAGTAAGGTTCGCACCAGGTGCTATTCACCATAATTTAAAGACTGAAATTGCCCACAGTGCTGCAGCAAACGGGGCGTCCGCAGCGGCGCTACAAGCTCCTAGACATAACCCCACACCACCCCTAAACATTACCGCAGTAACATCAGCATGCCACGATATTTTACCTTTAATAACAAACCTTAGGGGAAGCACTCTTAACACAGCATCTATCTGCGAAGCTATTATTTTTGCTTTAAGTAATCGTGATACAGTAGCTCAGATACAAGCCATTGAACGCATCAAAGCTGGCATCGTACGTATACAGCAAAATTTAGAGAAATCACTTTCAGCTGCTTTAGTAACTGCTCAAAATCAGCTCGAGACCTCTGTCTCCTCGCGCGCCATAGATGATGTCCTAAGTGTCAAAAAACCACTTAACGTTGAGATAAAGACACCACTTGACCCCCGCAGTGGGGCTGCTGCTGCTGCTGTTAAAGCTTCACTTCCCAGCGACGCGGCTGTACTTCAGGCAATTTACGCCATTTTTCCCCTAATAAATACCCTAGAAGGATTAGGCTTGAACTCTGCACCCGTCAGTTCATCCGTTTTTAATGTTCTACGTGTACAGGAAGCTTCCGGACATATCGGCGGCATAACAGATGTCAAACTAGCAGTAGAGGACGTGATCCAAAATACTCAGACTTCGCTCGCATCTATTTTAGCAGATGCCCAAGCCAACCTTGATTCCTTGAGTCTCGACTCGGGAAACTGATAATGACCCCCAAAGAGCATAGGTCGCCGAGAAGGTCTGAAACTACAGTCGCCAAACGTAAAGAGAAATGGTTAGCCGCTAAAGTAGTCAGAAATCGGTTAGCCAAAAACCTAAAAAGAGCCAAAAACCATTTGAGAAATATACGCCGTAATATTCAAAGCAACAATGGGTATTTACCACCGAGCCCCACGCAGTTAGAGCAAACACCTCAGAGAACAGCTGTCGCTTGCGATAATTCTAGCATCAGTAACAACCCTGCGCCGGTGTTTTTAGAAAGCGTGCGACAATATCAAAGAGTTATCAAAAAATTTAGAGCTATAGAATTTTATGAAGAATTTCGTTTTGTCAATCTTCATCTCATAGATTCTATTAGACTGGCCCTAGAAGCGGTTATTAACTCTATCCAACTGCTGCTGGACCAAATGGCCCCAGACATAGGCCCCAACGATTATGTACAAATTCGCCTGAGCGGCGGTGGTCTGGCTAACTCTTTTTACACTCGCAGGCTACCGCATCACGACCTAGATGCCTCAGATTTCTTAAACAAAATTGTTGACATGATGAATAGCAATGCAGAGATTCTGGGGTCACAAAGTTTAACACTTGTTGTGACTGTGATAAAAAGTAGGGGCGGCGGTGCCAGACGGGCTCTAAATTCTGTATTGTTTACTAAGATCATTCAAAAGAAACGTCGATGGTTGATTGATTTGAACAACACAGCTGGAAATTTGTGCCTGGCGGGGTGTTTGGCAGGGTTATTGGCTCACGGTCAATCTACGGATAGAACGTTGACAGAGCAGGCACAGTTAATGCACGATGCCCTAAACATCCCCCCAGATACGGATGTCTCTTTGCAAGACATAGAAGCATTTGAAAATTACTTGGGTGTGACGATTAAAGTATTATATCACGAAGGCGGCTGGCGTTATTTCACCAGCGGTACCGCCAACAAATCTAAAATTCTGTTTGTTCTTTTACATGAAAGCCATTTTTACGGTGTGAAAGATATAAAAAAATTCCTCGGCGCTAGGTATTACTGCGAATATTGCCATTCGGCCTATACCCACAAATACAATCACTCGTGCGCAGACTTCTGCAAAGCGTGCGTTACGAACGATTGCCATGACATTGCCAACGATCTCCAAAGGTGTCCGCGGTGTCGACTGTTTTGTCGTTCTTCGGAGTGTTTAGAGCGTCATCGTGCTTTAGCCGTGGCGGGGGAGGTGAGCTGTCTCAGCAAAAAGTTGTGTGATTCGTGCGGTCTCTACGGCCCCGAAAGTCATGAATGCGAAGGCCTTGAATGCGGTGTCTGTAAAGCCCGGGTGTTTTCATTTGATTCACATCTCTGCTTTATGAGCAGACTCAAACCGCCGACCAAAACAAATGATTATATATTCTACGATATGGAGTGCCGTCAGGAAAATATCATTCACGAGCCAAATTATATTTTTGCCAGACATATTAATGGTGAGCCTACTTGGGAGTTTTCAGGTCCTACATGCGTCAATGATTTTATCAACACATTCATTACACCCCGATTTCAAAACTATAGTTTTCTCGCACATTTCTCTAAAGGATATGACTGTTATTTTGTAGTGAAAGCTCTAGTGCTTGAAAAGGTGGCAATGTCACTGATCACTCAGGGAGGAAAGCTCATGTGCGTTACAACCAAAGTACTCAATATCAGGTTTATAGACTCTATAAACTTTTTGCCCATGAAACTCAGTAAACTTCCACAGGCAATGGGTTTCCAAGAGTCTAAAGGGTATTTCCCGCATTACTTTAACACTTTGCAGAACCAAAAATACGTTGGTGCTATGCCCTCAGCAGAATTTTACGGTGTAAACTATATGTCACCCTCTGAGAAAACAGAATTTGTGTCCTGGTATGAATCGAACAAAGATCGGGAGTTTGATTTCCAGAAGGAGCTGTCTCATTACTGCCAACAAGATGTGAACATTTTAAGAGAGGCGTGTATCCGCTTTAGAGAAGGCGTCATTGCCATGTCTAGCAAGCAAATCTTGGTGAACCCGGGTCAGGCCAATGAGTATGCCCATGTTGACTTCATCGACCCCTTTCAGTACATCACTTTAGCTTCAGTCTGCTTGGCGATGTTCAGATTTTGTTTTTTAAAACCTTACACATTAGCGTTGCTACCTCGTGATAATTATCACAGACAGCAAAAGAGATTCTCAACACCCGCTATTCAATGGTTGATGTATTTGGAATACAGTGAAAAAATCACCATCCGTCACGCTTTGAGGGGCGGGGAGCTTAAAATTGGGTCCTATTTTTTAGATGGTTATGCCAATATTGACGGGGTCCCTACTGCCTTTGAATTTAATGGTTGCTTTTTTCACGGCTGTCCAATTTGTTACGCCGGAAACGATTTTAACAAGATGACCGGTTGTACATATGGTCAGTTGCTTAACCGCACAACTATTAAACAGGAGTTTTTAAAAAGACGCGGCTTCAACGTCAGAAGTATTTGGGAACACGCGTGGCGTGAGCAGTTAACATGTAATCTAGATCTGCAGACTTTTATCAAGGATCGTGACTTACCCGAGCCCTTGAAACCGCGTGATTCTCTCTACGGAGGACGAACCAACGCCGTTACTCTTTATCGAAAGGCCTCTGGTGATGAAAAGATTTTTTACTATGATTTTACCAGCTTATACCCCTTTGTTAAC
The DNA here is from genome assembly GCF_964204655.1 of Triturus cristatus. Lineage (NCBI taxonomy): Eukaryota > Metazoa > Chordata > Amphibia > Caudata > Salamandridae > Triturus > Triturus cristatus. The sequence continues at coordinate 328,780,150 of NC_140580.1, forward strand.
AAGACAAAAGTCTACCCTGTGGGACATCCTAAGATCCTTTATAAAGATTTTGGAGCCCCTCAAATGTATTTCGGTCTAATCAGATGTAGAATTCGTCCGCCTAGAGGACTTTTTTTCCCGGTGCTTCCTTACAGATTCGAGGGAAAACTATTATTTACCCTGTGCCGCTCCTGCACAGAAGCCAGACAGACCTTCCGGTGTGATCACTCTGATGACGAACGTGCTCTGACCGGCACCTGGTGCACTGTAGAAGTGAATGTAGCTCTGAAAAAAGGCTATGTGATAGATCGCATTTATGAGATATGGCATTTTGAAAATGTTTCTAGTGATCTGTTTACCGACTACATCAACTTGCACCTTAGAGACAAGCAAGAAGCTTCGGGTTACCCCCAGTGGTGTAGTGATAATGCCGAGAAACAGAAGTACCGGAGGGAATATTTTCAGAAAGAGGGTATTCGATTGCGCTCTAATAAAATCCATGTGAACCCCACTAAAAGACAGATTGCTAAACTGTTTCTCAACTCTCTATGGGGAAAACTGGGGCAGAGAGAAGACCGCTCAGAAACTACTCTAGTGACAGAGCCGGATGAATTTGATCAGTACTTTTTTACTTCCTACTGCGAGGTGTCATCTTGCGAGTTCATAGATGATGATACCGCTTGTGTGTGTTGGCGGTATACCAAAGAACATTACCCGCCTTCATGCAACGCTAACATATTTATTGCCAGTTTCACCACCGCTTATGCTAGATTGGAGTTGTACAAGCTCCTGGAGTTGCTTCAAGACCGCTGTCTTTACCACGACACAGACTCTGTGATTTTTGTGAGCAAAAAGGGCGATGTTAACCCTCCGGTGGGTGACTATCTGGGGGAACTCACTAGCGAAACACCTCCCGATGAACACATCACAGAGTTTGTTTCAGCCGGCCCCAAAACCTACGGTTACCGCTTATCAGGCGGTAAAATCTGCTTGAAGGTGAAGGGGATCACCCTCAATGTTCAGAACCGCGAAAAAGTAAATTTTCAAAACTTAAAAGAGCTGGTCACTCAATATGCCAAGCACGCCGAAAGAGGTGAATGTGTTCCAGAAGATGAAAGCTTAGTAGTGCAGCACCCCTGCATTGTGAGAATTAAAAAACGTTGGGATATTGAGACACGCCCGCTTCGCAAAACGTTGAGGGTTGTATATGATAAGCGCGTTCTTAAAGAGGACTATAAAACCCTGCCCTACGGCTTTTAAGAGTTATGCAGCCTCTGTGTAAACACGGGGCTAGCGAGAAAAAGGACTTTCCGCTTTTGGTGTGTATAGTTTATTAGAGGTTGTTTAAAGTATGGATATTAGATTGCAACATCCGTTCTCATGCATCCTCGCAGGTCCTTCCAATTCTGGTAAAAGTTACTTTGTAAAAAAACTTTTGGAAAATGCGCATCAAATGCTGACCCAGCCACCCACCAACGTAGTGTGGGCCTATTCCTGTTGGCAGCGGCTCTATCAAGAACTCGCGCTAAAGCTTCCACACCTCAAATTTGTCGAGGGGCTCCCCGCCGCCTTAAATGATGACATTTTATTTCCACCCTCTAGTGTTAATATGTTAATTGTAGATGATCTAATGGCCTCTGCTTGTGACAGCGGTGAAATTGAAAAAGCTTTTACTCAGTATGTTCACCATCGTAATCTTAGCATTTTATACATTGTGCAAAACGTCTTCTGCCAAGGTAAGAGCTCACGAACCATCGCTCTGAACACCAAGTACATGGTGCTTTTCAAAAACCCCCGAGACAAGCTTCAAATAACGACTCTAGCCAGACAGATGTACCCGGGTCGCTCTAGTTTCTTTCTAGAAGCCTTTGAGGACGCCACTCAGAGCCCCTATGGGTATCTTTTTGTAGATTTAAACGCCGGCACGCCGGAGGATTACAGATTAAGGACCGGGCTTTTCCCACCGGATCTTCCTGTTGCTTATACTCTAAAAAAGTCCTACCCGGCTATAAAAAGAAGATAAATAAAAAGCAGCGCTCCAGTTTAGAGCTCCAACACACTCATGACCATGTCCAGCCGGATAGCGCGCAATCTAGCTCTTTTAAGACTGTTGGTTTCATCATCCCCACAACAAAGGAAAGCTCTTCTATGCTCCGCGTCTGACGATTTAGTAGCAGCGATATCGGAGATAGCCCTAAATACCTTGAAGGGCAATGTCCCTTTGAGTCCTCAACAGATCCGAGTGCTTAAAAAGAAAAGTAATCTTGTTAAAAAACTGAGCAATAAGAGGATCTCTATTAAAACAAAAAAAAGTCTTGTCAAGCAGTCTGGGGGCTTCATAGGATCGCTGCTAGGCATTGCTATCCCGCTTCTCTCGGGCCTGCTGCGCCGCCGGTGATGGCTCACATTGAAAAAATGTATCTCGTTCCTAAACATCAGCTAGACAGAATGCGGAGTCCCCCAAGCGCTGATACCGACATTAGAAAATCAGCCACGGATCTGTTGGACGCTGAGATGCGCGAAATTCTTCATCGTAGTGATTTACCGGTGCACGAGAAAGCTAAGCTTTATACCGCTATCCTTCAAAAGTATCTGAACTTTGTCCATCATGGTAAAATGGAAAAAGAGGGCCTGACTTTATTCATGCCTGAAAGTCAAGAGCCACCCGTTTCACCGGTCAGAGAGCCAGAATCACACGCCTTTAATCTAGTTAATGAAATCCTTGACAACGTTAACCCCCGGCACAAAAAGAAAGCAGAATTACTTCTTAATAAAATTCATCAAAATAAAGACATCGCTTTCTGGAATGATAAGGGGGAACTTCTTTATAAAGGTAATGTTATACGTGGTTCAAACCTGCATGATTTGATCAGAGGCGCCACCCAAACACACTCTTTTGCAAATAATAAAGCGCCTGTCGGTTGGGATGCCTTCATGCAGAGCCTAGCAGAACTGAACATTCCGACATCGGTGCTAGGAAATGGTGGTCATCGTATCCACTTAGAAGATTTAAAGAACAACGCCGTTGCACCATTTGTTATCCCTTCTCCCCCCGCATCACCATTTTCACTGACCCCTCGAAGAGCACCGACGCTTGCCCTCCGTGATACCGCTGACAATGCTCACGAACCCGTAACAACACACGGCCAAGCACTCCCGCCAAAAAAAAGAAAACACTTCGCGAGATTGCCATGGTTGTCTGTTTAGCACCCGTGACTTATAATAGAGACCTATGCTTTTTACTGGGTAACTAAATATTTTTTTATGTAAATACCTCATCTGTATCACAACATATAGTTTTTGTATAATTTTATGCCCGGTGGCCATACTGCGTATTACTGGTTGATGTTAATACGCTATGGTTTCTTGATTTTTATGTACATCATTTTGTTTTCAGTGTTGATACTGTGATTTATATGCCAAGGTGCATAATGTATTTGCTAACTACGGCTACCTCATTATTCAACTATAAGCTTAAATATGTGAATTCTATATTTATATATGTATTATCGCTATCCGTGATTATTATAAGTTAACAACGATAAGCTGTGATTCCTCTTTTAAAAAATTTATGTAACTTCCGCATATTTGATGTCTGCTGTTGATACTGTGATTCATATGTCTTGGTTTATAATGTATTTGAGAACTACCGCTACCTCACTATTCAACTATAAGCTTGACTATGTGTTTTCTATACTTTACAAATGTTTTATAGCTATCTGTGATTATTACCGGGTACCAAAAATATGCTGTGATTCCTTTTTTAATGTAACTTCCGCAGATTTTATGTGTGCTGTTGATACTGTGATTTATATGCAATGGTGCATATTATATTTGATAACTACCTCTACCTCATTATTCAACTATAAGCTTGATTTTCTTTTTTTTTTCTATTGTCACTAAATGCTGTCAGTATATGTAATTCCATATAATGAAACTGTAATTACATAAAATGTGATTTTCTGTTATGTAAAAAATGGTTTCAATTAAATTGTAAATATTGACCCAAAATAAAACTTCTCCGAGCTTTCATTTTACATTTAATAAAAGCAATTTGTTCTAAAACGCGTTATTATTCTTTTCAATAATGTGATGATGGGAAATGTATAAAATATCATTTTAATTCGTAGCTGCACCCCATATATCCGATTACTGAGCCCCCATAAACACGCCTAAAGCAAGACATGCCCGGGCATGCCTGGTCGATTTATACGTACTGAGTCCCCCATAAACATGCCTAAAGCAAGACATGCCCGGGCATGCCTGGTTGTTTTACACGCTTTATGATTTCATCGCCGTATCATTTTATAAGCCTTGATTCACAAATCCTAACTTATCGTTTTATACGCTTTTTGATTTCATCGCCGTATCATTTTATAAGCCATGATTCACAAAATAACGACCTATAAAACAATAAAATGCTATAATCTTATCAATACGTTATAAGGACCGATTAAAACCCCGATTAAAATCAGACTTGGAACGCGTCCAATATAGACACACGGACCAAAGGGGCGTGGTCAAAGGGGCGTGGCCACCTGTCAAAAAATACATGGTGACGAGTAGTATACAACCTATACTACTTATGTTGATATTGTTAAATGCCTCTCTCACAGCCACACCCCTCCAGACATGTCCATAACTGAGCCCTTAAAACGTACGCAGTCAAACTGGTGCGTATCAGAACTTCTTTTTCCCCATTTAAAGTATTGGTATTGATAGACTACAACACTGGCGGTTTCTTCTCAAGGGCACTATAGCGGTGCCCACCCTATATTAATGCACGTGGATGGTAACTGCAAACAGGAATTACCAGCATCCACAGATATTCCTTTCAGGATGCTAGGTAATGCCAGTGGCGATCCTTAGCATTCTAAAAAAAATGTGGATGCCTTGCACCAGTGTCTTCACGTAGCTTCTAGTCGGACTGCTGCTGCCTGCCTGATGGATGATGACACTCAGAAATGGGCATCAGGCAGGTTTCATGTGACACACGTGCTAGTATGCATGTGTCAAATAGAATAGTTTTGCTGCTACACGCACTGCTAAAAGGTGAATGGGTAATAAAGGCTGGCATGGTGACAGCCCTGTCGTACAATGTTTTGAATCTTCAAAGACTGCCCACTAATGACGTGAGGCAGCGTCATGTTTTCAAGCAGGCCCAGGCGGGTACAGTATCAGCCCTGTACTTCCAGGGACTGCATGTTTCTAAAGATGGTCAGAAGACCCTGTCCGTTCCCTAGTCGTCACTGGGTGTGGTGGGGTGGGGTCATCAAGCATAACTGACCCCACCCAAACCTGTGATGAGTTGGGAAAGGGAGTTTTTTTTCTTCTTTTTTTAACAGCCTAAGCACCATTATGTGCAGAGCATTATCTCTCTGCCTCTCTTGGTGCTCTTTCTCTCCTCTGCAACTTGGCCCCATTGAAGCCCATAAATAACAAGCCAAGCTTTCATATGGCTTCTTCTGCCTGATATCCGCACCCTCGCTCTACCCTCATCATGCACAGAAGAGAAAGCGCTAACAATTAATGTAACAATAGGAGACAAACAGAAATCCATTTAGTGGCTGATTTTTACAAAGTTAAATCACAAAAGATGGCTTTATAGTGACTTCCCCACTTAACCAAATTGTGTGATCTTAGGCAAATAGTTTATTTTACTGACCTTTATTTTTCATCATTATCGCATACATGATTTCAGAATGCCACCTGTACAAAAACCTATTTTAATTGATTTACTGAACTATAATTAAGGCTTGCAGTTTTCCATTTTTACTGATAAATACAGACAGAAAACAATCTATATCCTGTCTGTATTTATTTTTAAAAGCAGAAAAATACAGAAAATTGTGCTTCTAGTAAGTTCCTCTTTTTTGTCCTTCATGAATTCTAGAACAACTGCTAAGCAGATAGACATATGGGGAATTTAAAAACAGGATGTGATTATTTTAATTGCTGGCATATGTTAATATAAATTTGTATATAATGCTAATATTTACATGTCGCTGTAATGTTTTATTATACTTGGCTGCTTAATTTGCTAAGACACAAAGTATCAATGCATGTTCATGAGTTAAATAAATGTAGAACTATACCATTTTACAGCTCCATTTATTCTCAAAACATAAAATAAATATGTATAAATACCAATAAAATTAGCAAAAAATAAATATAGATAAATACAGACCAATGTGTTTAAAAAAAAAAATAACATGAAACCGGGAGCCCTAATTATAATGTTGCTCTATCTACTAGAATCTGGGCCATATATAGGGTTCACATGACCACTGTCTTGCTGATTAGTTCACTATCGGCACTGTCACCAGGGTGGAGGCGGGGCAGTAATGGTTCTAAGTTCATGTTTCAACACCATCACTTTTAACAAGAGCGTCTCAGTACACTGTTATAACGTGATGTTTTAATGTGAAAGCTAGCACATGTTAAAGAAATACTCTTGTTGGAGTTTTGAAAAGTACACTTTCAACCTTTATAAAGTAGTGCCCTCAGCTTCTAGTGTGTCGAATCAAATCAATATAATTGTGGTATGATTTGACCTCTGTGCCCTGCCTGTTCTGACTTCTATCTCCTGCCTATTTGCACACAAAACAAGCATTTGCAATGCAATAGGTCTCGCATTTGCGAGAGTTTGAGCTATTAGCATTGTAAATGACAGTGCCTTTTATTTATGTTTTTAAAAAAAAAAAACTTAAATAAAAAGCATTGTCATTTACAATGCCAATAGCTCAAACTTGTATAAATGCGAGACCTATTGCATTGCAAGCGCTTGTTTATGCTGAAGGTACGTGAGCGGAGGGGCATGAAGATGTGGTTGGTGTATTTTGAGTCATTGACTGAGCATTTTTTCCTATTCGCTTCGCGTTAGAGCAGTATATTAAAAATTACGCTGCAATTCCCTTAGATGCTGCATGAACGGAGTGGTTTTGACCGTGTAGTTATTGCCTTAGAAGAATTGAAGGTGTACAGGAGGGTCCTGGTGGAGGAGCAGCATGTTCCAATATTAACCTTGTAGGCACAGGTGCATTTCCTGCGTTAAATAGGTGACATGTTTTGCATTGAAAGAAAGGATGAGTGTCCCGAGGGGATTACTAATTAAAATGCACCGTTAAAATCAAGCGCCTTACTGCGTCCCAGAGCGGTTGTAGTGGACTTGTTTGTACAGGGTGACTTATGTGTGTAATCAAGTTTCTGTCAAGGGGACAATACCCAAAACTGAACGTGTAACGCAAAAACCTTCTAAAGAACAACACTTCTATTTGAAGGCAGCGCACACAAATACCGCACTCCTCTGCAACTAATAACCGAACAGGCAGCTATAATTAAATGTAATGCAATTGTGAACCCCCGCAATATGACTTTTAATTAGCTTACTTTAGTGGACACTGCTAAGTATCCATGGTGAGCAATTCATAACAGAAACTGTCACAAAAAAATGTAATCGCCCCTCTGTGAAACCGAGGACTAGATTGAAGAGTTTACTGAAATAGGCTAGACACCAAGTGCAAAATAGGCATATCTCATGCAAAACTGTGAGCCCTGGTCCCCCTACCATGTTATCAACCTAAGCAGCATGAAATCCCTGGAGTGCACGTGTGGCTTTTTCACCTAAATATGTATAAGATTTTACCACCAGCTACAGGACGCAGTAGTTCACTTTAAGGAAGCGCGCCAAAGGAGCTTTAGGGATTGTGTTTTTTTTTTTTTGCTAGTAATTGTTGTCAATGGCTTCTAGAAGCGGACTGTCGAATCTGCCTTTGTTTTGAAGGACTTGCTGGCGGCTGAAGGTGTTGAGAAGGAGAGGATTGAATGAGGCAATTGCTGTGAAAGATTCAGAGTAGGGGAGCACCCTGTTTCAATATTCTTGCTTGTGGGCACGGCCGTCTTTTACGCGTTAAACTGGTGAGACGTTTTATCGTTAAATTAAGGAGCAGTATCCTGAGGGGATTACTTTAAAAGCAACTTTAAAACAACGCGCCTTACTGCGTTCCCGAGCGGTGGGAGTGGATTTTTTCTTTCTGGGTGAATAATGTCTCGAGTGCCTGAAGATGTTGTGAAGGGGACAATCGGAGTAGCAGTTGAAAAGGTTTGTTCCTGCTTGAGGTATGAGAGCGTAGGCGCATAAACGTGGTTCCCTGGATTGAAGGTAAGTGAACTAATGTTTTTACGAGGGCCTTCGCAGCAAAGTTGTATTTAAATAAAGCGTATTACTGCTGTCCGGAGCTGCGCGAGCTGTGGGAGGGGTTCATTTCTAAGCGTGTCATTCTACTTTAAAAAACGAGAAGTTGTGGAGGAGGGTTCATGTTGTGAGAGCGTTACCCTAATGAAATCCAGTTCTTGAAAATAAAAGTCGATCTCCAAGTGAAGGAGCACAATTGTAACATGAATTTAAATGTCTCTCAATCTCTATTAAGTCTATACTTACAAGATGTGTTGTGTTCTTAGTAACTAAAAATCTTTTCCGCGATGTAAGAGACGCTGCCAAGTTCCCCGTCTGGAATTCTGTGGTTGTTTACCCAGATAAAAAAACAAGACAAGCCCGGCGGAGCGTGGCGTGCGCGCTTGGGGGCGGCGGAGCGCATTCCAGGCGGAGGAGCGGACCCTTTGAAGTGCGATGACAAACGGATTGCATGGCGGCACGATGCGCGTGATTGTGCGCGTGCTAGCCATGCAATCCGCTTTTCGGAGCACTTTTGGGAGCCCCTTACAATAGTCTCGCTTAACGCTCGCTTACGCGATAGCAAGGCGAGACCTAAAAAATCATTATAGCTCAGCAGTGTCATAACCAGGACTAGTCATCACTCGGAAACTGTTCCTCAATTAGAAGATGAAGCAGCGGTCACTGTAAAATCAGATTACAAGACAATTCTTGGACTTCTTGAAATACTAAATGGGACTCAATAATGCACATACTCGTGAATATATTCATTGCACACGTGCACTTTCTAGAAAACACACCCTTGCATTAACACTCACTGCGACCCACTTGTTGAAATGTAAACATTCCTTGATGGCCAGTCACAGGCGCTTAAACTCGTACACCAGTGCTGTGCAATGGAAATCAGAAATTCCATGGATTATTCTATTAGTTTTCCTTTGTAAACGCTTATCAGAATTGTATTTTTTATCCACTTATCACGGAAAGAGTGCTGAACATTGCGCCAAAATATACTTTTTTTTCTCACTGCTAAACTCTTCTGGAACCCATCTCCTATACGTCAAGCTCGCTCTAGTCGCTCATTCGCAATCATTATTGTCTTGTTCTTATGCCCCGCACCACTTTCAAATCCTACCTGCCGCCACAAGACTACATGTCCCAGAATACAAAGGAAAAAATACCACAACTCACCAAGTAACTGTAAAACAAAGCAAAAACCCTGGACTAGATGAACTATTGATATAAGGACCGAGGAAACTTGATACCTCTGCGCTTCCTAGCCTATGTATTTATTATTTTTTCTGTCAACCTACCTATTACGGAGGACAAGCTACTTCTGTCCGACTGCGAATGAAGCATTTTTTAATTACTGAACGAAGTCGACTAGGGTAAATTATATGTCACTACGTAAGCTGCAAAATTCATGCTTATAATAAGAAGGGGCGCAACATTCTTTTCACGTTGACTGTAATACGATGCCGGCGCCCCCAAAGATGTGGTCATGTGAGTAGCGTTTATTCGACGTCATCGTTTCATTTAAAAAATGGCGGTCGTGTGATCAGCGTCCACTTGACGTAGTAATTGTTTACTGCTAATATGGCGGCCGTGTGATAAGAATATTGGTCAGCGACTCAGCGGCAGGTTTGAACAGCGCTTCCGAGGTAAGTAATTAGGTTGTACTGAGGTGAGACTATCGGCTTTGTTTGCTGCAACATAAGCCCCTGCCTGTTTAGCCATAATATTCTCTGTTTCCTGGAGCTAGGATTCTTTGGTAGGGTTAACCAGCAGGGTCACCTCCCCTTTATATCAGGTATGCAGCCCAGAATGCATCTGTGCAGGCGGTAGATCCAAACCAGAAACTTCTTGCTGATTGTGCTTTCATTGTAAAAACATTTTAAGTACATTTGTTCATGCATAGTGGCCATTCGAATCTTTCAAATACAAAATTACGGTCGTTTGTTTGAAATTCTAATTCAGTTTGAACTTTCCATTTTAATGCTTTAAGAGGAGCTGACATTTGATCACAGAGCGCCCTGGGCGAAATCAATTTGCCGCCCCCTCCGACTACTTCTGCTTAATTGTATGTTTATTGAAAATATGAGCGGTGTACGAGGGAGGTGAGGAGAGCAAGATAAGGAGCGCCGTGGAAAAACAAGTATTTGCAATGCAATAGGTCTCGCATTTGCGAGACTTAAGGCTATCAGTATTCTAAATAATAATGTCTTTTATCCTTGTGTTTGCCCTTGGGACATTATAAGTGTTTAGCCATGCAGCACATTATCCATAACTCCTGCACACAGGGGCGTGAGAGACACTACCATTCTGGGGGGGACAGGGCCAACCTTGTGGACTTTCCAGTGACCCTATACAAATCGCCTGTTGTGTGAGACCATATGCCCGTAAAACGAATACAATCGCAGTTTTTAAGTGAAATATTTAGAAAGGCAGGCATGTAGTTTCAGTTTGAAAATATGCTTTGTTGTTATTTACGTTCACATAGTAATTAGACCAAATGTGGAAAAAAAACGTATATGAATCTTGCATATTCACGAACCAAGCAAACCAAGGTCGCTGACTTCGGGTGGGTGCGTCTTGTGTGCAAATGCATTATGGTTTGAAAAGTACCTGCTGCTGCATTCCTGGCCTCCAGCAATTTTTGAGCAACAAGAAAAATGTCAAGATAATTCCAGTGATTAATGTTCTTCATTGAGCGAGAGAGAGATCGGAGGTTTGTCTAGTGGAAGTTTTGACTCATGGTAAGGTAGCCACAGTGGGTTAATATGTCTGCTGCAAAGAAATGTACTATGCAGATCACAAGGTGCCTATAATGTAAATAGGTCAGTGGGTTACTGCTTTTGTCTGAGAGATTCTTTTGTTACTTGCAGTTTATAAGTTAAAATCCTAACAGAACATCATCAGCTACCAGTCTTTTGACTGTAATTGTTGGAGGGTTCCACTTATAAAGAATGTTTGCCAATTGCACTGTGTACAGCTTCTGCTGTTTCTCATTCATGCCTTCCCCCCCCCACGTACCCTCCCCCAGTATGCAAGAATATAGAGTCTCAGCCTCCACAGGCAGGACTTGTTGCTTGAACGCCGTGCCATCATTTTCGCATTGACAGTATTTAAATGTACATGTAGTTGAAAGGCAACGGAGTGCTGTACATGGTCACAGGCAGAGATCCAACCAGAACATTAATCTGGGGAGGGGGGGGTGCTGGGTTCTGCAATGGGAGGTGAAATCTTTACTGTGTGGTGATTTAGTGTTCTTTAAAGACCTGCATCTTCAGCTCCTTCCTAACTTGGAGCATCCTTGGGGTGGTCCTGATGGATACAGGGATGTAATTACACATCGTGAGTTTGTGGATGGGAAAGGCATGATTCCTCGTTGTTTTATTGGTTCTTGCACATCTTTTCCCCTCTGAATGAAGGTGTCTGAATATGTCCCTGACTGGCCCGTTGATAATTTTGCATTGTTCTTTGGATGTGACCTGCATGACCGGGCCCAATACTGCAGATGAGGCCGCACCAGTGTTGTGGGAACATTGTCAGGCCATTAATGGTACAGACTTGAGTGGTGCTGCCTGAATATGCATGGCTTACCTTTGATGATATTATGGAGTCCTCTGGTAACATTAGAGACACAGCGATCAAGTCATGGGCTTTCCCTGACATTGCTCTCAGGTGTAGTAGTTCACTTTGTTAAGCTCATGTAATGCAAGACTACATATCCCATAATGCATTATTGTGCTTAAGGAAAGTTGGGCACTGCAAAATAGAGTTTTTTCTGATACGGTGTCATCTGGTACCTTTACTAGGCTTCATTTGTGAAGTGGGAAGGCACAGGGAAAGTGCCCTATGCAGTCTGCGAGTCCTAATTTCAAGCCCCAGCTCCCACCTGAGCCAAATGTGGTCTGCGACTGCCGCGCTTAACCCCACAGTCAGGCTCCGATAACACTTCAGTTCGTGAGGCCTTGACATTCAAAACACAATAAGCAGAAATCAGTGGTCAAAGTGGGGGGGGGGGGAGTAGAACTGTGGGTGAAGAATCAGAGGGCGAGAATAACTTAAGATTTGGGTCTGTGGGCGGAGTCAGAGCTGTGGCCAGAAAGAGCAAAACTTCCCTACGTTTAGTATTTGTTTGGCATTTCACTGACCAGTTACAGCGTATTACGTTATTTAATTCAACCAATACATACGCAGGTTTATTTAAGGATTAATTTGAGTTATTGACATTAAAGTACATTCACAAAGTGGGATATGTTTCCAATCACAAAATATGCCAAATACGCTTAAAAGTGGAATCACAAGCCATTTGTCTCCGAGCCATGCAGTTTCTGTCATCAGCACTTCTCCTCTCTTTTTCCACAAGAGCAGTTCAAACATGAATGGCAAAATATCCTAGTTTGCAAATGTTTTCCACTTAATTATGGCCATATCATATTTGCCACATAATACATCTGCTGCAAAATCAAACAATTTAAACAAAAAAATTGTTTGTAGCTCAAAAGGATCAAAAATTGCTATAAACAAATTTGACTTATGTTGCTGCGAAGTGGAGCGCCCTTTGCAAATGTTGACTTGTCACCTTTCTCACAGTTGCTTTTGTATATTACACATGTACTAATGAGGCAAAATCTTTGCAGAGGCTGTTAGTATGTATAAATATGTAAAAATAATAAAGTATCATAAAAGGTACCGCATTACACTGCAGCCTTTTCTTTGCTGCATAATTTAGTCAACGTTGCAACATAATTTTGTCCTCCATTGCTGCATAATTCCAGTGGCCCAAAAGCAGGCAGCACATGTTAAAAGTTTTTGTGCATGAAACAGAGAGACCAAGAAGTTTGCGAACTTAGTTTGGTATGCATGCAAATCCTGCATTGCTGATCCCTGGTGAGTTGCACTACTACTGCTGAGACAAAGTTAATGGAGGTACTAAAGGGTGAAGTGGACTGGCCTCAATGGTCCTGTGACCTTAGTGACAGTCACTGTTTCTCTAGGGTGTGCTACTTCGTAGGCCTGTCCACAAGACCAGAGGTGAACTTCAATATGGATTGTGGTAGACAGGCCTTCAAGGTTAACTCACACTTGACATCGCTAGAGTCCACCTGCTGGTGCTAAGACAACAGGGCTTATAAGGTCTATCGGCGCCATCTAAGGTCTAGCACGGGAACGTGCTTCCTGAGGAGAGTGGTCTGGTGGACTGGTCATGAAGGCTGAACCTAGTTCTCCAGTTCCAAATTCGGCAGCTCTGGCCAGAGTGCCACATCCTCTCCCCAGTGAACACTATACTGCCCCACTCAGAGAAACTCGCACTGCCTTCAGGTACAACCCAATTGTGCCCTTCTATAAACACCTGGTTGCCACTCAAGTCAAATTATGCACTAGACGAGTAATATCCTGCCTGAAAAAAAGTAATAACATTCTAGATAAAGCAAACCCTCATAGGGAAAGCAAGATTAAGTAAAGCATGTGAAATAAGCAGGAACAAAATGGTTACCTTAACGCTTTTACACTCATTATTCAGAAATCAGTGAGTTATTTTGCCTGAAAAGTTCAGGATATGACAACAGTGCCTGGAAGGGACCCGTTTCGATGTCCATTGCTTATATCCTTACGAAACGTAAGTAGTTCGGTTTAAAAAGATCAAATTCCTGAACACAGAGCTGTGGTACACATTTTATAAGCTAAAATAGGGAAAACAGCTGAAAAGGATCATATTAAACGTTTTCCATTCCAACCATCAATCCAGGATTGCAATACCTCCAGGAATGGTGCACTTCCCCCACCCTGGGAGAACAATGTTGTTCAAAGAAAGAAGATATAAAGAAAGTAGCAATTCATTGGCAAACTATGTAAAGTGGCGCTAATGTGTGTGGGTGTTAATAACACAAACCCGTCTGCGATCACTCTGTATTGCTTTATTTAGTTCATTTTCGTGTTTTGAACCTTTCTTTCTCCCCGTCCCGAGGTTGCACTTTGGAATAGAAAAAGGTCAAAATAAGACAACATTTCCAGCCAAAGAGTTTTGTATGTTACAGTAGAACGAATAAAGGAAAAGAGAGGCAAGAGAGGGTAAGAGCTGTCTCTTGAAATCACCCGAGTGAAGAGGCGCGAGACAGAAAGAGAGAGAGGGAGGAATAAAGAGAGAGGGGGGAGGAGGGCAGGTGCCAGTGGCAGAGCAGGAGAAGTGGACACTTCTCTGGGCAGGAAGGAAAGCGACAGTTTTTTTTCCTTCTCTGTCCATCCCATAATGGCTGAGCCTTATTTGTAGGCCTGGGACGCATTTTTTAAATTCTATTTTAAGTAGGAGGACAGATTATATTAAATTGAAAAAGTAGGGGCTTGCTGCGCCCTGCCGATCCCGCCCACTTCGATCACTGGCGGGATGAGGTGGATAAAGTGGAATGTCAGCAAAGAGCCGGCACTTGGATGATCAAAAACCCATTGCCATAAGGACATTAAAAGCACAGACAAAGCCGAAAAACATCAACAGATGAAGCAGAAACGAAAATGCTAGGGAAGCAGTAGGTTGCCAATCAAAGGGCTTCGAAGGCAACTAGCGCTCGCTGCCTGAGTAGTAAAGGAGGGCATAGGCCAATAATGTATTCTCACTCCCCAAACCTTGCCTGTTCAAATCTTCCTTCTGCCCTTAGGGCTCGTTCTTTAGGCCGGCAGATAGGGTAGCATTGAGATGGGGCAGGGTCAGACAGCAATCAACATTGTAGTGCAGACTGCAGGTAGCTGTGGATGGGAGGTGAGAAGGAATTCCTGGAGGGGTGCAGCAGAACAAAGGGCAGAGGGCGGGTGGCTTGTGTGACTGGAGGCAGGTCACAGATCAAGTACAGGGCCATTACAGGTAGTGCTTTTGCTCGCTAATGGCCCTGCAAATAATAGAAGGGAGAGGGGAAATTCTTTTGGCCCCTCGTTTCCCCCCCCCCCCCCACTCCAAAATCTGGGGGGGGGGGATATATCACCCGCGTCCCTCACACTTCTACGCCCATGCCTGCACACACCCCCAGATGTAAACGTCCGAGTTTAATGACTGCTATTGTAACCCTCTGCACATTCTCCTTACATCAAAGTTTGTGCTAAATCATCTCTGATATACTGGCCACGATTTAACTCCAAAATATCGGCACCTGGGAAATTGGTACTATTGTAGGCTCTGGGAGGACAAGCTTTGTTGTGGGGCGGGGCTACAGAGATGGGTGAAGTGGAGTGTTTGTATGTGAATGCCGTCCATGCTCAGCATCAACAACAAAGCATGCATAAGCGAAGAAAAGCAGTCCACCAATCTCTAAAGCTAAGAATTAAGAAGTAATACAGAGTGCACAGGGGTGTTTATTCGAAGTAAAAACAACACTTTCATGTTGACAGTGATGCATGCCCAAGCATCGATGGGGGGAAATGAGTTGGAAGACACATTAAGCAGCTAGGCAGACGAGCAATGTGGAGGGAGGGAGGGAGGGAGGAAGCAATAATGATGACACAATAGTGAGTGGGTGAGAGTGCAAGAAATGATGTGGAGACGGGCTGTAGATGCAATGTATGGAGTGCTAGATGTCAAATTAAAACATAGTTCACCACGTTTATTCATATGTATTTAGAGCTTCTTTTGATTAGGGAGACACTTGCTGCCCCAGGGGAATTCTTCTGAAATTAGACCCATTTTGTATTATCACTGTAGCGGAATTGCTTGTCGTTCTTTCTGTAACTTGCGCTCTAGCCCGCAGTGTACATCTCCCCAGTGAGTTTATTTTAACCTGTTGGTGCACACACTGTAACTGGGTCAGCGGTGCATGTGATTTACACGTGGAAGGAAAAAAAAGGTGTCTGGGAAGTGAATACATCCGAGAGGCTGTGTGTGCTCCAGAGCAGAGAGGTCTCCTCAAAGCATGCTTTTTCAGACGACATAGTAATAACTAGGCAGCAGTATGAGCACAGGATGGGACGGGGGGGGAAAAACAGCGCTCAGTGCTGATGAGAACTCTGTGAATACCAAAGCAGTGCAGGGCTCGTGAAATGGGTCCAGCGCTGAGACAACAACAAATCACGATCACTTTGAAGAAGTGCTAATTCTACATAGAATAAAGTGCCGCAGACTCGAAATTCATTGACACAAGTGGAAGCCGACAAATCCTCCGGTAATACTCCATGGGAGTTATCAATTGAGAAAAGGTGGGGCAAGCAGAAATCATTATCCTGTTAGAAGCAACATGTTTTAAAGGACACCGAGAAAAGCAAGTCAAAAGTTAGAGGCAGGGTCTAAGCCCATAGACTGAATACAGCATGTCTTGAAGACAGCGCATGTGCGCAGCCTAGGCTCCACCTAAAAAAGAAGGGTGCCGGAAGTCATCAGAAAGTGTTAAAACACACTTTTCTTTGGATCAAAGTCGTAGGGGGACTTATGGAGGTGGAGCACCCCTCTGAGGTTGGGACCCTGCTCCTGAACCAGCTCAAGCATCTTAAAACAGGATGCATATTTGGTAGGCAAAAGTTTAATTTTATTTTTCAATAACTTAAAATCATTGCTTAATGAGAGCCTGAAAAGACCTAGAATTTTAGATCATCTGTATTCCTCCCAGCTGGACCAGCTACTTCTCCAAGTCATCAGTAGGGCGGCCAACTTTATATTATCACTTCGCTGGACACTTTTCAAATTACCTTGCAGAGATACCAGAAAGCATTTATTGGGGAGTACTGCCACAGAACTCAAAGAAACATTAGTGAACACTATAAATAAAAGAAAGGGCCCCTCGCAGTTCACATAGGAGCAGATAGCAGAGCTGGTGGTGGTCAAGTACATGCATACATTTAGCCATAAAACTAGGATACTTGACATCTAATATCAGCTTCAGCACTTCATTTAATTATGCCAGAAATAAACACTGTTCTGATGCGGACGGTGGCATTTCCCTCAGAAGTCCAGTTAAAAAAAACTCTGTTACCTGTGGGACAGAGAAAAGTGCCTCGTCCCATTTTTTTTATATTCACTTAAATGCAATTTTGTATGTATAGCCTTTGGAGCAAGTAGCATTTTGCAGCAATCTTGGGTTTACAACTTTTTTAACAAGCTGCTTGTCCCATCTGCCAATACACAAGCACTTTAAAAGAGGTTAAATGCAAGAAATAAACACCAATGGCATATTCTCGAAGCAAGCACTCAGCATGGTTTTCATTCACATGTCAGGGCTGTTTAGTGGCAGTAGGCTGTATTTGCATCTAAGTAGCTTAATGTGGTCCTGAAGCTGCATTGTGCAGGATCTCTCCTGTGTTGCAGGTTCTCCCTTCCAGCCACGAGGAGAAACTCTTTTGCAGTTCATAAAGGGCTGAAAGAGTAAAAGTTGGTTGTCCTGTGAGAGGTAAAACGTGGTGGGGAACCAACATGTGGGCTAAATAGCATCCTGTAGTGCCTCTGTGAGGGACGAGCCACAATTTCTGGCAAACCTGCAAAATGCGGACTGTTGACCACCCTTGTCATCTGGATCACGGTTTCTAGTCCAGCCTTTCATGTGGCAACCTACTGCGTGTTGCAGTCTTCTTTTAACTCTTTTGAAATTATTTGACTAACACACCTGTAAGCAATGATTCATAAGTGAAAAGCTCGGAACTGAAGAGACTGTCCGTGATGACATGGTCACACCTGCTTTTCGTGTATAACAGTGTTTTGGCTTTTGACATGCTCACACTGCAGTATGTATTGTATTGTTGCTTCGGGTGTCTAGAGTTTTTGAATTTGTTACATGTGTGTTGAAATTGTGTGCATATCTATATCTAACACTGTTAAATTAAATTTGATCATATCTGACATGAAAGTAAATCTTTACCCAGGAAGCATGCTTTTGTTGATTTGGTGTAAATCGGGTCAGTAGTTTTTTGAAAAATTAGCATTTAAAAAATGTGGCAAGTGTGCTTCAAAGGGTTAACGTGTTTTTTATTTATTTTTTATTTTTTTATATATAATCGATTTTTAGTGTTATTTGTACAGTATTCAAATACAATGTAATTCTGATAAGGTTTTTCAGGACATCATGTTGGATTACAAGAACAATCAAGATCTCCCCTTCTCCCTCATGATCCAGTTCCCTCTTATATTATCCAGCAGTGGACATTGGGACATACATAGCATAGCATTCATCCTCAACTGAACACTCTCCATGACCAAGCAAGTCAATGCCGTCTCCTCCTCCTGCTTCAACACCCTCCGCAAGATTTACATATGGATCCCCAACGAAACAAGAACGGTCACCCAGGCCCTCGTCCGCAGCAGGCTGGACTCCGGAAACGCCCTCTACGCAGGAGCCTCGGCCAAACTCCTGAAACGTCTACAAGGCATACAGAATGCCTCTGCATGTCTGATCCTCGACATCCCCCCCCCCCGTCACAGCCACATCACACCCCACCTGAGAGACCTGCACTGGCTTCCCATCAACAAGAGGATCACCTTCAAGCTCCTCACCCACACACTCCACAACACCGGACCAGCATACCTCAACAGACGTCTCACCTTCTACACCCCGAACCGCCAGCTCCGCCCTGCCGACCTCGCCACCGTCCCCCCGCATCCAAAGAGTGACCGCCAGCGGCAGATCATTCTCCCACCTCGCCGCCAAGACCTGGAACACCCTCCCCATCCTCCAACTGCAGACCCAGGACCTACTGACCTTCAGGAGGCTACTCAAGACCTGGCTTTTCGAGCAGTAGCAGCACCCCCCCCCCCCCCCCCCCCCCCCCCATCACCTTGCCTTGAGACCCTCACGGGTGAGTAGTACGCTTTACAAATTTCTTGATTGGTTAGCATCGACTGCGGGATAAAGTTGCATTCACCACAACATTCCTTATCATATGGGCTGACTGTGGTCCCCCCCTCAGTCGCTGTCACTGCATTCTCCCACCCTATTCTCACTTTGGCTTAGGGAGGCCGGCTGTCCGGGAGGTCCAACAGTTTGGAGAGCAACCCTGCCGAGGCCTGCAGGTCGCCTGCTAGGTTATTCCCCGTACCTGTTTTCTGTATACGATATTCTTTCACATTCAGCCACATCTCTAAACCACTCCGAACTTCGGGAACTGGCGGTGACAGCCACTGAAAAGCAATTCAGCGATTGGCCAGCGTGAGTCCCAGCAATTTCCTACTCGGTTTCCTCTTTTTCCGCACAGGGATCCCACCTAACAAACGCTGTCCTATGTCTCTAAGCATGGACTTACCAGTAGTCACGTTCAGGGATTAAAGCACTGTATCTCAATACTTGTCCAACAGGGGGCATCACCATATAATGTGTATGAAGTCTGCATCGATCTGGGTGCAGCAGGGGCAGGATGAGGAATGTGCAGGATAGATGACATGTATGGTGCTCAGGGTGAGGTAACCCTTGTGAATTTATATTAAATTGAATTAGCTTAAATCTAGTGTTAGAAGGTATGGTCTTCTCCCGCTCATGGATTCCTTACCACTCCCTGGCAGAGAGTGGCACCCCCGTCACATCATGCCACTAGGCGTGCACCAGGAGTTACATCCACGGCAGGTCCTCCCTCCGTGCCCTATAAAGGTGTGCTACTAGTCTACGACCACCTGCTAGATTCAGCATGGCCACCAGAATCTGGGGGGGGCCTCCTTGAAGGAGGACCATATTTCGCAGGCTGTTGCCGCTATTTTTGCGTATTGAAGGAATTGTCCGGTCCCCAGGCTGAATGTTTCTATGAGATCCGTAAGCGTGATAAAGCAGTTATCTGGATATAGATTCCTCAGGGTATCACATACCCCCCCCGCTATTTGTCAATTGACATGGAGTGGGCTATTCGTTAATAGGGGCGAAGCTCCCAAATGGGCATGTCGGACGAAAAATGGGGTTAACGCTATTTGTGTATCTTGTACGTTTTTAAAAGCCATTTTTTGGTTTGCATATAACTTTTGCACCTCTTTATGAATAGAAGACACTTAATATTTTGAGGTTGGCTTTGGTTTTTTCAAACCTGTATAGCTTCGTAAAGGGAGGGGGGTAAAAATGGGCTCATCTGCTAATAATTTCGGCAGTACTTAAAGGGTGGGGTAATGTTACATTAGGGTCAATAACTTTTTAATGAGCTTATCGCTGTAATGTTGACATTTGCATCAAATGTGCCAGATAGTTTGCATATTACACCTACTGCACATATTTCAGGTTTGGTACGGATCCAAAAGGAGGCGAGTTTAGGGAGCAAATGTAAAGAAAGGAGTGGGTCTAAACCTTTTGAGTGGGGTAGGCCCTTTGTCTTAGCCCTGCAACAGATGGCCTTTGGCAGGTTGTGAGGCCATGCAGTTTGTCGCTTGTGGCAGTTTGGGCACAGTGGCCAGACTCTCTAGCCAACACTTGCCTCGCAGGGCTAACAGCTATGAGTAACGATGTTGGCTGCTCATGGTGGGTTGTTCATAGGCCCTGCAGTGAATCCCTCTGCCTTTTCATTGGAAAGTATAGAACCATAAATACACCATGGTAACCACTGTCTAAAATATATAAACATTTGTCTGCCAATGCACAGTGTAATATGCTAGTTATTTCCATTATTGAGTGTGGTGAGGGGCCATGACACGAGTCAAAAGTTCACATGGGTTATAATGCCCTCAGTCGTAATATATAGCATGTGCAACAAAAAGCAGGATGTAAGAGGTTACATTTGTGAAGGGAAGAAGGTCTCATTTGATAGACTGTGATTGCCAGCTTTGCTGTGTAAAGCCATTGTGACATGGAATCTGTAGTAGGCACCTGGATACCTAGCTTGCCTCTCGCCTGTGGCCTCCAGTTCTTGCTTGTTCCAGACTGATCCAGTGACACCGCAGCTGCCCGGGTTTTCCAGATAGGGTTTTCCTGACTGTGTTTCCCCACTCCCCATTCTTCCCACCAACAGAAGCCCCCAGGACCCTTAATTCGGGCCGCAGCTAAACCAGGCAGTGGACGTGCCTATCTGGGCCCGTACCCGCCTAGACTGCGTCCAGCGCCACAAACCCTTGCCCTGCCGCCCCCGAAGATAAACCATCGCTGAGCTCTACACCCTCAACCCTGGATGCCGCAACAAACACTCCCACCCGCCGATCCACACTCCACGGTTGGACCTTACACCTGCACCCACTGCCACTTTAACTGTCACTGTATGTACACCTGCCCTCCAACCAAACACACCACCTGAACAAAAACAGTAACTTGCGTGCACGGTTCGCAACACACGCTCCCTGTGTAAGCATTCCACCGAATTATAGGACCTAATCGCCTTCCTAGCACCCGACATCGTCTTCCTCACAGAGACCTGGCTCAACCCCACATCCACCCCAGACACTGCCATAGCGATCCCTAGAGGATATTAAATCACTTACCAGAACTGCACCAACAAACCGGGAGGAGGTACAGCCATCATCCACAAAGAGACAATACAGTGTACCACCACCACCACCCCCATGGGACATCTCAACTTCAGGATCCATACAGATGACAAGACAACCATCAGAGGCACCCTCATATACCGACCCCTCTGGCCCGCGTTACAGCTTCTGCAGCACCATCGCAGACTTCATTGCGCCCCTAGCCTTAGACTCCAAGGGCTACATTTTCCACATTGACCCAAACGACAAAAACACAGCACACCTCCCCGACAGTATGAGCAGCCTCAAATTGAGCCAGATCATCCACAACCTTAAACACACGCTGGACCCAATGATCACTTCCGGCAACTGCGTCAAATACAGCCATGTCACAGAACTCACATGGACCGATCACTCCATCGTCCTCTTCAGCATCTCCAATGCCCCCACCCGAGATGGAACAAAATCTCAGAGACCAGCTGGACGAAAGTCCTCAACACCTGCAACCCTACTACCTCCACCAATCTAGAACAGGGAGTGAAAACACCTGGATCACCAATTGTGCAGACAGCCTCGTCCCCATCTAGAGCAGCATCCAGGGAAAACCCCCCCCAAAAAGGCCAGCTGGTACACCCAAGATCTCAGCACAACGAAACGGGACAGCAAACAGAGAGGAGATGGCACCCCAGCAAGGACACCTCCAACAGGCCAACCTTCAAACCTCCCTCAACCTCTGCCACCGCCTGCAGAGTGCAACAAAGAAGACAGCCCTTGCCCACGCATCAAAAACAGCACCAGCAACACCAAGGAACTTTTCAAAATTGTTAAGGAATTCTCCAACCCGGCTGCCAGTGAAAACCACATCATACTTTACAGGAGCTGTGCGACAACCTCGCCCACTTCTTTAACAACAAAATCGCAACCATATACAGAAACTTCTAACCCCATCCCACACTTACGGACTTCCTGAACAGATACGCCACCACCGTAATCGACATGAACCTCAAACTGACTACCTGAAACATCCTTTCCACCCAGGACACCACCTCCACCACGAAATCCATCCACTCTGGAGCTCCCACAGACCCATGTCAGAACCACATCTTCAACCTCGGAGACCAAAGGATCGGCCTAGAACTCACCACCCTACTGAACAGCTCTATCACCACCATAACATTTGCAGACGGCTGGAAACGTGCCGAAGTTGACCACCATTCAAAGAACCCAGTGAACTAAAAAACTACCAGCCAGTCTCCCGTCTCCCATTTCCAACGAAGGTACTGGAAAAGCTCATCAACAATCAACTCATGACACACTCCTGGAGCAGAACTGTTAAATGGTAGCGGCAGTTTTAGTCGATAATCTTTCAAGTATTTGCCCGGCGGTAATCGCCTCTCATACCACTCGATAATTTACCAATAAAAGAGGCAGGCGCCGGAGACTGGAAGGCAGGAAACAAAGTTTTATTCCGTCGGAGCAGAACACATCAGATCAGACAGCAAGGTATCGTCACGAGGTGCTCTAACTGCATCTCTGAGACCTGGTCTCTTATACACTGGTTTATTGCTTTATTACACATAGTACATTCTTGAGATTCCCTTGATGCCCGAAAGAACATCCCCTGAAGCCCCGGCTCAGATCCGATCCCACACATAGATACAGTAGAAGTTCCCACCCTACCCGCAGTGGGAGATGGCTATCGCGCAGCAGGGAATTCCGCTAATTCCCGGGGGTGTGTGCAACTGGCCGGGTCTCAGGGGGTAGGGGCTTTGATCTACTGTAATCCCTTTGATGTGGGGTGTTTCCCTTACAGTAGGGGCAGTAAACTGCATCCGCAGGGCTAGGTGATGGCCTGGGACCAGTTCAGACAATGGGGCGCAGAGGAAGGGGGTTATCAAAAGGAGAGGCATGACCATGTATGGGTTGTCGGTTGGAAGTGGTTCCGTAGCAGGGTCGCGCAGAAGGAGAGGGTTTATGGCCTGTATGAGAGAGCGGGGGTGGCCGGCGCGCGGGAGATGCTTGCAGCGCCAGGGGAAAGCGCTGGCGGTCGAGAGTGAGCGGGGAGAGAGTGGGGTGCCTAAAATGGCGGCCGTGCATTCGTTGTGCGTGGCGCTGGGGAGAGGCAAGATGGCGCAGATAATGTTCAGTTTGCACGCTAAATTTCCACAGTCCTCCCTTTTAACATGTCTCGCCAGCTTGCCTAGTTTGGATCTATCCCCATAATACCCCGTACCTCCACCTCGTTCAGAGCTTTCATCCGCTCAGTTTCAAAGTCCAAAGTCTTAGGGCAGATGCAGTTCATAAAAAGCGAACATAAAGGTGGCAGACACTGAATCCCCAAGCAACATCCACATAGTATCACAATCGGTATCAGGATAAATGAAAACAGCCTCCATCCCCAACCTTTAATAGTGTCCCAAAACCAACTCCCCAGGGACCATTCTTCTTGTTCTTGATGGACCTCTGCGGACAGTCTGTGGAGGTGTTCAATTGCTTTGTAGACTGAGGGTGAGTTATCCGGTACGTAGGTACAACAGCTGGACCCAATGATGCGGCATGCTCCTCCACGATCTGCCAGAACCACGTCTAGAACAAGGCGGTTCTGGAGAGCCACCAGGCGGACGGCCTGAAGCTCAGCGGTGTTGTTGGCGAGGGCGCCAGCTGTAATGTTCATTGCCGTTTCGACTGCCTGGGTTAAGTGGCGGATGGCACGGCTGTTTGCCATTGGACCCCAGAGTGGAACAAGGCCTTTGACTGCGTCCATGAACTGTGCTCCGGTGGAGTCGGCCTGCACAATGTCTTTGGCCCGTTTCTGTCGGTGATGGTTTGCTGGAGCCACATACGTCGGAGGAAGGACAAAGGCGATGTAGCAGGTGCCTCCCCAACCTTTCGGAAGCCAGGTGTAGGCCTTAGTACCACAGACGAAGTACATATTCGGGGAGGCAACAAAGGAGGGTGGGTCAACTGAGTCCAATGTTCGGGTGATGAGGCAGGAGCTGTGGCCCACCAGCTGTGCCCCCAGGCCTTCGAGGCATACAGACCCAGTGATGTTGATGACGGACAGGGCCACTGTTAGGGTGGCGGCCGTCCGTTTCCGGAGGTAAGAGAAGGTGGGTCTGGCTGGATTGTTGAACACTTGCATTTCAACTCGTTCTTTGGCAGGGATGTCCATGTGAAAGGAAGTGTTCGATCTCAGAGGGCAGAAGAGGGCAGAAGTTCTTCCAGTTTTGTTCAGCCAGAACCCATGGTAGAAGTGTGACATGGTTCTGCCGGAAGTGGCATTGTCCTTGTAGCTTTCTTGCAGGAGGATTAGCCAGGCGAGGCAGGAACCATGGACAGAAAAAGGTGAAGGGATGAAAGGGATAGAGTGTCCAGTGGCATGTGGTAGCAGTCCACAGATCCAGCAATTAGTGGCGTTGGTAGCAAGATTGTGTTGGTGGAGCAATTGCACAAAAGAGTTATTCCAGAACTCCTTACGCCTTTCTCGGAGTTGGGGTGAAAGCGAGATCAGATGATGTTCTTTCGTGGTGGTAGGTTGAACGGTGGTCAGTAATGTCTTATGAGCGGGTGTGCTCTCCTCCATGATCCAGAAGGTGACCATGAGGAGAAGGCAAAAGAGAAGGGTAATAAAAAGTGTTATAGTCTTAAAGCTGTGCATTCGGTCAGTCTTTGGGTTTTTGTAGGGGATCTTCGGACGTCCGGTTGCTTCCATCACCTTCATGTCGGGCGCTTCCATCACCTTCGAGAGACTCGGTAGCGGGCAGAACCACAGACTTTGCTTAGTTTCTCTCCTGGTGGCCTTTTAGGTGACTAGGCTACCGCTCTGAGATTTCCACTTAGCCTGTGGTCTGCTTAGCCGAAGTCCTCTCCTTTCGTCGCAAGTTATACCCTTCTTTGGATGGCACAGTGGGATCGGGATATTCAATCAATTCAAGTGTCTCTGTATCCGGGCAGCGGCTCAGGGATGGTCGGTCTTTGTCCAGAAGATCCTCTTGGGCGGTGATGTTGTCCGTGGTTGTCAGGGTCGGTGATACCTTCTTGCAGTGGTGTGCGTGCAGCCAATTGCGTTTCCCCTCCACTCGAAGGGCTGTTCGGGTGGTGATCAGGACTTGCAGGGGGCCCGTCCACCGGGGCTCCAGACTCTTGGTGCGCTGGAAGTTACGCACTAAGACGAAGTCACCAGGTTGGATGTCGTGTCCGGGGCCCCTGGAAACATCGGGGATGGCGTGCAGCACCTGCTGATGGATGATAGACAACGTTTTGGTTAGATTGTACAGATAATCAGACATGAGGACGTCCGGGACGTCGTGGATGGATGTCGGTTTTGGTGCAGTCCAAAGGTTCATGGGCCGCCCGAAGACGACCTCGTAGGGGGTTAAGTGGTGTTTGGTGGGGGTGGAACGCATTGATAGCAATGCTAGTGGGAGAGCGTCTGGCCATCTTAGTCCTGTGGTGGCGACTATTTTTGCTATCTTAAGCTTCAATGTGGCATTGTGTCGCTCAACCAGGCCTGCAGATTGGGGATGGAAGACCGCATGGAACTTCTGTTTTACACCCAACCCTTTTAAGATGAGTTGGATAACTTCGGCTACGAAGTGGGGACCATTGTCGCTCCACAAAATTCGACAAAGGCCGTATCGGGGGAAGAACTCCTTCAGTAGTACTTTTGCGGTAGTCATAGCAGTGTTATCATGGGTCGGGTAGGCTTCCACCCATTTGCTGAAGGCACACACAACGACAAGCACATACTTTAAACCTTGGCACCTTTCTAGCTGGACGTAGTCCATTTGTAGGACTTCAAAGGGGTGATTGGGGACCCCAAACCCTCCCCGGGGTACAGCAGTTCCTTTCCCAGGGTTGTGTTGGAGGCATACTAGGCATTGTTGGACCAGACGTTTGGCGGAGTCTGGTATTCTGTCGTTGTGCCAGACTTTGGAGATGAGTTCGATCATGGGGGCAGACCCTATGTGTGCGGGGGAGTGTGCCATGGTCAGCATGGGGATCAAGTATGAGTCGGGTAGCAACCATTTGTTCGAGTCTTTAGTTCGCCAACAACCGTCATCGTCCTTCAATCCTACCCGGGCCCATTCAGTTAATTCGTGTGGTGTGCTGGCTAGTTGGATATCCCTAATCGTTTCCCTAGCATCCTTCCATTTCTCAGTTTGTGACCTGGTCACGTACATGCGGGTCGTGGCCCTATTCTCGGCTGTGGTTCGGGCAGTAATGTCAGCTAGTGCATTTCCCTGACCTATAATGTCTGTCACCTTCTTGTGTGCCTGGCATTTGATCACAGCTATCCGTGTGGGGAGGAGGACTGCTTCGGTCAGGGCAGAGACTAGATCTCCATGCAGGATGGGTGTGCCATGAGAAGTCAAGAATCCCCTCTCTTTCCATAAGAGCCCGAAGTGGTGAACTACCCCAAAGGCATACTGACTGTCTGTGTAAATGTTTGCGGTTGTCCCTGCTGCCAGGATGCAGGCTCGTGTGAGGGCAATTAGTTCAGCCGCCTGTGCGGATCGCTGTGTGATGCGGGCTGTCTCAACAACTGTTCGAGCTGTGGTGACTGCATAGGCAGCTGAGGTGGTGCCATCAGGGAGCTTGATGCATGAGCCATCCACCCACAGTTCTCCGTCAGGGTCCGGGAAGGCAGTATCCCGGAGGTCAACCCTACTCTTGGTTTGTTCGTCGGTGAGGGTCACGCAGTCATGTATAGGGGATGCATTGGGGTCAGCGTCAGGGAGAGGTAGTAGAGTAGCTGGATTCAGAGTGGTGCATCGTTTCAATGTGATATGGGGTGCAAGCAGAGTCAGTTCATACCCAGTCAGTCGTGCACTAGTCAGGTGTTGAGTCTTGGTTTGGTTCAGGAGGGTATCAACAGCATGGGGTACCAATACCGTGAGGGGGTTCGAGAGCACGATCCCCTCACTTTGTCGGATAGAGACAGCAGCGGCGGCTACTGCTCGAAGGCAGGCGGGCAAAGCTCTGGCTACGGGGTCAAGAGTGGCAGAGAAGTAGGCACAAGGGCGTTGTTTAGGGCCTATGGACTGGGTTAGGACAGACAACGCACATCCCTCCCTTTCGTGGGTGTAGAGGGAGAAAGGTTTAGTGTAGTCTGGGGTTCCTAGGACTGGGGCCGAGCAGAGGGCGTTTCGTAATTCTTTGAGGGAGGATTGACATTCAGGTGTCCAGGGGAGGGGGAAGGGGACATCCTTAGCCAGCAGGGAAAGCAGAGGCTTTATGGTAAGACTGAAGTTTGGCAACCACTGTCGACAAAAGGAGGTGAGGCCCACTAGGGATCGTACCTGCTTCTGAGTTTTGGGAACAGGGGTTTCTAGGATGGTTTGAATTCGGTCAGGGGTAAGTTTCCTCCCGTCTTTGGATAGTAGGTGGCCTAGATACGTTACCTGGGGCTGGCAGAATTGCAATTTCTTTCTGGAAACCTTGTGACCGTTCTCCGCAAGGAAGCGGAGGAGGTGAATGGTGGCTGTGACGGCAAGAGGAGTGGTGTCGGCCGCCAAAAGAATGTCATCGACGTACTGTATCAACACCACTCCATCGGGTAGTTGGACTGCATCCAGTTGCCTCTTGAGGGCTTGGCTGTAAATACTGGGACTCTCAGTGTAGCCTTGGGGTGCCCTGCAGAACCTGTACGAACGGGCCTTTAAAGTGAAGCCGAACAGGTAGCGGCTGTCTGGGTGGATGGGGATGGAAAAGAATGCGTTCTTGAGGTCAATAACAGTAAAGATGGTGGCAGTGGATGGAATCAGGGTGAGGATGGTGGTGATGTCTGAGACTACGGGGTACTGGGGTATGACTACTTTGTTAACCTCTCGCAAGTCAACAATGAAACGGTAGGCTTTCTCATCCCCCTCGCCTTGCTTCTTTACAATGGGTAGGATAGGGCTGTTGCAAACATTACTCACTACTTCTTCTACCACTCCTGCCTCGACCAGGGACTCGATGATTTCCACCAATGCCTTCTCGCCTTCGGGTGATATCCGATACTGTGGAAGCTTTGGGAGCACTGCGTCCGGTCGGACGGTTATGTGTACCGGGTCGATCACCATGCGCCCTACATCTGAGTCGGTTTTAGCCCATAGATGTGAAGGTAATGTGTCGAGTAGGGACATATCGGCATCGGTTATAGAGAGCATACGCCGTGTGTGACCGGGTCTGGACAGATCTGGGTTATCGTGTAGGATGACTCGAACTCCGTCTGGGGAGCATCTGATAGTGGCTCGAAAATGTTTTAGCAAATCAAGTCCCATAATAGCATCGGGGGTGTTGGAGGAGAGCAGAAAGGTCGTGTCAGTGGTGTTATCTTCTAAGTCAAAGGAGATTGGTGCTGATAAGGGGTTAGTGGAGGGCGTTCCGTCAAAGCCTATTGAGGTTACGTGTGAGCCAGACAAGGGTGCCCTAGGAATCAGTCGTTTAGATAACGCACTACGTGTCGCCCCAGTATCTACCAGGAATGGAGATTTTGTGCCCAAGACCTTAGCGGTGACGTAAGGACCTTGCTGGTCAACACGGAGTTCGACTGGATCCCTCCCTTGCCCCTGGCGGTCCTATGCGAAGTCATGAGTGCTCTCATAGTCGGACTGCTGACACTGGTTTTGGCGGGGGCGATCAAAGGTGTTTGGTCTGCCTGGCCTGTCGTTGATGGTGTTGTTCGTGTGCCCTCGTCCCTGTCCTCTATTTCTGGGGTCATATGCTGCGTCTCTGGGGTCCCTATTCTTGTTTATTTCCAGAAGGACCGGGCACTGGGATTTCCAGTGTCCGAACCCTCTACAGAACGCACATTGATTTCCATCTAAGTCTCTCCGTCCGTTGTAGGGTGTAGGTGTATGGTCTCTAGGGGGTAGCTTTCTAGGGGCGGTTGGTTGGTAATTCTCTTTTGGGGGTTCCCTTCCTATGGTCACCCCTTGCAACTGTGCTATCATCACCCTCTCCTTTAATTCCTTTTTCTTCTTCTCTGACGCCCTATCGTTCTCGTTCTTCTGGTTTTCGTAGTATTGGGCCATCTGGAGAATTGCTGCGGGTTTGGAGGCTGCCCAACTGCTCTCGCTGGTCTGTAGCTTCTGGGAAACTTCTTGAGACAGACCCTTCACATAATTCTGGACAAAGAGGTGGTGTCCGGTTGCGGTGGTCATGTCTTGGCCACTGTAATCGGAAAACACAGTCTCGAATCGGGAGAAATATTCAGACACATCCTCCTGGGGTTTCTGGCGGCAGGCCGTCACTATCGACCAGTCTACCTTTCTTTCTGGGATTAGAGTCTTCAGCTTTTGTACAATCTTGTCTGGGAGCTCTAAGATGGCTTTCGGGGGCTTCTGTCCTGGTTCTCGCTGTTTATCTATGGTATCGAGTTGTATCCAGGTATATCCGAACGGCTCAGCGTGGTCAACTTTCCGGATTTGTTTCCACACATCAGCCGGCAGGCATAGCCCAAAGAACAAGTCGATATCTGCTAACGTCATTATCGTTGAGCCTAAGGCTGTACCTAATTCAGTGTAGAAGGCAGTCGGGTTCTTTCTCAAGTCGGGTAGAGTCTTTCTAAAGGTCAAAATATCTTGCCGGTCCCACGGCTGGTAGACCCAGTTATATACAACCCTTCCCTTCGCATCTTGGTGGTTGATGTCGTCGTGCGTTCCCTGACCCCGTGGGGGGACCCAATAGGGGGCAGCTTCTTTAATGGGCATCATGGCATCGGCCCTTCCTCCCTGGGGCTTAGTTGCTATGGGGGTTTCCGTTTTGGTGGTCTGTCCATGTTCTTTAAGGTGTCGGTAGACCTCGAGGGTACGAGTGAAGAGGTTCGTTACATCGCCCTCTCCTTCTTCCCCAATGTCTACCTTCCTATATAGGGCCGCTAAGCCTTCGGGACCTTTATCGTGGTATCTGTCCTCATATGCATTCAGGGCGTGATAACAGAGCCGTACGACGAAGTGTCGTCTGCGGCTGTCGGCGTACGAGCTATACACGTCTGTTATATACTCCTCACTTTCTTTTCGCTCCACCAGCGTCCCTACTATCCTATCGATTCCTGCTCGTTCATCCTTAGTTAATCGATTCATTCTGGTGGA
This sequence comes from Triturus cristatus, assembly GCF_964204655.1. Taxonomy (NCBI): domain Eukaryota; kingdom Metazoa; phylum Chordata; class Amphibia; order Caudata; family Salamandridae; genus Triturus; species Triturus cristatus. Next base: position 328,810,718 of record NC_140580.1, read on the forward strand.
CTCTTTCTTTCCTATCTCATGGTCGTCTAGCGTTGTAGTCGACATTGGGTTCAGTACAAGAGGCTCAGCCGGCGCTGAGGCCGTGAGGGCCGAGGCCCCTGTACTGCTTTCGCTCGTGTTCGGGGGTTGTGGGTGTTGCACTACTGATTGGGAGGGTGCATACGGAGGGGGCATGTAAATGATCGGGGGACCTAACAGTAATTCGTCATTCGTTCGCTGCTTGGAGGACAACTCAGGGTAGAGCAAAAGAAGTGGTCCTAACAGCGTACTGGCCTGAGGTTTCGGGCTCCTGTCTCAGTTTAGTTTCCCTTCTCTCCTTTATGTCTTCTTCTAACTTTTTAGCGGCAAGGTGAGCTGCCTTTCGTAATTCCTTTTCTGCTTTTACTTCTTCCCTCTTTTTCCGTTGCGTCGCTTCTTTGCGCCACATGCCAATACTGTCAAGCATAGTAGGCGTCGTCTTATTGCTACGCAGAGCTACTTCTAGCGCTTCTATCTTGCGGTCGTCGAAGGATCCCATCAGTGGCCACTGACTTTCGGGGTCCTTCTTGGTATATTTATGCCACAGCTTGCTATAAGCTACGGCGACTAGTCCATATTTAGTGAACATGTCCTTATTAGGGGTGCCTTCCAGTGGAGCCGGGTGGTTCACCTCTAATAAGCGGTCCGGGCAGAACCAACTACCAATCAGTGGGGAGAAGATAGGCATGACGGGTTTCAACGGGGACAAAAGTCAGCACTACCTATCTTTTCACTGCTTGCAAAGACTAGACAGAATAACTCTGTTCCTCGTTATTTGTAAGCAGAGAATACCTCCAGAGAACCAATATCGAACAACTAGTGTTCGGACAATCAATCAATCAATCAATGGGGAGATAAAGATAGGCACGACGGGTTTCAACGGGGACAAAAGTCTGCGTTACCTACCCTTCACTATTTGCAAAGACTAGACAGAATATTCCTATTCTACGTTATTTGCAAACAGAGAATATCTCAAAAAGCACTATTCTTCAAAACAATCAATGTTCGGACAATCAATCAATGGGGAGATAAAGATAGGCACGACGGGTTTCAACGGGGACAAAAGTCTGCGTTACCTACCCTTCACTATCTGCAAAGGGAGAGAGAGAGAGTATTTCTACTCCTCCCCGTTTGTAGACAGCGAATATCTCAAAGAGAACAATCAATGAGCAATACTAGTATTCAAACAATCAATCAATTATTTCGCACTTTTGTCGTATATCGCGACCTTACCCGGACCGTGTGGACAGTTTCTCGTCTTCCGCCTCCAGCGCCCGATCGTCCTCTATTCTCCGTATTTGCCGCGGCACTCCTGATGGTTCCCAGTCAGGACCGTAGATCACTCGAGAGAGGTCTGCTCGGAACCAGTGAAGTTCGGATGATCGGCTGCCAGACGAGGGTCTATTGGGCAGGAGCTCTCCCGATCGTTGCAGTCGTTCACTCTGTCGTCGGGACCTCTCCCACTGGATCCACGTGTCGCTGATGGGCCCCACGTTTGGGACGCCAATTGTTAAATGGTAGCGGCAGTTTTAGTCGATAATCTTTCAAGTATTTGCCCGGCGGTAATCGCCTCTCATACCACTCGATAATTTACCAATAAAAGAGGCAGGCGCCGGAGACTGGAAGGCAGGAAACAAAGTTTTATTCCGTCGGAGCAGAACACATCAGATCAGACAGCAAGGTATCGTCACGAGGTGCTCTAACTGCGTCTCTGAGACCTGGTCTCTTATACACTGGTTTATTGCTTTATTACACATAGTACATTCTTGAGATTCCCTTGATGCCCGAAAGAACATCCCCTGAAGCCCCGGCTCAGATCCGATCCCACACATAGATACAGTAGAAGTTCCCACCCTACCCGCAGTGGGAGATGGCTATCGCGCAGCAGGGAATTCCGCTAATTCCCGGGGGTGTGTGCAACTGGCCGGGTCTCAGGGGGTAGGGGCTTTGATCTACTGTAATCCCTTTGATGTGGGGTGTTTCCCTTACAGTAGGGGCAGTAAACTGCATCCGCAGGGCTAGGTGATGGCCTGGGACCAGTTCAGACAATGGGGCGCAGAGGAAGGGGGTTATCAAAAGGAGAGGCATGACCATGTATGGGTTGTCGGTTGGAAGTGGTTCCGTAGCAGGGTCGCGCAGAAGGAGAGGGTTTATGGCCTGTATGAGAGAGCGGGGGTGGCCGGCGCGCGGGGGATGCTTGCAGCGCCAGGGGAAAGCGCTGGCGGTCGAGAGTGAGCGGGGAGAGAGTGGGGTGCCTAAAATGGCGGCCGTGCATTCGTTGTGCGTGGCGCTGGGGAGAGGCAAGATGGCGCAGATAATGTTCAGTTTGCACGCTAAATTTCCACAGAACCAGCTACTCAACTCCTCACAGTTCGGCTTATGCAGAAATCACAGCACCGAAAATGCCCTGATCACAGCCAACCACTACATCCGAACCCTCCTTGACCGAGGAGAAACAGCACCTTTGATCCTGCTTGACCTCTCGGAAGCCTTCAACACCGTATCCTACCACATGCTGATCGAAAGACTCCACCACATTGGCATCCAAGAGAACACGCTCAGACAGATCGCCCCCTTTCTCACCGGAAGAACCCAGAGCATCCATCTCCCACCTTTTAACCTCTGGACCCAAGGAGATCCCCTTCAGTGTCCTCCAGGGCTCATCCTCCGTCCCACGCTCTTCAACGCATATATGACCCTGCTGGCCAACATCCACGGATTCCATGGTCTCAACATAATTTCCTTCACAGAAGACCCCACCACCACCATACCCAACTTACACAGATGCATGACACATGTCGCTTACTGATTGAAGAACAACTGCTTGCAGCTGAACACAGACCCAGTGGAATTACTGATCTTTGGCAATAGCAGCAACACATGGAACGACTCCTGGTGGCCATCAGACCTAGCGCCCACACCCACTCCCTCCGACCTCGCCAGAAATGTCGGAATCCTCTTTGGCAACAAGTTCACCATAAAATCACAGATCAGCGTGGTCTCCTTCGCCTCCTTCCTCACGCTGCGCATGCTACATAAGATCTTCAAGTGGCTACCCCTACACACGAGACGCACCATAACACAGGCCCTCATCACCAACCGATTGGATTATGGCAATATCCTCAACTTAGGAATCGCTGCACACCTCCTACAGAGACTTCAGACCATACAGAACACCGCAGCCAGTCTCCTCCTTGGCTTTCCCTGACAAACCCACATCACACCCCACTTCAGGCAACTCCACTGGCATCTCTTTTCAGAAGCGATGCCAATACAAGCTGCTGATCCACGCACACAAGACTCTACATAACCAAGGACCCTCCTACATTAACCACCCCCTGAACTTTCACCAACCATTGAGAAGACTATGTTCCGCCTCCCTTTCACTTGCCCATACTCTCCGCATGTACTGTAGCAGAAGTGGAGGAGTTTCCTTCTTCCACATCGCAGCAAAGCCCTGGAACAGCCTCCCCACGCACCTCCAGACCATGACCTCACTTCCAGAATTCCGAATAGCCCTCAAGACCTGACTGCTCGAATTAGCCTTCAGGAGCTGCAAGCGCCTGGATGCCCTATTTGTTGATAAGCCACGCTTTACAAATCCTGATTGATCTGTAGGACGGTAAACCACATTATTTTTGTCAATTTTGCTGTACTGTGTAATAAAGGGAAGACATTTTCATTGTAGTAATAAATATGGGTTTATTAGTTTGGATGCTCAAATTATCATGCTACCTCCTATTTCCCCTCCCATGGTGTGTGTACGTGTAAAATATATATTCACTGGAGAAAAACAATGGTTAAAGAGATGTTACAAAACCACTGAAAATTACCAGTTAGAATTATCTTTAAAAATTATAACTTGTGCCCCCACCTTGCACTGTGTTGTCATCGGTGATATAGTTTCAGATATTGCAGTGATGGTATCAATGATGTCATAGAACATGTAATGAGATATGTAATATGTGAGGTAATTAGCAATGCAGGGCAAGGGGGCGGGAAGTTATTGTTACTTGAGAAAAATATTAACTAAGGCTCCCAGTTTTCTGCTTTTACTGATAAATACAGATGGAAAACAATGTATTTCCGACCTGTATTTATTTTTAAGGGTAGGAGGAAGGACAGGGCATTTTCAAGATGGCAGCCACGACCGAGGCGAAGAAAAGAGCTCTGTGTCTGCCCCGTGATGAAGCCTGTATTTACCCTCTAAATACCACCATGCACTTGATTGTGCCGCTACCCAGGTGCCTCGCTCTGTTCGGAGGCAACACCCAATGCATCTCTCCATCGGAGTGAGACACTATCCCGGTGCACTTCGGACTGAGTGCTGAGGCCTACTGGGGCGGATACTGTTGGAGACCTCGGGCGCTAAGACTTGCGTGCCTGCTGGAAAGCATGGGATCCGCTGCCAGCCTGCGGTCTACATGGGACGCTTGGGGGACGGAGGTGCCTGCGCCTTTGTTGTGGCCCGCTCCAGTGCCTCTAGGACATAGCAGAAGCTCCTGGGTGTGGCCTGTCCCCACACTGGGGGCCTCTCGCTGCCTGTGACTCTGGTGGCTGGACAGATTATGGTTCTATCGGCACGAGTCACACAACCTAGCACAGTGAGTTCAGCGGTGCAGCTCCGGGATGCGGACCCCTGCAATACAGATTGCGGCTCCTCTGCAGATCTCAGTCCACCCCACCCCTCCCCCCTTCGGGGACAGTCCTGGACATCTTGGTAATCTACGCAGCTGGATGGCATATATTCCTCCTCCCCCTGGGCAAAGTGTCCTTGTCTGTGTGGGACAGCAGCTGCAGCGTTCACTGCGGACCCGGTTTGGCGGGCTCCGCTACTGTAGCAACTACCATATTGCAGTCTTAATAAGGATCCCTTGCTGCATCAGCCGTCCACTTGTGGGCCCCATGGCGGCTGATCAGCAGGCCCCTGGGTATGGTAGTTCTGACTGGGGCCCCTAATTATAACGCTGCATTGAAGAGTTCTGGCTGTGAGGGGCCCCAACTAACCAGATTATTCCTCCGATACTAAGACTCTATATCTCCCAGTTGCATGTGTGCCCTTTCACCGGGAGCCGTGTGGCGCACTCTTGGTGTATCGTACGCCCGCGGAGCTCAGTTTGGTGCACAACGATAGGATCAGTCCATAAGGGGGCCTAGATCGTATCCAAATACCACGTAAACAAATACCGTCTGCATCAATGATGCACAACACTTGACGCTGGCTTGTCTTTCCCATCGAACTCCAGTGGAGCAGATCTCTGTTGGTGTGACTACATATACGCCAGCCACTGGTCCTAGGTCACATCCCCTCACTGTTGCCTTGGGAGCCACACCCACACGGTCGCTGAGGGACTGTTTTGGGCAATACGCCAACGGTAGCAACCAGGTCTTTCCTGCAGAACACCTATCCCTGATCATTGCGTTTACTAGGTGCATCTGTTTTCTGCGCCACTGCTGTGCAGACCCTGCCTCAACTTGGAATTTTGTCACTACCAGCGCAACCTGTTATACTGAGTTGTGGCGATTCCTGGCCACGCACAATAGTGCGACTGAAGACCGTTAAGACCCAGGCGACGGTGGTTGCCACCTAGGGGGGTGAGGAGACCACGAATAGTACTGATGCTGTGCGTTCGTCCCCGGCAGGCCTGTTAACAAATTATTCCTGCCACTTCGACAAACTTTTGACCGCTGTGTTGGCTATCAAATCCACCCTTGAACCTAAACTAGACACCTTATGCAAAGATACGGGCCGCCTGCGGGAGGCTCACAAGAAATTGAAAGACCAAGTTGAGAATACGGAATCAGCACTAGCTACCTTGAGACCCATGGTGGCGGACTCCGACCAGCGCCTCATGGCCATGCAGGAGGAAATAGATTATCTGCGGGGGAGAGTAGATGTTTGAGATGGAACAACGCGAGGATCGCGGGCCTCCCAGAATATGCAGAGGGCCCAATAATGTAACTGTATCTCGAAGACTGGTTCATAAACACGATTCTGCAAGGTAAACAATCTTCCCTTTTTCTCTGTTGCCTAGGAGAATTCCCCCCTCCCAACCGCGGGTCCCCACCGTGGCCAGTGGTTGCCCGCCTTTTCAATTATAGGGACAAAGACCATATTCCACAGGTGACACAGGCCAGGGGCTCCTGGTCTGTTGAGAATGCCCAAGTGCATATTTACCCGATTTATATTTTAGAAGTTCAACATCGCAGGTCATCCTTTATGACCGTAAAGAAATGCCTCTGCGACCATTGCATCAAATATGCTTTGGAGTTCTGTGCCACGCTCCGGATAGTGCACAAGGGCACTACTTCCTTTTGTACGACACTAGAGGATGCCTGGTCCTGGCTGGAACTCAGAGGCATCACGCCCCCCTCTGGGGTTAATAAAGATCCCCCCCCCCCCCCCTTCTGTATGGAAAACACAAAGGCAACGTAAACCATGTAACAGACATCGCCCACACGGTCCAACTAAAGAAGAAGCAGCCAAAAAGAGGACTCAGGCGGGGGAAAATGTGAGGCGGCATGTGCTGGCCTCCTACCCCACAGGATTAGACACTGAGAACCGACTCAATGACTCCCTGTAAGTGACTGCCTCACACGTTGTTGCTCTACTGAGTGGTGACCCACTCGCTACCCCTCAGCGGCCGAGGACTTGATATAGGATGCAATTCCCAGGTTTGTTAGAAATGTGGATATAAATGTATCAAACCCGTTGTGGTTGCAGTTTGAGAAATAATATCACTGATACGATGGCAGAGGGTTGCAGACATATCCACGCAGGGCCGCTGCTGTCGAAGTGTGACCACCCCTCACTTGCTCCTGGTACAGACTGTTAGCTTGTATTGTTTGGATTGCCTTACAGTTCCAATGGCTGGTCACCCATAGGTGAACTGGCCTAGAAATGAGTTTCTTATATTCCCTCTTCATTATTTCCAGTATGGCTCTTCCTTTTTATTCTCACACACACACACTCTTGTAGCAGCAGAGAACTCACTTCGGCTAATTACCTGGAATGTACCAGGCCTAGCAGGTTACACAAAGCAATACCGTGTCTATCAATACCTCTGCAGTCGCAAGATTCAGATGGTGCTCGTTCAAGAGACACATTTGAGCGGCACCATAATAGGGACCATTCTCCAGATATGCTAGGGGAATTTTAATTTGGATGGGAACAGGAGTGCCCTTAGAGGTGTTGCACACTGGAATCGACTCAAACAGATGGTACATCGTGTTGGAGGGTTTACTGGATGGTCTTCCTCTCCCTCATATCACTTTATGCACCAAACACTAATCAGGCTCCCTTCCTACAACCCTTGACTCCAGCGCTGTTGCATAATACTTTGGCACCTAGCTATTGGGGAAGGGACTTTAAGTGCACCCCGGATCTAACCTATTACTGCTTCTGCCCCAGTTACTTGGGGCACAGTCAATCTCTCTCTTACACAACACTTACAAAGATGGGCCACCAATACTCTGGTGAGGGACGCCTGGCACAGTCTAACCCCGGAGTCTAGGGGTTTCTTGTACTACTCAGTCTATATGACCTACACGCTAGGATTGATCTAATTTACTGTTCTCATGATGCTCTTACCAGAGTAACATGGGCCGAATACCTCAGACGCAGTCTCTCCGATCACTGTTGGCTGCAGCTGCATTGAGGAAGAAGTAGACCTAAATACCTACATGGTCTCTTCCCTTGGAAGTGCCCTGCGATGCCCCATTTCGCTTGTCTCTTTCAGAAAATATCACCTCCTATTTTTCAAGACAATCTGGGCTCAGCTTTGTAAGCCGGGGTCGAGTGGGATGCATCCCAGGCTGTACTCCACGGCTACACAATTAAGGCTATCCACGGAACAAAACTAACCCTTCGCAGGGAACTCGGTGCCCTGGAAACATATGTACAACACTATGCACAATTATCTCCCACAGACCAATCTGTTGTGGCTCACTGGCACAGGCTAGATCAGTGCATACAACTACTTTGGAGAAGCTGGGAGCCCTTGATTATAGGTGAACAATTGACCATGAAACATGCAGAAGGCGATAAAGCAGGTAGACTCATAGCATGGCTGCTTCGCTCAGACTCGCCTAGGAACCAGATCACAGTTATAAGAGATGGGACAGGATGCATTCTTAACCCACAGGATAGTATTGATGCTACTTTTCATTCATACTACGCTAACTTGTATACAGCCCCACAAAGGGAGGACCCAACATTAATACAAAACTTGCTAGATGAAGTAACTCTTCTCCACATTCAGGCCTCACAGCGTGCAGAATTGGAAGCTCCAATTACTGAAATTGAGATCTCCGATGCGATTAAACAAATGATGCGAGGTAAGACCCATGGGGCGGATGGCTGGCCACTGGAGTTTTACTCCATTTATAGATCACAGCTTGTTCCACACCTGCTCAAGACCTGCACTGAGGCGTACACTATGGGAATATTATCCCCCACCCTTAGGGAAGCAGTGTTGGTAGCCTTGTCCAAACTGGATAGAGAGCCACTACTCTTAGGGTCATATCGCCCTCTTTCCCTATTGAACTCCGACTACAAGATACTTGGGAAGGTAATGGTCAAACGGCTGGTACCAATAGGGCAACATGTGGTGCATCACAACCAAAACTAGTTCATCCCTGACAGGAATATCTTCCTGAACTTGTGTCGGCTGTTCATGTCGATGGACTGGGCGTGTGAGACTGGTGTGCACCCTTGGGTCATATCCCTCAACATAGAGAAGGCTTTTGATGCCCTGGGATGGGGTTACCTGATTGCGGTGCTTTGCAGATTTGGAATGGGGCCCAAATTCCTTAAATGGGTCTCTCTGTTACTCACCTCGCACATGACTCGCGTAAAAACGGGACCCACATTTTCTGATTCCTTCACTATAGAATGTGGCACTGCCAAGGCTGCCCCCGTTCCCTGAATTATTTTGTCTCTTGGGGCTAACCTCCCATTCAGCTGCACGTAAAGCCACTAATAGCAATGTCCTGGAAGTCGGCGGTGTCCCCAGCAATTTAATTGTGGCTGTCTGACCTGTACACTGGCATTATGGTGGAACAAGAGGCGCTGCATGTTGTATGGACAAGCCAACCAATTACTAAGCACCCCCCTCTCCCTAAATTGGCAGAGATATCCGGAGGTGGCGAAATCTAGATATTAAATAAATTCTTTCTGAAATTGGTCACATGTAAGGACCACAGGGGTGGCAGCCCTGGCCCACAACCCAGGTCATAACCCCTCCCCCCCCCCTCCCCCCCCCCCCCCCATTTACAGGGATGATGAAACTAACCCTGAATAATTGAGCACCTCCTCTCTGCAGCCCATTAGATGCACTACATTACAGCTTCTATCAGTAACACGTTTCCTTCTCATTTTAATCTGATAATGGATCGATCTTAGAAATGTTTAATAATATGTACCCGATTTAATTGTTGCAAAGACTTGTAGACACGAATAATGCGGTGCAGTCTGCGATCTATGTATAATGCATGCAGCGAAATTCCTTCTGCGGACACATAGTATTCATTATAGTTGTATTACTTAAGCTGACGAATTTACTTATTGCTGTCAATCTTGTTGTTGCTCAAACTATTAATAAATAAAAAATGTAAAAAGGGAAGAAGCAAGGACAGAGCTTAGTTGATATACATCGTGTTGATTGTGTTCCATTTTATTAGAGAAATCTGAAGTGCTGAATTAGAGGATTACATTTCTTCATTATGATTTTTTTTCTCTTTCTCTTTTTTTCTTTCTATTCTTTTGTCAGTTCAGTGGGATTCTTAAATTAAAAATCACAGATTCAAAAAGGCAGCTAACACGTTTCATCCCCTTCATGGCACAGGTCTGGGGGCTTTCTCAAGGCTGATGGTGATAGCAAAGTGTGCAGTGAAGACAGGAAGACAGTCACCCATGCACTCCTCGCCAGCAAACTCGACTATGGTAACACTCTCTACGCCGGCATCAACAAATCCCTACTCCAGACGATACAGAACACCACGGCCAGACTCGTCCTCGGAATTCCACGACTCAAACACATCAGCCAACACCTGCGGAGACTCCACTGGCTCCCCGTGGAGAAGTCACTTTCAAAATCCTCACCCACGCCTACAAATGCCTTCACAACAGCGGACCCAAATACCTCAATGACAGAATAAACTTCCACGTACCCAAAAGTAACCTCTGATTTGCCAACCTCGCACTAGCTGAAACCCTGCGCATCCACAGAGCTAGAGCAGGTGGAAGATCGTTCTCTTACATTGCAGTTAAAACCTGGAATGAGCTACTGACAGACATCAGACGCGCCCCCTCCCTGAACACCTTCAAGAACACCCACTAGACATTGCTCTTAAGCTGAAACAGAGCTGCATACCCACCCCCCCGAGCGCCTTGAGACCCTCGCGCGCTTACGAATCCCTGATTGATTGATTGATTGAGTGAATACAAAGTTCATCACATTATATCATGAGACCATAAGTAATCAAAGGTTAGCCCAATTGTGTGGTCATTAAAGGACCGAAAGGAAGGTGAGCGAAGAATGAAGGAGATGGATATGGTCAGGAAAAATACATAAGAAGAAAATCCAAATCACAATATACAGCCCAACCATAGTATCGTAGAGAAGTGAAATCCATATATGTATGGATAACTACAGACTGAAATGTTTAAAAAATTAAAAATAAAATACCCTAAAACATGGAGTCCTAACTATAACTGGTGAATTCTGTGGTTTTGTTAGTTTAAAATAGTATGTCTTAACTGATATTTCCACCTAACTATAACATCCTTTTAACCTTTCTTTTTTTTCCAGGGAATTTCTAAGTTTGTGTTTTTATTTTTTTTTGTTTTTTTTTTATTTTTATAAATGCATAGTAAAATATTATTGCCACACAAGTATAACGTCACTTTTAACCTTTGTCTTTTTTCATTGAGTTTCTAGGGAATTTTTAATGTAAAATAATAATTTCCATACGCAACACCAACCCTCCGCCATGTACAGCTTTTGCTCGTGCGCGACATGGGGTTTGCTACAGGGTCTGCATCCAACCCCTGGTGGGCAGCTAACCCCACTTCGCATCCTGCCTCTTGCCGCATGGATTTGGCTGCAGGGCCTTTCTGTCTTACGGCCAGGCTCTGCATCTAACCTCCACGGGCAGCGAACCCTGTGCCACGCACTGACAAAGGCCCTACTCCCCGCTACACAGTGCCAAACCACCTGCTGTGCGCAGCGCCTGGTACCCAAACCCCGGCAAGTGCCTGGCTATGTGATGCTACAATATAAAGGGTATTTTTGAGCTAAGTGACCCAAATTTTCATGTGAATATGGGTATTGACACAAAGTTTATACAAGCTTTCACATGGAACTCCTATGCAAAAAATACTATTGGACAGTAACATAACTGTCAAGATTCTATTCTATAATTAATTTTCCCTCGTCGTTGTGTCCAGACCAACGCCCCCCCACCACGCCCCACTGCTCTTACCTGCACGGGCTGGTCCTGCCTTCGTTCCATTCTGTTAAAGACTTAAACCTGTTGTTCGGTGCTACTCAATATGTTGAATCAGTTTGGGTGTTCCAGCAGAGGACCACAAGAGAACAACCACCAATATTGGGTGCCATATTGACCAAGTGTGATGCGTGTGTATACATGGCAGTGAATTATGAGACTGTTTTCTTTCTTCTCCAGCCATTTTAAAGATGTTGGTTACTTACTGAATTTCTCCTGCAAGAAAGGCAACCAAAGTTCCCTATGTCAGTGTCTTGGTGTAACTAATATCGGCTCATAATGTTGTTTGGTCTCAGTTTTACAGTACAGTATCTGTTTGTCAGGCAAGAAGCATCAGAAGGTTTATCAGGCCATGCATTATCTGGCATTTCTTGCTCTACTAATGGTGTGTCCTGTTGAGGGCCAGATCCATTTAACATCATCGTTCTTTCCTTAACGAGTGCCGTCCCCATATACTAGTATAAGTGAGGGTCATGCTCCACCAGTTCTCAGCTGTGAAGTGTGATGCCGACTGTTTCTCGGATCTTTTGGACCCTCTATACAATGAGCCATACGATCTTGCAGTGGTTCTGCAAGATCATACTTTATCTCATTGTTCAAGCCATTTCCAGACCTCTGCAGGGTTCGTGATAAAGTGACTCCTGCCCTCCAACATGACTTTCAGTTTTGATATATAAAGGAGCATATATTTTATTCCCATCATTCTCAGTTGTTGCCTCACTTGTAAAAATGTTGTGTTTTATCTTTTACTCTTCTAATGTAGTCTGAATGTTCTGTTCGGTTTTAATGTACTTATAGAGCGCATGTACACCCAGTGGTTTCTTTGTGCTAAGTACAAGGAGGGTACAAATCCAGCTTAAAGCACACTTGAAAGGGGTAGGCTAGTAAGCCTGCCTAAACAGCCATGTCTCTAGCTTTGGATATATCATGATCTTGTGGTTCTTGAACGGCAGACATATTCCGCTGCCCTCCCTCTTCATTCTCTTCCTCCCTCAAGAATTTCCCTGCAGTATTCTCTATACCTTCAATTAAAAAAATTGGCAATAATTGCTCGAGCTGTGGACCTATGAGGAGCTGCCGGTGCCAGCACCCTATGTTACAAATGTGGTATTGCAAGGTTTTGCTTTATCCAGTCTTGAGGAACCCATCCATTGAGGTCCCTTTTAGTGTGCTCTGGAAAGCCAACAAATCTGACTTTGTTCCTCCCTGAGCGCACGTCTACATCCTCCGCTTTGTCTTCTCCTGTTTCATCACTGCTTTTAGTGCTGCCACAGAGTTTCTTCAACTTGCGCACCTCTTTCTACATGGATTTAAATTCAAACTCCGTTTCCTGTAGTTTCTCTGGAATTTTCCTCACATCTGTGCAGAGATGACTGACGTTCATTGTAATGAAGTCTATATTGTTTTATATAGATTCTTGGGAATTCTTAATGGCTTCCAACATGTCCGCCATCACACCAGCATTTGCCTGATCGGCCTTCATCTGTTGTCTGTGTATCAGTCTGTTTAGCAGAACCTTTACAGGTCCCTGTGTACCTGCAGGATAGATAATGATTGTGATGCTCTGTGTGTTGGCTGTTTTGTCTTTACTCATCTTAGCAAACATGTCAGTGTGTCTGCATTCATGTAGATATATAGGAATTTTTACAGTTCAACAGTACCATTAACCAGTTTCAGGATGCAAAGGAGGGCTGTAATGTGTCCACTTTAGTGGTTAGTGACAATAAGAACAACAATATTGACTTCTGTAGACCTGTATTTAAAAGGAGGAGAGTACACTCCCCCCCCCCCCCCCCCCCCCCCACCTTTCTAAAGATAGTTGCAACTCAGCCTCTGTAGCAGAGCGACTGCGTAGTCCAGTTCACCAGTCTGCGTCTTGCTCCTCCGGCCAAGCCACTGTGTAATCGGGGCTAAGTTGTTTTGCCCTTCATTACCCTTCCACCGCCATCGACTTTAGCCAATACACACAGTAAGATACAGCCTTGCTCCACTTACTGCTGCTGCCATCTTTTTCCTTCACCAAACAGCCCACATGACACCACAGTGTGCACCAGAAGCAGTGCAACCAAAAAGCCCTCTATGCTGTCGCCCAATGCAGTTACTCTCCACTGATAGCCAGGAACCCAGCAGGCGCTAGGATCATCAACTCCTCCAAAGCCCACGAGGCGAGCAACCAGGCTGGCATCATCTCCTTGCTAAATAATTTGGTTAGCTCTCTGTTCTTCTTGAAACCATTCTTTTCAGCAAGTGCTGCAAGAGGCATGCCATTTCTGCTCTCTAGAGAGCCAGGATTTGCAAGATTACTGTGGATATTTAGTTGGAGATGCAGAACCTCTGCAGAGTGTCTCTAGATGGCCATCTTGTTCAGCCAGTACCTCCTTTTAATATGGTTGAAAGAAAGAGGGTGCCCTTAGCCAGGTGGGAATTGAACATCTTTGTGATGTAGTACTTCTGACGAGGAATGCACAAGGGGTACCTGGGTAAGGAGACTGCATGTTGCCAGGCTATGTGGATGGTTGTTGCGTTGTTTACTCCATTTTATGTTTATGAACTTCAATTCCCATAGCCAGCAAGATTCCAAAGAAGCACTATCTCTCTGATGCTAAATTGGATGGATTAATGAATGTATTGTGCATGGCCCTAAGCCAGTGGTGTGACCGCCTTTATTTGGGACTAATTGTGGTTTCTGGGTAGATGATTCAAGAGGTCAATCTATATTTTTTTTATGTTTTGAAATGTTAGAGGTTTGGACCAATATTTTCCTGCACCACACATTTTTCATTTAATCCCTTTGCAAGTAACCATTGCCTGTACTCCTGTATATTTTGTCGCTAGTCTCATTATTCTTAACTCACCAGCATGGAGCATGAGTGACTGAGGAGTAAAGGGGGTACATAATCTTAAAATATTCAGATGGATTATCATCTTGCTGCAGAGCAACCTGCAGGTAGGAGGGTTGCAATTGTTGTAAAATAACTCCATGGATTATGCCCCTGATGCATGTTTCTCAATCCATTGCTCATAAGATGCCAGTGTTCTTTTTACCACTCCATCCTTTTCTTTTCCTCAAATTATTTATTAGCTCATTGAACGGTTTTAACGACAAATTCTTTAGTCCCCCAGATTTGCTGAATCTAGATTATTCACCATAATTTGAGCAGAGTTGACATTAAGGGATGCTCTAGGCCAATTAAAGCCAATTAAAGTGAAACAGGTAAACATTGACTTAATGGGTTATAGACAGACAGCATCACTATGTGATGAAACCAGTTGTGTATCCTTAGCTACAATGCCAATAGTTAAATGAGAAAGATACCCTATCAAAGTTACACAAATGAATACATTGTTTGTTAAACGATTCCTTCTGAGTACATTGTTTTTTTTATTTTATTTTTTAGGAATCCAGCCATCAAGCATGGAATTAGAAAAAATAATAAGAGACTCCCTCTTTTGCTTCATCCAGTCACACATCCCAGAGGCTGATCTTAGGTATACATCTGTTTGCTTTCATTCCGTTAACGTTATTCCGTTTGTTTGAATTCTTCTCTAGTGTTGTCTTTGTTATCCATGTATTCCAGTCGTGCATCCATTTTGTATGTGGTTTAGACTTTGCCTTAAACTTTCAATGATTTTGTGTCTCTTCTCACGCTGCGTTTGTTTGCGTCCTTTTGTCCAGCTCGATGGATGAGGTGTTCTTTTCCTATATCACCAGTGTCTTGGAAGAACTTGGATCCCCAGAATCCTGTGAGGAGAACTTTGACATGGAAACATTTGTGGAAATGATGGAGGCCTACATCCCAGGCTTCGCTGACATTAGCAGGTTTGTTTCGCCTACTGGAACCACTTTTGCATGGCTGTATCTTAGCTTGCTTTCTGATTGGAATGATTGTAATTCTATTATCAAAGACACTTATAGTGGTACTACTAAAATCTAGAATTGCTGTTGACAATGGAAGTGACTACAAGCCTGTTCCTTAACCTGTGTGTATGACTTGTCAAAACACATCTTTATTTGGTTTATCATAATTAAATCATAAAAGAAAATATAATTTAACATTGATTAGACAGTTCTGCTTAAAAAGTAAAAAAAAAACAGTGTAAAATACAGCATAAGATCATCCGGTAAAATCAAGAAGTACATAATTCGTATTTCTAAGGTGCTTTAAACTTTTCCTTACATGCATTGCTTGTAGGATATAACTTACAGCTGCGCTACAGACCAATGGATCCTCCAAATTGGTGAGAAAAAGAAATGGCGGTTTATAAGTAACAATGCCCCTTTGTAATAAAGGCTTTAAAAACTGTCATCTTTGATTAATAGAAAATTTACAAAAAAAGATTAAGTGCATGGTAGATTGCGATGATGACCCATCATCGGGACACATCGGAATATCATTATTCCAATGTCTAACCCGTGGAAATCCCACCAAGTGGTGAACTAGACCTTAACGGAAATGTGTAAGAATATACTTATGATATGGGCAAAGCATTAGGCAAATAAGATTGGATACCAGCTGAGCATTCAATCTGAGGAAGAGCCTTGGACGAAGAAATTTGGACCCTACTCAGACTCTTTCCTGCTCTCTAGTAGCAATAAGCGAGATCCTAAGTTCTCTCTTTGAGAATCTCAGAATCCTCTTTGGATTGGGGAATAAATATTTCTCATTGAATTTATATAAGAAAACATGTTCGAGGCATATAAGCTGCAGAATACATACTTGTGCATAGATCGCCATCTGGTGGTGTGCTCGGATGATTGTAGTTTGTTGTTGTCTTGGAAGAAGTCTTTGTAGTCACAAGATGGGTGACTCCGGCCTTGGACGATAGTGCGCATGGGCATCAACTCCATCGTCGGATTGTTTTTTCCGCCATCAGGTTCAGATGTGACTTCGGCGTTCCAGTTCGGTACTGTGTTTCCAAACCTTTTCGAAGCGCAAACCATCACCACTCGACTGTATTATTTTCGTTCACATGCCCTTTGACGCGCTAACTCTCAAATTCTCGATTCTGGTCGTTGACGCAGGCCGCTGGGCCTATCGACGCCATTCGGGCCTACGGCTAAAGGAAAGGACTCCATTTAAAAAAAAAATGCCCCCAGTGTGGAGCTAAATTTCCACACAGTGACCACCACAAGGTCTGCAACCTTTGCCTCTCGCCAGAACACGAGGAAAAGGATTGCCAAGCCTGCGCCTCTTTTCGATCTAAAAAGAGTATCGATGATCGCCGGGTTCGACGACACGTTATGGCTCAACAGGCTGCACCGGTGCCAGACAACATTTTCGATGAAGGCCCGACGTTGCAGAGGATTCGGAGGAGCTCAACATAGTCTCCGAAGCTGATGACTCCGACTCCAATGACCACATCACTCCAGGTCAATGAGTGAGTACAAATGCCCCTGTCCCTGCCCCACCCGAAAAAAGGCGGCTCCGGTCAAAACTTCGCCTGAAGGCCTTAGTCGAGACCGAAAGAACTTCAGAAGCCCCGCCCCCAGGCCTGGCTCCTAAGACAAAGGAAAAGCCTTCCGACAGCTCGGGACCGAGCAAGTCGCATATCAGTACCCAAAAGTCACCGTCTGTACCGAAATAGGGAATACATCCTACTACCGTTGCGTCCAAAAAACACTCGGCATCGAGCTCTTCTGCACCGAAAGACCACAAGGCCTCGGATCCGAACAAACCCCGAAAACCTTCGGATCCGAAAAAGATTTCCGACTCGACATCGAAGCCAAAGGGGCACAAAACCCCTCCTACGGCTCCAGAGCACAAATCCAAACCACGTTTGGGACCGAAAAAATCTGCACCGAAAGGAGACTACAACCAGGAAGAACTGTTTCAATCAGATCCTATCGATCTGAAACAAAAGAAATTGCACGTGGACCCTAAAACGGGCCATATTGTTAGTCTCCCAACAAAGAAGTGGAAATTAGATACCCACACTCTCTTGAGGTGCCTGTGAAGAAAAGAGACTTTGCAACTTCACCCCTAAGACCCTCTTCTCCTGTTCTTCCTACTAAGCCTTTGTCTCCTACAAAGTCTCCCATACACTCTCCTTGCTCACCCACAGGTTGACGATGACCTAGGGGACGGGGGTGAACACCATAATGACCCTGATGATGACACTGCTATACCACGGGTTACATGGGCAGATTACAATGATCCATCAGGTCCTCCTGACCTTCCTGATCCAGATGCATACCCAACAAGGCCATCTCCCCCAGATGACAACATAAGGTTTAGACCGCTTATTAATAGGGCGGCGCAATATCGTGCCGTACAACTACATTCAGGCCCCATGGAAGAAGACTTCCTGTTAGATACTTTTGCTCAGTCACAAAAGACAATTCATACACTGCCCATGCTCAAAGGTGTCATTAAACATGCACCACATGTCTTTAAAGACCCTGTCAGGACCAGGATTCTCAATCCTCGCATTGATAAAAAATATAAACCTGCCCCCAACGATCCCACCTGCATTAAAGGACAACTCCCTTTAGATTCTCTGGTAGTGTCCAATGCAAGAAAACGTGATCATTCACAAACCTCTGGTGATGCTCCACCTCCAGACAAAGAGTTTAAACTGCTAGACCCATCGGGCAAACGAGTTGCCTCCCAAGCAGCTAATCACTGGAGGATAGCTAATGCACAAGCACTACTTGCCAGATATGACAGGGCTCACTACGATAAGCTTGAGGACCTAATTCAACATTTGCCTGAGCAATACAAGGCCAAAGCCAATGATCTGTTCCAGGAGGGAAAGTTAATTACAAATGCATCCATCAAATGTGCCCTCGATGCAGCAGACACTGCATCTAGATCTGTTAACACCAGTGTCTTACTACGTAGACATGCATGGTTGGGCATTTCTGGTTTTAAACCAGACGTGCAAACAACTATCTTAAATCAGCCGTTCAATCAGGAACACCTGTTTGGCCCAGCTGTAGACACCGCTTCAGAAAAAATGAAAAAGGATAGACACTGCAAAATCTATGGGAGCATTACAGTCTCAAACAACACAAGGTTCCTTTCGTCGCTCCTTTTATAGGGGCGCATCCAAAAATATTAGTACAGACACTACTTCCTCTTCCTACAAAAGCCCCACAAACATCCCCCAACAAGGAATATTTTAGAGGTGGGTACTGGGGAAATAATAACAAAGTTAGAGGCCGAGCTAACGACAATCGAACCACCCCCACTACCAAACAATGACTTCCCTCCGCTCCCTCCAGAATATTCCACTCTGGTCGGAGGAAGACTCTCACAGTTCCTACCTGTCTGGAACTCCATCACTACAGACAGGTGGGTGAGACAAATTATCCAGTATGATTATTGCCTGGAACTTACCGCAAATCCCCCCCCCCCCCCCCCCCCAAACATACCGCCCAAACAACGTCCAATATCCACAGAACATCTAACGCTCCTCAAACAGGAAATTCTCTCACTGCTTCAAAAACATGCAATAGAACCTGTTCCCCCTCCAGCATCCAGGGACCGGGGATTACTCACTTTACTTTCTCATACCCAAAAAGGACGGTACTCTCAGACCAATACTGGACTACAGACCTCTCAATATCTACATACCTCTAAATATGTACATACAGTCGGATCACTTTCACATGATCACTCTTCAACAGGTCCTTCCACTGCTTCAACAAGGCGACTTCCTTGCCACTCTAGATCTCGAGGACACCTACTTCCATATTCCTATACACCCTGCTCACAGGAAATATCTAAGGTTCACAGTGGACGGACAACACTATCAGTTCAAGGGCCTCCCATTCGGAGTAACCACAACACCCATAGTCTTTACAAAGTGTCTTGCGGTAGTAGCCGCACACTTGCGGAGACAACAAATTCATGTGTTCCATACCTGGACAACTGGCTGATAAAAGCCAAGTCATACAGCCAGTGTGTTCACCGCACTCTCTAAACCATTCAGCTGCTCCACGACTTGGGGTTCACAGTAAACCTCACCAAATCACATCTCCAGCCCTCCTACATACATCAGTATCTAGAGGCCATAATAGACACTGCCAAAGCTCTTGCATACCCCAATCCAGCCAGGATAGCCAGTATGCAAACCCTCATCCCAAAATTTCAACCCCAACACTCAGTACCGGCCCGAGTGTTCATGCAGCTCATAGGAATGATGGCCTCTTGCATTTTCATAGTACCTCATGCAAGACTTCAGATGCACCCTTTACAGGAATGCTTAGCACGTCAGTGGAACCACACTCAAGGTCATCTTTCAGATCTGGTGTTTGTGGACAGCCGCACACATCGCTCTCTGCAGTGGTGGAACACACAAAACCTTTCCAAAGAGCAGCCGTTCCTAGACCAAGTTCCACAAATAGTGCTAACAGCGGACGTATCACTCACCTGCTGGGGAGCTTATCTCCTAAACGACACAATTCAGGGCAGGTGTACCACTCAACAAAAAGTGTTCCACATCAATCACCTAGAATTACTGGCAATATTTCTAGCATTGAAATCATTTCAAATACATCTAATCAACAAAACTGTCCTTGTCTGCACTGACAATATGACAGCAATGTATTATATACAGAAACAAGGAGGAACACATTCTTTGCAGCTTTCTCAACTAGCTCAAAGCATATGGAGCTGGGCCATCCCACAAAACATATATCTTCTAGCAGAACATCTTCCAGAATTACACAATCAGATTGCGGATCTGCTAAGTCGTCAAACACAACAGATACACAAATGGGAACTTCATCCTCAAGTTCTTCATCCATTTTTTCAGACGTGGTGCCACCCAGATATAGATCTGTTCGCCACACACGCAAACGCAAAATGCCCAACCTTCGCTGCCAGGTTACCACACCCATTGTCCAAGGGTAATGCGAAATGGATGAACTGGTCAGGCAGATTTGCGTACGCTTTTCCGCCACTCCCGTTCATTCCATTAGTAGTGCGCAAGCTCAAACAGTCTCTCAAGGTGATCCTAGTTGCTCCAACATGGGCCCGGCAACCATGGTTCACAACACTCCTGGACCTCACCTCAACAACTATAGCTCTCCCCAAAGTTGCTTACACAGAACCATGGAGAGATAAGGCATCCAGATCCGGCTCAGCTGAACCTGGCAATCTGGCTCCAGAAATCCTAGAATTCGGTTACCTAAACCTCCCACCAGATTGTATGAACATTATTAAAGAAGCGAGACACCCTACTACTAGAGCTTGTTATGCAGCCAAATGGAAAAGTTATGTCATTTACTGCAATAACAACAAAATTGACCAGCTAGCTGCTTCAATTCAAAACATTATTTGCTATTTACTGCATCTACAAAGATGTAATCTAGCATACACATCCATAAGATAACATCTCGCTGCCCTTGCCGCTTACCTGCAAAACAGACATTTGTCATTGTTTAGAGTACCTGCTATCCAAGCATTCATGGAAGGCCTTAAAAGGATAATTCCTCCAACAATCCCACCCTCTCCAGTGTGGACTTTAAACATTGTCCTTACAAGGCTCATGGGTCCTCCATTTGAACCTCTACTCAAATGCGAACTGCAATTCCTTACATGGAAAGTAGCTTTCCTAGTCGCAATCACCTCTCTCAGGAGAGTAAGTGAGATCCAGGCTTTAACCATACAAGAACCATTCTTACAAATGCATCATAACAAGATGGTTCTTAGAACAAATCCAAAATTCCTTCCCAAAGTAATCTCTGCTTTCCATCTTTATCCGTCTGTGGAATTACCCTTTTTTTCCCCAAAACCAGATTCTGTTGCACAGAGAGCTCTTCACACACTTGATGTCAAAAGAGCTATACTTTATTACATTGACAGAACTAAACCTTTTAGAAAGACAAACCAACTATTTGTAGCTTTCTCTCAACCTCATAAAGGAAACCCCATCTCCAAAGCTGGAATTGCCAGGTGGATAGTCCAGTGCATTCAAATATGCTACCAGAAAGCAAAACGCACATTAACAATTCCCCCTAGAGCACACTCAACACGCAAACTAGGGGCATCCATGGCATTCTTGGGCAACATTCCCTTAGATGACATTTGTAAGACAGCAACATGGTGTACGCCACACAACTTCACCAAACAGATGTGCAGGCAAAACCGGCTTCTGTAGGCCAGGCTGTTCTTAAAACACTTTTCCAGACCACTGCAACAGATACAGGTGACCACCGCTAGGGGAGAGCACTGCTATACAGTCTATGCACAAGTATGTATTCTGCAGCTCATATGCCATCGAACGGAAAATGCTACTTACTAGTATGCATCTGTTCTTGGCATGTAGAGCTGCAGAATAGCATACGCTCACCCGCCTCCCCGGAACCTCGATCTGTTCCAGTGTTATCTTACTTAGATACATTACACATGGACATCTTTTCTGTTTCTTACAAACTCCATCATTTCCCATCATGGCGAAAAGCGATCTGAAGATGGAGTCGATGCCCATGCGCACTATCGTCCAAGGGAGGATTCCCCTATCTCGTGACTACAAAGACTTCTTCCAAGACAACAACAACACTGCAATCATCCGAGCTCAACACCAGATGGCGATCTATGCAAAAGTATGTCATTCTGCAGCTCTACATGCCAAGAACAGATGCATACTGGTAAGTAGCATTTTCCTTATATTGTGTAACCCGGGGACCTCAGGACATGATCCAGTGATAAACAATCTGTTATGATGTCCCTTGTAAAAGAGGCTTCTGGTTTACTACACACCGCTCGCCAGAAAAGCTGGCATGATATGTAATGTGTCCTCAATGTAGGAGATATCTAGATCTTTGTGGATAGCTGGCACAGAGAGTTGATTATGGAATATCATGAGGGCATCTAAGGAATTTATTCTCTAGCCTTTGAATGTTTTGAATTTGAACCGAAACCCAAGAGACCTGCCCCGTAAAGGGCTGCTCCTAACCACATACTTCTATATATTGCTAACATTTTCCTAATAGGTTTACAACCTAACTTAGTGGCAAATTCAAATATTCCTTCAATTGTTCAAACCAGGTTAGTGGAGATATGATCTGTGTTTTCCCCCAGGAGCCTTTTCTGAGAAAAGAATTCCCAAATATGAGATTGTCGAAATTCTCAAAATAGGTACTGCGTTTATAAAGTGTGAACAGGTTTTTAAGGGATTTCTAACCAAATACCATTGTATAACTTTTCTTTAGGTTCACCTTATGATCCAGACTCGCCATGTATCTCAAAGGCATTAATCGGAAGCTGTAAGCCACTCATTGCCTTGGGCTGAAGCAGACACAAGGTGATGATGGACGAAGCGCTGAAACTTTTCAGACACTCCTCCCCAGTCGCAGATCTGGGTTGAATCCATCATCATTCTTTAGCTCACTTCACCACCCCAGTTCAGACACCGCTATATGCAAATCAGTCTTGACCCTGTGCCTCATGAGAACAGTCAAGACCGAACTGCCAAGCCATGCCCCACTGGACTGGCTACAAGCGTCCTGGGACCGGTTTCGGGGTAACACCCTTCATCAGCCAGGCTAGCTTGAATTCAGTGGCAAAGTGAGCAAGGGACCAACGTCTGGGCATACCATGCTAACTTAGGACGAACAATGCAAACACAAGGGGATGATAGACGGTGCGCTGAAACTTTTCAAACACTCACCCCAGTCACTGAAGGACGGCATTGTCTGCTTATAACAATATGGGTAGCTTTCTAAAGACCAGTCTGGAGCAATCTGACTTGAGAACCTGGAGTGCGTCATCCACCCCACTGATATGAAGGAAAAATAGAAAAGGTGCCAGAACGCACTCCTGCCTTACTCCCCTCTTTATACCAAAGGGGGGTGGGTACATTCCCCATTAGGGTCAGATCGTACTTTTTGCCTTTACATTCGAATACATCCTTGTAAAAAGTATGACTATTTCCTCTGGGGCTCCTAAAGTACTCATAGTGTGCCATAACTTTGTATGTTTAACCATGTCAAAGGCACTTCTCAAGTCCATAAAACACAAATGAAGAGATCTAGCCTTCGCCCTTGTGTATTTTCCCACTATTAGATCGAGGTTCAGTGTGTGCTCAACTGTTTCCTAGGCCCTTTCTGAACCCTTTTTGGGCTTTTGTTAGAATGGAATTTTCTCCAGCCCAAAACTCAAGCCTCTTTAAGAATACCCATCCCAATAACTTGGCTAATGAGCCCAAGAGGGAGATGGGGCGATAACCGGACAGATCGCCTTTATTGCCCTTCATGTAGCTAGGAATTAATGGTAGTCTCTAACGCAGTGTGTATGGAGGGAGCTTGGGGGATGGGAGAGGACCCGGCTCCAGTCGCATTAAATACCATTGTGAGGAATGGTGCCCAGAGATTAATGAGATTTTAATAAAAATCCACTGGAACGCCATCCAGTCCAACTGCCTTCCCTTTGTTGTGGGGTTAATAGGCCCAGTACACAAACACTTTCATTTTACATTTTCACCTCTAAAGTTGACATCTTTGTAAACAATGACTTTTAGCACATATTTGCTTGCTTGCCCATATGAGATCGTGTACTCCGAAAAGGTTTGCTTACAGATACATTTCTTTGTAGGCACATTATCAAACCGTCTTACATTTTGTCCAAGGACCAAGTACACTGCGCAAACTGCCCTTGTTTGTTGTCTGTCCGGCGACATCTCTGGGTGGATAGAATCGAAAATGACCTCCAGACTAGAGTTCAGGCACAAAACCAATGGGTACAGTTTTATAATCTAAACTGCACCACGCCTTTGTTCAACGGAGGAGCGTTTCTATAGATTGTCGTGGTCGCCCAGTGCCTGAATTCTATCCCAGCTGAATCTCATCACTATCCCTAGAGGGATGGCAGCCTGTGCTACACCAAACTGACTACCAGATGACACACGAGTGCAGGTCAAAGGGGAGTTTGACTACTCGGAGTTATCTGGCAGCATCGCATCCAACCTGTTCTCTCTAGGATAGGTAGTTCTAGGTAGGAGTACAATTAAATGTATTCTTATAACCCATGCAATAACTATAATGGTTGAATTGTGCATCTTTTTCACCATTCTCGTAATGCTGCTTACTATGCTTTCTTTTCTTCCACTAATCATTGCAGCACATGTATTTTACACAAGAATTCACTTGCTTCAATAAATGTTTCGAAATGCCAATTTGTCAATTTCTTGTGTCTCCCTTTGGCCATGCCTTAGTTAACAAAGAACAGGTAGAGTAGATCTGTTTCCACAATTTCCTTGGGGTGATCATGGTTGTCATGTTCGGAGGTTGCAGACACCATCGGGTACCTAATAAGGTTTAGAGGTCCAGCTGGCACACTGAGAGCTAGCCAGGAACAAGGTCCACATAGTCTCATGGTATGAGCAGACACAGTCCCCTATAGTTTTGCTGGTTATGTTGCCCAATCGCACAGTCTTACTCCATTATTAGGAACCGTACAACACCTTTACAACTCTTATCTAAGGCCAGGATGACATCCTTTAATGTAAAAATAACCCTATTGTCAGAATTTGACATGGCATAGATCGGGGTATTGAGCCCTCTCTCAAAGGGTTAAAAACAGTCTTGAAATGATCAATCTGAGGGAGAGGACAACTTGTGGCTTAAAAATGGGCCATATATGATTTTCCATAACAAGGTTACATCACTGGATTCAGCTGCTAACAACAAATTGGACCAGGGTTCTTCCTGTAGTTGTTTTTTCCTATCCACAATGAAACCTTCAATAAAAATTGGGCATAATGACCCTGTTTTC
This sequence comes from Triturus cristatus, assembly GCF_964204655.1. Lineage (NCBI taxonomy): Eukaryota > Metazoa > Chordata > Amphibia > Caudata > Salamandridae > Triturus > Triturus cristatus. Next base: position 328,835,965 of record NC_140580.1, read on the forward strand.
TGGATGCAAATAACCTGGGCTGATGCTAGATGAGTTTACCAGTCTATTGTGTGACTAATCAATCCACTCATTTGATGAAAACCCTACTTCACAACCACAAAACAAGATTTCAGTTTGGGTATTATTGGATTTGTAGTCTAGTTTTTGGCTGGAGACCAAGCGGAGTGCTTGAGACTGGGTTGGGCTGTATTACCTTGAGGTCATTTGGAACCCATATGTGTTATTGGAACTAGGCAGAGCATGGCTGATAGAATCGTAAATGTGTGGAAATTGGTGGTCAAGTTCTAGAAGTTGTGTTTTGTGAGTGTGTCGCTGGTGGTGATAGAGGTACCTAGTAGAATAGACAGTACAAAGATGGCTTTCTTGTTGGTGCAAGGCCGTGGCGATATTGTTCTGAGTGTATTGTGTTATTCCCTGAATTAGTTGAAGGAGGGTGGGATGCTGATAGGGTTAGGGAGCTGTAGAGCCTTGGTTTGTAGTGGGAGATGGTACCTTTGTGCAGTTTCTCATTTTAAAAGGTGAGTGCCAGCTTGGTCTCTTGAATACATATGGACACGAGACTGTGGATTTGGATGGTTTCCTGCCTAAGAAGGTGAAACTTCGTAATGGCGAGGGCCTAAGAAAAGAGCAATGGTGGAAGAAAATGCAGACTGGGAGTGGCAGCCAATAGCATGATTGATCTTCTTCTTTTTTTTTTTTTTTTTTTTTAATTGTATTTATTGACTGCAAACAAGGCACAGTAATGTACATATCCGTGCGCCACCAACCAGGGGCTCGCCACCTCTTCTCATATATCCAGCCAACTGTATCGGCTATCCCACATACCGGAGGTCGGGCATCGCCGTGCATAGCTGGTTCAATACCCACTGCTTACCAAGTGTCCCCCCACATCGACGCTCGTCTGTGGGGCAGTCCCCCTGTCGGCGGCCAGGCTCTAGTGTGTTCCTCCCTCAGAACGTAGGGCACAGTCACGTGTTTGTGGCCGTAAACTCCAAACCCCCTCCCCCCTCCCACGGTTCCCCCTAACTCCCCCTACCCACCCACCCCAGCTAAACAATTGAGGTCCTAAGTCAGTCGCAGCCCCATTCGCTTCCCGCACTCAGCCTCCACTCATCTTCCGCCCGAGTGGCACCCCAGCACATTCCGTCGTCTCCTCCCTGATCGCCGCCGATGGGTCATCTTGCGTCCCCCACACAAACACCCCCCCCCCGGGAGCTTCCTCTTCTGCCATCTCCGAGACGGGACCCCCATCAGGGCCCCCCGCTGCAGTCTCCCGCCTGCCCAGATAATCTACGTATAGATCCCAGAAGTTTTTTGGCCGGCTACGCGGTGGCAACAACTCACTGAACCTCTCCGCTTGGGTGCAGCAATATAGCACATCGCGCTTCCACTGCTCCACCGTGGGCAAGGGACCCCGCATCCAGCACATTGCAACTCGTCGTTTCGCAACCAGCATCCCCATATCCACCAGGCGTCGGGCCGCCTTCGGCACCACCCTGGAATGCCCCAACAATGCCACTGCCGGGTCCGGGGCCAACTCCACCCCTGTCACCTCCACTATCTGTTGGTATACCGCCTCCCTGTAATTGTATATGCCCGGGCATTGCCACGCTAGATGCAGGAAGTCCGCCGTCGGGTGTTTGCACCGTTCACATACAGGGTCTTCCCGCAGCCCATATCTATGTAAGCACTCCGGCGTGTAGTAATACCTGTTGAGGAACTTGAAATGGACAAGCCGATGCCTGCCATGCAGAGAGATGCGTCTGATCCCTGTGCAGCAGTATGCCCACATAGCATCGTCAATTGTAACATCTAAGTCTCTTTGCCAGTCCAATCTGCATTTTGCGAACTCATGGACCCTCTGAGATTGCGCCATTCGGTACAGCTTAGAGATCAACCCTTGGGGGTTGTCATTCTTAATTATGTACGTCAGTTCTAGCATGATTGATCATTGTGGGGGTAATGTGCTCCTATTGGTGGATGGTCATGATGAGGGTCAAGGGTGGAGTCGGTGAGGTACAGCTAGTAAATTGTCAGTGATGTATGGACTGGTCATCACTTGGCTGGAAAAAGGTGCTTTTTTCTATTTTTTTTTTTTTTTATTCAGATTAATGATGCTGGAATACGTTGGTTGCTTTGTGTGGTTTGAACGAGAGCTACAGTGAAATGTTAAAAAAATACCGTATTTTTAGCAGGATGCAGTGACTGGGTTTGTGGAGCCAAGATTTTAGTCATTAGGGCATGTTTGGCCACTTTAAGTGTATTTGGATGATGTGTTTGCTATTGGAGAGCTTGAGAAACAAAGCCTTAATGGGTGTGAGTTTCCAATATGCTGGAATCCTATAATGCATAATAAAACATCTCCTAGATGGAACAGGCATGTCTTAGCATTGAAATGTAAATACTATGCTGTTTTCAACTAACAATTTGATTAATTTCTCAAAATGAATGATAGGAATCGCACAGCAGATTTACCATTTATCGAAAAACACAAAATTGTCTGGGACTGCCCATTCATTTACATACCGAGGCCATCCAGATTTTCTTTGTCTAAGGCAGCTTATGTCAAGGCACGAGACTTTTAGATGTATTTATGTATTATCAGCAACTGGTTTATTCCTGCATTTGTTTTGTCAAGTGATAGCGTAGTATTGCACAAGTGGGAGCGCAGCTTGGTACTCTGACTCTTCTTGTGAAATGTCATCAGATACATAACTTGCAATATTCTATTCTCTCAGTGCAGCACGGAGGGAAACATTTCAGTATGGGAAGTTGCATCTGTGGCTAGAAACCGTTGTGCTCTCCTGTTGCTAGGTTTTGAAAATGTTTTTCTTATTTTTCAGTGGGGAGGTTTGTGAAATGATGTTCACATTGTCAGGAAAGCTAAGTGAAGCACGCAACAAAGGTAAATGAACTGGCTGCTTGTGAAAATGTATCTTTTCAGAACTATAGAGCTGCTTGTAATCCTGTTAAGTAACCTACAGAGAGCTCTGCGCATACGCTTTTAACCTTTTTTGTAAAAGATTCTCAACTTTACTGCTGTATTCCCCGTATGATAACTAGGAGTGATGGGGTCATTGGATTGAGGCGAAACAAAATGTGATGGATGGAATTCTAGAATTAATATCAGCAACTGGAAATGACTTGAGCAGCATCCCAGTCCATTTTTTTTTTTTTTTTGCTTACCATGCCACCTTAGACGGATCAGCCATATGCAAATCAGCTTTGGCCCTGCTCCAATCAGGACAAGCCATCACTGATGGTAGGCCATGTCACCTATGAACGGGAACACCAGACCTATTTAAGCTTAATTAAGCCTCATCAGTGGAAGTACAACTTGAGACCTGTGGCACAGTGAGTAGAGGACCCACGTCTCGGTGTACAAATCTCACAGAGGAAAACCAAAAGGTGATAGGTCGAAAGCTTGAATTAAACTCAACTGCTGGCGATTACTCGGGGATACATCCCACTCCATCATTTTCCTCCCCTCCCCACCACTTTCAACAGGAACTAGCAATATGCAAATCCGCTTTTACCTGCTGCAATTTGAATGGTCCAGTTCAAGCTGCCAGGTCCCCTCTGAACAGGAACCCAAGCAATCGCAGACTGGTTTTGTTCAAGTAAGAACTTTGAGTAAGTTACAGTTTAAGTAAGCCCTGTGTCACAGGGAGACGCCCTAAGTGCAACTGGTATGCCCACTCTTGGGTCTTGTGTTCACTGTGCATAGGTCTCAAGCTGCACCCTACTGACAAGGCCAAAATGACCAAAACCGGTTTGGGATCACTTGTGTTACTTGTTCAGCTGGGACCCGCCTAGGTCTAAATGGCCCTGTATGTATAACATAATATCCGTCTGCAGGACGTAGACCTCTTATTCATTTTTTTAATTTATTTTTTTATATTAAATCCAACTGCTAACGATAAGGTGAATAGCAATAATAATTAACTTCTTATGGAGCTTGCTACATCCATATTTTGCAGTTTATTAGAGCTGTAAATAGATGTACTTCATGCGAGTGCAAGTAGAGATAGAGTAAATCATGCAATTCTAGGGGTTGATTATGTTAATTTAGTAAAACTATTGTATTTGTTTTGGGTAATTATTGCCCCTTGCAACAAGAGATTGCTACATTCCTTGGAAGAGCTAAGAAGTCTCAAGGGGGGATAGTTCATACTGTACCTAGTAAACACCAGACCTTGTGTTATCCGGTGCATTACCTCCACAAATACTGACGCACTCCGAGTGGGACCCTTCGTGGGAAGCTGATGTAATCTCTGGGCATTCAGTCCCAACCTACGTCATGAGTCGCTTTGACACTTTTGTATGCTCTTCTAAGTCCTTACCAGGTATTTCTAAACTTTGATTGGGGTACTGGAAAAAGAGACAAAGTTAATATCGACCTTGTTTTCTGTTGCCAACTGCAGAGCCGAACTTTGTCATTGGGATGCAGGGGCTTCATGTTTTTATGGCCGGGTGAATGCCCGTCCTCTATCCCAGCCCTCAATTATCTTCAGACTGTTTTAAGAAGTGATTTGCTTCAATTTTTAACAGTTTCTGCGACCTACACTTGCAAGCACCTTTTTTGGACAGTTAGAAATGTAATAACTTGCATAGAGGCAAAATAAGCTGAAAGGTCCGATACTAAATCTAGTGTATTATTTAGCTAAAGTAGTAATGCATTTGAGCTACTCGGATGAAGAAATGTGGATTTGGTAACTGCTGGGGGTAGAGGATCAGTTGGAATAGGAGGTTTGATGTAGGCTGTGATTTAAACCTGCATTCTTCTATTAAAATGGAAACTTGACATGCTAACATGGCTGGAATTGGCAGTTTGCCAGAAATGAGCAGGAACAAGGCTGAAAGCAAGAAGTCTGGCGTGAAAGCCTGCGCAGTAAGGAAGTTCTATAAGCTGGAGTTGGATGAGATGATGAGTAGAAACTTTGTGCTGTCATGTGGTGACCAGTCTTGTCGGACAGTGCATAATGAAATGACTAATGGATTTGGTCACTCTTTCAGAGGTATTAATGTTTGATGAATTGTACATTTGAATTCCCTAATCCAAGAATAAGTCCCACTGTTAATGTTCATTAAGAAAAATAATTTTGTTAGTGTTAGGATCACAAACCTTTAATGCACACATTTGTCTGATGCAAACTGCTCAGCAGCAAAACACTACTTAAGTCTCTTTAATAAATTACCTTTTTAGTTCTCAGAACTAATCTTTGTTGAAAGTTTGCTGTGTCGGGGAGTGCGGGTGGCTCAAGCTGCTCCTGATAGTATCTCCCAGCAGCTGCAGTGATTCCTTACCTGCCGGTGGCAGTAAGCTGAAGGCCCCTTGGGCTTTGGGTGCGGGCCCTGAAGCTGTAGCAGCTGATCGACTGGTGGGGTGGTGGAAATGGGGCTGAAAGCCTAGTGATAGCTCCGCCCAGTTTGGCCCCTGAAGACATAAGCCAAGGTTGAAGTGCTCTAGATGGCCCATGGCATATCCATGGTATGGGGATTTGTGTCCAGTGGCTTGGTGAAACCACCAGTGAACGTGGAGGCGGACATGCGGTTTTAGCTTGAAGTGTGTTGATCATTATGGCGACAGCTGGAGGAGACAGACCGACTGCTGAAGGCGAGTGATCTTAAGAGCACTGGAGGGCACTCATTACTGTATTTAGTGAATCTTCTGTTATGTACTAGGACAGATGGTCCATACTACTGTGCGGCATACAACAGGTCATGAACTGTAATTCTTCTTGAACTGAGGTAGGATAATTAATGCCTTGCAGAGCAGTATGGCAATTTCCTCCTGTTTAGGTAAGGCACTGCTGGCCTGGAGGATGCAGGACCATTGAGCGTACCGCTTGAGCAGTTGAGATGGATGGAGGGGAGCTGAGTGGCAATGTAACAACATAGTCCATTCTTAACTACTCGTGTCCAGTCCTAGTTGATACCTTAGTCCTCTTGGGGACGCAATTTTCCTAAAGCTTCGTAGTTGGCACATGGACTGCTATAGGTCCTTTTTCCACTCAAACACTTCACTTCCATCCTCCTATTATTTGAAACAGCAGTGAACACACTGGGGTCCTAACCAATGCATTTAGATCGAAAGAGTGCCTCTGCAGTGATGCTGCAGGCATATGATGCAGTGACAGCCCAACTGGAGACTTCACAGTTCCCAAATGAGCAGCGGTGGAACACTTCTGCTGCAAATATACTTCAGACCATAAACCAGAGGTCTTCAAACTTTTGATGGCCGAGCCCCCCCCATCTAAACCTTTTTACACGTCGAGCCCCCCCACCACCACCTGATAAAAAAGTTCTGGAAGCTGGTACTCTGCATCATTGATGGCCATTCCCTCCTGCAGAGCCCAGGTTGTATAGGGCAAATAATATTAAATAAAGTAAGAGTGTTTAGTAAACTGAAGTTTTTGTAGTACATGTGCTTATTCTATAGTTCAAATAAAAAGAAAACCATTAGCACAAAAAATTTCATTGGTGCTTTATTTTTCACATAAAACACAAAATTTAGGATAGATTAGCAAAAACACTGACAAAACTCAGGTGTGGGAGTGCATGTTTTTCTCCACAGAGACAATGTGTGGATGGATTCTTGCTTCTGCCATCCTTAGGTTGTGCTCCACTTCCAGTCTTGAGCAGTGCCTGGAAACGGGAGTGCTCACAAAATGTTGTAATATATTTTTTTTCAGTTTTATATAGCGTGAACATGACCCAAATGTATTGGAGCGCTTTGCAGGAGCATCTTTTACATTACACAAGCACACATTCAATTTTTGTAAGCACAGGGAGATTTAGTGATTTGCCTAGAATCACAGGATGTTGAGCAGACATCAAGAAGTGAACCTGGCTCCCCAGCTCCACAGTCTTCAGCTCTGGCTGTTGCGCCACATCCTTGCCCCTATACAAGATATCAGAAAAAGAAGTTCCACAAAACATGCTTTCTGACACAATTAAAAAATCCATGATTATGTGGAGTATGGCCAGGTGTTGCCATGTCAGTAGGAGGCCAGCCACAGTTTTCCAAGAAGGCCTAGGGGACATTGACATCATACACATGTGATATAAGTGATTCAAAAGGATATATACATCTTTATTCTCTAGCAGCATCAAGAGTCAATTTGTTAGCATAGTTGGCTTATAAAGAAGATCGCCTTCCAAAGCTTCAGAAATAGCTGCACAAGAAAGCATTTAAATTTGGTCTATGAAAGAAGCGAGGACAGATGGTAGGCATACTTGACTATTTGTTATATTTGGCTTGTGGACTCCGCATAGGGATTGGAACATGTTAAACAAGCACCAGTGACTTTAATCAAGGTCAAATTCATTTTTTGTAAGTCACTGGTAAATTAAGTGATTTTGCCCAGGATCACAAGATGTTGACCCGATACCAGGACTCGAACCCAGGTCCCCAGAACCAAAGTCAGCACCTATGGCATTAATGCCAAATCCGCTCCTCCTTGAAACATCCAACGTTCCCACTAGTATTGGGACAAAGGGGAAAGGAGCGAGGCTTTAAAAAAAAGAATACAAAAAGCTCTTCACTCTTACCTGCCAGAGAATGGAATCTTCAGGAAGGTTCAAAAGCAGTAGCCCATTGACCTATTTACATTATGTGCACTTTGTGATCTGCATGGTACATGTTCTTTGCAGCAGGCACATTAACCCTCTGTGCTACCTATCCACGAGTCAAAACTTCCACTAGACAAAACTCTGATCTCTCTCTAGGAAGAACATTAAACACCAGAGTCATCATGACATTTTTATTGTTGCCGAAAATTGCTGGAGGCCAGGAAGGAGGCAGCAAGCACTTTTAAAAGCTTAATATACTTGCAAACATAATGCCTCCACCCAAAGTCAGCGCCCGGTCACACCGGTTGCACTGCCCTAGAGCTGGCCCTTCTCAAGGGTCCTGTGACCTCAGTGACAGAGTCACTGTTGTTCTTGGCTGTGCTGCTTCATAGGCCTGCCCGCAAGACTGGAGGTGTAGCATGGGATTGTGCTCTCTCAGGAGAGCGGTCTGGTGGACTGGTTATTAAGGCTGAACCTGGTTCCCCAGTTCCAAACTCAGCAGCTCTGGCCATAGTGCCACATCCTCTCCCCCACTGAACACCATACTGCCCCACTGAGAAAAACTCACACTGCCTTCAACTACAACCCAATTGCTGCCAACTATAAACACCTGGATGAGGCTCAGTTTAAATGACGCAATAGACGAGCAATATACGGCCTACAAAAAAAGTAACAACATCCTGGAAAAAGCAAACGCTCATAGGGAATGCAAAATTTAGCAAGCCATGTGAAATTTAAGCAGGAACAACATGGTTACCTTAACGCTTTTACACTCACTATTCAGAAATCAGTGAGTTCTTTTGCCTCAAAAGTTAAAGACAAGACTACAGGGCCCTGAATGGACCCGTTTCAATGTCCATTGCTTATATCCTTACAAAACGTAAGCAGTATGGTAAAAAAGACCACATCCCTGGATACAGAGCCGCAGTACACATTTTGTTTTCCAATCCACACTTTGCAGTACCTCCAGGATTGGTGCACTAGTTGCAAGCCCAGGGAAAACAAAGACAAGAAAACAAAAATAGCGCTTCACCGGCAAACTCTGTAAAAGTGGCGCTAATGTGCTTAGGTGTGAATAAAATCAATCTGGCCAGTTTGCTACCACTCTGTCTTACTTTATTTAGTTATTTTTCATATTTTTAACCTTTTATTCCAGATGCTGTACTTTGGAATTAAAATACGACATTTCCAGCAAAAATGATTTTCTTTTTTGGATCCATTTCACAGGGGAGCAAATAAAAGAAAGGAGAGGAAGGAGAGTTGTTAGAACCCAATCTTGAAGTCACGTTTTCAGTAAGAGAAGAACTGCTAGACAGAAAGAGAGGGAAGAATGAAAGAGTGTGGGGGGGCAGCTGAAGCGGCAGAGCAGAAGTGGTCACTGTATTTTTCTTCTCTGAGCAAGAAGGAAAAGACAGAGTCCTGTTAATTCTCTGCCGCCCGTCCTCGAACGCCAGGAAAGGCTGACCTTTATTCAAAGGTGATGGTGATTTCATGTCCTGGGACGCATTTTCAGAATAAAAAAGTAGGCGAACAGAATCCTAGGAATTAAAGCAGGAGGGGCACGCTGTGCCCTTCCGCTCCCGCCCACTTCGACCACTGGGCTTCTGACTAAGACCTGGGGATACAATTGCCTTCACATCAGGAGCGCAACGCCCATAGGACTCAAAGGGCTTCCGCGCTCTCACCCCCCCTGGCCCCCAAACCCACTCGTAGTGTGTGTCAGCCCCGGCTGAGACCGCTTCCCGGGCAAACACACACAGACAGTTTTGGTGCTGCCAGCCGCACCCGTACTTCAAAGGTCTTTAAAAGACCATTTACTCGTTAATGAGGCTTTGTTTTTTTCACCCCTTCTTAGAGCCCCTGCATCGCCACTCTTCCTGTTGCTGGAAAAATTAGCCCCCTTCCACTCCCCACCACCTCCGAAATCGTTGCGCCTCTGGCCTTTAAAAACCTGTGACTCCAGACACTCTCAGCCGAGCCCCCAGCAGCTGGAGCTGCAGCGGCGCGGGCTGAGTTACAGGACTGGCGCCTGACAGCAACAATAGAAGGTGAAGTGCGCCCCCCCCCCCTGGAGGCATGCTGTGCCCCCCCCATGGGGGCGCGCCCCACAGTTTGAAGACCTATGCCATAAACAATACCAGGACATCATTTGAGGGTAAAATAGAGGAAGTCCAGTTTGATGTCACCTGCTGAGCCAGGACCTCAGAAAAACGACTGACCGTATCACACAGCCTGAGACTAGCGACATTTCAGTGGAAGACCAGGCCCAAACCATGCATTCTACACACTCGCCCCTCCTTGATAGTTTACAAAAGGATGGAGTATAGTGCTGAAGATTCGGAAGGGAGTGCCCAAAGAAAACACATTATTATGGTTGGAATCCTAGAAAATGCAGAGAGCACATGTATGGTGCAATTTCTCATGAACTGAATCAGACACTGGATCCCATACGACATTCTGTTGCAGTGCTGTCATTGAGATGGCTCCTCTGGATATACTAAACCTTCTCAACCACTTCAACAAAGATGCCATTAGAGAGGGACGCACTCTTGGTACAGTATAATTCTAAAATCATAGTCCTTTTATATGACACCTGCTCTGTTCAGCATCAATTGTTGATTCATGGCAGTTGGGCTGAAGCTTGAAGCACTGCAAGTGTCCTACTATGTCCTCCTGTTTCCTTCCAAGCTGAGAGGTAGTTTCTATGGCAACATTTTTTTTTTTTGACACACCGGAGACAGAATGGGACTAGACTGCAGGTAGGAAGACATTGAAAAGCTTAGTGACCTGCACAAGGCCTGTCTGGCGTGACGACATGGCAGCCTGCATGTGAGAAGTTGGCCTGGTATATGCTGTCCACTAGTTATAGTGGGCACCTAGTACCAGTCCAAGCAATCCTTATTGATGAATAGGTTTAAAGATAACCTTTATTGAAAGCTATCCTAGTGGTAGCTATGGAGAGCAGCCTTCAGGCTAAGTCTTGTAGGAGTGTAAAGCAGCTTGGTTTACCAGATTATAACCTCTTGAATCACTAAATGAAAGGAGAACCATACAAGGTGTATATATGTATTTATTTCTTAACACTCACTACTAATCTCTTTATGTGATTAGAGTCCAAGACACACAATAATACAGTTCTAAAACGACAGTAAATGGCACAATATACAATGGGCCCCAGGGGGGGGGACCAAACCATATATTAAGTGGTATAAGAACCACAACTTGACTAGACACAGTGCCTAGAGCACGTAGAATCGCTAGGACCCCAAGGAACCCCCCAAGGTAGTGATGCAGGAGACCCACGGGGGACGTGTGCAGTGTGAGAACACCGGCGCGAGCCCCGTACTATTCCATGGAAACGTCGCGGTTGGAATTTTAGAAGTTAAGGACACTTAGGAGAGGACTTTGAGCAAACCCCTTTAGACTTGGGGGGGGGGGGGGGGGTGTTCTAGGGCCAGCACCCATGGGAGCACCGGAGCACCGGAGTACTCCAGTTACCTCACCCAAGGAAGCAAAGTGCATAAGTGTCAAATGGTGTTGGGAATCGTCGTTGATTTCAATGGCGATTTGCTGCAAAGTGCTGTTTCCGGGAAGAAGAAAAGTGTCCGGTGTGATCCAAGCCTGGATCGAAGATCAGAAGAACCTAAAAGCAGAGGGGACAGAGTCTGGGTCACTTGCCAGTGACCAGGGGCACAATAGACGAATGCCCACCTATGTCGGGTGTTTCAGGTGCAAAGAGGTGAAGCTTGACTCTGCAGCCACGAGGACCAGGAAGCGTCGACAACAACCAGGAGCTGGATTAGAGCTGTCCCATGAAGGATGTCGAGTGCTGCGGTGTTGGTCCTCGGATTGAACACAACAAGCCTTGGTAACAGCAACCCACGCAGGAAGAGAAAAGATGCTTCAGTGCGGACCAGCAAGGTCCTGGGGAATCCCCAAGTGATGGAGACTCAGAACAAGTCTGGGGCAACCAGGTAAGCTCAATTAAAGTTAGTTTCCTTCACAGGGACCCACCAGTCGACGAACCAGGGATTGCGAAGGGACCTCGAGAGGAATCGCACAATACCAGCCCACTGGACACTCTGTGTGTAGGCCAGTATTCTTTGGTGGAGACACTGCTCGGGTGTGGACTATAAGTAGCACAAGGCACAGCCTCAAGGATCGACGAGAAGCGTATGCACTTGCAAATGTGCACGGTGTCCAGGGGTTCCGGTTCCACAGTCCCCACAAGGGCTACGGGTCTCAGCTTTGCTGGGAGCTCGGGTTGGCCTCTGGGAAGTCTGGGAACCCACCTCCTTTGTTGCAAATTCTTCGGAATCCGGCGGGAGCTTCGGAGATACAAACTAGTCAGATGCGTCTTGGGTGCCTGCCTTGCAGGGGAGTAACTTCTTTACTCCAAGGGAGATTCCTTAGTCATCTAGCGCATTGTAGATCATTGAAATTCCTGGATTATGTATCGGAGTTTCGTCCAGGTAAATCTGATAGGTTTATATGTGCAGTGATATTGAGAGATATAGTGAACCTATATCTCAGTAAGGGGTGCATGCACCACCTTACACAGGCTGCTGTAGCAGTCCTGTTGTGTCCTTTTGGAAGGCTTCCCAGGGGTGGCATAACACATGCTGCAGCCCCTGGTAGGCCTATGGGGTACCTATGCCCTGGGTACATAGTATACCATATACTAGGGACTTATAAGGGTTCCCTAGAATCCAATCTGGAGTGTACCTAAAGTACATGTAATCAATTTAAAGGGGAAAGCAGATAGGCTGGGGTCCTGAATAGCCGGATAACAGCCAAACTAGGTAGAAAACCAGCAAAACACCAGGAAAAAAAGTGGGGGCAACCATGCAGTCAGATTCCACCTTCCTACACTGCATGCAGCCACAGCGCCGATGATCTTAGTGCAATGGTGGGTGGGATGACAGGACCTAATGGCCCAGCAAAAGCAAAGATGTGAGTGATGGCACAGAAGAGGTACCAGGGAGGTGGGGATTGATGGAAAAACAGACACAGATGGGAGTGCAGACCTGTAGTGACACCCTATGGCTCCGTAGCTGTATGCATTTGTCTTCGGGTTCAGGGCGCTGGAGACGGTGACACACTTTAGGCTGACTGGGGGCCGCTTCCCTCCCTTGCTTCTCGTTATTAATTCCTGTATAGGGTGAACTTTAGTGATCAACGACTTGAATGGGGGGAGAGATTCATTGACTGCGTTGCACACACCCTCGTGTTCTAGATTTGTTCAGAGCTCAAGGTTGTGATTTTATTACGGGAAAGCTTCACCTTCATGGCATCTGAAGTGTGGGTGATCACACTAGCTTATTTCATAATGATTAGAGAAATGCTGGGCGGACACATTAGTGAGCACATATCCTGTGATTTGCTCGACAACACTCTTGCACATATTTATGACCCAGTGCTAGATTCCCTTCCCGGGGTGACTGTTGGTGCAGATGACTTTAATGTGATTATCAGTTCTTTATTCTCCTCCTCAATATCAGTTTGGTTGTAATGCTGTTTTGAAATCTCCTGCAGAAAATGTTATTCCAAAGAGTCCAGAGAGGGTTTGCAGATTATCTTCCCATGAAGGTACTAGTGAAGAGCACATTGATACTCTGGAGAGGCTTCATTCAGCAGAGATGGAACCCGGGCAACAGGTACTACACCCCTACTATAAAAATGTTAACCCCACATTTTAATTCCATTTTCAGTATCGCACTCTAAACTGCCATCCTTGAGGACAAATGTTTATTTTTCAAGGTGAGTTAGACTTCAGTGTGGTATTTTATTGAGAGGAAATACGGTTCTCAGATGTGCAACATTGCAAATAGTCCAGCTTTCCTATCAGTGTCCGGTGTTTGCAATAACTACTGACCTTTGCAGGGGCAGTGGGTCATGTTAGTCTGAACCTCATAAAGATCTGCCACTGCCTGCTATGAACGACGTCTAGGTACAGACTTTGTGTCATGTTACTAATGACCTCATACCTTCAACTACTTTTCCTATGCCAGGAACCACGCATTGGACACCAGAGAAGCCTTTTTAGTGTGCCCAGCACGAGGCGAGTGGTGGACGTCCTTCAAGGAGAGAAAGTGCCCTCATCCTGAGTATGAGCACATGTCCTGATGGTTGGGAAATGTTTGGAGGACCATTAATTGAGCCCTGATGATCAGTGTCCTCGTTGCACATGTCTTAATGTAATTACCACTACATTACCTGTGGCTCAGGGATGGATTAGAGCCACTTATGAGCGTGACACACTTTTTGCACTTTCATAGTCTTGAGAAGATCACATGAACCTTTTACCTTTTAGCCCATACTCTTGGGGTCTATCCCATTGGCTGACGCTAGTCACCCTCAATTTGGAACCATCATCCAACATTGTAGAACCCTAGAGATATTGTGGTTTATGATACAGGTTAGCCCTAAAACTAAAATCATAGTGATCTATGATGTTAGTGGTTTATGTCCATTGGGCAACCCATGTCATAATGAGTACCCCTTCTGCAGGGTAATTTCTGCACTGACCATCCTTTAGCAAGCTATTGATACTTGGTATTTAGTAACCACAGTACGACCACTGGCGATTAGCTGGTTAATTTCCCAGCAGTAGCTTCTTAAATATTGCCTCTTGATACATTTGGACAGATACTTGTCTCCCTGAACAGGGCCAGCATCCACCCCTTCACAGATCACTCGATACACTTTCCCCAACACCCACCCCATTTAACAGTACAACAAAGAATTTGAGAAGCTATCAGTCAACACATAAACCTACCACCCTCATCAAGCTTACAAGGAAGAGACAACTGTCACATCACCTCTACCTCCTTCTCATCCCCACTGCTTCACTACCACGAATCCTTACAGACAAGTAATACAATAACTGCTTACTCACCTCATCCCTTATCACAGGCTAAACCATTATCTGCACTGTTGCCTACACCCCCTAATCCAACTAAGCCCTTACTCAACCTCTTTTTAGGAAGAAGAATACTTACCTATCCACTTTTGTTCAGTTTCCTTTTTACTTTCTAATATTGCCCAGCTCTTCCCCAATCTCATCATACTATACCTCCACCCCACTCCACCATCCATACCTTGTACTAATGCCTTTTGTTTGGTGCCGTCTCTTCTATCAAATACCGTCTCAATTGAACTACCTGGTGATCAGCATTTGTTCAGGGAACAGGAACGGATAAAATATTATTAAACTAATATCCAACTCAAAATTATACCTGCTTTTCGCATCAAAATCTTGACCTGCTCTTTGTAACCAAAATTTAGCTCGGACATGACATCTCTGTGTGATAAGCCCACAAATGATTTTCACCAGGATGGCAAATCCATATACCTACCTGCCAGGGGAAGAACGAGGCGGTTTAGCAGTAATCTTTGGAAAATCGTTGCAGTCTGCCAACATTGAACATACTCTTGACAGGCTGTAAGTCTTTCCTGGTCTGCTTTTCACCCCTACCTTCTTGTGTGCAAGCCTTCATATTTACACACCACTGCTGAAAAATTATACAGGCCTTCATGGACTCTGTCTCAAATATCTCTTTAATCCATAACAAGCTCTACATACTAGGTGATCTGAACATATGGTTTGACAAATGTTTCCTCCCACAGCCAACAACCATTCCCAACAAATCTGGAAGCGCTCAGTGTAGCTCCTGTGACTTGCTGAGAGTAGCACAAAGCTGGCCACAGAAAGTATGCAATTTTTGCATTATCATGCAGGCAACTAACATACCTTTTGGAGAGACCACCACCTAATCTTCTCCAACTCCAACCACACTCGAGATCAAATTATACTATCATATTGATGTTAACCCCTTACAGACAGGCACCTGAATAAATTCTAGCCCTCATAACATGGCTTTCTCCTCTTGACCTTCAACCAAATAAATAGGTCCATGAGTACAGCTGGTTATGTAAAACCTCTCAATCAAAATCACTCTAAGGATCTAAGGGAGAAAATCCAGATCGGCGCGTATCACTCACTAACAGTACATCAAACTCACAAAAGATACGGTCTCTAACAACTGGTGGGGTTGGTTAGGGGAAAGTATTCCTTTTTAAGGACGAGAACCCACTCTCAGGTGACATGCGTCATTATAGGGCTCCCTCCTCACATCCAGGCCGCAAGGTCCCAGGTGTGGGCTACAACTCTCTTCTGAGTGAGATAGGTGGAGAGGAGCTGAGTGTTTACAATGGGGGACGCCAATGAAAAATGGGAGTGAAGGGCTGAGTGCAAAAGAGAGATGTGAAAAGTTAAAACTATCTTGCAGGACCCAATAATTTTATTCGATGGTACCCTTGGATGGGGTTAAAAGCAAATATACCCCCTTGGTGGTCAACATGTTTTTGCCTTCAATTGACTCCAGCCGTAGTTCCTGGGCATTCTTCAGGACCAAAAGATAAACCAAGTCACTCTGCATTACATCATAGAATATATCCGATGGATATACTGGCTGTGAAAGTGTAGAGCCACAAAAAGGATGGGTGATTAGTACACCATCTCCATCTGGAAGGAATAAAAATAAAAGTTGTCTTATATAACTGTGATGCACATGGATTTTCCAGGGCACAATCTTGTTTTACCCCTAAAGCCATTTGTGATGTGAAATTGAAAGCCAAAACTGGGTTACCTGATGGAGGAATTAAGTTTTACCTCTCTTCAGCCATACAGTACCCCACAGCCGTCTCTGCTATTAAAACAAAAACACAAAGAAGGAAAGACAGATGGCAGTGTTGTGTGGCCAGCATAATCCCTAGTCTCATGTACTAAGTATGGCAAGAGACAGACGGCCATGTAATAAATGTAACTCATTCTATCTAGTCGTTAAAAAGCAAAGGGAACTACGGAAGTTTTACTCAAAGTTAGTTGTATCCCATCTATCAAAACGAAAAAATGTACAATTATCCATGGCACATACTTCTCCTATAATCACACAGTTGATTGGATCAAAGTTCAGGGCTGTGTAGGAGCATGTGTGCAAATCACCTCCTGATCTAAAAAAACAAACCCAACTGTTGTTACACATTGACACTCTAAACTATAATAGCAGAGATAGTAATACAGACCTATGTAATGCAGGATGCATGTTCTCATATCCTAGCGTTCACTGTTTCACGGTCTTCGGCAAACGACCTTGTACTCCCCAAGCATGTTAGGGTCAAAGTTGGTCCACCCGTAAGGGGAGAGCCCAGAATTCAAACCATCCCAAAATCATTGGCATTTAAAGGAACGCGGGTGTAGAGTCTAAGATAGCCGATATTATGGAGTACACTAAGTTTACCCACTGAATGGGGAGAGCCCAGAACACAATTGTTAGTAGTTAAAGGCTCGGGATGTAAGGTCCGAGATAGCGGGTATAGTGGAGTGTACTACCTCTACCTCCCAAATTCGTCTGAGCCGATAACGATCTTGGACCAGATAACATCTTTACCGAGTACAATATAGGACCCACAGCGAACACTCGCCCGTTCGGTAGTCCGAGTGCGCTTCCCTCTGGAGGGGTCCTGGCAAGAGAATGATCTCCTGTCACTACGAGTTTAAAAATGAGATAGAAATGGACAGAAATGATGTATGATGCTGTGAACATCTACCATGCCGAGAATCATGGGAAACGTAGTCTTTTTTTGTAAAACACCTCAAAACTATCAATGTCGAGTCTTGATGTGTAATTGACCCAGAAGGTAAAGTCCCATGAATTCAAATGTATGAAGGACTTCGTTATAGAAACTTTTATCCCAATGTGTGGGCAGTTAAACTCATCTTGGTCAGTTCGTAGAGAGCCCACGTCAAACAGAAGGAATTGTGATATCTTGTCCATTCGGCTAACAATCGTCAAACACGGTAGGCTGAAAGGTATAACATAGTTTGTCCTGTGTGGGTAAATAAGGTCATAACCTATGACCCGAAGAGAAGAGTGGGAGATATCTTGATAAGGCACAGCTACGTCCTGTTATGGCGGGGAGATCTATAGACTGATAGCTAATAGGGGGAATCATCTAACCAGACTGGTCCAGGTAATGTCACATCAAAGTTTATAAATCCACCTCGGTTCCTTGTGGAACAGAACTGATTCATGGGTACCCATCTCTTTAACATATTTTGGCTTATCAATGATCATCCAATGAATGTCATTCTCAGTGTGACCTACACTAAGAAAGTGTTGTGTGAGTTTTGTGTTGTCTTATTTTTTTTTACATCTGACGGAACTACGATGCTCACCTATCCTCAGTTTCCCCTTACGTGTAGTCATGCCTATAAACAATAGATGGCATGGGCAGCGTAAGAGTAGATCACCCCTTCCGTGTTGCAATTAGCCAAACGGTGTAGTACCCAGGGAGAGGTAAGACTCAGATCTATAGTCTTGATGTAAAAGCACAGACAGAACATGAGGCTCAGGGATAATGTCCCTTTGCTGGTGTGGTTGACCATAGTGTGTTCTGTCTAACCACGGGGGGGACAACCCGTGGACGTGTGTGTGTACTACAATGTCCTCTATTTCTACTTCGTTGTAGATCAAATAGAGGTTTTGGTAATTGCTTAAAACGAGTATTCAGAATGTGCCAACTCATGTTGATTGATTTTCTTTTTCACTATATCTGTCAGATGGCTGTAGGTACTGGAACAGTCTAAGCGATCCATTGGACTCTTTGTGACCATGTCAAGTAGAACTTCCCGATTATTATTTCTTGCTCTTTTACATGATCTTTGTATGACATTGGTGGGTTAAGCACGTTGTTGTGAATGGAAACCTAGTGTATGTGCATGTTCTTTGAATTTCTTTAATCTCCGTGCAGTTTCGCCGTAATCTCAAATTGTTCCACTGTAAGATTGTTTGAGTGAGTGGGGATGGAAGCTGGTTTAATTCTAAAGTGAATTCCGAGCCATCAGTTTGGTGTACAGTTCAAAGTAAATGCCTTCATCTTTTGGATACAATAGGTGGTCTAGAAATGGTAGTGAAAGTTTACTGAACTCGTAGGTGAACTTCAGATCTTACTACCCTTCTCTTTTAGGAGCCGAATGAGCTAAAACTCGGAGTGGACCTGTTGGTGGAGATGTTTCCTTCGTGCTCCGTGAGCCAGGCTAAAAAGGTGCTTTCCATTGCAAAGGGGGACATGGAAGAAGCAGTGCAACTAATTGTGGAAGGAAAGGTGGATATCTGTACAAATGTGAGCTCCAAGGTAAGGTACCTCTGTGACTTTAACACAATAGCCTCATGGACCATGCATTCTCAAAACATTTCACTCACATTATGGGTGATCCTCAATTACTGGTGGAAACTACAGATGAATCTATAAAATTGCACGCACATGTTTCCTTACTCATTCATGGAAATTGTGTTGTCGTAATTCTTCCAGATGTTTTTGACTTTTGTTTGGTTTAATTAGCACATCAGACTTGAAAAACAATTCCATCACATTGTGTTTCACTTTAAAAAAGAACGGTTGGACAAATTCAATATCATTTGATTTCTCTTCATCACTTGTTATACATATATATTGTATGTCTAACCCATGTACAATCCTTCCTGCCCCATGGTCATTTGATTGCATGTGTAACGTTCAAATGGCGAAACCTTTTTAAAATTGCTTTGCTGTCTGTGGACCTCTTGTGACATCCTTTGAGTTACCATGCAATAGGAAACTTGACATATTAATGTGCAGCTAATAATTCTGTGCCACTTTTTCTTAGTATTCTGCTTTTATTAACATTTTTTTTTCTTTTTAAAAGATAATCATTGGCTTTGAAGAAAATATTGTTCGCAATTCCTTGCCATTTTGCAATATCCTCCAGTTGTTTGTTGTAATCTCTTCCTTTTTCAAAGACTATAAGCTGTAGTGTATAATGAAAGTATTTTTTCTTCTTTTAACATTCTGTTGCTACCACAGAGATACCTTTATTCAATTTTTCCAAATACATTTAATATGAAACCAGGTGTCCATAAAATACGTTTCCAAATCATCTCCCTGTCTAATGTCCAGTTGTTTTTGATCGAATTCTAGGCATTTCTTCCTTGATACTCAAATACCAAACTAGTCATAATAGACCTTGAATAATAACTTGCTTACAGAAGTAATTTGTTCATATCAGTTTGCTTAATCTACAAATCTCTGATAAAGGACCGGTAATGGACATTTCCAAAATGTCCACAACCCACCCCCGCATTTCTGTTCTCCACAGTACATTGAATGAAAAGTGCATTTTCCATACTCGGGGGCACAACACCTTCCTACACTTATGGAATGGAAGTCCAATATGGATCTCTACATGGCGGCGGAGAAAGTGGTTTATAAGGCGAGGGGCTGCCCACGTAAATTTCAGAAAATTTGGTCCCCATGGTTGAAATATTATAAGTTGGATCCCGATGCAGAAGAGGGAGCCCTTGCACTGTCTCATGCGAGGTCTGGTTCTGGCCCGTAAGAAATGCTTTCCCACCGTCTGTTTGAGATCGGAATTCTAGAAGGTTTTGCCTTATGTACTTACTGGACTGCCACTGTCGATGTGAATGTATGGTTTTTCTTGAACAATCTTCTGCAATATCCATTGTCCATTGCTGTACCTCCATGCCCATTATTGATCGTACTTTTTGTATTGATGATTTCTTTTCCCATCTCGAAGTTTTGTTTTTTAATTGTACAGAAAATTAAAAATAAAGTTATTAAAAAAAAAAAAGAAAAGTGCATTTTCCAGATATTCAACAAATTCTGAACATTCGTCAGCAAAAATAATTGTAGCATATGCCCATCAAATGTGTATGTTCATGTACATAGTATCGTTTTCCAGTGTATATTTCTGTTCAGAATAGTTTACAAAAATGTTTCAATCTGCCAGTGCCACATTGCTGCCCGTAGCTGTGCCCAAAGCCTCACAATAAAAAAAATAACATAGTGTTATTGTAATACTTCCATTAAACTGCAATCCCTCATTTTAAATCATTCTTTAGGGAGAATCCAGGTCTTTTAAGGAAATGATTATATTTCTCAAGTTTAAAAGTCTTCATTCGGTTTGAAACCAACCATAAAAGCACAATATAAAATGCATGCAGTGAAAAATTGAATCGTTTTCTCAGAATAACAACTATCATACAATACGCTTAAATCCGTTTGTGCAATAGAGGGTTAAAGTGACTTTGTGCATAAGAGACCGTCAATACAGGTTATTATCCTCTCCTTTTGTTAAAAAAAAAACTGATGCATACTCTAAGATGCTATATAGGATCTAATAAAAATGAATACATAAAAAACAATACATAAGTGATGTACATTATTTCCCAATAATTCTCCTACAGTTTACTACAGAGATTATAAATCTATAAACTGCTAGACACACCACATCAGTCTGAAGCAACTGCAGGTACTCCAGTGCCTCTTTGCATTTCTGGATCTTTAAATTTCTCAGCACTGGTCTTAATATACATTTACGCTGGTGTCGTGTGGTGACCCCCAATCCCCCCTTTCCTCTCGGGAGAATGAGCCACTATACACGAGGTTCTGGATAGGTTTGAGTTTTTATTCCTGGTCGAGGTACAATTAGGCGCAAACATCCATGATAGGGTCTTCTCAGTCTCCCTCCTCTCATCCCCGAGGTCCCTTTCCGACTTCGTGCGCTCGCTCCACGTCTCTCCGGGTTGGTTACGTAGGAAGGGAAGGAGACAAAACCAACCGTATACACGGATGAGGTGAGGATCGTATAGCCAGAGGGGAGAAGGACTAAGGGAGTGTGGGAACACCGGGGCCGTCACCACGTTGTATTCACCAAAAACAAAACTTAATGAATACTCACAGAGGAGTGTGAGGGGAGAAAGGCGAAGTAAGAGCTTCCTCAAAGATTGTACACTCACACCCCCGTGATCTCCCCTTCTCCCACTAGTGAGTCCCTCCCCGTGAAAAGGTAATTCCCAGGAATCTGTCCCGTACCTTTCCCAGCCACGCTCCTCCGGGAACGTGGCGGGGCGACTCGCGTTGCCGTTGGCCTCCTGGCTCTCGGTTCCTCCCTCCGACTCGCCTCTCGTCAATCCGGGCACCGTCCTGCGCTCTCCTCGCTTCGGCTACCTCCTCCTCTCCCCCGGTTCTCACCCTCCGCTCCTGATCTTCCACCGCACCTCCGACACTCCTCGCTCTCCACTCTTCCACGTCCT
This sequence comes from Triturus cristatus, assembly GCF_964204655.1. NCBI lineage: Eukaryota > Metazoa > Chordata > Amphibia > Caudata > Salamandridae > Triturus > Triturus cristatus. The sequence continues at coordinate 328,857,696 of NC_140580.1, forward strand.
CCGCCGCTCCAACACTCCTCGCTCTCCACTCTTCCACGTCCTCCGCCGCTCCAACACTCCTCGCTCTCCACTCTTCCACGTCCTCCGCCGCTCCAACACTCCTCGCTCTCCACTCTAACACTCCTCGCTCTCCACTCTTCCACGTCCTCCGCCGCTCCAACACTCCTCGCTCTCCACTGATCCTCACGTTCTCGCTCCCCTCCTTCGATTCTCCCTCCGGCATTCGCGCCGTTGTCCTCTTTCGGGTGTGCTTTACTGCAGAACCCGTCTCCCGATTGGTCCACGGCCGCTGACGTCGATCCTGCCGTTCCCACCTACTTAAAGTTCCAGTCCCGCAAAGCGGAGTCTGCAACGTCCTGTGGTCGGGGTGGAAACGAAGATTTGTTAATGTCTCCACCCCGACCCTCCTCGTCAGTGGCGGTGTGACAGCTGGTCAGGTCACAAAGAAATAATGGGGGGGGGGGGGTTGTGACTGAGGCACCATTGAGTTGTGCAGAGACAGATATTTGTTGGTATAATATTTGCAGGATACGATACCAGAAAATGAGCCATTCCTAGTCGAAATCTAATTAGGTAAAACCTTTGTTTGTGGGGTGCCCTAAGCAGGTATGGTATGATGGAGTGCTGCCCAAAGGGAAATGCAGCTCAACCGACCTCCTCTTCAGATCAGCATCCCATCTATTTTCTACTTTCAACTTTAGTAATTTACATTTCGCTATGGGTTTTTCTGGCTGCTTTTTTCACAGTGGTGAGTCAAACAGGTCCAAACTACTGATTGCTTGCAAATGTTCTCTGATATGTGTGAGCCATCTAATTTTGTGGGTCCCTGACAATTTCAGGCAGTCAGATAATGCCATTTTTGTCAGGGAGGTCTCTGGTCTGGACCAGATTGATAACAATAACAGAGTAGGCGCTATCCTCAGGAAATTACCCCCCATGCAAAAAAAATATTGGACTAGTTCTTTGTGTGCGATTATAGATGGAATACTGTTGAGTAGTGACAATAGTCTACACAAGAAACCGTTTTTACTGGTCTTTATTCGGGAATGATCAATGTTGCTCCAGACCACCACGCCGTAAGGAGCAATCGGTGCAGGTCTGGTTTTATAAATTGTCCTGGCAGCATCCAGAGGCATAGTCCCTAGTTTTGGTGGCAAATTTGAACAGGGAAGCTGTGGCTTGCTGAAATTTGGTTTTTCTCACAGTCCTAAGGTGCTTCCAAGTGATTTTGCTGTTGAACTGGTGCAGTGCCATCAATATGGGAAGGAGTCAACCTGCTCCGTGGGCGGCCGCAGACCATGGCAAAAGACTTTGTTGTGTTTGTGAAGAGGCCTAAATCAGACCTGACCCCTCCTAGCCATGAGAATGCAATTGCCCTCGTACATAAGCACCGGTTGTGGCCGATTCCCTACTTTAGGTGGATCAGCTGCTGCAGCAGCTATGAGTTTTTCATCAAAATCATTAATGTGGAAGCTAATGAGGAACAGAGCCAACAACAGCTCTGCCTGACCCCTTTTCTGATCTTTATTTAAGCGGTACATTCCCCACTTGGTCCAAATCTAATACATTCCTCTACATTTGTGTGCAGCTGGGCAGGTAGATGTATAATTTTTGGATTGGCGCCATTATCTGTTAACATATAATCCACAGCTTTGACCGGTTTAAATTGTCAAATGTTGCAGTGAGGTCCATAAAGGCCAAGTAGAGGCAGCCTTTGGCGAGCTCATACTTGCTCATAATTAAATGTAGGTTCAGGCACTGATCAGCTGTCCGTAGGCTCGACTTAAAACCATACTGGACTGGTGTTAGAATTTCTTTTTTCACTTGCCCAATTTTTAAGGTGATCCAACAGTACCCTGCCCACAAGCTTGGCCGTGGACTCTGTTAACGAATTGGGCCGACAGCAGTGAGGTTCACTCCTGTCCCCTTTTAAGGTCTCGCCTGGCGTGGGCTGCGCGCATGCGCAGTCTCGCTGGCAAGATTTAATGATATGGGGTATTTTCTGTAAGGGGCATTAAGCCCTGCCCCTCTTTTCCATTGGCTGGCGTCACCGTTTATGCTAAACGGTGGCCAGCCATTGGAAAAGAGCTCCTTGTGATGTATTCGCTTGGCTTTTTCGGCTGTCCCATTTGGACGGCCTCACCTGTTTTGCGTTAGTCGCAAAAGGTTTCTTATCTTTATGGGGCCAAACACATGGCCCCATAAAGACAAGAAACCTTTTAGCAGGCGAGAAAGCCGAGCAAATACATCATGGCAAGCGCTTGTTATATCGAGGTCGGTAAAATGATTTGGACAAAAGCGAAATCAGGTATTTTTGGCCAATGAAACACAAAAGTAAACACAAATCTAATTAAAGTATTCGAGGGCTGTTTAAATCGTTTCAGAATGCTTATTAAAGCTTTACGAGAGATAATTGCCATGTAACAAACGAATCCTTAGAACTTTCCTCAAATTTGGTTTCATCTTCTCGCTTAACAGAACAGCAAAACATAAACAAGCAGCCAGTATTTTCTTCCTAAGAAAGGTGTCAACCCTTGCAACCTCCACAATTACTAACTAAAAAGCAGAATAAAAAAAAAAAGTTGTGTTCCCATGCAATTTGTAAGAACTATACATTGGGTGTAAAATTGCCATGCCAATCCTACATAAATTCTGACAAGTACTAATCATAGTCCAACAAATGGAATACATACAACACAGATCGACCGTTCAGATCTTTCTTCACTCCACCCGTTACCCGAGAAACAACTAGATCATACTTCTTGCACATACCTCCTTGGTTTCAACTGTTAAACGTTTCCCATTCCCTCTTACCTGTCTGTTTTCACACAACATCCTGCCCAGCCGAGGAGGGTCAGAGACGAGGAATGGGGCAAAGGCCTAACTCCTGGGGGTTTTGATAATGTCACTGATGCTACCGCGTGCGAAGTAACAAAGAAGTGGGCACAGAGATCTTGCGACAGAGTCTAAGCCGGCAGTCGCTGAAGTTCTGAGGCCTAGATGTGCGGTCTCCGCTATCAGTTTGATTCTTTTACAGACCTAATTTTACGAGAGGTCTCTACGGAACAGCTTCTTCGAAACAGGTAATGACTCCAGAAGTTTTATATATATGGACGATGACCGAATAAAATGATTTGAAAAATGAAACACTTTGCAAGGCGGCATATAGCGAGGGGGTTCACTATTCTGAGGGTATTAGGCCCACGCACAGTCAGTCGCCCTTTTAGAGGAGGACTCGGCAGTTCGGGCTGGACTGTTCCCATGAGGCACAGGGTCAGACTGATTTGCATATGGCCATGTCTGGGTGGGCTAAAGAACGGTGATGGATCAAACCCAGATCTGTTGACTAGGTGTGAGTGTTTGATTGGTTCTGATGCTCTGTCCATCACACCCCCTTTTGTACAGCATCTACCCACAAAGCACCGCGAGAGCAACGAGCAATGGACGCAAGAAAGTAGGGTCCCTCTCTCCTACTGTTTTTTTCCTCTCTTTCTCGTTCTCTGTAGGTTTCGTGCAGTGGTTTCCCCTCCTCTCCCTTACCCCATGCACTCGTTTCCTTACCACTGTACTTCTGCACCCATCGGCCCCCGTGCTGGGTTCTTCAGGCCCGGCTCCTTGACTCTGCTGCTGCATTGTTTTTCCCCCCCCCATCTCAGCTCATATTTCTCCTCTCGAGAAGAAAGCTGATGGAATGGATTAATTTGCGAAAAGGCTGATTTTTAAGTGTTTAATTTATTCTAATTTATTTGCGTAGATTTCATTTGTATTTATCTCTGGGAGGCGCAGGAGGAGCAGGATTACCATCCGGCCTGTGCCGGCGGGCGCTGCACCGGGAGCTCTGGCCGTGGAGCCGAAATGTGCACAGAGGGGCCATCAAAGACTTGAATAGGGGTGGGGGGGTGGTGTGTGTGTGTGTGTGTCTGTCTGTCTCTGTCTCTGCCACTGTCCCCGTCCTTGAACGTGCGGCCCGTACTGAGGTGTAATATTTACCGAGGGCAGGTGGGTGAGACGTCGCAGCCGAAATAAATATTTAGTGAGATCCACACTGCCCGTGTACCCTCGGAGGCTCACCCTGAGGGCTTAGGACGGAGGCAGAGGGTAGCTCTGGCCCGAGTGCGCATTGAAGACCAGGGTAGCTCTGGCCCGAGTGCGCATTGAAGACCAGAGCGTGCAACCGAGGGCTCATGGAGTGGAGGGAGGATGGAGCATGGACATCTAGATGCGCCTTCCTTTGATGTCCCTCACCTGACGGGGGCCACGAGGACCATTTTCCTATGTACACAAAGGGGTTTTGCAGTGGGTGCCCAGGGCAGAAGTGTGTTATGAAGGAGGGTCTAGCGTGAGTACTCAGTGAGCACTGAGGGAAAGGGTGTGCACTGAGGTTCAATAACACACATTAAATTCAGGAATGTGGGGCATGGCGTGTGTGTTTTTTTTGGGGGGGGGGTAGAGGGTGGAGAGAGGCCATAGTGCACCATGGGTTCCAGTCGTGATGACTCTGCCCCGGGGCTGTGTTTGGGCACTGATTAGGGGTGGCTCTGCATAATAAATACGCCCTTGTGTGTCGGGTATTAATGGTATCGCTTGCGGTGACGTAACTGCGCAGAGTTTTAAGGGCTCGGGTTGTGAGGTGGCGCAGTCCTAAGTTTGCACTGCGCAGAGACATCTTAAGGATTTTGGGGGCACTGGGTCAAAAGCATTCCGGGGGACCCTATTTGGAACAGCTTTGAAATGATGAACCAGTTTCACCTCTTTCATGCCCTCTTTGATCCTCATTACATTGAAAATAAAAAGAAAATGCCTTGGGAGGTTGGTGAAGCTCTTCCCCACCACCCAGGCAAACAAGCATTTGCAATGCAATAGGTCTCGCATTTACGCAAGTTTGAGCTATTGACATTGCAAATGACAATGCCTTTTATTTGTTTTTAAAACTTAAATAAAAGGCAGTTATTTGCAATATCAATGGCTCAAACTCGCGTAAATGCGAGACAGATTGCATTGCAAATGCTTGTTGAAGATTGGAACGATGATCTCTCTGGACCAAGATTGGGGGGGGGGGGGGATCAGTGCAACTTGTGGGTGAAAGCACGCGCATCAGAACAAGAGTTCAAAATGACAAATTATCCTTAAAAAGATCTATAGGGACTCCATCTGGCCCAGTGCCTTGTTGCACTGGCATCTGTTCACTGCCAAGATAACATCTTTAATGGTAAATGTTAATGGCTCCAATACTGTCCAGGCTAATTATATCTTTTAGTAATCCTTTTCTCGCTGCAGGTAGGTCAGGAATATCATACAGTTTAGTAAAATAGTTGCCCCATACTCTCTCGGGGATGTTCACGTCAGTACTAGTGGTAGTGCAATTTGTTTTAAAAAAATAAAAAAAAAGGTGCATTAACTATCCTCCAAAACTGTGATGCATCATTCAGTCAATTGCTCCCAGGCCTCCATTCTAAACACCCCCTTTCTCTTCTTGATCGCTTCTTTATAGAGCTTTCTGCTGCTTCTAATCTCTGCCAAGTCCCTTGGGGAACATTTCACTGCTTTAATAAGACTACTTTGGGCTTGTGAGCAGGATTTGTCGAACCATTGGTTCAGCTTAGGGGCGTGTTGGCATTTGAGTGCCCTTAAGTGATCAGATACCGGTTTAAAAATATCAGTAAAAGCCTCCAGTACATTCACTGGGTCGGATTCATGTTTAAGGCAAACATCACAGTGCTCCCTCTGCGTTTTGAGAAGTGATCCAAGAAGGGCATTTGGTTCCACATCCTGCAATTTCAGCCACACACACACATTTTTCGTATATTGAAGTTGACTTGTCGTTTTATATACCACTGCGATCAGGCCTAGACTGAGGCTTCAAGCCAAAGGGTTATGATCACTCGGCGGATTATTCAAAATGTTGAATTTACACACCTTCCTCGCACAAATTTTGGAGACTGTGATAAAATCAATCATAGAACCTTTGCCTCTACCCGTGAACTTAACCTGGATAAAAACCTCTTTAGGAGCCAGATCTATGCTTAAAATGAAGTCATGTATCTTCAATAGCCTATTCAATCTATCACTACAAGGGTTATGGACAAAATGTGATAGATCATGTAATTCGTTATCATGTCCTCCACATAATTATCCACAAAGTAACACAATCTCATGTTAAGATCACCCCCCCCAATAGTATGACAAAATCCTCATTTAAGCTCATTAACCGCATATCCAGGCAAATGACTCTATTTTTTATTTTATTTTTTGAACTTGTAAGGCGCAACAGCTACCCAAAAAGGGTTTCCCGGCGCCGAGATACAGCAAAAAATGTCAGGGGCGAGTACTAGCTCTTCTCGTTATAGTTCGAATAACCAGGTCTTAACGTTTCTTCGAAACCTGACATCGTTTTCCTCTTTTCGAATGAAAGGAGGGAGTGCGTTCCAAAGGGACGGACCAAGGTAGGCAAACGATCTGCCTCCCATTCTTGCCAATTTAAATCTCGGAACACAAAAATTGGACTGAGATTGTGAACGAAGATTACGCTTGGGGATGTAAGGATGGGCCAGAGCTAGAAGCTATTTAGGCGCCGTACCTACCTTGATTCTAAACATATATGTCATGGCTTTAAAGCGGATTCTGCTTTCAACCCTGAGCCAGTGAAGTTCCCGGCGATAGCTTGAGACCCCGGAGTTTTTAGGAATTTTGCACAGTAAACGGACTGCGGCGTTCTGAACAAGTTGCAGTCGACTAACTACTGCTTTATTTGACCCGAGATACAGAATGTTACCATAGTCAAGCCGGGATGTGATGAGGGCATTGACTACAGTCTTCTGAGTAGAAAGGGGCAGCATCCAGATAATTTTCCTCAACCATTTGATAATGGTGAGGCATAGACCAACAACTTTATTGGCCTGTTTGCTCATGGGAAGAGCACTGTCCAAGATGAAGCCCAGGTTGCGTCACTGGGGTGGGAAAAACAGCCAACTGGTCAGGCCAGTGGGTGGGATTCCAGAGTTCTTGCTGTTTTCCTAAGAGAAGGACCTCTGTCTTGTCTCCATTAAGTTTTAATTGATTTCTAGTCATCCAATTAAGGATGTTTTGAAGCCCAAGTTTGAGGGGAGATGAAGAGGACGGACCTGGTTCGGATAGGGAAAAAATAATTTGGGAGTCATCGGCGTAAGTCATAAGGGAGAGTCCGGATTCTTCGGCTAAATCAGCTAGGGGTCTGAGATAAATATTAAAAAGTAGTGGACTCAGTATAGATCCCTGAGGCACGCCGTGGGGGGCATTGAAAAAGTCAGAGCAGGCCATAGAAGATGTTATTTGGAAAGTCCGGTCTCCCAAAAAAGAACGGATCCATTCAAGCGCTTTACCCCGGACACCATTTCTATACAATGCCTTAATGAGAATTTCATGGGATATGGTGTCAAAGGCCGCGCTCAGGTCTAGGAGCACGAGCGCGACCGTCTTGACTTTTATCAAGTAGATTACGGATGTGTTCCGTGACTCCAAGAAGAGTGGTTTCAGTCGAGAAACCAACTCGGAAACCAGATTGTGAGGGGTGCAAAAGTGAGTTATTTTCGACAAAGGTGGATAAAGCCTTGTGGACATGTCTCTCCAAGCACTTGGAGAAGGCAGGGAGCAGGGATATGGGTCTATAGTTTGCCAGACATTCTGGATTAGCTGTAGGCTTTTTTAATAATGGCGTAACCATAGCGTGTTTCCAAAGAGTTGGGACAGAAGAGAGTTCAAATGAAGCGTTGAGCGTATCAACGATAACTCCTAAGGACTGGTCATCAAGTTGTTTAATGATATTAATCGGGATGGGATCCCTGGGGGAACCGGACTTAGTGTTTTTAAGTATGGTTTTCATTGTGTCTACCGTAATGAGGGGCCAGGCTTCTAGGGTATTTTCACCGAAGGAGGCATGTTCCAAATCAGTGAGAGGGGGAGATATGATATTGTTGGTGTTTAGTTCCCTGATGATTTTCTCAATTTTCTCAGAAAAGAAACATGCAAGATCTTGGCATTGTTGCGAGTTGAGTGGGGGAGCCAAGGCTGTGGTGTGTGCGCCAGCTAGATCCTTGACCAGGTTAAACAAAGTTTTCGACTTGTTTGTTGCTTCCGTGATAGAATGGGAAACAAAAGCTGCACATGTTTTTGCACAGGCAGTGTGATATAAATTCCTGGCCTCGTGATAGATGTTTTTAGCTCCAGGGGCATAGTCTTTGCAACTTGTGTACCACTATGGGAGCCCTTGCCATGGAAAAGCCTATAATCTGGGGGGGAAAAAGGAGAATCCACCTAAATTTTATGTATTTTTGCTCCCATTCTAACACTTAATAAATTTATTAGACCACCTCTATGAGGTCTCTGCAGGGGTGAACACTGAATAAAACCTATTAAAATGTGTGTTAGTCCAAGACCACGCTTCCTGCAGACAGATAATCTGGTGGCTAGTGATTAGTGTTGTCCAGATGTTATCACTTGGTTTATCACCTAATCCTGCAATATTTCAATAGTGGAGACTCTGATCTGGAATCAAAGCACCAGAGTTAACATTGAGCGGCACAACCGGTTCATTATTAAAGAAGAATACAGCAGGGCTGCAGGTGGTGAGTATAAAGCGGCAACATAGGTGGCAATATCACTCGTAGCGGGCTGGATGGAGAAACCTGGAAAGCTGGAATCTGTTTCCTCATTTCAGCTGTTGCTAAGTAATGGGAGGGTACAGGCGTAACAGTTCTTTCAGTAAGAGAGCTCAAGGGCTTGCCAGGCACAGCTGCTGCTTCTATTAGTCTAAATTGATGCTATCGGCGGATTCCCCTATACAGTTGTTGGACTCTGTATCGCAAGGCAGTCAACCAACCTCTTCTAATTGGTCAAAATGGTTAAACGTTGGCATCGTGAAGTTCCGGCTATTGTCTAAAAGAAAAGTCAGTAGCTCTGGGCCTATGGAAAAAAAACCAGGGCAACCAAGAGTATTGCTTGAGAAAGCCCTTGAAAATTTTACTCCACCAATTTAATGTCTCAAATGTGTGACAATACAATCACCAGCATCCTTCTTCATGGTATTGCCAACCCACTGTACCCTGCGAACTCCAATTATGTAATTTGAAAAGGCAACACTACTAATACACCGAGAGTGGAACTCAGTGAATGAATCGCCTTGTCTTTAGCTGGGTATCTGTTTCAGTTTGAGTAGATCGCAATGGGGGGGACATTTTTTAAGCTTACAACATACGCAGTGCACTCCGAAGGTAGATGTAGAGTCTGAGGTTCTCTGATGGTACACCCTACTGGGCCATCAGTTTTAGAATGTGGCACAAGGCCACAAGTTGTTTGTGTCCCCAGGTTTGGCTCTCTATCATTGATCATAACCACCATGGGAGTTAAAGGGCGGGTAGCCCATCAGGGCAGCCATGCTGTTGGGCTGCAATTTTGGCCCTGCCAGGTAGCTCGCTTTCAGTCCGTGTGAGCAATTCCTTCAAAGATTTATCAATGCTCTGCAGAGCTGTCATTACAGGGGTCATTAATGTGGACAACACTCCTTCCAAGTGCCCCAGAATACTAATTACATTTGCATCCCCAGGCAACTTGGGAAAAGCTTAAGTATTTTTCTCAAAGACAGAGGTCCCACCCTATTCTTCATCGGCTCCAAGGCCGAGCGTTTTTTACCACCACACTCCTTTAACGTAATGTATATTTTTTTTCTTGGTACATTGTTTTTGTTCAGTTGCCATGCTTTTCTTTTACTTACTGTTTTGTTCCCACGGTTTGAACAGAAATGCACCTTTTACCGCGGACTGTGACGTAAGCTTTGCCTATCCACAGTATGTGAGGTACGAATGTCTGTGGCTATGTGTAGTTGCTACTCTTGAACCTGTACTCGTGGTGGTCATGTCACTCCATTAATCACCGTAGGTAAATTGTTAAAACGTGCTTAATTACCAAAAGGTTTTTTGGGGGGAATTTCTATGATGTACTGGTATCCTCCATTTGATTATGTCCAATTAAGCATAAACTGTATAGGCAGGGATTGCCCTAATTACAAGGCATGCAGTATTTTGAAGGTGTGGGTATATATACTGAGTTTGTGCATCATGTCTTTAGTTTCCGACAAGTGTACTGGACTATGGGAACAACCTGTGCACCTTTAATCCAAACATGTTTTATAGCAATTCCAGCTGCTTGCCTCTCCTAGAAGATTAAGTAACATACCTTATTCTCTGCAGCTTTTGACAGTTTTTGTAAATTATCTTAAAGTAATGCATCATACCATGTAATAAAAAATTATTTTTTCTTTTGTTTCTCGACTGTAAATAATCCACTGAAGTGTTCTGGTTGACTTTTTGAATAATGCCACTGAAAAACAAATGTTTTGTTATAGAAAATGACAGCCTTCAACTTAGATTAACCCATCTGCCACTGGACGACCTCAAGTTTACTCTTGCTTAAGTTGGAAACTAAGACCTTCCAGTATTTTGCCTGGGGATAAAAACTCCTGTAAGCAGTGTAGCAAGGCATTTCTACCAGGTTTGCCTGTCAGAACCAATCAACCTTGTTCACTTTTCTCTTGTTATTCTTGTCCGATCATCACCTTGTTATTGTCTTTTGTTGTTCCTTCCCGCAATACAAACCTCTGTGCGGTAACAGTCAAATACCCAAAAATCTTGTGTTCAAATAAAATATAGAATTTCTTCATAACTTTTCATTCTTCGTACGGTGCTATAAGAATTTCCATGTAGGTACTATGTTTGATTTCAGCACTGGGACTTTTAGAGTCAGTGTAAATATGGGAAAGGGTGTATCCCTGGCCTTATCCCATTACTAGGCCATAATCAACAGTTATTTTGACACTTAATGTATTGTCCATTTGTTTATGGGGTTCTTCCTGCTAGTTTGGAAAGCGGGTAGCGCATGACAGTCCTTATTCCTGGCTCAAGTGAAGGAGTGAATTGATAACTATTGCTCTTTATGCTGCTATGCATAAAAAAAATTACAGCCTCCCCGGGCAACGTGCTAATCAAATGTGAAAAAGTTAATCCAGCCCTTTTCATGCAGTCAAGAGGCAAACACAAAGTAGGCTGGTTTTTGCTCTGGATTATGTAGCACATAGGGCTATGAATTACATATTGAATGAATAAGTATCAACGGACTATTTAGAGCGGCTCAAGTAACCCACTGGGCATATCCTTTTGACCTTACAGTATTTCACTACCTGGCTATTAAATCCATTAAATGATTTGTTGTTTTCTTTTGTGGTACCGTTTTTTGGTACAATTTATTTAACACGTGCTCTTAAATACATCCGGAGACCAGTGAGGCGCATTACAAAGGGGGGGGGGGCATGTAAGGGGGGAAGGAAAGGTGTACAAGGAAAGAGACTCCAAGTGGAAAGGCGGGTGTGGGTAGGGCCCCAGTGTCCCAGATTTGTGTCGTAGCCTCACCCAAGTGTGAGAAAGTGCCATCTTTCTTGCATGGTATGCCCCCACTTTTTGCTGAGTTGCTGAATGTACTTTGAGTGTGCTCGGACTCCTGCCAATCAGGGGCCCAGGGCCTATGTTCCTTCCCATAAAACCCAAAATGGCAAACCCTGGCCACATGTCAGTCCCTGGTAAATGGTACCCAGGGCCTTTTGACCAGGGAAGGCCTCGAAGGGCTGCAGCACTCATTGTGCCACCCTTAGAGTCCCTGTACCCTAACACACACACACTGCCCTTGCAGGCTGAGTGTCTGGGTACAAGACAAACAAAGAGTCGACATGGCACACATCCCTGTGTGCCATGCCCACCACCTACACTGCCCTGGCATACATCAGCCAGCCCTCTAGCTGGGTGCCCTATGCCAGTGGTGTGGGCACAGAAGCATGAGCCCTGTGCCCCTACAGTACCCAGGTCCCTTCCTGGGCCCTGTAAGTGCAGTGCTGCCATTTAAGAGTACATGGTGCTGAGAGCTCGTCAAACACGAACTCCACAGCACCATAATGGCAACACTGAAGACAGACGTTTGGTATCAAACTTCTCAGCACATTAAACCCGCACTGATGCCAGTATGGGATTTAATGTACCAAGCACCCCAGAGGGCATCATAGAGGTGCCCCCTGAAACCTAACCAACAATCCACGTCTGGTCTGGGAGGCTGCCTAGGCTGCCACACAGCCGACATGTTGCTGGACCCCTGGGTAGGAGAGCCCCTGCTCTCCTGGGCCTGCAACAATGCACATCCTGGGCGAGGTGCTAGATCTCCTCCCCCAGGATGGGCAGGGGGAAGCTTCAAAGGCATGCCGCCTCTGTGAGCTTCCCCAGGCCACAGGCAGCCCCCACTCTGGTGGGAAGCCTGGCCGGAAACCCCAAATAAGGATAGGGGATGTGCCAGCCTGCCAACCCCACCCCTCAGGTGGGGGCGGCGAGGTGAAGCACATCTCTGGGCTCTCGCCATCTTGAAGATGGAAGCCCTGCCCAATCAGGACTAGGCTACTGCCCCCCTCCCACAGGAGAGAGGCAGGATAGGGGGTGTCCCCACCCCAGGACGGGGACCCATTGGTCCCTGCCCTTCACCTACCTGTAACGCCCCTAAATCGAGTATTTAGGGGCACCCTGAACCTTCCTTCCGCAGATTCCAGATTCCGAATTACAAAGAAGAGCAAGAAGAAAGAAGACCTGCCCTGTAGCTGCTAAGAAGAGGAAGATACCAACTGCTTTGGCCCCAGCCCTACCAGCCTGTCGACCCTCGAACCTGCTCCTGCTCCAAACCGGCATCTCTTGTGGCCAGCAACCTCCCAAACCCCGGAGGACCTGGCTACCTTTTGGCTCTAAGCACCTGGGACTCCCATGAGTAGAGGCTCTACTCAAAATCTGCTTCTAATCCCCGGCATCAGCCCGGAACCGCGAACCCTTCACACTCTGCACCCGCCAAGCCTGGCCTGTGCGAACAAAGACCACGAGGACGACCCCACGGTGACTGTGACCCCGAGTCCGGCACCTAAGGACTTCCCTCGATGCTCCTGACGACGCCTGCAGCCTCAGAACCAGGTACCCCCCCAACCGCGATCAACAGAGGGTAAGATTTCCCGACACCAGAAGGCACCCCTGCACCCGGCGCCCCACGGCCCCCTGTGTCCAACTCCTGGGGTACCTACCTATCCTCCAACTACCCAACTTACCTCTCGAAGTGGTGGTGGCACCTGAAGAATCTTCGTCCCTGAGCTCGCAGTCTGTTTCTAAACCGGAGCTTTCCCATTGAAATCAATTGAGCACCCGAAGGCTCAAAAGCACCCTGCACCCAGCCGCCCGAGTGGCCCTGGCAGTGTAACCTTTGCACCTATCTACTTCCCCATTTGCCCTGAGCAAGTGACCAGGAGCCCAGCTCCCAAAGCCGCTTGGCCTGCTAGTCCGCAGCCACCAACCAAGGCCCCCCTGCCTCCCATAGGATAACATTGGGCCTAATTCCCTCTGCACCCGTACCGCTGAGGGTGTAACAACTGTACCTACCTGACCCTTGGAGACCCCTGAGTCTGTGCCCAGAACTTTAACTTTGCCAGTCGAGTACTTACCTGAAAGCCGATAACTCAATTTTCTCCATAGGGTAACATTGACTGTTTTTTCCTGAAATTTCTTCTAAGTGTGGACTTTTCAAAACTTAAAATATTCACCAAAAATCAGCCGAGTAACGAAAATACTCACCTGCTATTAGGTGAGCTCCCAGTGCTGGATCTTGGTGCCCAGCACTGACCCTGAAAAATATTCACAACCGTACTTACCAGTAACCCAATTTTCTTCCATAGGTAACCATTGACTGTTTTTCTGTGAAATTTCTTCTGTGTCGATTTCTGCAAACTTTAAATATTCTTTAAAAATCGTATAAATTGTGAAAACGTAATTACTTACCTGTTTTGGATAAAGGTCCCAGTACTGAGTCTAGGCACCCAGTACTGGATTACAAAAGTAATGAGAACATACCATACCTGCAACTTGAATTTTCTTCCATAGGGAATCATTGACTGTTTTCTATGAAATATTTTCTAAGTGTCAACTTTTAAAATAGCAAAATATTGTCTAAAAATCACAACAGTAACTAAGTCTACTTTTATCACTTGTTTCTAAGTACTGACCCAGGACTGAATCTAGGATCCAGTCCTGAAATCCCAAAAGTAATCTATTGCAAATAACTTGAAACTTCCATTGAACTCAATGCATTATTGTTTTTACAATTGTGTTGCCTATTGCAACCACTTTCTACAAAAGCCAATTGCATATTGCAAAAGTATTTATATAAAGCATCTCATTCTGAGAAAGTGTATTTTAATACCTATTGTTGGTTCTAAAATAAAACCAGCATATATTTTTTTAGATATAAACCATTGGTCTAGAGTTCAGTTATTGAGTGTGTGAGACCATTTGCTGACAGTGTATGCAACAAATGCTGTACACTGTCCTCTGATACTGCCTTACTGCTCGACCAAGCTACCACTTTAGAGAGTAAGGTTATATCTAACTTTAACCTCTGCCAAACCTCTGGGGACTGTGGACTCTGTACACCCTGTACCTATTTGGGAACCGTATATACAGAGCCACTTTCTCACACCAAGTTTATGCAAGGGTCCTCGCAGAGTGCATGGAGAGAGGCCGGTCAGCCATTGTGTTGAGTCTTGCCTCCTGTCTAACAGAGCATCTGAAGGTAGCGGGCACAGGTGAGTTGCCAATAGTCATGGGCGAGGATGAAAGTCCCCCACGTTCTGTCGGAAGTGTAGCAGTGTTTTGTTCCTGAGAGCTTCTCCATCGCACAGTGTCCCAGAGTCTGAGTAGACTGAGGGGCTGTCCATTCCCCATTTAGATGTGATGACTTGTCTGGCAGCGCATAGGGTAAGTGTAATAGCCCTCCACCTATCAGAGCAGAGTGGGTATGTAAGCAGGTTTGGATGCCCCAGCAGTGTGTAGCTAGGAAAGCGGGAAATATCGGTCTAAAAAATAGTGTCTATGTATTTTGCACTTCTTCCCAGTATCTAGTAAGCTTGGGGCTCTCCAGAGCAAGTGTGTGTGTCTGCTTGCCTGCTGTTGCACCAGCAGGTGTTAGTGTTGTTCTGTGACTATTGTGCGAGTCTAGCTGAAGTGTCCTACCAATAGTAAATGTAAAATGTAAATCCAGTACTTGTATAGCGCACGAATCACCCCCAAAGGGGTATCTCGGCGCTGGGGGCCGTTGGGAAGATTAAGCGAGCTATTGCCCAGAGTCGCATGGTGCTGGGCAGACCCCTGCCGCCGGAGCCAGGGATAAAACTGTGATCCTCAGCGTCCAGTGTCAGTCGCCCTGGCCGCGGCGCCACACCTCTCCCTCATTTTCAGCAGGGATTCTTTCCCTGCAGCATTTATGGAGGAGACGGAGGTTCTGTGGAGAAGGACGACCCATTCTTCAGGGGTGAAGATGTTTCCAGTTCCTGTTTGCAACATCCTTTTCTACAGGGGATTTGCTAATGACCTTAGGAGTGTTCAAAACATTGTATATGTTGCAGAGTAGGCTTTTATCATCTGAATTGGTGAAAAGCCATTGTTTGAATTTTGTAATTGATCTGGATGCGGATGGAGGGTTGGGTGACCAAGTGTCTGACTGCGGCGTAGCACCAGTATTTGTTTCAATGTAGTGGAGTTGTAGAGATCACCAATTTGCTTGCAGTTGGCCGTTTGTCCCATGTGGAATTCAGAACTAGTGGTTGCTGGCGGGAATGTAGGATTACCCATAATGGGTGACATGGGGCTAGAGAGGCCCTCTGCTACCCTCACCTTGTCCCAGGCTGCTGTGGTTGCCTGTGTGATGGGTAATACCTAGACATTTGTTGGGTGATGTTTTTCGGGGAGTCGGGGGACTTCCAGATATGGATCCCTGCAATGGATTGGTCAGTGTAGCACCAATATTTTTCTGTAAGTAGTCTATTCCATTCCATTATGTATCTGAGCTGTGCTGTGTGGTAGTAATGAATAAGGTGAGGGATACTCAGGCCGCCAATGGCTAGAGGGAGGCACACCCTTTTCCTGGCCATCCAGGATCGCTTACAGCTCCAGATATAGGCTTCTATCATATGTTGGAGTCTACTGAATTGCAAGGGCCGGCGGGTTCAGGGTCAGAGTCTGCATAATGTATAGTATCTTGGGTAGCAGTGTCATCTTTACTACTGCTATCCTACCTATCCAGGAGAGGCCCTGACTTTCCAACTCTGTAGGTCTTCGCGAGCTATAGGTAGGAGATCCGCTTAATTTCTCTCCACTGTTTCTTGGAGCGTAGGGAGGATCGTGAGCTCAAGATAAGACACCTCATGGTTCACCCATGGGAAAGAAAAGTGGTTTCCAAGTTGTTCTTTCTCATTCTGTGCTTTAGTTAAATTGAGAGCATGTGTTTGGTCGATGTTCTTGAAACCCAAAATCTTTGGGAAGGTTTAGCGGTCGCTCATGAGAGCTGGGAGGGAGGACTGAGGTTGTGTCAGACACATCTTTACGTCTTTGGCATATAGGGCTATTTCTCAACAGCCAAAAGGTATGCCCCTAATTGATGCGTTTGTTTGTTTCCTCGCTGCAAATGGCTCCATATAAAGTAGGAAGAGGAGAGAAGATGGGGGGCAGCCCTGGCAGACGCCCCTTGCTACTGCGAATGGCCTGGAGGTGAGGCTGTTTACTCTCACTTTAGCAGTGGGGTCGCCATATCTGCTCCACAACAACTTCAGGAATCATGGTCTCAGTCCCACTCCCTCCATGACTTGTCGAAGGAATGGCCAGTGTCCAGCGTCTATATACAAAAACAGCACCTGAGTGTTTGACTTAGAGGTTTGATCTATGAGATGAAGAAGGCGTTTGACTTTTTTGCTACACCTTCTTTCTGATATGACGTCAGCTTGGTCGACCTCCATTAGACCGTGCTGCCAAAATCCCAGTGAACAGCGTGGGACCAACATTTAATAATGAGATGGAACGGTATGAGAAGCATAGCGTGGGGATCCCTTTTTGGCTTGAGTATGATAGTGATCACATCCTCCCAAATAATGGCAAAGAGTGTTCTGGTTTCACTAAAGGAGTTGAATAAGCATGCAAGGATGCAGGCAAGTTGGGAGCCAGATAAGTTTTAAAATGCCTGGGGTGAATCCGTTCGTTCCTGGTGCTTAGCCGTATTGCAGCCTAAAGATAGCCGCCAGTACCTCATTCATTCAAATATCGGTTTTGGAGAAGAGTGCATCTCTTTCTGGTAGCTGTGAGGAGAAATCCACAGATATCCTGGGACATATATTTTCTGTTGAGTACAGGGTCTTGTAGTAGTATTCGAACGCTTTGGCAATTACTGTCGCTAAGGGCATTGTGGTTCCCCGTTGTGTGGATCACGCCGATCCTGTTCCTTTGGTTGTAGTCCCGTTGGTTATGGGCGAGTAGTCAGCCCGCCTTGTTGCCGCCATGTAATATTATTATTGTTTAGTACCGAGCAAAGCGTATTAGACTCTGTCCCAATCCAGGGCTTTGAGCTGTTTTCTGGCCAGTGTCAGCTGCCTGTGTGCTTTAGGTGCCTACCTGATGATATGCCTACTCTAGCCCTTCATGTTGGCTTCTAGGGTGGCCTTTTTGTCCCGTCTCTTTGTCTCGTGTAGATGGCTAAGAATGTTCCCCTTATTACTGCTTTCAACGTTTCCCAGATAAAAGTGATGGGTGTGGTCGGTGTGTTGAATTGGGAGGAAATGCCAGATGGCCTCTTGGACCTTCTTCTGTGTAGAGTCATAGGCAAGTAATTTGTCATTCAGCCACCATTGGCAGTAGGGTGTGCTGTGGTCCGGTATGTGGAAGTTTATCGTGATGAGAGAGTGGTCTGACAGGGCTGCTGCTTGTATTTCGGTCTGACCTTGAGTTGTGACAATGTTGGAAGACTAAGAAATAGTTGATTTGAGCACAAGTCTAATGGGAGGCCTGGATGCGTGGTGGTTGAAGCGCCAAGCGTCCGTGAGCACTACATGTTTTAGGCATTGAAGTATTGTGTCTGTGAATTCCCCTAATTGGTCCTGTCTTTGGGCCATTTTGTCTTGAGAGTTATTATGGGCTAGGTTGATGTCATCCCCATCACTGTCTTGGTCCGGGGATGCTGCTAACAGGGCATTAAGTAGAAAGTGATGTTGGTGCTCGTTGAGTGCATACAGAGTAGAGGGGGTGAATGTGATCGTGTTCACCAATATTCACAAGAAGGGAATCCTCCCAAGGAGTGCTGCTTGGGTTTGTGTGATGTGGCCTTGAAATGTGTTGGCCAGCAGTATTGCTACTCCCGCTTTTTTACTGGGCCCCAAAAAAAGGTACAGCCTGTTAAACCAATGAGGCTTCAGTCTCTTCCAGTCGTCTATTGATCAGGTGTGTTTCCTGTAGGAGGGCGGTGTTGCTTTTTAAATCCCCTAAGAGTAAGATGAGGGCCAGTAATTTTGCTGGGGCATTAAGACCTCTAACATTATGACTCAGTACTCTGATCATACAGTGGTGGCAGGATTGGGAAGTGTAGTGGGCACTCAGGAGCAGCTCTGCTGGTGGTACACAGTGAAGGTGTGCTATTGCTCCTGTTTGTGGAGTTCGGCTCTGGGTGGGACCCTGTGGGTGGGTGGGAATGTTAATTGAGGTGAGACAACTCGTATAATAACAACTCCCACCCTGGGAGTCCTAAGTTGGTCTGGAGTTTGGGTCATAGTATCCGGTGGAAGGAGGCGATTTCCACTTTCAAGGTGTGTGGCTGTCTCTCTGTCTTTAAGGTTTGAGGGTGTGTCTTCAGCGGTGCCTGCTTGATGCACATTAGTAAGGTCACTAGTTTCAGTCCGGCTTTCCGTGGGTGCCTCTTTGTGTTAATTTGGTATGGTCTATGAATGGTGGGCGATTCTGGTGAGTGGTCCCATTTGGCGTCTTGGCCCTGAAGTTGATGGAGGAGCACCAGGCGCTTGCGGCGGCTGTCGCCGTGTGTTGTTTTGAGGGTACTCCTCCTTGTAGGGTGTCTCTCTTCCCAGCAGGCTTGCGTGGAGAGCGGCCTTGTGTTAGGTTCTTGTGTTCTGTGTCTCCCTTGTTAGCGTGCAGACACAGAATAGAGTTGGCCTGTTCCATGGAGCCTACAGCACACGTTTCTCAGTTTTTGATCCCCTGTGCGTGAAGAAAGGTGGTCACATCTTTGAGGGTACAGCGTCTTTGAAGACTGGTGACGGACAAATCTTGATAGACTAGAAACAGATTTTAGTGCCTTCAAATGTAATTGGGCCTTGTTCCCTGGTTGCCAACTTGATGACCTCTTTCACACAGTAACTATGGACACATGTAAGGGTGTGTCAAGGTGATGCAGTGGATGGACGGCCAGCTCTAAGTGCAGTCTAAGATTTCTTTGTCAGCCAAGTCGGGGTGCATATGGCAGATGACAGCCCTCCAGGTCTCTTGAGTCCACCTGAAGAGGGATTCCTTTGATCCGTATATTGGACGAAGTGACCTGTTCTCTAGATTTTCTAGCTTGATTTGCAGCTCCTCTTTGTTTCTGCAAGTCTAGGAGTTTGCGCCGTTGAATGTCCAGTTCCTCTTCCCCGGCGTCCCGGCTGGTTTCCGAGGTGGACAGTACCTGGCCTAGTTCGACACAACTCGTCTGATCACTTTGATGTAAAGGCGATGTCCTTCTAGAGGGCTGCTACGTCCTCCCTGAGCTTGTCGAAGAGGTTCGTCATGCACCATCGAGTGACTGGAACCATTGCGTCTGTTTCAACCTTCTCTATGGATGGGTGTGGCTATTAGTGAGGGCGCTTTGTCTAGCAGGTCTTTTACTGTGCCATCCCTCTCTGTTTTATGCCGCCTTACTTGTGTGTCTGATGCTCCACTGGGAAGCCTCTCTGGTCGTGCTTCTTTCAGGGTTCCCCTGGTGTACCACTTGGGCTCCTGCTGGTGTGGCGGATACTCATTGCTCCGCAGCCTCCACATGCTGCAGTTCATTCTGGTGGTGCAGGGTGTGGCCCCTAGGAGGTCTCTGTCCTGTGACGTTGTATGGGCCTTGTTGTGAACGTGCCTAGAGGAGAATCCGGGGGGTGGCTGTGCTGTGGTGACCCCCTCTTTGTCTGGGGAGCAGTTGTGTGGCTTGGTCAGTGGTTCCAACACAGGGGACCTCTGTGTTGCCTCGCTGCCTTCCTTTGGCCAGAGTTCCGGCCCCTCGATTCTGCCACGCAGATGTGGGCCACAAGGCTGCCAGTGCTGTTGCACCAACTCTGTGCTGTTTGGCCACTATTGCCTGGCGGGCCCTCATCGTGTCCTCTGGGGCTAAGAGGCCTCCTGAGGGGGAAGGGGCATGTGTGCTCTGTCATGTGTGGCTTGCCGGTATCGGGCAAAGGAGCTTAGCCGTGCCACTCCTACCCCGCCTCCATCTTAGCTACACCATGGACTTTGTTTTCTTTTAAGCATGATTCTCTACAGTTATTTAACACTTTCACCTCATCCGCTCCCTATAACTTGTGTTCTGGTGACTAAATCAAAATAGAGCCAATATAGAGTGCATGTACCACTCCCTTTGGAGAGTGAATGCCCTGTCTCCCATCATTGACCCTTAATGATTGCATACAGTGATTGTGAATTATTGTAATCCATCGATACTACTATGTAACAGTATTCATTGCTGACCGGCATGCATTGAGACCCTCCTTCAAGGCTTTATCCTCTGCTGCTGAAGTGAAGCTCTTTTGCCCTGTGTCAACTAGTAAGGACTGCCGACTATGCTGGGATCTGCAGAATACTGCCCGGCCCTGTCTTGATTTGGAAGAAAAATTATCGAGGTTTCGTTAACGTTTTCTGTCTCTATTCTCACTATAAACGTTGAACTGCCTTGCTCAGTTTCTCCCACGCTATCAGTCTCACAAGGCACACAAGACTGACTAGTTTTGTGAATCCTGAACCATTAATGGATCTGACGTTTACTGGGGTTCTGCTGTGTGCATCTCCAGACTAAAATCTCTGTTCTTCATAAGGGAGAGTCTAGTGAACTATATGATCAGCAGTAGTAAAACTGTTTTCATAGTATAGAGGCATACATGATAAAACATTGTAACATATCTGTTCATTATTAGTAAGGGCTTGTATAGTGTTTTTTCCTAACCCAATCTTGTGCTAGTTGTGCTGTGACATTTTAATATTCATTATGCTTCCCACTGACATGTCTGTGAAGTTACTGGGTTTTTATTGTATTATGGTTGACTTGCGCAAAAGTGTACCATTTAAAACGTGTCTGCACTCTTTTGATTGAGTTTGTATTTTCTATATTAAGGATACCCACGATGTCCCCAAAAAGGAAGAGCTGAAAGATTTCATTTTACAAAAGTAAGAGGAATTTACACCATTTTTTTAAAAACTGCTTGTTAATCTATTTGGATGGTTACCAGAAAGCACTAAATATTCATTCATAAGATTCTCCATCATGGTGCTGTTAATATAGCAACACTATCTATTTTTATTACAGATTTCACTTGTTCTATCTGGCTTCAGACTTAAACCTATTACACCTAAAATCACCAGTTGCACTGTTTTTGTGACAAAAAATAATGAAAGACCTTTGCTCAGTGAGCTTTATTTGATATAGATCCTTTTCTATTCACATACATTTAGATCAGAAAGTAAACAATGTCTGAGAGATGTATACTCTTATCCCAACATTAAACTCTTCACTCGAATTGTAGTCCCTACCTCCCGTGTGTTTGTGGTTTAAAAAAAGTTGCCTTGTTACTGCACTCACTTCCTATAAGTCTCGTGTCCCCTTTCACATTGGCCATTTCACAAACACCACATTTACGTTTGCAATATTAATTTGTATGCCTCGTCTATAGACCACCTTAGCAGTCTTTTCACCTCTCACATTTGTTTTCTTAGTTGATTTTTTCGGAGGCCCGGAAAGCTGCAGTTTCCTACCATGGGTCCTCTCTTTTTTTTTTTTCATGTGTTTTTGTGCACTTTTTAAAATGTTACCTCTCCGAGATTGGTGTCTACCATCTTGAAGCAGTAAATGCTGCTGCGTCCTTACAAAAACATGCAGAAGCACGTGGACACACAACTCTGTTATACTCATCATCCTGTGGCAGCCTATGGCTTTGTGACACTTGTGCAAGTGTCATGCGTGCTAATATATATGAACTTGTCAGAGAGTGTGTATTTTGAAGTAGTGTTCTCTGCGACTGTATAATCCAAATATTTTTGATTTGATTGACTTAGAATTTGTTTTTCAGATATATGATGGTGGATAATGACGAGGATGAGAAAACCCATAGGCCGCTTGCTCCAAAGGAGGTGAGAACATTCCCAAACCAAGACCATTTGACAGAGAGGACAATATAATATGTGAATTGTTCATATTTGTTCAGTCTTGTCAAATACTATTTGTAGGCCAGTTTCTAGTCCATTTAGGAACAGATTTCATTATTATGCCCTCCAGGTTGTGGCTTAGTGCTTAGATCTTGCGCAGGTCCATTTTTTTTTTATTTTTTTTTTATTTTTTTAAAGCCTTTGATAATTCATGAAATGCTCCTGTAGAATGAGGATGTTGACCTCTTTCTACAGAAAGGAATCTGTAAATCTATTGATAAAAGTGAAGAAAAAAAAACAATCTGGTTACATAATTCTAAATAAAGGTGCATTAGATGACCAACTCCTTTATACAAATACGTAGAAGTTTGAATTCAGAGACAAAATCTCTCCAATTTACTTCTGTAAATGCATCAGACATTATCCGGCTGTCCCATATTTGGGTGCAAGAGGTGTTTTGAGACTAGGTTTTATACCCCAAACCCCTTTATTCTGTTTTTGTCAAACGTAGGATGAGAAAGATTAAAGTGTATTTGCGTAACTTATGCAAGTCGTTAGTGAAGTAAAAACAGGTGACATGTCATATCTATTTATAATCAGCCAGAATGTTCATAGAGCTGCAGTCCCAACCTGTGAGCTTGGCAGAGTGCACTTTCCTCCCGTAGCTTCGTACGCTGATTTCTTTCCTATGATGCTTGGATCTTGATCAGACAATCTGAATCTGTTTTAAATTTTTCTTTTGCTTGAAAAGTGCCCAAATAATTTTAGGGTCAACTGTAAAACTATGATTGCAGACAATGGTACCATGTATTGTATGTTCAATGCTCTTTCATAACGGCTAGTTGCATGTTATCATGTTGGCAACATTGACTGTATCACTATTTGCTTCTTATGTTGTGCGTCTTCCTGAAAATTGAACATGAAACAGTTTTTAAAAAGCCGAAATAATTTGACTGGAAGTGCCTGGTACAAAAATAAGTTAGGGGAGTACCACTACCTTGAGAAAATGCACATGCCCATTAGGAGGGTACGGAATTTATCCTGCTCTCTCCAGTTATGCATCAGTTTTAAGATTTTATGTGCTCAATGAAAACTATTTCTAATGCTAAAAATCTAATTTTCACCAAAGGAATGGAAACAGCTGGAAACAATAGTGCTGCTAATAAAGGACAAAGTGCACACATTTTCAGCCTCATCCATTACCATAAAAGAAAATTAATTTATTGATCTAATTGAAAAATCAACGAGATCAAGAACAAAATAACCAATTCCCCACCTGCTCCAGCGTCAACAAAATGGCACATAAATATACACTGCACTAGACAGTCCAGATATTCTAAAACCGCAGTACAAAAAACAACCAATCTATCCACCTTTTTCCTCACCCCCTCCACAAGCTCCTCCCAAGCGGATAGACGTCTGCTAGCCAGTGTCTTCAGTAGCATCCAGCTCCCTCCGATATTGTATGCTATTCAAATCAGCAAAGCATTATTACAAGAGAATGAGGTTCTGGTAGCCTGGACCGTTTTCAACCATCTTAGTACCACTAAAGTATTGGAGAACAGTAACTAGAAAAAGATGCAAGACCGGGTTGAATTTTTTTTTTTTTTTTTTTTTTTTAGTATACACCACATTATTTTAAAATCTTGTTTTTAGGTTTTATAATTACATTAACATGCATCAAAGAAACAATATATTCTCAGATCAGAAATTGAATCAGAGTTGTTTAGTTTATATCAAAATCAAGAAACAAACCTACAGTAGTGTCCAGTTACACCATTATCAATTGACAGTCTTCATCTGCTCATTCAGAATCTCATGAATTCTACCTACATCATACCATTGGACTATGTGAAACTCTGACGCAGTAACTATTCCTTCACCTCCATCTCCTTCAATCTAAGTCCATGTAGGTGTCCCTGATATAGAGTCATTATCTGCCACCTGCAATCCGGTAATATAATCTCTGAGGGGGCCCCAGATGTCCTTTGGTCACAGTCTCTGCACTTGCAAGGACAGGTACATCACTGCCTTTTCATCACAGATAATCGAATCTCGTACCCAGTGGAGAGTCCTAGGAATGGGTCCCTTAAGCCAGGCTGTAACAGTTCGTCACCTTGTGAGTGTCCATGCAGCCAGCTTTCATCTGTTGTGGGCGATATCTGCTACAAAACCCAGTAACAAGGAAAGCGGTGTACATGTCAATTGAGTGTCAGCAATCTCATTAATAATAGAAACTATCTCAGACCAAAAGGCTCTGTTCAGAAGGCAATGCCAGGCAAGGTGCATGAAATCTTCCAGGTCTACTGAGCACCTGCTGCATCGAGACGGTTCTGTTGCATCTATTTGATGGAGGCGTTTATGGGTATAATAAACTCTGGCTGAAATTAAAGTGTATGAACCTATGTCATTGATTTATAGAGACTTCTTTAATTTGCTCACAACAGTGCTACCAGGTCTTAAGAGGCAAGGTGATCTCCAAATCTACAGCCTATTGTTCTAAATTCACATCATAAGACGCCCGCAGCATCTCATCAATCATCTGATATTATCTCATCACCCATCCTTCAGTGTAATGGACAAATACATCTGTGTCAGGTGCATATTCTTAGAATTATACCGGAAGCCCGTCCATAATACAGAAGCTGCATGTCATAGCATAAAATATGCAAACAGGTTAACTGTATTGATCTCACCCAAGGAACATAACTGTTCAGTCTAAGCAAATAGTTGACCGACTGCAGTTAGATTAGACACTTCAAACATAGCCTGTACTGATTTTGCCATCTTAAGGGCTTAAGATGGATTGTCAGCGGAGTATATATCTGAAAGCCCTGCCCGCTTTGCTGCACCCAGTGTTTACATTGTACTGTTTCAATTTACGTCTCCTGTCTGGGTAGCTTAGTAGCCAGAATGGTGTTCAGTGCTCCTGCGTCTAATTGGTCCCGCCATAGGGCGATGTGGTGCAGGCCACTGTGTATTTATCAAGTAGATCACGTAATGTGCCTGCTCTACAAGGAGGCATCTCTTCGGGTCTGAACCAGCAAATCCCACCTGTTTGTATGATTGTGTGAGTCTTTCCCAGTTCATCTGGGGAACCCTGCCCTCCACATGAGTCGGGTGTGTAGAGAACGCCTACCTTGTCAAAAAAGTGTTTACCTGGGGGAGTAGATATATTTACAAACCGATTGAGGAGTTCAGGGATCACCTTCATCTTTATCAATGCAACTCTGTCATGGATATTGGAAGAGTGATCCACCGCTCTACCTGCAAAGCAAGCTTCTTCATCACCAGCCAATAGCTATCACGTAGGATCAACTCCTTATCACTATTGACCAATATACCCAGTTATCTTACTGAGTTTTCCTTCCAAGTTAATGGAAACCTTGATGCTATTCTGCAAGTGTCCTCTGTTAGAGGGAACATGTCCGACTTTTTCTAGTTAATGCACAGGCCAGAATAATCGCCATATCGGGCTATTTCTTGTATAATGGGATCTAGATTTCTCCCAGTGTCCTTGACAAACATCAGAATGTTATCTGTATACATAGATAGCAAATATATGCGGGTAAGGAATGCTATGCTGCTTCCCGAGTGCTTTTCATGCAACAGGGACGCAAGGGATTTGATTGGGAATCCCTGTCTAGTCAATCTCCTCACTCACAGAGCAGGTGAAATATAGCAATTTACTTTCGCCTTGATTGTCGGTTCAGTTTAACAGCTCCACCACTCTTATGAAGTAGTGCCCTTGGCCCATCCTATGCAGTATGATGAACAGAAACAGCCATTCAAGGGAGTCAAAGGCAGTCTCAGCGTCGTGAAACACAGAGACCACCTGTATCTCTGCTCTAATACAATGACTGATCCACAATAGTGTACATAAGATATTAGATGTGGCTCTACTGTGTATGAAACTCAGCTGGTTCGGCGACACTACCATAGTCATTAATTGGGTCAATCTGTTGGCTAAGACTCTTGCTAGTATCTTTTTATCTGCACTCCAGTGATAACGGCCTATACGAACCCAGAGCTTTAGGATCCTTCCTTTGTTTCATAATGATTGAAATCATGGCCTCCTTTATGGTTGGTGGGAGAGCCCCTGCCTCGTATGCCTCTTGATACAAATCTAATAGTCTAGGGGCCAAGAGGTTCTTGAACTCTTTGAAAAATTCTATTGTCAAGCCATCCACACCAGGGGCTTTACCACTGGCAAAACAGTCAGTTTCCTCCTTGATCTCAGTCAGGTTTATTTGGGTCAAAAGAAATTCTTGCATACCTCCCTCTATTCAAACCAGTGCGACTTCATCAAGGTAGTTAGCTGGCTGCTCTGGTGTGTTAACTTGGAGGTATACAAAGTGTCCTAGTTTGTATGAAACTCTGTAAGCATCAATACCCATAATGGGGGTATCTGTAGTGGAGCGCAGTGTTCGCACTACTGTTCTGTTTTGTGTCCCCTTAAATAGCCAGACCAAAGTCCTAATAGGGCATTCTACCTCCCCTATATGTACATGCCTGGGCATCCTTACCAAAGTTGGCAACCAAATTAAAGTCTCACCCCCCCCCCCCCCTTTAATCTACCACTCTCGCACCCAAATAATGTTGGTCATTCCATTTGTGGTAGTGTTGCACAGTGTTCTCAGAAAAGTCCGGTAAGATAAAGTTAGGGACATAGGAAGTATTATCAGACAGTCGTTGCATAGTCAATGGAAAAGCAGAGTGTCCTATGTGTCAACCTCACCATATATGCCATAGGATGCGAAGTAGTTGGTGTTTACCCTCCATTTAATGGCAAATGAGTTGATACCTCCAGTCAGTAGATTCCAACATCTTCTATTTGAGACTGCTGGTAGAAAGGTAGTGCAGTCCCTGATCATGTCAAGATTAATTACGGGAATGCTCTGTACCTCGGTCTCCCGGACTATCTTCTTAATAGACTGCAGGTGGTGCAGAACTCTGCGACGAGACTGCTACTCAGACTCCCACCAAGGTCTCATGGCCCTCACTTGAGAGCCCTTCATTGGCACCAGATAAAAAAGAAGGTGGTCTTTAAGGCTATGGTCCTAATGCACAAGGCCATGCACGAGACAGGCGCATACTATCTTAGTGAGAGGATCATCATCTACACTCCAGCTCGCATGCTTCGCCCCTCCTCTGCACACCTTGAAAGAGTGACCCATATCAACTGCCTCAGAAGAGGTGGGAGATCCTTTTCCTACCTCGGCCCACTCTATTGGAATAAACTTCCATTAGACCTTTGTCGAGCACACAACCTGGATATCTGTAAAAGGAAACGAAAAACCTGGCTCTTTAACAGTTAATTCAGGTGCCATGGTCAGTCTCCCACTGCCCAGCGCCAGGACACTCTGCTGAGTAGCTGTGCACTCTATAAAACAGTATAACATAACATATAACAAACATTTTGATTAGCAGTGGAAGGAAATACACTATCAAAACAAGGAAATAAGTAAAGGCAATGTAAGTGAGGAACTTAATTAAGGCGAGTAGGATCACAGGGTGGGGATATTCTGGTGGCGATAAGGAGGGGATAAAGGCCACCAGTACCAACAAGTCCTTGAAACTTGTAGTCTCCTGTGTGTGATCATAGTGTACTTGGCCATTGTGTGTGTGAACCTCTGTTCACAATGAAGAGGCTAGAAATTGGTCTGAAATTTTGGAGACCGTGAACAGTAAAAAAACAAACCCAGAGCTCTCTTAGATAATTGGTTGCCTGGTAAATGAATTAAGGGAAAAATCTGAGTCCAAACCATAACATCTCTATTGAGCTCAGGGATTTAAAACACTGTGAGCGACTGAAACAAAATAGCTCACTTCTTCCTCTTCGCTCAAAGTAGCCAGAGCATGGCATTTCACAAAACCAGCTTGTTTTGAAGAAACCTAGTCCTTCAATGGGGAGGATTTGTGTTTTTTGCATTTTGATGAAATAGTTCCTTAGCATCTCTGGTATAACCGTAATCTAGGATGTGGCTCTGTTAATCGCAAGTGCCTAACACTGTGCCCAGTTTTTACTGGCCAGAAGAGCGGCAGGTAAAATTAAGTGTAGGATAGGCTGCAGTTACAAGCTCAACCTTACCACATGCCTGACCCCCACCTCTTTGTTGGTGTGGGGGAATAGAAAGCTTCCTTTTTGCTTCCCAGAGTCTACCCTGCTCACTGATTCCCTCCACAGCCTCAACCATAGCACATTATCGCCACTGTACTCACAAGGGAGCAGAGTTGTCCCCGGAATCAGGAATCTGCGTATCAGAAAAGACTCCAGTAATTCCTTGTCTGCATGTTATTCCTCCTTCAAGGGACAACAACTTGTAATTAAATGCTGGGATTCAGTTTCCAACCAGAATGGGTCATTTTGGACCAAATTTGCATACTTGTACCTTTTAACTAGTAATCAGGGCCTTGTATTGGTGAATAGAATGGCATTTTCATTTAACTATCACTTAAAGATAAGGGGCCAGATGTATGGCCCGCAAATTAGCGAGTCGCAAATTGCATCGCATCTGCGACTCGCTAATTGGCATGTACAACAGTGTCTCAGACTCTGTTTGCGATTCCTAATGGGGTTGCAAATTGCATGCCTTATTAATATTGATGAGGCAGGCGCAATTTGCGACCCCTTTAGGAATCGCTAGCAATTCACAGGGATGGCGGCCTGCTGGGGTTAGCAGAACACCATGTCTGTGACTGCTTTTTTAATAAAGCAGTTTTTTTAAAAGGGAAACGGAATACATTTAAAAAAGAAAAAAACTTTTCAGTTTCATTTTTTTTAAGGGCAGGCAGTGGTCTCTGGGAGCACTGCCTGCACTTAAAAAATATTTTCCCACATACTCACAAAGGGGAAGGTGGTAAATTGCAAGTGTTTTGCGGCCGCAAAACATCAGTACATAGCTTGTTGACTTGCTATTAGGAAGGGACGCCCCTTCCTAATAGCGAGAGTCGCAAAT
The DNA here is from genome assembly GCF_964204655.1 of Triturus cristatus. NCBI lineage: Eukaryota > Metazoa > Chordata > Amphibia > Caudata > Salamandridae > Triturus > Triturus cristatus. Next base: position 328,886,950 of record NC_140580.1, read on the forward strand.
TCTATTTTGCGAGTCAGTGACTCGCAAAATGGCATTTGTACATGCTATTACCCTTTTTTGCGGCTGCAAACGGGAGGATCTCCTGTTTGCGGCCGCCAAAAAGGGTCGTACATCTGGCCCTTGGTGTCCTTTCAGATGCTCCTTAAGTATATTAAAAACAAAATATTTCACTGCAGATGTTTTGAGCCAGTTTTGCTTTATTACCACTTTTGAATGTCTTGTGAAAACCATGGAACCATGTTCGCTAAAATAAGCATACGTCCAGGGTTTATTGTAATATCACAAAAATTTTATTTGATTTCCACTCACATTGATTAATCTGTAGGTAGAGCTGTTGACATTTGGATGGAGCTTATAAATGACGCTGTCTGCCAATGGCAATCTGTTTTATCACCATTTATTTTATTTCTGCTCTGAGAAACATTTGAGCTACTGTTTTCAGAGGACTGAGGTGCGGATGACTGACCTTTCTAAGCTTATGACGATTAAGACTTCAGTATCTCATTTGAAAAGTGGTTAACCACAACCTGTGAATGCACAAGAAGCGGGTTCACAGCTTAACGGCTTTTAATGTTGTGGTACACTGTAAAGCTATGGCTCCACTTTATAAATACTCTTGTTACTTTTTCATAAACCTTACAATGTGGCCACATTATACTGCATGACTGGTCCTTCTGATGAATGGGGATGGGTAGGTCAGCCCATTGTGAATCCTGTGGTTTAACATCATTAAGGCTGGGGAGTGAGGGTGAGCTTAACTGAGGGAGTTCAGCGGCAGCTGAAGGTAATGGTGCTCTCTACCTCATCCTCCTCAAGTGAGCCAGCTGCAGCTTGCACCACTCTGTACTTGGCAGAGAGGTTGACTCATGAGAGGCATGAGATGATTAACTAGGGGCCAAAACCTGGGGCACAAGCACACCCAAGTATTTTGCACAGTATTAAGTCTTTCTCTACTGTAATAACAGTGAGTTTGGACTGATGGCGGCCACCCTCACTGGTTTTCTCTGACATAGCAACTTTAAAAATATTCAGTGTGGGCTTGAGTGCCGCAACGTTCCTTGCGTATGGTTGGACTGTGTCCCAGTTTTAGGTTGCAGCTGGTTGCCCCATCTATGTATTGCACTCTGCTTGTTTTTTTTTGTTTGGTTTTTTTTTAGCAGATGTAATACTAGTTCTAATTAGGAATATGTTTTCATGGAAAATAGGGATTTTATATATTCATCCATTGTTAATGGAGAGGGGCAATTTCAACGAAAGTGGGAGTTTCAGTGTGAGTGGGGAGTGAGAGTGTTTGGCAAATAATGGCTTCACTGTTTTGCTAACTTGTAACATCTGATCGAGGCATCTAGCGCAGTTTCCATAACTTAGAATTTCCCCCAGGCGCCAGTCTGGATCCGGAGATTTTTCATCAGTACCTCTGCGCGCCGGGGGACAGCGTCGCATGGTTCTGCCCTGTGCGCTGACGTCTGTTTTCTTCTTTCCCACGCTGCAACGCGGATCCAGGAGAAGCAGTCCCTCAGGCCGCCTTTTTTTTTTTTTTTTTTGCCTTTTTGATGCCTTTTCGTGTCCGGTACAGTGTGCCAATGCCTTTGTGTTTCAAGGTGTGCAAGGCCTGTACGCGACAGATGTCGGCGACTGATGGGTATGCCATTTGTATGTGGTGCTTGGGCGAGCACCACGACTTCGAGAAGTGTGACGCCTGTAAACGGCTGAAGCACAAGTCCTTGCGGGAACGCTGGATGAAATTGCTGTCGGCCCGGATGTCCCGTTTGGAGTTCAAGCGGCGTCGCTCCCCTTACCATGCTGGGGCTCCTGCGTGGGGCAGATTGCGAAGCCGTTCCAGTGGACGCCATTTGCCCTCGGCAGGTAAGAGTAAAAAGTCAAAATCATAGAGGGGGTCGGCGTCACGTGACCGTGACGCTGGTGCCTGTTCCGGTCTTTCCCGGACACGGCTCAACAGAAGTTGACCCCCACCTAGCCACCACTTCCTGGTGAAGGGGCGACTAGGGCCCAAATGGAAGCCTACTATCAGGCTTTACGCGCCATCTTTGGGTCAACCCCTCTCCCTAGCACTCCTTGGGCCCCACAGAGGTGGAAGGGACTCAGATCGGGTGTTCGCCAGCGGGTCTGCTCTTGGCGCCGATTGGGTGCCCTGGTTCGCTATCTGGAGTCGCTGCGATGTCTGGAAGCAGTCCAATGGGGCTTCCTATTACGACGTCTGTGGCACCCGCAGCAGAGGACTTGTCTCTGCCTTTCCATGCCGCATAGCGGTAGATGTCGATATGACGTCGTCCCTACGCCGTTCGGCGCCTGAGACACACTTTTTCCATTTCCTCTACGAATGGAGGATGAGGCCACTGCTGTTGCCACTTCCCCAGTTTTGCAGGTGGATGCTGCACCTACTGGTGGAGTTGCGCATTTGGATGCTCATGTCCAGCCTCAGGCAGGAGGTTCTTTGGACCTTGGAGGGCATGTTAGCCTACAGCCGCCCCCTACCTATGATTTACTGTCTCCCCCCAGAATGGCGACGGAGGCTAGTGCAGCTCTTGCTAGGGTCATTAGCAAAGCTGCTCACATTTTAAATTCCAGCATCCTGTTGTCTCTGCCTTCGGATCCCTTGTTGGAGCTGCTCCATCAAGGCAGCACTAATGTTGTGCCTTTACTGCCCATTCGGTGAGTCGTTATACGACATCCTTCTGGGTACTAGGGGCAAGACCCTCATCAGGAGACTCTGGAGGGTGCCATTGCACACAGTCATCGACCAGCTCCAGACGATCCTGTCTGTCTGTCCCTACACTCTAGGGCTGGTTGTACAAGCAGCATCAGCTTCGCTGCGTTTGCATACTCCTCCATTGATTCCACCAACTAGGGAGTCCCGGTGGTCGGAGACAAGTGGCTTGCGTCTGGTAGTTCGGCCCTCAGATTTTTAAATACGTCCTGCTTGTTCAGACAAGCTTCTTTTGCCCTCTGGGGTTCTGTTCACTGTCTCCTTCCTTCTCTTACTGAAGGACCTAGAGCTGACCTCGCTCAGCTAATTCAGGATGGTTGTGAACTGGCCAAATTCTCTATTCGGTCGGCCATGGACACAATGGATTCCGTGGGCAGAGCTATGGCTAGATCAGTAGCTCTGAGACAACATGCTTGGTTGCGTAATGGCAGTTTCCCTGACCAATGTTCAGGAGAGTCCTGAAGACTAACCCTTTGACGGGATCACCCTTTTTGATAGCCATGCTGAATCTGCGGTCCAGCACCTCATGGCAGGCAATCTGTAATTGGGCATTACCCTGCTTCCTTCTTTTTCCAGTGGTCCTTTCGTTACGGACCGTATTGTTTTAATGGTAGTTGCAGTGTTCGCACTACTCTTCTCTTATGTAAAGCCTTCAGTCTCTGGGTTTGAGGCTTTTAATTCCCAGATATCTGGGTTCAGCTGGATAGCTGTTTTGTCTTTGATTTCCATTTTCTCTGCCTATGAGCTAGTCTCAAGAGATATCCTCCTCCCTCCTTTTTATGGGGATGTGACTTACCCTATGTGGGGTATGAGTTGGTTATTGTATAGCTATTCTCTCATGCCACATCAGGAATTCTTCCTGGGTGGTATAATACCTTGCTGAGGATTCAGCTTGTCCTCCTCGGATTATTGTTCTCCAGCATTACCTCTGGAAGTTCCCATTGTCTTTTCACGATGCGGGCTTCTGGCGATATACGTTCGCTTATTTGTCCCTCAAGGTGTCAATGGCTTAGTAGTGATGGTACCTGCCTCTGATAGTGCGAACTACTCCAGAGCATTGTTCGAATCCCGCCACGGCTGGCTTCTTTGAGGCATGTTACCATATGCAAACCCTTCAGGCCTTTTAGCTGTGATTGCCCCCTTGGCCAGTGCCTCTTGGGAGTATGTTTGTTTTCTTCCTCTTCACAAACAATATCTGTTCCTGTTTCAGTTCTGGTACGGTGTAGTGGCAGACACAGGATTCTTCCTGCTCCACTTTGTAAACCAAAACGTTGGGCTTTGCTTGTTTTTTGTGGTCCGTCTATTCTACAATCCCTTAGGCATGGTAGTGCTTATGTCTTTCACTTTCCTTTCTCAGTACAGTCTTATGCCTGGTTTCCCTGGTTGGCACTTAGACCTAGGCCAGTAGCGGTTGGTTGTGTGCAATGTCTTACACACCGTGTTTCACAGGCATTTCCCATGCAGGAGCTCAGATCCCTCTGCTGATGACTTCTGGCCATACGTGGTCTTTAGCAGTCTCTTTTCGGAGCATATCTCTATCTCTAAAGACCTACTTTCCATAGGGAAAGCGGTTTTTGTTTTCCCAATAACTTTGGTGCCGGATGACGAACTTTGCGAAATTTTCAAAACTCGTCGAGCGCTCCGGTCAGCTCCTGTCTTGGAAGTTTTGGGGTGGTTCGTCAAGTGGGGACCCAGGAAAAAACGGCTACAGCCCGAACTGCTGAACAGAATTACACCAAATTTGGCAAAAAGGTAGCCCCTGTGGCGGGTTTTAAGTTTGGGAATTAATTCCCTTTCAATCCTGAGGGCCCTTGGGGGCCAACTAGCCCACCAGGTACCTCCAAGTAGGTGCTGCTGCGTTGCAGTGAGGTGGTCCAGGCCACGCCCCTATTTACACCTCTCTGTGGTGCTTACTGGAGGTACCTGGTGGGCTAGTTGGACCCCAGGGACCCTCCGGATTCAAGGGGACTTAATCCCCCAACTTAAAACGCGCCACGGGACGCTTTTGCACAGTGGTGAAGGGAGGGGGCGGGGCATGAGGTGACGTGTGCAAACACGCCCCCTGGCACGTTGTAATTTGGGGGATTAAGTCCCCTTAAATCCTGAGGGTCCCTGGGGGCCAACTAGCCCACCATGTACCTCCAGTAAGCGCCGCTGCGTTGCAGAGAGGTGGTCCAGGCCAAGCCCCTTTTTACACTTCTCTGCAAAGCAGCACTGTGGCGCTTACCTGGGGGGCTAGTTGGACCCCAGGGACCTTCAGGATTCAAGGGGACTTAATCCCCCAAATTAAACCACCAGGGGGCACGTTTGCAGAGTGGTGGAGAAAGGGGGCATGGCCTTAGTCTACCTCTCACCAATCCCACTGCGTGGGGCTTACTGGAGGTAAAAGGTAGGCTAGTTGGCCCCCAAAGGACCCCCAGGGTGAAGGGTACTTCAATCCCCATCCAAGAGCGCGCCAGGGAGTGCGTTTGTAGAGTGGTGGGCCAAGTGGGCGTGGCCTGGTACGAGTACTTACCAGTGCTGCTGTGTGGGAGTGACTGGAGGTAATAGTTTGGGAAGTTGGCCCCCAAGGATGTCCTTGGGGGTCAACTACCCTTCTTGTTACCTCCAGTAAGTCCCACACAGTGGGATTGCTAAGACTTCTTCAGAGGTCATGGCCCCCTTTCTCTACCACTCTGCAAACGTGCCTCTTGGCGAGCTACGGGATGGGGGATGAAGTCCAATTTAGTCCTGAGGGTGTTTAGGGGCCGAGAATCCCTCCTGGTACCTCCTGTAAGTCCTATGCAGCGGAATTCCTAAGCGTTGGTTGGATGCCCTGCACCCTTTCTCCACCACTCTGCAAACACGACTACTAGTTAAAGTAGCATATGTCTGCACCTCTGACTTAGAGGTAGTTTTAATCCCCCTGCCCTATTATGAACTAGGGCCTTACAGAGGAGGTCATGCTAATCACAGGGGTACTCCAACGCATAGTGTTCCCTAGTGTATGTAGGTGTTTTCACTGTATTCTAAGTGTCTTTTAGCATAGCACTGGCTCTAGGCCTGGTTAGTCAGTCAGTTACCACCAGTACCCGTCTGAAAAAGTTGTGGGCACAGGATGATTTTGCAACAAGGCCTCTTTCAGCTCCTCTGTTGGTTCTTTCTGCACATGTCTTGCTTCTTCCTGCACTTTTCTTCCTCTTTGTGGACTTCTGTTGCTTCTTTCTGCATTTCTTTTGCTTCTTTCTGTGCGTTTTTTATTCTTTCTTCACATGCCCTACCTCTGTAGGCATAGTTAGAAACTAGAATTTAAAAATCCTTTGAAATTCACTTAAAAAACCATAGGTTTCAGGCACGTTGCAGGTAGAAATTAGCATTTAAAAAACCTTTGAAATTCTCTGAAAAAACCATAGGTTTCAGGGGGGTTACAGTTAGTTGGACATTTCACTCGTACAAAACCAGAGCAATTCCCCCGTTCTAGTTAGTTCAGCTAACTATATGTATGTGTGTGTGTGTCTGTGTCTGTGTCTGTGTCATATATACATATATACATATATACATATATATAACCTACTGGCGGTCGCCAGTAGGTAGTTATAGTTAGGACCCTGTTTCCATAGGAAATCCGCAACATTCTATTTGGAATAACTTTGGCGCCGGTCGACGAATCCTCGCAAAATTTTCAAAACTAATGGGGCGCTACGCTCCGCTCCTACCCTGAAAGTCTCGGGGGGGGGATTCGTCAAGCGGGGGCTGAGTAAAAAGGGGGGTCCCAAAACGCGTTTTCCCCATGCATTTTTCCATAGGACCTTTAGACACAGCTACAGCCCGAACGGCTGAACAGAATTACTTGTAATTTGGCAGAGAGGTAGTCCTCAGGTCAAGGAAGTGCCTTTTGTAGGTCTGGTGTAAATCTGTTCAGTAGTTCCTGAGAAAATAGCATTTAAATCAATATATATATCTGTAAGCGCGCACCGTAAGCTTACCGTACGGTGCCGAGCGCGAGCGCGATTCTGATTGGCTGTTAGATCTTAGTAAACATTCGAATCGGTCGAAACCAGGAAGTGTCGGCCGCCATTTTCTCTCTCGCACTCGGAGGGGTGGAGGAAAAACAAAGTTGGATATCATAAAAAGGGGGCAGGCTAGTCAGCTCCTAACCACCTAGCCTTGGTTATGGTGTGCCAGAAGGCCATCCAAGGCCCAAAAATATATATATTTTTTTTTGTTGAAAAAACGCCGAATACGCTTACCGTACCGTACAAAATTAATTTTAAAAAAACAAAATCCATATTTTCCCCCCCCCTTGTGCAAAAGGTGCCCGCAGGGCACCTTTGGCGCATGGCATATAAAAACTCAGTGAACATTTAATAGAATACCTTTCAGAACGAAGCGCATAATATGTCCTCCGTGTGCGGACGGTGCGCGAAGGGCATCGTGCGTACATGGCCCATCCAGCCTAACGTGGGCACGCGTAGCGCACCTCGTGCCCACCGTGCGTTCACGGCACTAACTGCGTGAAGTGGGCGCGCACGGCACGAACGGCGTAAAGTAACTTAGCATTTAAAAAACCGTACAAATTCACTGAAAAAACCATAGGTTTCACACACGTTATAGTTAGGAATTAGCATTTAAAAAACCTTGCAAATTCACTGAAAAAACCATAGGTTTCACACAAGTTATAGTTAGCTGTACATTTCACTCGTAAAAAACCAATGAAATTCCACGTTATAGTTAGTGCAGGCAACTATAACTCACGCGACCGCAATCCTCTGCTAATGACATATGTGTCTTTATGAAAAAAAAATATTTGTAATATATGTATAGCTAAAAATTAATGGAAGAAGACATGGGCAAATAAGTGTCTAAATACAGTATTAGCATCAGCAGAGGATTGCGGTCGCGTGAGTTATAGTTGCCTGCACTAACTATAACGTGGAATTTCATTGGTTTTTTACGAGTGAAATGTACAGCTAACTATAACTTGTGTGAAACCTATGGTTTTTTCAGTGAATATATATATATATATATATATATATATATATATATATATATATATATATATATACACACACACACACACGCAAAGAACTCAGTCATAAACCTCCAAAATGCTGGACAGATGAAAAGGACCCAATCTTCTGAGTGCAAGGTATTTATTTAATCCATTAGTGTACCACGCACCGCCATGACGCGCTTCGGCCCCAAAACAGAGGCCTTGATCACATGTATATTATACATATACGTCTCTATGTATATATGGTTTTGTATATGTATACAGGGGGGGTATGTACCTCGGTATCTACATAAGTCACTCTTGTGGCATCCACTGTGGTGGATACACATTTTTTCCGCATTCTATATCTTTAATGCCGTTCTCCTTTCCTTCGGGAAACGGTTTTTGCTGATCCCTAGGATCCAGTACACAGTTCTTCTTGTAAGAAACTTTTTGGCTTATGTTTCCATTGTGCAATGGCTCTTTTTTGCTTACTTGATTTTCTTTCGTCCCTTTCTTAAGGGTGAGGGGTTCAGTTCTGTCCTCTGACAGAGTTTTCTTACCATTGTTTATTACTTATGATGCTTTATGCAGAGACCATTGTTTCTCGTAACAGCCAGATTTGCACTTGCTGCTCCCGCCGTTTTTGGTCAGTCATTGTTGACGAGTTAGTTCTTTTTTAGAACTTGGTGGGAATAGGTCGCAGACCTTCCTTCAATGGCTTATAGCTATGGGATCTAACTCTAAGTTAAGGAATCTGCGGCTAGATGTCTCTATCAGATGGACAAGTTACTTACCTTCGGTAACGATGTATCTGGTAGAAACATAGTCTAGCAGCACATTCTTTAACGCCCACCCATCCTCCCTGCTCTGCGAGGGCCTTTTCAGGTTGGGTTCTTACAACACGGGCCTTTATGCCAGTGGTCTCTGTCTCAATGAGTGTTTGGTCTACTCGATCTCCTTGACCAAGTCAGTACACCTTCTTCTTGTTACCTGTTGCCTTCAGCCCCCTCCCCGTATGTGGGTGGTGGGTACCAATATGCATGCACACTCTTGCACCCTGCTTATTCTCCAGTGAGGGGGGTTGTCATATCCTCCTTCTTCCCTCTCTTTGACTCTGTTACTGTCAAGGGATCATATTTAGTGTGCATTGTCAAACAGTCACTGTTGAGATTTACCATAACATTCATTTCCATTCCTGTTTTATCCATAGAAGGGTATGGTTCTTCCCTTATGTGGGGTTTCTTTCTATGGCGAGTACTCTCCTCTCACCCTTGTTTCAATATCATTTCTTGAGTATTTCTTCTATAATAAATTTCTGATGTTTCACATCACTTGTTGTTTCTTATCTGTGTTGTTTCAATTTTTTTTTTATCTTTTTTGGAATTCTGTAGCCATATCCAGTTTTAGAGATGGCTCCACGTTCTGGCGCGGAAAAGTTTCACAGTAGAAAACTGACGTCAGCGCACCGGGAGGGACTTGTATGGCTCCACTGACGTCATATCCGTGGACTACATCAGGGTGGAGCCATGCAACGCCATACCGCGGCGCGCAGAGGCACTGCTGAAAAATCTCTGGATCCAGACTGACACCTGGGGGAAATTCGAAGTTAAGGAATCTGAGGCTAGTCTGTCTCTACCAGATACATTGTTACCGAAGGTAAGTAACTTGTCCAACACAATTGTACCTCAGGAGTCTGCTTTGCTTCTTGGATTGGCTTTCCACAGAGAGATTGTATTGAAACATTTCCAACTCTTATCTGGTGACACTTAATAGAACAGCGACCGGATTAATGCTTGGAATGTTAGAGGGCTGAACAATGTACGGAAAAGTAAAAAGGTGCCCTATTTAAACAGACATAACATAAGTGTGGCCTTTTTGCTCAATGCTCATCTCTTCTATAAAATTGATGGGGACTTTGCTGGAGAGTAAGGCTCCATGCACAACTCATTCCCAAGGGGTAACTTTCATGATCTGGTGGGGGTAACATTAAAACGTACTTGCACATTAGCAGACCCAGAAGTTCTCTCTTAATTCAAGGCTCGTTATATGTTCACAGGTTACATTAATCAACACACACGGATCCCATTTGAGGACCTGTAGTTTCACAAAGAAGTGATCTCTGTGTGAAAGAAGACTGACTTCTGAGCTGAGCTATTATATTGTAGATTGATTTTAAAATTATTCCTGACCATCCTGGTTTATATATCATTGATGGCACAGAGGCATATGTCTTCACCAGCTAAAGCTCAGGTGTGCACAATGCAGCCGCATGGTATTATTTGCAAACCGTGACCGACATGCTGGGAAACTGGAGTCAACCTATCACTCATGAGTGCATTAAGCACTTTTTTTAATCAACTATTCATGGCTGTCACAGTAAGTATATCTATGATCCATGGACACACCCATTTTGCTGCATACACAATGTGATCACTCACAACTGACCCTAGTGATGCTGACCGGAGGTTACTTCAGACTATTGTGCTCCTGACGTGGGGCGTTGCTGGACATTGCTTTTAAAGGAGAGCTGCAACAGGTGACTATTGAATAGTTTCAGCTAAACATAGGGTCGATGACTAGTGTCTGCTTTGTCTGGATGGCCTTTAAAACTTAATGACGGGGGCATTTGCATCTGCAAGCATTCCTGAACGCATGGAACCATACATGACCATCTGACTACATTTGTAGAGAGCTTTGTGTCTTGGAGACTGATTATATATGTAATCGGAGTAGGGAAACAATGGTGCACACAGACAAGTGAGATTAGAAAAGTCCGGTTACTTGGTGGAAATTAAAGGGTAGGTATCCAAAGTTTTGAATTCATGGACTCAATGTGATTAAACAAAAATCCCACCGTCTATGATATGGCCTGTTGAAGACGGTAGTAGCCTGTTCTTCTCAGGTCTCAGCAAAGTATGTTTTCTGGGACACAAGAATACTCAAAACTTTGGATACTCCCCTTGACATCATAACCAACTGTTCCTGATGGTGCAGACATGTACTACCAAAATGCCTTCCGGTACCTTACAGCTGAATTCTTTAAGTGTCAACTATATGGACCAACAGCAGTAACATAACTAATAATATATTATTTCTTCTGCCTCTCAGTTAGAAATCTACCATGATCCTTGTTATCTTAAAAAAAAAATCCAATTGGAGACGAAACACGTTTACATTTCTAATATGATCAATGTCATGAACTACATGCAAATGCTTGCACTTAACAATACACTTGTTACCAATTGTTGAACAAATAATTAAAGTACTCTTTTATGGACAAGTGATATACAAACCTAGAGATGTGCTTTAATTAACTGTTCACACCTGACTCAGTAGCTATGCCCAAAGATGAGCATTTTATGGGTAATCTGTGAGGTTTTTATGGAAGGTCGCCAGACGTGGGATTCTACAGTTTTTTCCCCAAGTAGTTTGATCCATATTCTTGGTGCAAAGACCAAATGTTTACTTTTTCTTTTACCTAGCTTTTACTTTCCTGGCGCAATTAATGTTTAGAGTCAGAATGTATTTACAATGTATTTCCAAAAGCTTTTCCTTGAGAGAGGCAGGCTGGTCCAGTTGTAGGACTTCATATTTGAAGCTGCATTTAGGGTCACATGTTTGCCTTGATGGTAGAGATCAGATTAGGAGTAATGTGGTTTGAAGTTTGCGGGGATTTCAAATATTGTGCTCACACCATCAGTGTAGAAAGAACTAGGGCTTGCAGAAAGAACTAGGGCTTGCAGAATGAATTATTGGCTTCCTTGAGGATGTGAAGCTTGACTCTATGGAGATAATGTAGTCTATAAAAGTAAGTTCTGTAGATCCTATGAATGTGGATTTGCATTGAAAATTGGCACGTGCCTAGGCTAAACAATGGGTTCTTTTGTAGGACTAAAATGGCAGCTAATCCAAGGGGGGGGCCAGGTCATTAAACCCAAAGCGTTCAAGCATACGAAGTTATCATTGTGAAGGAGTTAGCGCTCCATGCTATGTGAATTGAATTTTAGGAAACTGCCGGACATCAACTTCTTAAAAGCTTCCACGCATGATATTAGATCTCCTCAGAGGAAATCACTTTCACTTATAACTGTATGTCATCTGCATAATAATTGATGTAGTTGAAATCTTTGGGTAGATCCACAAGGCAGGTAACCTAAATGATTTCATCTTGGGATGAGTGTTTAAAAAGCCAACCATTATAAGGTCTGATGACAAACTAAAAGCACATAAAATGATGAGATCATTGTGTTCCAGTTTGTCAAAGCCTACAGAGCGGCACCATTAGATCACCAACAAGCATGGAGCTTATCATAAAGTAATTAAAATGTGTCTGTCTTCATGTTTTTTCTCAGTATGAAACCTAAGATAGTACAAAATGCTCAAGGTGGTAATTTGACATTAGAATTGAGCTCCTGTCACTTTTTCAATAATTATTTCAAGGAATTGCAGTTTGGAGATCAGTTTAAGCTTGGTTAAGTCTTAGCGTTCAAATTTGATTTATTTAGCATTCGAAAATTGTATTTAATTTGCTTTGCTTTAAGGAATGAAGTATTGTTTCCAAGAAACAGTGATGCATTAATGATGGTCGCAGTGAATGGTGACATTTTATTTTACTGCTTACTAATTGTTTTTTTATAGATTCGGAGAATGGCATTCATTTTAATAACTTGTTAATTTTTTAGATTTGGCATTGCTGCTAGCATGGTCTTTGGATTCTTGCTAGTAACTTTTTTCTTTCAGCCATTTTCAGGAGAAAAAAATGAGAACAGTTGTAGCCTGCAGGAAAGCATCCACGTTTACCTCTTCTTCTAGCCCATGACAGTCATACCAAAACGTTTCATAATGAAAAAGACTATACAAGCAAATTATTCTGCTAAGATGTACCAAATCAGAGTATGTGATGGTGCATATCTGCAAGGAGACGAGAAATAGGGATGGTAACAAAATTGTCTACAGATATGGCTAGTCCCTAATCACTAACTATTTAATTTTACTCTTTTAAAAAAAGAATAGAATATATACTGTCTAACAGTGCCGATGAAGGGAAAAGCTGTGCTCTGCGGCAATGTGCACGTAGACCTCCAATCTACCTCTTTCTCCTCCAATATTGTTGCTAACGCAAAGTTATTTCTATAAACTCTCCCAATTACACCCAAATATCCGTGGGCAGCTTATTACAGTATTTTAGATTCCCCTCCCCAGTTTTATCTTTTTTACTGCCAGTGCTTCAGTAACGTAGATTCTGAAGGATACCTCTAACTGCAGATTCCTCACCTTTTGACAATTTCCCATTTGCCAGACTGTATCTGGAAAATTTCAATACAGTGCTCGCGAGCGCTGACCGATCACACCTTCTTGCTCAGCACCGAACCAGAAGTATTGAAGTGGAGCCGCATGTTAAATGGCACCCAGCACGAACGGACATCAGTTCCTTATCCAGTATTAGGGGTGTCTTTCATAGATTTACATGCCTGAATCATTCCCCGTCGTCGAGACGGGAGCCTCCGGTACATAAAAAAGTTATGTCCTATAGACATACATAGAGAAAAATAGGCCTAAGGGCCTCCCCTTAGCAGCCTATCCTAGTCCTTATGTAAAAAGGACCAAACTCTTAGAGTCAGCCAATCAGCTATCACCTCCCTCTAGAACCTTCCTGGCAGGAGCCTCAGTCCCTCAGATTTTCTACCGCACGTTGTGCTAGGGAGTCTCCAACCTGAGTTCTCCTCAGGATTTCTTCAACCCAGATTGTTCAATTTTTTTTTTTTTGGTGACTTTCTTCTTCAAGGATTTCAACGCTGACTACTTCAGGCCTCTTATTGCTGCAGTGAGTGTTTATTTCATCTACAACTCCTGGCATGTCTGAATCCCAGAAGAAAGCCCTTTTCAGGGCTTGCTCTTCATGTGGGAAGAAGAGGCTTCATGTGGACGACAAGCATGACCTATGCTTGTATTGCCTTTATCCGGACCACGTCCCTAAGGACTGTAAAATATGTAGGTCTTTCCCTCATAAGACCTTGAGAGACAGGGAGGGTCGCCTGCTTATCTGGCTGGACAGGCTCAAGGACAGAGAGAGTGTGGTGTCCTCAGAGGCGAGCTTTTCCGGAACCTCTGAAGTCTCCCTGAAGAGGCCGAGAGTTACATCTCCTGGCCCCTCAGACGCTCCTCCTATGAAGACACACAAGAAGTCTTCAGAGGCAAGATCTTCAAAATCTTCAGTGTTTGACAAGGACTCTCTCACTTTCAAGAAGCCTACTCTGTCGGCCACAAAAATTGCGACACCTTCCTCGGCGCAAAAAAGGCCATCAGGACATGTCTCCACAGCGACGACGACCGTGTCCACATCGACAGCGTCGTCTGTCTTCTCGTCGACGACGACTACCCCTTCATCATCGTCAGCAGGTACTCCTATCTCGTCTATTATACTGTTAAAACCGTCGTCGACGTCTAAGTCATCATCGACGACGAAGATTGTGTACCTAGCGCTGCAAGCCTTTTTACCACGCATCCAGAACTCCCAGGTGCTCGTCAGAACGGACAACACCACGACGATGCACTATCTAAACAAACAGGGAGGAACGCGTTCGCTCACTCTATCGCGCGAATCGCAAAAGATCTGGAACTGGCTTGTTCTCCATGGGATCACCCTCAGGGCGGACTATGTCCCGGGAAAGGACAACACCATTGCGGACGCCCTAAGCAGGCAGTAATCCCTCTCCCACGAATGGGAGCTCGACGAGAGTGCACTAACACACGTATTCTCAGAATGGGAAGTCCCAGGAATCGACCTGTTCGCCACCAGGGAGAACGCCAAATGCCCAAGCTACGCAAGCTGGCATCCCCAACCAGAGTCGCTCGGAAATGCCTTTTCCATAGGCTGGTTCAGCGTATTTGCGTACGCTTTTCCACCGTTCCCGATGATTCCCAGGGTCCTCAGGAAGATGAAGGCGGAGCCCTGTACCCTGATCCTGATTGCCCCGTACTGGCTGAGGCAGCACTGGTTCTCGGACCTTCATCGCCTCTCCATCAGGACACCGATTCGTCTAACACAGCACCCGAACCTGCTGACAATGTCCAATGGGCAGGTGCAATTCCCGAACCTGCAATCGCTCAGGTTATCGGCCTGGCTCCTGAGCACAGAGAGTTCTGTCATTTGAACATCCCGCAGGAATGCAGGGACGTGCTAGCAAAAGCAAGGGCGGACAGTACCAACAAAACCTACTCTCTCAAATGGAAACGCTTCTGCGTATGGTGCTCAGAGAAGGGCCTGAGACCACTTCATATCACGCCTGAACAGATATTGCCATATCTCCTGCTCTTGGCACAGTCCGGATTAGCGCATGCATCCATAAAGGTGCATCTGGCAGCAATTTCACGTTTTACCAGGACTTCCAAAGGCCCGTCTCTCTGGTCCAGTAGACTTATCAAACAGTTCCTTAAGGGTCTATATAGGTCCTTTCCGAGACCTCGACTGGTCCCACCGACATGGCACCTCAACTTGGTCCTTAACCAACTCATGAAGCACCCCTTTGAGCCCATTCATCGAGCTTCCATCAAGTACATCTCATGGAAAACGGCTCTGTTACTCGCTCTAACATCTGCCAGGAGAGTCAGCGAGTTGCAAGCTCTCTCCATTCAGGAGCCCTTCATGCAGTTCAAACCGGACAGGGTGGTGCTGAGGACAAATCCCAAGTTCATACCGAAAGTGCCTTCAGACTTTCACCTCAACGAGCCGGTGGTCCTACGTTCCTTCTTCGCAAACCCTACCACGGCAGCAGAAAGGACGCTCCACTCTCTGGATCTCAAACGGTGTCTTAAGTTTTATATAGACAAGACAAAAACCTTCAGAAAGTCATCGCAGCTGTTTGTGGCCTACAGCAGGCCAAGGTTGGGTATGCCTCTAACAAAACAGAGCATTTCAAGGTGGATCTCTTCAGCAATAGCATTCTGCCATGAAGGGGCCGGACGGCCTTTGAGAGACAGGGTGGAAGCACACTCCACCAGAGCGATGTCCACATCAGCAGCGCTGTTCGCTGGAGTGCCGATTTTGGACATCTGTAGAGCGGCGACGTGGAAGTCACCGCACACCTTCTCCAGACACTACTGCCTTGATGCCGAACTTACGAAGGATGCGGCAGTGGGCCAGGCGGTGCTTCGCCATCTATTCCAGTGAGGTGAGCCTTCCAACATCCCGCCATCCTGGTATGCACATTCTTTACTGATTTACTGTTTTGATGTATGCCAATGTTTCAAACTGATATGATAGTAGTGTATTATCTCAAATATCTTTATGGCATGTTACATCAGAAATGTGCATAATGTATTGCTAACTACTCTGATTCAGGCATGTGAATCTATGAAAGACACCCCTAATACTGGATAAGAAACGTGTTACTTACCTGTAACAGCAGTTATCCAGTATTGGTGTCTTTCATAGATTCACATGCAACCCTCCCGCCTCCCCTGGAAGGACTCACGTCTCTCTCTAACTATATTACGCCTACCTAGCTTGGTGCGTACGAAAATCTGAGGGACTGAGGCTCCTGCCAGGAAGGTTCTAGAGGGAGGTGATAGCTGATTGGCTGACTCTAAGAGTTTGGTCCTTTTTACATAAGGACTAGGATAGGCTGCTAAGGGGAGGCCCTTAGGCCTATTTTTCTCTATGTATGTCTATAGGACATTACTTTTTTATGTACCGGAGGCTCCTGTCTCGACGACGGGGAATGATTCAGGTATGTGAATCTATGAAAGACACCAATACTGGATAACTGCTGTTACAGGTAAGTAACGCGTTTCTTTCTTTCCACACCTTTCAATGCAGATCGGAAGCTCCGCTCCATATCTTTGTCTGCCTTCTGAAAAACCCTCAACATTTCTTCAGTGTGGTAGGGAACTGTATCCCCCTCCAAAAACCTAAATGCTTCATACTGAGCCATGACTGCAGGAAGCAGACGTCACACAAAGTGTAACTTTAGTGCCTGGGCTCCAGCTATAACTCTTGAGTCGTACGAGTGCACTCTTTTCTCCCAAAGAGATTCGGTACAGGGAAGCAAAGCTCTAAATCGCTGAACAAAAAATAAGTTGCTTTCAAAGCATTAGGCCACCTCTTGCTCCAATTTGTGGACCAGTCATTAAGTTGCTCCGTGTATGTTCTACTTCTCTATCAAAGTTCCTGGGTAAGTCAAAGTCGAAGTCTAAACACACACTTAAAAAGACTAAGGAGCACTTTACCCCCATCCTGACACTGTAGTTCCAAAGAGCAGGTGCAAGGGCATCAAGATGAACATTGCACCTACTTGACCTCCCTAGCGACAGAACCAATTCCTCAGTTGATCCTGGCATGCCCTAAATTTTCTGGGCTATTAACCCCGAAGCAGACTGGCCTTCAGGGAAGCCATGTTTCAAAATTTCTGTGCAATACAGAGCCCCAAGGAGCCGCAGGTGCTTCTAATCAGATTTGCACAAGCGGGCTCCCCCCGCAACACCATCTGCCCACTTAAGACCAGTTCCTGAGCCCATATTGGCTCTGGTACAGCCTTCCTCACTGGCTGAGAGACCCACAGCAGTTCCCACCACACCAGAGGACGACCCTGTGCCATCACCCATGTCTGATCCCAAACTGACCTCAGCCCAGGCCAAACCAACATCGCGCTATGATTTTGTAGAAGTGCAACCAGTTGTCATTCAGCCTGATTTCAACCTGACACTTCTACCATGATGCAACTACCAACAGAGGCTCCATTCTTGTTCAGTCTCTGACCCTGTGCACGATCTAGGTAGGATTCCTCAAGATACTGATGTAGAAGAGGAGAGATGCTCTGCTTCATCTTCATTATACTGATGATGCATTGTATCTAAGGGCAGTGGGTTGGACAAATCTCCCAAAACCAAACCTGACTCACCACATGGACCACCAATAGAGGAAACCAAGTTAAATGCCCTCAGACATTCTTTAGCCATGGCCTATGACCAAAGAGCCATTATTTCCTTAATGAAACCTTTATTAACTCGTTAATGTCTTCCTGGTAACACTCTGTTCTTGCCCTTCATTGAGCAGACCAGTAGCCTGTCGACATAGCCATGTGCCCAGGTTTTTTTGACCAAACACACTCGAGACCCTCATTCTGCAGACTTTCACTGCAAGGTTAACCCGAACTCTTTTCAGAGCAATTTCCCAAATGGATTGATGCATTTGACAAGATAATGTTTCCTTCTGCATGTTTGTTCTTAAACACTGTAAGCTTGCTGAGCAGTTACACAAGTTTTCTGAGAATTTAAGAACCTCTTTGGAACAACCAATGCATGACAGATAGGATGCAGCAAAGTTTGTTATTCGTGCTGGCTAGGATACTACAAATTGCATTGGCATGCCTGTTGATACCAGCATGGGTTTGAGACCAGCATTGATGAGGCCTACTGGACATCTGGGTGATGTACAGGCACCCTTAATGGATATGGCCTCTGATGGGTCCAAACTTTATGGGGGGAAAAGCGGACTCCATTTTAAAAAGGTAGGTCCAAAGACAACCGAGCTACTGCACAATCCTTTGGACTGCTGACACCAGCAAATGTGTCTTGTAGATACGTCAGAGGGGCTAAGCCTTACCATTCATCCCCCCCCCCCCTCTCTCTCTCTGCGACCCATTTTTCTCCTACGTGAACTAATTTTGTGGAAATATTTGCAAATTCTAATGCAAAAGGTACTTCTTTTGACAAGGAATATTTTCCCCCTTATTTCTTCATCCTGAAAAAGGATGGGGGGGGGGGGGGGGGACGCTGGCCCTTGATTGCTGAATGCCTTCCTATGTAAGGACAAATTAAAGATGTTCATGTTGGCTCATATTGGTCTGCTCTGGGCCCAGAAGACGTGGCTGATGTCTATGGAATTTCAGGATGTGAATTTTCATTTACCACTCTTATAGTCCCACAGATGTTGCCTGCCATTCAAGTTGGGCCAAGAACACTTTCAGTTTGCTGTGGTCCCCATCAACCTTGCCTCAGCCACTTGGGTGGTCATGAAAGTAATGTAGTGGTCACTGCCCATCTTGAAAGATGAGACTACATGTACTACCATACCTCAGCGACTGGCTGCTGAAGGTGCCCGCCACAGTCCATCGTGGGCCATCTCCAAACAGCCAGCCTCAAGACCTCATTGGAATTTTCCATCTAGGAGCTGAAGTCACGCCTGGCTCCTTCACAGAGGATTTCATTCATTGGGGCAGGACTGGATAGGGTGGTGTTTAAAGCCTTCCCTCCCCTACCTCAGGGAGTCTGGGATATTCCGCATATGATCAGTGTTTAGGAGGTCACACCTTGCAGGAAGAGGCTTTGAATTTGCAGTGGTCATCTGATCTACGGCAGACCACTTTCCTTCCTTCACCCACAGCTCATAGTGGTGGCAGATGCATTTCTGCAGGGTTTTTCGGAGTAAAGGGGAGAGCCTTCATTAGATCTATTTGCCACCTATAGGGTTTCTCATTTTATCACCAGATTTATTCAGTATATATGCAAAACCTCTAATTCACGAACTAGTTTTCAGAGACTGTAGAATATAGAACTACGCTGATGATTCCCAGCTGTTTTTCCGTCTTGATGGATCTTCTGCGTCGCAAGTTGAATTTCAAAATGATGCGATTTAATGCTGATTAGATGAGTGCCATTCAAATAAATTTAAATGAAGACAAGGAGGAGAAGGTCCATATTGAATAACAGGACGAACCTATGGAACCAATCTTACTGGCCCACTGAAATGGGCAAAGTGCCCAAACCAACATCAGCTAAAAGTTTGGGTATCCTCATTGACAGCAGTTCAACTATGAATCTACCAATTGGATCAGTGGCATCCAAATGTACATTCTTATTGAAAATGCGGAGAGAAGTTGCATTGCTTCTTACAAAGGAGGCCTGGGTAGTGATAGTAATAGTGGAGATTATTTCAAGACTTAACTTTGCTACCTCAGTTTATTTGGGTCTGCCGGACACTTTTCTTCACAGATTACAAGTAATTCAAAACTAAGCTGCCAGATGAATATTTCAACTCTCAAATTCCACCTGCCATCTTCAAAAACTCTTCACTGGCTTACAGTGAAGCAAATGATTCTTTTCAAAATGTGTTGTAGTGTTTTAAGAGCTTGAGAGGAAAGTGTGCTATTTAGGTTGCCTACCGTCAATGTTTCCTATAGTAGTTAGTCAGTATGAAAACCCTTGTGCTGTGGGGAGCCGCCAACATGAATACAAAATTCTTGAAGAAAAATTAACCTGAAATGCTGAAATTATTTTTTTTATTCTGGCCCAAGACTATAGTTCTGAAAGATTCACGATTGGTTGCTGAATGGCACCCTTTCAGAGATTAAACACTATTTACCAAAGGTATGATCTGCTGTTGGAATCTGAACGGTGCAAAGCCTTTTGCAGTCACTATCAATCTACATGCCGTCATTCTTTCAGTATCCAGTTTTTTTAAACATATAAACAATCTTTGCCATGTTAATCACTTTGACATCTGATTTGTCTGCCTCTCAAGAATCCACAAACGCTGGACACTAGATTTTACCTGCATCTTTAATATTCTGCTTCACAGTATGTTCCTTAGAAAGCAATTGAAGCATGTTGGGTTTTGATGGAAACATGAACTCGTTTTATAAGTTGTAGGATCTGCAGGAAAAAAATGTCTTTGCATTAGTTATTACTTATAGCAATAGTGTGTGTAGAGTATAAGTTACCCAAGGTTTTTCCAATCATCACCACTGTTCATTATTTTCAGGCACCTAAGAAGATGATCCGCTACATTGATAATCAAGTGGTGAGCACAAAAGGCGAAAGATACAAAGACATGAAGAAACCAGAGAGTGATGATATGAAAAAAACCTATGTGAGCTTGAAGCCAGCCAGAAAATACAGATTCCACTGACCCCACTTATGAGCCTAAGGAAACTACGTAACCTAAACCCTCCTGTCTTTCCTGGACTGTTATTTGGATAGATGGCTTTAGTGTGAAAAAAATAAGCGTGAAGTATCCTTGTTGCACGTGCCGGAGCCAATACTTGAACGTTCATAGTGCTAGACAGGTTTATGTGGATTTTTTGTTCGTTTTTGGGCCTACTTCAAGGACTGGAGCATGAACCTAACCACCTGTGATGATGCAAGAAATGTACATTTAGTGTTCCCTTGAGCAGTTGATTCCTGGTAGAAACGTGCATGGTGTACAGTTTATTTAAATTTATATTGTTAGGTTGTTTGAAAATTTGGATTGTGCATGTATGCATGGGGAGCAATAGACAAAAGTATTTCTCAGGTCGTTCGTAGAACAAGGAAAAGGTTTCCATACGAGCACCCCTTGAATGTTGAAGGGGTATATAATGAGGAATCTGAATTTTTAAATTCCCCACCGTGAAGTGACCGTCATTTAAATGCTCTTTTAAACATCTTACAATATTTTAGGGGTTTCTGCTTATGATGTGAAGAATTGTTTGAATTGAGTAGGCCATGGTAAATAACTCTCTAATAAGTAAATGTATTATTTAATCTGTTGCCTTATTGGCTGTTTCATTGTGTGCTTTTAATAAGTCAATATAATGCAGTTTTTCAGAAAGTTGTGTTCTCGTGTTTTTTGGCAGTGCTTCCGAATTGTTGGGTGAAATGCATCCAAAATGTATTATTGTATTGTTCTAATTCTGTTGTGCTGGGCACTGTTTCCGAACTCTGACTGACAGGATTTTGCTATTTCATATTCCGTTTACGACACTGGAACATGTGAACTTGAAGCCAAAATGGTTTCCGAATTATGGTTTCTGCTTCAGGGGCTCTCCAATTAAATTGTAAGCACTGAACCGTCCCGCAGCACACCTTACAGATACCCATCAAATTTTTTCTTCTAGAAGAGCCAGTTGTAAAAATAAAAACAGTTTTATAACTGCCCAGTTCAAAATAAAATGGGCAATTTTTGCATGTTTTTTATGTACAAAAAAAAAAGCTAACTTTAAATCAAAAAAGTAACTAAGTGTAAAAGTGACACGAAAACCTTTTTACAAACCTTTTAAAGGCAAAAGAGAAAAGCAAGATAATGTAGCTAAACTGCAGCATGGAGAGAACCTACGCTCCATCAGCATGCCATCATGCCCTCTCAGTTGCTTCAGTTCTTTCTTCCTCCTAGAGGACAAAGCTCTGCCTTTTTTGGCTTTTTTTCCCAGAATAATCCTTTAACCGCTCTCATCACAAAGTGTTATTTAAGTGTTTTTTTTCTCAGAATGCTCTCTCTTTGAGAAGTGCCCGTCCTGTGGCAAATTAAAAGCTGAAACGGGCCCATGCCATCTGTGTATCCTTTACCTTCCAGACACTCGTCTTCTGAGTGTGAATACTGCCAGAAAATGTCAATAAGAACTCGGAGATACTGAGAAATCAGACTTCCTAGCAAAGAGGTTCTCTGGCGTATCCAGAAATCGCTGTATGGAAGGTCCAGTGAGCATGGAGAAAGGCTCCTACCTCCACTGAGGGAGATCAAGAAAGCGATCAAGGCATGAGAATCCTTGTCGCTCGAGGGGACTTTAAGAACATAAGTCAAGGACGGGTAGAGCTCTTTGTACGCAGTCAAGGTACATGACAGTGAGGGATCCTAGCTATACACAGTAGTAGTTGAAGCAAATTATATTTACTTAATCCTGTAGTCTATCTTGTTCTTAGATCAGGAAAGCCAAGCCCAGAAGGCTGACTCTGCCCTCTGAATATATCAGGGTGTCCTCTACACCTCCTGAAGTGTATACAATGATTGTGCTCTCTGATTTACCACTTTTGTGAAGATTCACTGGTGTGAGGCACTCGTCAACTCGTCCAGTGAGTCGCACCACCACCCTGCAGACTTCTGCTCCATCCTGAAGCCTGTTCTTCCAGAACTTCCTCCTACGCAGAGTAGCCTGATGATCCTCAAGCTCACACAGATCCAGTGGCCCATCTCCATCAAGGTTTGTACTCCTCATAAACACAGGTCATCCAAATTACCTACAGGTAGACATTCTTGCAAGAGATATAGGCTTAGGCATCACCACTTTGACAGTAGATTATTTCACTCTATTCATTTCTATCTTGCATCTGTGACTTCATCCACTTAATTGTCTTCGATCAGGACTTATTGGGGCTGTCCATCAGGAATATGGCTAAAAGCAGATATTCGCACCTTCCATGTAGCACTAGTCGGAGGTGCAGCTAAAATAAATATACCATTCCTACACCCGGCAAAGACCGTAGTCATTTTTTTAATGCTTTATCAAGTCAGCATCCCATCCAATGCTTACTTTTGTGCTAGGCCTTCTGGAGACTGTCATGAACCTCTTCCTAGCTCTGGCATCGGAAAAGGCTAACCCACCATGCCTTTTGAAGAACTACAGGACATCTGAACAGGACGCTCTTTTTCTCAGAGGGTATCCTTCTCTGGATTCAATCATTGTCTCCACATCAAGAAATGGTCTTGCCACTGCACTCTTGTTGACTCTACTTCCAAAGAGAGGCAATGTCTGAATTACCTGGAATACAAAACGTGTGTCACATTGGCTACCTCAATGAAAGCGACAAATATGACTGCTCCAGTTGGGAAAAATGATTGTGGGATTTCCTACAGATATTCGCTGACTGCCTTCCCAGAGAAAGGGTAGAGGACTTTAATGAGGTCATCATGGACAGAATGATGTTCTCAAATCAGATCATTAGTGTTGCAGCATATTCTTCCGATCTGGCTGCACACATATTTCCATGGGTTTGCAACGAGTCAAGCCTGGTGGCTACAACTAACAAATCTGAAGCCTGAAGCGCATCCCCAACCTTGAAAGTTCGGGTAACATTGTCTTTGGATCCCATGCAAACAGGGAAAAGAGCACTGAATGAAAGCAGACTATGTGATGTTGAAAGCCGTTCGATTCGGGGAACAGTAGTACTGGAAATATATCCCAGTAGTGCTCAAACATCTGCAAGAGTGGCAAAAGACTTCACCATATAGGTGCTTAATATTGTGCAGACTTATTACAGTGTCTTATTTAAATCTATTCCACCTGCAATCCCTACAAGAAAACCTCATCTATTTCACCTGGAATAAATACAGCAGGAGCTGGACATCTTGTTGCGAAGTAAGCAGTGGAGAAAGTCCCTGATTTCTAGTCAGGAAGGGGAATTTATTCCTGTGACTTTCTGGTTTTAAAAAAGGGACTCCAGCACAAATTCAGAATCATTCTCTACACCAACTGATTACAAAGAGAGAAATCCTGACCCTCCACCATCTTCCCAGCGTTCAGGAACATGCAGACCTTAATAAAAAAAAATGTTACTACAGTTTGGGCATTTTTTGAAGAGGTAGCCCATTTTTCCTATGGTTTGTGCTCTCAACCTACTTCCACCTTGTGGTGGAAACCAGTGTGAAGCCCATGGGTGATCCAGGAAAGCTATAGATTTCTGAAAAGAAGCAAAATTCTGAATTCAACAAGGGGTCTTGTGTGTAGATCCTCAAGGTTTTCTCAGAGAAACCAACTTGAAATAAATATTGAAAATGAGTAGGAAAAAACTGCCATTTGTGACGTTTATAACTTTTTGTCATGATGGCCAGTTTACAAAATCAATATACTATTACTTCTGCTAAGCCCTTTTGGTTGTGGGGTTATATAGGGTTTGTAGATTCTCCAACAACCCAAGGTACACAGAGCCAACAACTGAGCTGCACCGTACCATGTTTTGTCATTGTGTACAGAGTATAGATCAATTCCCATGGTGAAATATGTAGAGTAAAAATGGGTATCAAGGAAACCTATGTATTTCTGAAATGGGCACAAGATGTGGAGTTTAGGAGCAGTGTTTATTTGTACATCTCTGAATTTGTGGGATCCCCTTATTAGCATATGATATAGAGGGTATTTTTCAAGATGTCTTCTTTCTTGCACACTGGCTTACATTTGGAAGGCACAAATGTAGCGAATTTGGATTGGTAGTAACAAATGTCTGATGAAAAGGGTACCTTACTTGTGTGCCCGAAGCCTACCTACACAACAGGAAATGGGTAAAAACACAACATGGACACCACATTTTTCCACTTAAAACTGACCCTTTTTATGTCTCGCCTGACACAGCGCATGCGCTGGTCTGGCGAGACTTTTAGTGAGGGCTCAAAAAATGCTACCATGGCCAGCCTAGAGCTACAGTGCATGTGTGCGGGCTTAGGAGCAGAGGCACCATATGGCAAACCTAGTCATGCTCATTAAGCGCCCGCGATCACTTTCGCAGCGCCCCTTTGATGTTCTGGTTCAAAGAACATCAAACATCAAAGAACATGTTGTGTTAATGCTTTGCTGTGCCCGTTTGACTTACAATGTGCTTTCTCTTTCCACAAACTCGATGTTTGTGTTCCTTTATTTTGAGATGCTTTTAGTATTACTGTTTTGTGACTTGACTTAAGGAACATTAAGGAAATGTTACTGTGAAACTGGACAATAAGTTCAGTGTTTATTTCTGATCGCAGCTGCTGCTTCATGTCCGTTGCACCATTCAGGGAGTCCTTTCGTTGGTGCTTTCATGAGGACATGATGAGGAAGCTGGAAACTTTTGGCACATTCTCTTTAAAAGCACAGCATGTTGGCGACTGATTAGTCGATTAGACCTATGTAGCGCTTTAGGCCTCAAAGCGCTATGGTGGGTGAAGCAGTTATAACTCATGAAATATGGGGTGCAACTCACAAGGAGGGGGCAGGTTTGAGTGCACATTGGCTGCAATCGAACTCTTAAGATGATGGGCTGTGTGTATCCATTATCAGCACTCAGTCTTCACTAAGTGATCTTGTTTTGTTGTTGTGTCAATGCTTTGCTGCGCCCGTTTGACTTAAAACGTGCTTTCTCTTTCCACAAACTCTGTTTGTGTTCCTTTTTGAGATGCTTTTAGTATTACTGTCACACACACACAACCACACACAACCACACACACAACCACACACCACCACACATGCACCCACACAACCACACCCACACCAACCTCACCCACACACATACCCACACACACACACAACCACACACAACCACACACACACACAATCACCCAACCACACATCCACAACCACACACACCACACACAAGCACAACCACACACATCCACACCCAACCACACATCCACACCCATCCACACCTAACCACACACACACAACCATACACACACACAACCACAACCACACACACAACCACACACATCCACCCACACACACACAACCACACACACACATCCACCCACACACACACAACCGCACACACAACCGCACACACAAAACCGCACACACACAACCGCACACACATCCACACCCAACCACACATCTACCCACACACAACCACACGCACACACACCACACACAAACATTTTGTGCCCTAGCTCAGCCGGCACATAGGAAAACCTAGCGAGCTATGGGGTGGACACGGGGGGTGGGGGGGGGGGGTGGGGGGGTGGGGGGGGGGGGGGGGAGGACCGAGGGAGGGATTGCAAATCCAAACTTAATGGAAGAAGAATGCGAGATCCATGAGAATCTTGAGGGTGAGGGGGGTTAACTTTATAAGCAGGCAGCGGATTTCCCCAATAGACGACCGTACTTGTAAGCAATGTAAAGATGTAACATATGGCTAAGTGGCGCCGCCCGGCCTCCGGGATGTGGGCAGTACGGCTGTGTGTATCGCACGGATGTATGACTGAG
Source organism: Triturus cristatus (assembly GCF_964204655.1). Taxonomy (NCBI): domain Eukaryota; kingdom Metazoa; phylum Chordata; class Amphibia; order Caudata; family Salamandridae; genus Triturus; species Triturus cristatus. Next base: position 328,913,351 of record NC_140580.1, read on the forward strand.
GGGGGCGAGAAATCTGCGTTAATGGCATTTATCCTGAGTGTTATACAGTATATTGGGACCTGCAATAAAAATGGCTTGACAAAAAAAAAAAAATAGGAAAACCTAGCGAGCCTGTACATTTTTTTAAAAGTCTCTGCCTGTTTTTTCTGGGTACAGCTGAAGGAATTGCCCAGATGAATTGGGCTTTTCCTCATAGTTCCTAGTCTCTGGAATGGAAGCTATTTCTAGAGGTTGAGAGTCAGACACAAACATGGGTGAGGAGACCTTTCCCCCTGGCGTATTGTCTGTTTCCTGCTACTTAAACAGATTGATGTGATAAATGTATTCACCCTTATGCCTGTGTGGTATCTCCAGCTTATAAATTACACATGTGATTTGGGAGACTATTTTATAGGGTATGTGCCAGGAGTTTGTCTGAAGAGGGAAGTAACACCAGGACTTCGTCCCCCACCTGTAGTTCTCGCACGTTACTGATTTTTATCATAAGTGGTCTTCTGTTTGTCTTGGGCTTTCTCTAGGTTACTTCCACCTCCTCCCATAGTCTATGCATGTTCTCATTGAGGCTGGTAGCATATTCTAGTAGTCCCAACTGCTCGTCCTCTTCCCACAATTCAGCTGTCATGTCCAGCAGGGTCGGGGATTGTCTCCCAAATACCAGTTCAATGCGACTGTACCCAGTTGACGTTTGTACATGGGAATGCATATAACACTAAGGGAAGCTTTCTGTCCCAATACCTTCCAGTGTCTGATATCAATTTTTTTAAGATGGACTTCATGGGCCTGTTATACCGTTACACAAGACTGTTGGTCTGTGGATGGTAAACTGAGGTCCGAATCTGGGTTATACCTAGGATGATACACTTCATCAATTTAGTGATGAATGCAGTTCCCTATGCGGTGAGCAACTCCTCGGGGAAACCCACTCTTGAAAAGAATGTAATCATCGCATGGGCTACTGTGGTCATACTAGACTGGGGATGGCTTTTGGATAACTTGTTACGTAGTCGACAAGGATATAGTGATCTCCACATACCAATGCTACCAGTGGAACAACCAGGTCCATGCCTACCCGGTAGAAAGGAACATCACTGACAGGCAGTAGTCAAATTAGCCTTCAATATATGGGCTGGGTTGGTAACTTGGGATTTCTCACATGCCACACCGAATCTTCTAATGTCAGAAAACACTCCTGGCCAATAAAATCGCCCCAGCAAATACTCCTCAGTATTGTCACGACCATAATGACCCCCCTGGCTATGAGCCAGATGTTAGACTTGCTGCTGGAAAGGAAGGGGCACCACCTATTGGCTTAGACATTGTTTCCTTTCCTTTCTTTACTTTACAACAGTCCCTGTAGATACTAAAGTTTGGGCCTACCTGGCCACTGGAATACAACACTACCTGTCCCCATGCTAGGGTGAGGTTTTGATCTCCCTTCTGGGCAGGACTGAACTAGGCACGGTTCCCTCGGTATCAGCTCTGGAGGAAGAAACGGGAAAGCATGAGATTCACCCGCCAACACACAGCCGATTATTCAGGCTTTTCTCTTGATGCGTGATTGTCTTGTGACTCTTACCCCTTCTATCTTCACCAGGCTACTTCACTTTCCTGTCCCTCAACGGAGCTGAGAAACGTAAAGTCAGGATAGATAGGCCCTATTATCATCTCTTTCACCATCTGGGGTGTAGCGCTGACCTTTAGGTCTTCAGGTTGACTTTTCTAATGGATAGTGGCTGACGCTAAAGGGTAGGTCTTACTATCTTCCATGAACATGTAATGACTACGGTTTACCTATATACCCACTGCTCAGGTTTCACCTTTTCCATGCTTACAACCGAGTGTCTACACCCTGAATATACCAATACCATTTTTATCAGCCCATTCACTTCTAAGATTTTCCAATACCTTCCAGGACTACCATCTGCCCAGAGGACATCTCATTGGGTTCTGCCGAAGGTGCTTTCTGTGGACAGTTACAGACAATATGGCCCCATTCTGCGCAGTGGAAGCACTGGCGACCCTGATTAGTATCCCTCCCTTGTGACCTAAAGAGTACCCTAGGTTCAGGAAGGGGCTACGGAAAAGGTTTAGGAGTGGAGCTCCTCCAGGTGGGGTTTGTAGAGGGTCCTGTTCTCGGTTGGGTGGCCCTAAAGTCGGGTGGCCTACGGAAGGCACATGCTGTGTCATTGCCAATGCTGACACTCAGTTTGGAATGTTTTTATCCAGGTTCTAGTGGACCCTCGAAGGGCTTCCAGAAACTGTTCCGACAGTATTTTGTCCATGACATCCTCATGGGTGGTGCCCTCTAGCTTGAGCCAGCAGATCTCCAAGTCCTGGATCCGATAGAGTGCCCGGGGGTGAGCAAAGGTATCTGGAAGGTTTCGGAAATCTGAGGTGGGTGTGTTTGTGTGTGTGTGTGTTTGTTTGTTTGTTTTGAGGGAGGAGGCTACCTGCTGCATTTTGTAGGGTTTGTAGTCATCTGCCTAGTTGAGTGAGAGAGTACTTTAGAGTCTGGGTGAGTGAGGTGCCAATGGGTTTAAATCGGTAGGTGAAGATGAAGTGGTGGCATGTGTATCCCTACTACCTTGACTATCTGCTGTCTACCTATGTGAAATTCCTGTGAAAGTACACCTAAGCTTCTCCTACCTGTTCATGTCTCTGTCCTCATGAAAGTCCTGACTAATCCTGTTTTTGCAGCGTGAATCTTTCTGGAGTTACTATGCTGTGCATTATTCCGCGGTCTGGTGGTTGGGTCTGGATTCGTACTCTTTCTTTTGTCTTTTTTTTTTTTTTTTTTTGTAGCCCAGGTGGGCGTCGACGTCCCACCATTTGGTGCACCTCTCGTGACGGGGTGCCATTTTCAGATTCTTTTTTCCACCGTTGGGTCTGGATCGTCACCGTGAAGCTCCAGAGTTTTTGGGCGAAGAAAGAAGAAAAAGCACGAGTTTCATCGAAGAAGAAGTTGAGGAAGACTACAGAAAGGAAGAGCAACAAGCCGGGACGACGAAGAAGGAGGAGAACCTCGAGATCTTCGACGTCCAACGGAGAATGCGCACTCAGGGACACTGAGCGCAGGAATGGACAAAACACCTTTTAAATTCTGCCGTAACTCCCACCACAAATACGCGCAGAAGGACCAACATCCGGTCCGCAACCTTTGCCTGCCAGTTGACCACGAGAGCAAGGACTGCAACGCCTGTTCGGCCTTCACACCGAAAACGCTCCGGGTGAGAGAGAGACAGAGGAGAGCCAACTACAACATGGAGGGCAAGGGGAAGGCCCCAACACTGTACGAACTGGGCCTCTCCACCGACGACGAAGACCATGTCGCCGAAGGACCTGATGACTTCACGGTCGCAGAGACCGATAAGAAAACGTCTGACAAGGTAGGAGAGTCGTCGAGCACTAAACCCTCGACAGGGCCCAGAAAAACAGAGTCAGACTCTCGAAAAACAGTCAAAGTCCTCGAAAGGAACACCGGCGCTGAAAATTTCGACGACCGCGAGTGGGTCCAAGGACGAAAGGACCGGCGGATCCTTCGAGAAGGACTCCCAGGTGCCGAAGACTGCCGAAAGGCAAAGGTCGTCGAAGCAAGGCCAAGAAAGTGGGAGTTTGACTTCGAAAGATAGTCGCGTCGACACAAGCTCCGTCGAAAAAACCGGCGCTCGACATCAAACACGCCTCCAAAATGGAGAAGAAAAAGAGGAGGCTCGAAGCAGAGATGGAGAGCATCCTTCAAAGGAAAAGGGAGTTCGACGAGAAGATGAAAACATTCTCTATCCCAACGAAACCACTGTCGATCATCGTCGAGGAACAGGAGGAGTTCGACGCAGAAGAACTGTCGAAGACTCCCGGAGAGGAAGAAGAAGACCTTTACTATGAGGGTGAAGAATATGAGGAACAACAATCAAACTACGGCTCGGCGCCGTCGACGACGCAGGACCTGGAGTGGCAGGACCTCGATGCCAAAAATCCAGAAGAGCCTGTGGAGACTTACCATTCAAGGCCTTCGCCACCAGATGACATAGGGGCTTACAACATGGTAGTCAAAAGCGCGGCTGCAGCTTTTGGTGTTAAACTGGAGGAAGAAAAGCCTAAAGCAGACTTTTTACTGGAGACACTGCTCCCTATCCAAACTAGGAGCCAGTTCCTCCCCATGCCCCAGAGTGTCATGAACCAGGGGAACGAGGCGTTCAAGGACCCAGCAACATGCAGGTCCATCACACCTAGGACGGAGAAAAAATATAAACACTCCTCCCAGGACCCTCCATACATAAAAGGATCCATCACAGCAGATTCAATCATTGCATCTACTGCCAGGAAGAGGGCAAATGTCCCAGCAACCTCTGGACCACATCCAGACAAGGAAAGCAGGAGGATGGACCTGACGGGGAGAAAAATAGAGAGAAACGCGGCAATGCACTGGCGCATGGCGAACTCCAATGCCCTACTGAACAGGCACCAGTACCAACACTGGGAAGAAATGGGGGAACTGATGAAGCACCTCCCCGAGCAATACCAACAGAGCTGCGCATCTAGTGGAGGAAGGAAAGAATATAGCAAACTCTTGCCTTAAAACAGCGTTGGATGGAGCAGAAACATCAAGCAGGCTGATGGCAATTGGAATAACAGAAAGAAGGCAAGCCTGGCTCAGGATTTCAGGCTTCAAGCAAGAAGTACAGAACAACATCCTGAACACCCCTTTCAATGGAGAGACGCTGTTCGGGGCACCGGTGGATGAAAATCTCACCCAGCTCAAAAAGGAGAACTAAACAGCAAGGTCCATGGGGGCCCTGCAATTCAGAGGAATGAGAAGAGGTACCCCGACACGGAGACCTTACAGAAGAGGAGGAAACCAGCCGGGAACGTCACACCAAACATTCCAGCAGGCCCATCAGGGCGACAATCCCGGGCAGCAGGCCCAGCAGAAACAACACTGGCAATACCAGCCTCGGGGCCAGTCCTTTTGGAGCAGGGGGAACGGACGAGGCCAGAGACGCTGAGGGGGAGACCAACCCACCTCAAAGTGACTTCACACGGGAAAGAGTGCTCACCCACAAAAACCCTCCGAGGGTGGAGCACAAAAGATCAAAGACGAGAGGGTTACACAGACCAAACGCCAACGAACATGCAACACCAGTAGGCGGCAGACTGAGACGTTGCCTTCAAGAATGGGGCGCACATATGGACAAGCGCAGAGTGAGGGGTCTGTGGACTCCAGCGGATGCAGTCAGACACATCAACTACCTGGAGTTGAAGACTGTATTCCTAGCCCTGAAAGCCTTCCAGAAAAAACTGTACAGCCAGAAGGTGTTGATACAAACAGACAATACAACAACGATTTTCTACATCAACAAGCAGGGAGGAACAGTCATTTCCCCTATCCAACCTGGCGCAGGAGATTTGGAGATGGGCCATCCCACTCAAAATAGACCTGCTGGCCATTCACCTACCGGAGAAGGACAATGTGGAAGCAGACTGGCTCAGCAGGCAGACTTCGGCGTCCCACGAGTGGGAGCTCAATGGGCAGGAAACGCAAAGGCTATTCAGAAGGTGGGGTACACCGACAATAGACCTGTTTGCAACACACCAGAATGCAAAATGCCAAAGCTTCGCATCCAGACAACCAGAAAAACAATCCAAGGGGAATGCCCTATGGATAAGCTGGTCAAAAACATTTGCCTACGCTTTTCCACCAATACCACTGATACACAGGGTACTCAACAAGTGCAGGATCAGCAACATGACGCTGATCCTAGTGGCACCACAGTGGGCAAGACAGACCTGGTACTCGCAAATAGTGGAGATGGCACAGGGACCACCACACAAGTTCACCAAAAGAAAGGACTTACTCTCCATGCAGAACGGAGAGGTTCTACACCCAGAACCAGTGAGCCTTGGCCTAGCGGCATGGCTCCTAAAGACATAGAGATTGCACACCTTAGGCTACCTCAAAGCACTATGCGAGTGCTCCGGGAAGCAAGGAGACCGACGACGCGGAAATGCTATGGGGAAAAATGGAAGCGGTACACACATTGGTGCAGGAGACATAAACTGCAAAATAAGATGACCACGGAATCAGCGGTGCTAAGATACCTCACGCACCTACTAAAGGCTAAACTATGTTCATCCTCACTAAGGGTACACCTCGCAGCGATTGTTGTTGCCTGAGGGGAGACGGGTGAAAGTTTCTTTACATCAAGAGTTGTAAAGAGGTTCCTGGAGGGGGCAAAAAGGATAGTGCCACCAAAACGGATGCCGCCGCCGGCGTGGAACCTCAACTTAGTCCTAACGGAACTTATGAAGGCGCCCTTTGAACCCATTCACAAGGCCTTCCTTCAAATGCTAACAATGAAGACAGCCTTTCTGGTGGCAATAACCTCGCTGCGCAGAGTAAGCGAGCTGCAAGCGCTAACGCTGCAAGAGCCCTACATCCAGATACACAAGGACAGAGTCGTAATGAGAACGGACCCACACTTCATGCCGAAGGTGGTGTCGGCATTTCATATGAACCAGACAATACAAATACCAAGCTTCTTTCAGAACCCTACCACAGGTGCAGAAAGGGCACTGCACACTGGACGCTAGAAGGGCGGTGATGCACTACAGTGAGAGAACCAAGGAGCACAGGAAAACTAAGCAGTTTTTTGTGTCCTTCGCAACCAGCTTCCTGGGTAGGTCAGTAACAAAGGGCACCATCGCGCGATGGATCGCACTCACGATACAGTTCTGCCACAAACAGGCAGGGCAAGAACTACCAGAAAGGGCACGGGCCCACTCCACAAGGAAGAAAGGAACAACAATTGCTTTTCTGGCAAACACACCCATTCAAGACATATGCCTGGCGGCAACATGGGCTTCAGTGCAAACGTTCACTAAGCACTACTGCGTGGATATACAAATGAACAAGGAAGCACAAGTAGGACAAAAGGTGCTTCAACATATATTCAACGACCAACGCTCATCTTCCACCCAGCCGCCACAAAAGTGACAAACCGCTACAAGATCGATGCACAGCATAGTGAATCCAGAAAGATTCACGCTGCAAAACAAATAGTTTCTTACCTGTCGGTGTAGTTTTGCAGCTTGATGATCTTTCTGGATTCATTAGCGAACCCTCCCACCTCCGCCAGAAAGATGAGGATGGAGAAGAGGGGGGAAAGACAGAGAATGGAGAACAAAGAGGTTTTGAAAAGAAATATGAGAAAGGATAAAATTGAGAAGAAATACGGTTAATGGCCTAGGGTTCAAAAAAAAAAAAAAAGAATCCGAAGATGGCGCTCCGAGGTGGGACTTCCGCAGGAAGCAGGACAACGTCACGAGAGGTGCACCAAATGGTGGGACGTCGACGCCCACCTGGGCTACACAAAAAATAATGCACAGCATAGTGAATCCAGAAAGATCTTCAAGCTGCAAAACTACACCGACGGGTAAACTATTCAATACTTGCCAAGTGAACCTATATTAACGCCTTCCGTTGCTAGTTACTTGAAGCTCAAGAAAAAGTATCCTTCATGTGCTTCAGTGCACTCACTGTGCTAAATCCAACTCCTTCCAGTTTGTGGATGCAAGTTGGGGGTGTCAGAGAATACCTTCCAAGTCTTCATTCCTCGAACTGAGTGAGCATATGTTAATTGGCATTTGTAAAGTGCGTAATCACCAACGGTCTCTTAGCACTTATGAGAAAATTGCAAAACCCTACCAGCAGTTACCTGTTAGTGCGCCTACCTGGTCAGAGCACATCTTGTACCCAAGCCTGTGTGAACAACAGTGTCTTAAGCTTTTTCATGAATGGAAGGAGAGAGGCATCCCTATGCAGACTTGCCTCGGATGAGCTGAGCTCACGTCCTGGCAAGCAACTCCTTAGGCAGTCCTTGATGTATTCTGGTGCCTGCCCAAAGAGAGCTTTGTGTGTAATGCACAGGCCCTTAAACCTGGCCCGCTTCTTAATTGGGAGCCAGTGCAGCTGCTGCAGAAGTGGTGTGGCATGTGAGCATCTTTAGAGTTTAAAAATTAATCTCACTGTGTCATTCATTACTACTTGCAGCTTCTTTCAGCACACACACTTCCAAACAGCCCTGCTCTCTCCTTGAGCACAGGGATGTAAAACACCATATACGGCATAATGCCAATATTTAGAAGCAAGAAGGAGGGACGTTTAAAAAAAAAAAAGAAAATCAGAGGAATTTATTTTACTTGCATTGATTTGGAGTTGTATGTGGTTTGAAATATCACGAGTCACCCTGCTGAGATAGGTGTGTTGGCACGTATGACATGGAAAGAGGTGCATGCAAATATTCTTTAAGCGCAGAAACACTTTGGTAATGGAGCCTACATGCATAGGGATTCTATCTAGCACTGTAAGTGGGATAAAAATGTTTGAGAGGGTACTCCAAAAAAGGCATGGGCATAGAAGTGTAACTAGAAATATTTTATTAGAGGCGCCGCCTTAGTAATACGAAACACCCTACGTATATGATTATAATACCTTCATCAGCTTCATCCAAATTATTTTCCGGGAAAAATGCAAGTACTCCAGAGGTCCTGCATACATCCCCCCACCCTCCCCCCAAAAAACTCAGTGGGGAGCCACGGAGAATGGCCAATGGGTCAAGGGAAAAGCGGGTCAAAAAAGTTTGGGAACCACGGGCCTAAGCTCTTCATGACAGAAACCGGTGTGGGTGTAGTACCCAACTCTTCTACCTTTGAAACTAAGGCAAACATGCTAGGGAATACTGCCTAAGTTGTCTAAAGTAATAACCCAAACAAATGTCCCGTGGGACTCATTCATTGACACTTTTGCTTTGGAAGTGTTAAAACTCTATTATTAACTTATACCACTGTTACAGATTGGGAGATGGACTTGGACTGGTGTTGTCTGGTTGAGCAGGTCGTGTATCAAAGTAGGGGTTGTCCCAAGAAATGGTGAAGGATCTGGGATGGGTGGTGTCTGTACAGAGGTTACTAACTGGGAGGGTAATCGGGCTGGGGGTTGTGTGTATTATGTTTCTGGAGATCTACTACACTTGGGGTGGATGTTAGTTCTTGGTTCGCTGACCTTTTAAAATGTGTATTAATGCTTATATAGAGGCCTACGATTTTGTCCATTCTTCTTCAACTGTATACTGTGCGAATGATCCACTGCGGTCTTGTTTACCGAGCAACTGCTTAATAAAAATATTTAAAATAAATATATATATATATATTTATTATTAACTTGTATCATTATTTAATGTTCTTGAAAAAGGGTTCAGTACACTATCTTGTTGGATGATGATTTTCTCATTTTTAGTATAAGGACAATATACATTTCCTTATGTATCAAAATGCGTGCAGACGACGCAGTGCTCAGACAGTGAACAAATATACATACGTCATAGAACAAGACACTGACCAGAGTCCAAGTTTGCACATGATTTTATGTCAAATAAACATAAACTGAGATCCTGTTTGTTCATATATGGTATCTCCTGGAAAACCATACCATGTTTTTGAAAGCAACTTAAGGGGATATCCGTGTTTCAACCCATAGTTACTTTTCAGATCTCATCAGGACAAAAGTCGTCTGACTAAACTTCCCTAGAAACTGTGGAATCTTGGGACCTTCAAAAAGGCATACTCTAATACTTGCAAGAATATTAAAAAAAGAGTCTTCATTCTATACCAGACCGCTTGGTTAGTCTAATAGTGCGGGTAGGGTAAACAAATTATTTAGAAGAAGTACACCTGTGTATTGTGTGGAGAAAGTGGTCACACCTACACATAGGCTGGCTGAGGTGGGCACTGGGGACAGTAAACACGACTCTCCTGCCTGTTTTTCTGCTTAGAGCAGATTCTACATTGACGACATTGTCAGGTCTTTTTTAGCTGTTTCAGGATTGCGGTCGGCCAAGTGCTGATTCTACGTCCTCCAGAGCATATGAAGTGGAGGCTACAGCTTCTGTAACAGCAAGAGTTTCAATGATAGTAGAGTGAAAGTCAAGGAAAGACATGACTCTTCCTGTGGTTGTCTGACAATAAATAACATATGCATTGAATGTTGACATCTGCATCAGTTTATTAACCGGTTTTTATACCAAGTGCTGGGTTTACGGCTCACTGTGTATATGGCTGAAGAACCTGGTCCTTCCTATCCACTCTGCCCATGTACTTGTTGTACTCCAGTATATAGGTGGGCTTGTGAACTTTCTGACTGGGGAAGTGATCTCATCATGAATTGGTGTGAGCAAATACACATCACGCCTTTCAGAGAACTTGACTACGGCAGTTAGTTGGAATGCACCACAGTGCTCTGGGATTTTTGGAGCTTCTTACAAACAAGCTCCTGCAGGAATCCGTTGCGGCGACAATGAACGGGACCTCATGCCATTGTGCCAGCTCTGTACAGCTCACTGAATGGCTCTACTCCCGTTTAGACGTTATCCACATAAAGGTTATCATAACCTTTGTGAAAGAGTGTCTGGACAAGCTCCCATACAGTCTTGCCTGTGACTCCTAGCGTGGGAGGGCAACCTACAGGGTTTAGAGTGGAGTCCTTCCCTGTATACACTCTCAAGCTATACATATAGCCAGTAGAGCTGTCACGCAGTATGTACAACTTGATGCCATAGCGAGCTATTTTGCTTGCAATTTACTGCTTGAACAGCAGCTGCCCTTTGTACAGGATCAAGGACCTGCGAAGACGGGTGTTACCCAAACCATGCATGACTTATAGGACTGCAAGCTTCGTTGGTGCACTAACCCCATTTTCAGGGAAAGGCTCCAAAACTTTTCAACGCCTCAAGTGAAGTGGGAGTCCACTGGAGTGCCTTAGACTGAGACCCTGGAGTGCCTACATTCTCCCTCAGAAATTGTTCACCACTCAAATTTGTTTGCTGCACAATTTGCTCAAAGAAGTTAACATCTAAAGTGATGGACGTAGTCAATCGGCTGTATCGACTTTGCATCCAGCATCACCAGTGAGCACCAGAATTCGTAACTGAACTAAATTGAGGAGCTTGCAAGAGAGTACTCCATCTATGCTTGCCGCAACACGTGTCTACTCTCTGGGTTGGTCTAACTTGCTACAGTCACTCCACTGCACAGACTGTGCTTGCGGAGGGACAGCACGACTGCCATCATCCTGTTCTTTCAAATCACTGGAAGACAAGTCCTTGGGTGGAACTCCGACGACTGAAAAATCACTTCCAGATTCTGCTCCATTTTCCTCTCCCTCAGATGCTGTCTCAGTATTTTTGGGTGATTTGAAGATCTAATACTGTCTGGGCATAGCTTTCACCTCAATAACACTATTATAGCAACCGTATAGGGAGGGTGATATGACACAGACGTGGTTCTGTATCGGCCTCGCCCTTTTGTGGAAAACAAAAATCATCATCCAGTGCCTTTGTATCCCTCCCAAATGTCGGCAAATGGTCGACAGACACACTGCGGAGGGGGTGCAGGTGTCAGCCGTTGGCTGACACCAGCACCAAATTGGTTAGAGTCCACCCCAAGAACTTTCTTCTACTATTCATATATCTCAGCAGTGCATCACAGTTGTATATCATAGTACCCCATTATGCCTTCAGTGTGACTAGCACCCATATATTAGTGTCCCATAATCCGATCACAAGCACACCATAATATACGATAACCTTAGACCCCCTTCCAGCGTTAAAGGCCCCAGTCGAGGGCCTTTAACCAAGAAGCGGGCCTTTAATGGCTGGTGGCTATTAGAATATTCTGTCCCTAGAGGGCAGAATGTTTGAATTTTAAAACCAAGGCCTCACGGAGCCCAAGGGGGTTGAAATCCCCTCGGGCTCCGGGAGGCCTTTGTTAAACATTGGAATGTTCATGTTCCGGGCTTCTACCGGCCATTAGAAACCCGGAGCACTCCATTGTTTTCAATGGATCTCCCAACATTCCAATGTTCTAATACACTGGTATCCCTACATAGCTGTTTTTCATCTCAATCCAAGTCATAGCACTACCAGTACATCTCACATATCTGCAGCACTCCTCGCGTGCTACGCCATGGGTCCTCAGTTGAACCACCTGTCAATCTGATGCTGAAACCTGCAGAAATCATTGCAATGCCAACCCTCCCCCTGCTATGTAATCACTGGACACCAGTCTGCTCTGTCGGTCTGCTTAATGGCCCTAAAGCACTCCTCATACCGTAGTACAGGTCCCCTATGCCACATTATATAACTACATTTGCAGGCAGCTGGTGCATTAGCCCACAGCACAAACCGATTCCTGGGTTAACTAGAGAAAAGTACTTAACATAAGACTGGTGCCAAATTAAAGTATTTGCACGCATTTCTATTGTGCAAGGCTGAAATACGTTTACAATGCAACTAACACCTTTCTGACCAGCACAGATGAACAATGAAGACCGAGTAACATGAACATCTTACTATAGAAAAGCTGAAAGATTTAGAACTGCTACAGCAATGTCAAAACGAAAAAGATCTAAATGAAACGAGGCTTTTTATTGATCTCTCTGGCTATCCACTGCAGTTTCATTACATTTTGTGGCAATTAATACACACTAAACTGGGCAAAAAGAAGAGGGTTCTGCCAATACATGCTGAAAACACAGACAATATGGGGCAGATTTACAAGCCCCCTGCACCACTTTTGCGTCATTTTTCCCATGTTAAAAGTGACGCAAAAGTGGCGCAAGGGGCTTGTAAATCTGCCCCTATGTACTGAAAATGAAGATGTTTATTGCGAATTGTGAGTGGCGAGTCACCAAAATTAACATTTTACATGACCCAGGAAATGCTAGCTGAAGGTGGCATGTGAATAGAAAGGTAACCTGACGTGTTAGTTGGAGTATTTATGCACTGCCAGGGTAGATAGCTGATGGCTAATAAAGAAAGAGGATTCCCAACTTGACCCTCCTACCCCAGCCTGGTCTAAAGCGAATGCGTTTGTCCACAGTCTGTGTTTGCTTGTATTAAAGCACACACGAAAATATTCAGCTGCCTCCTTGCCACAACCAGTTACACTGACATAGCACAGCCTCTGACAGACCAGTAGACTTGCTCATCTGCCTGCTCTAAACATAGGAAGACCTAGAGGCACTCTGTAGACAGAGAGCTCCATACCCATGCACCAAGCATTATAAAATGTGTGCATTGACTTCACAAGTGGCAGACACCTGCTTATTGTAAACTTTTCCTCCCTCTGCACATCTAAGTGACGTACAGAAAGAGGAAATCACCACCCTTTTTAAATTCTTTATTACCCAGTAGGAGGCTGCTGATGCTAAGGGTCCAATATAGGGCAGGGAGGTCTCACCTTAAAAGCTTCCATTTTGCTGTGAAAGGCTGGAGCAAGGATTTCAACTCCATAATGTTAACACAGCTCTTGGATGCACCCTAAGAAAATTGAGTCAGGGGTCACAGGCTTAGTTCCAGGGGTAGCAAAGGGCAATCCAGGGGTCGTGGGTGCAACGCCCAAATGATGCCCGTTGGCATACATGGTGCTGTAGAATATGGGAGACTATGGTAGCGGAAAGATTGTCATCATACACCAGCACAACAAGAGGCTTTCACATGGGCATGGCAGGCAGCCCCGAATTGTATGGGAAGGGAACATTGAGAGACCACATATCCTCCCAGCTTGAAGTCTCTTAAACGATTTGATTAAAGGGCTGTGACCTATCCAAGTGGTGAGAGACATTTATAAATGCAAGCTCTGGAGGTAATAGGTGGTGTACGTCATACAACTGCAAACCAGAGTTCATATGGGTGGAAGGAGGGGGTGTTCTCTTTAGAACAATAGTTAACTGAATGTGCTTTGTTGAAATGTATAAAATGGCAATCAATAATTGAACTGGTGAAATGATTTGCCAGGTTTCCGAAGAGACTGATGTAGATTTATATGAAAGCTAATTCGAAGCATTTTTTTTAAAGTGTGTCCTTCGGGGAAAAATTACTCTTCTATCTGCCTGAAATGTTCAGGTGAAAATCATTTGAAAAGTCTTCTCTCCTTTGCGTTTAATGACCTCCGGCATCTTCCTCGTTCCAATGTCTGCCTCCACAAGAAACACCTCAAACAATGTATCGAGGACCAGTGGTTGTCCCAATTTTCATGCAAAAGTGGGGATATGGAGAGCTCACTGCTGCAGCTATCAAGTCATTCCCATGGTGGTTCGATCCAGTCAGTCTCTTGAACAAAATTAATTTCCAACAGTGTGATCACATCTTGTAACAGATGCTTTTCCGACAGGATGGGGTGTGCATATGTATCATCTCCAGATTCACGGCCCCTGATTTCAGAAAGAAATGCCCTACCACACCAATCTCCTGGAACTCAATATGGCTCACCTTGCCCTCCAGTCTTTTCTCCCCACTTTCGAGCACAAATGCATCCTTGTTCAAATCGGCAACGAAACAGTGATGTTTTATTTGAACAAACAGGGAGGCACAAGATCAAGCGTTGTTTCTGTGGGGGAGAAACATCTTGGAAGTGGCTGCTAGGCAGGAATATTCAAATCCTAGCAGTTCATCTCTCAGGCAAGCAAAATGCAGAGGTGAATATGCGCATCAGGCAGAAGTTGTCAGTAGAATCACAAATGGGTCATAAATGGCAAAATGTTAGATGTTTTCTGTGAATGGGGTTTCCCTAAGTCTGACCTCTTCACAGTGCGCCAAATGTGTGTCCAAGTTCTACCAACAAGAGTTAAAGGGGAATGCCTCTTTGATACCTGTCAGGGGCATTTCCTTAAGACATTCCTTCCTATGTATCGGATACCTGCAGTCATTGTAAAACTGACTTATTCCAAAACATGGATGATCCACATTGCACAAGGATGGCCCAGACAGCAGTGGTACACATATCTTCACATGTCAAAACGACTGCACAATAGTCTGTTCACAAATTCAAGGACCAGATTCTGCATCTCGACCTACCATCACTGAGCTTGGCTCTCGAACTCATCCAGTAATGTTACTTTAGCCTGCCGCAAGATTGTATGGACATTCTAAGAGGAGTCAAGGGCATCTTATGTTTATTATATGGAAGAGGTTATGCTTTTGGTGCACTCAGTGAAACATTGGCCCAACAAAATGCCAGGAAGAAGCAGTATTGCTATGCCTGCTTTTTTGGGCTAAATCAAGGTTGCATTGTTATGGTTATATTTTACTGCTATTGCAGCCCATAGAAAATGCCCTTCACAAACCTCTGCTCAGAGTCCTAGTAGGAAGGAACTTCCATGAGAGACTTAAGAAAGTTTACCCCCCAATCAGGAAACCTTCTACCCCGGGGCCCCATAATGTTCTCTCAAACCCATGGGCCCCCTTTCAAACCCAATACAATTCAGAAGGCTTCCCTTCAACATATATGATGGAAAGCTTCTTTTCAAGTTGAAATCACATTTAAACATAGGATTAGTGAGATCCAGACCCTTTGCTTTTATCAACAGAGAGGGAAGAGAAGCTATCCCGGTTGCCTTCCGAAAGTAGTTTCAGACTTCCATGGCAATCAGTTCGTATCCATTACGAACCCTTTTACTTCAGAGGAAAGGTCTCTGCATTAATTAAATGATAAGAGTTCTTTAGTTTTGTCTAGACAGAAAAATACATTCTTATCAAAACAGTTGTCTCTGAATTATGGCCTGTTCAGATAGGCGTTTCCACCTCCAAACAATCTTTTTCAAGATAGATTGTGTCCTGTATTTTACTTTTTTCAGAAAGCAACACATTTGTCAGGTAGACCTAAGGCTCACATTACAAGGGGCAAGCTACTGCATTGCTAAAAAACATTTACAGAGCAGCTACCTGGAGATCTGTCCTTACTTTCACAAGAGAATACTGTCTTGAATCTGAGTCTAGAGCTGATGCCGAAGTTGGTTAAGCCTCCCTTAGAAATTTGTTAGGGTAAAAATAAATGTAAGGCCTTTTGTACCTGCTCATATGCCACTTTTTAAGGGAGAGAGTTTGCATCCTGTTCAAGTCTTATGATTACTAATGGAGATCCCCTGAAAGTAGAAAGTGTTACCTTTAATGTTGGCTCTCCTTCCAACGAATCTCCATTGAAATCATAAGCCACCCTCCTCCCTGCTTCAAGAGTGGAGTTAGGTGAAATATTCTATTCAGCTCGCAGAATTGGAGCAATTTTGGCGACTTCGTGTTACTCTTATAACGCCAAGTTCTGGCCAAAATCCATTAATTGGCACGCGCCATAATTCTTTCTTGTGCGTGGCACTAGGATGATAGGTTAACGAGTGTGAGCTAGATTTGGCATCCCCTAATCCAGTTTTAGGTCGCTAGGATGACATCTGCTGAGATTTTTCTGACACAGTCTGTCATGACCTTTTGTGGGCAGAGGGCTGCTGATAGAGTTGAAAATTTACTTGAGTGCCAACAAAATCAACTCGAGTAGCTGCTAATCTCTTGCGCGCCACGTGGTGCTGATTTTTCATCGCAGAACGTGCTCCTGGCGCTAAATCGCAGCACGAGCATCGCAACGGGCCTATTTCTGCCCATTAGCAGAACTCCGTAGAATCTCACTGAATTTTTGTGTAATACTTCTTGTGGAGTGCTTTGGGGAAAATGACAATCATTTCTTGCCGTCGTACACCGGATAATCTCTAGGAGTGCAAGACCAAGATAACCTGTGTATGACTGCAAATCCCGCTTCTGTGTTTTTGTTTTTTTAAATAAAACCTTTTATTAGTTTTAAAAGCAATGCAAACCAATACACAAATTATTGTCATTTTCCCCAAGGCACTTCACTACGGTATCAACTCAATTCAAAATAAGCTTTATTCGATTTAAAAGATTAAATCATAAAAGCACAATACATAAAAAACAATCACAATTTCTTACAAATACATTATCATAAATAATCTAAAACAATCGGATTAGGTTAATTAAAAGGCCAGTTCCATCAATCACATTGTTTTCCTGCTTCTTATCACACCCTTCAGATATTTAGTTAGGTGGCTAGTAAACACATCATGTTCTAAAAGTTGTAATGTGAGGAAAGCTGGGCGGCATTGTCTCAGTCCTAGCGCCCTTAGTATTGGTACTATCCATCTTTTTCCTTACAAAATATAAAATTTACAAAAAAACAACATATGCATTGTGGATTGAGGTAGATATATCATAACATGGGCACGGACATAGAGATCTCGACCAATCATTCATGTTTGGAAAAGATATTAGTTTGTATAAATTGCCTAAGCGAAAACGGGTCAACAACATCCTATCATATTTCGCTTTAACGGTTAAAAGATAAGGTTGCACTCCTGATTGTAATAATAACCAATGATTTTCTCTAACTGTGGGTTTTAATATTTCAATGGGAAATCTATTGGTCTCCACAAGCTCTAAACAATCTATCTTTAATGATTTCCATGAGATTGTGGTTCTATTAGCTGGGTCATATAAATATTCTGGTTTCTCAAGACCGGCCATAAAATTCTTACCGTATTTGATCCAGGGAATATGAAACACCCTTTGTAACTTAAGACAGTCATTTAGCATGTCCCGATTAAAGCCAATAGCAGTAGTTGACCAAATCTTGTGCCATAATAGAACGGGTTGGATCTTAATTAGGTCTAATATGTATGGCAACCCAAGTTCCTCATGACAGATGTAAGTAACGGTACTGCTTGGGATCGCTAATAAATATCTTGGGAAAACATTCTCGATTAGCTGTAAAGGTTGTGGGTCGGCATAGCCACAAATGCCGGCTACATACATGGCAGTTGAGACACATTTTGCTTTATAGATCTTTATTAATTCCGCAATTGGTCGGTTACCTAGTTTTCTAGCAAAGTTTGCCAATGTTGCCGTTTTTGCAAATAACAATTTTTTGGATAAAATAGCATGTGCCTAGGAGCCCTTTTTTTCCCAAAGAGTATCCCCAAATATGAAAAGTAATTGATGAATTCAACCTTCTTGATGAAAATATCTCAACATTGTACACTATTGCTTCCACATTTCATGACGTATGTTTTAGTGATGTTTACATGTTTATAGACATAAAGGTTGAGAAGCTGGAGACGACTCTTTGCAGCCCTAGTTGTGTACGGGACATTAAAACAGCATCGTCCGCGGACAACAATGCTGAGTTTGGACGATTGCCAATGTAAGGGAAATTCTGGCATTCGCTACTTAAAACAGGACCTAGTCCATTTATATACAAAGTAAAAAGGAAGGGGGCTAGCACACACCCTTGCCTCACCCCCTTCCTGACTGGGAACTTAACAGTATTATTTATGACAAAAGAAAAACAAGCATTTGCAATGCAATAGGTCTCGCATGTGCGAGATTTAAAGCTATTGGCATTGTAAATAAAAATGCCTTTTATTTATCTGTTTTGATAATTAACACATAAATAAAAGGCATTGTTATTTACAATGCCAATAGCTCAAACTCTTGTAAATGCGAGACCTATTTCCAGTGGCGGTGCGTCCAATGGGGGCGCTGGGGCGTTGCCCCACCAATGCCATGGCCCCATTCAAATACTTCGTTCCACTTCTCCGACGCTATTCATTCCAATCAGGACTCCTGATTGGAATTAGCGTTGGAGAATTAGAACGAGAAATGCTGAAGGGGTTGGGAGGGGGTGGGGGCAGGGCTGCGGCAGCACTCAGGGAGTTGAGTGACAGCTGCACACTAGACAACTGCCGCAGCAATAGTGCGCATGTTTGGTTTTGGGCTTGTAATTTCTACTATCAGCCCGAACATGCGCACTAGCCTTCCCCTTAAGAGACCGGGGGTTGCTTCATGCCGCAGCTCCCTGTCTCATAATGGGCAGGGAGTATCCCTGCCCTCAGCCAATCCTGGCGCTGCCATTGCTGTGATTGGCGGACGGGAGGGAGGCTGTCTGTGGGTGGCTGCTTCCTGTTTAGGAGTCGGAGAGTAGCCGAAAAAGCGCGAAATCGGACCCGGTCAGGAGCTGAAGCGGCCTACAGTCTGGAGAAGGTAAGTTTTATATTTTTATTTAACCCCTTCGATGCTGCGCAGATTCCGCCGCTGTGCTGACGGAATCTTGCGCGGGTGTGGTCATGACGGAATGGTTCCGTCATGAGCACAGCTCAACCGTGGGTCATGACGGAACCATTCCGTCATGAGCACCGAAGGGGTTAAGTAAACCCTTCCCGCCATACATAAATGTATGCCTGCATGCCCGCTTCCGACACCGATGGGCCTTTGCTGTGCCTGCAAACCATGTTCTTAGAACATGGGATGGTTCTCCCCTCAGGACTGCGGCCAGGCAGAAGCCTTTGCTGTGTACTGTAAATACCATCTAAAAGACTTTTCTTTTCAGTGTGATGTTTATCTGCGTTTCTCAGGGTCATACATAATGTTCCTCATGGCTAGAAGAGTCTGTATACCACCCAGGGGAGTCAGCTAAACAGTGTGAATACCACTGCTCTATTGAAATGATGTAGTTATATGAGAGAGGGTAGATTTTATATCATCGGGGGCCCCAGGCCCGTTCTGTCCACACCTGAAGTATGAGACCCTTGTCCTTACCCTGCCAGCCTAATTTTTAGGCCGTGTTAAATTGACCAGAGGGTCCTGTGTCACTATATAAAAAATACCCTGGGACATCCTTACCACTCAGCCAGCATAAAACCCCTGTGTAGGCCCTTCTGTTCAATATGTAGGCCTCTTTGTTAAATTGACCATAGTTCTGCCATTTTCCTGTATAACAGGCTGAAGGCAGGTCTGATCCAAATCGTATCCAGCTCCTCTTTCTGTGAGACCTCCAGCTCCAAACTAAGAGCCCCCACCCTACCCGTGTGCTAAGTTCACTATCTCAAAGTTTAACATCCCCCTGGTCTTTCGACATACAATGGGCTGCATCCTGGGCTGGTACATACTTTTAAGGAAGTTGCCACCGCAGATGTGTCAAGCTGATACAGAATCCCTTTACAATACACATTTTTCTGCTTGCACATGCAATTTACGGCAAGCGCATTGCCTGAGATATGAATTTCACCTAGCTCACGTACCACAGTTGCTGGCAAGGGCGTCACCATGTATGGTAAAATATTAGAACCATACCGTAAGTGACGAGGTAGACGTGGCATGAGATGACGATACCGTAGGTACTTCTAACCACCTTAAAGAGTAGAAGAAGGGAGACCACAGAGACCTCATTGGACTAACCCACCCGTCTGTTAGTAGATGGCAGACGGGTCTGGGTGGTTCCCAAAAGCTTTTGTTTTTTGTTTTTAAGATACAATTTAACTTGCCAATATATTTGCTGTATATGCTATGTATGCTATTTTTCTATGCTATTTTATCCCTAAATTGGTGTTTTCTTATTGAGCATTTCATACTTGTATTACATTTACAAAGCTGCTTTCTTTTAGGTTTTAGGTAGGTACGTGAGTATTCTCAGTATTTCAGATCAAGTGCGTTTTACATTCTGAGAACATTTTCCTTGATGTAACTTATGTTTCTCATAATACATTTATAAATGTGTCTTTGAGGTTTCCTGAAGTCTCCCTCTCCATACGAGTTCAAAGCCTACTGATTCATGCGGGGTCACTATATTTGTATTTTGTATTTTTATGCCTTTTTCTTGAAGTTGCACCTTCTAAATAAATCTGTTAAACTTTCAGCCTCAGTTTCCATGCCTCACATATCTGTTTCCTTCATTTTTAGAGCGAGCGTTCCTAGGCACCCCGGCTCAAATTAAGGTGCCCCTTTTGTCCCTAACTCACTCCCTCGCTCACTCCGTGAAGGCTCCAAGAGCTCTGTGCTCAGCCCCCTGCCCTCTTGACCCTTAATAAATCTTCCCTCCAACATTTTGGTGCCGTGTGACTCGGATTGGCAGTACCAGCAGACGGCTGAGACAGATCGGACCGAGAGGACGCGGTCTAAACACTTGTGACTCCTTTCTGACTGAAACCTCAGAGAACAACACTCGGGTAAGACTATGTGTGCTGCCTGACGTGATTGTGTCTGGTGACAGTTTTTGAGAGAAGCGCTTGTGAGACCTCTGCGTTCCTTCTCCC
This sequence comes from Triturus cristatus, assembly GCF_964204655.1. Lineage (NCBI taxonomy): Eukaryota > Metazoa > Chordata > Amphibia > Caudata > Salamandridae > Triturus > Triturus cristatus. Next base: position 328,934,328 of record NC_140580.1, read on the forward strand.
TTTCAGTTTTTCTTCCCTGTCTGGCTGGTCTCGCTAAAGGACATTCTAAAGCTGAGGAAGCTTGTGTGCGACATGGAATTCTGAGCTAGAGAGTAAAGTTAGGAAGTTAGGTGATTTATGTGTTTTTCTTGCTATTAATAGATGTACGTTATTATTGTGCCTCTCGTAGAGCCAAAGGGAAAGACTGCGTCTGGCATCTTTCAAGGGCTTACTTTGCTTCATTGATGTTATAGTTTGTTACCGTGCTTTTATTTTTAAGCCAGGGAAGACTGCGTCTGGCGTCTTTCAGTGGTGCTCATTTTTTATTATTATTGTTATAACGTGCCTCTCATATAGCAAAGAGAGGGCCTCTGTCCCAGGAGGTCAAAAGGGACCACCTGACAGAGAAGGAAGGGTTGCATTTACAATCTTTCAGTAATTATTTATGTGTTTTTATTTCCAGTGCTCCACTGATAATTCAGTGGGGACCCCTATTTCAGTACCAATAGGGATGAGGTTGATTACTCTGGCTCGCGTAGCTAACAAGCTTAGGGGTATCTCCTGTTTAGTGTGGATTACAAGTGGTTTCCCCGGGATGATTTATTAGTTATTATGTTTTCGCTAGTTTAGGCATTGGTTTTTTTTTAGGACTTACATTATGTTTTTTTACTATTATGGAGATGTATTTTGTGTAACGGAGATAGAGTTAACGCCTGTGCAGGCAGGCAAGGAGTTTGCATGATGCAAATCTCCGCTTTTTGCGGGCTCAGGAGCGGTTCTGAGTCCCAGATAAGATGTGCCACTCTACGTCTTGTGACTGGCACATGAAGATTTATGGTAAGCAGTTATCAGACTTCCTCGGCTTTTGCAAGGGACTGTCAGTATATATTTTTATTTCCAAAGACAGTCAACATGAGTATTGTGTGATTATGGTTTATGAACAGAACACCTTCCAATGTGGTTTTCTCTTCACTTCCTGTGTTAAAATGAAATGTAAAGACGTTTATTTTTTGCTATTTTATTTTGAGACGTCCTTCTGTACACATTTAGGCCAGCAGAGGAGAATGCGCAAATAGCGCTGTGGGTTTATATATATAAATAGACGTGTACATAAAATGCTTCACATTTTGTATAACTGAAGTGCGAATCTTTTACGGTCAAATATCTTTTTATCATGGGCCTTTTTTAGCATGAATTGTGGTTGTCTTTTTAAGCATCTGTGCCTGGCACACCGACCTTTCATGTATTTGTTAAGACCAATAATAACTAGGATTGTAACTGGTTTTTATGTCAAAGCTGTTGCCTTTTTGTGAATAAATAGTATTATATAGTTACCCCTTGCCTCCCCAGTCCCTGTCTGACCCATGTGGCTCAGCACCACATTTAATTAGCACAGGTCACTTTCAGATGACTGACCACGTAGTGCACAACAATATATCACGAATTGTTTAACTATTTCCTCACATTTATATTTTGAAGCGTTTACTTGGTGACAGGAGGTTGTGTCTGGCGTACTCTCACTTTGTGCCACGAATACATGTTTATGGAACTGCGTCTGGCAGCTCACATTTGTTTTGAATTTTGATTACTTATTTGGTGTAAATTGTATTGTTTGAATGTTTATTTCTGCAGGGAATGGGAGGCATCTTATCGCATTGAGTTTAACAGTGTCTATGTTTTTTCAACTGCGTGCTTCCAAAAGGGGAGCTACTATCCTTCATCACATCGCATTGTGGTTTCCTATCTTAGGCCTGGCAGTAGCCAACGCCTTTCGACTTCTCTCTCCATATTGTAATGCGTGTCCTCTGTTCTTCTCCTTTTTCAGCTACATACGGTGTACTTTAATAGATATAATGTCTGTCACCTTCTCTCGATTTGCAATTTAGCGTCTCTCCCTCTCTTACCTGGCTTATAGGCCTTTCTCCCTGAAGTGACGCAAATCCTGTTCAATGGGTGCTCAATTTCATTATGATTCATGGTCCAGAATCCTGTGACCTTTGAGAACATTTTTGTAGCATGGGTGGCACTTTTATTTTCTTAAATATGGCCCAGAAGTGACCACAATGCGTCATGTCCTATAGGTCAGAGGCACTTGATAATGTTGTCCTTTTGTGGTCGATAGTTCATCATTAAAAGAGTATAAAAATCTGCTCCTTAGCCCATTCGACGGACTACCCTGCTGCAGTGACCCCTTGGGTCTCTGACGCCTGTGTGGTCTCCTTCAGCCCTCTATCTAAGCATCTTTGGTTGAAGCTCTAATTTCTTATTGTACTTTGAAATGGTCTTTTTCTCTATCCTCTGCATTGCCCTTATTCTAAAACATTATTGCAAAGCACTAATGGTTGTCCCTCCTAACTTAACGTGTGCATTCCTAGCATTGCAGTAAAGTGTATGTTGCATTTTGAAAGTATTTCCATTGACTTAAAATATATTTGCATTACATGAGTTTGTTCTTCACTCCAGAAATGTGTCTTTAAATGCCAAGACTTTGCTAAGACTTCCAGGCTATATATTGAATTTTCTTTTAATGAAAGGGGTTCTTCTTTCATATAAATCAGACAGCTATTTTTCCTATCGTTCACACGTCTATTTTGTCATACTTTTGCAGAAGCACCCGCTCAAATTAAGCTGCCTTGGTGCAGTGCCCCAGGACCATGAAATTTCACCCTTTCATTGCATTTAAATGTATTTTGAAATTGTAAATTCTTGTACGATTAATTTTCTCATTTGAGTGTTTGCCTTCTAGATACTTGAGCGTCATGAACATCTATTTTTGTGTTACTATTTTTGGCTAATTACAATTATAGTTTTGAATAGTCTTTCTGGAGCTAACAAACTGATGAATATATTCTCTGCTGTGTTAATGATTTGATGAATAAAAGTGGCACTTCAACGTAAGACTTTTGTTTTTAGAAGGGAAATACTTACCATTCATCTCTTATTTTGCTTATGGGCCCTCCTCATCAGTAAGAAGTGATAAGCAGGAACATCTGGGTACGTGCCTAGCACACCCACTTTAACTGAGACAGGTTCAACTAGAGACCACGCAACTGGTGCGCGGTGCATCCAGTGAATACTGTGTCTAGCTTCCAAGTAGCTGCCTTCACGACTCTTAATTACGTCTTTTTGAGGAAGGCTTTTACATGCACTTCTCGCCACAACACACAGCACCTATTTGCGTTTTCTGGTTGCTATTACACCCTAGACTTGGCCCAGCATCAAATGATAGACCAGCCACACAAAAGATAGAGTGACATGATAAGGTGAGGTCAAGGACTGCCGTCCCTTACCGCTCAGAGCACAATGATAGAAGATGTAATACCAGGTTAAGTGGAGCTGTTCCTTTTGATATTTTTGGGTCATGGCCCACAGTATTAAAAAGACTAAAAATGCCATCAATATAAGTAATATAGTCTCCTGGCAGAAAAGGAGATACTTTCAGTTTCAAGTGCATATTAATATCTCTCTTTTTGGATGGCCAATTATAATTCACACTGAAGATTACGCCAAATGCTGTAGTACTGAGCAACAAAGTACAGAATAATTTACTCCTAACTGCGTTCCAAATTCAGCAGCAACTGAAGCAGGCACAAGCAGTAGCCCATCATGCTAGGGCAGATCCAGTAAGTGCTGCCACAAAGAGCACACAGTTGGGGTTAGTTAATGGGGAAAATTTTGAAATTGTGTCTCACGGCCAAGAAAGTTAGTGACACTAGACTTAGAGCAACGTAAATGTCGGAGCAGATGGTGAACATTAGACAGAAGATTGGAATAAGCAAGTTAAGACTGAAGACTGTTCCCTTCCAATCTCTTGTGCATGGAAGTGCACAGAAGAGGGGAGATAAAATGATGGAGTGGAATGCACGCTAGATATACCCATGGTTTGACTTCATGGGCACACGTCAAATGCTGCTAGGTCTCCTCAGCCTTTCATCTTTCCAAGTTGGATAAAATAAGTACCATTGAGTTAGGGGAACAATAAAGGTTTGCTATTTTGCACCACAATACCATTCTGTGTAAACGTGCGCTTTACAAAAAATCCATATTATTTTAAAATAAGCTATATTTTACGTACAATTAAAGACAACACGTGTCTGGATATTACATGGTGTTGAAGGGTTAATGGATTTTTGAGGCTGCCTTCAGAAGTTGCATTCCTGGCCGACCACAGATTCTGGGCGTTGAGCCAGGCAGGAAAGGGACTTCCTGTGGTTGGCAGTGAACATAGGATTTAGTAGAAAGAAAACGTATGTGTAGAAAATATTTGCGTCTGTGGAAGAAAGAGAAATAGTTGCCTAGAATCACACAATTTGGTAACGGTGGAAGCCGAGATTGAATGCAGTGTTTCAGATTTCACGTGGTGCAGTTCAGTGAAGGAATATGTATGTGTTTATGTGCAGATGGGTGAGAGGAAGTAAGGATATGCACAGCTGTGTGCAGCCTTCAAAATATGAGACAACCAGAGATTCGTAGGAATAAGATTACCACAGGTAGCCACCACATGCCCCAGTACTAGGAAAATACAAAAGAATAAATAATACGTGCATATATAAAATAGATCTCAATGTTAAAGGACGGTATGCATAGAGTAAGCATTGCTCAGTATTGCAGTGTTGTCAGAATAAAAGGTGTGAATTTAGAGAGGCCTTCTAAAATTAGAGTTGCAGATTTTAGAAGTGGTTGCATATATTTTGCAGTTCGACCACTACAAGTCTTAATCTTTCTTAAAAGTTTCTATCTTTTGTTTGGGTTCTTCTTCCGCTTTCTTAGTTAATGAATGGTTAGAGGTTATTATTATTAGATGCTTCCCCGCGTCCCCAAGAAGAGTATTGAATTTCCTGTCTTCTGGATGTTTGCTTACATAGGCTCAATGTTATTGTTTTCATCACCTCATCTCTGGTTCGAAATATAATACAAATAGGGAAATTTATCATACGACAGGCTCAGGCCTACCACATTTTCCCACACGTTTGGTTGATAGCTAGACCATGTGTCCATTATGATATAAAAGCAGCAACAACTTTCAGCAATGCCTGAACGGACTGTTTAAAGGAAATGAATTGAGAGAAAGCAAAAATAGTTTATTGCCCATGGATCACTCTGTTTTCACTCACAAATATTACAATGTTCTGACAACAACTTAACGCCCATATTCTTCTCCCTGATCAATTAATATATGTATAGGTCACATCAACTAGACATCACAGTGGCATTGAAATTCTGTAAGAGGCATGTATTTGTATAGATTAACACCTGCTGCAAAGTTTCTTTCTACTCAGGTATTCAGGCAGAAGGGGAAGGTCCCCATCATCCCTGAGTCCAAAGAAGAAGAGGACAGGTGATCAGCCACAACAGGAACACCACCATCTTCACAAGCAGATGTTCTTCAGAGTTGGAGAGACTATGGGAGTAATAAATTACAGTGTAAGGTGGAATGTGCTAAAATGCATTCTAAATGCAGTACATTCGCCAGGGACACAGAGGATAGGAGTAAAGAAAAGTAGTAATGATGTGTTTATATTATGTTTAGGTATTGATCATTTGTAATCATGTGCTTCGTATTATAATGTTTCAAGGATACAATGTGTACAGATTTAATGTGTGTTTTGATATATAGGTAGAATATTTCAGGGTGTTTGAAAATAGGTTTCAAGGTGTAGGGATTGGCACAAAGGGGTGTGTGGAATTTAATGAAATATCTTCTTGTTCATGGGGCAGGTTGCTTCTTAAATCTACTTGCCCTGTAACAAAATACACTTGTCCCTTTTGTGGCATGTAATGCAGCGACAAATTATGGCAGCAATGTCATTATATAAGAGCTCTGAAATAGCCTCTCTGATCACGTTAGGGCTCCTTCGATAGTAGGCTTTGAATACTAACAATTCCCTTATGTTGCCACATTTCCGCAGATCTACATACTGGGGCTGAAGGTAATGGTAAGCAAAAGTTATGGCTAACAAAAATGGTGGCTGAAGGTAAAGTGAACTTGCAATAACTCAGATTTTTGCTTGGAGCAATATAGTACACCTGCATATTTGCTCATGCTTAAATACAGTTCACAAATATCTTCTAGGAGTACTATTTCTTGGCCTACTTCTGTAGTCTTGTGAATTTACAACAGTTGTATATCTGCACTTAATACAAGGACATGGGTGCACTTTATTTCATGATTTGGCCCCTAATTAGGTCTGGCATAAACAATTACCTTTTATGTTTAGTAAAATGTTGTCGCTCCCTCCCTCTCTTGGCTAGCTTCACTGTGAGTGACTTCATTCTGCTCTTTCACAAGGAGCATATCCACACACAGTTGGTTTATCCAGTGCCAGGAACTACTGTGCAATGTGTGATTTTTGAGACCACAACAATTTCTCTTTTTGCTAATGTTTGTTATAATGGTGAGTGCCCAGCAGCTCCCAAACCAATGAGGTTTCACGAAAGTATTGCCAAGTCAAGTTGTGCATTGACAAAGCCAAAAGGCTGACCAACAATTTCATTGGCTTTACCAATACTTGTTTTTTATGTTGCAAAGAAGTGGTACCTACCTTAGTATAGTAGTTTAGCTAAATGTTTTGCATTCTTTTTGTGAACATTTTATTTTAAAAGCAAAGAATTATCAGTCTTGCTTTCAAGCTTCTGCAAATATTTGCTCTAATTGAAGAGCATTCTGAGAGCAGTATACATAGCCTCACATTGCTAAGAATTGAAAAAGTGTGTACACAGTTTCATACTCTAACCACTATCAGTAGTACAGTCTGAGCTTACAACATTTACTTAGAGTGCTAACCCTAATAATGAAGCCTTTGCATCAATGAACAATAGATGCAAGTTTGAACAGCATTAGCACATGGACACGAATATTATCTTTTTTGCAGACTATGCCTTTCCCTGATCCATAGTGTGGTACTGTAAACTGACAGCCAGGGGGTTTGTGCTGTAGAGGGTTGGGCCTACTTGTCCCCAGAGACGAAATATGCATGAAAACTTGTTGCCCTTGACCTAAAAAAAAAATATGTCCTTGGAGTGGGGCTACGGGAATTACACATCCCTGGGCACAGTTTGACACCTATGAGTGTTTTGATTACTAAATGTGTTACGGTGACAGAGATTTTCATCTGTGTTTTCTGTTGGGTCAAGCTATGGTACAATGTTTTAATTCGTCTTTTGCTTTTGAAGATAATGAATTTCGTTTTAAAGTCTTGTACAGGGATGCCAATATAATTTTTGGGTTCTTTCCTTCATTTGGAGTTCCCTCCTTACCTCAGCTGGACAACACATGCAGCGTGCACCATTAATAGCTCAACTATTGCAAGGCCTGTTGCTTCCAGTTTCAATTGTAGAATGTGCTGCACACACCTCCCCCAAGGACTGTGTATCAATTGGTAAAGAATTTATTGAAGCAGATGTACAAGAAAGAATAGCATATGACACAAAATATATTATTAAAAGGGCTGGGTGGAAGAAAAGGAATAAGGGAACAGGGGAGGATGTATGCAAACAGAAAAGGGATATGAATAGGCCCAAATGGAAAGGAATGTTTACCAACCATAATGCTTGCCCCCATGGCCCGTCTTTTTTCATGGTTCATCACTTGTACGATGTGATAGGAAGACCAGACTGCTTTCCTGAAGCTGTATTTCCACTGCCTCGGGCGACTTCAGTTCCCCACATGAAATGGACTTCATCAACATACCCCCTACTAAAACTACAAGTACGTGTTGGTTATTGTGTGCATGATCAGCAAATGGACTAAGGCATGCCAATTCAAGAATAGCAATGCACAAACTATTGCCAAATGTCTCCTGAAAGAGTTCATACCGCGCTTTTGAGAACCTATGCTTTTGGGTTCTGAAAATGGACCGGTGTCCATCTCACATGTGATTGAGGGGTTGTGCAAGGGGCAAGGAGCCACACAGAAACTACATGTGTTCCACGGAAACTACCAAGTGGGAATGGTATCCCAAGTTCATCCTGAAGGACTGCACGTGCTATACAGAGGAGAAAAGGACGAGTGTGTAAGCGGGCCTCTAGGATACATCACCTAAAGAACGTCTGGAAACATCGACGCCCCAACCCCTCAGTCTACAAGTTGTGACAACGAGACATCTTTACCTTTTCTACACTTTGTTTTCTTCATATCGAATGTACCTAAGTAATAAAAAGTGCTTGCAAACCTCTCAAATTACTTGAAGACAGGCACCAACGGTTACTTTTTCTGTTTAAAGGGATCATCTCTGAGGTTCTACATTATTATTTTGCAGACTATTTTGAACATAGTACAGACGCAGCAGAAGATAAGACATTCTTCCAACTAGTCACACTAGCCACACGTACCAACGATTGGAACAATGCCTCAAGTCTTGCTCAAGACTTTCAGAACAATTAGAGAAAATGATCATGGGTGCCACTAGCAGCATTGACCCCCCTTTTTGCTGCTATTATAATGACTTTTGTACCACATAGATTAAATTGCCATTGATAAAGACGGTACAGGGGGACAGTTGGCAGAGCATGTGTTAGAATGTCATACCTGTCTCTAACTACGTGGGCTGTGTCCTAATGTACAATATGCTCTTCAGTAAACACACTGAGTACGTAGCAGTCGCACCTCCTGAGAAATGCATAATTAGCAAAGGGAGAACAAGGATAGAACAGGGAATGTGAATAACTTAGCACTTATAGAAGTCGTAGAAGTAACAATGGGACTACACTAAATGCAGCCTGCTACCATTACCAAATACCTGGAAGGTATGCTGTAAGGATTTTGTTCAAAATATGAACAAGAGGAGGGAATTAGAGAGGGTAGATTTTATATCATAGGGGGCCCCAGGCCCGTTCTGTCCACACCTGAAGTATGAGACCCTTGTCCTTGCCCTGCCAGCCTAATTTGTAGGCCGTGTTAAATTGACCAGAGGGTCCTGTGTTACTATATAACAAATACCCTGGGACATCCTTACCACTCAGCCAGCATAAAACCCCTGTGTAGGCCCTTCTGTTCAATATGTAGGCCTCTTTGTTAAATTGACCATAGTTCTGCCATTTTCCTGTATAACAGGCTGAAGGCAGGTCTGATCCAAATCGTATCCAGCTCCTCTTTCTGTGAGGCCTCCAGCTCCAAACTAAGAGCCCCCACCCTACCCATGTGCTAAGTTCACTATCTCACAGTTCAACATCCCCCTGGTCTTTCGACATACAATGGGCTGCATCCTGGGCTGGTACATACTTTTAAGGAAGTTGCCACCGCAGATGTGTCAAGCTGATACAGAATCCCTTTACAATACACATTTTTCTGCTTGCACATGCAATTTACGGCAAGCGCCTTGCCTGAGATATGAACTTCACCTAGCTCACGTACCACAGTTACTGGAAAGGGCGTCACCATGTATGGTAAAATATTAGAACCATACCGTAAGTGACGAGGTAGACGTGGCGTGAGATGACGATACCGTAGGCACTTCTAACCGCCTTAAAGAGTATAAGAAGGGAGACCACAGAGACATCATTGGACTACCCCCACCCGTCTGTTAGTAGGTGGCAGACGGGTCTGGGTGGTTCCCAAAAGCTTTTGTTTTTTGTTTTTAAGGTACAATTTAACTTGCCAATATATTTGCTGTATATGCTATGTATGCTATTTTTCTATGCTATTTTATCCCTAAATTGGTGTTTTCTTATTGAGCATTTCATACTTGTATTACATTTACAAAGCTGCTTTCTTTTAGGTTTTAGGTAGGTACGTGAGTATTCTCAGTATTTCAGATCAAGTGCGTTTTACATTCTGAGAACATTTTCCTTGATGTAACTTATGTTTCTCATAATAAATTTATAAATGTGTCTTTGAGGTTTCCTGAAGTCTCCCTCTCCATACGAGTTCAAAGCCTTCTGATTCATGCGAGGTCACTATATTTGTATTTTGTATTTTTATGCCTTTTTCTTGAAGTTCCTTGAAGTTGCACCTTCTAAATAAATCTGTTAAACTTTCAGCCTCAGTTTCCATGGCTCACATATCTGTTTCCTTCATTTTTAGAGCGAGCGTTCCTAGGCACCCCGGCTCAAATTAAGGTGCCCCTTTTGTCCCTAACTCACTCCCTCGCTCACTCCATGAAGGCTCCAAGAGCTCTGTGCTCAGCCCCCTGCCCTCTTGACCCTTAATAAATCTTCCCTCCAACATTTTGGTGCCGTGTGACTCCGATTGGCAGTACCAGCAGACGGCTGAGACAGATGGGACCGAGAGGACGCGGTCTAAACACTTGTGACTCCTTTCTGACTGAAACCTCAGAGAACAACACTCGGGTAAGACTATGTGTGCTTCCTGACGTGATTGTGTCTGGTGACGGTTTTTGAGAGAAGCGCTTGTGAGACCTCTGCGTTCCTTCTCCCTTTCAGTTTTTCTTCCCTGTCTGGCTGGTCTCGCTAAAGGACCTGCCCTCTTGACCCTTAATAAATCTTCCCTCCAACATATACAAACTGTGAATTACTGAACCTTTTACTAACTCTGTCAGTCGAGAGGCCAACAAATGTATGGGTACAGAGACAGAAATTCAGACCCTCTTGTTTACAGTTAAATAATGTTGGTTGGCAGTGCAGGGAAGCCTCCATTCAAACCTTCAAAACAAGATTAACGTGGCTTATAAATCTCTGTAGTATTCTCAGAATCACCACCTATGCACATGTAAGCGATCTGACAGATAACGAAGCAATACATTTAAACAAAAATACCAGGTGCTGAAACTGGTAGAACAAACTTTTCCATCCGTCACTGACAGGAGACCAAGGGCAAATAAAAAGTAAATTTTTAACAGGCATACTCAAATCCAGCACGAAAGGCGAACTGTTTGATTGTCAAATGGAGACCACTAGTGAATAAAGAAAGAGTGACAAGAGATATGGAGGTACACCCACGTGGGATAACGTGCCCCTAAAAAGAAGGACACGCTACAGTAGATTCCACAGTTGTGTTTTTGACATGTGCGTTGTAGGCGGTGAGAGAGCGCCTTTGACAGAGCTCTTGTTGCAGCGACCTTGGTACGACCGCAGGTCACAAGTTCGAATCTGGCCATGGTCGACCCAGGTCCTAAATGAGCATCTTTTGAATGGAGCATTGGGAACACCTATTGATTCCCCTTCCTTGAAAGATCTTTTCGGTTTCTATTGTGTCGTGTGCACACCGTGTTGTGTTTAGTGAACTCTGTTGCCATAGCATTAGCATCATTTTGCTACAGGGCAGCTGTTTATGATAGCTGAAAGTTGTGTTGGTGATGTTCATCTACCACTCAATAAAATAGACCATCTGATTCAACTCAGTCTCATCTCACTTTAATACTCGGGCGACGAGACTGAGATTTGAACCCACACGTGCACAATGCGTCAGCAATGGTTTGTAACCTGCGGACCCCGAATGTGCAAGTCTGTGTGGGCAAGCGCATAAATACAAAAAAGCATTATTTCACTGGGTTAGGGCTTATATGTTTGTATGTGTTTTCCCATATTGCATAACTCACTGCACCATTTATGATAAAGCCTCCCCTGACCAGAATGAAGCTGCTCCTTGTATTTTAAGTCAGGCACATTCCAGAAGGGCATCTTCTCCTTCGAGCACCGCTTTTATCCTAGCTTCATGTCCCCAGCAACATCCTCTTTAAATCTTGGTAGTGTCATTGCCGACGAGGACAGCCTCCCGCAACTTTAAGGCACTTTGCATTTTAATTCACTTGGACCAATTCATTAATAATTCCACTATCTACAATTTTATTTAGAACTCTGTTTTTGTCACGATAGGACCCGGATGTGTTTGTGACAAGAAATTAATTCTGCTTGCGCAGTCCAATAATAGGCCATGATATTTATGATTCAAATTAGTACTTTAGCGTGGATGAATTGATGTTCATACTAATGACTGTGCGAAAACGAATACGCTAAATTGTCTTTTTTTTCAGTTTCCAAAGCTTTTTTGTGGGTAAACGATGACGTGTTGTGCGGTAATAACATGTGCTGAGGTTCCCTGTGCTTAAAGGCATTCTGCAGCGCCTTGCGGTTCACAGCACCCTCTGAGAATAGGATAATTCCAATGTGATGTTTTAGATAGCACATCTTCCTCTTGCCCTCTGACCCCACACTGACATCTGACACCAGTTGTACAGCAGATGGGCTTCAGGAGAGGGACAGACCATTGTCAATCTTGGGGGAGGTGCTGCATAGCTGTGGATGTGATGTGGCAAGATGGAGATGGATGAACAGCCACGAGGGCATGGGCTGTAAAGTCAATGATTTAAGGTTCAGGTGTGTGGGAGGATCATTAGGTCACATGGCTATAAGGTTTACTCGTGACGTATACTACTGCCAAGTGCCAACTCATGCCAATTACATTGTACAGTATTGTTTGGTATGCACCATTTGTATATCGCCTTCTACCCATGACGAAACTAAAACGAAAAAATCTTCCGTTTACTCTCCTTAAACCTACCCTGGAAGAAAGCCTAAACACATTTGTAATACGAATTGGGAGGGAAAGAGTGAAGACACTATTAGCTATGAGGGTTAAGACACATGCTGCAGAGGTCTTTGTGTGACAAGGTTTGATGGAATTATAACAGTGGTAAGACTACTCTGGTAGTTAATGCAGTTCTGGTTGAGGTGTGTTCTGTCCAGCAACAGTTTTGGCTCATAAGGTAGAACAGAGGGCTAATTTGTCTGCATGCAAAGCACATCGTGTAACATGCAGATCACAATTTGCATTTTATGTAGATGGGTTAAGTGGTCTACTACTTTTGATGCAGTTAATTTCGTTACTTCGAGCTCATAAGTTGCAATCCTTCTAATATAGCACAGTTATCTATTTACTGGCATCAAGTGCCATAAAATCTCTTTATTGATGTCATAACTACACTTTCACAATTCTTTATGAACCTTCTTGCTTTCTCATATTTGCTTGAAAATGCATCATTTGCCCACCCTTTTTTCAAAATTTTCTCGGGGGGGGAGAACCCCCCCGGACCCTCCGTAGGTTGTTCATGCTCGCTCGCTCGCTACGCTCCCTCGCTGCAGTGCAGTACAATAATTATTTTACGCCTCACATCTTTCAAATTTCACCAGCCGCCACTGCCTATTTCACTTCACAAAGCGGCCGCCATTGCCCAGGCTATTTGGAAACTGAAAGGGCGCATGGCGTGCTTAATGTCGCAGAAAAGCGTAGCGTGCCTGCAGTAGGAGAAACTCAAAGAAAATAGTGCTTACAGACTAAATAAGACATATCATGTAACATCAGAAGTAAAAGGGACAGTCCTCATGGGAGGTTACAAATGAAGACAAGGCGGTATTAAGGAGGGACTAACAAGCCTATTAATCTATTAGAAGACAGCGTTTACGAAGGACATCGACACAAGCTAATGACAAATATAGGCGAAGAGTGGGCAGGGCTTCAAGCCTATACTCTAATACAGCATGCCTAGCAGAGCAGCGCATGCGCTGCCCAGGCTCGATCTAACCATGACAAGCATAAATGTTCAACACTTTGGCAATTCCATTACCCTTGCAGTGTCTTCATTTCAAATTCCATAAATGCACAATTAATCTTCCCTCCAATAGGTTCATATAGGGTTAAGGAAAGTGATTCAACTGTTAAGACTTCATTGTGTCCATATCTTGTAATAATTCTGGCAGCACCCCTCACCAAATATATTTGCTTCTCGTGGCTCATGCACTGGTCCAATCCTCTTTCTGTTCTTCGTTACATCAGAGGGTCTATCTCCTTCCATAGGCGAGCAGTATCTCTCTTGGCAAGCAGGAGCCACAGAAAGGCTATTGTATATCTATTAAAGTCCAAATCAATGTTTTTGTACAGAGTGGCTAACTTTGAGTCAGCAGGTAGTGACCAACCCAGAGCGCACCCTAGAGTAAAGACGTTGCTCTTCCAGAAAGGAGAAATTTTACAACATTCCCATATAGTGTGCATGAGATCCGCAACTTGTGTAGCACATCTCAATCATAAAGGTAAGGAGATCTTTCCACCTTTCCACAACCTTTATCATGTGAAATACACTCTATGTAAACAATTAAATTGAATAAGTCTGTGCCGTGAGGCAATAACAGATTATATTGGGGACCCCAATGCCTCAATCCACTCTTCACCCAAATTCTGTTTCTCACTCATGTTGGTGTTTCCAGAAGGTAACTGGAGTATTAATGGCCAGGGAACAATGTATCTACGTTATTCTGAGGTTTTACAATCCACCCATCAACATTTTGCCTGAAAGGGGTAATGTCAGGAATTGCTTCCAGGCCACCCACATAGGGGGTGATCGCTGGCGAAGCAAGAGGTAATGAAAAAACTGGGTTTCATGAATCTCAAATTCCCATAGCAATTCTGCAAATGATTCAAGACCCCTCCTGACATCACACCTACCAAGCAGGGTATGCCTATTGTTTCCCAATGTTCAAATCCCTTCAGTGCTGTCACTTGTCTCAATTTCGTGCCTACCCACAGGGGTGTTTCATTGGTGAGTTTGTGTCCCCATCCAAATCCCTCACCATATCCCTCCATATTTTAAAAATCAGTTTAGTAGCCAGTGTGAGCAAGCAATCAACTGCTCCTCCGTATTATGGGTGTAATTGCTGAATACCCTCCAGTGCCGACTTTTCTGATCAAAGGTAGAATCTTGCTGTATGTCATACCACCAGTCATTCAAGATTAGTAAGTGAGATGCTCTTTAGTATGATAGGCTGTGCACTGCAGCAGTTCATCCATCATAAGTAGATTTGAAACATTTTGAGAGCGATCCTAGGTGTGGCATGATCCCACAGGAAACACTGTCAGAATGGAATTGATGCCCGCAAACGATGCTTGTGAAATCTTGAAGAGTAATTTCTGCATTAGTACAATGCACCAATAGTCATGGCAATAAACTATTTTAAAAATCGCAGCTCTACCCAGAGGTGATAAAGGGGTTTTGACTAGAACTTCATATCGTTAACCCATTTGTTAAGTATTGGCTGTATGCTGCGCACCCCTGCCTGTATGTTACGCACCCCTGCGTAATATAGATCCCCAAATATTTGAACCCTCCTTCCGATGCATGTAAAATGCTGGCCCACACCAGGGCCACTCTGTGAGCAATCACCCACCAAAAATATTGATTACTTGATTTTGTTGAAATGCAGTCCCCTGATGTCCCCAAAAAGGCAAACAAATGTGTTGAGCTGTGGGGGCCGTAACACTCTTGATCTGACAAGGATAGCAAGACATTGTTGGCAATAGAGGGCCACTCTGTAGGCCACCCCTGTGTCCAATTTAAGCTTCATGTTCGAGCATTTATAGTGATCCATTCTGTCAGTGATGCAGTAGCGATTTTGAAAGCCATGGTGGCAGTGGCACTCTTGTCTCGTACAATGTTGTATCGAAAACTGCTCTGATATCTTTTGTCCTACACCGATCCTCGCGTTAATGTCTGTATAAAGAAGTTTATATTTGATAAAGTCGGGGACAACATTAATTTAATTAGAATTGGTAGTCCCATCCACCGACTCAAAGGCTTTTTCAAAGTCAGCAAAAAGGTCCCTCTAACCCAGAGGTCTTCAAACTTTTGATGGCCGAGCCCCCCCATCTAAACCTTTTTACACGTCGAGCCCCCCCACCACCACCTGATAAAAAAGTTCTGGAAGCTGGTACTCTGCATCATTGATGGCCATTCCCTCCTGCAGAGCCCAGGTTGTATAGGGCAAATAATATTAAATAAAGTAAGAGTGTTTAGTAAACTGAAGTTTTTGTAGTACATGTGCTTATTCTATAGTTCAAATAAAAAGAAAACAATTAGCACAAAAAATTTCATTGGTGCTTTATTTTTCACATAAAACACAAAATTTAGGATAGATTAGCAAAAACACTCCCAAAACTCAGCTCAGGTGTGGGAGTGCATGTTTTTCTCCACAGAGACAATGTGTGGATGGATTCTTGCTTCTGCCATCCTTAAGTTGTGCTCCACTTCCAGTCTTGAGCAGTGCCTGGAAACGGGAGTGCTCACAAAATGTTGTAATATATTTTTTTCAGTTTTATATAGCGTGAACATGACCCAAATGTATTGGAGCGCTTTGCAGGAGCATCTTTTACATTACACAAGCACACATTCATTTTTTGTAAGCACAGGGAGATTTCGTGATTTGCCTAGAATCACAGGATGCTGTGCAGACATCAAGAATTGAACCTGGCTCCCCAGCTCCACAGTCTTCAGCTCTGGCTGTTGTGCCACATCCTTGCCCCTATACAAGATATCAGAAAAAGAAGTTCCACAAAACATGCTTTCTGACACAATTAAAAAATCCATGATTATGTGGAGTATGGCCAGGTGTTGCCATGTCAGTAGGAGGCCAGCCACAGTTTTCCAAGAAGGCCTAGGGGACATTTACATCATACACATGTGATATAAGTGATTCAAAAGGATATATACATCTTTATTCTCTAGCAGCATCAAGAGTCAATTTGTTAGCATAGTTGGCTTATAAAGAAGATCGCCTTCCAAAGCTTCAGAAATAGCTGCACAAGAAAGCATTTAAATTTGGTCTATGAAAGAAGCGAGGACAGATGGTAGGCATCCTTGACAATATTTGTTATATTAGGCTTGTGGACTCCGCATAGGGATTGGAACATGTTAAACAAGCACCAGTGACTTTAATCAAGGTCAAATTCATTTTTCGTAAGTCACTGGTAAATTAAGTGATTTTGCCCAGGATCACAAGATGTTGACCCGATACCAGGACTCGAACCCAGGTCCCCAGAACCAAAGTCAGCACCTATGGCATTAATGCCAAATCCGCTCCTCCTTGAAACATCCAACGTTCCCACTAGTATTGGGACAAAGGGGAAAGGAGCGAGGCTTTAAAAAAATAATACAAAAAGCTCTTCACTCTTACCTGCCAGAGAATGGAATCTTCAGGAAGGTTCAAAAGCAGTAGCCCACTGACCTATTTACATTATGTGCACTTTGTGATCTGCATGGTACATGTTCTTTGCAGCAGGCACATTAACCCTCTGTGCTACCTATCCATGAGTCAAAACTTCCACTAGACAAAACTCTGATCTCTCTCTAGGAAGAACATTAAACACCAGAGTCATCATGACATTTTTATTGTTGCCGAAAATTGCTGGAGGCCAGGAAGGAGGCAGCAAGCACTTTTAAAAGCTTAATATACTTGCAAACATAATGCCTCCACCCAAAGTCAGCGCCCGGTCACACCGGTTGCACTGCCCTAGAGCTGGCCCTTCTCAAGGGTCCTGTGACCTCAGTGACAGAGTCACTGTTGTTCTTGGCTGTGCTGCTTCATAGGCCTGCCCGCAAGACTGGAGGTGTAGCATGGGATTGTGCTCTCTCAGGAGAGTGGTCTGGTGGACTGGTTATTAAGGCTGAACCTGGTTCCCCAGTTCCAAACTCAGCAGCTCTGGCCATAGTGCCACATCCTCTCCCCCACTGAACACCATACTGCCCCACTGAGAAAAACTCACACTGCCTTCAACTACAACCCGATTGCTGCCAACTATAAACACCTGGATGAGGCTCAGTTTAAATGACGCAATAGACAAGAGCAATATACGGCCTACAAAAAAAGTAACAACATCCTGGAAAAAGCAAACACTCATAGGGAATGCAAAATTTAGCAAGCCATGTGAAATTTAAGCAGGAACAACATGGTTACCTTAACGCTTTTACACTCACTATTCAGAAATCAGTGAGTTCTTTTGCCTCAAAAGTTAAAGACAAGACTACAGGGCCCTTAATGGACCCATTTCAATGTCCATTGCTTATATCCTTACAAAACGTAAGCAGTATGGTAAAAAGACCACATCCCTGGACACAGAGCCGCAGTACACATTTTGTTTTCCAATCCACACTTTGCAGTACCTCCAGGATTGGTGCACTAGTTGCAAGCCCAGGGAAAACAAAGACAAGAAAACAAAAATAGCGCTTCACCGGCAAACTCTGTAAAAGTGGCGCTAATGTGCTTAGGTGTGAATAAAATCAATCTGGCCAGTTTGCTACCACTCTGTCTTACTTTATTTAGTTATTTTTCATATTTTTAAGCTTTTATTCCAGATGCTGCACTTTGGAATTAAAATACGACATTTCCAGCAAAAATGATTTTCTTTTTTGGATCCATTTCACAGGGGAGCAAATAAAAGAAAGGAGAGGAAAGAGAGTTGTTAGAACCCAATCTTGAAGTCACGTTTTCAGTAAGAGAAGAACTGCTAGACAGAAAGAGAGAGAAGAATGAAAGAGTGTGGGGGGGGGGGCAGCTGAAGCGGCAGAGCAGAAGTGGACACTGTATTTTTCTTCTCTGAGCAAGAAGGAAAAGACAGAGTCCTGTTAATTCTCTGCCGCCCGTCCTCGAACAGCGTTACAACAAACAAATGATGGACGGAATGCTGACAATGCAGACATTCTCCCCAGTCAAGAGATCTGGGTTAAATCCATCATTCTTTTGCCCACTACACCACCCCAGTTTAGACATGGCCATATGCAAATCAGTCTTGACCCTGTGCCTCATGGGAACAGTCCAGCCCGAACTGCCAAGCCATGTCTTCCCTGGACCGGAATCAAGCATCCTAGGACCGGTTTCTGGCTATCAGCCGTCATCAGCCAGGATAGCTTGACTCCAGTGGCGTAGTGAGCACGGGTCCCACGTCTGGGAATACCCATCCCACTTAGGGCGAAAAGCGTTACAACAAACAAATGATGGACGGAATGCTGACAATGCAGACATTCTCCCCAGTCAAGAGATCTGGGTTAAATCCATCGTTCTTTTGCCCACTACACCACCCCAGTTTAGACATGGCCATATGCAAATCAGTCTTGACCCTGTGCCTCATGGGAACAGTCCAGCCCGAACTGCCAAGCCATGTCTTCCCTGGACCAGAATCAAGCATCCTAGGACCGGTTTCTGGCTATCAGCCGTCATCAGCCAGGATAGCTTGACTCCAGTGGCGTAGTGAGCACGGGTCCCACGTCTGGGAATACCCATCCCACTTAGGGCGAAAAGCGTTACAACAAACAAATGATGGACAGAATGCTGACAATGCAGACATTCTCCCCAGTCAAGAGATCTGGGTTAAATCCATCGTTCTTTTGCCCACTACACCACCCCAGTTTAGACATGGCCATATGCAAATCAGTCTTGACCCTGTGCCTCATGGGAACAGTCCAGCCCGAACTGCCAAGCCATGTCTTCCCTGGACCGGAATCAAGCATCCTAGGACCGGTTTCTGGCTATCAGCCGTCATCAGCCAGGATAGCTTGACTCCAGTGGCGTAGTGAGCACGGGTCCCACCTCTGGGAATACCCATCCCACTTAGGGCGAAAAGCGTTACAACAAACAAATGATGGACGGAATGCTGACAATGCAGACATTCTCCCCAGTCAAGAGATCTGGGTTAAATCCATCGTTCTTTTGCCCACTACACCACCCCAGTTTAGACATGGCCATATGCAAATCAGTCTTGACCCTGTGCCTCATGGGAACAGTCCAGCCCGAACTGCCAAGCCATGTCTTCCCTGGACCGGAATCAAGCATCCTAGGACCGGTTTCTGGCTATCAGCCGTCATCAGCCAGGATAGCTTGACTCCAGTGGCGTAGTGAGCACGGGTCCCACGTCTGGGAATACCCATCCCACTTAGGGCGAAAAGCGTTACAACAAACAAATGATGGACGGAATGCTGACAATGCAGACATTCTCCCCAGTCAAGAGATCTGGGTTAAATCCATAGTTCTTTTGCCCACTACACCACCCCAGTTTAGACATGGCCATATGCAAATCAGTCTTGACCCTGTGCCTCATGGGAACAGTCCAGCCCGAACTGCCAAGCCATGTCTTCCCTGGACCGGAATCAAGCATCCTAGGACCGGTTTCTGGCTATCAGCCGTCATCAGCCAGGATAGCTTGACTCCAGTGGCGTAGTGAGCACGGGTCCCACGTCTGGGAATACCCATCCCACTTAGGGCGAAAAGCGTTACAACAAACAAATGATGGACGGAATGCTGACAATGCAGACATTCTCCCCAGTCAAGAGATCTGGGTTAAATCCATCGTTCTTTTGCCCACTACACCACCCCAGTTTAGACATGGCCATATGCAAATCAGTCTTGACCCTGTGCCTCATGGGAACAGTCCAGCCCGAACTGCCAAGCCATGTCTTCCCTGGACCGGAATCAAGCATCCTAGGACCGGTTTCTGGCTATCAGCCGTCATCAGCCAGGATAGCTTGACTCCAGTGGCGTAGTGAGCACGGGTCCCACGTCTGGGAATACCCATCCCACTTAGGGCGAAAAGCGTTACAACAAACAAATGATGGACGGAATGCTGACAATGCAGACATTCTCCCCAGTCAAGAGATCTGGGTTAAATCCATCGTTCTTTTGACCCACTACACCACCCCAGTTTAGACATGGCCATATGCAAATCAGTCTTGACCCTGTGCCTCATGGGAACAGTCCAGCCCAAACTGCCAAGCCATGTCTTCCCTGGACCGGAATCAAGCATCCTAGGACCGGTTTCTGGCTATCAGCCGTCATCAGCCAGGATAGCTTGACTCCAGTGGCGTAGTGAGCACGGGTCCCACGTCTGGGAATACCCATCCCACTTAGGGCGAAAAGCGTTACAACAAACAAATGATGGACGGAATGCTGACAATGCAGACATTCTCCCCAGTCAAGAGATCTGGGTTAAATCCATCGTTCTTTTGCCCACTACACCACCCCAGTTTAGACATGGCCATATGCAAATCAGATTTGACCCTGTGCCTCATGGGAACAGTCCAGCCTGAACTGCCAAGCCATGTCTTCCCTGGACCGGAATCAAGCATCCTAGGACCGGTTTCTGGCTGTCAGCCGTCATCAGCCAGGATAGCTTGACTCCAGTGGCGTAGTGGAGTCAAGCATCATTTGTTTGTTGTAACGCCCGTCCTCGAACGCCAGGAAAGGCTGACCTTTATTTAAAGGTGATGGTGATTTCATGTCCTGGGACGCATTTTCAGAATAAAAAAGTAGGCGAACAGAATCCTAGGAATTGAAGCAGGAGGGGCACGCTGTGCCCTTCCGCTCCCGCCCACTTCGACCACTGGGCTTCTGACTAAGACCTGGAGATACAATTGCCTTCACATCAGGTGCGCAACGCCCATAGGACTCAAAGGGCTTCAGCGCCCTCACCCCCCCCTGGCTCCCAAACCCACCCGTAGTGTGTGTCAGCCCCGGCTGAGACAGCTTCCCGGGCAAACACACACAGACAGTTTTGGTGCTGCCAGCCGCACCCGTACTTCAAAGGTCTTTAAAAGACCATTTACTCGTTAATGAGGCTTTGTGTTTTTCACCCCTTCTTAGAGCCCCTGCATCGCCACTCTTCCTATTGCTGGAAAAATTAGCCCCCTTCCACTCCCCACCACCTCCGAAATCGTTGCGCCTCTAGCCTTTAAAGACCTGTGACTCCAGACACTCTCAGCCGAGCCCCCAGCAGCTGGAGCTGCAGCGGCCCGGGCTGAGTTACAGGACTGGCGCCTGACAGCAACAATAGAAGGTGAAGTGCGCGCCCCCCCTGGAGGGATGCTGTGCCCCCCCAGGGGGGCGCGCCCCACAGTTTGAAGACCTATGCTCTAACCTATCCGCCAGCGCCAGCACATTATGGAGGCGTCTAATGTTGTGCCTAGTGACATACCGTGGCATAAAGCTGGACAGGTCCTTCCTAATCAAAGAGCAAATCACTGATTACAAACAATAGGCCAGGGCTTTTACCAGGATTTTAACCTCCACGATAAAAAAGAAATCTATTGGTATGAGGAACACCAATCGTGGGGGCGAGGGTCTACCTGGTTTAATTATAACTACAATTTCTGCCATGCAGAGACCTGGCAGTAGTCTACTGCTCTCCAGAGATTCTGTTAATACTACTGAGAATGGTCTAGGAGTTTGATGCATAAAATTTGAAGATTTTTACCTGGATTCTGATGGGTCCCAGTGTTTACTGGGTTGTGATTGGCCCAAGGCCTCAGCCAGCTCGTCACTGATAATTTATACTTCCACAAGATCCTCCTCAGACTCCCAATAATTGTCTCATTGAAAGGTCAGCAACAAACTGGGGTAGAGTTTCAGTGTCTGCACTTTCTACTCTGTCAATATAAATTTAAATAAGAAGTTTTTAATGCTTGAGCTGTGGCCCGGTCTCTCTCAACAATGTGCCTGTAATCAGTTGATATGTGTGTAATTGCATGCAGATTACTTGCATTATGACATAGGTGATGCTTGGTTTTACAGGCCTTGTCACCCATTGGTATATACAACCAAGCCCTGCCAGCCTTCCTTCACCTAGTATTGTTTGTTGTAATAACATTTTAGTATGTGATAACTCTCTAAGTATTGCCAATGAAGGAGAGTGCCTATGTTGGTGTTCTAGCTTTAGAATGACGGCCTCCCTGTCCATCAACTCCCGCTGTTTCAGTCTGTTTTTTTTCCAGTCAGAAAGCTATTGATATCCCCTTGTAGGGTAGCTTTAAATGCTTCCCAAAGTACCCCTATGGTGGTCACCAACGCCTGGTTGACTGCCACGTATGTCTAATGTACTCCCTATAGTGTTAATCTTGTAGCCACCACACACTTAGGTGCCACCTTTTTGTGCACTGTCTTGGGCGCATCCACTGGGTAGGCTCCACTGAGGCACAGCAGAAATACTGTAAGCTAGAGTGCAGATTCCAGCTACTGTGGGTAATTTAGAGTTTGGGATCAGAAAATAATTGAAACAGGATTATGTTCAGTGAGCTGCAAAGTGAAAAGCAAAACCTCGCTCTTGCCAATGAAAGGTTCACCAAAGATCAGCCAGTTCTCTTGCCCCTAAGAATTGTGACAATATTGATGGTCTCCACTGGGGAACCCCAGAACCTCACCCCTGTCCCACTGTCCATCTACCACTCGGATCTTTCCCTAATATCAACAGGAGCAGCCACTCCAGCAGTCCACTGGTAATTTTCAGGAAGAATAGCAATAAGGTGAAGTACGTATATATTAATCAGTGGTATCTGCCTGCGCCTTCATACAGCAATCCAGTAACCACCATATAGAGACCCAAATTCTCATGGCATGTATGTGTGATCTAGATAGCCAGGTCATGGCAGAATGGGATGGCTACTCCCTTTGTGAGTCTTGCGTGGAACACCTGTGTGAGTCCTAGACCGGGCAAACATTTGGTGTCCATAAGATGTGTCTCTTGATGGTAAACTATTTCCGAACCATGTGTTTTGCTTCCTTAAGAACTGTGCCCATCTTGATTTTGTCTAGCAAGCCATTTACATTCCAAGTGAGGATGTGTATTTGTTCCCCTAAAGAACTTTTGCCATAATTGGCCATAAGGGGGAACAAAAGGCTTATGAATTCTTATATGTCTTACATGACCCCCCCTGCCACCCATTCAGAAAAGGATGGAAAGTCCTACCACGTGCCCTTAGTTACACCCCCATTACCCCCACCACTAGTCCCTCCAACAAACAAAATGCATTAGGTACATTCACGGTTATGAGTTTCTTGGAAATTCAATACTCATCAGTGAGCCGCAGAAAAATAATATGTATATATTTCAATAATAGTAGAGTCAACGAGGGAGCCCCCCCCCCCCCCACCTCGGTCCGAGGCCAGAGTGCTGCCATCATTCATATCAACTTGTGTAATAGTCGGTGGTCGAGGCAACGCATGTCAGAGTTTGCGTATTTGTGATTGGGACCGGTTCTTGTTACATGATCAGGTACACGTTTTCTTTAGGGACTGCGTTGTAGTACTTGATGGTAGATCACTATCAAAAGATGATTGTCTTTGTAGGCGAACGTCTGGTCTTTTCTCCACCAGTTCTCAGACTGTCTCTGGTGTCTCCAAGAAAAAGGTGCAAGATTGGAAGATGATTTTTAGTTTGCCGATGCGTTGGACCATCTATTGTATATTTAGTGCTCCAAGTTTCTTTTTGGCCTCCTTCAACTTTTTCCATTGTTGCTTCACCAGTTCGATGTAATCAGCAAAGATCATGCTCTTCTGTGGTTCACAGACAAAGGCACTGTTTTCTCTTGAGGAACGTTGGATTTCATCCCTTTCTTTATAGTTCAGAAAATGAGCGATCATGGGGTGGGGAGGTGCATCTGGCCGCAGGTGCTGCAATAATGCCCTGTGTCCCCTTTCTATTGTGAATCTTGGAGATAATCTATTTTGCACTATTGTCGTTTGTAACCATTGCTCAAGGCATGTTTCTGGGGATAAACCATCACAATGTTCCAGGAAAGCCATAAACTGAAGATTATTTCTGCAGGCCTTTTCTTCTACATCCTCTGCCCTTGTGTGAGACCCTTTGATAACAAGGTGTGAATACCGTTTGATGAAGAGTTTGTAACGTATCTTTAAGCTCTGATACTCGCCCCTCCATTTTCATGATTCTGTCTACCCCTAGTCTCAGGTCTTGATGGAGCAGAATGACACCAAAACCCACCGCCCCTGTCTTGGCTTTCAGATCCTCTTTGGAAGAATTAATTGCTTGTAGGATGGCTGTCGATTCTGAAATAAATGTCCTTGGCCCCTCAGGCTTTATAGGCATCTCACTGGCAGCAGCCACTTGCTGCAACTGACCCCCACCACCACTATGGATGAATTTGTCTATCATTCCTTGCTTAGCTGTAGTTGGGTGTATTTACCATCTTGTCCCCTGAAATATGGCTAGTTCCTTATTAGGGATCACTCTGTGTTGCCAACCTTCTAGCCCCATAACACTTAACACCCTTTGGGGCAGCATGAACTGTCAGATACCAACTGTGGCAGGGGACAATGAAAGGGCCCATTCGTAGGTGGTTAGGAGAGATAAGGTCCAAGTGAGGAGTCTCCACCTCACAGTCTACTTATGAATACCAGATTCATCTCTTCATGATTAAGCAGTTGTCACAAAGTCCACAGTGCAGTTGCTCCCTGCCGAGACCTAGGTTTCTAGGGAGGGGCGCACTTACACCTACTTCTACTAGGGAGCCACCTTCAGAGCTAGATACTCGAGGAGGTGGGGCACCCACGAGTTCATAAAATGTATATTAGGCCAGTCAGGGGTAATCTCCTTATTCAACATATGTCTGAGCATACACTTGGCCACTTAGGGCAAACATAGCAAAAACAGCAAGATGATGGATGGAGTACTGAAACTTTTCAACTTCTCACCCCCAGTCAAGAGATCTGGGTTCAATACATAGTCGTTTTGCTCACTATGTCACCCTAGTTTGGACCCAACCGTCCATCATTTGTATGTCTTTTGCTTTCTCGCCCTAAGTGTGCCGAGTATGCCCAGACGTGGGTTCCGGGCTCACTGTACTACTGGATTCATGTTAGCATGGCTGATGAGGGGTGATACCTCGAAACCGATGCCAGGATGCCTGTTTCTGGTCCAGGGAGGACCTGGCTTAGCAGCTCGGGCTGAACTGTTCCCTTGAGGAGCAGGGTCAAGACTGATTTGCATATGGCAAGGTCCAAACTGGGGCGGAATGGTGAGCAAAAGACCAATGGATTTAACCCAGATCTCTTGACTGGAGGTGAATATCTGATTTATTCCGCATTCCGTTATTCAGGGTTGACATAGGGTAGAAACCTCCATGTCACTGTCGGCGGAGAGGAAACTCGTAGTATGCTTGGCAGAACCGCCAAGCATATTGCGGCCTGTGACTGCCGTGCCACATCCAGGGAACTGTGGTTCCCTGGCTGGGGCGGTCCGACCGCCAAACTCGTAATGGGGCAGTCGAACTGCCGTTGCGGCGGTGGCTGGACTGCCACCGCGGTACCCAAGTGAGTCTGGCAGTCAGGGCCTTAATGTGGTATTCTCCGGGTTCAGGCTGGTGATAACAGCCGGACGGCAGGTTCGAACTCCCTAGCAAACATACTCCCCGCAAAAAAGATTTTTTCTTAGCTGTAACAAACAGGGGCAGGTGCAGTTACTCCCTGCCAGAGACCTAGGTTTCTAGGGAGGGGCGCACTTACCCCCACTCCCACTGGCAAGCATCCTTCAGCGCTAGATACTCAAAGTGGGGCACCCACTGAGTTTATAAGATACATATTATGCCAGTCGAGGTGATCTCCTTATGTAACATACGTGGGCTCCTAGTTCAAGCATTAGTGTGCGCCAGAATGGGGCAGCTTCAGGTGGGTATACTTGTCGCCCCTATGCTTGCCCAACTAATATAGCTTCCAGAGGTTGCGCACATGAGCTAGTATTAGTGCCTGCCAGGAAGACACAAGATTGCTGCTGAGTGTACATTCCCCATTTCCTCCAGGTCATGCCTCAGTCTTTAGCCAGGAGGACCCCATCTTCCAACCATGCTCCCTCGTCTCCACATACCTATGAGTACCCCACACGTGTGCGTTTTGCTAGTCAATTTTTCAAAATGTTATTTCCAGGTCGTGGCCGGTGCCTAGGCACCACTCGGGTCCGCCAGGGGCATCGCAGATGTTTCCCTAGAGTCTATCTTAACTAAACGGGGTGGAGGGCTCTCGTCAACAAACCACAATCTTGTGAGCCAAACCCCTCATAGCCCACCATGACCCGGTTCTGCACCCGACCATCAGCCTCAATAGGAAAAATCTCTATCCGCAAGGAGCGTCCAACTGCTCCCGGGGTTTCCAGGAACATTGCAGGTAGGAGGCACCCCACCCCCAGTAGGCAACCTCATCCCGATCTGGGAAGGCCCCTGTCTCTGGGCCCGCTGCTGCAGGGCGTCCTTGTGTTTGCCCTGTACATCCCTTGCCAGACCTTTCTTCTTTACAGCCTCTTTAAGGCAAACACCCAGTGTGGCTGACTGCCCGGGATGTCACCTCCCCCACTGGAAGGCGGGGGCGGTCCAGCAGTCTAGGCACAGCGCATGCAGTCAGCCACACTTCACGAGCCACCGGTGGTCTGAAGAGATAGAAAAACAAGGATGAAGGATTAGTTATTGGGCATGTGGTGAAAAAACATCCAATGTTGAGGCATTCGGAACCGAAGTACACAAAGACTCCAGAAAAGCCAAGGAGCACGGACACTCTTCGGCAGGGAAGAAGTCCTTGCTGCCACCTACATTTAAATCTAAGACACCTTCCTCAGCAACATCTGCAAAAGTACAAGAGAAGCAGTCTAAAAAACACAAACAACCTTCACAAGCGGAAGGAGGCAGTGTTTTTGAGAATTTACACAAAATCATGCACAAAAAACAAACACCAATCCAAAACACAGGGTCAAGAGATGGCTGTAACACAACCACTAACCAAAATAATGGCAAATGAACAAGGCCAGAAGCCCCGTGCCAATGCTATCCCCTCAAACAAGATCACCCTCTGAGGAATATGAGGAAGGGGATGAAAACTCAGAACATGAACAGGTAGATTACTACTCTGACTCACAAAGCGATATGCAACTCAGCCCTGATCCGTTCGATTACTACGATGTAGTCCTTCGGAAACAGATCTAGAGCAATTCATACCATCTAAGGCTTCCTCACCTGATAACATCTCTTTATACCACAGTGTGATCAGTGTGATACAAAGAGCAGCTGAGTACCATAAGCTACCAATGCCTACAAAAGAGGAGACAGACTTGTCTGTACAATATCTACCTGTGATGGGATCCAAAGATATTTTTGAGGATCCTGTAAAATCAAGGGTACTTACAACAAGGATTGAAAGAAAATACAAGCCTTCTCCTTCAGACCCCACATACGTTACAGGACACCCTACTTCAGGCTCTCCAGTAGTCACAACAGCTCGCAAAAGATCAGCATTACGGGGCACAGGAGAAGCTCCACCTTCTAACAAAGAGAGTAAACAAATTGATGCGGCAGGGAAAATGGTGGAAACCGGACATGCAAATCTTTGGCAGTTTGCCAATTCTGTAGACCTTCTGTCACGACATAATAGTGCAACCTGGTATGAAATGGAAGATTTGTTGCAACATCTCCCAGATCAATATAAAACAAGCATTGGCATAGCCAATCGGTCTCGCCTTTGGGACCTTATAAGTGTTTAGCCATGCAACAGTTGATGCTGTTGTACCAATGATATTGTGCTGCATAACTAAATACTTATAAGGTCCCAAAGGCGAGACCTATTGGCTATGCCAATGCTTGTTTATTTTGAGGACAGTACCGGCACTTCTCAAGAGAAATGCAATACCTTTAATTGGGGAGTACCTGCACGTCTCAGAAACAAGCAGGTACTCAGCTACGGAGTACCTGCACTTTTAATTTTTCATTTCAAGCACTGGTTACAGCCGAATGTTACCACAATGTGCAGATCAGGCTGGAGGAGAATTGATCGAGCGATGCGCTGGCACTAACCATGCCAAAGACCAGGAGGTGCAACCTAGCATCTCTGAAGGATTATACAATGCACTTCATCGTGCCCAGACTCCCTCACTCTGAACCCCTGGACTCTACAGCCTTCTGCCCTTTAACCTTTGATGCTCTGTTCATTAACGCCAGCTGGACAGTCACTTTGGGTGAGTTACCCACAATGAACTGTTCCTTCAAAAGACAGGACACCAGGCTTCTGGGAATGCCACCAGCCACAAGGCCCCTCTTTCCCTCTCTGCAGGTCTCTTATCAAGATGCTCAAAAGCACTTCTATCGGTCACACGAACGAAACTTGGCATTCTTGTGTATAAAGTGCACAAACCTACCCGTAGGTTCTCCCTGCATATTTCAGTTGACAAGTTATACACTAAAAACATTTACGTTTCAGACAATACATTATACGAACTGACTGGCTATGGCAGCTTCGGATACATCAAGAAAAAATAAAACCATAGTCTAATTATTGGGGCTTTACATGGCCCCTTATTTTTTGCCAATCGTAGCTGTAATTGTAACTTGTAAGCACCATGGATAACCCCTGAGGTAGTCTGGCGATCTGGAGAATTAATACTGCCTACTGATGAAGGAAGAGAGCTAGTGATGCCTGGTGAGCCCTGCATAGGCAGTTTCCAGGCCACGTTCCATGAACCTTTAACACTCAGACCCCTCGTCTTCCTCAATGGAGTCATTGTTAGTGGGAAAGGACTAGTTCAGGTAAGATGGACAAGGAGGTAGAGGCTTGACGACGTGGTGGTAATCTTCATTAGTCCGAGTCCCCTTAGAGGGCCATGGGAACTCATACACACCAAGTGTAACACCCCCACTTTTTTGTTTTAAGATTTGGGATGAAAACTACCCTGCTTAGGTGTTTCCCAGACCACATCAAAACACTTAAAAGAAAAGCAAATAGGATACAAGAGTTAAACCAGACTGACGACTTCACACTGATACCATTCAAGACACGCGTGTGTAATCAGCATCTATGCAAGCAGTGCAAACTCAACGACAACTGACTGTCTCCACAAACCACCATCTTCTCAGGGATGTGAGCTATCAGCACAAGCCTTCAAAATTTGGGGACACGGCTTAAAAACGCAGCCTCTGCGCTAAACCTCACATGCAATTTACTTAACCTCCTGTGCCTAAAAATGTGAAATGTAATTTGTGCAAAATGTATTTGCATAATCCCCGCTTAATGTACATGATCTGGTAGATTATCTCCCGACCCCCCATGTAATGTATAAAGCCCTGTTGCATCGCAGCTAGGGTCATGCTAAATACATTATTTAACACAAACATCTTGGGTAGTCTGCATTGCAACTGAAGTCAGGATAGCTCTGACATGTCATCTTATGGCAGGAGACCCCAAGCATGCCCCGGGGCCACACCCCTACTATGAGTATTGGCCTGCTAGACTACATTCCTAGAGAAAACCAAAACCCCTTGATGACCGTCCTTGCATTAGTTCACACACAAAACAACTTCAATATACTTGTAAATTTATAGTATAGATGCAAACTCAAAAAAACTCTAAAGTACAAAACTCAGGCTACTAGTGACTAAAGCTCTCCTAAGCACAATAAAGATAGAAAAGTGACCTTTTACCAACTTTCTTCCAGGCTCCAGGTCCCGTCTGGTTACGGAAGTCTCAGATCCAAAGCTAGGCCGGCAAAGTTCAACTTCATCACACAAGCTTCTTGACACCTAACCAAGGGTAAAAAACACAGTTGATCCTCTACAGCTAAAACACAATAGTCCAATCAAGAGAAAAGATGACTGGTTATCTGAGTTCACCTCTTACACCCTGAATTTACTACACACTCATTTCAATTCAGGCAAAGCAACATCCTTTCCCCTCAGTCACAAGACTGCCAACTTTGAGACAGCCACTTACCTTCCAACAGCTGCATTCAACACATCACTACTACAAGTCACACACAACTATGAAAT
Organism: Triturus cristatus; assembly: GCF_964204655.1. NCBI lineage: Eukaryota > Metazoa > Chordata > Amphibia > Caudata > Salamandridae > Triturus > Triturus cristatus. The sequence goes on from NC_140580.1 coordinate 328,964,603, forward strand.
CATTCACAAGTTCGCAGCCAGGTTTCTGCGTAGGCAACTATTTTCAATCAACACACAAACCACAAAATATTAATTCGAATCTTGCCATCTCTCACAGTAAAATAACATACCCAACAGTTTCCAATGAACACCCACCAACCCCAAACATACACCCCTGCTACGAGTTATATGCCCAGTGTTAATCACCCTGAGGGTTACAAAAATGATGGATGGAATGCTCTAATTAATCTGAGCCACGAGTGATTACTCAACGCTGCATCCCAGTCCATTGTTTTTTTTGCCCACCATGCAATCGGTTTGTACCCAGCCATCTGCAAATCAGTCTCATCCCTGCTCCAATGGGAACAGTCCAGCCCAACCTGCCAGGCCCTCTCAGAACTGGAGGGCAAGCAACCCAGGACGAGTTTCTACCTAGTTGGGCTCCTCCACTTTGGTGCAGCTGGGTTCCAGTGGCACAGAGAGCAGGGGACCCATGGTCACTTAGGGTGCGGCTCGGAGGCATACAGAAAAGTGATGTAATGCTGGAATTAATCTCACCCATTGATAATTTGAGGATGCACTGTTCATCAGCCAACAAAAAAACCGACCCAATCCGACCCTTCGTGTTTCCGTTTACCACCAGCTGTGGCATCATGCTGAAGCGGATACACCATGAACAGTGAGAAAAAAAACAGCAATTCTACACCCTGGTCTGGATCATGCCCTGGATTGGAAAGTAGCTAAGTGTAGGGGTTAAGTGTCTATCTACAACGTGCTACAGTATTAGGGGGGAAGCAAGTGTCTAGCACGAGCTACAGTATTTGGGAGACGCGAACTGACAGATGACAGTAAATTCTAATGGCTCTCTTCTGGTTAGGGGCGGACGAGGTGCAAATAGAACATGTAGTTCTTCCATCACTAAGGCCGTTCCGCAGCAAACACAATTAGAGCCGCCAATCGATGCGAGCAGCAGAATTTTCTTGTAATGTTGCTGTCGATGGCGGAATGCAGTTATGAAGTCAGAAACTGCTCCCGGCAGGAAACCAACTGACTTAAGACGAAGCCGCAGGTCCAATCAATCAATACATGTGGAATCAGAAAAATGCAACACGCATGGTATGCGTGAGGATAATCAAAGTACCAGTAAAGGAGAACGGGCACAAACGGAGGGAGGCAGGCCCACTGGACGCAGGGCCGGCTCTAGGGCGGTGCGACTGGTGCCACTGCACCGGGTGCTGGCTTCCTGGGGGCGTCGTGTTTGCAAGTTTATTATGTTTTTGAAGCACCTGCTGCAGCGTTTCTTTCCCCAACAATTACCAGGCCTCACAAAAATGTCAAGATAACTTGTGTGATTAATTATCTTCCTGGAGAGAGATCAGCATTTTATATAGTTGACTTCGGTGAAGTTAGTGCAGAGGGTTAATATGCCAGCTGCAAAGAACATGTACCAAGTAGATTACAGAGTGCGTATGATGTAAACAGATCAGCAGGTTACTGCTTTTATAAGAGACATCCTTTTGTTCCTTGCAATTTAGAACTTAAAGTGCTAATATTCAACAGTGAGCTATTAACTTTCACCATAGAACTGCATACACACTGCAAAGTATACATTAGAACATTGATTATTGTTGCATAAAGGGTTAATTCGGCTAGAAATCGATTCTTATTATTAAAGAAAACTCCCAACTATGCTGTTTCTTTTTCGACTCTGCGTTTGTGCTTCTCCACACCAAGCACTCTTAAACTATACTGCCTACCAGTATGGATGACATGTGACTCCTACACTTTTAGTCCTTTGGTTTATGTAACATTTCCTATACACTAATTTACACACGTATGATTGATTGTCTCTGTGTAATGTGTGTGTGATGCAAAGTGCTCAGACACCCTACACTGGTATGAGTGGCACTATATAACTAATTCAATGCATCTGAGAGAGTGTGGTTATGGAGACTTGGTCATTGTTAAAGGGTGCTAGTGAGAGAATCCGGAAGAAGTAAATGTGTTATTATAAAAAGGGGCAATAGAACCAGTTCCATTCAAACATCAGGGAAAAGGAGTATACTCACTATACTTGCTAATACCCAAAAAGGATGGAATGCTCTGTCCTATAATGGACTTACGCCCTTTTAACCAATACATCCTATCTTAACAGTTTCAGATTGTGACACTACAGGATGTAATACCACTACTACAAGAATGCGACTTTGTGACTGCACTATCTGAAGGACGTATACTTTCATATACAAGTTCTATCTGGCACAGCGACGATACCTTCAGTTTCTAGTAAGTGGACGTCACTATCAGTTCGAAGTCCTACCATTCGGTGTAACAACAGCCCCACATGTATTCACCAAATGTCAAGCAGTAGTAGCGGCAAATCTAAGGAGGGAGAACCTACATGTCTTCCCTTATCTAGAGGATTGGCTGATAGAGTTCCAGCAAACAAAAATGTATACAGGACACCCAAACCAATATTAATCTCTTACACAATTTGGGATTTACACTAAATGCAACCAAGTCCTATCTGCAGTCGCTCCAAATACAACCTTACCTTGGAGTCATACTCAATTCTGTAACAGCAATAGCTTAGCCAATCCATAGAGGGTTCTCGATCTCCAGAAGCAACTGACTCTTTTTCAGCTACATCTTCTCCTACAGTCAAAATGGTGATGTCTGCCTAGGTATGATGCCTTCTTGCTTAGCATGCAAGACTACATATGGCTCTGGCTTTGCTAGCTTGCGGCAGGTATGTGCACACTGGGACCAACAGATGATGAGCTTTAACAATCTAGGGAGGTAGTGTTTTTCTCATGGGCGGTTGATGTCCGAGTGGCAGGGTGTGGATGCAGAGTTGGGGATGACCTAGAGAGGTAGATGTCCATCCTGGGGGCTGCAACCAGGGAGTCCCGCTCAGAGAACCAGTTTGAACACGGCCGCACCTCCTGCAGCAGCACTCCCTGTGTTTTGGAGATAGCGGGGTCAGGTCTTTTGAATGTGGAGGTGTGTTGTTGATTTACTCTGTGATCCAGGTCTGACACCAGGGCATGCTTACAGATCCCCTTCAATGTCTATGATCCTCCAAAGCAGGTAGGGATCCGGAACCTCTGCTGGTTGAAACCCCTCTAGGTGCAGCGGTCGCAGCCCTTGTGTTACAGGACCAGCAGTTTGGTTGATCACAGGGCTGAAAAGTGTTTTGATGGCGCTTCCATCTGCTGATTGATGATATCTAAAGACAGCCGTCTATATGTTTGGAATAATTTGGCTTTCTACCAATGACTTGCGTTAGAAAACACGTGGATCCAAGGTATGAACCCGCCTGCCAAAAGTCACATGAGTCTGGCAGAGAGCGAAAATACTCCGATGTGTGACACATGAAGTCAAGGTAATGAGGTGAAAAGTAAATCAAGTGAGTCCCTGACGCTGCATAGGTACTACAATACTTTACACATACACAAATTTGGACTTGTGGTAATCGCTTTTAATATGTGTTTTCACTTCTTTTGCAAAATGTTCAATGCATTTTCATCTCTGGTATGTTGTTTTTTTTAAAGAAATTCGATGGTTGGTCGTGTACCCCCCATAATCGTAGGTTGAGCCTACCGAAATTGATTTTTAAAAATCTGCTGACTTAGCTTGCATTTAAATGGTTTAAATTGCGTTTAGAGAGTGTATGGGTGTTTGACTGTTTTATCCATGATTGCAAACAATGACTCACTTGCCTGCCTGCCTGCCTGTCCTGATGCGGTTCTTGATGAATCCAAAAATATAAGACTAGTGACAGATTTCAGTGAATCACAGAGAGCTCATTTTGTTTGGGTTGTCAGAGTGTGGCAAAAGAGTAGGTGTAATTGGCTTTAAGAAAGGCTCTTATAAAACCAAAGAGGATTGGGACGTAGGTTTCGCTTAAAATTGGGGTGACATTCTGGATAGATTGTACAGAGTTCATTCTGCTTTTGCTCTTGACAGAGTAAACCTGAGTTTCGTTTAGCACTTTCTGGGATTGGCTAGATGTGAGCTGATCAGGCAAAGTACTCATAGTGGCTGTTATTTCTTTAATAGATGTGAAGATTAGGGTTTAGGTAAATTAGTGGGTCCGATTCCAAAGTTTTGTCTTTTAAAATGACTAAGCAGAAAGCACTGTGGGTGATTATCTGAATGCGTGGCTCACTTCTACACCTTCAACGACTTCTGGTCAGTGACTCCTGCCTCCCCTCTAGCACGCTGGGTTCTACCAGTACTATATGTTTCAGCTCATTTACACTTTCTAGATTCTTCCCTCTTCTATCCCTCCATTATTCTTTTCAATCCAACTAACAGACTCACATGTCCACCGCTCAAATTAACTCATACATCCCATTACTAATTCACCACAAATGCTTGGTGGGTTCCGGAGTAGTGTGCTACTTGCCGAAAGGCTCTTTGACGCCTCACCTGGGGAAGTAAGCGCTATATAAATACAATTACAATCACAGGCCCTCCATATTTGTTGGCTCAGGAATGTGGAGGTATAACTGTTTTCACAGTTTGTTGGATATTATAAGGAAGAAGCCCATGATGTGTGCATGAGGGTGTGAACCAGCGACGGCCCGTGTAGGGCGTGTTACCGGGGCGGTGACGTGGGGCAGAGGAGGGGCAGGGTGGGGGGCTGCAAAATGCGGCATACGGCCGATTGCAGGTAAGCTACAAAAAAAAAAAACGAATTTCGTTGCGCGCACATCGCCAAATGCGATGCAGTGCGCGCAACAAAATTTTTTTCTTTATTTTTTTCGTAACTTACCTGCAATTGGCCGTATGCCGCATTTTGCAACCCCCCACCCTGCCCCTCCTCTGCCCCACATCACCACCCCGGTAACACGCCCTATACGGGCCGTCGCTGGCGTGAACCATGTGTCATTGATAAAGAGTGCATCTACAGTGTATTAGGTGATGTCAGCAATGTCTCGAGGGTGTATGACTGCAAACTGTGTGTTGATGGTCATCAATTGAAAGTGCATTCAGAGGGCTGTAACTTTTAGTAAGTGTTATGTGGATGAGCATAGAGGCGTTAAAGGTGCTAATATGGCAATTGTGTTTGCGTGGTCTCATTGAGTGGGGAATATCATCAAATGTAACGTTTGCAGAACACATATTGAAGCTAGTTTACTTGGAGGTGGAAATTTGGCCCTATGTCTGAACAGGTCGAATCAGGTGATGCCAGTGTCTCAGCCTACCTTTAGCTGAGAACGCTTAGATGGTAATGATTATTTGTTTCTCTACTTTACTGACATTCATGCTCAATTTTAAATGAAAGGTATTTCCAGTTTTCTGAAAATAATTTTCGTTTTTTCTCACCCCTTTAAATAGCCAAGAAAAGTCTATTTAGGTCCGCCCTACAGACAGCTTTACGTTTTTAGCAAACACAAGGAGATGATAGAGTGAGTTCTGAAACTTTTCAGACACCACCCCCAGTCACAGACCTGGGTTGAATCCATCATCATTCTTTAGCTCACTTCGCCACCTCAGTTCAGACCCAGCTATATGCAAATCCGTCTTGACCCTGTGCCTCATGAGAACAGTCCAGCCCGAACTGCCAAGCCCAGTCTTCCCTGAACCGGAAACAAGTATCCTGGGACCGGTTTCGGGGTAACACCCCTCATCAACCAGGCTAGCTTGAATCCAGTGGCAAGGTGAGCAAGGGACCCACATCTGAGCATACCCTGCCAACTTAGGGCGAACAAAGCAAACACAAGGAGATGATGGTCGGAGTGCTGAAACTTTTCAGAGATTCGCCCCCAGTCACAGATCTGGGTTGAATCCATCATCATTCTTTAGCTCACTTCGCCACCTCAGTTCAGACCCAGCTATATGCAAATCAATCTTAACACTGTGCCGCATGGGAACAGTCCAGCTCGAACTGCCAAGCCAGGTCTTCCATGAACTGGAAACAAGCATCCTGGGACCGGTTTCGGGGTAACACCCCTCATCAGCCAGGCTAGCTTGAATCCAGTGGCAAAGTGAGCAAGGGACCCACGTCTGGGCACACCCTGTGAACTTAGGGCGAACAAAGCAAACTCGCCAATACCTTCACTGAATCCTACCGCAGGGGCAAATTGCCTGGCTTGTGCCCCGGGCAGAATGAGAATAATACTGCCCTGGAGTTCCGCACCACAGGAAACAGCATGGTTGCTGCAGCCTACCATTGGCCAGGGGTTGTCTGGGCTGCAATTTCATTGGTATAATCAAGGGCCTTATCACCCATGCATCAACCATTCTATGGCCTTGGTGGGAACTGCAGAGTTTCCCAACAGGTCACGGTCCCCATACGCAGATTGCCTGCGCTGCCATTTTTTGAGGAGACTGGCGGTCTGCTGAGGGTATACACTGATGATCAAAACACGGTGAGCATGCAGCTCCTAACAAGGGAAGGGGGTCCTAGGTTGATTCAAGTGTCAAACAATGCGCACTGAACGTAGGGAGGTAAAAGGGGGGATTCCTCCTTTCGGAATAAGTGCCCTCACACACCCAGCCAGCTAGGTGTCATGCTTCATCATAGGGCGTTCTCCTCGTCAGGTTGGCAGTGCAATATCCGACGGGCACCCTATGAGGGGCTCTTTGGTGGATATCTTTTATTCCTTGCCGTATTGGTGCAGTGGGTGTGAGGAGCCCAAAAAAGAAGTGTAGATGTGTGTGAAGTGGGTCACTAGACTGTGTGAGGATTAAAAACAGGCAATAGGAGTCCACTCTAATTTTTTTAATGAGCCTGGCTCCTATCCTGACTAAAAAAAGAGAATGTAGCGCACCCTTGCCTCAATGTCACAGGGTATTACACATTTATCTGGTGGTCAACATGTTTCTTGCCCTTGTGTCAAGGTGGACACAATTCTTCAGGACCAAATCTAACAGTGTGATCTACACTATTCGTGGTTGTCTAAGTGGGTAGAACAGATAAACCACAGAAAACCTACTGTAAATCGGATCAGCCAACCTAAGAATACAAAACACAATGGTTATGTATGGGTGATAATTACATAAAATCAGTCCAACTAGCGGAACTGCAATAAGTGCTGTGCACACAAGTGTATGAACCGCTTGTGCAGAAAGACGGCGACAGAACAAAAAAGTGCAGGAAGAGTTAAAAATGCGTTTAGGGAGCCCGTACTCCTGTGGTAGCTGGAAAGAAAGCAGACTCACCAAACTTGGGTAGCTGGCTCGTATCATCGACTCCCGGCATAGAAAGACACTCAGAAATGTAGTGTCCTAGAGGAAGTGGGGGTCAAATTGATAAACGATTTAAATCAAGGTGTAATCAATCACAATCACCAACCCAGTGGATTGGTGGACAGGTGGCATAGCAAGTCCAACGATGGGATTACGGGGGGTTCCCGTTTGTATGTTATGGATGCCACATGGGACACAGTAGATAAACTGCGGTCACCCTGTAACAGCACAGGGGCAAGGAAAGCCTAAGTCAGGCAATCATGCCCTCCAAGTGGTGGAATATGGGTGGCCTCAACATGTGTTCGCCCATGGCGCAACCCAGTACATCCCAAAGCAGTTATCCCTTGAGCAGCCGTTGTTAAATATAGCATCAGGCACCCACACCCAGGAGAGATGTGAACATCAAGCAACCAAAAGCAAGCCCACACAGTTGATACTTACTTGCGTTCACCGCAAACAGTCGGAGGGACTACCCCAAGCACTGCCAGGACCGGGAGGTAACTGCCAAGCCCAGGAGGTGCAGTTAAGCTTCCGGCTCCCGAACGTGGGTGGGGCGTGGTGTCAACGAGGCACAGGGCAAAAATGCTCTAGAGTGCAAACCAATATGGTCATATTACGCTTGACCGCCATCTTGGTGAAGGGGCACGAGATGTAACATGCTCCAGTCATGTCAGGGAAGGACACATCTGTCATGGACGAAGTTATGGGAACTGTGGTGGCCATGACAGAAAGGGATAGTAACCCGGGGCCAAGATCCTGCCACGAAAGCAGATTGGGATATAGAGTGGTATAAAAGCGCACCACAAAAGTAATATGATGTCCACTAGCGAAGAGACAACAAGGCGAGTCGTCTATGAGACCAGCAGCGGCCTTTGAGTACTCATTGTGAGTTCATCATACTGGATTGGTAAAAAGTCAGCCACAGTAGGGATAAGATCCTATTCTACAAATACAATGGAAAGGGGGAATCCGGCTATTGCCGGGAGTGCGATGATGACCAAAAGGAGACCAAATTCATGATGTGATGGTGTCATGTGGTATATGTCCACCCTGGTTCTACTAGGGCCACTATCCTGTAAAACAGATCAGAGGTCATGATGTAGTGGAGGAAATGTAGGTAAACCCTGGCTTGCCAAAATCAAGATATATTCACACCATATAAAATGTAGAAACAACCAAGCTATGCATCGGGCACTGCCCTCTAGATTAGATCCGCGGTCATGGTGTCATTGCTAGGCAGCAAGGTGTCATGTACTGTGCTAGTTAAAAAGAGGAGAAAAAGTGTCTCAGGCAGGGTTGGTAATGGAACTCCCATATCAACAGTGTAGTCAAGAATGTAAGTGGAAGACTACCCATTGTTGATTGTGCTCCGAGGGATGTCCTTATTCAGGCCCTCCTTATCCGTAGCCAGACAATGTACCAAACTCTGTTCAATCCTGAACAGAGCTTTCTTGTTGTTTTTGGGGTGTGCTTCTAGAATTACCCAGTGGAGACTGTCTGGGGGATGATGATGTTTAAAATGTGTGCACATTCTCGTATTGGTTTTGTGGCACCTGATGTTTCTGCGGTGCTCAATGATCCATGTCTTGACAGTTCTAGTGGTCATGCCAATGTAGCGAAGGCCGCAAGTGCACGTGATCATATATATGCAATTAGCAGTGTTTCAATTGGTGTGTTTTCTCAATTGCCATTTGAAAGAGTCAGAGAGCACTATCTCCTTAGTGGATTCAGTAAGGGGACAGACCACACAAGGCCCACACGGGTAATAGCCGTCACCGGTGGTAGATTCCACAGGGGTCTTTATGAGTCAATGTTATAAACCTTAGGTCTGGTATGTACCAATAAATCTTTAAGGTTGTTGGTACGTTTGAAGGCAAATCTGGGGACGGGCAATTAAAGCATACCTGTATTTAGGATGCCCCAATATCTCCTGATGATTTTTCTTATCCTGTTGGACTCTGGGGTGTATGTGGTGACACAAGTGAGATCGTCACTTGGTTCTCTGTGTTGTATCTCTAGTAAGGCCTCACGGTTGTTGTTTCTGGCCCTTTTCATAGAGTGTGCAACATTGCGTCTAGGGTATCCTCTTTTGTGGAGATTGTCTGCGAGGATAGCTGCCTCTGATTTTAAATCCTCTAAGGAGCTGCAGTTCCTCCTAATATGGAGAAATTGTCCGAAGGGTAAGTTTCTTTAAGGGTCCTGGGGTGGTGAATACTAAATAGTAGGAGGCTGTTGCTATCAGTCGGCTTCCTGTACAATGTAGTATTAAGTTGCCCATTTTGGAGTCTGATGCTCAGATAAAGGAAGGGGATTTCACTCGTTAGGAAGTGCTGGTAAACTTCAGGCAAGGATTCAGTGTATTGACCCATTGCCAAAATTCCTCACATGTGGATTTATCTCCCTTCCAGAGGATCAAGATATCATCAATGAATCGTTTCCAAAGTATCAAGTTGTGGAAAGGATTAGAGGCGTTGAAAATCACTCTCTCTTCAAACACCACCATGTACAGGCATGCCAGACTGGGAGCAAAGGTGCTTCCCATGGAAGTGCCCTGGGTCTGGTGGTAAAGTTGTTTGATATATTCAAAGAAATTCTCCGTGAGGGCCACAGTGGTGCACTCCAGAATGAAGGTCACTGGTGTAGGTGACTCCCAGTCGATGTTACCCAGGGCATCTTCTATAACATCCAGGGTGGCACGTTGAGGGATGTTTGTGTACAGTGCCTCAACATCCAGGGTAATCAACAAGTTTATTTCCTCTGGATGTTGGACCTCCTCAATAAGGCGAAGGACATAAGTAGTGTCAAGAAGAAAGGAAGGTGTCTTCCTGACAAGAGGTTGTAGTAAATGATCACAGAACCTCGAAAGAGGTTTGAGGAGTGACCCGATCCCTGAGACAATGGGTCTGCCTGGGACAGGGGTGGTGCCCTTGTGGATTTTTGGTAATGTGTAAAAATAGGGCACCTTGGGGTCCTTGGTGATGAGGAAGTCTGCTTCCTTCTTGCTAATCCACCCTTCTAACTCCGCTGTGTGTACCATAGTTGCAATGATGGTGGAGAGGCGAGTGGTAGGATTAACATCAATGGGAGTGTAGTACCTCCGGTTGTCAAGTTCTCTGCGACATTCAATGTTAAAGTCTGTGGTGGACATGATCACTATCGATCCACCCTTTTCTGCCTGCTTGATGGTAATGTTCTGGTCCTTAGCCAGGGACTTGATGGCATCAACTAGATTGCGGACAGATTGTTGAAAGAGTCAGGTATGGTGCCTTCAGCTACATCCATCAAAACTGCCTGTTCAAAAGTGAGTACTTCATGGGGTACCATACTGTTGTTTGGTGTGAAGGTGGACTGGTTGTGTAGTCCAGTCGTCATCGGGGGGAGTCGGTTTCTCGTGAAAGAACCCTTTGAGGCGTACCGTACAAAAGAAACCTTGGATCTCGCAGGTCTCGCGAAATCGGTCGATTTTAAGGGTAGGGACATAGCCCAGACCTTTTTGTAGGACCTGTAGTTCTGGATCAGTGAGTGTCCTAGGTGAGAGATTGACCACTATTTTTTTTTTCTTTGTTTCGCTCAGTGTTTCCACTGAGTTTGTTGGTTGTTCCTGCCATTGTACTCTCTTTTGGTTGCTCCTTCTTCGCCCTCTTCCTCTGCCCCAGCCTCTGTCTAAAAAAAGGAGGGCTGTTGCCGGCGGGAAGAATTGTGGGTGTCCTTGTGGGTACTTGGGGAACTGCCAAAAGGGAGGTCCCTGGTAGGGTGGCATGGAAAAGTTAGAATAGTCGGGACGTGTATTGCGTGCAGAGTTTCTGCTACCCCAGTTGCCAGTGCTTGAGTCACTATTAGTGAAGGAGCCACTCCTGGCTGCGTTAGAGCCTTCATCCAATGAATTGCCCCCCCCCACCCCCCCCCATAGAGGTGAAGTCTGCCCTTAGGTAAGGCTATACTTTTTCTCTGTCGCATTTTTGTATATCCTTTTGGAGTTTAGCAATTTTTTGCTTCATTAGATACATTAGATACTCCTTATTCTCAGCAATTTCATTGTTGACTTCTGATAATTTAGTCTTAAATGCTGAAAGCTGGATAGTGGTTTTCAGTGCTCCTTCTGCTATCCGGATCCTGACCAGTAAGGTGTCAGTGATTCTTTGAGCAGTGTTGATAATAAGAATAGGGACCACTCCTTTTTGAAGACAGCGTCTTCTAGAAACAGACGAGGGATGTTGTTCACTATGAGGCTATTAGGGGCTATATTAGCCCATAAATATTCAGTCATCATACACTGATGCCCAATACTCCTGGAGCCCCAATGCAAATACATTACAGTAACAGCCCCCAAGATGGTTAAGAACAAAAGTGCCTCCAAGCAGGTCAAAATGGATAGATTTGCTAAACCAATCCAGCATGAAAGAAGCACCCTGGATCCGCTGCAACGGTAGATGACCCAAAAACACTTTGTAGAGGTTGGGAGGGAGCCTGCTCCAATACAGAGATGATTCTACAGGCCATTCAGTCCTGCTGGCTGGCCCTAGAAGAGAAAATTGGTGCGGTGGGTGCAGGCAGTAACTGTGACAGAGAACCGCATCTCCTCACTGGAGGACACAATTAGGACTCTATGCCAGGCAGTGCAGAAGCTACAAAGTACCACAGGAGAAATGGCAGCTAGACTAGAGATTGTGGAGACACATTCCAGATGTAATAACTTGCGCTTTATAGGTTTCCTGGAGGGCAGTGAAGGTCCAGAAACAAAAGAGTTCCTGGAGGCTTGGCTTGGCTGCGCACTTCCTGCCTGCAGATTGATTCTCTCCATGCCCTATGGTCAAGAGGGTGCACCCAGCACTGATGCAGCGGCCCTCTTTTGGTGCTCCCTCCAGAACACTCATTGCCCACTTCCTGAATTATAGAGACAGAGACTTGGTTTTCCACACGGTGAGGGAAAAAGGAGTAGCTACATGATATTGACAGAATTCTGATTTTTCCTGATTACATTAAGCTGGTACAACAACCAAGGGAATCACAGGAACAAGTCAAATAAAAACTCAGTGCATTGGAGATTAAATATATGTTACCAAACCTGGTAAAGCTAAAAGTCATATACAAGTAGACCACTTTGTTATTCAGTCTTCTGGATACAATGTGGAGGAAGGAACCCCTTTACACTGAAAATCAGAGCAAAGTCAAGGAGTGGAGGACAGGCCTAGAGTCTCTACCTGGTCTGGGCGAAGATCTATTCAGCAGGGGCAGTGCTGACCCCCAGGAGAGACCATGTATTTGATCAGAAATTTGCCTTGCCGGCACAGAATCAGGGCAAATAGTCGGACTCGACAGATAATGAGGGTGATAGCGGCCTAGTGTCCCTGACGTGAGGAGCACACTCTACCCAGCTGTCCTTAGGATCCAGTATGCATGGGCTTCTGGTACTTGATTAAACTGCATCACTCCGCCCACCATGTTTATCACTGGGTAGGTTGTTTGCTCGTCTTGTTAAATGTTACCATTAAGTTGGGAAAGGGTTCCTTCTGAGGTGAAAGTATAGGGTGGGGGGTAGAAGGTATACAGATTGTTTCTTCTCATATTAATGGTGTTGTATGGTTAACTTGGGCACTAAGAAGATTCAAATCCAAATTTGTTTTATGCAGAGATGCCATTTAACACGTGTGGTCAGATGAAAATCATATCATGAAACGTTCATGGGCTCCTAAATATAATCAAATGAGGGGCAGTCCTGACATATGTTAAAAGGGAAAACAGCCAATACAACGAAGCTGTTTCCACGCAGGGCCTTTACCACGCAGCCGTTACCATGCATATACTGTTACAATGCAGTGCCTTCCCCACACATTTTGTTTTACAACGTATGTGGGGAGGGCATGTGCTGGTAACAGTGGTAAAAGCACCTGCGTGGTCAAAGCTATTGGCGTCATTAGAGGAGCAAAGAGATCCATCCGCTTCCTCTTGATGACCTGTGCAGTGCCTCACAAGAATGCCTTGTCGTCCTCCTGTTAGGGTAAGGGGTATTTTTTTAAAGGGCAGGGGGCGGTGGGGGTCACGCAGGTTTTTTTATTTTGTGATTAGGGCAGGGGTTGTGGGGGTCATGCTGTGTTCTGGATTTCGGGCATAGGGCAGGGTCGGGCATTTTGTAAAAGGGCAGGGGCGGTGTGGGTCACGCTGGGTACTAGATTTAGGCCTCAGGACAGGGTTTTGGATTTTTTTTTTGAAAGGGCGGAGGAAGTGGGGTAGTGCAGGAGTGTATTTCTAGGGATTAGGGCAGGGGTCGGGTATTTTTTTTAAGTGGGGGTCGCGCTGGGTCTAGATTTAGGTCTTAGGGCAGGGTAGGGTATTTTTTTTTTAAAGGGCAGGGGCAGTGGGGGGTCGTGCAGGGGACTATTTTTAGGGATTAGGGCAGGGGTTGGGTATTTAAAAAAAGGGTCGGTGGGAAAGGTTCGGGGACTGGCTTGAGGACAGAGGGCATGCTTCACAACAAAATATGTTGTAAAAGCATGCGTGGTAAAGGCATGCGTTGTAAAGGCATGCGTTGCAACGAAATGCGATGTTCCCTCATACAACCTGTTAAAAGGCATGCACCTGAAGTTATCCTGATCCATGAAACGCATCTCCTGGGAACCAGATGCTCTTTCCTGGAGAAAATATGGTTGCTCTAGAGTATATCACACAGGCTTTGCTAAGGGCTTCGCTAGAGGGGTGGTGGCAATGCTGCATAGACCATTTTGCCTTGCCTTCACCAAGACATGTCCTAACTATCTGGGTAGGTTTGTTATAGTACAGGGAAATTGGAGGGATCCCTGTGAACGCTCTGCGGTGTCTATACTACCCCCTCGCTGGTAGCCAGTACATTTCAAGCATCAGCAGCTGAACTGCGCCATGCTGCACAGGGGAATCTGGTTGTTGAGGGACCCTGCAACGCACTGGTTGATAACACCCTGAACAGAGACTCATGCACAACAGCTAATAGACCTCAGTCCCTGGCAAAGTGGGTGGCTTCTATGGCTCTGAATAACGTGTTGCGTGCCTGGGACCCGGACCATTGACAATACGCGCATTACAGATAACTATAACTCAAGAATCGACTACCTATTTATCCCACCTTTGTATATCAATTTTAAGCAAATATGTTCACATTCTTCCTCAAGGCTTCTTGGACCACTCCCTGATTGCAATGAACTTCAATATTTCCATAAGAGGCTCCAAGGCCATCGGCAGAAAAACACCTGGTGGATGAAAGCAACTGGGTTCATAGAAACAGTTTGTGAAGAATACTTCAATATTAATACACTTTTAGAGTCCACTCTGATTACCTTTTGAGAAGCATTCAAAACGGTGGTACAGGAAAGGCCCTCTCCCTGGTAAGGGGCAAAGTAAGAAACAAGGAACAGGAGATCAAGAAATTGGAGACACAGATCCTCCCTCTCAAGCATGCATTGGCCTCAAGTTGATCGTAAGAAACCCAGGCGCTCCCTGAGGAGCTATATATGATCCTCAGGCATAAGCTATTAGCTACGGTAAACATGTCCAAGTTCCTTATATATGGACAGGAAAATAAGGCCAGCAAAGTTCTATATAGCTAGTTCAAAAAGAGGAAGGGATTAGGATAATCCTATAATCCCCTCACTTTACACATCTAAAGGGCACATGGTCTGCAAGGCCCAGGAGATTTCTGAAGTACGTGCCAACTACTCTGCTTATTTAGCGTGAACAACCCCCGCCCCTTACTAAAGCAACTCTAACCCATAATAAAAGATAACCCCCCCCCCCCCCGAGCCGTTGGACGCCCAACCCAACACTGGAGGAGATGAGGTTGGTGATAATGGCCTCACCCTCAGGAAAACAAATTTTAAGAGGTTTTCCTCTTTACTGACTCCCCAATTTTCTCAATCTTTATAACTTGGTGTGCGGTTAAATTGCCTGACTTCCACTGCACAATAATTTCAGTTATCTTCAAACCGAATAACACTCCTCATAACTGTGCCTTGTACTGACCTATATCACTCCTTAAAGTTGAGGTTAAACTCTTGGCCAAGTTGTTGGCATCCCGGTTGCCTTTAGAGGTGGGATCTTTAGTCCATGAAGACCAAAATGGCTTTATGCAAAGAGACTTTGTATATGGAGGCTCCATGTGGCTCTGACACACCTGGAAGAACTACAGGGCCTGGCGGCACTTCTCTTAATAGACAACAGAAAAGCATTCAATAATGTGCACAGGCGCTTTCAGTTTCAACTTCTCCACAAGATCAATGTTGGCCCTAGATTTATATCAACGGTATCCGCCCTTTATAATATCCTGCTGGTACTGGTTAAATTCAATGGAGTGATCTCTTCCTCCTTCACTTTTCGGCACGGCACAAGGTAGGGCGACCCTCTGTCTCCATTATTATTTGCACTGGTGATGGAGCCATTAGCAGAGTGGCTTATAAGAGACACACAGTTACAAGGCTTTTGTTGACCAGCTGGAGGTATGGAGGATAGAGTGGCAATATATGACGATGACATGCTTTTTTAACTGCAGCATCCGCAGGACACACTACTGCATATACTCCAAGTTTAGGGGGAGGCCTCCAGACGGCTTATGAAATGAAGCAAATCTACAAATGTACACCTAATCGACGTACCTTTTCAACAATACAAGACGACTGAGGATACCTTTTAATACATGTGTGACTCTTTCCCAGCCGGAAGCATAAATATAATGCCTATCCTACTCCAGACACGTAGAGACCTGGAATCACGGGTATCATTGCTGTTAAACATGATGAAGAGACTGACATTGTATAAAGTGGTCGTTCTTTCTCCGTTCTTATGCATTCTACAAAACCAGCCATTAGTTGTCCTGCCTGTTTTGTTCCAGGATCGCCAGGCTTTGGTATCCCGCTTTTTCTGGGTGGGCAAAATACCCAGGGTTTCTTTTTCTTAGCGTGTGCTGCCAACCCTCATGGGGTGGGTCTGGGGCTTGCAGATCTTCACCCCTATCACTGGGCATCCCAAGTGGTATTGATAGGGAACTGGCTGTTTAGGGACCAACAAGACTCCTCATAGGGTCAGGAGTTGACTACCCTTGAGATATCTAGTATTTTAGATTTATTGTATGGGGACCACCCCTCTGCATTCACTTCCTCAGGTCAATAGGTTGCCTTTCCTCAGCTGGCATGCAGCCCTTAGTCACATAAAATGGCCCGACAAACTCACCACACAAACGCCTCTTTGGGATGGTACCGTCAGCTGCGTGATGCCATAGTCAGTCAGTCAGTCAGTCAGTCAGTCAAGATTACTTTATTCGGTTCATAGCAAAAACCATAAAAGCGTACAGATAAGAAAACGTACAATATAAATAACATTTACAATGGACACTACAAATATGATAAAAATGATATACAGTACATGATTTCAACTCGTGGGTTTACCCCCTTATGTTTTATAACCAAGTGATTTTCTTCCTTAATCTCATTGCAATTGCCAAGAAATTAGCGATATTAACTATCTCCCATGTAGAACCCAACAGTTGTAAATATAAAAGAGTAGGTTTAACCTGCCTAAATCCTTTATCTTTAATAAGGGGGATGATAATTTTTTTGCGGATAGGGGACAAGTGTTTGCAAAAGAAAACAAAATGCACTGTACCTTTAATAGAGAAACCGTCGGGGAGGAGCCTAGCGCGCATCCAAGATGGTCGCGTGAGCACAGGGCTCCCCGGACCCTCGCTGCTCCTCGGAATTTATCCTGAATCTATCCTGACTCGGTTGATGGAATCTGGGAGACGAATGCTGGCTGAACACTAAACTCCTTTCGGAAATCAAATCGGACCTGGCAATCCGGAGTTATGGTGGTTTGAACTTTTGAGGCCCACCCTACGGCTGTGCCCGATGCAAGGGTGATCTGTGGAGCCGGGGCGTAGTTGAACAACAACGGCAGCGGAGCGGTGCCAGTGGCCGTCACATCACTTTCGGTTTCACTTTTGGTCTTTGAGGGGCTGGACTGTGGACTTGCTTGGTGCGACTGGGCTTCCATTTTGCCTTCGCTTGATGCCGGTGGCTTCGTCTGCTGCCAGTGTGCTCATTGACGGTGGTCCCTTCGCTCCGCTATATTGCGGCCTGTGGTGCGACATGCGTCTGCCTGGCCTGTGCCACCTCGACGCTTCCTCGGTGGTCCCCTTCGGCGATCGAGGTTCTCATGGGAGGCAAGGGAGACCCCGAGAGGCGTAAGACCAAGACATCCCTACGTGGGGGACCGGTCCAGACGAACAACATGGACCGCTACACTCAGGGTAAAGGACCCCCCGGGACAGCCAATGTCCCCCCGGAGGACACCAGTGGTGGCCCGTCCGTTTCTCCGGATCTGTCCCTGCAGGACATCATGGGCGCCATTAAGGGCATCAGAGAGACCATCGCTACACAGTACGAGGCCTTGGCCCGTAAAATCGACACGGTGGCCATTGACATTACCCTAATCCGGGCGGATCTCTCTAAGACCAACGAGAGGGTTCAATCGCTGGATGTGCGGACGTCCTCCCTTGGTACGGACGTGTCGGACCTGCAGGCCTCTCTCGGCGATCACAAGTCGGCCAATGATCTGATGGCCCGGCGGCTGGAAGACTTCAAGGGACGGGCCCGCCGCAATAACATCCGCGTCATAGGCGTTCCGGAGACCTCCGATAACCGCCCGGTTGATCTCCTGGTCGAGGAGCTCATCCTCGAACATCTTGCTCCCGCTGGCCTGAGTAAGTTTTTCGCTGTGGAGCGGGCCCATCGAGTCCCAGGTGGCCGGCCGCGACCGGGTGCCCCCCCGAGGCCTATCGTTGCGAGACTTTTCCATTACAGAGACCGAGACGCGATTCTGCAGGCCTCACGGGTTCATGGCACGGTCCGACATGAGAACTCGTCCATTAACTTTTTCCCGGACTTCACCCAACTTGTCCAGAAACAGCGGATGGGCTTCCAGGGGGTGAAGCGGCGGCTCCGGGACCTCGGTCTCAAGTACTCTACGCTTTATCCTGCAAGGCTCCGAGTGGAACATGAAGATCGGACTACCTTTTTTGACTCTCCTGTGACTGTGAGTGACTGGCTGGATTCGCTGCCAGACCGGGGTGACCGGACTGGGCCCTCTGCCGGTACCGAGGGTGGTGGGTCTCCTTTGGAGTGACTTATGGTCCCGGACTCTGCCAGGTTGTACTGTTCGGCTGGGTTCTACTTCTTTTGTGCATTTAGTTTCACTATGTTGTGTGTGGGGAGCGGGCGGGGACGGGTCCCTTCCCTCCTCCGGGGTCTTTTCGTAGAATGGGGTTTGTAGGGCGACAGGCACACTGCAAGTTGGGGTGGTTTTTTGGACCGCAGGGGTGCAGGGTGGGGGGTGTTGGAGTTGGGGGGGGGGGGGGGGGGGGTTGGTGGGTGGGTGGGGTTGTTTGCATTTGTGTTTTTTGTTTTCAAGGCGAAGTATTGGCTATGGTTCATCCTTGGGTGTTGAGCTCTTTGCTAGGGGGCCCTTGATCTACTGGATGGGATGGGGGGGACGGGTTGAGATTGATGTCTTGGAACGTCAATGGATTGGGGGACCCTATCAAACTGGGTGTTGTGCTGCAATATCTGCGTCGTCTGACTCCTGATGTGGTGTTCTTACAGGAGACGCATCTGGTTGGCAATGTTTGTCGGGCTATGAACAGGGGGGGATATCGACTTGTGGCCCACTCTGGTTTCACCACTGGTTCAAGAGGGGTGGGCATTCTCTTGCGAGCTTCACTTCCGTTGGAGATCACCAGGGTGGTCCCAGACGATAGAGGGCGCTATGTGGCTCTGACTGGGAGGTGGGAGGGGCAGTCCCTTTCCTTGATCTCGGTCTATGTTCCCCCGGGCCTCCAGAACTCCACCTTCTCAGACTTGGGTCGTATGTTGCTTGGGCTTCCTGACAGTCTTTTGCTTATGGGTGGGGACTTTAATTCGGTTGTCTCGGGTGACCTGGACCGTCATCCGCCCAGGGCCCTCCCTGCTGCCCAGGCGTGGCTGGGCGGGCTCCTGGAGACCTTCGGTCTGGTGGACTGTTGGAGGTTAATGCATCCGACACAGTGTCAGTACACCTTTCACTCTGGGGCCCATGGGAGTCTCTCCAGACTGGACTATTTCCTTATGCCCGCGGCCCAGGCTGCTCGGATTCGAGAGGTCAAACACCTGGCCAGGGGTATTTCTGATCATTCCCCACTGTGGTTGCTTTTTGACACCGGGTCGCGGTCCGCTGGGCGGATCGCTCCTATTAACCCTTGGTACCTGCGAGACCCCAAGATCCGTGATAACCTGATTAAGTCGATTGATCAATATTTTTCTGAGAATGAGGGGTCGGTGTTGTCCTCGGTGTCCCTGTGGGAAGCTTTCAAAGCAGTGCTCCGCGGGCATGCCCTGTCCCAGATAGTGGAGGCCAAGAGGGTCAAGAGAGAGGCGGTTGTGACGCTGGAGACTGAAATATCGGGGCTGGAGGCAGCCTTGGAGGCGGGTGTCACCCCGGATGGGCTGCATGCCCTCAGCCTGAAGCAGTTTGAATATAAGTCTCTCGTCACTGATGCTGCCAAGACTATATATAGGGAGCAGCAGGGCAGGTTGTATGACGCCGGAGACAAGGCGGGTAAGCTGATTGCCTGGTTGGACAAGAAGGAGAGAGTGAATCGTGTGGTCCCGGAGCTTCGGGTGTCGGATGGAGTGTGTGTGACTGAGCCTGGTGAGATTGTTGAGTGTTTTGCTGACCACCTCCGTGCAGTGTACTCCCCGGTGTCCGATAGAGATGAGGACGACTCTCGTCTTCTGCTTCGGGATATTGCCCTGCCCGGCTTATCCGTCGAGGACCGCGAGCTGATGGATGCCCCTTTGTCTGTCGAAGAGATAGCTACTGCGATTCGCTCCCTCCGCTCGGGCAAGGCTATGGGCCCCAATGGCCTGCCGATTGAACTATATAAGTTGCGCCCGGATAAAATCGCGCCTTTCCTCCGTCATATGTTTCAGGAATCGCTCGAGAGGGGTTCCCTTCCTGACGACCAGCGTCTGGCTACTATAGTAGTGATTCCCAAGGAGGGTAAGCCACGTGACCGCTGTGCCTCCTATAGGCCTATTTCCCTGCTGAATGCCGAACCCAAAATACTTGCTAAGGTCCTCGCTAATCGCTTGCTGAGCGTTATATGTGACTTGATACATCCGGATCAATGTGGCTTCATCCCACATCGTAATACCGCTCTCAACTTACGGCGTCTGCACGGCGTCCTTGCTAGGGCTGAGTACTTGGCTGAACCGGCCATATTGGTTTCCCTAGACGCCACGATGGCCTTTGATACCATTGAATGGCCATTTCTTTGGGCCGTCTTGGCGAAGTTTGGGTTTGGGGAGGGGTTCCTTGGCTGGGTGAAGCTCCTTTATGCTGGACCAATGGCTCAGGTGGTTGTCAATGGGCGGGTTTCTCGGCCTTTCGCTCTCGGGAGGGGAACTAGACAGGGGTGCCCGTTGTCCCCGCTGCTCTTTGCTCTCGCCCTGGAGCCGCTCGCTGCCTGGCTCCGTTGGGAGCCCTCGATTAGAGGGCTCCGGTGGGCCCCGGGCTTCGAGGATCGGGTTTCATTGTACGCGGATGATATTCTCTTGTATCTCACCTCACCGCGGAAGTCGCTCAATGTTCTCTTTGATGTCCTTACTTCCTTCGGGAAAAACTCGGGTCTGATAATCAACTGGTCCAAATCTTGTGTGTATCCTATCTCTGGTGGTCTTCCTCTCTTGCCGCCTCGGCTTCCGCTCCAAATATCTCAGTCCGGCTTTAAATACCTGGGGGTGTACGTTTCGTTGGATCCGGCGGTCCGCTATGAGCAGAATCTCCTGTCTCCACTCCGGCGTTTGAGGGCAGACACGGCTCGGTGGTGTAAGCTGCCCTTGTCTCCGCTTGGTCGCGCGGCGCTGTTTAAAGTGATGTCCCTTCCCAGATTCCTTTATGCACTCCAGAACTTCTTCGATGTCATTCCTGCGGCCTACTTTAGGGAGGTGGAGAGTTTGCAGAGGAGACTGGTTTGGGACGGGCGATCGCGTATCGCGTTGGCCAAGCTGACTCTTTCCTGGTATGACGGGGGCATCGCGCTTCCTGATATTAGACGGTACTATTGGGCCTCCCAGCTGTCTGCCATTAATCATGCTACGTACGCTCCTGGTTCGAACCCGGCATATGAGATGGATAAATTCCTGCTCCCCGGCGGTAACTATAACAGAGCGCTTTACTCGCGGTCTGCTGGTGGGGCCCTTACGGGCCCTACCAGGATTGCGGTCCGTGTATGGAAGGCGGCTAACGTTGCGATGGGCTGGAGTGAGCGTTTAATGTGCGCCACTCCTCTATTCGACTCAGACCGCTTGGGAAGCCTCTGGACAACGAAAGGCTTCGAGCGCTGGGATACGATCGGCATCAGCAGAGTGGGGGACCTGTGGGTTAAAGGTGCGGTTAAATCCTTCGCGGCGCTTCAGCGCGAGTATGAGCTTAGTGACAGAGAGTTCTTCCGTTATGCACAGGTCTGGCACGCCCTGCTTTCGGTCTTTGGGGAGGGGACCACGGTCCCTTCTTCTTCGCCTCTCGAGGACCGCATACTCGACGGTCACGTCCCCGACAGTACTATCTCCCTGATTTACAAAAAACTGATAAACAATCGGGCTGACCTCTTGGTGCGTCTTCGGGAGGCATGGACGGGAGATGGGGTGGAGCTGGACGATGAGGACTGGCAGACTGCACTGTCATCCCCTAAGGAGGTGGCCATCCCGGCCCGTCTCCGCCTGGTCCAGCTTAAGATTCTCCATCGTGTATATGTGACGGGCCCCTGCCTGGTCTCGATGGGGTTTTCAGACGACGGACTCTGTAAGCGTGGCTGCGGGCTCAGTGCTACTTTTCTCCATATCCTATGGGAATGCCGCGAGGTGGCGGAATACTGGCGCCGGGTGCATGATATTATGAGACGAGTCACCGGGGTCGCTCTGCTGCCGGAGGTGCGTCGTTGTGTGCTGAATGTATGGGAGCCCAATGACTGCAATGCGGCTCAGGCTCGGTGGGCGGCCTTGGGGAACATGATTGCAAAGAGAGATATTGCTCAGCTTTGGGGTTCCCAGCGGCCTCCCACCGTGTCCGTCTGGAAGGAAAACATGGACTGGTGCATGTTCAGGGAGAAAACGGTGTATGTGGCCCGTGATAAACCGGGGGCTTGGGGTAAAATTTGGGGGCAGTGGAACGCGTATCGTGGGTCTATCTGTGCTCCCCCTTTGGTAGATACGTCCGGGGTTGCCTCGTCCCCCTGATCCTTGAGGGTTCCTTGTGCATCTCGTACTTCGGAGTACAGATTTGGTTCTCTCGTTGCCCCCCCCCTCCCTCTCAGGTCTTCTTTTATTGACCGCCCTCGGGTGGTTGGGTGTTGACTCCCCCGGCTGGTGTTCGCCGCCCTTCATAAGTCGTTTCGCCTTGTTTGTTGTATTTTTGTATTTTTCTTTTTTGTTTATTTATACTAAAAGTGTGTATTCTGATTTCCTTTATGTGCAGTCTGATTTACTGTGATAGTGCGGAGCCCCTGTGGGCCAGCCATTGTTTTCTGATATGCTGGAACACTTTGACTACTAGCGGCCGGCCCTGGTGGTTGTAGGCCCGTGTTTGTAACCCTTTTATGCACAATAAAATCTTTAAAAAAAAAATAAAAAAAAAAAAATAGAGAAACCGTCACAAGAACAGATCCCAAGGTCCCTCTCCTTCATCCACCCTGGGGATTCAGTAAACAGGAGGTGAAATTTATTCAGTCTAAACTTGGTCAATAAAAAGCGATGATTCATGTTATTAACAGTGACCAAGTAGGGTCCAATACTGCAGGAGGTGATTAACAGTTGATGAGCCCTTACTGACGGTTTGAGTAGCTCCTTTTCTTCCCTTTCAAAGATTACCCTTTGTTTATGAGCTACTTTCACCCATTTCAGATCCCCCTTGATAAGATTACTTGGATAATCAAATAATTCAGGACGGCCTAAATCTCTGGTGAGATTCTTAACATAATTCAACCAAGGGATTGCATTACCATGCTCAAGAGATAGACAGTCCTTTAAAATCTCATGATTTAAATCCAAATCCGGGTTTAACCAAGTTGTAATCCTATTTAACAGAGGGGCTAAAGCAATGCGATCCGCTAAGTAGTCCATCCCGCATTCCTGATGAACAATATAAGCGGGGGTTGACTGAGGTAAACATAAGATAGATTTTAAAAACTTATCTTCAACCACTTGTAAAGCCTTAACATCTTTAAATCCCCATAAATCAGCCCCATACATTGCTATAGAAGTACATTTGGCAACGTAAATGTTCAACATAGCCTGGATTGGCTTCACCCCCAGCTTATGTCCAAAATCCAAAACGGCTAGGGTGGACCTAACAAAGGCATTACGTTTAGCTGTTATTTGAGGGGACCAGGTGTACTTTTCATCAAAAATAACCCCCAAATATGGAAATCTGGTAACCCGGGATAGGACATGCCCTTCGCAGTGCATAATCTTAGCTTTCTTTGGTTTACAGCCTATGATCATAACATGTGATTTGGGGAAATTCACACTAAGATCGAGTGCTTTCATAAAATTTGCGAATGAGTCCAAGAGGCGTTGCAAACCCACGGCTGTACGTGCTAACAAGGCGGCATCATCAGCATATAATAATGCCGGAATAGAATACTTGCCGGCTCTCGGAATATCCTTGCACGATTTAGTTAGGACAGCACCTAAGTCGTTAATATATAACGTAAAAAGCAGGGGGGCTAAAATACAGCCCTGTCTAACACCATTTGTGATTCTGATCCTGCCTGTGCAGTTACCCAGGCGATCGTATCTAACAGTAGCGGAGAGATCCCTATGTAGGTCAGCCAGGAAGAATACAATATTTTCGTCAATGCCACATTTAAGGAGCAGGCCCCACAGCTTCGACCGATTAACTCGATCAAGCACCGAGGACAGGTCCATAAAGGCGAGATGTAACGTCCCTTTCTTGGCAATGGTATATTTGCCTATTAATAAATATAGGTTCAGGCTTTGATCTATGGTACCACGGCCCTTTCTGAACCCATATTGTAAACATGAAAGGGTGTCAGTATCCTCCAACCAAGCTGTGGGTTTCCCCAAAATTACGCGCCCCAGGACTTTAACTGCTGAATCAATAAGGGAGATAGGGCGGTAGCAACTAGGATCCCCCCTGCAACCTTTTTTAAAAATGGGTATAATAACAGATTCGGACCAAGTGTCCGGTATACCTGTGACACATACCCTGTTAAAAACATTCATTAAAGCTATGGACCAGGTCTCAAGATCTGACTTGAAAAGATCTGCCGGAACACCATCAGGGCCCGGAGCCTTATTGCTCGTCATCTTCTCTATGGCCTGAGCCACCTCGATCTTAGAGACCGTTAAAGTATATGGGTTTACAGTGGGGGGCGGCATAATCGACACCCCATTGTTTACCCCTTCATAGACTGACTTAAAATGAGAGCTCCACAACTCTTCCTCGATGCAACAATCTAATTGGCCATTACATGCGTCACGAAAATAAGGTTTGTTCACCATAGACCAAAATTTAGCGCTGTTTCTAAGGACATCCACGGACAATAATTCCTCCCATGCATCCTCTCTAATCTTCTGCTTTCTAGTTTTCAGAGCTTTGTCATATTCCTTCCTTAGCGAGGCGATAATGGCCCTATTTACTGGTTTACAGTTTAGGGCAGCCTTCAGCCTTCTGTTCGCCAAAGAGCAGTTTTTGTCGAACCAGCCGAGCTCAGTATTAACCTTCCCCTTGGCTGGACATCTAAGGTCCGAAGCGATTTGGGAACAGATTGTCTAACACTTCCTGATTCCCAGCATCCAGGTCCAAACATATATTCATCTCAGGACCTACCTTCCTACTTAAATTGGTATGAAAGTCGCCCGGGATTACTTTATTCCATCAGATCCTACGATTCTGATCAGTGGGGCGAATATGGGATTTATCTGTCTTTTCCTGGGCTATAGTAGGCGATGGAAAAATGTCCGAAATGCTAAGGGCCACAGGATTATGGTCGCTAAAATGTGACCAGATTGCCAGATAATCATGGATGCTATCACCAAGTGTAGCGCTAATAAAAATATAATCAATGACCGAATGTTTACCATTCCCTTTAAAAGTAGGGATTTCCTCAGCCATCATAGAGGGGTGTATCAAACCATAGTCTGCTAAAATTAACTCGAGAAGATCACCCTGAGCAGAATGCTCAAAGTGAGCTTCGCCTTGCTCTAGCGGGCCTAAAGGATCAGAGGACGAACAATTCTCTGAACAGCCGTGGATATTAAAATCTCCCATAATTATAATGAAACAATCGTTTTTATTAACGACCTTGTACTCGGCCAAAAAACGAGTTAATGCAGCGAGGTGAACAGTTGTGGTAACTCTATCATATGAGTTATAAAAATTGACAATTAAAAGAACACCTCCCCCTCTCAGGGAGATTTGTACAGCCAAACAGTTCCGCGATCCCGTATCTATTTGGGTCTGTATGCCGGGAATACTAGCGGAAATTAAGGTGACCAACCCGCCTTTTGCCCTCCCCCATGTTAGAGGGTTCTGCTGATAAAAAAAAACTTCTGAATCCATCAATGGATAGAGTATTCCCTACATCCCAAGTTTCTTGTAGACTTATAATTTGACCTGAGCCTATAAAATCTCTCCATGCTGGGTCATCGATTTTATTTTTTAAGCCTGCTATATTCCAAGTAATCATTCTTATAAAAGCACCCGGTGACCCATAAATGGGTTCAACAAACTTAAGATCCACTGGTGCCGATATAATTTCTGCGGCACCAGCAGCCCGGGTGTCAGGAATATGGGGTTCAACCGAAGACCCTAGTCACTCATTTTCGTCTAAATTTGAAAGAGCATCAAATCTATTAGAAACTGGGACGACATAATCATTGAAACCGAATCTCCTGGGAGGGTCATTTAACAATAACTCTGCCTGAAATGGGGGATAAAAAAAACCCAAGGGAAGAACATTAACGTACTCCCTCTGGATTCTTAGGGAACCAGCCTGTCTCAATATATCGTCGACCAACCTTGGTGATCTGAAACTTATGACGATACAATCACCCTCTAAGCTCTTGTTTGTCTTACCTACCCAAGGAACCCTTCTGATCATCAAGAAATTACTATCAAGATGGTGCCCCAAAACAGTTTTATTAGATAAGAAATGAATAGCCTTATTTTTCAAGGAGGTCCAATGTTCCCTTTTACCCCCCTCTAGTTTTGGAACGTTGGCCAAATTTATAGTATGAGGGCAAGCCTCCACTGGTAAATGCAGCGAGTCCCTCCTGTCACAATTTGATAAAAAACCCGACCTCCCCTTTAAAAATGGTGAGCCCTTAACCACCCCGTGGGTTGTTCCCGTAGCATTTGATACTAGGGGTGGAATATTTAAACCTGTTGCTAAAGTAGTGGTAAGAGGTGCAGCTTGTTGAAGTGGGGTAATCATAGAGTCCAGCAAATTATTGGCTGAGGCAGTAGCTGCACTTAATGAATCAACTACCTGGGTACTTGTAACTGTTTTGGGAACCTTATTGTTAAATTGTGATTCAAAGATATTTAAACGATCCTCAATGCGTTTCAAGGCAGCTGTTAAAGGCAAGATAAATAATTTGAGTCGCGCATCCAGGATCGTTAAAAAATCTAACATGGGTTTATCACTAATGTTATCCGTGCCCAAATTAATACAATCATTCAAACGCTCTCCCATAGGCTCGCTAATTTGGGGGAAAACATTAGTGGTAATATGGTCCAACCCAGATGCATGAATACTAGATTTTAATAATTTTGCTGGTTTACGACTACCCTGGGGGTTATTCTTAGCCTTTCTTTTCCCCGTAACGGTTTTGCCGCCACCAGTATTGACATCTGGTCTGGTCCTTAATTGTCTTGTGCGGACCGCCGCTGGGGGAAGGGCAGGGCTAATAGTAAGTAGGGGTGCTGGGACAATTGTGAGGCTATCATTAACGCATGCCCCATTCAGGGTCTCACAGGGGTGCACATCATCCAAAGGGACGGTATTTGGGGTATTTGGGGTACATTCCACTATAGGTAATAAGGGGATGGAAGTTCTAATGGGTTCTAACGACAGTCTGCGTTCAACCGAAGCAATTTCTTTCACAATGGCTGATTCTGCCTGTTTTAGATAGCTGTCCAGAGTCCCCGTACCCGCAACCCTTAAACATGCTTTAGAAGACCCTTTAGACATATTAACACGATGAAGAAAAAGCAACAGACCCTCACAGTTGTAGTACCCACTAATGAATACACAAACGATCGCGAGCCCCCATAAACTTCAACAAATAGCGTACAAAGTCATAGACAACTCACAGAGGGCAGTCCCGACCCGACCTCCTACGGCCTCTGAGGGCCTAAGAGGGCCCGCCCTTTGCCCGGGCTAAGCTCGGCTGAGCCCGCGCGCGTCCCGCGATGCGGAGGGAGCCGCGGACTTTTGTGCGCCTCCGGGCGCGTATGTGCCGTCAGGGCCCGCAATGGAGTCTGGGGGCTGTAGTCTCCACCCGCTCTCGGCCGCGGGATGCAGAAGCGGCGGCGGGGGAGGAACACAGCAGAAGGAGGTGGAGGCCCAAGAACGTCGTCAGCAGCACCGAGTAGCAGGGCGATGAGTCCCCCAGCAGGTAGGCAAGAGTTTCCCCATGCCATAGATATATCGAGACGCTCTACATGACGGGCCAGACTATAACCCCCTTGATGCCAACTGACCATGGAGGCATTGGGCAGGAAAGGCATATCAAGACTGTATTTGTCCCTTCAGCTTAATGACCCTAATCTTCTCAAAGGCTTGTGAAAGGCCTGGGATCTAGATGTCAGGGAAATGGGAGATGACAAATGGCAGGAGGCCCAGTTGGCAGCCTGGACACTGGCCATCCCCTCGAACATGCGACTAACCCAATTCAGTTACTTACATAGAATCTACTATAGTCCGAATAGACTATTGAGTGTACAACGTGTCATGCCCCACAAGGGTCTCTATACAATGTGACATGGTCTTGTCCCTTCATAGAGCGTTATTGGAGGGGAATTTACACCTCCTTTGGAGACGTTTTACAGTTCCCAGTGGTCACAGATCCAAAGGTAGCCCCACTAGGAATAAAGAAGGGCTGGCTGGAGACTAGGGCCCACCAAATCTTAGCCAGCATGGGCGTTTTAGTAGCTGAGAGGGACACTGACAGACATTGGCAGCAGGCAGAACCTCCATTTCGGAAGGAATGGTCGAGAGTCATGTATTTTCGGACAAGGGCTGAAAAATTGGTTTACAAATGGAAGGGCTGCAAATGGAAATGAATTAAGGTGTGGGGCCTGTGGATCTTAGAACAAGGTGATATGACATACAGTCTAATGCCACATCTCGCAATGCATGTTTAATTTATGCACTCTCTATGTACTACGTACTTTATAGGCTAAACTTTCTATAAAGTCTGCTGTGTTTGGTTCTACAGCTGATGATTAGTTTGCACTGTTTTTATATCATGTTCTAAAACAAGAAAGAGAGTTATAAAAGTCTGACTTGGTGGGGGGGGATTCACGACAAGTAGAGGAGGCTGGGTCGTAGATGGTTAATACATTGTGATGTATTGATCTTTAAAGAGGAGAGTATTTAACTATCTCGTAAATTAGATGGGTGTTGGGGCTGCCCTGAAGGATATGGAACGTTGTTGTAGATCCAGGGTGCAAAGAAGGAAAAGGCATGCTGTTTCGTTTTTTTCTTTGCTTGCTTCTTACTCTGCAGTCTAATGGTGTCCTGGCAGTGTGTGCTGAGAATCTGTTTGCAAGATAAAATGGGGTGCTGGCCATAATGGCTTTGCAAATAATGCAGCTGATTTTAAAGATGGTGCAGGTTGGCAAGGGGAGCCAACCAGGATAGGGGTGATATTTCTTCTGGCCTCTAATGAGACATCCTGTGGCATACAGAATGCCCCAAAGCCACTGTGCAGTCCGGAAGCCCATGGAGTAGGGCATTACAACCATCCAGATGCAAGAGCACGAGGGCTTGAGCTGCAGATCTGAAGTTACTTTGAGGAAGAAATGGTTTGATTTTTTTTTTTAAAGAATTGAGAGCTGGTACTAGTCAGTCGTTGTGGCTTTTTTTTGGCAATGTGTTTTTTGAGGGGGAGGTTAGTGAATCCAAGTGGCTTGGTACTCAGTGAAAGTTGGGGTTCACAGCTGTCAGGGTTCACGTCATTGAGCCAGGTTGGTAAAGTAGCCTGTTTGTTCTTGCCAAATAACATGAATACTGTCTTGGTTGGACGGAACTTCAGGTAGGCACTTGACATCCCAGTCTGGACGATGAGCAAGCAGTGATTGAGCTGTTGGATGTCTGAAGCAGATGAGAATTTCAAGTAGAGTTGTGCATCATCTGCATACTGGTAGATCTTGCTGCTGTTATATGTGAATAGAAAACCAAGTGGTTCCATGTAAAGGATGAAGGTGACAGTATGGAATGCTAGGGGGCTCCACTAGTGATAGGGTTCTTTTGTGACGAGGAGGTGGTCATGTCACCAAACTGGTGTCATTCGGAAAGGTAGGAGGAGAATCAGTAAAGGACATTGCCAGTGAATTCAATACTCCAGGGTGTGAATGAGGGTGGGATGGTTGACTGTGTCAAAGGAAGTTTATTTACCCACTTACCTAACCTTAAACTGTAGCCCTCACTCTAACTTTAATCCTAACCCAAAATCCTATAAATGAAGCATAACCTACCTAGCCATAAACCTAACTCAAAACCTCACCTTAACCTTTACTGTAACCCTAAGACACCTGCCTTACCCTGATCTTAAAATCAACACTATCCTCTACCATAATACTTACTTTTATATTTACTTTATTTTATGTAGCAATGTTCCCATTAGTGGTGAATATCAATACTGTGACTCCTATATAATTGTACATCAATGTAGGGAATTTTATATAGTGATTGTGCACCCGTCATTTTAGCTATCCACAGTGATATAACTTTTTCAATTTGGATGACAGGCTTCGATACACAAAGAGACAGAACATTCTGTCCTCCCCACATCTATGTTGCTGGGTGGCTTCAGTGATTTAAATTGTTCCTCTGGGATGGTTAGTGCCACCTACCTCTTGCAGGGTGTCTTTAGGATGCAACCATCTGCCCTTTGCTAGGGAATGAATTCAGATTCACAGCATGAAGGGACAGGTCGACCAGTGATGTCATCAAGCCACAGTAATGGAACATTATGCCTTTGGAGAGGGCTTGGTCATCAGTAACAGAGTGATGCACGAGTCTGCCATGTTGGGGAATTATGTTAACTACCCATAATAAAGGAAGACTGATCTCTGGAGACATTATGCACACCAACTGTGTGATGAAACACATATTCATGGACAGCAGCTACTCTTAGTGATGGAACCGTTTTCACTGGTGTAGTTGTGTCAATTCTCTATACTAATGGAATAGTCCGGGCAAAAGTAGATTTCAGTGACCAACAGAAGGTATGCTGTGTAGGGGAATGGCATATGGTGAGAGAATTGACACTTTTACCTATGACCTTTTATATACTGCTACTTTTGGGGTTGGGCAGTGGTTATCGCAGAAGGTGATGTGCTAAGCTCCTCACGGGGTGGATTTAAATATACTTAATAAAGTCAAACAAGTACATCAAGCTGGAGGAATTCCATCTCTGGTTTTAGATGCCGAGTCTGCGGTGTCTGGGAATCAGCTGGCCCCGATGATGTGGGTCCTATGTGACCATCCAGTGAACATCACTTTCCATCAGAATACCTATTACCCAGACCTGCTATAACTTTTATATTAATTAATCTGCAAGTATGGCAGTGTGTCCTACTGAAAACAATTACGACCCCTTATTTAAACCTGGATCATAATGCTATAGAAAAAAACAGGTTGGTGTGCCATAATGCCTAACGTACTGCTCTACTACCATCAATAAAGAGGTTGTCTGTGGTTATTAACTTAACTATTATGAGTGAGTTACTGGAGTCACTTCCTAGGGTAATGAACACTATGTTAATGGATGTCTATACCAAAAGGATGAATAATTTGCTCTGGTTTTTTTTTCCCTAAACCATGTCTAAAAGCCAGACCAAAGCATGAGAGCACAAGGTTTGATAATGACTAAAAAAGTAAAGTGCTACTTTTGGAGCACAGAGAGAAAAGGAAAGTGAGGTAATAGAAGATAGCAGTGTCATATACAACACATAAAGGGATCCTAATAACCTGAGAAAAGGTCAACATTTGAATTGGATAAACAGGAGTAACTTACTAAGAGTGATTGCAGGGAATCTTCCCAGTTGTTTTGGCGCACTGCATCCAGTTTGAAAGACACCCAAGAACAATCTTAATATAACGTCATGGAGAGCATTTCACTTAATTTCCTACCTTCTTTACAAAATAGCACAACGAATTCCTCCGCCCATGTGCTTGTATTTCATTCAGAACTACCTCGAAGTAAAGACTAAAAGACTTTGAAGGCCCTTTATACTCAAAGTGAGCCCTTTGGTGTTCTCCTACTGGATCCCATCACGGTCACGCACGGAGAATTTGCCATCAGATCACCAAAACATTGAAGGACCATGTCCATGTAAGAGTCTTATTGGCTCCGGTATTGTCCAGAATAGCTAGTGCCACTGCATTAAGAGTTGCTGTTTCACAATCTTGGTAGACTCCTAAATGATTCCCTATAGTTAGAAAACAAAAGAGTTTACTATTATCCAAACATAGACCAGGATTTCTAATAAATGCTATGGGCAAGATACTTGATGCTCCTGTCAACGGTAGCTGACAATCTAGGAGGATGACAGACATCTAGTATACATGGGTTCCTGAAAAGGATTAATACTATCGATAAGTAGAATCACCTCCAACTAATCATTATTATGTATATGAAAGCTACAGCTATAAGGACCCTAATTCAACAGTCATCATAAATTGCAGGTTTTGTTGTGAAAAAGGGACAGATTTACATTGCTAAGGCCATATTAGAAGCAGGGTACAGGGCTGAAGTATTTAGGTTGATAAAACATCCAACTTAGTTCTTGGGGAGAAAATAATCTTGAGAAATTAATTACACTCCCAAGGTCAACTTCAACTCTTTCTAAAAGATTATTAGGTGACAGAGAAGGCAAATATGAGGCCAACATGCTGGTTATTCTGTAGGTATCAAGGACATATTTTACTATCAAGGAGATCTGCAATTCAGTTGCTCGGATATGCAAGTATTATGATTAGGAAGATCAATATAATGATGGTCATGCATTAACCCTTAGTAGTTAGGCAAGTCGAATTACAATAACGATAGTCTCTATGATGCCTTGAGGCTCTGGTAACTGAGCAACGAAATGAGTAAACATGTTCACAAATGCAGTTCCATTATAATGTTGAACTGAATCTTGACGGAGAAAAATATTTAAGAACGATTAATAACAGGCTCACAATTTGTATCAGAGGTGTAGTATAGGTCTGCTACACCTCGCGGCAAAAACAGCTAGGGTTGGGGTGGGGAGACATGACAAAAAATGCTCATGTTCTGATTGGAAGGAAACCTTGACACATTTCTTGCATCTATACTGACTTACCATAAAGAGCCTAGGAAGCAGTGCTTAACAACTTTTATAAATACACATGGAGAATGCTCTCTTTCACAAGGCACTGATCTGAGTAATTTAGGAGCTAGGAGGCATCATCAGTATCCAAATGCTGTGTTTATGGTGATCTTGTCAAATGGGAATAAAGAACAGAGAATGAATAAGTAATTAATGTACTTAATCACTTCAACGCTTTATTTTACCTTACCCGTTCCTTCTAAGTGCAAGATTGTCTCCTATGAACTTATTATAGGAAATATAATAGAAATACTGAAGGAGAGACACACTGTGTCTATCAGAATGGTTAGGTGTCTATCAGAATGGTTAGGTTTATCCCACGACAGAAGGCAACTGAATGTGCATTGTTCTGAATCGAAAATGAGCTGATTTTTTATCATAAATTTGTTATATTAATATTTTTCTATCCAGTTTCATAGAAATTGCTACAGAATGTTTGAAGTGTAAGTGTTTAAAATATGTACAATATCTTTTTGTAGTGCTTGTTTGCTATTGCTAAATCAACTAAACATCATACCCATTTTACTAAAATAATCTTTGTAATCTGTGTGGGAGCCGATTTATTCATTGAAGCTTGGCACTGAGTCCCGTAATGTTGGCATCTAGGGGTTATGTATCTCAAGTACTTGGTGCAGAACTATAGCCTCTCTCTGTGCACCAGGCACAGGCTGACCCTGAATGTCATTAAAAGTCCTTACAATCCATCTTGTTCTATCGAGGATGGCTGCTCCATTGTATTTTATGTAAAATTAGAAAACATGTCCTAATGTTTGGTGCAACCTGTAGCAAATAGCTGCTTTACAGACGACTGAAGGTTGGGTTTATTATTTTGATTGTCATTAATGACAATGGGCAGTTGGCCAACTTGGAGCATTAAAATAACTACTCCAACACATGTATACCGTAGATCAATTCTGATTTTCGTCCATAGTCCAATTAATTTAAAAACAGCACTCACTCCCAGGTTTGACACACTTTGGTACCAATACTTTGATTGATCAAAATGTTATACATTTCCTCAAGATTCACCATAACCTGTCAACAAACGTAGGACAAAAGACACACATAGAATTACTGCAGTAAGAGCCAGGCCTCACAGTTTTGGAAATGTTTGCAGATGCAGGCACTGCAAGCACTTTATTCAACAAAATGTCATTGATCAAAAGCCAAAACACATCTACACTTCATGTTCACTACAAATTTATATAGTCCAGCATCCTTCTAATCAGCACGATCTTGGGTCTGGCGTGATGAACATGACTGTATATATGGCGATCCACATTGGGATGAAACATACTTTCATTTATTGTTAAAGTGCTTGTTCCTTTACCATAAAGTTTTTGGAGCGCAACACTAATTGCAGTACAGTTTCAGAAGTGCAATACGGACTATTGGTTTGTGTAGTCAATTAAAGTCCATCTTAAGATCGCTGATAAAAACAGGTTCCTTCCCATAAAATATACTGTTTGGTGATCAGAGTGGGACCCTTTTTCCTACAATGTTGGTGGATTAATATATACGATTTCATAGCTGGACCACTCACCTCTACCAATAATCACGGGAAAGAGACTTTCTACTGCAGCTCACACCACGCTGTGCCTTACCAGCGTGGTCCAAACCACGGATGCGTCTTTACAACGCATTCCTTTATCACGCAAGTCGTTAGAACGACTTGCATTTAGGAAAGTGTCGTTGGATTGATATTGGACTTTTGGTCTAACATTTTCCCTATCGTTGTACAGACTGTAGTTGGAATAGTAAATTATACTATTTCGACTCCAGCGCTTTCCCTAAGGCAAGTCGTTGTAATGACTTCCATTGTAAGACGTATTTGTTGTTCGGTCCGCGTTATTATGGCAGGCTTGATTAACGCCTGCGTGGTTGTTACAAACAACCACAATCACTCACTGCTTCAGCAGCCAATGTCCACAATAGTAAAATACCTCAGGTCTTGTTGCTGTTTCACAAGCCTGCAAGGGCACAGTGTAAAGGCCTTTCTATGAATAGCAAAGATGAGAGCACAAATCTTCTTCTTCCATCTCTTTCGACAAACTGTATCAACTCAGACTTTCTGCGTTGTTTTTAATAACTTATGTCCAATATTTTTTGTTGAAAGTATCACAAATAAATATGAAATGTTGATCAAGCCCTCTAAGGCTTTGTGTTTCCTGCCTATGATGGCTCTGTATAAGTAAATATGGCCCTCTTGTCCATGATGACAAGGATCTCTCTCCCCAACCAGTTCTACCTAGAACACTGCAGCGTAGGAACTCAATTTCACCTTATTAGATTTGTAAATTAATGAATGGTGCAAATCCAACAATGTCTTGAAGCAGAATGAGTGCTCGCTGAAGTGGAGGTTCCACGTCAATTTCCACGTGCCTTTTTCGCAGAATGTCCAAACTTGATTCAGTCACATTATGGCAGTGTTTCACCTTCAGAGACTGCAGTTTGGGGCAATATTCCGCAAGAGATCTGTAAAGGAAAATCACAGTTGTAGAATATTTTAATAAATTCACATCACAAACCTGCACGATTTTTACATACATTTTCTTTTTAACCCCAAGATCTGTTTTAGTACTTTAAATGAGGACACTACTCAGTTTATAGAGTTATGTTTACAACACAGTACTTCTTGATAAATCTATAAAATTGACGTTTCAGAATGGTATTCATATTAAGGAGGGCTACAGAAAATCTCACCCGCAGGCCTCCGATTCCCTCGCACTCCCTCTACACACCAGGCACTTACTTCACATCTATAAGGTCAGAGTGGACACCCTCCTGTTACAGCCAGAATGGGAAATAGGATTGAGAACATAAAATAAACATTACTAACACAATAAAGGGAACTGAAGAGCTAAACAGTGCTACCAGCATACCACAAAACGTACATCAATCTCACTTCCCAGCGGTGCATAACACAATATATGCACCTTAATGATCAGCATGCACGACATAGCAACATTTACCTCATAAGCTGAAAGGAAAGACAACACATTTCCAACCACGCACCCACATGATGTAGCATGCTATCAGAATGGATAAGCGCTTCAGCGCCCCACAAAGGGGTAGTAAGCGCTATACAAATGCTACAATACACTACTTCACTTGCAAATAATGTTTTCTCTCTCTAGTTTTACATCATCAAACCCTGCATGAAAATGGACCTTGACTGGAAACTATTGTTTGTTTCCCTCACCTCTCTATCGAATTAACGTCTCCTTACCTTTCATCCACTGCATGTTTGCTTTCTCTGGGTATGGCTTACTCGAAGTTGCATGAATGACTGTCTGCTTAGTCTCTGTTATTCTATCTCTGCAAATTGCCACACTTCATTTCATAGATCACAACTTTTCCTTTGAAATCAAACCCTTGAAATCTAGCCACACCTAATTGCCGCTAGCCTGTCATTTATTCCAGAAACTATTTGCAGGAACTCACATAACCCCACCTAATTATCACACCTAACCCCTAATTATTTATTCTACCTACATGAAACTGGAGTACATGGGAGGAATGTTTTTTTTCATGAGAGCACAAGACTAATCCCAATAACCACTGAATTAAGCACTAATCCTTGAGTTGCGTTTTACTCACCACAAATTGCCTCAACTCCTCGGCAGAGGTGGTAAACTATAATATTCTCCTTCAGAACAATTTATCATATATTGGAAGGTTTTAATTTCTGGCTTCCAATTCTGAATGTAGAGTGCTGTGCACTGCAGGTGGTTAGCTGGAACTTGTCCATCCAGCTGACAACCCCTTTCGGTGACTCGGTTGTGTAATCTACAAATAAATATTTATGTCTACACTACTCGGCTTCTGTGGTCGACTTCATTACAATAAAAATATGGCAACGAGTTGGAAAGAGCCACTGCTATTCACGAACCCACGAAGCTGCTCTACTTTCGCTGCTCATAGGATCTATGTATTACCTGGTAATTTGATGAGTGGTGAAAACTTTCCAGCAAAATGATCCCAGTCTATGACTAGCCGCCGATCTAGTTTTCAGGGTCACAGTAAGAGCTTTGGACAGCGCGTCCTCAGTGTGAACAAGGCCTTTCACTCTCCTGGCAGCGCATCCTTGGAAGCAAATGAAGCATGGGACTCAGCATTTTCGGGCCTGCCTTTTAGTGCATTCACACGAGCAATCTGAACCAAGCCTTGATTCAATGGATATTTATATCGCACCATTACTAAATTGGTTAATCAATGCAACACACACACAAACACCTTTACATTGCAGCTGTTTTGCCTGTGACTACATATATATGTATGAATCATTTATATCGGCACTACAGAGTCCAACCCATTCCCTATACATTATATATGATGGATAATTTTCTAAGTAATTAGTGTTTTCTGAAAGAGACATCTAACTACAGATTCCTCACTGTTTACATATTCCAAGGCATCAGATTGGATCTGGAAACATTTGTATAGCAATTACACCACGTAGTTTGGCCTTGTTCTACCTCGTCCTTCTCCATCCCACACAGAAGTGATGTTGGGATGTGCTGGCGTCGGTTCCTTTTGCTCCATGCCAACCAATGCGGATTCGGAGCTTCAACTGTCATTCAACACGTTTTGTACTTTACCCTAAAACAAATGCAAGTGTGCAGGAAAAATGTCACCTAAACCTACAGGTTTTAAGCCCTGTAAGGACTGAACCCAACTGATGTTGGTTACCGATCCTCATATCGGCTACACTTGATGTTTTTGCTTATTTGTCATGTGCCACGATGAACAAAAAGGCCATCTGTGACCGAAAGGCAATGCTTGTGGTCGTTGAGATGAGAAAGTCGAAGACACGTTCCCAATTAAAATTTTGGGCGTGGCGGTTACGTTTTCCTGAGGTCATTCTCATGACCAGTCTTCATTGAAGTTAAGTTTTTTAGAAGAAGAACCATAACAATTTTAAAAATCTAAGCATGGTTCACCTGTGTCATACCACTCACACCGTTTGGGTTGCATGGCGCAGCTGGCACCTCTTGGCCTCTGAGCTGTTCTCCTCTAATGAAGTCGGCTTCCTTGTTTATTCCTTTTCAAATTCCATTTGATCGGGTGGCAACACCGGATCAGTTCCAAAAGCAAAATAGGACTATGGACAAGATCTCTGGTGCCACACTGGATCCCACTAGAATACCTTCGGGCTCCATGGATCTGGAGACCCCTAGCTGGTTTACAATTGGTCGATTTGTACTTGACACCAGCTATGCCTCTTGACCTTGTCCTAGGGTCGATAAGATCACTGGATCTGGCTCCGTTGAATCCGGATCGAACAACATCTCTGGCTCCATCCTCAGAACTGCATCAGAAACCACGGTCGCATCAAATGGCGCCGCTAACTTCGATATCAGCAGCGATTATGTTTTCGACCCTGGTCAAAGATCCAATTGTTTTGATGGATACCGAAGCTCATGCTCCTCGCTCTAGACCTAGGGCATGTGCTTATTCTGAACCTGACTAAACTTGTTCATTTTTGATGAAGAACATCAACCCTTTGAGCAAAGTGATGTGTTTGATGGACTCAATTCCTCTTCAGACATTGATCTGGCTTCTCCTAATCTGGTCATTACCACTGAAGAGACTGCATCTTTTCCGACAGTCAGCAGGAGGTCGGCAGTTAGCCTTGATCTTACCCAACTCCTCAGGAGATAAAGACAATCTTCCTTACAGAGATTTTGAACCTAGCTTAGTCCTCTCAGAAGCCCTTATTAACTTTTAATGAGGCCTTTACAGATGTGCGGATGTGGCGCTTGGGCAAATCAGAATCTTGCCCTCCAGTTAATAGAGAGGTGGAAAAAAGACATTGGCTTGGGAGATTTTGATTTTTTTTACTACAACATCCAACTCCAGAGAGCCTAGTGACACAAGCGTCTACGAGTCCTACAAACCTAAATGCCTTTCCATTGACCCTCATGCAACAGAGTCAAAATCTTTTACCAGTTTGGCCCTTAGGTTGGTTAATGCAACATGCCTCCTGGGAGACATTCTTGTGCATTATGGGATAAAGTATGTGATGTCCTGGCGGCAGTCCCTGAGGAAGTATGTCAGATCTTGCAATGTTTGGTTTCTGATGGTCAGAATGCTGCAAAATTGGGCCTAGACACTACTGTATGGGAAGGGCAGTCAGCATCAGCATTGCGCTTTGATGGAATGCATGGATTCACTCCATTGGCTTCTCCACTGAAGTTCAATACTCGCTTATGGACATGCCCTTTGACGGCTGTAGGCAGTTTGGGGCAAAAGGCAATTCTGCCTTTAAAAGGTTCAGTGAGTAAAAGGACACTGCCTATTCTTTGAGCTTAGCATCACCAACAAGACAGATTCCTCAAC
The DNA here is from genome assembly GCF_964204655.1 of Triturus cristatus. Classification (NCBI taxonomy): domain Eukaryota; kingdom Metazoa; phylum Chordata; class Amphibia; order Caudata; family Salamandridae; genus Triturus; species Triturus cristatus. The sequence goes on from NC_140580.1 coordinate 329,003,786, forward strand.
AACGCCCTTGTCAATGTTTTAAAAGGGGCTATCTGCAAAAACAACTGCAGTATTCCTTTCATTAACAACAGACCTTTCAATCCCCCAGGGGGAAGAGGTCAGGGAGCTAGTCGATGGCGTTCAGGCTCCCAGGGGCAACGTTCTGCTCCGACCACAGATCCCCCTTCTACAGCCACCCCAAACCCCTTGTCATTGAACCTTGATAACACACAATCGGCTGGTTGAAAGAGTATCACTGAGATAAATGGGTGGCCCAGATTGTGGAACAAGGTTACTTCCTACCCTTCCTTTCCTCCAAACATATCACCCACAACATATAATCTCCCGGGGAAATCTTGTCTATACTCTAAGGAGAAGTTTTAGCTTGCATAGCCAAGGAAGCAATAGAGATGGTACTGGTTTCAGATATTGTGACTAGTTGTGACTCCCATTACTCTCTGATGCTGAAAAAGGATGGAGGCCCTCAACCCATCTTAGATCTTCGTCCCTCTGAAATTCTATCTCAAGAAAGACAAGCTGAAGATGCTACCCTGGCCCAAGTTCTGTCTGCCCTTGATCCAGGAGGTTGAATGGTAGCGCTGGACTTGCGAGACACATATTTCCATATTCCCGTCCTACAGTCCCACAGGCGTTTTCTGCAGTTTCAGGTGGGATCAGGAGCATTTTACATTTTCTGTGCTCACCTGTGGGCTTACTAGTGCACCTCAGGTGTTCACAAAGGCGATGGCAGTGATCAATGCCCATCTGCAGAGGTTGGGAATACTAGTCTTCCCATATCTCGATGAATGACTACTGAAAGCGGATTTGCCTCAAACAGTTTTGACCCACCTCCAGACGATGGCCAATCTGTTGACATCATTGGTTTTTTTTTTATACATGTGCTAAAGTCACACCTGACTCCTTTACAATGACTCCTATTCATTTGACCTATACTGGACATCTTGGTCTTCAGAGCCATCCCTTTGGCTGAAAGAGTCCAGGACATTTGAGCTATAATTCCGATGTTTCAAACTGAAGCGTAGGTCTCATTGAGGTCAGCACTGAGGCTTCTGGGCCTCTTGCATCCTACTTGTGGACCATGCCAGGTGGCACATGCAGGATCTGCAACAGGAACACAAATCTCAGTGGGCTCAGCACCAAGGAAATCTGTCAGATTCCATCCAGGTGTCAGAGAAGCTTATGAAACATCTGCAGTCGAGGTTTAACCATAATTGGACCGGCGGTAGACCGCTCTCCCTGCTCCACCCACAAATGACTGTTGTGACGGATGCATTAGTGGATTGGGAAGGTCATCTGGGAGAGGAAGATACCACGGGACTTTGATCTCCGGCGGAGGCTTGCTTCCACATCAACCTTCTGGAGTTGTGAAGAATTCGCTTGGCGCTGAAGGCGTTTCTCCCGACCATCTAAGTGGAACAGGTGCAGGTTCTCACAGAAAACACAACCGGCATGTTGTTTTGCAACAAAAAGGGTGGAGTTGTGTTGTGTGCCTTGATGTCAGGAGGCTCTTTGTCTCTGGAAATGTCTGACAGCACAGGATATTTCCCTGATAGCACAGCACCTGGCGGGATCTTTAAATGCCAGAGCAGACAAACTCAGCCAATGTTGTCTAGCGAATCACGAATGGCAGTTACACTCACAGGTGTTACAGTGCGTCTTCCAAAAGCGGGAGAACCCTGGCTCGATCTATTTTCCACTGCAGTGAGAGCAGTGTCCAAGATTTTGTAGGTTGGAGTTCACAAGGCAGTTTCCTTTAAGAGATGCCTTTCACCTCTATTGGGGCTCGGGATTCCTATACACTTTTCTGCCCCTCCCTCTCCTACCCAAAATACTCAGGAATATGAAGAGACCGAGTCAAAGTCACCCAAGTGGCTCCACACAACACTAGGAGAACTTATGGCCATGAGCGCATGTCTTCCAATACGACTGCCTCTTCGGGAGGATCTCAGTTACAACCAACATTCGATCTTTCTCTTGAAGTAGTCAGAATCATTTTGGAAGCCACACGTCTTTCTACAACAACTGTGTAGGCTTGAAGAAGTTGGTACAATGGAAGGTTTGCGTGCTCACTCTGCCAGGGCAAAGATTGCTACCGCAGTGCTAGCATACAGGTGCCAATCATGGACATCTAGTAGGCTAGTATGTGGGCATCCTTCCACATGTTCACCAGCCACTATGGCCTGGATAACCAGACTCAGGCAGGAGGGGCATTTAGCCTGATCTGTCCTGCCGGATTTCTTGGTCTGAGTAAATCCACAGACCCACCACCTAAGACGTACTATTTGGGAATCTGTTAAAAACATGAAGAATCTGTGGTTAGAAGTCTCTAGCAGAAAAACAAGTTACTTGCCTTCGTTAATCCAGTTTCAGGAAGAGACTAACCGCAGATTCCTCACCTCTCCTCCCTGTTCTGTGGAATGTTTCATTCAGTCCAATCTTAAGATTGCATCTCAAAAGTTCTGCACACTGTTTCACATTAGTTTCGCTAGGCTCTACAACCATCGACACAGACAGAGTTCAGAAAGAAAGCGATGTCAGCATGAGCAGGCATGGATTATATACTGGTCCAGACGCCACTCCGACTTGGTGTGGAGAGACAGAAGATAGAACGATGATGCTTGACATCACCTGTCAGCACACACTGGATTTATTAAGCAAATTACGCCTGAGGATATTCAAAAGGTAAGGACTCTGTGGTTAGACAGTCACTACCAGAAACAGTGTTACAATAGGTAAATAACTTGGTCAATAAATATTTTGCTATATTGTATTTCTTCCCTCCTGTGGTATTTAAGCGGTATCTAATACACAGTGTCTGTTAATCCACCACTGCCATTTTTGGAAACACCCAGCCAACAAATTCTGCCTTTCAAATGTATTTAGGGATTGGTGCTTCATGGTTCAGACCTGAAAGGAAAACATTCAATTTGTTACCCTGCTTATGGTTTGAGGGTGGAGACATATTCAAACACAATCCAGATTTAGCCCTGGCTGAGGGAGAAGAGATGGGTAAATACCATAAGGGCGGAGAAAAAACTGGAACAAAGGTTTGATGTACAAACAAGTCTGTGTTATGCCATAGATTTTTCAAAAGGTCCAAAAACAGGATGAAAGTGCTGATTTGTATGTCACTGCTTTACGGAGACAAATTTCTGAATGTTCATTTAATAATTTTACTGATCAATTAGTTAAGCATCAGTATATTGGTCATTGGTATGACAGGAGTACACAACAGAAATTACTTATTATGAGTAAATCCACTTTGGAGGAGGCTATTAAAGTAGAAAAGAGCATGGAATTATCTCAAATTCCAATAAAAGAATTGAATGAATTGCTAGGTGAGATCATTGCAGCAGTACATAATAATAACACGGTGGGAGGGATCAAACCTAATGAAAAAAAATTTTAAGCAACTCAACATTTATTTTGCTGCATGATGAAAGGTAGTAAGCTGTTTCCAGATAGAACCGTAAAATATAGATTGTGTTCCACATTGGGGCATTTTGCCAACGTGTGTCAGAGTTCAAGTGGCATTCAATCAAAAGTAACAAGTGTTATTGAACATGAAGTTTCATTTCACGCAAGCCAACATCCCCATCAAGAATTTCAAGACAAGGTGTTGGTAGTTACCAAAGAAGTTGTCACATAAGGCGATCCTTTGGAATACTAGAGTCTTACATGGATGTTAATGTGGGTGACAACAGTTTACTTTTATTAGTGGATAATGGCGCCAGGATCACTATGATTACTAAAGATCTTTTTCTGGAAACATGAGGGAATAAAGTGCTGCTTTCTCTGAATAGATCCTCGGTCTCCTATAAAGGGAGGAAAATAGATTTGTAACGCCACATTCAGTGGCGTAACGAAACTTGCGGGGGCCCCCCGCAAAGTGCATGAAGGGGGGTCCCATGCTTCAGACCCAGTCAGAAGATCTTAGGCCCGTCCGTGCACAGCACGGGAGGGGGTCCCCTGAAGCTCAGGGGTCCCAACACAGTGAGGGGGCTGCGGGAGCTATTGTTACGCCACTGGCTACACTGAAGATTTACTTGAATTCAAAGGGCATAGAATCCAGGGGAAACTTTACGTTGACTTCAGAGACCTAACTATCTTGGGGTGGTTTCATCAGGACTGTTTGGGATTGTTCCTAAGGCCAGGCACAAAGAAACAGGTCTGGGTCATCAAAGATCAATCTGCTTTGATGATCTCATCCGTGAATTCCCTGGTGTTTTTTTCAAATGAACTAGGTAAGATGAGAGGGTTTATACATCAGATCAAAGTGAAAGAAAATGCTGCCCCAGAAAAGCATAAGGTATGAGCAGTCTCATTCAGTTTGAGGAGTGATCTGGAGAAAGAATTGTTGCTATCATATGAGAAAGGTGTGATAGAACCTGTAGAGCGGTTATCGCCTTTAGTAGTAGCTCGTAAGTGTTGGAAGGCGGACCCCGAGAAGTCGGCGAGACCACTCAGGGGGGGGGGCCCCCACACTGTACGAAGTAGCCGAGCGCGGCAGAGAAGCCTCCTGGGAGATCCTTCTCCTATTATGTACTAGCACAGTAACACCACCACACAGGACTCAAGGAGGTTGTCTCAAGACGAGCAATTCTTTATCAGCACTTAAAGGTTACGGGATCAATATTTACACGAAAAGGGATCAAGGGATCCACAAAAGTCTCAGTGTCTCTTTAGAAGGGAAGGGGTAGCGGGACAGTCTTTGGCAGGAGCTTGGTACGACGGTACCTGGGGCCCAGTTCTTATCCTCAAGCTGGAGGGCCTCCGGAACTCGGAGGGGTCGAGCCGCGACGGCGTCAGCAGGGCTCTGGCGTTCAGTTCGTGGAGAGCCGCGACCAGGTCAGCGGGGCTCTCAAGATGGTTTCTGCTCAGCTCGAGCCGCGACGTCGTCAGCAGGGCTCCGAGGGAGGTTTCAGCGAAGTTGGGCCGCGACAGCGTCAGCAGGGCCCCGATGTTCCGGGGGGCTTCAAGGTTTCAGCAAGAAGGAGCCGCGACGCAGTCTGCAGGGCTCGTGGTGGTTTCAAGCAAGAGTTCTTCTCCGTAGGGTCGGCCGCGATTCAATCAGCAGGGCTCTCGACTCCGGGATACAACTGCCGGTCTGTTGCGGGGTCGCCCCAGATATAGGCCTGGAGCCCTTTGAAGTCCGGACCCTTGCGCCCGGAGGGGCGGAGAGGCCGGGTTGGGAGCGGCCAGACGCCCAGCAGGAGAGGCGCCGGGCCCAGGAGAGATGGAGGCCGATCGCACCTCGGTGTGTTGGGACGGTTGGGGGTCCCATCGATACCGCCCTCCACCAGGGCGATGAGGTGTTCACGTGATACCCCCTGGCCAGTTCTTGGTGCCTCAATGTCTGGGCCTCGCTGGGGCCGAGGCCGGGTTGAGCGGAGTCAGGTGGACTGGTGTGCAGGGTCACGTGGCAGGCAACAAAATGGTGGAGCCCCGAGGTGTATGCGACATCGTGCGGCTCGAACGGGTGGCCCGTGGAGGCCAGGGCGGGGAACGGGCCCAACCCCAGGGAAGTCAGGACCACGCCACGAGGCCGGGTCCAACAGTAAGCATAAGAAGAATACGAGAATATGCAATGGTTTACACAGCCTCAATACAGTGATCTGGGTGAATTCTAATACTCTACCAATAATCAACGAATTATGAGAAATGCTAGATGGTACGGAATGGTTTTCAAAAAGGATTTGGCTTCCACATACCACTAGGTTGATTTGGAAGACGGTTCCAGGCATTTCATTGCTTTCAATTGCACAGCTGGCATAATATGATATGGTGGCATGCTATTTGGGTAGGCATCAGCAGCACTGGGATTTCAAAGAATAATGCGATCTTCTGAATAGTGTGGAAGGTGTTGGCGTATTCCAAAATAATATTCTAGTCTTTGCAAGGAGTTTGCAGGAGCATGATCAAGGCTTACACAAAGTGCTTAATATTTTGCTGAGAGTAGTGATAAAGAAAACAAATGTGGGTTATAGAAAAGAAAATTGAATTTTTGATTAATGTAATATCCAATGAGGGGATAAAACCTAGACCCGGTTTAGTCTAGGCTGCAGAAGAGTGTCCTATCTCAAAAGAAAAAGATGAACTGCGTTCCTTTGTTGGTCTCTGAATTCTTTATGAAATGTATTCCTGACAATGCCTCAGTTCCAGTACTTTTTTGTACTGCCACTGGGTGGAGTAATTTCTAGCCTTCTGCATGACCGAAAATTATCATCTATAAGTTAATGCGAGTGTCTTTTACATCCTACATAAAGGAGTCTTCCATAGCCAAGAGCAGGGAGAATAATCAACTCCCACACATTACAAATTTAAGATTATGCCCTTGACTAATGATGTGAAATATATGAACATAATCGGTTTGATCCATGAGATAAAGACTTCTCTACCCAAGCTTGTGAATGGTCTCTAGACCTTTTTATATAGATAGTTTATTTACAGGGCCACTCTAGAGAGATGTGCTGCTAGGTTTCCTGGTTCACGTTTCGACATCCAAGAGATCCACCAATTATTTGATCTGAATGCTCACTGAACCTTCCTGTTGATGTGTAAATGTTACCAGCAGGGGGACTGGTGAGCAGGGAGGATAACCCACCTGCATATCTATATTTCAAAATGCTGAAGGCTGTCAGGCTGTCTTGTCATTGGTTTTTGTTGTGTTTGAGGCAAGGTGCTACAATTGGGGATCAGTTTACACAGGTCATGGGGGATAAGTCAATGTGACAGTTGCAATGACCTGGTACTCTGATGCTTGAGGTGGTACGTGGTCGAGAGAAGAATGTTCGTCAGTACTAAGACAAGAATACGACCAGCAATATAACCAAGATTGAAAAACGCTGAAGAACAACCTTGAACCTTAAATACACTTCTGTGGCTATTAAGGGCATGTAAAATATTTAAAATATACACCCTTTACAAGAAGAGCAGGTCACACATAGCTTTGCTACAGGAGACACACAGAGAGAAGTGTGACTTGCACTGAAATGTCAGGGCTGCGGTTTAACACTGGGTACTCAGAGTATGCCCCGGGAGCATCAACATGGATAAGACCAGGATTGCCTTTCCCAGCTTACCAAACTATATCGGACCAGGATGCTATGTTGTTGTATTGGGCAAGTTCTATGGAATAGACTTTTTACTTGACAGTATATATGCTCCAAACACTGATCAAATTTGATTCCTAAAGCAGTTGACGAGGCAGTTTGTAAAAATTTTTTAAAAAACACATTTCGTGGAGACTATAATGGAGTAAGTGAGGTGCTTAAATCTAGGTCCTACCCTCCCATACCCCCTTCGTCAGTGGTTAGAACAGAGCTAGCTATAGAGAAATGGGCAGGTAACTGGGATGTGGTTGGTTCCTGCTCAACCTAGATGCCAGATAGTAGCCATACTCCTTACCAATCCATGACTTACATGGCAGATTAGAAAAGATATATAGTTCTACATCACTACATGCTTCAGTTCTGCAAACAGAGTACCTATGTAGAAGTATACCAGATCATAATTCATTGTTATAGGGATTCCAATAAAGTGTACAGAAAGCAACTGTTCCACATGTAGCCATCTTGGAATACGAGATTTGGCACTTCTTTAGGAATAATGAAGATACAGCGCTTAGCACTTTATAGGAATGTGAGGCATTCAAGGTGGTGATTACAGAGCACTGCATATCAACAGTCTATGAATCATGAATGGACATAGTTAAGGAATCAGATACACTTGAAATGCAAATGTACAGCCTGAAGAAGGCAATAGCTCAGAGAGGCAGAGGGGACAATCAGTTTACTGAACTGAAAGAAAGACATGCTAAAGCACTGTAAAGATTGTGTTGTTTGTTTATAGACCCTATATGACAAACAAACACAGGGAACAATATAAAGAAGGGAGTTTGTTAGACTGGCTGTTTAAATCAGAGTCTAAAGGAATTCCAATAAGAAGTGTCTGGGACAGTGGAGGGAAGACAAAGCACACACAGTATGATATTTATTAATTAGACATTTTGTGATTATTCAATGTTATAGGGGGCAAAAGACCAGGCTACACCTGGGTAGCTGGAAGATTTCCCAGACAAGGAAAATACAGACCCTGTGCCCCAGATCAAGTAGAACAGTTGGATAAACCACTGACTTCTAGAGGTAGAGAAAGCAATTCCTGATCTATCTAAAAGGAAAACTTTTGGAACAGCTGCCAACCCATTTAATTCTATAGTACAAATGTAGACATAGTGGCACCAAAGCTTCCAGAATTATAAGCGGCTACAGTGCTGAAGTTATATCCCTTCTTTCAAAAGAGAGGCATTGATATGTATTACTTCCCAAACTAGATAGAGATCTGCAAACAGTATGCTCTTACATACCCTTGCCCATGAATTATATTATTCTTAGGAACGCCACAGTGAATGGTATACTTAACAAACTGCCATGCACTGACAAATCAGAGCAGAGTACCAGGTCGTAATACTGTCTTGAATATACAGTGCTTGTTTTACATGTTGAAAAAATAGTCCAGACACATAAACTACACTACTAGTAGTGGCAAGAGATTTTGAGAAAGCATTCAACACAGTAACCTGGAAATATATTTCTGCTACACTAGGTCGATCAGGAATAGGAGAGATTAAAAGGACATGGTTGATGCTATTGTACACCTAATTTAAGAGTCCGGACTGAGACATATTATTAGAATAATACTTAATAATGGCAAACTGCAAAAATGCACACTGTCTCCATTAATATTTGCCTTGATTATGGAACCCTATGCAAAGGTGGTACACTCCATGGGCAAAAACATGGTATTATCAGAAAGGGTAGCATACACACAATGTCACTGTATGGGGATGATATGCATTTAATCATATTGCATGTTGACCAAAGGCTTACCCTGATGATTGCTGAATTGGATGAATTTGGGAACATCTCCAGAATAATTGTAACTTTGATGTAACTTTGATGAAATCATGCACAAGTCCAATAAGAAGCCATTCTGATGGGAATAACCTAACCCATCATTTTTTAACATTTAGGTACATGAGCAAACAAATTTATCACATGGAAGCTGATAACATTTTATGGTAATATTGGCAGAACATGGACATGTCTTAGAGGACGTGTGACATTTTTAACAATATACCTATGAAGTTGCCCAACAGGTTATTTGAAGAGATATAACCACACACAAGAGAGGTGGAGGACCAAATCCTTGCCCTACAGCCTCCACTCAATTTACTCAACTGTAGAAGCTCATATGTACATCAAGGGGAATTTCCCAAATTCTGACTATGCCAGTCTTCCTGAACACCCAGGTGTTTAAGGCCTCATTCACATATTTGTGGTATGCTTTATCATTGGCCAGTCCGCCCACTGAGTTAGGACAGTGCCAACCTGGTGGTTTCAACCTTAACCCAAAAGGGTAAAAGTGAGCTCATAATAAGGTGGTGCTGCTCAACATAGGGCTCCAGAGATTCTAGAAATAAAAATTAAATAACCTCCGAGTAATCCACGGACAAGAGCCTTTATTATTAGGGAACACAGAGTAGTAAAGTGTGGTAGACTGCACTGGCGTAGAGTGCAGTGATGTATAGTAGAGTGGTGCAGAGTAGACTGCAGTGTTGTAGATTTCAATGAGTGGAGTGGCGCAGAATGAAGTAGAACGGCTTAGAGCGCAGTTGTGTAAAGTGCAGTGGCATAGTGTAGATGGTTTCAGAGGAGAGTACAGTGACATAGAGCGCAATGGTGCAGTGGCATAGCGTGAAGTGGCATAGAGTAGAGTATAGAGGCATAGCGTGCAGAGTAGTAGGGGATAGAGTGCAGTGGCTTAGAGTGCATTGGTTTTGCGTAAAGTGGAGTAGAGTATATTAGCACAGAACAATGGCGTAGAGTATAGTGGTGCAGAGTACAGTAGAGTGGAGTGGTGTAGAGTGGCGTAGAGTGAAGTGGCATAGAGGAGATTATTTCAGAGTAGAGTGAAGTGGCGTAGAGTGGAGTGGTGCAGGGTAGAGTGCAGTGGCATAGAGTAGTGGGGCAGAGTGCAGTGGCATTGAGTGCAGTATTGCAGAGTAGAGTGGAATACAGTGGAGTTGTGCAGAGTAGAGTGGAATGGCCTAGACTGGAGTGGTGTAGAGTGCAGTGGTGCATAGTACAGTGGGATAGAGAGCAGTGGCACAGAATATAGTGGTGCAAAGTAGATTAGAGTGGACTAGCATACAGTGTAGTGGAGTAGAGCGTAGTGACGTAGAAATCATTGGCTCTGAAATAAAACCTTATAAGTACCGGTACAGATTTGTTGTATGACATCTTTTTGGAACGGGTGAGGGGAACCAAAGAAATGAACAGTGGTCCCTGGCTGGTAATGTTGGTTCCTAACTTGGTTCCCTTTCAGGTAAGTTTGAGAGAGACTCATAGGACACCACCTGTTTGGTTTTCCCAGTCTAAATGGTAAGTTGGTATGCATGCACTGCCTGGGGGCTAAAGGAATTCAACTGGAGTTAGCTAGGCCTGTCTAGGTACACAAGATGCTATTTCATAAATTCATTACATGAATAGGTTAGGCGTGCAGTTGTGAAATTTACATGTAGCTAGTTGTTGCTTGCAAAGACTAGGAAATATGAAAACAGCAAGTAGCAGTAGTAGTAATAGTAAAGTGGCTGTAATCTTAACCCTGGTCTATAAGAAACAAATGTGTGTGATTCATATCGAGGTACCTGATAGATTCGTTCTTGACCCTCAGGCAGCCAGTCAGGTCTAGATGTTCCAGATCCCTGCAGCATTTGGCTACTTCGTGCACTGCAACATCTGTAATGTTGGCATTCACTGCGAGGGAGAGGGATTTTAGCTTGCAACTGTTCTGTGCCAAGTAGCACACTACCTCGTCCTTTAGCTGACGACATGCAGTCACATCAATCGACTCCAAGTCCTTGCAGTGGTCAGCTAGGCTACGCAAAGAAAGGCCATCTACCCACTCACAGTGGGCCATAGAAATGTTTTGAAGGTGAGGGCAGCTTAGACATATGGCCACCAGCGACTGCCGGCTCAGAAGAAGACAGTTGTTCAAGTTGATGCTCAAGAGGTGATGGTTCTGGCCCACAACAGGAAGAAGCTCCCGGTCGGTCAGCCACTCAGAGCAGCTCTGGAGGTTCAGTCGGTGCAGCACCTCGTTCTCCTTCAGCATGTTACAGAATGCAGCTTTAGGCAAGTGTGAACCTATCTGATATAAAAATAGAAAGTCAGAAACTAAGAAGCAGTAAACACAAAATGTCTCTTATTTCAACACAGAGCCATACAGCATGCTAATCATTCAAGATGATTTGATAAAAACAGATGCCCAAACTAGTGCATAGTAATAGAGATACAACCAAAAATGATGTAAGAAGAGGCCAAAAAGAGGTATGGCACTGTAGGTGACCCAGAAAAGCTGATTTACCAGGGAAATAACTGCAGGGGCAAATGCATTTGCATCACTTCGCCCTAGAAGCACAGCGCTTTTTGTTTCACCTACATACCGGATCCAACACGCAAAATGTCCTGCACGATAGTACAATAAAATGGAAGCTAGAGACGTAGGCTGAAAGTGCACCTAAGAGCGATCATTTATAGTTGCCCGTCGGTTAATTTGTATTTCAGAAGTAGTGACAACACATTTCAGTTCTCCATGCAAGTGAAACCTATGGAAGAGATGCCCGAATTCACTTCCAGTATTATTCCGTAGTTGGTACATTCCATTACTCTTGGGACTCAGAATATCACCAGTCTTTCAAACATACAGAATTCACACCAACAGGATGAGAAATGGCATCAACGAAGCAAACCAATTACTTAAAAGCAAATTTATTACAAATTAATCAAGGAATATCACATTAAGTCAAAATGTTATACATATACATAAAAAGGTAAACTGTTTACCAGATTTTAAAACAAAGAATAAAACTTCCTTTGAAGAGCAGTAACACATAAAATTAAATCACAATAAATCTACATATACGATACAAAATTGGGAAAGAAAGCACAGGACAAATAATCCTATTCGGACACAGGAAATCGTTAACTCGCAGATTGATCAGTTCTAACCACAGTAGATTTCAGTCACAGTGTACATGGCATAGAACCGTTATCATTGCAAATTTTCAACAATTTCCTTCTATAAGAGCATCGACGCGTTTCGGTAGGCCACACATTACAGCCAACACCTTCCTCAGGATTAGTTGTAGATCCCAATTCTAATATTATTAAAATAATTATGGAGACATAGGAGAATCACAGTCTCTCTTGTCCAAGTTGAATCCAATGTTCAGCGTTTCAGTGCCGTCACAAATCTTATATCTTCATTAGATTTATTTTTCGTAGTTATTCAATTGTCTATTTTTCATAAGTGTCCTCATCTGGATCGAGATACTGCAGATTTATTGCCGACTGCTTGTGTTCAGTCCATACGGATCCTTTATCATTTATTTGTTGTATGTGTATCAATCCTGAGAGATACCATTTAGTCTCCCGAATGATCTCTTAAAAATGTTTCCGTTATGTATCAAGAGGTCGGTAACGATGAGTTCGTCCCAAAACTGGGATCAAGAGACTCCCTTATTTGGGTCCGACCGCCTCCGCAAAGTGGATTCCTTCAGATCAGATGATAAAGGATCCGTATGGACTGAACACAAGCAGTCGGCAATAAATCTGCAGTATCTCGATCCAGATGAGGACACTTATGAAAAATAGATGATTGAATAACTACGAAAAATAAATCTAATGAAGATATAAGATTTGTGACGGCACTGAAACGCTGAACATTGGATTCAACTTGGACAAGAGAGACTGTGATTCTCCTATGTCTCCATAATTATTTTAATAATATTAGAATTGGGATCTACAACTAATCCTGAGGAAGGTGTTGGCTGTAATGTGTGGCCTACCGAAACGCGTCGATGCTCTTATAGAAGGAAATTGTTGAAAATTTGCAATGATAACGGTTCTATGCCATGTACACTGTGACTGAAATCTACTGTGGTTAGAACTGATCAATCTGCGAGTTAACGATTTCCTGTGTCCGAATAGGATTATTTGTCCTGTGCTTTCTTTCCCAATTTTGTATCGTATATGTAGATTTATTGTGATTTAATTTTATGTGTTACTGCTCTTCAAAGGAAGTTTTATTCTTTGTTTTAAAATCTGGTAAACAGTTTACCTTTTTATGTATATGTATAACATTTTGACTTAATGTGATATTCCTTGATTAATTTGTAATAAATTTGCTTTTAAGTAATTGGTTTGCTTCGTTGATGCCATTTCTCATCCTGTTGGTGTGAATTCTGTAGGTTTGAAAGACTGGTGATATTCTGAGTCCCAAGGGAGATCTTTCTTTTTGACCACGGTCTTATTAGGTACCCCTCTCTCTTGGCGTGGGGTCCCTCTCTCTTTGTTTTCGAACATTCCATTACTCACCTAGACTCACTACAACTGAGCAATTATGATCCGCTTGTCCCTACTTACTCTAGTTTACTCACATTTATTGTCGCATTACATTTAACAGTACAAAATAGTCGCCAGTTTACTGCAAACTTAAACACATCTTAAATGTGTTGTTTTTAATACATTTTTTATTGGCATGTTGTAACTGGTAGTATTCATTGCATAACATTCAAGTTTAATGATACATACACGGTGTATTCAAAAGTCATACATTGTTTGTGTAAATTTCCATACTGTTCATCATTTCTATGTCCCTTTTTCATTGACAACATAGCTACAGAGTGTTATTGTAGACGTCGCTTTATCTTTGGCCCTGATCCTTTATTCACTGACATCTGACATTGGCTCCTCCTGAGGGGGCTCACAGATGTTGCCCCGGAAAGCATTCCATTTTCCCCATACCTGTGTCCATTTCTTGGGGCACCCTCTATGCACATAGACTGCTTTCTCTGCTACCATTACGGTATCCATTTGACAGCACCATTGGCAATAGGTAGGAGTATTCCCCGTTCCCCAGTGTTGTGCTATATTTCGTTTCGCTATCACCATACCTAACGTCGCCCAGTCTTGAGTCATGTGGTTCAGATCTGTAGGCTCCCAAATATTGAGTATCATCTCTTCGGCTCCAGCAGGACAGCAGCCCCACCAACCTGTGAAATCGTGTGCATGAGCGCCTCCCAGTAAGGTGTGATTCCTGGGCAGTCCCATAGTGTGTGGTCGAATGTGCCTAGTAGGTCACACTGTCTCCGGCAGTGTGGTGTGTCTGTCCGACCTAGTCGGTGCATAGTTATTCGCGTGTAGTAGATTCGCGTGTAGTAGATTTGGTGGAGGATTTTTGGTTGTACTCATTTTAATTTGGAGGGTATCGCAATAACACATTCAAAATGTCATAAGGAATGTGCATTGAGGAACACCATGATGTACCTGGACGATGTATTTTTCATTTTATAAGCTGAATAGATGGAACGTTTACCCCCCTGTGTTACCTGCAAGGGATCTTGAACTACACCATAGATAGACCACCACTCAGGGCTTGATGTTCCTCAGTCTATTTACTCAACATTCTCCCTGTTGAAAATGCCAATTTAAAGTGTTATTTATCAAAAGGTTTTACTTTTGCTTTTATATGAGTCCTCTGATATGTGGAGTGGCTGGTGTTTTCTTTGCAAACATTATAGGGGGTTTAAGGAAACTGGAATTATCACTTTAAAATTATTATTAAATGAAATGCTTTTTGAAACAATCTATAGATCCCAACAACTGAAACCGATATAAACCATGATAAATACTGAAATGCGGAAGAGTGAGAAAGACAAATACATAGTACTCTATACATTTGACACAAAGGCATGCCTACAGAAGTAGGATCCAGAGGGGTAAAAGTAAGCACATGAAGCATACAAATGGTAGGCTCGAATGGAACAAAAAACACTGGTTCTGGGTCAAACCTACAAGGGTGCAGACATGTTACTACCAATGTCTGTCAAATCCATTCACGATTCCCAATTGAGAACTTCCATCCGAATAACCTATACTGCAGCAGGCTTTTAAGACTCCACTAAAATTAATATATATTAAAGTTATTTCCCCAGTGTCCTGGGATCACAGTTCTTTAACGGAGAACACTTGTCCTTCAGCATGCTCTCTAAATATTTGTTTTATTGAATCCAAAATGTCCTAGCTAGCAGGAATTAAAGTTTCAATTATATGAAGGACACTTCAACTGTTACCATTCTACAGGTTAAATTATAAAACCTTAATTAGCATTCTCTCCCCTTGAATTTGCCTTAAGGAGGATCGTTCTTATCTTACAACACTACTGCCTTGAAAATATGTCCATTTCAAACCCATCCCTTTAACCTTGATCTGCATCTGAATACACATTATTTACAACTTACCTAAGCAATCACAATTTTTCATCTCTCCTTCCTACCCTCCAAAGAAGCAGATAGCAAAGGTAATGAGCCCACCTCAGAAGCAGACATATGGTATAAAGTGGATAACCATGGTAATGTGATACCTGAGTGGAGTCGAAGCAGTGGCAGTTTCTCAGATAAAGCTGGACGAGAGACTGGAAAGACTTGCTGACCCTTTGTAAACGCACAAGTTGATCAATTGGCAGGTAGTCCAAGATTCGTGGGAACAGAACATCCTCCCATGGTAGATCCAGTAAACTAAGACAAAAACAGGAAAAACAAGTGATTTAGGTTGAACACCGTAGATACTGGGAGATATGTGCCAAGGCAAAATTACAATCTCACAAACTCATAAGCTAGATTCTAAGTTCCCGACAAGTTGTTTCTACCACTTCCTCAGGGAAGCCATCCTCTGAATTCACTACCCATTCACTGTAATATGATAAACCAATGCTACTCTTTCCTTCTCTCACCCCAGCTCTCATCCAGTCATTTCTTTATCTCTAGTTTTAAGAGTACTCTTCCAAATACAATCTGTCCACATACTGTACAGGTTTTTGTTTTTCTTTAATAATTTGATTATTTCGATCATGTGCCCCTATCTTTATTTTGGGAATATCCCTAAATTCTAGCTGTGAATTCACTGAAGCAATAGAGAAACATAGTATTCTGCATTCACCATTCTGCCCACTGCCACGCAAGTTACTAATTTTTTAGTGATCTAAGTATTTACAAAGGACAGACTTCATGGGAAGCAGAGCTCTTGCCATAACGGTATCAACAGTAGCAGCTGTTGCGGCAAGGCCAGGAGGTCCTCCGGCAGTCTTGCAGTTGCAATGCTGGATGCCACTGACGCAAAATGGGGTGCTTCCCGACTCATGGATCCAGTATGTGTCAGCCCAAAAGGAGAATTGACGCGGGGGATTAAAAACCCCTATCCCAGACTACATTGGACAACCAAGTGGTTTTACAGCAGTGTGGTGTGCAAGTAAGCAATGCATGCAAATTCCTTGACAGGATATGTGCAACAGTGAATTCTGCACGAAGAATTCACCTATAAACTTCTTCCTTAAAACACACAGGTTTTCACTGTAGGGGAACTGCTCATCGGATTCGTGCTTTCAAAAGTCCGCCATTTTCAAAGACCGTGACTGGATTCGAGCTAGCCTGGCTGATGAAGGGTGTTACTCCGAAACCGGTCCCAGGATGCTTGTTTCCGGTCCAGGGAAGACCTGGCTTGGCAGTTCGGGCTGGACTGTTCCCATGAGGCACAGGGTCAAGACTGATTTGCATATAGCTGGGTCTGAACTGAGGTGGCGAAGTGAGCTAAAGAACAATGATAGATTCAACCAAGATCTGTGACTGGGGGTGAGTGTCTGAAAAGTTTCAGCACTCCGTCCATCATCTTTTTGTGTTTGCTTTATTCACCCTAAGTTGGCAGGGTATGCCCAGACGTGGGTCCCTTGCTCACTTTACCACTGGATTCAAGCTAGCCTGGCAGATGAAGGGTGTTACCCCGATTCGGTCCCAGAATGCTTGTTTCTGTTTCAGTGAAGACCTGGCTTGGCAGTTCAAGCTGGACTGTACCCATGAGGCACAGGGTCAAGACTGATTTGCATATAGCTGGGTCTGAACTGAGGTGGCGAAGTGAGCTAAAGAACAATGATAGATTCAACCAAGATCTGTGACTGGGGGTGAGTGTCTGAAAAGTTTCAGCACTCCGTCCATCATCTTCTTGTGTTTGCGTGACTGGGCTTTCTCCTTTCAATTACATGGCATTCAGACCTGGTACAATGCTTAAAATATCAGAGATGCGTCAATACCCTTCCTTCCTCGTGTGTTGTTTATAATTCACTATATGAACCCCTTTATTTTATTTGCTCTCAGGATCAGAAGTTCCGAAAATGTGAATGTGGCAACAAAGGTACAACCTGTGGGAGCATGGCTATGCCAGTCCCCTATTCTATATATGATATATGGGCTTGTGAGAGACGTGAGCCCAATAACTAGAAAGGAATTACAGTTCTCGAAGACCCAAAAAGATGAGCACAAGAGAATAGTTATCAACTGAGTTACCACTCCTGACTCAATGATGTCCTTCTAAGGTCCTACCGCTCTCAACACAGGGCCAAAAGTCCTTCCCTTAGCAGGTTCACATAACAGTCAAATGTTTCCAGCCACTTCTGGAAACAATCACAATCTTGTAACTGACCCATCTGTCGCAAATACAGTAGGAGAATCCAAAAAGGTCAATAATGGACCCTTTAACTGTAAATTCCATGGACACAAAAACATAGTAGTTTGTCGCACAGTAAACATTGTACCCTCCACAATGCAAGTTACTAACGTTTAGTTACTTAATTATTTATAGAGCACAGATGGTGCCCCATAGGAAGTGGAGCTCTTGCTAAAATGGTATCAACAGTAGCAAATACACAGTTAGTGGACTCTATTTGGAGAAGGGGGAGTGCAGTTGGCTGATGGAAAATTTAAGTTAGCACCTGTGAAGAAAAAAAGTGAGTTTTATGAACTTTTTACATAGTTTGAATTTCTTTCAAGTTTCTCACTGGTTTCCCATTTCAGTCGGCAATGCCGTTGTTAAAGAAAGCCAGTTGTTGACTGGCACAGATTTCTGACAAGTACATCCTTTTCTGGGTGGCAGCACTCTTTTTAAACGCAATTGTTTACGCAGGTGGTGCAAAGTTATTTTTCTTTTGTTTATAGCACAACATAAGGCAAAGCCTGCTGCAAAGAAAGCAGTGATAAATGGTGTAACTCATTAAAATGTAACTTACAAAGCCAACAAGTGCCTTTGTATGAGATAATGTATATGGTTCTCTGCAGGTTGTGGCAGAAAACTCTTGGTCCTTCAGTGGTGGGGAAATGTAATTGTATTTTTTTAATGCATTTTATCTGATGCTGATGTGTCTGCTAATGAATCCCCTAGCAGTAATTCTACCTGGGTCATTTTTGAGTCCATCCTAAACACCTCTAGACACTTTGGGCCCTATTATGAATCCTGCAGTCCGAGGACCACCAGACTCTTGGTGCGCGGCAGTACCTGATCCAGCAACCGCTGCACCGGCGGTCCGACCGCCCGATTCTGAATTGGGCAGCAGGATCACCCTTGGACTGCTGGCTCTGCCATGGAACCGCCATTCCCTGCCGTAGGAGCGGCGGTCAGAGGCTGCAATATGCTTGGCAGTCCCGCCAAGCATATTGCGAGTTACCTCTCAGCTAGGCTTTTCATGAGGGTTCCGTCAGCATGAAAAACCCTGGCGGAGACAAAACCGTATGTGGATGCACACAGGGGTGTATAACATGTGCCCTCCCCGTGTGCATGCACATAGGTTCCTGCATGGCATGGACTTTCGAGTCCTTACCGTGCAGGAACTTTGTGAGGCGTTCCCATTGCGGGGCCTTTGAAAGGGTACCGCAGGGGGAACCGCCAAGCCGTACGCCCTCCAGACCACTGAAAAGTAGTAATCTGGTGGGCGGGTAGCAGTGAACTTCGGCGGAGCAGTGGTTTGCACCGCCGCGCCACCACTCTGCTGAAAAATCGTAATACGGCCCTTTGTGTGTATGCCACAATGAATCTCAATAAATAATACCTATGGAAATAGCGTCCGACTATTGCAGCATCAGAATGATTAATTTGCACTTCTGTTTCCAAAATGCACTAGAAGGTCGGCTAAGTGAGTGCAGCAGATAACCCTTCCTTAGCACCATAAAATCCTTTGTGTGTGAAAGCTTACACTTTAATGTAATATATTGAATGAAGCAGATAAAACAAAAACAACCCTTAAAGTGTGCTCTTCAGCAATACCCCAGCAAAAATATACCTTTGCTGTGTTTTTAAAGACAAGCTGGGAGGAGTAGGGCGCACCACAGCTCAAACTGGTATGGGGTGGGAACCGCACATGAGGAAGAGACAGTAAACACATGCACTCTCATGGAGTGCTGAATGAAAAAGAAAACAATATTTCACTAAATGTGAGCAGTGGAAGGATACAAGTCAGCCAATCAAAAGGAACATAAAGAGGCTATACTCCAAAAAAGGGGCAAATAAAAAAAGAGGAAGACAACCATTGAATAAGAAGCTGGAAAAAATAAAGCAGAGTGGGTGGGGAGGAAAGAAGCACAAAAGAAAAAGAGCAACATGGAGCGTGGGGGGCTTAGCAGAGGAGAAGAACAAGACAGAGACAGAAAGCAGCACATATGTGAGAGAGCAACAGGGGTTAGAAGAAGCACAGGCGAGAGAGAGCTGGAAAAACACATGCAATCTAACGGAGTGCTTAACCAAAAAGAAAAAAGTATTTCCCTAAAAGTGAGCAGTGAAAGGATACAAGACATCCAAAAAAAGGTTAGTAAAAAGGTCATGCTCCAGGGGAGGGGCAAACTCAATAAACGTAAGGCAAGCAACCAAATGAGAAGCAAGCAAAATGACAGTGATAATAAAGCCAAACAATGGTAAGTAATGAGCAGGCTGTAAGCCTATTGTAAATTCTTGGTAAGTCCACTAGATCTTTCAAGAGGTAAGTCCTAAAGATATTGAAAAGGGAATCTAGTTAGGGGGCTTAGGATGATCAGTGTTATCATTGTTTAAGCTATCAAGCCAATCACACTCTGAAAGATAGCAGGGGCCATTGATCATGTTTCTTTTTCAAAACATCAGAGAAAATAATGTCTTACGGACATGGTTGTGTCAAGTCATTTAAAGAAGTGCACGCCCAAAAATGTGTAGCATTTGGAATATTTCATCTTGTTTTTAGGTCTCGCCTGAGACAGCGCTTTAGCGCTGCTCTGGCGAGACTTATAGTAAGCACTTTTGGAAGTGCAAACGAGTGCTTTCAGGCCGCCAACTGCTGTGCATGTGAGCCGGGCGCGCGCACCATTTGGCAGCCTGAAAGCACTCGTAGTCTTTCACTTTCGCGGCCGCTCGGCCGCTTTGATGTTTTATCGCGATTGCGATCACTTTCAGTTTCGCGCCGCTTGTTTACTTTGCTGCTGGCATTTCCACATCTGGCAGGTTCCTGCACTTACCCGACCCTGTTTATTTAATTATGTTTAATTTATTCATAATTAAATTACACTTAAATGATGCAGCCCACGCCAAGGCTCGAACCCTGTTTTCCTGCTCCAAAGTCAGCAGCGTTATTTGTTGAGCCACCACCTCGCACCGTTTGATGTAATTGGTTTCAGATGCTACATTTGTCCATCTCAACTGTGTTTTTTTTAAATTGTATCTGTCTCCCCCTCCATGTGTATTATTTTTTTAATTGGACTCTCCCCACCCCGAGATCGCTTTTATCTTTTAATA
The DNA here is from genome assembly GCF_964204655.1 of Triturus cristatus. Classification (NCBI taxonomy): domain Eukaryota; kingdom Metazoa; phylum Chordata; class Amphibia; order Caudata; family Salamandridae; genus Triturus; species Triturus cristatus. Next base: position 329,024,488 of record NC_140580.1, read on the forward strand.
CTTAAATAATGCAGCCCATGCCGAGGCTCGAACCCTGTTCTCCAGCTCCTCTGTGAACATCATCAGTGACGAGCCCAGTGAAGAGGCCTCCGCCTCCCACTACGAAATCCAACCGCTGTGACAGGCATCACTTGCAAGTAAGTGTTTCACTTTCTGTTTAATATTTGGACAGTTCCTTCGATGACCCTTGTTTAACATTATATCTGTTTAACTGCAGGGCACGCCATTTTCATTTTGTGTGCCGGCTGTTTGGCCGATGCTACAGGGAGGGGGCAGGGCACAGGGGCCAATCTCTTCAGAGCAACAGAGCTGCACCTAGTCAGAACGTGTGGCAATTGATGTTTGACTTCCTGTAGGCATGCTTTCCTCGGCTGCCACTGTAGTAACACACATTTACAATGCAGTAGGTCTCGTGTTTGCCAGACTTTGAGCTATTGGCATTTTAAATGACAATTAATAAAAGCCACTGTCATTTACAATGCCAATAGGTCAAACTCTCGGAAATGCAAAACCTATTGCATTGCAAATGCTTGTTTTGTATTAGTTGTTCAGGGTGTTGTAAACCTGTGTACTTTTAATACTTGCTCATTGGGCGTAATCAAGTTTCAGGCTTCTTGAGGTGTACATACTTTGCCATGCTCGACTGGATGATGAAATGCCATTTAAATAGGGATCTTCTGAGCATTAAAAACATTTGATTTAATAACGTTCTTTAGGCTCCAATGTGAATAGCATTTATATAGCATGGAAAGTCCCGGAAACACAATGGAAAGTTACTATGAGCCCAAAAAAGTCTACAAAATCCGATCTCAAGGTGTGGGAAATAGAGGTGCCAAAAGTAAAACAAAAGGTGTCACTGTACAGACCTACTTCTGTTCTTGTTGTAATAGCAGGTCCGCCAGGCACACAGAGCGTAAACAGGGCAGGCACTTGTATCAAGTGCCTGGGAAAGCATCACACGGGGGTAAAACTGGAAATTCGGGCTCCGGGCTTCGAGGCCAATGAAAACGGGCGCCCTGGGAAGGAGTCTGCTGACATTCGGACGCCTCAGTCGTTATATAGTATGCATATGGAAGCTGCAGAGCTTGGTCAGCTTTGATCCAGTGCTTAATTTGAGTAGGTGGTTTCTTTTGTTCAGCGCCAGCACTTAATTGTCAGCACAGGCTGTAATGATAGTCCACCACATGGCAGAGTCAGTCAAACGTCAGGAAAAAAATAAAAGATGCGCTCCTTTTATTCCACAAAACATTGTAAGACCTTCAAGACAGGCATACTATATAGAATGTAAAGGGGTCTTCATCTGTATAGTCGAGGAGATTACAGGACATTCTCCTAATGCAAAACAGATGTTTGTGCCTGGCGCGAATCTACATCATGGTGAGGGATAAGCTCACAAGAGCTATGTGAATGTGTATGGCGTCATCATTAAACACAAGATAATATTTTTGAATTATTTAACAGAACTAAAATGATTCACGTTATTATCTTTTGGTTGACAATGATCCAACTTCGATGACAGGATATGATATATGTTAATCTTACGAGACTTTTGTTTAGTTATCCTTAACTATTTATTTATTTTCCTTTTACCCCTTACTTCAGCAGTGACCTACAGTTTGTTTTACAAGCTTAGTATCCTGCTGTGTGCTGATTTGCATCTCACAGATGCTGCAGAACAAAAGATTACGATCTTTACTACAAGGCTTATTGGAACTGAATTAGCTTGTCCTGGTTTTCTTTCGCAAGTGGCGAAACGTGCTAATGTTTCACACTATAGCAGACTTGCAGTCTCCTTTTTTTCCTAAACAAATGCCAGTACATTACAATATATGAATACACTTACGAAACCAACGTGTAAGCAAATATATTTTAAAAGAAAGTTTAAAGCGTATTACAAAGAAAACCATTATTGATTTTTAACGGTGCAACTTTTATTTGTGTGTAGCTTTAAGCACGTAGCTACAGTTGCTTTTTAAGTGGGTAATTTGTAAGAAAAAACAATTGCCTGTGTATTCATCATTTAGCAACTTTACACAATAAATGCAGCTTTACACACAAGTGGTCAAGATGCACTGTCATGGCGCTTCCCTTCTTTTGTTTACACTTTTGGGCATATTCCTGGGCACAAAAACAAAATGCCCACCGGATGCGTTCTTGTCTTGCATCACCTGTGCTGTTTTTATCAATTTCGAAGGCAGTCTAGCAGCTAGGGCAACCGCCGTTACAAAATAGGTTTCTATATGAGACTTGTGTACATTATAATAATGTACCCGAAATCGTGAGCATGTAAGACGAAAAATGTTTATAGAATCATTACACTTCCCAGCCTTGGTGCAACACTATCAAACGATATTCAAATTCCTAGTGCTGCTAAATGGGCAGGCGCCTTTCCATCCATCTCCTGCAGCCCATATGGTCTTTGGGGTCCCCAAATCAATTCCGTAGATAAACCATTAATATCACTTAGTGTCTACACAGTGGGCAAGTAGAAGAACAAGCATTTGCAATGCAATAGGTCGCGCAGTTACGCGGGTTTAAGCTGTTGCATTGTAAATCACAATGCCTTTTATTTATGTTTTAATAAGCAAAACAAAAAAAGGCATTGTCATTTACAGTGCCAATAGCTCAAACTCGCGTAATTGCGAGACCTATTGCATTGCAAATGCTTGTTTAATCTTTGGAAACTTTTCTTGCTCTTGTAAAATTTCTCAATGGCTAAGAACAAATATGCATAATGACCAATAAAAGTACATTAGCAGAAAGAAATTTCACACTAAAGGGTGTGAATATTTCATTTAATTTTCATTTGAAAATACTTTATTCCGTTTCAATAAAACCATAAAAGCACAATACAACAATTATAGTAGAGGAAATCCCTAAAATGCAATCAATATATAACAAAGAAATGTAAAACCAAGTAATTCTACGACACTAGCCATCAACTTGTTTAATTATAATAATTAGCACTATAACCCGACACAATTTAAACATACAATGCCAGTTCCTAAAATGATTACGGGTTTTAAACCTGTTAGAGCTGGGAGTTTATAGGATGATATAACCTAGACCCTCAAGCCTCAGATATATACAAGCATCAATCGGATGCATATATGAACAATGTCTCTTTCCTACCCATTACAATAATTTACATTAATTAAAGTTCACATAATATGTAAAAAGAATAAATACCTATGCTCTGTTAAAACAGTTGCTAATCATCAAAACATGTGCAAGGAAGCTGGCTACAAAATGACATCTGACTTCTATATGTAGTCGCTGGAGGTATACCAGAGCTGGTCTGCACTGAACACAATTTTAATGTTTGATGAGAGGGATAATCAGCTTCAGAAGAAACATACATTTAAGGTGTTTTGTTCAGAAAAATGACCACTTGAGGCAGGGTGGAAGACATCAACCCATGCCATCTGAATCGGCAAAGGCAAATAAACAATGTACAATATTCTGGCGAAAACTTGCTGATAAAAACCTATGGTCTAACTTGGTAACCATTATAATGTATAGTGGGATACCTGGCTGGGTGAGTAAAAGGGTGTGGGCAGACACACTTTGTGGCAAATCTAAAAACAGCTTCTGTATTTCTTTCAAACTCCCTGCAGCTTCCAATTATTATGACAGTTAAGTAATAGGCCCTAATAGGAGAAGTCATCAAGTGACATAATCTGTTTTACTTTAAGAAAGTGCGAACCTCTTTTCTTCTTGACAGTCCCATTAATCATTCTGAAGGACGTTCCTTGACTTGACACTCAACCCCAAGTCCTCCATAAATAATACAAAATAATCAAGGAGTGACTGAAGGACATTGCCCATGCGTGCCATCAAGATAGCATCATCCACATATATATAACCAAATCTGATCGAATGGAGATTTGTGTAGCACAAGCTGAAAATTATTCCTTGGTGCCAACAGGTTTCCTGTTTCTAGAAGCCATTTCAAAGCCTAAGGATCAAGCACATCTGCTTCACACAGCCCTCAACACAGTACGTGAACCGAATGCATCAAAGGAATAAATTGGAAATAAAGGCACAACCCGAGAACCCTGAACACAGCATGAACAAGAGCCATCAATCTATGCTGCCAGCTTTGAATGCAATATGAAACACAGCCCATGCTGGCAATTCAGCGGGCCAGGAAATTAGAGACATTTGTATATTAATGTACATTTGAATTTTCAGAATCAATAATGAGCTACTAAAATGCTATTCAATACACTACACTTAAATATGTATACCAAAATATATTTCTGTTTAATATTTTACTTGCTTAAAGGACCATTTTCCTGCATTCTTAGGTCCCACAAATACCTACAATAGTACCAAATGGGCAACGAATCATTGAAAATAAAATTTTTCCCCTACTAAGAACTAAATAAAAGTGACCGCCGTACCATTATTTTCCCCCAACGTGTTGCACCTATTACACGGGCTGTGAGAATAAACACAAAATGATGGCAACGATTGTGGAGGTGCTTCGGGTCCTGCAAATGATACCCACCAGAGATACCACTCTAGTTTCTCCCAAAATTCAAGGAGGTGACTAGATTGCACAACTGCCACTCTTGGTTGGAGCCCTGTACTCAGGGCCATTGGAATTGTGTGACTGTATGACTAAGACGATTTTTGCAGGATTATGGATTTTCGCATATGCAACATAATCCATCATCTGCCGCACAATCTGCAGATTTTAGCGCAAATGGTTCAAAAGTTACGAAAAATGCAGTGGCACGTGTTGCTGCACATTGTAAGGCCCTTTGGCAAGCTGGACTGGTCACCTTTCTGTTGCTTATTGCTATATTTGCATATGAAACTGGTACTAATGAGCTGCAACCAATGCCCAGACATTGTTACCAAGTTTAAAAATGACAAAATAATGAAGTAATACTATTACAAAAGGTGCCACATTATGCCGCATACTTTGCCTTTTGTGCATGCATAATTTATGCAACCCTGGCTCATAATTTAGCCCTCTCCTGCTGCATAATTCCGGTGGCCCTGCCTGTACTGAAATGGCACACTGCATATGTAAGATACTCTTGCAGATCAATGGGAAGAAGGCACATGTCAGTTTCTTACACATGGTGCCCTGTTGAGAGCAGTTCAGATACATGGGGATGTGGGAAGGTGGAGTCACCTGTCTCTCCCATTCTATAGGTGATGCTTGCTTGGTTGGACGTGGGACATCTAGTTGGGCCATACCACCTGCTTTGCAGGTTGAACTGACTGATATAAAGTCGTACTGGAAGGGAACCTTGTGTAGACAACCCGCAGATACTGAGTGGAATAAAATTCTGTTATACTCTAAGACATTCAACTGGAATCCCCGAAATAAGTATTAAAAACTGATGTGCCTGCGCCAGATACTATTTGACACCGAAAAGAATATCAAGTATATACCTGGGATCAGCAGATATTTGCCCCAGATGTCAGGCGCCAGGAGTGCATTTTATACACATGGTGTAGACCTGTCCTCTAATAGTTATGCATTATTGTTCGCAGGTGAGAGAAACTTTATCAGAAGTGTCTGGAAAACTGATGCCCCAGGATATATTCGGTCATGCCGTCTCAGTGAGATTGCAGGGCCAAAGATTGATCAGCAAACTCCCAGATTCCTTAATTTCGGCTTGATTCTGCCTAAGAGGGCCTTTGCAACGGCCAGGAAGGCTAGACAACCACAACACATGAAGCAGTGGCTCTCACAGATCCACAAAATGGATGAGGGCAGAAATAACTGTCTTCTCGCATACGCCTTGTGGCAGGCAGGGTGGCACTGTGAGACACTATTATTAGCAATACAAGTTCACACGGATGAGACTCCCGTAGGCTGGACGGGGACAGTGGGTGCTCACTATGATGTGCTGCTGAGCGGCTACAATGGACCCCGTGGCCATCTGCAAGAGAGGAAGCGAGAGTGTATTTATAGGCCCCTAATTGATTGTTGTGGAAACCGGACGTTTTTCTTTTTGCATGGGTAAATACATTCAAGGAAAACAAGCGGCCCCTCCCCGCCACAAACATGTTAGATATACACCAGTGATAATCCTTTATACGATTACACGCCGTGTCCATAGAGAGATTATGTAAAGAGAATGTTTTGGTACGACAGACACTTCCAGTTAGATCTAAGGGGCATATCAACAAGGGCTTTATCTCTGCTTTTTTGGCTTTAAAAGCCAAAAAAGCAGAGATAAAACTAGCGCCCTATCAACAACAGGGTGCTAACATGCAAATTTGCATGTTAGCACCCTTTTACTCTACGCTTCCCCTTGCATCTCTAATGAGATGCAAACGGGGCGTTCCAGAGTAAAATAATAGGAGAAATGTCGCTAAGCGACATTTCTCCTATTATCAAGAATGTCGCTAACGCTGTTAGAGACAAAAAAAAGCAGCGCTAACCGCGGTTAACGCTGCTTTTTTACGTCTGGTATTTTTCAGACTTAGCCATGATATCCTATGGAAGGAGGATATCATGGCTAAGTTTGCCTGTCCCTATCAACAAGGTAACGTGAGATTATCGCTGGGTTTCCAGCGATAATCTCACGTTAGCCTGTTAGCGTGAGGATTTTTATCGCTATTGAGATAAGCGTTGCTAATAGCACGCTATCTCAGCGGTAAAAATTCACGCTAGCCAGCGATAATTATCCTAGCGCTAAGTGCGCTTAGAGATAATTATCGCCGGTTGTTGTTGATATGCCCCCAAAGTTTTTTGTTCTTTTCTAGCTTCATTATTTTTGTTCATACAATTCATGCCAATAGATCCAGAAATATAATACGAGTAACATTTAATGACGTTATGCCGAACAGCCTTGCAGAGGCCCAGCTAGAATATGCCGCTAGACTAGAGTGATATTGCTTTTGTTTTCCTAAAAATTGGGGGAGATGAGCGGAGGCGATTGTATTGTTGATCATTGTTACTTCCTTATTTATATTAATGGTTCTGATGCTAGTGTTAACATGGGATGATGTTTATCCTTTCATTACTATATTAATACAATAGCGCACGGAAGCATTTTGGCCCTCACCCTCGGTGAAAAAATAAATCTTAACTCTGCAGCAGTGCCACCCTTCACTACCTTTGATATAACTTCAAAGAGACTCGTTATAGTTCTTTCACATGTTCATCATTTCAGAACTGAAGAATTGTCAACTTTATAAACAACAAAGCCATAGTTGTTTTTCATATTTTTCTCATGCAACTAACAACCATAGACAAAGCCAATAGTCCTGGCTTGTTGTAGGTGTAATGTTACTTGTATTATATATCGGGATACAGTGACAGGGGCAGCAAAATACCAGTCAGGCAGCACACTATATTAAACACAGATTTTCAGATTACGTGTTTTTAAACCACGCCCTTAATCACATCGGCCACGGCGCTTTGAAAGACCCCCCCCCCTCCCCCCCCCCCCAGTTTTTTCATCCCACTTAAAGCCCCGATTATTGCAGATGCAAACACACATCGCCAATACAACAAAATACAAAACCACAACAGAACAGAACACACCAACAGTCCTGCGGAATATAAAAGCCAACACAAATATTATTAGGGTTAACATGTAACTCCTGTGCCTTTTTTGTAATCGTTCGATCGTGTTCTTAGTGGAATGTGGTATTTTGTTGCAATAGTGCTGTTTTGTGGTTCTGTTGCCGTATTTGATAACGGTGGGCTTTCTATTTTGAACATACGTACGTCTGCACCCAGAATGTTCAGAAACGCATTCTTTATCTTTCTCGACTTTGCCCCAAACAAAGCAGACGCAATACCCTTTCACTTGCTCACTATAAACTGTCATACCCAGTGTTCAAGTAAGACGAACTAGGCAGATCTCAGTTCTGGTCACGTTAAAATGTTTTTCTATAATTTTGTTTAGTCATGTATTTTCCACTCACTGTCAGTAGCACTCACCTGCACGTTCTATGGTTAACTTTAGCCATTGAAAGCGAGAACAGAAACGATCCTATGATGATGGGTCAGTATCGTCAACCTGGAGATGGGTGAATGCCTCAGGGTAAGGGTGTCACTGGCAAAATATCACCATTATGGATGGGCAATGATCATCGTGTGTACGTGGGTATAATCCGTAGTAGAACAAATCACCAGGGGAGAAAGGTTGCAGGTTCTCCGCGCATTACCAGACTGCGGGTGAATTCAACGTGAAGTGGATAGGAATGATCAGCAAGTGTACCTGCCTCGCTTGCAGGGCTCCTAGCTGTCAATGACGCAACAAGGAGTCGCCCGCTCGCACATAGGACGTCGGTGCCCCTGCGTGTTGCCCTTTGAGTTTGGTTACAGTGCCCCAGATGCTGACGAGAGAACAGCAGCCCACAGAGAAGGTATGTACCTTCTTAATCACAAAGCTGGAAATGACCAAAAAAAGATAAACTCATGAAATAACAAAAAATGCAAACGTTATTTTAAAACAGAAGTCATATTTAGGAAAATATTAAACACATTTAAAAAAAAATGTCTTAAGCAATTACTTTAATAAAATACAAATTATCCAGTCATTCTTGTTCAATAAACTAATGTTTATTGTGATATAAGCCTTCCACAATTATGCCGACATAACATCATCACTCTTCTAAGATGGCCGCTCCATTATCATTACCATAATGGAGACTCAGAAGACGGCGCGATTACACGCGCGTCACCATAGAAACACGGAGCTAGTAAAGGCAGCCCCGCCTTCTTAGTAGAGGATATACAGCAGGGACGTCTGTGGTGGAAGAGTGTCAGAAAGGCGATATCATTTCCAGTTATGTCGGTCAGTGACGAACTAAGGATTTAACCATGAAACCAAAACCGTCAGTGAAGAGTAGAAGTTATTTGGAAAGCATCAGTCAAGATGAAGCATTACTTTTGTATAAAAAAATAAGAATAAAAAGTTGCGGCCTGTAGTATCCTTTGTGTCGCTGTTCCCTATATGTCTGAGCTGGAGTCTGGAATCCTGAGAATGAAAGATGGATAACGTTGGTGTGTGGTGTGGAGTGGAATTTTGGATATAGCATACATGCCAATTGACCAGATTCATGCGTCAGACTCTTTATTTTGGCTGTCTTCCACCTGAAATTGCCTCTGCTTCAATAGAAGTCAATGGGAGTATTTTATTTTATTTTATTTAATGCGTTTTTATATAGCGCGGACTATACCCGAAGGTGTCAGAGCTCTTCACAACAGTAGTCCATTATGCCGATTATTTGCTTTAAAATCTCCCACTTTTGTCTTCCAAAATCTTGACATGTATGTGATATATGGATAAATGTTATGGAGCATGGAGTTTGACAGGAACGGCCATACAATGTGTTTTTAGAATTATATTCCAAGTACATTGCCTAAAAAGCAACAAGCTGCTCTGGAAAGGAATAAATGAAATATTTATTTTGTCATAGATCGACTTTATTTGCAAATCCACAACCCTGGGGAGACTGCAACCATAGAAATAAATGCTAAGGGCTTAAATAAAAAGTTCAGCATTAATCGTGCCAAAATTCCCATACTAATGTAGTCATGCCAAGTTTTCCAGGTCAATGCATGAGAAACTTTCCAACCCATTTATTTTTTTTTTTTTTTTTTGCTTTCTTGGATTTTTTTATTTATTTATTTATGTTCTAGAGTTGCCACCTAGAGTTTTTATTTTTAACCAGCCTGGTCTGTATTTTTGATCCCGGGCTCGTAAACATACTGATAAAAGCAGTGTTATCTGGTATTTTTTCCCTTCTGTACTTAAACCTAAAATATCAAACACATAAAGAAATCTGTTACGGCCAACAGCACTTCTCATAATATGCGGCAGTTCTTCCATGTTATGGTTCAGGTGGGCCGAGATGATATGTCATCAGTTGTCATCACCACTGACATTGAAAAAGCATTCAATACCCTCCTATGGATATATTAGTTTGTGGTTCTATAGAAAGTGGGGCTTGGCCCAAATATACTGAAATGGATAAAATTATTGTATACACAGCCACTGGTCAGAGTAGGAACAAGACTCCTAACATCCTCACAGTGGGTAATATGTAGAGGCACTGATAAGGTGTTTGCTTCCCCCTTGTTTGCTCTGGGCATGGAACTGCTGGCCTGCCTACTTTACACCTGAGCGAGGCTGGAGCATGTCCCATCTGAGAGCTATCTAAATCATACAGAATCATTTTTAGAACAAACAGAGATAGTTACCATGTTACAAAAGTATCCGGACAATTTTACATTAATTTTCCCTCACCAGCTTTTGGCCATTCCCCCCCCCCCAGAAAAAAAATACCAAATGACCGTTTTTTGTTGTTGAAAGTTTATAAAACGAGTACTATAAGTCCTAGCGAGTAAAGAAAAAAAACATGGACCAGAGCAGCTATTCAGAATGGAGCTTGTTAACGCTGCAGGTCTGAGAATTTGTAATTTCGGGGTACGGGAATTCCTCCTGATCACAAGTTGCAGTGCCTGGAATGGAGAATAACCACACAAATTGATGTTTCCACACTGATTTCCACATGTTGTCCTCACATTCCAGCCCATTTCCCCATTATCTGTTGCATCTAGGGCCAAAGGACTACAGTAACAGCAATACCAGCCTAAAATGAGAAATATATGGATACATTTCACAGAACTACACCTTAGGATTGTTGAAGTATGCTATTGGGTAGCTCCTAAAGCCCAGACATCTGTCTAATCTAAGGCCATATTTTCAGACAGAGGATCTTAAATCAATCTGTATGCACAATTAACCATTGGGGATTGCATCACAGGATGGGTAGATAATTATTGTGTAAAGACTGACAATAAACTGCCTAGCATGGTCTTAATTCTAGGATCAGTATTCTCGTGGGACTGGCATGCCCTCCTTTCCACCGTCGCCTACTAGATTTACCAATTGCACCAGCACAGTACTAACAAAGGGCTACAACACCCCCTTCTCTCCTCTCTAAGCTTTCTGCCCCATAAATGTATGTGACACCAATGCAAGTTAGTAAGAAAATACATTTCTCTTTTATTTTTATTTTTACAAATCTCTCTTGGCTATTCCCAAATTTTGACTAGAATGCAGTTTCAAACTGTTGGAAGACTTGAACAAGATAACATTTTCCTGTTCTTTAAGTGAAAGGCAGGTGGGATTTCAGGGTAAATTAACATTGTAGTAAACCAAGAGATGGCCTGCAATCCTCCTAGGTTACATGCTAGTTTAATCCACAAGTTAGCAGGAGCTGGACAGATATATTTGAATGCAAACCGTTTTCCAAATAAAACTATACAAATTCTGTATAGCACAATAAGAGACAGCTCTGGGTGGAAATTGCTTAAGCTAGTCAGTAAAAATAACGTCTTTTGAATGCACAACGTATAGGCCAATAATCAGAATAATAATGGCATTATGTATTGCACACATTACACAACCAGCAGTTTGCCCAAGTTGCAATGTAAAAGGAGTAGAATTCCTACATATGTTCTGGAGCTGCCCAAACCTGGAGAATTTCTGGGAAGAAGTAGCTACAACCTTAGCAGATGTGATGGAAAAAGAAGTGGCAGTAACACCTGGGGATTGTCTGCTGCACTGATTCCCCGATACAGCTAAAAATAAAGTGACAAGTAGGTTCCAGGACCTCGGCCTGGTAATGGCAAAAAGAGATATTACCAGTCACCGGAAATCAAGAGAGAGCCCTAACATACTTAGATGGAAAAAATAATTCATAAAATGGGCAGAATTTGAGTGGACTGTAAGGTTGCAAGTAGCCAAGAAATCAGGGAGTGAAAGAACTCTGGAGACATCTAGAGCATGGGCAGCGTTGGCAGAATAATTGAAGAATCCAGAGAATGAGGCAGAAGAGGACCTAGAAGGGGAAGCCCATGAAGGTGAAAGTTGAGCCCCATAAATTAGACACCAATGGATGAGAAACAGGGGAGCAGATACACAACGGTAACAATTCCTCTGACTGATGAGACACAAGCCCTGGGTTCATAACGACAGTTAGAGTAGCAAATGGCTATACATCCCGAATTAGGAAAATAAGAGATTACCTGCACACAACACGCCTGGGGGGAGAAGAGGGAGGGGAGGGGCAGAAACGGATAGTTGTATAATGTTTAGACATCCCCTTTACTAAATGTTTAGTTTAAATAGAAAGGAACTAGGAGGATTGAATATGACGTAGCTTGCAGAGCACTTACTAAGTGACAGAGGGTGATAAAGGAATTAAACTAATAGCACAAAACACTATTCTGCCTTTAGACATGCAATTGTAATTTCTTTGAACATGACTTAATATCCCCATCTCGTAATAACGTTATAACTTGGTAAGAATTACACAAATGTATGCTCAAAAGCTTAATATAAATCTGTTAAAAAAATAATTATGTATTGCACACAGTACAACTTGTTCCCTGGTGATTAATAATAGATGCACAATGGGAATCTTGTTATTGCCCCCTTAAGTATGATAGAGGTGTCCCTGCTGAGAGTCAGTAAAAACTTTACAATATTTGGTTTTTTATAAAGTGCTTCCTGCTGCTTTCTTGCTGTTTCTATGTCCTGAAAATAGCAAGTGCTACAGTCATCCAATTTAAAGGGTACTCCATTTATCGACCTCAGAGAGAAGGATGTAAGGATGATTGCCAGGATTTCAAAACATAATGTGCAGATCGCCACATATATCAGTGGAATGCATTCATCTGACTAAACTATCCTCCCTGCTTTTTTAGAACGGGTATGTCTATTAGAATTACAAAACACACTGTTAAAAGCTGTCAGATGAAAATGTAAAAAAATCTTGTTTTACTGAATAGCTGCTCCATGCTAGGACCAAACCAAGAGAAATACTTGTTAGCCTGTATTTTTAAAGTCCCCTCAGATGCAGATTCTTCCCAACATAAATATACCTACAACACTACTTGAGTGACGTGAGGCAGAGCAGCAGCCAAAATAACCTTTCACAACTGTGTGATGTAGAAAGAGTACTGGTGGAACTGTGAGCATGGACAGCATTTTAACTAATGTGTACTTGACTCTATCTTCTGCCATTAGACCCAGTATTTGATTTATTGGAAAGTTTTGGGATACCATAACAGTCCTTGAAAACTAAGGCTGCCTTGACAAGTCTAGAATGTGTGGTCACCATGTTCTTCTGACTTTAACATAGTACCCAGGAGATTTGTTTCTCGCCAGCTGTACACCTTGGGTGATGATTTATAAAACTTGTGTGTCCGTTTGAAACAATGAGCATTTTGTCCGCTCATATGCTCCTTTCTGAATCCCATGCAACATCATCTTTATGAATCTCACTAATTGGGAAGAACTGCATAATATACAGGCTTTTTATGTCTGGCTAAGGCTGATAAAATGAGTGAAATGAATTTCAAAATCACGATTTCAGCTTCTGAGTGGACAGACACTACAAGCTGTGTACAGTACTAAATGTGCTCGTTTGTTCTATAACATCAACAAGGTATTTTATTGTTGCATGACCTTTAACATTTTGATTTGATACTGTTGTGTGTGCAGGAAATTCGATCCACATTTTTATTTAGAAAATTGTTAAATTTTTCATTTCAAGAATCCCTTTTAGGGAGATAGGATCGGATTGATTTATCCTGTTCGATTGGCACAATAAAACGTCACTGTCTCCTTCTCGTAATCAGTTGTTGAACTCCATTTATAATTTGAAATATTTCATTTTTCCTTATTTTGCTATATTTCAACTTCCACTAATGCATTTTATGGTGTGTATAACAAAAGTACTCTCACAAATACAAAATCATGTTATTCTGAATGCTTTTCGTGTGTACAGGTGATGTAAGTTATCTCAATTCGCGAAGTTATTTTGATTCCTGCTTGATAAGCAAAGGAATGTTCCTCTTTGTTTCTTAGTGTGAATTGTATTTTTTCTTTAACACATTTTTATGCTTTTATCAAATATTCTATGAAGTTGTATCACTCATACACACAAACATTGGTTTCTCTGAAAATAGTGTTTTAATTGTTTTTAGTAAATTGTTTCCAGCGTTGCAACATTACTTGTTTAATTTGTTTAGACGATGTTGAGTAGTTACTTATAAAGGTTGATTATTTGTGTTTTTCATTTTATTTCTAGGAGATTCAACCCACTTATGTTCCTTGGCACTGTTTTGTGTTGTGATCAGTATTTGCAGTTCAAATCCTCTTTCCCTGAAAATAAAAATCTATTTTCGCCTTGTTTGGATAAATATTTGAGGCTCAATATTTTTTTTTTAATTCTGATTATTTGACTATATAATACTACATTGATTATTTTTCTCTTATGGTAAGTTGTCGGTTCAAAAGACATATTTTTTAACCCTATACAGTTGTTTTGATTTTTTTCTCTCGATTTTTCTCTTTCATATCTAAGTAATTAATTTGTGGTTTTCTTCTATTCAGAGTGAATTTAATATTTGGATTACACTGATTCACTGCTGAGTAGAATAGTTGTATCTTCCTTCCTTCCATGATTCATAAAATATCGTTGATATGAAATCACCACCAGGTTAGTTCCTTCTGCTTTATTTATGGATTCAAAATATAGATTACTTCAAATTGATTTATATAAATGTTTGCTTGGGCTAGCAAAACACACAGTATCTTATTGTGGTTCCTGCAACTTGAAGAGATTATTTTCGTTCGAATCTAAAGTAATAGTAATAAAGAATAATATAAAGTAGTTGACTCAAAGACGTTATTGGCTTCTACAATATAGTAGTTCAGAAGAACTTTCTTAACTGTTACAAGAACATCTGTGTGCCCCACGCCCCCACCCAATTCATGACAGTGGTACTAGAAATAAAGGTTCCATTTGGAAATAGGTGACCTAGCTTCCCAATCACAGCTCATTTCAGTTTGTGAATGCCTCCCTACATAACACTTTTAGCTTTAATGTTGATCTCCAAATACTTATCCTAATACCATATGGATGTTAAATAACAACAGGCTCCATGACTTTGAGCAATTCCATTAAAGTGCATTCATAAGGGACATCAATAGTTTTATGTTTAAATCATTTGCATAGAAGTGCAGGTCAGATACTTAAGGTTACAGAGTGATACACTGTATTTATAAATGTACATAAGAATAAAAAATATTTTTTCTATTTAGCCAAACCTGGGCTGACTTTGCGTCGTGCCAGGGTTATCACAATTTTTGTTAGGACTTTTTTGCAGTGAATTATTCTAAAGAGTCTTTATTAATGTGCCTCGTGGAGTAATTTTAAGGGATGGGAGAGAGAGAGAAAAAAGAGAAGGTGGGACCCGATTATGAAAAGTTAAGTAAAGCAATGGAAGGGATCTGGTTGGACAGCAGTGATGATATAGACAGAGAATACCAGCACACTTGCAACCTCCAATTGAGATAAATCACTTAAGAAGAAACAATCACTGCAACCTATGAGACATATCAAGTAGGTAGTCAGCAAAATGGCCTCATCCTCTGCCCCCTGTACATTGCTCCTAGTCAGATAATCTAACTTTCTTAACTTCCTCTCGAAATGCGCAAGGATTCTCAGTGCAGACAACCAGGAAAGATTTGCCACCCTGCTAAACTTTTGGACTTTTTGGGATACCAGAGAGAGGAGGAGTTTTCCAACATTGGCTCCTTTGTATATTCACATTCTTGAATCATTCCCCATCATCAGGCTGGGAATCCTTTGTAAATTTAAATAACAGTAGAACAGTGTTAACAATGGCAGAGACCTGAAACAACAGTGCTTATTTAGTAGCACATCCATCTTATCTGAAGCAAGCTGAACTTCAGCCAATGAGCTGGACGCATCAGCTCTCCATAGCTCTGATTTCTCCTGCACATCACCTGTGAGGAGTCCCCAGTCAGAGCTCTGCTCTACCCTTTCAGTGACTCAAACATGATACTTTTCTGTTCTACCCTGGGTCTGATCCATCCCTATCTTAAGCTTCCATAGTACTGTGAGTTGTCTTTAGGGAACCTTACTACTTACAGGGCTAGGTAGACCATTTGTATTGCAATTGGTTGTCACGTACTGTCACCATGGCTGACAGAGAGGAAATCGCTCTTCAAATCCTGTTCTTCCTGTAAGCAAAAGAAGATTTGCACTGATGATCCTCATTCACACTGCATTTATTGCCTTTATCCTGATCAGAAGGTTTGATGTTGTGACATTTGTAAGACCTTTACCTCTAAGACCCTGAATGACTGAGTAAGAAGGTTGACACTATATCTACTAGATAAGGAAAATGTCCCCCCTCTAAGGGGGATGCACCTTCTTCATGGGAAGATTCTGTGAAAAGTGCCTCACCAAGCAGTTCCACAAAGCCAGCTTAAAAAAGGAGGCTTATACAGTATCCTGGACTTAATTTATTTTGTACAGTGTTAGCAGCCACCTTCTCTCATACACAACCTAAAGCTGTAAAACACTCTAGAAAAGAAAATTCTCAGTCTACGCAAAACACTGCGCAAAAATGTCACTCACATGATGACCAACCGTAAAGCACTTCTTCGACGATAACCATAAAAAGACTTTGACGATGACGAGAGTGGATGTCTCCCTTACAGCTGTTGTCAATACTAATAGCTTCGATTTAAAATGTTTTCGACCACGTAACCCTGGACGACGGCAACAACAACACCATCGAGATCAGGAACACTGTTGACAGCGATACCTTCAAAGGCAGTATTTGCAGGACATTTTCTCTACCTTCCCAAAGTCTGGAGTCAGTGCAAGATGAAGATGCAAGTGACCTCACATCACAAACAGCATACAATCTAACACACTTGGATGTACGCTACATCCCATATTTTAAGTACGGAATAAATGAGGATGAACCTTACCACAAATATGACTACCGGGAATATTATATTCCTCATTATTCATGCTTATATGGCCCTACTCAATAGAGCAGGGAGCAATAAGTGGTCCAATGTCCTGTGGCCTTCTTATCTACTTTACAACACTTTCGAAAGACTGCCACCACAGCAACCTACGGGTCAGCCTTTTCAACATGTGACACCTGCTGTATCTGTTCCTCCAGCAACCCTACCTCTGACCATACTAGATATACCACCTCTCCTACCTTCACCGGCACTGCCTCCTCCACCCTCAAGGGAAACATCACCAAGACCAGTCGATAAAACTCTTGTCCCACAAACTCCTGAAGACAAGGAGGACAACAATAGGATCAATTGTATCTAGCCTGAGGAGGAAGGGGAACTTACGCATTAAGATGACAGTGGTATCAATAAATGGAGATTACCTTGTTATTCCCAAAGAAGATAATAACCTACTAAACGCATCAGATGATAAATCCCATTTTCATTTATTAATGGAAAGGGTTGTGGGGTAATGTGCCTCCACCTCTCCTTCTATTGACATCATCTGTTATGGTTCCAGAATCTTTATCAGCCTGTGCAGGTCATGGAATGTATGTTTTCAAACGGTCCCAGAAGCTGACTCTCTTGGGTGGCTGGGCTGTTCTTCCTCACTTTTACTTAATAAATACTCTATTCTCAACTATGCCTGCTGCCCACCTTATTGAAGATCGTACATTTTAACATTGGCGATGAGGATGTGATAATAGAATGGGAGCAGGTAGAACAAAATTTTGTATACCTCCTCTATTTTGCATGAAAAGGCTAACTATATAACTTACTGATTATAATTTTACTAATGGTTTGGTATGTTATACTAATTTAACCTTTTGCATACACAAATTACACGTCGGAAATTGCTGTTTGCATGGAAAAATAACTCAAATAACTAAAATACATACGCATATTAGCAGTAGTATATGTGGTTATTAGATATCGCATGATTTATGTTGCTTACGTGATGTTTGCATTCCTGATAGGATCCTAAAGGTAAATATTATCGCTTTAAATGTCGCTATATGCTAGGAAAATACTAATACATAAAGGGATTAGTGAGGGTATAACATTAGAATCATCATTTCTTTGTTTTAATTATTCTTTTATGTTTGTTTTGCTTAAGTTAGCATTTGGGCCTACCACAAAATGGAGTCGAAAATCGAGTTCAGAAGTGGCCACCGTCCCGTGAGCGCGATACCTACTGCGCAGACTCGGATGGCTCCGTGAACTTCCTAAAAGACCCGAGCACCCAATGTCCTCGGTCAAGGATAGGATATTGGTGGACTGCCAAACCCCCGGACAGTAAAAACCGGTTTAAAATGAACAATTGGATCATACAAGTAAACCCAAAACATTGTAACATAAGGACTATGTCATCTACGGAAGTGAACCAGCAAAATCCATGAGAACTTAAATAAGTAAAAATCGGACGTTTTCGATCAGCCAATCACAGATTTTCTCCGCCTAAAAATGTTTCATGTTATCCCGAAATTTATTATAAAAAGAGTAGTAGAATAGGGAGGGGCTTGGTCTTGTCTGGTTGCTGTTGTTCCAGATTGTTCAGATTTCCTGACGTTTATGCTGGCGATGACAGATGTTTGCACGATTTCAGGTCCTATGGAGATCTTTGGGACTGTAGCGTGCTGAGGAAAGAACTTTCGGACTTTGAGCTTTGGCCTACTTTATTTGGACAATTTAACGGCTAATTCGGTTATGCAGGGCCAATGAATTAGAGAAAATCCAGATAGCAAGAATAGGTAAATATAATGTCCTGCGATTTGAAATAATTGATCTAGAAATTCTAAAAACTTTTGATGAAACAAATGCTAATATTAATTGCAAGCAAAATTTAGATAAACAAATATTGATTAACAGAAATTATGAGTTTGTGGTTTTTCGTTAAAGAGAATAAAGGATTCTGAGTCTTAAAATGTGTTTTAGCTCGTTCTAAATCACCATCAACCAATCCAACTAATTGGTCCGTCGACCAAGTGGGTGGAGTGCCTTGATGTTTGAGATTAGGAATCTATAGGTGGCGAATGTTAATGTATATTCTGTAAAATAACTTTTTCTTCTCTATAGGTTATAAGGTACCCACCCCCACATGTCCAGCGCGATATCATCATCCCTCGTGTGTGCAGACTCGTGAGTGGAAACGTATGAGTGTTGGTGTTATGGGCCCCACCGATGACTGCATGTGTGAATGAGCTAGTGTGACGTTGGGTCTGCGACTCAGGGAGGATAGTTGTGTATATATATAAATTCCTCTTTTTCTCCGGTCTCGCGCTGGATTAGTTTTTCTGGTAGCAGAATGATGGTTTTATTGCATTGGTTTGGTGATTATTGCTTATAGATTTGATTATTGTTTATTGATTTTCCTATTGATTATTGATTGTGGATGTTGGATAAGTATTGATTTATGTATTAACACTATGTTGAGTCGTGTCGCGTTCTATGTTGTTTGACGACTTCTGGGATGTAGGAAGTCAGAAGCTTGTAATGATTCCGTAGAAGGGCAGATTGTTCGCTGCTGTCGGGAAAGACAGAATTATTGTGCCCTGTAGGTACACGGGGAAAACGTGTGACGATTGAAGTTGCACGACACATTGTCTGGGTTCGATTTGGTAACATCGTCGTGTGTTGCCATTAGGGATATTTTCTGTGTGAAAGAAGTGTATGGGTAGAGAAGGCCACCTGTGAAATTTTGGTCTTAAGTACCAGGAGTCCAAAAGGCACTCTGATTACGCTTATCACTGGAAAGGTAATAGGTGTTCCCTAAGCTTGTTAGAAGGATAAAGTAGAGGGAAGTGCTACTTTATTAACGAGTGTAATAATCCTGTAGTAAGGCAGATTGTCCGCTGCTCTCGGGAAAGACAGGATTCTGTGTGAATGAACTACATTTTCCGTATGAATGTGTGTAAATGAAATAGCATTCAGGTTAATTGTGAAACTCTGGTTTTAATTCGCAGGAGCATTGGGTCTCCAACAGGTGTTTTATTTCTAGAGAAACGGTTAACTAATGCTCGCTAGAAGGGTAAAGTAGAGGGAAGTGCAACTTTATCAACGGATGTAATGATTCCGTAGTAGGGCAGATTGTTCGCTGCTCTCGGGAAAGACGGAATTCTTGTGAAAAAGGTCAAGACTATCCTTTTGTTAGCGAAACAGATAATGGTGGCGTTTTTATGTCATTACTAACAGAAGTTTAGTAAAAAAGTGAATATAAAAAGGTTTGCTGATAAATTTTGTAAAGGAGGGGTCAGCTGAAGCAGGAGTAGCAAGAAAAGCTGACATCAGAAAGACCGCGCTGGCATTGGTTAGTCAGTAAGGGACGTAGACGCTCGCGATTGGTGCGTTGGTGTGCGCCGCGCTAGGAGTGGAGAATTACAGGGTGACGTAGACGCCCCGGATTGGTGCATTAGTGTGAGTCGCGCTACGATTGGATAAAACAAACAAAATAGTCGTAGAAGAAATCTAGCGATACAGAAAAGAGAACATTATGTATTACGATCCACCAGAGAAAGAGAAAAAGTCCTGGTTCGGTAAAATCGAGAATTTATTTAAAAAGGACAAACCGATTATGACTAGAGAGGGACAGTTGCTTCCTCCAGCGAAATCACCTGCATCCTTTATGGTTGCGAAATAGGGTTATCATACATGTATATGGTTAGACAATTGGGCAAAGTATACAAAAGATGATGGAGTTTTAGCATTTCCGGAACATGGTTCATTTAATTTAGCGGTTTTGAGAAATTTGAGAGAAATAATGATGAAACTAGAACCGAGACCTAGACCTACAAAGTTTGAAGCCTTGACAGAATGGGAAGATGAGATGTATGACAGAGAACGGCAACGGAGTGGCGGAAGGTACAGATAAATGTTTGGTAGATCATATGGACAAGAGAATCATGATGATAGAATGAAGAGATGGCGAAGTGCAAATATGACTGATAGGTTGTTTCCTATGAGAAAAGTTGAAGAGACTATTAGTAGAAAATGTGCAGAAAAGAGAAATAATACAGGATCAGAAGGTTATAAGTATGGTGTGCATGAGTCGGAGGATGATGTTTTTGAGGACATGTTTTATAAAAATCCACCCCGTATCAACCAAATTCTACATTATTGACACCAAGTGCCCAAGTAAAACAATCACCACAGAATATAAAATTTGAAACAGTACCACATGAGGTAGGAAGAAATAATCCTGTCAGAGAAACAGAAAATACTCAACCTAGTAAAATGGCAAATGACAATTCAGCTGTATTAGCCAGAACTACTTTAGAGTTAACTGAGAAGATTAGGGAATTAACTCAAAATATGGAAGCTGTAACTGTTCCTGTAACAATAGGACCTGTAATGCCGATTTTTGATAAACAAAAGGATAGTGAGCATTGTCTGACGATTCCTTATAACAGTAACAGAGAAAATGAAATACAAAAAAGAGATACAAGAGAAAATTCATGGGGACAAACGGTAGGAATGTCTGAACAGAGTACTCCTAAAAATTTGACAGTAAATCAGAGTCTAGCAAATAGAGTAATAATGACGACAGAGTCAGTACCAGGATCACCAAAAAGTTTAGAACAAACACAAAACTAAATGATTCCTGTAGGTCCTACTTCTGATGAATTAAGTGACTGGCTAAGAAGTCTACAGCAAAAAGATACTGAGCTTAGACCTTTAGATGTGTCCAAATTAAAAATAGTGTTAGAAAAATAAATAGTAGGGACTATTCCTACGGAAAAATTAAAAACCTATTAGGATGAGGAATTAATGTTTCTATGCAAAAGTATAACGTGGAGAGCGAGAAATTTACATGAAAGATTAGAAGAAGTAGCAAATGAAATGGGTATTGACTTCGAAAAGGTAAAGTCATTACAAAAACCATAGAGTAGATTTTTCTGAAAAGGATATTGAAAATTTGAATACTACAGGACGAACAACTCAGATTAAAGACTTAATTATTTTACTAAGAAAATGGGGCGATGTAGACAAATGGAAAAGTAGATGATTTCAAAAACGAGATGATAGAACAGATAAAACGTTTGCACCATACCCTGTAAGAAAAAAAGAAAAGGTAGTAACTGAATGTCCCATGAGAGAGATTCCAGGTGGAGGCTATGTACATGGACCAGACAAGATATTTTGTCATTTACCAATGATTTTCCACGACTGCGCGAGAAGCCAGTGGAGTGGTATAGGCAGGTAGACAGGTTTGTAAAATTATCAAAAGTATTATGGATTGATTTGAATAGCCTATTTAACATAATTGTACCAGCAGATCTATGGACAGAATGTAAAATTACAATAAGTTGGCCTACACAAGAATACCCTAGAGATCCAAAAACAGGTGCCCCTGATCCAGAAGTAATGAGAAAATATGAACAAGTAATTACCTTTCTGAAAAATAAAGTACCTCCTAAAGAAACTGATTGGGTAAAGAATGATAGAACTCATCAAGAAGCAAAGGAATCCGTACATGCTTATTACGAAAGGTTGATACTTGCCTTTAAACAGTATAGTGGTGATGAAAATTCGAGTGAGAAAGATTTGAGTCATTTTGTATATCGATTTGTGTATGGGTTACGACCTGAAGTAAGTGAAATGATTAAACAGCATACAGTAGATTGGCAAAATAAAAAGATAGATGAAGTACTGAGACATGCAAAATATTTTAGTGATGAAATTGAAGCAAAGCAGCATAAATTAAAAGAAAAAGCCATGTGGGCTCAAGTAAAAGTGGCAGAGAGACAGGAATCTCAATTGATTGAACAGGCAAATGGTACGTTATGAGACAAAAACTTAATATTAGAAAAGGGAAAGGACAAATTAATCTAGATGAAGCCAAAAAGAAATGGCCATGTCATAATTGCGGAAGAATAGGGCATTGGAAAACCGAGTGTAAATGTCCCCCAAGTGCTAATGGCGATAATGCATCATTGAATTCACAGGTGCAGAATGAGGAGAGTTGTCAACCGCAGCGACAGCAGCAGGTTGTTGCCCAACAGAATCAGGCGCCAAAACCGCCTTTTCCACAGAGTGTAAATCCTCAGAAATACAGTAATGAGACAGGATTCTACAACGAAGAACAGGTAACTAAGCTGCCGCGCGCTAGTGCTGTTTCGCAGTATTGGCTACAACGCGATGAGAGTGAGTCAGAAGAAAGTTATTGACGGTGCCGAGGGGAGGAAGAGGAGTGCGTACTTGGTGCGACTCTAGAAGTAGACCAGACAGGACCAACTGTTAGGTCAGCTGATGTTAAAAATCTTCCTCTCTCGGACGAAACAATCCAAGTAGTTGGAGTATCCAACAGACAGATAAAAACGTATCTCACTGAACCAGTTACAGTTAACATAGTGAAATTTTCTGAAATGCACCGTTTTGTTTTGTGCGATTCAAGCCCTGTAAATTTGTTAGGGAGAGATTTGCTGTGCAAAATGAATTGCACAATATTTTGTACTCCAGATGGTATAGCATTTGAGACTCCTGATGAGGATGTACTGTATAAAATGACAATGGCTAATATGGAACCTGAGATTACCGAGGCATTTGCTGTATTTGACCCCAAGGAATTGCCTCAAGTAGTGAAAAAGACAGTAAAAACGGAGGTATGGGATTTCACAGGAGAAGATGTGGGATTAATGAAAGATGTAGATCCCGTAAAAGTTGCTGTAAAGGAACGAGTAAGTTACCCAAACATTCCACAGTACAAATTGACACCCAAGATAATTGCAGGTGTCACTCCTATAATAGACAGAATGATTGAACGAGGTATTTTGAAGGAAATAATGAGCAGTCCATGTAATTCACCAATTATGGGCCTGAAAAAGCCTAACGGAACTTTTAGAATAGTACAAGACCTCAGAAAAATAAATAAAATCGTTGTATCATGTTGTCCCATTGTACCAAATCCATCTGTGATTTTGTATCAGATTCCTCATGATGCAGAAAGGTACACAGTAATTGATCTGTGTCATGCTTTCTTTTCGATTCCATTGCACCCTGACAGCCAACAGATTTTTGCGTTCCGGTTTGGCGAACGTATTTTGGCATGGTGCCGAATCCCACAGGGGTCCCTCAATATTCAAGCAGATATTGAAAAAGTCCCTAGAAGATTTAAAAATGCCTGAATGTTCGGTTTTGGTCCACTATATCGATGACCTGCTTGTGGCATCGAGAACTCGAGAAGCTTGTGTAGTGGATACCATTGCATTGTTGAATCACTTGTCAGATGGAGGACTTAAAGTATCCCCATTGAAATTGCAATTCTGTCAAAAAGAAGTACAATATTTTGGACACAAAATTGAAAAAGGACTGAGAAAAGTAACTGCAGATAGAATCAAAATAATAAAAGGAATGAGAGCTCCAGTGGCTCAAAGAGAAGTGAGAATGTTTCTTGGAATGGTTGGATATTGTCAGTGGATAAGTAACTTTTCCCTGATTGCTTGACAAGAAGTGATGTAAAAGATCCCATTGAATTAAATAAAGAAGTGTTGACGGCTTTTAAACAATTGAGAGATGGTTTGTGTGAAGCACCAGCACTTGGCATGCCTGACTATGAGAAAGAATTTGAACTCTATTGCAGCAAAATAAATGGATGTGCACTTTCTGTGTTAATACAAAAACATGGAAAATTGAGGAGACCAATTGCATATTTTTCAGCTATATCAGACCCTGTAGCTGTAGCATTGCCTGGTTGTTTGAAAGCTGTAGCAGCCACTTGTAAAAGTCTGGAACATTGTGAAGGAATTGTGATGGGATATCCTGTGCAAGTGTTTGTACCTCATGATGTGGCAATCCTTTTAACAAGGAGCCGCACTCAGTTCATGTCGCATAGTCGTCTGACTAAATATGAGAAAGTCATCCTAGGTGCAACGAATGTGAGCCTTGTGAGATGTCTGAATGTGAATCCTTCAACGTTACTGCCTGATGCTGAGAATGTGGAAGTCAGAGACGATGTGGATCATGACTGTTTGGAAGTGCTTGATTTTTGCAAACCACGTCCTGATATAAAAGATGTACCTTTGACAGAAAGTGACTATGTGATGTTCGTGGATGGATCATGCTTGAGAACGGATGAGGGAATTCTGAGTGCAGCGTATGCAGTATGTACGGTAGCAGCTTGGAAGCATCTTGCCTAAAAGGAGTAAAATCAGCCCAGGTTGCTGCACTTTATGCATTAACAAGAGCATGTAAGTTGGGAAAAAATGTGAGGGTGACCATGATAACCGATAGTCAATACGGCTTTGGTGTAGTGCATGACTTTGGGCAAATCTGGTCCCAAAGAGGGTTTTCACATCGAGTGGAACTCCTATAAGGAATGCTGAAGTGGTTGGAAAATTGCTTGAGGCAATACAGCTGCCTAAACAGTTAGCTGTGGTAAAATGTGCGGCCCATTCTAAGTCAAATGACTACATTTCAGCTGGTAACCAATTTGCCAACGATATGGCTCAATATTGCTCACAAAATCAGAACTCTGTGAATCGGGGAAGAGAAAGAGAAATGAATTCATGTCCCTTGTTATTTACTAACACTGTGAATACATGGGAAGAAGTGAGGCAGTTGCAGGAAGAAGCAGGAGATGAGGAAATGAGACAGTGGGTAAAAGCAGGATGTGCACCATGGGAAACAGATCATGTGTGGGTTTATCGGGATGGAAGACCAGTTATGCCTGATAGCATGGTTTCTGCCATGACACGGATGTATCATGGACAAGCATATGTAGGAGGAGATGCTATGATCAGACTTTTCAAACAGACATGGTATAATGCAAAATTCAGACTTGTAGCTGAAAGCCTTTGTCAAAGATGTCTTATATGTCAGCAATACAATCCTGGAAGAAAAACAGTGGTAAGTTTAGGAACGATAGGTTGAGAAGGAGGGCCTTTCACCAGAACGCAGATTGACTTCATTGAAATGCCTCCCTGTAACAGGTTAAGGTATGTTCTAGTGATGGTTTGTCTGTTCTCCCGATGGGTGGAAGCATACCCAACAAGAAGAAGTGATGGAATTACAGTAGCCAAGCTATTATTGAGAGAGTTCATTCCTAGGTTTGGTTTTCCAGTTACGATTGAGTCAGATAGAGGAAAACATTTCCATAATGAAATCATGAAATTATTTTGTGAAGCATTGAATGTACAACAGAAACTACATTGTGCCTATCGCCCAGAGGCTTCTGGTGTGGTGGAACAAGTAAATGGCACCATTAAAAACAGACTGGGAAAAATGTGTTTAGCCACAGGTTTGAAATGGCCTGATGTCTTGCCTCTGGTACTCATGACTATTAGATCTATTCCAGATAGGAATACAGGTTTGAGTCCCCATGAAATTGTCATGGGAAGAGCAATGCGACATGTTTTCATACCAGTCAACAAGCTATTGCCTATATCTGATGACTTGGTGTTGGATTATTGCAAGGGGTTGGCTGATTCCGTTCCTTCTGTGTTCCATCAGGTTGGATCGGATGCCACCACTCTTGAAAAGAAGCCAGCTCATGATTTGAGCCCAGGAGACTGGGTGAGAATAAAAGTGCACAGAAGACAAAACTGTTTGGTCCCACGTTGGGGAAAACCACATCAGGTGATTCTGACCACGACAACAGCTGTAAAATGTGCAGGAGTAAAGAACTGGATTCATGCTAGTCAAACCTTGCGAATTCCAAATCCAGTGGATAACAAGGAAGGAGAATACTTTGAAGAATCAGATGCAAGTTCTGAATCAGATACTGAAGAAATAAGAACAAGACAAACTCCTGAAAGGGGAGAGTTAGAACCGAATCCAGTTATCGCACCAGAGAATCTTCCTTTAAGAAGAAAATTGCAGATTTCTGACACCAGCTCAGAATCGGACACTGAACCAGTACAAGCACATAAGAGTGAAAATAAAAACAGTGAAGAGACTGTCAAAGAAATTCTTGATAAAGAAGTTCCGAATGAAAATTCAAGATAAATTCCACCTGAAATAACAAAAATAGATGGTAAGGTACCAGATACAGAGAGTGAGGGAAAGATTTTTGCGGAAGACCCCCGAGGAGTTGTAGGGAAATCACACATCCAGGTAGAAGAAGGGACAGTTAGTCAGCAGGAAGATTGTGTGGAAGAACCACGAGGAGGGACAGAAGTAGGTAAGAAAAAGGAAGTGGTGGAAAGAAAGACTACTGAAAGTAAAGGTCAAGTTGGAACTGAATCAGAGGACAGTGATGAAGAAGTACCAGAGGGTCGAGTCCTGAGAAAAAGAGCATGGAGAACTGAGATAAATGTAAAAGGAAGTAAGTTAAAAAGGCCAGCAAGAGATGAAATTTGGCCAAACAAGATAAAGAGATTAAGATACAGATTGACACAAGTAAATTCATCTAGAGCTGAACAGGTGAATGAAGTGTCTAGCCAAGAGAAATCAAAAGACATGGAACAAACACCAGCAGAAGGAAGTAAGAGAACGAGAAAACCTAACCAGAAGTATAAGTCACCCGAACGGTCATATGTGGCACTGCCTGAAGTAAAAGAAGAGGCAGACAGCCAAGGGGATCAAGAGGTGACTGTACCAGAAGTGGTTGAGGAAGACGAAGATTCGGAAATCCTGAGAGTTACCTTGTCCGACATCGGAGAAGAGATGGATGTTCAGGAAATTTTGCATCAAGATTGTGAAAGAAAAGTAAAAGACGATCAAATGCCAAACTGAAGAGACCAAAAGTGCTCTAAAGGAAGAAACAATAATTTACCGGAAAAGACATAAAACTGAAAGAACCAAATAGGTGCTTAGAGCCTTGGGTTAGACAAAACTAGTTGTGAAGTAGAAGAGGCTAAGTCAAAAGACACTGATCATTCTTCGAAAATGGCAAACACAGAAAGTAGAAAATCTAAATGTGTGTTCCTTAGAAGATGGTTCAAAATGTGTTGTTGTTGTACAGGATTACTAATGCTTCTGTGGAGTGCGTTAGTTTTAATGGTTTCATTTAAGGTCACATTAGAAACAATAGAAGGACATAGCGAGAATAAGACTAATGTAGAAAAGATTCAAAAGATTTATCTGACTAAAATAGATAGAAATTGTTTACATAAAGATTGGTCCATAACTGATTTTTCTAACAATGTTTTTTCAAAATTATTATACGAATATGTGAAGACGATGGATGTGAGGGATTGTTACGTCTGCATGCAGTTGCCTGCATCTGTATCTGAGGGAGTGACATATCATCACCTCCCAGTGACATATGGAATAACCTGTAGTGTATTAGCAAGTTTGTTTTACAAAATAGGGAAATTAGAATATTATTTTTCAGATGTAGATAATATATTTTCACAAATACCTGTAGTCAACAAGCTGAATAAAGTAAAACCTGCTAAAGTGTTAGGTGAATTTTCTTCTTCGAAACTAAAGAATTAACATTAGAGTCAATATTTAGAAACAATCTAACTTGTAGTTTAAAGAAGGAGGAGAACACTTTTTTAGATATGGTAGAAGAAAGGAGATTGAAAATGCAAAAGAAGGTACCGGAGGGAGAAGAAGAAAAGACAGTCTGGGATGTCGAAAGAGAAAAACATTTGAAAGGAGAAGTTAGTCCAACAATGGCTTTAGATTGGCCTCAGAAAGGGAAGTTGTGTATCAGAAGGAATCAAACTGCATATGATAATTACTTTGTAGGTACAAGTGATTGCCATGATACTTATAGAATCATGGGTGGATGGGGATTTAAAGGAGGAAATGATCCAGTTTTTCCTGGATTATATTTTATCTGCGGGAACAAAGCATATTATCGATTGCCAGATCACTGGTATGGCACATGTTATCTAGGCCTGGTTTTCCCAAAGATATTTCATGTGGGAAGAGGAAAAGATGGTGCACATGAGATAGGTAGACAACTAACACGAAGGAGAAGAGAATCTTGGTCAGAAATTGTAGGAGACATTTTTGGAGCATTGATACCAGCAGTGGGAATATCTCTGAATGCAGATAAAATTAGAAAATTATCAACAGTAGTGGATCGCTTGTCAACAAGCACCGCTGGAGGATTTTTATTGGTAAATACTGAAATGGTTGCCATGCGAGCCATGGTAATGCAAAATCGACTTGCCCTTGATATAATTTTGGCAAAAGAAGGTGGAGTCTGTGGAATGCTGAAAGTTCAACATTGTTGTACTTACATTCCTGACGAAAGTCAAGATTTGACGACGTATATTAAGAATATAACTGATTTGCATGAGGAGATTGTTCCACTGGAGGCTGAAGGTATTTGGGAAAAGATTGCTAAAAAGTTTTCTACTATTAAGAACTTTTTACTAAAACTAGGTAGTAGCTTTATTGGTAAGATATTATTTCCAGTAACATGTGTGATTATTTTAGTATTAATTTTGAGATTAGGATGTCTATGTAGCAAAAGAAGAAAATGACGAAATAACATAAAAAGAGAAACTGTAAAGAAAAGAGAGACAGAAAGGAAAGAAAGAGAATTCGAAGAAGTAGCATTAGAAGAGTGGAGAGAGAATATGTATAGAAAAACAAGAGAAGAAGTGACAGGTGAAACAGTAATGTGATCTAACAAAATATTAAGAGAACTGAATTCATTTCTATTTACTAAATTTTTCAAATTTAAGGTTAGTGTGGTGATGTTAAAAATCACCAAAGGGGGGATTGATGGAGCAGGTAGAACAACATTTTATATACCTCCTCTATTTTGCATGAAAAGACTAACTATATAACTTACTGATTATAATTTTACTAATGGTTTGGTATGTTATACTAATTTAACCTTTTGCATACACAAATTACACGTAGGAAATTGCTGTTTGCATGGAAAAATAACTCAAATAACTAAAATACGTATGCATATTAATAGTAGTATATGTGGTAATTAGATATCGCATGATTTATGTTGCTTACGTGATGTTTGCATTCCTGATTGGATCCTAAAGGTAAATATTATCGCTTTAAATGTGGCTATATGCTAGGAAAATACTAATACATAAAGGGATTAGGGAGGGTATAACATTAGAATCATCATTTCTTTGTTTTAATTATTCTTTTATGTTTGTTTCGCTTAAGTTAGCATTTAGGCCTACCACAAAATGGAGTCGAAAATCGAGTTCAGAAGTGGCCACCGTCCCGTGAGCGCGATACCTACTGCGCGGACTCGGATGGCTCCGTGAACTTCCTAAAAGACCCGAGCACCCAATGTCCTCGGTCAAGGATAGGATCTTGGTGGACTGCCAAACCCGCGGACAGTAAAAACCAGTTTAAAATGAACAAGTGGATCATACAAGTAAACCCAAAACATTGTAACATAAGGACTATGTCATCTACGGAAGTGAACCAGCAAAATCCATGAGAACTTAAATAAGTAAAAATAGGACGTTTTCGATCAGCCAATCACAAACTTTCTCTGCCTAAAAATATTTCATGTCATCCCAAAATTTATTATAAAAAGAGTAGTAGAATAGGGAGGGGGTTGGTCTTGACTGGTTGCTGTTGTTCCGGATTGTTCCGAATTCCTGACGTTTTTGCTGGCGATGACAGATGCACGATTTCTGGTCCTATGGAGACCTTTGGGACTGTAACGTGCTGAGCAAAGAACTTTCGGACTTTGAGGTTTGGCCTGCTTTATTTGGACAGTTTAACAGCTAATTCGGTTATGCAGAGCCAATGAATTAGAGAAAATCCAGATAGCAAGAATAGGTAAATATAATGTCCTGCGATTTGAATTAATTGATCTAGAAATTCTAAAAACTTTTGATGAAACAAATGCTAATATTAATTGCAAGCAAATTTTAGATAAACAAATATTGATTAACAGAAATTATGAGTTTGTGTTTTTTTCGTTAAAGAGAATAAAGGATTCTGAGTCTTAAAATGTGTTTTAGCTGGTTCTAAATCACCATCAACCAATCCAATTAATTGGTCCGTCGACCAAGTGGGTGGAGTGCCTTGATGTTTGAGATTAGGAATCTATAGGTGGCGAATGTTAATGTATATTCTGTAAAATAACTTTTTCTTCTCTATAGGTTATAAGGTACCCCCCCACATGTCCTGTGTAATTTCATCATCCCTCCTGTGTTGTGGCCGGGAATCCTCAGGATCATACGTTGCTTAGAATGGTCCACCCCTCGACACCACCAAGGTCTGAACGTATATATACACAGACTCCATGGAGTGGTCAAGTGGGGGAAGGAAAGGAAGGGGACAGCATGGAGGGAGACCTGGAAAGACAACAAAACAGTTATATAAACCAATAGAGCATTTATACCGTTCTTTCCTATCCTACCCTGACCCCACTGTAAGAACAACCCGAGTTCTGAGAGAAGTACCTGTAAAGAAAGAAAAAAACGCCTCATCTATTCTGCAAGGTTATTGGCTGTCGTAGTCTGTAGCACAATCTGGTGAAAGAATACTACAGTCAGCAATCTGCGCAATACCTTGTAACATCAACAATGAGGTGGCACACAGGCTCTTACTACATACCATGGAAACAATCCTGTTAGCCGAGACAGGGGTGCGGAAGAGCCGTCCTCTGCCCACTCACAATACCCTTGCTACAGGACACACAAAGAGACCAACATGACTTTCATGAATTTTGTACAGGTACCAGCAATAGCAGATAAACTAGTCAGGCCTTACTCCCAATACATCTTGGGTAAAGGCTGCGTTCAAACACAGGAACTATTTATGTGCCAGACCGCTTGAAACAGCGTTTCTATCCTTTGCCATCAAGGATAGTTCCCCTCTATCTCCAGAGGCTCATGTAGGTTGCATAACACAATCAAACAATAAGACGTTAAAGCCGCCAATGGTTCCTGGTGGTGAAGTATTAGTGACAGCGTTTGTTAAGAGAAAACCATAAGCGTTTTCCCTGCATGAACCGATGGCGGTTCGCCAACAGGGTAAACGAGTTTGGGCTAGCCGGCCCCTTTAGTATCAGGAAGTATCTTTCCCCTGCAAGAGCCGAAGGCAGCTCGCCAACAGGGAAAAAGGAGTAAAGTGGCTTGCCCCCCTCCACAGATCAAGGAAGGACGACGGGAGCAAGCGATCAAGGAGAACCCCGCGGTTCCACGGGTTTCTCTCTGGGTGTTTGTAAGCCGGGACGTAGGACCCGCTGAAGAGGTTGCTCCGCAAGGAACCGGCATTTGGTTCCGCCAACGGAGCAATCCCACAGGTAGCGCGGAAACCCCTAGACTGCCACCCGTAGGCTATGAGCATGGTACTGACCAAAAGGTAGGAACGAAGATGCGGTGCTCACGGCACCCTTACCAGCCTCCTGAACGCAGTACGACTCCTCAAGGATAAAGTAAGCGGCAGCGTTCCGCTGCCCTGGAAGTGTTTTCAAGGAAATGCCTCGCGCGCGTTATGACGTCACCACGCCGAGGATCATGGGATGCGTAGTTTTTTCTCGGAAGTCTACGTTGCTCGAGCGCGCCGAGTCAGTGTTCTCCGAGTCCCTATCCGGTGTGTTGCAACATCCTGTGTGCAGACTCGTGAGTGGAAACGTGTGAGTGTTGGTGTTATGGGCCCCACTGATGACTGCATGTGTGAATGAGCTAGTGTGACGTTGGGTCTGCAACTCAGGGAGGATAGTTGTGTATATATATAAATTCCTCTTTTTCTCCGGTCTCGCGCTGGATCAGGAACTAAGAACAGCTCAACTCCTTATTCTTCAACATTTCCAAAAAAGAAGACTGCTTTATTTTTGAGATGCTTGCTGCCCCCTTTTGATCCATTCATCTCGACTAACCCAACTTCTCAGTCTTTTGGAGTACCCACTCTTCTGTAGCAACACTGGGGAAGACGGAAAGAAGATTTAAAAGAGGACTCTCCTGCTCCGCGTCGCACGTATGTCAGAATTATTGCATCGCTTGGGTTAGACAAATTTTAACTTTATTTTGAGGCCTTTTCTCTACGCCCGATTTAATTAACTTTATGTTTATTAACATTCAAGATTCTCGAGCTCTTACCAGTTGAAGACGCTCGAGCTTTCACCCGCCTCCCATGGTTTGCACGAGCGGTAGAATCCTCTGATGATTGCATCTAAGGGAATCCCTCTGCGTTTCACCTCTTTGTTGTCTCCGGATTCCACTGTGTCTCAAGACACCATCATCACGTCACGTCTCCATTGTGCAACCTTCAAGTTGTGGTTCACGTTTGTTGCTATAGATACTTTGGCATTGAAGCTTCCTTGGTTACCTTGGGGTTGTCAAGCGCTGATGTTAAGGCTCCGTCATAATAGAAGTCCTGCAATCTTCTCGCTGATGCGTACAGCTTTCTTACTGCGTGTCAACAAGTAGGCTGAAGGCTGTTAATTATAGCTTCGCTGACACACACAGCACCCCGGTGTGTCATTTAAATCTCATTCAGCTGTTTGCTTTCTTTATTCTGCGGTCAAATCGCTGACACACACAGCTTTTTCAATGTGTGTCTACCAACATCGTGGAAGCTACTGATCACGATTTCACTGATACACACAGCAGTTCTGGGAGTCTTTTAGAATCAACGTTGACACACACGGATCCTACATTTTTCTCAGATCTATTAATACCATAGAGACATTTTGGTGTGTCATTTAAACTTATTGTTGGCACATCCAGCTGCATGTTTTTTTTTTAATGCTGCGGTCAACTTGCTTATACACACAGCTTTCTCACTGTGTGTCAATTGATACCGTGGAGGCTACTAATCACCGTTTCGCTGATACAAACAGCAATGTTGGGTGTCATTTCAAATCAACGCTGACACACACAGCTTTACATCCCTTTCTAAGATTATCCTCTGTGTGTCAGTTTGGTGCAAGAAAGTTACTATTATATTTCGCTGACACGCACAGCCTTACTTAGTGTCATCTGTTCTTTACATCTGTGGTTTAATGCATTTAATGGTCATGTTTTAAGCTTCTACTTACACAACACACACGCAAACTTAGTTTAGTTTTGTTCCAATTCTTCACCATCACTCTGTAACTTGTGATGGTGTGGTACCCAAATCTGAACTGGTTGATACTATCAGGAACTTAACCTCTCCAGCTTCTAAAGAAGAACTTTTACGTTTTTTAGGGATGGCAGAGTACTACAACACATTTTTAAAACACTTTGCTGAGACCATGTACAATGTTAGGAACTTGTTAAAAAAGGGGGCTAAGTTTGACTGGAATGATGAGTGTGAGAGTGAGTTACGCCAAATAAAGGATAAGCTTTCTCAGGCACCTAAACTACGTAATTTTGATCCGTGCAAACCTTCTATCATTGTCACAGATGCCAGTTTCAAAGCATTGGCTGGTGTTTTGTACCAAGGGGGTTTTGGTCCAGAGAACACCATAATGTTCATCTCCAGGAGTCTGAGGGGGGTGGAAACTAGATATTCAGTCATCGAGAGAGAAGCTCTTGCCGTTGATTGGGCGATTAGAAAGTTGAAGAAGTTTTTGTGGGGCACCACCTTCTTGATCAAGACTGATCACAAACCTTTATGTGAGGTTTTTTCCAGCAAGGGTATTGATAATATTTCACCTAGGATTTCAAAATGGGTTGTAAGTCTACGAGTCTATGACTTTTGTGTGAAGGACATTCCTGGTTCTAATAATGTGGTCACTGATACAATTTCTAGATTAGTTCCCATAACTAATGGTGATCCTTGTTCTGTTGCTGAACAGAATGATTCTTTTCTCAACAAGTTGTCTGGTTTAGTTCGTGAAATTGTCTATGAAACTATCTCACGCGAGCGTTGGCATGAAGCTTGTCGGGAGGATGAAGTTCTTCAGAATGTTATGAATCTCATTTGCTTTGGTTGGTCCAATAGAGATCAAGGTGGAGCATCCTATAATGAGTTTTGGTGTGTGAGGGATCAACTGTCCTCTAGTGAAGGGTTACTGTTGGGAGGGCATAGATTAGTACCACCTGTCACCTTACATGGAAAATTAATGGAACTGGCGCATAAATCTCATTTAGGCATTTCTAAAACCAAGGAAAGGTTACGTTCTAATTATTGGTGGCCTGGTACAGACTTACAGAGTGAAGGTCTTGTGAGAGAGTGTGTACAATATTGTTTCAATGAGAAAAGCATGAAGACTAGAACACAACCCATTGTAACACGCACACACCCAAGTGGTCCATGGAAGGACATTGCCTTGGACATTCTAGGTAATGACCTCGACACTTATGTCATAGTTGTCATGGATCTTTACTCCAGGTGGCCAGAGCTTTGTTTCTCTAGAGTGGTATACACCAAAATTGTAATCAATTTTCTTAAGGATTTGTTCATCAGGGAAGGGTTACCTGAGCCACTGCTTACTGATTATGGAGTACAGCTTGTCTCGAAAGAAATGGAGGAATTTCTGTTGGGGTGTGGTGTTACTCATAAGAAAAGTGCTCTTTACCATCCTGAGTTAAATGGAACTGTTGAGAGGTTTAATAGTGTCTTGAAGGAGACAATTTTGTTGGCAAAGAATAATTGTCTCAATTGGAAAGAGGAGGTGTTAAAAAGGGTTGGAACTTACAGATTTACTCCTCAAACGACCATGGGTAAAACTCCTTTTCTTCTTTTTCATGGAAGGCAGCCTGATACCTTCTTAGAACATTCATGGGTGAATAAATATCTTTCTTGCAAACGTGTTGACTCGCATTTGCAGGATTGGAAAATAAGAGAAGATGAGAAATGTTTGAAAAGCAAGATGCAATATGATTTAAGGCATACAGTCAAGAACACTAAGGTTGCTGTGGGTGATACTGTTGTAATAAAAAAACCTGGTTGGTGTGCCACTGGTTTCAAGTTTACAAAACCCCTGAAGGTTATTAAATTGTTTCGCTATGCTGTCAACTTCTGATCACAGAGTGTGGAATCTTGTTGTGTGCAAGGGAAGGAGGTTGGGTTTTGACAATGATTCTGAGGATGTTGGTGGTGAGGCTGGTAGCAAACCAGACATTGTTTTGAGGAGAAGGTCTGAAAGATCAACACGTCCTCCTTCATATTTACAAGACTATGTGTAGTGGAATTTTTCATGTATGCTTAATTGTTATTTACTCTCTTTCTCGTTTTTGTGCTTAACTTGTACCTTGATTTTATGCTGCTTAGTAACTTATTCTTTTGTTTGTTTTCCTGTTAGTAAGGGAAATGTGTGGTAATGTGCCTCCACCTCTCCTTCTATTGACATAATCCGTTATGGTTCCAGAATCTTTATCAGCCTCTGCTGGTTTTGGAATGTATGTTTTCAAATTGTCCCAGAACCTGATTCTCTTGAGTGGCTGGGCTGTTCTTCCTCGCTTTTACTTAATAAATACTTCTATTCTCAACTACGCCTGCTGCCCACCTTATCGAAGATCGTATATTTTAACAGGTTGCCAAGGAATTCAACCTGCCAATGAAATCAATTGAACAGCAAGATTTCCTTTATGATTTTAACAAACATCCACGAAAGTCAATAAAAACCATACCAATCTTGAATTTTGTTTAGCCTGAAGCGCTAAAGCTAATGTAGGCACATGAAACTGTTCCAGTGGTAATATCGTGTGGAAAATAAATATAAAGACCCTGATTCAGCTTGTCTGATTCTGACTCTGTAATACCTTCGGCTACGCAGAGGAGATCTAAAAACTCCATTGTACCTTCTTCTTGCCTTCCAGACAGGGATAGTAGATGTTAGACAATGTAGGCCGAAGAATTAGTTCAATGTCAGCAAATAATAGAAACGCGACCAACACGCTTACAATTCCAGGACATCAGATGTGGCATGACATTGCACCATTACATTATCTCATCCCAGAAGATTAATAGAAGACTGCTAAAGCTGTCCTCAAAGAGGGAGAAATTACTTCAGCAGCCATAGTTGATTCAGCAATGTAATCATCAACACAGGGTTTTGCCAGCTTGTAGGAGGAGCTGTTTTGAGAAGACAAGGCTAGTTGAGATCGATAGTCTTCCATCTGAAGTTCAGTAAAAAATCCTGGACATGCCTTTCGATGACCTCACCTAGTTTTGAAAGCATGTGGATGAGGCCCTTCAAGGCTTAAAACAGACAGATAAAACAAAGGCATTAGGTCTCTTAGAGTCCTATAGGTCTGGTTTATCCAGTTTTCATGGGTCACATAAATCTGATAATTACATAGGAGGATTCAACCAGTATGGAGTCTGAGGCTTAACATATTATCATCTGGGACAATCTAGCTATGACCAGGGATAAACCTCCAATCAGTTCAGTTCAATAGAAACTTTATTCGGTCTTTTACAACCATGAACGTATACAAAAGAGACTACATAACATTCGTTAAAAATACATAGATAAAAGTAGCAGAATAACATAACATCCTACAATCACAAATACAGTCCATTAGGTTCAACAACTGTACATGCAATTTATAAACTATGCAGAAGGTAATATCTCTATATTCAAGACAAATTATTTCGGCCAAAAGTCCTCTAAATATTTTAAAATTATTTTTGAAACTTCTTAAAATCACAATTCATTCTTAATCTCATAAAAATAAATTTAAAAAAAGAAAGAATTCATATGTTCTCTTCCGCATTACTTTTACCCTTTTCTGGCTCATTCGCCACGTAAGCTTATAAAAATAAACTGTTCCAGACTCATTACATTTAAGGAACTCTTTAACTTTTTAAATATATTTTTCCATGGCACAAGCAATGTCTAAATTAATCATTTCCACTAAAAGGTTTACTGCTTGCGACCTATTTTTAATATCATATTTTTAAAAAATCGAACATAAAAACTCTCTTCGGATTTCTAAAACCTTCTGACAATTCAGTAGTATATGTATGATATCACATGTTGTTCCTAAAGTACAGATGCATTTTCCCTTACTGTTAATCATAGATCTTTTTTCCCCTTTATTCGCATAGCATGGATTTACCCCAATTCTTACCCTTAACAGTTCTCGCCTTAACGAGCTGCTAGGTAACCTGTCAATATAAGGAAAGTGTTGTTCATTTTGCCACGATAAGGCCATATGGAGAACTGAGCTTTTCCTCAAGAGGTAATCTTGGTCCTGTAGTCGAGAGATTTCTTTTCCCAGGATCCTAAGTTCCCTCTTATCGATCTTAAATTGGAGGGATTGGGGGCACAGCGTAAGCTTTATCATACAACACACCTTATTAATAGTGGCTCTGGTCTCTTTTGCCCACATTAGCTCACTGTTTACAATCTCGTTTCTGCACCATTGTGAGATTTTTTTACCTTCTCCCGATCCAAAGCGCTGCCAGAAACGTAATAGAGCCATGCAAGCTGTTATACCCCATGAGGTGATACCCAATTCTAGCCTCACTGCCTGTACCATTGACGATTTAGGCAGGGAGAAAAGATTTTTCAGTGTGTTTCCCTCCTCTACGTCCAACCCATTTTTCCACTCAAATAGAGTACCTCTGCGCCATACTAAAATTGAGGTGGTACCATTGCTGAGTATGCATTTAGGACCGGTCTATCGGACATTTCGCCATACACACTATTAAATCTTTTTAATCCCTTCACTGAAGCCAATCAGTTTTAGTGCGTCAAGATGGGTATTGCATTGCAGGCTTCTCTCGAACCACATCCCCCGGTATCTGTATTCTGTTACCGTTTCCAACTTTTCGGTATACAGAAACCAAGAGAACCCTGTTTTTCTTCTACCAAAGCATAAGATCTTTGTCTTATCCATGTTAATGGAAAGTTTTTTGACATGGCAGTATTCATTAAACTTGTTTAATTTTCTTTGTAAGCCAATCTCCGTCTGGTCCATAATTACCAGGTCATCGCCATAAAGTAAACATGAAATATGTTTCCCGTCTTGCTTCGGGCTTGCTCCTCCTGCATTACCAAGAGTTCGGGGCAAGTCAGCAATAAACAGGGAAAAAAGAATGTGGGCCAGTACGCACCCCTGCCTCAGCCCATTACCAATTTAGATTTTTCGGGATAAACTCCCCTCTACATCTAGGATTATCTGGGCCCAATTTTCAGTATGCTGTACTTGAATCAGGCCCACTATGTCCCCTGGGATGTTATACCCTATCAAGGTCTCCCACAGCTAATCCCTGTCCTCTAAATCAAATGCTGCAGGGAAGTCCACGAAATAGCAAAACAGATTTCCCCTCTGCTCGATTGCCTTCTGCGCAATGGACCAGAGAGCAAAGCAGTGGTCTACCGTTGTGTCCCTCTTTAAACCCTCCCTGTTCTGGGGGCACAATCAGATTTTCTTCCACCCAGTTCTTAAGTAATCCAGAGATTACTTTGGCGAAGACTTTTTCACCTATGTCTATAAGGTTTATTAATCTGTAATTCTTTGGGGCATTTACGTCTCCTTTTTGATGGATTGGCCTTACGATAGCTCCTTTCCAATTATTTGGCACAATCCCTGTATTAAGGATCCCCTGGAACATATTCGCAAAGAACTCTGACCACCACTTCGGCTTAGTTTTTATAGTTACTGCCGGCTGATTATCTGGGCCAGCTGTACGGGTTAAGTTTAGACTAGTTAATCTTTTCCTAATGTGGCTGGCGGTAAAGTATTCTTTTATTTCTTCCCTCACACCTGGCCATGCTATTATTCTTGCTTTATCTAACAATGGCCATTTCCCATAAATTTCCCCCAGATAATCCACCCATTTATCTTCGGGGACCGAACACTGCAGGGACCTTAATACTTTACCAGAACTTTCTTGTACCAACTTCCAGAAACCTTTCATATTTTTGGCTTCAATTACCGCTAGCAAGCTAGCCCAGCAACTGTCTTTATAAGTTCTTTTTTTATTCCTAATAATTGTTTTATATTTTGTCCTTAGTTTCTGGAGGGTAGATAACAGTTCCTCGTTATACCTTACTCTTTGTCTTCTTTCCTTTTGCCTAATACAAGCTTTTACTTTGCGGCATTCCTCATCAAACCATGGTCTGTTATTAGTTTGGGGTCTGTTTTTACTGGTTGCCCCGGGTTTACCACATTTAATTTTTACCCTTAGGCATTCTACCAATTGACTTATTGTGTTTTCATACCAGGCCTTATGGTCCTCAGATGGAGATTTTACTAATGAGAGAGTCTGCTGGATAGCACTTAATTTTGTAATATGCTCTTCTGAAATACGGGTTGTAAGCCGCTTTGGGTAGTCCACATGTACTTGAAGAACCGTCTCTCTCTGATTACCACTTTTTACATATAATTTTGTCATCAGAGGGTAATGATCACTACCTTACACTCTTACTACTTCAAAGTGCTTAATTAGTTCAAAGCTCCAAGCATGTGTAAACACGTAGTCTATCGAGCAAGGTTGCTGACCTATCATAAATGTGCGCCTGGCCGGCCGATCAGCTCCCTTTCTCCCATTTACACATAACAACCCCATGGAACCCAGCAATTGTCCAAGAGCCAGATCTTGTGGCAAAATGTCTCCTCTCTGGAACATCGTAGTCTCTATATTGTAGGCGCTTAGCAAATCTTTGCACCAAGGATCTATCCTCCAATCGCAATCAAAGGCAAGGATATGAAAAGTCATCATGCCAAAAGGGAAGCTCTTCTCAACCACGTAATAACAAAAGCTAAAAAGGATCTTGACTCGATGACTGTGCCCCGTCTGCCATCCTGAACACAGAAGATAGAGGAGAGCATTTCCCTTTTTGCCTCACATGTGAGTCCATAATAGCAGACAAATGGGTGAGGCAAATTGTTCACACAGGTCATACATTGGAATTTATTCAAAGACCTACTGTCTGCCTGCCCAATAAAGAACATCATCGCCATTTGAGGGAGCTGCAACAGGAAATTCTACTTCTCCTTCTCAGGGGAGCAATAGAAAAAGTTCCCAAATGGTAAATGAATCTGGGGTTTTACTCCGTTTAATAGGGAAGAAGATGGGACAGTAGAGACTAATCCTGCACCTCAGACAGTTAAACAAGTACCTGAAGAATCAAACTTTTAGGAAGGTCACACTTCAGGAGGTCCTCTTGATGACAAAAGAGGGTGATTAACTGGCGTCCTTAGATCTTAGGAGGCATATTTCTACATACCCATCCACCAGAAACACAGGAAATATCTCTGCTTTTTGTTGTAGGACATCATTATTAATTCATTGTTCTCCCTTTCATACTCAAATCAGCACCTCAGATTTTCACCAAGTGCCTTCCACCATTCACAGCCTTTCTCAAGTGACAATTTCACCAAGTATACCCATACTTGGACAACTGGTTTAGAACTGTATCAATGGAAGAGCAAAAACTTCTCTATACAGCAGCATCAATTTCTTCCAGAACTTGGGTCTCACTTGGTCAGCTAAGGCGCTTCCATCTAAGGAGAGGATAGTAAAGCTCCAAGCCATGGCAAAGAGTTTGTCTGAAAAACATTCACTCACTGTCAGACCACACAAATCTTGTTAGGCCTCATGTCATAATGTATAGGCCTAGTTCCCTTTTGTAGACATCTAATGAGACCTGTCCAACAAGAATTGGATGCAGAATGGGAGCAAATCGAAGGTTCATAGAGCAACAGTCCAAGCCACTAATTTCTAAAAAGTTAGAGTCCAATGGGGTACTTAAAACTATCATCACAGTAATGAATATGACAGTTTAGCATGCTTATGAATACGAAGTTATGTAGTTAAAAAAATACCACTATTATTATTAATGAGAAAAAATCTATATTTACTGTCCATTCATAGAGCAGGTTATGATGATCGTATTCCAATCAAAACTTCAACAGGTTAATTAATATTTAAAATAGTGAATGATTGTTGCAGAGCCATCTAAACTTCATAGCCCTAAGAAATTAATTGTTAACTCTTGTGAGTATTCCTTTATATTGTTCTTCGAAGGATTATTGTAACCACACACAACACGTGATTCGCGGCCTAACAGATGCTTCTTCAGGGCTGTAAAGGTAGACAATATTCTTATTAAGGGTTTGAATTATAGCCAATCTACCCCAATTGTAAAACATTTTTTCTTGATTACCTGCTGATCCTACTGATCACTTTGACTAAGGTGCATAAATTAGAACCATTCTATAGAGATATAGAGAGAGAAGAATAGAGGTGTACATTGTAAGAGTATTTCACAAGTAATATATACACTCTTACAGTGTACACCTGTCCTGAATATGGTGGTTTTGCCTTTTTCCATTTTTGGTCTTTGTAGGGAATAACAGGGTACAACTTTCTGCTACTCAAATTACATACTGGTTACTCCACGTACACTACCCCTACTTATGGCCCTCCGAGTTGGTATCTCTTTGCATTTAGTAGCAGGGAACATTTAAAGAGGTGCACCACTCCCCTCTTCTTACAACTCACTGAGAATAGCATAACATGCATTTGTTCATACTACTACACTGGCCATTATAACTGGGCTGTGGCCATCTTTTTTTCCATACGCAATTGTCTCCTATGGCAGCGATATGTGTAATAAAGTGGTGGAACTGTAAAAAGTAGAGTGCTCCTTCAACGTACAGCCGCTTATATATTTATTAACCACAACTCTTTTTTCTCATAACTAATAATAGCATAATATGCATTTGGTCATAGTAAGTAATTTACAGAAAAGACGGGTTTGGAGCAATACATGCACCACCTATCGCACGCATGGGTAATCATTAAAAAATAGTGTTCCTGAAATGCACAGGTCAGAAAGGTCAAACCTCTCTCCCTTTCACACAAGAGGAACTCCTCACAAACTTAATTACACTATTGACTCAGCACAACATCAAATATATGTTCAAAATGGTTGACAAATAGATTCATTGATGAATATCAACAATAAAGTATTATATAATGCACAGACTCCTACTTCTTCGTTAATTTCTTTATTGATAATTCTTTCAAATAATTTCCTTCTAGTCCTAGCCAACAAGTTTCGTCCATACAGACTACTTCAGGGCTACAAAACACACATAAAATACACTAAATTTAAAATTCCAAATAAATTAGCAAACACCCATCACAAATTTAAATTGCGAAAAACAACCCTTCAAATCAATCCCCTGATCAGATTTGATGATATAATGTGGCCTCTAATACACCACTCCAAATACATACTATAATAGTTGACATATCAAATTAACATAACATTTTCTCTCTGTGCACCAATCAGTTTCAGATTTCTTATATGTATAATCACATTTTATATTTATACATTTGTATTGACATAGTACAGTTACTTATTTTGTCCACAATCCAACAACAGAGGAGTTACAAATTTACACCATACCTTTATATGATCTTTTTGCTTTTGGTATTGAAAGAATGGAATGCTCTATGCAATTGCATAACCACCAGCATCACCTCATCCAATTTCAAGGCTACACAGTTCTCAATTTCGATAGATCACACTTGTATTTCTTTTTATCCTAAAAAAACATATAATCATCATCACTATACTGTTCTATATATCACTAGACAATCTTCCTTAAACCCAATTGCTTGATCACTGGATATGAGTCATGAATACCTTTATTGCTGACAATTTCGTCTATGTCTTAAGGTGTAATGGCATTGAAATCCACAAATCCAATTGCTTTCCATTTGTTTTGATCTGATATTTAAATCTTCCTTAGTTTCTATATTGCATCAGGCAGAGTCCTCCCGATTCTATAAGGTCAAACAATCCATTAGTGCTCAAAAGTCCACTCTACATCTATAAACAGCTTGCACTAAACCCAAAACCGAAATGTTACACCAGCTATTTGTGATCCTCAGTTTATCATAGAGAGCCCCTTTCCATTTCCTGTTACTCCGTTACATTCATACAAATGCAAGATGCAAAACATAACTTTTCAGGTACATCAATTTCTTTAAAACTCGTGAGCAACGTGTTGCATCACATTTTGGTTCCATTCTTGTACATACATCAAGTGAAACAAAGCCTTCCCCACATGTACCACACATAAGTTCCCACCTTAAGTCCACTTTTTTCACCCAGAGGTAAAACTTCCACACCCCCAAGAAAGACTATTTATATTAGTTTGGCTTGTCATAACAAGGACATGTGAAATTTATGTCTTGCATGCTACTAACTCCAATCAGCATATAGTATTGAAAATTACCCCATTTAAGTTGGCGCCAGTGCAAAATAACATCCTTGCTTTTCAGGCACATCAATTTCTTTAATACTCGTGAGCAACGTATTGCATCACATCTTAATTTCATTCCTGTCATAAATCATAACTTACTGCGTTAAGTGCATGTTTTAACCCAGAGATAAGTCTTCCCCTGCTGCACATAATTGAACGGCTCCCCACCTACAAGAAAGAGTGTTTATATTAGTTCAATCGGTCGGATATTCACATACTTCTGATTCAAGCCGGCCAAAAAAGTACTGTTGGGAAATTGCCATTTAAAAATCCCCCAAAATTGGCTTCACCTGTGCTGCCAAGTCAGGACTCTAACAGACCAACTGTGACTGCCATCTTGGACTGTTCAAGTACACGTTTGTTTTCATATGTTTCTTATTGACCATCACTAAAACCCAATTAAATAAGCGCACTTTATGTTACATTTCCTGCTCTTCATGTCATGAAATTCTCTTGTTTTAACTCACTCCAGGTACAACATTATGGGACCTCTTGAATAAAAGATGATCTATGTATTTAATTCAGAGCCCATTCCAGTGCAAATTGGTCATCCCATGTCAGCCATCTTTAAACATCCTACGTAATGTGAAAAAAATCACATCACTCAGTGATATTGATGGAGCGGGTAGTACAACATTTTGTATACCTCCCCCATTCGGCATGAAAATACTAATTGAATGATCTATTAATTATAATATTATTAAATGAGTTTGCATGAATATTAAACCAACCTTACTAATATCCAAATTAAACGTGGGATTGCATATTGCATGGCTAAATAACCTTTATGACTAAAATCCGTACGCATACTAACAGTACTATATGTAATAAATAGAATACTGCATGATATATGTTGCTTTTGTGATGTCTCTGTAATGTTGCTCGAGAGGAGGACCAAAAGGGTGAATATAAATGCTTTAAATGTTGCTATATGCTAGATAAATACAAGCACATAGAGGGATTA
Source organism: Triturus cristatus (assembly GCF_964204655.1). Classification (NCBI taxonomy): domain Eukaryota; kingdom Metazoa; phylum Chordata; class Amphibia; order Caudata; family Salamandridae; genus Triturus; species Triturus cristatus. Next base: position 329,069,298 of record NC_140580.1, read on the forward strand.
GTAAGGGGTTAACATTAGATTTATTATTTCTATGCATTAATTATTCTTTTGTGTTTGTTTCGCTTAAGTTGGCGTTTCGGCCTGAATTCCAAAACGGCCGCTGACGCGACACGACGAAGTGGCCACTGCCCCACGAGGCATGGAGTGAAGTGCGCAGAAGCGACAAACTCTTCCAGACCTCGTCGTGAACCCTGATCTCCGTGTACCAAAGCAAGGACACTGTGAGAGGATGGCCAAGACGAAAGACAATAGACTTTCACAGTAAACCAGAACAGACTGACTTTAAATGAACTTGTGACATCACCCTTTGAACTGTACCAAAATCCCGAAAAGATTCCATCGGACAATCTCAACCAACCAATCACGACCGTATTAAAATAACGAAATGTATCTTCTTGCTTTGATTTTATTATAAAAATACACAGTAGAATAGAGAGGATCTCAATCGTTCTTTCCGATGACAACGACGGTGATGCTACGCGAACTCTACTACTTAGGGTGACTGCTGCATTTTCCTGCATCCTAGATGGTCCGGATGCTGCCCAATTATCTGATGACTGCAAACTTTTCCTAATTCTATGGGCTCTGACAGATGCTTGCACGTCTCTGATCTTAACCGATCCTTTGAGACAGTAGCGTGCTGAGCAAAGAACTTTGAACTTTTAGACGAATGACGACAGACTTGACTATGCAGACCCAATGACTTAGAGGACTTCAGATAGCCAGATTAGGTAAATATGATGTTCTGCGATTTACTTGAAATTTGATATAAACTTTCCAAATGCGAACCTAACTCTACAAGAAATTTTAGATAAACAGATATTGATTAACAAGAAATGAGTTTGTGGTTTATTAAGAAGGATAAGATCTAAATCTTGAAATGTGTTTTAGCTGGTTCTAGATCACCATCAACCAATCCAACTATTTGGTCCATTGACCATGTGGGAGGAGTGCCTTGATGTTTAGGATTGAGATCTGTAGGTGGAAGGGATATTGATGTATATTTTGTAAATTAACTTTTCTTTCCCTATAGGTTATAAGGTGTTCCCCTCACATGTCGAGCGCTCGAACCGCTCATCCCTCCAACTGCGTGCAGACCGGTGAATGGTTAGTGTGAGTGTTGGTGTTATGGACCCCACCAATGACTGCATGTGTGAATGAGTTAGTGTGACATCGGGTCTGTGACGCAGGGGAGGATACCGGTACGGGGTTTGTTTTCCCCATTACTAGGGTTTTTGCACTCCATCAGTTTTCTGGTGGCAAGAGGATGGTTATATTGTTTTGGTTTGGTGATTATTGCTTGTAAATTGCTTATTGATTATTGATTAGTATTGGTTTATGTATTAACACTCTATGTTGAGTCACGTCGAGTTCTATGTTGTTTGACGGCTTCTGGGATGTAGGAAGTCGGAAGTTTGTAACGGTTCCGTAATAGAACAGAGGTAAGCACTGCTCTCGGGAAAGACGGAATTGTTGTTGCCCTGTAGGTACACAGGAAAAACGTGTGACGATTGGAGTTGCACGACGCATTGTCTGGGTTTGATTCGGTAACATTGTCGTGTGTTGCCATTAGGGACATTTTCTGTATGAGAGAAATGTATGGTATCGAAGGTCACCTGTGAAATTTTGGTCTTAGGTACCAGGAGTCCAAAAGGAGCTCTGATTACGCTTATCACTGGAAAGGTGTTCCCTAAGCTTGTTAGAAGGATAAAGTAGAGGGAAGTGCTACTTTATTAATGAATGTCATAATTCTGTAGTAGGACAGACTGTTCGCTGTTCTCGGGAAAGACAGAATTCTGTGTGAATGTACTACATTTTCTGTATGAAAGTGCGTGAATGAAATTGCATTCAGGTTAATTGTGAAACTCTGGTTTTATTTCTCAGGAGCATTACGTCTCCAACTAGGTGTCTTAATTCTGGAGAAATGGTTAGCTGATGCTTGCTAGAAGGGTGAAGTAGAGGGATGTGCTACTTTATCAACGGAAGTAACGATTCCGTAGTAGGGCAGAGGCAAGCGCTGCTCTCGGGAAAGACGGAATTCTTGTGAAAAAGGTCATTGACTATTCTTTGATTAGCGAAACAGACAATGGTGGTGTTTTTATGTCGCTATAACTGATTTGTAAGTCAGAAGAACATAAGAAAAGGTTTACCGATAAATTTTGTAAAGGAGGGGTCAGCAAGAGCAGGAGCAGGAGCTGCAGAAGCGAGAAAAGCTGACGTCAGAAAGACCGCGCTGGGATTTGCTAGTCAGTAAAAAACATAGACTCCTCTGATTGGTGTGTTAGTGTATGCCGCGCTAGGAGTGGAAAATTACAGGGTGACGTAGACGCTGCTGATTGGTGCATTAGTGTGAATTGCGCTGGGATTGGAGAATTGCAGAAGTGACATAGACGCTCCGGATTGGTGCGTTAGTGTGAGTCGCGCTACTATCGGTTAAAACAACAGAATAGTCGAAGGAAAAAACTAGCGATACACGGAAGACAAAATGATGTATTACAATCCACCAGAGAAAGAGAAAAAGTCCTGGTTTGGAAAAAATCAAGACATTATTTAAAAAGGACAAACCGATTGTGATTAGAGAGGGACAGTTGCTTCCACCACCGAAATCGCCTGCATCCTTTATGGTTGCGAAATACGGATATCATACTTGTATTTGGTTGGACAATTGGGCGAAGTATACGAAAGATGATGGAGTTTTGGCATTTCCAGAGCATGGTTCATTTAATTTAGCGGTTTTGAGAAATTAGAGAGAGAGAATGATAAATCTAGAACCGAGACCTAGACCAACACAGTTTGAAGCATTGACAGAATGGGAAGATGAGATGCATGACAGAGAAAGACAGAGGAGTGGCGGAAGATATAGGTACATGTTTGGTAGATCACATGGACAGGAGAATCATGATGACAGAATGAGGAGATGGCGAAATGCAAATATGACTGATGGTTTGTGTCCTGTGAGACATGTTGAAGAAGTCAGTGGTAGAAAATGTACGGAAAAGAGACATAATATAGAATCAGGAGGGTATGGAGTGAATGAATCAGAGGATGATGTTCTTGACGACATGTTTTATAAAAATCCACCCCCGTATCAACCAGATTCAGACATGTTGACACCAAGTGCCCCAATGAGAGAGACTTTGTGAATCATTAAGACTGAACCAGTACCCCAAGAGTTAGGGAGAAATCATTATTTCAGAGAAATAGAGAGAACACAGGATAGTAAGGTAAGTAGTGAAAATTCAGCAGAATTAGCAAAAACCACTTTAGAGTTAACCGAAAAGGGAGTTGACTAAAAACTTAGAAGCCGTAACTGTTCCCGTAACCATAGGTCCAGTAATGCCTAGTTTTGATAAACGAAAAGATAATGAACATTGTTTAACGGTTCCTTATAACAGTAATAAACAGACAGAGAGGATACATTCAGACGAGAACCCATGGAGACAAACAGTAAGTACATCAGAGCAGAGTACGCCTAAAAATTTGATAGCAAATCCAGGTTTAGTTGAAAGACTAATAATGACTACAGATTCCGTATCAGAAACCCCAAGAGACTTAGAACGAGGTAATGAAACAGTAGGTCCTACTTCAGAGGAATTAAGTGAGTGGTTAAGGAGCTTGCAGAGAAAAGACAGAGAATCTCAATCTATAGATGTGGCCAAACTAAGGAGAGTTAATAGTAGGGACTAGCCCCACAGAAAAATTAAAATCCTATCAGGATGAAGAATTACTCTTTTTGTGCAAAAGTATAACTTGGAGAGCAAAGAATCTACCTGAGAGACTAGAGGAAGTAGCAAATGAAATGGGTATAGACATTGAAAAGGTAAAAGCTTTGCAAAAACCATATCGAGTAAATTTTACTGAGAAAGATATTGAAAATTTGAACACCACAGGACGGATAATCCAGATTAAAGACATAATCATTTTGTTAAGAAAATGGGGAGATGTGGATAAAGGGAGACGTAGGTGGTTTAGAAAACAAGATGATGCCTCAGAGAAAACATTTGCAGCTTTCCCCGTAAGAGAAAAAGAAAAGGTGACAGAATACCCTATGAGAGAAATTCCAGGAAGAGGATATGTACATGTTCCTTGGACTAGGCAAGATATTTTGTCATTTACAAATGATTTCCCTCGACTACGCGAAAAGCCAGTCGAGTGGTATAGACAAGTGGACAGATTTGTAAAATTATCAAAAGTTTTGTGGATTGATTTGAATAGCCTATTTGACATAATAGTACCAGCAGATTTATGGACAGAGTGTAAAATTGTAATAGACTGGCCTACAAAAGAATACTCTAGAGATCCAAAGACAGGTGCCCCTGATCCGGAGGTGATGAAAAAATATGAACAAGTAATTACCTTTTTGAAAAACAAAGTACCTCCCAAAGAGACTAATTGGGTAAAAATTGACCAAACTCATCAAGAAGCTAAGGAGTCAGTGCATGCCTACTATGAAAGGTTAATCCTTGCCTTTAAGCAGTTTAGTGGTGACGAAAATTTGAGTGAAAAGGATTTAAGTCATTTTGTATACAGATTTGTATATGGTCTACGACCTGAAATTAGAGAAATGATTAAGCAGCATACAGTGGATTGGCAAAACAAGAATATAGATGAAGTACTGAGACATGCAAAGTATTTTAGTAATGAAATTGAAGCCAAACAGCGTAAATTAAAAGAAAAAGCTATGTGGGCACAAGTAAAAGTAGCAGAAAGACAGGAAGCTCAGTTGATTGAACAAGCAAATAGTGCAGGACCAAAACATAGATTTAATGCCGGAAAAGGAAAGGGACAATTCAATATTGAGGAAGCCAAAAAGAAATGGCCATGTCATAATTGCGGAAGAATAGGGCACTGGAAATCCAGCGTAAATTTCCCCTGAATACTAATGGTGATAATGCATCATTGAATCCGCAGGTGCAGAAAGAGGTGAGTGGTCAACCGCAGCGACAGCAGCAGGTTGTTACCCAACAGAATCAGGTGCCAAAACTGCCTATTCCACAGAGCGTAAACTCACAGAAATACACTAATGAGACAGGATTCTACAACGAAAAACAGGTAACTAAGCTGCCGCGCGCTAGCGCTGTTTCGCAGTATTGGCTACAACGCAATGAGAGTGAGTTAGAAGAAGGTTATTGACAGTGCCGAAGGGAGGAAGAAGAGTGCGTACTTGGCGCAACTCTAGAATTAGACCAGACAGGCCCTTTTGTGGATGGAAAGGTAAATGGCGAAAATATTACTTTCCTGGTAGATACTGGTGCTACTCGATCAACTGTTAGGTCAGCTGATGTTAAGAATCTTCCTCTCTCGGATGAAACAATCCAAGTGGTTGGAGTATCCAACAGACAGATCAAAACGTATCTCACAGAAACAGTAAAGGTCAATATAGGGAAATTTTCCGAAATGCACCGTTTTGTCGTGTGGGATTCAAGTCCTGTAAATTTATTAGGAAGAGACCTATTGTGCAAAATGAATTCCACCATATTTTGTACCCCTGATGGTATAGCATTTGAGACCCCTGATGAAGATGTATTGTATAAAATGACTATGGCTAATATGGAAACTGAGGTTACTGAAGCCTATGCTGTATTCAACCCTGACGAATTACCAAAAGAATTGAAACAGACAGTGAAAGCAGAAGTCTGGGATTTCACAGGAGAAGATGTAGGATTGAGGAGAAATGTGGATCCCGTAAAAGTAACAGTAAAAGAAGAAATAAGTTACCCAAATGTTCCTCAATATAAATTGACACCTGAAATATTTGAAGGAGTTACCCCTTTAATTGAGAAAATGTTTAAACAAAGAATTTTGAGAGAAATAATGAGTAGTCCATGTAATTTACCAATTATGGGACTGAAAAAGCCTTATGGAAAGTTCAGGATAGTACAGGATTTGAGAAAGATAAACAAAATTGTTGTGTCATGCTGTCCTATTGTACCAAATCCATCTGTGATTTTGTATCAGATTCCTCGTGATGCAGAATGGTACACAGTAATTGATTTATGTCACGCTTTCTTTTCCATCCCGTTGCACCATGATAGCCAGCTAATTTTTGCGTTTCGTTTTGGCGAACGTATTTTGGCTTGATGCCGAATCCCACAGGGGTATACCGAAAGCCCCTCGATATTTAATCAGATATTGAAAAAGTCTTTGGAAGATTTTGAAATGCCCGCGAACTCAGTGCTAGTCCAGTATATCGATGACCTGCTTGTGGCATCGAAAACTCGAGAAGCTTGTGTAATGGACACCATAGCATTGGTAAATCATTTGGCAGATGGAGGACTTAAAGTGTCACCATCGAAATTGCAATTTTGTCAGAAAGAAGTACAATATTTAGGTCACAAAATTGAAAAAGGACTAAGGAAGATAACAACAGACAGAATCAGGATAATAAAAGGAATGAGAGCCCCAATGACACAAAGAGAAGTGAGAATGTTTCTTGGAATGGTTGAATATTGTCGTCAGTGGATAAGTAACTTTTCCCTGATCGCAAAACCTTTGGTACGCCTGACGAGAAGTGATGTGAGAGATCCCATTGACTTAGATAGGGAAGAACTAGCAGCATTTAAGAAATTGAGAGACAGTTTGTGTGAAGTGCCAGCGTTAGGAATGCCTGACTATGATAAGGAGCTCGAGCTGTACTGCAGTGAAAGGAATGGATGTGCACTCTCTGTATTGATACACAAACTTGGAAAATTGAGAAGACCAATTGCATATTTTTCAGCTATGCTAGACCCTGTAGCTGTCGCCTTGCCAGGTTGTTTGAAAGCAGTAGCTGCTACTTGTAAAAGTCTCGAACAGAGTGAGGGAATTGTGATGGGATATCCTGTGCAAGTGTTTGTACCTCATGATGTGGCAATCCTTTTAACAAGGAGTCGCACTCAGTTCATGACACATAGTCGGCTGACTAAGTATGAGAAAGTCATATTAGGTGCAATGAATGTGAGCCTTGTGAGATGCCTGAATGTGAATCCTTCTACGCTATTATCTCATGCTGAGAATGTTGAAGTCAGGGACGAAGTGGAACATGATTGTTTGGATGTATTGGATTTCTGTACCAAACCACGTCCTGATATAAAAGATGTACCTTTGTCTGAGAGTGACTTTGTGATGTTTGTAGATGGGTCATGTTTGAGAACAGATGAAGGAAATCTGATTGCAGCATATGCAGTATGCACAGTTGCAGCAGTAATGGAAGGTTCTTACCTGAAGGGAGTAAAATCGGCCCAGGTTGCTGAACTTGTAGCCTTAACTAGAGCATGCAAGATCGGAAAGAATGTGAGAGTGACTGTGATAACTGATAGTCAGTATAATTTTGATGTGGTGCATGACTTCGGCCAGATATGGCTGCAGAGAGGATTTCTGACTTCAAGTGGAACTCCTATAAAGAATGCTGAAGTGGTTGGAAAGTTGCTTGAGGCGATACAGCTGCCAAAGCAATTGGCTGTTGTGAAGTGTGCTGCTCATGTGCAAACCGCTGATTATATCGCGGTCGGAAACAAATATGCCAACGATATGGCCCAATATTGTGCTCGAAATCAGAACTCAGTAAACAAGGCTAAAGAGAGGGAGATGAATTCTTTACCTCTAATGTTTACTAACATTGTGGGTACCTGGGAAGAAGTGAGGCAATTGCAGGAAGAAGCAGGAGATGAGGAAATGAGACAGTGGGTAAAAGCAGGATGTGCACCAAGGAAAACAGATCATGTGTGGGTTTATCAAGATGGAAGACCAGTCATGCCTGATAGCATGGTGTCTGCCATGGCACGGATGTATCATGGACAGGGACACATAGGGAGGGACGCGATGATTCGGTCCTTGAAGCAAACGTGGTACAATGCAAAATTTAGACTTGTAGCTGAGAGTCTTTGTCAAAGATGCCTTATATGTCAGCAGTTCAATCCTGGAAGAAAAACAGTGGTAAGCTTAGGAATGATAGGTCGAGAAGGAGGGCCTTTCACCAGAATGCAGATTGATTTCATTGAGATGCCGCCCTGTAATAGGTTGAGGTATGTTCTAGTAATGGTCTGCTTGTTTTCTAGCTGGGTAGAAGCATATCCCACAAGAAGGAGTGATGGAATTACAGTAGCAAAACTGCTCTTGAGGGAATTCATCCCTAGATTCGGGTTCCCAGTTACAGTTGAATCAGATAGAGGAAAGCATTTCCATAATGAGATCATGAAATTGATTTGTGAAGCATTGAATGTACAATAGAAACTACATTGTGCCTATGGCCCAGAGGCTTCTGGTGTGGTCGAACAAATGAATGGCACTATTAAAAAACGATTGAGAAAAATGTGTTTAGCCACAGGTTTGAAATGGCCCGATGTCTTGCCTCTGTACTCATGACTATTAGAGCAATTCCAGATAGAACCACAGGTTTGAGTCCACATGAAATTATCATGGGAAGAGCAATGCCCCATGTATTCATACCAGTCAACAAGCTGTTGCCTATATCTGATGACTTGGTGTTGGATTACTGTAAGGGGCTGGCTGACGCAGTTCATTCTGTGTTTCATCAGGTTGGATCGGATGCCACCACCCTTGAAAAGAAGCAAGCTCATGATCTGAGCCCAGGAGACTGGGTGAGAATCAAAGTACACAGAAGAAGGAACTGTCTAGTCCCACGTTGGGGAAAACCACGACAAGTGATTTTGACTACAACAACAGCTGTGAAGTGTGCTGGGATCAAGAAATGGATCCATGCTAGTCACACATTGAGAATCCCAAATCCAGTGGATAATCAAGAAAGAGAATATTATGACGAGTCAGAAAGTAGCTCTGAATCGGATACTGAAGAAGTAAGAACAAGAGAAAATCCTGAAAGGGGGGAGATAGAGGCAAACTTGACATTTGCCCTGGAGAATATTCCCCTGAGAAGAAGATTGCAGATTTCTGACTCAGAGACTGAACAGATACCGGTATGCTCTGGAAAAGAGAAAAGCAGTGAAGAGACAATCAAAGAAGTTATTGATAAGGAAATTCCTGATGAAAAACTGAGAGAAATTCCACCTGAAGTAACAAAAATAGATGAACAGGTGCCAGATACAGAAAGTGAGGGAAAGATTCTTGCGGAAGACCCCCGAGGAGTTGTAGGGAATTCCAACATCCAGTTAGGAGAAGGGACAGTTAGTCAGCAGGAAGATATTGTGCAAGAAACACGAGGAGGGACAGAAGTAGGGAAATTAAAAGAAGTAGTGGAAAGAAGAACAGCTGAAAGCAAAAAGCAAGTTGAAACAGAATCAGAGGAAAGTGATGAGGAAGTACCAGAAGGTCGAGTCCTGAGAAAAAGAGCATGGAGAGCTGAAAAGAATGATAAAGGAAATAAATCGAAAAGATCAGCAAGAGATTAAATCTGGCCTAACAAGTTAAAGAGATTAAGATATCGACACAAGTGAATTCACCAAGAGCAGAGCAGGTGAATGAAGTATCAAGTCAAGAAAAATCAAAAATGAGAAAATAACTACAGCAGACGAAAACAAAAGAACAAGAAAGCCCAACCAGAAGTATAAGTCACCAGAATGGTCATATGTGGCCCTGCCTGAAATAAAAGAAAAGGCGGATAGTCAAGAAAATCCAGAGGTGACTGTACCAGAAGTGGTTGAGGAAGACGAAGAATCGGAAATCCTGAGAGTTATCTTGTCCGATATTGGAGAAGAGACGGATGTTCAGGAAGTTCTGTATCAAGATTATGAGAGAAAAGTGAAAGACGATCATATGCCAAACTGAACAAGACGAAAGAGCTGCTAATGGAAAGAAAATAGAATACAGGAAAAGACATAACTGATAGAACCAAGTAGGTGCTTAGAGCCTTCGGTTAGACAAAACTAGTTGTGAAGTAGAAGAGGTTAAGTCAAAAGACACTGATCATTTGCAAAAATGGCAAACACAGAAAGTCGAAAAGCTAAATGTGTATTTCTAAAAAGATGGTTTAAAATGTGTTATTGTTTTTTTTTTTTTCTTTTTATTTCTTTTTTTTTTGTCCTCATTTGCCATATCCCTCATTCTCTGCGTACACCAACCACCTAGCGTGCCCTCCGGTAGAAGACATGATTAATTCCTCAACCGAGCCTAAGCACGATGACATGTTGGCGGATGATGATAAGCCAGAAAAAGGAGACACATCCCGACTGGATTTAATACCAGCTATAGGATCTAAATGGAGAAAAACCGGAGATTGGAGACCCTAGATCCTTGGAGTTTATTTAGGCATAATCATTGGACCCGGGAAAAAAAAAAAAAAACCCCGGCGCCCTATCTGCGATTAATCAAAATGTCCCAGAATGCTCGATTACCTTTGTTACGTGGCCTGGCTAAGTCCACCTTTGATGTCTCAATCAGGGACGTCAACCAGCCAGCATGCTGAGGCACAGATGGGTCAACCCAGACTTTACAAATTTGTCTTCTAGCCAGGAGTATTGCATAGAATAAAAAGAGTCTGGCCTGGCCCGTGATATTGGGGTCTAAGCCAAAAACTATTAATGGCAAGGTAAGAATCAGGTTGGCATCTAGAATGGAATTCAGCGATGTTATTACTTCATCCCAATACCGGGCGATAAAGGGGCAGTCTTTGAACATATGAATATCCGATGCATTGGAAAGATTGCATTTATTGCACTTTTTATTTTGCTGGTACTTTGAAAGCCTTAACGGGGAGAGGTAGGCCCGATGTACTGTGAAAAGATGATTCCGTCTAAACCATGCAGGTTTCACAATTTTGTATAGTATGGAAAAAGATTTAATCCAGTCCTCTTTGCAATGATAGTCCAAATCTTCTCCCCAAAGATCTCCAGGGAGGGTGAATTCGCCGTCGATATCTTCGAGCAAACTCCAGTACCACAAGGTAACCTCTTTACCTCCCCTTTGCCGCTCTACCAGTAGTTGTTCCAAGTTGCTAATAGCCCCCAAAGGAACCACTTTTTCGCCAAGAGCCCTGACCCAGCTTACAAGTTGTATATACTTTAATCTTGCCAATCCTGATCCGACCTTACCCTGCAAATCGTCCCAAGATATAATATCACCTTCTAACAGAAGTTCCTCCCACCTTACAATTCCTGCATCCCTCAAAGGTGTGGCCAATCGGTCTTTCAGCCAGGCCGGTAGGCCTGGGGAGTCCCAGATTGGTGCATAGTTGGAATAATAAGAGAGCCCCAGGTTCTTCCTAACCGATGCCCAGGCCTTAGCCAAAGATTTTAAGATTTTTAATTTCACCTTTTTGAAGAATTTTTGGTCTCCATATTTAAACAAAAAACCATCTAATGGTAGGTCCGCACCAACTAGCATTGCGTTATACATTAGCCCCAATGAAATATTAGATGGAGACTTCAAGAGCATCCTTGAATACGAAAACATAAAAGCCCAAGCGTAATATTCTAGGTCTGGGAGTGTCAGCCCCCCCTTCTCTCTTCTCCTCCTCAGCTTTTTCCATGCAAGCCTGGTAGTTCTATAGTTCCAAATAAAATAATTTATCTCTTTCTGACATCTATTCAAAATTTTAGAGTCAAAAACCAAAGGGATAGTATTAAAGAGAAATATGTATTTGGGCAGAATAGACATTTTAATGAGATTTACCCTCCCAATGATAGAAAGTTGGAGATGGGCCCATGATTTTAAAAGCTTCCGACAATCCTTAAATACCCGGTCCATATTGCTTTGTGCGATATTTTCAATATCTTGTGTTATCCAAATGCCAAGGTATCTCATAGAGGAAGTCGTCTTCAGATGTTCACTGGCGATGTTCCATGCCATAATTTCTGTTTCTCCAGGGTTAATTTCATACCCAGAAAAACGGCCAAATTCCTCAGCCCTTTTAATAACCGTTGGGAATGCTAGACCCGGGTCAGATGTTAAAATAAGAATATCATCTGCATACAGAGCGACCCTCCTCTCCCACCCCTCGAATCTAAATGATGGGATATTCGCGTCAGTTCTCAGAACCTGCGCAAAAGGTTCTATATACAGATCGAAGAGTAAGGGAGAGAGAGGGCAGCCCTGCCTAGTTCCTCTCATAATAGTAAAAGGCTCTGTCAAGACTCCATTAATTAATAGTCTAGCAGATGGTGCTCCGTACAACAGAGAGATAGTACGGCAAAAATGTTCACCAAAGTTAAATTTCTTCAGAACCGCGTCCAGGTAACTCCAATTAACCCTGTCAAACGCTTTAGTAGCATCCAACGTAAGGGTTGCCAAGGAGATGGAAAAAGCAGTGGCGATATCAATTGCGCCAACCAGCTCCCTTGTCAACTCAGCCAGTTGTCGCCCCTTAATGAATCCCTTCTGATCTTGGTGTATGATAGACCCAATTACACTCCCTAATCTTGCTGACAAGATAGTTGCAAAGATTTTATAATCACTATTGAGGAGTGAGATTGGCCGATATGAACCGCACTCACATGGGTTTTTGCCTGGCTTAAGTATCAGCACAATGGTTGCCTCATTCCATGACTTAGGAGGAGTCTTGCCCTTGATCAAGATCTCATTAAAGAGGGCCGTAAGCGTTGAGACCAAGGTTGGTGAAAGCGCCCGGAAGATCTCACCAGGTAAGCAATCGGGACCTGCTGCCTTCCCCTTTTTAAGTGAATCTATGGCTGTGATGACTTCGGCCTCTGAGATTTCCTTCTCCAAGTATTTGCTTTGAATCTCGGTGAAAGTTGGCAGAAGTATTTCCCCCAGCCAAAAATCTCTTGCATCCTGGTCCTCAACGATGTCCTCTTTATAGATATCCCTAAAAAATTCCAGGAAAGCGTTGCCTATGTCTAAATTAGAGGATCTAAGGCCTGTCTCGCCTTCCACTTTTATCTCTCTAATATAGTTTTTAGCCTGATCTGCTTTCACTTTCCAGGCCAGCAACTTTCCTGCAACTTCCCCTAACTCAAACTGGGCAAGTTTACTCGCCTCCCACCTCCTTGTAACTCTCTCTTGAAGGATAAATTCCATCTGATTCTTAAGATCCAAGAGCCTATCTTGCTCAGCAACTGAGCCCATAGAGAGGCCAAGATTTTGTTCTATTACCTTCATCTCAGCTTCTAAAGCTGTAAGCTTCTCCCTATATATCCTCCGCCTATAAGAGGCTCTGTTAGTAATGACGCCTCTAAGAAATGCTTTCAGTGCCTCCCACACCGTAGTTATTACAGCAGAATCCAAATTTATCTCCAGAAAGATTTTACTTTCATCTGCTAAATGCTTGATTTCATCATCATCTAGTAATATCGTACGGTCGAAGGACCACGTAGCATATCTAGGCTGCTGATCACCTCTTAAAGAAAATGAAATGGCCGAATGATCAGACAAGTGAGACAGGAGATAGTTTATTGAGATCAACGAATTATTAAGTGAAAAACTAAATAATGCATAATCTATTCTGGATTTATGCTTATATTTAAAGTTCCGAAAGGAAACCCCCAGTTTGTTTCCCGATCGCTCTCTCCAAATATCTGCTAGCCCCAACTGCGTCATAATTGAGATTAATGTTTGTCTGGAGTTAGATAGAACTTGGGCTCTGGAACTACTTGATTTATCTAATTTGGTATTGATGACAATATTGAAATCTCCCATCCATATTATAGGGTCCTGAGATGTAACCAAATGGTTTCTTATACAATCCAAATAATAGGGATCATCTTGATTGGGCCCATAATATCCTACTAGTGTGTAGACCCGCCCATGTACCAGGATTCGAGTTATAATCCACCTACCACTTTGATCTTCTTTATGACCCAAAATTTGCACTTTCACTGATTTTTTAAAGATGATAATGATCCCACGTATATTTGCATTATGGTCCGTGGATATAAATTTATCGATCCATCTCTGTTTTCCCAGAATTTCAGAGGCCTCAGTCCTAAGAAGATGTGATTCCTGAATGACAATAATCTGCGCGGGGGAATCTCTCAAATACTGGAAAATACGATCTCTTCTGCTCCTCACGCGCAGACCATTAACATTCCAGGATAAATACTGTACAACAGCCATAACCACAAGTAGCTACCCACCACCACCCAAGCACGCTAACCATCCCTTCCATCTAACTTGCTGTGCACGATTAAGGATTGTTTGAAATTTCAGCCAAATTTGGGGACATCTTAGTCTTAAAGAGATCTGACAAATGAGAATTTTTGATTTAATCCCATCCCCAACCACCCCTTTCCACCACCCCCCCCCCCTGGAAAACCCTCCCTTACTTTCTCTGACCTGTTGGACTGTCAGATTTGCGTCATTGAGCAGTACCCTCGTCCACCACTGCATGATCCACAAGCTACCCTTCTGATTCCCCATAAAGTATGCCATCACAGGGGAAGAGCATAGACTGAAGAGCTTAGAATAAGATATCTTCCACCTTTTATTATTATTATTTTTTTTTCCCCCTTTACACAAAAGCCCTAGTAATTTCATTTTCCTCACCCAAGTATCTGTGACCATAATAGAAATACTATTGATTTCTTAACATTTTTCCTTTTTTTTTTTTTTCCTTTTACCTTTCCCTACATAGTTATTCATAATTATCCCACCTATAGAGGGAACTATGGCCATAACTCAAAAAGGCGATAACTCAAAATCCAAGCACCTAGCTTCGCCCTTGAGAGCTCCTTAAAGTATAGTTCAGCCATGCATCTGCCTCCTGGGGAGATCTAAAATTAAGCATTTTATTATTGTACATCACCCGCAAAAAGGCAGGAAATCTCATCTGTACTGTAGCACCCAATGATCGGAATTTTTCCATTCTTTGGCCAAGCTCCCACTGACGGTCCAGTGTGGTTTTGGAGAGGTCCGATCGCACCTCAAAGGAGAACTCAGGACCCTTGACCGATTTCTCTTTTAACGCCAGATTTAATAGCTTCTACTTCAAGGCGTAAGTCTGAAAATTGATCAAAATTTTCCTTGGTTTATCTCTTCCGGGTTTTAACCGGAATGGGTCCCGATGGATCCGCTGTATATCTTTCTCTAAAGTCTCCACATCCTCATCGAAAACCAAAGAGGCTTTTAGCAAGTTGATCACAAAGGACTTAATATCCCCTCCTTCCTTTCCCTCCGGAATTTTTAGGAGACGGAGATTGTTCCGACGCGAAAAATTCTCGAGAGACTCAACCCTTTCTTTCAGGACAACCCCCTCTCTCTGTAAGGAGTGGATTTTATCCTCGGCTTTCTCCATGCCCAATTTCAAGACCTCAACAGAGGTCTCCAGATTCTCAATCCGCCCTCCAAGATCATCAACTTTTTTTTCAAGGGATTCACACGTAGCTCTTATTTCCGCCTGATTGAACTTAGAGGTTGAGAAATCAGATCTAATCTCCTCCCTCATATCTGCTAGTGTTTGTGCGAGTTCCCCCAGTGTGCTCTGATCACAGCCTGTCTCCATAACCTTCAATGTCACAACGCCACTGCTGGCCCCCGCCACTACGGTACTAGCTTCTTGGGGGATGGGTGCTTGTTCACCACAAGCTAAAGGCCTTATATCGAAAATATCAGACATAGGGTCGGGAGAAGGGTCAGCAAAGAATGGCAAGGTGTCCTTATTAGCACAGATCTCCAAAACTTGAGGTAGGACCTTAAAGAAGGAGCGCAGGGAGGGAGTTGTTCGAACTGTATTGCTCTGTTGTTTCTTTTCCCCTTTCTGTAAGGAAGTTCTCCCTCTAACGCGCTTCTGTACTTCCTTATCCTCTCCCTCCTGACTCCGACTTGCCCTTCTATTCTTTAGCTCCCCCTCGCCTATCGGGGAGCACCTCCAGGCTTCTTCCACTTCAAATTGTTCACTATCCCTCTCAGCCGCCCTTGCCAAAACTGCTACTTTCTCTTTTTTACTGAGGGTCTTCTTATGGAGTACGCTTCTGTCCCCTTTAAATATTATCTTCCCTCTACCGGTTTGTTTACTTTTGACAGGCTTATCATAGGTATTATGAGCCTTCTCCGCACCATCCGTATGTATCAGAGTCTTACCTTCTGTAGCTTCTGGGACCCTACCGGAGCTCCGACTTACTTCCTTGCTGACTGGGGCTGATGTCTCCAACTCTTCAGCCTGATTGCAGTCTCCCCCGGCCTCATCCATGCAGTGCTTACGACATCTAACAGCGTTTAGCCCTCCTGCGGGGCCGCCGAAGATCCGTCTCAAAAATCCACGAGCCGCCACTGCGCGGCCGCGTCTTAGCTCCACGGCTGCCCGACTCCACCTTAGCAGACAGGGGGAAAGAGGTGGCTTCTCCCCGGCACACATCCACAGAACACCGGAGCAAACCGGAGGGGAACAAACTTCAGAAGCAAGGCTCCCGCCAATCCTAACACACCAAGCCCGCCGCGAAAACGGAGAAACGAGTCAGGAAGAATCAGGAAGGCATTCGTAGGGAGGTACTGCTCGGAAACGCGCGACCTGCGCTAACCCGCGGCCGCCATGTTTTCCCTCCAAGCCCACCGTAAATTGCTCCTTTCAAAATGTGTTATTGTTGTACAGGATTACTAATGCTTCTATGGAGTGTGTTAGCATTATTGATTTCATTTAAGGTTACAATAGACACAATAGAAGGACATAGTGAGAATAAAACTAATATAGAGAAGGTTCAGAAAGTATATCCGACTAGAATAGATAGAAACTATCTACATAAAGACAGGTCTATAAATGATTTCTCTAACAATGTGTTTTCAAAACTTTTGTACGAATATGTAAAGACAATGGATGTGAGGGATTGCTACGTTTGTATGCAGCTACCTGCATCTGTATCGGAGGGAGTGGCCTACCATCACCTCCCAGTAACATATGGAATAACATGTAGTGTAATAGCTAGTCTGTTTTACCAAATAGGGAAGTTAGAATATTATTTTTCAGATGTAGATAACATATTTTCACAAGTACCTGCGATTAACAAATTAAATAAAGTAAAGCCTGCAAAGGTGTTAGGTGAATTTTTCTTAAGAACTAACATTAGAATATATTTTTAGAAATAATTTGACTTGCAGTTTAAAGAAAGAAGAAAAGACGTTCTTGGATATGGTTGAAGAAAGGAGATTGAAAATGCAAAAGAAAGCATCTGAGAGAAAAGAGGAAAAGACAGTCTGGGATGTTGAAATGGAAAAACACTTGAGGGGAGAAGCTAGTCCAACTATGGCTTTAGATTGGCCTCAGAAAGGAAAGTTGTGTATTGGAAGGAATCAAACTGCATATGATAATTATTTTGTAGGTAACAGTGAGTGCCATGATACATACCGAATCATGGGTGGATGGGGATTTAAAGGAGGAAATGATCCAGTTTTTCCTGGGTTATATTTTATCTGTGGGAACAAGGCATATTATCGTTTGCCAGATCATTGTTATGGCACATGTTATGTAGGTCTGGTTGTCCCAAAGATATTCCACATGGGAAGAGGAGAAGATGGTGTACATAAATTAGGTAGTCTATTAGCTCATAGAAAGAGAGAAACTTGGTCAGAAATTGTAGGAGACACTTCTGGAGCATTGATACCAGCAGTGGGAATATCTCTGAATGCACACAAAATTAGAAAACTATCAACAGTAGTGGATCGCTTGTCAACAAGCACCGCTGGAGGATTTTTATTAGTAAATACCGAAATGGCTGCCATGCGTGCCATGGTAGTGCAAAATCGACTTGCCCTTGATATATTACTGTCAAAAGAGGGTGGAGTCTGTGGAATGCTGAAAGTTCAACATTGTTGTACAAACATTCCTGACGAAAGTAAAGATCTGAAAATCTACATTAAAAATATAACTGAATTGCATGAGAAAATTACACCACTGGAGGTTGAAAGTGTTTGGGAAAAGATTGGGAAGAAACTTTCTTCTATTAAAGATTTCTTATTAAGCTTAGGTGGTACCTTTATAGGTAGGATCTTATTTCCATTAACCTGTGTGATTTTTATAGTATTAATTTTAAGATTAGGCTGTTTGTGTCATAAAAGATCGAAAATAAAGAGAAAATTTGAAAAGAAGACAGAATAAGAGACAAGAGAGGGAATTTGAAGAAGTAGAATTAGAAGAGATGAAAGAAAGTATGTATAAAACAGCTAGAAGAGAAGAAATTGGGGAAACAGAGATGTAAACTAATTAAAAGAATTCATTTAACTTTCTTGACAAATTGATACAAAATTTTAATGGTGTGGTGATAAAATCACCAAAGGGGGAATTGATGGAGCGGGTAGTACAACATTTTGTATACCTCCCCCATTCTGCACGAAAATACTAATTGAATAATCTATTAATTATAATATTATTAAATGAGTTTGCAGGAATATTAAACCAACATTACTAATATCCAAATTACACGTGGGATTGCATATTGCAGGGCTAAATAACCTTTATGACTAAAATCCGTACGCATACTAACAGTAGTATATGTAATAAATAGAATACTGCATGATATATGTTGCTTTTGTGATGTCTCTGTAATGTTGCTCGAGAGGAGGACCAAAAGGGTGAATATAAATGCTTTAAATGTTGCTATTCGCTAGATAAATACAAGCACATAGAGGGATTAGTAACGGGTTAACATTAGATTTATTATTTCTATGCATTAATTACTCTTGTGTTTGTTTCGCTTAAGTTGGCGTTTGGGCCTAAATTCCAAAATGGCCGCTGACGCGACGAAGTGGCCACTGTCCCACGAGGCATGGAGTGAAGTGCGCACAAGCAAAAAAGTCTTCCAGACCTCGTCGTGAACCCTGATCACCGTGTACCAAAGCAAGGACACTGTGGGATGACGGCCAAGACGAAAGACAATAGACTTTCACAGTAAACCCGAACGGACTGACTTTAAATTAACTTGTGACATCACCCCTTGAACTGTACCAAAATCCCGAAAAGATTCCATCGGACAATCTCAACCAACCAATCACGATCGTATTAAAATAACGAAATGTATCTTCTTGCTTTGATTTTATTATAAAAATACACGGAAGAATAGAGAGGATCTCAATCGTTCTTTCCGATGACAACAACGACGACGACGGTGACGCTACGCGAACTCTACTACTTAGGGTGACTGCTGCATTTTCCTGAATCCTAGATGGTCCGGATGCTGCCCAATTATCTAATGACTGCAAACTTTTCCTAATTCTATGGGCACTGACAGATGCTTACACGTCTCTGGTCTTTACCGATCCTTTGAGACAGTAGCGTGCTGAGCAAAGAACTTAGAACTTTTAGACGAATTACGACAGATTTGAGTATGCAGACCCAATGACTTAGAGGACTTCAGATAGCCAGATTAGATAAATATGATGTTCTGCGAGTTACTTGAAATTTGATATAAACTTTCCAAATGCGAACCTAACTCTACAAGAAATTTTAGATAAACAGATATTGATTAACAAGAAATGAGTTTGCGGTTTATTAAGAAGGGTAAGATCTAAATCTTGAAATGTGTTTTAGCTGGTTCTAGATCACCATCAACCAATCCAACTATTTGGTCCATGTGGGAGGAGTGCCTTGATGTTTAGGATTGAGATCTGTAGGTGGAAGGGATATTGATGTATATTTTGTAAATTAACTTTTCTTTCCCTATAGGTTATAAGGTGTTCCCCTCACAAGTCGAGCACTCGAACCGTTCATCCCTCCAACTGCGTGCAGACCAGTGAATGGTTAGTGTGAGTGTTGGTGTTATGGGCCCCACCAATGACTGCATGTGTGAATGAGTTAGTGTGACGTCGGGTCTGTGACGCAGGGGAGGATACCGGTACGGGGTTTGTTTTCCCCGTTACTAGGGTTTTTGCGCTCCATCAATAGCTTTATTCCTTATTTGTCCAAACCGGACACAACTAAATCATACATACATGGTTAAACAATTACTATTTAACCATCCATTGTTAGCCGGGGAATGGCTTAACATTCAATCTCGTTATTAATCTGAATGGTTCCTTTTGAATATGCCTTACGCCAACTTGTTCATGCGGTTGTTTGAGGCGGAGCATGCCTGAGACTCGGAATCCCAGAATTGGTCCAATAACATCATATCTTACGGGCGATTCATAGATGATATTTTAATCATCTGGAATGGCTCAGTGGGTGATCTTCTTGCTTACCATGCCTCACTGAATGACAACATATTTAATGTAAAACTGATAATACGTTATCATAAGTGTGAAATGGATTTCCTTGAGCTACAATTGTTCATAGACGGAAATGCCAGAATACGGAGATGTGACCACCTCTTTTTCTGTACGCAATGGTCTTTAAACATGGCAGCTATATGTGTAAAGAAAGCTGTTTAGCTGCAATAACTATAGTGCTCCATCGGCATATAGCTGGCTATCTTTTAACCACAATACTATCTTCTGAATGGAGCCGCTCTCAGGTGCACATGGGACTAAATCTCCTAAGGGCTGTAGTGGTGCAGTAACCACCCCTGCATACACGAGGAGATGACAGTCTTCATGGCCGCATAGGGCACTGCTCTGGGAACGATACCTGCTCTAGAGCCACATTTTACTTGGCCGCAACAGCAGGCACGAGCACCGATAGGCCTACACACATACGGCAGCAGAAAGTGGACTACATTTACCACCACTTTAAGCAGCTTTGCAATCCTGTCTGCCCTTGGGCTGAAACAATGGTCTATACCGCTGTATCAAGATATCTCTCTCCTGCATCGCTACCTTAATTCGGCCCCCGTGGAGGCAAGATTACATAGAGGCCAAGTCCAAAGGCCTTTTTCAGCATAGTAGTACCCCCCCCTTCTCCCGGCTGTGTACATGCTAACTACAATGCCTATACTGCAATGGGGCAGTGAGGTGAGACGAATCAACTAATCATTCCACCACCTCAAGTAGCTGCTCTGGCCATCATTGCAATTGCACCTGCGGCAGGGTGAAGACCGATGATGGGTGTATCTGCACAATGTACCTCTTGATGACATGAGTACTATGGAGGTTAAATCACTATTACCTCTCCATAGCAGACATCTGCCTTTGGTATTTTGAGGTTTGCTCTATGTAGAGGTAGTACCCTATCACAATTTGGCCACTACAATTGTGACCATACCAGCTTTTCCTCCCTTTTTTGCTCCTGTTAAGCCCAGTGTACTGGGGCAGCATTATATGTGAACTATAAATGTGCAGGCTGAGATATACAGACAAGAGAGTATTGCTGATAAGTACTGGTGGTTGTCTCATATTAAATTAGTGTGTGACCACAGAGAACACTGTCCCTCCCCAGACTAGATGGCGGGTATCCCCTTAGTGAGGGTAAGAATTGGGACTAATCAAACCGATGTGCATGTTGTTTGTCACTTTTACATGTGTTCATGTGTGTTCTGTGTTTTCGAATGTCTTTTAAAGTGCGACCCACAAATGAGGTCCTTGACCTCAGCATGTAACGTGCCTTTTCTTGATGCCTGGTTGATAAAAATCCCGACTTTTATTTGTATATTGTTCTGGGTTTACTAGCACTGTGACTAGGTAGGATTCATTTTGGTCCATCTAGTGCATGATTTAAAATTGTTATGATTGATTATTCGTTAGTCTAGGTTTCTGGGTATCAATAGCCTTGATTACCGCCCCGACCGGTAGAGGTGACTTCGATTAGGGCAGAAACATGTTGGCGATTAGACGATGGTCCGAGCCATTCTGCTCTCATTCAATAGCGTAGTTGGTTTTAGATGTACCAGATGTTACCACTAATAAAGGTGAAAACCCGGTTACCTCTAGGTATTTATAACTTTATCTGGATCCCCCTGTTTTGTCCGGGAAACTATCTTATTTAAGAACTCCCTCCATCGGGTCCACAAGGAGGTTGAGTCCACCCTGGTGATTTTCTCCTACCAGGGCGGGGAGAGGTTACCTATGATGAAGCAAGTCACATCATATGAGCGAAGCTTCCTGTTCCAAAAAGATTAGTCTTTCTTTTTCTCCTGAGTCTACCCCCATGCATGCCAGAATCTTGGTAATCTAAGTATCAGTGATTTGTACTTATAGTACTGATAAAAATAGCACTGCATAGTCACCATACCTTTTTCTGTTTTGAGCCCAATTAAGCTACCTGGCCGAATGGTGGGAGAAGGGAACTAAGAAGCAGTGGTGCTTCGTGGACCAAGCTATTACAAAAATATCCATGGGCAAAGTCCTTTGGACGGAAAAAAAATCCTTCTCAATCTTTGATATGTGATATTACCAAATTGTGGGAATCCATTAATGTGGGAACCAAGATCACAAATATCTAGGAAATAACCACTACGTACAGTGACCACAACCACACTTTAAAGTCAAGAAACAAAAAATATATCTTATTCAAAGATAGAAATCGAACAAAATATATAATTACGGTGTTATGAATGGTGTGAACGAAGTAATTCAAATAATGGAAATGCTTTAGCTGTGACCATCAGAAGGTATGATTAAGCATGACAAATGGTAATCCTTAGCCCTCAAAGATTAAATTAATAAAAACAACAGTCCAACACAAAGGTACATTCAGTGTTTCAACCCCAAATTTAAGCAGTATCTTCATCATCAGGACTATATTCAAAATACAATTTTGTGCACTATTCTAGAATAGAAATTGTGGGACAGGGTCAGTACTGTCTCGAAATGTATCCATTGGTATGACAAATGAGTTAGTCATAGCTTAGCTACATCAGTGGGGTGAAATCAATTACTAACTGCAAACATTGGAAAAGGTACAATTAATTTCCAATATCAGAAATTTGTAAGTGCGCCATACACCGTTATCTTTAGTGACAATAGCTAAAAAATTGTAGGAAACAAATGAAGTAGATTCAAGTATATACTGTGTCTAAATGCACAGGATTGCCATTTACCTAGGCACGGAGTACGAATCGGTGAGATGCTCTGCGTCGAAAAGAAAACAACCTTGGTGCGAATAAAGCATGATAAGAAAAATTAATTAATAAGGACATCAAGTGCACACAATGTTCCCAGCTATAGTTGAGTGAAAAATGGTAGACATGTCAGCGTGCATGGCCCAGGCAGGTGTGGAGGGGGGGGGGGTTTGTTTAGTGTAAGAGGCAAGAAAGCTATAATTACTCAGGGACCATTGCATCAAAGATTTAGGATGCCGATATCGCTATAAAAATGTACCTGTGTGTGATGTCATTAAAAAAAAAATTAGAGTACTTGTATAACCTAGAATCAGAATCACGTAGTAGTTGTAAGCAAATCGACAAACAGTTTCGGGCCCAAACCAAGGGTATTGAAGGTGGATCAAAAATGACAGCTGAGAAATGTTTTAACAAGATTTCTGAATCTTAAATAAGCACAAATACAAGATAGCATGTCATAAAAATTTGTAAACAAATAGAAAACAAAAATGAGAGATACAGATAGTATGACAATGGTTATTTTACAGGCAAATCTGATTATTCAAGAGCTTCGCCATAAAATGGCTTTTGCCGACATACCGAAGGCCAGCAAGATAGTAGAAAAGACAAAGAACAAATCACATAGAGAATAAAGTAAAAACAACCTAATTAACACTGTGATGACGCAGTGCGCTTACTGGACTCGGAGCTCTTCAGGAAACGCCACTGTGGTGTTTGCAGATGGAAGGTGTTGACGCTGTCTGTAAGCTTTCCTCATAGCTCGTGGCTTGGAGCCCCTTGCTTGTGGGAGATAGCTAACAGGAGTGAACATGGTGTTGAGAGGGGCACGGGCTCTGGGCTGCCTTCTCAGTGAATTTAGCAATGTGGAACAGGTGTGCTTGTGCCCCTCCTTGTCCTTTTTTAGGTTGAAGCCTGTCTGGTTGCAAAGCCATATTGGCAACATGCTGAAAGCTTCCCTAAGAATTCATTTCACCCAGTGAGTACCATTGGCTTTGTGTTTTATAACTTACATTTGATTACTTTCTATTTGCTGGCTTTATTTGTTTTAGGCTGTTTTGCATGTCTTTGTTCCTCCCATGGAGCATAGCCTGTTTCCCACCTCTCTGAGTGGCTCCTTCTATTCTTTAACAAGCCTGTTCCTTCTCACGCACCAGCACTTTCCCAGTACGGAGACAGTTGGGGGACTGCATCTCCAGACGATCCTTGCGCCTGGAGGCGCCACGCCATCTTCTACGTGCCGGAGGCGCTTAAAGGCACCTTCGGGCACCCACAGCACGGGACACACACAGGCCAAGGGCTGGCCCATCTGTGCCCCCCCCCCCAACGTGTGCGATAGAAGCAGCCCAGAGATATAGGTTTCTGACTACAAGATGGGGAAAGGCATACCGACGATCCTAAATAATGGAGGTGAGCCTACGAACACTTTAAACTCTTTCTTTTAAAAGCCACTGATGTATTGGACAAAGAGATGTTATCTGTTGAACATAGGCTATCCATGGGAGAAATGGGTGTGTGTGTCAATTTGACTGACTCTGTAACAAAGGTGGTCCCCCCCCCCGCGCATCAGAACCTCCATTAAAGAAGAAAAGAGGAGGAGGGAAGCTAATAAAAGAGAAGACTGTTGTATCCCAAGATTCTAATGCACTCTCCTCATTTTCTCCAGAATCCTTGATTTTAAAGATAGAAGTCATTCATAACTTTACTGCAACCATTGATAGACAGTCTCTCCAGAATTGAGGCTAGTATCAAGTCTTTTTGCTCTGTAGCTGGAACCAAAAACGACCATAATCCTGGCTATCATACTAACTGCTTAGCTAATCAGGGCTCATCAAGACTGAACAGAAATATCAATTTAGAAGGTATTTCTGTAATTCCCCCCTCTATTTAGTCGCAATCTTCCGCTCAAAGCTCCAACCCCGTGGCTTTAAATCCAGCTAGTGACAGTAGTAGAGCCTCGTGGTACACAAAAGGTAAAAAGAGAAAGAGAACTTCCTCAATACCGTAAGGGCCGAGAGGAGCTCTCATACAGGGAGTATACCCTCCTGTGTGCTAACACTAGACCACAAAAAGTACTTCTCTAGTACATAAATCGTGTTCACCACTTTTGTTTTGATGGCACCTGATCCAACAGTGATGGGAAGTCCCTATGTGAAGCTAAGGATAATGACCCACTAGGAAGTGGGAAACGAAACAAATCCTTTTGTTTTATTTACCCTCACACACCCTAGAGGTGTCATGCTTCATCATCGAGTCACCTTGATGCCTAAGAGTCAGGGTGGGCTCGACCGTATTTCAGGGAGCTCTTAGAGAAGTTATTGGCCAGGGGGAATAAAGATTAAAAATCCGCGAACAGATCCCAGTTTCCCTTTATTCTTGGATCTGTCAGGGATAATACAATTTAGATAGGAAAGGGTCGATAAGGATATTATGGTCCTAAGACCCTAGCGCCAATATGTTTCAGTTCGCCAATGCCCCTGAAGGGTGCTGGACTTTCTTCAGGGCTATGAAAAAATCCTCCCTGTAACAGACAATACTAAGAAAATTTCCCTATACTGTATTTTATTAAGGGCAGTGTCGGAGTGAGGGTCGGAAACAGAAGCGAGGACGCCGTTTAGGGTGAATATTGCAAGGCTTTTATTGCTTGGAACTAATAACCCGCAGTGATAGAAAGGACGTGGTTTTAAGCAGATTGAGCAAAGTCCATAACCAAACGTTCTGGCTTGAGACAATACAGAAAATTCGTTGGAGCGATCTTCCAGGGGTCCTGTTTCAGGTGGGTCGTCAGGTGGTAGATGTAACTCTCGGTACTTCTCTTGGTATGGGGTCCCCGGAGTACGCTCAAACAAAGAAAGAAAAACAGCGGTCACTGACCATGTCCTGTCTATTAAGTAAACAAGTCCGTCACCACACCGCATGCGAGATGGCGATACCACAGGTGATGTAAATAAAATACGTGTGAGGGTTTTCTCTGTGAGTGCTAAGATAAAGAACCAGGGGTAGGAGATGATTATCTGATAGAATCGCGTGCGCTAACTCTATTCTGGCTGGAGGTCTTTTAGGCTAACCTCTAAAACAATTGCGGGAAGGCGAGAGAGGAAAGAGGGGAAAAAAAACGAGAGAAAAGGATTTCCTCTATGTCTCCCGAATTACCCAACCCGCCTCCCCCCTCCTCTCTCCGCTGTGACTCCCGCAGCTCCCTACACGTACCGCTGTCTGCCACAACTCTCCTGAGTTGTGGCAGCTCGTGCGTGTCCTCGGGGCTCCACCACTCCTCGCTCCAGGTGTCGGGACCTTCCGAGTCTTCGGCTGGATTCTCCTCGTCTGCGTCCTTGGTTCCTCCGGCGTCTGCTCCTGACTCCGACTTCCTTTCAGTTAGCGCGCGAGTGGGACCCACTTCCGGGTTTTTCTGTTGCTCTCGATCCGGCGCTTCCGGGTGAAACGTCTTTCGGGTTGCGTCCAGCATACTGTGGGGGGGGGGAAAGATTCTTCGTTATCGGGGACCAAGTTCCACCAGCTTCATCGCCCTCATCGCAGGGACGGTAAGGAATCCAGCTGGGCATACTAACATCGGGTTGTTCACCCGTATGCTCCTGATCCTCCTCACAGGCAGCTAGCTGCTCCTTTTCTTGTGAGAAGAATATTATTGTTTCTGGAACTCCATCTGTGGAAATAAAAGCAATGAAACCAGACATAGTGTATCATTTCTTGAAAACCTGCCACTTCCCATTGTGAGATGTGCTTCTTAATGCCCCTGTGTAATTTTTACAAGAAGGTGACAAAACACATCATACTATTTGGTGTGCGTAGGATATTACTGTTTAACTTTACCACACTCAACTATGTGATCAAAGATCGTGTGGTGGGGGCATTTGTTGTATCCTGTCAGTATCTGCATCCTTGTGCGTGTAAATCACTGTGTAACAAACGTGTCATCCACTCCAAAACAGCAAAACGCTGCTACCAATCGCCGTGATTTTCATACATACAATACATACATCCTGCAATCCTTACCCCGATGTGGGAAAGGTTGTATTTCACGAGGGACCTCACGTTGTGAATGGGGTTAGCCCTGTAGTCAGACACTATTATGTGATAGTTATACATAGCCCAGCATGTTGAGAAATGCATATGTGAAGGGAGACATAACAAGCGACAAAAACGAGAGATTGAAATCCGGGTTACTGTCAGTGGTAAATGCCTCCAGATTTACAGTCAAATAGGCTTGTAGCTGAAATTGACACAACGGCCCACAGGCCCACAACTACTCAAGCCTCCAAGGGTCCTGCCCCGCTACGAATCCTACTCAGCGTTGGTCCCCAGGCTTTTCGCAAAGAGTGACCGGAGGGGAGTTCTAAAAAAGACCCGCGATAGCGTGGGAGAGCCAGTGTTGGACATGCCCCCTCGGGGGTCACGTAGTGGCCGCGCTACACGGTCGCCGTAGAGCGTAAGGTACGCTGGGAAATTTAGTTCCCTGTATTGTGTACATAACGGCTGGAGATTGCAGTAAACAGTACAAATGACAGAGAAATGCTTTCTACACTACTTATTGTCATGTAAGAATACATGACCGGTGCTAGGCTCATTTCTTTGTATTTGTGTCTAAATGATATAATTATGATGCGGACACAGGGCACAAGTTCGTAGCCTAAGCGTGCTGGGACATTTAATTCCCAGGAGCGAGTAATCTACGGTTGTACATGCCGCGTAGAGATCAATAAAACAGAAGTGTGCTAGACTATATACAAAGGTCAGCTATACCGTGTGGATATCAAATTCCGATTCAAATCCAATTCTTGCGTTGCTGAGGCCTGATGTGATGTAGAAGTGGCCAGTTAGATTATAATGTAACTATGATGGGAATCAGGTCTGTTTCCTTTAGATGGCAGAAGCCACTACAGTGTCTTAAAATCCAGCTTCTCTGTAGTCTAAGACCGAATTTTAATCGTGAGTAGCTGTTTTAATACGTGTGTTTCGTTATGTTAAACCATTCTGGAATCCAGCAAGGTTGCCCCATTAGGTATCTAATTACAGATGTTGCAATAGGTATGGATGCGAACTAGAAAGGTTTAACCATGGAGAACAGGGTTCGTGTTGTCCTGTTTTTTGCAGCAATGAAATTTTTCTATTGAGTTGATCTATGGTATGGAGTCATTCAATCCAGTGATATGGGTCTTTAGTCGGTAGACCCACCGTTATTCTCATTCTGGGAGTCTCTTGGTAAGGTCACCATCTCCCTTGACTTTCTCAATGATGGTCCACCTTATGTCATTGTCAGTATGTTTATTCTCAAGGTAGTGAGACGTTAGTTTGGTGGCCGTGACAGCTCTTCTGACCGTGCTCCTATGTTCACTTATGCGCACCTTCACTTTCCTTCCAGTCATGCCAATATACATAAGCTGGCATGGGCATTTGATCAGGTATATCACATTGTCGCTGTTGCAATTAGTATGCGACCATTGTTCCCATGCATAATGCATCCCAAGGTCAATCTCTTTGGTATGCTCAGTGAAGGGGCATGCTGTGCAGGATCCACACGGGTAGTGACCCGTAACTGGTGGATAATTCCAGAGTGTCAATTGGTGAGTTACTTTGGATCTCTGTAAGTTGGTATGTATTAGTGTATCCCTTAAGCTCCTATTCCTCCTAAATGAAAACATAGGTGTTTCGAAAGTTAGTTTGTTGGATGTCAGAACAGACCACTTTTTATTGATGATTTTTTTATATCATTTGACGAGGAATTATATGTTGTGACACTTATAAGCGTACCCTTCTCTTCTTTATGGTCGGATTCCAGAAGAGCCTCTCTTGGTGTATTCTAAGATCTTTTTTTGGCTTTTTCAATAATCCTTTTTGGATTGGCCCTTTGTTCCAATTTCCTGGACAGTGTTTCTGCTTCGTCCTTATAGTCTTTTAGATCAGTGCAATTCCTGAGTATACGGAGGAATTGCCCAATTGGTCAGTTTTCTCTCAGGGCGCGCGGGTGCGTGCTGTCAAAGTGTAACAGACTATTTCTATCCGTTGGTTTAGTGTAAAGTGAGCTGACCAGCCTGCCACCCTTTGCATTGAGTTTCACATCTAGGAACGAGACTTGTTCACTGCTAAAACTCATAGTGAATCGTAAGTGTGGGTTCAGCTGGTTCATCCACCCTGGAAAGTTCTCCAAAATGGTTTGGTTGCCTTCCCAGATAACAAGGATATAATCGATGTATCTGAACCACTTACAGATGTTATTGGAGTAAGGGTTGGTGGGCCAAAGGTGTTGTTCTTCTAATTGGCCCACATACAGACACGCTATGCTTGGCGCAAATGTGCTGCCCATCGAAGTTCCATGGACTTGAAGATATAGCTGGTCATCAAAGCTAAAGTTTTCAGTCAGTGCTAGGCGCATCAGTGTGAGCACCCAGCTAACCGGGGCATCCCAGTCCCAATTTTCCTGTTTAAGAAGGTCTTCCACTACGCGGATGCTTTCCTCTTGTGGAATGCTAGTATATTGTGCTTCCACGGCTAGGCACGCCATGATGTTATGTGCTGGATCATATGTAACATCTGTCAGGAGATTGAGCAAATGTTTGGTATCTTGTACATATGACCTATTCTGTGTGACTAGAGGACGTAGGAACCAATCAGTGTACTTGGAAAGGGGTTCTAAAAGTGACCCTATCACAGACAGCATAGGTCTGCCAGGAGGTGACAGTTTGCCTTTGTGTATTTTGGGTATTGTATAAAACAGAGGTGTTCTGGGGTCATCAGGATTGAGGGAATCATGTTCCTTTTTCGTTATCCAATTCCGGTCAAGTGCATCGGCAGTCAATGTGCTAGTGGTTTTTTTGAGCCTTGCCGTTCGTTTCTGTAAATTTTCATGTAATATTTGGTGTCAGCCAGAAGGTTCTTACAGACTGTTCTGTATGCCGTAGTGATCTGGATTACTGTTGCACCCCCTTTGTCCGCTGGTTTAATAATGATGTCCGTTCTTGTGCTCAGGGTTTTTAGGGCCTCTCTCTCTTTTTTGCTTAGATTGTTGTAAGTGCCGCTTCTGGGTTGTAGTTCTTCAATATCTTTAGAGACACCCTCCTCAAAGGCGATTACCTCTGGGGGCATAAAGGACACTGGTGGGGAAAAATTGGATTTGAGGCGTTATGTGGTATGAGTACTGTCTTCAACTGGTTTCTCTTTGTCCATGAAGAAGGTTTTTATACGAATTTTACGGAAAAATTTGCTTAATTCACAGCGTATCTGAAATTTATCAAGATATGCTGTGGTTACAAACCCGAGGCCCTTTCAAGGATGGAAATTTCCTCCATGCTCAGAGTGTGGTCCGTAAGGTTGACCACTAGTTCCGTGTTGCACTGGTGCTGGGGTGTTGGCCTCTGGTCTGGCTCCGGGTACTCACAGGTGTCCTCTCGTCTTCCCATTGGACTTTTTTGTTTGTGTTGTTCCTTCTTACCCGTCTTCCTCTTCTCCTGCCCTGTCCTAAAAAACGATTCTGATTGTAGTTGGGTTGGAAGAAGGGCCCTGCTTGATACCGGGGAAGCCCCTGGAACGGTACTGGACCAAATGGACTAGGCCATGGGTACATTTGGGGTGGTGGGTAACCTTGATTGAAGTTCCTTCTTCTTGGTCTGCCTCTCCAGCTTTTATTCGAGCCATCACTGGACCACCCATCCTGTTCTAATTCAGAATTACTGGATTCTCCCAGGTATGAGGATCCTGAATCTGAGTTGTCTTGGCCTTTATAGTTTTCTTTTATGTAGAGGCACACTTTTTCGTGAGCAAATATTTTCAGGTCTTTCTGTAATTTGTTAACTTTGCTCTGCATCAAGAAGTCTTTGTGTTCCCCAATCTCTTTATTGACCTCCTCCAATTTCTTCTTGAAGAGGGTGATCTTGATTTCTGTCATTAGTGCGTCTTCACTGGTCTTGATCTTAACCAGGATAGCCTCAGAGAGACGTTTTGCGGTGTTTATAATGAGGATCAACCAATCGCATGTACATCACCACATGATTAGTGACCACTCTTTTTTTAAAAAGCGGGTCATCCAAGAAAATCCTAGGAGCGTTGGTAACTAGAAGACCTGTAGGTGCCGCATTCCCTCGTAAATATTCCGTCATAATTGCTCCATGGAGCAAGATCTTCTTCTGGGCATGCTTGAGCTCTTTCAACTCATCCCAGTTTTGTGCCTGATTGAGACTCTGATTTATGTTTGTATCCGGTAATAATGACGGGGTGGCCATAATAGCAGATGCAATGTCATCTGAATATCCTATACCCAGGGTCTCAGACATTGTTAGTGGTCCTGGTGTTGTACTCATAGTGATTGTCCAGTGGGTGCAGGAGAGGCAGTCGCTGATAGTGCGAAGTGCAGTGGGTGAGTGACTGCAAGTAATCACAAGTGATCTGACAGTTTTACATAAATCTGAGTATTACGTAAGGAATTGTTTATATTATGAGACGCCCCACAGCTGTCCGCTGCTTGAAACGTGGTACACAAAAAGGCAAAAAGAGAAAGGGAACTTCCTCAATACCATAAGGGCAGAGAGGAACTCTCAAACAGGGAGTACACCCTCCCATGTGCTAACACTAGACCACAAAAAGTACTCCTCTAGTACATAAATCGTGTTCACGACTTTTGTTTTGATGGAACCTGATCCAACAGTGATGGGAAGTCCCTATGTGAAACTAAGGATAATGAACCACTAGGAAGTGGGAAAGGAAACAAATCATTTGTTTTATTTACCCTCACACACCCTAGTGGTGTCATGCTTCATCGTCGGGTCACCCTGATGCCTAAAAGTCAGGGTGGGCTCGACTGTATTTCAGGGAACTCTTAGAGAAGTTAATGGCCACGGGGAATAAAGATTAAAAATCCGCGGACAGATTCCAGTTTCCCTTTATTCTTGGATCTGTCAGGGATGTTCAAATTTAGAGATGAAAGGGTTGATTAGGATATTATGGTCCTAAGACCCTAGTGCCAACATGTTTCAGTCCGCCAATGCCCCTGAAGGGTGCTGGACTTTCTTCAGGGCGATGAAAAAATCCTCCCTGGAACAGACAATACTAAGGATATTTCCCTATACTGTATTTTAATAAGGGCAGATAGCTGCTCCTTTTCTTGTCAGAAGAATGTTATTGTTTCTGGAGCTCCATCTGTGGAAATAAAAGCAATGAAACCAGACATAGTGTATCATTTCTTGAAAACCTGCCACTTCCCATTGTGAGATGTGCTTCTCAATGCCCCTGTGTAATTTTTACAAGAAGGTGACAAAACACATCATACAACATACCTATTTGGTGTGTGTAGGATATTACTGTTTAACTTTACCACACTCAACTATGTGATCAAAGATCGTGTGGTGGCGGCATTTGTCGCATCCTGTCAGTATCTGCATCCTTGTGCGTGTAAATCACTCTGTAACAAACATGTCATCCACTCCAAAACAGCAAAACGCTGCTACCAATTGCCGTGATTTTCATACATACAATACATGCATCCTGCATTCCTTACCCCGATGTGGGAAAGGTTGTATTTCACGTTGTGAATGGGGGTAGCCCTGTAGTCAGACACTATTATGTGATAGCTATACATAGCCCAGCATGTTGAGAAATGCATATGTGAAGGGAGACATAACAAGAGACATAAACGAGAGATAGAAATCCGGGTTACTGTCACTGGTAAACGCCTCCAGATTTACAGTCAAATAGGCTCGTACCTGAAATTGACAAAATGGCCCACAGGCCTACAACTACTCACACCTCCAAGGGTCCTGCCCCGCTACGAATCCTGCTTGGCGTGGGTCCCCAGGCTTTTCGCAAAGAGTGACCGGAGGGGAGAGCTTAAAAAGACCCGCGATAGCAAGGGAGAGCCAATGTTGGACACGCCCCCTTGGGGATCACGTAGTGGCCACGCTACGCGGTCGCCGTAGAGCGTGAGGTACGCTGGGAAATTTAGATCCCTGTATTGTGTACATAACGGCTGGAGGTTGCCGTAAACAGTACAAATGACAGAGAAATGCTTTCTACACTACTTATTGTCATGTAAGAATACATAACTGGTGCTAGGCACATTTCATTGTATTTGTGTCTAAATGATATAATTATGATGCGGACACAGGGCACAAGTTAGTAGCCTAAGCGTTTCTGGGACATTTAATTCCCAGAAGTGAGTAATGTACGGTGGTACGTGCCGCGTAGAGATCAATAAAACAGAAGTGTGCTAGACTATATACAAAGGTCAGCTATACCGTGTGGATATCAAATTCCGATTCAAATCCAATTCTTGCGTTGCTGAGACCTGGTGTGATGTAGAAGTGGCCAGTTAGATTATAATGTAACTATGTTGAAAATCAGGTCTGTTTCCTTTAGATGGCAGAAGCCACTACAGTGTCTTAAAATCCAGCATCTCTGTAGTCTAAGACGAATGTTAACCCCTTCGGTGCTCATGACGGAATGGTTCCGTCATGACCCACGGTTGAGCTGTGCTCATGACGGAACCATTCCGTCATGACCACGCCCGCGCAAGATTCCGTCAGCACAGCGGCGGAATCTGCGCAGCATCGAAGGGGTTAATCGTGAGTGGCTGTTTTAATACGTATGTTTTGTTATGTTAAACCATTCTGGAATTCAGCAAGGTTGCCCCATTAGGTATCTAATTACAGATGTTGCAATTGGTACAGAGTCATGGATGTGAACTAGAAAGGTTTAACTATGGAGAACAGGGTTCGTGCTGTCCTGTTTTTTGCATTACAGGGGCGAAAGGCCAGGACCTGTGTTGCTTTGGCGTCTATAAATTAGCGCTAGACCAAACTATTTACTTTCATTTGATCTGGTACTTTATTTATACATTTTCTTCAACCTTTTTTGAAGCTTTGTTGCATACTCAAAACAGAAAGAGACAATGAAGTCTATATACAGAAAAAGCTTATGTACATGTGGTTAACAAAACATTTAACAACAACATTGTGTTTTGGATACACAATATAGACAAACATTAGTGAGATAAATCATAAACATAACATACTATTAGTTTAGAAGTCTTGTGTTACCTTTAGCATCTAAATCATATTTCGTGTATAGGTATTATGATGTTTTGTTTATGATTTATCTCACTAATGTACCAGATCAAATGAAAGTAAATAGTTTGGTCTAGTGCTAATCTAAAGACGCCAAAGCAACACAGGTCCTGGCCTTCCCCCCTGTTACACAATTATATATGGCCCAGTCAGAACCTGGCCCATTGGGCCTAACTCCCCTTGTTACCTAGTCCTGTTTTTTGCAGCATTGATCATTTTCTATTGAGTTGATTCCATGGTATGTAGTCATTCAATCCAGTGATATGGGTCTTTAGTCGGTAGACCCACCGTTGTTCTCGTTCTAGGAATCTCTTGGTAAGGTCACCATCTCCCTTGACTTTCTCAATGATGATCCATCTTATATCTTTGTCAGTATGTTTATTCTCAAGGTAGTGAGACGTTAGTTTGGTGGCCGTGACAGCTCTTCTGACCGTGCTCCTATGTTCACTTATGCGCACCTTCGCTTTCCTTCCAGTCATGCCAATATACATAAGCTGGCATGGACATTTGATCAGGTATATCACATTGTCGCTGTTGCAATTACTATGCGGCTGTTGTTCCCATGCATAATGCATCCCAAGGTCAATCTCTTTGGTGTGCTCAGTGAAGGGGCATTCTGTGCAGGATCCACACAGTAGTGACCCGTAACTGGTGGATTATTCCAGAGTGTCAATTGGTGAGTTACTTTGGATCTCTGTAAGTTGGTATGTATTAGTGTATCCCTTAAGCTCCTATTCCTTCTAAATGAAAACATAGGTTTTTCGAAAGTTAGTTTGTTGGATGTCAGCACAGACCACTTTTTATTGATGATTTTTTTTTTAGATCATTTGATGAGGAATTGTATGCTGTATCCTTCTCTTCTTTATGATCGGATTCCAGAAGAGCCTTTCTTGGTGTATTCCGAGATCATTTTTTGGCTTTTTCAATTATCCTTTTTGGATTGGCCCTTTGTTCCAATTTCCTGGACAGTGTTTCTGCTTCCTCCTTATAGTCTTTTAGATCAGCGCTATTCCTGAGTATACAGAGGAACTGCCCAATTGGTAAGTTTTCTCTCAGGGCGCGCGGATGCGCGCTGTCAAAGTGTAACAGACTATTTCTATCCGTTGGTTTAGTGTAAAGTGAGCTGACCAGCCTGCTACCCTTTGCATTGAGTTTCACATCTAGGAACGAGACCTGTTCACTGCTAAAACCTATTTTGAATCGTAAGTGTGGGTTCAGCTGGTTCATCCACCCTAGAAAGTTGTCCAAAATGGTTTGGTCGCCTTCCCAGAAAACAAGGATATCATCGATGTATCTGAACCACTTACAGATGTTATTGGAGTTATGTAGTAGTAGAGCCTCTACATCTCAAGGAAATTTTAAGGACACGTCTCTGCCTCCTCTAAGATCTGGGAAAAGATCGAACCCACGGACTGAATCTGAAAAAAGAAGCACAAAGACAATTATATGAAATTAGCACTGCATCCGGCAGCCTGTCCTTATGTTGTAATATTATCCAATGTTCCCAGTCTACCCTGTACCAAAAAGAGTCCAAAGAACAATTGATGTTTAAAGCAAGTCACTGGCTTGACAAATATACTGGGGGTAAAGGGGGCGACATTGTCACATATCTTAATGGCCAGAAGAGTAGGCTGGGTAGGGGATTCAGAAAAATGCTTCAAGGGTGACTGTGTGGTGGGTAATTTTAACTCTCCCCATATGGTTCATAACTTATTACAACGGCTCCTAACAGCTCCAACTCCGCCTGCCCAGATATTCACACTACCACTGGTGTATTTCTACAGACTCAACACCCTTACATTGCGAGGCCGACAACCACCTGCCCCGGACTGTGCCTCTTTCCCAATATTTAACCATCCACAGTATTCCTTGGGACTTTCCCCTGTGTCCTCTCCCACACACAATCAATGTGTTATCAGATTTGGAGGATTGTGATTGACATAGTTTGAACAGGAGATTACTCACTCCTGTTAAAAAACCATCTACACGGGATTCTCAAGCTAATATGTCTGTACCCACTATATATGACCAGGCAAAATCCATCACACTTATGTCATGGAACATTGCTGGCCTGGGTAGTAAATTGTCAAACCCAGACTGGATAAATATTGTCGTTATGTATGACCTAATCTGTTTTCAGGAAACTTGGGAAACCGGGCCAATTAACATACATGGTTATCGCTCTTATTATACTGCTGCCCTTCCATCAAGATCAGGTGGAGCCAGGGGAGGGATCTTAACTCTACGTAGAAACACATTACGTCTGGAAGTCATGTCATATAATAATGTCTCTCCTTTTAATCATTTGTTGCTCTTAAAAGACCCAGATGAGGACACTATTCTTTTAGTTAATTTTTATTATAACAATTTTACATGGGATTTGAAAAAGGTTGTAGACCAGCTGGAGGATGATATTATTAATTGCCTTAGTACCTCAAAACATACCCCAAATATTTTGTGTTGGGAGATTTTAATGTACACTGCTGTCATTTTTCTAATTCAACAGCATGTGGTTTCAATGATGATGAGGGTGACCCCTTACATAAGTTTAATCATAACCACTATGGGGAAGCACTAAATAGATTACTAGTGATTATTAATTTAGAAATTTGGAGCCCGACTGATATTTCATCTGGAATGCTGCAAAAAACATTTGGCATTCCACATCAGGGTACAATAATTGATTATATAATTATAGCCGAACCCCTTAAAAAACTCATTTCTAGCTGTGAGGTTAAGTACCTAAATTTTAGTGATCACACTGCAATTACTGCCGAATTGAATTGGGCAGGAACACATGTGAGGCGGCAGCAAATCACTTTAAACCAACGATAACTATAACAAATGGGATTACCCTAAAATGGGCCATGATAAATAAATCAATTTTTGTCCAGAATATAATTGCAAAAAATCAAAATAACATTACAACGTGCTTAGAAACAACATCAAGCCCAACACAGGTAATCATGGCTTTTGATTCCATACTTTCAGAGATCAAATCCCAGCTATTTAGAAAAAAAGTGAGCCCTAAAACAGTTGGGCCGGGATGGTTTGACTAATACTGCACTAAGGGGCTCATTAGGATGGCGGACGGACTGGAGTCCGTCCGCCATCCTGGTATAAACCGGGACCATCCACCATACATGCAGCGGTCCCGCATACCGGATCAGGATGCAACTGCCACCGTGGCAGTCGGATCCTGCATCTTAACATTGCGGCGGTTGCTGCTGACAGCATGCCATGTTGTGCATTTCACAGCACTACGTGGCAGGCACCAAACGGTGCCTACCACGTAGTGCTGTGAGAAAGTGTACCCTGGCCTCCCCCAACACAAGGGGGGTCCGCAACGGGCCCCCAAAGCCAATCCCCGCCAGCCTTCATCGGAATTTGGCTATTTGACCGCTCCGCCAGGCAATCTGGAGGATTGCCTGTGGCGGTTCCGTGGCGGGCGGTCTTTGCGATAGCCACGGTCGTGGTGAGATTCCCCCCGCCATCCTAATTTAACGGGGGGAAAGTTGCGGTCAGCGTACGGAAGGACTGCCACCGCATGGCTGGCGGTGGCAGTCCTTCCACCATCATAATCGACCCCTAAGTCCCTAAGAGCCCTGCATCAGGTCCTTGGGTTAAATACCAGAGATATGGCCCTAGTAAAAACATGCAGTTTCCAATATAATGAGGCCAGGAAGATCAGAATGAAATCCCTAAAGGAAGAAGCATGGGAACAACTCCATCTAGCTGCCACTTCCAAAAATCCTAGGGATTTCTGGAGTATTATTAACGCCCCTTTCCTCAAACCAGCATCAGCATTAACATTGGACGGTCACATAGACGAGTAATCATGGGTCACATGTTTTTCCAGTATATTTGATCCTAATATGGAGGGGGCGAAACTGCAGTTTTTACCTATGTGTGACCCTAGTACTTCTCCCCTGATCTTTGATCATCAGGAGATAAGAGAAGCCATTATGCAGTGCTCTGGCAACAAAGCGCCTGGACCGGATTGTACCCCTATAGATTTCTTCATTGATCAGCAGGACTTATGGGGTCCTGTGCTGACAAATGTCTTTCATGTAATATCTAAGGTGGCCCACCAGACTCATGGAAGAAGTCTATCTTAGTTCCAATCTACAAGAAAGGGGACAAAGCAGAGGCCAAAAACTATAGGCCAATATCGTTGCTAGATAGCACAGCAAAACTAATGGGAAGGGTCTTTTTAAACAGACTAGAGGAGTGGGCAGCCAATAATAAGGTCTTAATTCCGGTCCAATATGGCTTCAAAAAGGGAGTGGGCTCTCAGGACCAGTGTCTTAATTTAAGCCTATTAATCGCCAAGTACTCTCAAGTAAAATCTGATAGATTATACTTGGCATTTATGGACTTGTCTGCAGCATTTGACTGCGTGGCACATCAACATCTTTGGAGGATAATGGAAGAAATGGGCATAGAGGAGTGTATTTGATCTTTTATTAGGCAGCTCTACTCATCAGCCATGGCCTACGTCAGATACGGGAGGGATGGGGAATGCACCAGGACATTTCCAGTTAATAGGGGGGTCCGGCAGGGTTGTGTGCTCGCCCCATTACTTTTCTCTATTTACACCAATGGGGTGGAATCTGCCCTACTGTACTCAATACCAGACGTTCCTAAAATTAACAACGTTTGCACCCCAATTCTCCTGTATGCTGATGACTCAGTGCTTATTGCCCGCACGGGCCTTGCCCTTCATAAGTTACTAGACGTCTATGTAACTTATATGCAAAAACTAGGACTAAAAACTAATGAGGCCAAGTCATTAATTTTAATTACTGGCCGCAAAAACAGGAAGGTTCCAAACTTCCATATATCTGGCCAGAAAATATCCCATTCTGATACCTTCTCCTATTTAGGTGTAACGTTTGATAGGCAACTTTCATGGATAAATATGCTTGCTACTAGGGGTTTATCACTAGAGAGAACCATTATTGCTTTCCACTCATTTATTAAAAAATTGGTGGTAAAACCCACTAACATGGCAAAAAAGGTTTACGCAGCAAAATCAGTGACGGTAGCAACTTACGGGGCAGGCATTTGGGGATATATCAACCCCTCTGCCT
The DNA here is from genome assembly GCF_964204655.1 of Triturus cristatus. Classification (NCBI taxonomy): domain Eukaryota; kingdom Metazoa; phylum Chordata; class Amphibia; order Caudata; family Salamandridae; genus Triturus; species Triturus cristatus. The sequence continues at coordinate 329,108,223 of NC_140580.1, forward strand.
TACAGACCATAGAGGACACATTTTGGTAAAAACTAGTGAGCCTCCCAGTAAGCTGCTCCAATTGTATTGCCCATGCAGAATTGGATGTTCCATATCTGACCGACACAATTGCCTTGGCCCCAATAATGTTGTGGCATTCTATATGGAGAAGGGAATCTATCCATATCACCCAAAAGCTAATTGAAGACTGCCTATCCCTGGAAAATGCCCATAATATTCCATGGATCTCCTATATTAAATCTACTCTTGCCTCCTTAGGTTTAGAACACTTATTTGCTGTCCCGAGGGACTGTTTGAAGTTCTCTAAAAGGGAGATAAAATCACGTTTTCTGAAATTAAGGGCTGAAGTAAGATTGAAAGCAAACTGTATAAAAGTATCGGTCAAAGCATATTTAGAAAGCCCAATGTTACAGGAAGGGCCAACAGCCTACATTTTTACTGTGAAAAATTCAGGTCACGGATTTTTTCTAATTAGGTTTCATTTTAATTTTATTCCATGTATGTTGGCCCATCCAGCTGGAATTTATTCCATAAATGAATTACCATCCTGTCCATGCGATGGTGTTTCTGCACGATCAAATCTACAGATTCTCTTTTTTTTGCAAATTTTATGCAGAACCACGTAAAAGATTTATTCTGCCCTTGATGCGTAAATACTGTTTTAAACAATGTCCTATGGTTTGTATTTCCGTGGCGTCCTTTTTAATCCATTCACGAAAAATTAGGAGATTGCACAATAACTGAGAATTAATTTTAAACTGATCCTATCAGCTGGCTTTTATAAATTGTTCTCTAATGGTGTTTGTTATGATGCAATTATCTTTTTATCCCTCTATGTATATAATTTGCTTTTTTGTATAGATGTTTTTAAACTGTATCTTCTTTTATACTTTTATGATCTTATACTATAAGTATTGAATAAAGTAAATTGACTGACTGACTGAGTACTTGCTTTCTGGGAACTCTTATTTCCTTTTGTGTGAGGCACCCCACAAGAGTACGTGTTTTTTCAATTATTTCTCTTGTTTGCAGGAAGCAGTAAACGTGCTGTGTTTCTTTGAAATGGCTTCCTGCCTCCTATCTTTCTGCTTGTCTGAATCTAGTTATTTCTGCCACTACCAGATCATCAATCTTGCATGTCTGTCAGGAACAATGTTTTTTTTTTAATCTTTATTTTTCATTTTCATATAAAACAACTTTGCAGCAGAAATAACAATAATCACAGTACTCACCAGGTAGGTAAATGAACAGTGCCCATAATGCAATTGTCAGTCTCATTCTGTTCCCAAGGAAAGAAAAACAAGCTCACATCCTAGCCACTCAGAAGCCTACCCACACCTTACTCGGTGGCCCCATCCAGCAAAGGGCTAATGTTCGTAGCCATCGCTATCATCACTTCCTAAATCAGTATCCAGGGCCAAGAACCTTTCGCCCAGATCCCGCCACAGAAGGATATCATCTCCTGCCTTATAATCCCTCCTGCTAAGTTTCATATGAATTTCTTCTGCTATCATCCATTCCCCCACATCTTTATGCCGATATTCTTTCTCAGGAATGCACCGACCGATCCAGCTGATGGCCATCCTACACCTAGCAAAAACCATCGCCAGCTGCAAGAAGTTATGTGCCATCTTGCGACTTTTAGGCCTTCTAATATCCCCCAATAAACAGCATTGCGGTGTTACCACAGCCTGTAATGAAGTAACCCCAGTGAGTTCACCCACCGCCCGCACCCAAAAATCCTTTACTGCATGACAGTCCCAGGCCAGATGCAGGAAGTCAGATCCCTGAGATCCACAACGGAGCAGAGATCAGACCGAGTCTGAGATATCCTCCGAAGAGTCATGGGAGTCAGGCAAGTGTGATGCAAAAAGTTGTAATAGATCAATTTGACGTGGGCGTTACTTGATATAGACTGCGTGAGCGCGCAAACGTGTGCTCAGTCCCCATCCTCCATGGGTGCCCCCAGATCCTTTTCCCATGCTTCCCAGCATGCAACCGGCTGGCCACTGCATACGCTCTTAAAGCTTTATATGGCAAGGATATTAGATGCCTACCCAGCCCACAGGACCGTAAGATCCCCAGAGTGTCAGACGCCACCGGCGCTGCTGGAAAGGTGGCCCAGGTCTGCCTGACCAACTCTGACAATCTGGGGAAGTGCAGAAAGTGACCAAGCCCCAGTGCAAACTCTGCCCTCCATCCTCAAATGAGATAAAGTGCTCATTTGGGTATATATCCTCTAACAGCCCACAGCCAGAAAGGACATATTTTCAGCCATCTGTCAGATCGATGCTGGTATCCACACCGGCAACTCATGGGGAAAGGGGGCGCGCCTCAACACCACAGTGTTAAGTCTTTGCCAGATTCTTGCGGTCTGCCTTACTACGAACGTTGCTATATCGGGGGGCCCCTGCTCACTCCATAAACATTGCTGAAAGCTGCCCAATATCAACTATCGCCACCAACATACGTTTCTCACAGCTGTCTAGAGTCTCCAGTCAGCACGCACCATGCTGCATGTGCACGGGATATAACGATACAAAATGCCGTATGTCACCCAACTTTATGCCTCAGTCCCGCAGCTCCTGCCTAGCTCACACTGCCATGGGCTCCATCACAAGCGCGAAAAGGAGCAGGGACAAAGGGGAACCCTGTCTCTTACCCCTGCCCAAAACCCAGCTCTCCAACACATACTGTCCCACTTGCACACTGGCACTAGGCTCAGTATAAAGGAACCAAATCCAGCACTGAGCCTGGCGACTGAAGCCCGTGACCTGCAGAACCTCAAACAGATAACCCGAATCAAGAGGGTCAATGGCCTTTTCCAGGTCAACCGTGACCAAGGCCATTTCATCCCTACAATGCTCAACCTCATGCATTACATGCGAAAAACTCCTGAGATTCATCCAGGTGTTACGACCCAGGATAAACCTGCATTGGTCGTCGTGAACCAGGCTGGCCATAATGGGGTTCAAGTGGTTGGCCAACAGCGTGCACAGGACCTTCATGGTGGAATTAATCATAGTAAGCTGTCTATATTCCACAGGATCAGTCTTATCCCCTCCTGGTTTAAGTAACAATCAGATGTCCCCCACTCTGATGGGTGGAAGTAACCCTGTCTCCTGCGCCTCAAGGAAAACCTCAAGCAGGCCCTGCATGACCACAGCAGAGAACTTCTGAAAAAAAACTCCACCAGGAACCCGTCCCCTCCTAGAGACATGACCCAAGGCAACATACGCAAGGCCGCACACAATTCCTCAAGCTCAGCGGCAGAACCTAGATCTTCAGCTGTGGACTCCTCAAGTCTTGGAAGACCCAGACCTTCCAAGAAAAATGTATAATGGTCCAGAGCTACCCGGGGTCTTCCCTGTACTTGTGCTCAAGATGTCCCTGAAATGCGGACCAATGCCCACCCTAGGAGTCACACTTGCACCGTCTGGGGTCACCAGTTGAGTTGTTGGGGATGATGCATGCTCCCTGTGCGGGATCCAAGCTACCAGCCTGCTGACTTGCCTCTGTCCCTGTGCAGTTGTTGTCTGTATTGTCTCAAAGTATATTTATCCCGTCTGTCCCATATATCTGCTATGTGCCTTTCCACTTCTGTTTCCTATGTATTTGGGATCTGTCCAGTACCTCGCCTGCAGCACGGCTAGATCAGTTTCCTCTGTCTGTAGCTCAGCCTGAAGTTGCTGCCGTACATCACAGGTTAGACCCATACATGTCCCTTGCTGCACAGCTTTCAGCGCCTCCAATTCTGTTGCTCTATGTGCCATTGTGCCCCAGTTAATGTCCATATAATCCTGCAGGTATTGGGACAGCGCTTTCCTCCCCACCAGGTCTGCGAATATCTACGCCGGTATTCTCCAATGCCACTCGCCTCTGTGCCAGTCCCCCCACTCCAAGATGCAGCAGAACGGCAGATGATCCAAAAGCAACCTAGCCAGGTTAGTTACACCCATGCCTTCTGCCACCAGAAGTCCTCCCACTAGAATCCTATCCATCCAGCTGTGTGTGTTATGGGTCAGGGAGTAGCACATATAAGCCCGCTGCGTGAGATGGAGTGTATGTCATATGTCCACAAGACCCAGATTGTCCATAACTCCTCTAAGCATTTCGGTCATGAGGGGTTTTGTGCCCTCCCTGAGAGGTACGCATTCTAGACCCCTGTCACGTACACAGTTAAATCTCCCGAACCAGAAAACGGGCATGTCCACCTCCTGCCCCACCAAAAACGTGGGTCATCTGCATTCGGGGCATACGTACTAAGCATGGATATGTTCTTCCTGTCCAGTGCCCAATGCGGGATCACATACCAGCCCTTTACATCAGCTTCAACATATATCAAGGAGAATGAAGAAGTGCCCAGGCCACCCAGATGAGTACCCCCCTAGCGCACGTAGAAAAGGAGGAATGGAAAATCTTACCTCTCCATTTCCGCCAGTCGCCCAGCCCCAGCGTCATCAGATGTGTTTCTTGCAAAGAGGCTATACTAATCCCATGACAGTTCAGGAAGGTTAGCACCCTGTATCTTTTCATGTAGGAGACTAAGCCTCTGACATTCCAGGTCAGACGCCTAAAATCACCCCCCATCATCAGGACATTTTGGCACCCTCCAACCCCCCAGCGTACTGCGTTCAATTGCCACCACTGCACAAACATGAACAAAGAAGCCCCCCACCCTCAGACAAACATTGTGCAACATAACGACTATAGATGCCCACCTATTTTAGGTGCCAAGACCTGCATAGCATCCCCGCCCGTCCAACAGGAACAGACCTCACAACATTGCTCGTGTCTCCCGGATCCCAAAGGTGATCCAGACCCCGCCTCAATGGCTACGGCCCAGAATCAGCTGCCCCAGGTAATAGACCAGCCTGGGCCCCATCCAAGACAAGCACAACCGGCCAACCCATTTGTAGGAAGGTGTCCCAAAGACGAATTCCCTTTGGGCATTGCAAGTAATTACAGACTCTGGATTGTAGTTGAAGATCGACTTTATTGCAGGAGAAATGTTCTCTTCAAAAGCCAGTTACCGAATGAACATACAGTTGGTTGTAGACCCTATCTTCACCCACCCGACATTTCTAATCATAACATTCTCCCCCACGAGAGCAGAACAACCACAATGACATTATGAATGACCATGAGCGCAACACACCGCGTTGCGCTAATGCTCACCAACAGCACGAGACGAGGACACACGAGGTAGATAATGCTCGTGTGCACTCAACACACCTTCACCCTTAAAAAAACCACACAAAAAAACAAGGAAACCAAGAAAAGGAAGAGAGAGAGAAATACATAATAGGGAATAACAACATCATGTATATAAAACAAAATATATTCTAACACATGACATAATCCTGGAATCTGGCAGGAGGGTGACGAGAACGCATGCACCTAGGAGGACCACAAGTATTCCTTGCAGAACACGTGTCCAAAACTTTGGTGCAGTCTTGTTCCTTAATGTCAAGAAACACATTTCTTTCATGATGATCATCGATGACTGTCCCTCCTTTGAACAAAGAGATTCTGTTTAGATTCCATACACTTCCTCCATCCACTATTACAGCATTTTAATAAACTTCAATGACTATTTTGGGAGTTGACCACATAGGAAAACCTTTGCCCACCACATTTTTCCTCTTGATGCACACCATAGATCAAACCTCAACCACCTGTTTGCTAACAGACCCTTGCTTCTTTTTCATATCTTGCTTCATCTTTTCTTTATATTCCTCAACCCTGCACCGAACCTTTTCATAATCAACATCAGTAAAGTCACTTAGCTTGCTCTGCTTCTTCTTCAGCCACAAAGGAACTAGCTTGGTATTGGGTGTGCGTCCCCTCAGTAATTCAAAAGGACTGACTAAAGTCACAGAATTAGGAGAAGTTCTATATGCCAATAACATAGACTAAAGCATTTCTCCAATTTAAACCACTCTTCACTGATAATTGAATAGCCTCCTTTATAAAACGGTCAAACCTTTCAACTTGACAGCTTGCCTCTGGGTGGAATACTGCAATTTTCTTATGCATAATTCCACATGTCTGAAAAAAAAACTCTATCTTGCTACTAACGAATTGAGGCCTATTGTCAGAAATGATTTCTTGGGGAATACCTTCCCTACAAAAACTTCATCTAAACATTCTATTACTTTTTCTGAGGTGACATCCTTTACCATCTTGACTTTGGACCACTTAGAAAAGTAATTAATTAGAACAATCCCAAAAGCTTCTTGTCGAGGCAAGACAGAAAATGGTCCAATAATATCCAGACCCAAATTTCTCCAAGGAGCATCGGGAAATTCCATAGAGCGTAGAGCGACAGCTGATTTGTCACTAGAGGCACATTCGGTACAATTCCTAACAAAATGTTCTACAGACACATCAATGCCTGGCCACCAAGAGGATTCTCTAACGCGTCTCCTTGTACTTGATATCCCCAAATGTCCTTCACGGGCTATCACTACAATATCTTCCTTAAATTGTAAGGGGGACGACATTTATCACCTCTTAGGACAATACCATTTTCAACAGACAATTCCTCATTAACTTTGAAATAACTCGTCAATTTACCCGACAATTTCCTTTCCTCAGGCCACTCTTGAGAAATGTGATGCATCACTTTTTTCAATTCCTCATCCTTACTCATTTCACTTAACCACACATCCTCTTGAACAATGGTTTGTTCACCACAAACTAAATTAACATCATGGAGAGTAAACGCTACCTCACAATCTTCATTTTCCATTCCCTGCATGTCAGGAGTGGAGGGGGGAATCTAGACATGCAATCAGCATGTACATTAGACTTACCTTGCACATATTCTAATTGAAACTGGAAACTCTGAAAACTAGATGCTAATCTAGCCAATCTTGCAGACATAGTACGACCACCGTCTGGTGCCATCATAAAAATGAGGGGCTTATGGTCAGTCTTGGTAATGAATTTAGTGCCCCATAAAAATGTTCTAAAATGTTCGGCACCCCAAACACAAGCTAAGAGTTCCCTCTCTATCACAGAGTAGTGTTTCTCTGAATCACGTTGAGCTCTTGATGCATAGGCTACAATCCATTCCTTTCAACCATTTCTTTGCATCAACACACCCCCTAGACCAGAACTGCTGGCATCCACCATAATTATACATTATTTCCAATTACAAATGGTTTCAGACAAGGTGCATTTACTACAAAATCCTTCAAAGTATCGAAAGCAGAATACATTTCCTTTGTCCATACAAACTTTACAATTTTTTTTAGTAGGCATCTAAATGGGTCAACTTTGGATGCATAGTTGGGGATGAACTTTGCATAGAACTCGGTGAGACCAAGGAAAGCCACAAGTTGTGTTTTGGATGAGGAAATTTCAGCATTAGTGATAATCTCCACATGGTTACGTTTGGGTTTAATACCAACACTACTGATAGTATGTCCTAAATATTCCACCTGAGATGCTTTAAATCTGCACTTAACAGCACGAAGGGTGAGGCCTTTGCTTGACAATGCAGAGAGTACATTGTTTAAATTTTGATCATGCTCCTCAGCATTTTTACCGTACACAAGAATATCATCTTGGAAGGCTATTGCACCTGATAGACCTTTCAGTGTTTCTTTCATCAATCTTTGGAAAACTGAAGCAGCACTGGCAAGGCCAAATGGCATGTGACAATACCTAAACAAACCTTCAGGAGTTATGAATGCATTGAGATTTTTTGATTCGTCATCCAAAACTACCTGATGGTAGGCACTGGTTAGGTCAATACAGGAAAATACTTGCACACCAGCTAACGTAGAAACCATCTCATGTAGTATGGGAAGGGGTAGGCATCTATGCAAAGGGCTTTGTTCAAACTGCGTAAGTCCACACATAATCTAAGTTCCTCTGTGAGTTTAACTGAAATCACAATCGGAGAAACCCATGGAGATGATTCAATGGGTTCAATTATCTTTTTAGTGCATAAATCTTTTAAGATGTCCTTGAGCGTGGATCTGTAGGAGGGGTAACATTTCTTACCTTGTGATGAACAGGAATAACGTTGTCACAAAGCTTGATGCAATGCTTAAATCCTTGGTACTCTCCCAATTTGTTGTTAAAAACATTTGGAAATTTGTTTAAGTCTGAGACAAACTTAGAATTGTTAGTATCTAAAAAATTTGAGAGCTCGATCACATAAACCGGTGGATCAGCTCTAGGATTGAGTTTAATCTCCATTTGTTCTTGATGTGGCCAACCCAAAAGTGATTGCCCAGATGTTGCCACATATATTATTCCGTATGTACTGCGCCCCGAAAATTCTAAGTTGGGCCAAAAGTATCCAACCAAATCAATTTTATGTCCTGTGTACCCACAAGGTGCTACATCGGGAGCAAACAATTTCTTGTTAGGCCAATTATCCTTTACAATATTTTGTGCAATGATAGAATACCATGCACAAGAATCAACAAGGAATTGTACTTCAACACCATCAACAGCAATGGTGCAAGAGGGAAACTTGCTGACTCCTTCGCTCCCACAAATATTAATGACAGTGTTGATATCATTTTCATAGTCATCACAAAAACTTTCACATTCATTATAACCTTGGATCATATTTACTCTTTTGGGCATATAGCTACATACTTTATTGAAGTGTCCCTTCTTGCCACACTTAGAACAAATCTTGTCACTAGCAGGGCATAATTTTGAGTTACCAAGGTGCCCAGTACTCCCACATCTATAGCAAGAGAATATATACTTTCTGTAATCCATCCTTGTACCTTTATATCTCCCATCAGGTTTTTGAAAACTCACATTTTTTTGTAAATTAGTTTTCTTGCTTTTGTCAGCATCCTTTCGAAATACTAAACACCTCACTTTTTTCGTTACCTCTAATTTCCTTGACAAAAGTTTCTGAATGCTCAATAGATTTTGTAATGTCAATAGCAGCATTTAAAGACATAGCAGATGTGGTCCACAAACTTTCTTGGACTTTTTAGTTATTAGTTCTCATCAGAATCTGATCTCTAAGCAACTGTTCGTACAAAATATACGCTCAAAATCACAAGTTACTTCGAGATACCTAGGCGCTGAAACAAAATCTTCAATGGTTTCCTCAGGTTGTTGTTTCCTAGAATAGAAAATTAACCTTTCCATGACCAAATTTTTCTTTTTTCCATAGCTTAAATTAAGTTGCATAGACGCATACTGGTATACATTGATATTGCCAGGATTAATAAGAGCAGGTACGTTTTTGAATTCCTTTAGACCAATACCACCTAAGCAATGTTTTAACAAAGCCAATTCTAATCCTTCTAAAACCTCAAAATAAGCTAGAAACACCGATTCCCATATCTCCCAATCCATCAATCATAACTTTCTCCCCCACGAGAGCAGAACAACCAAAAGGACATTTTGATTGACCATATGCGCAACACACCGTGTCGCGCTCATGCTCACTGTTAGACTTGGGGGTCTCTAGTTGGCACAGGTATGCACTTGTGACAAATAGGGACCCTCTCCTCTAGTCAGGGTATGAGGGGTACACTCCTAAAATAACCCCTGCTCACCCCCTTGGTAGCTTGGCACGAGCGGACAGGCTTATCTCAGAGGCAGTGTGTAAAGCCTTTGTGAACACATACAGTACTCAAGTGACAACACTACAGATGGACACCACACAGGTTTTATATAAAAAAATAAGTATTCTTTATATAGATTTACCACCAGGCCATAAACGACAAAAATCCACAATACTGTTACTTTAAGATGGTAGAATTTAGCTTAGTTCTCTGTAGTTCTTAAAGGCGACACGCAGGGCAACGAAAGTGTTGAAACGATGTTGATGCGTTGAAGATTTTGGTGCAAAGAAATAAAGATGTGAAGATCTTCCATATGCGGCACGCTTCTCCGATGTTGCGAGAAGACTTGATTCGATGCGTCAGCTGCAGCGGCGACACCCCTTTACGCGATGCGACGACAGCGGCTTTGGCGGCGACACTCTTCTCCGACGTTGCGAGACGCTTCCGCTCGATGCGACAACTGCAGCGGCGACACCCTTTACGCGATGCAACAACAACAGCTCCGACTGCGGCACACTTCTCCGTGGATGCGAGGCGTTTTTCTTGATGCGGTGCAATGCGACAGCTACAGCGGTGTCATCCAAGATGCGACAGCAGCGGTTGCGACGGTGACACGCTTCTTCCTCGATGCGAGACTCTTCTCTTGATGCGGTGCAATGCGTCAGCTACGATGGCTGCGATGGCAACACGCTTCTCGGCGTTGCGAGACGCTTCCGCTTGATGCAACAACTGCAGCGGCTACACCCTTTACGCGATGCTACAACAGCTCCAACGGCGGCACGCTTCTCCTTCTTGAGTCCCGCTTCCAGCTCCTTGTGACACGCAGTCCCTCAGAAGGCCCCAAAAAAGCAGCAGACACTTCCAAAGAACTCTGGGGAGCTGGTGGTTGAAGTCTGTTGGCCCTGAGACTTCAGCAGGAGGCAAGCTCTTTTCCTAGCCCTTCGAGATCCTTCAAAAGTTGAGCAAAAGTACACACACAGTTCCTTTTTCCTCCCTTTGGCAGTAGGCAACCACTGCAGGCCAATCGCCCAGTTTCAGGGATAGTTTCTCCTCAGCTTCTTCATGGTTCCTCTTCTCAGCAGAGTTTTCTTCTTGTTTCCCAAAGTGATCTAAATTCTTGGGATCAGGGTCCCAATACTTATACCCCAAAATCCTTTGTCCTCTGAGGCAGAGGGGCCTTTGCCTTGTTCAAACCGCTTCTGGTCAGTCCTGGAGCACTTTGTTTACCTGACTCCTCCTTTCCTTTCAGAGTGCAGGGTAGAGACATCAGACGCACCACAGGAGGTGGAGCCGGCATTGTGGAGGGAAGGCACAGCCCTATTCCGGTCCCAGGTGCAGCTCCTCCCTCCCATCTAGATGCAGATCTCTCTATTCACCACTGGGCCACCTCACTCTGTCTCCTGGAATTCCCCAGCCCTGTCACTCAAACTCCAGACAAGGAATACACAGCCTAGCAGAGGCAGGTTTGAATGGTTAGACAAGAAAATACCTACTATCTAAAAGTGGTATTTTCAAACACAGAATGTTAAAACCAACTTTACTTAAAGATGTATTTTATCATTCTGAGTTCAGGCATACTAAATTCGAATTTCTACCATGTTCCCTGAGTCAGTTAGGATTATAAGATGCAATAATCAATCTCCCCATTCTGGCCTATGGAGAACAGGTAGCCTTGCAATAGTGAAAAACGAAAATGGCTGTAATTCACTATTAGAACATGCCACACACACCAGGGCATGTCCTACCTTATCCTTACAATGCACCTTGCCCTTGGGCCTACCATAGGGGTGTCTGATATGAAGAAAAGGGAAGGTTTAGGGACTGGCAAGTGGGTGCACTTGCCCAGTCAACATGACAGTACCAGACTGCACGCAGGCTCCGCAATGGCAGACCTTAGACACACTTTTACAGGCTGCTTCTGTGGGTGGCACAACCAGTGCTGCAAGCCCACCAGCAGCGTTTAGATTTACAAGCCCTGGGCACTCCTGGTGCACTGTACTAGGGTCTGACAGGTAAACAAAACCAACCAATCATGGAATCACAAATTCATACATTAATTTACAACAGGGAGATCATATGCACTTTAGCACTGGTCAGCAGTGGTAAAGTGCCCAGAGTCATAAAACAGCCAACAACATGTCAGAAAAAATATAGGAGGAAGGCAAAAAGTTCAGGGATGACCCTGCAAAAAGGGCCAAGTCCAACACAACCCCCTTCCAGCCAAAACGCAGGGTAGACCATTCACTACCTTGATGGGCTTCCCTGCTTTGGGCAATAGAACCTGGACCTGGCCCGCAACTGCAGGGGCATATTCCAGTTCTACGCCAATCTGAACCCATTTCAATTCCTCTGTCCATACTCTCAGGGCCCACCAAGCTAATCCATGGGGAACTCTTCTCCTCACTTGTGGACACCACCTGCGCAGCATCTAACCTTAACTTGCTCACAGGTGTGTCCAAACAGACAGACAGCAAGCCACAGTGGCCACGGACAGTGGTCAGGGATGAGACCCAGGCCTTTTGCCTCTCAGGGCTCTCAAACCCCTGTGGCGACAGAGAGCGGGGGCAATAGTCCCAGGTGCTTAGCACCCTTTGTCCACTCTCCCTCCTGTCAGGTCAGGTATGACATCCTGGCACTGACCCACCAGCCCCGGGCCTGTACCCGACGGCTGGACAGGAGACTGGGGTGGCCGTTCCCACACCCGGTCCTCCTCCTCCTTGTTGGGGCTCTGTACCCTCCCACCTGGAGTGGTACCCCCTTTCAGAATTGCCAGGGCACCTGTGGCAGGTGTCCTGCGCAATTCCCCCACCAGTTCAGGGGTTCTATCCTGCAACTGGGCGTCCAGGTCAGGGGGGACACCCTGAACCTGGCCCTCCAACCTAGGGCCTAAACCCTCAGGCTGCACCGGAGTCAGAGGCGAGGACTCCCTCCCTCTGCACCCCCTTCCACAGCGCTGTACCCTCCCAACTGGAGTTGTACACCTATAAGACCAACTGGTCAGGACACTGTTTACAGTTGCCCCTTCCTCCAGGTCAGTCAACACCTGAACCTGGCTTCCCAACCCAGGGACCAACCCCTGCGGTTGAACACTTGCCTGGCAAACCAGGACTTCCTGGGGAGTGCATATACCCTCCCCGAGGGTGACACATAACTCATGTGTCGTGTGACAGTCTGCCTGGTGCAGATCTCCTGACCCCCGTCCATCTGACAGCGCGTGAAGATCCCCCAGGACAGAAGTGGTGTCACCATGGTCACTCCTTGGGGACTCAACCCTTCTGGCTGGCCCCTGACCCACTGGTTCTTCCACTGGGGACTCTTTCCCCCTCTCACCCCTCAATCTGGACTTCTGCACCCTCCACTTAGGAGTGGTACTGCCAGACACCAGAACTGACGGAGGCCTGCTTACAGACACTCCCAGTTCACCAGACATTAGGGGATCCCCCTCAACGGGTGGCCCCTCAGGACAGCCTAGGCTCCCCACCTGAGACTGGGTTTTGGGCACCTTGGGACACGCAGCCCCACACTCACTCCTTCTCCACTGAGACAGGATGTGAGTCCCTACACCCCTCCCACTACAACGGGACCTAGCTGGGCTACTCTGAACCACTTCCACCACTCTGGGTTGGAAGATACCTGAGCCACACCCCTCAGGGTCACTACCCGATGCCTCTCCAGACCCTCTGGAATCCACCAAAAGGTCTGCCTCCAATATGAGCTCCCTGGGGTCAGAGAACTCACTCTCCAACAGGTGTTGGCATAGCTCTGGAAAACAGGGACTTACAATATGCTCTCCTACAATTGGATCACACAGCCCCCCACAAGGGTTAACCAAACTATCCTTCACCTTACCATCCAGTGCCTGGCACACGTACTCCACACCACTCTCCTGAGATTGGCAATACAGTATCTGACTGTCTCTGTCATTCAACCCACACTCTTCTGGGCGGTCTTCACACTCACACACCCGGACTTCAACCATGGGGGAACCCCTCTCCCTGCACCTCTCATCTAGAGTCAGTAGAGTGTCCCTCCCGCCACTAGGACTATGAACCCCTGTGCCAGTTCCCCAATCCATCTCAGGGACACTGCGCACTACTGGAGCTACCTCATATCCGTGTACTTCCTGGTGTATGTTAACCCCCTCCTTCAAGTCAGGCGCCAAATCTCTAGGTGTGTGTACTACTCTCCCAGCACTAGATAACTCAATATTGCTGCCACCATCTGAGCTGGATTCCACCACCAACTTAGCAGAGCTTACTCTCTGAGCTACACACATTTCTTGTTGCTGGGCTGAGACACTCATGGCCTCAAGCCTCTCAAGCTCTAAATCAAGCTCCCTCATTCTCAACTTATGCTCCATTTCCTTTTTCTTTTCTTCTAGGGCCAAATTCCTAATTTGCAATTCAATTTCCAACTGCCCACTTAACTTGAGCTTGGTCAGCCCCATTTCGTGCATCCTACACTCTTTTCTATCTGCCAGCTCCTCTGGAAACAGACTCTTAACAGAAACACTGCTACCGGCAGGGGAAGGGGTTCTCCTTCCTCTTGGGCCCACTGGCCCTTCCAGCTGCTCCTCTGCATTATCATCATCAGTGGCAATCCTTGCTTCTACCCAGGCCCTCAGTGCCTTGTAGAACTCTGGCTTATTTTTGCACCCAGTATTGGAAACATTACATTTCTTGCAGAAGTACTTCAGCTGCTTGACAGTGTAGCATTCCAGTTTCTCTTCTTCCCACTCCCACTCATTATCAACAGAGACTACAGATTCTGCTCTCTCCATCATGATTAAACTTGGCAGTTCTCAAAATTAGAAAGTCCCCAAAAAGAAATCTACCAACAAGCATGTGGTCACCTCTTGGTCTGCACTCACTAGTAGCGTTCACCAATCACTGTAATGAGTCACAAATGCAAGTCCAGAATCCTCACCTCTGACCACCAATGTTAGACTCGGGGGTCTCTAGTTGGCACAGGTATGCACTTGTGACAAATAGGGACCCTCTCCTCCAGTCAGGGTAAGGGGGAACACTCCTAAAATAACCCCTGCTCACCCACTTCTTAGCTTGGCACGAGCAGACAGGCTCATCTCAGAGGCAGTGTGTAAAGCATTTGTGAACACATACAGTAATCAAGTGACAACACTACAGATGGACACCACACAGGTTTTATATCAAAAATAAGTATTCTTTATATAGATTTACCACCAGGCTATAAACGACAAAAATCCACAATACTGTTACTTTAAGATGGTAGAATTTAGCTTAGTTCTCTTTAGTTCTTAAATGCGACACTTTAAGTCGATGTACCTTTTAGATGCGACACGCAGGGCAACGAAAGTGTTGCAACGATGTTGATGCGTTGAAGATTTTGGTGCAAAGAAATCAAGACGTGAAGATCTTCCAGATGCGGCACGCTTCTCCGATAATGCGAGAAGACTTGATTCGATGCGTCAGCTGCAGCGGCGACACCCCTTTACGCGATGCGAAGACAGCGGCTTTGGCGGCGACACTCTTCTCCGGCATTGTGAGACGCTTCCGCTCGATGCGACAACTGCAGCAGCGACACCCTTTACGTGATGCGACGACAACAGCTCCGACTGCGGCACGCTTCTCCGTGGATGCGAGGCGCTTTTCTTGATGCGGTGCAATGCGACAGATACAGCGGTGTCATCCAAGATGCGACAGCAGCGGCCATACGCTTCTTCCTCGATGTGAGACTCTTCTCTTGATGCAGTGCAATGCGTCAGCTACGATGGCTGCGATGGCAACACGCTTCTTCGGCGTTGCGAGACCCTTCTTCGAAGATGCGAGACGCTTCCGCTCAATGCGATCACTGCAGCGGCGACACCCTTTACGCGATGCGACAACAGCTCCAACGGCTGCACGCTTCTCCTTCTTGAGTCCCGCGTCCAGCTCCTTGTGACACGCAGTCCCTCAGAAGGCTCCAAAACAGCAGCAGGCACTTCCAAATAACTCTGGGGAGCTGGTGGTTGAAGTCTGTTGACCCTGAGACTTCAGCAGGAGGCAAGCTCTTTTCCAAGCCCTTGGAGATCCTTCACAAGTTGAGCAAAAGTACACACACAGTTCCCTTTGGCAGTAGACAGCCACTGCAGGCCAATCCCCCAGTTTCAGGGATAGTTTCCCCTCAGCTTCTTCTTGGTTCCTCTTCTCAGCAGAGTTTTCTTCTTGGTTCCCAAAGTGGTCGAATATTCTTGGGATCAGGGTCCCAATACTTATACCCCAAAATCCTTTGTCCTCTGAGGGCAGAGGGGCCTTTGCCTTGTTCAAACCGGTTCTGGTCAGTCCTGGAGCACTTTGTTTACCTGATTCCTTCTTTCCTTTCAGAGTGCAGGGCAGAGACATCAGACACACCACAGGAGGTGGAGCCAGCAATGTGGAGGGAAGGCACAGCCCTATTCCGGTCCCAGGTGCAGCTCCTCCCTCCCATCTAGATGCAGATCTCTCTATTCACCACTGGGCCACCTCACCCTGTCTCCTGGAATTCCCCAGCCCTGTCACTCAAACTCCAGACAAGGAATACACAGCCTAGCAGAGGCAGGTTTGAATGGTTAGACAAGAAAATACCTACTAAAAGTGGTATTTTCAAACACAGAATGTTAAAACCAACTTCACTAAAAGATGTATTTTATCATTCTGAGTTCAGGCATACTAAATTCGAATTTCTACCATGTTCCCTGAGTCAGTTAGGATAATAAGATGTAATAATCAAACTGCCCATTCTGGCCTATGGAGAACAGGTAGCCGTGCAATAGTGAAAAACGAAAATGGCTGTAATTCACTATTAGAACATGCCACACACACCAGGACATGTTCTACCTTATCCTTACAATGCACCCTGCCCTTGGGCCTACCATAGGGGTGTCTGATATGAAGAAAAGGGAAGGTTTAGGGACTGGCAAGTGGGTGCACTTGCCCAGTCAACATGACAGTACCAGACTGCACGCAGGCTCTGCAATGGCAGACCTTAGAAACACTTTTACAGGCTGCTTCTGTGGGTGGCACAACCAGTGCTGCAAGCCCACCAGCAGCATTTGGATTTACAAGCCCTGGGCACTTGTAGTAATCTCCAGCGCAGCAAATTAGATTAAATCCTAGAAAGTAGTTTATTCCAATAAATGAGCACGTCTCACTCGAACAGCTGTCAGGAGGAAACTGACTCGCTGCAGAGCGTACAACATTCCAATACAACTCTAAGATCGAACATAGAATGGAAAACACATTTAAAAGGCTACAGAATGTAAAAGATGCACAGATGCATTTAAAGAGACACGCTTACCAATAATAGTACATACTACAGCACTCCTGGTGCACTGTACTAGGGTCTGACAGGTAAACCAAACCAACCAATCATGGAATCACAAATTCATACATTAATGTACAATAGGGAGTCCAACACTCACCAACAGCACGAAACGAGGACAGGCAAGGTAAATAATGCTTGCGTGCACTCAACACCATTCACAGCAATCTTCAACTCTCAGCCATCCCACGGAAGCATCAATCATCCATGGATGGACGTCAGCAACATACAGCCGTTCCAGCCAGTCATCAGCCAATGGCACCCCCCACAGAGGAAAGAAGCTGACAGCAGCAGCCAATCCAGTTCCGGATCTCCTCAGCATCCATTGTGACAGGCACAAAATCTAGAACAGGGCCCAGCGCCCCAGTTACTGGACTAGTCACAGGAGGAGGAGTCCCATCTCCTAAGGATGCCCCATGGTCTTCCTCACTCTGCATCTGCATGGTTCCATACTCCTGGATTGTCACTCACTGGAAGCGCAGGGGGATCCGCATCCCAGTGGTCCCCCGTTGAGCGGTTTCACCAAGGCCTCAGCCAGGTTGGATCCTAGGCTCCCCAGCATACCCCCACTGGAGTGGAGAACCGCAGTCAAATTGCTGAATTCCAGCCACTCCTAATTGCCCTCTGGGTGGTCTAAGAAGTGTGCTTTCCCCTGCGAGATGACCCTCAGCCTCGAGGGGTACAGGAGCATGTACTTCGGCTGCAGTGCTCTGTAAGACTGTGGCACAGCCACTCACCTGAAGTTCAAGTTGTCTGCAGGAGCAATGAACTGTCCTCTGTCCTCCTATAACACCTCTCGGCACTACTGAAAGCGCTACAGGAGTCCTGGCAGGTGTCCCAAAAGGGAAGGGGAATGGGACGAGAAAAAGAGAGAGAACACTGCTACTCCACACAGCCTGGTCCAGCCCGGCACTCTCTAGGGGATCGGTTTGCAGAGTAGGGTACCCTTTTTGAGGACTTGTGTTTCTCTAGACAATAGGAAATGCAACAGATGAGTACAGAGACACTTCTGGGCCACCCAGGCGCACTCAACACAGAACATTTATTATAAACAAGTTATGTTAATCCCCTGGTTCTCAAGAGGAGCTGAGATACTCTCTTAGCCTTTCTCTGCAGGTTGTTGGATAATACAATCCAAAAAATAGTTCTCTAAAAACAATGCTGCCAAAAAGGAGTCACTGGCTATGATTATGTGTCATCTACAGCCAGGTAAACAAATGGCATCTAGACACGTCGTTTCGTTTGCACAAAACACCCGCAAACAAATATTCACATCTAGGAACAGGCCCAAAGGGCTGCATAAGCCAGTGTCCATACAATATGATGATCCTAGGGATAACAAGATGCTTCCATGCGCAAGGCGCGGTATCAAGTTCACAATATTTGTCTTAATATCAAAGTTCCATGCAAATAGTGTGGAAACAAAACTCTCAGAAGTTGGGAATGAGTTCTTAAATAAAATTATGCCAAGCGCTTGCTGAATGCAAATATGAAATGAGTTCTTAAATAAAATGACTCCAAGCGCTAAGCGTAATACAAATATGAAATTATTTCAAACATAAAATGACTCCAAGTGCTAAGCACAAAACAAATATGTAAATGCCTTAGTCTTGAATCAAAAGTTAAGCCACATACAAGATGGCCAATTCACATGGCAAATATGCAAGAACGAGCCTTCCGATACCAACAGAAAATGTCAGTCACACAGCCTTTCACTTCACATGCAGCCCTAATGCGCACTGCACTTACTGTTCTTTGCTTGCTGCAGTCCTGGACCGGCCTGTGCTTCTGCCCAATAGTGAAGGAAGAAATCCTGAAGCGGTGACAGAAGCAGTCTCCAGCTGAAGTGGGAACCAGGAGGTTAACCCAAGCCCTGACAGGTGCGAGGCTTGGGCTTTTATAGGCAGTTCAGTGGCAGTTCCTCACTGTAAGAAGACGCGGGATTCCAACATGGCGGGCAGCTTGGGCCACATCTTACCCGCAGAGAACGTTCCAGCTCTCTCTGAGTCGGACTTGAAAGGGCCGCTCCTCCCCTGGGAGGGCCCTTCCAGCAGGCGTCAGGACCAGGAAGCGGAGAAGGACGACAGAAGCGAGACGGCGAGCAACAACACACCGGCGGAGGCGGACAGCAGAACAGCAGAGGAGAAGACGGCGGAATCCGAGGACGACGGGACGGAGGAGAACGGAGATGGACAACTGTGTTTATCCGGGCACAACCTCGAGACGCCAACGGAGGAGACGAGGTTGTGCCTCGAGGTTGTGTCCTACTACCCATGCCACAACCCAGGAGACTGGTCGTGGTCCAAGGCAAGTACCGAAAACCTCCCGGGGCTTCTGGCTGAGCTGGTGGGGCCCCGGGCAGTAGCAACACACAAAGAGGTATATTGGTGGAGGAGTGTGCACAGAAAAACGCATGTGGTAGCGAAGGGTGAGAAGAAAGAAACAAAACCCTCACGACCGGTGTGACAGCCACTGCCTCCCACACTACATGGACACCCCGCTTTGCCTGCTGAAGGTGGCACTCTTTTAGAAAGTGTGACAGAGTGACCCGTTTTTTTTTCTAAAACCTTGTTTCTTTGATTTTTTTTTCTCTTTCTTTTATTTATTTTATTTCCTACAACCCGAGACCCCTGGGACATCCTGGAAGAAGAGACACTTCCTGAAGAAAAGGGAGACCAGCCACCTAGAGCCAAGTCCCTGGAGAGACTGAATGGACTTGATTATCCATATTCCTTGTTTCTTTCCCTTGTACTATACCCAATAAAACACTCAACCCAACCCACTACAGTGCGTCCTGTTGGTCCCTCCACTACTACACCCACACATGGCTAGCCACGCCCATAAGCATGCCAGGTGCCTCAACCACTCACATAAGCATTGCAGGTGCACATGTCCAATAATGTGACACTGTTTCTAGCACCCAAAAACAACACGATTTGGAAAAACAAGCACTGGCACCAACAAACACAATAAGAAGAAACAAACATTGACAGTGGCAAGAAACGGAAAAAAAAAAACAACTTAGTGGACATAAACGTGAGCAAGCAGGGACCCCTGAGAGTGTCGACATAACAGACAGGATGGGGAGCTCCTGACAGCTTGCAGCTTTTCGTTTCACTGCCAAGAAGGATTCATGTTGTTAATGCACCTTCTTAGTGTAGCCTGGGTAAATGGCTATTCAACAGTTCTCAAACTGAGGCACTGCTCGTTTCCGGGAGGGACGTAGTATGCAGTCCTTGGCATGATTGTTCAGGATCTTGGTGATAATGGCTCTTGGTAGGGCACCCGGTGGTGGGGGGGCAATAGGGCTCTGTGCGCTCATTCCACCATGAAGAAGTCTGACAGACCTTGTGGCGAAGCTTCCTCCGCACCCAATTTTAAAGGAAGACATCCACCGTGGCTCCCACTGCTCTCTTCAGGAACCCCAGCACACAAATGTTGCTGCTCCAGGAGAGACCCTCCGTATCCTCAACCCAGTGTTCAAGCTCACTGGAGACTGTAGACATTTAAGCCATCTCCAATGCAGGCTTGGGCAGTCGAGTCCTCTCGTTCTCATGCTTCAGATCTCACGGCTCCTGTGTCATGTGCCAGGCAGTCACCAGCCAATAGCATGCTATCCCAGAAGCGCCACTTGGTTCCACAGCAGGCTATGACAGCAAGTCATGTTGACCAAACAAAATGGACAAGTTTTATGACTCAGAGCAAACTTTTTTCGCTATCATTATTGAAAAAACGTGAAAGGAGAGAGAAGCACAACTGCTGTGAATGAAACCCCTCACCCACCTACCTAGTAGGTGGCATGCTTCATCATCAGGGCCCAACTGGATTGTCTAGCACAATCCAGTTGTGCTACAACGCCTGAGATACAGCGGAGCAGGGTTTTGAGCAGTAAGTGGCGTGCTATGTGTGAGGTGTTTAAGAGTTAAAAAAGTCTCTGGGAGATGCCCTATGGAAAAACTTTAATTATAAGGGTCCCAGGACTAATGTAAAAAAGGTTTTGCGGGATAAGTAATTAGGAATGTTATTTTCCTTATATCCCTTATAACTAAGGTCAACTAGTTTCAGCCTTCTCGATGGTTCTAGAGGCTTTCGTCAGGACCAGCAAAAAACTGTTGTGAATGGCCGTAAAAACAAAGTATAGGCCACGTGTGAATATCAGCACACACCCTAAAGTGTGCTGTGAGTGTAGTGATAAGGTACTCACAGTAACTCCGTTTGAGATTACCTGAAAATGAAGAATTAATTTAGATATGGAGAACAGTTGTGAATCATGCATATACACTAAATGCATGCTCCTTTCAACTAAAAGGCTAGTGATCTCGAGCCAAAATGACTTTGTGAATGTGCATGAACACTATAGAGGCTTGCGTGGCTACAATGTGCCCCACGGGATCCGTGAGTGAGTAAATGTCGTAATATTGGGGCACATGGTGCGCATACTCTTTATCCATTATGTGCGTGCCTATAACGCGGTCATACACATATTATTCATATTAGGTTGTGACTATGCAAGTCATGAAGACACTGGTAGCCGAT
This sequence comes from Triturus cristatus, assembly GCF_964204655.1. Lineage (NCBI taxonomy): Eukaryota > Metazoa > Chordata > Amphibia > Caudata > Salamandridae > Triturus > Triturus cristatus. The sequence continues at coordinate 329,129,633 of NC_140580.1, forward strand.
ATGCATAAGTGGCCCAGTACGCGTGCAGTATTGCGATGATGTATTCTTAATATGGACAAGTAACAACCAAAGACTTAATGAATTCCTGAATTGGATTAACACACTTGACCCAAACCTACGATTTACTCACACCATAAGCAATACCAAAATTACCTTTCTAGACCTGGAAATTGAAGCACAAGATGGAATACTGATGACTAAAACTCACTTTAAACCAACAGCGAAAAACTCTCTTCTGCATTTCCAGAGTTTCCACCCTAGGCCTCTAAGGGACAATTTGCCATTCGGTCAATACCTCAGATTGCGCCGAAACTGTAGTGAACTTAAAGATTTCAAAAAACAATCAGAAGAACTTACTACAAAACTCCAACACCGTGGATACCCAAACAAAGTTATCCACAAAGCGCAAAAAAGAGCCCGAAACCAAAATCGTGAAGGTTTACTGGAACCCAAGGTGAACTTGTCAACCACCATACCACTTACGTGTGTAACCACCTTTAATTCCATCTCTAATCAAGTAGCCAAATTGATACAAAACAACTGGAAAATTGTAACTTCAGGCAAACTGCAATGGGAAAAACCTCTATTTTCCTACAAAAGGTCCCATAATCTCAGAGACAGTCTAGTGCCGACCAGGCCAAAAAAGACTCTGAGCATTCCTAGTACAGTTTTGAATGCATGGGGACTACCAGAAGTGACAGGCCACTACCCATGTGGCAACTGCAGCATCTGCCATCTTACCCAATCCACGAAAACACTACAGCTTGAACAGGACAAAATCTGGACAATTATGAAACATACCAACTGTAATTCGGCAAACGTCATCTACCTCATCACATGCCCATGTAAATTGCGATACGTCGGGATGACCACCAGAAAGGTCAAAACCAGAATCTGCGAGCATCGCAGTAACATCCGCTGCAAACGCAGCACGACAAAACTTACAGAACACTATCTAGCCAAGGGGCATACCACCAATGACATGTCGTGGGTCATAATCGAACAACTAGATCCCAATCCAACCGACATCCAGGAACGCCTATTCGAAAAAGAACAACGCTGGGTGTATAGACTTTCAACCCACATCTCAGGACTTAACGATAATGTACCCTGGAACAGTATACATCGTTATTGATGACAGCTAGTGTAAACAATTACTGCTTCTTATCACTCTCTAGTCTGCAATATATGACTTGCTCAGTCTTGTGCAACCACTTGTTGAAACTGTGCAGACTCCTACGCTTTTCACCGTAGCTACCATCTGATCTGCACACAGTACCGCTACACTTAGAACTCATAACGCAGCCCTAAGAGGTAGCTTGAATCCTTTCTTTAACACACAGGCATAGATCGCCTCGTAGGTAACCACACAGACACAGGCCTCTTATTTAAATATTGAGGGGCTCTAAACTCTGTCCCACTAGGTCCCGCATGTAGCCATGAAATAATATTTTTAAAACTGTTCAATTGCACCAAACTTAAACCTAAATTTCTTTATTTGAATTTCGTGGTATATTTGAATCCTTTCTTTAACACACAGACATAGATCGCCTCGTAGGTAACCACACAGACACAGGCCTCTTATTTAAATATTGAGGGGCTCTAAACTCTGTCCCACTAGGTCCCGCATGTAGCCATGAAATAATTCTTTTAAAACTGTTCAATTGCACCAAACTTAAACCTAAATTTCTTTATTTGAATTTCGTGGTATTTTTACTCAGTACTCTGAACAAGGGACATCGAGATCCATTCATTCACATATTTCTTCTATTTCTACTACACATTAGCTACGTCTGCACCATTCGCAGACACAACGTTCTAGTCTTCCCAGCCGCACCGTGCAACTTCCTGTTTGCCGGCTTCTTTAACCACTCCCCATTTGTGTATCGGCGCTGAACAAGCGGACCCGATCGCCGCCCTAGGTACTTCGGACCTGTCCTCCCTTACAAACTGTGAGTACTAGACAAGGACGGGTTTACCTTGGTCCCGGCTAAACCTATATTGTTACGCCGCGCTAATCCATTACGGTAATGCTTATTAACGCTATGCGTTTACAATCTATTCTCCCCGCCATTTCCTCTCCATTAAGGTCAAGCGGAGAATCATACGGCGTTCTAATCCCAGAGGCATAACAACCTCTCTGCTCAAGTGAGACTGTATTTCATGTTGTCTGTCATTTAGCTGTTGTTTGTCTCTCAATTTTAATTATTTGTGTCTGTTTGTTGAACGCCACACACAGTGGACACCCTGTTAAGTTAATATATGCCACCATGTCAACAAACTATCACAATACTGCACGCGTACTGGGCCACTTATGCATATCGGCTACCAGTGTCTTCATGACTTGCATAGTCACAACCTAATATGAATAATATGTGTATGACCGCGTTATAGGCACGCACATAATGGATAAAGAGTATGCGCACCATGTGCCCCAATATTACGACATTTACTCACTCACGGATCCCGTGGGGCACATTGTAGCCACGCAAGCCTCTATAGTGTTCATGCACATTCACAAAGTCATTTTGGCTCGAGATCACTAGCCTTTTAGTTGAAAGGAGCATGCATTTAGTGTATATGCATGATTCACAACTGTTCTCCATATCTAAATTAATTCTTCATTTTCAGGTAATCTCAAACGGAGTTACTGTGAGTACCTTATCACTACACTCACAGCACACTTTAGGGTGTGTGCTGATATTCACACGTGGCCTATACTTTGTTTTTACGGCCATTCACAACAATTTTTTGCTGGTCCTGACGAAAGCCTCTAGAACCATTGAGAAGGCTGAAACTAGTTGACCTTAGTTATAAGGGATATAAGGAAAATAACATTCCTAATTACTTATCCCGCAAAACCTTTTTTACATTAGTCCTGGGACCCTTATAATTAAAGTTTTTCCATAGGGCATCTCCCAGAGACTTTTTTAACTCTTAAACACCTCACACATAGCACGCCACTTACTGCTCAAAACCCTGCTCCGCTGTATCTCAGGCGTTGTAGCACAACTGGATTGTGCTAGACAATCCAGTTGGGCCCCGATGATGAAGCATGCCACCTACTAGGTAGGTGGGTGAGGGGTTTCATTCACAGCAGTTGTGCTTCTCTCTCCTTTCACGTTTTTTCAATAATGATAGCGAAAAAAGTTTGCTCTGAGTCATAAAACTTGTCCATTTTGTTTGGTCATATTGTTTGGGGAAGAGGACAAGTTTTTCTTTTCCTCGCTCTCTTGTTGTTCCCATTTGTCATTACAGCGCACAGCTGTGAGAGCCCAAAAAATTTTTTTACTCTGTTGTTTTACAACCATCTGGTTTCTTATCCATATGACAAGCACAGGCAATAGCTTTGACACACAATGGCTGAAAATGCAGGACTCACGTTCACTGACGAGGATGTCAACAACATCTTAGCAGCTACTCCACTATTAGCTGACTTCAACGTGGCACAAACAATTTCTCAGAGCGCCGATTGGGAAAATCTTTCTGAGAAAAAAAGAACACGCATCAGAACAATATTACACGGGGTAATACTTACTGAATATTTGCGTTCCAACACAGCCCCAAAAGGCCTAATAGTAACCAACGCGCCACGCATCTTTCTAGATGATGCAGCATTCCGCAGAGACTGGGCACAAATTGCATGGCACTGCACAAGAGACTGGATCATTCTGATAATTCAAACAGCAAAAAGACTTTCAGATGCGATCCTTATAGAGATCCAGGCAACTGAACAACACTTCAAAACCACACTAACCTCATATAAGAAAAGACTAGAGGAGGTCAATAAAGAAATAGCAGACTACAAAGAAGAACTAACACAATCCAAGATTCAACAATTTCAAAAGGACTTGAAAAAATTCTCATATGTCAAAACATATCCATATTCAGATGCAGACTACAAAACCCCTACGAGATCTAACCACTCCATATCTTCAGAAGAGGGATCCTCAATACACAGCGGTGGTAGTAATGAGAGCTCAGGATCAGAAAAAGGTTACTACACAAACAGACAACGAGGAAGAGGGAGAGGAAGAAATACACATTGGCAACAACCATGGCCCAACATGCACCCAGGAATGGTACCCAACTATCCGGCTCCTTTCCCTCCTATGACTCAACCAATGTTCTATGGCTGGAACCCACAATTTCAACAACCCCATCCCCAATTTGGCAACCCCAACCAACGGTTTCCTTTTTTAGGATCAGGCCAGAGGGGACGCGGAAGACGCCCACGAGGAGGCCAAGTACACTGGGAAGACAATCAGAACCCGAGTGCCAACACACGCAGCAGGACAAAGGAACCCCAGCCGAGCACAAGCAGAGCCTAGTAACCAATCTTTCAAACCATACTCTCACAACAGCGGAGGAACAGGTCCTAAATAGAGGCCTTGGATTTTCACCTACAGCGAAACTTGATAAATTCAAATTACATTGTGAATTATCAGAATTTTTTCGTAAACTTAAACTCAAAGCTTTCTTTGAAAACTCACCTAATAAGGAGTCACAACAAGAAGCAAAAGGTGATACCACCCTTAAACTGAAATCAACTTTCATTCCTCCTCCCCACACAACACCAGCGGAACTCATCGCATTCGAACAAGCGATATACAAAGGCATAGAGAATACTCATGAGAACAAAGTATTCAACAACACTTCAACTCAACAGTTCAATGCCATCCGAAGTCTCAAAAACAACAGAGATATTATCATCAAACCAGCTGATAAAGGCGGAGGGATAGTCATACAAAACCGGAATGCTTACCATCTAGAATGCACACGCCTCCTAGATGATCCAAAGAACTATAAAATACTGGACGAAGATCCCACCAACAGAGTCAAGACCAAAATTGACATCATGGTTCACGAAGCAGAATCTAATGGCCACATCAGCAAACAAGAAGCATCATTCCTTACCTCAGGTGGCAGAACCATTCCATATTTCTACACCATCCCAAAAATACATAAAAATAAAACACCACCACCGGGCAGACCCATCGTCTCTGGAATAGGTTCACTGCTTGAACCCCTGTCCCGCTTCTGTGATTTCTATCTACAGCCTATAGTTCAGTCGACTCCTGCTTACTTAAAAGACACTAAAGACTTACTGAACCAAATTAACAACCTAGAATTCAACCCTACTACATCCATTCTTGTAAGTCTAGACATAGAAAGCCTCTATACCAGCCTACCCCAAGATGACACCCTAGAGGTTATCCGCACCTCCCTTGATAAAACTATCTGGGAGTATAACACCCCTAAATCATTCATAATGGAATGTGCGGAAATTGCCCTCAAAGACAATTTTTTCGAATATGAGGGTACCCTCTTCCTCCAACAGTACGGAACATCTATGGGGAGCACCTTCGCTCCTAGTGTAGCGGGGCTATACGTGTCCAATTTCGAAGATCTGTATATCCTCAACCCTCAATCAACTTACAATCAGGACATCACCTTCTATAAAAGATACATCGATGATGTATTCTTAATATGGACAAGTAACAACCAAAGACTTAATGAATTCCTGAATTGGATTAACACACTTGACCCAAACCTACGATTTACTCACACCATAAGCAATACCAAAATTACCTTTCTAGACCTGGAAATTGAAGCACAAGATGGAATACTGATGACTAAAACTCACTTTAAACCAACAGCGAAAAACTCTCTTCTGCATTTCCAGAGTTTCCACCCTAGGCCTCTAAGGGACAATTTGCCATTCGGTCAATACCTCAGATTGCGCCGAAACTGTAGTGAACTTAAAGATTTCAAAAAACAATCAGAAGAACTTACTACAAAACTCAAACACCGTGGATACCCAAACAAAGTTATCCACAAAGCGTAAAAAAGAGCCCGAAACCAAAATCGTGAAGGTTTACTGGAACCCAAGGTGAACTTGTCAACCACCATACCACTTACGTGTGTAACCACCTTTAATTCCATCTCTAATCAAGTAGCCAAATTGATACAAAACAACTGGAAAATTGTAACTTCAGGCAAACTGCAATGGGAAAAACCTCTATTTTCCTACAAAAGGTCCCATAATCTCAGAGACAGTCTAGTGCCGACCAGGCCAAAAAAGACTCTGAGCATTCCTAGTACAGTTTTGAATGCATGGGGACTACCAGAAGTGACAGGCCACTACCCATGTGGCAACTGCAGCATCTGCCATCTTACCCAATCCACGAAAACACTACAGCTTGAACAGGACAAAATCTGGACAATTATGAAACATACCAACTGTAATTCGGCAAACGTCATCTACCTCATCACATGCCCATGTAAATTGCGATACGTCGGGATGACCACCAGAAAGGTCAAAACCAGAATCTGCGAGCATCGCAGTAACATCCGCTGCAAACACAGCACGACAAAACTTACAGAACACTATCTAGCCAAGGGGCATACCACCAATGACATGTCGTGGGTCATAATCGAACAACTAGATCCCAATCCAACCGACATCCAGGAACGCCTATTCGAAAAAGAACAACGCTGGGTGTATAGACTTTCAACCCACATCTCAGGACTTAACGATACTGTACCCTGGAACAGTATACATCGTTATTGATGACAGCTAGTGTAAACAATTACTGCTTCTTATCACTCTCTAGTCTGCAATATATGACTTGCTCAGTCTTGTGCAACCACTTGTTGAAACTGTGCAGACTCCTACGCTTTTCACCGTAGCTACCATCTGATCTGCACACAGTACCGCTACACTTAGAACTCATAACGCAGCCCTAAGAGGTAGCTTGAATCCTTTCTTTAACACACAGGCATAGATCGCCTCGTAGGTAACCACACAGACACAGGCCTCTTATTTAAATATTGAGGGGCTCTAAACTCTGTCCCACTAGGTCCCGCATGTAGCCATGAAATAATTCTTTTAAAACTGTTCAATTGCACCAAACTTAAACCTAAATTTCTTTATTTGAATTTCGTGGTATTTTTACTCAGTACTCTGAACAAGGGACATCGAGATCCATTCATTCACATATTTCTTCTATTTCTACTACACATTAGCTACGTCTGCACCATTCGCAGACACAACGTTCTAGTCTTCCCAGCCGCACCGTGCAACTTCCTGTTTGCCGGCTTCTTTAACCACTCCCCATTTGTGTATCGGCGCTGAACAAGCGGACCCGATCGCCGCCCTAGGTACTTCGGACCTGTCCTCCCTTACAAACTGTGAGTACTAGACAAGGACGGGTTTACCTTGGTCCCGGCTAAACCTATATTGTTACGCCGCGCTAATCCATTACGGTAATGCTTATTAACGCTATGCGTTTACAATCTATTCTCCCCGCCATTTCCTCTCCATTAAGGTCAAGCGGAGAATCATACGGCGTTCTAATCCCAAAGGCATAACAACCTCTCTACTCAAGTGAGACTGTATTTCATGTTGTCTGTCATTTAGCTGTTGTTTGTCTCTCAATTTTAATTATTTGTGTCTGTTTGTTGAACGCCACACACAGTGGACACCCTGTTAAGTTAATATATGCCACCATGTCAACAAACTATCACAATACTGCACGCGTACTGGGCCACTTATGCATATCGGCTACCAGTGTCTTCATGACTTGCATAGTCACAACCTAATATGAATAATATGTATATGACCGCGTTTTAGGCACGCACATAATGGATAAAGAGTATGCGCACCATGTGCCCCAATATTACGACATTTACTCACTCACGGATCCCGTGGGGCACATTGTAGCCACGCAAGCCTCTATAGTGTTCATGCACATTCACAAAGTCATTTTGGCTCGAGATCACTAGCCTTTTAGTTGAAAGGAGCATGCATTTAGTGTATATGCATGATTCACAACTGTTCTCCATATCTAAATTAATTCTTCATTTTCAGGTAATCTCAAACGGAGTTACTGTGAGTACCTTATCACTACACTCACAGCACACTTTAGGGTGTGTGCTGATATTCACACGTGGCCTATACTTTGTTTTTACGGCCATTCACAACAATTTTTTGCTGGTCCTGACGAAAGCCTCTAGAACCATCGAGAAGGCTGAAACTAGTTGACCTTAGTTATAAGGGATATAAGGAAAATAACATTCCTAATTACTTATCCCGCAAAACCTTTTTTACATTAGTCCTGGGACCCTTATAATTAAAGTTTTTCCATAGGGCATCTCCCAGAGACTTTTTTAACTCTTAAACACCTCACACATAGCACGCCACTTACTGCTCAAAACCCTGCTCCGCTGTATCTCAGGCGTTGTAGCACAACTGGATTGTGCTAGACAATCCAGTTGGGCCCCGATGATGAAGCATGCCACCTACTAGGTAGGTGGGTGAGGGGTTTCATTCACAGCAGTTGTGCTTCTCTCTCCTTTCACGTTTTTTCAATAATGATAGCGAAAAAAGTTTGCTCTGAGTCATAAAACTTGTCCATTTTGTTTGGTCATATTGTTTGGGGAAGAGGACAAGTTTTTCTTTTCCTCGCTCTCTTGTTGTTCCCATTTAGCAAGTCATGTTGAACATTAGTTTCCGGGTCTCCCACCGGCCACCTGGGTGTCCCCACTCCTGCCACCCAGTAGCAGTGGTTGCAGGATGCCCCCTGCCAGGCGGCCAATCACCGACCCAGTGCCAAGTAACTTCTTAGTCCTTCAAGGCGAGCCCCTGTCCTAGGGTCATTATTGCCAGCCCAGGATCTTCATTGGTGTGTCTGCTGGCTGCCACCTCGCAGGGCCCACACCGCACCCAGCCAGGCCTCCGGATCTCTCCTCTGCTGTCTGCCAGGGCCTGTTTCTCACTGGCAACCCAAACTGGCCAGCCCTGTGGCCTTCAGCTGCCAAAGGGGCCCCCTCCTCCTTCTCGAGAAGTCCCCCAGCTGTCTAGCTCCCACCGTGGCTATTCAGGAGCACCAAGCGCCCGCAGGAGATCTTTTGTGGGCACAGTGTTCTCTGCTGTTTGAGGGGTTGCCGGGGGGGTAACAGGAGGCCACCTACCTCCAGCCGTGATCCAAACATTGGCATCCCCAACAGCTCACGCTACCCCTGTTGCACAAGGGAGAGCAAGGGGTGAGCAGAGGCAGTCCATCTTCTGCCACAATCCTAGGCACGGCTGTAGAACTCTTGTCAGCTCACACAGGCATCCGTGCAGTCCTTGACTCTCACCTCCTCTGTGTGTGGCATGACATCTGATGCCGCAGGGCCTCTCAGTGGAAGCTAGAACCAGCCGCAGGCGCACTCACTGGCGGGCTCACGCATTCCTCTGCACGGCACCCGGAACTTGCCTCTTTACATGAGGAGCTCAGCACCGGGTGCCGCAGAATGTCTTAGGAGGCCCCCAGCCCAGGCTTCTCCAGTTGTCATTTGGGCCCCGACCTCGGGGTCAGTAGTTGCATAGTCAACCCGAACGCCACTCAGCATTACAGCTGGCTAGCAGACGCAGCCCATGCCAGCCCGCAGTATTCACCGACTTCAACCTCAAGGCCGCTGCTCCCTCTCAGGGCTCCAGGGTCATCTCAGGCAGTCAAAAATGCTCCAGCTGTACCCTGAATTATGGCCATGCAACTGTGGATTCTTTTGGGCCTATCACTAGTTGATATGTGTGAGGATTATTCAGGATCTCCATGGAACGTTGCGTGGCCACGCCCTTGTGAGGAACAATGCTCAGTCTACGAGGTTGTTTAGTTTTGTCAGTGCTCTTTACCAATTTTCTTGAATTTTATGCCTATGCCTGTAAGTAGGGGAGAGGGGGTTGTTGAAGTACCCCCAACAATAACCTTGCTGGAGTTCAGAAGTTGATTGAGCAATAAAGAGGACGTTGAACAGTAGCGGCTCGCACAGGTAAGAGCGGTTAGGGAAGTGGGGCGGGGGACGTCGACAGACGACGGGATAAGTAATAATAAATATATAAATAAAACCAGTTACCTTGCGCTCGGCGATTTACCATGGGGTGGTAAATATTAAGAGATAACTGGGATAGAGAATATTAAATAAATAAAACCACGTACCTTGTGCTTGCCGCATTGCCGAGTCGGCGATGGGCGAGCGCAAGGTAAATGGTTTTATTTAGTTATATATTTAATATTACTTATTCGGTTGTCTGTTGACTTCCACCTCCCCCCACCCCGCCCCGCACGCGCCCCTTCCCACTGCCCTACCGCTCTTACCTGTGCGAGCCGCTACTGACTTTGAATTTTGTTTTTATCTTGTCACATTTGATGGCCATTTAAAAACAGAGGTCAAACGTCAGACTGTCTTCACACAAATTGCTGTTCATTCATACTAAGGGGAACTTGATGCTTACTTTTCTTTCCCTGACTGCAAAGGGAGAGAATGTATGTGATAGTCTTGCTGGGTACTGAGACAGCAGCTTCAAGCCCGTACATATCATATCGCACTCAAGTGATTTTCAAGCTACTTAGATTGACAATTTGGAAACAATGCTGTTCCAAATAAAATGATTACTGTAGGCCAACCCACAGGCCTGTGAGATGATAAATGACTGCCACAACCCTGCACACTAAGAGTAAGGCATGGCTCTCACAGGAATACAATGACCAGACTGCTGTGGTAAATGGTTATCCACTACCCTGCAAACCACAAGTAGATCTCTGCACTCACAAGCATGCAGATATGGGACTATGCTGTGCCAACTTGCTGCTCAGTATACCAATAGTAAAGTGCTACTTTTATATTCACGCAGTAACAGTTGACTTGTTCTGAGCTGAATAGCTGTCCACCCCGAAGCACTGCTCCCACCAGTGTACCGCAGTATGCCCTTTTTGTTGTTTGCGTAAAGTGGCTCTCACTGCCATGCACACCAGAGTAAGTAATTATTCTTACAAGCATATAGCGATAGGACTGTCCTGTGCTGACTGGCTGCCCGCTACATTGCACACCACATGTGAGGCCCTGCGTTCATAGCCATGCAAGGACTGTACAGCTCTAAAGGACCACCCACTGGCCTGCAGATCATGAGCAACTCTAGTTTTATATTCATACGGTGACAGGCCTGTATTATACTAAATGGCTTTTGTGAGGAACTGGGTTGTTGGTTGAATTAGGTGTGAGCCCTGGTCAAGCAGCAACCACAGTCTTTGTCAGAGTGAGACACAAGCCAACCCTAAATTAACCTGTGCTCAACCCTCTGGTAGCTTGTCACAGAGCAGTCATGCTTAACTTAGATGCAATGCGCAAAGTATTTGTGCAACACTTCAAACAGTAATAAAGTGAAAACACCACACCAACAGGATCCCACACCAGTTTAGAAAAATAGAGTTATATTTAATAAATAAAACAAGACCAAAATACCAAACATCCAATCAGTAGAATATGAAAGCTTAAAGAGTTCAGTAAAAATAGCGCTATAAAGTACAAAGTGCAAACTTTGGATATTTGGTCACCCTGAACCAGGACAAAATCACGAGTTCAGGCTGACCACGATGGAGCATGGGCTGGCTACAAGGACCCGGCTAAGCCTGCTGAACAAAGTACCTTATATCCTAGTTTGCAGAGAATTGCGAGAGTCAGCGTCAAAGATTCGTCATGCAGCCAAAGCGATGCATCAGTTCCAAGATGTGGCGAGGCTGCGCCTCAAGGTCCTCCTTCATTGTCAAGGATCTAGTCAATGAAGGCTTGCGATGCGAAATCCGATGCCCAGGATGCATCGTGCAGTTGGGGCAATGTGTTGGTTCCTAGGAGCTGCAAGGCTACAATGCAGAGTCCAGCGTCATCGTGTAGGAAGCCATTGATGAGGGATGCAAGAGCCTGTGCCAGGGATGCGTCACGCAGCTGCGGTTCCAATGAGAGGGCAGGCTGCAATGTGATGCGGCTCTTTGCGATGGAGGGGACCCATGATGCGTCAGCAATGCATCAGTTCTGCTTGGGGTTTTGACGCACAGCAGAGGAGATGTGGTGGTTCTGCTGGTTCCACAGAGGCTGGCAGAGTACTTTAGGCCCACTTCTGAGGATCCAGAACTGGGGTGCACTACTTGGCAGGGTAGACTCATATATGGCGGAGTCCAGGTGCTGGTGTTGAGGTTGATGGAGCCTTCTGTCCCTGAGACTCAAGTCAGGAGGCCAGGCAACTAGCCCTTTAAGTCACTTTAAGGTCCTGGGTTCAACAGATGCAGGCACAGTACTTCTCACCCAGACAAGAGAGCAGCAGGTTAGGACAACAGGGTAGCAATCTTTCAGAGCAGCAGTCCAGCAGAGTGGCAGTCCTTTTTAGCAGCACAGCAGTCCTTCTTCCTGACAGAGCATCCACAGGTCCAGAAGTGTACTGAAGAGTTGGTGTCTGAGGTTCAGTATTTATACCCAGTTGTGCCTTTGAAGTGGGGAGAAGCATCTAGAGGTCTCCCTTCAAAGTCCAAGGCACCTGCCTTCCATTTCCTGGCTCCCGACTAGAAGGGGGTATGCAGCCCTTTGTATGGAAGCATAACACAGCCCATTCAACTGTAAGTAGTGTGCCCAGTTCCACCCTCACATCCTACCATTAGTGGCCCATCTAGGCACACCTAAGCTCTCTGTGAGTGGCTGTCTAGGTGGAATACACAAAGCACTTCTGCCAAACACACTTAGTCATGTGACCCCGAGACAGGCTGCATGTACTACATGGCTAAGGCAACTTTCTAAAATTGGCATTTTCAAAATTGTAATTTAATATCCAAGCACCATAAGTTTGTATGTTTCATTACAATTCCAAAGACACCAATCACAAACGGGTTACCTACTCCCATTTAGAAATTACAGTTTATTAAATATAATGAGGTAACTCCAATGCTGTCCTATGGGAGAGATGGCCTTGCAGTAGTGAAAAATGAATGTAAGATTTTTTCACTACTAGGACATTTACAACTTAAAAGTACATGCCCAATGTTTTAAATACACTGTACCCTGCCCTCTGGGCTGTCCAGGGCCAAAGCCAGGGGTGACTGGCATGTATTGAAAAGGAAGGTTTGGGCCTGGCAGAAAGTTTTTTTGCCAGGTCGACATGGCAGTTTCAAAACTGCACCCAAAGGCTGCAATGGCAGATCAGAGATATGTTTAAGTGGGTGGCAAAATCAGTGCTGCAGGCCCACTAGTAGTATTTAATTTACAGGCCCTGGGTGAATATAATACCACTTTACTAGGGTGTAAGCCAATTCGACCATGTTTAAAGGAGAGAGCACAAGCACTTTACCAGTGGGTAGCAGTGGTAAAGTGCACAGAGTTCTATGGCCAACAAAAACGAATTCAGCGAAAAGTGGTGGGGAACAGGTAAAAAGTTTAGTGTGACCCTGCAAAGAGAACGAGGTCCAACAGCTACCGACTACCTTACATATTGGGAGTAAGACACTGATATCACTGTCCGAGTTACAAAGGCTGCCCCACATTTCCTGCAACACTTGGTGAAGAACATGCCCGCACAGCTCACTATGAATGGCCTCTCTGAGATCCCGTGACAGCTACACTACCCTACCTATACACATGCAGGAGGGTGTTTCTCTTACCGGCACATTTTTGCAGGCACAGCTGAGATTTATTGACTGCATGCTCTGCCACGTATACTCTGAGGTAGCTCTGGTTTCACCTATACATATAAAAGGCAAGCCCATAATCTTATGGCCTCCTCTGTCTTTCAACACACATTCTGCCATGCATACATGGGGCATGTGCTTCACTCATCAGCAGGCCTAATTATCCTATCTGAGGTGGAACGCCAACTACTCCACTGCAGTGCACACTTGGGGGGAACTGGTTTCTCTGGAAAAACACAATGAGTTCAAAACCTATGCCACCGTTTTCAAGTGCATGCCATTGAATGTCACATGCACACTGGGTGCTCTGCTCACTATCAAACTCTCAAGTTATGACCTTTGGTTAAACGCCTGGTGAAGCACCCTGCACGCTGGGTGGAAGAGAGGAGACTATAGGCGCTGCCCCTACTAGCAGAGAGTAAAAGACATGTCCTGGATTCTGGGCCTTCCCCACTGCCTTGCACACCAGGTGGGGAGGGATCTTAGCAGATCACTGTGATAGGTATACTACACCATATGAAAGCAGCCCCAAATACACTGCACACCCATGGAGATTCCGCTGCTCCACAGTAGCATGATTGACCTATATGAGGCTCAATGGTTGCCAACCCAACCCTGCACAACCTGCAAAAGACACCACTTTAAAACACAATACATGGCCGGCCTGTCCGAAGTTTATGTCCTACCCCCACTACCCTGCATACACTGAATAGCAAATATAAAGTCAGAAAGCCATAGCAGGCCTGCAGTGGGTTAGTGGCTACCAAAATCCCCGCAGAGCCTGGGATTCAGAAGCACTGCTTTCATCATCACATCATTACAGGCCTCTCTAGATGCACCCACTGTCCTGATAAAAACAAGGAAGTAATGCTGCCAGCCTTGGACCGAGATATATAGAGTCCCACTTGTAGCTCCTTAAATCACACTCACTCAATGTATGTTTGACCCTAGTACCCGTCCAAGCCCTCTTAATGCTGCCAATGGTGGCTGCTACCATACTTCATACTTATTCCTGAGTCACATGGCTCCCTGGACGCGGGTATCAATGATCTATGGAAGATCTATTTACACCAGGGTCAGATTCGCCAATAGGGAAGGCAGTGCCTGAAAGGCTGGTCTGACAGGTCGATGTGTGGTCTTTTTGGGGGCTTTTTTAGGGCCTGTTTTATGGTTTGCTGGGCAGGTTTTTACTGTTGATTTCCCTGATATTAAACCAAACATTGCCTTCAACAAGCACAAATCTATGCAGTATCTTCCATATACCTTGCAAAACAATTATACAGATTTGCTTACAAGTCCAAAACTGCCCCAATTGGCATACCTGGGGTACTTTCCTAGCCATCTAATTCACTATGGGGGCCACTTTAATTGTGGTGCCCAGACCTATTTTCCGTGCTAGCCCGACCCTTTACACCACGAGATTCTGTAACTGGGCTCCAGGCTAGATGTCATAACGTATAAAAGACAGAAACCTGCAGAAAGAAAGGTGGTCAGTCTCTGTCAGTGCTCACTCGTGGAAATTATGTGGTGTTGCGTTGGCCCTAGGTAGACAAGATGGCCGCCTGTAGCCAGACCTCCGCATGCGTAAGTCTTGAAAGTCATGGGTGTCAGTCACTTAGCAGTGTGTGGAAACATCGAGGCTCTTATTGTTTTGAAACTTACTAGTCAACATTCACCACCAGTGACGAGGTACCACAGAAATATGAGCTTTTTGCCCAAAGCCTGTCAAAAGGGTTTAGAGGGCCTTTCGGTTCGAGTCTCAAACTTGCATGAGGCCAGTGCAACGTTAATTGGTTTCGGTGTTATATGGCGAAAAGGGCATCCTAGTGCCGGGGGGGAAAGCGTCCAAAGCACAAGCAAAAGACAGCAAGCAGTGCTTCGTGTAGAAAGCTCTTTGCAAATAATGCACGTGGCTGTTTTTCCTCCTGGGATAAATGGTGCATCTTTTCCCCCCGCCTTTATCGGCATGCCTACGTACCCCTTGCAGCTCGAGCTAATTCAGATTCCTTTGTCCACAAGTAGCAGAGGTCTTCTGATAAAGTTGTCAATTGTCTTTTTAAGTGTCCAATGTTTTTCTAAAGTTGCACCGTAGTTTTAATGAATTGCGTTGTATCGGGATACCAACAGGGCATACTAGGGGTGCACGTGGGCGGACGGCATCTGTCGCACTGTCTTCCCTGACAAGAAGTTGGGCATCAGGGAATTATGCTGAACTTGTCCCGGTGTAATTTTCCTACACCAGGGCACAATCAGCAGCCCTTGGGAATATATCACGTTACTCCGCTAACCATCACTCCGCATACCGTCATCCCGAAAATGTTATAACGCAAATTCTATCACCCCGCATTTTATAATAACACAAACTTTTATCACGACTATACTTTTACCACGCATGCCATTACAACACAAAGGCATGCGTGGTAAAGGTATACTCCTAGTAAAAGTTTTACAGGTAAGTGAGAGTACACTGACACTAACCTACACTACACAAACACTACCCTACACTCCACTAACACTACCCTAAACCCTAAAACACAACCCTACACTACACAAACACTACCCTAAACTACACCTACACCACAACCCTAAAACACTACCCTAAACCCTAAAACACTACCCTACACTACACATACACTACACTACACTATCACAACCCTAAACCCTAAAACAGTACCCTACACTACACAAACACTACACTACGCTAACACTACCCTAAACCCTAAAACACTACCCTACACTAAACAAACACTACCCTACACTACACAAACAACACAACCCTAAAACACTACCCTAAACCCTAAAACACTACCCTACACAACACATACACTGCCCTACACTACACTAACACTACCCTAAACCCTAAAACACTACCCTACACTACACAAACACAACCCTACACTACACATACATTACCCTAACCCCTAAAAAAACTTAACACCCACCCCACCCCATTCTCCTCGTTGTTTTTCTCACCTTCTGCTTCCTGCATCACGTCGTCTTTCTGTGAGGGGTGGTGCACGTCGATGTGAGGAAAGGACAAGGGGTTGGAGCCCAAGTCTGGCATGTGGCATATGCCATGACATATGCCACAGCATGCCACATTTTGTGGATATGTTGTTTGAGGTATAATTGTGTTATAAACCCTCCAGAAGTGCTAGTGGAATAGTTTAAAGATATATCTTCCATCTGGGTTAAATTAACAAAAATATAATAACAAATTCCAAATACATAAGCTATGGGGCTTGAACCCTTGTCAAAAAGCATTCATAGCCCCAATCACCTACCACTGTACCATCTGTTCTAGGTATATTTTCTCTGACAAAAGGGTGATGTCCTTCTTCTGTTTCCACGCCGTTTTTCTTTTTACATGCCACAAATCTACACTTGATTTTCGTTATTTATAAACAAAGAGCAATTCCTTCCTCTCACCCTGGCACTCGGCCCATGCAATTAGTTTTCTTACACAACCATTCCCAAGGTCTCATTCCACAAATTAAGGGATTTCTTTCATAGCAAACCTTGCCCCCCTTCCACGTGCCACTGCATGTCACAAATGTCTGACATGCACTGGCTTGCCTAAAAAGGCCACAAATCTCCCAGACACTGCTAGGGGTGATTTACATAAGGGCATCTTTCATTTGGGTAAAATACAAAAAAAAATAAAAAAGAATATAAAAATCGATTTTCCCCAGCTGGGGTTTGAACCCTTGTCAAAAAGCATTCATAGCCCTTGTCACCTACCACTGTACCATCTGTTTTGGCTAGATTTTCACTGCCCAAAGCCTTTGTGTCTTGGAAAAAGGGTGATGTCCTTCGGTTTCCATGCTGTTTTTCTTTTTACATGCCACAAATCTACACTTGATTTTCGTTATTTATAAACAAAGAGCAATTCCTTCCTCTCACCCTGGCACACGGCCCATGCAATTAGTTTTCTTACACAACCATTCCCAAAGTCTCATTCCACAAATTAAGGGATTTCTTTCATAGCAAACCTTGCCCCCCTTCCACCTGCCACAGCATGTCACAAATGTCTGACATGCACTGACTTTTATTTAAAAAGACACAAATCTCCCAGACACTGCTAGGGGTGATTTACAAAAGGGCATCTTTCATTTGAGTAAAATAGAAAAAATGAAAAAGAATATAAAAATTGAATTTCCCTAGAGGGATGTGGCTTGGCGCCTATGGAGTGAACAGCTCAGCGCGCAAGCTCCTGTCAGCCAGCCGCCATTGAATGCCATCCTGACCCCCTAAACGGGACAGATTCTGCAGCGCGCCCTCATAATCATACAGAGGGTGAGGTACGTCTTGGAGACGGAGAAACCCGTCCCAAAGACCAAAAACGTGGGAATAACAAAATGTGACCAAAGCCGGAAGGTGAGCCTAGATGGCTGCGCCCATGACGATGTTGCGGAGCAGAGAGGGAAACCCAGCCGACAGCACTGACCAAGCGGTAGTGTACAGAGACCTAGGGGCAGATTTATGTTTGGCTTGCGCTGCATTTACGCCGCCGTTGCGTCACTTTTGTGACGCAGCAGCGGCGCAAATCCTGCGCCATGGTGCGGGGTATTTACAACGTGACGCATCTGGGAGATGCGTCACGTTGTAAAGCCCTGCGCCACATGTAGGCGTTCCAGGGCAGGTGGAGGCGTTCCGGCGCAGGAACGCCTCCTAAAAGTGGCTGAGTGAAATCTACAAGATTTCACTCAGTCACTTTTGAGCCCATGCTGCGTCAAAACCCTGCGCCTGCTTGAAGCAGGCGTAAGGATTGACGCAGCATTGTGCAAATAGGGCCCCCCAGAGCATTGCTGGAGCTGCGTCGCGCTTGCGACGCAACTCCAGCAATGCGCCACTTTTACGGCACAGATGCGTGACACATCTGTGCCGTTTTTGCCCCATGGTGCGCCGCATTATAAATGCGGCGCATCCATGATGGCGGAGCTGAGGCGCAAAATAACTGGCGCATCCCTGCTGATATGCAGGGATGCGTCAGTTATTATAAATATGCCCCCTAGAGTGTCCCCTCCTGTCCTGCTACAAGCCCTGGAACAGGGCCTGGAGACTCCCCAGGGCAGCACCAGAGGAGCGGAGCGGTGGTGGATGCAGAATTGCTAGGGATCCCACGTGGTAGGCCTGAGCAAATGTCTGACATGCACTGGCTTGACTAAAAAGGCCACAGATCTCACAGACACTGATAGGGGTGATTTACATAGTGACATTTTTCATTTGGGTAAAATAGAAAAAAATAGAAAAGAATATAAAAATCGAATTTTCCCAGCTGGGGTTTGAACATTTGTTGAAAAGCTCTCATACTCACTAAAAGGTACCACTGTACCATCTATTGTCCTAAAAGAATATTTTGGCCCAAAGCCATTTTGTCATTTTGCCACAAATTCTATGTCATGACCGGAGGCTCTGATTATGCTTCTCATTTCTTTACTACTAATTTCAGCAGCCATTAACAATAAAGTAAAACACAAACTACATAACCCATGTTTCCCTGTACCTCCCATGTCACATGCTCCAATTATATATGAGCTACCCATATAACTGTACACGTCACCATTGTGTGTCCTTTTTCTTTGCTGCTTCACAGCCAGATAAGTGCAGTTTAATTATTTATGCTTGTACTGCCATAATTATAGATATCTCATATCTCTATTGCGTAGAATGCTTCTTTTCTATATGCTTGTTATGCCGTAATTATAGGTATTTCATACATCTATTTGCTGTGAATGTCATGCTTTCTACGTGTTGCGGTTCTATGAGGGCAGGAGTGGTAAGGTTACCAACCACCCACTGCGTGCGCTACAGCTCTGGGACTCTGCCTTCATTTTTTGAACACTTACGGCGGTCGGACTCCGACGCTGCTTGCTGCCTCAGTGGAGCGGGGAGAGGACAGCACACGTCTCGCTGATGTGCGCAGCATCTTTTACTTGTGAACAAGGACCACACAACACGCATGTGCAGAAATCGAATGCGATGCTCAGGGATATTGATCAGAGCGTTTGCTGGCTTTTTCTACATATAACGTGACCCGGCTCTGTATGTGGTGGCAGGGGTGATTGCTCCCCCTGAGCCCTTTCTCACAAGTGTGTGCAGGGCTATATACATTTGCATAGGCTCTGAATAGAGTGGGTTTTTTGGTGCAGGCAGCTCCCTTCACATTTAAATTAAGGCACAATCCTTGGCCTGGCAGGGTTTTTTCCACTCCCCCATTACTCTCTCAACTCCCAGTAAATTGTGTGTGCATGCAGTGAGAATTGCACAATGGGAGCCCTATATGGTGGCGGCAATCTACTACCATGAAGAAGGGGATGACCAGCTAGAGCTGGATTTTGTGGATGCACTGGAATGCAGTGTACAGCGATCTGTGATTAAGCCCCTGGTACGGGCACTAGGTCCCTTCACGGGGCAGCTGTGTGAGTTTGCATGCCAACAAGGCTGGCAACCCCAACTTCCTCCGGCCAACAATGAGGTGAGCCCATCAAAAAAGAACGAAGTCAAGAGTAAATCACAGCCAGAGGTACACAGAGAGGCTTTTGAAAAGCTAAGGCGCAAGAGACAGACTGAACACTATTATAGCGCCAACCCACAGGGAGAGTCCTCTCAGTCTCACAGCTCACAGTCTGCAGAGGCCCTAGACTCAGACTGCTCTTCCCACACTGAAGACAGTGATGAGGGTGAGAAGACAAGACCCAGTAAGAGGAAATGGTCTCCAGTCCATACCCCTCGGGTGCTCCAATTCGAGCCCACCGAAGTAGTTCACCCCAGGGGGTCAATTTATTTATTTTTATTTATTTATGAAGTTTTATATAGCGCGAACAGTATCCTGAAGGATATCTGAGCGCTTTACCAGAAGGATGGAAGGAGGGTAATAAATACAATATTGACCTTAAGTAGGAATAAAAGCAAAAAAAATCACATAATTACAAGAAGAATAGGTCAAAGTAACATAATACAGTAAGCAGGTACATAGCGGACTAAACGGGGGGCACACTATGAGATTAAGAAGAGCATCATCCAAAGATGGTCCAATGGTTGTAGGATCAATGACCTAGTGCAGGTGACCCTAACCCAATTAAGGTAGGAATGTGCTCATTAAGAATCTTTTGACTTCCCGTTTGAAAGTAACCGTTAGGGAGATTCTGCGTATATCCGGTGGCAGAGAGTTCCATATCTTTGGGGCAGCACCGGAGAAGGTTCGCAGACAAGTTCTCTTTTTCCTAAAGATTCGAGGTTTCAAGAGGAAAGTGTTAGTGCTTCTTGAGGCTCTCCCCCGCAGGATAATTCAAGTTTTTGTGCTAGGTACCTGGGAGTTTTGAAGTGTAGTGCTTGGTGCGCCAGAGCGACAATCTTGAACTGGATTCGAGCTTCGTAGGGCAACCACTTCAGAGATTTTAGGACTGGGGATATGTGCACATTTCGTTTGGTACCAGTAACCTGTCTGGCCTCCACATTCAGTGATGCCCTTAGTGGAGCCATGGTGTATTTGGGAAGGACACAGAGCATAGCGCTGCCATAGTCTGATTTCGGTAAGACGAGCGTTTGAACCACCTGCTTGAAATCGGTTTGTGGAAGGAATCGTTTGATATTTCTAAGTGTCCTCATCAAGTGATTTGTTCCTCTACGTATGTTGCTGATATGATTATTCATGTTCAGGTGCTTGTCCAGGGTGATTCTGAGAGATTTGGCTGAGTCTATAATGAGGGGCGTGCAGTTGAAGGCCGTGAGGTGATTCATCCAAAGGTCTACTTTGGGGATGTGGTTCGGAGGAGAGATGAGAAGGAATTCAGTTTTTGAGATGTTGAGTAGGAGATGGTTCTCAGTTAACCAATTTTGAGTAGACGATAGGGTAGAGTCGAGTGAGATGATGTTATCCGGGGGGGAGATTTTCAAATAGAGTTGTGTATCGTCCGCATACATATATAAGAAAATGTTCATGAAATTTAGTGAGTTTGCTAATGGTTCCAGGAAAAGTTTGAAGAGTATAAGAGATAGGGAGGACCCTTACGGTACACCCATGAGAACTGGGTTGGTCTGGGAGAGGGAGTGGTTTGCCTTAACTCTTTGTGATCTATGGTGGAGGAAGGACGAGAACCATTGTAATGCCCTACCAGAGAAGCCCATCCTGTTCTTCAGAATGGATAGGAAGTTGTCGTGATTGACCGTGTCGAATGCAGAGGAAAGGTCGATGAGGATTAGGAGGCAGGATTCATTTTGGTCAAGCATTTTTAAAATGTCATCCAGAACGTGAGTGAGAGCCGATTCAGTGCTGTGCCCCTTCCGAAAGCCAGATTGATGCTGGTTCAGGAGTTTGAAATTCTCAATGTGAGCACAAAGTTGGGATTGTACGCATTTTTCTTGGGAGTTCGGCTAGGGTGGGGATGTTGGAGATAGAGCGGAAGTTATTGAGGTCAGCTTTATCTGCGTTAGTTTTTTTTTTGTATCGTTGATACCTGAGCTGCTTTTAGACAATCTGGGATCATGCTTTGTGACAGTGAAGCATTTACAATCCTTGTCCAGGTAGGGATGAGAACTTTCTTGATTTCTTTGAAGAGGGCCGGGGGCCGCTGAAATGGTTAGAAGGGTTGATATTCTGAAGAATCTTGTTGATGTCTTTTTCACTGAAAGGGGTAAAGGTGCCCCATGATGCATTGTTGTTGGTGATCAGACTGATAGGTTTGCGGTTTTCTAAAAGGTCAAGGGGTGGAACAGACCCAGATGGCAGAAGCTCCTTCTTGGAGGCGAGTTCAATGTTTTTAAGCCTTGATTTCTCAGTGAAGAAAGCAGCCAGTTTGTCGCATGAGGGTGGGCTCCCTCCGGTAGGGTGGGTTCCCCCTCCAGGGGTTGCGGAATACCTTCATACCCATCTATGGCAGAGCTTTGATAAAGAGGTACGTGCATGCCTCCACATTGAGTGCCCCTGCCCAGACCTGGCGGGTAATGTTGTAGACACAACAGAGGTAGATCCTATCATGGTCACTTTTATGAAAAAATACGCTAGGGATCTGAAAAAGGGCCTGGATCGCTCATGTTGGATGTGCCAAGATAAACTACTTGACCTGACAGGAATCTTGACTAAGATCTTAGACTTAGCATACTAAGTCAAAGAGTCCAACTCCCCAGTAAGTACTGACGATCTGATTGGCTGGGCTCAGTGAGCAGTCTGCATGTTAGGAAACACCAACTGCACCATGTCTACGGAGCACCAGAGATCTATCCTGATGAGAATAGATCCTAAACTGAATGATCTATCCAATTCGTAAGCCAGCCCAATGGCCGGCAGCCTATTATTCAGGGGCTCCTCTGTTAAGGAACTGTCTAGATTTTGTGCCACCTACTCGACTATATACAAGGTCCAAATGTCGCTAAAAAGAGTATTCTGGAGAGGCCTTTTTGTCAGGGCCGGGTGCCATGGAGGGTGCGCCAGGCTGTGGAACCCACCAAAGCTCTCAACAAAGCGTCTATGCCTACGGCAAAGGTGGTTGGTATGGAGACCAACCAGATCCCACATTCTAACACACTCAACCCAGAGGTGGCCACCCCAGATTCTGCCACAGATCCAGACACAGACAATAGAATGCATTTCAGAACACAAGATATACTGGTATGAGTTATTCCCTTCTCGGAAGTGATATTGGGAGGAAGAGTGTCGCTATTCACCACAATTGTAAATGCATATCCATGGACCCATGTGTATTGGAGACCAATCAGGGCTTCAAACTGGAATTTTACGAATCTCCAACTCAGTCTGGCCCCCCAAGACAAATGTATTTTTTCCAAACACAACAAGTTTTTATATTCAAACTCTCCTAGACAAAGGGGCAATATGCCTGACAACTCCACACCCCAAAGGGTTCATGGGATCCATCTTTCTGTTCGAAAATAAGGGCAGAGGTCACTACTAGTACTAAACCTCAAAGATTTCAATGTCTGGATAATGTACAGACATTTCAAAATGGAAGAAATTCTCTTGCTAAGAGATATTCTACAGGAATGCGACTGGATGGTCCGTCTGATCCTGGAGGATGCCTACCTCTCTTTCGCCATATTCCCACCTCACAGATGGTTTCTACAGTTCATATGAAGAGGACAGTGCATGGAATTCAAATCCCTTCCATTCGGTCTCTCATAGGCCCCTGGTGTTTCACTAAATTGATGAGACCAGTCGTAGACGCACTGAGGGCTTGAGGAGTATGTCTAATTGACTAGACAACCTCCTGTTGATGGCCCAGGACCATCAGACACTCAGGACTCATCTATCATGGACTATACAACTTCTTCAGAGGCTGGGATTCCTGATCAACTCCCAGAAGTCATTCCTATCGCCAGTCCAGCAAATGGCATTTCTGGGTTTCCAGATAGAATCAGCCTGAACACAATTGCTCCTTCCAACCCAAAAGATTTGCAATATCAAGAGGGAATTGAGGTCTGCGTTGTGCAAATAGACTGTATCATTGAGGTAGATTGCCAGAATCATGAGACTCCTGGCCTCATCGATACAAGCCATATTTCCAGGCCCCCTCCATTACAGAACCCCTTCAGATATTAAAAATCCAACACTTATGGAAGGGTCTATCTTACACAGAACAAGTCCTACTGATGGGCAAAGCCAGAACAGAGATAACATGGTGGTTGGACCACATGGAATCCTAGAATGGTCGAGCCATTTTCGGCACCTCGCCAGAAATAAGGATCGAATTGGATGCCAGCCGGTTGGGTTGGGGAGTGAGGTGCGGGATGATGTCGACAGGGAAGTGGTGGTCGGAGGCAGAGCTCAGGCTCCTCATAAATTGCCTGGAACTCCTGGCAGGCTCTTTCGCTATCAGAAGTCTCTCCCCGATAAAGACAGACTATTATATCTTACTGAGAATGGACAACATCTCAGCAGTCCACTACGTCAACAAGACGAGATTGCCAAGAACTTCAGTCCCTTCTGACTCGATCATTGCATCTCCCTCATAGTGGAGCACCTACCACGCAAGAGGAACACCATAGCCTACTGGAACTCCAGACACTTACAAGATTTCAGCGACTGGAAACTGAATCACTCAGTTTTCCAAGCTCTGAACAGAATTATGGCCTCCTTAGTCATAGTGCATGTCAGGCATTGATGGCATGCTGTGGCATGTGGAAGGGGGGACAGGTGTGCTATAAAGGAAATCCCTTATTTAATGGAATGAGAATTTGGGGATGATTGTGTAGGAATAAGAAATGCATGGGGTAAGTAGCAGACTGAAAAAAGGAAGGCCTATTTGTATATAAAGCATGGAAATCAAGAGTGGATTTCTGGCATGTAAAATCCAAACACTATGAACATAGAAGAAGGACCACCACAGTTTTCCCATGACAAAAAGGCTTCGGGCTGCAGAAATTTCCAGCACAACAGATGGTACAGTGGCAGTTCACAGGGGCTCCGACTGCTTTTTGACCAGGGTTCAAACCCCAGCTGGGGAAAATCGATGTTTTTTTTTTTGTATATTTGCTTTCTAAATTCCACAAATGAAAGCTGTGCCTTTGTAAATCACCCCCTAGCAGTGTCTGGGAGAATTATGGCCTCCTTAGTCATAGTGCATGTCAGGCTTTGATGGCATGCTGTGGCATGTGGAAGGGGGGGGGCAGGTTTGCTATAAAGGAAATCCCTTATTTAGTGGAAAGAGAATTTGGGGATGATTGTGTAAGAATAAGAAATGCATGGGGCAAGTAGCAGACTGAAAAAAAGGAAGGCCTATTTGAATATAAAGCATGGAAATCAAGAGTGAATGTGTCTCATGTAAAAGCAAAAGATCATGGAAATAAAAGTAGGACAGCACCCTTTTTGTATGACAAAAACCCTTTTGGGGAAAGATTTCAATAGTAGAGCCCATGGTATAGTGGTAGATAACAGGGGCTATGTGTACTGTTTCACACAGGTTGAATTCAAACCCCAACTGAGAAAAAAAATGTATATTGTTTTTTTTATTATTATTTATTTATTTATCTTAGTAGAGTGAAAGATAGACCTTTGAAAATCATTAACTGACATTATGTCCAGTTAATCATGAAAGAGAATGTAAAAAATCTGTGGCACATGTAACATGAGCTGTGGCATATGCCACATGACAGAGTGACACGTGTCAGATGCCAGGAATGGGCTCCAACTCTTACTGCGGAAAAGCCTGTTTCCTCACAACGACGTGGATCGCCCAAAATCTTTTTTTTTTACTCCGCATGTGCATTTACCATACATACCTTTACAATGATTTGCGATGTAAAGGCATGCGTTTTAAATGCACATGCGGAGTAAAAAAATGCGGAGTGATGGTATGCGGGGTAAGTGCACTATGCGGAGAAAATGTATGCAGGGTCAAAGTCTGCGTTGTAAAAAAATCGTTGTAAATGATATTTACAGCCCTTTCACGTTGTCTGCTTTCCTTCCAGAAGCAACGTGCAGGCGAAGGATGACTTGCATTTTAGAGTCCAGCTGGGAAGCTGGCTGGGCCCAAAACACAGCACAAAGTTCAAGGGCCATCAGACCTTCTTTTTTTCCGGATTGATCCTGGCTGGCAGCTATTGGGAGCTTCACACTTAAATGCCAACGCAATGAAGGGGAAACAAAGGCACACAGCTTGTTATCAATCACCTCACAAGCACTTACAAGAAACTAAGATTTGGAGACAAGCTTTTCACTTTGTTCAGTCTCTGTATATAAGAGATATGCATGCCACTGTAAGAATGTCAGATGTGTCAGGCTGTACAAGTATGTATACAAATAATTTAAATACTAGTATTTTTTTAAATTTCTTTTCTAGCGCTACTCATCCCATTGTAACGTGCCAGAATGCTTACATCACACACACATTATACATTGACTATAAATCATACAAGTGTGCAAATCAATATACAAGATTGTTACATAAGAATCCATTGTCCTGTTAACAGATGGCTGACAGCTCATAGCCATGCGGATGATACTCAGTATAGAAAGGTTGATCCTACTACCCACCAGGTGCTTGGATTTTTTTAATAGATTTTGTTACCCACGTGTCAGGAATTAAGTAACGTAAATGGTTCCTGTAATTACTAATTTCTTATGATTAAACGTCTTGTGGCAACATAGCATGGTCCATCATGTCTAAATTAATATATGTGCAGAATATTGAGCTATAACTATATCTTTCATAGTTAATATCATTAGCTATGCTCAGAATACCAAACAGAGTGGGCAGCGAATTTTTTGTTAAAATGGTCAAAGTGTGCTAAAATCGCCAGCGTAAGTAATGGTGGTATTTCAAGTAGATTAATAGATGTAATAGTTTTGATATTCACCATTGCAGTTGCTAGCATTTTTAATGCAATGTATGACATTTAACCCGTCTGCTATACATACATAAATACATTCAGATTTTTTTTTACCTTATTTGGTCTTCTACATAATTGTGTACACACGAGCAAGGCATGGTTCAGTTGTTCTAGCTTGGTGCTGTGTTGGACAGTGTTGCTTTGTCTTATATCAAAAACACAAGCCATGGTTCCAAGCTGCCTCACGTATTTTGTTATAATTTTTATCTTTACGTGTTTTTAATCACACAAAATATATTGTGCCCTTTTTTTGGCAATGTTGAACAGTTTCGCTAAAAGTCACTGGCAAAGTCAAGAGGTCCCAAAGGCGAGACCTATTGACTTTGCCAATGCTTGTTTGCTCTGCTTTGTGTGCAGTGCTCTGCCTCCTCCTCCGTTTGGGTAAACGCGTAGTGCCAAATGCCACATGCTTAGCATTGAGGCTCTGGGAGTCAGATTCTAATGCTGAAAAACGAATGCCAGTTATAGTCAGAGAGGACCTAGATAACCCTCCCTGCCATGCTGCCTTCTGTTGGTTTGCTACCTGAGCACGTATCGACCCTGCCCCTTAGGCTTGCCACAAATTGAGTCACAGTCAGCGCGCCATGGTCTCTTTACACTGGGGAACTGGAGAAAGAGTTCTACTGGTGGTGGGCTGGTGTGGAGGGACTCAGGACTCACTTCACCTGCAATATCACTGGATACCTGGCTACATAACCTTTATTACACTTTGATGATTTGTGATTGTGCACAGAAATAATTCAAACAAAAGGAAGGTATAAAGAAAAACATAGTATAAATAGCATGTGCGCTCCAGGAGGCAGGCAAAAAAAAATTCAAATGAGGTAAGGCTGCACCTTCTAAATGAATCAGTTGTGATATTGTTTTGTCAAATCGAATTTGTGCAAGAAATCCAAGGAACTTCATTTAACCACCCCGAGGACGTTAGTAATGTAGTTAAAGATATAATCAGTAACTTTAAATCATCTTCACCTCCAAGATAAATATTAACTCACAAAAATATGTGTTCAGAGTCTTCCGTATTTGTTTAGCTGTTAGATCAAGCTTAGCATCTTCCGCTGTGTCTATCCTTTACGACTGATCTCCTCAAAGGACATGGAACTTGTAGAATTTGTTATACAAGTTAATGGTGATTTTCAACAATCTGGAACATTGGTCCATTTTTACTTCTCAGTTTGGGCTCAATTGGTATATAAGAATAGTGAGCCCCTACATAAAATGTGTACTGATGTAAGGATTCCTCCATTGAACAAAAAATGATCAATAACTTATAATTCAGATATAGCGAATAGACACCTGTACCAACAATAGATTTCTGTTAGGCCAGGCTTTTTTCAGCGGGCATTATTAATATATTTAAAATATATATATATTTTTATTAATTTCAAAACAAAAATATTCTGGCATATTCAGGATACACATTTTTACAGGTGCCCATCTGTCAACAATATGCTCTGATCACTCCCATATACAAGTGAGATATCCGTGGGCTACACTTGATATACTCCAGTCCACCGAATCAGAGCACCATACCGGTCTCCGGATGGTTGTGAATCATACACAATAATAACAAACAATAAGCAATGAGAACCATAAGAATGACGCCTGAGCTTCGCGCTTTAAGAAACAAAACAGAAATACCCCCCACACTATTACCCCCTACTTCCCGGTGTGGCACACAGAACAGGATGCTATGATAACAGAAGGGCGTAGTGCATCAGTCCACTATACAGACATCATATATTACATACCAGGAAATTCTACAGCAATAAAGCTAAAT
Source organism: Triturus cristatus (assembly GCF_964204655.1). NCBI lineage: Eukaryota > Metazoa > Chordata > Amphibia > Caudata > Salamandridae > Triturus > Triturus cristatus. The sequence goes on from NC_140580.1 coordinate 329,158,253, forward strand.
GCAGTCGGGAATACATTAGGTTCGGTTAGGCAGGTAAGGACCATGTAGCCATCAGGGCATGACAGCCAGATCGCTAGTCGAACATTCCACCTCCGAGTCAGCCTCCGAAGCTTTCAATAACACCACTAATGCTTCCCAAGCCCTTGCAGCCTCCAAAGCTTTCTCGCTGCACGTGCTGCTAGCAGTTTGTAGTCTAAAAGTGCCCTCACATTCCGCCCGTTTAAAGAAAACTGTTCTCCACCTCCGAACGCTCGGACCCCTCTTAGACTTCCATTGTGCTGTAATATCTATTTTGGCCAACAGAAGGCCCAAATCTAAAAACTTGCTAGTAATCTTATTCTTGGAGGTGTGGGGGAACCAGTGCAGCAAGCAAGGGCCTATATCGGGTTCAATCTCTCTCTCAGTAATATCGCATAACAGCGCCACCACCTCCTCCCAATATGTCCCAAGCTGGGGACAATCCCACATCATGTGACTGAAATCTGCACCCTCCATGTTGCATCGCGGGCAGAGTGCTGTGGTCGTGTTAAAATATTTGTTAATCTTCGCTGGGGTAAGATACGCCCTATGCAAAATAAAAAAATATACCAGCTGAAAACGAGCATCTCTAGTGCTTTTCCACGCCCGTTCAACCAGCTCAGCCCACACCTTCTCAGGGATCTCAACGCCTAATGTCCTCCTCCCACTTCTGCTTTAGCACCAGCAACGGAATCAGCGTATCGTGCGTCATTCGCCGATATAAACAAGTAACTGCCTTAATGGTTCCCGCCGCTAATACTACATATTGACAAGCCATGGAGGTCTGCGGCTTAGAAAGCCCTTCTCTCCAGTGCTTTTGGATGGCCGAAACAAGGGTCGAATGAAGCAGATCGTCCCCACGAGGCAGGTCATGTCGATCCCGCAATGCATCAAAAGGTTTTCAGCGGGCATTATCCCCAGACTTTTTGCTGTTTGGCCTGTTTCTGACCTGTTTTTTTTGGTTTCGTTTAGGAAATGGTGTTTCCATGATTGGCTTATTTGACTTACTACTAAGCCCCTAGTACAGTGCACTGTGTATACCCAGGGCCTGTATGACAAATGCTGCTAGTGGGCCTGCAGCACTGATTGTGCCACCCACACAAGTGACCTATTAAAAGGTTCTCAGACCTGCCACTGCAGTGTCTGCATGCAGTCTCTACTGCCATGTCGACGTGGCAAGTGCATCCACTTGCCAGACCCTAACCTTCCCTTTTATTACATGTGAGTCAACCCTAAGGTAGGAAATCACTCAACTAGGAGATCCTCTGCCTGTGTACAAAGTCATATAGTGCTGGTAGTCACTGATGTTCTAACATACATCTGAAAAAACCTGGCCTAACAAAATATGATAAACAACACTGTATGTATCAAACGTATCAAAGGGTTTTTTATTTATACATTAGAATTTTTGGTTGAAATCAGATCCTAATGAAAATAATGTCAAAACAAGTCCAAGCACATCCTACCTCACGCACACACAATCGTTCATACAAACAGAAGCATACCCACACATACTCAAGCGTCCTACAGACTCAGGATTCACCGTTGAATAACCAATTGATACATATGCCACAACATATACCCACACAAAGAATACAAAGAACAAAAGATCACATGACTTCATGCTATACAAGATAAATACAGTGAAATAAGTCAATACATAAATAGGCACAGAAGCAGCTTAATCAGTTGATATAATACTTCATATTTAGGATTACAATTCATTATTGGGGTAAATATTGGTGGGTTCCAGCGCCGACGCGCGTTTCGGTGATAGACCCCAGTCTGGGTCTCATCGTCTTCAGGGCGCACTGTTCACGTGTCAGAACATGGGAGGACGTGCCTGGAACAGGTATTCAGGGAATATGCATCCAAAGGATCAAATGGAGGTGAAGGTTTCAAAAACACAGGGACCAAATCGATAGGGAGGGTGGCATCACGGCATGGACTAAAAGTAGAACTGACAGGAGTCAGGTAATTGCATAGTAAGAGGCCCAAGAGTTAGGTGGAATGCAAAAACGTTATCATGGCGGCTGGTCGCATCACTGTCTCAGAAGTCTCAGCTCAGATTGTACAATAAAGTCCAAGGATATGTGGACACTGATAAACACCAGTACGGAGAGGCAAGGCAGCTCTCAAGTGGCCATCCGGCAGTTCAGCTGCAATAAGCGGTCGGGCAGGATATCAGCCGGTACCCAAACAGATACCCTAAGGTAGGCCCAAGTTACCCCTGTGGGCAGGTCGCAGTCTGTGTTAAAGGTAGGACATTGTACTGATGTGTGTGACGTGTCCTCATTGTGAAATACAGTGTATTTCGTTTTTCACTATTGAAAGGCTATCTGTCCCAAAGGATAGAAGGGGAGTTTATTCATTATTTTTTTTTGTTTCATAATTTTTTTATTGAGAAAGACTTAAGATGCATGAAAAACATGAGTACATATACAATATCATAAACATATGAATTCATATAAGGTAAAAAAAAAAAAAAGAGGCAATAGAATGTGATAGAGGATTCCTAAGGGGGCCACGCGTCCGGAGATATGCCGAATCGCCTTGTGGGACATTGGCTTGGGATTAGTGCTGACACTGCTGGTTGGGGGCCCATCTGAGGGCGCGGACTGTTTTTTCCCCAGTAATAAGTGCGTCCATCTATGGATTTTATTTCAGGACCATGTTGACCACAATGCCATGCCGTTGTTATGGAACCCGCCCATCTGGGGGCGTGTCAAGCAGCATTGAATAAGAAGCAACGTGGTCCGGTGAGCACATATCTTACCTGCAACAACTAATAGCCTCCGAAGAAGGAAGTAAATTTTCCGAAACGCGTCAGGCATGCTGCGGGAGAGACTGGATTGAAAAGCAGCAGGCAGCTGTCAGCACGTACTGAAAATAAAGGCTTGCCACCTTTCGCCGGTGTCCGAGTGCAACTCAATTGTGTGGGCAAATCAGAGCTTTAATATATATATATATATATATATATATATATATATATATATATATATATATATATATATATATATATATATTCACGGAAAACTCCACAAACTGCTTCCAGAGAAGGAAAACTCGCACTCCAAGGCTCGTTGTTTAAAGAAAGTTTAATGGCGACGCGTTTCGAGCATACGCTTTTCTTCACTAGTCATGGAATCAAATCACTAATCCACCATTTCTAGTGTATTTGCCAAACATAAAGAAAGGACCATGGTGTCTGCAAAGTCAAAACATGGTAACAGAAATAGGACTTACAGATAATTCGTCATAAGGAAAGCAAACAAAGATATTTCTCAAAAACTTTCAAACGCAACATCTTCCATCAATTTATTTGCAGACCATAAAGTGTGAGCTAGAGTTCGGAGGTGATTCCTGGAGGAACGACCAGGGACAAAACCAACCTGTGCATAATATGAGAAGGAATAACTTTACGTAGAAGTTCCGCTAAAATACTTGCTAAAATGTTGACGTCACTATTTGTGAGTGAAAATGGCCGGTAACTACTACAAGCAAGTGGGTCTTTACCGGGTTTGGGGATAACCGCGATTAACGCTTTGTTAGAAATAGGACCAAGTAAATGCGTTTGAACCATCCCATGAAAGGTAGAGGTATTTCTTCCTTGCTAATATCATCATCAAGCAGGGCTCTACCTTCATCCTTGAGGCAAGGTAGGTTGATATCAAGCAGATATAAAACAATTTGGTCCTCTGTTACTGAAGTTTCAGGGGTATAGATTTCTTTATAAAAGGATGCAAAGCTGTCTACAGTATCCGGTGGTCTTGTAAGAATCTCACCACTTTCTGAACGTAGTGCAGGAATGGCCATAGCTGCCTCACGCTGGTTTTTTTTTTTAATAACACATTTTATTTAGTTTTCAGCGTACCAGATGGGTGTAACCCAAAATGGAAAGTTCAAAGGAATGGCATTAGATAGAATCTCCAGGTACATCATCAAAATCCCAAGGAATCTGCAAAACAACATACTAAGAAAACAAGAAACCCCCGCCCCCCCAAGACGCACCAAACCCACTTATAAAACATTACAGGTACATGATTTATAAATTTTCTGCCACTTATCATCAATGACAGTGCACTAAACAGGTGAATTGCTCACAACCAATTGTTCAATGGGATCAGGATTGTCGACTAGCGACAATAGAGACAAGTCTATGCCTCTGTAAGCGGCTCACCAAGACCAGATCTTCTTGTGCTTCTGTGGGTCACGTTGTTTTAATTGTGCTGCTAGCAAGCAACCTTCTTTTTCTCCTTGTTCATAATGTCTGTCTTTTAGAGGTTGGAGAGCGTATTCAGCTTTAGAGGTGTATATGTTATTAAGCGTCAGTTTAGCAAGTTTAAATTGCCGATGGTTGGCTATTGTGAGATGGGATGTATATGAATGCATGAGGGAAGTAATTTGAGTCTCTAATTCTGTATGACGTAGAGACGCAGTCTTATTGGCCTCAGCAGCATCTCATCAATTGACCACGAATAGTTGCTTTGGCGGGTGCCCAAACAATTTTACAAGAAGTAACAGATGACTTATTGACAGCTAAATATTCAGAAATATGTGAATGGAGTAGAATTTTACCTTTGAGAGGGCGGTACCTTTGGATATTCATACGCCATGGTTTACGGCCTGGGAAATTACACCCAGTTCTAGGGTAATAAGGATAGGGGCATGGTCTGATATTGCAGCTTCTAAAATATGGGATTCAGTAGTGATTGCAACCACTGTATGTGAAATAAGAAAATAGTCTATCCTGGATTGTGTACCATGGGTAGAGGAGAGAAATGTATATTCTTGGTCAGAAGGATGACAAAGATGCCAATGGTCCACTATTCCATGGTCTGATGTTATGTCTCTCAGCAAAGCTCTGTCTCCCTAATTACACCTATCCAGGGGACCCGTTCTATCAGTTATAGCCTCCCGGGCAAGGTTCCAATCACCTGCAATAATATGTTTGAATGCTCCAATTTCTACCAGCATACGATTCAGACTGAGAAAGAAAGTGCGTTTGACTCCTGTTGGAGCATAAAATGAGCCCACACAGAGAATCTTATCTCCAATTTTCAGTTTTGAAAAAATATATCTACCATCTGGATCAGGCCAGGTCTTGATTATGGTAACAGGTAAAGATTTGTGGATTAGAATAGCTACTTCACACTTCCATGGATGATTCTCGTTAGGAGGAAGTTGAGTCGTCAGCCCACAGTGAATGACTTTTCCCACCCAATCCAGTCGTAACTTAGAGGATTCTAAGGCATCCAAATGAGTTAATTGCAAAAGAGCAATGTCGTTTTCTTCCGCTTGTAAATAGAAAAGTACTTTCTTGTGCTTAATAAAGTGCGTAAGCCCATGAACATTTTACGAGACAATGCGTAGTGGATAGGAAGAAGAGGAAACATTCAAAGCCATGTGCATGTTAGTAGATAGGGTATCAAATTAGTCATACAGGGATGAGGAATAGAAAAAGAATCAGTGTAGGTAATAAAAGGATGAAAACAGTTAGAAAAAAGGTTCTGGCCAACAGAGGAGAATGATTGTAAATTACTCGTGAATGTATAGGAGAATGAACAAAGAAACAAAGATAGAAGAAATAAAGTAATAAAAAAAGAAAGAAAAAGGGAAATAAAGGTAGATATACTGCACAGGGAAAAAGTGCAGTATAAGGGGAATAGAACTGTTCTCTGCGGGTCCTAGCTTTCGGGCTATGCGCACTAGAGGAGCCCCCCCAAAGTGTGAAGCATAAGTAGAGTGCATAGGCATGACAAATTATAAACAGTATTAGATAACTTGAGAAATATGGAAATGAATAAATAATCAGATAGTATACTATGAGATATAGTAGATGAATAGAATAGACAAGAGGGACGGGAGAAAATAAGTATTAAATACAACCGTTATGATTCTTAATGGCTATTAAATAGTATAATAAATAAATAATTATTAACAGAGTTAAATCATATCGGAATTAATTAATCTATATACAGAGTGCCAAAGTAATCTATTAGGCAAGAATATAAGAGCTAGTGAGAAAAAAGAAGAACAATGCTCATCATTTTCTAAGCAATGTGCTCTAGAGGAATCTGAAAAAGTAAAGAGGGAGATCTGAAGTATTTGAAATACAACCTATATAAAGGACAGTTAAACAGCACCTAGATAACATTAACAGTGATTTAAAAATTGATCTAATTAAATAGTATAATATCTAAATAATAAAATAAAATAATGAAATATTATAATAAGGAAATAATATTGTAAATACTTATTAAAAAGGGAGAAGAAAAAAGATATTAGAGGAAAGCACAAGGAAATAGTATAAAGAGTACAATGTATAACCTTAAGACAGTAATTCATATGTATAGTCTAATTCTTAATTTATTGCACGTCAAAGGATTGTAGCAATATTAATAGTGCAATCAGATAAAAAGATTTCATAATGCTATGAAAATAAAGACAAGTAAACTGTATTCTGCGTACATACTAAAAGAGAGAAGATAAAGAAAAGTCAAGAATAAATTAAAATATATTAAATAATATAGTACAGGCATTATACAGCATGTAATGTACAATTATGTAAATAAATATGTAGATACTCATCAGGTTATGACTTCAATAACCGGTAGGGTATGACTCCCCTATCTGTTATTCAAAATTTCAACAGTAAAATAGTGAGTCAAGTTCAAGGAACATCATTGTCAAGTAATAGTGGAGGCTTAAGTGGGGAGTGTGAGATTTGACACTGTCTCTTTCCTACGTAAGAGTAGCTACTGCCTGAAGAGCTTGGGCTCGATCACCAAGCGAGCGTATATGTCTATCTGGATCTCTTACCCTACTTTGGGAACTGCCTGGGTTACGCTGGATGTCGGAAATCATTTTGGAGGTTGGTGAAGAAAATGAAGATTGGGCCTCAGGTAGGGATTCAGTACACTCCATGTGTTGAGGAGAGATGCTGTCCAGAAAGCGTTGAAGGTCATCTGGATTGAAAAGGTCTTTGGATATGCCATCCCAAGTAATTTGTAGCCGTGCTGGTTCAAAAAGACCATATTTGATGTCTAACTGACGTAGGCGAGGCCGAAAAGAGAGAAAAACTTTACGGCGGTCATTTGTTTCTCTTGAAAAGTCAGCAGACATTCGAATCCCATGACTCTCAAATATATATGGACCATGTGCATGTGCCGCTGTGATTAACTGTCAAGCTTGTTCGTGCCATAGAAAACAAACAATAAGTGTACGTGGTTGTACATTCCTTCCTCCGTTAGGAGGACCGATATGGTGTGCTCTCTGCATTTCTAATGGCGGGTCTAAAGTGAGATCTGTAATCTTCAGGAGAGCTGCTTTTTACAAAGGATTTAGCATCTGATCCTTCTATTCTTTCAGCGAATCCAAAGAAGCGCACATGTCCTGACGATTTCTATCTTCCAAATCTGTCACTTTGCTTCTTAAGAAAAGAAGTTCTTGGTCTCGATCTGGTATATTATGGTGACGATTCTCAACTGTAGCTACACGTTCAGTGAGACCATCAAGCCGATTCTGGAATCCCGCAATATCAGCATGTATGGATTTAGTCTCCGTCGTGAGAGCAGAGATAGATGTTTCCATTCCTTCCAGGCGTCGTCCGACAGCAGTAATCTCTTGGAGTATTCGTTCCATAGTAGAGTCTGGTACAGATGCCATTATAGGATTAGGTGACCTTTGAGCTGTGGTGAGGTAGTGTTGCAGGTTTCTGAGTTGAAGCGACCCTGGCTTAGTATTTCAGAATAGGAGGGTTGATTTGAAGATTTATTAGTTGCTTTTCCAGAAGACATTCTAGGTCGTTGTTCTGTAAAAGCCTTTGATCGGTAACTAGATTCTTTACAGCTGGATGAGTTTCTTAGGTGAGGCTTTTCGTACTAGAATAGAGGCATCACAGTTGTATCAGTTACTTTATGCTAACACACATAAATCACCTCAGAACAGTTTCCGGAGTAAATACCGGTGCATATGACTAAGTTCTAGAAGCACTGGACAGTTTGGTATAAGGAAATAGCAGGCCTGCAATCTGACAGAAAAAAGGTGAAAGCTCAGACTGGCAGATTCACCCCAATAGTATTTATCGTGGTTCGTTACATCCTCAAATTGATATCAGGCAGTGATATAAGTTCAGGTTCATAAAACTCCGCGTAATATGCTTCCAATTAGTAAATTAGCGTGCTCCTATTTCTTGATACAGAAGATGAGCACACTAAAATAAGTTGAATTATAAAGTAATAATGCTGCTATAAGTTGTCCATTATTACCTCATCAAATATGTAGGGTGAGAACTGATAATTGTGAAAATTTATCAGGTGTTTTTCCAAATAGGCAACAATAATACACCCAAATCAAAGGCAGTTTAATTCCAAACTGTTCTGCCTCAAGAATGTAGCAGATGTTCAGGGGAGCTTGCCAATAAAGAAAATGACTTCAGAAAAGAAGCGTTATAGGGTGAAGTAATAATATGGCCACTAACTATCCATTGTGCTAACTGGCAACAGTCAACTGCAGTTCAAGTGCGTCACAATTCCAGGGAGATTCACCTCAGCAACACCGTAGACATTCAAGGAGGTCTCAAGAGCAGGAAATATTGCTCAGGGGAGATGCACTATGGGGCAACAATGTTGCAACAAGTTGTCAGCTCACTCTCACCAAAGACAAACAAACCGGCAGACCAAAGAGCAGCCTCCCCTCAGCCACCTCAGGTGTTTTGACAGAAGGCCAAAAGAAACGTGGTAAAAAATGTCCAGGCAAACCCCCGTGCTTCAATGCTCCACCACCATTCACATCTCTCCTCATCTGCTCGGGGTGCTTCCCGCCGTCAGAGAGCCACTCACCACACTGAGGGAAGCACAAGCCCAGACTGTTGCGTCAGCTCAGTGTCAGAGTGCAGCGGCCGGTGCAAAACATAGCTCCGCTCCCAAGGAGAGAAGTGCTCTAAAGCCTCAACGAACGTCGCGCTGTGGAGCTGTATCACTCGCACAGCAGAATCCTTTCAAAATAGGGTGTCATCTAGTAATTGCAGGTTCTTCGCCGCCGTCCGGGTCTCCCCACAGCACGGAGCTCCGGGATCAGGTGGCCATTTTGGGTCGTGGCCAGACCACGCCCCCGGGAGTTTATTTATAACGTTTTATAAGTATAACTTCCCATTGGGATAAGATAGAATGATGAAGTTTAGTATGCCTGAACTCAGAGTATTAAAATGCATCTTTAGTAAAGATGATTTTTATATTGTGTGTTTGAAAATGCCACTTTAGAAAGTGGGTATTTTCTTGCTGGGCCATCCTATGTGCCTTTAGAGTGACAGGGGCTGGGGATGTGCATTGACTGTAGACATCCAGTGGAGGGTTGAGGTGTGTCCTGCCTTTCCTGGATGAGTCGGGGCTGGGCTGTATAGACCTGGACTGCATTCAGAGTAGTGGGAGGAGATTTCCTTGCACCTGAATGGGCCTGGTCTGCCTTACATAATGCTGTCTCCACCTCCTACCGGGAAGCTGGACCAGGTAGGACAGAACTGGTTTGGACTGGGCACAGAGACTCTCTGCCACAAGAGAACATAGAGAAATTGAGTATATATGTTGGGGCCCAGACCCAAGAACTTTAGAATACTTCTGGACTCAAGAGGAACCTCTGCCAAGAAGAAGAGCTGGGAAAACTGAAGAAGTACTGCCCGTTTGCTGTGTACTGTCTGGGGTTGGCCTGCAATGGCTGTTTCTGCCAAGGAGGGGACCAATACTTTGCTGTGTATCCTGCTTAAAGAAGATCTCCAAGGGCTTGGTGTAGAGCTTACCTCCTGATTTGAACCCTCGAGGACACAAAGACTTAATTTCCTCTGTTCTCCTGCATCTGGAACTGCTGTTTTAGCTGTCACAGAGAGAAATTGCAACCCTGACGCCGGCCAGTGACGCCACGACCTACAACAAAGCCGTGGGCACCGCTTGTGAAGTGCATAACGCACCGCCCGACTTCCACCGCAGCACTGCCACCTGCTGCATTGTATTGACTCAGATGCCGTCACCGAGGCAGCTGCCTGCACCGGAGCTGAGGGCACCACTTGTGATGCTCACGACGCACCGCCCGACTCGCACTGCAGCCCGACCTCCTCGATACCAGTGCTTCATCATTGCGGAGCCAATACTGGACGTTGGTGACTTCCTGAATCCATCGACACCGAACCGTCATAAGGAACTGATGCCTCGCCACCACCGTGACATCACCTCCCGGGCAACAGTAAGTAATGGACGCCTCACCTCCCCAACAACATTAAGGAACGGACGCCTCACCTCCCCAACAACATTAAAGAACGGACGCCTCACCTCCCCTGCATCGCAGTAAGGATCCGATGCCTCACCTCCCCTGGGGTCGTAAGGAACTGACTCATCTCCTCCCCTGTGGCCGTAGGAACCGGCGACACCCGGTGCCAATGAAGCATCACCTTCCCAATTCTGTCCACTGTCTTTGCTTTCATTGTTTGCCAAGGTACTGTTCTTTGGGGGTCTGTCTGACTTTGCACACCTCGTGGTCAGCACCGTACTTTCGATTTTCATCTGTCACCACGTCGTAATAGCTCTAGGTGAAGTTATTGTTGCTGCTAGCTTTATTTGCGTGAATAACCTATTTTTTAGGATATCTTGGTGTATGTATTGTGGATTTTTGTCGTTTTGGTCTTGTTTGGTTTAGAAAAAGATTACTTATTATTCTAAACTGGTGTGGTGTCCATTTGTGATGTTTTCACTGTATTACTGTATGTGCGCACAAATGCTTTACACACTGCCTCTGAGATAAGCCTGTCTGCTTGTGCCAAGCTACCAAGGGGGTGAGCAGGGGTTGTCTAAGGGCTTAACACTCTTACCTTGACTAGAAGCAAGGTTCCCTACTTGGGCAAAGGTGCAAACCATTGCCAACTAGAGACCCCCATTTCTAACTATTTCACATCATATAAAATCTTTTGCTGCAAATTTGATCGTAACTCAAAAATATGGTATAAGGAAAATAAAAAAGATTGGAGTTTGAAAATGTAAGAAATTGGATTATTAATCGGGGTGGGTGACTACCCACCAAAAGCAATAACCACAATCCTTGTTAGTGTGAACCCTTAAAGTCTCTAAATTAACGTAACTTCAAACCCCTGGTAGCTAGGACACAGAGCAGGCTGGCTTAACTTACGGCAATGCGCAAAGTATGCAGTGCCAAAATAGTAATAAAGATGAAATGCAACACAATAAAAATCAGAAACCAATTTAGGAAAAGAAAGTAAAATAAATAAAAATGGCAAAAAATGACAAAATCCAATAAGGGGAACCAGAGATATGAATTTCAAAAGTTTAGGTAGACTGGAACCTAGGCACGGTTTCATGCTGAGCGTGATGGAGCATGGCCAGATAGACCAGCCGGGTTTGTCCTAGTCAAAAATGTTACCTTCCGACATTTAGTCCTTTAATTCCCAATCCACCACTTGAGTACACTTCTATAGCCCCTCAGGACAACAGGGGAGGCACTTTGAGACTCAATGATGTAAAACAGAGGCCATAGAGCAAGATTCAGGCCTGGACCCAGTTGCCTCTGGTCAGCCGGATAGATGCAGAAAAAGGCATCTTGTAGCTTTTTATGTCCCTGTAGCTTTAAGAGGAGGTCAGTCTTATGACCCTTGTAGTCCACGTCTTTGTCCTGGGCACAAGAGAGATCAGGTCCCATCATTTAGGGATCTTCTTAGGTCATAGACAGCAAGTTCAGTGTTCGTCTGATCTTCCTCAGGTTCAGGAGTATTCTGATGTGGGTGCCTGGGGGTGCCGTATTTATGCCTGGCATAAGCTAGTTAGTGGTAATGATTTCGGAGCATTTCCTAACCAATGTATGTGGCGAAAGTGTACTGTGGTAATCATAGGGTCCTCCCACAGCTAACACTAAAATCCAGTTGTGGGGCAGTCAATGTACTCACAATAAACCCAGAGATAGAATTCTGGTAGTACAAAAGTCGTTGTTTTCAGCAACTAGACAGTAAATACACATACAAGGTTTTTGCATCCTGTTTCCCATGCTTTCAAGTGCACCCCCAGTGTTATATATAGACTCAGCATATCTGTCAATCAGGATTTGACATTCAAGTAGGATTTGACTCTGTAATGCCAAAAATGGATGCTCACAGCCACACCCTCCATATTCGGTTAGGTTCAGAGGAGTCGTCTCTGTCCATTCAGGTCAGCTTGTTGTTTTCTCCTGGGAAGCACCTCTCACCTTTTCACACCTATTCAAATGCTAATTACTGGCTGGCAGAAATGAAAGTGCAAATGCAAATTTGGCCTCCAGAAACTTCAGGCAGGGAAAAGTTAACTTTCTAAACATTACGTTTCCTTAAAATTTATGAAAAATCTCATTTCACCATTGAATTTTTATAACAAACTTTATTGGGTTTCCACCAGCAAAACCGGCCTAGGTGAACACATAGCACGCACATAGGACATGATAGACATCTTGCTGAATTGGGACTTTTTAATAACTAATAAAAATAGTCATTTGCAGAGGAGTAGCCAGAAAAAATAATACCCCTCATATCTAAAAATGGAACTGAGCAAGTGAAGAAGGCTGGCACTCTTTCAGGACAGTTGCTCTCCCTTCATCAGTTGAACAAAATTTTGTATTTTTCAATTCTTAAACAATTTTGTTAGAAAAGCAGACTTTGCCAGGTAGTTCTGTTTGGATACTCATGAAATAATCAAATGTATCAAGCGCTTCCAACTGTGGCTGCTGTACCCAGGGATGATCAAGGAGTCATTCCTAAAAAACGGTTTGAAAAAACATTGTTCATTTCAAAGAAGAAAATCAAACAAATTGGCTCAATAAGCTATATATTTTACAGGGAGTTATAAAGGTGCACTGATGCATCCATCTTTCCATCTCCGCCTATTTTCTTTTACATTTATCCATTCAAGCATCATTCCTTCTTTCGCTCCATCCTTCTTTCTTTTTCCAACCATCCACAGATCATTTGCTCCTTTTTTTATTTTTTTCCTTCATTCTCTCCATCTATTCTTCAATCATACCTTTCCCTCATCCTTTTTTCTTTTTCATCTATCATACAGCCTCCCTTTTCTCTATCCTTTATTGCTTTTGTTTACTATTCCAATCATCCAGCCATTTTTCTCTACATCCTTCTCTTTATCCACCCACCTTTCCTTCCTTTCTTCAACAACCCATCCATCAATCTATGTCCCCATCTGTCTTTCTTGCTATCCACCAATCCTTCTCTTTGTTTTTCTCTTCATTCATTTATTTTTCTCTCAATCTATGCATACATACTTCTCTCCGTCAATCCAGTCTTTTCTTCGTCCATCCACACATCCTTCTTTTCATCCATTCATCTCTCCTTTTTAACCCTACTTTTTACTCCCTGCGTGATCCCTCTGGATGTGCATTTTCTCACCGGGAGCCACCATAGCGATTCCGTTTACCTTGGGACTCTTGCTGGCCCTATGTTCTGAGGGCTATAGGCACTTGGCTGTTTTCAGTTAGGCACTCTTCTGATGCATCTTTAGTACACCACTCGCTCTGGGGCATGCTGCAGGACTTTGAGCCATGTTCCTCCTTCGCGCCTACTTGAACACCACAAGGTAACAGATACATTTTTCGCAGCGGTCAAATTCATGTTATTTCTCCTCGTAAGTTCTTGCCCTGCTTCACTCAATGCATAATACTGGCACAGTATAGCGTTCAGTTGATGCACATGCTCTATGTGGGTGACTGTTTTATTGAGCACATGAACTGATCTTAAACCAGGATGGTTTGGATGGACATAGAGTCTTGTATTTGAAGCGTACATAGTTGGGGATGTCGAGTACTCCTTATTTGATGATGTGACAATTCTAGGGTTACTTCTTACTAGAATTACTAGCACCTAACATGTACGTATTTTTCATATTTGTAGACTTTTGACATTGACTCAGCTTTGTGCACCTTCCATATCTTTGGTAGACCTGGTATGGTTTGTACCTTCTGGGTCCGAGTTATTTTTAAATTTTAACTTTTAATCCTGATTGGTATCAGACGCCACTCGTTCTCCTGTCCAGATGAGTTTTCTGTACATTTTATTGGCAATGAATCAAGTCAACATTTAACATTAACATATGGTCTCAACAGGTTCATATGTTTTTAATATTTGCTGTTGGTGTACTATTAAACAATGATATCCTCGGATCACTTTTTTTTACCAGTCTTTCAAAATTACACTACTGAGGACACTCACTTTAATTTTCCCTGGCTTCCAGAATTAATTACTGTACGGGTTGAGTTAGTTAGATCTAGGCCTCCATTTACGCCTTTGTATGCAACAAATTGAGGGTGCTACAAAGTGCATATTAGCCCCTCTCTTTTGCCTAATACCCTTTGGCAACACCACTGATGAGAAGGCCGGGACGCAGCACACTTTGGATCCCAACTCCAATCACATAGCTTCCGTGAGGTGTTACCTCACAATTGGATATTTCCTTTGTACTGTAAAGCAACACATTTACTTCTGCGGAAAGAATTGTCTTTAGCTGTAACTTATGGGCTCTAAAGTATACATTGAGTAGTTCCCTTACTTCTCTCATGAATGGGAAAGCTCAGTGGGATCTTTTACGTCCCAAATCTCTAGTGGGTGCTCCTTTTGTTAATTTACTCTCTAAGGTTATTCTAGCTGGAGCAGATATTCCCGCAACATGGAGAGGCGCGGAGATCATCCTGATTTTCAAAAAGGGCAAAAGGGGTGACCCTGCAAATTATAGACCTGTTAGGCAGTGCCCCAAAGGGTTTCTGCTAACAGCTACTTGAAAGACTGCAAGAATGGATGTTAGATAATTGTATTGTGTCCACATTGGAGGCTGGCTTCTGAGCTAAATTTTGCACAATTGATAACGTTTTTTTCTTTTATCATGCTATATTGGAGATATGTGATCCTTTTAAGACCACATTTGTATGTGTCTTTTCTCAATCTATGGGCCGCATTTGACCTGGGGTCGATGTATGAACTATGGGCAGTTTTAAAGGCTATGGGTTACCACATAACCTATTATCAACGATAATAAGTGACCAGGCTGGCTGCATTGCTATTCAAAGAGGGTTCAGGCAGGGTTGCACGCTAGCCCCCACACTTTTAACACTTAATATAAATGATGTAATTGAACATTTAAATGTTAGGGTGAACAGCTCCCCCAAACTTAATGGCTGTAAAATCCAAGCCCTGCTGTTTGCAGATAATACATTGTTAATATCACAAACCCAACGGCTTTACAAACATTGTTAAACAAGTTTCTAGACTTCTGCAAACACCAGGGTTTTAGAGGTAAGTACCAGTAAAAGTAAATATAGAATCCTTAAACCGCACAAGTCAGATGGGGAGATTTAAAATTGGGGGATACTGTGTTGGAAATGCTTCATACTTTTGACTACTTGGGTATAAAAATCTCTAATACACTATAATGGACCTCCCATACCACCAAATTTGGACAGGTAGTATGCTGTTCTAGAAACACACAAAGCAACTGCATCCAAATCAGTGTCACCTGTTCTTCAACTACATAGCCTGAAGGCTCAAAGTACTGCGCCTAATGTAGCTGAGGTATGGGGCATTCAGAATGTTAACAATCTAACCATTAACCCCTTCGCTGCGGCGGACATTCCGCCGCAACGCTGGGGGGTGCGGGGGGGCAGCGCGGTGGCGCTGTGCTCATGACGGAGCCGCTCCGTCATGAGCCACGGTTGGGCTGTGCTCATGACGGAACGGTTCCGTCATGACTCCGCCCAGTTGCGCTGTCACCCCGCACAGGCGGGGAAACAGCGCCGCGTAGGCGGAGCGGCCGCCAACGGGCGTGTCATGACGGAACCGTTCCGTCATGAGCACACGGCAACCGTGGCTCATGACGGAACGGCTCCGTCATGAGCGGGGAAGGGGTTAAAGAGAATAATTTTGTTAGATCCCTACTCCTTATGCTAGTGGGCACTTCCATCCACCCCCTCTTCATGAACACGAGTCTCAAGAAAAGTGCTCATAAGGCGAACATCAGACCCCTTCTATTCCGGATGAGGCTATTGCATACTGACGAGTTGGAATCTTATATAAAAGGATTATTATTGCTTATAGAAATGGACAAATGTAATGCGTTACCATGGTTAAACTATGTTTAAAAAATTGCTGTATTCCTTGGGATTGCAAATATTTTGCGATAATCCAAGACGTATTAGCGGTAATTTAATTAATTTGTTGAAAGAATTTGTTAATCCTCGGTTATGGAGAAATGGAAGGTGGGTTCTATGGAAGGAGGACTAACCAACAAATTTTTAAATAGTAAGTCTTCCCTGAAATTGATCGTTTTATGGATGAAGTAATTCCTCCATTATGCCAAACGTTTATATATTAAATTTCAATTTGTAATACGCCCCATAAAAAAAGGTTTTACTGCCAAATAGTTGAAGGGGAGTACAGCACCTGACAGATCCCCATTTTGCAGAGCTGTGATTGAAAATGACGGGCATATTCTGTAGTTCCGCCCTGCTTGGAAACAGATAAGCAGAGGGTGGATTTGTCCAATACACCTCAACCAGGGCCTAAGACATTATCAATTTCCACCAAAGATTTTGAAATCAGACACTCGAGGTCTTATTGTTTTTGGATTGAGGAGATTCCTATACTCGGCCTGGTGTTTAGAGATACAAGAAAGATTCATAACAGTGACTGAGACCCAGAACCCAGTAAATAGTAGTCTTTGAAATCTTACATAGGATTTGCACTATAAACATATTTAAATGTTAATTTTTTTAATGTGTTTGTAGTGTTATACTGTGTGTCTAATGTGGTAAATCCTCCGAAATAAACATCCATGAATACATAATTTTCATACTATGTAGGCAGCTCCTTCCCCTATATTAGGACTGCCACCACTTTGCAGCAGCTTTCTGATTGGATTGCCTTGTTTATTGCACTGTTTTGCATGTAGGGCTTTCCCAGTTAGATATGTGTCCCTCTTGTCTCCTCACACCAAACCAAGCTGCTAGCTTCTGGAGGTGAGGTGTGACTGTCCAGCTGTGCCAGGACAAAGGAAATGAATGATTTTCCATAAAGTGAAGCAGTTGCAGCTTGGATGTACTTGAAAGGAACAAATTGTTCCTAAGCCCCTGAAGGCGGTTGTGTGCTATACATGGCGCACCCAGGCACAATATTTAATGGGCTCTGGCCTCACTTACTGTGTCGGCTCACTGTACCAGGATACAGTTGATATGATGATTTTCTGTGGCAGGATCATATCTACCAGCCACTTCCCGCTCAGTGCTATCAATGGTTTACCTACAGGAGATGACTGTATTTAATTTTGCGTTTCTACTAATGACATTTTAAACTAAATTGGGGGTGACCATCTTGAACGGGGAACAACCTTTACAACGCAACTTTTACAACGCACTACCATTACAACGAAACTGTTACAACGCGAGTGCATTGACAACGCAGGACATTACAACGCAAGTCTTTACATCGACTTGCACTAGATGGCGTGCTAACATTAAAAATAGTGTAGTTTACTATCCCAACACCTTCCCTACTGTTACGTGGACTGGAGTTGGAATAGTAAATTACACTTTTTTAATGTTAGCACGCCATCTAGTGCAAGTCAATGTAAAGACTTGCGTTGTAATGTCCTGCGTTGTCAATGCACTCGCGTTGTAAAACTTTTGTTGTAAAAGCATGCATTGTAACAGCATGCGTTGTAACGTCATACATCCATCTTGAACATTCTTGTGCCTGGTTATTCGTGAGGCCTATCACTGTATGTAACATGCTCTCCATGGGCATCATTTAGAGGATGCCAGAGATCGCGGACCCTAGCTTGTCCCTTGAGACTCCTGGAACTGCCTTGGTGACCTCTGGCCTCAGAGGTGGCAAAACAAGTGCCTAGAACACAGGGGTGGCGCGATCATTTGTTATTACACTAGTAGTGAATAATGTCCTGTTAACTAATAATGCAAAAACCAGGTGCCGGAAGCGGACTATCTCTCGCAACTGAGGTAAGGACATGCATTGAAATGTATATTGTGCATAATTGCAGGTGGGATTGTGTTTGTGTGCAAGAGAGTGTGTGTGTCTGTACATGTGAGCACGTGTGTGTGAGTGAAAGTGAATAAAAGTGACTTGTTGTTAGAGAGAATGAGTGAGACGGAGTGTCAGTAAGTGAACATGAGGGAAAATGAGTGAGAGTGATTAACTGTGAGTTAGTGGAACTGTGAATGGGTAAGTCAGAGTGAGAATGAATGAAAGTACGGGTGAGTGTAACTGACTGTGAGTGTGAAAGTATGACTAAGTAATAATAAGATTGAGTGAATGTGAATGAATGAGTGAGTCAGAGTGAGTTAGAATAAATGAGACTTAGTGAGAATGAGAGTAAGAGTGAGTTCAGTTGATTTGTAAGTGAGTAAGAAAGCTTGAGTTAGAGTAACAATAACTGTGAGGGAGAGTGAATGAGTGAAAATGAGTGAGAGTAAGAGAGTGTAGTTGAATGAATGGGTGCGATTGAATGAGTATAAGTGAGTGTGAGTATGAGTGAGAATATGGAGTTGTGCTTCCAAGTCTACTGTTGGCCCTGACATACCAAAGGTAATTTTTGGCTTATAGAGCAAGCCATGGCAAAATACTGGCACTGACACACGAGACAATTTCTGACTTAATGGCACCCATGGTAAAATAGTGGTGCTGGCCAACTACAGTCAATTCTTTGCATATGGGGCATGTGTGGCAAAATGCTTGCACTAGTACATTGGAGGTACTTCTTGGCATTATGATGGACAACAGTGGCATATGGGAGAAGGGGCAACCATGAAAAAAGCTGACCCTGGAATACTAGAGGTAATTCTGGCATTGGCATTTTGTATGTAATTGTTGGCTAAGGAGGTACCCATGACAAAATGCTGGCTCTGGCACGAAGAGTGTAATCTTTGACATATGGGGCACCCTTTGAAAGAAAATGCGGGCAGTTTCTCAGGAGTGTCAGGCACACCTTGAAAGCACTTGCATATGTAATAATTATGGCGTTTTAGCAAATTTATGTGAAAATGGTGCTTTATAATGTACTATTTGAATCCCTTTATTTCAAAATGTTATCATGGAATAATACCTCCAAAGAAGAGGTTTGGCTCACTCGCTTCACTCGCTTGCTATTATTCATACATGTCAGTACCCTAATTATAAGTGGTATCTAAAATAGAGATTTGCCTGTGTTTTGTTGTTATAATATTCATGCGCTTATTATGGAACTTCAGCAGTGTGAATTATTGTGTTGTCATAAGGGTTAAGGTCATGCGAAGACTGAGTGTCAAAGGTCTTATGATGTTGCTTCCTGTGATGTCATTAAAATCAGTTGGGTGTGTGATATTAAATCCGCTACTCCTAGCATTTTGGCGAATTAACGTCCATGATGCTCAACACAACAAAGATATAACCCTATAGAGTGAAACTTCTGGAAATTTGTTGTAGTCTAGAGAAATATCACAAATTGTACCGCCATTATTTTAGATCTATCTCTTATCGAACCTTGATACCCCTTGCCTCACCATCTCCCCTTAAGTGGTTGCTACTGAAAATTATTGTACGTTTTCGATTTTGTTGTTGTTAGTGTGTTTGTATCTCATCTTCTCAAAACTCATAATAGGTGAAAAGCTGTAACAAAAGAGAACTGCGTTCAAACTCCTATTTTCAGTGGGTATATTTTGTTTAACTATGGTTATTATTGTTCTGCATTGTTTTATTGGAAGGAATAAGATAGTATTAGCCTTTTATACCATATGTACTATTATATTATTTACTGTTCTGTGTTGCTTTAATATATGTGTATTATTAGCTGTGGCGTCGTTCTTCATCAACATATAGTGTTCCCTTGTCTCACTTGTCTTCCCTTCTCTCACCTTTCTTTGTTCTTTGCCTAGAGTAAGCCCCTGGAGAAGCGGGGTCTTCAAAACAAAGTCCACCTTTTGGCAGCATCCCTCTGGATGCCATTGCATAAAACATTGAGAAATAGGCACGGGAGCATGCGCAGAGAGCCGGAAGCTCTCTGTGAACATAGTGAAAGCCTGCCTCAGGGCATGCGCAGTGAGCCGGAAACCCTTTTTTTTCCTCACCCGAGCTTTGGAGTATGCGCACTACAATCTCGGCGCCGGGAGCTGTCCGTTCAGCACCACGCGGATCAGCCGTTCTAGTACGACCAGCTGTGCCCGGGACAACCTGTCTCCGCCCCGCCCTCCAAAGGGTGCAGGTAAGTCCCACGCAGCCCCGGTGATTTGTTCTCTTGCTTTGATTTTGTCAGGGGAAGGAGGGGGCATGGGGTGTCCTCCAACCGTTGAAGAAGAATACAGGAGGGGCAGTCCTTCCCCTCTGCTTTAAAGGGACACCTTGGGATGCAGTGTAGAGTACATTCTGGTGCAGGCAGCCGCCGACCAATGTACAGCTAGCCCAGAGGTACTTCATAGCTATTGTTACCGCCTGTCCTATAGCGTTCCTGCATCCTATAGATGCAGTGAATACGTAGTATTCGCGACAAAATCCAGGCACCCTCTCGGCACTGTTCTACACGCAGTCCGGCTTGACTAGCCCGAGGTGGTTTGCAATAACCGACCAGCCTTCAAAGGGCACATTGGGATTCTGCGGCGAGCCAGCTGCAGCCAGCTCAGAGCCAGGCTCCGCCAGACCATATCAGCCCGAGGCCAGACAGAGCCATGCAAGGCATGTGGCGCCTGAGACATAATGAAAACATCACTGCCTTGCGCGCAGCGGCGTTCCACCGACTAGAGGCTGAGCTGCAGCGACGCCTCTGAGAACTGTTTCGCTCACAGAAACTCCAATGATATAACACTATTTCCCCTTAGGTGTGCTCATTGTCTATTGATGTTTAAATCTTTGGTTAAATTGGCAACTCCCGAACCGTGTTTTACGTAAAGGTTCTCTGTATTCCGAAGTTCACTGGTTTTAGATGCACTGCACGGACCGCCGGCGTGCTTTATTTGTACGTGTCTGCTTGTCTGTGATCTTGTTTCCAATGACCTGTACCTTAAGGGGCATGTCTAAAAATCCCCATGGTTTAAGGCAAAAGGAGGCAGGAACCACCTCATTGGTTCCCTCCCAAGAGTCTGTCTAGTTATGATTACATTAGAATCTAACATAATTGATTGCAGTTATCAATTCCCCTTGAATAGTGAATTATATGTTTTTGGTAAAGAGTGCAACCAGACACTTCTCTGTGCTGCACTTTGTATTACAGTATGTGCTAGTGATTGTCATGTTTGTTGGTTCTTTGTGAAATGCGTATGACAGACTACATGCTTACTTTTAAAGGCCCGTTCTAGTGATTTGCATGCGGTTTAGTTTCACTGCTGTGCATCCCGGTTAGCGAATCACGTGCGAGATAAACACCAGTTTGGGAGGCACCTCTGTTCTTCCATTAAGAGGGCTTTTCAAGTGGTCTCCATATTTGTGCTAAAAAGGGACACCTTTCTTCCGCTCTAAGGGCATACCATTACTGTCCGTTAACTAAGTAAACTGTCCACAAACGCGCTGTGTGCTGATGGTCATGTGTGTTTTCATGAACTGTGTAATCCAAGATTCGTTTCTGCACTTCCCCTGACTGTCTGTGCTCATGCAGTTTTGATAAACTCCGAAATCGTGGGCAACGTTACACCTTCTTCCCAAGGAAGGGCTACTGGTTCTGTGTTTACGTTATCTGTGTGCTCCAAGGGCAGCAACAATGCTTCTATTTGAAGGACCTGTCTAGAGATTGATGTTATGGTATTGGCTAAGTATTGCATCGCCATTCCCGTAAAGGGTGTGTCAAGAGATTTTCAGGTTTTTGACTAAGTTGTGCACAGTCGGAACCGCCTCCGTATTTCGCCTAAAGGGTCTGTTTGCTGATGTTCATGTGTTTGGGTGTTCTCTGCATTGCACAATACACATTCACCCTTTCATTTAAATTGTCCGTCTCATTATGTTAATTTATTCTCTAAACTGTGAAATGTATGATCCACACCCCGCCTTAAGCTTGCATGACTTTTTTAATTTTTTCAGAGGTTTAGCTAAATTGTGCCAGGCAGTAAGCACCCCCATGCCTCCGTTTTAAAGATGCCAGGAGGCCTCCGTGTATTTTCAACAAGCACTGCCATCTGTGATGTACCTTCATAGTTCCTTTTAAATAGTGTCATGAGATGTGTTCGTGTGCTTCAGGTAAACGCTGCAATAGAGACATCACTTCGGCCCCTCTCTGTCCTGTCCAGTGATGTATGTTTTTAAATGAAAGTGTGTCCTTCATGAACCATAGTCATGCGTCCTTTTGTAGGGCCTGTTTAGGAGGCATGCTTCGAGCATAGTTCACCCCTTAAAGGGCCTTTGTCATGATGTGTAGCTAAATTATGCAATGCAGCGACCAAGCCTCGCCTTCTCTTTAAATGCCATCTCCAGTGTTGTTGAAGTTTTTATTTAAACCGGGGACTGCAGACACCCCACTATCTGAAAGTCTCTCAAGTGATGTTTGTGGCAAAATTCAGCTAACCTCTTGCTTGTAATCAAAGAGCCATTACGTGATGTATATGGTTAGCTAACTGAGATTCAGGGCCCGGCTCCAGCATTCCCTTTAAAAGGCCTGTTTGCGATGCCCATGTATTTCAAATGTACGGAGACATGTTGTATTGTATTGTAATTGTATTGCATTTATATAGCGCTTAGTACCCCTGACGAGGCGTTGAAGCGCTTTTTGGGCGAGGAGCACACTACTCCGGAACCATAAAGGATTAGTGTTGAATTAGTAAATTGTATTGTAATTGCATTTATATAGCGCTTACTACCCCTGATGAGGCGTCAGCGCGCTTTTTCGGCGAGTAGCACGCTACTCCGGAACCCATAAAGGATTAGTGTTGAATTAGTAAATTGTATTGTAATTGCATTTATATAGCACTTACTACCCTTGACGAGGCGTCAGCGCGCTGTTTCGGCAAGTAGCACGCTATTTCAGAACCCATAAAGGATTAGTGTTGAATTAGTAAATTGTATTGTAATTCCATTTATATAGCACTTACTACCCCTGACGAGGCGTCAGCGCGCTTTTTCGGCAAGTAGCACGCTATTTCTGAACCCATAAAGGATTAGTGTTGAATTAGTAAATTGTATTGTAATTGCATTTATATAGCACTTACTACCCCTGACGAGGCGTCAGTGCGCTTTTTCGGCGAGTAGCATGCTACTCCGGAACCCATAAAGGATTAGTGTTGAATTAGTAAATTGTATTGTAATTGCATTTATATAGACATAGAAAAGAGCCATGAATTGGTAAAACAGTAGACAATAGTTACGTTATTGTTTCTTTTTTTGTTAAACTGGAATAACGTGGATACAGAGGTGCAAATGTGGTACGTCATGCAGGATAAATGTAAATGTGTTTGTCATTTGAGATCGAGCGGGATTGGTGTCAGGAACCAGTTTGACGTTGCTAATATGTTAGCTTTTCTTTTAAAATAACACACAATAAAGTTTCTAAAAACAGAATATCGGCGCTGCTTCAAAAGTCTTGTTCTGTGGAACAGTGCCGCGTGCGATACGTTTTTCTGATGGGAAGGTCTGTAGTTTCTGAGCCCTCCCGTGTCCCAGGCTGTTTTGGGCCTTTACGAGTGAACACCTGCACGAGCCCTGGGTGAGAAAACCCACCTTAAAAAATGCACCAGGGGGGATGTACGTTTAATATATTTAACTATCCATTTGAGCTGGGAATCTGCTATAAGTCAAACATGTATCCATTAAGTCTGCGACATGCCCTGAATCGCTCCTACCCCCTCAGCCTCCCTCCCGGGTGCATGGACTGCCCACCAGTAAAACCGACCGTGTGTGCATATCACAAACATTAAAGCAGTGAGCACCAGCTGCAGCATGTAAATGAGGGGTGGTGAATCCATTCTCTAGATACAGCAGCCTCAGAGGAGCTGACTGTCTCTTGAGACACACTGTAGAATGTTGGATTTTCAAACAAATCCGTTCAACTTTTAATCGCAATTTCAAAACGGCAAGAAAATAAAAATAATTTCAACCTTTTTATTTAACATCCCGAACATCCATTGCCTTAGTAGCAATCATACAGCACCATGGTATCCGGCACCCAGGATCCGGCACGTGACCCCCAGCTTTACCCTTCCCTCAGCAGCAATCGACTCAGTGGCCACCTCCTTCGACTGAACTTAAAATAATGTGCTTTTAATGCAAAAAAGAAAAATTCTGCCATGTCTGATGGTCAAGGACATAGTTGGCCTCTGTTTACCATTTCCAACTATATTTGTCTGGGGAGATCCACGCCTTTATCTGAAAGATGAATTGCTTGTTCCAAAATATGCTTTCTTTTGAAGGGCGTTTCTTAATAGTTCTGCCAAGTCTGATGCTCAAGGTCATACTTGGCCCCTGTTTACTGTCTCCAACTAGTTTGTCTGGTGAGATTCATGCATTTAGCTGAAAAAAGAATTACTTGTGCCAATATATGCTTTCTTGTGACTTTAGTGAAATTGTACAATGCAGTTGTGCTTCCTCCTGGGGGAAGCTGTGAGTCATAGCATGTGTTGTGAGCCTTGATAACCATAACTGGCGAATTTAATTGGTTTTACGTATTTGTAGCAGCACCATAACTCAAGTTTTACTGGTTTTTGTCAGTAAATTTCAATTTTTTTTTAGGTTGTATTACATTAACAACACATGCTACACACAACCAACCCTACCTGTCGCACGAGGCAGCCCCACTTTGTGGTGAGCCCAAATAGGATTTGCGAATCAGATGCTTGGAAGCTTGCCCTCTTTCACAATTCCTGTGTGACTTCCAAATCCACAACACCTAATAATACTGGTACCTGTCTTGGTACCATGGTCCCCGGCTGCTAATTTTAGTGTTGGGGATTCACAAGTCACAAGGGAATTGCAAATCTTTAACCTTTTCTACATTTCTTTTAAATGTAACCAAAGGAGGGGCCCTATTGAGGGACCCGCCTCTGTGGCCTATCCTCCTCATTGCAGGACATTGGGACTGTACCCCGCATCCTGTAATGGCTGCCACAAGAGAAATTTTGGTCTCGTCCAATCTCTTGGATCCGCAGTACGGAAAAGGACAACAGGACAAAAGTCTCCCTCATACAGTAATATGCTTTTAATTTCTTGACTTGCAAACTATTTATGAGTCCCAAGACGCAGGGATAAACAAAAGCATTATCCTTTTTAAAACCCGCTTGGCTACTGTTTTTAAACACTCATATCTCAAAACATACTGAACAAGTTTACCCCAAACCAATGAAAACCTGATTTCTGAGTAACTTTCGTGATAAGTTTGGTGTAAATCCATTCAGTGGTTCCGGCTGTAGGCATGAGCAAATGTTCTATGGGAACAAAAAAAACAATTCACTTCTTTTTTCACCCCCTTAACTTAATTCCTGTGGGATGTTTCACTAAACTCGGCTTGTGCAAGCTCAGCTGAAAAAGCCAATAAATTGCCACCCTTCGTGCAAATTCATCCACAAGGTCAAAAGCTATAGTCAAATCAAAAAATGTCCTTTTAAAGGCAAGTGCTTCTGAACCATTACTGCACATATGTGTGTGTGTGTGTATATATATGCATATATATATATATACAAATCCAGTGCTCCTGCAAGACGACACAGCAGTCACCAACTTGAGGTTAGAACCCTTTAATTAATGTTGCTTGGGGCTATGACGTGTTTTGGCAGTGTCCCCTGCCTTGATCACATAAAGAGCCATTTTTACAAAACTCCTTGTAAATACACACTCGTGACATCACATGACCCCATGGACATAGATAACATACTCCACCGGGTCGCAAAATTCATTATTTCTAGAATACATCACATATTGCACAAAAATTGTTACATTAACATTTTTGTTTCTTTTATGGTTTTTACACTTTTTATTATTTCTTTTTCTATCTTTTATCTCTTAATGCAATAGATTTTTCATTTTTCTATGTCAACTGAACTTTATTGTACCATAGTCAGACACAGTCGCAAGCTTGTGTGTCTGTTCAGTTCTTTACGGTGCATAGATCTGGGTGATGCTTATGTTGTTTCCATCCCCATGTCATCATTGTGTAACTGGCAGGGTTGGGGTCAGGTAAGCTTTGATTGTTTTCTTGTTACCATATCTTATCGCAAGTTCTGGATGGAATACCATTGAACTGAGCAAATAGAGGCTATCCCCAAAAATGTAAACATTGTTAATGGGCTTATTGTTATTCCGCTCTGCAAGTGCAGTTAAATGGCCAATATATGCGATATCTTGTATTTTTGCTCCTTCGGGATATGTTTAGTTCCCTTTCTCCTCGCCTGCACACCGTGATTGTTTGATGCCATTCGTGTATGACATGTGTCTAACAGGTGTGGAAGAGTCGGCATGTTATGGGGATCGAAAACAGGACTCAGTTGTTCTTGCCTGTTTCTGTCTGAGTTGGTTTTGTAATGTTATTCTTTATCGCTGTGCAAGGAAAATGCTTGGAGGTGCTGATGCATCAGTGCATATTGCCCTAAGTAAGAGCACATATACATCCCTATCACTGCCCAGTCATTAAGGCACTCTTGGTAATGTGTATTTTCACTAAATGTGTTTGCTTTGCATGTACAAATTATCTTTGTTAGATGCTGGTGTCTTACTAGGCAATTGTCTCTCTTTGAGCAGCATAATCCTTGCAAGTGCAAAATCCTACTGGAAGTGTGCAAATACACAATAGCAGTTTACAGATTCGTGTATAATTGCAGTAGCAGCATATTTAGTAACAACTCTCTTCTATTTGTAACCATAGGATATTCGCAAGTGGAAATACCTACTAGGTATGTGCAAATATGCAATAGCATCTCACGATTATGTGCAAAGTTGCAATACCAGCCAAAATGAATGTGCAAAGTTGCAATAGCAGCTACCATGACCATCAAAGTGCAAGAGCAAAAAAGTTTCTTCCATTAAAAACAATCTAAAATACTCTAAAACCAGCTAAAACATAATGAACTTCAGTCCTTAGTATTGATATTACTTCCCCACACTCGGTCTTTTCCTACATCCCTTTCTCCTATTAGAGGAACAGTGGAAAACTTCAATCTAAAAAAGTATCATGCCTCGGCACCAATCCATATGCATTTGGTACAAACAGATGTCTATTTACGTTAAAAAATCTTTTCATAATCATCAAAATTGTGTATCGCAGACAGATCTCTAAGTTTACATCCACAGTATGATTCAAATTCGACTCTCGGGGTATATGGGTCTTAGGTCACCTTTCTTCCAATGTTTTCAATTTTTTCAATATTGTTCACACTCACTATAGACTTGTACTACTGTTCTTCATCCCAAGTGTACATAAAGATCTTCATCTGAGTTTAAACCATTCGGGGTCTTGAAGTCGAACATTAAAATATAATGGTACTCTAATTGTCTCAACCTTCCCTCAAGGTCTCCCCCTTTCCTCCTCTTCGGGACTGAATCGATTACAAAATACGATAGTTCCTCGCTTCTGCTGCCATGTACCTCATTAATGTGGTGAGCTACTGGATACGATTGGTCCCTATTGCTAACTGTTCTGAGATGTTGGAGGATCCTAACTTGGGCCATGTGTATGGTACTGCCCATGTAGACCATGGGGCACGTGCATTGCAGAACTTATACCACATGGGCACTTCTGCAGTTGAAAAACCGAGGAATTCTCCACGGTTTATGCATTAGGGGCAACTGTACTTCTTTCACGTTCACTCCATGCTTACATGCCTTGCACTTGGGACGCTTGTTTAAACCTGGATCGGTTTTGAGCCAACTCTTGGATTCAATTATTTCAGGGTTACTGTTTACCAAATATTGTCTCATAGATTAAGCTCTTCTGTATGACACCAGTGGTTTTCTTGAGACTAGATCACCTAGTGTGCGATCTCCTCTAACCCGGTGTCAATGCCTATTCATGCAGTCTCTCACACTAACCTGGTAGGCTTTGTACCCGGTTATCATCCTTGTTTCTTGAAGTGAATATCTGGCACTTTTTTCTCTCTTCTGCTGTCCAATAGAATTTCTTCTTTTGATAGCCTGTCAACTTTTTCCACCGCCTGGCTCAATACTACCTGGCTGTAGCCCCTCTCACCGAATCTATCTGTTAAGTTCTTTTGAGCTACTTGTAATGAGCATGCATCGCTGTAGTTCCTCTTCATGTGCAATTGGATATGGAATACTATATTTCAGTTTCTGGGGGTGAAAGCTATCACAATGTAATATAGAATTCCCAGCTGTAGACTTTCTGAAGGTACGGGTTTGTATCTTACCATTCCTTACATAGACTTCCAAATCTAGAAAATGTACATTCGAGTCACTGATGACACGTGAACTTTAGATTAAGTGTATTGATATTCAGAGACTCTAGGAAAGTAGTGGCACTTTCTGATGACCCATTCCATATGATAAAGATCATCAATGTATCTAGCCCAGAACTTGATGTTTTCTTTCCACTTGCTTCTCCCACCAGCCCATGTGAAGATTCGCATAGCTGGGGGTGAAGCAGGTGCCCATTGCAGTCCCCCTGAGTTGCCTATATGTGTTGTTGCCAAAAAGGAAGAGATTGTTATCCAGACACAGTTCTACCAGTTGTAGCAGCATCTCTGAGTGTTGGTACACCTGTACTGGTTGACTGCTTAGATAGTGCCTAAGAGCTCTTAGTCCGTCTTTGTGGGCGATGCTCGTATAAAGCGAGGCTACATCAAGGGTTATTAACAAATTGCTTTCTTCCCACTGTACATTTTGCAATCTTCTGAAAAAAATCCCCAGTGTCCTGGATGTATGATGGCAACAATTTTACAAAGTCTTGTAAGAAATGGTCCAGATATCTGGACGATGTTTCGAAGAGACTGCCAATGGCGGATATAATTGGCCTGCCAGGAGGGGACAGGCTATCTTTGTGGATTTTGGATATTAAATATAAAATGGGCATTATCGGATTGTTCACCTTCAGGTATTGGTATTCGGCGTCTGATATTAATCCCATACCTCTCCACCTTGCTAGTTCCTTGTGATATTTGCTTTTTATCTCCAAGATGTTGCTGTGTGGCACTCTCTGATAGCATTCTGTATCTTTTAGTTGGTGTCTTTTTTCTTGATTGTATATACTTAGTGGCCAAAGGACCACATTCCCGCCTTTGTCCGATTGCCTTACTACAATGTCTGTTCTTGCTTTAATCTTTTCCATTACTTGTGAGTAATTCCTTTAATCTTTTTTCATATTCTTCATTAAGTCTTTACAGGATTCTTTAGCTATTACTTTAAGGTCCTTAATTACTAGGTCAGCGAACAGGTCAATTGAGTCTTTTGGAAGAATAGGTGTAAAAGACTACTTCTTTTTAAATCCAGTGGCACTTGTTCCGTATATGTCCAAGCCAAACTTTTCGGCAGTTTCTTCGCATGAGGTTTCTGTTCCTGAGTTCTCATTGCTGCTGTTCTCCAGCTCATCCATAATCCTGAGTACATTTAAGTCTTCTATTGCCAGGTTGCCTTTGTCTTGTCACTCTATGCTTATGCATCCTGGTTGTTTCTAGGGGATTGATTACTAAAATATTTTTTGAGTTTCAAT
This sequence comes from Triturus cristatus, assembly GCF_964204655.1. Lineage (NCBI taxonomy): Eukaryota > Metazoa > Chordata > Amphibia > Caudata > Salamandridae > Triturus > Triturus cristatus. The sequence goes on from NC_140580.1 coordinate 329,187,904, forward strand.
TTTCGCACAAATTTATAAAAATCAATGCGAGTTTGTGCATAGTTGAAGTAGATACGTTTACAGAATGATAGACCTAGTGACAAGCAGTTCACTTAATCTTCAGTTAGGAATAGGTCAGATAGATTTACTACAGTAGTGGATGTTGCTTTAATTTGTACTGCTTGTTGCTTTTCTGTTGGACCCTGATCGCAATTCCATCCCTATGTCTTCTTCTATTCCGTTTCTTCTGTACCCGCGGCCTCTTCCCCCTCTTTGGGGTTTCTGTTTTGTGTTTAATGTGCGGTCTAGACCAAAAAAACGCATCTCTTATACTACAGATGTTGGTTGATCTCTAGTACTCGTGGCTCTTCCGCCCTCCTCTAGGTCTGTGTCTACCTCAGAGCTCCATTCTGAGGTGCTGTCTTTTTTCTTTCTTTGTTTGACATTGTTGACAATGAATTTTTGGACAGACCTTGCTGGCGCAGAGTGTCGAAACGTTTTGCGAAGGTGTAGATTTGTCTTCTCTGGTAATCCAGGCGGTCCCTGGTGAATTTTGTTGCTTTGCGTTCTTTGATCGTTTTTTTCATGCTTATTTAGCTTTATTTCCAGTTCTTTTTCAAACTTGCCAATGTTCTCGGAGCTTGTCAGACCATTCAATTCTTGCAGGAGATGCTTAATTTCTTCTAGAATCTTCTCCCTGTCTTTCTTTGCATATTTTACTAAGATCTTCATCATGTTGCTTGATGACTCCGCACTGTTATTGGCCCATTCTTGTAGCATGTCAGGGTCCAAATTCTCAAAGGTTTGGGCGATCAGGATCCTTTAGACCCGTGGAACTCTTCCAACCTCCAGATATTTTTCTAAGGATCGAATTTCTCACCATTTGAAGATTTTGAAAGCGTCTGTTTTTCTAGCTTTCGCATGATTGTTTGCGCATTGTAACTTTGTGCATTGCCTCCTGCTGCCTAGTCTTTGCTGGAACTACATGTTCCCGGCCTTTCTTCATCAAAGACAGCTCCCGCCGTCTCTTCTCGCATTTTCACCCAATCTTCCATTGTGGATGCTTGTACTTAAAGGGATAGATCCGTCAGTTTTGATGTCTGCTCTGAAATGTTCAACAATGTATCGGTTGCTGAACACAAAGCCCTTCGTTCAATGTTTTCTTTTAGAATTGGTTTTCGTTGGGACTCACCTCATAGGATGTACTCCGCATCCACGGCACCTTTGCCCCTCTGAGCCTTGTAACTGCCCCTCGCTTTTAACGAGCAGTCGCTTACCTGCTTCCAGGCGTCCTCCGACGCTCCGTTCGAGGCAGCACTTACGCCCGCACACACATGATTTCCACAGCCTCAGTAGTCTTCTGGGGGGGCCCCCTCGTATATATATATATATATATATCCACTCCCAAAGCGCCCAAGCTTCAGAGACGCACTCCTCCAGCTGGTAAGTGAAACTTTTTATTGGCAGAAGGAACTGGATTGCAGCTCCGCTTTTGCAATCCAATTGCCTGACGCGTTTCAGAGCGATAACGCTCTTTCTTCAGAGGCAGTTTAACATTCACAACAAAATAGATGCTCCTACAGTTCCCTGCGTGCTCGTTCAAAAACTTTGTTTTTTCAGTGAATTTCTAGTTTAAAAAAATTCAAAGTATGATCTTCCTACCATACCTAACTATAACGTAAATGACCTGCGGTAAACAGGCCCTGCACCCAACCCCAAGAAGGGGCAGAACAATCCTCCACCCATGCACGGCCAGCTAATGAGAGCCCTCATCCTAAAATTAATCAGGGATTTTCATCAGGGCTAAAAGCACGGTGTAACCTGAACTCTTAGTAGAGGTTTGTTACGTTTCTCAAGTGTGTGAAGTATCTTGTGTCCAGGACGAGCTAATTTTGCGGTGGAGAAAGCTGTAGAGAAAGGTTTCATGTGGATCCGCCGTTCGTTTCAGTCATCAGTTACTTTGTTAACGTGGCGCTGATGCTGCGTTGATAAATTATGTGAGCGCCCATAGGCGCTGATCTCCTGGTATGGCGTTTCTTAAAGAACGCGGGCCATCACTTTGATGCTGTCCTGTTGCCTGTATGAAAGAACTCCGTGTGAAAAATTCCAACAGTCGTCTGGTCTTTCTTAAAGCATAAATAATTCCCATACAGCAACATTACTCAGCTCTTGAAGTCAACGATCCGCATTTGGATTATGACCAGTTTTTCAAGGGCTACATATTAGACCTTAAGGTAGTAAAAGTATGCTTCAAGGACTGCAGAAAGGCTGAACTGTCCCTAAAAGAAATACTTGAGACCCACCAGTGTGTGATTGATAGGCTAATTATTAAATATGACGTGAAGTGCCATTATGAGCTACATGTGTCTGTCATTTGTTATCTGAGTCTCTACAGACCTAGGTTACGTTCTTTGCCTTTCACAGCCATTTCCACCACACATGAATTTCGCACAACAACATTGGATGCAGAGGTGTTGCAGGAGAAGCCTGGCACCACCAATTATTAGGACAAGATAGTCTTTGCAAGGGGAAAGAGTTTCAAGGTACCCTTTGGACGGTAGAAGGCGTTATGCAAAAACACAGATGTATGTGAATTAATGGAAAAACGAAAATGGAGAAACCACACTGGAGGAAACCAAATCACAGAAAACCAATTTTAAGGAAAGGCAATTTAAGGAAATACAAATAAATCAAAAATGAAAGGAAACTTTTTTAGGGAAAGATAGTTTAAGGATAAATCCAAAATTACATTATGGTTTGGGTTCAGGGATGGGTAATGTTTAGGGGTGATGAAGGGTTTTTAGTAGTCAGGAGTTGGTGGAGTTCAGGTACAGAAATGGGTTATTTCGGGTTCAGGGATGGGTGGAGTTTAAGGGTGGTGAGAGTGTTTTTTTTAGGCATCATGAATAGGTGGATTCAAGGTTTTTTTAGGGTTCACAGATGTATGGACCTTAGGGGGTTTGAGGTGCTTTTAAGGTTCAACAATGGGCAGAGTTTAGGGGTGGTGAGGGGTTTTAGAGGTCATGGATGGGTGGTATGTAAGGATGGCGAGGGTTTTATTGGGGTTCAGAGATGAGTGTCGTAAGGTGTTTTCAGGGGTCAGGAGTGTGTGGGGTTTAGGCATAGAAAGGGATTTTTAAGATCGAGGAATGGGTGAATGTTAGGGGTATTGAGGGTTTTAGGATTCAGGGATGGATGAAGTGTAGGGGTAGAAAGGGCTTTTATGTTTTAGGGATAGGTGTAGTTTAGGGGTCAAGAATGGGAGTACTTTAGCCGTGGTGAGGGTTTTTGAGGGGAAGGGATTGATGGTAGTGTTTAGGGGGTGGATGGGGTCAGGGATGGATGATTTTTAGGGGTTGTGGGTGGTCAGCGAATTAAAGCATCCAAAGTAACTGTTTAATAATGTAAAATATATAAATCTGAAATAATGTCCCCTTAAGTAAAGCACTGATACAGATACCTTAGACAAACCTGTTTCTGCAACCATTATATTTACACTTTAGAAAAAAACATGCAAAAGCCAATTTCGAACATAAAGACATTCTATGAATTGGTTTCTATAAAATGGTAAATGCCATTCATTGTGAAAATTTCAATTAAACAGTTTAGGTGACATAGTTTCTCAGTAATTGTATTCCATGAAATTGTTTTTTATGAAATCACGTACAGCCCAAAAACACTTAGCAAAGACTTATATTTATATCCTAATATAGAAATCCCTAGAAGGTCCCATCATTCCCATTCATGGCTAACGCTAATAGAAACCATGTCATTTCCAACTGAGAAAAGAGTGGACAAATCATCAACAGAAAAGTCCCTGCAAGTGATGTGCATTTCACTGTCTTGCCATTTTGGTTGCCTTAGCAACAAAATGCAGACCTTTTCCCAAATGGAGACATGCATTTTAAGCCTTTACAAGCTTTACTTTTGGAAAGTGGGAGGAGGCAGAGGTTTTGGATTTGTACAGCTTGTCAGCTTTAATTAGGCCAGAGGAGCCAATGAACTCCCTGCAGGCAGTGTGCTGTATCAAGTCGATGTGTAGTATTTTATTGTATTGTAAAATTGATATAGTGCTTACTACCTGTATGTGGGGTGTTGAAGCACTTGCCTACATGAGTAGCATGTTGCACCGTGTAGGGTGTGTGGTTAAGAGGGTGTTGTCTTTGTTTTTATCCTGTGTGGGAAGTGATTCGATGTTGTAAGTGATGACCACTGAGGTGCGGATATCATGTTATGGGACACAGCGCTTAGTAGTCTGAGAGATACATGTGCTGTTTATAGGTTTCAGTAAGTTGACAGCATTGAGTAGCTCTGCAGGTCCTTTTCTGGTATTTTTTATTATCATAGTCCACTAAGCTGGTTACTGCATTGGGCTGTCCATTCTGAGATTTTCAATGTATGTTCCTGAGCAGGCATCGGTTGGAAGGAGTGGGGGGTGATCTGATAGGGTGGACTTTGTTACTATTATCCCATATATCATTGGCATTGTGAGATGTCAAAAAGTGGTTATAGTCTGTGACTAGCTGGATCTATCAGTAGTTGACTAAATGAGAGCACTCTGTTGACCAGCATATGTGGCAGAGCTTTTTATTTATTCCATGCCTGTTCAGTTAGTGATGGATGTTTTTTTTACGGTGGACAGATACAGCACTTGGTGATGGAAATGACATTCAGGGGTTCTGCTTATGTGGGTGGGTGTAAGAGGGTCAAGCAGTACCAGAGAGTTATTATGTAGCCTGCTTGTATTGCAATTGCCTGCCCAACCACTTAGTGTTAGTATTAGTATTGCTGAGGACCAGGAGGGTTATATAGGAGTTGTCATTACTGTATATTACCCAGGATAGACATAGGTCAGCCCTTCAAAGCTTACCTGGACATAGAATGTTGTGTGCTGGTTTGTCTCTACCATGTCTGTGGACTGTAAACTGTAGATTTTATTTTAAAAAGGTAATTATAATTCTCGGTTATATCCCATAGTTATTGAGTTAATGTTTTTAGCGATATTTCTTATGATTGCTATTTATGGCTCTGTGTTTTTATCTTAAGCATTTTTGACCTAATACTGTTTGTGCTGTCTTTTATGATTATTTTAATCAAAATAAAGACTTGATGATAAGCGAGTTAATATACTTACCTTGGAAGTAGCCATGTTTTAATCTCTTTTTGGAAGTGTGAATGCTCTTGAAAGCTTCCAATTTTGGGTGGCAGCTAGGTCCAGAGCTTGGTGGCTTGTACTGAGAAAGCGGTGCCTCCTATGGATTTCCTATAGTAAGGTGATATGATGATCCGTGGTGCAAGCCTGGAGTGGAGTGTCTCATTTTGTTTGTATTGGCTGAATTTACCTTGTAAGAGGAATGGACCTCTTCCTTGGGCAGCTCAGTGAATGATGCAGAGTGCCATGAACATTGTGCGTCTAGCCACAGATAGCCAGTAGAGTGGTTGCAAGACTGAACACATTTTGTTATTTAGAATGGAGGCAAAGAAGAAGTCTTTCAGCACCATTTTGTATTGTTTGTATTTTGCATATGATAAAGCTGGGGATGCTAAGCTATAGTCTGTTGGCATAGCCGAGCCTGGAGATTCTAAATGGGAAGATAGGTTTTAGCTGTTGTTATCCAAGGTATGGGAAGATGCACTGCAGTATTTTCATTGTGTAGTAGCTGCAGGTTGTGACCTTGCTGACATGCAGTATTACGGACAGGTCTGAATCCATAATGTAACATGCAGTGACAATGATTTCCCCATCCCTCGATGCTCACAGATCAACAAACCGGCCCAGAAATTAAAGAATAGAAGGCCACAGGGCTAAAATCTACAGCTGACTCAGAAAGTTAATAGTCTGAAATTCTGGTACCCACGGTACAGAACCTCACAGTGCAGAACATATTTGAATTTGGCAAACAGGGTACTCCATCACAAACATGGCAGTGTACCCTGCGGAGTAACCTGTCTGCCATACCGGCGCTCCTCCAGCTTTATTTAGAGTTGGGCGAACCATCCTTTTTCCACTAGCGCAGTAAGCTCCCATGGTGTCAGAATCGATCATTTTTTTGTTTTTTACTTAATAAACTTATGTTTTGGGAGTTTGTTTTTGAATAGCAAGAATGTTTGCGGAGTCGCTGCATGAAACATGGTAGCCACTCAGCAAACTTACAATGCCTTTAGAGGAGCAGGGATCTCCGTCAAGCAGGCAGAGATCTCTAAATATAGCAAGCAGTATATGACCGCCACCTATCCTACTCCTCCGGGGGACACTGGGCCACCTCCTCTACCTCAAAATAAATAGGTTACTTTCTATGATTGCATGTCCAAAGGAAGACATACCCAGCTTGAGATAGTAACCCTGAGAGGAGTTGGCCCTGCTTGTATACCACAGAGATGTTGTCTTCAGGCTAAATGGTTGCACGCTGCAGCCAGACACCTGAGTTTATTGTTGAATTCCCTGATCTGTCAAATTTTGGAGTGCTTGGAAGCAAGCAAATAACCACTTTTAGTGCCTACAGAAGATTAGAGATTTGCATTTTTAAATTAGTCTTCATATGTTTAAATATTTAAGGTTGTTTCCCACTATTGTAAAGGAATTCCAGGCTGCTCTGACAGGGCTCTCGGCAAGCCTTTCATTGCAGCCCATGTTCTCTGCCCTGATGGAGAGCAGAGAGCACAGCTCAAGCAGGGAGGCGGAGGAACGCTCCAGAGGTAATTGTGAGAGGGTGTCAAGGGGCCAGGTATTATTTTTCTATTTTATATTTGGGTCGGGCAGAGAATTGAAGAGAGGGTGGTGTGGCTGGGTAGCACGACACCAGTATTCTTTTAATAAAAATTGAGTAGGGAGAATGAGCAGGGAGATGACAGTAAGTACATATGATGGTGATGTTGGGTGACAGGATACCAGGTATGTTTTCTAAAATCTGAATTGGGTGCTTTGAATAAGTCAACTTTGAGTGACCTCTTTGTTGATGGGGAACTGTTGGACTTTCAAACACATTGCAGTATGGAGTCCATTAAGCCCAGTTTCTGATTTATGAACAAATTAAAAAGATGTTGGGTGCACTGTTCTGGACTCGATCTCGCAAACCTCCTGTACATGCAGTGTATATAGTCCTTCATACTATGCGTGATGGCAGTGGGCATATTAGATGGGTTTACAGGGCCTTTGTGTAGCCCTGGTATCTGTCCTAATTCCCTTTTCATAAGTCCTCGAAACTGGACTTGATACAGGATGGTGCAACATACTAGGGTATCCCCGTAAATGATCCCGCAGTGCTCGCTTCAAATACATTCAGTTTAACATTTTGACTCAAGCATATCTTCTTCCCCATTGCATCAATAAAATATACTCTCGGGCAAACTCTAAATGCTCACGTGGCCACTTCCTAAGTTCTGGGCTCCTGCATATGCTCTGGGCCTGCCCTTCACTTTCTACTTAATGGAGCACAATACTCAGTGTACTACGTATTACGACAGGGCACGCCTTGATGAACTCTACCGAAGTGATATTGTTAAGTTTGTTCCCCGGTCCCAAGTTACAGAAATCTTCTACTAAATTCATAGACCTCATTATGCTTCTGGCGAAGCGCAACATTATGATAAACTGGAAGGCTGCGGCTTTGCCGGCCAGTGCCATGTGGTCTTGGATATCAATATCTTGGCTTCAATCAGAGAGCACTTGAATGCACCGGGAACAACGCCCAGGCCTATAAAAGTTCTTTAAAACCCAAACATGTGATACCCTGGCTAAGAATGTATTGCATGCACCATGGATGCCTATTACTAGCCATAAATGCTTACCCCTGACTAGGACATTTTCTCGGGTTAATTTTTTCCCGCTCAGATACCTTGCCTTACCTTCTATACCTAACATTATGAAATGCTTAGTTTACCCTTACTGTATGGGAGTACATATATACCATTCCATTATTTCTGTTACAGGGCCCTCCATTGGATGATGTCTGAAAATCGAGGTTGTGTCTTTGGTTGCCTTGGGTATAGGTTTATGTATATTTTTACTGAGTTTCCATATATAGGAGGAATCAGAAAAAGAAGAAAATGTTTGCACGATTATGACACTGTATTAATTACGCTGCAAAGTTCTCCAGCTTTTACCTCAGTTGTTCGTTTATATCACTGTGCTATGCTGTACTGCTTGTAATAAATCTTCACACTAATAAAAGATGTTCAAAAAAATAAAATAAAGTTAGGATAGGATAGGATAGGATAGGGAGGTAATGCAGAGGGTTGTGTGGGAAGGTCGCATGATGCCAGGTATTCTTTGTTTATATGGTGGAGTATAATGGGTAATTGATGGCCAGAGGTTAGTGTGGGTGGTTGGTAGAACAGCTGGGGCCGTATTACATATAAGGCATATTGTCCCACTCTGTGCTTTTGGCACTCCATTAACTGGGCCTGGTCGTGTCTGGTGGCTTAGTGGACTAATACGTCCACTGTAGGAGCCTGTGTTCAACCTCATGGTCACAGGTTTGAATCCTGGCAGGTCCACTCAGCCTTTCATTCTTCTGAGGTTGATAAAATGAGCACCATTGAGTTGGACAACAATAAGCATCTGTTATTCAGTGCCAAGATACAATTGGGTGAACATGCGCTTTACAAAATACACACGTTATGTTATGTGTGGGTGCTCCAGGCATAGACTGGACCGTACTCCCATTCATAGTCAATACCAAGCTCAGAGAGAAGGTGCAGACCCGTGCCTGCACTTTGAACAGCTTAAGTTAAAGGCAGACTGGTCGTTTGAAGCCAACCACTCTGCCTTTCTGTTGTAGCCAGAGAACCGGCCTCAGTTCAAAGTGGGACAGGGATCCCCCACGTAAATGAGGGAACGTCCCCTCTTGTATGCACTTGAACATAGTTTGTGCCACTGCCATGTGTATTGCAGAAGGAGCTGCACAAGTGTCAATGGCCCCTTCTTTAATATCAAAGTGCCCTGCTCGAGAAAAGATCTGGCACGCACCCTTTATCCCCCCTCAATGGGGGAATGGGGGGGCATGTTCCATATTATGGCCCCAGGTGTGACATGGGGTGGAGGGTGAGGCAGGTAAGTCTATGTCATGTATGACTCCCCCATGATTCTTCTGCTCCTGCACAGCTAATGTCAGCAGGAGGAGATGAAATGGGGGGGGGGGGGGAAGGGCGTACAGAGTGCAAAATTATGATGCCACTCAGAACCCTTCCGTAAAAACATGCATGTTATTTACAGTTATCCATCTATATTTCTGTATGCTATTTTGTCAATGCTGTGTGCATGATTGTTTTCATCGGTTGCCCCTGAAGAAAGTCCTTTCATTTTACCCTAATGGTTGAAATATAAACCCTAAGCTTCTAACTCTGTGACATGTATACATACACATAGATAGAAAAAAAAGTAACTAAACCATGTAGGTTGCAACGATTTTCTTTTCTCTGCTGCCAGTGTGACAATCTTTTCAATTTAAAACAATATACTGTAAAATATTTGTGATGGTTTTAAAAAGAAAAAAATGAGGAGCTTTTCTTCTTCTTTTGAACATTTCTTAATTCAGTTTTACAGTTAAACAAAAGACAAGTCATCGCTGTGCCATGTTATCTGAACATACCTAAGAACACTAGACCCCAAGCCCACACTCTTATACAGGTCGTCTGCACCCATTATTCCTATCGATTGAGCAGTCCCTCTTAGGAGTCTTGACATTATTCAGCAGGTGCAATACAGAGCAGGAAGATCCGAAACAATGCCCATATGCCCATCAGGTGGGAGGTTCCCGGCGAAAGTTCAGTATATACTTCTGAATGAATGTTGAAATACACTACATTTGTCGGCCATTGCCTATGAGATGGAACCCGACCGCAATGTTTAGCCATCAATCTCTTGGCTAGCAATAGCGCTAGAGCAATAAATTACTGGCTCGTTTGGGACTTTGGTTTAACCCATCCCAAGAGCACAATCGGTGCAGTTAATTCAAAATGGACGTCTGGAATTTGGTGTAGTGTGTGTATTATAGTGCGCCAGAAGGTTCTGCACTCCTCTGCATTCCCAAGCTAGACGCAGGAGTCCCGCTTCAGAGGCTTCACAATGTTCATAGTGTGATTTGCCCTCAACCCCTTTTTTTGCTGTATTAGTGGGGTATAGTATACGCAATGTAGATATCTAGTGAATCAGCCATAATCTGCTGCAGGGTGTAAGCTCACCTGTCTAGTAGCAACAATATTCCCATGTGGCATCTGCCATGGGTGCCCCCAGATCATTCTCCCACCCTGCTCTGGCAAGGGACCTCTAAGAGGATTCCAGTTCCTGCATTTCTCTGTACAGCATTGCTACTAGTTTCTTGGTGGTTTTAACATTGATTAGTATATTGGAGTGGTTTAAAGCATTCTGGTTCTTGAGGAAAGTTGTGAGTGATCTCTTTACTACTCTGCCAGAGTCTATGATATTGGAAGGTGTCAAGTGGGGTGATCACCAAATGTGCTCCTAATGTTTCTAAAGTAATACATACTTTTTCTCATATGAATCCCCTACCTGGTAATCCCCAATGTGTGCATCTGGGATTTCGCCTTATCTTCTGTCAAGATGGAAAACCGTGGGTGTTTAGTTAAGGAGATATCTGGTGAAAGCATTGGGCCTGATTACGATCTTGGTGGACACAATTACTACGTCATAAACTTGATGGATATCCCATCCGCTGTATTACAATTCCATTGTATCCTATGGAACCTGTAATAATGCGGACGGGATATCCATCACAATTGGGACTGAGCATCCCATCCGCCAAGATCGTAATCAGGCCCTTCATTGTGAGATGAGTCAATTTCCTTAGGTATTCCCAGGACAGTGCTGTGCACAGTGTGAATTTATTTGTGTGTGGTGTGTGTTGCGAACAGAGGGTGGTTGCCAAAGAGTGTGGTGAGCCACATCCTGTTCCACCCTCAGTTGGGCCATACACTTGAACACATGGATCCAGTAATGCACAAGAGGGGTTACGCACATAGATAATAAAGTTCCATCCTCCATATTTAAACGTTAAGTTCAGTGTACCCCAGTACATTCTGTTTTTTTCCCTACCAAACCAACCTGGTAAGCAGGGACGTTAACATTTTAAAGAAACACTTATTCAATATGATAGGTATTTTAACAAAATCATACAAGAACTTGGGGAACATGTCCATTTTTGATAAGCACACACTGCCAGCCATTGACAGCAACAGCTTCAACCACCTTTCATTTCAGTCTAGCTGAGTGATGCAGTCCCATTGTTAAGTGTAAGAATATCATCATTATTGATGGTAATTTGGATACCTAGAAACTTAAGAGTGGTTCGTCATTCCATGGCTAGCCCCGACAGTCCTCCGAAATGAATAAATTCCCTGAGAATTTTATTAAGGCTATCCTGTGGGTCTCTTACATTATAGCATAATGTCATCAGCATAGCGAGAGCTCTGGAGAGACCTCTTTATAAATTGCAGGAAATTGTGCGCATGGTGTTGTCGTAGTTTAGTAGCCAAGGGTTCCAGGGCCAGGGCAAACAACAGCGGTGATATGGGGCATCTATGCTTAGTTTAGTAGCTTTTCTATTAATATATATTAGTGTACTCTCTTGTTATTTAATTGGCTTTGCTAGCCATAAACAAAACATATTCATTGCTAGTAACAGATCTATTGTTAAATGAAGAACAAGGGGGCTCATTACGAGTTTGGCGCAGTTGTGCTGGCTCTCCGCCAGCAAAGCTGCGCCAAACCGGCGCAAGGACCACCCGCCAAATTACGGTTTGAACTCATGTATGGCAGACGGTCCTTCGCCTTTCGCATGGTGGTGCCTGAAAAACAGGCCCGCAATGTAAACGGCAAAAAAGTTCCAGCACAGCATGGACAGTGACGTCCATACTGTGCTGGGACTTTGGAGGAATACAGAGCGGGGGGCACATGTTGTATCCCCTGAATGTATCCTCATGACGAAGGGCAACAGGGGCCCTGTAGGGTCCCCTTTGTTCCTCTACCGCTAGCCTTTTCATGGCGGGCGGTGACGGAATTTGTAATATGCTGATCGGGACTGCCGTAGTTCTGCGGAGCATCTTACCACCAAGGAACGACTGCTCCCTGACGCAGCCGGTGGTCCTCTGCCACAACGACTTTCAAAGTTGTAATATGGCGGACCGCCACCACAGACTTGAAATCAGGCCCAATATATTTTTATTTTTCAATGATTTCTGCTGGAATCTTGTTTGCATTATATCTCAGTAGTAACTGAACAGGAATGACCCGTGCAGGTAAGAGCGGTGGGGCGGGTGGGGGACTCGACAGGTGATGAGGTAAAATGTATTATTTATTAAATTTTCCCTCGCCATCGTCCGTCGAGTCAAAACACCCCTGCCCTACCGCTCTTACCTGCACGGGCCGGTCCTGTAACATAACTTAACAATAATCTCTGAAAAACTCAATAAATGGGTTCTCTTTACAGTAAAAGACAAATATACTCTAGAAATGAACCGATGTGTGACTCGAGAAGCCAATGCTAGTGCAGAGACATAAGAAACATGTAATGAATCAAGGTGATAGTACAAATGGTCCTCAAATCTACAATCATTTGTACCTGAAAACTCACATCAAAGAATAGGCTTTCAAAACTGTCATCAATATGTGACTTTGTGGCACGCTTTCACAATACTTTTGCCTCAACATGAAGCCAGCACCTACAACCCTGTGAGTTACTTTGCATTGCCTGACTGGGAATTTACAGTCTCTCTGTATAACGCCAACCTTACCTTTCAAAAAGCACATCCTTCCTAAATTGACACTTTAAGGTATGTAAGGTTGTGAAGACAGGGGCCATGGTCCTTATGTTTCCATTACTGTGGATGTGCAACAAGAAGTATACATCCCAAAGTATCTTATTTTATTGTGGATTTTATTTAGCATTTCATACTGTTGTGCGGTGCAAAGCACATTTTTAGACTTGCAGCATGCTTCATCTGGAGGGATCTCAATGACTGCAGAGTGTTGTCATTGTTAAGATACCATGTGGGAAGTATTTTGATGCATGACCTAACATTGCAGTTAGGAATAAAACTTATAGGAAGCTACACAACACCATCCTAGCCAGAGGTCCAGTGGGATGCGGTTTGCATGTAAACCAAAAGAGGGAGGGTAATCATTGGAGGCCCGGTAATCCATATGGCAACTTGTGGGAGGCAGAGATGCTGTCACATGAGTATAATGATGCCAAATGGAGAAGATTGGAAGTTGCTGATATGAGCAGTTGCCATGTACCTTTTCTAAAGGCGCGATGCTGCTCATCATGACAAGGAAAGAAGTGGAAGACGAATCAAGATAAGCAATTTGAGAAAAAAACTACATAATCTTTGAGCAGAAGTTTGCACCTCAAGCCCACATGAAGCACTTGTGGGTTGCTACCCTGACACAAAAGTAATCAGGCCACCCTGTGTAAGTCCTTCTGTCTTTACTTCTCCAAGCGAGCCCAATATTTTCAGTGATACCAAAGACCCTTGCTCTTTCTACTTTACATAAGGAGATATACTCCTCCCCTTCTACAATCTCCTCCCAGACAACTTTCAGCATTAGCTGGAAATAATATTTCAGGGAAAAATGAGACAAGCTGGTGAGAGAGGACTTACCATCTTCCCGCTTCCATCTAGTACAAGAGCATGAGAAGCAGTCCCCTGCCATGTTTCCAAAGGGTTTTATGGTCATCAGAGGAACAAACACAAGTTCAATTAGTGTGTCACCAGGAGCTAACAAATGCCCTTATTGGACATATATAATGAGATATAATGGACGCCCATTGTTTCTTCTTCTACATCTCTTACGTCGCCTTATGGCTGGTCATCATTTGACATACAGAGGAGTAGGAAATAACCATTCCACAATGATCATCACACTCCAGACCTCTTTTTCTTAATTCCTGAATAAGGGTACAAAGATAGTTTGTGTTCCCCTTCTCCCTCTGCATGCTTCTGCCTTGATCACTGCATGAAAACCCTTTAAAAAAAGGCCTCATGTTGTGGTGGGTTCTGCGTAGAAAGAGGGTGCAGATGATGGGGGAGAATATTCGTTTTCCACTTCTGTCTGGGGATATTAACATGCCGAACGAAATCATGTTGCTCTTTAACTGCTCAGCTGCACCTAAGACCTAAGCAGGGCCTAAAATAACCTGCAAATTAGTTTTCAACCAGCTATTCTTCTGCGATGTGAATGGAACCTTATTCAAATGACAATATGCAAGTAAAAGCTAAGAAGGGGAATCCACTGTATGAAAGCAAGATGTCTCAGAAAGATACCTCTTCTCAGCTATTAGCAATTGAAACCACGCCACCAGCTATTCGTGCTCTCTGACATGTCTCCCATTCGTTGCTAGGCAACCTAAACTCCATCACTGTTACTGAGGCCAAAATGGATTCAGCTTTCTTACATTTCATACTGCAGTCTAGACTAAGGGTTGGTGTTTCCAAACCCACATCTTAAGGGGAAAACCTTAATTTCCATGCTGCAAGGCTTTTGACCGAAAGATATGGCGGATGAAATTTTTGTGATTTAACTGTGATATCAATCAGAAGAAACATATTTCACGCAGACAGGCGTGCCTTCAGTGTGCAGCACAAATCACTTCACGCAGCAGCATATTTGCTGTATATCTGTGGGAGATTTATTTTTGTGAATAGGATCACTTTTACATGATTTCTGCATTGGGGGTGTGATTTAAGTGTCCATGAAAGGCATTGGAATTACCATCTTTGGAGACTGACATCCTTTACGGCTGTGGTAACCTCAAAAGTACCACTTGAGTCTCTGAAGATAGCAGTGGGAAAGCATTATGGTAACATGAGAGTACATGAAAGGCACAGCGTTTGGTGGGAGAGATGGAAAAGGTTCCAGAGGCTTAGGCAAACTTTGGGGACTTTCAGAAGAGTGCCCTTAGCTCCATTGACCAATAAGACATCATGGATGAAAAGCTAGAAAACCTGTGTTAAACAACTAAAGTAGAGTCCTTGGCGAACCCTATCCTTCAGGAAGAGATGGACTTGCGAAGATATCTGGACAACTTTATAAAAACACAGTTTTTGTTTGTCTTCCAGACACCTAAATGATACATAATTCAGGCCCATGGTAGATGACAGTATAGATAAGGGAATGGTGATCATAGAGGACACTCAAAGTGTAGACATTGTTTAGAGAGAATCCTGCAGACCATGAAGAGGTATGTTCCTTTAATGTATCTGCTCTCAACCAGAAAGTACATGAACTGAAAATACAGGTTATTTCTGTTTTTGCAGGCAGACACTCCCTGCTGGTTGTGACGGCTGAGGTATCCCTGCATGTATAAGGAGAGGTGTGTATGTCTTTGGACGATACACGCTTGAGGTCTATTGTGTCACTTCCTTCTAAAGATCTTTGTTCTTCTGCAGTCTTAGGTAATGTTGGTGTCTACCTTAATTACAGGGTAGAGGGTAGTTGGCTTGAGTCTTTGTTATCGCTAATGTGTGGAACTTAAGCTATGTCAGCTTAGGTCCATCACAGGAACCTCTGTGAGGGACGCCACGAAGTCTTAGCGGCAAGAGGAAAGTGAAGTCCATTTTCTCACACCGCTCACTTCTCTTCTCAATCTCTGCTGTATCAAGACTCAGGTCATTAGTATGGTGTTCTATAAGAGCTATATGTATGGGGCTTCTGCTAGTATAAAAAATTATGTTGATCGTTTTGTATGCCATTTACCTTTTATAATTTAAACTTTTCCTAAAAGTAGTGTAGTACTACTAAACTTACTACAAAATGATGTTTGTGAATAGGCCCCCTGCTGTTTATCATGTGGGTTATGAATGGCTACCACTCACTTGGCCAATTATAATTACCAAAATAATTAATAGAATTACATATTTTTTGGTTTCTTGACCTTACTCACGAAAAGGAGCTGCTAATGGAAAGACAATGGAAAATAAATACCAAAGTGGACACCGTACAAATGAATGGAACAACCACATACAGTATAAGTTGTGGTATTTATTCCAATCCCAGAGAGTTATTGCAACCGTGATAACACCAGATTAAGTATATGAATGGGACCAATGTTCTAAATAGCAATATAGTCTTCACAAATCGTATTGGATAGTGTGAACAGAAGATGTTTGTGCAAACTGAGAGTTTATTCTAAAGAGACACATTCAATATATTAAGAAGATGTAAATACAAGTTCAAAGCCTCTTTTTGAGAGAGACAACCCTGTGTCTCTGAAGAGACACGGTTAATGCTAAAAGAAGGTGTTTATTCGAGTAGAAGACTTCCTAAAAAGAGACCCAGCTAACGGGCGTTTCATCAAACACGACTTTTTCAAGGCTCTAAAATATATGTTTGTGTGTGTGTGTGTGTGTGTGCGTGCATGCGTGTGTGTGTGATTGACTTTGACTTTGTCTCCTATTAGCGTGAGTGAAATTGCAAAAATATTTTCCTTGTGTAATGATTGCGAAGGTTACGTGAAATTAGGTTTATTACATGTAATTCTTTTGGAGTGTGTCTAGCGTGAAAACTGAATGCAAGTGCATACTTCGCATACAAAATTCACACAAGTTATGGGCCGGAGATTTGTTTGTGCAGAACATGTCTCACAAATGTGGCCCCTCAGTTTGAAATCTCCTGCAAATCGCCAGTGAAAAAAAAACCACGGAAAAAAGCATACTTGGCAAAAAAAAAAAAGAAATGAAAAAAAAACATGTAATCGTGCGAAATCCTGTCATTGGGAATTGTGAAGCATTGTGCTTGCATAATAACAGTTTTCATTTGAACATTGATACTGACCAACCAAATCCATGGGATCTATTTCATCCTGATATTTGTACATTTTCTGGACACTGTAATCCGTTCTGTGCTGTGAACAAACGTTCACTGCTACAGAGACATGAATGGCCCTCAGCTGATTTAAGCTGAACCACCTAAACAAAGCAAATGTGTTTTTCTCCTCCTCGTTCAGATAGGTATCATTCCATCATGTAAGCTTCTGCTAACATTCTGAACACATGGGTGTGGAATTTTATAAACTATCTACTTGCCCACGGCTCAAAACAATCTATTTGTCCCTTAAAAAAAACAGTTGGGACAATGAGGTGACAAACTATGACAGCATTCTTATTTCATCAGACCAATGATAATAGCCTATCTGATTGTGCCTGATCTCATAGTCTGTCATGGTCAGGATTTAGCAAGGATCTGATCATTCATCTTTTTGATTATTCAGGCTCTGAACATGCCAGTGTTCCATTTAATTATCTTCACAGGCTCTGTATATACAGAGGCTCTATTTGTGAATGGGCTATGTTTATGTTAGCTTTTTGATGACTGTAAAGCTCTGATATGCCACCACTTTCTTTCTGGTGAACATCTGACTGTACAAGATTTCAGGTTATATCAATGCTGTCTTTCTTACTGTAGTTTGTGAAGAGGCATCTTATGACTTGCTCTGGCAAGTTAACTTATAAGCAACTACTTGATTTGTCAAAATGTTACTGTAAGAAAACCCAAGATCTACATGTGTCTCGATGCCTAGCTTGTCAACTGGGAATCAGGAAGATTGCTCTGTTTGACATTCTCCACTTGACCACATTCAATCATTTTTGGACAAATAACTTCACATCACTGTACCACTTTTTTCTTGTTTCCTATGAATGTGAGCACATACTTTTGGCCTCATTACGATGTCGATTTTAAATCCAGCACCTTCCCTACTGTTGCGCTAACTGGAGTAGGAATAGTAATTTATACTATTTCTAAGTCCAGAGCGCCACCTAGCGCAAGTCGTTGTAACGACTTGCGGTGTAATGCCACGCGTGGTAACAACGCAGTCGTTGTAACCTACCGCGCGGTAGAAGCACGGGTTGTAACGTCATACATTCCACAATTACAATGCAACCGCACATGGTGTAGTCGCGTACTCTCATTTCTCCATGGGAGCTTGTGCTACAGCCGTAAACCGGCCGTAGCACAAGCTCCCATAGAGGAATGGGAGATACTGTTAATCCCTGCACTGCGTGGCAGGCACCTCAAGGTGACTGCCACACGGTGCAGGGATACCCCTCGGCCCCAACCGGAGACCGCAGGGAGAAGGGGGCCTTACCGGGGGACCCCAAAGTTGCTTTCCAACAGACTTTCCATGTCGGAGAGCCCGGCATGGAAAGCCTGTGGGAAACCAACATTGTAATCCGGACAGTGGAAACGCCGTCCTATTGGGATTACGTGCTGGTTCCGACTGGCCAACAGGCTCCTGGAGCTCATCAGAATCCAGTCAGAATGACAGGCCGGTTTCATTTTCAACTGCCTACATTGTAATTAGTCGGTCAGAAGTGAAACCATAGATGTCGGTGGGAGTCTGAGGTTTTCCGACCGACATCGAAATAGGCCCCTAAGTGTCATGCCAATGACTGTACATTTAAATTTCATTACTGGAAAAAAACTGCAAAGTCTTGTCAGCGTCGACCAGGCACGCAATGCCAGTCATATTAGGACTCAAAGGACGTCAGCCCCCCCTATCGTGTGTCAGCCCGGGCTGAGACAGCGTCCCGGGCACACACACAGACAGTTTTCGAGCTTTTCACAGCCGTACCGAATACTTCACAGGTCTTTAAAAGACCATTTACGTGTTAACGAGGTTTGTTGGACGAATTAGCCCCCCCCCCCCCACGAAATTTCCAAATGAGGTGGCATGGTGGGCTAAAGAACCTTAGGTTAGAATGTTACCGCGAGCGATTGCCAGAAGTTAGACTTATTGCAAGCTTTCTTTCCATCATCTTTTGTGTGTTTGGAAACCCGCAAATGTCACACCACTCTTTTGAATTCCTGAAAGTCGTTAAACTTCACCAATGCAAGGTGGATGTACTTTTGTGACTTCTTTCAGTGAGAAAGGAAGCAAAATTGATTTTACATTGCCCACGTTGGTTTTAACCTGATTCGCCAATATTATGTTTTTTTTAATAAATATTGACATGCATTAAACATAGTTAGTATGGGGTTGCTGCCTCTTAACGACCTATATTTCTTTTATTCTCTGGTTAGCACTCTCAAAAAGTCAAAATAGACAAACATCAGTAATGACCCATAAATACAAAATCTACACACAGATATTTCTTTTTTTCATCTTCGTTTTTTTTATTTAATAGAAAATGACTTTTTTTGTATCAAAAGTGTATATAGATATTTTATTTCTCTATTTTCTTTTTTATGATTCACAAATATACTGAAAACAAATATGTGCAAACAAACAAAAATATAAATGTCAGAAACATTAGTTACAAATCACAATGGTAAGACAAATGGTTTTGCCCCTCGACAAACAAATAAATCTCTACATTCACATCTTGCATACTAATCTTGCATACTAACAGTCATACCACAAGCAAATCAATATAGGGAAAAGAAACAATAAAAATACACAACTGGAAGAATCAATAAATTATCGTATGATGTTCAAATATTCTCTCAGGATTTTACTATGGAGGTTATGGCAACAGATTTAGTTTCTTCTTGTTTTTTGATCTAAGTTGGTCCAGATACAATTTGTTGTCCAGTTGTGGGGTAGCTGGTCTACGTACGTTTCGGTGAGAGTTTAATTAAAATCACCTTCATCAGGACCATTGAAGAACTAATTTTCCTGTGCACAAGCGAGGGGACTGTATTCTGTAATTATAAATGCATTGTATGTAAAGTATGGGCATTACTGATGTACTTCATGTATGCTTCTAAAAACTATTATTAAATATTTCTTTGAAATGGCCACAACATGCACGTCTCAGAAGGAGAAAACAGGAAAGATAAGGAAAGAAAGAGATAACCTCCTAAGTGAAGGAAACTAGAGGCTTAAATTCACACCCTTACGTAAAAAGAGCTTTTCGTAACAGTTCCCAAAGAATAACAGTGTGATTCTCCTTTGTACAGAAAAGTGGTTTAGGGAGACCAGATAATCCTGTGCTCAAAAAGAAGAAGGGTATAACTGAAAAATACCTACTTTAAAAATAAAACAACTCGTATTTTCAAGCTGTTAAACTTCTATCAGATTTCTCAAGGATAGAAGTGAATTAGAATTAGGTCTTCTGTTAGGCATATCTGTTAAATAACAGGGAAGAGTTGTATAATAGAATTAGACAATTTACCAAAATATACAGAATCGTTGTACAGCCTGTGAGTCAAGATCGATTCTGAGATAAAGAGAGATATATAATCATCTCTTACCCTAAAAGTGTGTGGGTTGTCAAAATCAAGAAACGTAGACTAGCCTTTCTGAAATATTTCCAAGTCGGGTTTCTCCTATGTGAAGGTATCCCTGAAGTGAGAAAAATATGCTGTGTATTCATTCAAAGAAGAACGGGACATGCATTGCTAGATATATTTTAGTTCTAGGCTAAATAGATCTTACCTTCAGAGGAAATATAGTGGGAAAGGAATGGTGTGGTCCTTTTCTTATAAATCTTCGGGAGACTTGGAGTGGTGATGTCGTTCACCACGGTCAAATCGGGGGTCTTTAAATTGTAAGTGATTCTAAGAATAGATCAAAAGGGTTCTCATTATATTTAATCAGACAGAATTCCCCTGATGTTTTTAGTCAAAAGCAGGATAAGACAAAGTCAAAGTCAATGACACGAGGTTTCACATGTGCAAGCTAATCGGTCTCAATTAGACATATTGTATGAGTGTGTTTTTTTGTAATCCAAACCGTCTGTTCTAATCTACGCCCATCTGGGTATTTAAGAATTAGCCTGAATTTTATCACTATTGAGGGCTGAAAACATATAATGTGGCAGCCATATGTGTCAGCCACTGAAAATGTCTAATGTAGAGGTGAATTAAGTTACGACCGGGACACATACCAGAAGTGCGATCTAGTATTAGTGCGGTGAGGGAAGATATACTACCAAAAGAACATCCTCATCTGATGAATATTAGTGTCATATACATGGCACCACCCGAGGTTAAGGGATATACTGGGCCATTTATTATGCAAACGAAGTACATTAATCTACCCTTGATTGTTAGTACTGGGGATGTGAAAAAGGCTCGTCGTCAGTGCAATATGAATACCCTAGACATATAATTTAAATTTAAAAGAAAAACCGTCCTATAGTAGTGTTGTTAGGCAACCCGTCAGGGGAAGTGAGGTTACAAATAGGTCAGCGGGGAAAAAACTTTTGATTGATAATATTAAAGTCACTCATGCTCCCCTATATTGATTACTAAAATGTGACAGGCTAGGTTCACAAAGTATGGGTGCATAGGGAAAGGTGATTTAATATTTAAGTATGTAAAGATTATAATAACTGCGGGGAATACATCTAGTCCTTTCACTCGCACAACCCAATATGGATAACAGTAGACAAACCTACTGAATCCGTAGTATGACAAGGAAACAAGGGGTTGATTACCTTCAAGACTTTCAGTGCAGCGCAATCTTCTCCCTTAGTCGTCCGACTCGAAGCCAATAACAAACGAAATTTAGCGCGTTTAAATGTCATGTTGGTAATTACGAACTATCGCGATATCTCGAGGCAGGGCGGTTTGTATCTCTACTGCCGTAGTGGATGCGGGCGACATATTGGAAGAGGCATCTAAAGGCAGGAAGAATGCCATATAGTAAAAATAATTGCATCTATACTGTGCCACTGGCTATATAAGCTGAATATTAAGCATAGGGTATATCATCCCAAGGATGTGGTGTGTTATTCTATAACTATAGTGTATTGACTATGTTTGTACACGGGAGCGCCATGTTTTATTGGGAAAGTTGAAAAAGACAACATGCGCCATCTTTGAGAAAACAAAGAAGAAGTTGTAGACTAAAATTGGCAAAGTATAGGACGTCCCTATTAATGTAATTTGAATTTAGCAAGAAGTATGATAAATTCTGCTAGTATGGTATGTGGGTGTATTTAAAATGATGATGGCACAGCATCCAGAATATTATATCTTGTTCTACTGTGAGACATGAAACGCCATATTAGAATGTCAACCAGACAATTAAACATACAGCAAGTAATGGTTTGCGATAGTGGGAAACCAACGTATGATGGTTTAGGTAGAAGAATATTTGTATCAATCTAGTATATTAGTGCTTGCATAACTGTCGAATAGAAAAGGATGATCAAATTCTGTAAAGATTGTTAAGAGTGCATTTTGTAGCACAAGATTGTATTCGAATGTGCAATGTTCTAAGATGGAATGTATGGGCGACAAGTGCGCCATTACGGAAAGGTAAAAAATGCATTCACCGTTTAATATATTGAGGTAGAAGATATTTTATGTGGGTCTAGTGTGCGGGTACTTACATAGATGTCAGACAGGGGGACAAAGCTCAAAAGGAGATGTAGAGCGTTCTTATATGACAGTGGCTATCCCCTCTATGTAATGTCAAAGTAGCCTGCCCTAAAGAGGACAAGAAGATGGTATCGGTGACTTATAATATTATGAGAATTATCAGATTATAAGAATGATATCATAGCTGGACTATAACAGAAAGGTATATGGGGCTCAAAGGGAATAATGATCAAAGGGTGACTAGCCATATGATTTCTTCATTCAAACCTTTGCTCACTGTGTCCAAGAAAAAAATCCAAAAGGTTTCTCGCTGTTTACGTGTTTTAGTTGGGTCCTTCCCTGGTGTAGATTTAACCCGTTCCCGAATTAGCCATTGAAGATCTGTTTCTGTATGTTGACATTCTTCATAGTGTTTAACTAAAGGTGCTTGTGTTTTGCCTGTTCTAATGGCAGATTTATGTTCAGAGAACCGGATACGGAATTCTCTGGATGTTTCACCTATGTAGCCAAGGTCACATGGACATAGTATCATATAGACAACATTTGAACTTCTGCAGTTTGTCATAGTTTTTAGTTTTCCTGTTCTTCCTCTGTATGTCCAGGTGTGTGTGTTGATGGCCGATGCGCATGCATGGCAATTGCCGCAGTTATAATTGCCTATAGGAGGGGGCAATCCATCTATGGTGGTTTGTCTCAATGGCACCTGGGGTTTATCTCTGCTATGTACTAGCTTGTCTCTAAGATTGCGGTTTCTTCTAAAAGCTACCAGCGGTTTCTGTGTGGGTGTTTCTTCGTCATTCACATTGAGGACCTTCCAATTTTTATCTAAGACTTGTTTGATTTTATAGTTTAAATTGGAGTGGTCTATGACGCAGACTAACTGGTCTTGGTTTGATTTAGGTTCATTGTTAAAAAGAGCATCTCTGTTGTAGTATTTTGCCCTCTTTAATGATTGTTTTATAAGTCTTTTAGGGTAGCCTCGGAGAAGGAGACGTTCCTTTAATTGTACTGCGTGTATCATGTAGTCTTTAATGTTGGTACAATTCCTTCTGATTCTCAGAAATTCCCCAAATGGGATAGAATCTTTTTGACATAGTGGGTGGTAACTGCTATGTTCTAAAATGGTGTTTTTCGCAGTGGGTTTCCTATACAGATTGACCGTAAGTTGACCTTCTTTGCCCACAATCCATATATCTAGGAATTCCACTTTCTCTGGTGAGTAGTTACAGGTAAATTTGAGATTTGTGTCACTCACATTGAGCCAGGATATAAATTCTAATAGTCCTGATTCTGATCCTGACCAGATGAAAAAAATATCATCTATAAATCTGCGCCACTGGGTGACATTTTCATAGAAGGGCGCTGCTTCGTTGTAAATATGTTTCCTCTCATACTCCCCCATGTAGATGTTTGCTACACTGGGGGCACAAGATGCCCCCATGCTGGTGCCTTTGATTTGGTGGAAAATATCCTGTTTGAATTCAAAATAGTTATGTTCTAAGACAATTTGAAGACATTCTAGAATAAATGCATCAGGTCTATCCCCCGGGACTCTAGCCAGGAGCGCTGCCACTGACTCTATAGCTAGGTCCTGAGGGATGTTGGTGTACAAAGATTCTATGTCAAGGGTGACAAGTAATTGTGTATTGTAATTAAAGGGTTTGTGTTCCAAGGTGGATATCATATGTCCCGTATCTTTAATGTATGAAGCATACTGTGTGGTGAGGGGACATAAAAAAGCATCGACGTATTGTGATAAGGGTTCTGTGCATGAATTAATAGAGGAAACTATCGGTCTTAGCGGAGGATCCAGGATATTTTTATGAGTTTTGGGGATTACATACAGGGCAGGTGTAACTGTATTTGCTTTATTCAGACAGTCAAATTCAGTGGAAACGCCGTCCTATTGGGATTACGTGCTGGTTCCGACTGGCCAACAGGCTCCTGGAGCTCATCAGAATCCAGTCAGAAGGACTGGCCGGTTTCATTTTCAACTGCCTACATTGTAATTAGTCGGTCAGAAGTGAAACCATAGATGTCGGTGGGAGTCTGAGGTTTTCCGACCGACATCTAAATAGGCCCCTAAGTGTCATGCCAATGACTGTACATTTAAATTTCATTACTGGAAAAAAACTGCAAAGTCTTGTCAGCGTCGACCAGGCACGCAATGCCAGTCATATTAGGACTCAAAGGTCGTCAGCCCCCCCTATCGTGTGTCAGCCCGGGCTGAGACAGCGTCCCGGGCACACACACAGACAGTTTTCGAGCTTTTCACAGCCGTACCGAATACTTCACAGGTCTTTAAAAGACCATTTACGTGTTAACGAGGTTTGTTGTTTTTCACTCCTTCATCTCCACTCTGCTTATTGCTGGACGAATTAGCCCCCCCCCCCTCCCCCCCCCCCCCCCCCCCACGAAATTTCCAAATGAGGTGGCATGGTGGGCTAAAGAACCTTAGGTTAGAATGTTACCGCGAGCGATTGCCAGAAGTTAGACTTATTGCAAGCTTTCTTTCCATCATCTTTTGTGTGCTTGAAAACCCGCAAATGTCACACCACTCTTTTGAATTCCTGAAAGTCGTTAAACTGCACCAATGCAAGGTGGATGTACTTTTGTGACTTCTTTCAGTGAGAAAGGAAGCAAAATTGATTTTACATTGCCCACGTTGGTTTTAACCTGATTCGCCAATATTATGTTTTTTTTAATAAATATTGACATGCATTAAACATAGTTAGTTAAATGATGATTTAGAGAAATGATAATTAAGGTTATCCTTAAAAATGCACCATTTGCACCATGTTTCTCCATGTAGTTGCAAAGAATAAAAGGAGCATTCTGGGTGCATTATAAATTGCCACACATTTTGCAAGCTTGTGCACATTTTTATACTGGAACATCTGTTATTAAGACGAGCAGAAGAT
This sequence comes from Triturus cristatus, assembly GCF_964204655.1. Taxonomy (NCBI): domain Eukaryota; kingdom Metazoa; phylum Chordata; class Amphibia; order Caudata; family Salamandridae; genus Triturus; species Triturus cristatus. The sequence goes on from NC_140580.1 coordinate 329,213,092, forward strand.
ACAGGTCACTTAATTTGCTATCATTTAGAACATCTTCTACACTTTGAGGTGTATCTCATTTTAGCAGCAGATAATCCTCTTTCCCACAGCCAGACTGTGGCGCTGTAAACTCACAATCAAAGTCTTTGTGCTGCAATCAATCAATCATGGGTTGGTTGAGCGCGACTACTCACCTGCAAGGGTCTGAAGGTGCTGGGGGGGAGGGGGGAGGCGCGCAGGGTCCTGTCCATCAATGGGTTGAGGCTGCCTGTCCCTTGCTGTCCTTGACTTAAAACAATATGTCCTTGGGATTCCAGCAATAGAAATTTCACACCCTGTGAGCACTCACGACACTTAAAATAAACATTTGGGCATTCTGATAGCAAAGAGATTTTTAATGGGGCCTAGGCCAACACAGTTAGCAGGGTACTTATTTTAAGCCAGCGATCCGAAGAGCATTCATACATTTTTAGGGCAAATTCACATTGATGTAAATAGTTGTCTCGATGCCTACCTCATTGTCTTTGAAAAAGCTGGCTACACACTGCAAAAGCTACAAAATAGTGCAGTTAAACGTTGGCCTGGTGTGGAATTGTGGGTAGTTTTAAGAAATATTCTAAGAAGGTGGCATGGCTCCCAATTCGTAAAGAAGATCCTTCAAGACCCTATAAGCCTTTTCATAGCATTTGTTGTAAATTTATTTTACAACTGTAAATGTTTTTATTTAAAGTCGACATTGAAAAAACCTGAATTATCAGTTATCCAGCAGAATATAAACCGCATTTTCAAGATAGCCCAAAATGGGACGTTGGGACTTTGAACTTTTTGAGAAATCCTAGAAGGGGACATGATCTCGTCATTAGATAGAGATAAAGTTTGCCAGACTTTAGATATTGAGTTATGTCCAAACTTAAGCTTATACAGTCGAATGCCCTCTTACCTTATTTCACTATGTAATTGAGCGCTTCAATGTTTACGGTTCATACTAGTACGGTTCATACTAGTAAAGTCAACACAGAATGGAGTGAGGTGGCCTTGAATAGAAACATTATTTGTATTGAAAGAGGTCTAACAGTCATCAAGCGACATTTCATTAAAACATTGCATCATGGTAAAAAAAGAAAAAACACCAATATTCAAATTCCGCAGAGTGCAAATAAAAAAACACTGTATGATACAGCCAATGGATAACCTTTTTTTTAGCTTTTTTGCAGAGTTTTATATAGCACGAACTTGACCTGAATCGGGTATCAGAGCACTTTACATAGCACCAGTTACGTTACATGAGGACACACATTCATTTTGGTTAGGCACGGGGGGATTAAGTGATTTGCCCAGAATCACAGGGCATTCAGCGTCCTTGCCGAGACTCGAACCCTGTTCCCCAGATTCGAGGTCAACCGCCCTAGCTGTTAGGCCAACTCCTCTCATTATATTACACACTGTCCCCAATCGCATATTAATTCATTAATATAATATAATTTACTCTAGAGAGGGGCAAGAGCCTCCTTCTTTCACCCCACCTATCCCAGCCCCCCCCCCAATAGTCTCTGAAATTTGTTATAAAATCATGACCTTAATGCATATCAATAGTCTAGTCCCTTGATTTAAAAAAAATCATTTTATATCATCATTGTTGGTAAGTAGAGATCAATTGTGAAAGCCAATTTTTGAGAATTATTTATCTTGCCATTAAGGTTATTATAAAAAGTCCTTTTTTCAGCAGGGATTCTATGTTGACGTCCGAGAGTACCCCAAAACCGCTGTCGGGCATCTATTGACTGTTCAATCTATAATGTGCAGAGGCAATATTCCTGAATCTCCACCCAGAACTGATTTCTTTCTGGACAGCCCCAGATGATGTGGGTCCAGTTGACCCCCCCTCCCCTCCATTGAACACCTAAAACAACTTTCTGGTATCTGGGGTAATTTAATACAGAAAGCCGGGGTTCTATAGAGTAGCCATTTTGTATAGAATTGCATTTGTCAGAAATTAGCTCCCTTCATTAGAGAAAAATTAAGCAAATATTTCTTATTCCAGGTCTCTACTGAGATCTGGAGACCTTCCTTAGGCTGCCACTTGTCTCGGGCCCTCAAAAAACCTAATTGGCCTTCTTTTGTCTAAGGATAGATACCCAACAACTGATGGATCTATGAGTTCTAGTTTCTATCAAATCTTCAACCAGATCCAGACTTGTCACGATTCTACTGGGTCCAAATTATTCAAAAAGTGTCTTATCTGAATAAAGGGCCACTGCATCATGGTTTTAAAGTGCCCTATAGTAGGCTCAACTTCAGTCCAGGCCTTCCAGACCTTTGACAATCTTGTTGTCTTGCCCTCAGCGTACCCCGTTAAACCTGCACCCACTTGCGCCAGGCTTAACTCATTACTAAGTGCAGCACAGCCACTGTCACTTGTACCATACTGATACTCACTGCCACCTGTGCTTTAACTCACTGACATAATTAAACAATAATGGGGCAACCCTGTGTCCCTCAGAACCTGGGTGTGGATAAGAAAACAAAAACAATGGTTCTGTAGGGCTTTTTCAATTATTTCTTGTAACAACGCCTAGTGTTAATATATTATTCTGTAGTTATTAACATAGGTATCTCGGTTGTCCAGACAGGATACAAAACATACCAAATAATCAAGAGCGAGACACAAATTTCTGTCTACTCACTTGTTTGTTTATATAAATTGAATCATTTATATATATTTTTACACATTCGTAAAAAAGGCTGTCAACACGAAGTGAGGTATATAAACGACAAGTGAATAAGTAACATTAGTGCTCAGTGCTGGTGCTCAGTGTGTAATATATACAGTGAGATTTTAAATATGTACATGGGAAAGAATAGGCCAGAATTCCAGGGAACAACAATAACTCTGCTGTGTAATGAATATTCCTAATCACACAGAGTCTTGGTCAATTTGGACCATGCAAGGTCGTCGATATTTCAACCCAAACTCAGCTCCATTACGTAGTCAAGGCGGGTCTTAATCAGGACAAAAAACGGGGATTGAGGGTGACAGCCCAAACATAACCAGAGTGACTCCTGGTTATTCAAACATCTTTGAGGATCCAAATTAGATCAAGCGACGTAAGTCGAGTGGATGATACGAGCAACGGAGGATTCAGTGCTGCGCAGCGGAGACAGGCATGTGTCCTGTTCATCCGTATCCCTTTAGTCAGGATACAGATGAAAAACTAGATTTAGAAGACATTCATGTTGTGAACAGGAAACAGAGGCGAGTACAACTAATCATGAACAGTGAGACAGACTCTGTGATGGGAAGATGCGGAGGCAAGGAGACGCTGGACAGAGAACAAGCTGGAAAGGAAAGATGAGAGAGGCAAATGGAGCGGAAAGACAAGAGGTGATTTTGGATAGATATGCGGAGAGTGGCTTTGGTTAGTGAGGGCAAAGACTTTTAACTTCATTATCTAGATGGTCAACATTGGTGATAGACTGCTTAACTCGGGAAGCTGTACTGATATTGTTGGTCCATGTAGGCCACACGTTTCTATCCATTTATTGAACACTGCAGGCAGTGCTGTGTGCTTTATCTCGGACCCGAGCAGAAACACATTGTTATTACAGTAAGGCTGTGTATGGTGCTCAGTTGAACCCTTCTACCTTTGAGCCCTATCATTCAAACTAACTCCACCAAGTTAGCTCCCGGTCTGACCATTCATCTCCAATTCTATCATGACTATTCTTTACCAGGGTCATTCCCCACCCACCAAGTCTTCTTCCCACCCACCAAGTCTTCTTCCCACCCAGACCACTGAATTCAAATGCTCCCCAGCCAAACCATTCGTAGAGACATTGCAATATCCTGCTTGTTCCACATCAGGACCACTCAGACGTCTTCCTTTCCTGACCATGCCCATACAGACAATTCCTATTCATACTTCCTCATCAGTTCAGTCACTCCTAGACCATTCTTCAGCAATACTGTGCCAAACCAGACCTTTCCTTTTGAGACCAACGTTCTGTCAGAGAAGTCCCATCCGAACCGTTCACCAGTCAGCGTTCCCAAACAAACCACTGCAGTCATACCTATCTGGCCTGAACATTCTTGCCCATACTAAACCCCACATGCACCACTACCATCTATACGATTCAACTGTTAGACCACTTCCTCCCAAACTATAACTCTAGAGTCCATCTCCCCATGGCCAATTAAAGCACTAAAGGGATCACGCCACTGACACCAACTCCACTTCTCCACATATCCTTTCCCCCTTATCTACCACAGCACCAAAGGCATACTCAGAGCAATGTTACTCAAAGACTAAGTACTAACTAACGCTATCGTCCCATCCTGTCAGTAACCCTGCATGCTTTCAGTTCAGCCATGCTTTCCACGGTTGGACATTTATAGCCACCATAGGTGTAAAGCTATTCACTCAGCAACAAGCTGCTCCCAACACCACACTCATCTCAATGTCCCAGGTTTGCCCCCCTCTCATGTCTCTGCTGGTTTTTCACAGCCACCGGCGCCCACACATGAGCAACAACCCGCCTAGGCACCCCCTCGAGCCTGCTCCTCGAAGTTTCTAGAGTCTTCTATCAGTGCACACTCGGATAGCTCCGTCATGCGCAGTGACACCCGCTTCAAACTGCCCAAAACAAGTACAGCTCTCGGAGCCCTCCTCTGGTAAGAGACAGTCGCACGAGAATGCAGATACTGTTAACATTGCCTAACGGAAGCCCATTGTGAATGAAAGGGAAGCCGAGTGTATAAATGACTTGATCGTAACAGCCTGTGCTGACTCAACCTAATCTAAATGAAGACTGCCAGCCTATTGCTTGGCACTTGCAGGGAGACAGTGCTAGACGGAAATAGTTCAGAGCTGGAGTGTTTGCCAGTGGTTTTAGATCCCCTAGACTCCTTATGTGGCATGAAAAAGGTAGAAGGAACACATATTATGCTATATTACAGTTTTATGGAGGATAACACGCATTGTATACCCCCTTGGCGCAGCTTGTAGTTTAAATTCTGGTAATCGTTTGGGTGTTTCCTAAAATGGAGGGGGTTTAATTAGACTCTACCTCATCAGGTGGTGTGGCAAGGGTACCATGGGCCCTAGAACAAACAAGGAAAATGCCCCCTCCCCACCCCGTTGTTTTGTTAGCAAAATAGCATAATAACCTGGATTCATTATGTCCCTCAGGCATGTGGGCCCCTGTGGCACCATTTACATCTAGGCTCTTGGTCTCATCCAAGTCCATCTGTTCTAAACTGTGCTGTCTGGTCTTTGTCTCTATTAGTCTAGAGGCATTTCTAGTCCCTAGTGCTTAGACTTTGTAAGTGGTTGTGTATTTTCGCTCTCACGCAATATGTGCTCCCTGCCCCTCTCCCCAAGCCTGCTCTCTTCCATTTGTGGCTTATCATAACTGAGGTTTCTGGGGTGGGTGTCGGCTTGCCACTTACTACCAACACATACTAACATGTTAAGGGGAGGTCTGTGAGTGGAATCGTTGGCATTGGTCATACGGGGTGTCCGTTGAAGACGCTGTGTTACCTCACCTTGTTGCAGGGCCATCTGAAGTTTCACGCCTGGCATTCCTGGTCTCCTTGTCTTATCACCTTCATTATTTTTTTTACTTCAATTACTAGAATTTAAAAGTAGCATTCGTAAGTCTAATATCTGAATTTGGGCCATGTCTTAGCTGAACTAACATGCATCTGCCTCCGGTCACCCCTTTTTTACTTCTATTCACCCACCTGACAAACAAAATGCCTCCTTGAACTTTAATGGGGTCATCCGCTTTTCAAACCTATGTGACTCTCCCTAAAAGCATTAATTCCCCTTAATTGGATCACCATCGTAAACGCCTGAATTCACCTGCATTTTTGAATCAAGAGGTTGACAGGTATTGGATCGGAAGTGCATTTAAATGGTGCTTACTACCCATGATGAGGCGTTGAAGTACTTTATGGTGGGTAGCATGCTACTCCGGAACCCAAGGTTAGTGATTCATCCAGTGATTATTGTTTGTAGTTGGTCATTGGGATTAGTCTTGTGCACTCAAGGAACCCTTCCTTGCATTTACTCCAGTTTCGTTGCTGTAGACTCAATGAATAGGAGCTTGATGTGATCATTTTTGAGAAGGTGGGGTGAGATCTTTGGTAGTGGTTTGTGGGGTGAATAGGTTGGAGGACTTTACTTACTGTTAGGCTGCAAGGATGTGGTTTCAAAGAAGGAGACATTCTAATTATCAAACGAGGTGGGGGCAATTTGTATTAATCAATGCATATTAGAGTGTGTGGCAGACAAGGATGTACAATTAATTCCATAGCCAGAGTTTGGTGAACCCCCCTACATGCTGCTCTCTGTTTAACCCTTAACATGTTGGCACCTTGTGCCTAACGCAGCACAGTCCTGATTGATTCTGCTCTGCACTTGCTGCCACTCACCATCTGCCTTTTCTTTTTAGATTCAGTTACTTCAGAGATACGTTCTCTTAAATTGGTTCTTAATTGTGTTTCCTAGGCTATTTGCAGTAAATTTGTTCCTTAATGTAATGTGCATAGGGACGCCATCCGTCATCATGCCGGCTTGAATGTTGTTTCTTTTCAGTGATTCTGTGCAGAATGTGAATGTTTCTTTGACAGGTGCTTGAATTCTGCGATAATATTAGTTCATATTTTCCTATGGGGAATGGTAGTCCTCGTTCAATACAGACCCTGCACCTAGGAAAATGGTACCAGTACAAAATTCTGTCAAAAAAGGGAACCAAAAAGGATCCTGATAAAGCCTACCTAGAAAAATATATGTATAAGTGCTCTATGAATTAATAGAGTACTACACTAGAAAAAACACTTATTTTTCTAGAGTCCCCTCACTCACCTAGGGTTGCCCCAGGGTGACATGCTTCATCATAGGGGTCCTCCCAGACATCTACTGTCTGGGGCGTGCTACAACTTAACGAAATACGCAGAAGCACTTTTGATATTTTTTCAACTATGTGTAGTGATGTGTTGTGCAGTGCTGTGTGGAGTGAAAAGTGAAATTAATTCAATAAAAATTACCTGGATAGTGAGCCCTAACTTTATTCTGCTCCTATCCGGTAAATGTACTTAAAAATGGGGCTAGTAATAGAGTACAGTAACGTTATGTGTGCCTGTCCCTAATTACTTGGTCGACATGTTTCGTGGTTACCCCAACCACTTCCTCAGGACCATACAAGGACCAGCCTTGCGTGTACCACTCCGTGTTTTTACAGACAAACAACTAATTTGTACTGTTTTTATACCATTGGTTTTTTAAAATACAACGATTCCCATGTTATCAGGATTTCTTAGATGTATTGGGTCGTAGTTTCTGTATGAAAATACAATGACATATAAGGATTAGTTACACACCCAAGTCCACAGATTGATGTGGACTAGGGATCTTAATAACTGTATATCTCATTTACATGTCAGAAAAACCTTGTATTTCTTAGAAAATAAAAGTGCATATTTAATAAGTGCTTTTGGTGAATAAAGTAAAAAACACATAGACATATACACACATATATACAGAACACATGGTTACGGTAGGTTGCATCAATAAAACCTACTTTAATGGAGGTGTAATTCTACTCCATGGTGTTGCTGGGGCAGAGAGGCTCTAGACATCTAGGACATGATATAAGAATGTAAGTTAAGCGCAAGTTGATCTTACTAATAGATGCCAGAGAATCAATCATAAAGATTTTATGTTCTTAGGTGGATGGTAATATACAAGCTTCATTGTGTCACAATCAGGAAGTGCATGTCGATTCACCACTGAAAGATGGCGCCCAATACCACTCGGGCGGCCACACCTGTGAATTGTTTCCTAATTTTCCCGCCACTAGAAACATTTAAAAGCGAGCACCAACAGAGACACAACAATATGTGGTGTTCCTGGGAGCTCATAGATTAAAAGCTGATGGTGCAATCTAGACAAGTAAGTTGAAGAGGAAGCAAAATACTAGGACGAATCTTTATGATTGATTCTCTGGCATCTATTAGTAAGATCAACTTGCGCTTAACTTACATTCTTATATCATGTCCTAGATGTCTAGAGCCTCTCTGCCCCAGCAACACCATGGAGTAGAATTACACCTCCATTAAAGTAGGTTTTATTGATGCAACCTACCGTAACCATGTGTTCTGTATATATGTGTGTATATGTCTATGTGTTTTTTACTTTATTCACCAAAAGCACTTATTAAATATGCACTTTTATTTTCTAAAAAATACAATGTTTTTCTGACATGTAAAAGAGATATACAGTTATTAAGATCCCTAGTCCACATCAATCTGTGGACTTGGGTGTGTAACTAATCCTTATATGTCATTGTATTTTCATACAGAAACTACGACCCAATACATCTAAGAAATCCTGATAACATGGGAATCGTATGTATTTTAAAAAACCAATGGTATAAAAACAGTACAAATTAGTTGTTTGTCTGTAAAAACACGGAGTGGTACACGCAAGGCTGGTCCTTGTATGGTCCTGAGGAAGTGGTTGGGGTAACCACGAAACATGTCGACCAAGTAATTAGGGACAGGCACACATAACGTTACTGTACTCTATTACTAGCCCCATTTTTAAGTACATTTACCGGATAGGAGCAGAATAAAGTTAGGGCTCACTATCCATGTAATTTGTATTGAATTAATTTCACTTTTCACTCCACACAGCACTGCACAACACATCACTACACATAGTTGAAAAAATATAAAAAGTGCTCCTGCGTATTTCGTTAAGTTGTAGCACGCCCCAGACAGTAGATGTTTGGGAGGACCCCTATGATGAAGCATGTCACCCTGGGGCAACCCTAGGTGAGTGAGGGGACTCTAGAAAAATAAGTGTTTTTCCTAGTGTAGTACTCTATTAATTCATAGAGCACTTATACATATATTTTTCTAGGTAGGCTTTATCAGGATCCTTTTTGGTTCCCTTTTTTGACAGATATATCGTAACAGGAGGAAAAACCTACCTTCCTATCCTCCAACTCCCTTTCCTTTATTGTGGTACCAGTACAAAATTGACATCAAATATAGTGTGGTATGTCAATTTTTAAAGTACACATGCTTGATCATTACCAAATCTCATGACTGCCGCTAATTGCAATTTTCTGGCTCCAGGCCATGTCTCATGTCACTTTCAGGGCCGGACTGGCCGCAGCAGGCTATGGGCGTTTCCCCGGGAGGCTGGAAGGGTGGGTCCAATTTTTCAGTAGGGGGCGCTGGTTTTGATACTGGGGGCCCGGTTTGCAATATCAGCCCCCAGTAACAAAAGCAGCAGTGCTTATTTACCCATCCCCGCACCCCCCTCCCCCCGGGGGCTGGTAAGCCAAATTGACATGGATGCTTTAGGTTCCCAGTCCGGCCATGGTCACTTTCTATACCATGCCTTTTGTTATAGCCTGAGCCTCTTAGGTTGGGAATGCTGGGCTGTTAGGATTCTTCGGTGTAGCCGAGTTTTATATCGAGTCAGTTATCGGGTGCCTGGTGGGGTAGCTCCATGTTGTAGCTGTACTCCTCAATAAAGTTTGCTTCCTGCCTTATTAGACCCTTGTTCTTCATGAACCTTTTCCCCTCTGCTACTCTTTCTCCCTTTTCCTTCTTACTTTCTTTCCTCATTTCATCGCATATTGAGTATTAAATCTCCTTTATTTCTCCTGCCCTTCTTTAATTATTTCTGCCTTTTCTTCCAATTTTTAGGTCTCACCTGACCCAGCGCATGCGCTGGTCTGGCGAGACTTATTGAGAGGGCTCCAAAAAGTGCTACCAGGCCAGCCTAGAGCTACAGTGCATGTGCGCGGGCGTGCGCGCCTCACTTTCGCGGCCGCACGGCCGCTTTGATGTTTGATCGCGATCACTTTCATTTTTCGTGGCCGCACGGCCGCTTGGCATAGCCAATAGGTCTCGCTTTCGGGACCTTATAAGTATTTAGTTATGCAACTGTTGCATGGCTAAACACTTAGAAGGTCCCAAAGGCGAGACCTATTGGCTATGCCAATGCTTGTTCTTCTTGTGCTTCCTTTCATGTTCCCCTTACTTACTTTTCCTTCTCCTTTTCCTTTCTTTCCTTTCCGTAGCCTCCCATTCACATGCAACCTTCCTGCCTTCTTTCCTTTTCAGGTTTCCCCAGCGCTTGCACTGTGCTTGTGAAATCTCTTAATATAGCTTAAAAGGGGGGCTCTTATCAGTTCCAGTAGTCGAATTACTATGTTCATTCGCTTTTTTTTTTGTAGTCAAAACTCATCTAAACACCTAATATTGCTATATTTCACTACTAAACAGGCAGTTCCCGTAGCACCGGGTCAAAAGTTGTCATAGCTCCACTAAACACCCAATATTGCTATATTTTACTACTAAAAAGGCAGTCGGACGTGCAGTTATCCTGCAGGCAACAAGGTCATTATTTAAATGGTGCAGCGGGCGTGGGGGCACCGGGCCCAAAAGTTGTCAGAACTCCTTTAAAAACATAATATTGCTTTATTTGACTACTAAACAGGCAGTCATAGGTGCAGCTATCTAGCAAGCAGTACAATCATGATTTCAATAGTGCAGCAAGTTCAGTGGCACCGGGACCAAAAGCTCCAGGCACCCCAATAAACATCTAATATTGCTATATTTTATTGCTCAACAGGCAACCACAAGTGCAGTTACCTTGCAGACAACTGGGTCTTGATTTGAATGGTGCAGCAAGTGCAGTAGCACTGGGCCCAAAAGTTATCAGAACTCCTCTAAACACATAATATTTGCAGGCCTTACACATTCCCTCCCCAAGTTCGAGAAAACATGGGGGTCCACTATAGAATTCTTGTCTAATGAATTTAGGGAACTCACATGCCCAAAATATCTCAGAGTACTCTGCCTCACGGCTCCAATCGCCCACAGGAATAAAATATGATAAGCCATCTCCCGCCTTGTCCGCCTATTGCTCACCTGCCAGGCTCACCTCACACCCGCTCTTGGAATAGCCCTCTGTACCTTCTCTCTTATTTCCTACTTTCTTCTTTCCTTTAACTTTTCTTTTTCCTTTCTAGTTTAATTGAATGCTCGCCAACGGCCGGCGGATGTAGGTGGCGGCTATTGTTATGTTTGACCTTTCTTTAAAATAATAAAAAGATTTAAACCATAAACACATAATATTGCTATATTTGACTACTAAACAGGCAGTCACAGTTGTAGTACCTTGCAGATAAAAGGGACTTGATTTTAATGGTACAGCAGGTGCAGTGGCACTGGGGCCAAAAGCTCTAGAGACCCCACTTAACCCAGATTATTGCTAAATGTTACTACTAAACAAGACAGTCACAAGTGCATTAATCTAGCAGGTGCAGCAGCATCAGGACCAAAAGCTCTAGGCACCCCACTAAACACCTATTATTGCTATATTTTGCAACTAAACAGGCCAAGTGCAGTTACCTTGCGGACAGCAGGGTCATGATTTGAATGGTGCAGCAGGTGCAGTAGCACTGGGCCCAACAGTTGTCAGAACTCCTCTAAACACATAATATTGCTATTACAGCGCTTTATTGTATAACAAACCAACGGCTAGACTTCGCTTGAATGGCACCCTGTCTGGACCTTTCTCCCTCTCACGTGGTACCCGGCAGGGCTGCCCGCTATCTCCTCTCCTGTTCATCCTAGCCATGGACCCTTTAATTCGCCACTTCCAGGAGAGACATTTACATAGGGGACTGCAGTGTAGTACTGGCCCCCTACTAGCACCGCTCTACGCGGATGACACTATTCTCTATGTCAGAGAACCTCAGGTAAACTTAGAACCGCTAATCAGAGAAAACCTTAGATTCGGCCACTTCTCAGGGCTAGGTATTAACTGGCACAAATTGGTAATCTTCCCCTTAACTATCAGTACAACTCCGTGGGATTGCGGATTACCTCTTGAGTGGTGCAGAGACTCGGTTAAATATTTGGGCATACACATACACCTGGACACGGCCCAGATCATCAGCCTGAATTACGGACGTGCAGTATGTGCCTTGGAGACTCAAGTGGAAATCTGACTCCTTTTACTACTATCCATGGCAGGCAGAGTTGCACTCATTAAAATGGTGGTACTACCCAAATATTTGTATCTTTTTAATAATATTCCTTTACCCCTCACAAACGGTTTCTTTTTAACGTTGCGCACCCACCTCATCAAACTGGTGTGGGAAGGGAAACGGACGTGGGTTCGCTGGCAGGTTTTGACCCTTCCATACGACAGAGGGGGGTGTGGAGTCCCAGACCTACAATTGTACTACTTAGTGGCCCAATGTTGCTACGCGTATGCATAGTTCCATCCGGATGCCCGGATTCCGTATCTGCACCTGGAGGCAGACTTCGTATTACCTGAAAAGTTGGCCACGGTATTTCCGAAGGGTGTACCAAGAGACCCAAAAGACATACAGACAGTATCCACCGTTAGTTGGGCGTGGAATAAACTGCGGCGGCTTTGTGGCACCTCCTCACTTTACTCATCTGCCCTCCCCCTCCCTAACCATCCCTGGTTACCGATTATGGGAGAAAAACTGGTACAACGTACCTTAGTTAAGTTTGACTTCACAAAAATTGGGGACTTGTATCCGGAGGGACACGTCTTCTCCGTGACGGAGGACGCCCGATTCCAGAACGTCCCTTTCATGGACAATTTCATGCTAGAGCGAATTTGTTCAGCCCTGCGTGCCTCTTTACTCACCTATCCTATCGAACCCGACTCTTTCAAGCCACTAACACTGATCATTGAGGGAGAAACAAGTGCACATCTTATCTCGAAACTCTACAAAGCATGCGCAGGCCAACGCCCGGTAAGCGACAACAGGGTACGCAAGGAATGGGAAGTGGACCTGGGTAGAGACATCACCGATGAACAATGGGAAAAATGCTGCGCGGTAACACGGGAGGTCTCACTCAACAGCAGACACAAGCTGCTACACTTCAAGTTCCTGCGTCGCATTTACTGTACTCTGACCAAAACACACAGGTTAGACCCCTCCCGACCGCATAAACTGCCAGAAATGCACTGCCCCACACGTCAACTTTGCACACTTAACATGGAGCTGTCCTAGATTGCAGACCTATTGGGAACAAACACACACCGTGCTAGGTACCATGCTTAATCTAACCCTCATCCCCACACCGGAAGTGGCGCTGCTAGGATACACCATGAACTTCCCCAAGAAAGTCAGAAGGTTTGCATCCCTAGGTCTGTTACTGGCCAAGAGAGAAATAGCTTTAGTATGGGGCCGCGGGACGTTTCCTACCCTGCAGGGATGGCTGCATAGTCTGGCATACTGTAACATACACAGCGAGGTTTATGCCAGCGTCATGCCGAGTTCGTCTCGCCCTAAAGCTATATGGGGCCCTTACCGGAAATATGTGGAATCTCGGAGACAGGAAGCAAACTCACAATTGGCAAGTGGCTTGGTTCCAGAGGGTGTGGGGTGATGGGAACCGGCCATTAGACTGGGAGCTACATGTCTTTGGTACTGATCTCTATGGACACGCCACTGCACAATGACTTGAATGACTCACATATGCTACTGAGGGGCCTAACTTGGAGAGACTCAACCGATATGGGAATGTAAATAAGTAAGGAATAAGCAGTGAAGACCAGGATGCCAGCCAGGCGCAGGCTGGGACACTTCAATTGCTAAAGCGTAACAACAGATCATTGAAATAAAATATGACTATGTTGAATAAGGTTATGTATCTTTGTATAACAGTGAACCACCATTTCTACATTATGTAAATATGAAAAATAAAGAGTTAAAAAATATATATTGCTATTACAGCCATTAATTCTATTATTCCCCTCTTTCATTTCATTTTTCAAACGTTTGCTATTACTTACCCACACTATTCCACTAGTAACACCAGAATATATTGTATTTTTGTACATAAAAAAGTCATAACACTTTAACAGACTTTCAGTAACTTATATTGTACAAATACTCAGCAAGCTACAATACACAACAAAAACCAGCTTGTTATTAATCACATTGTTTAAACCTAATAAATTTACCAATGATTGTTTCTTCCTCTTATCCATATATGCATTGCATTACTCCCCACTTTCCTTCATTCGTTTTATTACGCCATTAATTTGTCTCTTCACGGATTTCTTTCTTCTTTATTACTGTTTTCTTTCTTCTTTGTTCCTTACTTAGCCATCCATTCCTGTCTTTCATCATTTCTGTTTCTCCAGCCTTAATTTTCCTCCTTTCCTAACTTTCCTTCTTCTTTATTTTCCTTTTCCTCCCTCCCTGCGCTCAGTTTTGTTTCTTTTTTAATTCCTTTGCATAGTTGCTTCCTTGTTTACTTTTCTGACAGTTACTTCTGGTGGCAGATTCCTCACCTTATGAACCCTCACAAGGCATGAGAATGGATCCAGCAGCTCCCAAGTGCTTGCAAATGCACCACAGGGCTCCAGGCCTGGCTTTGGGACTTCTTCCAGATGTAACATCACAGATCCATATAAGATAGCACCCTGGCCTTATTGCATGTTTTTGCAGGGTTGCAGTCAAAATCCTCAAGTGGTGTACCTTTAGGTGCTTCATTCTAAGAAGTTTAAAAAAGATATACCATCAGGGAAAGAAGATAACAGCAGCTGAACATCTGATGCCATCTTGTGGTCGACATTGTTAAGAAACGGTGCATGCTTGCTTGCTTGCAAAGTATATAGCTCCTGTAGGAGCGCTTGGCCCTGAAAAATGTGGACTTGGCGCATAATGCTCCCTCCTGTCCCCACTCCTATGTCAGCCCTTCTGTGCAATGACATTAGTTCCATTTTTTCCGTCCCCTTCTATGCAGATCTGGAGCACTTCTCTTCTCTTTTTACAGGCATTTTAACCAAAATGTTATAATTCTTCACCTTTCACAACCATGTTGCCCCAGAATGCTAAGCTTCATGCAATGTCTCACTTCTCTCAAGCTGATCTAAGATCCTCTCAACTTTTGTCTTTGGTACCTCGGCATCAAGCACAACTCCATCTCCGGTGAAAAATATGGCCTCATACCCTCCAGGCAATCAAAGAGAAGGAGGAGGTCAACTTTACATGGATCAAGCCCGCAAATGTGTATTTTCATATAACAGTACTGTAGTCCAACAAGAGGTATCTGCAGTTCCTATTTGGCTCCACACACTGCCATTTTTCTGTGTTTCTGATCGGCCTTACTTACATCGTCCCCTTGGGTATTTACAAAGGGCATGTCTGTGGTTGCATTTGGGTTTTGGTCAACTACTTTTGGTCAAGCAGCTCAGCATTTTCTTTTTATGGGGCAGTTCTGGACACAGTCACTTGGAAGGCTTTTCTCATTTACTCCAGGACTTTTAGGATGTGATTCAGAAGTTTTGGCCTGAAATTGTCCTCTGGCTCTAACAGTCTCCTGCGTTATGCTACTTTCACATGAGAGTGCTGTAGTGGTGCCTCTGCTTTCAGTGGGCTCAGCGCTGGGGGAACCATTCAGATATGATTCTGATCTTCAGTAAGTGTCCAGTCACCTGCAGCGGCATCTGATGAGGATCTCTTCTGGCTTCGGGAACCTTGGTTGTGGTTCAGTCTTCCTCACTTGTTTGGGAATGTCATGGGGACAACATGAGGGATTGAAATCACTGGTTCTGCTCAGAGCTAAGTTTGCCATCTTAATCTGCTCAAGTTGTAGCAATTTGGTTAAAAAAACATCCCTGCTGTCAATTCGTGGCCATGTGGTTCAAATACTCAGCCTGCCCAACAACATGACTGTCATGTGATATACCATCAAATAGGGTAGTGTGGGGTGTGTCTGGAGGCACTGAAGTCCTAGCACTGATCTACTGATCATCATATTTCTGGCTTCCAGGTATCTGGCGGGGTGAGGGCAGATGAGTTGAAATGGCTTCATCTGGTAGATTGAGAGGTATTTCCATCTAGAGGTGGTTTGTTTATTCTTCCTCAAGTGGACATATTTGCCATTTTGGAAAATACTCTGTCTGAAGGCATTAGGGGACATTCCACAAAGAAAAAGTCTGTTTCTTTTGCGTTGTCACGGTGGGGCGGGGAAGCGGGAGTTTGTCCTGGACAAATGCCTGAGACTAGGGCTTCAGCTTAAAACATATTAGGAACTTCTACCTTGACTCCCAGGTTCACAGGGAAGCTCATTTTGCCAGGTCTGTGCTGCAAGACTTTCAGGTATAGTCATCTCCCCAGGCCCACCTCCTTGGAGCAATCCCCTTGGTATTGATTCATAAAGTGAATAATCCATAAATATCTATCAGAAGAACAAGTTAATCACCTTCTGTAACAACTTTTATTTACTTCCTCTTTGCCTCCCCTCACCTTCTTCTTTAACTCTGTTCGACCTCCTTTTTCCCAGTTTCGTTCCATTTGTCATCCTTTCACCCATGGAAGAAAAATGTGCAAAAGTTTGGTTAAATGCAAAGGAACTAATGGGGTAAAGGACAGACAAAGGAACGAGAAGCTGATAAACTAAGGAGGGAGAGAAGGGGAGGCTGGAAAAGGGGAAAGGCAAGAGGTGAAGTGAATATAATAGTAAAGAAAATACAAAGGAAGGAAAGAACGACAAACTAAGGTGGGAACGAAAGTAGAGGCAGAGAGGAAGGAAGGAAAGAGGTAAAGAGAATATAATTGAGACAAAAGACGAATGGAATGGAGGATGAAAAGCAGTGAAGAGAAAAAAAGAGTTTGGCTAAAAGAAAGTAGGGAAGAGAGGTAAGAAAGTAAAGTAAATGGGTAGAAAGAGTTAAGGGAAGGAAATAAAGGTGAAAAAAACAGAGGAGATTAAATAAGTTAGGGTCAGTAATCGTACATAAGACTACATTAAATTAAAAGAGCAAATATTACACAGTTCTTATGTTGTCTTTTGTCAAACTATGCTGATCTTCTTCAAAGCTATATTAACTGATCCTGTGTTGTAATAAATTGTTTAACCTGATCAGGGGAGGCTGGTGCATAGGGGCGAGATGGGCGTCGCCCTCCCACCCTGGGGGACAAAAAAAATGCCTGATGAAAAACACTGAGCAGCTAGGAATAAATTGTGCTGGCTGCTAGTGGTCAGTGAACAAACATGTACAAAATTGGGGTTTTCTTTAGGGGGGTGTGGGTGTATGGCCTCCCTTTGCTCTGCTCTGCAGTGTCTCTGCACATGCTTTTGGCTGGGCGAAGATTTCTTCGACCTGGAGCCAGAAAGCAGGGCAGTGACGACACACTGGTGGGTGCAGCCTATTGCTAACTAGCAGAATAGCATGTCGATTTTGGGCGTTATTCCCTTGGCCCAGGGCGGAGCTGGAGGCCCTCCATTAATTCCAATGGCCGAGGGTGGAGCATTCCGGCAGGTTTAGAGTTTGTGGGGGTGTGGCAGTGGCCTTTGTCTCCTCCACCAGACCCAGCAACAGTTGTTGTTGTTCAAGTGGTTGGTTTGCTGGGGTCTGGGGGAGGAGTCGATTCGAAATCGAAAGACACAATTCCAGATTTTTCCAGTTTGGGCTTCTGCTTGCTTGCATGCTCTCATTGCCACGCTCTGCACTGCTGCAGTCCACGAGGAGCTCCGAGCACATCATCCAGCATCGATCGAGGCAGCCTGTAATTTGATTTCAATTTCATCATCCACATCACGTTAAACACGGGGTAAGTGTGAAGTCGACTCGACTTTAAGTAAAGTTAAAGAAAAGTCTGTCTCAGAGTGAAAGTGACTGAGTGAGAACAGAAGCGCGATGCGAGTATGGCCCTACACGAACACGAACCCAAAACAACGGAGGGCTGGGGGCTCTGATTTCAGAAATGCACGATTTTGGCCTGAGGCAGTGCCAGTTTCCGCACTTCGTGATTTACTTATCTATGAGGTTTTGCAAAGCGCTGCATCTTGACTTTCCGGTTTACATATTTAAAACATGTGCAGCGCAGGGCATAGCCTTATTACCCAGAGGAGAGCAGAGCGCACGGTCAGGAGTACAAGGCTGGCTCGGAGCTCCCCCTTAATAAATGCGCCTGAATAAATGTGGTTTGCCTTGGAGTTTGTAAGCGCCCACACGTTTTGGGCATTTTCGAACTCCTGGCATCTCCTACCATTCGCCTTTCCAGCCTGGAAAGGGTCCCATTTTGCTGCAGCGTTGGAAGGGGGCAAACAAGTGCATTTACGGAGAGAAATCCATTCCAGCCATGGCTTCTCTGCCATAGACACCTCCCCACGGAGGAAACGGATTCCAAACTTGGGAATCTTGCGACTTCCTATGGAATCGGCGAGCAGCCCTTTGCCAAGCACAGCTTTCCATGGTGATCCCAGGCAGCTTTTGGGAAATCAAACAAGAAGTACAATTATACTCGAATGTTTGTTTAAAAATAAGAGTGCAGTTTTACTACTATTTTTTTTTAATCAGCACCCCTAAACTGAATGTGAACGGTGCCATTGGCTTACGTTACTCCTCGCTGTCAGGTACATTGTGATTTATGAACGCGTGTCACCCACCACCGCTCATGAGAGGCACAGAGGGGAAGGGGAAGCAAATCATGTTTCATGTATTGGCTGCACTGAAACATCGCAACAAGTTCTTTACAAAAGTTTGTACTTATTTTATATTTTATCTATGAGTGTGGTTGGCATTACTGAATGTATACATTTTACAGAAAAGAAAGTGTGTTTTTGGACTCCCAGCAGCAGCTGCGGAAAGTCAGCAGTGCTCATCAGAACTCTGTTTACGTTTTGCTCCTGGCGCTGTCCTTGCCGCCTCAGAGGACAGAGGTCGCAAATATAGTCCTGGGGTCTCAATCGGCAGACCAAGGGTCGCAGCTGATGGGAGTTTAAAGGAAAGTGTAAAATTGTGAATTCAGCGGGACTGTACTCTTTACATGAAAAGAGAGCATCTCTTTGAAAATAAGGCTCTGTTTTGCTGCTTAAATGAAGATATAAACACAAATGACAAGTGCAAGGACTCGCTCTACCACAATGCCTCGAGGCCTTGTGGGAGGTATGGGTTTGTTTTACATCCAGGGCTGCTTTGACTTGGCGTGGCCAAAGCTTGGTGTTTTTGAATCGGCCCTCTTGCAGGACCCGTGGTTTCCACCATGGAATTCTTCCAGCTGGAAGAGGGTATTTTGCAGTTCACATTTTCCTGCAGCATGCAAAGCCTGTGCCCCCTGCCAAGGTGAAGCCCCTCTGCGGTGCTTTACAGAGGCTGAAACGTCCTCCAGCTGAGTTGTACCCACTGCTTAAATGAAAGTTTGTTTTAGTTAAAACTGAAAGTTATTGAGTGCCTAAATTAAACTTGGAACAATGTAGTGAAAGATGCAAGGCCTACACATGGCGCACAGACACTGAGATTTAATGAAGGAACAAGCTTGTGACCAGCCCTGTGGGGCCTTGACCTCGTGCACCCACATGTGTTGATGCAGTTTTGTAACACCCTCGGAAACGCCTTTTTATAGCACGATACCTCGTGAGTAAAACTCTCACCCCTGACATCTATTCTGTGTGTGGCCTGCAGTTCACCAGTTCAAACCCAGACAAGGCAAACTCACTCTTTCACCCACCCCACCTGCGGTTCATGAACTAACCACTAATACATGTGGAACCAGTAACATCTTCAGGTTACAGCACCACGAAAGGGCGACTTTGCTGTTCTAACAGTTGTGAAAGCTTTGTTTTGCTGTTATTATGTGCAGAGTCGCCACGCGGTGGCAGCAGCGCTCACTGTATATGTAATGAGGGCGAATGGAGGTTATTTGTTTCCAGACAAACTTTTCCTGCAGTTAGGGGACCAGTGATGAAAGTTTGCTCTCCACACTTCACGCCTCAGCGACATGACAAAGTGATTTAATACGAAAAGGCCTGCTTTCTCTTCTAGTTACCACATTAAGTCATGTTGCAGACAGATTCCATCAACAGCGTCTGCTTTGCAGAGTGACTTATGACAGAGACACCAGCAGGCAGACATGTTTTCCAGTGCTGTGCCTTTGAACCCGTGTGAAGTGTTTACAAAGTGCTGCTTTAAACCGGTCCGGCCGGGCCAGGCCTCTGGTTGCGGTCTCCGCCGGTTCGTGGAGTTCCCCCGTTCCTCAGTCTCATGCTCCGGACCGGACCGTCATTGAATTCGGCCTCAGTGACAGTCCCCTGTCCCCATGGCATGGCATGGCAAGCAAGCTGCATATATCACCGAAAGGAAAATGTGTCCAGGTTTTGCAGCGTGGCTGCGTGGACAACTTTAAGTTTTTTTTCAATTTAAACTGATTCAATCAGAATCAGCTATCATTGTAGCGTGTTTACTCGAGAATTAAAATTATACTTTAAAAGAGCCCTTTATGCTCAGCAGAGGCCAGCTTTTTGAAGCATTTTTATTTACTAGCGTGTGGTAGCTTCTGCAAGGTTTTTTTAACACGTGGTGTGCAAGCCCTCCTAAGCCGATTGCTCGAGTGCTGTAGTGACCGGGAAACAGAGCACACCGCCAGTTGACTCTGGCTCCTGTTGAGATGCCCACGAACACCTAAATTATAAAATAAGTCAACAGACGCTTTTTCCCCAACATTCTGCCACTGCAGTTAGAAATATTAATTTCAACGGGACCTCAGAGCTGCCGAGAGGTTTCATGGCATGCACGCGCGTTTAATTCTCGCGTTCGTACACCTGCAATTACCGGCATGCAGTGCGTTGCTTGATAAAGAGCCGATATAGGTCGAAGGTGATGACATGTATGATGATATACGCCAAAGTTAGTAGGTATGATTTACAAAGCATTTCCATGTCGGGTTCTGGGATGGGATCTCGTGCAGCTAAACGTCGCGTTATAGACAGACACCCTTCTTCCAGCAGCTGCCCCCTGCCCCCAATCTCTAGGCGCCTCTGCTTCGGGGCGATACTAATCCCACTGAGGGGATTTGTAGAAAAGCCGTGGAGCTTGGAAAACAGAGCTAGCCTATCAGCGTGGGAACACAGCTCCCGGCCCGCAGGCCTCGGCGCAGCCCCCTTCTTATGGGAATAGGTCCACTGTCAGGTGCTACATTTGGCGCTATATCTAACCAGATTGTTGCTGTATCGCTGGCTGGGGTACAATCCTTGTCTGTAATAATGTGCTAATGACTTGCCCGACGCCCGTCCATTATGGCACGCAGTGTGAGGAAGAAGCACGAGTGGAAGGGGGTCTGTGGTGCATTAGGCTCAGGTCCGACTCCTATTACTGTGCTGTCTCACCGGTGTGAGCTGTGTGATATACTGCATGTCTGGGTAGTACCATGGCGACAAGAGACACAAAGCGACAAGAGAATAAAAGTGCACGTGTATGGCCCTGGGTTTTTACTGTGCGCACTGTTAATCGGTGTTTGTTTTCGGATGGCATCCTTCCGAGAGGAGGGGGCGCGGCCGCGGTTCCTTTGATGGGGGTAGAGTTAAGTGCCTGTGACAGTGCTACTGCCGGGAAGATCTTGCTGCAGTGCCCAGTAATGGCGGCGCACGACGGATGATGCCCCCGGGCAAGTGCATTCACTGCACGTGAGTGCCACAGACCCATAAACCAACCGCTGGGCTCCTGGCTGAAGCAACAATCGCCGAGCCTGAGCTGAACTGTCCTGAAGTGCAGCTCAAGGGTAAGGGGATTTTACACCAAGTTTATCTCTCGGAGCATAAGGCCGCAAAAAGTGTGGTCGCTTGTGAGGAGAGATAAGACCCCCATTCCAGTCAGCAAGCATTGCTGGCTTATGCTGCTCAAGCAAAGGACATACGAATGTGTGGAGTCCCACCCTAGTGCCACACTCAATATGAGAGGAGGGAGGATAGGTGGGCAGAAACATGACTTCCATGTTTTTGGCCGAAGGTGTTGTTCTGCTGTACTCTGAATCAGAAGAGAGGCCTATGCCTAGCATCACAGGTGCCGTAAACCAGGTCTGAGAGAAATAGCTAGCTACCCATGTGACTATGCTGTCTGTGATCGAGGTCTGGGCCCGTGCATCGAAAAGCCGCGTGGCTCCTGATTTCACAAGAAGATTTCACTTGATTTCCCGATTGCGTCATTCTAGTGGCAGCAATGGTGAAAAACTATTTTTTTTTTTACTCTCTAGTGCCTTTGAAAAATACGGTGTCGGAACTGTATTGGTTTGCTCTATTAAAAGAATGAAGCCAAGGTTGGGAAAACATCTCTAATAAAGCATTTTAATATATTTTTAGATCACTAATGGCTGAATCCTGTCTGCCAGGGCTTTAAGTGGGATGAAAAAACTCGGGGGGGGGGGGGGGGGGTCTCTCAAAGGGACGTGGCTTAAAACACTAAACTAAAAATCTGTGCATAGCATAGTGTGCCCCTGAATTGTATTTTGCTGTCTCCTTCATTGCATCCAAATGTATGATACAACAAGTAACATCATAAACACAAGTCAGCCCTATTGGCTTTGTCAATGGTTGTTAGTTGCATAGGATAAATAAGCAGCTACTATGGCTTGTATAGAATATTGATAAAGCTTCCACTTAAAGCCCTGGTGAAACCACGACAATGTTGCTGCTCCTGAGTTTCAAAAAGAGAAGGGAAATCCAAAGAGAAAATGACCCGCTTTAAAGGATTTCCCTTCCCCTACAACGCTCACCTGGCATGACCTCATGCTGTAACTTCTCCACTAAAGAGAAGTGAGCAGTGTGAGCCCCGCACAGGATGTGCCTCCTGTCACCCCAACACGTCTCACTCTCACAGGCGGGTAAAGCTAAAGCGTGAGGCGGAAGTACGGGCTCTGGGCCAAGTCGGCGTGGTGGCGCCGGTCTGCTTACTTAAAAGAGTTGTTAAAGTAGTGTTTGTATGTAAGTATGTAGAAGTGTTCGAGGAGTTGTTAACAGCATGTAGATTAAAGATTTAAAGTGACGGTTGGGTAATTTTTCTTTTTGGTGGGGTGGGGGTGAGTAGGGGAGACCAAGGAGGAGTGAGCTGAGCAAAAGAAATGCTTTTGGTAATGTAAGTGTTTCAAATGAAAATCTTTGTGCGTAAAGGTATAAATATATCCACGCCCGAACCTCGGATATTTTTATTTTAGTTTCTTTTTTTTCGTATGCTCCAAACCATGTGTAATGTAAAATTCCCGATGTGAGTACCATACGCCATTTGCGTTGCCTAATACGTCACCGATTACTCGGATCTCAAAAGTAAAAATTTTTTTTGCTATTCTCGGTGGCTTTCCTGCTTTTTTCTCACGATCTCCAAAAAGATCTGAAGTTCTCCAAGACATCGTTTCTAGAAGACTCCCAAGAGAGGCTACAACTCGCTGGAATTTCCACATACGCACTGTCAATATGATCTATGAGTACAGAGAAGACTTGAAAAAATGCTTTAGGGCCATTGAAAGTAGCGGTCATTTTGAATCAGTTGCTGTACGCAAGGCCCATGGATTCATCAGAACATTGGAAGACAGAGAGTTTCTTTTCTTCCTTTTTTTATTTCATGACATAATGCCCCATGTGGATATTTTGTATAACCAGCTACAAAAGAAGGCCATAGATGCCTTATATGTGCAAACAAAAACAACAGATTTTGTCACCCACATCACCCATGTAAGGGCATCTGTTGACAATCTTGATGCTAGATTGCCGGTGGAATCTGTGTTTTCAAGCCACAGAACTGATATAAAGGTCTTGGTCCAAGTTGCCAAAGAGGTTTGTGATACTATCATTGTCCACGCCAAAGAACGCTTTGAATTTACCAAACATCTTGTCAGTGCTACTTTACTCCAAAGTGACCACTTTGAAAAATATGACAAATCATTTCCAAATCAAATACTCAATGAAACTATAAAGGCATATCCCATGCTAAACAAAGAAAAATTGAACTCTGAACTATCAATCATATATGGGAGGCATGAATTTCGAGGAGCTAGTGGTGCCATTCCCTTATTCGGTTTATTTGTTGAAAACAATTTACAAGAACCATTTTCAGAGACTATGAATCTGTTGAAGATTCTGATCACCACACCCATGACCACAGCAGAGGCCGAGAGCTGTTTTTCAACTCTAAAGAGAATAAAAACATTCTTAAGGAACACTATGATAGAGACTCGTCTGAATGCATTGGCCATGTTGTCTATGGAACAGGAACTTATCAGAGACATTCCAGAATTTAATAAGCGTACTATAGAGAAGTTTGTCACTCTTAAAGATCGCTGTGCAAAATTTCTGTACAAAAAGTGAACATGGTTGACACCCAATAGCCTTTTTGGAGGGGTTTGACTCATACAGCTACATCACAATGACACATTTTTAGCATCTTCCTAGTGCTTTACAAATCGCATTCAGTTGCTGTCATAAGCTTTTTGTATTCCTCAAAAAGATTTGAGCACTTTTCATTTTTCCGTCTTTTGGATTTGCATAGTTATTTTTCTGTGTGTGACGTCTTTATTTGCCGATGCTGCTTAAAAGTTTACATTTTATAAATTACTGTTACTCGTTAAATATTATTGTTCCAATATAAAGAGTGGAAACCAAGCTTTGCCACTTTAACATATTTGTGTTTATTTAACAATATTTTCTTAACCATTTTAACCACTTGGTGTGGTTTTATTTATTTGTTAATGCCAAATTAAAGTTTACATTTTATACTTCACTTTTCTTTTGTACATTACGGGCCTCATTTATGAGGCCCCTTGCGCTGCCGCAATGTCTCTTTTTGTGATGTTCCGTGGTGCAGGATTTTTATTTACGAGGCAGCACTAAGCCACTTTTTTTGGCTTAATGCTGCCTCGTAAATATGTTCCCCTTTAACGCAGTTTTCTGCGTGCAATGCGTGTTGCTGGGGGCGTTCCCAGCAACATCCATGGCTTTTTGACACTGCCCCAGATTTACGAGAAATCGGTAATCTGAAGCAGCACCAAAAACTTAGAGGTACAACGCGGAGAAATCTCTCTGTATTTCGCCTCATTTTTCTTTTTTCTATGCATAGTGCCTTCTGCAGCACACAGGGAAAGAGGAAAACGCCTCTTGTAATTGCCCGCAATGCAGGTTCCAGTGCCCCATGGTGCAACAGGGCCTGCATTGGCGCACAGCAGCTTATTGTGTGCCGGTGCATGGGGAAAGGACAGGAATGCGCCGTATCTGCTGATAGATACGGTACATTTGTGCCCTTTTCTTTTGCTGTAGGGCAGCGCAGCAGGAAGGCCTACTGTTCTGCCCTACAGCAAAACCTCATAAATGAGGCCCTAAATGCAAACTACTTTCTTCACTGATTTCAATTTTTGTTCTTGTAATGCTCTACATTTATGTTTTATTATTTATGTTTCAATTTAAAAATTAAACTTATTGTGTTAACTCCTTTTTCTCTATTGTAAATTTTGAAACACTTTATAAACCATATCTATCTTTTTCAGTATATCTTTGCTTTTCACCCAAAATCTTGTCGTCAGGTTTGTATGTTTTGCACCTCAATATCTGTTATGTGGACTTTCTGTCAGTGTACATTTATAGTATATAAATGCTATATTTTGCAAAATAAACACAGTTTGCTGAAATATAATTTCTGTTTGTCTGGCTAATCTTAAAAAAATCAAGGATGAACTGCAATCCTGGGATGGATCTCTTTCGCCATCTAATTCTCAAAGTATTTGCAATGTACGGTCTTACCAATGGTGTGAGTCTTGATGACTTCATTAACCAATACAGTAAAGAGGAAGAGATGTGTTACAGGTAGAAAACACTTAGAGGGCCTCTTCCCATTGGCTGTGTGTGCTTGGCTTGGGGATCGTTTTGCAAGCAGACCAGTTAGAGGATTGGGCACATTTTTGTAATATTTTCTTCACACTTGTGCTTTAAAATGCTATATTTGGATCCCGTTTTTGCAAAAATTTACAGTAAATATGTGGTGTAAAACCCACCATTTGAATACATTTTTTGCAAAATTTTCTTGCGGGGGGAATCCCCCCCGCACCCTCCTTTTTCAGTTCGGGCTCGCTCGCTTCGCTCGCTCGCTCGCACATTGTACAAGGGTACTAATTTTTCGCCCCACCACTTTCAAAATCCACCAGCCGCCCCTGAACCTGATCTGTGAATAATGTGCTCCAAAACAACTACTGATCATCTTATTCGCAAATGCTTTTAGTATGGTAAATAAAGAAGGGACTCACACAAATTAGCCAAAATATCCTCAACCTGTAGGGCCCTTAAAAATTATGAAAGAGGTACAAGGAAGTATTCTATCCTAAACAAAAAGGCAGAACCCCTGAATACAATTTCTGCTAAACATATCTCCACACTTACTGTTCTACAGGTGTTGTTTTATATAAAATATAGCTGGTAGCTCTAAGTCCTCAAAATCGTAATATGACAGAAATGTTATCTCTTATTATGGCAGTGGAGGGATTTTATTCAACATACCACAAGCCTTTTGTCACAAAACATTTAGCTGATCACCTATACCCAGGTTCCTTTTTAAGTTAGTAAATGGTGCTGCCCAACTAATGTATTGACTTATGAGCTCCGTTAGTTGACAGTATTCCCGTGTGACCTTGAAGGAGCTGTATACTTTTATTAGTGTGTGCTGCTCTACTGAAATCTCCACCTTACTTTCTTTGATATGTTTTAAGATTACTAAGTAGTCACCAAGCTTCTCCAATGCCTTTTAAAGACCGTCAGCACTGTATTATGAACTTAAGGTACAGTCAACATAACTAAGTGATTAGATATCAAAATAAATATTTCATACAAAACCTGGTTTGGTGCAGTTCCATATTCACCATTTTATGTAGCTCAATACTGCAGTCAATTGTAGAGTTATTCTTCCTAAGCCTAAATTAAAGAAATCATTTGTATTGGGGGCGGAGCTTGGCTCGCAGCGAAGATGGCTGCTTAAGCCCGGAGCTCTGGCGAGCACGCATACCGATCCTGCAATAATCCGTCCCTGAAAGCATGAAAGAATACTTCACGACTGGGACAACGGCGCTCACACAGACGCGCACCCGTCCGGCGGAATCCAGCGCCCGCAGCGAGCCGCTGATCGGCAGCGGGGATTGGTGACGTTGGTGGTGTGATAGGCCGGGGATCCCCGGCCTCGCGTGTAGACTCGGGCGGCTGTACGTCAGCGTGCGTGCGGCCGGCTGAAAGAGGAGGAGCTGCCCCGTCGCTGATGGCCGAAAGTCAAAGCAAAGAAGAAAGGCATCCCGGGGTGTGCGCTGAGTTGGGGAGCGCCGGCGGAGGTGAGGCACGGGAGAGACTCGCTGACGCGCTGCGGCCCGGTGTTCCGCCTGGGGGCTCCTGAGCTTGACACACGGTGCATTACGGGGAGCAGACCCGCGGAATTGAAGCCTGATCCCATCGATGGTGCAGCAGAGTGGCTGGACAATATTACGGAGGTCGGCGAGGGCGGGCTGCCTGGGTCACACTGGTGGCACGGAGCGGCTACTCCTTATTAACTACCTCGGACTTGGCCTGTGTTGGTGGTAATCTAGAGCGCCACATCGACGGGGGGGCCAGTGGAGCCGTGCTGCTGCGGCGGAGAGGAGGACACACGTGGCGGCTGGAGTGGCGGTGGCCCGGCGGTGGCCCCTGTAGGTTGTTGAACCTTGGAGAGAGCAGGTTCGGGAGTGGTGGCATTCCCCGGCACGAGCCCCAGGATAGCACATTGGGCTATTAGGGAGTGCGGGCGCTGACCGGTGCAGGCCGAAGCGGAGCAGTGCTGCGAGGTGTGTCGCGACTGGGCGGAGGTGAAACTGGAGGGGCCTGCAGCCGGCGCGCACATCGCGGCGGCAGGCGCCAGCGGGCGCAAGGCGAGCACGAGTGGAGACAGCGGAGTGGAGCCCAGCTGAGCAGCGAGAAGCGCGGGTGTGCACACATGGCGCACTCTGAGGGCCCGGACCGCACGGCCGCCAGGCGCTGCGACCAACGATGGGTAAGACCGATAAATCCCAGCCTAAGTTGACTTTTGAGCAGCGACGCCCCAGAGCCCAGACGCCGCTAGAGGGGGCGGCGGGAGGTACGTCTACCCCTCCGGAAGGAGAGCAGGACATTCGAGGGCTGTTGCTGTCGATGGAGAAAGGGTTGCAGAGCGGCATTACCTCCCTCGGTGCCAAGATAAACGCTCTATCGTACAGAATGGATCGTATGGGCGAGCGTTTAGACAAGCCTGGACCAGTCTGATAGACGTCTTTCGGAGGTGGAGGGAGCGCAGACGTCCCTGGACGTTGACCAGCGGAAACTAGAACGCCAGATGCAGGCGCTACAAGATAAAATGGAGGACTTGGAGGCGCGTACGCGTCGGTGCAATCTGCGCATTACAGGCCTACCGGAGACGACATCGACGGGCCGCATGGAGAACTTTGTAGAGACACTGCTGATAGAGCTGCTGGGAAAGGAGGTGTTTTCGGGGATGTTCGTGGTAGAGAGGGCGCACAGGTCCCTGGGCCCCAGACCCCCACCGGGAGCACCGCCTCGACCGATCATTGCGAAATTGTTGAACTATAGGGACAGGGATGCGGCCCTGAGGGTGGCCCGCGAGAAGAAAACTTTGACATACGAGGGGTCAACTATATCACTCTTTCCGGACTTCACAGCCAGAGTGCAGGAGGCTAGACGCCAGTTCGCCCCAGCTAAAAAACAGCTCCGGGACTTGGGCTTGGATTATGCGATGCTGTATCCGGCTAAACTGCGTGTCAACAGACAGGGTAAATCACATATTTTCCTGGATCCCAAAGCATTGCAGAAGGCGCTGAAGGACTGGGCTAAGGAGCAGAAAAGGAGCCCAGTGATGCAACTGCAGGATGGCGCAGGGGACGGCGGACTAGACGAACAGGACTGACTCCGGAGGGCAGGCAAGATGGGGTTGCCTCTCATGGCTGCAGTGCAGAGTTGAGTGGGGGGTTAGTGTTTTGGTACGGTTAGTGGGGATGGTGGTAGCTATGAGCGAATAGGGGGGGTCTTGTACGCATCTTCCCACCGGTGGCCTAGCCGCAGGCGAGTGCACTCGGGGGGGGTTTATCTGGCCGGGCCCGAGCATGGCGCTTATTACCTGAGGGGTTTATGTACACTGTTTATCTGAGGTGGGTTGGGTGCGGGAGCTCCTGGGTTATTACAACCTGATTAATGCTGTGGTGCCGCGGTCGATTATAGACGAGCTATGGTGGACGGGCAAATATTGGCTCGCCGGAACGGGTGGTGGCAGTTAGGGACTAAGAGCTTTCACACTACAGTGTGAGCGCTAAGCGACCTCCGCCCGCGAGTGCGTTCCACAACTTTGAGTGGGTCAATAAGTTGGGGGTAGGGAGGCGGGAGGTTTAGGGCGCCCAGATATGGGAAACTGCAAGGCCAAGTTGGGGTTGGGCTGCTGTGGGCGGAGGGAGGGGGGGTTCCATTTGCAAGGTTTTGAGGTTCACATGTCAGTATGCATCGAATTGTACATTTTTGTGCACCTGCTGTTTGCGACACAGAGTCACAGAGTCACGGGCGATTTGAACTTCGGCAAGAATGATGTCCGTTAATAGCACAAGCACGTCTGACCGCCTTGGTACTCTCAGAATTCTGACTTGGAATGTCAGGGGGCTGAATGACCACCGTAAGGTCCGTAAAGTTATGCACTACCTTAAGAGGCACGAGATAGACATAGCTTTCCTTCAGGAAACGCATCTTCCCAACAATAGTCCTATGCTGCGCTCCAGGGGGCTCTGCGATGCTGCGCATGCGGCGGGGTTCACGACACACTCTAGAGGGGTATTGACTTGGGTCAACCCGAAGGCGGACTACAGAACGCAGTTAGTAGCTACGGATAGCGCAGGCAGATCTGTGCTGAGGTCTGGATTTATTGTTGGTTAACTGTTATGGGCCGAACTTTGACTGCCCTGAATTCTACACTGAGTTGGCGGCCAAGATTAGGGACCTCGGAGCGCGGAGGGTGTTGTGGGGAGGGGACTTTAATGTAGTTTTGAACCCTTGGAGGGATAGATCGGGCGGCCCGGTAAGGACACAGTCGGCAGCAGCGAAGACGATATCGCGAGAAATGCTTTGCTTAGATCTGGAAGATGTGTGGAGAACTCTCCATCCGGACCAGGGGGGCTTCACGCACTACTCGGCATACCACGGCTTGCATACGCGACTAGATTACTGGCTTGCATCGTCGACGCTCCTTTCACAAGTGCGAGCATGTGAGGTGTTGCCGCGCACGCTTTCTGATCACTCTCCGGTGCTGATGCGGTTGGCCGCGCCCAGAAAGATTGTTCCGCCATTTTTGTGGCGCTTCCCCCCATACTCGCTGATAGACCCCCTCTTTAAGGAGGAACTAGCGGAAGCCATTGGGCAGTTCTTCGATACCAATCTGGGATCCGTGGATAGCTTCCAAACTATCTGGGAGACCTTTAAGGTCTATATCCGAGGAGTGGCAATGGCCAAACACTCGGGGGTGCTGCGGGACATTAGGCAGCGGCTGACGACTCTGGAGCGCAGGCTGGGAGACCTGGAGACTAAACAGTGCGTAGCAGAGGTGGAGGGCGTAACTGAGGAGATGAAAGTCCTCCTGGCGGAATTCCACGAGACGGCGGACGCGGAGATACTACACTTGGGGAAATACACTACCGCCAGGGTCTATGGGGAGGGTGACAGACACGGATCGATCTGAGCTAACCTACTTAAAGCCCGTAGACGTAGAGCCATCATCACCGAGGTCAGGTCGGAGGAAGGATTGCTCTTAACGGAAGAGGAAGATATAGTTGCGCGCTTTCAGTCGTACTACACTAAGTTGTACGCTTCATAACAGACCGGTATGGAGGATAGTATAGGGGACTACCTGGACTATATCAAGCTGCCGTTTCTCTCGAACGAACACAGGGAATTTTTGGCCCTGCCTATTGAACGGGACGAAATTCTGGAGGCACTGGCAAGCATGAGGGCGCATAGCGCCCCGGGAGTGGACGGCCTCACTGTTGCTTTCTACCGAGCCTTTATAGATCAGCTCCTCCCGCACATGTCGACATTGTTTGATGACATGTGCGTTAAAGGACACATGCCGCCCTCCATGCGAGAGGCTCTCTTGGTTGCGATCCCAAAACCGGGTAAGCCGCCGGAGGAATGCAGTTCCTATAGGCCACTATCGTTGTTAAACGTCGATGCTAAAATATACGCGAAGGTTTTGGCCACTCGATTGGCCCTGCTAACCCCGGAGCTTGTTGCCCCAGAGCAGGCGGGTTTCGTGCCTGGCAGGAACCTCACGTACAATTCGAGGACGGTGTTTGGAGCCATGCAGCATGTGCGCCCAGATACGCGTGCGCTAGCAGTCTTTCTAGATATGGAAAAGGCTTTTGACTCTGTGGAATGGCCGTTTATGCGGCAGGTCCTGACAAGAATGGGGCTGGGCCCGGTTTTTCTGCAGCTGATCGGGGTGCTGTACAGCAGACCCACTGCGAGACTACGGCTGGGAGACCGAGTCACGGGCGCAATGCCGATTTCGAGAGGGACGAGACAGGGTTGTCCCCTGTCGCCTATCTTGTATGCACTGGTGGCGGAGCCGTTGGCGTGTGCCCTACGGGAATATCACAGTCTGAGGGGAATCAACTTCCCAACTTATAAGATAGTGGTCTCCACATATGCGGATGATACTCTGCTATACGTCCGGGACCCAGAAAATAATCTGGCCCCTGTGCTACGGGAGGTGGTTCATTACGGGGCACTCTCAGGCCTAAAGGTGAATTGGACCAAATCTATAGTGTTTCCGTTGACGCCGGTCACGGCCCCCTTTGCGATGGAGTATCCGCTGCAGTGGTCGGACGACGCGGTCCGCTACCTGGGAATCCAGCTGCATATGGACTCGGAGGTGGTGCTGTCTGAGAACTATGGCAGGGCTATCAGCAAACTCGAAGATGACGTAGAAGCTTGGATTAAGTTGCCTCTCTCGCTGCTGGGACGCATATCCATCATGAAGATGGTGGTGCTCCCCAGGTTTTTATTCTTGTTTGTTAACATCCCCATGGTGCTCTCGCGCGCCTTTTTTGCTAGGCTTAAGGGGTCCCTGTTGCGGTTGGCATGGGCGGGCGGGCATGCACGAATCAGCTGGCGGGTCTTGACACTGCCCTACCACTTGGGCGGCCTGGGAGCGCCAGATCTCGAACTGTATTACAGGGTGGCGCAGGTAGCTCAGGCACACAGCTGGATGCATGGGGACGGAGCCGTCCCGTATCTCAAAATGGAGACATTATTTGCGGTCCCGCTCCCTGCTGTCATTTTCGAGCCGTCGGATCGCAGAACGGGGTTCCTAGACTTGTTGAACTCAACCCGACATGCTTGGAATAATATCTTACAGCGCACGCTGGGAGCGCTGTTGTATTCACCGGCGATGCCACTTGAATGGGCGGTTTGGCTGACCCCCTGCAAGGAAGAGGGGGTGGTGCGGTCACTCGAAGCGCTGGGCGTGCGCACCATGGGGGACATGTTCGTGAACGGAGTAGTTAAGACGTGGGAGGAGGTGGCCGCATCGGCGGGGGATGTCACGCAGTTGCAACGTTTCCAATACCACAGAGTTAGACACGCTTGGAGACAGCTGCTGAGGGACGACATGGCGGAACCGCCGGAGGTTCCAGAGTTGTCCTTTATTGTCAAGAACAAGAGTCCCAATAAGTTAATCTCTAAGTTATATCGCATGGCGCTGTCGCAGAGGTCGCAGGAGTACACTAAGGCCCGATTGGCCTGGCAGAGGGACCTCGACATTGCGATTGACGACGCCATGTGGGCATACTGTTGCACGGGGATACGACGCATCTCCTTGCACGGCAGGCATAGGTTAGTTCACTTTAAATTTATAAATAGGATATATTATACCCCGGAGCGACTGCACCGTTATGGCCTGCGAGAGGAATCGGCGTGTGAACGATGCAAGTACCCAAAGGCAGACTTTATACACCTTGCGTGGCACTGCCCGGGTGTACACAGTTTCTGGGAGGCGGTCTATCAGCATGTAGCTAGAGTGGCAGAGGTGGAATTGGCTCCCGATCCGGCGGTGGCCCTGCTGGGACACTCTAGGGTGGTGACAAAGGCGGCGCGGCGGTTGGTAGATATGGGGATGCTTATTGCGAAACGACGAGTGGCGCTAAGCTGGATGCGTGGCCCCCTGCCCACAGTAGCACAGTGGAAACGTGATGTACTCTACTGTTGTACTGAGACAGAGAGGTTTAGCGAGCTGCTGCCGCCGCGCAGTCGGCCCAAAAACTTTTGGGGGCTATATGCCGAATATATTGGCAGGGGTGGCAGGGACGCGGAAAACGGACCGGAGGGGGCCAGCTCGGAGGACGTTGCGAAGGAGGCTACTGGGGAGAGCGCTGGCGGGATGGAGGCATGAGATATGCACTGGAGCGATCAGATTAGATGTGATGAAGAATATTAGAGACGCCGCATGGTGTCGGGGCGCAGGTGGGCATTGAGTGCAATACTACCTACAAGTTGGCAGCTGGCAGGTGACCTTAACTGTTTGGGTGGGGCGGGGGGGTCTGTTGGGGTTCTGGGGCGGGGGCGGAGGGCCTAGAGTTTATTGTCAAAGGTACGGAATAGAGATACTCGAGAGACGGGTCAAACATGCTTTAACTGTGCCACTGCCAGGGGGTCACTTTAAAAACAAGGTCTACCTGTAAAAGCGACTCGGAATACTACAAGAACTGTACCGGCTGCACATGATGATGCCCGGCCCCCGGGATGTGGGATAGCCTGTGCGGTTGGGTTAATATTTGCCACATTGAAGCCGGCCCCTGGGTTGTAGGCGCAGAGCTGTGTATGTCGATGTGCCTTTTGCATTTAATAAAAATATTTACAAAAAAAAAAAGAAATCATTTGTATTATCCCCACTCAAGTTTGAAATGCTTCCATGGTATGTTCAGTAAATGTTTTACGAGCTGAAGCAGTGAAAGTTATGAAACATTAAATTGGGGGCAAGGGCTACTTCCCCAAATCAGTGATCAGGACCATATCCTCACCTGCCTCTTCACCAAGAAATTAGAACTCTACAATGCAGCAAGCATGACTCATATATTTTTATATTGTGTGTATTTATGTATATGTTGTTGCTATGATTCAAATTGTCATGCAGCATTTTCAGGATCTGGGCATTTTTACAGTACATATTGAGAGGAGCCAAATTGGTCTATTGACCTTGTATGTGATTGTGTTTCTCAGTTTTTAGAGGTAGGTCATATTGCATGATGGTCACCGTGGTTAGAATGGACTCGTGTATTGTTTAGAAATGCATTATATTGGATAGTGGCTCGATAGATCCTGTTATAGATCTATGTGAAGCACAATGTGCCACTGTGCCACCAATTGTGTGCCTAAGGATATTATATAGACAATGAATGCCCTAGGTAGAGAAAATTGGCTGAATATCTGGTGGACTCGTAATGATGAAAGGCAGTATTTGAAGGACAAGAGCCCTCACCCACCCAAAAGTGGGATGCGCCCCTCTGCACATTGGTGGGGTTCCAACAATGTGGGTTTCTACCCTAGGAGAGCATGGGAGCTCTTGAGAATGGAAAGGAGGAGAACAACTCCTGTGAATGAGTGGGGCTTAATGAACTGGTCTGGTTGTGATATCTAAATGTAGTAGAGCTAATTAAAATTACATCCTGGTGTACAAAAACATGTTTATTATGGTTCCCAGTGGGTAGGAGTAAAATAATCAGTGGAATATATTGACCCTTAAAATGCAGGTCGACATGTTCCAACCCTATTGATTACTCTCAAGTTGGGTGCTGTGTGTTTTCTTCAGGATCAACAGTCTCTAACAATGGCAACCTGGTAGGTGTATCAATAATCCAATAAATTGTATACAGAAACAATGAATCCATATGGTGGTTTTTAATATTCCAAAATTGTATGGGCATGGTGACAATAGAAATGACTAACATTTAGAAGAGATGTCAAATTCATTCATTGTAAACAAAAGGGGCTATTGACTTTGTAACACTGCAAACTCACACATGAGTAAAATAAGGTGGATTCACTCATTGAGTATAAACAGTAAAGTTTATGCCCCAACTAGTTGTTTTTTTTTGGCTTACACTGGGTGAGCACAGTGTTTTCACTCTTAGTATGAGAAGAGATGGAGCTTGCTCAGAATGATAAGTATACTGAAATATTAAAACATTGTTTGCAACAAACAATGTTTCAGTGTTAGTATCTTTGTAAGTAGTCTGTCTGGTAATCATCTGAAAACAGTTGACCTCAACTGATTCGGTCATTCCTAAGGCATAATGTCTATTGGCCTCATGTAGGAAGCCAAATACCGGTCGGTAACGGCCGAAATTCGGTAAATATCCCGTTACCGACCGGTATTTAGGCTTTTGCGATGTAGGGGGCTGATTTCTGGATTCGGTATTTACCGAATCGGAAATTAAGAAATCGGAAAAATACCGATTCGGTAAATACCGAATCCTGAAATCAGATGTAGGGAGCACTCTAAAGAGTGAAAATTAGTAGTAGAAATTCGTTATTTACCACCAAATACAGGTTGGTGATAAATAACGAATACCTTGCAAAAAGCAATTTTTTGCAGAATTAAGAGTGCCATGTGGCAGACATACATGCCCTTAGGGCATGTATGTGCGCCACATGTGCACACATGCAAGATTCAGGGGTGCAACAGGGTGTCAATGTGACACCCTGCCACCCTTGTATATGCTCCCCCCATTACCGAATCGGTATTTACCGAATCGGTAATGAGGCATACCTTCCCATTGATTCCTATGGGCCTCCAGGCCCATAGGAATCAATGGGAAGGTATGCCTCATTACCGAATCGGTAAATACCGATTCATAATTTCCGAATTTTTCCGATTCGGTAAACTTTACCGAATCATTACCTACATCACATTTACCGATTCATAAATACCGAATTGTTAAAATTCGGTATTTATGAATCGGTAAATGTGAGGCTACCTACATATAGCCCTATGTGCTGTGTATGTCAGTTCTATACGAAGTGAAAAGCAGGATGTACATAGAATGAGCTACGTCAACTAGTATTCTACATCAGATGTTTATCCAAAGAAAGCGATACGGGTAGTAGAAACTGGGTGGATTATGCATACAGTATTTATAAATGAATATACACACTGTATTGGGAGTTTCTTTCATGATCATACCGTTTATTAAAAACGTTCTATTTGCATACACCATATAGACACGTTGAGTAGGCTCAACCAACAGTAGGGGCGCTCTTCGGTGTAGCCACGTTCGCAGCATTATGAAAGTTAAGGGACCAAGGGTAGGTCTCTGGCTGTGACATCAGCCTATCAATTTGAAAGGGAGGTGAATCCTACCTTGTGGGCCTCCTATTCCACTCCTGATGCAAGGCGCATGGCTATTTGGAATGCACCCATCGCATTTAGAAGGAAAGCAGTGTTTTCTGAAAGCGGGGTGTTCGGTCCACAAGAATTCTGGGAGATTGGAAATAGAAAGAGTCATGGGCATTGTAGTCACTGTGCAACGCTGTGTGCCTTAACTTCTTTTATGTAGTATAAACAACCCTAAAGTGGGTGGGTCATTCAGAGGAGTGGTGGATTCTCTAATGTCAGGGCTCCAAGATTATTTTTTGTGTGTGGCCTTAGTATAACTGCACT
Organism: Triturus cristatus; assembly: GCF_964204655.1. Taxonomy (NCBI): domain Eukaryota; kingdom Metazoa; phylum Chordata; class Amphibia; order Caudata; family Salamandridae; genus Triturus; species Triturus cristatus. Next base: position 329,249,604 of record NC_140580.1, read on the forward strand.
AACTGCCTCATAGGATATTGGCGATTTCTGTTTCATGTGGGATTTGAAAGGGAAATTTTCTCACAGATATATATTGCTTTATGACATGCATCTGGAAGTTGTTTGCCTCTTATAAGTAACAATTCGGACACTTGCAGATTCTAAAATCTTACTATCAGAATCATGAAAACAAGTTGATGGCTGTGTTGTCTAATCCTCTGGAGACAGAATCTAATTCCTGGTTTGCTGGATGTTAATCTGGGAAAATTTGTCAATTACACGTTCATCGAAATGATATACAAACTACAGGTGTGTAGACATACAAGGTATATCACCATTCTGGCTACTACATTGGTCTTTGAATGTGTAGATCCAGTGTTGTTCCTTTTTTGAACCAGGTGCATATTTCTATCATTGACTTCGTATCTGTGATAGGTTTCTCAATGATTGTCCACAAGATGCCACTGTCTGGTGCCCTGCTGTCAATGTGATATACGTTTCGCAGTTGATCGTTATTACTTCGATGTTCTAGGATGCAGATTTTAATCTAGCAAGTCGTCATGCCTGTATAGCTGAAATTAAGGGCACATCTGATATGGTAAATGACTCCTTTCCTTTTGCAGTTAGTGAAATTTCGTAGGATCCAAGGAGTGTGGAGACATAAAACAAGGTTAGTGTTTTTTCAGTGTCTGCAAGATGAAGTTGTGGTCAGTAGTGCAGTGTTGAGGGAGAAACCCAATTTGGCATTTGCATAAATAATTTTGGTCTAAAACTGGAGCGACCTTTTATTAATAATGCTGCAAAACAGCTTGCTCAAACTACTGCTGATACAGATCTGTAAGTAAATATTTCATATTATGATATCTTCTCTCAGCAAATGAGGCTATAGATTCCTCAAAGAGTGCCTAAAAGGCAGGAGTAGTAACATGGCCGAGGATCCGGGTATGATTGGTTGCTGTGTGCGGCTGGAAGTGGGTATCCAGCAGTAAATGGCCAGCAAGCATGCCAAGAACCTCACCAACAGCAGTGATTAGTGGGAAAGGCTGCCCACAGCATAAAAGGGTGAATGGTACTATTGGCCTGCATCATTTGAAACTCCCCAATCAGGACCAAAAGTTTGATCTTAAATGGGCCCCAGATTGGTGGCTTGCACACATAAGGTAAGGAATCCTGCACTTCCTGGATGATTTCCTCTTTGTGGGAAAACCAAATTCTGGTTAATGTGGTGCACTCTCAGAGGTTTTTGAGGCCTTAGTACATGAAGTTCAGGCTCACATTGGAGAAGAACCAAATGGTGGACCCTGAAATTTGAGCTTGCCTTGCTTGAGGATGTATGTGGGCTTCCACTATAGCGAAAGCTGAAAAAAGTAGTACAAAAAACTGTAGCCAAAGAGAAAGCAACACTAGTAGAGAATTATTGGGCAAATTAAACTTGGTTCCAAAGTAATCCTGTCAGATAGGGCATTTGTGAGACGCTTTCTGCACCACAGTCCAGGGTTGTGTTAGAAACACCGCTGCAAAACATTGGCCAAGGATGCTAAACATAGCCTACAGATATGGACCGTTCATAGCACATTTCAATGGCATGTTACCATGGAGAGAGCTTTGAGTAACCTCACCAACCTGAGCAGTTCAAGGCTATTGCGAACACCAAAGTTATTGGGGCTATTTTAGGCTTAGTAGGTTGAGCTAAGAAATTACTAGTGGTAAAGAAGATTAAAGAGTTGTTGAAACACATTACTGTGCTTGAGTTGTTCCCAGCAGTGGTGGCTGGTAGGGCTCCAAATAGGACAAGAAATGCTACTTTCTAAAAGCATCATTTTCATAATTGTGACATAAAATCCAATTATAATTCTTTAGACACAAAACTCGACATTCCTACTTGCTCCCAATTAAAAAGTTACACTTATTAAATGTAATAAGGTACCCCAATGGAGAGGCCTTGCAGTAGTGAATATTACTTTAAGAGTGTTTCACTTTCAGGACATGTAAAAGTTAAAAGTACATGTCCAACTTTTTAAAAAGACTTTTCCCTGCCTAATGGGCTGTTTAGGGCCTACCCTCAGGGTATGTTTTAACAAGGAAGATGTAGGCCTGGCAAAAGGTATATATTACCAGGTTGAAATGACAGTTTAATTGCAGACCTGAGACATGTTTGGAAGGCTACTTAAGTGGGCGGCTCAATAAGTGCTGCATGCCTTTAGTAGCATTTAATTTACAGGTCCTGGGTACAGGTAGTACCACTTTACTAGGGACTTACCAGTAGGTTAAATGTGCTAATTGGTTGTATGCCAATGTTACCATGTTTTAGGGAGTGAACACATGCATTTAGCACTGGTCAGCTGTGGCAAAGTGCACAGAGTCCTAAGGCCAATAAAAACGATGTCAGCAAAAATGGAGGAGTAAGGCAAACATTTTTGGAGAAGACTGCCTTATGGCTGACAGGGATAACACGTCTGTAGTTGGCTTTGCCTCGGCTGAATCCATTTCTAATGCCCTGGCATTGACAAAGCCCATAGCGTGTGCCAAAAGTACATACATTAATTCGAAAACAGTGTTTTCTTAACTGTAATGCCGGCCACAACAATGTGTAACATAACTTTCCGATGCAACGCAGGGCCAGTCTGGAAAGTCTGGAAAATATTTTCCTAAATTTCTACATTCATAAAATCCCTGCCATGTTGCGTCATGCAGCGTGATGTCACGCGTCATGTGTGATTCAACATGGCAGCCATCCTGAGCTAGTAGATCAAATAGAAAACAATGTTTTATATACTTTCAAGCAGACCGCAGCTCATCAACAATGTGACGGCCATCTCTGAAGTAGAGAAAATTGTGTTTACAATTCTTTTAGCACCCCTGGTTGTCACATTAGACTTTACTGATGTTAGTGCATTGTTTATTCATCTGGCGTTGGCAAAGCCAGTGGCAGCAGTTATAGTGCATTCAAAAAGCAAGAGCCATTGGCTTTGCTAATGCTTGTTAACTCTTCTCCCCTACCACACATCAGCCCTTTCTGCCGCCTCCACAATCATCAAGGCAATGTTTGCATATTAAAGGCCCTCGCTGTGAGCAGCGATTTCACGGCCCAGCCTGATGGAGGAGTCTGATGCTGCAATGTCAGCTCTGACAAGGTCATTGCTAAATGGCGGGAACGCAGACTGTTCCTGCATCAGAATGAGGCTGCAGTGGGATTCGATGCCTCGCTTTGGCCAGGTGTCTCTTAGAACTATGGTAACAAGGTGTTGCTGATGCAAATCCTAAAGACCATTGAGACATGCGTTCTCTTTAAAACCAGGTGTTACTGCGATCCCTCTCAGTGGTACTCTCGGAAAGATACACGGCAGAGTTGAGTTGGCTCTTCTGAGGTGCAACCAGAAAACTTGCAGTTTACACACAGATGTGTTGCGGTGGCTGCATGCGTTAATCCAACGAACAACCTCCCTCCTGAAGGAACGCTCAAACATAGAGCCCTCATCACACTTTTTGCACACTGCATCCTTATTAGTCCAACCACCTTTTTAAGGGCTTGTGCCGTGTTGAACGAGTTCTATAAGCATCTACTCTGTTTCTTCCAGTCTTTCTTTTCCCGGGTATGCTCCTCCTACTGTTGGTATTTGTTCACATGTTCTGGTACCAGAGTGTGAATGTGCCTTGTCATATACGTTTCTTCTTAGATAATCAAGTTACAACAAGTTGCGTAACCTTCGAGCCCCACAGTGGGTTTCCTATGTGATTTCAGTTCTTAAATGCAGCAGTTAGATAATAAAGCAGAATTCTTCCTCTGGAGAGCCTAGTCACTTACAAAGGGCCCTAGTCATGGAATAGTAGGCGCAACGATTTACGCTTATGCATCAGTGTATTTTCTATTCACAAACATTCCAAGGAGTAAAAGTGGGAAGCAGTGGTGGGCATTATCATTTTTAAAGTTGGGGCGCGGGGGAGGGGGAGCATGCAGGGGATTAATAAATAAAAACTAAAAACGTACCTCATGATGACGGCCGCCTTGCCTCCTGCTGCTTCTCTGTTGCTCCCAGCAGTCCCTGGGGCAGCATCACGGACTTCCCATCCAATCCCTGCGCTACTCTCAAGCATGAGAGCAGTGTGGGGATTTGCCTAAGGGAGCTAAAAAGACGCTCGCTCAGGCACAGGGATAACACCCGCACTTAGCCCATTCTCCCCTCCCAGGGGTACTCTCCCCCCGTTGTATCCCTTGTGCAAATAAGCCAACGTACACACTTCTTGTGGTGGTCATTTGTTGGCCGCAGTTTTATTAGGAATACATGTAGTTATACTGGCAGTTTGGTAAAAGCTTTATTGGCATGTCAGTCTTGTCTCTTGGTCCTTCTGTCGGTTCTTTCCGGTTGGGTTTCCCCTTTTTCTGCGTGGGAGGTGTAGCAGCTGTTCCGGAGTTAGGCCGCAACTCGCTACCTTGCCGGACTCGTGTTGTGCCCTGCCAACCGGCGGGGGCTGGGCTGCGAGCGCCGTCTCCGTTTGCTACCCCCTCTTGGTAGGCCGACTCACCCAGCCGTGAGGCATCCCAAAGTGAGTGGCCCTACTCGCACCTTTCGGTCCACTCGCCCAGCCGTGAGGCATCCCAAGGTGAGTGGTCCTGTCCCGGCACACCGCCCTCCGGTGTGCCTCCGTACCGACTGTTCTCCCCGTCGTTCTTCGCCCAGCGTCCTGCCTGTTCCTCAGCCCTGCGACATAGCTGTTCCTCAGGTGTGGGTGGGTGGGTCAAAGAAAAAGGAGGGTCCTTCGCCGGTGCTGCTCCCCCGCTCCCAAGTATAGTAGCCAGCTTGGGGGAGCCATGCTTATATCCCCCCCCCAGCGTCGCTCGCCCCTGCCGGTGTTCGCCCCTCATTGGGCCGTTTGTATGGCGCTAGGGCCCCCATTGGCCGGGGGGGTTGGCGCCAAGCCGGCGGCTGCGGCTGGGGGGGAGGGGGCGGGTAGCCCCTGTCCTGTGGGCGCTTTCTTGGCGCCAAAAACCATTTTTTTGCGGGGGTGGGGAGGGGGCCCGGCGTTGGTTATGGCGCCGGCCTCTTATGCCCCCGTTGGGGGCTGCCTCTGCGATAACCCCCGCACTTAGCCCATTCTCCCCTCCCAGGGGTACTCTCCCCCCGTTGTATCCCTTGTGCAAATAAGCCAACGTACACACTTCTTGTGGTGGTCATTTGTTGGCCGCAGTTTTATTAGGAATACATGTAGTTATACTGGCAGTTTGGTAAAAGCTTTATTGGCATGTCAGTCTTGTCTCTTGGTCCTTCTGTCGGTTCTTTCCGGTTGGGTTTCCCCTTTTTCTGCGTGGGAGGTGTAGCAGCTGTCCCGGAGTTAGGCCGCAACTCGCTACCTTGCCGGACTGGTGTTGTGCCCTGCCAACCAGCGGGGGCTGGGCTGCGAGCGCCGTCTCCGTTTGCTACCCCCTCTTGGTAGGCCGACTCACCCAGCCGTGAGGCATCCCAAAGTGAGTGGCCCTACTCGCACCTTTCGGTCCACTCGCCCAGCCGTGAGGCATCCCAAGGTGAGTGGTCCTGTCCCGGCACACCGCCCTCCGGTGTGCCTCCGTACCGACTGTTCTCCCCGTCGTTCTCCGCCAAGCCGCCAGGGAGGCTCCCGTCTTCCTGCGGCTCCCCCCCTCTCTTGGGACGGCTTCACCTGCAACCCGCCATAGCCATGGCGCCCCATAGGTTGCTCCAAAAGACCCCCATGCCTTCCTCAGATAGGTGCACCCCATCCTGTGCGTAGAGTTCTGGGCGGCCCGTGTGGATGAGCCCGTGTCTGACTGACTCCAAACCATTGCTTCTGCAGAATTTGCTTACGGTGAGGTTCAGCTTCTTCCGAGAGTTCTCGACCGCTTTCTGGGATTCTGCCCCGCGCCATACCTTCCTGCTGATCAGCTCCGACCAAATAATGGTGGTGCTCCTGAAGGCTTTGGCTGCCTTCGTGAGATCCCTCTGTATGTCGTGGAGGAGTGCTCTCCTCCCCAGTTTGGCCAGATCGTTCCCCCCCAAGTGGATAATCAGGACGTCCGGGTGCCATACCGCCTCTGCCTGTAGTTCTGCCAGGGTGGCCGGTAGCTGGTCCCACCTCATCCCTGGTTGTCCGTATCACCGCACGCATGTGTCCCCTGGCCGTCCTTCCTGCTTGTGGCCCCGGCGTCGCCACCAGGTTTGCATCCGCTTTATAAACGAGTGGCCCACCACCCACACCAAACGTGGTTTCCGTCCTGCTGGTGAAAGGGACAGCAACAAAACTGTCATGTGGGTGCCTGACTGCTGGGGGGTGCCTCCGCTTCCCCTCCCCAGCCGCCCTATAGCTCATAGCAGCTGGGGCCTTACGTAGGTGCGGTATGCCCGAGACCGCCATCGCCCAACAGCCTGGATCCCCGCCTCGCTCATCCCATGCAGCGCGGCGGTCGTGGCAGCCCCTATCCGGAATGAATGGGACCCGAAGGCCGCTGGCGGCAGCCCTGCTTTGCTGAGCGCGAGTCGCAACATTGCTTTGAACTGAAATTTGCTCAGGTGCGTGCCATCCCTGTGCCTGAACAAAGGGCCTTCACCGGCAGGGCGTACGGCCATAAAAGCCAGCAGACAGCATACTGCGCAGCAATCTTGTTCCCTGATGCATCGTAGCTTTATTAGTGCCCCCTTGCCAGCCTGATCTGTTTTTGATCGTTTCAGCAGGATCTCCACTTCCCCTGCCACGGGCGCCACGTCGCCCGCTTGCAGGCAGTGCTCTGCTGCCCCTGTCTTTGCTGGCGCCACCAGCTCACTGAGGCGGAATGCCCCGAAGAAGGCGGTCGTAAAAACCGCCCTAAACAGCAGGAGCTCAAAGTCGTCCTTGGCCACTCCCTGCAATGCCCCCACTAGTCTGCCCAGCCTAGTGTAGTCTATTGGGCGCCTGCTATCCCTCCTTGTGCCTTCCGAGCGTCTCCAACCCTTCATTGCCGTCTTGATGTAGTGGGATGCAACGGGGTCGTGGCCGGTCATTAGTTTACTGTAATGCGATACTGCAGCCAGGTGGGCCTGCGCCCATGACCTGGATTTGTTGGCGTTAAACGCCCACTGTATGAATACTCCGGTTGCTCTGCCCGTTGCCTCCACATCGCCCAGGGTCTGGATGCCGCCCACTTGCATTACGGTATCATCGTACTTCCTATACCTCCTGCTAGCCTCCGGGGTGAGTGCCTGGCCAATCAGTTCTGATAGGTCAACCCCGCCAGGCCCCACAGTGGTTCCGGAAAGGGGGTCATGTTCCGCTCCGCGCTGGGTGCTAGCTCCCTGAACCTTGCCATTCGTGCTCTGGACAGGGCATCCGCCACCTCGTTTTCTGCTCCCGGTACGTGGCGAGCTCTCAGGTCTATGTTGCCCTCCAACTGCAATTTAATCAGTCGGCGCATTAGTCTCAGAGTATTGGGGCACCTGGCTGTCCCTCTGTTAATCGCTTGCACCACCCCCTTGTTGTCGGACCAAAGTGTCAGCTTCATGTTCTTTAGGGCCTGCTTCCATACTGTGAGTGCGACTATGATAGGGAATAGCTCTAAGAAGGTGATGTTGCTGGTCATGCCCTCCTTGTGCCAACTGCTAGGCCACTGCCCTGCGCACCACTTGTCGCCCAGGATCGCCCCAAAGCCCGTGCTACCTGAAGCGTCAGTGTACAGCGCGATCTGCTTGCTGGTCACCCAGCCTTCCCTCCATATCAGTACAAAAGGGGGTGGTGATGGACGGAGCATCAGAACCAATCAAACACTCACACCCAGTCAACAGATCTGGGTTTGATCCATCACCGTTCTTTAGCCCACTCTGCCACCCCAGTTCAGACATGGCCATATGCAAATCAGTCTGACCCTGTGCCTCATTGGAACAGTCCAGCCCGAACTGCCAAGCCATGCCTTCCCTGGACCGGAAACAAGCTTCCTAGGACCGGTTTCTGGCATTACAGCCGTCTTCAGCCAGGCTTGCTCCATCACCGTTCTTTATTTGCATATGGCCATGTCTGAACTGGGGTGGCAGAGTGGGCTAAAGAACGGTGATGGATCAAACCCAGATCTGTTGACTGGGTGTGAGTGTTTGATTGGTTCTGATGCTCCGTCCATCACCACCCCCTTTTGTACCGCTTTGTTCGCCATAAGTTGGCAGGGTATGCTCAGACGTGAGTCCCTTGCTCACTTTGCCACTAGATTCAAGCAAGCCTGGCTGAAGACGGCTGAAATGCCAGAAACCGGTCCTAGGAAGCTTGTTTCCGGTCCAGGGAAGGCATGGCTTGGCAGTTCGGGCTGGACTGTTCCCATGAGGCACAGGGTCAGACTGATTTGCATATGGCCATGTCTGAACTGGGGTGGCAGAGTGGGCTAAAGAACGGTGATGGATCAAACCCAGATCTGTTGACTGGGTGTGAGTGTTTGATTGGTTCTGATGCTCCGTCCATCACCACCCCCTTTTGTACCGCTTTGTTCGCCATAAGTTGGCAGGGTATGCTCAGACGTGAGTCCCTTGCTCACTTTGCCACTAGATTCAAGCAAGCCTGGCTGAAGACGGCTGAAATGCCAGAAACCGGTCCTAGGAAGCTTGTTTCCGGTCCAGGGAAGGCATGGCTTGGCAGTTCGGGCTGGACTGTTCCCATGAGGCACAGGGTCAGACTGATTTGCATATGGCCATGTCTGAACTGGGGTGGCAGAGTGGGCTAAAGAACGGTGATGGATCAAACCCAGATCTGTTGACTGGGTGTGAGTGTTTGATTGGTTCTGATGCTCCGTCCATCACCACCCCCTTTTGTACCGCTTCCCTCCATATCAGCACACCGTTGAAGTCTGCTAGAAAAGTGTCCCACATTAGCAGATCCTGTTTGACTGCCGCACCCAACCTCACATGATGGTGCTTCTGGTGGAGCCCGCATGTTAACTGTGTCAAGCGCCTGGCAAACGCCCTGCCCGCTGGGATCACCCTGGCCGCGAAGTTTAGTTTGCCTATGAGCCTTTGGATTTCCCTTAAGGAGGCTTTTTCCCGCCCGCAAAGGCCCCTAATCTCTGCCCTGAAATCCTCTACTTTGTCTGGGGGGAGCCTGGACGTCCCTGCAATCGAGTCTATCTCTATCCCTAGGAAGGTGATGCTTGTAGAGGGACCCGTTGTTTTGTCCTGAGACAAGGGAATCCCTAGCTCGTCTGCCAATTCCCTGAATGCTGCCAGCGTGTTCCCGCAAACCGCTGACCCCGCCGGGCCTGTGAAGAGGAAGTCATCCAGGTAATGGAGCTTCCCGCCCGCCGGGTGCTTGTCGTGCAGTGCCCACTCAACAAAGTTGCTGAATATCTCGAAGTAAGCACATGAGACCGAGCAACCCATTGGCATAGCTTTGTCGAAATACACCCTACCTCCCCCTCCAGCGTGTGCCCCTCACGGCACATGCTGGCACCGAGCCTGCAATAAAAAAAAATAATAATAGTAAAATATAATTGTATTTTTCAGCTGCTGGCTCTGAGCCAGTGGGGCGACGCTCCACCGCCATTGCAGAGGAGCCGCCTCTGTGGGAAGTTGCACCAGGAGCAGTTTTGCAAGCCTGCTTCTGGGAATGTATGTGACTTTTTGTGAAGATCTGTATGGGGGAAGGGAGTCTCCTGTGCAAAATGACTTTTTCTCTGCAGGGATATTTTTCCATTTGGAAAAAGCACTTCCCCCACATCCACACCCAGTAAGGCAGTGATCTATACTTCCCATCCTAGGTGAAGTTACTGCCTTGTTCATCTTGATGTATGTCACGCCGCTACTTCATCAGGTTTATTGTAGCCCTACAACTGTACTACAGAACAGATGTCTAGTGCACATCTCCCCAGGTTTGGGAAGTAGCTACAGTACCAGATAGCAGTCAGCTGTACTTTGTCCCAAATTCACAACTGTCGCCTTACATACTCTATTCTTGTCCCACATAAAATGATCCAATCCACACCAGCGAGAGGCTATTAATAGCAGTATGATTCTGTTGAAAAGGGTTCAGATTAACATTTTAAGTGGTTATAAGAATCCTGAAGGACGATTGAGAAGGGGCATCTCTTCTCTGAGTATGGACATATCAAACTTTGATAGGTAAATGTATAAATGAGGTCAACAGCCACGCAAGGTGGCCGAGTGGACCAATGCTTCCATTGGAAAAATCTGTGTGTTATCTGAAGGCCGGCGGTTTGCATTTCGGCAGGCCAACTCAGTCTCTCATCCTTCTGAGGTGGATGAAAAGAGTACAGATGAGGTGGGTAGCAGCTAGCATATGTTATTAGCACCTGAGGTCAAAAAATGGTAGATGACACTATATAAATGTAAGTAATTTACATTTATTGTAGTGAGAGGAAACATCCATAGCGTTTCTTTTAAAAATCGCTATTTGTGAATTATTTCCCTGACTTTAAATATGTGGACTTGGTCCAGTCACTGTTCTAAATTAACGCAAAATCTCCCTTTCATGGATTTATCAACTATGGTGCTACCAGGCAATTTCAAAAGCACACAGAAATGGCACGCATGTCAACTGAAGGTGATGAACATGTGGGGCTTGATATGGATTATGGAGTCATGACACATTACACTCAAACAAAATGCCCCATCTTTGTAAAGCCGGATTTTTTGTTCTATGCTATGCCATGACTGTGAGGACTTTACCATATCTGGCCGTTGTATTATGCAACAAAGGGCGTATTCCATTCTGATTTACATCATCTTTTTTTAATCAACATTTTTATACCACAGACGTAAAGATATATTTCAACAACACTGGCGTCAATTGCGCACAGGGTTTTCACAAGCAAAGAAACAGCAGCCTTCATATTTTCAGTATTTTCTTCTACTTGTTTCCAGTTACTCTTTTAGTATCACCCTTGTAGTTTAAGCCTATTAGACAGTGTATACACTATCTTTTGTGAGACATATTATGGCTTACCAAGAACATATGGAGGCTTGGAGCACTCCCATTGTTTACCATTGGTTGGCATTCCTCTCACTCGCCTGGTTATTATTTGTGTCACAACTTGCCAATCTTGTGTTTGTTCCTGCCACAGAGCATTGCCTCTACATCTTCTCTTTTGATTGGTTGATATCTTTGCTTCTACTGCTTGCTTTTCAACCACTACATTTTTTCTTTTGTGAAAGGCACTCCATGAGAATGCATGTGTTTCGAGCGGTCTCCTTCATGTACTTCATTCTCCCTGCACTCTGTGTTGCTTTGTCGCCTATGTGCTTCTACCCTCCCTTCTCCCAATTACACTCGCCTGTGGGCTTCTCTCCAGTTTTTTCCCTCACACGCCCTCCTTCACTCCCCCGTTGTTGCTTCTGATCCCTTTCAAAGTCCCCACCCTCCCTGTGTTGCTTCCATGTCTAGGGGCGTAACACAGGCCCTGCATCCCCCGCGGTGCTGGGGTCCCCGAGCTGCAGGGGGCTCCCTCAGCACAGTACTTACACCTGGGGCGACACCGGTAGTGATGTCAGAAGACATACCCAAAGCGATATATAGCGCCTGCCCCAACGATATCAGTTCCTTTTTTTCCCACTCCTTTGACGCAGATCTGGAGCTCTATCTATTTCTGAGAATTTATTTTCCACACCCCAAACTTTTTTCAAAAAGTGTAATGCAGTGTCTTCCCCCAAAGAATCTGGGTTTTAAAACTAGAGCGATTGAGAGGGACAGAAATCCATCATTGATCCCCATGCAGCTAGACTCTGCTGCCTGGGGTTGGATCACAACTCATGTTCGTCATGCCGCAGCATGCATAAGCAGCGTGATACTAAGCTCTTTATGGCTTAACCCAAGGAGAACAAATGAAGCCGAAAACGTTCCAGACATCATTCCAGGTAACCATCTTATTCATCGGGAAACATGCAGAAGAAACACAAGACAAGGAAGAAGCGCTTCAGGCATATGTCACCCATTGCTCTCCCACTCCTACAGGATATTGGTCCTCAGAGCCAGAGTTATCCGACCTGCCTCTGGTAGCTTCCCCTTTCAAGCGGCCCTGCTCCTGTGCCTCCACGGGACCCGGCTTCTGTTGAGCCAGGTCCAGCGCCTCCCGCCCAACACTGACTTTTTACGAGTTCCTGATGCCAGGTTGGACCAGGCGGCCATGTATTTTATTTTTTGCAAATACGTCTGTGCCATCTGGTGTACCTGCACACCCACTAGCTCTATATGGACAGTGTTCCTCCCCATAGCCCCAATGCTGTACCATCGACCTTAGTGCTTGCTCCACTTTGCTCCTTTAATACACATCTTAGACGGTGCAGCTACCACCAAATCCATCTCCTCCTCCAGACACAATGCTACCCGCGCCGCTACCCAACACCGCTTAAGAGAAAAAATCTCAGAGATACCCAATGCCTGATTGAGGGAGGAGCATACGGGAATGGGCTTCATGGATTATTTGGTACTGAGTCAGACCATCTAGACCTTGACCCTGTTGAGGATACTAGCAAGGATCTTCAAGGAAAAATACAGTGTCTATCCTCCGCTAGTGGATTGGACACCACCCCAGAACTTGCCATGGATTTCCCCTCTGGTCCCGTTACACCAGATGTGGTCTCCCGCTACAAAATTATGCTTAAGGTTGCAGAGGTTATTGTACCTACAGCTCCCTACCACAGACACCAAAACAAATGCACTCACGGAAGCATTATTGCCATCACTCTAGCAGCAGAACCATTACTTCCTTTAAATGAAGACACGCTAGATCCAGATATCCTGTGGTCAACAGATTAGAGACCTGTCGCTATCGCCCGACTCCTGGTGACCCACTGTTGATCTCTGCCCACCCTTCATCAGAGAGTCTGATCATACAACCTTTGTGCTCTGGTCAATTAGGAGGAGCCTTTTCTACAACCCCTGCTGACAGAATCAAAGCAACTGGAAATCTCTGGGGAAAAAAAAGCCTTTTCAGCAGGAAGCATGGTCCTCAAGTCCATTAATGCAAACTGCCTCCTAGCAGGTTTCAATCATGCTTCGGGGGATATGGCTCAGATGATACTCCTCATGTACCAGACGACTTGCGCCAGTATTTCCAGGAGGTTATACAGGACAGTCAGGATGCCTTCTGGAATATAATCAAATCAGACTTGGATAGAGCCTACTCAGTAGCTTGCGCCATGGTAAACTCATCATCATTAGCATGCACGTCTAGCTCAGAACTTCCAACTTTTCTCCAGACGTCCAAACAAATTTACTGGACCAACTATTCGATGGGGAACATTTATTCAGCGATAAGGCTGACTCAGCGCTGAAGCGATTTAAATCTGGTAAGGCCACTGTTCGCTCTGTAAGCTTACAACTGCTCCCTCTGTCGAGAGACGACCGTCAGTTTCAAAGCTGTTGTTGGTTCCTGAAGGAATTTTCCTTTTGCCAGCTCCAGCCATGCCAGTGGCAGACTCAACAACAGTCTAATCCACTGCTTAAACAGTACAGAGGCAGAGCCATTGGATGGGGCCTTGGATCTGTCCAACAGACCTCCTCCTCCTCCTCCTCCTCTTTCCCCCACACCACTAGGAAAGCATATCTAGTTTTCTGCCCCAAACCCATTTGAAGCCTGTGAGGGGGGGTTGGAGGGGGCAAGTGTCCCACTTTCTCTCGGCCTGGCGGGTCATTGCTTGAGAGCTGTGGGTCCTTAAGATCGTAGAAAGGGAATACAACATTCCCTTCCTTCAAGATCCACCCTCCATTCCCCTTCCATGTTATTCCCCCCCCCCCCCCACCACCACCACCTTGCCATATTGCAACAGGAAGCGGTAGCACTCTTACGGAAAGGAGCAGTGGAGTTTGTGCCGGAACAGGAGCAGGGTCAAGGATGCTATGCACATTCCTTTCTGGTGTCCAAGAAGGACGGCAGTTTGCATCTGAACCTCGACCTCAGGGAGCAGAACCTTTTCCTCAAAAAGAAGAAATTAAAAATGCTGACCCTATTTGATGTACTGCTGGTGTTGGAACTTGGAGACTAGTTGGTGTCACTTGGATGCATAGTTCCACATCCCTATTCTGCGGTAATATCAGAAGTACTTGCGGTTTATGATGTGCTCTACACACTACCAATTTGCGGTACTACCCTGTGGCTTGACATCGGCGCTCAAGTCTTCGCACTTGCAATGGTAGCGGTGGCTGCCCATCGAACAAGACTGGGCATCCCAATATTTTCGTATCTAGATGAATGGCTAATCAAAGCTGGCTTGCCAGTGGTGGTGCTACGTCATCTTCAGTCAAGCAGCCCTGCTGTTAGACCTAGGTTTCTTGATCAATGCCCCTCCCAACGACTCCAGTTCATTAGGTCAGTATTGGACACCACCCTTCTCTGAGCCTTGCCTCCACTGCAAAGGCTCAGAGACTTACAGGAATTGGTTCCATCTTTTCAGCAAGGCGAGAGAGTTTCAGTCCTGAGAGGCCTAAGTTTGCTAGGTCCGCCGGCTTCCTCAATTCTCCTAGTCATGCACACATGTTGGCAAATGAGGGGCTTGGTGTGGTGCCTCCACATGCAGTGGCTATAGTATAGGGGAGATATGTAGGACTCCTTTGTGATATCCCCCAGTGATGCAATGCAAGTGACTTTGTGGGGAACAAGGTGAACCTGACCTGCAGGATGGCTTTCACCCCCCTCCGGCCTTGACTACGGTAGTGATGGGTGCCTCCACCCTAAGGTGGAGAGCCCATCTGGAGTTCAAAAGCCTCTGATCTGCGAAAGAACAGGTTCTTGTTCAGGTTCAGTTCTTGTTGGAACTGTGGGCGGTGCTCAAGGCCTTCTCCAATCCATCCAAGTTTGGTCCGTTCATATCTAGACTGACAACACAACAGCGATGTGGTACATCATCAAGCAAGGGGAAGTAGGGCAGTGGCGGTTTCTGAGAAAGGGCGTCGGGCCTCCGCCCCTTTACTTTCATCCCCCCAGGGGTCGGCATTGCTAAAGTTAAAAGAAACTCTTTAAATATGTTATTTAAAAAAAATTGTACACACTTTTGTTGAGGACGGGGCTGCCGTTGATGTGATGACACACTGCCAGCTAGTCTGATACATTCCTAAACCTTCTGCCTCTGGGCAGGCCCTGAGTCTACAGTATTTGCCAGACTGACGAGCTCACAGCCCTGAGGCCTGTTAGGTCATCAGCTCGGCAAAGACATAGACTCGAGATCCAGTCTTCACCCCCTGATGACATGCGGGTAAAGTTTGCCCCGGGCGCTTTAGGTTGAAGCCCTGTAGCACTGAGGCTTCATGTCAGTCAGGGAGGGGAGATGATGGTCACCTCACCCTTTCCCAATCTGTCACAGGGGGGCGGGGCCTGCGCTGCGATGAGTTGTGAAGGGGTGGGTTAAAGACTGCAGGCAGGCGGGAAGCTCAAAAGTCGATTTCGCGCAGTTTGCCATATGGACTTCTGAAGACACACTTTGCAGACTTGAGGAGGTGTCTGCTTCCTGCGCTGCTAACTGCAGGACGTGTGGAGGCCGCCATTTGATCTCCGGTGCTTCAACTTCGGAGACAGAGCTGAATGGTATTTCGGGCTTGTAGTCGGAGCGGAGACAGAAGCCCTGATGAAGGGACAACACCCCTTGAGCCTGGCAGGCTTCACTCGCACTGGCATCCTAGAACAAGGCCTCAGGAAGGTAGGCTCCATGGGGAAGCCTAGCAGTGCGTACGTTTGATTTAATTTGCCTCAGAAGTCTTTTTCTGTTTTGTTAATTTAGTGCACAGGTTGTGATTGTTTTTCAAAACACCTTTGGTGGAACATGCCATCCTAATTTAGTATGGCAGGGTTTGTCGGAGCTCAACTGTAAAGTCTGAAAAGGAAGATATGCTTTTATCGACAGAGGGAACGAAAGAATGCCTAAACGGTCTGTATTTTTTTTTTTTTAAAACTGCATGCTTCATTGCCAAATATAATGGTACTCGGTTTACCCTCATCGGGACGTTGAAACTCCAAGTACTTCTTGCAGGTATTCGAACTTGTGACCAGCCGATCACCTCTTGCTTAAACAGAGCGTTCAGCGCGCTGTAAAGCATAATGTGTAACTCCTAGGAATTTGCTTTTGCACGCATTAGGAAAGCAAGCATTGTTTTACTGCAAACGATGTAAATGTAATTGATATTTGAGTGAAAGACTTGAACAAAATGCGGAAATGAAATAAACATATACCTACTGCCGAATAACCAAAAAACCTAACAAACTGGCAGCCGTGTGCTTCAAGTAGAGTTCCACCCACCCCTCCCAGAACCATCTCTTGAGTTAGAGCCATCTTAGCTTTTACCCCTTCTCACAGGCCACACACCAGACTATCTGCCACACGTGTTTTCCTCTCTGTTTCTGCACTTTAAGAAAGATGTGAAAACGTCCCTCTTCATGCAACACCTCATGACATAGCGCTAAACTTAAAGCTACTGCCATCCACCTAGAATCACCCATTAAACCCGCTTCTTAGCGCTCAGAATCTTGAAGCTTTTCTTACTTGTGCACAACACTGCATCACGTTCGAGCTAGGTGTGTGCTGTATAAGTACAGATGCAAGCATACAGGAGTAGAAAGACACCCTTTCAAGACCCTAAATCGCAGTTTCCGCTGTTCGCCTGGCACTCACCCATTGGCACAAACCAGGGTGCTGCAGAGCCACACAGTCTAACATGTGTAATGCTGTGTAAACAGGTCTTTGGGCCTGTCTCTGAAGAGACCCTGCATGTTTAGCTGCCCTATAGTCCAGAGGAGCAACTGCCGGCTTTATTTTCACCTATATCTATTTATAATTCTGCTCACCAGTTCATGCTCGAGCTGCCCAGAGAAGTCTCAAACCAATTGTAGCTGCTTCTCCGTTAGGAAAGGGTGGCCAGAAAATGCACTGGTTGAAAACACAATTCAACGCTTATCCGTGGTTAGTCACCTCAGCAGGAGTTCTTGGCAGTGCCCTGAAGCTGCCAAGCAAAGGGCGCTTTTCTCAAAAACATGCTTCTTGAAAACTTTGCGAGCTCTGCCAACCATCAGCAAAGTGAGTGGTGCTGAGTGCACTGCTCCATTCAGTGGCAAAAGAACTGCTCACATGCTGAAGGCTGGCCTCAGAGTGCAGCTCTTCCTGCCAGGGGTCTTACAGATCTGTAGGCCAGACTTTCATGGACTGCGGGAGAGGCAGGTACAAGGATCCCTGGCATCCCATCCAACATCAGAATGTCTAGCCCTCCTGCTTACCCATCCGTTAGACTAGTGCTGGTGCTTTGAGGGGCCTTTCATGGCTGAAGGGGCTGGGGCAACTGCTGTACCAGATTTAGCCGAGGCATAGGGTAAATTATTTATTGACCCTTCTTAATTTTGATCTTTGATTCACAATATAGAAGCAGTAATCAATACAAATTGGAGCAATACATATCTCTTTTTTATCAATTTGCAGTAAATAAGTGGTGTAAAATCCACCATTTGAAACAAATTTGTTTTGCGTGGAGAACCCCCCACCCGTGCATCCTATTTTTGCACCGGTATTAAACTTCTGCATCAGCACTTCTAAAATCCACCAGCCGCCACTGGTGTAGGGTCTTACCCCATTTCCTTGGAAGCATTGAGAGATTGGTCTTGGGCAAGCTGCCAAGGGCAATGGCTTACCGCCAGTCAACTAGCAGGGTCTCTGATTGTCAGAGCTGACAGCCTTAGCTGGTGTTATCTTGCCAACAAAGAGTGGTGTCTTCTACAGCAGGTAGTCCAGGACATCTTTGTCCAGTGGAGCACTCCTCAAGTAGACTTGTTCACCTCATTGGAAAATGCTCACTGCCAGCAACTCAGCACCATCCAGTATACGTTAAGGGGAGCCTTGGGAGATGCATTTCAGTTGAGCTGGAACTTTCAGCTGCATTGCGCGCTATACCCAAGATTCCTTGAATTCTGAGAAAGATTTGTCTAGACCAGGTCCAAGTTATTCCCATCACCCAGGATTGGCCAGGGAGGGTATGGTATGCAAACCTTCTGCATTTCTCCACATGTTCACCGCTGCATCTCCCATACAGGCTGGACCTTCTCTCCCAGTCAGGGAGGAATGGTTCTCCACCCCAGTCTCCGATGACCCCACCTACATGCTTGCTGATTGAGTGGGGACAACTGTGTTCCTTTCAGCTGCCACCAGAGGTAGTGGAATTCATATTGTCAGTGCGTTGCCCCCCCACCAAATCTGCTTACCAGGGCAGATGGACCAACTTTGTTGCATGGTGTGTGAACAAAAATGTAGCCAAACTGTCTCAGGTCCTACAATACGCACTTTCTCTTGCTCAGAGTTTGTGCAGTAGACATTGTCAAGGCGTGTTTAGCTGCCTTTTCCTGATTTCTCTATCCGCCAGACCAGCCATCCTCCTTTAAGTCCTCCATTGTAATGCGTTTTTGGAAGGGGTTAATGAATATGTATCATCCAACACCCTTTGTTGTACAACTGTAGTACCTTAATCTAGCGTTGACTTTTCTTCTGGGTCTCTGATGAGCCTCTGCATAGTTGTCTCTCACAGATGTTGATGCTCACAACTGTTTTTGGTGGCTATCACCTCAGCCAGAAGGGTGAGCGAGTTACTCTCGCCCTCCTTTTTTTTTTTTAAACAAACTTTATTATATTTTTCCAAAGATGTACATATTGCTTTCATGTAATACAAAGCATCAATCCGTTACGTAGCATAGATCGGTTCTTCTCATCCTCCTTTTACCTCTTGCTATCCCTATAAATTGATGTTGCGAACCAGAGGTGCTTTCCTGCCAAAAGTGGTGACGCCCTTCCACATAGCTCAGTCCCTTACATTCACAACCTTCTATCCCCCACCCATCCCACTAAGGAGAAGGAGCAGTTACATCGTTTGGATCCTAGGCTATCTCAACCGTACCAATGACAGACAACTGGATGACCAGCTCTTTGGGGTTATTCTGGAGCCAAGAAGGGTAAGACGGTACAAAAGGGGACCCTGTCCAGATGGATCATCTAATGTATCAAAACCTTCTACTCTCCTGCCAAGAAAGACCCTCTGGAAGGACTTGGGGCTCATTCCACCAGGGAAAAATCCACAACTTCTGCCCTTGCCAGACGAGTTCCCATCGCAGACATCTGCAATGCGGCAGCGTAGGCATCCTTGCACACCTTTGCCAAGCACTACTGCCTGGATTCTGAAGTGTGTAGGGATGGGCACTTTGCCCGAGCTGTTCTGAGGACTTCATTGTCTAACAATTCATCAACCCTCCTCCAAAAACAGGATATTGCTCTGTTCTACAGGTGAAAAATCGGCAGGTATAAGTATCCATCAGAAGAAAAAGTTATATACCTGTGTTAACAGTCTTTCTCGTCAATACGCTGCCTGCAGATGCTTCACAAACCCACCAGCTTCCCCGTTTGAAGGATGAGTTTTAGAGAAATTTAATAAGATCCCAATTAATTATTATTGGTACTGCACTACTCTATGGCTGTCAATCTGTCCGCTCGCTTCAAAAGCGGGGGTCAATGAATGGAAACTGGCAGTGTTGTGCCGGGACGGGTGCTATATGGCTTTGGGGATGTCATCTAATGTCAGTTCCAGCATCGTCCGAAGCCAGCAGCCCCTACAGGCGATGTGAGAGCTTTTAAGTTTCCAGCTCAGTTTTACAGGTGAGGAATCTGCATGTAGATAGGGTATCCACCACAAAGATCGTTACAGCAGTTAGGTAACTTTTTTGTTTGTTCTCATTCATTTAATTAATAACCATGGAATAGTGCGCCAGGGCTTTAGAACCTATTCATAGATCTGTAACTCTGATATATCATGTTCAGGGTCGGATCTAGGGTAGTGTGACCGGTGCCACTGCACCGGGTGCTGACTTTGGGGGCTCCTTGTGTGCAAGTTTATTTTGGTTTAAAAAGCACCTGCTGCCCCTTTCCTTGCCTCCAGAAAGTTCCAGGCAACAATCAAAATGTCAGGATAATACCAGTGATTAATGTCCTTCCTGGAGAGAGATCTGAGTTTTATCTAGTTGAGGTTTTGACTGATCATAAAATAGCACAGAGGATTAATATGCTGCTGCAAAGAACGTGTACCATGCAGATCACAAAGTGCATATAATATAAATAGGTCAATGAGTTACTGCTTTTCTAATAGATATCCTATTGTTAGTTGCACTATATAAGTTAAAATCCTAATCTAGAACATGAATTTAAACTGTCATCAAAGAACTGCATGCACACAGCAAAGTATAGATTAGAGCATAGATTATGTTGCAAAAATGGTTCATTTGGGTAGGAATTGGTTCCTATTATTAAGGAGAACCTCAAATTATGGTGTTCCATTTTCAATTCTGAGATTGCACTTCTCCAGACCAAGCACTCTTAAACTATACGGCCTCACAGTATGGACGCATGTCACTCCTACACCTTGTAGTCCTCTGGCTTAGGTAACATTTCCTATACGCTGATTTACACATGTATGATTGATTGTCTCTGTGTAATGGAGGTGTGATTCAAAGTGCTCTGACACCCTACACCAATATGTGTGGCGCTATATAGAGGTCCGGCTTTAACGCTGGTGGCACTTGCCGCAACATTGTTTGTTGGCGCCCCCCCCATCCATGGAGAAGGTGGTGACCACCTCCACCATGGA
Source organism: Triturus cristatus (assembly GCF_964204655.1). Taxonomy (NCBI): domain Eukaryota; kingdom Metazoa; phylum Chordata; class Amphibia; order Caudata; family Salamandridae; genus Triturus; species Triturus cristatus. The sequence goes on from NC_140580.1 coordinate 329,270,154, forward strand.
TTCCTTTACTACCACATTTCAACAGTGCACCTCAAGTATCCATAACCACTCTCTTTCAGATGCATTTAATTAGTTATTTAGCGCCACTCATACCAGTGTAGAGTGCCAGAGCACTTTGCATCACACACACATTACACAGAGACAATCAATGAAACGAAATCAGCATATAGGACATTGTTAATAGTTATTAAATATCCAATTCAATTGTGAAGTTGATTTTTCTTGATATTACAGAAAAGTAACTTTTAGAAAGTTTACTTTGCCAACCCCGAAGTCCGTGGAAACTAAATCTGCATTTTGCTTTCCCTTTTCAACCAGACAGTAATTAGCATATGAACAGGTGTGAACTTGCTCCCAGGAGCAAACAGTAGGCCTGACCTGAATGGACAAAGATGACCCATCTGAACCTTACGGAGAATGCAGGGGGAGCTGCGATGACCCTTTTTGTCACTAAAGTGTCAGGTCCCGCTTGAATGTCACATCCTGATTGACAGGTCTGCTGGAGTTTTTCATATGACACTTGGGGCACACTTAATGATGGCCATCCCTGTCAAATGCAAATGTTAGCTGACACTTGGGCAGTACCCTCCTGTTTTCCTCTCAGCCAGTCAGAGCCCAATCACAGTGGGCATCTTTTTGACATTACAGTGTCACAGCCTCTTTGACAGGTCTTCTGGGTTTACATATAACATGTGGGGTGCACTTCAAAGGGTGAAGGCAGGAGGCAGAAACAATTCTTGCATATCCTATGGCTAGTTGCTGAAAACTCTGCTTAGTTCTACCAGACTTCTGTATCTGAGGTTGTTGTGGGTACAGGGACTGCCTAAAACTGGATTTTGGTGTTAGATGTGGGAGGACACTATGATTACCAGATGACACCCTCCATGTACACCTCTCAGCCCTCAGAGCCCAAGCTTTGTGTAGCTGACTACACCGCCCATCTTGAAAATTCCCAAAGTGGTTAGTGTTAGCCCGGAGAACCTTTATCCCATGGGTTAGGGCAACCCCAGGAATTATTTCCATCCACTAGCTCATGCCAGGCATAAACATGGAATCTTCGAGCACCCACTTCAGAACACTCCAGAACCTGTGGATGACCACAAGGGGGCTGAACCAGCTGTTGGAGATCTAGGAACAGCCTAGAACTAGACCTGTTCTCCCTCCAGTACCCAGGACAGAGGTAGACTTCCAGGATCATAAGGGAGACCTCCTGTTAACGCTAAATGGACTCAACAAGGTACTAGAGGCTATTTACCTGCAACAGCTCAGTGGCAACTGGATATGGAGTAGATCCTCCTGTTGGCCTTTGCCAGCCAGTGAGTCTCTAAGTGCCTCCCATGAGGCTTTGGGGGGCTTTAGAAATATATTCCTATGGTGGATTGGGACGTAAAAACTACAGTCAGAAGGTAAAATCTTTGACTAGAACGAATCTGACTGGTGTTCCATCTTAGTCAGCGTCATTTTGGGCCAAGGTCCTGTTCTAACATGACCATTGACTATCATTGGCACTTTATAATTCTTGGTGCTGTTTCTACATAAAAGCTTTCAAAAATCATATCTCCTGTTTTCCTTAATGGATTTTTCTCATACTGGTATCATTTTGCTTAGGAAATTGTACTCTATTTTTCTAATTCGTTTTGGGATTTTTATCGTTTTACATTTCGACTTTATTATTGTTTTAGTATTGAATAAATACTTTATACATTGCCTCTGAGTTAAGCCTGTTCTTTCTGTGCTGTAGCTACCAAGGGATTGAACTCAGGCTTATTTAGTGACTTTCATAGTTCCCCCTGACAAGGACTGTGATTATTACCGAAGGTGGGTACCAAACCCCCTTAACCCGATTTCTTACAGACGTTTTGATAAGTCACCATTGGCTTTCATCGTTTGCCAACATTTTCTTCAATCTAGCTTATTTTTTTCTTCAAGGCATTAACCCTTATTTGCTACGTTATGAACAAAGTTCATACACAGTGGGTCAGGCGATCTAAAAAGCAGGCACCTCACTGTGGTGTGAAACCACCATATTCCCCAGTTAATCAACACAAAAACATTGTTTCCTGCTACAAATTAATTTGAATTATTTACCTAAAACGTCGGTGCTTTACAAAACTGTATAATTTCTGTTTTTGTTAGAAGTTTAAATGTTCTGTTTATTTTGTATGCTTCTGATAATTGCTTTGTGTGTGTTTTTTTTTAAGATAATGTAATCCTGTTTTGAAATCAAATCGAATGTACAAGGAATTTTCCAGGCTTCATATACTTTGAGTATCGCACTCTTGCACTTTAAAGAGGGCTACAAAGTATACTTAATATCAGACAAACGTGATTGCAATATTAAATAGGATCAATATTAATGTGAAGCAAATAAAGTCTTAAAACTTGTAAACAAGTTTATCGATTATTGCTATTAGGTCCAACGCAAATAATATGTAAACATGAATGTTTTATTGACATGAGGTTTATATCAACACTACCAACCACAAAATAAAAGACTACTGTTACCCTTTAATTTCAGTATATTGTAACAGGGGATGATATTTATCACACAGACTAATTACCAATATGCCAGGTGAGGTATTTAGGCAAATAAGCCAACCATGGGATGAGAACATATATGGAGTTTGGAAATCCCTTTTAGGAAAGGCAGTACAAACATTGCCAGTAAGGAAGATCTCTGCGCACTACATTGAAAAGCCCACATCCAATATGCAGTAACAACCTACACCAATCAATCAATCACCATAATTTGCAAAGCGCGCTACTCACCCGTAAGGGTCTCAAGGCGCTGAGGGGGGGGGGGGGTCGCTACTGCTCGAACAGCCAGGTCTTGAGTTGTTTCCTGAAGAAGAGGTGATCCTGGGTCAGCCGTAGGTGAGTGGGGAGGGAGTTCCATGTCTTGGCTGCCAGGTAGGAGAAGGATCTTCCTCCGACGGTGGATTTACGAATTCTAGGGACGGAGGCGAGGGCGAGGCTGGCGGATCGGAGCTGGCGGGTGGGTGTGTGGAAAGTGAGGCAGCTGTTGAGGTACTTCGGACCCATGTCGTGGAGAGCCTTGTGTGTGTGGGTGAGGAGTCTGAACGTGATCCTCTTGTTGACGGGGAGCCAGTGCAGGTCTCTCAGGTGGGCAGAGATGTGGCTGCGGCGCGGGATGTCGAGGATGAGTCATGCCGAGGCGTTCTGGATGCGCTGGAGTCTTTTCTGGAGTTTGGCTGTGGTTCCAGCGTAGAGAGCGTTCCCGTAGTCCCGACGGCTGGTTACGAGGGCCTGGGTGACCGTCTTCCTGGTTTCGGTGGGGATCTATCGGAAGATGTTTCGGAGCATGCGCAGGGTGTTGAAGCAGGGTGATGAGACTGCGTTCACTTGATTGGTAATCATGAGGGAGGAGTCCAGGATGACCCCTAGGTTGCGTGCGTGGTCCGTTGGTTTGGGTGCGCTGCCCAGGGCAGGGGGCCACCAGGAGTCGTCCCAGGCGGAGGGGGATGGCCCGAGTATGAGGACTTCCGTCTTGTCTGAGTTCAGTTTCAGACAGCTGATCTTCATCCATTCCGCGACGTCTTTCATTCCTTCCTGGAGGTTGGCTTTGGCGGTGGCGGGGTCGTTGGTGAGGGAGAGGATCAGCTGGGTGTCGTCGGCGTAGGAGATGATGTTGAGGTTGTGTTGGCGGGCGATGGCTGCGAGGGGGCTCATGTAGACGTTGAAGAGGGTGGGGCTGAGTGAGGATCCTTGCGGGACGCCACAGATGACTTTGGTAGCCGCGGACCGGAACGGGGGGGAGGCGGACTCTCTGGGTTCTTCCGGTGAGGAATGAGATGATCCACTCCAGGGCCGCTCCTTGGATTCCGGTGTTGCTGAGGCGCTGTATCAGGGTGCGGTGGCCGACGGTGTCGAAGGCTGCTGAGAGGTCCAGGAGGATGAGGGCAGCCGTTTCCCCGTTGTCGAGCAGGGACCTGATGTCGTCGGTGGCTGCGATGAGGGCGGTCTCGGTGCTGTGGTTTGCTCGGAACCCGGACTGTGAGGGGTCGAGGGATCCGTTGGTCTCGAGGAAGGCGGAGAGTTGTCTGTTGACGGTCTTCTCGATGACTTTGGCTGGAAAGGGAAGGAGCGAGATGGGGCGGAAGTTGTTGAGGTCCGTGGGGTCCGCGGTGGGTTTCTTCAGGAGGGCGCTCAGCTCGCCATGTTTCCAGCTCTCGGGAAGGTGGCGGATGCAAAGGAGCTGTTTATGATGTTCTGGAGTTGGGGTGCGATGGTGGAGTTGGCTTTGTTGAAGATGTGGTGTGGGCAGGGGTCAGTGGGGGAGCCGGAGTGGATGGTGTTCATCAGGTGGGTGGTGTCTTCGGTGCTGACAGGGGTCCAGGTGCAGAGGGTGGTGTTTGGGGGCGCTGGTTCGGTGGTTGGGTGCGCGGTCTGTGCGCCGAAGCTGTTGTGAATGTCGGCGATCTTGCGGTGGAAGAATGAGGCGAGAGAGTCGCAGAGGTCTTGCGAGGGAGTGATGTCGGTGTTGCATGCGCTGGGATTCGAGAGCTCCTTGACGATGTTGAAGAGCTCCTTAATGTTGTGGGTGTTGTTGTCCAGTCTTTCTTTGAATGCTGTCTTCTTGGTGCTTCGGATCAGCTGGTGGTGTTCGCGGGTGGCGTTCTTGAGGGCTGTCATGTTTTCTGTTGTCTGGTCGAGGCGCCAGGCTTTTCTCAAGGGTGCGGCAGGTTTTCTTGGAGTTTTTGAGGTCTATGGTAAACCACGAGGCTCTCCTGCTGCCGGGTTTGCTGGGAGGATTCTTCAGTGGTGCGAGTTCGTCGGCGCAGTTGGTGAGCCACTGTGTGAGGTTGCGGGCTGCGTCGTTGGGGTCTGTCGTGTTGGTGGGCGGGTTCTGGCTGAGGGAGGTGGTGAGCTGGTCGGCGGTGATCTTGCTCCAGCTTCGGCGGGGAACCTGTTGCGGGTGGTGGTGGGTCGTGGTTCTCCTGAAGTTGAAGTGGACGCAGCTGTGGTCTGTCCAGTGTAGTCCGGTGGAGTGGCTGATGGAGATGTGCTTGCTGGAGGAGAATACGGGGTCAAGCGTGTGTCCGGCGTAGTGGGTGGGGGTGTTCACCAGTTGCTTGAGTCCGAGGTTGGCGAGGTTGTCCAGCAGGGCGGTGGTGTTGCAGTCCTTGTTGTTGTCCAGGTGGAAGTTGAGGTCCCCCAGGAGGATGTAGTCTGTGGAGGTGAGGGCGTGTGGGCTGACACAGTCTGCGATGGCTTCGCTGAATTGTGTGCGCGGTCCTGGAGGTCTGTAGATGAGGGTGCCTCTGAGGGTGGTCTTGGGGTCGGTGTGTATCTGGAAGTGAAGGTGCTCGGCAGCGGCGAGGGTGTCGTCGGAGTTGGTCGTGATGCGGATGGTGTTCTTGTGGACGATGGCGATGCCTCCTCCGGTCTGGTTGGCTCGGTCCCTCCGTGTGATCTTGTATCCCTCCGGGATGGCTATGGCGATGTCGGGGGCTGAAGAGGCGTTCATCCAGGTTTCCGTGAGGAAGGCGACGTCTGGTGAGGTTGTGTCGAGGAGGTTCCAGAGCTCCACGGCGTGCCTGTGGACGGAGCGGGTGGTGAGTAGGATGCACTTGAGGTGGTTGTTGTTGGTGGTCGGCTTGGCGGGTGCGGTGCAGGTCCGGAGGCAGGTGAATCGGCAGGCTTGGCAGGTGAAGGGTCCGTGGGTGAGTTTTGGGGTGGCTCGGTAGCAGGCGGGGTTCCGGCCGGCGTGGAGTGCGTGGAGGGTTGCGGCGTTGTAGGTCCGTCGGGTGCGCTGGCATCGTTGAGGACCAGGGGTTCTGGCGCTGGGCGCGGTCCAGGCGCGGACGGGCTTGCCTTTGGCACGCCCGCTGCGCGTACGTGCGGACTCTGACATAAATGGAGAGAGGGAGGGAGGGGCAGCTGGGAGGCGGGAGCGGGGTGGCGACTAGGAGGGGAGAGGGTACAGAAGAGAAAAGGCGGGCGGGGCCGCGGGGGAGCAGCGGCAGGGAGCGGGGGAAAAAACTGCGGGAAACAGGCGGCAGAATAAGCGTAAAAAATTAGAAAGTACAGGGGCACAGTGGGCGAACAAAATAAGGCACAGAGCAGAATACAACACACAATAAGGCACAGAGCAGAATGAATAAAATACAACCAAGAGGCACCTAGGCCCTGGGGGCAGCGGCGAACAGGCGGCAAGAGCAGGGGGGACCGGCGCACTCAGGAGGAGCCACGCGGCGGGAGGAGCGACCGGCTCTGACGAGGTCAGGTCAGGTCACAGCACTCCGTCGCGTGTCCACCCTCTAAATAGCCAGTGGGAAGGAGGGGCAGCTGGGAGGCGGGAGCGGGGTGGCGACTAGGAGGGGAGAGGGTACAGAAGAGAAAATGGGGGCGGGGCCGCAGGGGAGCAGCGGCAGGGAGCGGGGAAAAAACAGCGGGAATCAGGCGGCAGAATAAGCGCAAAAAATTAGAAAGTACAGGGGCACAGTGGGCGAACAAAATAAGGCACAGAGCAGAATACAACACACAATAAGGCACAGAGCAGAATGAATAAAATACAACCCTGGGGGCAGCGGCGAACAGGCGGCAAGAGCAGGGGGGACCGGCGCACTCAGGAGGAGCCACGCGGCGGGAGGAGCGACCGGCTCTGACGAGGTCTGGTCACAGCACTCCGTCGCGTGTCCACCCTCTAAATAGCCAGTGGGAGGGAGGGGCAGCTGGGAGGCGGGAGCGGGGTGGCGACTAGGAGGGGAGAGGGTACAGAAGTGAAAAGGGGGGCGGGGCTGCAGGGGAGCAGCGGCAGGGAGCGGGAAAAAAACAGCGGGAAACAGGCGGCAGAATAAGCGCAAAAAATTAGAAAGTACAGGGGCACAGTGGGCGAACAAAATAAGGCACAGAGCAGAATACAACACACAATAAGGCACAGAGCAGAATGAATAAAATACAACCAAGAGGCACCTAGGCCCTGGGGGCAGCGGCGAACAGGCGGCAAGAGCAGGGGGGACCGGCGCACTCAGGAGCAGCCACGCGGCGGGAGGAGCGACCGGCTCTGACGAGGTCAGGTCACAGCACTCCGTCGCGTGTCCACCCTCTAAATAGCCAGTGGGAGGGAGGGGCAGCTGGGAGGCGGGAGCGGGGTGGCGACTAGGAGGGGAGAGGGTACAGAAGAGAAAAGGGGGGCGGGCTGAGGGGGAGCAGCGGCAGGGAGCGGGGAAAAAAACAGCGGGAAACAGGCGGCAGAATAAGCGCAAAAAATTAGATAGTACAGGGGCACAGTGGGCGAACAAAATAAGGCACAGAGCAGAATACAACACACAATAAGGCACAGAGCAGAATGAATAAAATACAACCCAGAGGCACCTAGGCCCTGGGGGCAGCGGCGAACAGGCGGCAAGAGCAGGGGGGACCGGCGCACTCAGGAGGAGCCACGCGACCGGCTCTGACAGGTCAGGTCAGGTCCAAGATGATGCACCAACCCCATTCGTCTCTACTTCTTGCGAGAAACTGTAAACTTAAGTTTTTAAGATTACGGAGAAGTGGCCCAAAAATGGAGACATGTACGTAAAGATAATACCTGTTGTTTCTGTCTTTTCCTGAAGGAATCGAAGGTCCATGTACTATGAACTTGCCCTTCTTTTGAATGGGAAAGACGCCTTTGGCCAAAGCCTTTATTTAGAGAACTGCAGGTGCGAAGCTGTCACGAGGCAGGTAACCAATGCTTCTAGGGCAAGAATTGCAGGCCTACTGCCCGCTATGTGAAAATTCATGGACCAGGTTGAAGCAAGACTTGACTGCCAAAGGTCAGAAGAAATGAACTGGTTTCCGTAATGTCACATTTTACATTGGTTACGAGAAATGTGCATTGTACAATCCGTTGGCACACATGCCAAATATACACAAAAATGCTTACTATAAATAGGGCATTTTTAATGTGAAGATTTGCACCCCCTCTCTGACGATCACTGAGATATCATGATGTCATAAGTAATACAAATTATTTGAATTTGTGTATTTTAACAAATTTCTTATTATTTTTCGGATTGTTGCAGGATGAATTTTATTGAGATGTTATGCAATAGTTTTTTATTCACCAAGCATATATTTATTTAAACATTTACCTGGTGCATAAAAACGTTCTGGGTAACAACAAGCTAAGTCAACCTTTAACGGTCTGAAATGTACATGCATTTACTTTTTCTTCTAAGAAAGTTTAATGGCTTTGCCTAAATCTATCAGAGGAAAACTGCACAGCTACAGTGTTTATGGCCAAACTCTGAAATCTGATCGCTGTGCAAACTTGGATTTTTCCACCAAACTCAAAATCAGGGCCATGGCTCCGTTCAAGAAGAATCCTATAACGTGAAGTGTGCCTAGATTCCTAAAGCACTTTAGGGCGCCCACAAATGTTAGCAATCCACTTAAAATTACAATAAAACAACAGCCGTAGGCTGGTAGCTTGACACTTCCCTGACTTTCGTTGTGATTGAAGGGCGGTCGCTTTATTGCTCCTTTGTCTGCTTATACTAGTGATAATGGGATGTATGTAAATCAGTCAACACCCCGTTATCGTCGCCGTCAAGTGCTGGGCCTCAGGAAACGGATACTGAACGTCCGCCCCAGAAGTACCTCTTCCTATGAAGGGAAACGAGCGCTGCTCACGGCCAGTGACCGGTAGGATGGCATATGCCCAGAAACGCAACGAATAACTGTCATGAAAGAACAGGGTGAGAAATGATCCCATAGCTGCCAGAGTTGTAGCGCTCACTTTGCAGACTCGCCCCCAGGGAGTGAAGGCAGCCCCCTCCCTACCCCATCTGCTGCCCTTCCTCTGGGCTGAGTCCCTCACCATGCCAGCAGCCATGAGGACAATACCAGCTGAACTACACCTCTCCCATCTGCCACCAGAAGACTACAGTGGAAAGGCGGCCCCGCAGCCTGCGAGCAGCGTCCGTGGATTGGCTGCTCGGCCTCCCAGCCCCTGAACGACAAAGAATGGGGGGCGTGAAGAGCGGAGGGGATTAATCCTGCAGTAGGCGCCGTCGGGGAACCGGGCTTCTGGGCGAGGCTTCTTTCATCCCTCCGCCTCGGGGGCGCGCGCTGAGGGCTCTCGCCGGTCCTGCGCTCGAGAGCCCCAGCCGGTGCACAACACCGACCTCTGGAGAGCCATGACGCTCCACGCCACTGGCGGGCAGAGAGGAGGCTGAGGGTGAGTGAAAACTAACGGAAAACAAAAGCATGTCCTCACCGGCTTCCACTGAGGAGACGGGACAAAAATATTCATGCAGCGGGTGGGCGTGGGGAGGGCGGGTTGTTACGCACGTGCGCTCATTGAGCTCCAAGGTGGGGAGCAGGTCGTCTACGGTTAGTAAATATGGTGTGATGTCGCGTCTCACACATTGTCTCGCTGACAACCACAGGAGAAACAGTAGGAGCGGCATCATTGCTGCCCTATTGGAAAAAAATCAAGACTGTGGCATATCCGACACGACGTCACCTGTTTAGAAAAATCAAAACAAAGCCAGTAAAGTCCAAATAATTCACAACACTTATGTGTTTTTTAAGCAGTTTCGGCGAGCAACGCTGTCTAGCGAAATATGTTCGAACGTATGTCACGGAGACCTCTGTAAAAGTTTTTGCACTTACTTCTGTAAACATGTTATTTTTTGTTTTGCTAGCAGAGCGTAATTATCCGTTGAAGTAGTAAACTATTAAAATATGGCCCAATTATAATAACCAATTTCCCGTTTGTGTATTTATTTAGCTTTTTTCTCACGTAGTATTCTGTTTGTTGATATTTTTGTTTGCCTTTATAATCAAAGCTATCAAATTCGAATCCCTCCAGGATGCCACTATGACTGTGAAGTGATACGGATCTAAGAAGACACTGCCAACACATTTTTGGGTTGCATCTTGAGCTCTAATAATTTAAATTAAATTAATTTTTATAGTTTCCGGAGGTGGACGTGACAGAAATGTTGACATGTTGGCTGGAAGCAGTGTAGGAGAAATGTGTGATCACCTCTGGTTGCGGGAGGGGGCTGGAAGCTTAGATGAAAGGAAGGGCGTGCATGGCGTGGCCTCAGACGCTTGTTGGGGTCTGTGTCAAGGGACTTATTGGCTCTGGAAAGCAAAGCTTTACACGTGTGTGTAAAGGAAACATTTGGCTGGGTTGCTGTGTCCGCGTGAAGCCACCGTTGGTGTAACCACAGTGACATGTTTGTACGTGCCTTCTGGGCCCCAGCTCGTCTGTGCGCGTATATACTCACTCAGTGACGCCCTGGAGATATAGTATATAGTTTATTTATTAGGATAAGGGCACATGTCTCTGAATCTTAGTGTAAGAAAGCGAGAAGCGGTTAATTCAACACGGATGCTGCTGCCATTATGCCACGACGTTCTTGTTCTCTCCCGTGACCTTCAAAATGATCACCAATGCAGTGATAGCATTGGGCACAGGCTGGAGCCGACTCCACAGATCTCGAAGTCCCAGTCGTCTCCGGCAGCAGGAATATGATAATCAATACCGAGGCAGAACTGATGCACATCAGTACATTCTTAGAAATTCAGGCGCATTAGTACGTGAAAGGCAAGCATACAGGCAGGTGCATTTAATGACGTTTTGCTGCAAATGTGGTCTGGTCTCTTTTATTCCTGCTTAATTTGGTTTGATCCCTTGTCGCTGTGCTGAAAGTGTGCTGCAGAATATTGGATTTCACAGGCGGGGGATTATGAATTAAGGGACACAGCCTGCCAGCCACGGCAGAGATTATCCACACTCAGAAATACCCCAAGATGAACACAAATGGTGGCACCTCTTCTCAGGAGCAGGGGTCGGGAGCTATTCCACTGCATGCCAAAGCAAGTTTGGTCCCCTATAAATAGGTGATCCTACTTAGCCCTTTTATGCACTAAACCGGAGAATAAGACCGTGTAATAGTTTTTTTTTTCCTGCACACAGTATCCAGTCCGTCTTTTAAATTTACACTTATTTCTAGTAAAACATTGAGGGCTCAGGGTGGCCTGTTGAAACACAAAGTACACAAATACTCACTAGGCCAGTGATCGCAAACTGAGGTCATGACCTATAAGTGGGTCACGAAAATCCAGGTACCTATAAGTAATCAGATTTTTGAGATTCAATAATAAATGTAAAACAAGTATTTAAAAAATACTTACATAAACAAATCGACCCGCCTCATGTCCATTAAAGCTAAGTGAGTTGAGAAAGTTTGTCTTTTCAAAATTTGGGTCGTGGTTCTAAAGGGTGTGAGAAGCACTGCGCCATTCATGATTCAAGCACTTTTTTCAACTTTTCCATGCTACCTCCCTAACTTCCCATGCACTTTCAATGTTGATGACAGAAACTGTGATTGCAAATTTGGAGTTGGCATAGCTATTGAATATTACTTTTGGATTCAGAGCTTCTATTTACAAAGACTTTTTTTGAAAGCATGTCATTCTACGATGCATTGTTCTCAAACACGATTAATAATAGCCTTTGTTTTCGCACTTGTGCCCGGCTGGGAGCTTAGCTTCCAACTACTATACATGAGGTTGCAAGCTTTTTTCAAACACTCAATGCCTCCCTAAGACTTTCTCCATTTGTTGATATGAACACAACTTTTTTGTTATTAGGTTTCGTAGGAGCATCCCGTCTTGATCTCGCTCACTTTTTGCAGAGATGGGAGCGCCGGGAACTAAGGCACAATTGATTTTTCTGGGGTCAGACAAGTTGGTCAGGTGACGACGTTAGCATTAGAAACCCAGGTTGTAATGCTTATACAATTAACATCTTAGCTACTAAAATAAATAGGTCTTTTAGTAGGGAGCTATACAATTCACCTTTACATTACATTATCAAACATTACTTGTGATACATTAGCTGATTCATATTTGTTGTTGTTCTTTCAGAAGTCAATTTTATATTTAATCTACAGGCACCATAAGCCATCTTTACATCAGCCAACACATATTTTGCGGCAAGCAGTCCTCTTCTTCAGGGCTTTTACTGATTTGTAGGTACTATATGGATATCAATTATTAGAACGTTTGCTTCCAGTATGAATCAAAAAATAGTAGACTGCCAACATTCTGGATTACTCCAATACAGTCATCTCCAGTATCATAATTAACACGATCTTATATCTTACCATACAGTCCATTGTATTTCCGTCTTCTCCAATAGTGGAAATATGTCCCTCCTTCCAGTCCAACTTGACCAAAAACAAATGCATTCTGCACCTTCTCAGACTCCCAAGTATCAACATAGCATCCATATGAAAGGTTTTCCGCAATGTGGATCAATTGCAATCAACAATCTTTAGGCCTCCTGCATAGCAAAGTGGCGTCGACTGAAATTCACCACTTAGAATTATCTCAAGGAACTATAACTTGTGCCCCAAAGTAACTATAACTCGCGCCCTCACCATGCACTGCTAGTTACCTGCCATATTACATCACTCATGACCTGCTCCATTACATCATTGATAATATCACTGCAACATCTGAAATGAGATCATTGATGACAATACTGTGCATGGCAGAGGCACGAGTTATAGTGCATTTAGGTCATGTCTTATAGCTACTTGAGATAGCTATAACTGGCGAATTTGAGTGGTGTTGTTAGTTTAAAAGGGTACATTTTAACTGACAATTTCACCTAATTATAATGCCTTTGTTTTTTCGGTGAATTTCTAAGGTTCTATTAATGCAAATTAAGATATTATTACCATATCTAACTATAACATCACTTAAACCTTTTATTTTTTCAGTGACTTTCTATTTTTTTTTTTTTTTAATGATAAGTAATATTTTATTACCATATGGCACACCAACCCCACTCCGTGCACAGTCTTCGGCTTTTTGGACCAAGATCTAGCTTTCTGGAAAACTTGATGTAATTCCGTTCAGCTGTTTTTGGCTGTAGCCCTTTCCAAAAATCCCTGGTGAAATTGTATTCAGAACCCTTCTTTTTCTTGCCCCCTGCTTTCTGGATCACCCCAACACTTTCCAGGAAGGAGGTGAGGAAAAAAAGTGCACTTTGTTGGAAAGTTTTGTGAAGATTCGTCAATTGGCGCCAAAGTTATTGGCAATTCATAAAAGCCATTTCCTTTGGAAGCATATTCCTACCTATAACCACACAGTGGCAACCACTGCTGTGTAATAGATGTATATATATATATTCACTTAAAAAACCATAGGTTTCACACATGTTATAGTTAGCTGGACATTTCACTCGTGAAAAACCATTGAAATTCCCCCGTTATAGTTAGTGCAGGCAACTATAACTCACGCGCCCGCAATCCTCTGCTGATGACGTCAGATATTACATCACTGTATTTAGACACTTATTTACCCATGTCTTCTTCCATTAATTTTTAGCTATACATATATTACAAATATTTTTTTTTCAGAAAGACACATATGTCATCAGTGATGTAATATCTGACGTCATCAGCAGAGGATTGCGGTCGCGTGAGTTATAGTTGCCTGCACTAACTATAACGGGTGAATTTCAATGGTTTTTCACGAGTGAAATGTCCAGCTAACTATAACATGTGTGAAACCTATGGTTTTTTAAGTGAATTTGCAAGGTTTTTTAAATGCTAATTCCTAACTATAACGTGTGTGAAACCTATGGTTTTTTCAGTGAATTTGTACGTTTTTTTAAATGCTAAGTTATGTATTTATTTTAATTTTTTTAAGGTTTGTCACCGTGCGCGTACCGTACGCGCACGGTGCACTTCGCGCACCGTGCGCGCGCTGTGGGCGCACAGTGCGCTTCGCGCACCGCACGCCCACGTTACGCAGTTCGCGGAATTTTTCCGTTTCTACCGTACGCGCACGCTACGCGCACTCCGCGATTTTTCGAAACAAAATTAGAAGAAATTTTGGCCCTTGGGGGTCTTTCTGGGACGTTAAATACTGATGTAAGCAGGAAGGGGTTCCGAACTTACAGGGGGGGCTGAGAGGAAAAAGAGGGGGAGGAGTACACCCTCCCAGGTTATATACTGTTCTACCAAAAGATACTCCCCACCACTAACTCAATGATGAGATTATGAGTTAAATTAGAACAGACCTAGAGTCTTCAGATGTTACGACCCCTAAATGAAGATTGGAATTGGACACCACTATTCAGTGGGGAAGGAGGCAACTCCTTTTGTTTTATATTCCCTCACACACCCTAGTGGTGTCATGCTTCATCATCGGGACACCTCGGCCCCTATAAGTCGAGGTGGGCTCAACCATGTCTCAGGGAGCTCTTATGAAGATGTTTTTTGGCCAGGGGGATAAAGATTAAAAGCCACAGCAGTTCCCAGTATCCCTTTTATTCTTGGAACTGTCAGTGGTGAAAATAAAATACAATGTTAGGGTCAAGATGGGATATTATGGTCCTAAGACACTAAAGCCAACATGTTTCAGTCCTGCTTGGCCCCATAAAGGGTGCTGGACTTTCTTCAGGGCGGAAAAAATGCCCCCTGGATTAGGTATAGGCAGAAGAATTCCCTGCACTAATCGGGATGAGGGCGACTAACACTCCTCATCTATTCTCATAGACTGATTGGTCTTGTATTTCACTCCCTCCCGTTTTTTGAGGGGTATCGACTCCAAGTGGAGGACTACCGTTATTGGGGTAGCCCTGTAGTCAAACAGCCATCAAGGGTCCTGCTCCTCGTAACAACCTATTCGGTGGTGGTTCCACTGCTTGGAGTGCCAATGTCCAGCTAACTATAACATGTGTGAAACCTATGGTTTTTTAAGTGAATTTGCAAGGTTTTTTAAATGCTAATTCCTAACTATAACGTGTGTGAAAATATGGTTTTTTCAGTGAATTTGTACGGTTTTTTAAATGCTAAGTTATGTATTTATTTTTATTTTTTTAAGGTTTTTCACCGTGTGCGTACCGTACGCGCACGGTGCACGCGCTGTGGGCGCGCAGTGCGCTTCGCGCACCGCACGCCCACGTTACGCAGTTTGCGGAATTTTTCCGTTTCTACCGTACGCGCACGCTACGCGCACTCCGCGATTTTTCGAAACAAAATTAGAAGAAATTTTGGCCCTTGGGGGTCTTTCTGGGACCCCCTGACAAAGGCTAGGGGGTCAGGAATTGTCCACCCTGCCCCCTTTTCACGTTCTCCACCTTTGTTTTTCACCCCCTCAGACTGCGAGAGACAAAATGGCGGCCGACACTTCCTGGTTTCGACCGATTCGAATGTTTACTAAGATCTAACAACCAATCAGAATCGCGCACGGCAGCGTGCGCGTACGGTAAAACTTACCGTACGCGCCCGGTGCGCGCTTATAGATATATATATGCTTTTAAATGCTATTTACTCAGGAAATACTGAACAGATTTACACCAGACCTGCAAAAGGCACATCCCTGACCTGAGGACTACCTCTCTGCCAAATTTCAAGTAATTCTGTTCAGCCGTTCGGGCTGTAGCTTGGACTAAAGGTCCTATGGAAAAATGCATGGGGAAAACGCGTTTTGGGACCCCCCTTTTTCTCAGCCCCCGCTTGACGAATCCCCCCGAGACTTTCAGGGAAGGAGCGGAGCGGAGCGGAGCGCCCCACCTATTTTGAAAATTTTGCGAGGATTCGTCAATCGGCGCCAAAGTTATTCCAAATAGAATGTTGCGGATTTCCTATGGAAACACGATCCTAACTAGAACTATCTACTGGCGACCGCCAGTAGATAATAGATAAAATATATATATATATATATATATATATATATATATATATATATTATATGATACATAACAGGAAACTGTGTAATACAGTACAATATTGAGATCAATAGATCCTGGTGACATTTTAAACCAGGAGGCTGAAGGCCAAGAGGTTTATAATTGTTGCCAGAACTCCAAGATGGCAACACAAAACATTATTACACATTATCCGTTATGCATTTTCTTTATTAGATTGTTCTTTTAGGTTAGATAGCATAGAGAAGCTGTTGTCTTCAGAGTTCAACTAACAGTGAGCATTGATTGGTTTTAAAATGTTTGGAATTAGATATCCTTAATACATTATTGGTAAAACAATGGGTTGTTGTGAAAGCTAGTAGATTTATGCAATAATATGGCACATCCATTACATATGTGTATGGATTTAGGACGCACCCAAGAGATATTTCTGCTCGAAACAGCCGATATATAGCATGACCTTTTGTACTTTAAAAAAATGAGCATGACATTTGTAGTTGAGGTGTGCCGTCAAGCCATACCTTCACCACAATGCTAGTCAACCTGCCCTTGTTTCCAGTTTTTTGTAGAGATATAGGCAAACAATACTTCACATATTATTGGACCATTCTCCCACATTTTATTTCATTTTTATGTTAAAAAAATCCTCAATTTTTCACTCCCATTATAAACATGAAATCTGTTTGACCCTTATAGGAAGAAACACTGTTGGCACAGACCAGTTTGAGAATCAGCATTTGAATACATATAAAAGAAGGTGTTTGACTGACATAGGAAGAACTCTGCTGGCCTCTATAAACTGACCTCATCAGTGGTGTAATTTACAACATCATCCGTGACATCATGCGTGAGAGGTTGAGCAGTGCATTGAGGGATTTATGTTGGCATGCCTTGTAAAAGCCTGACAATTTCAGTTTTTAGATTATGGATCATAGCTGCAATAGCTCTTCAGCTGAAGCTTTTAATGATGATTTTTATGTTATTGTTTGATCTGATTAAACTACCCTACTTTTCCTTGAAGTAAGGTTTTACAGTGAATATAAACACACAAACAGACACACATACACGCAGACATATATATCTCGGTCTCGATCCGGTCAGAAACATGCATCTCCTCTCTCTTATTTATATAGTAATTTATTTCCTAAGAGAACTATGAAATTTCGATCAGAAATTTCGTACATAGGAATGGAGCTGTACATAGTGTGACACATTGTTGTGGTATGGAACATAAACCAGAGTAGGAGATGGAAGCATAGTTGCTGATTTGTGAGATGATCAGCACAACAAAACAACAAATAAAAAGATAAAACTCAATAAAGGTGCATCAGAGAGATTATAATGTAAATTAAATTCTAACTACAATTGCAATATAAGGAATTCCTTTTATTCTTTTTTATGCTTATTTTTGGAATTCATGTGACTGAGGACACTCCCACTTACATCGTCGCCTCTCCCCCTAATTTATCGGGTATGACTGTTCTTATATCATCTTTCACTGGGTATTAGGATCTTTACGTGGTGGCACATATTCTGACCCTTATTTGGGATGGTCTGATTAAAATGTGTGAATACATTTCTCTCCCCTATTGGGCTTGACTATTGACACTACCTTTCACTGGGTGCTGGAATCCCGATGTGGCGATATACATGCTATTCTTAGTTTGTTAGAATCATGAAAATCAATTTCTTAATATGCATTTTTATCACTAGGGTCCGACTGTTTATAGATCTGTAATGATTTATTTTTTGGAGGATGATCATTGTTGTATTGATAAAAATTAGCAGAGGAAATGTGCCTTGGTGATTACCTTGGTAGGTGTTGTTTCTCATTCATGTAAAATATTTCCTAGAGGTGTGGAATTTAATGAAATATCTACTTGTCCGTGGGGCAGGTTGCTTCACAAATCTACTTGTCCTGTAACAAAATCCACTTGAACCTTTTGTGCCATGTAATGTGGTGACAAATTATGGCAGCAATCTCATTATATAAGAGCTCTGATATAGCCTCTCTGATTACGCCAGGGCTCATATCATAGTAGAGTTTGAATACTAGAAATTCTCATATGTTGCTACATTTCCACAGATTTTATAACTGGGGCTTAAGATAGTGGTAAGCAATATTCCTATGGTTGGAATGCCCTTTCGAGTCTGTGCTAACCTACTAACTTGCATGTTTTAAGGGTTTTCTCCAACTCTTCTCTAATCTTTTCCCATACTGCGAAACGTTGGAAATTGAAACAGGTTACACTGATTTTCCATTATGAATATTTTGGGGAAATACTAGCATACATCAACAGATTTTTCTAAATGATGCTACAAAGAAATGGTACCTAAATGTATACAGTAGTTAAGCTAAATGTTTTTTTCCTACTTGCATTTTTTGTGAACATTTTATCTTGAAAGCAAAGAAACATCAATCTTGCTTTTAATCTTCTGAAAATATTTGCATCTAATCAGAGAGCATTCTGGGAGCATTATACATAGCCTCATATTGCTAATCTTTGAAAACGTGTGTACACGTTTTTATACTGGAACCACTGTCAGTAGTGCAGTCCAAGCTTACAACATTTACTTAGAGCGCTCACCCTAATAATAAAGGCTTTGCATTAATGAACCATAAATACAAGTTTGAACAGTATTACCACATGGACACAAATATTACCTTAACTGCAGATAATGCCCTTACCTGATCTATAATATGGTGCTGTAAAGCGACAGGCAAAGTATTTGTGCTATAGGGGGTTGGGCCTAGGACATCCTAAGGACAAAATACACATGAAAACTTGTTGCCCTTGACTCCAAACAATATGTCCTGGGCGTCGGGCTCTAGGAATTCCACATCCCTAATTTCCCCTATTAGTGATTGACTCTCACACCACTGTAGCTCCTCTTTTTGACCCAGATCCGATATATGAGAATGCTCTGATGTTATTCCACCTGTGACACATTTATATGGTCTCTTGTTCATGTACTGATATGCAGTTATCTCATGCCATTACAAACCATAATAATTTTTATTTCATTGAATGTAAATATGAGTAGTGTCTTTGCATCATGAACAGTAGTTCTCATTGGGTCTTCTGGTTTGTTTAGTATGGTTATTCTTAGATTTAATTTTATTGTGATGTTTGAGTTTTAATGTGTTATTTTTGTTCAAATTGTCTTTTCCTTTTTCCCGTCACAATATAGTGTGTTTATTAATGTGTCATAATATAGATATTATATGTTCGCTTTATGTTTTGATATTATATGTTACAATTACACTTAGGTTTGTTCATATATGTTGCTTTTACAGCCCTGAAGATGTCCACTGCTATGGACGAAACGCGTTGGCTGTTTCTGTTGTAAATACTGGCAACATATATTTTTACACACAAATGAAAGAATTCCAAAAATAAGTATAAAACAGAATAAAAAAGAAGAATTTCATATATTGCAATTTTATTTAGAATTTCATTTACCTAATACTCTCTGTGGTGCACCGTTACTGTGTTTTATGTTTGAAGATGTCCTTTTTATAGGGCTGCACCTTGGCAGCAGGTGGTGATACTGTGTGCACACACTAAAATACAATTTCTCCCATCAGGTAGTAGTCAGGGACACGGAGTAGGTGCGGTGAGCTGGGGTCCCCGGTCATTTCAAGGCTTTGAATACAACAAATAGAAAGACTCAGTGGCACAGAATCAAGCTATAAGTGTTTGGTTATGTGATATATGATTTTAACTTCCATTCTCATGAAGCAAGTCTTTAGACTGGTTCTGAAGCTGTTAAGTGTGGAGCAGGCACAGATATTGAGGAGTAGGGCATTCGAGTGATCGGGGAAGAAGTAGAGGTTGGAACCTAGAAGCTGCACATGGTGGTTTTGGTGTTCTAGTAAGTTGTGGTGTGAGGATCACAGATCCCTGAAGGATCTGTAGAAGGTTAAGATGTCAGTGAGGCAGTTTGGGGGGATACCCTAAATGATTTTAAACAAAGTTATCAAACAATTGTAGGCATCTTATCTTGTGTTAAGAGCCAAAAGGCGGCGGTGGGTGGGTGTATTTAGGCAAGGTTAGTAAGGTCCTGGTTGCAAAATTTAAGCTCTTTCTCCAGGCTAGAAAAAATATTGAGGGTGGCCTGTCAGTAGGCTGTTTCAATAATCTAATTTTCTAAATACTAGGGGATTGACTGGTGTTTTCAGTATATTGCATAGGATAGGGCATATGTGTTGCATGTTCATAACTTGGTATCCTGCCGCTGTCAAGGTAGTGCTCTCAGATTCCTAGTTGAGAAGGCAAAGGTCAGGCAGTCAAGTGGTAAGTGGATGGACACTGGCGAGATGATTGGAGTAAGGAAAGAGGGACAGTAGAAGACTGTTTTTTAAAGAATTCTTCATAATGCACCAGTGAGTCATCTGTTCTCAAATTACCTGAGACAATTGAAACTTTATAACAGGAGGTGGGGAGTAAAGGCAGGGAAAGAGAAGAAGTTTGTGTATTTTCAGCATAGAGATGAAATAAGAATCCAATGGAAGACATAAGGTCAGCAAGTGTCATAAAAAAGATTTCCTGAGGACCTAGAACTGATCCTTGAGGGACACCAACTGAGAATGAGCGGTCAGTTAGATAAAAAGAAAACAATTGAAGAGACATGTTGATTCCAATGGTTTGGAGGTAGGAGAGTAACAAATGGGCAGTGAGTTTGTTGAAGGCCTTCAGTATATAATAGAATAAGGGGATGAGCGATACTAGAATGTAATTGAAGGCATGGCAAGGCACAGTATTGTGTTTTTTAGTAGAGGTAAAACTAACACAATTTGAAACAATCTGGGCAGATGTCAGTTAAAAGTGAGTGTTTAAAAAGTGAATTTCGGAAGCAAAATACTGTTGAGGAAATAGCTAAAGTTTTAATAGTTTGAGTGCTGGAAGGGTCAGATGATGTGTAAAACGGATTAGCTGATTTGAGAACAGTAATACGTTCTGTGGTGATTGAACGGTGTGAGAGTAGTGGCATGATCCTGCCCAACCTGGGACCATTTTCATTCTAGGCCCTGGGCTTCTGCAATGGTCTAAAACTGTACATAACTTGCTTTGTATTGGACTCATGAAGACAAACATTAATGATCTTCGAATACCTTTAATATTCACCATGCTATGTTATAACTCTTTGGTGTTTAGAAAAATAAAGCTTTAGGTTGGATTCATTGTGATTTACACTTGCTCAAATTATGAGTTGCTCTAATTATCTCATAAGTCACTAGCAAACTTGTAATGGGTCACATTTCTACAAATGTTTGTGCTGGAACATATTCGGAGAAGTTTTAAGTTTGTTAGTGAAAATTTGATGAGTGAATGTTTTAAATGCAACAAGCATCTCTAAGAGTTTAGTATCTCAAGATCTTCTGTGATGAAAATATTAGTCAACGTGATACAGTATGACTGGTGTATATTACAATGTTCCTATGTATAGAAAGGGGGGACACTAGGAGCTGATTATTAGGTCCAGTGACCCTTGCTCCCGAGAAGTAACTAGTACACAAAGGGAGTCACTGTTCCTTGTAGAGGATGTAAGAGGAAGAAACTTTTTTTATGTGCTACTCTATCTGGGGGGACAGTGTGTCCTCATCATAATGCCCTCACACACCCCGAAGGATGTCATGCTTCATCATTTGAGCTTTGCTCCTCGTCGGGCCATCGCTGCAATGCCCTACGGGTCCCCCGAAGGGTCTCTTTAGCGGAGATCTTTTGATGAGAAGCTGTTTGGGTGCGTGGGTGTAAGTGGCAGTGAAGCCTAAAGTGGTTTGTTAAAAAATGACTGGAGGGAGAGAAGGTACTATTTATTAGGGTGATCCCTCTGTCATTGTTAAAATAAAGTGTGTAGTGCTGCTCTAGGGGATAATATGTCCCTCTGTAGCTGGGTATATGTTCCTAATGGACATATATAACGGGCAACAGATTTCGCGCTGTATGTGGCCTCAGAAAGAGATCCAAAGCGCTTCTTCAGGACCAAAAGAAGGTCAATTTCAGTATCAGTGGCGGCCTGAACTAACCAGTGCCACCAAGTTTGTAGAAGGGAGCATCATTTCTGAAAAAGAGAAAAACTGTAGGACAAAAGTATAGTGTGGTTAATAACTTGTCATGATAGGTTGTACGGGTCATCCATTGGAGGGCCTTGTGTGCATTACCCTTAACGTAAGTATTATCGCTATAGGTTGGCATAAGTGCATGTATAACAGTGATGTAAATAATTAAAATGTTTTTTCTCAGCATAGTGACAGACATACATAAATAGGTAAAAGATCAATGATTAGATTGTGCCAGTGTAGTTCTATATCCATACGTTTACTCTGTTGTTCATACAGTACCCCTAGATAAAGTATCCAGGTTGATGTGACTCTATAAAAAGGGTCATTCATTAGGTAAGTATATGAACCATAGCTGTCTAGGTAGATAATACCGCAAAGTAGGCCCCACCATTGATGGCAAACCTCTAGACACTGTTGTCTTGTTTTTTTTTTACAAAATACATCATGTTTCTCACCCCTTAATATTAGAGTCAGGACCTCATGAGATCAGTGAGGGCACTCGGGAACTGTGAAATGAGAGAAGGCAAAGAAAATAGTGTTAAAAGGTTTCGTTGTATCCCGCTGTTGTAGTCAATAAAGTTTGTTGTTGAGAAACAAAACCACATTTTTTTGAAGACTAAGAAAACTTAATAGGTGTTATACAGAGTCCAGGGACGATCCCCGTATGCTGAAGGGATTTGCCCTGTACAGTTAGGGGTAGTTGACCGTGCACGGAGTTGTCACATTTTGTTATAATTTACTGGTTTTGGAGACCTAGGGAGAACAGCTCAGTGCTCTGCGTAGACATATGCAGCTTCGTAGTGCCCCACTTAGCAGGTCAAAAAGGTTCTAAGTGGGTCAGTGAACTATGCATAAAACCAGACCTTTCTCGCATTTTGGCAGGTTTGACACAAAAAAACACAGTACATATATTAATGAGGCTTCGTTTTTAAGAAACAAATTGTTTAAAGGCTAGGTGCTAATAAAGCCAGAGAGATGTTGCCTCGCATACTGAAAGGGTTTTCCCTTTCTAGTTTACTCACTGTTCTCCCGTAGTAGCAGAGCCAATCCACCTGCGTGCCTCTCCCTGTCTCCGCTGGTAATGGGAAGGTTGGTCCCTATCCCTTATAGAGCGGAGGTGTGTTGTCAATCAGTGAGTTAATTACATGTAATGAGAGACTGTGTGACGTGATGCGTGGGCGCCATCTTGTAATGAGGTGTTTGAGTAGACATAGTTCTTGATACTTATTGTTATCAAGCTATTGTTACCAACGAGTGTCCTGTAATTAATTCTTTATTTTTCTAAGTGTGATGGTTGGTGGTGCAGGTAGTAAAAACTTACTAGTGGATCTAAGCAGATAGGTTTATAGGGCACGGGTGCCATCTTTGAGTGGTGTAGTTGGTAGGTTGATTGTTTTACCATGGAAGCCATCTTTGAGTGATATCATGATGTTATTTGTCACTATATGTGAATAGTCAAACCCCATTTCTAATATTCAACATACATGGTTTTATCCTCAAAGGGAGTGTCTGAGGTAGCCTGTATTCTGTAATAACAACATATGTGTGTTTTGTGTGTCTCCATAGTTTACACATCATTTTGGTAACTTTGTTTGCAGAATTGGGATGAGAAGAGGTTGATGGTGAGGTGGTCATTAGGCTACACTACCTCAATCCACGGTATTTCGTCGTTTAGGCATGGGTATTTGTCCGTAGGCGGTAGACCCATCTTTGTTCTTTTTGAAATAGTGTCCTATTAGACCATGAAGGATTGGCCTCTATGACAGTCCAGGTCATTTGATCTGGTGTATGTCCTGTTTCGATGTATTGTCTGCTCAATTTAGTGGTGTTTTTCATGCACCGTATATTACTTCTGTGTTCCTTCACTCTCATCCTCACGGCTCTGGTTGTCATTCCTATATAGAGGAGGTTGCAAGGACATTTGACCATGTACACACAGTTTTTAGTATTACAGTTTGTATGTTTCTTCTGTGTCCACTCCTGGTTGTTTAGTTGTAGAGTTGTGTATGTGTTGTTAAAGGGCAAATATTGCAGGTTCCGCATGGGTAATGCCGTTTGACTTTTGGGAGGTCCCACAGTGTCCTTTGATTTTCCAGTTGTTTATCTTGTGGCCTTGTGTACGGCCATGTCTTTAATATTCTGTGTACATCTGAAGGCGAATCTTGAGCTCTACAGTTGCATCCCTCCTGCGTGCAGGATGTTCCAGTGTTTTAGTAGGACTTTCTTTACTTGATTTGATTGTGGTGTGTAGGTTGTCACACATGTAATTGTCTCATCCTTTGGTTTTTCAAGAGTTTCTAGTAATGTTTCCTGGTGATTGTTGCGTGTGCGTTTCTGCTCATTCTTTATGATTCTCCGTGGGTAGTTCCTCTGTTCCAGGTTGTTGCCTAGTTCTGCAGCTTGTGTTTTGTAATCCCTGGTATTGCTGCAGTTTCTTCTGAGCCTCAGAAATTGTCCAAATGGAAGATTCTGTCTTAAAACTATTGTGTGATGGCTGTCGTAGGTTAGTAAACTGTTTCTGTCTGTAGGTTTTGTGTATGTTTTGGTGAAAAGTTTTCCATCTTGTAGGATGATTAATAGGTCCAGAAAAGGGATCTCTTCACTTGAGGCAGTCAGTGTAAATTTTAGGAAAGGATCCTGTTTGTTAATCCAGGTGTGGAATTTCGTGCAGCGTTCTTTTGTGCCTGTCCATAACATGAGTATGTCGTCTATATAACGTTTCCACTCTTTTTTTCTGGTTTGAAGGGGTTGGAAGCTGATAGGATGTGTTCTGCCTCAAAATGGGCCATGTATACGCCTGCTAAGCTCGGCGCGAAAGTGCTGCCCATACAAGTTCCCTGGATTTGTTGGTAGTGCTGATCTCGGAACTTGAAGAAGTTATTCTTTAGGGCTAGTTCTGCGCACTCGAGGATAACATTTACTGGTTGTGGTCTAGCCAAGTCGTGGTTCCGTAGACTTTTTTCAACTACTCTCAGTGTAGCTTCTTGTGGGATGTTGGTATATAACGCTTCCACGTCGAGGGTCACTAGCAGGGTGATTTCCTCCAGTCCCCTTATATGTTCAATTAGGTTGGTGGTTTCTTTTGTGTCTTTGAGGTAAGACGGTGTTGCTTGTACTAATGGTCGTAGGAAGTGGTCACAGTATTGGCTGAGTGGTTCAAGGATAGAGTTAATCCCAGACACTATTGGTCTTCCAGGTGGGGGCATGATGTTTGTGTGGATTTTTGGCAAGCTGTAGACGTATGGGGTAGTAGGTTTGGAGTTCACTAGGAATTCTGCTTCATTCTTGCTAATCCATCCATTTGTTTGTGCTTCAGTTACTGAGATGGTGATTCTTCTCGTGAGGGAATCTGAGGGATCTGTGTCTATTTTTTGATAGTATATGTTGTCTCCCAGTTGTCTGTGGCATTCATTGTTGTAGTCGTAAGTGTTGAGAATAACGATTGCTCCACATTTGTCTACAGGTTTTATTGTAATCGTCTGATCACTGTTGAGGTCTTGAAGGGCTTTCCTCTCTCTAGTAGGTAGGTTGTTATATACTTTTTTCGGTTGTAAGCCGTTTATGTCTCGTAGTACCGCCATTTCATAGTTCTGTATCTCAGTGCTAGGCATTGCTGCGGTAGGCGTGAATTTTGATGGGTTACATAGGCCTGTGTCTGCCGTGTTTGTGTCCGTCTTGTTTGTGTCCAGCGTCTGGAAAAAGGATCTCAGACTTAATTTCCAGAAGAAGGATTGTAATTCACCAGTGAGTCTAAGCGGGTCCTCTCTGCGGTATTATCTACCTAGACAGCTATGGTTCATATACTTACCTTATGAATGAGCCTTTTTATAGTCACATCAACCTGGATACTTTATCTAGGGGTACTGTATGAACGACAGAGTAAACGTATGGATATAGAACTACATTGGCACAATCTAATCATTGCTCTTATACCTATTTATGTATTTCTGTCACTATGCTGAGAAAAAACATTTTAATTATTTACATCCCTGTTATTATATAAGCACTTATGCCAACCTATAGTGATAATACTCACGCTAAAGTTAATGCACACCAGGCCCTCCAATGGATGACCCAGACATCCTATCATGACAAGATATTAACCACACTATACTTTTGTCCTACACTTTTTCTCTTTTCAGAAACGCTACTCCCTTCTACAAACTTGGTGGCATTGGTTAGTTCAGGCCGCCACTGATACTGAAATTGACCTTCTTTTGGTCCTGAAGAAGTGCTTTGGATCTCCTTCTGAGGCCACATACAGTGTGAAACATGTTGACCGTTATATATGTCCATTAGGGACATATACCCAGCTACAGAAGGACATAATATCCCCTAGAGTAGCACTAGACACTTTATTTTAACAATGATAGAGGGATCACCAAAATAAATAGTACCCATTCTTCCTCCAGTCATTTTTTAACACACCACTTTAGACTTCACTGCCACATACACCCACGCACCCAAACGGCTTCTCATCAAAAGATCTCCGCTAAAGAGACCCTTCGGGGGACCCGTAGGGCATTGCAGCGCCGGCCCAACGAGGAGCAACGCCCAAATGATGAAGCATGACATCATTCGGGGTGTGTAAGGGGATTATGATGAGGACACACTGTCCCCCACAGATAGAGTAGCACACGAAAAAAGTTTCTTCCTCTTTCATCCTCTACAAGGAACAGTGACTCCCTTTTGTGTACTAGCATATTAGAATGTTCCTGGCTTAACTCTATTGACTGTTTTTGTTTTATTGTTCTAGTTATCTCCTATTAACGTACATATATTTGCAGACCATGTCAAAGTAAAATTTAGTAAGTTAGTGCACTTAACCACTGAGGGCCCGCATCCCATAGGGGGTCTGGTGATGGGTTCCAAGTTCAAAACTTATTTGGTCTTCTCACATAAATCATACCACTTAAGTCAATCAGCAGTCAACTCCTCCTAGACAGCAGATGTCCCCCTGGAGGGAATGCTCTAGAATGTTCAGGGCCTCCATGAGTTGAAGCCCCCAGTTGCTCCAACTCATGGTGATCGATATACCCTTGTTTTAAGAAACTCACCTATCATCAAAAGATGTATCAAGGCTACGCTTTTATTGGTTCCTCCCTCTGGTTCATGCCTCACACACGAGTAAGTCTAGAGGGGTAGCCATTTTGTTTAGAAAGGGCCTAGACTTCCAAATAGAAGCCAGCTATTAAGACACGGGAGGCATCAGAGGAAAAGTGGGTCAGACACTGGTAGCCCTGATCTCCCACCCCCCATGCCCCTAGTGAAGATAGAAAGAGATTCTTTGCTAACCTCTTTCCCCGACTAGCATAATTTGCAGCAAACAACCTAATCATGGGGGCAATTTCAATACAATTCTGCATTCAGTAGTTGACCAATCCCAAGTTCAACAAAATTCCATCCTTCCTCCCCAATTTCTAGTTAAGGGAATTGTGGATTTAAATCTAGCCGTTATCTGGTGCCTACACCAGAACAATTATGGGGACTATACGCACTGATTTCATGTCCATAAATCTCATTCCAGGATTTACTATTTTGTGAGCTGTAGAAGCTTGCACTCTAACATAGCAGATTCTTCCATTGTTGTCAAGGCCCTATCAGACCGCACACCTTTATGTCTCCATGTAAAAGCTTTTACCCCTGCCCCCCACCCGTGTCACTCCACCCCAAGAGGCCTCTGCCTTAACCGTAGTTAATCAACAAAATAACCCTTTGTGACCCAACACTCTTAGAGTGCATTAAGAAAGTGATTAAATGTTACTTCCAAGAAAATGACAATGGCAAGACCAATCATTCCACACCTTGAGAAGCAGCAAAGGCCGTGGCTCATGGCAAACTGATGTGACACACAGCTTTATTTGAATTCCTGGCCCAGCAGAAGAAAATAGATCTTGAGCAACAACCCTCCGAGGCTGGGGGATGGCTTAGACGCTGATGCGGACGGTCGTGTGAGCTGAGAGCTCCGCGCCGACCCCGGCATTTCTCCTGTTTAGGGAACCTATATTGACCGGGCTGTGCTGCTCCGGGGGTGCCCGTTTTCTGTTGAAGTACTGGCGCTGCTGGGAACCGGAGACAAAAAAAAGGAATGAGAGCTCGGCTGGAGCGGCAACAAAATGGCGCCGGGTGCGGACACAGAGGCCTGAGCTGCAGCGGCTCGCGAGGGTGAACCGGCAGGACTCCGGAGCGGAGAATCGTGCAGCTGAGCACCAAGAGTGCGGCTCCTGGAGCGGACTCAAGTCGTGGGCGGGAGCGGCGTCCCTGGGGCGGTGGAGACTGAAGGAGTGGACTGCCTCCCCCCCCCCACAGGCGGCGTGTGGAGGTATCGAGGCAGCATCTGCTGCGACGGAGGAGTAGAGCAGCGCTCGCAGACGCGCATCACGGAGGGGGTCCTGGTGCCTCTGGTAGGAACATCGACTGCATGGAATTAAGGATTGAGGGGACGGCAAGTTGTTCGTCGGGAAGATCGAGCCGCCATTTTGTGAGAAGCACGGTGCGGCGCGGTCGGGGTCAGTGCGGATCTGGGCACCCTTGCCAGCTAGTAATTAAGGTGAAGACGGTGGTTAAGGGGCCCTGGTGTGCAGGAATTGCGGAGGACTGACTCTGATGTGGGTGGAATTGTAGGAGACCCCTGGGACACTAATACAGAAGGCAGTGGGGCTACATGGAAACACCGCCATTGCTGAACGAAGGTGGGGGCAGCGGAGCAATGAGGGCAGGAGTCGCGGGGCAGTGAAGGGAAAAGCTGACCCTAGTAACTGAGGTCAACACCTGCGACAGAAGCGCGTAGATGGACCCTGCCCCTCACCCGGTTGGGACGGTGGTACTGGCCTGATCCTGTTGGTGCCAGTGAGAAGATCACTAGGAGTGGTAATCAGAGCGGAAAGCAGAGACCGCAACCCGTAGGTGGATAGGGTTGGTGAATGGGGGCTGGGAGCCCGGTAACAGCTGTACAGCCGGACAGCGCAGTGCATACAGATGAGGCCCTAACCAGGTGCATTTAAGTCGTGGTGGAGCTCATGGCGACCATTATCTCAGGCACTAACATATAGAAATTGTGGGTGCTACCCAGATTGGACGCCAGAACTGCTCTTGGGCTGTGGATAGCTACACGTGGATATCTTCCAGGCGCCCTGGTGTTCACGATTTGCCCCTGATGACACGAGGATGCACATTGATGGTATGCCCCTGAAGACAAGACAAGGTGACTGAACTCTGTGGGGCCGGAACTGAGTGCAGAGACCGGGCCCTGGCAACGGGGTGTGATGGGACGACAGCAAGTAGAATTGCGATTATTGGCCACGCGCCCTGGATTTGGGGTGGGGCTGCCTGAGACTATTGCTCTGGGGCCCAGCCCATGGTGGAGCGCACTCGGGAGAGTAATTGCCTAGGGGACCAAGTGGCTAGTTGAGCATCTCACTGTGTGGAACCACGAACAGAGAGGTGCCGCCAGAGGAGTGTCCTATGAGTCCTGGGGGCTGAGTAGCGGCTAGCCCCCCACTGCGGAGGATGGTGAGGATGCCTCGAGGCGAGGAGCATCGCGAGGAATCTCCGATGAAGGTAGAGAACGGGTGAAGATATGGTAAGTCACCGGTGGAGTCTCTGGATCTGTGCGACGGACGATCATGGGAAAGCCGCGGGGCAAGCAGTGCGGTGCGCCCCCGGATCAGGAAGAAGAGGTAGTGGATCATCGAAAAACAGAGGCATCGGAATTGCACCCTGAGGGGATGATGTAGCAGCAAGTGGAGGTGATACTTAAGGCCATCACGGTCACTAGAGATGCCCTCCAGAAGGATATAGCACAGGTGTCTGTGGGGCTCGGCCTTCTCTGGGCTGATCACACAAAACTGGCAGACCGGGTGAAACAAACCGAAGCCACGCTGGAAGGTCTGGAACCTGCGCATAAAGCCCTTGAGATGCAGATGGGGGACGTGTACCGACGCTTGCAAGCTTTGGAGAAGAGGGCGGAGGATGCCGAATGAAGGAACAGAAGGAATAATGTACGGGTGGTGGGACTGCCTGAAGGAGTGGAAGGAGACAGCATGGTGGACTATTTGGAGGCCTGGTTAAAGACGGAAGTTGCTCCAGAG
Source organism: Triturus cristatus (assembly GCF_964204655.1). Classification (NCBI taxonomy): domain Eukaryota; kingdom Metazoa; phylum Chordata; class Amphibia; order Caudata; family Salamandridae; genus Triturus; species Triturus cristatus. The sequence continues at coordinate 329,299,999 of NC_140580.1, forward strand.
GGATTGTCCTGTTTCTTTACCCTGGAGAGGGCGCATAGGGTGCCGGCGCGCCCGTTGGACCCTGGGAGGCCGCCCAGGCCTATGGTGGCGCGCTTGCTACACTACAAAGATAGAGACCTGCTTCTGAATAGGGCGTGCACCGTGGGCCCCTTCAGGGTGGAAAATAGTAACGTGAAGCTGTTTCCAGACTATACTTTCGAAGTGCAGCGACAGCGGGCCTCCTTCCTGGAGGTAAAGAAGGCGCTCCGTGCAGAAGGCTTACAATACTCCCTGATGTTTCCGGCGCGATTGAGGGTGGCCATGGACAGCAAAACCTTCTTTTTTAACACCCCTTAGGAAGCATGGGACTGTCTGGAGTCCTAAGGGCTGGACAGGGAGAGGCTGGCCGCGGCTCGGAGGCTGCTGGAGGGGGCCCGCGCCCTCCCCGACAGCGGTGAGCCGGAAGACGGAGGCTCAGATCCCAGAGGCCGACGACCTCTCAGACGAAGACGGAACGATTAGCGGCGCTGCAGGCAGTGATGAAGATATCTCAAGAGCAAAGATCGGAACGGAGGGGAGCGACGGACTCCAAGAAGGGATTGGCTGGGACGGCGTCTGAAGAATCGGACTCGGCAAGTGTTACTATGCTACATGTTACTCCAGGGACTGCTGATGAGATTGCGGATGCATACAGTAAGACTTTCTCCAGAACTGGAGGGGGTTTTTGTTTATTGACATTCTCCCTCTCCCCTCCCTTTTTCTGTTTTTTATGGTGTGATGCGATGGGATGGTGGGGGTGGGGTGGTCGGGGGGGTGGGGAGCGAAGACTTGGAGAGGGGCTCCCTTAACTTGGGGAGCTGCAGCGGAGCTGTAGCATAGGTGGGGATGGGGTAAGGCGTGAGATGGTTGAGTTAGTTGGAATTGGAACCGCCTGGCTCTTGGCCACCTCCCCTCTATTGTGAGTAGTGATCCCTGGTGGCTACCGGGGAAACGATTTAGTTGAGAGTTTGGATGGGTGCTGCTTTGTTGGGACCCGTTCTGGGGTGGGGTTGTTGGGGAATGTTGGATAGTTTGTTTGGGGTTGTAGGGGCTGCCGGTCTGTCCGTGGGGAAAGTACAGAGGTTCCAAGGGGTAAAAGATCAACATGGGGACAATACTTGATTTTAAATGCCTAACGTGGAACATGAGGGGGATGCATACGATGAGAAAGCGCCACAGAGTACATGCTTACTTGGTACGGAGAGGGGTGCAGGTGGCCTTTCTGCAAGAAACCCACATTAATCGAGCAGAAGGTAGTGCATTGCAATGAAGATGGCGGGGGCAAATCTATTGCACAACGTATTCTGCCTTTGCAAGGGGGCCGCTCATATGGGTTAGGGCGGGAGTACCCTTCCAGATGACTCGCCAATTTGCTGACCCAGAAGGGAGGTTTGTGGTGGGGGGGGGGCAGCTGAATGGCCTGGACGTGACGTTATGTAGAATATACGCCCCTAATGTTGAGCAGACAGCGTTTTTTGATCGTCTGTCGGGAAAGCTGGCGCCTTACCTGACCGGCTCTGTGATATTGGGAGGGGACTTCAACTCAATAGCTGATGTCACTATGGATAGGTCACACCCACCATTACCGGAGGCCCCGGTTCACAGGATCACTAAAGCCAGGAGAGACTGGCAGGACAATTGGGGGTTGTAGACACATGGCGAATGCAACACCTAGAAGATCAAGACTATTCTTTCTTCTAAGCCTTACATGAATTGCATGTGCACTTGGATGCAATATTGTGCACTCCAGACATGCACGCAAAAGTCCTTAACAGTGAGTACTTGGCGAGAACAATTTCGGATCATAATCCGCTATTGCTAACGATTAGTTGGGTTCGGGAGAGACCTGCAGTACCGATGTGGCGCCTACGCCTGGATACGCTGGAAGATGCAGTCTTCCGTAAGTACATAGAAACAGACATTGAACAATACTTTGCTGAAAATGGGGGGACGGCGTCTAGCATAGCTACGGAGTGGGACGCCTTCAAGGTGGTGACGAGAGGGCTGTGCATTGCCAAAATGGCGGGAGTGCGGAGGACATTGCTGCGTGAGGTAGAAGCAGCAGAAATCCGGCTGCGCGGGGTAGAGAGAGAGAGAGAGAGACCGGAGCACCCGAGGTGCAGGAAGAACTGACAGGGGCCAGGGAGGGGGTGGCGACCCAGATAGAGAGATTACAATGTTATGATTACAGGGCTTATCTGGCACAGGCACATGCAGAGGTTACAAGATGGCCATATTAAAGAATTTTCTGTAAATGTTGATGTAATTAGCTGACCGTCAGTGATATTCCTGGGCAGGGTCAGTGAACTCATTCAGGAAAGAGAGCTGGGTGGATGAGCTGTTTGGGCAGGTCGAGGCAATGGGAAGCCCAAGAGAACAATTACCCACATAGGAGGGATTCTGTGGTCATCTGTGTCCTACTGATTTGGTGATGTATAGCCAGTTGTAGTTAGAGATACCTGGGACGCGTAATGCAGAGCTCTCCATTGGTTCCCAAAGGGGGATTCCTGAGAGCAAGACATACCAGGCTGGGCTCTTCAACCAGAAGAACGAGAGCAGTAATTCTCCCTCAACCCTACAGGAGCTGCAGTTCTGCCTGAGGCATAAGTATAACTTAGGTGAAAGAGTGTGCTGCCAAATAGTCTCATGCATTTTCAGTCTGTCATTGTGGTGACTGCAGTTGCTATTCAGCTTGCTTTTGCACTCCATAAATGTGATCATTGTGATTAGGCTGATATGGAAGCCAGGTAGGCCATCTTGTAGCGAACACTGTCTAGCTACGAAAAGCATTCCAAGTTCTGAATCAATCGTTAATCAGACGGAAAAAGGACCTTCTGCTCCAACTGCTATTACAGGCTGTGCAGAAAAAGACACACAGCAGGTGATTTTCCCTATTAAACATTTCACCAGGAAAAACCCAGCAAAATGTTAACTGGGAAAACTGATTAGAGAAACCAAACCTGTGAATTGGTCTCAAACACTTTGAATCTAAATGTTTTACCTCTTTCCAAGCAGAAAAATTGTGACATATTACACCCTGCAATATTAATATTTGCTGGGTGTAGTATTACAACAAAATAAGGGCAACTCAGGGTGAGGTCATAAACGTTTTTGACTTGGTCTGCTTCCACCTGAAATCACCACGCAACACTGGAAGATAATATGGGAGAGTAACTGGGCAGGTGGAAAGGAATGACTGAGGTATCATACGCGCAACCTCTGAAGCATAAAGTGAATTGCAGAATCACAAAAACTATTTCTCTTAAAGCATCGAGTGGTACAAGTCACCTGGTACCCATCAGGCATAGTAATAAGAGCACATACTTAATGCTTAAGTTGCAAGTTAGAGTGTTAAGAAACCAGAAGTGATAGATTACATAGTATCTCCAAGCAAGATGGAAAGAGATAAACATTTCTTCTCCCTCATTTAAATAAGGAAAAGGAGAGAGATTACCTAACCCCCAGAGAAAAATAGGTGTGAAAAAAGAATAATGCAACTAGCCAGTCCACAGTTATAGAAAGGATCCGAGAGAGAGGGAGAAGGAGAAGAAGGTCTTTTTATGGTGTTATCAAACTGATATCCGATCTCTTGGAGCTTCCACCTAAGAGTCAAAAACTCGAGATCCTGACTAAAAACATGCCATAGTACCCTGGAATACTCAGAAGAGTGGGGAAGTAATTGTGGCCAATTGGAGAAAACAACAGTACACACACCTTCCCCTTGAGCTCTTGAACACAAGAGAGATTGCTTGGTTGAGGGATCCACATGGTCTTTATTACTTATGCTTTCCTGTTCATTGAAGCCAGCAGAAGGAACCTTTTGAGGAGATGAAGGAAGGTTTTATGAAAGAAGGAGCAAAAGTGCGAGTCCTCTACCCAATTAAATCAGAAGTGTCTCTCAACAATAGCCCATAAATACTTAAAGTTCTACAGGGACTGGAGAGTTTCTCGAAATCCCTAAAACCACCAGAGGTGGCAGAAATGTAATGAAAACAAACCAGCAACTGAATGGCAAATTGATAATTTTCCCTCATGGTCGTCTGTCGAATCCCCTCCAATCTAGCTCCACCACCCCACGCTCTTACCTGCACGGGCCACAGCTGGAATGGAATGATGTTAGCTAAGTAGGTTTGAATGAAATTCATGAGAAGGAGAAGGTGTCCCCCCCCCCCCCCCTGTCCATTAATAATTAATGGTGCCAGACCTTGTGGATATGAAGGGAGTTTTCTGTTTTCCCACAACACGCTCCCACTAACCACCCAGTTTAGGTTAAAGCCATTTACTTTGCTCAAGAGGTCATGGCAAACAAACCCCTCGCTTTTAATTTTATTGATTGCCCTCAGCCTAGCTGCCCATAAAAATCTAGCATCCTCCAACAAAAAGGCCTAAAAGGAAGCTTTTCTTATGTCTCCCTCTACAGTGTGGGTTAATTACTTTCTTGGCCACAGGCCAAAGAAGAATGCATACACCACGAACTGTTACAGATGACACGCGGTCACGATCAGAGTGTTATTTTATGTTCTAGTCCTGCATATGCAAATGCACTAAGACGCCAAGAAGAAAGTAAACCCAGTAAACCTGATGTGGAACAGACAGCTTGGTGCTCCTAAGATAGCGGAACCCCCACATTCTCACTACACCCCATGTGCCTTCAAGTACCAGTCTGGCTTTCCACATTCTTGTATGTTTTACTTACAACACTGATCACTGAATGAGAAAAGCCATACAAGCACTGCAAGAGATCACCAAAATGAACAGTGGGCGACTGAGCTAAGGCCACCATAGGATGGGTTGACAGACCGGGCACTGCGAATAACAAGTGGGTTTAATGCCGCTAGGGCCAACTTACTTATCTCTTCGCATAGTGAGGGGGGCTTCTTATGTTAAACATATCTTTGACCATGTTCCGCCATCGCTTTCTGACCTTTCATCTCGTATTGCCTCAAAAGGTTTTAGCCTTTTGCTTTTTGTTTACACATAAATAGTGTATTAGTTCTGTTTACTGGTGATAAGAGATTTTTTTTGTTTTCAGTTGTCAAACTTCAAAGACGTTTTCAAATGGTAAATATGCGGCACATCTCACCATAGCAGCTTTAACGGAACCCCCCCAGCCCCCCACCACCACAATGCAAAATGAATGTGAAAAGCTTCTAGTTTTTATTTGCATGCTGCCACTGGCCTATGCATAGGAAGGAAAAAACAACGGAAGGAAATACAAAGCAATGTTTGCTAAATAGAATTCATTGTGTACAGCACACCAGATAAGTACAGTACACGGGCATTTTTACTCACCATCATCGGGCACGTAATCCCATAAGAAAAATACAGTAACTTAAAATTAACCCCTTGGTGTAAAAAGTAGAAACATATTTTTTTATATTTTATTAGTTTAAAAATGCTCTCATCATGAATAAGAATTACTTTTGCACACTGTAAGAGATTATTTTACCCCAGCTTCAAAGGTAAGGAGAATAAAATGCTAAGCCTTTTAGTGCTTGTCTGGAGCCTGGATGGTAGCAATGAAGAACCCGATTAGAGATAGTGCTAGAGCAATAACAGTGAGGGTTGGTCAAGAAAAGACCTACGAATGAGCTGGAGTCAATGGCCCTGCAGTTTTCATGGTCGTTAGAATTTACCATACATGTTTGCGCAGTCCAAACCCACCCATGCCTCAACGGTGGAGTCTGTTACTTTTGCCATTTCTAAGACCTCAGTTTTCATGTGGCTTTCAAGTTACTGGCTACCATGTGTCCTACTTCTGCAAACTAATCCCTGAGTAAATTGAGTCCTATGTTTTTGTATTTTCGGATAGCCGCTTGTTTCCTCAGCGTTTTCAGTTTCCTTTGACTCATTTCCTTATACTACCAATTAAAGTAACAAAGATGATGCAGTGTTTCTTTTGGGCTGCGGATTGATCAATTCTATAGTTAATTGCAGATAAAGAAAAGAACGATTCTTACAGGCAAGACTGCAGGAAGAAAGGTTGAAAGAATGTATGCTTTCATAGTAAATATGTAAATTCTTCCGCCAGTTGTCCATTTGTTTTTTTATAGCTTCTTCAGATTGGCAACTTGATAAATCTCTTTTATGGGAAAGAGAAAAAACGAAATGCCGACCTATAAAGGCGATTTGTTTTTGCATGCCTGAGATAGCGCATGTGCTGTTGCCTCAGACGTTGTGTGTGCTGTGGCTTGCAAGACCTTTTGTTTACTTACAAGGCGCTAAGAGCCTGCCCATTGCCTACCATTGGTTGGTTTCATTGTCACTCATTTCCTTGCTTCTCTTCGATCTGCGTGGGCCAGCTTCTCTTCCTCTGTGTGTGTTTGTCTTCCCCCATAGCATTGTGCTAGTTCTGCTTCTTTTCAGAGCCCAGTTTCCTTCCACTGCTCACTTGCTTTCTAATGTACTTTTTAAAAATGTAGTTGCAGCCCTCAATAATAGCGTATATGTTTGCAGGTGCAGCCCATCTCTACCTTTTGTCCTGCTTGGCGTTGTTGTTAGGCCCCTTCTACCCTCCATAACATTTATGGTCACTGTGGGCTGCAGAGGCACCCATGATTGTAAGGCTGCCCGGGGGGGGGGGGGGGGGGGGGGGTTGCGTAGCGGCCCGCCCCTTAGTGGGCGGCCGCCTTAGTGCCACAGGAAGGCACAGGGGTGGGAGGTCGAGTCCCTGGGCTAGTCCAGGGGAGACCCCAGCAGATAGCTGCTTCCGGCGAGGGCGGGGAGGAGACAGGGGTACATATACTGTCTCCGCCCCCTCCTCGGGGCGTTGTCATGGTGACTCTAGGCTTATCAGACGGGCAGGCGGTATAGGGGCTGGCCTGCCCTGGGATCGCCCGTAAGATAACCCACCATGTTTGCATATTGGTTATGCTAATAAACCTGCAGCAATATTTCTCCACTTACATTTCAGTGTTGTGTGTTTTATTTATGTACTTATGTGTATTGTGACAACTGTTGCCGATATTGGCACTAAGCCCTAAAGCACCCCACTAGCTCAGCAACTACAATCCCATAGCTACGATTTCACAACCCACAAGACATTCGTGTGCCCCTAACTGTAGTTGACAAGTGGGGAGTTTAACATGTCGATTCCTGAGACAGAACTGTCTTTTTAATAAGCAACACTTTTATTTCCACGAATGTGGAGTTGATGAGTGAAATGGTACAAGTGAGACTGCAGGTCTCACAATGCAATTTGCTGCTGAAGCATATTGCAAGCAGGCTCATGCATGCTGGAGTTTGGGCTGGAGAGGCAAATGTGATATGAGGGATGAGATAAACGTTTCCAGGCGTCACTGAGGTGAATAAAGAGCAAGACCTTGTTTCTGGGCACATTGTGTTCAGAAGGAGGAGCAGTTCTATCTCAGTATAACTAGTCTTCTTATTGTTTATTCTTCTATACAGCACATCTGTCTTTAATAGGCCTACATGGCGCTTCATATCTTATCCTCCAAATTTTACAAGAGAATTATGTAATCTGTGAATTATCCTCTATTTAGGAGTGATTTTTTAAAAACATATTTATTTTTGTCAGTTTAAAATGTTTGAAAAAATATTGCTGGGATTACAGTTGTTTGGGGAAACATCTAAACATACGCTCACACACCCACTCAGATACAGGCAGGTATTTCAAACACAAACACCACCTTCTGTCGTGTAGTTCCTATAGATCCTATACAGGATCTGAGCATTCGGATAACATAAACTGTGGGTTTGGTGGCGGACTGGTTCTGAGCACCCCCACCGGATATGTTAGCCTGTTTGCATTAGCTAGCTCCCAGTGCCACTAGAATCTCCTCTTGTCGGGGAGAGAATCGTTTCTGGCAACCTCAGAACATGACAATCCTGATCCCCCAGGATCGTGAAAACAATATACTACTTTTCTCTCAGTCACTCTTGCTCACTTAGTTTGTCTCAGAGATACACAGAATAAACATTCTGGGCGTTTCAATAAGGATTTATTGAACAGTTGTTATTGTAATGTAAAATAGATGTGCTGTAACAACCATTAGACAGTAGCAGAGATATATGATTAGCCGTACTACGAAAGTAAAGGGATGGTACAGTTCTGCCATTTTGCAGTAATCATGAATATATACAAGGACATAAAACACATGATAAGGAAGTGCATACTCCTACGATGTCTCCCTAACTAGATGTACCTAAATGTACCTAGCATTGGTGTAGGTGTTATGCGTTATGCCAAGAATCCCTCTAAGGTCTAGTCAACCCCATTACTTGAGTAAGGAGAGAATATGGGACCCTGTCCTGGTCTCGAGTTGGACACCCCGCGAGGGATGTTAGACCACTGCTAGCTGGAGCGTCTGTATGCAGGAATCTCAGCGTCTCTGGTCAGTGTGTCAGCCGGGAATTCACGGTCTCCTCTGTCTGTCTAAGCAAGACATGATGTCTATATACCCACAGGTCTCCCCAGGGGTCCTACCTTGCGGTGTTACTGTGTCGGCCTAAAAGGATGATATCGGGCTTTAACTTTATACATAGATATTATGCAGGAGATGTGCGTCCTGCTGTCAGTCTTGCTGCACTTCCAAGAAGCCTCATGCATAATGTATGAGTTTCGACCTAGGGATAAACCCGCGTTCTGAATGCAGTGTCGTATCTAGGTAAAAGGTCAGTCCCTATGAACTGTTATGTATCTAATGTAGGGAAGGATATAGGTGAAAGGGTGCAGTGTTACCTGCGCCTATATAGGGTACCTATGTGGAATATAACACAACACCCATCACCCTATCACCAGTACTGTACCACCCTACCACCACCTGATTGCTCTTTAGCCACCACTCCCTACCATAGCAAGCCTACCAAAACCACCCTACCACCATCCTACCATACCCTACAACCACCACTATCCTACATCCACCACCACCACATACCACCATCCTACTAACACCCTAACCACCACCCTCCTCATGATCCTACCCTCATCCTACCACCAACCTACTTCCACCACCCTAACAACCACCACACTATCACCACCTCTGTATGCTAACCACTAGCACTTGAACTTAACCACCACCATCGCCCTACCCTAACCACGACTACTACCACCACCGTAACCACCACCCTAACCACCACCATTACTGTGCCGTAACTACCACCATAACCTAACCACCACCACCCTAGACTAAATATGGCCCCAACTACAATTACCACAGCTACCCTACTCTAACCACCAGCACCCTTCCCTAACCTCCACTACCAAGCACTACCATGCTGAACACCATCATCACCACACTAACCACCATCACGCTACCCAAACCACCACCAACCTACCCTAACCACCACCACCCTAATTACCCTAACCATCACCACCCTAACAAAAAAATCCTACCACCACTCCAGCACCACCTTTTAACCATTACCCTACCACCAGCCTACCACCTTTCCATAACTACCATAACACCCCCTAAGACCAGCACCCTACCAAATCACCCTACCACCACCCTACTACCATTGTTCTACCACAACTACCACCACGCCACCCTACCACTACCACCATCTTCCTACTACTACTACCCCCTAACCACCAAGACTAACCTATCTACCACCATCACCACCATTCCACAACTACCCTACCATCACCCTACCACCACTACACTACCACAACCACCCATATGTGAACATTGAGAAGAAACTATGCTAAATGTTGTTGTGAACCATGGGGTGCTCACTGAGCAGATTCACATTTGCGTAAACTTCATATTTGATTGCTATGTACATTTTTGTTGCTGTGCAGTGGAAATAAGAAAACGTAGTGTTCATCACATTATGTATCATGCAAAAAACAGATGTAACCAGTCCTGCTCCGATGGCTGGTTGTGTGGGCTTTCCTTCCTCTTCTTTTGTTTGTCCCTCCTGTTGAGCATGTCCTTCCACTGCTTACTTTTCAGGGACTCCCTTTTTAGTACTCACCAGCAGGCAGCGCGCATGCGCTGTCGCTTGCTGACGATCTATTATGCTTTAAATAAAACCTCGAAAAAGGTGCTTTTAGCCCGCCCATTACTCACCATTTGTTGGCAGCATTATCAGTCTACTTTGCTGATTTCTCCTACAGCAGCACATGCCAGGCATTACTTCCTTTTCTTTGTGTGGAGCATGAACCAAGCACAGATTGATTTATCTTAATTAGTGTCAGCTCACTGCTAGTGCTGTGACTCAGATAATATTTCTTTCCCTTCCACCACCTGACTCCATCTCCTTTATCCCCAACCCATACGACATATGTTGCTCCCTCATCCACTAGCCCCTCCCAGATTAAAATGCATTTGTTTGTAAACAGAAACCCTACACCAGGAGATCTTATTTTATAACCATTTTCACTGTTTACTGACATGTCGAGTTCCAGAGCAAATCAAGAAGTGTCCGCTTGCCAAAAATTGGAGTGTTTGCAAACCCAGAAAAGCAAACTGAGGGCTCCCTCTTTATAAAAACAAGCTCCTGCATCAGGTCAAAGGCATCAAATTGTAGGTCGAGATAATTGGTAATGTATTGGATTATAATAGCACTCATATAGCACAATGCTTTGAAGCGCTATGTGGCATCTCAGGTACTCCGTGCCAATCTGCACCACTCCACTTCACTCTACTCTACTCCACTTCACTCTACTCAGTGCCACTCTACTCAGTGCCACTCTACTACTCAGTGCCACTCCACTCAGTGCCACTCCACTCAGTGCCACTCCTCTCCACTCCGTGCCATTCCACTCAATGCCACTCCATTCAATGCGCCTTCAGTCCACCTAGCTCAAGGCCACTCCACTCAGTGTCACCCCATTCAATGCTGTTACACTCTGTGCCGCCCATTGCCATTCCACTGTGCGCCACTCTACTCAGTGCAACTCCATGCCGCTCCACTCCAATCAGCTTCACTCCATTCAGTGCCACTCCACTCAATGCTGCTCCACTCCACTCAATGCCACCCTACTCCACTCAGTGCCTCTCCACTACACTCAATGCCACTCCACTTCACTCAATGCCGCTCAATTCTACTCTACTCAGTGTCACTCCACGGCTCTCACTGTCACTCCACTCAATGCCACTCCACGCCACTTTACTCAGTGCCACCACTCCACTCAATGTCACCCACCCCTCTCAGTGCCACTCCACTTAGTGACACTCTACTTAACACCATTCCACTCAGTGCCACTTTACTTCACTAATTGTCACTCTACTCCGTGCCACTCCTCTCCACTGCACTTAATGCCACTCCACTCAATGCGACGCCTCTCCACTCCGTGCCACTCCATTCCACTCAGTGCCTCTCCACTCCACTCAAAGCCACTCCACACCACTCCATTTGATGCCTCTCCACTACACTCAATACACTTCACTCCACACCGTTCCACTCAATGCCACGCCACTCATTGCCACACTATTCATTGCCACTCCACTCAATGCCACTCCATTCAGTGCCACTCTACTCAATGCCACTCCAAACCTTTCGATACTATGCCACTCCACTCAATGCTACTCCACTGTACTTAGTGCCACTCCACTCAATGCCACCCACTCTACTCCATGCTCTCCACTCAATGACACTCCACTCCACGCTACTCCACTCCACTCAGTGCCTCTACACTCAAGTCAATGCCACTCCACTCCACACCAATACACTATACTCCGTGGCACTCCTCTCCATTTACTGTCCCTCCACTCGCTTACACTCCACTCAGTTCCACTCTACCCTGCTCCGAGCCACTCCACACAATGCCCCTGCACTCTACTCCACTCCAAAAATGCCAATAGATCTCACAACTGTGAGACTTGTTATCTTTGACAGTGCTTGTTAGTTAATCACTCCATGAGAGTACATGCATTTCCAGCTGACTCCCTTGTGTACCTCTCTTTGACCTTCTGTCGCACTCCATTTTGCTCTCGTCCTTGTGCTTTTCTCCCTTCCTTTGTGTTGTGCTTGCTCTTTTGTTCATCTCCCTGCATTGCTTTTTCGCCTGAGAGCTTCTCTCTCACCCATGTGCTTCCATTCCCCCTTTCTCCATGTTGCTCTCTCTTGCCCAGGCTATGTACTTCTCCCACCGCTCTCACTCCTTGTTGCTTCTCTCCCCACTTTTTCTTTTTTTTAAATAAAATACGGGTGTGCACTTTTTTAATGTACCAATCCAATTTGGATCAGTAAATAAAGAAAAATGCACTTGCGCATTTTGTAGGCACACACCAACAAAATGACAAGGGCAAAATGGCCACATAATAGCATATTTTATTTTTGCTTTCCTTTTTAGCCATGCTATACAGAATCGCTAAAAACTATTGGCAAAGCCAATAGGTTCCAAAGGGGAGACTTATTTGCTTTGCCAATGCTTGTTGTTTTTCTTAACATACACATCCTAGCAGCGAAAAATAAAGAAAGATGTTTCAGAGACTATTTATTTTTTAGTCATTAAGGTTCAGTAATGAACCGTAGTCTACTGCAGCATTTACAAACAACACTTGTGGGTTGTTGTTGCCTTTTTATCTGCATTTAATTTATATAACGTTTTTCTAATAATAATCTACTTTAATTATAAAAGAATAAAAAGCACCTACACGGAATTAATTATACTGTATTCTGCTGGATTCCATATTTACATGATGTGCAAATAATGTGCATAGTGTTCCAGAGTTTGGGGAGTGCAAGGTGGGGTGTGTAGTGAGCAATTTAAAATAGGTAGGGCTGGAATTATGCAGCAATGGAGGAAAACATTATATGTCCTAGTTGATGAAAGCCTAGGTCCACTAGAGAAGGCAGTGGCAGATGATGAGAGAGACTCATCAAAATTGCAGGAAGCCCAGATCGAATATGTGGAGCTGTTAGAACGCTTACGTGTAATTGATTACAGGGTTTATATCCAAAAGACCCATGTTGAAGCGGATAAATCAGGGACATTACTAGCCCGTCTGATTAAACCAGTGTCCTCGCCCATTCCAATTCTCAAAATAATTATGTTACAAAATACTCAAGCCACTACCTAACTAGAAATTAATACGGCATTGCATGATTTTGAGCTCTATACGCGATCCCCCCATCGGTAGACCCTGCTGCAATCCAAGGTTTTATGGACCGATTCGCCCTCCCCTTATCGACGGCCACAGAACGTTACATTTTTGGGTGCCCTATCACTGCCAGTGGGATTAGGGTAGCGATTAAAGAACTAGCTAGGAACAAGATCCCTGGCTCTGTTGGTCTCCCTACAAAATTGTTTACCACATTTGCAACCCGTTTGATCCCACAATTAGAACACCTCTTCAGATCCTCTTTGGGTGATGGTAGACTACCCCCCACCACAGCACAAGTACTGGTCACCTCTTTTCTAAAATCTAACAAGCATTCATCGGATATTTCCTCTGATAGACTTCATTCTTTACTCAACAGTGAATATAAAATACTCAGTAAGGTGCTTGCTAGTCGATTACTTCCCATGCTTCTCAAACTCCTAAATCACAATCAATATGGCTTTGTCCTTAATCGCAATACCTCACTTAAAATATGCCACTTACACCAGAACATGGATGCTATACGAGGGCAAGTTTGCTGGGCAGGCTGTCTCTCTTTAGACTTAAGGCAAGCTTTTGATACAGTAAGCTGGGACTTTATGATCGCCTCCCTCAAACGCTTCAATATCCATCCTACCTATACCCTTTGGGTGCAGTTATTGTATGCAGCCCTCACAGCATGGGCACCAATGGGCCAACATATTTCTGCTCCATATGCGATACACCGCGGCGCGAGACAGTGTTGTCCGCTCTTGCCACTCTTCTTTGTTCTGGTGCTATAATCCTTAGCACAACGCTTAAGGCACGATGCCCATGACTGGGGAATCCCAGCAGGACCCACGACCCACACAATAATATATTGAAGATATGATATTGTATATCAAAGATCTCTGCATAATCCGAACCGAAGTGGCCGGGGTGTTTACCGCATTTGCAATGCTATCTGTCCTACAGATCAATGTCAATAAGTCCTATGCATTCTCATTCAAAGACACTTCTAACTGCCCGTCTTTGCCATTCAGCGATATGAAATACAGGTGACACCCCAGACTTTTCTCTATTTGGGAATACAGATTTACCGTGATGCACTGGATGTGTTAGACAGTAACCTCCTTAGGACTATAACTACCCTTAAATAACAAGTGAACTTTTGGACAACCATGACGCTTTTGGTAGTGGGCCGACTGGCCATTAAAAATGGTCATGCTACCTCGCTTCCTTTACCACTTAATAAACATTCCAGTGCTTGTCCCAGCCTGAATCTTTGCGCTGCTGAATGCCCTCCTAATCGATCACATTTTTGGGCCAGCGATCACCGCAGGGTTAGCCTTTCTAAGCTTCATCTCCCACCTGATAAAGGAAGAATGAGAGCTCCAGACTTCAAATATTATTGTATAGCAGGGCAACTACAATGGCTCTCCTACTGGCTGGCAGCCCATAACCTGACAGAAATTGGCTATACCACCCCACAAACACCTTATGCACTGAATATACTACTACTCGGCCTCCCCACCACATCTGGGATACCTACGGCAAACAGATTGCAGCCATGGCTAAAGAAAGGGGGCTCCACAGTTGGAGACCTCATAGCAGAAGGCACCCTACTGAACCATGCAGATTTTATACATACTCAGGACCTACCAAATATAGTATTTCTAACCCATGCCAGCATAACTCGCTATATACGACGGTTCTGGACACCTGATGGTGCTGAACCTCACCCGCACGAACTACTCCAAGCACTCCATATAACGAGTCACGGCAGACACTTGATCCGTTGGCTATATCGCGGTTTCCATGCATACCTACTAATCTCACTGACCCCCCTTAAGAACCAAATGGGAAGGGGATCTAGCCTGAACTCGTCAAGATAAATAATGCGATCTCCTTATACAATATCCTCAACCAATCTCCTGCAATTCCCGATTCAAATTTATACAATTTTCTATATTCCACCGGACTTACCTTACACCACACAGACTCCACGCAATGTTCCCCCTCGGCCCCTTCGACATGTTCCCGCTATAATACACTAGACAGCAAGTTATTGCACATGTTATGGGATTGCTCCGTATTGTCCCCATACTGGGAGAACATCACTGCTATCCTCACAGAATACACCAACCAAAATCATTGGCAGGCACCAAAGTGCTGTATATGACACCTGTTCCCTTGACCCAAGAGTGGTTTCACGATCTGTGGTTATGGCGCTGTTACTGGCAAAGCGCCTTTTAACAAGCCGCTTGAAATCCTAAACCGCACTCAGTTTCTCTGTGACGAGAAGAAGTGGAGAAATGGGGGTCTCGCGGAGAATGGCGCACGCACTACGCAGGGAAGAGTACTAGGGCTTACAAAAAAAAGCCTATAGCACTTTAATGTGATGCTCTGTTGGAGGCCTTCAAGGTCTTGGATTTGTAGGCACCTAAGTTGGCTCATTTAAGCCAATCTGTGGATGAAGTATGCACGGCACGCTTCCCAGAACCACGCACAGACACGCTGAGATGTGATATCACCGAGATTATGATGGGATCCCCATCATACACTATACCACTGCCCAACCTGACTATCCACCGGCCTACTTCAGTTCCTGTCCATTAACACCGTTGTGACAGATGCATGGTTCTTGACATTCAAGCAGTGAACGGTGTTCAGTTCCGGTGCGAGGGTGGGGGGTGGACGGTTAGTTTGCGTAGATAAGCTCGTGCCTCACAGTTTTTGATCATTTTGAGTAAACTTTCCGGCTGTACAACCACCTGCTATTAAGCCGTGTAATATATTATGCTCAAACCTGTACATTTAATCTTCTCCATATCTGCTGTCTAAACTGCTATGGTTTATTGAGATGTATCAGATGATGGCAATGAATATAACAAAAAATGTAATGAATTTTGTGTTAAAAAAAAAAGTGAATCAAATTATGCAGCACAGATATACAAATTAATCGTCAGAATGCAGTTTTCTCTGTGGCAGTATTATTAAACTATTTTATCTTTTATAAATATTGTTTGCGCAAAAAGACTCACTTTTGAGTATCAGTTTTAACACCTCAATGTAGCAATCAGCAACAGAACAGCGCTTTAAGTGGACCAGGTCTCTCTGGGTCTCAGAACCAGTAGTAATTAAAATTTAAAATTGAAAAGGTTCGCTGTTGGTCTCTATATTCATGGACTTAAACTTAATTGCAAAAACACTGGGCCCGATTCACAAAGGTAAAGTGAGACGGAAGTCTAACTTTACGACTTTCGGTATTCAAAAAGGTCATTTACTACTCGTAAATTTTGTGAATACTGAAAATCGTGAAGTTCGACTTAAGGTATTCACAAAGGGCATTTATGATTCCCTTTATGAATACCGAAAGTCGTAAAATTAGACTTTCCTCTCACTTTATCTTTGTGAATGGGCTCACTGATTTATATTTCATATATTTTACTTAATTGCCTTCCCTCAGAGGTGTTAGCTATTTCTAGGATGTTGTTTTTCTGTATATTGTTTTGTGCTGCATATTACTCTTGTGTAGTGCATACTTTGAACTGAGTTGCCTCCAGGTGTTTATAACGGGCCACGATGGAGAGGTCTGGGGTTGAGACTGAAGACCGTGCAAGCTCACAGTGCCTCTTATTGGGTCAAAAAGGTGTTCGCACTGGTTGGTCATGCTATCATTGGCCTCTCTGCAGAGCATATTCTACTTGCAATCATGATTCTTTGCCGGATTCTGTGTGTAAAGGTGGTAGACAGTTGTCAAAACGTTGACAAGGAGAAAGTAAAAGGGAAGCAGTGGTTACAGGTGAGTGGGTGCCCTCTGTGTTTGGTAGGTGGTGAAATGAAAGAGATGAGAGGAAGTGCATTCAGGAGAGAGTGACAAGAGAGTGCTGAAGAGGAAAGAGATGAAGTGTGGAATATACAGATGGAGAAGATGTGGAGTGAAAAAAGGGCATACGTCTGACATAGAATGAGCTTACTTAACAGGAGTGACTGAGACACTCTGAAGACTATTACCCCAACCATAGTCCTCAGTATTGTTAAATTTAGTCTCATATTTTCAGAATTGAAGCATTTTCAATGTTAATTTACAGTAAAATCATTGTTGTTACTCATTTATCTTAAACAGGTAACGATAGTTGACAAAGCCGATAGTTATGGCTAGTTTTAGGTGCATGTGTGTTATTTGGATGCAACAATAGAAAGCTCAGAGAGGCACCAATATACCAGTTGGGTGGCACACTAATTTAGCTAATGCACTTAAGCCACGTCATTGATTATGAATGCTCAGCCCCTTTTAGAGACCCCAAAACTCTTTTTTTTCATGCCACTTAAAGCCCTGGGCGACTACCTAACCTCTGTAAACAGTCTGCACTACACATGTACGCATGGCACCACCTGTGGCACTTTCTTTTCTTTTATACTTTTGTTGGTCCATTTGAACAGAAACACTTTCTGTTAAAACCTGCACATTAGGAAGCAGATGTTGGAGTATTTGGCAAGTGTAATAAATCCATAATTATGTGGAAAGTTCGGTGAATGCATAATTCCACAAGCTCTGATCATAGGGTAGGTTTTTACAATTTTTTACAGCTGCCATATTATTAAAACCAGGGATGTTATTCCAATCCTATAAACTACTTTCACTTTAATTTATATGTAATATTACTTTGTTTCACTTTTTCAAGCTTAAAGGGTGATGTGATATTGTAAAAAGTGAGAAATAAGGCCGGGTTGAATACACTACAACGTATGGCTTTCTTTATAATATCCTGTAATAATCGGTATATATATTGGGTGCCATTTATAGAGTAAGTTTCATCATGTATTAGATTGTTACATTTGATGCTCTTCAAATACTTGAAACCAAACAGAATTTAGCAGCTAATGTAAAGGATTCAGACTCAGTGGCGGCGATTATCTACTATGTTTTCACTATAAGACATGGTATATGAACACATCCGGTATATCAATATAAAAACAAATATAGCTCAACAATTATAGTTCATGACTAAATGAGTCAATTTATCTTGCTTAAATATTCATCTTCCATATCAATGTGTTTTAAATCAACGTTTTGTAAATGTGTACACTTTCTAAATATGCTTTTTTTAAATATATGTTTGTCAATTATAATAAATTACCATGTTGTAATTAACCTAAATTATGTTTACTGCGACTTACTTCAGAGCAGCTTAGAGGTAGAGGTCACTTTGAACTATTGTGTTGTTATAAATCTTAGTATAAACGACTAACAGACTGCTATCTAGAAGAGTATTTTCAACACAAACTGTGCACTAGCACTTTAAGCACTCCCTTTAAACAGAGGGTGATGACTAGGGGTGGACGGAATTTGCGAAAGTGACTTTCACAAATTATCGTGAAAATGTTAAAAATCTCCGCAAACACGCAGAAATATCGCGAAGATGCGAAAGTTTTTTTCCCGCCCGTTCGCGGTATTTTCTGCGTGGTCGCGGCTCGCCAATTTACCCATGCGGTTGCTCGCGGGCGCGGCCATCTTGTTTTCACTCTTCTCGCGGTGCATGATCGCGAGAAGAAAGACGTGATCGCGCGACGCATGACGTTACTGCGGGCGCGAACTGTCGCGAGACAGCGCAAATGGCTACCAACAATCCAACATCTCGTGGAGAACGCGACCGGATCGGGAAAACTTGACGGCGAACGCGGGGATTCAGGTAAGGCGATCGCGCGCGCGCGAGAATGTATTATTTTACAGCGCGAGCAAGAAACAAATTATCTCTAAGCTGCGGAATGCGGAAATTTTTACATTTTGGCGCTCTCCGCGGAACGCGAAAATGTCAAATTATCGCAATTTCCGCGAGCGGAACGGAAATTTAGCCCAGGCCTAGTGATGACCCAAATGTACCCATGCAGTAGTCCTTAGTGGTAAGCAATGTTGTAATGATTATGTCTTTGTCAGAACCCATTTGCGGGCCATTGCACATGTGCACTCTGAAGCTCTTTTACTTCTAGGCCATTGCACATGTGCACTCTGAAGCTCTTTTACTTCTATCTGTGAAATACATGTGATTTTAGGAGGTCATCTCTGTTCCTTGTGTATACTAGTTATCAGCTATTGTCTCTTGAATTCGATATTTCTCGATAATGAGTAATTAGTGGTATAGTGCACACCCTCCATCTATTATTTTGAAATACCTATATGCAGGCTGCCACAAATGTTCTCAGGAACTCATAGAAAACACCAAGATGTGTGTGTGTATGAACGTTTCAAGACAAAAATATGTTTTCTAAAATATATATTTAGGAATATTTTCCTACTCTATTAGCATCCAAAACTGTCAAGGTCTTACTAGGCGTGATCGTTCCAAATCTGCCAGTGACATAGGCCAGTAATGTCAAATATCCCATGCTGGCTGCATCTGCCTACTTCGCTGGTTCTGCTCTGAGAGATGTTGAGAAGACTACAACATCAACTGATACTTGCTTAACCTCTGATAGTTTACCTCTCTGATAAGTGTTTGCAAGCATTATCTTGCTAAAACATGTTAAACCTTTTAAGATGGGCCAGAATGACGGATTATCAGAGTTAGCAATAAATAGATCGGAGTAACAACTTTTAGTTACCAATATTGTCATTTGAACTTGCTTCATTTTGTTTTGATTTGTATATGTGCCCTCATTGCAGCACTAAGTTGTCCCCGTTTACAGTAATACATGGTGGGAACGGATTACATATGGCCATCACTCTCTGCCCCACAAGGCAGTAAATTCGACTTTTACTGAAAACACCCCTGCGCCCATTTTTATGCAGTGGACCACTGAGCTCAAATGTCATCGCTTAGTAAAAATGGGCATTGTTTTGCCCTCCCACACCCCTTTGGGGATGGGGGCCTATCAGGCCCTTTCCTTCAGCAGTGTAGGGTCCCCTATTACACAGTCACATCCCAGGGTGCCAGGGTAAGACAACCATCCCTATATTGCTCCCATATAACACCTCCCTGAATAAGGCCAACAAAAGACTGTTCTTATTTTGGTTGAAGTTACAAAACACACCGTCGATGGTGGAAGAGGACAGACATCACGTGCGCTGGAAGTCAGCTTAGCGCATCTGCAAAGTTAGGACAAGACCATGCACAGCAGCATCTGAGCATGCATTCTATGTTTACATATTAATGTCATACTGAAAAGCTTTAGCTAATTGTATGGCTGCATTATTTCTTCACAGATTAACACTTGCTCTGTTACATTTACCAAACTGTTGTTGAGAGCATTTGGGATCTTTAGCCAACAGCGGCTGACTCTGTATGGGGGTGGTATGTGTGTGTGTGGGGTGGGGCATGAAAATATAAATAAATAAACATACCTTATTTGCCGCCGCACGTCTCTCCGTCCTCGCTCGCTGCCACTGGAAGCACCCAGGCTCCTGGACTGTCCCAGCCAATCACGACGTTGCAGGGAGCAGCTTTACGATTGGTCTGAGGTGCCTGTTTGGCCGCTCACAGTACCTGGGAGACAGGGCATGTTCCCCATTGGGCTGTGCAACACAGCTCAGTGGAGACCATGCCAAGTGTGCATGAATGTTTGGCCGGCCCCAGAGGGCCGTCCAAGCCATCATGCACGCTTAGGGAGGGCACTCCTGCTCCCTCTGACGGCGGCGAGCCCAGCCCCGCCTGACCAGCTGGAGTCGCACAAAGAAAAATAAATTGATAATAACTTCATGTTATTACATTTTATTTTCCTTTTGCACCGCTCAACGAGCAGTGGAGCGACGCTTCTCTGCCGTAGCGAAGTAGACGCCACTGCCAACAGCTAGAAGGAGGATAACGTAATTCCACTGTAAAAAATATCTTAACCTTAGCCTTAACCTGAGCCTTCTGTGTGAATCACAGCTATAAACAGTATTCCTAATCTGTTCTCAACATTAGGTCCACTCACTGCACGTGTTAAATATTTTAATATCTGTTTTTACTTTTTATTTACAGGTATGGGTGCTAAAACCTTTCCTCTCTCACTAAAATATTCCATAATATGCGCCTGAGCTATCTTAGTAGAAAATGTCAGTGATGACATGTCTGCTCTGAGTTTATTCCCCTAGTATTAATTACCATTATGTGTTTCGGCACAGTAATGCTTGTGTTCCCCTTTTTTTTAAAATTGCATCTTCAGTTCGGTACCTTTGTCAGTGCTCTGGCCCAACACCAACATTTTTATGGTGGCCATCGCAGCTTTCTATTCTTTGTCTGGTTGAGGGGGTTTCTTTGTACGAATTAAGAAGCATTTGGCAACCTCATTGCTATTTGCAGAGATGGCCAATGAACAAAGCGTTTTTGCTGAAAACCATAGTGACGATATATTTAATAGTGACATGTTTTAATATTTGTACTAAAGCAGAGGTACTCTAGCTGATTTATTGAATTTCCATGGTCGTTTTATCATGGTTCGTTACACAGAATACCTTCTAAAGAACCGCAGTAACTGTTTATGTTATAGATTTTACGCTCTTCAACCGATCAAGACTGTGTGTGATTACGGTCAGAAGGTGTCCTTCTTGCACGCACTGTGGGAGTGGCCCGGGATAGGGACTTTTTGGGAGGGGGTGAAAGATAGGCTGGAGACGGCTATTGTGGTGCCCACTGCTGATGGTGGGGATTCTGGGATCCTCTGATCTTTCCTCCCATCAGAAGATCTTGGTGAACCTGGGGTTTCTGTTAGCGAAAAGGGAAATTGCACGGAGATGTGGGAGTGCGTTGAGACCACGATTACAGGATTGAACCGGGAGATGGATGTTTGTTGTATGAGGGAGAAATTTAATGTATGAAGGTTTGGGCTACCCACGGGAATTCCAGAGGGTCGGGTGTTCCATGGGAGAATAGAGTTGGGGAGCCATGGAATTTAGTGGTGGGCATCAGTTGGGTAGTAGACGGTGGAGGAAACGTAGGGATTGGCGTCTTGGATATTCGGAAACGCCTTGCCTCTACCTGCTGTTCTGGTGCAGGACTTTGTCCTTTCACAGTGATCGAAGTTATGTACCCCCTGTCAAGGTTGAGGGGGAGGCCTGTGGGCAATAGGGTATTACTGCAATGTTTTTTGTGTGTTGTTTGAGTATAGGTTTCTAAAAATCAGTAAGCATATATATTTCTTTTTAAGAGGACTGTGTGATGTAGGTTGGAAAAAGTAAATTTGCCATACTTGGATCATACAAAAGTCTCTAATTAAAGAAACCAGTCTTTAATCAGTCTTAAATCAAGTCATACGTGGGAGAAAAGGCCAGTGAGGACAAGAATCTGGCTACTCCACTGGCTCATACTTCAGTTTTCACTTATTAATATTTGAAAAGTAATCCCTGAATTCGTACAGAATGTTTTTTCTGTGTACCTCATGGGACCCTAGCATGTTTCTTTAATCCTTTATTTGCCTCGGCTAGGTTTCTGAGTAATTGTTCTTAATGCTATATGATCTATAGAGGCTAGCCAAAATGCGCTCATTACTCCTTTGCACATTTTATGTGGATTCAATTTTAATCTGGTGTGTTTTTACTGTTTTAAAAATGTGTGTCACTTAGTTCGTTGCTCGGCTCGCTTTCTGGTCCGCTGCAGTCTCTGTGAACCGGTTGTTGCGGAGAAACCATCAGCTGTCCCACTTCCTGGTTGTTAGTTGTTGGCGTGCCTCCCACTCGCCATCATTGAAGTCAGCAGTCTAGTGCTGATTGAGGGACACACATAAGGAGGATGTTGACGCGGACACGCTACCATATCTATGGAGGCAAGCTGTAATGCTCTCATTACTGCTTTGTACATTTTAAGTGGATTACATTTTAATATGGTGTGTTTTAAAAATGTGTGTCAATGGGTTCTTTCCTCGGCTCGCTTTCCGGTCTACTGTGGTCTTTCTGAACCGATTATTGCGGAGAAAGCATCAGCTGCCCACGTTCCTGGTTGTTAGTTATTGGCGTGGCTCCTGCCCGCTTTTTTGAAGTCGGTAGTCTAGTGCTGATTGAGGGGCACACATAAAAGGAGGATGTTGATGCAGACGTGCAGCAGACTGGCGCAGACGGGCTTGCCTTTGGCACGCCTAACATTGCCAGGAGCCAGGACCCCTGCTCCTTTATTGACAGAGTTTAGTAACCCTGTCAGAATCTGTTACTCTGCCAAAACACTGTGTATTCTTAGAGACTCATATAGATCTCCTTTACCTAAGCACTGAATGAATTGCTTTCCACTCTGCTTGGAGGTCCCTCTGTCTTGTCCAAAATGCAGGGTTACTTGCGTAGGGGAAACCATGAATGCTTACACATAGGGCGGTAACAACGCTAATGACTCCAACCATATCAGCAAAGATGCTATATCAAAATCACCTTTAACTAGTGGAGGTCTTGTGCCTCTTCAAGGTCCCGTTGGCCTCAATAGTTTCCGATGCACTGTAAGATCTCTACCAAAACATGCAACTGAACTCTGGAACTTAATCTCTTCCCTATCCCCAGAGGTATGTTTCCTGACAGAAACCTGAATGAGTTCTACCACCCTTCCATGAGTGACACTAGCACTCCCAGGAAATTACTGAACGCTTAGACTCGATAGAGAGGCCAGACTGGGTGGTGGCATTGCAATTGTTAGGTCAAGCCTGGGCAGCATATGCGCAGCTCTGCGTGGCATGCTGTACTCGGGCATGGACTTAAAGCCCTAGCCCACTCTCCACCCATCTTTTCAATTGGCTCCGGTTGCTGTCCTTTCTAAATGGTTGCTTCTGATTCGTTAATAGGCTTGTTAGTCCCACCTTTGTAACGCCTTCTCTGCATTCGTAACCTCCCATGAGGACTGGACTTGTTTCTTGTGGTTACACGGTATATTTATTTAGTCAATTAGTACTATTTTCTTTAATTATTTTGTCCTACTACAGACACAACTTTCCTGCAAGGCTTTTAAGCTGCGTGCAAGGCACCTTCCGGTTCGAGAACGGCAGCTGCTTAATTCTTTTGTTATGCGCGACTGCCGAAATGAACACAAACTCACTCACCCGGTTGTATTGTAAAATCATTCCAGTACCCCTATTCTCCCCCTCCCCCGGGTTCGTGTGATTTCCGCTCAGCTCCATTGCAGCATGTGTGAGAGAGAGAGGGGTAGGTTAATGAAAACATTATTATGCACTGCTATAATTAATAGGTTCACTATTAACGTCTTAATTGTAGCAGTGCATAACTATAGTTTTATTTTCATCTAACTTTGACTGGTTCCATAGTTGTGACAACATCGCAGACTGCAGGCTGGATGGGGCGCAAATCCAGTTACATCTTGCTTAATAGGTTTCGCATTTGCAAGAGTTTAAGCTATTGGCATTGTCAATAACAATGCCTTTAATTTGTGTTTTTAAAAACCAACACAAATAAAAGGCATTGTCATTTACACTGCCAATAGCTGAAACCCTTGCAAATGCGAAACCTATTGCATTGAAAATGCTTGTTTTTCAAGATGTTATTAGCGTGTCGTTTATAGACACTTTAATGGCCGACTGGATTGAACTAGGCATCTTCAAAGTTGAGTTTCGTTCGGGAGACTGTTGGAAAGGAGCACTCATTTATCGTCTGCCAAGTCCTAAGAAAGAGTTCAGTTATCGCTTAGCTGAATATATTGCTACCCATGTATTGTCCGCAAAACACTTTCTGTTGATGGGTGATTTTAATTATCATGTGGAAGATTCCTCTAACCCTGAGGTTGCACAATGTATCTGAGATCTGGGATTACTGGGACTTCACTAGGAAATCGAAGGCCCCACCAGTAGTGGTCCGTGGAGGGAGTTCGGTGAGGCAGTGAGGCGGGGCGGGAGAGGGGCAGGGTGGGGAAATGTAAACACCGGAATATGGATGAACGGAGGTAAGTACACATTTAAATAAATAAAACTAATTTGGTTGCGCGCGCTGCATCGAATTTTGCGATGCAGCGTGCGCAAAGGAATTTGTTTTATTTATTTAAATGTGTACTTACCTCCGTTCAACCATATTCCGGTGTTTACATTTCCCCACCCTGCCCCTCCCCCGCCCCCCTCACTGCCCCACCGAACTCCCTCCATGGACCGCTACTGGGCCCCACTCATGCCTCAGGGCACACATGAGATCTAATTTTTACCAATTCCAATGTTTTATGCTGTGAACCTCCACTACCACTTACTCTGGACAGATCACTTCCTGAACCAGTTCCAAATCCCAAAAACTGATGGGACAGCTGCGCGACAGTTGCAAATGGTGGCCCCTGATCCCTTCTCTAACGTCTTTGAGTACTCTGGGCCCTCCCCTGACCTAAACATTAATTCAGCCTTAGCTCAATTTAATAAGTCCCTAAATCTGGCAATTGATAATATTGCACCTCTAGAAACGGGATCTAAAATGTCGGCTAAACCCCATACTCGTAAATCCCATATTGTTACTCAAATTGAGCAGGCTCATAATTCTTCTAATGAATTATTCAAAATCCTCAATGATTTTGTTAATGATTTTTCCTGCTCCAATTCTATTCCAGCTCGGAAGACCTGTGTAATTCCTTGGCGGACTTTTTTGAGGACAAATTAACAAAAATGTATCTGAAATTCAACACTTCTGCAGATCATTCTACAGAGATGCTTAACTATAATGCCCCCCCTCGAAACAATGCCTGCAGTTTAGAAAAGTTTGCATCCTGAGCAGATTCAAAAGATCCGATGAAAATCAAAATCTGACTCCGCTTTGGATCTCTGTCCTCCATGGATTACAGCCTTACTTTTACACTAGGTGGCTCCTGCTGTTCGGGCACTGTTAAATCTACATGTGGACACAGGAAGTATTCCTGGCACTTGAAAATCTGCACAGGTGGTACCTATACAAAAAAAGGCCAACGTTGGTCCTTTCAGTTTAGCAAACCTCTGCTCAATCGTGTTGATTCCGCTCCTGGGCAAATCACTGGAAGGTTTAATGAATACTCAACTCTCAGCCTATCTTGAGGATAATAAGATCCTGGACCCATAGCAGTCTTGGTTCAGATACTCTTATAGTACTGAGACTGCCTTGGTTGCAGTCACTGATTGTATACGACTCTCTCTGGACAAAGACATTTCATCGATGCTGGTGCTATTGGATCTATCTGCAGCCCTTGATACTGTGTCCCACTCTAGGTTGATTTAAAGGCTGTATGAGATTGGCATTTATGGCACTGCCTTGCAGTGGTTTCAAGATTTCCTAAAAAACAGAACTTTGACTATCTTTGTGGGCTCCTTATTCGTGCACTATGACAAGGTACCACAGGGCTCATGTCTAAGCCTCAGACTGGCTAACATTTATGTAGCCCCCCGGCTACTATTGCTAGAGCCTTTGGTTTTGATATTATTTCATATGCTGATGTTACTCAGCTGATGATCTCGTTTGATAAATACCTGGAGGAAACTAAGGATCAGTTCTCCAATGGCATGAAAGCAGTTGCAGAATGGATGGCAACAAACTGTTTGCAACTGAATGCCGACAAAACTGAGATCATGCTATTTGGCAAAGGCAAGCAACTTTGGGTCCCCGATTGGCGGCCTATAGGAAACCTCTTGTCCAGGCCCTGATTATCATCAATTTGAACTACAACAATGCCTTACATTCCTCAGCAAATGAGACTTTATTGGCCAAATTGCAAATTGTCCAAAACATTGGCGCATAGCTTGTTTCTAATCTCCCTGCCTGTTCTGGATCCGAACCTTTGCTGAGAGCCCTACACTGGTTGTCAATTAAGAAAAGGTCTATTTTTATAATCTGCTGCCTTGCATATAAATCATTAATTGGCAACATTCTATGCTATTTAGCACAGAAACTTAAGCATTACTGTCCTGTTGGGAATTCGCGTTCCAAGTATAAAGCCCTACTAACTTCCTCATGTTTGATTAACAAGATGCGGCGGCAGGTGCTTCAATTACCTGGCTCTGTTTTATTGGAATAACCTGCCTTATCACATCTGTGCTTGTCCTGATTATGTCAAACTCAGGAAACTGCTTAAGACAGTTCTTGTTAATCGTGCCTTCTGGTTCGCCTGTGTCCATCTTTTAGTGCCAAGATACCTCTTGGCGGGCGATTTTTGCTCTACAGCAAGCTATGTTAACATAACAAAAACAATGCTATCAAGGTAATTCAAATAGCCTTTCACAGCATACTGTTACTGCCAATGTGTTAGAGGGCCTTTGCATGTTTGCAATAACTTTTGTTTCCTACATTTTGTCTTCAGTGCCTGTCCCCAGACTTGTTATTTTCATGCCTCCCTGAATTCTTGCTGCCCTTTTCACACCTTTGGATTATGTCCGGCAAAGCATATGCCATTATCAGTCATGTTCTTTAAACTAGTACTAAAGACACTGGGCATCACAATTTGGTCAGGTGGGCTGATTTTAGGGCAAGGATATACTAGTTGCTGTGCAGGGTGGTACCTGCAGGCTGCTCTAGAATGGACCTAAAAGTGTAGAATATAATAGTTATCAGGGGAAAAGATATCAATTTGTCACTTGACCGAGATATAAAACAAATGACATAGTTGGAGCAGCAAAATACCACATACACAAATAATTTGTAGGACTCATAAGTATGTCTCAACCGTTCATTATAATGTAGGTTGCTGGAAATAATCAAGAAGGTATATGTCACCACCCCACTAGGTTTTAAACCAAAATGTGTTTATTGGATAACATTAGAAAAGAAGGATAAAAGTGGAAGTGTTATTCTAAGCCATGTCTTCTTGAAGGACAGCTGGTCCTACAAATGCAGTCAAATGTAGATAGATGTTGTTTGACATGCTCACTACTGACCAATAGAGGAGCAAGTGCGCCTAATAAAGCCTGTGAAGTACTGCTGAGTACACTACTAAAGGATATATTCTGACTTCTGCCGCAGTTTTTTTTTTTTTTTTTTAAAGACCTTTATTGTTATGTTTACGATACACAGCTTTGGCCTACAACCCCTCGGGCCGGCCGCAGATTGCGCTAGAAAGTGCATTAGTATCACCAGTTAAAGAAGGATAATGCAGGCCTCATTTTCTCTATGTACAGCCATAAACCAGCGGAGAACTCCCAACGGCGCCGGCGCCGAACGAGCAACTACTCCCCCCCCCCCCCTCCCCCCCAAACTTCCCTAAAACCAGTCACCACTCTAACCGTAGAGACACTCCGTACCCATGGGCGGCTGCGGCACCAATTTTCAGCCCCAGGAGCCACTAAAACGTGGGAGTCCTATATAGCCCCTGCATCATCCTGCTCGACGGCAGGCGGCTCACAAATGCCACCCCTAAAGTCATTCCATTTGGACCATACTTCCCCCCATTTCCTGGGGCACCCTCTTGCAATATATACAGTCTTTTCTCGCAGCATGCACCAGTCCATGTCGCCGTGCCAGTCCGAGAGTTTTGGTGGAGTAGGGCTTCCACAGAGTCTGGCGATGTTCCGTTTAGCCACCATTTGACCAAGCGTCACCCAGAGCCTTCCCTTCGGTGGCAGGTCCGTTGGCTCCCATATGTTAAGGAGACACCTCTTGGCCTCCGGGCGAATTTCCACCTCCCATACCTCCTCCATACACTTTACCACCCTTCTCCAATAACGTTGAATCTGGGGGCAGTCCCACAACACGTGGAAGAAGGTACCCGTCCCCCCACATCCCCTCCTACAAAGAACTGTGTCCACCCTACCCATGGTGTGCAACCTAGTACAGGAGAAATAGATTCTGTGTAACAGCTTGAGTTGGATCAGGCGCAGCCGGGCAGATATCGCGACCTCCCTAGGGGAGGCTAACGCATAGAGCCATTCCTCGTCGTCTATCTCAAGCCCGTCAGCGACCCACTTGTCTCTAAGGGGCAGCAGCAGATCAGGGGGGTTGTTAATTAGTTTTTTGTATGTGAGGGAGATGGCGTGTTCTGGGAGGTACCCATCCAGTAACCTATCTTCCAGCGGGGAGGCTTGCGGCGGCTTAGTGTCGGGTGGAATATTGGCCTGTAAGGAGTGCCGCACCTGCAGGTATCTAAAGTATTCAGTGTGTGCGAGCTCATATGTGTCCTGCAGTTGGGCGAACGTACGGATCCCCGTGGGGCCCCAGATGTCTCTGACTTGGGAGATGCCTATCAGGTCCCAGTTGCGGAAGCCCTTTGTGCGTCCAAGATTGCCCAATTGTTCAGACGCCCAGAGCGGCGTGGCTAGCGTTAGGACTCCCGCCCATCCGAGCTTCCTCTGGGCCATGCGCCAGACTTGTACCGAGTGAAGGGTAGGACCCGTGAGGTTATGTGTACCTCGTTTGGAGTAGAGTGCTCTCTCATAGTTCCCGCCGGGAAGCAGCCACCTATCCATACCGAAGGCTGGGTCGTTCCCGTCACCATATGTCCCGTGATTGATCGCTGTGAGATGGGCCGCCCAGTAATATTTACGAATATCGGGGAGGGCTATACCGCCGTCGTACCACCCCAACGTGAGTTTATTCAACGAGATTCGGGGCGACCCTGCCCATTGGAGGTCCCGCAGCGCTGCCTCTATCGCCGCAAAGTAGGTGTTAGGGACTAAGTCGGGATAGTTTTGTAACGCATAAAGGAACCGTGGCAACCCCAGCATCTTGAATAAGGCTGCCCGACCCAACAACGACAGTGGCAGGCGCTGCCAGGCCTTGGCCTCCCTCTGCAGCCGAACCAACGGTGGCTTGAGGTTGCGCTCGTACAACAGGGTCTTGTCAGTCGTGATGAATATTCCCAAGTACCGGAAACCGTCGTCCGCCACCCTGATAGGGCACGCGTCAGGGAGCCTCGGGGGGTCGCCCCGCAAGACGTAAAGATGTGATTTGGCCCAATTGATCCGGAAGCCAGAATTACGCCCGAAACTCGCAAATATGTCGAGTGCCACGATGAGTGACCTGCGCGGCCTGCAAAGGTATAAGAGAATGTCGTCGGCGTAGAGGGATATTCTGTCCTCCCACCCCTCCGTCCACGCTATACCCCTGAGATCTACGTCCTGCCTTATCCAGGCCGCGAGCGGCTCAAGGGAGAGGGCAAAGAGAAGAGGAGAGAGGGGGCAGCCCTGCCTAGTCCCTCTTGCAAGCGGGAACACCTCGGACAATTTGTTGTTAACCAGTACCTGCGCTAGGGGTTCGGTGTATAAGAGACGCACCCAGGCTATAAATTGAGGTCCAAATCCGAATTTATGCAGGACTGCAAACATGTATGGCCACTCTAAGGTGTCGAAGGCCATTGTGGCGTCTAGGGAGACCACCACTGCGTCTTCCTGCA
Source organism: Triturus cristatus (assembly GCF_964204655.1). Taxonomy (NCBI): domain Eukaryota; kingdom Metazoa; phylum Chordata; class Amphibia; order Caudata; family Salamandridae; genus Triturus; species Triturus cristatus. The sequence continues at coordinate 329,330,234 of NC_140580.1, forward strand.
GTCTGTGGCGCTGCCCCAGAACACCGTGCAACCGTCTGATGTTAAGGGCCGTGTTACGATGAGGCATGAATCCTGATTGGTCCGGATGGACCAACGAAGGAAGCACTGCCTTGAGCCTGTTGGCAAGCGTCTTTGCCAGTATTTTGGGCTCCGCATTGAGGAGCGAGATTGGCCTGTAGGAGGCACAGGAGTCCTTGGGTCTCCCTTCCTTAGGGAGTGCCACTATAGTCGCGATGCGCTGGTCGCGGGGTAGGACCCCCCTCTCCTTGCTTCGATCGAACATGAGTTTCAAGTATTTGCTAGTGACGTCCGGACGGAGTTTGTAAAGCTCTATCGGGAGGCCATTGGGTCCGAGAGCCTTTCCCGGGCGAAGGTCCCCTATTGCACGCTGCAGTTCGGCCTCGGTGATCGGGCTATCCATAGCTTCACGATCTTCTTCCGAGAGGGAGGGCAAGCGAATATCAGTTAAGAGGACCCTGGAGTCCTCCTCCGGCCGGTCAGACTTACTCCGATAGACCCGCTGGAAGTGTCTCGCGAATTGGCTAACTATTTCCCTGGGTTCTGTCGCTACAGTCCCAGACTCGGTGCGTATTTCAGGCACCACCTTACTGGCTTGTTGTTTTTTCTCCAGCCAGGCTATCTATTTCCCAGCTTTATCGCCCTGATCATAGATCGTGCCTAGCTTGTGTTGCGCCACTGTCTGAGCCTCCTGGGTAACCAGAGCCCTATATTCCGCCGCCTTCAGCTGCAATTTGTGCCTAGCTTCACGATCCCCCCCCTCAGTCGCCTCCCCCTCCAGAACCTCCAATTCCGCCTCAATCGTAGTAACCTGCAGGCGCCGCTCCCGACGCCTTGCCACTATGACCGAGAGCGCCTCCCCTCTAATCACGGGTTTAAATGCCTCCCATAGGGTGACCGGGGAGTCTACGGAGCCCAAATTGTCATCAAAGTACTGGGAGATTGAGTCGGACACATGTTTCCTGGTGTCCTCATGTTTCAATTGCCAAGCGTTCACGGGCACTATACCTCCCTCCCGGTGAGTACCAAATACGATGTGTGTACGGACAGGTGAATGGTCGGAGATACCCCTAGGCAGGAGCTCCGTCTCCCGGACTGTCATATCGGGTTGCAGAAGGGTAAGGATATAATCTAGTCGTGAGAATGAGTGATGCGACCCCAAGAAGAAGGTAAAGTGGGTGTCTGTAGGGTGAAGCAGTCGCCAAACGTCTGTGAGTCCGAAGTTGTCAATAAATTCCGCCAACCACCCCTGCCCTCGAGGGAGGTCGCGGGGAGGCTGCCTATCACGGGTTCCTGACACCACGGCGTTAAAGTCCCCACCTAGCATCAACTGACCCCTGGGAAGGGAAAGGAGCAGCGCACCCAGATCCGCGAAGGCCCGGGCCTGGAGGCCAGGCGGGATGTATATAGAAAGCAGGGTAAGTGTACGTCCCTCCCACCGTCCAGATACAGCCGTGAAGCGGCCCTGCGGATCAGTTTTGATAAGGTCTATATGGAAGGGCAGTGAGCGCCGCAGGAGGATCCCCACTCCCCGGGAACCAGATGTAAAGCCAGAGTGCGCCGCCAGCGTGAAGCCATACCTATTAAGGGCCTGGCAGACATTACCCATCAAATGAGTCTCTTGCAGCAGCACCACGTCCGGCTGGTGCCGTTTGAGGAATTGCAGGACTATAGTGCGCTTAAGCCTGTCCCCCAACCCATTGACATTCCAGCTTAGGACTTTTAGGCTCTTCTCCCATCGGCTATCCATTGCCCTTGCTCTGCAGGGTGCCTCGTCCCACCACCCCAATGTTCCGGCTAACGCAGTGATGACCTAGTTCGTGTGACCATAAACTCCCCCCTCCTCCCCCCCCAAACTCAACAACCCCCAACATCCCCGCCACCCCTTGCCCAACAGACCCCCCCTCCCTGCCCCCTGCTCCGTGGGCTCAAAACTACCCACCGCCCCAATTAGCAGAGCGCCTGTCGCCCAACCCTACCCCGGTGAGAGCCCACCGAGGAACTTACGTGGGAAGTTCGTGGGCCAGCCCCATCCTGACCGCCCGACCGTGGTGCCCAGGTAACGCAGCCCCCAGGTCCACAATACATCCGCTACATAAGGAGCCCGGCTAAGCAACCGCGGGCATAAAGTCTAAGCACCCCATGGAGCAAGCCAGTCTCACGGGTAACAACTTTAATACTTTACTGTCCGATGGCTTCTATGTCGAGCATCCGTGGCTCATCTCACTGCGTCGTCTCTTGGCGTGTCCCAACGGGGACTATTCGATCTTGACCGCCAAGACCGCTGGCTCTGCTCTCCCCTGTCCACTCGCCCCGTCGCTGACCCCGGGGAGGAGTTCCCCGCGCTTCTCCACTGTTCACCATCTCGCCGTGGGTCCCCCGACGTATCCTCCGAGTCCAGCCACTCCTGCACCGCCGCAGGCGATGTGAAGAAATGGGATTTGCCACCAGCTATGACCTTCAATTTGGCAGGAAAGAACATCATGTACCGAATCCCGCGGTTACGGAGCGCCGCCTTCACCCCTTGAAAGGAGCGCCTCTCCTGCTGAACCTGGAGCGTGAAGTCTGGGAAGAAGCGAACCGTGGCGCCCTTGTACTTCAAATCACCGTGTTGCCTAGCAGCCTGGAGAATTGCATCGCGGTCTCGATAGTTTAGGATTTTGGCGATGATCGTTCGCGGGAAGGCCCCTGGTTTAGGTTTCGGGATCGGGGCCCTGTGCGCCCGCTCGACCGTGAACAGTTTAGACAGTCTCTTGGGTTTGAGGTGTTGAAGGATCAAATCCTCGATAAAGAGTTCCATACAGTCCCCTTCAAGTCCTTCCGCCACCCCTACCACACGGATGTTACTTCTCCGGGCCCGGCCTACCTGCTCGTCGAGCCGCGAGGCCATCAGCCTATGCTGGTGGATGAGTTCGTTAACCCTCCCGGCGAGCCGCTTGTCGGATTCCTGCAGGGTAACGATGTCGGCTGCATTGGTTTTAGAGCGGTCGGTGGTGGTCCCCAAGTCAGCCCGGAGCAAGTTAACTTCTATTGTGATCTTGTCCATTTTCGTCTCCAGGTTGGTGCCCAGGGTTTGAATCGCGGCCATAATGGACGTCAGGGAGGGTTCCGCCTGGCCTGCCGCCTCCTTCGCCGTCCCTCCAGGTTGCGCCGCCGGTTTGGCCACTGTGTAGTTGTCAAGTTTGTTTGACTGGGTCGCGGCTCCTCCTTTAGGCCGCATGGCGCCGCCGGCACCTCCGGGGACAGCGTCCCTTCTGCCCCCTTCGCTCTGAGGAGCCCGCAGGGGGCCGCGCCAGCTCCGGTCGCCCACGTGTAGTCGGGCGCAACCCTGGCACCGCCGGCAGTCCCCTGGTCGAATTGCCGGGTAGGGGGGCCCCCAGACGAACCTTGCGCGTCCGCTGTATGGTCCGGAGCCTCAGTCGCCTCCCGCCGCCGATGATGGTCCGCCCAGGCCGCACCAACGGTAGTGAAACAAGGGCCCAAGCCGGCGGGCCACACAGGTCACACCACAGCAGCTGCCCCGGCTGGTCTCCTGTCCTTGCCCCTGCCGAAGCAATCCGGAGGTCCGTCGGCCCACCTCCGAGATCACGGCGCCTCCTGTCTCAGCGCCGGAAAAGCAGGGCCCCTGCCGCCGCACTCCGCTCCTCTCTGTTCGGCCCCCAGAGGCTGTGGGGGCATTCAGTCAACGATGGCAGGCTGCAGGAAGCCAACGGCCCCTAGGCTCCGCAGGGGAACAGCGCCGTCCTCGGCGGCGCTCCTCCGCGCGCCGCGCGCGTCAGGCCGAAGCCGGGGCTCCAAGTAGAAAGGAGGCGGCCCCGCAGCTCCGGAGCGAGGCACTCGGCCGCCGCCGTCAGTCGCGGCAGCCGCGTCTAGCCGTCCGAGGGTCCTCGGGGTCCGCAAAAGCGCTCCGCTGGATCACTGGGCCCTGGGGGAGCCGGGGGGCATTCACTGACCAGCCCCGCAGCTCGAATAGATGGCGGATGGTAATCAGGAATCAGGCGGCCATTACGTTCGGCGCCTGGCCACGCCCCTCTGCCGCAGTTTTTGACCCTGACAGTGTTGTGTCTAAGCAGCCATACAAGAGGTACTGAAAAGATTTGTAGATATGAATCAAAATATTCCCATTATATTTTGGTGGTATAAGTACAAAAAGGGATGAGATTCCTTTTTCCAAGGGAAAGAGAGGAGAGACTGCATATTGTTTGTGTGATAGCTGTTATAATAAACAGTAAATTGGGACATGTTTGGGTACGCAAAGTTCACAATGAACATAGAGTATACACCACGTTAGGCTGATACCAGGCAATAATATGCGGAGAGCAGTGTTTGATAGTTAGGAAAGATCACTGAAGCCCTTTATGGATACTTAATATGCTGTTCTAATAGAGTCATTTGTGGTGTTTTTGTGTCTGTACAATATGTTGAATACGCCCCCCTGATTCATGGATGATGGGGGTATAGCCCTACACAGTTTCAATTACTATGCAAAAAGACACCCCTCTAGGGTTTTATTAGGGCTTTCACCTTCTGATTGTTTGTGGCATGCTTCATCATAAAAATCCTCATCCAGAATGATGGTATATTTGGATGGGCTCAGCCTACCTGACGGAGTTCTTGATATTGCTACAGAATGGGTGTGAAGACAAAATGTAAATAGGGTAAAAAACCGTCAGGTACTTTATTCATAGGTTTTCCATTTCAGCATTGCGTAACAACACCATGACATGCATGGCGTGTGGCATGCGTCATGTGCATTGCCGTTGATCGCAGTCGCTACCCTGGGCAAACCATCATATTGTGACTGAAGTTCAGGTCAGTTTGTGTTGGGATAACAGTACATCGTAAAGGAACTATCTTCCTATAAAATTGAAATAAGCTGAGATGCACTTTCTTTTTTTATTGATATTAGAAGAGGGCAGGAAGTGGTGGCGGGTACTTTGCCTACCTGGCCCCCAAACTGTGGAACTCTCTGCCCGTCAGTCTTAGACTTGACACCAATCTCTCCAGCTTCAAAAAGGAATTAAAAACATATCTATTTCAAATGTAATTGGGTTAGTTTGCAGCAGGGATGGCTCTTGCTGGGAAGCCCGATTCGAGTAGCCATGCACTTAACAAATACTGTTAATAATACTTTTTAAAAAATGGGACACGTAGTGTTGAGCCATATAGAGACTGCCCAGATTGACTTTGTCTAAACCTCTAAACCCTAAGGAAATATAGACATTTCCAAAGGGGATCATCCACTGTTTGGTACCGCAGTTTGATGTAGAACTATCATCATAAGACCACCCCTAAAAATGTATGGTAGGGGTTAATGTTTATAACTGCTTGCTAGGCAAGAAAATAGTTTGTTTTCAGATAAAGCGGTTACTTTTCATAACTCCGTTTGTGAAAATGTCTGTTCCTGTATCTGTTCATGTACTTGAAATATAATGCGGAACTACGAGTCATTTTCTGAAAAAGTTTGTTGATGTACTTGGAATAAGTTACGGAACTAGAACCAGGGTGTAATATCTAAGTTCTATTGAGGCTAGATCGAGGAATGTTTGCCGTTCAGTCCGACATGGTTTCTTAAGTCCGAAAATCCAAGATGTTCTTTGTCCAGAAAGGCCATGGGCATTAGTATGAAGAAGGGGAAAATGTAGCTGGGATGGGGAGAGTAGATAAAAAAGAGAGTAAGGCAGGAGGGGGCCGCACTAGGCTAGGCTTCAAAGACAGGGAAGGGTGATAGAAAATCAGAGGGGGGGGAACGGAGAGAGGTGAAGTGGAGAATCCCCTTTTGAAAAAATAGAGGTAAAGGGGCGGAAACAGATGCTTAAAAAACAAAGGCAACAAAAAACATTGACAATTTATTTTTCTTCAAAACGGATTATCACCAGTTAGTCTCTTGAAACTGGTGAAAGCCATTCTTGAATCATAGTTTGACAAAATACATTTATCAGAACTATTTTCTTGATGTTTGCGTTTTGTGAATATTGCATACAACCTTCAGGTAGGTCTAGGACAGGTATGTCCAATGTTGGTCAAGGTCAGCTGAAGCCCTGACGCAGGTTTAGGGTAAACTGGGAGTAACTGACATTAGTATGGGATAATCTTGAAAATATGGCGTGGCTCTGTCCTCTTCTAGATTTACGCAACCCTCTGATTTAGCTCCTCGATATATATTTCATCACATTTTCCAGCAGCCTAGAAATTCAAACAAGGAGGCCTATGCACTGGAAATGGCTACAAAAGTACAGTATGCTGCATGAAAATGCTGGACATGGATAGTTTAATGAAACACCTGAAAATTACGTGCGTTGTCTAGCTCGTTTGGCTCAAATGCCCCCAGTTTATGAATCCTGCTAGTCAGTAACCCAGGGAAACTGCTTGAGTGCCAGGCCTTCTGCATTTTCCAGACTGCTTCAGTTCCTTAACATTGATTGGTAAGTGGCAACTGTAATGGGGTGCATAAAAGTGTAAGCCCAAATCCACAGCTCACCTTAAATTCCCTGTGCTCACTGGTTGATCTTCCACTTGAACAGAATATGGAGGTCTATGGGGCAGGAAGGCAGACTGTGAAATATCAGGATTTGTTCACTATATGTTAATCACCATAAATAACCAGATAGAAACATATGGCTACTAGTTTGTATATGATCGTATTTTATCAAGTGATTTATTGTTTTCTAGGTCAAGTTACAGAGAGCTTCAAGTCTCTTTTATTTATTTTATATTCTTTTTATTAATAAACAAACAGTAAGCTTCACATATCGTTTTGAGTGGCATAGTCAGGTGATTACACATGTGCTTACATGTTTGTCATCACAGTTCCCCATATCATAAATGTTCCCCACGGATTATCGAGGCACTTTTACGGCCGTACCCTTCCCCAGTCTCTAGCCCCTGCAAGTTCTCAATCCCCTCACACTTTTTCCCACTTCTTGGGGCATGCTCTAGCTGTATAGATCACTTGTTACGCCATCTGGCACCAGTCCAGATCAGCCTTCCAATCATCGACTCGCTGGGGGACCGTAGCATCCCATGTCCTTGCAATATTCCATTTTGCAACCCCGCCGCTAATCTGAGCCAAATTTCCTTTGACTTGGCCAGTCCTGGTCCACTTTTATCCCCAGCAGCCAGGCTCCACCAGGATCTCGACTCCTATTACTCTCGCCATTATTGGTGTGATTTGGGTCCAGTAATGCTGAATTCCACTACAGTCCCATAATGTGTGGTAGAAGGAACCCTTGCCCCCACACCCCCTTCTGCATATTGGGGAATGAGGTCTTCCAGTTTCGTGTAGAAGGACCTGTGCATAATAAGATCTATGGTTCAGGTCTCTTTTAGATCACTCGTCCTCTCACGATTTGTTTTGCTAATGACCGGTCAATTGATATTAGAGGCCTTAGCCAGCTTCCTGTCAGAAGAAGACAGTAAGTGAAAGAAGAGAGGAAATAGGGAAGGAGACGTTAGGAAAATGGATTTAGTGAACTCTAATGAAAGCATTCTTATATTTTACTGTGCCTTGTTTCTGTCTACATGTGAAGCCGAGATTGCTACCCTAAAGGTTTTAAACAATTATTATTATATTAACCATTTTTTACTTGCTGCTCATAATCGAATTGATATGTTAATGCTCGTAGGAGACCTTCAGCCTAGAGACAGTCTGGTTATGTTGTGCATTATGCAAATGTCTTCATTCACTAACAAGGTGTCAGTGGTGAAGTACAGAATAGCTGTGCAGAGAGTTGTGATCCACGCAGAAGCAAACGTTAGCTAAAGGCATTGCATGGAGCCAGAAGCTCCAAAGGAAATTACTGTCAAGATTTCCAAAATTGTACCAGTTTATCTTCTTCTATGCTCATTTGTATCAAATGAGGCCTTTCTAAGATGTAATTTGTAATTTCACCTGTAAAAGGTAAGGTCTAGGGTACATGACATGTGACTATCACGTAATGTTCCTTCCTTCTGGACTTCTGTTTTTGTATTGAAGAATAAGTTGTTTTTCCTCATTCATCTGTGTTTTGTAGAGGACATTTTAAATGTGGTGTTAGCAGAGTTTCTAGCTAAGATCAAGGGTAAGATATGTTGACCAGAGAAGCTGTGGATCACACGCCTAACTGGACGATAAAGTCCTTTGGTGGTTTGAAATTTATATTGATACCGAAAGCTCTCTTTTCCCTTTGGGTGTCACCACACTGGACAGGAGAGATATGGGGTGGGGAAGGGTTGGTGGGTTGTGGGGGTTTTGTTTGCGAGATGCTACGTGACAGAAAGGATTTGACTGAATTGATGCTAATTGTTCTCCCAGAAAATAATGTATTTGTTCTGGTTCGAAGGATGTTGTGGTGTGTTGTGTGGTAGGTCAGAAAGACGAAGACTGTTAGATCCTGTAACTTCGAGAGTGCTTACGTTCTTTAAAAGTATCATGAAGAAAGGGATGAAGGAACCGACTCATAGTTTATTGGAAAGTTATGGTGGAGAATGTTTTTTAAGAATTTGGTAAGTGTCTCAGAGCTCCTTGATCACTCCCCTCACTGATGCATTCTTTTCTGAACATAGCCATTGATTTGAAATGGGGGCTGGTGTATCTTGGTGATAAAATTGCCTCTCAGTACCTGGATGTGTTTCTTGGATATACATATGGTACATATTTGGCTTGTGAATACATTCAAATGTGCTGTTTCCCTTGTGATAGGCTTCTATGAATAGTTGATGGGGTTTGCAGTTTTCTAATTTTTAAAGATTTCTCGTGTGAGTTGGCATCTAGGGCATTTTGTACATCATTTATTTGTTCCTCTGAGTCACAGTTTCTGTTTTCCTCCTGTGTTGTAATCACTGCCTGCATGTTTGATATTTGAATTTAATGCAAAAAGAGTGACTGAAAGAGAATGGGTGAGAACGATAGCAAAAGAGATAGCAAAGCAAGCATGTGACAGAGAGAGTAAGCGGGAATGGAAAGGAAATTGTTCCATTTGTTAAATGTGTTATTATTGCTTTACGTGCACCACTATGTTCATTCTTGTCAGAGATGGTGAGAAATAAATATACACATGAATATTCGTTGATTTGTATTGGGGATAAATTTGTTAACCTATTAGTGTGATGATTTTTTTACAATAAATTAAATAAGAATTTCTTAAAATCCTACATAATTCTGCATTCTCTTTCAAAATGAGCAAATTATGGTGGCCCAAAAATTCCATGAAGGCAGGAAAAGGTGTGTTCTTTTTGTAGGTGGGTTGTCAAAGTATGAATCGTAATGTAGCTAATTGGATAAGGTGCCTGCTTTGTATCCGAAATATTATTGATATTGTTAATATAGTCCAGACAGCACTGTCACCTCTTTAGTGTTCATTATCCCCTAAAACATAGGTATTTAAGTTGTAACATTAATGCAATGTTAATGTTACAGTTCTGTGCAATATAATGTCTTCTAATGAAAGATGTGAGGGTCCCTCTCTCTTGGTTATTGTATGTATGTGGTATTTGTATAGCGCAAACCAAGCTAAAACGCAACAGAGCACTGTACAGGGTCAAAGGCAAGCGTACAGTCATTGATAGATAGTAGAGATACCTGCGGTGTGGGTGCAGAAGTGTACTGTTAGTATATTATGATGTAATGCTCTTTAAAGAAGTGCGCCTTCAATTCTTTCCTATGTTGGAGCAGCGTTGGAGCGGTCCTGGTGGATAAATGCTTGAAGTTCAAGATTATGGGTGCATAGATGGAAAAGACCTGCTGCTTATTTCTTTTCTTACACTATTTAGTCTCCAGTGTGATGGTGTTCTGGCTGCCTGTGTGACGAGAGCCACCATAGTTGGTGAGCTTACCTGTACGAAAAGCAGGGGTACTGGTAGTGATAGCTTTGTATATGATGCAGGTACTTTTGAAAATGGTGCAGGCCTGCAAGGGGAGCCAATTGATTTTCATCATGATAGGAATTTTGTGTTCATATTTCTTCAGCCCTAGATGAGACGTGCCGGTACGTGTTGGATGCCCTTAAGTGGGGCCAATATGTAGGATGCCCTTATGAGGGGCCAATATGGAGTATGGGAGGAGACCATGGAGCTGGTGTTACCATCATCCAGATGCAAGATTACCAAGGCATCAATAGTAGTTCAAAAGTCACTTTCTTGAAGAAATAGTTTCACTTTTCTTTAGAAAAGGGAGGTATTACCAGGCCGTCTTTGTTTTTTGGCAATATTTTCTTTGAGGGCGAGTGAGGTAGGTGTTAAAGGTGTATCAGAATGAATTGGCATTGAGTGAAAGTTGGTTCAAAACCATATAATGTTCATATAATTGTGCCAGGTTTGTTTTATATTTTGTTTGTTGTTCATGGCAAATCATATGAATTCTATCCTGGTGGGGTTGAGCTTCACATAAGTGCTGAACATCTGGGTCTGGATGAAGTGCAGGCAGCATTTGAGGTGTTTGAAGTTTGAGGGGTAGAAGAAAGTCAAATAGAATCGTGTATCATTGGCATATTGGGGAATTTTGATGTTTTGTGTAGAGCTGCAATGGGGCTCTGTTGAGAGGTGAAAGGGGACAGTATGGAACCTCGAGGGACTCCACAAGTAATGGGAATCTTTTGGGATCTGTAGATACCCATGGGAACTAACTGGTGTTTGTTCTTGTTTGAATGTATGCTACATATTGAAATTAATAAGTGAAATTCAAACCAAAAATGTTAATGTAGAAAAAGTGTTGTTGGGGGGGGGGGTTGAGAGAGAGGTGTGTGTGTTTATCAGTTGATCTCAACCACAAATGATCAGGGAGGTCGAATTGGTAGGCCACCCTCAACCACAAATAAACAAGCATACACTTCCAACTTAGGGAGACTCACGGAGCCGATCAAAAAGCAAGGAATGGAATGTGCAGAACAGTGCTTCAGAACTACTGGGATTTTTTCTGACAAGCAATCCATTCTATTGTTTCTTCAGCTGCGTATCGATTCACGCAAGAAAACCAGCAATGTGTAAATCAGTTGCAGCCCAACTCCTAAAGGAACAATCCACCACAAATTGTGAGGCCACCTTACTTCTGCAGTAGAACCCCAGCATTTATGGAAGTGTTTTGGTCCTATTAAGCCTATGGAGAGGTGCAGTTTGAGTTAAAGCTACAGCAAGTTCAGGAAACATGTCTTGGCATACTTTTCCTAACCTGGAACAACAAAACTTGAGGGATGGAAATGCTTTAGCCAGTATTTTATTTTTATTTTCAGTCACTGGGAAATTATAAGTAGCTTTCCATTCCATTATTTTAAAACTGGTTGCCATTACAGATGAGGAGCTTCCATGTTGAAACCTGTCTTGTCCTTTCATAAAGAAGCATCCCAGCCCACATTTCGAGGACTCATAACCTTCTGCATGGGAACATTACTGAATTCAGTGGTTCTTCAGGTTCACCCACATTTATATTTTTCTTATGGCTCACTTTACTGTTACTTTATGATTTCTCGGCAACCGAACTGTCTATTTACTTAAAAATGGCATGGCAGATATAATTGTTCAATATTAAGAACTGTATTGAAATTGTTGTAAAACATGTCATATTAATCTCACCTAGTTGTAGGTAGGATGCAGCAGGATTGTCTGTGTGGCATAGGTGAAATACTTGTAAGTGATATGTTTAGCAACTTGGATATTGATCACAAAATGCAGCATCCTTTTGCTACTTTAAAACTGTGAAGTATGAAAGTGTAGCACCATTTTTAGTTTGAATTCTCCAGTTTACTTCTGCGCTGTGATCATGCTCTTCCATGAGTTAGATGGAGTTTTGTCACGTGAAGATGGAAGAGATTGGAACAAAAGGGCCGAGCCTTCATCTTAAGGTAAGGCCGTGTATTATTATATTCACCTTTATGCATGCACATGATGTGTTGATGGAATTGCTCAGAGGAGAAAGATGAGAAATAGGAATGAAAGGGGGTGGAGTTTGAATTTGAATGTATTCTACAGTTGAACTAAGACTTTGCCTTCCCCAGGTGACTCGTGATGTAGGATGCATTACTGAACCCCTTTTCCAAAAAAGATCACGTGGATCTCTTACTTTGATGAAGATAGATCAGTGGTGAATCACCTATCACAGCTTTTGTATCAAAAACTGTCCATATCTGACTACAGCAAGCTCAACTGTTCATTCCTCTCTGATTTTATAAACACTGATGTCTTTGGCCACTCAAGCTTACATCTGTTCATACTGGAAGCAAAATCTATGTTGAAATTCTGCAACAAAACAAACAAACAAATTCGCTTGAATTAGCAGTTGTGTCCAGAAATAGTTAGCCATTTGTTAGCTCATCATAATGATTACCTCTCATTCAGTGGGCTGTAAGTTTTCATTGTCAAAGCTGCACCAGGTTCCTGGTGCTAGTATCAATAGACTGCTTGACCCACAGCTTACATTAACTATCAGGGCTAAGATGCTTGACAGGTTCATTGTCCTTTCAGCTCTGTAGATCCAGGGGCTCGGCCATCCATCTCTCTTGCAGGAAGTGTAAATCAGAGAACTGGTGTGTGCAGTAGAAGCAGTGTACTCAGTTTACCACTTGCACGACTATGTTCGGCAAGAGCTGGATTCACTCACAATACCGCGTAACTTAATACTGTAAGCTGCAGTATTTTTAAAAGTCAGCCTTCCCTTGTTAAGGTTCAGTACTGTTGCAAGGCAGCTTTAAATAGCTCTTGGCAACAGAGGGAATACACGGATAATCAATGCTGCTAAGTGTTTAGTTAGTGTGATCCTATTAGAGTGTAATAAATTAGTCTCCTGGGTCTCATCTGGTGAGATGGATTGCAATCCCTATCTTAGTTCTTGCTTTTCCCAATACACTGCTCAGGAGTCTGAAAGAGATGGTGGAAGCCTGCGAGTTGAGATCTAACTTCGTCCCCCATGAGCATGTAATGAACAAAGAATCATAGATCATTACAACTGTGTACGCTTGCGAATTTGGACACACTGCACAGTCGGAGGCTCTCATTAATATTCAACAGTCTACTAGCTGGCATATTCCCCTCAGCGAGTCAACATATGCTGGAAAAGATAATATAAGGAAACAGAATAAAATATAAGAATACAGTCTTGCTGATTTCAATTAAAAAGCCAAAAAGAAAAATAGGGAATGGTACTGTTCACTCCTACTTCTTTTGCTAAATCTGCTTTTTTCCCCCCCATTTCGGTTGACATAGAATCATAGTCACTGCTTGAAATGTGGTAATAGGAACAAACATTTTTGGAGACAAATATCTGAAAAGGGGAGAAAACAACTCACAGTTTTTTGCTTGTAACGAACAATCAAGTTTAAAAAGTGTATAGCCATTACAATGGCCACTATCAAACATATGAAAACATGGGGCTTAGGTTAATGGTGGGAGAGGACATCAGTCACCCACCAGCCGGATTGCATTGCCTGTGGCCCCCCTTTGGTAATGCAAAGTTTGTCTCTTTTCTCCCCAAATCAATACGAACAACCTCACAATACTGGAAGAGATGCTTCAAATGAACAAAACCCAGATAACCTACACATCAGAAATCACCATCTGTAAGGTACGTTGAGTAACTGACATGGGTGTTTAGACAAGATCTAGGGTTCGCCAAATGAGAACTTCTGTTGATTATGGTTTGTTACTCATCTTTTCTACGGTGAGATAGATTTTCGGTATCTCTATTTTGCTAACTGGGGGATTTTTGATATCCCTGCAGCCTAGTTTTTAAGTTGCATGCTTCTTACACAAGCAGCTCACTTGCAGTGGGATTGTCACATAGCAAAGCCTAGGGGACACACGGTTCTGTTGCTCGTCCTAAACATAGGGTTCAGTAGAAAAGCAGTAAGCTGGTTACATGTGGTTTGAGAAAGCCGACTTAAAGGGTGTTCATGCAAGTAGGAAGTAGACTTAACACTTGTTGGGAATTTACAAACACGAGCTGGACCAGAGTGCTGTCCTGGACAACACATGAGTCTTGAAATATTTGCTTTAAATTAATCCAGTTGAATTACTTACACTGGAGATGCATTACCCCAAAGTACCGCTTTCAGATTTATATTTGTCCATTAGACTATTGCCATAGAAGTGCTTTGGGGAAAGCAGGTTTTTATTATATGGTGTGTATCTTCCCGGTTATTGAGTCATATCGGAGGGAAGTGACAACGGTGGTGTTCTTGTTTATAGGATGACCTAACCTGCTTAGACCAGAAACTTGTCTGCAGGGTAAGATGATCAGATCAAAGATGAATAGCTTTAAGTGACAGCTTGCTGGCTTGATCTTCGCTGTCAAGAAGCAAAAGATAGCTATGTCCTGCCTCATTCTTCCACACTATGTGATTGAATGAGAGACATATTCAAATGGGCTGACCCGAAATCAGTGGCATTGAAAACTAAAGTGGGGAGAAATTGGAATAATGAGCCTAATGATTAATGGGACATCACCCTTTTTAAATTTGCTAAGAAACGTGATGACAAACTAACATGAAAGATGGTCCTAATGTTGTATATCCTGTGGGTGCATGGGTTGTTGGCCTAAATTCGTTCTGTCAGCATACTAAAGTGTATCAACACACTTGTTTTAAATTGTTACCAATATTGTCACAAGAGGTGCACCACATACAAAACAATGAAAAATTTCCTAGCTAACGTAACGGAAAGTTTCAATTCTATTAAGGACTCAGAGGCGAGGATTATGCCTTCTTTCTCCACTTTATTCTCCATAGCAGCGTAGAAACAAACAAAACTACGTTTCCCATGGAACAACGGGAAAATGTAGTAGAGAAAACAACATAGCAACAACCAATCAGGAAGGAACACCAATGTCCAATCAGGGGCTAGAGAGCCCAATATAGTCCTCTGTCAGTGTTCCCTCTTCCTCTTTCTGAGCGCGAAGACAGCCAACCTGGGCGAGTCAGACATCCTGTTTCTGGGAATCGGCACCTGAAACAACAGGGAACACCTTTACTCAAAAGGAACTACTATCGAAAAACCTGAAAAGAAACATGTCGCTGTCAGGTAAGATACAGCAGAACCATAACACTCATCTGAAAAACAAGTACTTACTGCAGTACGGGGAGGGGTCTCCTAGAGGAGCGAAGGGCGGGATAATCCTCTCCTCCGAGTCCTTAATAGAATTAAAACTTTCCGTTACGTTAGCTAGGAAATTTTTCATTCTATGTGAGGACTGGAGGCGAGGATTATGCTTGTTCAAAGCTTGCCCACAACCAGCTGAGCCATATTGAGTACTGGCTTAAAATAAAACCTCTTAAAGGTAGAATCCGAAGACCAATCAGCCGCGTTGAGGATACCTTCCAATCGGGCACCCAAGCCAAACACTTTAGAGGCCATAGCCCCCCGCGTGGAATGCGCCCCGAAGTGACGAAGGCTAATGCATGCCTCTTGCATCACCCAACGAACCCATCTAGCGATGGTGGGGGAAGAAACCGCCTTAAAGGGTTTGCGGAGCGCAATAAAGAGTTGACGCTCTCCCGGAGGGCGGAACTCCTCCGTCATGTCATCATAGGCTTTGAGGCATTTGACCACGCACAGTTTCGGAGAATCAGGGAACTCCGGATAGGAGACGACGCAGCAATGTGAAGGTCAACCCCTCAGGAGTGAACATTCTCCCCGAGATGTCCAGGGCTCGTACATCCGAGACCCGCCTGCAAGACACGAGGCAGAGGAGCATAGCCAGCTTTGCCGAGAGTTCTTTCCTGGAGAGAAACCTGTTATGTTGCCAAAACAGGAACAGGTTGAGTACCTGATTGACATCCCAAAGAGCCAAATAGCGCGGCTCCGGTGGTAAGGAAAGGCGAATACCCCTTAGGAGTCTGCAAACTAAGGGATGCTCACCGATAGGGGTTCCCTGGACCGGCACATGACCAGAAGAAATGGCAGACCTAAAGGTGTTGATGGAGCGGTATGCCAACCCATCCGAAGCGAGCTGTGCCAGAAAGTTCACGACGTGAACGACATCGGCGACCAAGGGATCAAAACCCCGTCGCAAACACCAACGGATCCATCTGCCCCACGCGGATTTGTACCTTTTGACCGTACTGTCTGCCCAAGCCTTGGAGATGAGGCTCTCAACTTCTCGCGAAAGTCCTGGGGCCTCCCATCTGCCCCTGAAATCCGCCACACCCTGAGAAACAGCGATCCCGTCACCACCAGCGGATGAGGAATTCCGTCTGGGTTCGTGAGAAGAGTCGGAAAGTGGTGGAGTAGGATTGGAAAATCCCAAGAAAGTTCCAGGAGAACCGGAAACCAAACTTGTGACCTCCAGAGAGGGGTAATCAGTACCAGATTTGCAGACTGCCTGCGGACTTGTGCCGAGGTTTGTGTGATCATCGCGAAAGGAGGGAATGCGTATCGCTGCTCCAGACTCCAGTCCTGAAGGAAGGCATCCGTGGCCACCGCCCAAGGATCCGGCCTCCAGCTGAAGAACCACGGGATCTGGTGATCCAGCCTGGACGTGAACAGATCCACTGAGAAGGGACCCCAGTGGCCGTTCAGTGTCGCAAAAACGGACTGATCCAGTTTCCATAGACTGGAGTCCCTGAAGTGGCGAGACTGGAAGTCCGCCTCTTGGTTGTCTCGGCCCGGCAAGTACTCCGGGGTGACGGAAATCTGACAGTCCAGGCAATATTGCCAAAAACTCGCCGCTAGATCCGATAGAGCTTTCGACCTGGTACCTCCCAGGTGGTTCACATAGCGGACTGCGGTGACATTGTCCATTTTCAGAATAACGCAGGACTGAATAGAGTCTCTCGTCCAGCAACGAACTGCAAAGGAGCCCGCCAGAAGCTCCAGACAGTTGATATGTAACTTTTGTTCTTCAGGTGACCACAAGCCGCCTGTCGATAAATCGCCGCACCTGGCACTCCAACCTTGTCTGCTGGCTTCTGATTCGATTACTAGATCGGGAGCTGAACCGAAGATCGCTCGGCCATTCCAGGCCTCAATGTGATCCAACCACCATTGGATCTCGGCTTTTGCTTCCTCGGACAAGGAGACTTTGTGAGAGTATGGGAACCCTTTTCAGAGGAAGAACGCTTTGAGACGTTGAAGGGCCCTGTAATGTAGCGGGCCCGGAAAGATGGCTTGAATGGAAGCCAACAAAAGGCCCACTACCCGGGCCAGCTGGCGAAGCAAAACCTGATGTTTGGACAGGACGCGACGTAACTCGTGCCAAATCTTGGCTATCTTCCTGGAGGGAAGACTGAGAGTAGAGGTGGTGGAGTCGATCACGAACCCCAAGAATATAAGAGACTGGGCAGGTTGCAATAGAGATTTGCTCTTGTTTATCACGAAGCCCAGGTCCTGGAGAAGGGAGACGGTCATCTGAAGATGAGAAGTCAGCTGATGAGGGCAAGAAGCCATCAAAAGCAGGTCGTCTAGATACACGATCATCCTGACCCCTCGGGATCTCAAAAACTCCACCGCTGGCTTGAGGACCTTGGTGAAGCACCAGGGGGCCGAGGAAAGGCCGAACGGGAGAGCAGTGAACTCGTAAATGAGGTGCCTCCAAGCAAACTGAAAAAATCGCCTGTGTGGTGGAAAAATCGGAATCACCAAATAGGCGTTCTTGAGGTCCAAACGGACCATCCAATCTTGAGGACAGAGAATGTCCCGAAGGAGGTGTATTCCTTCCATTTTGAAATGGCAGTAGACTAGCCATTCATTGAATTCGCTCAGATTTATAACCGGTCTTTTGCCTCCATCCGTCTTGTCTACCAAGAAAAGATTGCTTAAAAAGCCCCTTGGGTGCAGGGAGGTAAGGGAAATGGCGCCTTTGCGGAGGAGCGAAGCTACTTCCTCGTCCACTAAGGCCGCGTCTTGCATGGAGAACTGAATGGGCCGGGGCCTGGTTTTCTGAACTGGAAGTCCCATGAATTCTATGTGAAACCCCTGAACTGTCTGGAGAACCCATCTTTGTGCGTTGGAGACAACCAAGCCTGGTAACAACTTGCGAGACGCCCCCCTATGTTTAACCGGGAAGAAGGGAGAACACTCACCGGAGTTAGAGGCAGAGGATCCTCCTCTGTATTCTTTTCCTTTCCCATGACGTCCTCTAGCGGGGTAAAAGTTCCCGAACCGGGATTGGTCCTGATACTGACCGGAGCCTCTCTGGTTACCCTGAGGGTGTTGGCGAGCGGCCCCTGCCTTGGCCGGCCCCGCAAAAAACACAGGGAAAAACTTTCTTTATTGTGGACTGAGCTCTGTCAAGCGACGTGAATGCATTAACGAATTTTCCGAGCTCTTTAACGAAAGGCTCGCCAAACAAGCCACCTTGCGCAATGGCGCCAGCCTCGGAATCCACCAGGTCTCCTAACTTTGGGTCTATCTTTATGAGGAGGGACCGGCGGCGCTCTGTGGATAGGGCACAGTTCGCATTGCCCAAAAAAACAACCACTCTCTGCGCCCAGCTTGAAAGGGCCTCCGGATAGATAATGGAGCCGGACACTTTGGCCTCCTCGGCCATATCCAGAATTTTGGTGACCGGGCCGAGGGCGTCCAGGAGCTTATCCTGGCACACCCTCAGGGCTACCTTCCCCTCCAGCGATGGGTGTGGACATTCCGCCCGTAGACAGTTGTGGGCCTCTTTTTCCAACGGACGGCGGATATGCTAGGCCACATATGCAGTGACTTTCTTTGCAGGGGCCCACTCCGAGGAGCGGGGGTGGACGATGTCGTTGGGATCCAACATATCTGAAGTGATTTGTGGGGGAACTGGACGCGAAGGGAGCCAAGGCCTTGAGGGGCCAGGAGAATCTGGGTCACCAGCCCAACCGTGTTGGTAGACAGGAGGCCTGGGGTGGGAGGGGGGGATTCCCTGCAGGTGGCAAGGTTTGGCTATTCACAAATGCCTGTCGCAGACGCTCGAAAGCGTCGGAATCTACCCCAGGTTCCCGGGGACGTTTGGCCGGTGGGGGCCCAGTGGGAGCGGGGTCCGAAGGCTCTGAGGTGGAAGGACCAGCAGATATCCGCTGTTCTAGGCGTGAAAGTGCCTGATTAATCTGGCGAGAGAGTCTACCTTCCAAGGGGGTGATAGTCTGATCCACCGCTTGGTAAATAGATGAGTCCATAGCCTCATGAAAGGTCTCCCCCAAGGCATATCTGCAAGAGGGTCTTCCTGCTCTGGAAATTCATCATAGTACTCCATGATACAGGAAATCGGGGGTGGAACTGACAGAGCCCACAGGGGTGTACTTTGCTTAGAAGGCTGGGTGGCAGCCAACACTTTGGGCGGTATATATCCGCAAATTATATGCGGTTCGAGCCCCGGGGACAAATGCTGGCGAAAATATAAATCTAAAGAGTATGCAACCCAAAAGGTAAAGACTGGCCCAGGTTATGTCCCCTCCTCAGGCCCTTCATGGCCAATACAGGACCTCACAAGAGGCGTCAGCAATGCACAATACCGACTCCGAATCCCACAAGACAATTATTTTGCAGCCGGGAAACAGAGCGTGAAATACGGAAATCGCCGTTCGCGGTACTCGGGCCACCGCCGCCATATACGGACCCCCAACCGGGCTTTCACCTCGGGCCAGAGCTCCGTGACTGAAGCGCGCGCACGGTGTTTGAGCTCCTGAGGAGAATCAATCACCACGTCGCGCCAAAGCCAGCCTCGCGCGCCCCCTGTCGGCGGGAGGACTGTGAAGCGACCCAGCAGACGCCGCGTAGGTACGGGAAGCCCATGTACCCGCGGCGCCACAGCAAAGGAGCGCCGAAAGCGCACAAAACACACCGCAATATGCGGTTCCACAAAGAAACGCTTACACATCAAGGGTACTGCGGGAAACGTGCCTGAAAAGCAAGAACAATGGTGACACCGCAAATAACAATAATAAATGGCATACAATGCCTGATAACAGCAAAGGTTCAATACACAATAGCTAAACAGCATAAAAACGGCATACAAAGCATAGAAGCATTAAGTAGCCAACAGTACTACACAGGAAAAACTGAGGAGCACTTCTCTTTAGCTGCGGAGCAGCGAAGAGGGGACACTGACAGAGGACTGTGTTGGGCTCTCTAGCCCCTGATTGGACATTGGTGCTCCTTCCTGATTGGTTGTTGCCATGTTGTTTTCTCTACTACATTTTCCCGTTGTTCCATGGGTTTGTTTCTACGCTGCTATGGAGAATAAAGTGGAGAAAGAAGGCATAATCCTCGCCTCCAGTCCTGACATAGAATTGTTATTCAGATGATCACAACATTTCCGAAAGATAGTGACAATGAATTTCACAAATCCAAATGATCTTCTTTTATTAATGCTTCTTTAAAATACTCATACACCAGCCAATGAGTTCCATCCAGCTTTAAATGGACTTCTTCAGGGCTGTAATTGAGTAAATGTGTAACATGTATAAACAGACCGTACAAAAAATAGACATTTACATACAAAAACATATTTACACAATCACTAAGCCACATAGAAAACCAAAAATAAATAATCAAAGTACATGCTGCTGTAAAAAGCAGAAAAACGAAAAATAAAAACACAAGACCCAGTGTGTTATGAGTGGGTTCACATAACAAACTCATAATACCTGATGTGCAACTTTTTTGTAAAGGTGAGCAATTGGACAGTGGTGTATCATGCTGTACATGCTCCTTTTGTGTCGTACTAGGACGAGGTCGTGGGGTATCGCCTCCATGTTTATGGCATCCTTACTCTATGGATACACATTTTCTCCTTTTAATAAAAGAAGAAGATAATTTGGATTCGTGAAATTCATTGTCAAAATCTTTAGGAAATGTTGTGATCATCTGAATAACAATTGTTTTGTATGTGGTGCACGTCTTGTGGCAACATTGGTAAAGATTTCCCTACGTACCCAATTGACTTAACTTACGGATATTACGGTGTGGGTGCGACAATGTGTTGAGGTCCACTGCCCTCTGGTGTGTGGTGTTTTTCCGTCTTTAAATGGGTTTCACATGCTTGATGCTAATGTAGGGCTGAGTTAAGTTTATACATCCATTTTTCCCACCTACCCAAAGAATAGCCATATTGTGAATTATGTTTGACAAGCATAAACATACAATTTCTCAGATACAGACTTCAATATAGAACATGTTGGTTCCTGATACTGGTCACATGGATCAATGATAATCATGTAGCCTTAATAGGTTCGACCCATCGTTTAGCTAATGACTGTTGAGTTACTAAATAATGGGTCTTAGCTGTTTTGTTGAATACAAACAAGATATTCTACTGAAATATTTGAGGCGCACAACTTGTTTGTTGAAAAAAAACACTAAAACATATTTAAGAGAATCATAATCCTAAGAAATCAAATTCCAAACTGATGTGTTACACCCAGTCCTCAGACAATCACAAAATGGGGCATTCTACTCTTCTTGGCTCTTGCCATCAGTAGGATACAATGGTGCTCTACACACTGGTGCTCTGCCTTAGGGTACTGGATCTAGAGCAGGGGTCTCCAACCTTTTCAGTAGTGAGAGCTACTTCTGCACTTTTAACCCATGCAGAGCTACAGCCTAGTTATTATAAAAGGGTACATAGAAACCATGCAAATTAATCTCTACTCCTTGAACACCCAGTCCCGTTACAGGAAGCACAGTTACTAATGGCATAACAGCTGTATCTCCTAGGGTACCCAAGGAGCTCTTTAAACTTTTTACTTTGACCTGTGATAGTCGAGAATAACTTTTTGTTATTAAATAGAGGGGGTGATACTATGCTCATTATGTGAAATAGGGCCCAAAAGACTTCCATTATCTTTCGTTTTGCCCTAAAGTCCATTGATTGCTGTCCAGAGAGCACTGGCCTCACTTAAAGATTCTAGATTGAGAATAATGTTTACTCGTGGTTGGAATGGTACAAAGATTATTAGCAAGGCAGGCCCTTGAGATTTTGCATGGGACGTTTGTACTGAGGGCTCTTGAATGACATTAGTTGAGCACTTCTGTAAAACATTTTGTTAGTCTTTCTCAAGGATTCTAGTGTTTATACAACCTTTTATAAATAGAGTTTGATTCTAACACAAATTCTATTATATCAATCTCGAATCCTTTAAAAGTATTGAAGGTACTTCTGCACCGCCACACTACTAAGAAAAAAATTCCAATATTATCAAAAATTATGACTCCGTTCTCCGGAAAATAGTAGCGAGTGTGAGCAAGTAATATCTAAAACTCCCTGCTAATTGTTAAATTGCTGCAATATGCAGATTCACAGTAAACAAAGTTTGAGGGAGTTGTGTAGACTTGTATCATAGCAGAGCAAGATATTCACTTGTTGAGGCAGTTTAAATACTCAGTGACTTTAACAATTTATTTTTGTAATATGATACCCTTTTAAGGTGGGATTGAAATAACTCTTAAATAGGACTTGCCATTTTTAAACTTTGATCACGATTTAGGACAAATAAATTGACATTTATGTCTGTCAAACCACATTATTATGGACTTTAAAATGTTCAATTCCAAGTAGTTCCTGATGTTGTACAATTCCAGCGGTAACAACCAACATTGTAATCCTTGAGCTGCTGTTTCTAACAGCATCAAATCATCCATCAACAGGATTGCTAAAAATACCCTCCTGAAAATGTAGTTGAGAATCAATAAACTTTATTGAGCTCCGCCAATAAGTCTTAAATGCTCATATAGACCTGATCCAAATGTTGGAATATGACTTGCTGCCTCTGTTATGGAACCTAACTTATTACCACATAATTGTGAAATTTGACCTAAGTATTCTGCTTTGAAAAAGTAGACTTTATGCATTGTGCAGAAAGTATGTTGGCAAATTACATCTAAATTAAAATTTGATTCCTGTGTTGATAAAGGAGTAATGCCACTAACCGACCAGCGAAAAACAATGAAAACGTCATCTTTGATGACTCCAAGAGTGAGGATGAGAATCTGAACCATAATGTCAGTTAATTGGAACTATAGAGTTGACTGTAATTGCAAATCGCTGCTGACTGCTCGGTACCCAGAATACCTAATGATGGAGTCCTAGTAAACTTGAACAAATAAATGTCTTGTTTTGGAATCTACCTGGAATACACTATTGTTTACAGAATATTAAAACAATTAATGACCTTTTCAAGAACAATATATTTATGTCACAAGAAACCTCATTGACTGTCCCTTATACAGGAAATGTTTTTAAAGTATGTAATGTCATGTTAAAACAGTGAATGGGGGACATATACCTTTCTCAGATAATTTCAGAGCTTTTGATGTCCAGCTTGTTACTAGCACTGATTAAGCTATTTTTCTAGCAATGATCCACATTGGAAGTAATGCTGAGTACATGAACATAGTGCTTGTGAACCTGGAAAATGGGTAACCAAGAAGCCAGGTAATACTGGTTCTTTGGTTAGATTGCAGCTCAGTTGTGCTATTAAGTGACCATTCCAACACCAAGAGGATGAAAGGTATTGCCACAGGTTCGCAGATTAACATGTTGAATTAAACTTGGAATAATCCTACTCCACATTTTTCCAACCAATATCTGATATAATTGTAGCAAAGAGTCAGAAAATCCACTCAAATTAATAGAGAATTGACAAAAATGTTTCATTTTTTGTACAGTTGATCTAAAACCTAAGGTTCTACATATCGAAGCCTCAGACGATGACGTGCTAGAAGCCCTTGTAAATGTTTCAGATGATAATGTTCTCGCATTCTCTTATATTCAGCAGAAAAACATTTGATAACATACAGAAAGTAGCACACTAAAACTGGAAGATGGAAACAAATGTTTCAGATCTTCCAGAATCGTCACACCCGAAAAGTTTGGCAGATGATATTGGTAGGTTGCAACATAGACGAAAATACACTTAAACAAAAAAAGATTGATATATTGTCTTGGAAAAAATATTAGGAAGTTTCACTTGGGAGAGGAAGATATTGAAGGAAAAGACATGCCATAGAATAAGGAAACAAGGGGTTACCTACATTTTGACCTCAATGAAATCACTAAAAGGATTAAACCTCAAATTCTGATAGCTTCGATGGACGGGCCAGATTTACACTGATTTCCCAAAAAGTGGTGGTCTACTCTGTGGAAAATTGCATTCATGGTACAAGTACATAAAAAAGGTGAAACTCTTTTTCCAGCTATTTATTGTATGTGAGTCATTTTGAACTCCTTTCTAAGTAAAATGTTTGCAATCCTGACAACCCTGCAGATTGGACAGAGGAGCAGAGTATAATTACTTCCGGTGACGCAGACTGGTTGATGTAATGACCAATCTACCATTACAAATTGCTTTGTCTTGCATAATGAAGATTTTACACAAAAATGTTTTTCACTTTTATTGTAGCTTCAGAGACCTTGAAGATATATTTATATCCTATACATGTCTGCACTCTCTTGGCCAAGGCTGACACTATGAAAGCCACATTGTTGCTGGATAATAACACCCAGACAGTGGCTCTAGTCGGTGAGGAAGGAAAATAAACGTATTGTGTGCCTACCATTAAGGAGGGTCAAGTAGGGATTGCTTTTGTGATTTCCACTGAGATTTGAAATGTTAATTGAATTCTACTCAGTGTTGGCTCCATATATGTCCCAGCAAAGTACTACAAGAACAATGTATTTGTTCTTGGCCATACCCTGTGGGCCTCCAATAATTATCGAATACACAGGCTACCTACGGTAATATCAATCACCTTCAAATGAACCATGCTATATCTAAGATCAGGGGCAGTAAATTTGAAGGATACATGGAGCTTTAAGGGGAATCAGTAGGAAACAGATGAATGAATACAGCTCCCTGACGACTAATTGAGGACAACTCGATTTGAAAATACAGAATCATGGCATGGTCTATTATTTTCTGTTTTCTGGAAACTTAGTTTGCTATATAGGGAACTTGTAAGTGCTGCCTCTGTCACTGACAAACACTTTAAACAGAAGTTATCCGCTGCTTAGTATATGGACTTGTTATTTGGAAAATTGATACCTCTACACGATTGCTTTGTTATTATGCTCTGCAAATGCTTGTCTGATACAGGCCATACTGTGTCTACTCTACAAAATAAAAATGGCTAAGACTAACTTGTTATAAGCCCTCTATGGACGAGATTACTTGCACGCTATGGGTATCTCTGAAGCTGTAAGACCAATGGCTCTCTCACTGGCAGGACTCTTGAAAATCATAGCACAGCAAGAGCCTATTTAAGTCCATAGTAAAATATAAAATGTATTAATTGCCGTTTAACATGGATTAAGAATATTTGAACACAGAGATGAAATTTAGCCCATTTGTAGCAGTCTTCTGTCTCTGGGATCTCTCAACTCTACTGTATTGTACCCTTGGAAACAGATGTTTCCTGTTCTATCTGAACCAGTTGCATTTTCATCGTTGTATAGGCACCTGGAAAGGGATTCCTTTAGAGCAGCTTGCTAGCTACAGGGAACCAGAAACTGCAGACCAATTTATATTCAGTTGCTCTAAGTTAAACATAAAAGACGACTACATTCCTCCCATAGTAGAATGTTTGCAAACTTTAAAGTGAAGTCTACCATCAAATACCATATGCAAGAAAAAGAGGTGCCTTGCAATCACTGACATTTGTAAATGTTGATTGTTTAAATAGGATGAACTGGACTGCTAAAAGTTAGATGCTTTTAACAAACATATGGCTTTCTTTCTCTATGCAAATGCTGTGTTTTGGGCTAGTTTGTCTAAAAGAATTTATGATTTCATTTAAACAAAATAACGTATTTATCAGTTGAACTGACAAAAGGATGAGGGGTAGTACACAATCTTGTTTTTTACTGTTAGTAACGAATGTGCTTAGAGTCTCTCTGTCTCGTTTGTGTGACATGGCTCTTGATTACTTTGAGCCATCCAGTTTGCTATTTCATCCCAACCTTACCCTAATTTCCTCTCCATATCAGCCAAGCATAGCCACAAACACCACAATTTTCTAGAAGTTACTCCTCATCAGCCATACCTGGGTTGATAGTTTGTTCTCACTTACCCATCCCTTGATGTTCTTGTGTGTCACACATCATGAATCTGAGATAGCGCATGATCATCAATTTTTGTTTAGCCCACATCTTCTGATCACAGCAACTTTTATGTATCCATTTATGTTCCTGTCCCCATCGCGCAGTGTCACCATGACTTGTTTGCCACCTACTTGTGGCTCCTTACTCGGTGGGGCAGCTTCTGAGACAGGGCAGTAAAAAGGTAAATTCTACCTGCACTTGTATGCAAGCTAACTTCAACATTATTGTCTCCAACTCCAATACCTTCAACTTCAGAACGTCTGTAAACATCTCTTTCCCTGGAAAAGACTTAATTTCCTTCTCTACGCTTTTGTTTTAACTTGTTGTTTACTTTCTTGAGACTTTCTAAACCTATCTTTTTTTACTGGCCTTCAATCTAAGCATATCCAACTCAAAAATCTAAACTATATGCTCATTATTGTGAAATATTTTTCCTGAGTGTTTAGAAAGTCAGTGGTTACTGACTCACCAATCAGTGTTGGTGGGTATTGTCATTCCCCAAGTCTGTCCCGGAACCCCTGTTACTACTTCACTCCAATGTAATAGTTACTCCCTTTGCTTACTTTATTCGTCCATGCTAACTAGATTGGGCAATCACAGATTACTCCAGGAGGTCGTAGTTGGTTTGGAATTCAGATACCAAAGGACATAGTACTCAAACATTAAACTAATTGTCCTGTCAGAGCCATTGTTTTTAAAAAGAGTTGGGCTCCGTTTGTACATCAGAAATATATGACAGTAGAAATAATGAACAACAAAATGAAGCAAAATGTACTCGCAGCTTCTTGGCCGAGGAAACAACCCTAACTCTTTTTACAGCGTGTACATGTTAAGTTTCTGTAAATTAAATAACATAGCCTACATGGTCAACATCCCAGGGGTGATATGTTTTGAATTCTCTGATACCTTTAGAAACCTCCAGGTTTCAGTTCTTTTACAATTGCAGTATTTGTGTTGGCTAAAGTAAGCCAGGCAGACTGTTCCGTCCTTTGTTGTAGTTCTCAGCACTCCTAGTAGCAAAGGAGGCAATTAACTGGGTTTAAGCACAGGTGATGGAGAATCTGTAAAACCTATACACCAACAGAGTTAATTTCTAAGATACAGCAGTGCTGATGATAGGGTAACAAACAATTGCTTTTCAAAGTAAAAATAATATTGTTCTGTTAACAGATACAATGGTGATTTGTTCATGGGTAACGGGCACCAGATACACGAGGACTGCCGGTGGTCTAGAATACTTTAGCACCCACAGTATATCCCTGGGGGTATCAAACTTTGGGAGCCAATATTACTTAAACAGTTGGTTGTGACAGTCTTTTCGGTTGGACTGCAAAAGCGTACTCCCTCTAGTAACTGGAAATTTTGATTCCGGGACAAGGACCTACCTCAGCTTAAACAATATATCTGGGCCCATAACTTTTGGACAGAGAATTCAAATAGTACTGAAATCTGAGTGACTTGGAACAGCCAGCTGTGGTCACGCCTTTTAAAGTTTCCGTTGGTGTGAAGTTAGCACTCATTCAAGCCTGTGCCATGTTCAGAATTCACACTTCTGGACAAGAACTACAATTGTGTTTCTCTTCTTTCTTCACAAATCAGGGACAGTGGTAAGCAGCAATTGGTCAAAGCAATGTGTATCCTAAGGGAGAGTGAAATACCTCTTATGTACATGGAAGGGGTCCTATATTAATCTTACAGGGACACAGGCATAAATTTCTGTGCTCCTAACTATAATCTGAACTGTCTCCACCTGCCAGCCCTCTGATAGGTTGGGGAGATGTCATTGGCTACTCTGTATTATAGGTAGAGGTGAAGGATGCTTGGATGCACCATCAGCATAGTTTGGAACATGTGTCAAATGGGTGACCAAGTTGTGATGAGGCCAGGGCCGGCTTTTTACACAGAAACTGGCGGTGACTTGGTATTAAAAATGAATAGACTTGCGTTCTAACGATAATCAGCAAGGGACTAGGGAAACAGTTTGCTGTCCTCACAGAAGTGTGTTCCAACATGGTGGGATATTGTTTGTGTAGACAGGACGAGGTTTGTCTACATAGCAATGCTAATATCACTTAGGTGAATCACAGTTAACTAGAGGGGGAAGACTTTATCCAGGATTCAACTAGGATTTTGACATACATTTATTGTAGGATTAGGAAGAATATTTTAGGGATTATGTGGCGAACGATCTGAAGTACTTTGATAAAAGACCCAAAGTCAATAGGGCTGTCCATCAAAGGTTTCAGCTGGCAGAGTCAGGGAAGGTTCTGCCAGCAAATCATAGCTGTGCCCCTGACTTGATCAAACTACGTACCATATTTGTGGTGCTGTGGCCTGTCAATGAAACCTCTAAATAAGACCCTTAATTATAAGCTACCTTGGGGTTAGGCTACCCACTGCAAGATCTATATGTCACCAGCAAGTGCATATTGGTAGGATAACTGTGGTGACTAATTAATCTGTTAAGAGAGATCTGTGTATTCTATGATGACAGGTTTGAATCACGTTAAAATAGCTCAGAATATTAATGTTCCTTCTGAAAAGCATAGCATATAAGTGTCGGCCACGTTTCTTTTTTAAACATACTTTATTGATTTTATATAATGTTGCACCATGCTTAAGCGTTGTTGCAGTTGGTATGACTTGAGCATGATCGTCTTAAGATTTTACATTAAAGTACAAGTAATAGCCCATGTGGGGTGTTTGACATTTTGAGGATCGACCAATTGCATCAGGTGTTTCAATTGTATGTTGTCCGACAAAATCAATTAAATCAATAAAAACATAACATTTCTAAACTACCCGTCCCCCTACCTCTAGTCTGGCTCACCCCCAGTTGAGATGATACGGACCTGAGATTCTGCCTTGTTCTCGTATGTGCGTCATGTGGAGATCACTGTCTTAGGGATGTCATTCAGGATGACAGGCCCAGCCTCAAACAGGGGTGAATGGGGAAGGATAACACACCTCATACTGGGGGAAGGGGGCACTTTGAACTATGCGCGGTGCGGCGTAAGGGGATCGATGGCCTTAAAAGCCTCCAGCATCAGGTCCCATTCCATGGAAATAGGTGTTTTTCGCAACCCATGGTATTCCTCTCATCTAATGAGTGCACTTTCTGCTCCACCCCATCGGGCCATCTCTGCATGCCAAGTGAGTACTGTTGGGGGAAGGGTCGATTTCTACCTCATTGTGATGGAGTGCTTTGCTATGAGTAGGGCCAGATCAGCTTAACGGAGCTGCACCTTCTGTGGCTTAGGGCGACGGAATAATCCTAGTATGCAACGCTCTGCTGTATCCCCGTTGGGGATTCCTGTTTGTGCGACTAAGGACCAAAACCCTCCGAGCCGTGGGCACATCCAATACAAATGCAAAATATGCAAAATGTCTGCCACCTCTGCCTAGCATCTAGGGCAACAAACACGCACGTTTGGGTTATATGCAATTGAGGAAGTGCGGGGTAAGCTAGACCCTATGGAGAATCATGCATTGTATTAACTTAAATTTGGCATTGCGAAAAACCTTCTTGGGGTATTGTAGGAGAGAGCACCAGTCCTTGTCTGTTAAGTCCTTTCCAAGGTCTCTGGACCACTTTTCCCTAAGAGTCGTAAGGGAGGTCCCGGTGTGCGCCCAGGCGCCCCTGCGCATCCATCTAATGAGGTGGCGTCCCTCGCCCATCAGGTATATGGGGTGTATTAGCTTGTATGTTGGGGGTCCCTCGCCATTTGGTGCCCAATGCTTCTTTACATACCGGATAATAGCTGCATGTAACATAAAGAGAGAACGCCGAACTCGTTGTTCCTGAGCGAAGTTCTCGTGATCTATCAGGGCGCCGTCTGCAAACAGCGCCCCCACTGTGGAGACCCTCTTCCGAGACCAACAAAGTATACTCCGTCTAGTGACCAAGCCTGTTGTAGTGGGAATTCCAAGTAAGTGGGTGTTGGGGCGTAAGTGTAAGTGTATTATAAGGCCTTTTTCCAATATGAAAGTGCTGTTCGTAACAACAGGGGGGAGTCAGGGGGTATCCTGCTCCGCTGTAATGTCAAGGTGTGCAGGGTACCCCGGCTCAGGAATTGCGGCGTTTAGCCAAGTTCGTGGCGATTGTGCCCTGCGAGCCAGTACAACAGCCAATGTAACTGACTTGCAAAGCAGTAGGCACGAAAATCCGGCACCCCTAGGCCCCCAAGTGTTGGCCACATAAGGGTACAATATACAAGTTACCTCTGTAGGTAAACCTTTTTCTTGTTGCATTACTAGCAGATCTCAAGCTGTGGTTCTGATCAAATAGATTGTAGAGTGATACATCCATTTCAATCAGCTTCATATGACCTTCAAGGTATACGTTCGAAACCTTGAAGTTTTTAACTCACTTTTCATTATTCTTAATTAGGTCAAATGAAACCCAATGGTTAGTCGTACACACTTATTTTTAAATGCAACAAATTATTCTTCTGTTGCATGTTAAATAAATTATTAGTAGTGTACTTACTGACATAAAGAGAAATACTTAGCATTTCTTTAGAACATTTAAGACTAACATAGTCTTGTTTCCTCTGTTGGGCTCCTGGGTTGTATATCAGAATGTCGACCGCAAAATATTGTGCTACAAAACGACTGAAGTATACAAAAGAAGTGATGATTGAAAATGCTTGAATGGGTCTGGTATGCCCAGACATGGGCCCCGTGTACACTGTGTCACTGGAGCCAACCTATATCTGGCTGATGAGCACTAACCAGGGCGAAATCTGTCCTTGTGTGCTTGTGTTCTGGTTCAGGGAGGACCTGGCCTGGCAGTTCGGTCCGGATTGTTCTCATCCGAGCAGGCTCAAGACAGATTTGCATATGGCTGGGTCCAAACTGAAGTGGCATGGTGGGCAAAATAACGATGGTCAGGGATGTGGTCCCGATAAATACCAGCGGCTGAGAATATTTAAAACATTCTACCCATCACTTTTTTGTTTACTTCAGTGTGTCGCCCTAAGTGGACAGGTATGCCCAGATGTGTATCCCGTGCACACTGTGTGTCTGGAACTAAGCTATACCTGGGTAATGAGCCCTAACTAGGGCGAAACTGGTCGTGGGTTGCTTGTGTTCCTGTTCAAGAAGGACCTGGCCAGGCTGGACATTGGTTGGGCTGTCCGTCGGGTCTGCGGTGGGCTTCTTAAGGAGGGGCTTGACTTCTGCACATTTTTAGTCATCGGGGAATGTGCTGGCTAGATGGGTCTGTAGTTTTTGAGGTCCGACGGGACTGCGGAGGGCTTCTTTAGGAGGGACTTGACTTCAGCGCATTTTCAGTCATCGGGGAATGTGCCGGCTTTGAAGGTGGAATTGATGGTGCGTCGTACTTCTATGGCGGCAGCTCTGTGGAAGATGTGTGCGGGCAGGAGTCCGTGGGGGCTCCTGAGTGAATGCTCTTCATGGTTGTGGCAGTGTCTTCTGTAGTGACCGAGGTCCAGAAGGAGATGGTAGGCTGGCTGGCGTTGCTGGAGGTACGTGTGGCTTCGGTGTCTAGTATCTGTTTGTTGAAGTTGTTGTAGATGGACTTGATTTTGAGATGGAAGTAGGAGCCGAGTTTGTTGTTGAGGTCCTGGGAGGGTGTGACGTCTGAGGCTTCGCTGGGGGAGGTTTGGTGAATTCCTTGATGATGTCGAAGAACTCTTTCGAGTTGCTGGAGTTTGCGAGGATCTTGTCCTGCATGAAGTTCCTTTTAGTGGATCTGATGCGTTTGTGGTGTTCTGTCATCGCGTTCTTGTAGCTGGTCCATGCTTCCGGGGTTTTGCTGTTTCTCCATACTTTCTCACGACGTCTGCAGGTGTGTCTGGACTCTCGGAGGTCAGTGGTGAACCAGGTGCCTTTCATGGGGTGCTGTCTGTCGGAGTTTCAGAGGGGGGGCGAGCTTGTCTGCGCATTCGGTGATCCATCTGTGGAGTTCGTTGGCTGCAGAGTTGACGTTGGTCGTGGTGGGAGGGGTAGCGTGGTTGAGGGTGGAGTTGAGGTGAATTCCTGCATGGGGGATTGGTGTAGGTTTGTGTGGGGTGGGTCTTGAGAAGGAGAAGTGTACGCAGTGGTCGTCCGTCCAGAGGGGTTGCGTAGTGTGGCTGAAGTGGATGTTGCTTCTTCCTGCGAAGATGGGGTCGAGGCTGTGCCCTGCCTTGTGGGTGGGGGTGGTGATGAGCTGCTTCAGTCCGATGTTGGCGAGGTTGTCCAGGTGGGCGGTGGAGTTGGGGTCGCTGAGGTTGTCGAGGTGGAAATTTGGGTCTCCGAACAGTACGTAGGTCATGGATGTGATAGCGTGGGGTGCGATGAGGTCTGTGATGGTTGCGGTGAACGTGGTGCATGGTCCAGGAGGTCTGTAGGTGAGGGTGCCATGTAGGGTCGTTCTGGGGTTTGTCTGGATCTGGAAGTGGAGGTGTTCCATGGGGACGAGGAGGTGTTCCATGGGGACGAGGAGTTGTTTGTGTTGGATGTAGTGAGTCGGATGGAGTCCTTGTGTACAATGGCAAGTCCTCCTCCCGGGTGGTTGAGGCGGTCCTTCTTCTGGATCTTGTATCCGCCGGGGATGGCGGTAGTGATGTCTGGAGCGGATGTGGCGTTGGTCCAGGTTTCTATGAGGAAGGCGACATCTGGCGACCGGGTGTTGAGAAGGTCCCAGATTTCCACTGCGTGTCTGTTCAGAGAGCGTACGTCGAGGAGGATGCAGCTCAGGGTATTGGGTGTGCTGGCGTCCGGTGGGTGGGTGGGCGGGCGGTGGCCATGGGGGTCCGGAGGTGGGTGAAGGTGCGGTGGCAGTGTCGGCAGAAGAACTGGCCGTGGGTGGTGTTCAGCATGGACAGCTGGCAGTTGGGGGGTTGAGTGCGTAGAGGACGGCTGAGTCGTAGTGGTGGGAGGTCAGAGAAGCAGGGTCGCTGGCGCTTGCCTTTGGCGCGCCTTCAGCACACCCGCCATTAAGTAGGGGATGAGGGAGGAAGCGCAGCTGGGAGGTGGGAGGAAGAACCGGCAAGGAGGGAGGGGCTGTGGGGCAGCAGGTTGGAGGAGGGCCTCGAACACCTACCTGTGACCAGAGTGGTGCTGGGGGCAGCGGCGCAACGACGGAGCTGCGTGAGGGGAGAGCAGAGTTCCCTGACCAGGAAGTCAGAGTTCTTGTTCAGTGTGTTGTGTTCGTGAAAGCTCTGAAAAAGGGTGATGCGCCCATTGAAGTTCTGGGTTCTAGGGCGCAGTAGCCTCTTGCCACACAGGCTGTTGTAGATTTCAAATAAGGACTGGCTCCCAGCTAGTCTTCTGCCCTTACATATGGTGGAACTGCTGTACCTGCCTCCATATCTGGCTTTAAGGTGTTTGTGTGATGTTTGGAAGTTTGCTGTGAGACACAATCAGAGGTGGCAAAGCGGTGGTAGCTGCCCAAACAGAGGTGCTAGCAGTGCTTTGGCTTCTGTCCTCTCAATAGAGCTGCAGAGGAGAGTGGAAGGAAATGGCCACAGATGGCCATGTCTGCCCCACAGATCCGACCAGGGGGACTCTCTATGCAGGTCACAGCCACGGGGAGGGCTGGCCAGCAGTGTCCATGCCAGCTCCATAGGGCATGTGCCAAAATCAGTGAATGCTAACATTGACCGGTACACGTTCTGGAGGTAGTGCTCTGCAACTGACATTTTCCTGAAGGACATTGGAGGT
Organism: Triturus cristatus; assembly: GCF_964204655.1. Classification (NCBI taxonomy): domain Eukaryota; kingdom Metazoa; phylum Chordata; class Amphibia; order Caudata; family Salamandridae; genus Triturus; species Triturus cristatus. Next base: position 329,363,895 of record NC_140580.1, read on the forward strand.
ATATCCTTTTTGGCGGGCAAACTAAAGTGAAATGGGTGCATGTCTGCAGGTAGGCGGGTGGGGGGAGTAGTTATGCATGATATGGTTATCTTTTTGTACTCAGTTAAAAGGTGAATTTTCAGTCCCCTTTTAGATAATGACTGTGCATATGGCCTCGGCCTTCCCATTTGTTTTTATGCACTAAATAATTTTACATCCTAACAAAAGTAATTTGTGATTTGCATCCATACAATCCATCAGTGTTGCGTAAGTTTTGATTTGGCCCGATGTTCTAAACCCTGTTTGCTAATTGCATACTGTGTGTATTACTCTGTGTAATAAAAATAAAATTAAGTGTGGGAAGAGGGGACGGAGTTGTCAGCAAGAATGCAAGTAGCCTGTTAGCAGTGTACATCTGGTGGAGTCCTGCAAAAGAAATTGTGAAAAAATAGATGGTGGGGTTGACTAACAGATGAGCCAGCAGAGTGAATGAGGGAAGCCATGCACTCCCATTGAATGCTGCCCTGCTCTATCCATGTAGTGCTATAAGACAAATGAAAAATATGTTTCTTGATGTTATCAGTGGGAGGATGGATCTCATCCAGTGACAAATGATAGTACAGAAGCAATGGTCAAGGGGTGTGTCAAAAATAAGAATGGGGAATAAAGCTATTGAGCCATGAGCAGCATTGAATGAAGATAGATTATAAAGCCATCTAATCATAAACAAGGGGCTGTCCAAAAGGCCGCTGTGTGTATTATCGTATTGTATAGAATTGATCTTTGGTAGTAGACCACAAAAGCTGTCTGTGGGTGAGGCCTAAAAATCATGGTGCCAAACTGTAACATATTGCTATGAGTCACTTTATGAAGAACTGTTAATTTTATATAAGCGTAGCTTATTAGCCAGAAAAAAATCATTGATCATTACCGAGCTTGGGCATTGGATGCAGCTAATGTCTCCATATTAATTGTTGACTAGACTTTAGGATCACTGGGCTGACATTATTTTGGGCTTATGATTGACTGTTGGAGGCTTTTGGCCTTGTACCTTTAATACTTTTTTAAACCCTGAAAGTACTGTTTTTATTGTACTGCTCTATGTTTGACTTTCATCCTGCACAGTCCTGAACCTTTCAAACTCCACTCTGTCATTTGGATACTTCAGTATGTGACTTGGAAGCGAATCCGAATGTTCAAACTCTTGTTGTGGTTCATTTCAATAAAATGTCTGTCATTTACAACTTGTTTTTTGTTTTACTTTGGAAATGCATTTTGTGCTGTTATTTTTTTTATAAATTAGTAACGTGGTGTGTGGACACACCTATCCACCTTCAGTCCTTGCACTCATTCCTTAAATGCCTTTAAGAAATGAGTATGATTGTGTTTTAAAACAATTATTTTAGAATGGGAGAAGTGTTTCTTGACTATTGCGTTCTTTTCTTTATGTATTTATGGTTTCATACAGGACCACTAAACTGTAAATTGGACATTAACGTGCTTCATCAAGAGGAACCTTAAAGAATCAAGATTTCATTATAATGTGACCATGGAACTATAAAAGTGCAGCGATGCAACAGAAGGAAGAAAAAACATCAGAACTTTTTCTAGAAGGATTTTAGACTCAAAGGAAGGAGTAGGCCAGGTTAGGAAGGCAGCAGCATATTGGGAGAATCTATGGAGAGGCAGGAGAAAAGGTTTAGATGCAGGAATGGAGGTAGGTGTGAAAACAGGAGGATATTGGTAACAAAGAAAGTTATACTATTAGTGGTTGAAAAGTTATGCTTTCTGATTATTCCTGAACTGAAGGAAGCCTCCTTGATGCCGGAGGTAATGCGATCCTCAGGCTGGGGGCCGACCCAGAAAAAGATTGTGACATAGCCGTGTGAGAGTTGAATGTCCTCATTTCAAGTCTAAAAATATCTTTACTTAGATGCTTCTTGCCTCCTGAGCTTTATAAAGATGATGTGCAGTAGAGGGTTATTGGTGATGAAGAAGCTTGAAGGTCAAGTGAACAAGCTTGACTTTACTTTAAGCTGTTAGCTGCAGTTGGTGTAGCTATTTTAGCATAGGTGTGAATGGTCAGTCCTCCTTCCTGACAAAAGCCATGTGGCAGAATGCATCACAGTTTTTCAACGAAACAGATGGATGTTTGGGATATAGATTTGGGTGACATTAACATAGTCTGTCTGTGACAACACTAGTGCTTTTACGATAGAGCAAAGGTTATTTAGTTTAGAAACAATTGTATATTTTTAACTGCTTTGAGTGAGGATCTTCCACTTTTCAATGAATGTTCAAAATGTTTGGGCCTACCTGGAAGCTGATACATTGACCTTTGAAGCAAGATTAGGAATGAAGTAGTCGATGCCGAGTTCTGAAAGCCTTGTTAGTTTGAAGATGAATTGTTTTGTCTTGGAAGGAGCCTGATTCACAAAAGGGGTTGATTGCAGTACCATATTTGCATTGCCTTTTAATCAGTCTTTTTCTCTACAGTGTAAGATGCTCAAAATGCAAAGGGACAGTGTGCAAATGTTGCAGACCACCAAGCTCATTAGTGTTAATGTAATCAACTTGCGACTCCACTCCCCTGTTGTGAATGGTGAGATGGAGGTCTGTCTGAGGTAGCAGATCTCCATCCGGTCACATTGCTTGGTTAGGCCCCGGAAGAAATACTGCTATTTTACATGCACACTTTTCTTAAGTTGCCTTTTTTTGCACACAATGACTTTTGACACACATTTGCTGGCGTGACAGTGCAAGATTAGTTTCTCTGAAACACATTGCTTACAGTTCCACTTCGTAAGTACACTATCATGACACCTTGAACATTTAGTACAAGGCCTGAATACACATTGTGCAAATGTTGTTTGTCATTCGTCCATGAGGTGCCATGGCTATCACAAGACAATAAACAATGTCAGCCTAGCAGAAGCCTAGACACAGGTGCATGGATACTGTTATTATAAATACACATGCATTTCTGTGTTCAAATCAGAGGAGCACTCTGCTGTCATTGCGAGGTCACTATTATAGTAGACTCAGCCCAGCTGATTCCTGTTTACCCTCTGTGAGGAGGGAGCTCCAACTTGTGACCAAGACGATTACCTTCATACACTTACCTTCCGGTAATGGGGAGTTAGATCATTCAGAAGGAACACCCACCCTGGGCAACTAGATTAGGGATGCAAAGTAGGAGTACACAATACACTGTACTTATATGCCTGTATATATACACACTGTTTTAGCATTATGGTGGAATCGTTTATTCTGTCTGCTTCTGTAATTAAATAATTGCACCGCATATATTTTACACGAGAATCACAATAGTTCAATTAATATTGAAACAACCCTTTGTGTATTTCTTGTGTATCTTTCCGAGTATGCGCAAGTAACTGAGCAAAAAGGTTCTAGATCTGTTAACACGATTCCTCGGGGAGTCAGTGTTGTCATGTTCTGAGGCTTCCCAGACCATTTGTTTCCTTACTAGGTTTAGAGGTACTCATAGTGGCGCAGTGAGCTAGCATGACTATAGGCCAACACATCCTGGGGAGTGCATAGAATCAGTCTGGCACCATCCTAAAGATTATGTTGTCCAACAAACGAACCGTTCCTACTGAGAAGGTGGAACCCTTATGACAATCTCAGCATCTGAAATTGTAGTGTACAGGAAAGGAAGCTGGATCACAAAGCCACAACAAGTGACAAACTATGATTCTGACATTGGGGAGTGCATGCAGTGGTCTGTGACATCAGTGTCTTCAGCTCCAAATGTTTGCAGCTTGTACACACTTAGCGTAAGCTAACAAATTCGGACAGGGACCACTTATGCTCTGCAGATGTTCAGAGCTTACCCTCGTTAGACACTAACAGTTACATGCTTTGCGACCACCAAAATAAATCACAAAGTATTTGTGTATACATTTGTGAATTTCAAGCACAAGCAAGCATCATTTGTGTTCACTCTTCCATTGAGATTTGTAAGAGGTCGCAATGCGTTCTTTGTGATTTGTACTTACTCTCTAGCACGGAATCCTTCATAGATTCAATTGATTGTCATTCCCCATTGTCGAACTGGGAGTCCCACTCTAACATTACGACAGCAGTGAGGTTACATTTCCATAGAAATGCATTGAAAACATTGGATTTAGTAGCCCCTTCACATCATTTGAAAGGTGGTTTAAAATAGCCTAAGGTGTACCTAGAACTTGTTTTAATAAAGTGGTCCCCTTGACAAAGATGAAAGCAAGAGAGCTGTTGCAAGAGATAATAAGCCTAGACAGTTTCAAAGAGAGTGTTAAGAAACTATAATTTGTGGCCTAAAGTTACTTAACGGCACAAGTTATAGTTTCTTCAGATAATTATAACTGTAAGTATAACTATAACTGCAGCATTTCTATGGTTTTGTGTGGGTAAAACATGAACCTAACTATAACGTCCCTGTAACCTTTGTTTTTTTCTGTGAATTTCTGTTCTTTTTAACGTAAAGTAATATATAATTACCGGACATTAACACCACCCTTGCCATAGGGCCTGCAGCCAACCCCCCACATGCACCCAACCCCCACACTGCACATGCCCTTTGGCCGTGCGCATAACTGGTATGGTGTATAGTTTTTTTTTCCCAATTGGGCCTCGGATCCACGGGTCCCCCGAGGGTATCCGCGGGTCCCCCGCTGGTACATGTGGAATCCTCGATTCAGACCCCAAAAAATATTTTGTCCAATTTCTTGCCCTTAAGGGCCCTCCGAGACCCCTGTATATGTCCTATGGGGTCAGGATACCTGTATTCTGGCCCATTCTATGTTTTGACACTTTATTTTTTCCACCCCTGGACGAAGCGACAAACAGAATGTCAGCCGCAGCTTTCCTTTCAGGTTATGGCCAGCCAATCAGGGCCTTACTTGCCCCCATGGGTGGATCCGCAAAGGATTTGCTTCCATAGATATCTTGATTTTAATTTTTTTAATGACTCCAAAACTGCTGAACTGATTTACACCAAATTACAACAAGCATTGGCATAGCCAATAGATCTCGCCTTTGGGACCTTGTAAGTGTTTAGCCATGCAACAGTTGCATAACTAAATACTTATAAGGTCCCAAAAGCGAGACCTATTGGCTATCCCAATGCTTGTTTCTGTTTATTACTGCTCTGTAGTAATGGCGGCACCCGTGCTTTAGCTTAAACATCTTAAGCTAAAGTTGAGTGCCGAGATTGCTTCAAAAGTAAAGAATTGTCTATTTCTTTACTTTTTCTTTACTTTTGAAGCAGTCTCAGCACCCGACTTTAGCCTAAGATGTTTAAGCTAAAGCACGGGTGCCGCCTTTACTACATAGAAGTAATAAACAGAAAAAAAAAGCAAGCGCCCGCTTCGAGAAATGACTGCCGTGGCGGGGGAAAAATGCTACCGCTGGCCACAGCTTGCGGTGGAGGTGCGCAAGCAGCAGTAATCACGCCATATGGCGCATCTGCTCAAGCGTGCGCTCGCGCACATGCGCTGCAAGCTGTGGCCGGCGGTAGCATTTTTTGAAGCCCTTACTTTAAGTCTCGTCAGACCAGCGCAAGCGCTGGGTCAGGCGAGACCTAAAAAGCACTCTTTCTAGACCAAGATCTAGCTTCCCCTAATTTGGTGTAATTCCGTTCAGCGGTTCTGGTTGTAGTTGTGTTACAAATGCAAACTCCCCATTGACATTGCATGGGGAAAAAGCATTTCTTGGCCCCCAGTTGACCAATCACCCCAAAACTTTCCAAACAGCAGCTAAAGTAATTGGGACATTAGTATTGAAAATGTCGTAAAGATTCATTAAACGAAATATATATATATATATATATATATAGATATATATATATATATAGACATTGACACATCAGCAGTCATCTTAGTCGGTTATGCAGTCATCCTACTCACTCATGAAAAAAATGAATCGCACTTACATTTACTCACTTACACAATTATCCAACAACACCTCATTTATTCAAACACATAGTAACTCTTAGTTAATATGTTAAAAAAGCACCATTACAATTATACACTCATTCATATAGTTACTCTCATAATCACTGACTCTTACACATACTTATTTATATACACCAACTCTCACATACAATGCCTTTTATTTTTTTACTTTGTTGAAGATGTACAACTAAAACATATATTCGCTCACCAACACACTAATAAATACACTCAGTCACCCAAACAACTGTTTCCACATGCAGTCTTAAACCTATACACCTAGTCAATCAACCATTCACACATCTATGCATAGTTACACACACCCCATCCAACCACACACAAACTCAGTGTCCCATACAAATACTCACCCAACTAATCCATAACTAATATACACACTCATGTAGTTAGTGACCAACTGATGCAGCTTGTTATACAACAACAGAGACAGTGCTGCACACATTCACATAGTTTAGTTGCTAATCCATGTATTAAGTGAGACACTTTTAATTACTCACTTAAACAGACAGTCAGACAACTACTAAATCCTCCATCCAGACAGTTATATATCCACTCGATCTTCAATACAGATTGGTATATATATAATACACATTTAAATTTCAAACTAAACCACATTCACTGGATGATGTCATCAGTGATGTCATTTGAGATGTCATCAGTGATGTCACTGACCATGTCATGAATGATGCAATATGTGACATCATTAGCAGTGCATTGCGGGCGCGCGAGTTATAGTTAGCAGAACTAACTATAACGGAGGAAATTCTATGGTTTTTACGAGTGAATTGGCCAGCTAACTATAACACCCCTGAAACCTATGGTTTTTTCTGTGAATTTCTAAAGTTTTTTAAATGCTAATTTCTAACTATAACGTCTCTGAAACCTATGTTTTTTCAGTGAATATATATATATATATATATATATATATATATATATATATATATATATATACATATATATATATATATATATATATATATATATATATGTATATATATATATATATATATATATATAACCTACTGGCGGTTGCCAGTCGATAGTTATAGTTAGGACCGTGTTTCCATAGGAAATCCGCAACATTCTATTTGGAATAACTTTTGCGCCGGTTGACGAATCCTCACGAAATTTTCAAAATAGGTGGGGCGCTCCGCTCCGCTCCTACCCTGAAAGTCTCGGGGGGATTCGTCAAGCGGGGGCTGAGAAAAAAGGGGGGTCCCAAAACGCGTTTTCCCCATGCATTTTCCCATAGGACCTTTAGTCCGAGCTACAGCCCGAACGGCTGAACAGAATTACTTGAAATTTGGCAGAGAGGTAGTCCTCAGGTCAAGGATGTGCCTTTTGTAGGTCTGGTGTAAATCTGTTCAGTAGGTCCTGAGAAAATAGCATTTAAATCAATATATATATCTGTAAGCGCGCTCCGTGCGCTTACGGTAAGCGTACCGTACGCGTACGGTGCCGTGCGCGAGCTCAATTCTGATTGGTGGTTACATGACTGTAAACATTCGAATCGGTCGAAATCAGGAAGTGTCGGCCGCCATTTTCTGTCTCTCGCACTGAGAAACAAAGGTGGGGAACGTGAAAAGGGGGCAACGAAGAGAGTTGCAGACCCCCTATTGTTTGTCAGGGGGTCCAAGAAGGACCCAAAAGTACGAAAAATACATTTAATAATTTTAAAAAAAAATCGCGGAGTGCGCGTACGGTAAGCTTACCGTAAGCGCACGGCAAAAAAAAAAAATAAAAAAAAATAAAGAAGTAACATTCACATTTATTAAATAAATTGAAGGACCCACAAGGGAGAAAAAAACAAATGTTACTGTGAAAAAAAGGCGAGGCGCGCACGGCACGGACTGTGGAACGTGGGCGCTCGGTGCGCGAAGCGCACCGAGCGCCCACAGCGCACGCAGCGTGAAGCGCACCGTGCGCGCAGGGTGTGCGCACAGTGAAAAAACAGAAAAAAAAATAAAAAATAAATATATAACTTAGCATTTAAAAAACCGTACAAATTCACTGAAAAAACCATAGGTTTCACACACGTTATAGTTAGGAATTATCATTTAAAAAACCTTGCAAATTCACTTAAAAAACCATAGGTTTCACACATGTTATAGTTAGCTGTACATTTCACTCGTAAAAAACCAATGAAATTCCACGTTATAGTTAGATCAGGTAACTATAACTTGCGCGACCGCAATCCACAATGTGTAATTTCAGATGTCATCATTGATGTCATGAGTGATGTCACTGACCATGTCATGAGTGATGTAATATGTGACGTCATCAGCAGTTTATTGTGGGCGCGCAAGTTATAGTTACCTGATCTAACTATAACGTGGAATTTCATTGGTTTTTTACGAGTGAAATGTACAGCTAACTATAACATGTGTGAAACCTATGGTTTTTTAAGTGAATTTATATATATATATATATATATATATATATTCACTGAAAAAACCATAGGTTTCACACATGTTATAGTTAGATGGACATTTTACTGATAAAAAACCAATGAAATTCCCCCGTTATAGTTACTGTAGGCAACTATAACTCACGCGACCGTAATCCTCTGCTGATGCTAATACTGTATTTAGACACTTATTTGCCCATATCTTCTTCCATTAAATTTTAGCTATACATATATTACAAATATTTTTTTTTCATAAAGACACATATGTCATCAGCAGAGGATTACGGTCGCGTGAGTTATAGTTGCCTACAGTAACTATAACGGGGGAATTTCATTGGTTTTTTATCAGTAAAATGTCCAGCTAACTATAACATGTGTGAAACCTATGGTTTTTTCAGTGAATTAGCAAGGTTTTTTAAATGCTATTTCCTAACTATAACGTGTGTGAAACCTATGGTTTTTTCAGTGAATTTGTACGGTTTTTTAAATGCTAAGTTACTTTACGCCATTTGTGGCGTGCGCGCCCACTTAACGCAGTTCGTTCCGTGCACGGTTTTTATCAACTTTAATAAGCCCTGTACATTTGGTGGCCTTCGGCCACCAAAAGCACAGGGGGTGAGGTCAATGTGGATAGTGTTTTTTTTATTTCGATTTTATAATTTCATGTTGCCAAAATTACGTTTTTTTTCTCTATTAATAAGCCCTGCACATTTGGTGGCCTGCGGCCACCAAAAGCACAGGGGGTGGGGTAAGTGTGGATAGTGTTTTTTTTATTTTTATTTTTTTACCGTAAGCGTACGGTAAGCTTACGGTAAGCGTACGGTAAGCGTACGGTAAGCGTACCCCGCGAAATTGGCGAAAAAAAAATAAAACCGTTTTTGCTCTTGGGGGATGTTTGGGGACTCCCTCAACATGACTATGTGGGAGGGAGTTGTCAAAACAGCCCCGTAACATGTTTTTGGCCATCATGTTTGATAAACAACACTCAGTGCGAGAGACAAAATGGCGGACACCGCTTCCTGGTTTTGGCCGATTCGAATGTTTACTAAGATCTAAGAGCCAATCAGAATCGCGCTCGCGCACGCCACCGTAAGCTTACGGTAAGCGTACGGTAAGCGTACGGTAAGCGTACCGTAAGCGGGCTCAGATATATATATTGATTTAAAGGCTATTTTCTCAGAATCTACTGAACAGATTTACACCAAACCTACAAAAGGCACTTCCTTGACCTAGGGACTACCTCTCTGCCAAATTTCTAGTAATTCTGTTCAGCCGTTCGGGCTGTAGCTCGTTCTAAAGGTCCTATGGAAAAATGCATGGGAAAAACGCGTTTTGGGACCCCCCTTTTATCTCAGCCCCCGCTTGACGAATCCCCCCGAGACTTTCAGGGTAGGAGCGGAGCGTAGCGCCCCACCTATTTTGAGAAATTCGCGAGGATTCGTCGACCGGCGCCAAAGTTATTCAAAATAGAATGTTGAGGTTTTCCTATGGAAACGTGGTCCTAACTATAACTACCTACTGGCGACCGCCAGTAGGTAATATATATATATATTATTTATTTATTTTTCAGTTGGAGCTGTGCATCCTCACACATAGCTGGAGTAGCCGTAGCTGCTAGGCTTCATAGTGCATTTTTAAGTCTTGCCTTCCAGACATCACAAGCTATATGTTGGTAAAAACAAAAGGCCTATTGCCAGGTTACAATGGGCTTTAAACCCCATCCATTGCTTGCCATTGGTTGGCTTTACTGTCACTCAAATTTGCATCCTTTTCATTTATTAGATTCTGTGGGCTTTTTCTTCCTCATTATGTGTGTGTCCACCCCTGGAGTATTTACATATTACATGTGGGTTAAACACTCAAGGAGAGTGCATGCATTTTCCTGCTGTCTTCCGTGTGCCCATCTCTCCACTGCACTCTATGTTGCTCTGTAGTTTCTGTGTGCATATCCTCCATCTCTTTCATTTTTCTCTCACCTGTTGCTTCTATCTCGCCTTTCGTGCTGCTTCACTCTCCCGTTCGTGTTGCTTTTCCCTCACCCACACCCTCTGTGTTGCTTTCCGCGCCCTCCATATTGTTTCTCCCCATTCACACACCAAGTTGCTTTTGCCACCCCATCCTTTGTGATGCTTCCTCCATCTGCGTCCTTTTTAATGCTTCCCCAACCACGCCCTTCGTGTTGCACCTCAAAAGCTTTTGCGCTACTTTTAAAAAAATTTATCGATCCAACTTGATAAATTAAAAAAAAAGTACTCATGTCAGTTTGTAGGAGTGCACGTGGGGTACACTCACCTACAAAATGGCAAAGCCATGGTGTCATAACAGCATTCCTTTTTGCTGGTTTCCTTCAACCATGCTGCATAGCATCAGAGGTCCTGTAGGGCATGTCTTAAAATCTAATTGCTAGGCCAACAGGTCCCAAAGTTGAAACCAATTTGTTAGTTGATGTTAGGTTTCAAACGCTCCGTAGTCTTTCTCCCTAAAGTGCAGGTAGATCAAATCTGCTGATCATGTGTTGGTCTTACCCAATCTTTTCTTGAACCTGAAATGCTGCTCTGAATAGTCCATGCAGTTGTATGTTTTAAATAAAATGTTAATAGAAATAATTTCTTTTTAAAAAAACAGCGTATCACTGTCTAATGCTTGGGTATCCTTAAAAGCTTCAGAACATAGCACAAGCTTCACAAAGCGTCCAAGGCTTTTGTTTAGAAGCAGCTGCCATGTTTACACAAATTCACACTTTAGTCTGCTTTTTAAAGAGCTATGAGCAGGAAAATAAAACTGAACTGAATTTCTGATACTGAAACACCACATGCATACTGCACTCCACTGTTTTTTGAAGAAATAATGTCGTTTCTGTTTGGCACCTATATTTTCATGGAATTTGTGTAAATTTGAGGCGGAAAAAAATTATAACATTAAGAACTTTGTGCCAGATATGCTACATTTTTTTGCATTCGCAAACAGTATGATTCACAGAATTGGCCTGTTTGCGAGTGAAACAAAGCATTTTGGAATATATGAAACGCAAATTGCTATTCGGTAACATGTCACAGAATTGCATATTGGGTGTGCATCCAATTCTATCTCTAGAACTGTGCCATACATACGAAAGATTATTTAATGAAAAGCTGAAGGCCTGGTCTTTGCTCAGTAGCCTGCTTCTATTCTTTTCTTTCGTTATCTTCACTGCATAGCGCCTGGACACATTTTTGAGTAGCTGCAAGCTCAATAAATTTCTATACATCAACATCAAATACCGATTTGGTATTTGGAAGGGGCTTCCCTTCCAAATACCAAATCGGAATGGTATGTATTTATTTTTTACAACCAAATTACAGTTGCAAAGCATTTATAGTTTACCGACTACAAACATGTTAACCCACTAGGAAGCACTAATTTATAATTAAAACATTCATATATTAGATATTATGATTTCCAAATTGCGATTCAATAAAAATTGCAATTTGGAAATTACTAATCTTTTTTATATATATATGGCCTTTTATCTTGCACACACATTGCATTCCAGACCACCCGTGTCCTATCCACTTGTAACCCAAACTTAAGGGCAGCTGCTCACTATTATCTACCATTTTGTTGAGTCGAGCCTGGCCAGTGCATTCGCTGCTCTGCGAGGCATGCTGTATTCAGGTATGGACTTTAAGCTCTGCCCATTTCCCGCCTATCTTTTCAATTGGATCCTGTTACTGTCCTTTCTAAATGGTTGCTTTTGATTCATGAATAGGCTTAGTAGTCCCTCTTTAGTACCGCCTTGTCTACATTTGTAGCCTCCCGTGAGGACTGCCCTTTTACTTGTGTTGTTACTCTGTATGATTTATTTAGTCCGTGAGCACTATTTTCTTGAATGATTTCTCCTATTCCACCCACGACATGCTTTCCATTTTTTAGTAATGGCGTCATATTTACAAAAACAGCTTTTTTAGTTATGGTGGCTGCATCATATTTACAAAACCAGCTTTCACCTTCAAATCGATATTTAATTGTTTTGGCAGCGCGGTCCGCTTGAACTATAGCGGCCACACTCCTTCCTTTAGTTACTCTGCCAGCACGGTCCACTTTAACTATAGCGTCCTTGCACCTTTATTTATTTACTTTGGCCTCGCGGTCCACTTTGACTATAGCGGACGTGCTCCTTTCTATATTTACTTTTCCTCGGCAGTCCACTTTAACTACAGCGGCCACCATCTTTTCTTTTTATCGGATTACTAACCAATGGAGGCCGCACGCCTGGAGTGGTCGAGCCGCGCATTTTGCACATAATTGCGTGCGGCTGCCATTGGCTAGTACTCTGTACTCCCGGATCGCCCGTGCCCACTTGCCCGCCCCCAACACCTCTCCGAGGTCGAGAGTTTAAGCTATCGGCATTGTATATGACAATGCCTTTTATTTAAGTGGTAGTTTTCTAAATAGATGAATAAAAGGCATTGTCATTTACAATGCCAATAGCTTAAACTCTCGCAAATACAAGACCTATTGCATTGCAAATCCTTGTTCTCTCAAGGAGCGGAGGCAAGTGCTTCAATTCAGTTCTTAACTTCAGGACACAGATACCACGCATAGTCTGAACAACTGCAATTTGAAGAACAAAATAAAAATAATTAGTAATATATGAAACTGTTGGATGAATAGCAAGGATTCAAATGATGTATTTTTCTTTTCCAGTTCATGTGATAATTAAAGATAATTTTAATTGGCTTTTTGGTGATTTTAGTGATTTGTAGACCTTTGCTTCAATTTTAGATTGTTTTATTGCAACAACTTAAGCTCAAACGGTTTGTCGAATGTTTGTTTTTGGTTGACTACGCACTTAAGGCTTAATTCAAACAGGTATTTGCGCACCTAGGTTGAAGTGCGCAGACACCCTTATTTGTGAGTGTAAATTCATGTTTGCTAAAGTGTGAATTGCATATAAAAATAACCAACATGGCGTCATTGTGTGAGCAAACCTGCTGAAAAGGGCTTGTTGTAAGCATTTCAGAGCAGTGAAGATCCACAAATCGCAAACTTTCATTGAAGACTTTCCAAATCTGAGAATGGTTGGAGACTTAGGACTTATTTAGAGTCTGACGGAAGAAATACCCATTAAAACATGGTGATATCCTTTTCGCCATATTATGAATGCTGTAGGCTATACTGCACTCTACAAGGCGGACGGGATAACTACCACTTTTGTGTATACCAAGTATACCGTCCACAAAATTCTAAATAAGGACATTCTCCTTTATGGAGAAGAGCACGCCAATAACCAAGGTGCAAATGGGAAGGAAATGACTCCTATAATGAGGATTGTTTATCCACCAGCAAAGATATTTTCTCGATGGAGAAAAAACGTTTTGAAGATGAAATTGAGTTGCGTAGCTTATTTGGTCATGTGTACTGTACATTTATTAGATTTACACATGTATAAATGGTTACGCACAGGTGTAACAGAATTGAAAAACAAACTACTTTAGGAAAATTAACTGCTGCAGATTCTCAGAAGGAGTACTGTTGTCTTTTGTAAATTCGATAAAATTTGGAAATGTTCTCAAACAAATGGCAGTACATTTCCAACTATCATTTGTTAATCTAGCCGTTCACGTGAAGCGCACAGGCATGCGTTGCATTGCAGCAGTCAGTATTTAGTACATTTTCTGGGCTTTATAATGCTATAGCAGGCAAATTATCATCAACCTCTTGGTGCATTGACAAGTGCTTCCTATTTTGATATGTTTGGCGTGTTTCAGAAGAATTTGTGCTAACTTAAGAGAAAGAAACAGGCTGGTTTCAGTTGCCTCTGTATCAACAATATAGTAACATTAGTAGTGGGTGATTCCTTATATTAAAATACCATATCCTTTTTTTTACCCTGATATATTTACTTTTTAGCAATATATTCATATTAAGGTATGATAAATATATCGCTAGTTGTATTCTCTCTACTAATCTTCCTTCCCACATCCTTTTCCTTGGTTGTAAATACTGTATTGTCCTTTATATTATTGTTTCATCTCCTGGATTATACATTTTTAAATATACATTGACATTTTTAGTATTAACTGTTTTTTTAATTGGTTTTCAAGCTGATTAGGATTCATAGTCTTCTTTTGATGGGCATTATTTAATCTTTCACACCAGACTGCAAAATGTGTCAATGTACATATCTACTCTGGTGTTCTTTGGTTCGGTTTAGTTTATTTTTTAATTTTTAAATGAATTGTATTATTTTCAATGGATGAAACTAAAAAGTAATACCAAGATGATCTATACATTGCCACCTGCTGTCCCTCTGTTACAAAGAAAACAGGTAGGTGTTGATGTTGAACATTTAATACCATATTTTATCACAGCTCAAGGTTGAAAACAAGTATTATTGAATGGAGTAACAGTATTACAATCACTAAACCGGGATGAACATATTAATAACAGAAGAAGGTAAATACGTGGGTCCAAAGCATAAAACGTCTTGATGTGATATCATTTCAAATTGCCGTCAAAATTCTTAATATTTGCCCTATAGCTAATACAGAGAATATTCTCTTATAAGGAAAAGCCTCTTGTTGCATGCTCACTTCCAAAGTTGTGGACGTCACATCTAGTTTATCGACTCTGAGAGTGCGCTGTGGCCTGCTAACCAGACTTTCGAGTCAGTGCTCTGACTCTTAATAGTATTTGTTTGATTGGCTTACACCCAATTTTTGCAACTTTACTTACTTATAAGTCTCTAGTATGTGATACGAGGGGACCCAGGGCCTGTATGTTAATTTGTCCCACCAAGGCTGCAGCACTTTTTGTGCCACCTTGGATGTGACAATGTGAAAACATGTCTCCCAGCCCGCCACTGCAGACTGGTAGAGCAGTTTTAAACTGCTAACTCATCCTTGCCATTTAAAGTAATGACAAAGTACAAACCTCCCCCTTTAATATATATATATATATATATATATATATATCACCCCTGCTGTATATTTAAAAGTAGGATATATGCTATTATCTGTCATAACACTGAAATCCAGATATTGTTGTTTTTTTCCATTGCTGAGTACATGGTGACAAAAAAACAATCAGTTTTGCTAACTTCTGAATGGGACTACTAAGGTTGGTACTTCAAGCTATCAAAGAAATTGTCACATTAAACCAGACTTAATGGGCAAGTCGAATTTAATGTAACTTTTGAGTAAATGCAACTTTTTTGAAAGTTGTCTCTATGTTGGCCAATTTTTCCAGTTGCCATTTGCAGATGCTGGCCACAACCTAGCCTTTTCCCTCCTGGGGAGAGGTATGAATGACTCCCAGGAGGGGGACCAGTAGAGGCCTGCTGTTAAAAGTGGTGTTAACTCTCCCCGGCAGGAAGCCACATAGGGTGTCCACACCCAAAATGCAAGCTTCAAAGGGCATGCCACCTTTGAATGGCAAATTGTGGACACACACGAGAGGGGCTCCATACACTGAGAGAAGGATTCAGATATCTTGGGAGTGGGCGCAATAGTGCATTCTGGGGTTGCTAGGTGAGGCACATTGCAGGAAGTTATTATCAGGCGGAAGGGGACCTGATAGCCCATTAGCTAGTAACTGCCACACTCTCTGGGGCACTTCCTGGGCATAAACATGACACCACTGGCACCCAGACCTCAGATTTCATTTGGACTGGAAAGAGGATCACAAATTGGCTGCCCTGCTGTTCCCTGGACCTGGGAAGAGTGGCTTCACCAACTGCTGGACCACACCTGCTGATGCTTGGGCTAGTAAAGAGAGGACTGTGCCTGTGGGGCTTGACTCATGGAAAAGCCGCTCCTGAGCCCTAGACATAATAGGCCAACTGCCAAGAGTCTCAAGAGTTATTTTGATGACTTTCTGTTACAGCACCAAGGCGACAAAAGGTGAAGAAGCCTTTCCTGGCTTGTCATTAGCCACAATCCCCTGATTGTCACTGGCCGCCGATGTCCTTCCGGGGAGACCAAGTCCTGGTGCTCAAAAGTTGCACCTAAGTCAGCTGGATTCGGGATAGTCGCTGGAGTGCAATTTAGTTTCCCAAGATGGACACTAGCCTTCACTAAAGGAAACCGCTTGTTTAACAGTGACCAGAGGCCATTAGTCCAGTGGCAACTAGAATGTTGCTGGACCAAAGAGGACTTTGAGGACACCGATCCCTGAGGCCAAAGTTACACCACCTGGACTGTGGACCAAAGAGTAATCCCAGGAAGCCACCTGTTGACGGCACAGCATCCTCCGAATCTTACAGTATCTTCAGCATCCTGTATCTCTCGCATCAGGACCACTCTGTTAAAGTCTGTCGGTTCGCCCAGAGAGCCTGTAACTGGACTGGAGACTGCTATCATGACAAGGTAACTCTCCTACAGCTCCTTACTGACATTGACCTCCTCCTATCGGAGTTGGTCCCAGGAGAGGGAACAGAAGTAGTAGCGACTCTTTTGTTGTCGCTTTTTGTTTTATTATTTTCATTCACCTGATATGTACTTAGTTGCGGAGTTATTAACCTAAAAGACTCTTTCTATTATTTCTTCTGGACATTAATTTTTATTGTTTTGGCAAAATGTCTTATAGGATACATATCCCTCCAACAACTTTCTTCAAATATTTAAAACAAATTATTACCAAAATGTTTTTTTTTAATAGTTATTTCTTTTTTTCACTGTATAGTTGTTTATTTGGCTCACTATGTACATACCTCAAGTAATCTTTCCCCTGTTTTGCTGGGATCTCCAGCCTGAGTTACCAAAATGTTACTCTTAATAAGACCCTGTTACCTCTGTGGGTCCTTATGTTTGGACTGAGTGGGAGTGCAGCCAGCCACAGCTCACTTTAATCACAGCTTCTATGGTAACCATGCAAAATTCTAAATCTAATAGGAGAAGTCCAGTACAAACTGCCAGATCAGGCCCTCCCCGAACCTGAACACAAGCAACCTAAGGCCAGATTCGCCCTGATTGGGTCTCGTCAGTCGGGTGTAGCCTGACCCCAGTAGCACAGTAAGCAAGGGACTCATGTTTGGGCATACCTTTGTCACTTAGGGCGGTAGATCAAACACACATAAGATGATGGATGGAATGCAAACTCAAACACCCAGGCCAGGTCCTCCCTGAACCAGAACACAAGCAAGCCAAGATCTTTAGGGTAACCTATCATATATCTCCATGATTGGACCAAAGTGTCATCCGACAAAAGGAAAGTCATATTTTCCAGTAGCTTCCCCCCCCCCCAACCCCCACAGCTTTTCAATGTGTTTCCCTTGCCTTGTCTTGATAGGCTTTTAGAAATACTTCAGAATAGCTTAGACTTGCAGTGTTTCCCTTTCACTTTTCCCAGTAGTCATTATCGGTAGGTAGTAAATGTCCCTGCAGAACGAAATCTGTTCTTTTCATGTCATAAGATTCAGACAGTGACTGTATATTTCAATTTTGGGTACCATTTTTAAAACAAAGTCGCACAATTGAGGTCAAGGTATCAAATTCACCTCTAAATAAAGCTTGTGGCTGAAGTGTGCAGTACCTTACCGCACTAGTTGCATGTGTGACAATTTTAAATGCATAAAAACAGGGCAGTATTTTGGTTAGATTAAAAAGACTGTTACAGCCATGGTTCAGCTAGGTTTTACAAGTAACCTTCAAGTTTAGAACCTTGATCCTTTTTAAATTGTTGAAAGCAGAACGAAATGTAGGTATTTTAGCTTGTAATAGCTTATAAGGGGGCACTAGTCCCATTACTATAACGCTTACTTCAAGCACTATGGTGTGTCGGGGCAGCTATCTTTCTCATATACCAAAGGTAGGGAATCATTATATTTTAATCTGTTTATGTTTGGTACCCAATTCAACTGGTAAGCGATGAAGCTTCGAATATTTTGGCTTCCGGGCCTATGAAATTTGCAATACATAATTGACTAAACACAGTCTAGTGCCTCCTCAGTCTAAGCACCAGAATGTTGCTCTGCGTTGCAAGCTCATCTTCTCTGAAATTTACCTCGCAATAGAACAACTGTTGGGCTGAATGGTAATTATGGCTCCCAGTTTCCCATTTTTACTGATTTTTACAGATAAATACAGAGAGAAAAAATGTGTTAGCTGTCGTCATTTATTTTAAAAATCAATAAAATACAGGAAATTGTGCTTCTTTTGAGTGACTCTCCATGCGAATTTCAGGCCAACAGATAAGTGGATAGACAGCATGTGGAGTTAAAAATAGGATGAGCTTTCCATGTCAACATATATTTGTAGTATAATGCTCATATTTACCTGTAGGTGTAACTTTTTATTATACTTGACTGCTTAACTTGCTAAAACACAACAGGCACCAAAGTGTGAGTGTATGTTTAGCAGTTAAATAAATGTGGAAATATACTATTTTGCAGCTGCATTTATTCTAATAACATGTAATTAATATTACTAAATACAAATAAGATGACCAAAAAAATAATATAGATAGAGATGAAAATATTTGTTTAAAATACCATAAAACTGGGAGCCCTAATCGTAGTTAAGAAGATGTCATTCCTAGTGAAGTTGGCATCTCTACGCTGACAGAAGCTCTTTCCCTTCTAAAGGAACAAGCATGTCAGCCCATCTCCACCCGGGCTTGTTTTTGAGCTTTCCAGTTTCATACCCTTATATCCTTTTGGGTCTTCTGTCTTCCATAGGAATAGTATGGGTCCGTTATCATTTGTCTCTGATCAGAACATTTGTGAACACCTCTACTCTGATCAATCACCATTTACAACTGAGTTGACGATGCAAGGCGAAATAATGCCTTTCCTAATAGTACATGGATCAACAGTAAACAAGAGCAACTGGAACGAGAGGCTTCCTGCTCCCGATTTACTGCAATAAAAACTTGGCCCTACCCCTTGCACAGTCAAAATATAGACAATATATCAACATAATGGCAAATTTCAAAGATGAACAAGTGCGCCTGCTAACATGCTGCACAGGCAAAAGGGGACCTAGTTAAACCTTGCTCATCGTTTTCATAGTGCAACGATTCAAGACAACCGACATAATGCAAATAAATGTAACCTAACTCTTTTATTTCATGTGCAAAAATTGTGCCAACCTCATGATACCATTTGTTTGTAACTTTGTTTGGACCTATAAGATTTGGTTCATGCGAGAGTAGCAACAAAATATTTTTCTTGACTTTCCAGTGCTGAATCATACTTTGTAAGACTCCTTAACCTTTCTTGCATGTGTAATTTATTAACCAGTTTTTCTGAATAACTTGTGTAACATATCCTAATCTTTATTTGTCTTTCGTTTTGTTTTAGAGCTGAGCAAGGATGTGTTGCCTAAGAAAAACTTCACACTTGTATCAGAAGACCACAGGGAATTTCCTGGTGTGGCACCTTTGGGTTGAAACTTGATTTAGAACAGCAAGATGGCCCAGACTGGAGGGGTTGTGCGCTTTTGCACGGAAGGGGACTGCATTTTGTCATCTCCCAGATCCACAAGAGAGCCTGAGAGGAGATCCTGGCACTCTGTGTTGAACCCTGATTCTGTCTACCTGGCTCAACGATCACTCACCCCGAATCTCAACTCTGGGAGGATTCAGCTCCTGCGTAAAAGCCTCACCCCAGAGGCTAGACGGGCCCACCTTGGCATGTATAACAGCACAGGGTCTCTGATACGTCACCCAGCAGAGATTGCTTTGAAGTCCGGGCGATTCACAGCTCCTTGTACCCCGCTGAGAAGTAAGCCGCAAAGCCCTCTGAATTCCCCTGGGAACAGGAGTCCTTTGGTACCTCAGCCATCAGGAGGTCAGAGCTCAGTTGTGACATTTACCTTTGTAGAAAAAGCAAGTGTGAAAACTGTGAATGGAACCCTAGCTGCTAACCATGAAAACAAACCGTCCCCCCAGAATGTACGCAAGAATTCCTGCTCCACTGACTCTGCATGTTCCAGTGTGCAGAAAGAGATAGGCGTCTGCCGAGGAATAGCAGATGTTCAGCAAAGGGCAATCTCCCCACATTTTGAAGCTGCCTCTCCCTTGGGAAACCAGAAGAAGTTGCATTCAGAAAGCCCTATCATATCACAGAGGACCTCTGAGTGTGGCTCTGGAAGAGCCAGCCCCTGTGTTACAGAAATCCAATTATTCAATACCAGTCCACTGCAAAGCTCTTTGCACAAAACGATGACTCTACCAGCAGACACACATAGGCAATCTGTGGACCATAGACCTTCTGAGAGCTCTGTAGTCGGATGTGAAAATCTAGAGATACAGCACAAGATCATGGAAAGTATGTTCCAACCCTTGACCAATGGATCTGGGACCCCAAGTGATGACATTTCAAGCACTGAGAGAAGCCTCACGAGGACTGGTTCTCCATATGAGGTAGTTATACAAGTTCCTACTTGCCCTTCTTCCAGCAAACATAAAAGCAAAGACAATTCTTCTTGGGAGCCCTCCTTTTTAATATCACTTTTGTTTTGTTCAGGCAGATTCATGGGATCATACAGTGGATGCTTCATCCCGCGCTCAGCGAATAGCAAAGGCCAAATGGGAGTTCTTCTATGGATCTCCAGGGCCTCAGAGGGCAGGTAAGCCATTAGTGACGTAAAAAACCTCAAGAAGGAACATCCTTTCAGTACCGTAGTTCTTGTGTGTCCTGGTTACAGCAAACCTACCCTTCCGCGTCCACTTGCGTTTCTTAACGTGTTAAAAAGTGAGCAGAACAACAATGTTTAGAAGTGCAGCTCTGTGCCTTTCGTTAGCCCCATCATCATCATCATCTGAACATTGTAGAACTTCACAGGCTATAAAATACAACAATTGAATATACATAAACCTCTATAGTTCAACATGCCTCACTTCATCTTATTGTAATTCTGCAATTCGCTGATTCCTCATTTTATACATCATAATATCTCCTCCTTAAACCCCTACCCTGTAATCTAACATTACCTAATCTCTGCCAGCCTATCTATCTCACCAACCATTCATGTGAAACCACATAGCCCCCATTAATGATAACACCTACCTGTTATTAATGTAGCACAAAGTAACAACTAGAGGTAATGCATGCAATTTTTTCTTGAGAGCACAACTAATCGCAGTTACCAAAAATAACCACCAGCCTTGGGTTCCGTAGTAGAATGCTACTCTCCGTAAAGCGCTTCAACGCCTTGGCAGGGGTAGTAAGCGCTATATAAATCCAATTACAATATAAACCAAAGGGATTGCTCCTCTTCCGTGTTATATCCCCTAGGAACGTCAGATTGAGTCAAGGACATAGTTAAAGTTCATATTTCTCGAAGAAGGAAGGAGGTTTTAAATGATGCTGGCTTCCACCTGCATTTCCGAAAATATATGTATGCCTCCATATTGAGACACGGCTTTGACACCTAAGAAAAGAACCATTGTATTCTCATCTCAGGACACTTGTCTGATGCGCTCACCCCTCTGCCACACGCACTTCCATGTTGTATGATGGCCTGGTTCACTTTCAAATCTCCTAATCTCTTGTATTGCCCTAGATACCAGTATGTCGGCTGTTTCTTTGTCCTGACTACACCAAAAATAATAAATAATGAGCAGAAATGGGTAATACAACTGTGATATTCTAATGAAGAGGCGGAAAAGAGGTGTGTCTTGTCCAGCTTGTGTAAATAAATTACTACAGGGCAGACCTACGTCTGAGCAGTTTATTGGGTCTAGCCTTAAGAAAGTAGGCAACCTCACTGTACAGGATGAAAGATACCATGCTATACAGCAACAATGTCATTGGTTTTTGTAGAAAATAATTCAGGTGCATGCAGTTATGCTGAGCCATAATCCGGGGTGATATTTGTAAGCCATAAATGCTGTGTTAAATTGTACCAAGCAACTTAGTGCTATCAAGTGTGTATTGTAAAGGAATTAAGTCTCAAAGCCTGTAATTTGGGGAACCTAGTAAACTTGTTTCTTGGGTCTGTTCATTCTTAATAATTTATATCTAACAAACTTGAAACAGTTAAAAAAAAGTATTTTAATCTCATGATTTTTGTGTTGTCACAAAGGCTCTGCAAGCTGTAGCACTTAATTTTTATCTTTGGTTCATGGAAAAACGTGAATTCTTAACTCAGCATTAAAACAGAATGGATGACAATGTGTGTTTCTGCACTTGAATCTCTAATAAGTTAGATTAGGTCGATACCTGACTGAGGTGGTGTTCAACTAGGTATATCCCAAAACATTATCCCGATGACTACTACGTCCATGCCATATATTCCAAATAACACCTGATGCTGTCGGTGAGTACAGTATACATTCACTGGCCTCCTTTACACGATAGAGGCAGGCAAACAAGATTGAGACTCCTGAGAACTGTCAGTAAAGGACCTCTTGAAGGTGGAGGTACATTAATAGTACCTTTTCGACGGTGGACCGGACTGCAGCTGGTACCACTGATCTATGCCATTAAACTAGAGTATGTTTTTTTACACATATAATTTTTTCATGACAATAGCAGAGTGACTACAAGTGGGTCCTGAAGAATGCCATGAACCAGTTGGTCAAACAGGCAGAAACATGTCAACCATAACCTAATAGGGAACATCCATACCCCTATTTTTCACTTAGCTGATTTTAACCCTACCCACTGGGGACACCAATTAAAGTTACCTTTGTCCAACCAGGAGTTAGTTTTAATTTACTTTCTATATTTTTCATTTTTTGCACTCTGCCCCTCACTCCGTCTTCCATTGGATGACCTAAACACTTCACGCTCCTCTCCGGAGGGAGAGTTGTAGCCCACACTGTGTACCTTGCGGTCACAGTGTGCAAGAGGGAACCCAATGATGAAGCATGTCACCTTTGGGTGAGTGAGGGTTCTCGTCTTAACAAGACTAATTGCCCGTTCCCTTACACTTACACCGTAGTATGTTAGTCTAGCAGTGAAACCATCCAGTTATCTTTTTGTGAGTACACCCCATTATGAGTGGCCAGTATGATTTGTGATGTTTATTGCACCTGGAAAATAACAATATTGTGGGGGACATTATTTATTGGATTCGATAAATAGGGCCTATCATGAGTTTTCCCTCTAAAATGGTATATAACATTCATATTTTGATGCATTAGGTACCACAAGCTGCAGGCCCTGGTATTTTCCAGACCTTTTATTCCCTTTAAATTCCGGCAGATGTGATCTACCGAAATTTAACTGAGGTGCAATTTTTATTGGACCCTGAAGGTATCAGGTGGAATAAAAAACGAAACACAAATGTGCTGTAATATAAGTTACTGCACATATTGACGTTCATTGGGCCGCTTGTAATGAGGATTTAGCAGTGGGTAATGCAAAATGATGCAGCTCACCTGCAAAATGTGATGAGGGGCTCTTGAGTCTCCCATATCTCAGAGATATTTATTGGCCTTGGGATGAATGGGGTCCCAGAAGGATTGGGACCTCTGGGGGGGGGGGGTTGGTGGCCACCCTGCACCGCAGGGGCTGCAGAAGCCTTTTTTATGCCCCTGGTGCTCAAGTATCTAAATATACATTATGTGGATATCCTGAAAATCAGTAATGATCTGATCCCATTAGATCAACAATGGATGCCCCTCTGTAAGACTCATTGACTTGTCATGAACTGGATTTGTACATTCTGCCTGCCTCCCTTTTGTTTAGCGCCGTTGTTCCTTTCAGAAAAAAGGTCAAGTCTTGGGGTGTTGGGATGTCAAACTTAATATGCATTTTTAGGTTGGAACAGTAGTAAAATCGTCATTTTACCTGCCCAAACTTCTCTCTCATATATTATTTACCCAGAGTGAGGACAGTCTTTTGGTGGTGGAGGAATTGGTCAGCGGGTGCCTACAGTTTGCAAACGTTAGCACTGCAGTTCTGCTGTTTAACTAACTTAAAGGCCTAGTTGGATCCTGAACACTTCTGGAGGCTTAACGTTGGTGTTTGTGAATCAGAGTTGTTTACTTAATCCCTGATAGATATCCACAGGCTGGCGGCCTTCGAAAGAATCATATTGAAGACCATGTAAGGATTGTGCATGAGGTGGGGCTTTAGAACCCAGATGGAATCAGTTCTAGATGTCATGCAAGCCACTAGTACAAAACTACTTATATTGTACCTAAAATCAAGTAGATTTGCAGGGTGCACTGTGTGTAAACCATAAACATAGAATGTCATTATTTTTAAGTCTGTCCTTTGAGATGGTTTTAGCTCTTTCGGTGGACTATTGCTTTTCCCCAAAAAAGGCATGCATTAAAAACATAGAGAGGGGCTTTCGGTCAGCAGACTTGGCCATTGATCTGTTAAATTATAATTAATATGTTGCTTCTGCTGCCACAGGGTTTTCCCATCTTTAGTCATTGGCCCTCTTCACTTCGAGTGACTGCACAAAGCCTGTGCACATCCACCAAAAAATAGTTCCTTTGTCTTCATTGACAAGGCTAGTTTAAATTGTATTAATTTTTTGTATTATTTTTAAATACCTGCTGTTTATTTTGCCTGATCTCTGGGCCCAATTCGATAAGATTTGTTTTCTGTAACTTTCTGAAAGTTAATAAGGGTTTAAGTAACTAGTTTCCTGTGATTTGAATACTTTCTTAGGTGGTAGCACATACATACAGTAAAAAATAAAAACATCGAAAAGCTAGCCACAACAATAGGCTTTGCAAACGCGTTTGTATTTGTATTTGGGTGTATGCAAATGATAATACAATTCAGATCTAATGAGAATGAAGAAAGGGTCTCTCTAGGTGAAGTGATCAGAGCTAAGAAATATCACAAAGAAAGGAAAGGGGTGCATACTTACATACTTAGAGGAAAAAGGGGTGCACGTTTTTTACTTTTTTTCTGACAAAGATGACTGCCTTGAAGCAGATACTCCTTTCATATACCCATACAGCAATTACTTTTAAGCAAGGTGAGTGCATGTTCACGGCAGTTTTCTTACGTCTGTGTCAGATAGCACTTGAGTCTCTCTTTTTATGTTCCGACATTTTTGTTGATTTATTTTGGCAGAAAAGACGATTACAATTTCAAAATATATGCAAAGGTAAATGAAATAAGAAAGGAAAAATGTAAATAGTACGATTGTTAATGTGACTCTTGAAAGTGCGAAGTATCATAAATATATTTGACTGTAGTCTCTACAGAATTTTTTATTAATGTATTTTTTAGTTTATGAACATCGTGCTTTAGCTAAAAAAAGTCTTAATAATCTATTGTATGTAATGCTGAGTTCATTACCTCTATCAATCACTGGGAGCAATCTAGTCGCCTCTGCAGTTGCACAGCATTGCTTTAACGTATTGTACCATAACGCCTTAACTATGGTAATGTTTTTTTTTTTGCCTGAAACTATGGTAATGTTTTTTTTTTTTGCCTGAAACGTTTGTACACTGAGAGCAGATTTTGACCATGCAACCGTCCATGACTAATCATATGCCAGGATTTACCCTATTCTGAAAATATCTGCGAAGCATCTGTGTTCTGAGTTCAGAAGCGATCTCTGTGGTCAATTTTGTACGAGGTAAAGTGGCAAATAACAATTTGTCCGTGAATCTAGGAAACATTGGGCCCAATTTACAGTTTGGAGTAAAGTTTTTGCTCCGTCAGCGTGACAGTAAAATACTCTGTCGTGCTGAGTAGTCACACTTCAAATTTAGAGATGTCGTCCAGCCTAAAAGACCTCTCTTACAACGACAGTAACTACCTTCGCAGCGTTTCCTGTCAGTGTATTAAAGGTTTGACGGATAGCTCTGTCAGAATGATGGTCCGGTTCATCAAAATGTTTAACATGTTTTTTGTAAAAAGGAACATCCCAAAGTGGGATTTACTTTTTGAGAGTAGAATAACTAATGACCCCGAACCATGCCAAACTCTGAATCAGGCCCATTATTTTTTTAGTTTTTTTTGCCATCTGGGACTGCTGAATTTTCCTTATTGGCAATTTCCTTGAAGTTTAGAGGACTACGTTGCTAAAGATGTAAAGCAATCTTTTTTTTCTGGCTCTTGGCTTATACATAGTCTTCAGATACTCAATTTCAGTTGGGTTCCAGGGTTCTTGGCGAAGTGTTTAAGGTCATGCCCTTTCTTGATCGGGGTTAAAATTTGTGTAGCTAGAATGTTGTTATGATCCAAGTTAGCAATTGTATGTTTTTCTCTGTCACTAATGGACGAGCCCTAAAAGAGAATCCTCTTGTTCTCAGCATACCAGAGCTGTATCTATAGCCAGTATTCTGGTTGGCAAAGGGATCTGCTTTGGACTTTTGAGATCAGTGGTCGCTGATCTAAGTTCGAGTTTCAGACTAGCAAAAGCTTAGAGTCAGTTGTAGAGTTATGGCTATGAAAAGGCCAAGATCAAGGTTCAGGTTGGTCTTGTTGTTAACGATCGGGTTAGGTTTATGCTTAAATGTTTGCAATGTGTTGGGATTTTGATGTAATGTAGGTGCAGAGCTGTTTTAAGGCATAGTCAAAGTGGGCAATTGGCCAAGTCCCCTACCCTTTCGGGACCCTGACAATATGCTAAGGGTGTGTATCCAAATTAATTATCTTATAATTTAACAGCTGGGCTTCCCCAACCTGCGCCTCCTTAACCGTCGTGTTCGCTGGCTGTGGGCATCAATTAAATAAAAAATAATACTAATCTTTTTCTCCCTCTCTCGTTACTTCACTTCACTTCACCTCTTCTATCTAATTCCCCTCTCTTTACCCCCACAATCCTGCCTCCCTCTGCATATTTCGACCTCTCTTTCTAACATCCATGTCTTTCTGTCTTTGCTCTCTCTACTTCATCACAAAAGAAGCTGAGAACTCTGGGTAGTTCCCAATTTTAGGTACAGAGCAGCTCCTCTATAGAGCAACCCACAATACCAGCGACACTCTGAACCTGCTCACCTCAAATGTCTGTTTTTCTAGCCCAGTTTCTAAGTATAGGATCAGCACAGCACCTTCTAGCCAGAGTTCTGTGCTTCTTTTTGGGATAATTTATGTGGTACTCGAAGTCTGAAAGGGTATTGTTTTGACTTATACTGGTTGCTCCCTTGAATCTGCGTCTCTAGATATACCTAAATGTTTTTTGTTTAAGAACTCCAAAACTACTGAACAGATTTACACCAAATTTCAAAAGGCACTCTTTCTGGTCCAAGATATAGTTTTCTGCCAAATTTGGTGTAATTCCGTTCTGTGGTTCGGACTGTAGCTGTGTCTAAAACTTGTACAATTCTCACTCCAGTCTGTACAACAGTAGGGAAACTACTTCACTTCAATCATGTTACAAACTTCAATAACACTAATAATTTATTATAAAATATAAAACTTAATATAAACAATATTCATTTATATTAAACATTTAGATATTAAGAAAATAACTTCGGAGGGGTGAAGATTTACTATTCCTACTCCAGTCTATAAAGCAGTAGGAAAAGCGTTGGACTTCATAGGTGCCAAATTTACTATTCATACTCCAATCTGTACAACAGTAGGGAAAGCATTGAACTTCGGAGGAGTAAGATTTACTATTCCCACTCCAGTCTGTGCTGCAGTAGGAAAAGTGTTGGACTTCGGAGGGGGTAAATTTACTATTCCCCCTCCCGGCTATGCAACAGTAGGAAAAGCGTTAGATTTCAGAGAGATATGATTTGCTATTCTTTCTCCAGTCTGTGCTACAGCAGGGAAAGTGTTGGACTTCGGAAGGGTTAACTTTACTATTCACACTCCAGGCCATGCAACAGTAGGGAAGGTACTTCAATTCAAACACATTATAATATTTGAATAACCCTAATCATTTATTTAAAGAATATATATAAAACTCTTAATATAAACAATATTAATTTACATAGGAAATATGTGTGTGTGTGTGTGTATGTATGTATGTATATATATATATATATATATATATATATATATACAGAGCTGTGTATTACGGCGTCTCAATGTGGAGGCATCCATGGAGGATTGACAAGCCGGATGTGCGAGTGGAGGGCCATTGGTGGGCTTGAAATGTCTCAGACAGCGGCACATAACTGAGGCACACACCACTAGACCCACAAACCAACGCAGACTCATTCGAGTCGCCCATTGGAGGGCTCATATTTCAAAGTGGGAGGTGTGGCCTCTATGCCAAAATGTCGCGCCTCTGAAGAGTGCAATTAGCACGAAAAGCGTCAGGCGTGAATCGACAGGCATGCTGTAAACTGGATCCGCTCGCCGATCCGGCTTTTACCTCATGAAGGTTGCTACAGTGGATGTCTGAGTGCGTCTCCATATATTTATATATATATTAAGTATGTTAAGTATAATATAAGTCATAATAAAAAATTACTTCACAGAGGGGAAGATTTACTATTCACATGCAAGTCTATAAAAACTTAGGGAAACTGTTGGACTTTGGAGGGGTTACATTTACTATTCCCACTCCAGGCTTTGCAAAAGTAGAAAAAGTGTTGGACTTTGGAGAGGTAAGATTTACTATTCCCACTCCAGTCTGTGCAACAGTAGGGAAAGCGCTGGAGTTCAGAGGGGTAAAATTTACTATTCCCATTCCAGTCTGTGCAACAGTAGGGAAAGCGTTAGACATCGGAGGGGGAGAGGGGGGATTTACAATTCCCACTCCACTCAAAAGCGTTAAACTTGGAAGGGGTAGGATTTTAATATTCCCACTCCATTATATGCTACAGTAGGGAAAGTGTTGGATTTCAGAAGTGTTAAATTTACTATTCCTACTCCGGGTGTACAACAGTAGAGAAAGTGTTGGACTTCAAAGGGGTTAAATTTACTATTGCCACACCAGGCTCTGCAACATTGGGAAAAGCATTGGATTTCGGAGAGGGGAGATTACTACTCCCACTTCAGTTTGTGCAAGAGTAGGGAAAGCGTTAGACTTCGTACGGGGTAAGATTTACTATTCTCACTCCACGCAAAAGTAGGGAAAGCGTTGGACTTCAGAGGGGTAAGATTTACTATTCCCACTCTAGTCTGTAATACAGCAGGGAAAGTGTTGGACTTCAGAAGTGTTAAATTTACTATTCCTACTCCAGTATGTACAACGGTAGTGAAAGTGTTGGACTTTGGAGGGATAAAATGTACTATTGCCCCTCCAGTCACTGCAACAGTAGCAAAAGTGTTGGACTTCGGAAGGGTTAAATTTACTATTTTCACTCCAGTCTATGCAACTGTAGGGAAAGTATGTTACGTTATGTATATGTACATTACGTATTTGAATAACCCTAATAATTTATAAAACAAAATATTAAACTCTTAATATAAACAATATTAATTTACAGAACAAATATATATATATGTTAAAAAATAAACATCAATTAAAGAATTGGAATAATTAATAAAGAATTTAATAATTATTTATCAATTAAAAAAACACAAAAACAATACTAGCAAATAAAATAATATATGCACCAAAACACATTAAAATAATCCCAAAACTATATTTTTCACAACTATAGTATTGAAAACGATATTAAAAATTATGGTATTCTTAATGCTGTTACTTACCTAAAATATAGATTATTTTGACAATGATATATCTGCATCACAATATTTTTGAATCGCAAGACTTTTTTGCCAATATTTCCTTTTTTCCTGATATTACAAACTCAATATTTTGTCCAAACACCCTCATTTGTCTCTCTCCACTCCCTTTCTTCCTCGTCACTCCCTACCTCATCACTCTCTCACTATCTGCCCTCTCAATTTACCTGTGTTTTCTTCCTCTCCTCTTCCATCTCTGTTTTAATCTTTGGTCCAACTATTTTCTCTTACTCCTTTATTGCTACCTCTTTCTCTATCTCTTTTAACAAATCTATCTTTACTTTCTCTCTTTCTCTCTTAGTTCCTCTTTTTTTCAACACAACCGTTCATTCTCTACTTTCTGTATTCAAACATGCATCTATCTCATCTCACTGTCTCTACCCCACATCTTTCTCTCTCTCTCACTCTCTCTCTACCTCTGTATCAATCCTACTTTTGTTTCTCTCTTTCTAGCTTACTTCTGTCTCTCTACTTCACATTTTTCCTCTTTAAACCTTGTCACTCTACTTTTCACAGCCCTCGTTACCTTTCTGGCTGCCTCACTACTTCTTTACATGACCTTTCTTTTTATCTCTCTTCTCATTTTACCCCTCTCTATTTATAACTGTTGTCTCTACATTGCATCTCACTATATATGTCTTTCACTACCAATCTGCCTCTCTACCTGTCCACGTCTACTTCTCTCCGCCTCTACCTTTGTATAAGTCGCCCATTTTTCTACTTTATTTTTCAGTCTGCACCGGACCTCTTTACCATACTTCTCACTTTGCCTTAGTCCTCAGTTTACACCATCATTTCCCTAAATGTTCTTCTCCACATTTCTAGCTCCCTCTGCCTCTCTCTAAAACATTATCTAGCTACATCTTTCTTTACCTGCCACTTCATCTTTCTTCTGCTTTGCATTTTTTCTAGCTCCTCACATTTCTCTCTTTACCATATGTTTATCCCTACTTCGCCTAACTCCCTACCTTATCTCCTTCTCACCTTCCTTCTCCCTCAAATTCACCTTTCCGACTATACCTTTCTTTTTACCTCTGTGCTTCTCCTGTCTCTTGCCGCCTCACATTTTTCTTACTTAACTCGGTCAGACGTCACTATTTATCCATAGAAGTGTACAAATATGCAAAGGAAAAATGGGTCAAGGCAGACAATGATGGATTGGTGAAATGCCTCTGAGCAGTACTTCGATTTTCACTTTTACATTGCAAAAGTGGATTTATTTGTGGTTACAAATATTTACAATTTCAAGTCTTACATGAATATATCTTCTTCGAATATAATCCACTAACCCTCTAAACAGCCTCCAAGTAACCATTAATGTCTTTGCCACAGTAAGAAGAAACAGTCCGGTTAGACGCTGTATTTCAGCTAAAATGTTGTTGCATGACAAAAAATAAAAACCTTATCAAGCATAAAAAAGATATGGTTTCAGCAATGGTTGGTATAGCTTTATTTTTTATTAGTTCTGGGATAGCTTTTTTGCTTGCCACTATTTCTGAAAAGCACAAAGAAAATGTGCTATTGGCTTTGAATGTCTCTCAACTGAAGACCTAGTTTAAGCAAACAAAGATAGCCAACTAAAGGATAAAGAATGGAAAGAGGCATTGGCAAAGTAAATATTACTCAAAAGCTTGGGCAAAAAGTGCCACTCTTTAAGACGATTCGCAAAATGCCATCGCTCACAGTACATCCCAGCCAATGAAATAAGTAGACTGACTGATTGCACTGTGCAGTCTGCTGTTGTGAGTGGACGCAGAGTTTGAATGAAAGACCAATGGACGAAGAGGACTGACCAAAGCCCCTATATTTATGTATTAAAGCTGTCTCTAGACCTAACCTAAAATGTATTCTTTTATAGAACACATTAGTCAGCTTGGGCCAAGCTTTAAACAAAACCAGTAGCATACAATGTTCAGGGAAAGCTATCCATTCTGCTCAATTCTTTCTTTAGCCAGCAGCCACTGTACAGCAGCCACAGTAAATGAGAGCCTTATATGTGAGCACAAATAATCCATCTACCTGCTACTTCAGTTACCATTCACGCATTACATGCTTTACGTACACTATTGGAGGCAGTTTGGGAGGTGTCAATGAGAAAGTATACTTGCGTGATGTGCTCTGGATCCTTTTGGGACAGCGTTTCCCAAACTGTGGGTCGCGACCACATTTTTGGTGTGTCCGAGTAATAAATAAAGATGCCTTTAAATTCCTGGTTTATCTTGTCACATTGAAAAGTACTCCAAAGACAGAGGCCAAATGCCAGGCTATGTCTTCTAACAAACTGATGCTTATTCTTTTAGCACAGGGATTGTTGTTTACTTTTCTTGCTCTGGCTTAAAAGTGAGAGGAGTTTTTAAAGTAATTATGTGCTAATCTTGCTGGAGTATAGGGAGTATGAACAGAAATGCTTTAGTATGTTGTTACTTTGCAATACACAACAAACTGTAAATATGTGTAAATGACCAGTATACATTCTGCAGTTCTGAAAGCAAAAATGCTGTCCTTTTTCGTAATACTGAAGTGTGCTGGAAACAGAGATTTTAAAAGAATCAAAACAGATCAAGACACTTTGCTTGGTGATGCACATTTGATAAATATTCACAGAACCGCAATTTCCTCACATTGTTATTTATGTGCTACATAGTTTTATCAATTAAATTGTGTCTGAGCAAAATTAATGGCCATTTGATTGGACAATGTGCTGTCTATAAATGACAAAGCACTACCATATGATGCTTTAGTTACTTTCAAAAGTCACCCTTCCTCGTGTCCATTAAGGTTAGGTGGGTGTTGAAAGTTTGTCATTCTTAAAAAGTGGTTTGTGGTTCTAAAAAGTTTGGAAACCACTGTTTTGGGAGGTTCTGAGGTCTGTTTTTCTGAATTCTTGACGGGTAAGTGACCAGTATATATAAATTAAAAATGTAATGGTCAATACAGCCACTCACACATCCAGAAATACAGACATTAACACACCCACACATACACTCAACCAGGCACTCATACACTGAGTAAGTCACCCATACAGCTATTTGCATACCTACTTCCTCATCCATCCAGTCACTCATATAGACACTCACTCACCCATACAGTTACTCACATTCACTTACTCATACAGATACTAACACATGTACTCACTCACCTATGCAGTCACTGACATAAGCACACATTCACCCATACAACCACTCTCACATTCACTTACTCACCCATACAGTCACTCACATACCCACACACTTATCCATACACCACTTATGCAACTACTCACTCACCCATACATTTCACTTACACACCCCATCACTCACCTATACAGCCTGTCATATACCAAGTTACTCACCCATACACCCCTGGCACACCTCCTCTCTCACCCACACAGCCACACTCACTCACCCATATAGCCACCCACTCGCTCATATTACCACTCACACACCCTCGAAGCCATTCAGACACCTACTCACAAGGGGATAAGCATTCAATTCAACTCAACTCAGCTATTCGGCTCAGAAGGACATCTCTCAGTCACTTAAGCACAAAACATCATCCTTTATTGCATACCTACAGCATATCTTAGAAGTGTATTATGTGCACTAAAACGAAACACGGGTTTGATACTTGAGAAAGACATATAATATGCCAAGTGAAGCTTGGAGTAAGAATACAGTGTCTGCACTAGAAGCCATCACCCATGATTCAAAAACTGTTTCTCTGCATGGTTCAGCAGGTTGTGTCAGTACTTTCCTACATATGTAAGTGAGTGTAGCAGTACACCTGTATGAGTGCCATAAGATGTTTAAGTAAATCTGCTGGTATGGTACTGTGTTTTACTAGCTCTATGGCTGTCTATTTGTGTATGTAAGAGGCTGCACAAATACTTCAGTGCCTCTGTAAGGGAATAGAGAGCTATGAATGTGTGACTGCAACTACCTTTGAGTCTGCTGCAAGCATAATCAATTTCTAGTTCGGGACTAAATGTAAATGTGCTTCTGTAGCTGTCTGATTTGGTTGGAAAGAGGGTCTATGCTTTTTTGAACATGTTTATCAGTTGCTTTAAAGGTGCATACTCTGTGTGGTACTGTGCATAGGCGCCTACATGTGCTCAAAACACTTATTCAATTCAAAAAGACATATGTCAATCCCTTAAGCACAAAACAGCATCCTTTATGGCATACGTATAAAATATCTTAGAAGTGTGTTACGTGAACTAAAATGTGGGTTTGGCACATCAGAAACACATATAATATGCCAAGTGAAGCTTGCAGTGACAGTGCACATACAGGGTCTGCACTAGTAGCCATCACCCATTTTGAAATACTGTTTCTCTGCATGGTTGAGAAGATGTTGTCAGTACTTGCCTACATGTCTGAGAGAGTGTAGAAATACACCTCAATTAGTGCATGAGATGTTTAAGTAAATGTGCTGGTAGGTAACTGTCTGCTGTAATTCCTATATTGCTGTCTAAGTGTGTATGTAAGTGGCTGAAGATATACTTCAGTGCCTGTGTTAGGCAATACAGAGCTACGTAACTACCTTTGAGTCTGCTGCATGTGTTAATAGTTTCTGGTGAAAAACTGAATCTATACGTGCTTCTGTAGCTGTATCAATAGCTGAAACAGAGGCTTTGTGTTTTTTTTCACATGTATGACAATTGCTTTAGGGATGGCATACTCTATGTAGCACTTGGCATAGGGGCATGCAAGTGCACAAGTGAACTGAAAAGAACATCTCTCATCTTTTAAGCACAAACCAGCATGCTTAATAACACACCCACAGCATATGTCACATGTGACTTGTGCATATTGAAACTTGGATGTATGACTTGACAAACAGCTTTTACATGGCAAATCAAGCTGCAAGTGAAAGTGCACACACAGAACCTGTACTACCAATAATCAACCATGTTGTAAAGAGTATTTCTCTACATAAATGAGAAGGTTGTGTCAGTACTTGCCAACTTATCTGAGAAATTGTAGGAGTACACCTGTAACAGAGTCATGAGACATTTAAGTAAATGTGCCGGTATGTGACTGTCTATTTTAGTATCTATGGTTCTCTAAATATCTATGTAAGTGGCTATAAACAAACACCTCAGTGCCTGTGTTGAGGAAAAGAGGCAATATTGATGTGAGTACAACTATGTTTGAATCTGCTGCATGCACAAGTTGTTGCTGGGTAAGTGACAGTCAGTCACTTATCCAGCAACAACTTGTCAAAGCAGTGTAACAGAACTTCAACACCCAGAATTCAAAGAAAAACAATGTTTGAGAACCACACATCATATAGACACATGTAAATATTCCACATCTTCTAATGCCTTGCTAACTTAAAAGTTAAATTTTTAATCTACAGTTTTTACTACCAATTACACCATGTATTAAGCCTCAAATGTACAACATACTAATTCAAAGCAATAGATTGTGATCAAACTTCTCATACACCTAGTCTGCAAATCAGACAAACTGCCACATTCTCATACACTCATAAAGCATTTTACCTGTATTATTTTTTGGTCTTATCAGATATATACAATACTGTCAGGAAATCTAACAACTAAGTATGAGAATGGCACACCGCTCCCACACAAAGCAACCATTAATGGCAGCATTTTCAACCTGCATCCTCAGATAGTGTGAAGGCAGCAAATTAAAACATATCTTTCATTTTTTTTATTTTGTTACACCATTCCTGAATGGTTAGTATTTGTTAACCCTGTCTTGCACTTGTGTAAAGAAGCCCAATTTGTGTGGGTGTTTTGTACACTTCTGACATTGAGCAATACTTGGGCGACCTATTGGTGATAATTGTGTTACATTTGGGCTCTTTTCTCTCTGATGGCTGTCTTGGGGAGACTAATTTGTTATGAAGGTCCCTAATCTCCTCACGTACTGCAGTATCCTCAGTAGAAAATGCTTTGACTTTTCCACTTCGTTTCCATCAAGTTGGTGGTCAGATGTGCCACACATTGGGCATAAATTCTGAATGTTAGCTCTCTGAACACTGTAGTACACTGCTGATCACCAGGGAGTTAACTGCCAGTCTGCTGCTGGTGTTGAAAGTGTATGTTTCAGGCTACATATCAGAATGTCTTAATGAAAAAGAAGAGCAAAATATTTGAGAACTCATTTAAAATGTGTCTTAATTTTTCTTTCTACAGCACTACCCATAATTTCTATGACAAAATGAACCCCCTCATTTTGTTCTTTTCTAAATTAAATGTTTTAAGTTTTACCAGTTTGATTCAATCAAGATGGGCTCAGGTGTGCCATACATTTGTCATAAGTACGCCTGTTAGCTCTCTAGTTGTTCTTTATATGGCTGAGAAACATAGTGTGAATTTAAAGAAAATATTCTGTCATTTTAGCTTCTGGAGCACCTTTTACAAGCTCTAAGGGAAAATTGTGAGAAAACGTTTCTCTCAAACATGATTGATGCACTCTCAGTGGAAGGCTTTTTCACAGGGTAAAATCACATTAGAACACACCACAGTCCCTAAAATTAGTATGGTACAATCAACAGATAATTTCTCCTTTTTGTGACCCTCAAAACCTGCCATTCACTACAATTCATTTCAATGGAGTGCTATTGTGTATAATGGTCACAGGATGGCTGCCAGCACCTTATGGTTGAAGTGCTGACAGCCAATCAGATCTCACCATGAGATCTGTGCTTAAACTCTGCCCAGATATCTTTATTTGCTTTCGCATACATTTCTCTACAACTATTAAATGGATTTACACCAAATAACTAAAAGTACGATCTGAAAACCAAAATCTACCTTCCTGACAAATTTTGTGTAATTCCGTCCAGTGGTTCGCGCTGTAGTCGTGTTCAAAGCTTCTATGATAATTAACATGGGAAATCGTGTTTCATTTACCCCCCCCCCCCCCTTTTTCTCACCCCCCCCCCCCGACATATCATCTCTAAACTTTCCATGCCCAACAAGACTCACTATGACACTTTGGAACATTTTGTGAAGATTCGTCAAACAACGCTAAAGATATAGGCAAGTCAATAAACGCAATTCTCTAGAAACATGGTCCTAACTACTGGCGATCGTTAATAGGTAATATATACAAACAGGAAGCAGAGAACTCTGGGTAGTTACCAAATTTAGGTGGAGAGCAGCTCCTATATAGAGCACCCTGCTACACCAGCGATACTCTAAATCTGCTCACCTTAAATGTCTGTTTTTC
Source organism: Triturus cristatus (assembly GCF_964204655.1). Classification (NCBI taxonomy): domain Eukaryota; kingdom Metazoa; phylum Chordata; class Amphibia; order Caudata; family Salamandridae; genus Triturus; species Triturus cristatus. The sequence goes on from NC_140580.1 coordinate 329,400,933, forward strand.
TAGCAAAGTTTTTAAGCATTAGATTAGCAAAGTGCCATCCACGCCAAGCTGGAAAAGGACAAAGCCTTTTTCCATTTATACAGCAAAATCATTAAGCATAGGATTAGCAAAGTGCTATCCATGCTGAGGTGTAATATGACAAAAGCCTTTTACCTCTCCAGGCACAGTATTACAGCTTTGGATTGGTAAAATACCATCCAAGCCAACAGGGAATGCATAAAAGCAACCCCTAACACTGGTTTTGTTCTCATTAGAGCACTTCAGAGAGGTATAGCTTTGTCCTGATACAAGGGAGCATCCAGTATACGTGAGAACAATACCCTTTCAGGTTTAGAATGCTGCATAAATTATGCAAAACAGGAAGCAATGAACTTTGGGTAGTTCCCAAATTTAGGTGGAGAGAAGCTCCTATATAGAGCCCTGTGACATACCAGTGACACTCTGAATCTGCACTCTTCAAATGTCTGTTTTTTAGCAAAGTTTTTAAGCATTGGATTTGCAACGTACCATCCACGCCGAGCTAGAAAGGGACAAAGCCTTTTGCCATTTATACAGCAAAATATTTAAGCATAGGATTAGCAGAGTGCTATCCATGCTGAGCTGTAAAATGATAAAAGCCTTTTACCACTCCAGGCACCGTATTACATTTTTGAATTGGTAAAATACCATCCAAGCGAATCTGTAGTGTATAAAAGCAACCCCTGACACGTATTTTGCTGTAATTAGATTTCTTCAGAGAGGTATAGCTTTGTCCAGACACAAGGGAGCATCCACTATATATCAAAACAATACCCTTTCAGGTTTAGAGTGGTTTATGACACAATGGCCCCTCCGCTAAGACTTCTCTACAGGTTGTATCCTGTAGTGGTTTGTGTTAATCTGAAATTTGCACTAAAACCTTTTTCCAGGTTCACAAATGGTGGTGTTGTGATTTGCAACAGGCTAGTTTATACAGATACACATTTTACTTTGGTCATTACTATTTACAGTAGTGGTTTCGAAAATACAGGAATATCTGCTCAAAACTGTCTCTTACGTGATAAGTGAGTGCAGTAGTTGATAAGATTACAGTGAGCTCCCTTGCCGTACAAAGATTTTTTGCGCAATTTCTTGCCGATGAGAGGTCCCTCACAGACCCTCTTCATCAGTCCTGTAAGGTCAAGATACCTCTATCTTGACCCTTTATATCCCACAGGAACCGTGTCCGGTAAACAAAATTGCGGCCACAACTTTCCTCTCAGGTTGCGGGCAGCCAATCACGTCATTGCTAGTGACTTGTGGATCTGCATCTCTAGCTATACATAACTCTTTTTTTCTTTAATAACTCTGAAACTGCTGAACAAATTTACACCAAATTACAAAAAGAGATATTTCTGGGCCAAGATCTAGTTTTCTGCCAAATTTGGTGTAATTCAGTTCAGTGGTTCGGGCTGCAGTCATGTCTAAAATCTCTCTGGGAAGTTGTATGAGGAAAATGCATTTTGGGACCCGATTTTTTCTCTGCCCTCGCTTGACGGATCACCCCAAAACTTTCCAGACAGCAGCTGAAGTGCCTGGCATGATGCAGCTGAAGTGCCTCGTCATACTGCACTAAAGTTATTAACAAAATAAAAAGCGCTTTGTCTATGGAAACTAGGTCCTAACTATAACTAACTAGTGGCGACCACCACATATATTTTCACTGGAAAAAAATGAAGGTTACGGGGATGTTATAGTTAGCTCAGATTTCACACATACAAAACCATTGAAATTCAGCAATTATAGTTACCTGAGCTAACTATAACTTATGCCCCTGCAATGCACTGCTTATTACCTCACATTTTATCACTGATAACATCTAAAATCACATCACTGATGACATCATCAAGTGAGTGTGTTTTCTAAGAGTTTATGAGTGTTAAACATATATACTAACCCTCTACAAAAGTTAGATTAGTATACCAGTTAAACCACTAATGACTGATACTATTTCTAATGTATGTGATCTGAGTGACTGTGTGACTGTCTTCATTAGTGTGTGAGTGGGTGTCTGAGTAGCTTTATGGGTGCATGAGTAAGTGCATGAGTGGCTGTATGGTTGAGTGGGTTTCTGACTAGCTCTGCGGGTGTGTGGTTGTTGTATGGGTGTGCGAGTAGTTTTGTGGGTGTGTGAGTAGCTGTGTGGGTGAGTGAGTGCTTGTATGGGTGTGTGAGTGACTGTATGAGCATGTGAGTGGGTGTGTCAGTGAGTGTATGGGTGAGTGAGTGACTATGGGTGGGTGAGTGGGTGTGTGTGTGAGTGACTCTATGAGTGAGTGAGTGGGTGTCTGAATGGCTATGTGAGTGACTGACCCGGTGTGTAAGTGGGAGTCAGTTATGAGTTGAGTGCATCTGTGTCTTCAGGGAGCATCTGGTAGGTGTGGTCCATTGCTTGGCGCGTAGAGCTGCAGAAGGATAGTTGGAGTTGATGAATAAGTCAGGGTGAAGTGCATTTATAATGCCGTTAAATTGAGGAGCGTATCCCCAGTATTGACGGAACTGATTGAGGAGTGAGAAGATTGAGTCAAGTGAGAACTGAGAATTTCAATTTGGACATTTATACTTTGTGATCAATACACATGTGAGTTAGAGGGGGCTCCATGGTGAACAGGGATTGATCTGCAGAATGAAGTATAAGGATGAATATTGGAGGTTGAGGTCCCAAGTTTGCCTTAGGGATAAGTAGTTAGAAGATGGTTTGGAAAGAGACTGATCTGAGAGTAGTAAAGAAACATAATGTCTTCTTTTTAGTTTCCATGTTATGATCAGGTCACCAAGGACAATGAGGAAGTGGCTGAGGCGGTCAGACCAAGATTATATCTAAATCTTCAAAGAAATCAGACGCATCTTTAGTAAAGCAATATGTCGGTTGGAAGGTGAGAGAACTGTGGTTCTGATCTGTTCCGCCAAGGAGGAGGGAGGAAAGAAGAGCTGAAAAGAAAGAGAGAGAGAGAGGGAGAGAGTTTTTTTTTATAGCTTCCATTCTGTTTCAGCTCTACCAGCAAAAGGGATTACTGAGTGGAATCAGAGTAGAACTTATAATTTAAGGATATTACAATTCACTATGTGCTTTTTTTCAGAGGAACGAGGCAGAAGGCTGAGTTCCTTTATAAGGTCATGAAACTGAAGTATTGCAGGTCACTGACGGGTTCTGTGACCATATAGCGGGCTGGAAAACTACATCCCACTCAAATCAGGGCCTGAGAGTCCAAACTCAGAAGCAGAGGATAACATTGAGAATTTGGTACCTACTGCACCAAATGTAATGCCTGTTGCACCAAATTTGGCATACCCTTTAAATTACTGAACATTTTTCTCCCAATTAATTTTGGCCAGCTTGACCTACAGACATTGTCCTGGAGAAAAGTGCCATGTGCTGAGTTTATCACACCTTTAAATTATCAGTTGCAGTCATCTCTGCAGTACTTGGAATTGCCAATTAATTGCACAAATAGTGGTTTATTCAAGGAATGGAGTTTTACAGCCCACTTGTGATCAGGACATAATAGACAGTTTAGTCTGCTTTGTCATAGATTGCTGATTTGTCACTCACTCTCCAGAGACAGTGTCTCAGTAGCAAGTGCTAGATAAAGTGTGGGGATAGAATCATTGCACCATTATTGTCTTAAACTTCCGTGGATAGCAGACTGCCACCACAGAACATCATTCAGTTCACATACTATCATGAAATGATTACTAGAAAACAATAGAAGTCCTGTGCCTTTGAGTTTAGTGTCTGTTTTAGTGAATACGTTATTTTGTTATGTTCTTTGCTACCTGATGCAGCTAACCTAGAAATGCAAAGAGCTCAAGAGAAGGCGGATTACAACTCTATTTACAAATGAGGTCACCATAAAATGTTTGGCACTGGTTTTCTAGATTCTGGCCTTGTTCCTATATGCTGAGGGAGAGGAGTTGAGAAATGTGGCCCACCTCCAAGATCCACATGGGCTCTGACCGTGTTCACAGCTGAGTCAGAAATACCAATTTTAAAATAAGAACTTTAGCACCAGATTTGCAATTTGATTCTGTCTGCATCAGGACTTAATTTCCCCATTTAGATTTTCCAAGTAGAAAGTATAAATGCAGCTATTATTAGAGCACTTGCGTAGCCATTTCCTCTGTTAAGCCGGCAGCTGCTGTTGCTTTTCACTGACATCCTCCGGTCTTTCTGTTTCAGGAATCGCACATGTTGAGCAGACAGCAATTTCCACAACTGAAGAGTCAACGCAGAAATCCAATAGCTTGCCACGCCATCAGCAGCCAGAGCCTGAGAAGCAGGTTCTCCGACACAGCCTGTGTCATGTTGAGGTGGAAATAGATACCACTCCATCGGGTGACCTGCCTCTTGGGATCTGTGAGTCAGGTATCATAAGGAGGACTGTGAAATACTCTGAGACCGACTTGGACTCGGTGCCTCTGAGGTGTTACCGTGAGACCAATATCGACGATATCCTGGCGGAGAAAGAGGACGTGGACTCAGCCATTGGTAGCCAAAAGGACAGCGAGAGCAACAAGAGCTTCACAGGAACCAACGGCAGGAGGAACAGTGAGCTGGAGGAGCCATGCCCCGCCAGAGGACCGCGTGCCACAGCTCTGAGGGACAGCGGCCTTCAGAACGGGCAGGAGGATGAAGAAGAGGATGAGGTATTTGAGGACTCAAGGCAGGAAAGCAGTACCAGGTAAGTATTTCCTGCTGCATGGTCTTAACATTGAAGTTACTGTACCTCAAAAGATACTTTAAGGTTCATCTTGAAATCATATTTATGATCATCACTGAATTTTTTTTATACTGGAGCCTTTGGCATTCAATATATTCATAATTCAACTGCAGTTATTTAAAATGTGCGTGTCTGGGTTGATTCCTTCAGCAGTGTTGTACATCCAAGATAACTTTTCACAGCAAGTCTGAACTAAATTAGAAAATATTTAAAACTGTTAAAAGTCTACTTCTAGCTAGACCTATAATCACTTGTATGATCCCGGAAAAGAAGGTGAGCATTAACATTTATTAATTAGTCCAAATAATTAATACAAACACGGGTATCGTTTTTTAATGGAAACTTTCATCCTTTTTATTGTTAGAGGGAACATGTAGGTGGTGTACTCAGGACATCTTGCCACCCAACAAGGTAGTCTCCTGCCTGTAATATGGACTTGTGCACGATGTCCCAGGTAGTTAGGTTCTTCCATAAGAAATTTCATTGGCGTCTGCGAACACTGGCCTTGCAGTGTTTCCTCTTATCTTTTGCATATTGAGATTGAGATATTGAAAGCAAGGTAGGGATAGCACTTGTGATTCTCCCCAACAACGCTTGTGTCTTTGGTACTGTACTGATCACCCATACATGATGACACTCGGAAGAACACTCTAGTCTACAGCTTGCACCAAGAAGCCTCCTGTTCCTATTCTTGGGTCAGCTGAACTGAGCCCTATAACTGAAAAGACTACATTTCCCAAGGGTATTCTCACTGTAATATGTGTTTGCTTGACCTAAGATAACCAGAAGGACCATCGTTCACAACAGTCTTTTTGTCACAGACAGGTCAGTGACAAAAGCTCCTCTGATCATACATATTAACAAAATCTGGAATGGCTTGCTTAGAAAATTCATAGGAAAAGTGTTTTTTGTTTCAAGAAATCCATTCTCAAACGTTTCCCTTAGGGCCGCCTTCTGATTTTTAAGAAGACGCTCTTGGATTCTTCTTTACATAATGAAATAATTTCACAAGAGGGCTAGAATTACTGATTAACGGGCTGGAGAATTGGAATTGCAATATTTATTTATTTATGTATTAATGTATTTATTTGTTTGAGCAACAGTGACATTTTAACTCAAATGATATAAAAGGACAATAGTGGTACATAGAATAATACGCAGATTTGAGAATTAACAAAAAACAAACTGAGAGATTGAGCTATTGTCCCAAGGTACTGCGGTGTGTCATGTAAATGACAAATACAGACAATTACAAGATATATAATGGCTTTTGATGTATGCAAACTTTAGTATAATGAATGGTACAACTTACACTTTTCTGCCTGATCGCGTCAGTGTACTTTTAAACTCATGGAGTGAAGGATAAGCCCGGATATCAGGCGATAGTAAGTTCCCATGGCGGTGACCAGGGAGGTAAAAGAATCAGTGTTTACAAGTTTAAAACTGTTAATTTCATATATGCCCGAATATCCAGCCTTCTTCTGAACCATACTTTCCTGACCAGGACAACACCTTTAACTAATAAGTGAACCTTTTCCATCTCTGTAGACTGTGCAGATGGAGCCACAGCCCAGTGATGAGATGCAAATGGTCCAAGATTATATTCCTGAGGCATCTAGCCAGTATAGAAGCAACATTTTCTTGGAAGCCTAGCTTTGGATACGCTGGGCGCATTAGTAACTGCATTACATTTTTTCTCTGGTTAAAGCATTAAGGTGGCTTATTCCCCAAAAACATTTTCCGGATTAGAAAATTGGTGAATAAAATTTGAGAATTAAAGTTCTGAAAAAGTTGATTAAAATGCAGCAGTAGGTTCATAACTCATTGAAAACTGACTACTTGCTCTCACCACATCATAATTTCATATCGGGGTCAAGGGTTAAAGGCCATGAATTGTATGAATCACAAAAGTAGGGTGCCACAGAGTTCAGTTTGCCAGGGAAAGAGGTCATATTTCCACTCTGACCATTTTATATATAGGATTTCTCTGCACCATTGATCTCGACACAGGCATTGCACTGTGGCTAGAAGTACTATTCACCTGCCCTGAAAGAGGGTCTGATCTCTGGAAGCCCAACACGATCAACGTTGTACTAATTAGTTTATATTATATATAGTATAGTATATAATATGGAGTACATTTATAAAATTAAAAGTGGCATACTTTAACCACATAAAGAAAAATACCAAAAACGATTGTAAAAAGTGGTGCATCGATTCATAGAGAGGACCTGATTGTGAGCCCGAAGGTCATTTTCAGACTGTGATCTCATCCCTGCCTAATACTGTCTGTGGAATATTACGCAGGATTGAATGCCATTACCTGTCTTGGGACTGAGCATGCCAGGGTGTGGGTTACCTTGAACACTTGTGAATCCCCGCAAACACCTCAGTTTTGTCAGAATCCACAAATTCCTCTCCCACCCTTTCACACATTGGAAATGACTATGGACTTACTAACGGTGCAACCCCCACCGCGAGGAAATATGGATTTCTCCACAGGGAAAAAATGTTTTCATTGCGCTTTGCAAAAACACACCATTTCCTAATGCGGAATTGTACTATTCCGATAAGTCTGTATTGGGGAAATGGCTTCGCACACAATCGCAGATAATATTTCTAGGAGTATGTCTAAAAACCTGCTTCTGCCTCAGCTTTCTTGACGTACTGCTGGTAAGTTTTGTGATTATCCTGGCAGGAGTCAAGTACATCTACTAGTGCACGGTTAGAGCTTTTCTTCGTGAAATGTGCAGACTGTGTGATTGACATAAATGCATATGTATATATGCGAGATGAAGGCACAATGTGCGCCCCTGGAGAGAGACACGGTGTGTGAGAGCGAGGGAGATAGAGACAGTAAGAGAGGAGCATTTGATTGGGTGTTGGCATGCATAAGAGAGACACTGTGATTCTAGTGAGTGAGCGTGTGTGTATAAGATTGTGTGTAAGAGAGATTGTGCAAGTGCATCGTATGAGTGAGCGAGAGAGAGAGAGCGAAATTCTACTTACAAAGAGAAATCGGATTTTGTTACGAATTTGAATGCGACATCTGTTTTTAATACAGTAGACAGATTTAGCATTCATCTTGAATGTGATGTGCTCCAGTCGGTGTTGTTTTATTGCTTTTTGGCATATATAACATCAGTGAGACCTGCTGTTCCCCTGCACGTGTGCACACAACGAACACGCCACGCAGACCGGATCTGTTCTGAATTCGTCGCTGACGTCTCACTGAGAGCGGTGCCTGCGGGGATGGAGCGAAGAGGACCGGCCGGGGGAGGGAAGGAGGTGACTGCTGCTTGGTGCAGCTGGAGGAGGCATTTCGGGCCTCGGGTGCCTTGAGGGGTAGAAACACTCCGGGCGTAACGCAGGCCCCCAGCAGCCCATGGCGGCGCAAGGGGCCTCCGTCCAGGCTAAAGTCTGTGGCTAGTGGTGAGATGTGGAAGGCTCTGCCCCCCCCCCCCCATCTCCTTCTGCGAGGGGACGAGAGGTCATCATTTTGTGGAAATATTTTCATACTGTACCCTTGGGCTGCCTATTTACAGTCAAATAGCATTTTTGCACGGATTATTTAGGAGGACTTTAAGCTTGGGCTTTTTCGAAATTTAGTTAGGAATTGTATCTGGAGACAGGTCCCCCGCAACATAGTAGAATCCGTTTTATTACTATATACCGAGCTTACTTTATTTTTTTTCACGCACTGGTATTCACGTCTTGAAATAAAGCCCCCGTGTATAATTTCCTATGGTGTAACTTCCTGGTTTTCCTTTTCATTAGAAGGTGACGTGATGCTGCAAACTGATCGATTCCGAGTCCAAGGCAGTGTGATGCCTCATCCCGTGTCGTGGCCAGGTCAAACTACTCGTGATTTTAGCTTCTGGAAGGCCGTTCTGATCTTTGCAGGAAGTTTGGGGGTAGGGAGAGGTGAGAGGAAAGGAGGTGAGGATTAGGAAAGGGTGGCACCAATTCTCATATCAGCTGTGCACATGGACCTTGCGGTAATACATTTAGGGCGCAGCTCTTTAGACTGCCAAGCTGGTGTGTGCACCATGTATTATTGCAAGTGCATACTAACGCTAACACATCCTATCTCACTCCTTTTCATTTCAAATGTTGTACGTCACGCACAGCATCAAAATTACCACTCATGCCTTCGGAACAACAGTATACTTTACATTCAGGGGTACATAATAGTCTCTCTAGGATAGATTATATACTCACGCTGGCTGACAGTCTGGGGAAAATTACTGAAGCAAATCACTTTCTGAGAGGAATTTCCAACCATTCCCCTGTAATGGTTAAATATACACCACACACTACATAATTTAGGCGCATTTTCCCAATATATCCGGGTTCCTCAAAAACCCCAAGATTCAAAAGGCTTACATAACACGACAAAACATTACTTTGAAGAAAACGCAACCTCGGTAGCCTCCCCGGTAGTCCTTTGGGAAGCTTACAAGACAGTCCTATGTGGCCAGGCCATCTCATTAATTTCGGGCCATAAAAAAGATAAGAGAAACCAAATAGAAGCTCTAGAAATGGAAGTAACCCACGCAGAAAGGGCACACGCCCTACAGCAGCCACTGCCCATGAGCTAAACTTGAAGAAGCAGGGTTATAAAGAAAATATGTGGGAGGAGGCAAAGGCCAAGATCCTGGCTACGCAACATAAAATATATGAAGTAGGGGATAAAGCTGGAAAACTTTTGGCGTGCTTAGATAAGAGAGAGAGAGCTAGCCGGTGGGTGACACAACTACGGACGGAGGATGGGGAAACCATAGTTGATCCACAGGGCATAGTGAATGCCCTAGCGAAGCACTACGGACAAATTTACACAACAGACTCCTCGATTACTGTCGAGGAAGCACAAGCATTCCTCAAGGATATCCAAATGCCCTTATTAACACCTGAAGAGGCCCTGATGCTTGAGGCCGACCTTACGTCAGACGAACTACTATCAGCCGTAGGGGCCATACACTCCGGGAAAGCAATGGGGCCTAACGGCATTCCCATCGAACTGTACAAACAAATGGTAAATACTATTACACCGCATCTCCTAAATATGTATGTAGCAAGTTTAGAAGCAGGAGAACTTCCCATGGATCAACGCACGTCAACTATAGTGGCTATCCACAAACCTGGCAAGCCTGCCCAAAACTGTACGTCTTACCGGTCCATCTCTCTGCTTAACGCAGTGGCCAAAATATTAGCTAAAACATTAGCGGCCCAACTGACTCCTCATCTCTCGAAATTAATACATCCGGATCAATCCGGATTCATGCCTGGTAGAAATACCGCCCTTAATCTGAGGAGACTGAATAGCGTAATGGCCCGTATACCTACAATTCAGGAAGCAGCGGCTAACCTATCCTTAGACGCCCGTATGGCCTTTGATATGGTAGAATGGCCCTTCCTGTTTGCCGTCCTTAAACATCTTGGCTTCGGCCCTAAAGTCTGTGCGTGGGTCCAGCTACTATATACCAATCCTATGGCACATGTAACCGTAAATGATCATGTTTCTGCCGATTTCCCCCTACGACATGGCACATGCCAGGGATGCCCCTTGTCGCCTCTCCTGTTCACTCTAGTTGTGGAACCATTGGCAGCATGGATACGAAGAGATCCGATTAGTCGTGGTCTCCGCTGGACGGAGGACTGGGAAGACCGTATATCCCTTTATGCGGATGATGTACTGTTATATGTGGCATCCCCTGGGGGATCCATCAACAGGCTCTTGTGTATTTGTGAAGTATATGGCAGATTCTCGGGCTATACCATCAATTGGACAAAACCGGTTCTTTATGTCCTCCACAACCCCCCCACCGCATCTCCCAAAGGGATGTAGTCTGCAGATCGCAGGCGGAGGCTTTAAATACTTGGGAATCTATATCACGCCACTACCTGGGGACTTTCTGGAAAAAATCTGCTGCCACCACTGAAAAGGCTCCTCCGAGATGCGAAGCACTGGCAGACTCTTCCACTGACATTGCTCGGTAGAGCTGCACTTTTTAAGATGATGGCGCTACCCAGATTCCTATATGCCCTCCAAAATACCCTGTTTCCAGTCCCCCTAACCTATTTCAAGGCAATTGAGGCAGGAGTCACCAAGCTGCTATGGGACACAAAACCGCCCGCATAGCAATGAATAAATTGATAAAAAGCTGGTACGATGGCGGAATCGCTCTCCCGAATATACAACTATACTATTGGGCTTCCCAACTGATAATACTCAATCAGTGGTTACAAGCCCCGCAAATGGATCCAGTGTTTAGATCAGACAGACACAGTTTGGGAGAAGGAGAAGTATTGAGAGCGCTTTACACTAAAACCCGCAAATCATCACTATTGGGACCTACAGCACACACAATCCAAATCTGGCACATATCCCTTAAAAAGTTAGGCTGGGAGGGTGTCATAACACAGATGACCCCACTTCGGGAAACACAAAAGCTAGGCAGACTCAGTACAACCAAGGGTTTCAAATGCTGGAACTCCATTGGAATCTCAACGGTGGGAGATCTATGGAGTAAAGGAAAGGTTGTTGCCTTCGCCAGTCTCCGAAAGCAATATGAGATGGCACCTTCCGAAATATTTAGATATGCTCAGATAAGACATGCACTGACAACAGCTATCCCAGAGGGCACTGCTCTCCCTGAGGCCTCTCCATTAGAGGATAGGCTACTGACAGAATATATGGACAAAAAGGCTATCTCCCTCACATATCGCAAAATCCTAAACAATCAACCAGATCCTACAAAATCATTACGGGAGAAATGGCAGACTGATGTAGGGGACCTGGATGATGCTGACTGGCAAGACGCACTCACCTCGCTACGTGAAGTGGCGATATCCTCAAAATGACGATTAGTACAATTAGTACAAACAGTGTGGGGCAGTTGGTACCTTCTATCATACCATATGGGGATGTCCAAAGATAGTGGCCTACTGGGAACCATTATGCGAGTTATCACACAAGTTACTGGAGTGACCGTGCATCCGGAACCCAAGAGATGCCTTTTGGGACTGTGTGAACCAACCGATCTCAGCCACGCAGCACAGGACTGGGTAAAGCTGGGCATGATGTTTGCAAAACGGAACATAGCCAAACACTGGGGATCGCAAATTTCTCCAGCGTCTCGAGAATGGTGTGAAGATATGGATAGGGCTGTGGTAGCGGAAAGGGCGGAGTATATACATCTAGGTTGCCCCAAAAAATGGGAACGGGTGTGGAGTCCATGGAATGCCTACAGAGGGAGTATTTGTGCTCCACCCATGAATGAGTCAGACACAGACTCAAGTTAATTTAACGGGGGGTGACATTATGCCGAAGGTTGTCTCGCAGAGTCACTGTCGTCGTTGAGCAGTTTTAATGGAAGATCAATGAACTGTGAAGTATGCTTATAAATCAAGATATTATTGATGTAACTGTATTACTGCAAATTTACTCTATGTTTAATAAAAAGAATAAAAAAAAAAAATTACCACTCGTACACTGGCACAAATTTCCATCTATGGCACAGCCTGGCACTTTGGTCCTCTCCGGTTTGTACCAAAAGGGGTGTGCGATAAAGTCATGGAGTTGACCCTACTGATGCTAATCTAATTATACACAAAGCAAGGACATCATGTGAGGCCAGTGCTTAATTTGTAAAAAAAAAAAGAATAAGTGCCTGGGCGCTCGTCAGGAGGCCACTGCAGCTTGCAACACTCGTTGCCTCTGTCAGAGCTGCCAATGACTGTACCAACACACTACTAATCATCACACTCTTTAAAGTGTGACAATTCCAGGGCCCAAAAGCTATAAAACGGCCTGGGTGGTAGGTATTACTAATTTATTATTGTGTATTGAATTAATAAACAGCTGTTGTCCTTCGCTCTAAATTCGACTGACAATGCCACCATTTGCAGACTGTCCTAAGTGCCGGTGATGACAATTATGTAATGGTGCCGAGCACTGGAAAACACTGGCTCAAATTAAGCACTGTGTGAGGCTTGTAGCGAACACGCTTGAACATAATGGAATTTGTCTTTGTTAGGGTCAGAAAGAAGAGGAACATTTACAGTGACTGTGTGTCCCCAAGCCCCCATGAGAGCCATAAAGCAGCCCATTAGCTCACCACCTACTAACTCATAGGTACGATTTCACAACTCCTAAGACATTCATGCAGCTGCCAAGTGGGGACATACCATGTGTGAACCCTTGAGAGAGAACTAACTATTTCAAAAGCTGCACCTCGTCTCCGCAAATGTGGAGTTGATAATTGAAAAGCTGCAAGTGAAACTATAAATCCCACAATGCACCCTGCTGCTCATGCAAATTGCCTCTGTGCTTCTCCCCCGTACCACGATGTCTCTCGCACCCCTGTGCTTCTGTTTCCCTGTGATGCACTTTGATCTCTCTTGCCCTTGTAATGTATTTCTCCGGCTGCCCTCCGAGTTGCTTCTGACCCTGTCCTCCATTATTCTTCCCCCACCCACGCCCTCTATGTGGCATCCCCTTACTCTGATTGTTTCATCCCACCACCCACTTAAAAAAACCATTGCTGTTGTTTTTATTTACCAGTATAACTAGGATCAGTAAATAAAAAGAAAAAAAGCACCCACGCATTTTGTAGGTGCATGCATGGTTGGTGCACGTGCCTTCAGAATGATATGGCCGCAGCGGCCATGCTGCACAGCATTACTAAAAGCTGTTGGCAAAGTCAATGTGCCCCATATGCAATGCCTATTGGCTTTGCCAGCGCGTGTCCTTGTGTACATCTTATATTTCCTGCACTGCCAAGTATGCAGCAGCAAACCTGGGGTTGTGCTCTCTTTTTTTCTCTGAAGTTCTCTTTTGCACCCTCTCACAGTGTCACTAACACACACACACTTGCACACACTCCCTCCCTATTTAACTGTGGATTTCTTGACTATGTTGTGTAAAAGGCAGAGATGAAACGAAGTAGATTTGGTGTAATGGCTTCTGCAAAGTGACCCTGGGTATTGTTATGCTGCTGGTGCAAGGCATTACCTTTGGGGGTTCTCTGACGTCGTATCAAGAACGGCATCGCCCTTGTGCAAGTTCTTTAAATATAAATGAGTTGAGTGGGCCTTTCAAAGCAGTAGAATGTATCATTGCCTTGACCCCTCTGTACCCCTCATTTTCTCCTAACTCAATGAACCATTACCCACTGAACGAACTGCTGGATGGCCTGAGCTGTATTTGATTAGTCAAGGAATGGGACGCTACAGCTTTCTATAGGACTAAGAATAACTAGGTTAATGGTTTGCAGACACTCACAAGAGTTTGTGACAGAGAACAGGGGCTTTGCTGTGGGAGGGACCATAAAAGCTGCATCAGGTGGTAACGACAAACTGCAGTTTTATAACTAAAAAATTAACTCTTTGCTGAAAAATGATGGTTTCGCTCCGGGACAGCAGAGGAACTTGCAGATACCATCCCGGTGTTCTATTTAAGAAACACTGCTTCATAAAACCAGTGTGATAGTGTTGTGATTGTGTATGAACGAAAAGACAACGAAAGTCTGCTCTCTCTCTTTTTTTTCTTTCTCAGTTACAAAAACTCTGCCACTGTGCTGCAGACGCAGTCAGATGTAGATTTGCAAAGATGCGTACACAAAATCAGTTGAGGACTACATATGAACAACCATCTGCAGTCTGACACATCCACAAAAGTTTTGCAATGGCTTAAGACTCTTCCTTCAGCCCGCCTGTCTAGACATCCCTTCCTATGGGTAGCCAAGTTAAATTCCACAGCCTCAGGAGTTGATGCTGCCAAAGAAGTTCATTTGAAGGTCATACATTCTTGACATGTAGAGTATGAAGAAATTGAATATAGATGTAACCGATGGGCATTAAAGGAAGTTTCCTTTGTTTCTTCTTCTTCACTCTCAAACCAGTGAGACGTTGATCCTAGTATCTACGACATTGGTGACCCACATCGTGCATTTAATAGTAATTCAAATTACTTGCGGACACTGCAAAGAAGATCCTGTACTCCAATACATGATAAGCTTCTTGACCCAGACGTAGGGGCTCTTAGATTCTCCGACTCTCTCAAGTATGCACCTTCTTTAAACAGCATAAATTAAAGAAGGAAATCTCCCACTCATCACTAAGGATTTGTTGAAAAATCTTGTTTGCAAGTAAAAATGTTACCTCCCAAGACTAAAGTGTTTAACCTTTGTAGGGACTTTCACGAGCAAATGTCCGTGACAGATCCCCATCAGGTTTGAACACATCTTCAAGGCCTGTAGTGACTTCAACTTGAGGAATCCCAAAGCCGTCCAGGATCATGCAGTAAATCTCTACGTCGCCAAGAACTGAAAGACTCCATGCTGTGGCCGATCGAAGTCGAAGGAAAGATCTCTTTACTGATCCCAAAGTCATTCCCGTGGCTGATCATCATTGCAGTTAAAGTCTTCGGGTAAGTTGAAGAGAAAGCATAAAAAGTCCAAGAGGGACTCGGCCCCTACCCAACACTCTCAAACTCCAGAGACAGTACAAGGGCAGGAAAGGGCCTCCGAGTCTCGCACCTAAAGCCATTACCCTTCAGAGCTGATTGCAAACCTTGTCCTGAGGCAACCTGAATTTCCAGGGTCAATACAGATGTTGCAGCGGGAAAAAGTCGGAACACTGTGGTCTTAACCACGTGTATTATAATAATCCACATTTGTAAAGTGCGAACAATCACCCGTAAGGGTCTTTAGGCGCTGGGGGCCATCGGGAAGATGAAGCAATCTATTGCCCAGAGTCACATGGTGCTGGGCTAACCTGCCGCCGGCACCGGGGATCGAACCGTGATCCCCAGATTCCGGAGTCAGTCGCCCTGGCCGCGGCGCCACACCTCTTCCGCAAGTGCAACTACGCTTGCCTTAACCAAGCATATGCCTAAACCATGCATATGAGTTGTTAAGGCAGTGCGCGGTCTAGCTGCTTGCTAGACTGAAGACGGTGAAGATGGAAGCAGGAAATCGCCGCAGTGAGGTAAGTGGTGCTTGGGGGTCTGGTAGGTTTCAGGGCAGTGGTAGGGGTTGGGGTAGTTTAAGGGACAGCGCGGAGGTCGGGTAGTGTGTGAGAGGGATGGGCGGAAAACAAAGCTAGGAGGCTTTAAAGAGGGTTGAATGATGGCGGTATTTATTTCTACTCAGTCACAGGAATGTCAACGTAGGCACATCACAGGAATAGTAAGCAGGCGGTAACAAGGTTTCCTAATCCGGGTAGGTGTCAGGACGGTCCGATGGGTACTTGGTTCGGGGTCTTCTTCGAACGTGGTGGTACAGCCCCCGGCCACAGGATCCAGAATAAAGAGAAGAAAACAGGGTCACTGCACTTGTCCAATATGGCTTTACGTTGAGTTACCAATTTATAGAGGTGCCACCACCGTTTAATTAGTGCTTTCTCTTAGTAGGTGAAAAGATTACAGCTAGGGTCTATCCAGAAGTGGTTATGACATTCAGCAGGGTGGTTTGTCGTGCCACTAAGCCCTCCCCAAAGAGAGTTCTACTTTCTTCTGCAGGTGGGAACTAGGTATACCAAGACGGTTAGCACACTTGAACCGATAGCGTAGAAAGGTGAGGGGGAAGTGAGGGGGTGTGACTGGATGAAAACGAAAACAATGGTGAATGATACTCCCCGTTCCCTCCCCGTTACAGCACAGAAACCCACCCCCTCCCTCTCTCTAAGTTCCTATCCCTGCCCCAATCCACGTACCGTGGAGGCCGCAACTCTCCTGAGCTACGGCGGCGTGAAAGCGTTGTCCGGGGGTGTCCACCAGTCCTCGGTCCACAGCTCCCCTTCACTGGCTTCGTTCTCGGACCCTTTGTTGGGCGGCGCCTCGTCTGTTTCCCGTCCTCGTCCTGAGTCCTCGTCTGCTTCTCGTCCTCGTTCCTCCTTCGCGTCTGCTTCTCGTCCTCGTTCCTCCTTCGCGTCTGCTTCTCGTCCTCGTTCCTCCTTCGCGTCTGCTTCTCGTCCTCGTTCCTCCTTGGTGCTCCTCTCAGTTCGTACGTCCTCCCGTCTCATGAACTCGCACACCTCGGCGTCTTCCGGGTTCTCCTCTTCTGCAGGAGACCCCGCCTCCGTCCTTGGTGTCCTGTTCTCCCATAGGCTGATGTTTTGACAGGGTGGTTCGTCATCCTGCAGAGGGGAAGGACCGAAGTATATTAACTCCTTCCATGCCTTGCCGTGGTTAGCCCCGTCCTCCGTCTCACATCTCCCTTCCCTTACATTCTTGTTCTCAAGAATACCACCTAGGGGATATCGGGAGAGGAAATCGGCATTTGCCTGGTCTGTACCCTTCCGATGTTTAGTTTGGAACCGATAGGGCTGTAATGCTAGGAACCACCTTAGGATTCGATCATTGTGTCCCTTATTTCGGGCCATCCACTCGAGGGGGGCATGGTCGGTGAATAAAGTGAACTCCCTCCCTTCCAGGTAGTACCTCAAGGAGTCGATGGCCCACTTGATGGCGAGGGCTTCTTTCTCTATAACTGCGTAGTTTTTCTCCCGGGGATACAGTTTCCTGCTAAGGTATAGGATTGGACGCTCCTGTCCTTGTTGGTCTATTTGTGATAGTACGGCGCCTAAACCCGTATCAGACGCGTCTGTTTGCAAGACGAAGGGCCGGTCGTAGTCAGGGCTGAGTAAGACAGGATGACAGGTTAAGGCCCGTTTCAGGGAATGAAATGCATGGACAAGGTCAGGGTTGGGATGGTTTAAGTGTCTCTCTGTCTGAGCACTCTTGCGGAGTAAGTCTGTGAGAGGAGCGGCTTGTTGGGAGAAATTGGGGATGAATCGTCGGTAGTAACCCAAGATACCAAGAAATGCTCTAAGTCCTTTCTTTGTTCGAGGAAATGGTATGTTGTTGATGGCCAACACCTTCTCGGTTTGGGGTTTTATATAGCCTTCCCCTAACAGGTAACCCAAGTATTTTACGGTCCGAGCCGCCAGTCTACTTTTGGTGGGATTAATCGTTAGCCCGGCGTCCTTTAGGGCCCTAACCACTGTTTCCAAATGTGTGAGATGTTCCTCCCATGTTGGGCTATAGACGACGATGTCGTCTATATAGGCTGCCGAAAAGGAGGAGCATGGTTTGAGGACCATATTCATGAGTCTTTGAAATGTGGCGGGGGCCCCATGGAGCCCGAAGGGAAGAACCTTAAACTGATATAATCCACTAGGGGTGGAAAAGGCAGTTTTCTCGCGGTCGGCAGGTTTCATGGGTACCTGCCAATATCCCTTGCATAAATCCAATGTACTAATGTATCGGGCACGCCCTAGGCGTTCTACCAATTCATCGACTCTCGGGAGGGGATAGGAATCAAATTGGGAGATTTTGTTCACCTCCCGAAAGTCGATACAGAAGCGAAAGGATCCGTCCGGCTTGGGTACCAGTACAATAGGCGAATTCCATTCGCTATGAGAGGGTTCGATGATGTCTAATTGTATCATTTGTTGGACTTCTTTTTCTATTGCTTCTCTACGGGCTTCGGGAATTCTGTAGGGCCGTAGCTTCACCTTTTTCCCGGGAGGCGTATTTATAGCATGTTGTGTTACTGACGTTCTTCCCGGGTAAAGGGAGAACGCCCCCTGCAGTGGTGTGAGCCGTGTGGCTAACTCTTTTCTCTGGTCTATGGACAACTCTGTGTCAATGCTTTGGTGGTACAGGGGTTCGGAAACGCAAGTGAGGCCCACATGCACTGGGATGGGCCCCTCCCACTTTTTCAACAAGTTGACATGGTAAATCTGGGTGTTGGTAGCTTTTCTCGGATCCAGTTCCAGACGATAGGTAACAGGGGTGACCTGTTCTATCACACGGTAAGGTCCTTGCCACTGTCCTAGCAGCTTGTGGTCTGAGGTCGGTCGCATCAAGAGTACAAAGTCATGCAGCGCAAAAGAGCGGGGTTTGGCTTTTTTGTCATATTGAACTTTTTGCGCGGCCTGTGCTTGTTCCATGTGGGTTTGTACTATGCTTCTGATCTGTCCTAAATGAGTCTTGAGGTTCAGCACATATTCCGGTAGGGGTTTTTCCCCTGGGGTATCTTCTTCCCACGCTTTCCTTAGCATGTCCAAGAGAGTACGGGGCTGTCGACCATATAAGAGTTCGAAAGGGGAGAACCCGGTGCTCTTTTGGGTCTGACATCTAATAGCAAAGAGAGCCAAAGGGAGCATGTCCTCCCATTTGCGGGTCTCTAAATTCAGTAATTTCTTCAGGGTGGTCTTAAGGGTGGCATTATAGCGTTCCACCAGCCCATCTGTTTGGGGGTGGTACGCTGCGGTTTGTATGTGCTTTATGTTCAAGGA
This sequence comes from Triturus cristatus, assembly GCF_964204655.1. NCBI lineage: Eukaryota > Metazoa > Chordata > Amphibia > Caudata > Salamandridae > Triturus > Triturus cristatus. The sequence goes on from NC_140580.1 coordinate 329,419,979, forward strand.
GGCACATACCTCTTTCATGAGGCGAGACACAAAGGGAGAGCCTTGGTCCGTGATTAGCTCCTTAGGGAACCCTACTCTCGAAAAGATGTTGATCATAGCTTTTGCAATAGCGGCAGTGGTTGGGTGACGTAAGGCCACCGCTTCCGGAAACCGCGTGGCATAATCAACCATCACTAGTACAAACCGACATCCACTGCGGGCGGGCAGTAGGGGACCGATGATGTCCATGCCTACACGGGAAAAGGGTTCCTGTATAATGGGTAAGGGGTGTAACGGGGCTCTGGCCGGTAAGACCCTACTATTTTTCTGGCACACGGCACACTCCCTGCAGTACTTCCGGACTTGGGAATATATACCTGGCCAATAGAACCTTTTCAGTATGGTATCCTCAGTTTTCTCTTCCCCGAAGTGTCCCCCTAATAGGTGACTATGGGCTAAAAATAGGGCTTTATCTCTGTAGGGTTGGGGCACTAACAGCTGTATCGGGGCGTCCCTCCCTCCCTTACGATACAGGAGACCTTTTCTCTCGAAGAATTGAGGACCTACAAGCGCTGGATCTTCATCGTCGGTAGCTTTGTTCCAGGCCTCTCTCAAGGCAGGATCCTCTCTTTGAGCCTCTCGAAATCCGGGCTCCATTGTCCATACAAAGGCATCTTTTCGCTGGGTCAAATGGACTTGGGCCGTATAATGTCTTTTTTCTCTTTTTTTCTGTTTCCCCGTTTTCCGGGCTTTTCCCGGCACGTTTTCGGATACGGAAACCTGAGAGAAGGGTGCGGTTTTTCTCCATGCCTCCCCCTCTGCCCACGTCTCCTGGACTAGATCTGGCATGTGGGGGTAGTCATTGCCTATAACAAAAGTTTCAGGTAGGCGAGGAATGAGGCCCACGGTGAGGGGTACTGCGGTCATGGAGGGGTGGTGTTGGACCTCAATCTCCGTAGTGGGATATGTTCGACTGTCCCCGTGTACACATTGGATATTTATCTGTCCAGTGGGGATAGGTCCCCTCCCGGGAACAGCTTGGGGTTGAATGACACTTTGGAGGCAGCCCGTGTCAACGAGGGCCTGTCTTTCTTCTCCGTTCACTGTCATAGTGCGATGATATGGACGATGAACCCCTCCGGGGCTGCAATAGTAATTTCTTACTAGTCCCACCTCCATAGGCTCTTCCTTCTGGGGGCAAAACCGGGCTATGTGACCTACGTTACCACAAGTGTAACATTTCGGACCCAGGGGAGGGGATGCTCGGGGAAGCATTACAATGGGCCCCGGCGGCTGGATGACCGTGTCGGTTCTTCGCACGGGTGGGGTTGGTCGGACCGCTCTTGTAACCCCAGTGGGGTGTCTCCAGTGTGAATCATCGCGACCTCTTTGGGACTCCTGAGCCCGGTAGAAGGCGCTTGCTATTTCGACCGCCCTGTCCAGAGTCAGTCCAGTGTGTTGTCTCACCCACTTCTGTATGGCTGGGTGTAGCGAAGCCAAATATTGTTCTATATATATCTTTTCCAGTATCTCTTCTTTGGTGGCTACCCGGGACTTCAACCATCTATCGGCCATGTCCCGTACCCTATAGGCCAAAGCACGGGGTGTCTCCTGAGGGCCCTCTTTTATTTGGCGTAACCGTATCCGATAAGTGTCATCATCTATACCCAGTCTCTCCAGTATACTAGCTTTCACTTCCTCAAAGGGGGTGAGTCCTAATGGATTCACGGCCTGATACGCGGCTTGAAGATCGCCGGACAATAAGGGACCGAGATACTGGCCCCATTTTTCCTGACCCCAACCAGCTGCTCGAGCCATACGCTCGAAGTTAGCAAAGAAGAAATCGGGGTCTTCTCCCTCGACATATTTTTGGAGGACGACGGAAGGAAACCCGGCAGTACTCCGTTGTAGTCCCAAGGTATCAGCCAATTTTACGATCGCGGCCTCCTGGGTCTGACTTTGGTTTGTGAGTGATTTCTGCAAGGTGGCTCGATCCTCCTCGGCTACAGCCAGGAACTTCTCCATACATCGTTCTAGCTTCTCTTGGCTTTCCGCCATCTTCTTCATCGTTGCCTCCATTTCCCCCGATCCCACTTCTGACACCAGATGTGAGAGGGATGGGCGGAAAACAAAGCTAGGAGGCTTTAAAGAGGGTTGAATGATGGCGGTATTTATTTCTACTCAGTCACAGGAATGTCAACGTAGGCACATCACAGGAATAGTAAGCAGGCGGTAACAAGGTTTCCTAATCCGGGTAGGTGTCAGGACGGTCCGATGGGTACTTGGTTCGGGGTCTTCTTCGAACGTGGTGGTACAGCCCCCGGCCACAGGATCCAGAATAAAGAGAAGAAAACAGGGTCACTGCACTTGTCCAATATGGCTTTACGTTGAGTTACCAATTTATAGAGGTGCCACCACCGTTTAATTAGTGCTTTCTCTTAGTAGGTGAAAAGATTACAGCTAGGGTCTATCCAGAAGTGGTTATGACATTCAGCAGGGTGGTTTGTCGTGCCACTAAGCCCTCCCCAAAGAGAGTTCTACTTTCTTCTGCAGGTGGGAACTAGGTATACCAAGACGGTTAGCACACTTGAACCGATAGCGTAGAAAGGTGAGGGGGAAGTGAGGGGGTGTGACTGGATGAAAACGAAAACAATGGTGAATGATACTCCCCGTTCCCTCCCCGTTACAGCACAGAAACCCACCCCCTCCCTCTCTCTAAGTTCCTATCCCTGCCCCAATCCACGTACCGTGGAGGCCGCAACTCTCCTGAGCTACGGCGGCGTGAAAGCGTTGTCCGGGGGTGTCCACCAGTCCTCGGTCCACAGCTCCCCTTCACTGGCTTCGTTCTCGGACCCTTTGTTGGGCGGCGCCTCGTCTGTTTCCCGTCCTCGTCCTGAGTCCTCGTCTGCTTCTCGTCCTCGTTCCTCCTTCGCGTCTGCTTCTCGTCCTCGTTCCTCCTTCGCGTCTGCTTCTCGTCCTCGTTCCTCCTTCGCGTCTGCTTCTCGTCCTCGTTCCTCCTTGGTGCTCCTCTCAGTTCGTACGTCCTCCCGTCTCATGAACTCGCACACCTCGGCGTCTTCCGGGTTCTCCTCTTCTGCAGGAGACCCCGCCTCCGTCCTTGGTGTCCTGTTCTCCCATAGGCTGATGTTTTGACAGGGTGGTTCGTCATCCTGCAGAGGGGAAGGACCGAAGTATATTAACTCCTTCCATGCCTTGCCGTGGTTAGCCCCGTCCTCCGTCTCACATAGTGTAAGTAAAGGGGCAGGGTTTTAGGCCTTAGAGCAGTGGGAGGGGAATGGGTAGTCGGGATAGTTCTAGGGCCCCGGGGGTGTTGGGGTAGGTTTTAGGGCAGTGGAAGGAGTTGGGGTAGCTTAAGGGGACAGCGGGGTGAGGGGGTCTGGCTAGTGTAAGTAAAGGGGCAGGCTTTTAGGCCTCAGGGCAGTGGGAGGGGAATGGGTAGTCAAGTAGTTTTAAGGGCAGTGGAATGTGTTGGGGTAGTTTAGGGACAGCGCGGGTGGGGGAGGTCAGGGTAGTGTAAGTAAAAGGGCAGGATTTTAGGCCCTAGGGCAGTGGGAGGGAATTGGGTAGCGGAGTAATTTTTAGCGCTGAGGGTCGGGTAGGTTTCAGGGCAGTAGAAGGGGTTGGGGTAGTTTAAGGGATAGTGCGGGGGTCTGGGGGGTAGTGTAGGTAAAGGGGCAGGGTTTTAAGCCTTAGGGATGGGGGAGCGGAATGGGTAGAGTCAGCGTTGGGGTGGGGGGTTCGGGGTAGTGTTTGTAAAGGGGCACGGTTTTACGAACAGCGCAGGGGTGGGGGAGTCAGGGTAGTGGCGACCTTAGCCACATGTACCCCATTATCATTCATTCCGGTACCACAATAGTGCATGGTAAAGGCATGCGTGGTAAAGGAATTCATGGTTAAGATGCATTTGTGGTTTTGGCTGTGGTAGAGGCATGCGTGGTTTAACCATGCATGCTTCTATCATACAACCGTTGCAGCAAATGGAATAATTCTGTGATGCCATGCTGTGACTCCTTGGCACATTACCGTCCCCCTCTGGCATGCCTCCCGGCATCTAGGAACCACATGGGCCTCCACCTGGAACCCTGCTGGCGGGTTCTCCGGTGCCACCAGCTGGGCCCTCTGGACCATCACAGGCTCTATACCGGCTTCACTGCTGACACTGATCTTGGCACTATGATTCACACCATACCCCACAGTTTTGACACCGATGCTAGCAGCCAAACTGCAACCTATTTTGCTTTCCAATTCCGAGCTGTGCGACTTTGACCGAGGCCACACCTTTATCCACTTTGGCAGCAGCCTTTGGGCAACTTCAGATGCCATTACTTTGCCTTTTGCCTTAAGGAAGGGCCTAAGCTCTCCATACTTAATTTGGAATAGGTTTGGACAATGATGCATATGATGCTGGGGATTATTTGGCCCAACCATACACTGATGACAATTGATATGAGGAACTTCAGGACACCAGTGGCCTAGACACCCCACCTGACACTGGAGTGGTTTCACCTAAGGGACTCGCCTCAAAAGAAAGTGTCTTCTTCACCATGGTAATTGCGAAGGGCGCCTGAGATTCTCTATGTCTGATTACCTATTATGGAGGTGACGACTAGTGTCCTCACTGAGGTGCTTCAGCCTTGGCAAAGAAATACTGAGCCACTACTTACGTTCAACAAAGCCCTCACAGGTACCCTTCTTGGACAAACCTGGTCTGGACCTCTGATGAACAGGCAGACAGCACGGTACCATCATCCAGCCCTGGGTGAGCAAGACTTCTTGTCTCAGCACCCTAATCGTGCAGGCCTCAACGAGTAAGGTCAGCTCTAATAAACTCCTACCACACCACCGGACAGGGAAACAAAACGCATCGATCCTTTTGTAAAGGTTTTTTTCTCAATCAATTTGGCACTACATTCTGTCAGTGCCAGGTGCCTACTAGGGCATTATACCTATGCCTTTTGGGACTCTGTTGCACAAGCCTTGCTTGGCGTCTTTACGCAGGCTATTCAGGGTGGTTGTGACGTGGCAAATTGTACCATTTGCTGTGGCCTGAACACCACATATTGCCTAGGGTGGCAATTTGGCACCAGTGTTGCTTTCAGGTGGCACGCCTGGATGAGGTCCATGAGCTTCTCCAGCCACATCCAGTCCACGTTAATGAACATGCCTTTCAATGTCTCTCACTGTTTTGGTGAGAAATCAGACTCTGCCTTTGAGTGCTTTAAGGATAGTAGGGCCACTATGCACTCTTTGGGCTTGTACATCCCACCACATCAGATGCATTAACAGTTTTGGTGCCTCCCTATCCCTGTCAAACAATCCCAACCCCCCCCCCCCCACGCCCCCACTACTCCCTGTGGACTGCCCATTTTAGTCAAGAGAGTAACCAATCTCATAGGAATGTATAGGGAGTGTCTGTATTCCCCTCAGGTAGAACCAGGAGAAGTTTGTCTGAGGCGTAGGATGTTACAACAAACAAATGATGGACGGAATGCTGACATTGCAGACATTCTCCCCCAGTCAAGAGATCTGGGTTAAATCCATCGTTCTTTTGCCCACTACGCCACCCCAGTTTAGACATGGCCGTATGCAAATCAGTCTTGACCCTGTGCCTCATGGGAACAGTCCAGCCCGAACTGCCAAGCCATGTCTTCCCTGGACCGGAATCAAGCATCCTAGGACCGGTTTCTGGCTATCAGCCGTCATCAGCCAGGATAGCTTGACTCCAGTGGCGTAGTGAGCACGGGTCCCACGTCTGGGAATACCCATCCCACTTAGGGCGAAAAGCGTTACAACAAACAAATGATGGACGGAATGCTGAGGCGTAGGAGGCATAAGTATTTAGGGCAAGTGAGCTAACGAAACTCTGAAGTCAGGGGCGAGAGGGAAGGATGTCTCCTAATTCAACAAGGAGAGTGATATACGCTCCATGCCAAGAACATACCATAGTCTGTGTAACCATCCCTGGTAAGTGGGACCACGCCCCGTACCCCAATGTGACAATATGTTTTGCAAAGCTGCACCCAGTGCAAGACCAATCTGCCTGCCTTTGCAAGACTTAAGTGGGAAGGTGAGAGCGTTGGGTAGACCCAGTATAATATAAGCGGGAAAGTGAGGTAATTGCGTATTAAAATGAGTATCTGATAGAGACTACTAGCCGTAGATTCCTTAACGTAGAATTATCCCCAGGCGTGAGACTGGACCCGGAATTTATTTTGCCACAGCATCTCTGCGTGCCGGGGGCGGTACCAGGCGACCCCGCCCTGACGTCGTCTGCGGAAGTGACGTCAGCGAGGTCACATAAGTCCCACCCCGGCGCGCTGACGTCAGTTTCCTTCTTTTCCGCGTGCAACGCGGATCCGGAGTGAGTTCCCTTGACCTGTTTTCAGGCCCCTTTTAACACCTTTGCGTTGGGAACAGTGTGGAATGCCTTCGGGTTTCAAGACGTGTGCTTCTTGTGCGCGTCAGATGTCGGCGACGGACCCTCACCCTATTTGTATGTGGTGTTTGGACGAGCACCATGATTCTACGGACTGCGACGCTTGTCAGCATCTCAAGCTGAAGTCCCGGCGGGAGCGCCGGATGAAATTGCTTTTGGCCCGCTTGTCCAGATCGATCTCTTCACAACATCCGTCCCCTACCTCGGAAAGGTCCAGAAGCCGCTGATTCCGGCTGCGGCATCATCCTTCACCAAGGCCCCACGGTCGTCACCCGCCCGCCTGCCGGTAAGTCCTGCAGCTTGCCACCGAGGACCTGTCCTCATTCTGCAGAGGGCGCGGGTTCCTCTCAGGACGTGCACCCTCGCCCGTCGCCACCATATCCGCCGTTTCCTGGCATTGGGGCGACAAGGGCACAAATGAGGGCCTACGCTATGGCTCTGCAGGCTTCTTTGGCCCCCCCTCTTCTTCCTGAGACGTCCGAGGATCCCTGCCATGCGCAGGGCCTTCTACGGACTCGCCGACGAGTTCGGCTTCAGGTTTTGGAGGTGTGGTGTCGTCGAGGTGCGGCCCTAAGGGGTTCCCCTCATTGACCCACGGCGTCCCTGCATCGCCGCAAAACCCCGCAGGGTTCCCTGTGGTGTCACAGGAGGTCGCCGGGACTCACGGCTCATCCCCGAGTACCCCTCGGTCCTCTGGGCAGGTGGCTGTCTTACTGGAGGCCGAGCCGACGCCTGTCCGATGTCGACGGATTTCCTCCCCAGTCCTGGTGGCACCGCGGGTGGAGGCCAGAACCTGGGGCGCCTCCCCGAGTCCCTCTCGGTCCTCTGTGCAGGCGGCTTCCTCGTTGGAGGTCAAGCCGGCGCCTTTTTGGCACCGTTCATTGACCGCTTCGGCTCCGACCCGCCCCCTTCTCCGATGAGGCACGTGGTGGTGGAGGTCGACTTGGCACCCTTGGTGGACACTTCGGCTTCGATCGAGGATACACCGGTGCCCGTGGCAGACTCCCCGGTGCCGTCCCGATGTCGAATCGTCAACTCTTCTCCAGATGTCCCTTCCTCTCCAGAGGATTGTCGTCTCCTTTTCTCTTCTTCACCGGAGACTGGACGTCGCATTGTTGCATTTTCCCCGGCGGTTTCCAGGGCGGGTTCTACGCCGTCTCTGCCTCCGCAGCCCCCAGACCCGCTCTTCCGCACCTTGTAGTTGATTGCCCCGCAGGCTTCTCCGCTTTCTCCAGAGGCCCCTCACTCGTCCATGGGTCTTCCATCCTGCAGGGGATGGCCGTTTCTTCCTCCAGCAGGGCACGGGGACGGGCGGCTTAGTTTGCAGCCTTCGCCCACGGGAGAGTTGCTTTCCCCCCACGACACCCTACGGAGGCGAGTGTAGCCTTTGTCCGGGCCATCTCCACTGCCACAGGCATTTTACAATTGTGCAACCCGGTCGCTCCACTCCGAACGGACCACTTGTTGGAGGTTCTCCACCAGGGCTCTGGTGGAGGGGAGCCGCTTCTTCCATTTGAAGCTTCGCTCCACAACTCTCTTCTGGAGGCCTGTGGGCGTCCTGCTACGGGGGATCCGGTGCCTCAGCCGCTCCTTCACCGCCACCATCGTGCCCCGCACGATCCAGTCTGCCTTTTCCCCACCCCTCTGCCCAGGGCCCTGTCCTGCAGACTGCTTTTCCTTCCTTGCCTTCGGTGTTGCTTCCTCCGTCACGGGAGGCCCAGTGGTTGGACTCCTGGGGGCGTAACATTTTCGCTTCCACTAGTGCTGCTCTGCGCACGCTCAACCCACTTTGTGTGTTGGCCAGGGCTACCTCCGACCTGTGGATTCTGCGGAGTCCCTTCTGTCTCGCACCTCCCACGAAGGTGCCCGTGCTGATCTGCGGCACCATGTGCGGGATGGTCGGGAGTTAGCTGCATTTATTCCCCGTTCGGCCTTGGATGTCTCTGATTCTCTCGCCCACGCTATGGCGAGTTCTGTGGCCCTCCGCCACCATGCTTGGTTGCGGGAAAATGTCTTGTTGACCTGCCTTTTGATGGGATTCTGTTATTTAACACCCACGTGTACTCCGCTATTCAACGAATCCTTGCGAGGCTCCGTCCTCCTCCTCCCCCTCCGTAAGCTTCGGCTTGTCGGTCCTCAGGTGTCTTATGGGAGGCGTTTATCCCACCTTTCTCTTTGGGGCCTATTGTTTTGGTTGGCCCGTCTGTGTGCTGTGTGTGGCTTGCAATGCCTTCAGGGTCCTTCAATTGACCCCTCTGTTCTTTTGGCTGCTGGTTCAGCCCTTCAGCTTTTGTGGTGAGTGATTTTGGGCTGTTAGTGAAGCCGTAAAGGTCCTCAGGTTGGACCATCTGTGTATTTTTGATTGTGATTTCCACAGGTCTTTTATGTTCCTGACCTCTGCTGTGGGTTTCCCTAAGGGGTGTTGCCCTGGTTTGTTTTGGGACGTGTCCTACCCTAGGTGGGGTACTTGTTGGCTTTTGTATAGCTCTGTCCTAAGCTGGGTGGATGTGGATACCTTCTCGTGTTCCTCGCATTTCCTGGCTTCACTGTATACCGCTTGGTGCGGTCTCTCTTTTTCTTCCGCCTTAGCGCAGCTTGTGCTGCTCCAGGTTCTGTCCTGCTCAGTATCCAATGGTGTTGCTATCCTTCTTCTACAGGGCTTGTCTGTCGTCCATTTTGCCCTTGTTCCTGCGGGATATCTGCTTCTGTGCGTCTTGCCTTCCCTCTTCAGCCTCTGGATCGCCAGACCGACTTTTGTCATGCCGGCTACGGCGTCGTGTCTTGGTGTTTCCACCTTATTATCCGACGTTTCGGCCTGGGCCTCTGCCTTGTGTTCCAGAGGGACTAGGTTATTCCTGGTGTTCTCCTGTGTTCTGGTTGACGGCTTTAGGTCTGTACTAGATATGTCTCACTTCCCGGGGGCTTCTTTGTCCCCCACCCCCTACCCCCTGGCTGCTTCTTGGGGGGTTCTTCTGTTCTTTATCTTCTGACTGGTCCCAAGGTTGTGCTACTGGGACGGTCCTTCTCTGGGGCTTGTTCTGGGGTTCCCTTGCCTCTGTCTTCGTCTTGCGCTTGGCTTGTTCTGGGCACTCTACTTCATAGTATTTACCAGCTGCCTGCTGTGCACGCCTGGTAGTTATGGTCCACCTCCAAGGGCCTCGGCGTGTAACCGTGTGCTCCTGTCCCTTGCTTTGCTGGAGCTTTGCGCCTCTGTGTTTGTTCCTTCTCACGTATTCGCTTATCGGCTGTGGGGCCGTTCCTGCCTTGTTCCCTGCCTCGGGGCTGACCCCCGTTCAGCTGTCCCCTTTGCTGTGTGTGCGTTCTCCTGAGGCGGGCTCTGCCTCCGTTCCACCTCTTCTCCTTGGATTTGCGGGTGGTTCTTTTCTTCCTTTGGTATTCGCTTGGTGCTGTCTGTCCCTCCGGGTTTTCTGGCGGACGCCCTTTGCTTCTCGAGTAGGCTTGTGGTATCCTAGCCATCCCTTCTCCTTGTTCTTGCTTACTTCTGCTTGGAGGGGGCTGGGCCGCCCTTCCTGTCCCCATGATACATCCCCTGTTGGGGCCCTGTGTTCTTCCAAGCTGGTGAGGTTCTCTCGCAGCCCTCCTCCCCTCTGGGTATGGCTAGGGTATCTATTCTACGTTAAGGAATCTGCGGCTAGTAGTCTCTATCAGATGTACAAATTACTTACCTTCAGCAACGATGTAGCTGGTAGAGATGATTCTAGCCGCAGATTCCTTCGCGGCCCGCCCTTCCTCCCCGTTCTACGAGGACCCTTCAGCTTGGTCTTCTGCACTCGCCTCCCTCCAGGTGGCATTTGTCTTCTGCGGGTGGCCTCTTTCACTTCCTCCCTGGCGGGATGCTTCGTTCTGTTTATTTGTTCCACTCCTTTTTTTTCTGATAATTGGACCGTAGGTTCATGTGTACTTTTGCATCCCTGCACCCTGGTTATTCCAGTGTGGGGCCTGCTCATAATCTTCTCCCTTTTTTCATTGCTTGGGGTTTCTGACTCCTCTGCAGCCCTCTGGGTTGGGGTCTCTTGGCTGTGCCTCAGCCCTTAGCTTTTTACAGGGGATACAACACTCCTTGATGGTGTTATCTCGGGGTGATTTGTCGTTACTCATCTGTTCCGGACATGTTGCCCTTCACTGTTATAGATTGTGGTAGCAGACTTTCTGTCGTCTGCCGCGACATTTTTCACATGTTTTTTCTGCCTCCAGGGAGGATATCGCCTTCGCTTTGCAGGGTTGCTTCTCAGAGCGGTGCTCTGCTCTTTCCTTTCCATGACTTTCAGTAACGCAGTGCTTGGCACTGTCCCTAGTGGTGCTGTTCCTCACCATTCGCTTCTTCCCTTTCTGTTTCACTGATTTTTTCGCACACTGTTCCCATACTCTCACAGTTTTGTTTATGATGGCTCTGCGTTGTGGCGCGGAAAAGTTCTCCGAAGAAAACTGACGTCAGCGCGCCGGGGTGGGACTTATGTGATCTCGCTGACGTCAGAGATGCTGTTGCAAAAAAAATCCGGCTAATGTCTCACGCCTGGGAATAATTCTACGTTAAGAAATCTGCATCTAGAATCGTCTCTACCAGATACATCGTTACCGAAGGTAAGTCAATATCCTCGAGCACCTATGTTCAATAAGGTGTGGGTTTAGGGCAATCCCATAGCAAATGAAATAACGTGCCCAAGGAGCCACAGTCCCGCCAATATTCCAGCCTGCGGGCTGGGTTCCCTTTATGCAAACAGGAGGTGCGAGATACCAGTAGGTGTCTATTTTTGTCACTGTTTTGCTCTGTCCTTTTTAGACCTTCACTCTACCAATGCCTTCCAGTGGAAGGACAAATTCAAGATGCTCATTCTGGGCTATCTCTTGTCTGCTCATGGTCTTGGAGACTGGAAATTAGTGTCGGACGTGCAGGACACGTATTTCCACATTACCATGTAGTATTTTTAGTTCACAGTGCTCCCCTTTGGCCTTATCTGGGGCCCTTGAGTGTTCACAAAGTGATGGAGGTGGTTGCACCTTGTCTTCGGAGGTCACAGGTTCCAGCCTTCCCCTACCTCGATGATTGGCTGCTGAGGGTGGGCTCGCCCAAGGCAGTCGTCACTCACCTCCAGACTACGGCCCACCTCCTCTTTTCATTGGAGTTCACAATAACTATGCAGAAGTCACACCTGACTCTTTTAAAGGCGTTCGCCTTTATCTGAGCCATCTGGACACGGTGTAGTTGTGTGGCTTCCCCCAGAACGTAGAGTCCAGGGCATTCAATGTTTCATGTACCTCTGTCCTGGATCTCATTGAAGAAGATTTTGAAGCTACTTAAACTGATGGCTTGTTGCATCCTGTCAAGCACCGCAGGATAACCTATAAAGCACTTGATGTAAGCATGCGTGAGTGGCGCCTATATGTGATTCTGTGCATCACTTCTGAAGCGGAACAATGTTGGTGTGAAGCTGAACGATGCTACCTACCAACATGCAGGGATACTGCAAAAATGTTTCTGGCTCCAGTCTGACACCTGGGGAATATTTAAAAGGTTAGGAATGTGGCACAAGAAAGTACATTAACAAAGGTAAGTAACTTGTTCATCTCCACTAAATGCTAGCTAGAAACACACACTCATTCACAATACTGGCCCTAATCTTCTAACCACTATCTCTAAAGAATTGATTGTATTCATATCAAAATGAATGTCACTAGCCAGAAGATAATCAAACATCGAGACTCTGATCTCTACCTAGGACCATGAACAGTGGACCAACTCAAGAGCTGCTTAATTCCATTACACTCTTGTTTTGCATTTCTGGAGGATAGTTCCAGGCATTGCCTTTTTCAATAAATGTCCTGCAGTGCTCCTTTCAGTAAAGCACCAACTTTGTGTATCCTCCTCTACAACATCAGCTGTATAATAAATTAAACACATCTTCTCTTTCAGAATTCAAATGATCTAGAAACCTTAATGACGCCACTGTCGAAAAATGTTCAGATTGCCTCTAAAACCTCCACTATTCTGCTGTTACAGTCCCACTACTTGCACCATCAACAACCTTTGTGCCAATCCACCAATGCTAAAAGACAAAGCCAAGATATAAAAACACACAGTTACTAATCCTCATGTGTGCACATAGCTTACACATAATGAAACAATGTGGCAACACACTTGGAAGCAAATGGTGCTAAAATAGAACCAACATTTGCAAACAAATTGCTTAATTCAGGCGAAGACCTACATCAAAGCTGGTGGAGAAAAATATTCTCCTACTCTAATCAGAGTCAGTTATAAAGCACTCCATTCTAGACTGTAAAACAGTTGTTCACGCGACAACCTCCCAAGCACTTAAATGGTTTTATCTGAACTTGAGCTCAGACACCCGTGTCTACTTCACACACAAAAGTACTATTATAGACACTAATTTCACAGCTAAGTCTGCTGCTCAACACAAACTAAAAAACATTACAACACTTACACAATGAATCTTAAACAACTTACTTCACCTATTTTCAACATCTATTCATTGTTAACATTGACAAACGATAACTAAAAAATGTATGTTTTTTCTCTCTGGCAGCAGCACGGACGGGAGGTGGGCAGCTATTAACCGACATACTTTCAAACCAGTTATGGGCTGGTTTGAAAGTTCGACTGTCACCTGACCTTTTACCCTTAACCAATATTATTTTAGGGGTGAGCGGGACTTGAGAATTTGACTCCGCAGAATTCCACATCTATAAAAACTCCACAAGATTCAGCAGAGTTCTGCCAACAGGTGGAAATAGGCACATTGCGCTACTTGCGCTGTGATATCGCACTGGCAGAGCTGAGAAATTGGCGTGAACAGAAACATGCGGCATGCCTGAGGACACAGCTACTCAAGTTGAGTAGATTTTCTACTCTTTTTTTTTTTTAACCCTTTTTTGGGATGGAGGGGGAGGGGGGAGCAGACCACAAACCAGAAGATTGTGTGTAAAAGACTGCTTTATTGAAACAGGTGCACATAACAATTAAACATCCCTGGCAACCGCCTCACAAAACTATAAACCTCACTAATACAACCACATACCTGACCCCGCCCCTAAAATGTCTTTGAACCCGCCTCCACCCATACATTACAATATTACAACACAATACAAAGCATTGCAATAAACTATAGCTTCCCTTAAACAACCTCTCTTGCCTGCCTCTTTCACAACTGTAAATCATCCAACGTGTCTAACCGAACTTAAAATAACCTGCCTACCCTTTTCCTGTCGATAACCCATCCTCAACAATGACCAAAAACCTCGGCCAACCCTGACAAATTTCCAATAACCCCCTCACAGGACCTGTTCCAAGCGACAATACATAGTCAAACTCCGGCCCACCTAGCCCAATTAAAGCTGCCCAAAAACGGAAAAGAAAAACCTGAACCCAAAAACTGAAAAACCTTAGGGTGGGAGGGAGGGCAAAAACTAACTACGCCAAATGCTCCCAGCGAACCAGGTCACCAAATCTAAAATGGTGGCTGGGAGCAGGAGCCCAAAGCATTAATGCTTGGGCTCCGTTTGAGCTACAAAACCAAGAAGCCCAAAACAAAATGGCTGGCCTGAAGCCCGCCCCCCCTCGCCAAACTGCCCGGGGGGGATACCTCCCTGCAGTCGGCTACCCCCCCTCGCCCTCTTTGGGAGGGAGGGGGGGGGCAGACCATAAACCAGAAGATTGTGTGTAAAAGGCCGCTTTATTGAAACAGGGGCACATAACAATTAAACATCCCTGACAACCGCCTCACAAAACTAGAAACCTCACTAATACAACCACATACCTGACCCCGCCCCTAACATTTCCTTGAACCCGCCCCACCCATACATTACAATATTACAACACAATACAAAGCATTGCAATAAACTATAACCCCCTTAATTCAACACTTCCATTAGCTTTAGCATTTCCACATATTCCCCTTTCTAGATGCGCTCTTTGGTTGCCAACATTAAATGAGCCCCCAGGGGTTTCGTCACTCCCATATAAGAGAGCTTTTTATTTTTCAACTCCTTACTCTCCAGGGGCTCTTTACCGTCCCCCGCAACCGCGTCTGTGTTGGTTCCGCTCTCAACTTTGATACTACTTGGGCCCCTCCATCCCGTGTCCCCACACCAATATCCACAACGTATTTACCTTTTTGCAAGCGCCCGTCAGTCCCCCCTCGATTCCCCTCCTCCCCTGTCCCCACAGACCCCATCCTAGGCCTATCCTGCGTTCTAACGGCCTTACCTAGCTCTAAGGAGGGTGCGCACACCGGCGCCCATCGCCTGGCCACTGACTCTCTCCCTTCCTCAACCCGCGGAGCCCTCACTGGGTGACTGCGTTCTCTTCTGGCTTTTCTCATCTGGCGCCTGTAAAACACTAGAGGACACATGCGATTGCCCCCCCCCCCCCCCCACACCCACATCTTCAATCAACTCCCCTTCTTCGGGGCTCTCCTCATCATAATCCAAAACAATCGGCTCTTCCACCTGGAGCCATTCACGGGACCTCCCGTCCCTGCGGGCCTTACCAGACCCCACATATCCCCCTTGCGGGGGGCCGACTGTACCCACCTTTACCCCCCCAAACCACCGCTCCGTCTGAGAAATTCCTTGCTGGGCCTGCTGTCCACTTAGAAATGTGTTGCGTTGGTGCCAGCGAAGTCGTTCTGGGCCTTCGTGTGTTGGCCGCGTCGGGCTCCCCCGCTGGTACCGGGTGCGCCGCGTGAGGCTCCACCCTCCTTTCACCTTGGTGCCCGTGGGCCACCTCTAGCCCTGCTGAGTCAGCTGTGCCGCAACGCTCCTTGCCCTGCAACGAAAACGTTTGGACTGATGTGCTGGGTCCCTCACTCCAAAACCCTGTGCCCCTTTCCTCCACAACCCCCACGACGACACCCCTGACCACCCTCCCCTCAGCAGGCTAACTTGCCCTAACCTCTCTACCATCCCCCTGAGGGGGACTCCCCCCCCTTCCTCCTCCTCGCTCCACTCCAGCATTGCCACCACCATGGCAGAAGCAAGGCCCCCCAACACCCCCCCTACTTCCCCTATACCCCCTTTCGAGAACCGTCCGACCTGCATCCCGGCCGGCGGTACAGGCGCGTCCACCTGACTTCCCCCCTGCGCGGCCCCTCACCCCATCTGCCCAGATGGGAAACACATCCAGGCCCTCCGATGCCTGCCCCCCCCCCCGCCGGGTCCAAGTCGCACTGCATATCCACCCCAGACCCCAGCCTACCACCCCCAACCCCCTCCTCGTCCCCCAAGTCCAACAACTCCCCCCCCCCCCACCCTATAGACCCCCCACCCAACCGGGCGGTGGGGCAGCCCTGGAGGCCCCCTCCAGGTCCCCCGAAATACTAGGCTCCCACAACGGACCCTCCCAATTGTGCCCACTCGCCATACCCCCCTGGAGCTCCCCCCAAAGAACCAGTCTCAAACAGCCCGCTCTCCATTGCCTCGCTGACCCAGCCTCTGCCGCGCCAAAGGGTGCCGCAACTGCCCCAGCTCCCGTAAAGCTCTCACCCTGAGCGCCCCGTCCACTCCTAGAGGGATCCCCACCCCTTCAAACCCCGAAGAACTGCCTCTGGCCTCCGCGCTCACAGACACCCGCCCTTCGCCCTCCTCCCAGCTGCTCTGCCCTCCCCTCTCCAGAGAAAACTCCAATAGCAGTTCAGCCGAGCGCCCTCCCGCTTCCCCCTCGGAGACATAGGCCCCACGTGGCCGCCAGACAATTGCCGCCTGCCACCCCGGCCTCCCCGCCCCACACTACGCCTCCCTGCCAACGCAGGCGCAGAGCCCGCCTTCTCAGCGAACCCCGAGGCCGCGAACGGCTCCAGGGGTTCTTCAGATACCGGAGCCGGCTTCAGAGCGGACCTCACGCCAGTGCCCTGAGGCCCGCTCCGGGATCCGCCAGACCCGCTCCCGACTCCCAAGGCTGGCGCACCCTCCTCGCCCCCGCCCTGCACCCCAGATACAGGGGCCACCTTCTTGCCACGGGGGCGGCCCCTTTCACTCACCGGTGAGACTCGGCGCCTTTTGGGGAAGGTACAGGCAGCTACAGCCGCCGCAACACCAGCAGAGGCCTGTCGCGCCGGGCACGCCGGCCCCGCCACCTCCCCCACGACCGAATCCATCCGACCGGCCTCACTGAGAAGCCGCAGAGCTTCTAAGACTCAATAGTCCTCCATCCACGCTGCAGTAACAGTATCAGGGCCCCACAAAAACACTAAAAAAGCCTAAATGAGAGTCCTAACACACCTTAACCCTACCACAAACTAACTACCAAAAACTAACTACGCCAAATGCTCCCAGCTACCAGGTCACCAAACCTAAAATGGTGTCTGGGAGCAGGAGCCTCAAAGCATTTATGCTTGGGCTCCGTTTGGTCTTCAAAACCAAGAAGCCCAAAACAAAATTGCTTGCCTGAAGCCTCCCTCCCCGCCCCTCCCAAACCGCCTGGGGGGGAGACCTCCCTGCGGTTGGCTACCCCCCAAACCACCCTTATTAAGCAGAAATAGACAAAAAATACCAAGAAGAGCAGGCAAACAAAGCATATACATAGATTACAAAAAACAGAGATAAGGTGGCATTGTTCATATTTCAAATGAAACAAATTAGCAGCATTCACAGATATCCCCAAGAAGAATACAGATCAATTTTTTCAAAAGTAGATGTTAAAGTACAGCTGTGCGTTTAGTAGACTTTTAAAAAAAAAGGAGAACTTAAGTGAAATGCTAATGAAAACTGTTATAGTCAGTAATTAGCTCTTAAAATCATTGCTTTCTCCTCCTAATCCACATGATGAAATACATATAAAGAAGGGCTGAAAATAGCATCATAAAATAGGACTGTAGATATTTTGCATAGAACAGGTTAACAGCATACATATTCATAGCCTAGTGGCATTGAAATAAATCTTAAAATCATTACCTTCTCTTTGTAGCACTGTAATAAAACATTAAATAAATATATAAACTGCAAATGGCATCAGTAAAATACCATGCTGCCTATTTCTTACAAAGCGTATTCGTAGCCTACACATTCATGACCGAGGACCATACATTTTTTTTTTTAAAAAGGAAAATGTTAAAATACAACCTTGCTAATAATAACCATTTCCATTACAAAGAGAAAAACTCTTGAGAAGTGCATGTGCATAATGCTATAACCAAAATCAATGAATTGACTTTTGAAACATGATGTTCTTAATTGCACTTCATGACGAACTATGTCCCTGGTTGGTTTTAATAATTTTTAAATTATGCCATGTGGTTACGAATAGTACTCATTACAATGCAAACATTTACAATGCATGCCTTTACAACTCAGTTTTTACATCGCAACATCCATTACAACTCATGATTTTACATAGCATGCCATCACAACGCATTTTTAGAAACTACATTTACAACGCATTCCATTACATTGCATTATACCATTACAACGCATGCCATTACAACGCATACCATTACATTGCTGGTAAGGTAATTGTTGGATAGTGTAGGGGTAAAAATTACTATTCCCACACCAGTAAACTATGCATTGTAATGGTATGTGTTGTAATGGTATGCGTTGTAATGGTATGCGTTGTAGTGACATGCGCTGTAGTGACATGCGATGTAATGGCTGTGTTGTAATTGCATGCGACGTAAAGGATGTTGCGTTGTAATGACTGCATTGTAAAGGTAGTGCGATGTAATGACTGCGTTGTAAAGGTTGTTTCCAGTGGTTACAGACTTCTTCAAACCAGCCACATGTTTCCATCTGCTTCTTCAAATTTCTTGGTCCTAAACATTTTTCCCTCCATCCATGTAAAGTTGGAACCAAATATGTTTTCCAGTTCTGGAGGATCAACGAGCGGGCTATCGTTAGTGGAATAGATATGAAAAACTGCCCCCCCCCCTCCCCCTCATTGATTCTCTGGTTCTCCTTAGAGGCCCCAAAAAACACTAGACTTGCCTCCTGAGCTATCCTAGTCTGTACATCCTGACTAATAGCAGCAAATAACCCCTCCCAAAACTGCCGCAGTTTCGGACATGTATAAAATGTGTGAAGCCAATCCCCTGCACCTTCTTGTTGACAACAAAAGCATTGGTCTGAGACTGTTGGATACATTTTGTGAAGGACTGTAGGAGTGTAGTACGACATCCATCAGGACAAACAGGACATTCTCTTAAAATGTGTCTCTCACAAAGACTTGTACCCCATCTGCGAGATAGTCTGCCAGTCACCCTCAGATAATCTGCATTGTGTTTTTTCAAGAACTTTACCCAAAAAACTGGTGATTTGGTCCAGAGTCGAATGATTGTGTAGCAGCCTACACCAGTTGCCCACTCCTGTAACCTTACTTTAAACGAGATCACATAGCTCCTTAAATTCCGAAGAATTCCAGAATGACGTTTCAACCCTAGATCCATCCAGCTCTACATAATGGCCCTCCTGTAGCTTAAGGTACATATAACCTGCTGGAATCTGGTGTGATTTACACCGGGCTTTCACCCGATTACCAAGATCCTGGGGTTTCTTGTACCTAGCCTTCTTGGGTAATTTTGGTGTTTTAATAAAGGCTGATAGATTTATTACAGATTCCTGCACTATTTTCTCTAGAAAATGTTGTCTAATACACCACTACCTTTCAATAATCTCAACATAATATTAATTAATGCTGCTTGATAATATGTCTGCATATAAGGGAACGCCAGACCTCCCTGAACCTTATTTAATTGCAAAACAGAGTATTTCACGTAAGGGACTTTCTTATTCCAAAGAAAACTTATTTCAAATGAATCAAGGTCCTGAAAATAACTATTGCTGATTTTTATCAGTACTCTGTAAAAAAGCAAAAAAGTAAGGGTAAAATGAACATCTTTATAAGTGCAACCATCCCGATCACTGTCAGGGGAAGAAGTGACCATCTTTGCAGTAACCTGTTGATTTTCCTCAGCGTTACCATATAATTTAGCTGAAATAGCTGCGAGAAATTGTTAGTAACATATAATCCTAAATTGGACTTTGCGAACTCCCCTGCTGCTGTAAGGAAGCTGGAAGGTCCGCAATCAATGCATTAAAGAGCAATAATTCTGTTTTATTTTGATTAATCCTATGTCCACCAGAACTCATGTACTCCTCAGTCATATCGAGAGCCTCCTGCACATTCTCTCTTTCCGGTTTTAAATACAAAATTATATCATCTGCAAATAAGTTCAACTTGGACATTCCCTCCACTGGTTCACTATTGCCCCCATTGCTACGTACCTTCATTGCTAGTGGCTCTATAAAGAATGCAAAAAATATTGGGGACAAAGGACACTCCTGACTGTTGATTGCCACTGTATCAGCCATGCTAGAATTAACAAATACCATAGCCTGCGCCCCTTGATATAAATTGGTAAGCATCAAAATGAACTGTGGTGGGGAACCAAAATTTACCTAAGCTGAAAAGAAACAGGGACTCTCAATTGACCAAATCGAACGTCTTCTAAGCATCAATCATTTTTATCGCTGAGCTTGTTCAATTACATGGGAAAAAAAGTCTATTACCTGTATTTAAAAAGTTGTATTCACTGCCATAAGACAATTGGAAATGAACCCACTATGGTCCTTATGAATTAGCAGTTGACCAGTTGACATAATCCGGGTAGCCCATACTTTTATCAACCGCTTGCATTGAGGAGGCTGATTAGTCGATAGGAATTCACGTTCGTAGGATTTTTGTCTTTTTTCAAAAAGCTCACTATAGGGGATTCCTTGAAGGTGGGGGAAACTTCCCCGCCTTCCTTTATAAAGTTAAGTAAATCTTTTTAAAAAGGAACCAATTCTGTTGCGAATAAATTATTACATTCCAATGGTAATCCGTTATTCCCACATGCTTTTGAGTTTGGCATTTTTTGGAGTGCTTCATAAACCTCAGGCATTGTTTTTTTTTTTTTTAAAGAAACCTTTATTACACAATAAAATACATACAAGGGCCTACAACCACCGAGGCCGGCCGCTACAGAGCCCGAGGGCCTGCAATGAAACGCCACACATTCAAATAAACCAGAAGCGAAGCTCCCGGCAGTTCGTGAGCACATGCAACAGGCCGTGGCCATAGGCCAAGAGCAATCGGGAAAAACAGTTTCATTTTCTGTTAAATGCAAAACACACTCAAGGCAATGAGAGTCCGAAATAGCAACGTGCGCTTCCCAGGACGGGGGACAACGTAAAGTATCAGAAGCAGTTCTTGACAGGAAGTGGCAGCGGGGGGCAATGGGAAGACAAAACCTGGAACACACTTCACACAATCCCGCAGAATGCGTGGCTAGGGGGACAAAGCAATATCGACCTCTAACGGCAGAGGCGGGGTGCAGATATGTCCACGATATGAATTCCATGGACCCCATACCTTCATCCACTTCCCAGGCTTGCCTCTCGCCACATACACCGTCTTTTCCCTAAACATACACCAGTCCATATTCTTCTTCCATACCGCGATCGTGGGCGGCCTCGGGGAGCCCCACAGCTGTGCTATGTTACGCTTAGCCACCATGTACCCCAGAGTCACCCACTGCGTCTGTGCCACATTATAGTCATTCGGTTCCCAGACATTCAACAAACACCTCCTAGCCTCCGGCGACAGAGCAACGTGCGTGACCTCCTCCATTACGGCGTGGATACCGTTCCAAAATCGCACAACCTCCGAACATTCCCATAGGATATGAAGAAAGGTACCCGACAGGCCACATCCACGCTTGCACATTCCATCCCTCGAGTAACCCATACGTAGCAAACCGGGCCCCGTAACATACACTCTATGGAGGATCTTCAGCTGTACGAATCGTAAGCGGGCCGGGATCGCCACCTCTTTCGGGGAGGCCACCGCCGATACCCAGTCCTCATCGTCCAGTTCCAAGCCGTCGCCCGTCCATGCCTCCCGCAGACGGATCAGCAAGTCCGCGCGATCATTAATAAGTTTTTTGTAGATCAGAGAAATAGTGCTGTCGGGCACAAAGCCATCCAACACTCTATCCTCCAGCGGGGAATATTCGGGGATAGCAGCAACGTCCGGAAAGACCGAACACAGCGCATGGTAGACTTGTGCATACCGGAAGTACTCTCTATAATTTAATTTGTATTCAGTTTTAAGCATTTCAAACGTTTTGAAAGACCCCTTTGCCCAAAGATCACCCACCTTACATATACCAATCATATCCCATTTCTCAAAGCCTTTCGTTTTCCACAAACAACCCAGCCGCCCGGAGGCGTACAATGGCGTCGCCCGAGTCAAGCGATCCCTCCACCCCATCGCAGCATTTGCCGCATGCCACACACGTACCGCGACCTGCGTGGGTCCTGTCAACCGCGCATCCGGGGTCACCGAATACAGCGCCCTATTATAATCCCCACCCGGGAGCAGTAATTTATCCATCTCGAAGGCCGGATTTAAGGCAGGACCGTATATCCCGTGGTTCACCGCCGCCAATTGAGACGCCCAATAGTATCTTTTAATATCTGGGAGGGCGACCCCCCCATCGTACCAAGGGAGCGTCAACTTGGCGAGAGCGATCCGCGGCCGCCCGTCCCAAAACAGTTGGCGCTGAAGACCCTCCACCTCACGAAAATAACGGGCTGGCACGACATCTAGAGTGTTTTGCAAAGCGTACAAGAAGCGAGGTAGTGACATCATTTTAAACAATGCCTCCCGTCCGAGCGGCGAGAGCGGCAGTCGTCGCCACCTCGCGACGTCGGCCTTCAATCGCTGGAGGGGAGGAAGAAGGTTTCGCTCATAGCGGACCGCGGGATACAGAGAGATAAAGATTCCCAAATATTTGAACCCCAGTGTAGCAATCTGGATAGGGCAATCCCGCGGTAGGAGGGGGGCCTCGCCCGAGAGGACGTAAACACATGACTTGGCCCAGTTGATAACCAGGCCAGAGTTGCGACCAAAGGAATTCAATACATCCACCAATACAATTAGCGACTGTCGGGGAGAGGTAAGATACAGAAGGATGTCATCCGCGTAAAGGGAGACACGGTCCTCGAACTCCGGCGTCCATCTAATACCCCGCAGCGACGGCTCCCAACACAACCAAGCGGCAAGAGTCTCCAAAGAAAGTGCAAAAAGAAGGGGTGATAACGGACAACCCTGCCGCGTACCTCTCCCCAGTGCGAAGGGAGCCGACACCCTACCATTCACAGCAACCTGAGCCAATGGGTCAGTATACAGTAATTTTACCCAACCAATAAACTCAGGGCCGAACCCGAATTTCGCCAACACGGCCCAAATATACGGCCACTCCAAAGTGTCGAACGCCATAGTAGCATCTAAGGATGCCAAGATGGCCGGCTCACGTATAAACTCCGCTCTAGCAAGCACGCCGTGCAACCGCCTCAAATTCAGGGCGGTATTCCGATGGGGTATAAAACCGGACTGATCCTGATGAATCAGGTCGCCCACGACCCGAACCAGCCGATTAGCCAATACCTTAGCCAGGATTTTGGGTTCTGCGTTCAACAGCGAAATGGGCCTATAGGAGGTGCAGCGATCTCGCGGCTTCCCCTCTTTGTGTATCACAACTATAGTGGCGAGACGTTGGTCAGGGGGAAGGAAACCCGCCGCACGTGCCGCGAAAAACATGTCCCGAAGATACGGCGCTATCTTATCGGGACGCAACTTATATAGTTCAATGGGAAGACCATTGGGACCCACAGCCTTACCAGACGTGATCGAGCGAGTGGCCAAAGCAATCTCATCTGACGACAACTTCGCCTCCATCAGTGCTGCATCAGCCTCCGATAGGGTTGGCAGGGCGATGTCTCTAAGCAACAGATGAGAATCCTCCTCCGAACGCACAGAAACCGGAGAGTATACCCCGCGGAAGTAATCCGCGAAGCAGTCAACAATCTCCACGGGGTCAGTCACACGGACTCCATCCATTCTCTCCACCACGGGCACCACCCTGCTCGCTCTCTCCTTCTTATCCAACCAAGCAATCAGCTTTCCGGCCTTATCCCCCACATCATACAGTCGTCCTTGCTGCTCTCTACTCATCCCTTTAGCGGCATCCGTGACTAACGCTCTATAATCTGATTGTTTGAGGCTGAGAACGTGCAATTTCTCGTCAGTGATCCCCCGCGCCAAGTCCTCCTCCATTTCAGCTATTTCAGTTTCCAGGCGAACCACCTCTGCTCTCCCGCACCTCTTAACATAGGAGATGAGTGACAAGGCCTGCCCTCTGACCACCGCTTTATAACCATCCCATAGGGAGACAGCCGACGATACCGACCCCACATTATCGTGGAAGTAGTGATCGGTGGACTTGACCATCTCCGCGCGGATCTTAGGGTTACGTAAATACCAGGGGTTAATGGGCACTACTCTCCCCTCTGTCTCAGGGACAACCTTCAGTTGCAACCATACAGGGGAATGGTCAGAAATACCTCGCGCCAAATGACGCACCTCCCCAATCATCCCAGCTTGGATCGCCGGCATGAGCATGTAATCGAGTCTCGAGAGACTCCCGTGGGCCCCCGAGTGAAAGGTGTACTGCGCCTGTCCTGGGTGCATCAATCTCCAGCAATCCACAAGCCCCAAAGTGCCCAGAAAGCCACCCAACCAGGCCTGAGCCCTAGGGAGATCCCTGGGGGGGCGACGGTCCTCCAACCCGGATACAACAGCGTTAAAGTCACCCCCCAACACCAGAACCCCCCAGGGAGTCCCAGGACCAGACGCCCCAAATCAGCAAATGTAGCCGTCTGTAACCCCGGAGGCACATAAACAGCAACGAGCGAAACAGTCCTACCCTCCCATCTCCCCACCAGTGCCACATAACGCCCCCTATCATCGTGAAGCACCTCGTCCACCTCCAGTGGGAGAGAGGCCCTCACCAAAAAGCCCACTCCCCTAGAGCCAGAAGTGAAACAAGAGTGAGCAGCAAGGCGATAGCCCCTCCTATTTAGGGCATGGAAGGAGTTCCCAATCAAATGTGTCTCCTGCAGGAAAACAATGTCGGGTGAAATCCGTTTCAAAAACTGCAACACCACCCCGCGCTTGATCCTGTCCCCCAATCCATTCACATTCCACGAAAGGATTCTCAATCCCCTACCCCCCACCCCACTCCCGTGCATGGTACCCACATCCCGGAAAGCACAACCCGGACAAGTCAGCAGAGAACTTCACATTGCCTTGCGAAACAAACAAACAGTCCCCAACAACCCCCCTCCCCCACAATCCCCAAACCACAACTCCCCCCTCCCTGCACCCTTGCTTGAGCCCAAACAGCCCCCCCAACTCGCAGTGTGCCTGTCGCCCTAACATATACCACGAAAAGAACCCCAGAAGGAGGAAAGGGCCCCAATAAGCTCCCCACAACCTCCAGGCATTTGAAGGGCATATTGTGTCTAACTAGCGTCCAGTGGAGCCAAGGTACAAAACGTCACCAGTCTAGTCCATCACCAGGAGTCAAGTTCTAGTCCTGCTCCACCAAATCCTCTCCGCTCTCCGCCATCCGAGTGTTTCGATCCTGTCCCCGAGGCAGGGCATCCAACCAGTCTCCAACCGCCTCCGGCCGATCGAAGAAGTGTGAGCGACCCCGGAACTCAACCCGCAGCCTAGCCGGGAATAACATTGCGTATTTCAGCTCCATGTCCCTCAAGCGCCGTTTGACGCCCAAAACTCCCAGCCGTTGTTTTTGAACCGCTTGCGTGAAGTCCGGGTAAAAGCTGACATTAGAGTTCTCAAACTTCAGCGGCCCGGCCACCCTCGACGCCTGAAGGATAGCATCCCTATCCCGAAAGTTAAAGAGTCGGGCGATTATAGGCCGCGGGGGAGCACCCACTTTGGGCGCACCACCCGGAATCCTGTGGGCCCGTTCCACCGCAAAGAACTTGCTCAGTCCCTTGGGCGCGAGGCGATTGAGCACCAGATCCTCAACAAAAAGATCAGCAGCAGATTCCTCCGATCTTTCCGGCACCCCAATAATACGAACATTGTTCCGTCTAGCCCTGCTTTCGGAGTCCTCAAGTCGACGATCCGTCAGGTCACTAGCTAGCCGCAACCTACGGACCTCCATCTGCAGGGCGGCCACATCCACAGTTAGGCTCGACGCCGCTTGAGTCAAGGAGTCGACCCGTTCGTTAGTTTTGGACAGGTCTGCCCTGACCAAATTCACATCGATCAGGACCGCGTCCAATTTATGAGCCAGGGTATCAAACCGCTGACCCACAGCAGCCTTCATCTCCTCAATGGCGCCCATGACGTCCTGCAAGGTCAATTCTGACGATGGGCCCGAGACCTCTTTGGACCTCTCAGGCGATTTATTCGAGCCACTAGGGGATCCCTTTGGCTGCGCATAACGATCCATGTTGTTGACCTGAGTATAGGCGCCCCTCCGGGTTGACTTAGGTTTCGACTTGTCTCCGTCTAGTCTCGCCGCCATCGTCCGGAGGCCACCAAGGCAGGCACCCGCCAGCACCAGGGACAAGGACCAGGTAGTTAATTCAATGGAACACAGCAGTCGCAGACAGGAAGCCCGTGTATAGTCCGAAAGTCAGGCCAGACACTCCGCCATCCGCGCTCCTCTGAAACACCAAAGTCTCTCAGCCGGTATCAGAAAACAAACTTGAAAACGAAAGTGAAAGTGCGGGGTACGTGGCAGGTCAAGCCCAGCATGCCGCTGTTGTTCACTTCGTACCCGGGCACCTCACCAACTCGAGATCGGGACCAAGGCAATAGCAGGCCGTAAACTTCGGGGCGCAACCATTCGGGTTCCCGGCGTCCGATCTGAATTCGGAAAACGGATGGCACCTCAGCGCAAGTTCATCAGCAAAAGCCCGTCAAATTAACCAGGATTTAGTCAGGATAGACGTGGGAGGTTGCGGAGGCCCTCGAGAGCCGTAAGCCTACGCGGCCATCTTGGTTGCGCGCTAGGCTCCTCCCTAACCTCAGGCATTGTTATTTTACCTGAGATTGCCTCAACCAGGGAGTTTGGTAGTTGGGGTAGCCGTACAGAACTGTAGTACTGTTCTATACTAGACAATGGAACAGAGTACTTAGTTTCATATAGACTTCTATAATGATGTAAGAAGACCTGGGCTACTTCGTCCTGCTCTAGTACCATCCTATGAATAACTGAATTTTCAGTTTGCCTGACTATTGATTGATCTTATCGAGTAGCCAGGCCAAAAATGTGTCTATCTGCTGGTTCTGCTCATAGAGTTGCTGCTGGTATGCTTTGTAGTTGTTGGTTTGCCTCCCCTTGTCCATTCTCAGAAGAACTTGTACCTACTGCCCTCTTGTAGGACCTGGGGTCTCCAGGCCCTATGGGGCGGTAACGTGACACGAGCGGTCGGGCCACCAAAGGTCTGTGTGTAAAGCAACCATACAACACGCACCTCACATGCGACGAGGAACACACACAATAAGTGACGCCACACTGTAGGAGTTATGTAAATACTCAAGTTTATCCAAGTAGATCACGTTAAATGCAGTTCATGAGGGAGCAGTACATTTCATATGCTGATAATACAATAGCTCGCGATGTACATATCAGTCAGGATCTATAAAGGCTGTTTCTATCACATATGCAATTCATGAAATAACAGTACTGCCTGGGGCACAACTACCACTCACGTAGCTGCACACGCGCGTTGGGCGCGCTAACCGGTGACAACCTCAGAACGGGGCACCTAGCATGGAGAGCTACTCGTGATCTCTGGCACATAGCACTGTAATAGGGAATATAAATAACAGAGCGCTACTCGTAATCAATAGCGTTTAACACTTCAATATGGCACAGGAATAATAGCGCGCTACTCGGACTTGATAGCACGTAACACTTCAACCTGGCACATGAATAACAGCGCGCTACTCGGACTTGATAGCACGTAACACTTCAACATGGCATAGGAATCACAGTGCGCTAGTCGGAATCAATCACACGTAAGACTCTAAAGCAGGGCATGTAAAAACAAAGCGCCACTCGTAATCGATGACTCTCAGTATTTTGGAGCGGAGCGTATAACCTAAGGCGCCACTCGTAATCATTGACTCTCAGTACTTTGGGACGGAGCATATAACATAAAGCGCCACTCGTAATCAATGACTCTCAGCACTTTGGAGCGGAGCATATAACATAAAGCGCCACTCGTAATCAATGACTCTCAGCACTTTGGAACGGAGCATATAACATTAAGCGCCACTCGTAATCAATGACTCTCAGCATTTTGGAACGGAGCTTCCAGCGGGGAGCGCCACGGGACCTGCGGAGCAAGTCTCTGGGCTCCGGTGCAGTTCGTCGGGCACCGCGCTTCAGTACCGCTCGAGGGGGCACACGGAATGGATCCCTCGGCGGGGTCTCGTCCGTCGCGAAGACAGGGGGGGGGGATCCCACGGAGAGGAAACCCGGCTAAGGGTGCGGTGTGGCTCCCAACCCGCAGGGGGCGCACCGGGGGCGATCTCAGCCTCCGGGCTTACCTCGATCTCGGCGTCAGCAGGCGTCCACTCCCACGATGATGGGGGAACTCGGCCCCGGCCTCGCACACCTCCTCACGCAGCTGCAACGGCAGCGACGGGGCCCCGGGCTTCTCCGCAGGCCTCGTGACACGGCAGGGCACTTCTCCAGGCCTCCAGGCCTCCAGGCCACGGCGGTGAGCGCGCTGGCCTCGTCGTCACCAGGGGGGGCTCAAATTAAGGATGGGGTTCTGTGCTCAGCGGAGCACGCTGCCGGGTGTCCCAGACCAGGGCAGGGAGCGCAGGGGTCACAGCGCTAATACCTGGTCGATCCCCTGTGGTTCTCCAGTCAGCTTTGCATCAGGGTTCAGGGGTCAGTCTGGACACGCAGTCTCAGTGCTTGGTGAATAGGTTTTAGAGTTCAGTCTGGACACGCAGTCTCAGTGCTTGGTGAATAGGTTTTAGAGTTCAGTCTGGACACGCAGTCTCAGTGCTTGGTGAATAGGTCTTCAGCTGTTAGATGAAGTCTTATTGGCGCAGATGTATCTGGCGCCCTTAAGGGGTTCTGTTACAGGGGGTAGGAATGGAGAGGGCGACTAGATCCTTCCTAGTCAGGCTGGGCAGAGAGTCTCTGGGTCCTCCTACTGCTGGGCAAGATCAGTGGGTTTCACAGGGCCCCTCACTCACTTAAGAGGCAGCACCTAAATCCTGTCACTCTCAGAGGCATAAGTCCCTGGCTAGGCCCTACCGCCTACACTCCTGGTGGATTCTTCCAGCTCTGCTTCACCCCAATGGCCAACTCACCAAAAAAGTTTCCCTCCCTCTCTTAAGTAGCCCTAGGTCAGGTGACCTCTGGCCAAGGCGACAAAAGAAAAACCACACCTCCCTTCTAGAAGGTTCCAGCACATTCCAGGAGCTTCCCCACTCTACCTATGGGACAAAAAGGCGGGCTGGAGTCGCAACATTGTTGTGGGGTTCCAGCCAGCTCCTGGCAGCTAGGGTGCTACTATGAAAGACCACTCTGCAGTAGCAGGGGCCTGTGGCAGCCATCTTGGGAGAAGGGAGCACCTGCACCTTAACACTGATTGTCAATGAAAAGGCGCCCGGAGACCTAGTCCAACATAAAAATGAGGGTGGAAAAAATGAGGCACGATACAAAAATGGAAGGGGAGACCACCCTAGGGCTGACAGGTCCAACACCCTTGAAACAGTTATTCACTGCTAGTTGTAATTCTACTATTTGCCGGCCCGCTCTTTATCGTAATTTGCTTTCAATTAAGTAATATGCAATTGTGTAATGTCTTAAAGGCCTGAGTAGATTTTCTACTCGGGCAGCAGACGTCTGAGCACCAACAATCATGACCCCCGCATTAGAAAAATCTCAAAGGATGTTCTCCTGGCGACCAGAAATCACACTAGCGGACGCCAAAATTCACTCGCCGTCATGGAGCCGTGCACAAGAAAATATTCAACCATGCGCCGATTAAAGAAATCGGCCGGAACATGGAATCGCCCAAATTCCACCAATTCCGCATGGGGAACGGAATATTTCACCCACTCCTATATTATTCTGCAGTTCTTTGCTTCCAAACTCTTACATATCCATTCCCATGCTATTTACTTGTTATGTTTCACATTACCGTACAACATTCCTTTAAAGCCAGAGTTATTGGCATTCCAAATGCAATTTTTTTGTGTGAAGTGTTCTATGAGTACTGCAGGGAACCTAAAACTGTGATCTCTCCTTAAACAACAGCCAGTGCATTTGTTAACAGATCCGATTAATGGGACATCTGGGTAATGTCTTGGTGAATAGTTGTGCAACGTTTTTCTATTCTCACTGCTGCATTTGGCTGGGTATGTATTGTAGAGCCGCACAGATTAAGTTGTAGTAATCTATATGAGATATGACAAGGGATATGATGAGTGAGCACTCGTGGAGAATGAGAAAAAAATTGTGAAGGGGACCGTACTCATTTAAGTTGAAGATGTAATTTTTTTAGTATTCCTCTGATAAAGTGGTGGATTGAAATGGCAAGATAAAATATGAATCCCATTATTTGTACTCTAATAACTGAAATGTGAACTTCCCCCTTTTAAACAGTGCAGTTAAATCTTATCGTTATTCAAATTAGGGTATCCACCACCTAGAATATATTTAAATTCAAAATGTAGCCCAAGAGTATCTCATATTTTTATGTAGATCAAAGAATGGATTGTGTTGTTTTTGTCCAGTATACAGCAGATGCTGCAAACCTCTTAAGGCAAATACAGCAGCTGTTAGTAACAAATATGCAAAAAGAACAAATGATGGACGGCATGCTGAACAATGCAAACATTCACCCCCAGTCACAGATCTGGGTTTAATCCATGTTATTTTTGCTCACCTCACCACCCCAGTTTGAACCCAGACATATGCAAATCTGTCTTGACCCTGCTCCTCATGGGAACAATCCAGCCCAAACTGCCAAGCCAGGTCCTCCCTTGACTGGAAGCAAGCATCCTGGGACCAGTTTCAGGGTATCACCCCTCATCAGCCACACTAGCTTGAATCCAGTGGCACAGAGAGCACATTACCCACATCTGGGCATACCATTCCCACTTAGAGCAACAATAGCATAAAAAATAAATGATGGACGGAATGCTGAACAATGCAAATATTCAGTTCCAGTCAGAAAGCTGGGTTTAATCCATAATTCTTTTGCTCAACACGCCACCCCAGTTTGGACCCAGCCATATGCAAATCAGTCTGGACCCTGCTCCTCATGGGAATAGTCCAGTCTGAACTGCCAAGCCAGGTGCTCCCTGAACCGGAAACAAGCATCCTAAGACCGGTTTCAGAGTATCACCCCTCATCAGGCAGGCTGACTTGAATTCAGTGGCACAGTGAGCACATGACCCACGTCTGGGCATACTCTTCTCACTTAGGACGAACATTGTAAACATAACAAGATGCTGGACAGAGGGCTGAAACTTTTCAAACATTCACCTCCAGTCAAGGGTTCGGAGTTAAATTCACCGTTCTTTTGCTCACTATGCCACCCCAGTTTGGACCCAGCCATATGCAAATAAGTCTTGGCCCTGCTTCCCATGGGAAAAGTCCAGCCAGTAAATATCCGGGGTCGTCTTCAGTCTACAGGTCGCTTATGCCCCTTTAGCCCTTAGTGACCATGTTATATATTAACTCATGGGAATTTTACACTTGTTCTCCCATTCTCTGACAAAAATGAGGGGGAGTTTTCTGGTTTTAACCTTACTATTTAGCACAATCGATGTTGTTCCTCTTTTGTGTAGTGTACATTTCGGTGTTAAGAAAACTACTTCGTAGAGAGTAAACTCTACTGAAGAGACAGCCCTTTTCTCTTTTTCCACACCCGCTTTAGAGGCTAGATAAACTAAACTCTTTCCAGATTCTGGGGGGCTCGAGTTTTACTCCTCTTTGAAACATATGTATCAATAGCTGCTTTTATTCGAGCTTTCACCCTGCAAAATGTTCTAGGGAAACCAATCAATCAATCAATCACAGACATTTATAAAGCGCGCTACCTACCCGGAGGGTCTCAAGGCGCTAGGGGGGGGGGGGAGTGCCGCTACTGCTCGAATAGCCAGGTCTTGAGCTTCTTCCTGAAGGAGAGGTGGTCTTGGGTCAGGCGCAGGTCGGTCGGGAGGGAGTTCCAAGTCTTGGCGGCCAGGTAGGAGAAGGATCTTCCTCCTGTTGTCGTTCTTCGGATACGGGGGACGGCGGCGAGGGCGTGGCTGGCTGATCGGAGATGTCGTTTGGGAGCGTAGAAGTTGATGCGGTTGTTGAGGTAGCTCGGGCCTTGGTCGTGTAGGGCTTTGTGTGCGTGGGTGAGGAGGCGGAAGGTGATTCTTTTGTTGACGGGGAGCCAATGCAGGTCTTTCAGATGTTCGGAGATGTGGCTGTGACGTGGGATGTCGAGGATGAGTCTGGCTGAGGCGTTCTGGATCCGCTGGAGTCTCTTCTGGAGCTTGGCGGTGGTTCCGGCGTAGAGGGCGTTGCCGTAGTCCAGTCGGCTGGTGACGAGGGCCTGGGTGACCATCTTCCTGGTCTCGGTGGGGATCCACCGGAAGATCTTCCGTAGCATGCGCAGGATGTAGAAGCATGACGAGGAGACGGCGTTGACTTGTCTGGTCATGGAGAGGGAGGAGTCCAGGATGAAGCCCAGGTTGCGTGCGTGGTCTGTCGGTTTGGGTGCGCAGCCCAGGGCAGGGGGCCACCAGAAGTCGTCCCAGGCGGAGGGCGAGGAGCCCAGGATGAGGACTTCCGTCTTGTCTGAGTTCAGTTTCAGGTGGCTGGTCGTCATCCACTCGGCTACGTCTTTCATCCCTTCGTGAAGGTTGGCTCTGGCGGCGGCGGGGTCGTTGGTCAGGGAGAGGATCAGCTGGGTGTCATCAGCGTAGGAGATGATGTTGAGGTTGTGTTGGCGTGCGATGGCCGCGAGGGGACTCATGTAGACGTTGAAGAGGGTGGGGCTCAGCGAGGATCCTTGAGGGACGCCGCAGATGACTTCGGTGGCCTCTGACTTGTACGGTGGTAGACGGACTCTCTGTGTTCTTCCGTCGAGGAAGGAGATGATCCATTCCAGTGCCTTCTCCTGGATTCCGACGTTGCTGAGGCGCTGCACTAGGGTGCGGTGGCAGACAGTGTCGAATGCCGCGGAGAGGTCTAGGAGGATGAGGGCCGCTGTTTCTCCGTTGTCCATCAGGGCTCGGATGTCATCGGTGGCAGCGATGAGGGCGGTTTCGGTGCTGTGGTTGGCTCGGAAGCCAGACTGGGAGGGGTCGAGGGATCCATTCGTCTCGAGGAAGGCGGCCAGCTGCTTGTTGACGGTCTTCTCTATGACTTTGGCTGGGAACGGGAGGAGCGAGATGGGGCGGTAATTCTTGAGTTCGGTGGGGTCCGCTGTAGGTTTCTTTAGAAGGGTGCTGAGTTCGGCGTGCTTCCAGCTCTCCGGGAAGGTGGCGGTGTCGAAGGAGGTGTTGATGATGTCCCGTAGGTGGGGTGCGATGACCGCGTCGGCCTTGTTGAAGACGTGGTGATGGCAGGGGTCGGTCGGAGATCCGGAGTGGATGGAGTTCATCATGCGAATGGTGTCTTCGGTGCTGATCGGAGTCCAGGCGCGGAGGGTGGTGGTGGGGGGCGGTGGTTCGGTTGTGGCGTGCGTCGGTTGAGTGCTGAAGCTGTTGTGTATGTCCGCGATCTTGTTGTGGAAGTAGGAGGCGAGGGAATTGCAGAGGTCTTGCGATGGGGTGATGTCGTTGTTTCCGGCGTTGGGGTTGGAGAGCTCTTTGACGATGTTGAAGAGTTCCTTGCAATTGTGTGCGTTGTTGTCCAGCCGGTCCTCGAATGCAGTTTTCTTGGTGGCGCGGATCAGTTGGTGGTGCTTCCGGGTGGCCAGCTTGAGGGCGGTCGTGTTGTCCGGTGTTGGTTCTCTTCTCCAGGCTTTCTCGAGGGCTCGGCAGTTCTTCTTGGAGCTCTTGAGTTCGTCGGTGAACCATGGGGCCTTCTTGCTGCCGGGTCTGCTAGGCGGGGTCCTCAGTGGGGCGAGTTCGTCCGCGCAGTTGTTGATCCACTTCGTGAGGTTGTCGGCGGCCTGGCTGGGGTTCGTTGAGCTGGCGGGGGGGTGCTGGCTCAGGGAAGCGGCGAGCTGGTCGGCTGAGATCTTGTTCCAGCTTCTTCGAGCAACCGGTTGCTGGTGGTGGTGGATCGTCGTTCTTTGGAAGGTGAAGTGGACGCAGCTGTGGTCCGTCCAGTGGAGTCCAGTGGCGTGGTTGAAGGTGATGTCTTTGCTGGATGAAAAGACTGCGTCGAGTGTGTGTCCGGCGAGGTGGGTGGGGGTGGATACCAGCTGCTTGAGTCCGAGGTTGGCGAGGTTGTCGAGCAGGGTGGTGGTGTTGCGGTCGTTGTTGTTCTCCAGGTGGAAGTTGAGGTCCCCCAGGAGGATGTAGTCAGCGGAGGGGAGGGCATGCGGGCTGACGAAGTCGGCGATGTCCTCGCTGAATTGTGTGCGTGGTCCCGGGGGTCGGTAGATCAGGGTCCCCCTGAGGGTGGTCTTCGGGTCGGTGTGGATCTGGAAGTGCAGGTGTTCGGCTGTTTTCAGGGTGTCGTCGGTGTTGGTCGAGATGTGGATGGTGTCCCTGTGGATGATGGCGATGCCTCCTCCAGTCTGGTTGTCGCGGTCTCTCCGGGTGATCTTGTATCCCTCTGGGATGGCGATGGCGATGTCGGGTGCTGAGGAGTCGTTCATCCAGGTTTCCGTGAGGAAGGCAACGTCAGGAGCTGTGGTGTCGAGGAGGTTCCAGAGTTCGATGGCGTGCCTGTGGACGGAGCGGGTGTTGAGCAGGATGCACTTGAGGTGGTTGCTGCTGGTGTTCGGCCTGGCGGGTGCTGGTGTGGGGCAGGTCCGGATGCAGGTGAACTTGCAGGCGTGGCAGCTGAAGGGTCCGTGGGTGTGCTTCGGGGTGGCTTGGTAACATCCAGGGATGCCGCCGGTGTTGAGTGCGCTGAGTTCGGTGGCGTTGTAGGACAATCGGGTCGTCTTCCGTCTGTGGGGGCCAGGGGTCCTGGCACTAGGCGCGGTCCAGGCGCGGACGGGCGCAGATGGGCTTACCTTTGGCGCGCCTTCGGCGCACAATCGGCGCGCCCGTTGCGCGTTCGCACGGTCGCCATATATGGCGAAGTGCGAGGGGGGGCGGAGCAGCTGGGAGGCGGGAGCGGTGAGGGTACAGAAGGAGAAAAGGGGCGTGGTTAGCGGCGGTGGCGGGAAGCGGGGAGCGGGGAGGGAAGAGACGGGGGCAACAAGAAAACAGGCAAACAGGCACTACAGAAATACAAATTTACAATACAATACAATAAATACAGGGGCACAGGGCAAGAAAGCGGGGCCCAGGAGCCTGCAGGTCAGGTGAGCACGGACCACGCCGCTCGGTGGCAGGGGGCGTGGTCACGCGGCGGCAGCCGGGGCAGCGAGGCAGGCAGGCTGGAGGCACACGCAGCAGCTGGTGGCCGTGCGGCGCGGGGGGTGTCCTAAACTAGGTCACACTCACCTGCGTCGCACGGTCGCCATATATGGCCAAGTGCGAGGGGGGGCGGAGCAGCTGGGAGGCGGGAGCGGGGAGGGTACAGAAGGAGAAAAGGGGCGTGGTTAGCGGCGGTGGCGGGAAGCGGGGAGCGGGGAGGGAAGAGACGGGGGCAACAAGAAAACAGGCAAACAGGCACTACAGAAATACAAATTTACAATACAATACAATAAATACAGAGGCACAGGGCAAGAAAGCGGGGCCCAGGAGCCTGCAGGTCAGGCGAGCACGGACCACGCCGCTCGGTGGCAGGGGGCGTGGTCACGCGGCGGCAGCCGGGGCAGCGAGGCAGGCAGGCTGGAGGCACACGCAGCAGCTGGTGGCCGTGCGGCGCGGGGGGTGTCCTAAACTAGGTTGTGGCTAAACGTGGCAAGCCTGTATATAGCATGCAGTATTCACTTGGTAGTTGGATTAGAGCAGAAAGTTGATTTGTTCACTATCTTCCAACAGTCTTTTTCAGGGGACAAGACATGCTGGGCCATTTTTTCAGATGTGCTCGTAAGATGAACAACAGTATTTGCATTGTAGAGCAATACTTAGAGTATCTGCTGTGATATCAGGAAATTTAAATGTATCTTACTTGCAGCAATTCCCCCAGTAGGAGGCGATTTCCCTCTCAGTGTCCTTTGGTAAGCAATCTCCTCATTAGGAGTGCCTCCTATTCACTATCAGGGATCAGCACAGCAAAAGCAAAATGATGACCTTCCCATGAGGTCCAGAGTTGTAGAAAATCTATCTTAACGTAACGAACAAGGCAGCTACCCCTAAAGAGGAGACTTACAAGCAAATGGGTTTCTTGGATATTTACGTACTCATTCTAAACATAACACACTATATTGGGCCAGGTGTCTCTGGAATCTTTAAAATAGGAACCAGCATTCTAAGTTCCCCCTTGTCTGCAAGCCTGAATTACATTGTTCATGTTGCATCCTGCTCCTACATGGGCTTTTCCAGGGCAACTGTGGCTGGAGCAGTTTCACATCCCAAAAGGTACGCACTGCTCCTCCAGACACAGCTGTCATGCTCTTTCTAATTGGCAACCCTCCTCTGGTTTTCCAGGACACTCAGTCAGCATGAGACTTCTCGAGAGGAAACTCTACCGGGTCTGCACTTCCCTCTTATGAGCTCTCTCAACAGAATGAGAAATGTTGGAAATTGCCAACTTTTGTGTGATTTATTTTCCTTTTTTCACTGAACCCTTTTTGTTGGGCATATCACTTTACGCCTGCTAACCTGTGATCATGTGCTTGTGCTCTTCCTTTTAAACATGGTAACATTTACATATTCCTAATTTGCATGTTTAATTTACTTCTACATGTTCAGTATATGGTACTACATGTACCCAGGGCCTGTAAATTATATGCTGCTAGTGGTCAGCAGCAGTCAGTGTGCCACTCTAAAATACCACTGTAAAACAAGGCCTGCCCCCACAGCCTGGGTATGCAGGTTTATTCTGCCATTTCGAGCTGGCAAAATAAACCTTTTGCCATGCCTAAACCTTCATTTTTAATACTTATGGCACCCCTAAAGTAGGCCCTAAATGCCCATTGGGGCAGATTGCATGGTATTTAAAAAGTAGGATATGCATGTTTAATAGGGTACATGTCTTGGCAGGGAACAAAACCCTTAGTCGTTTTTCACTGTAGCAAGGCTGGCTCTTCCATAGGAAAACACTGGGTTACATTATAACAACTTATAATGCTTTATTTCAGTTTGGAAGCAACTAGGAAAATGATTTAAATACTCATTTTAATTGTAATTTAAAATCAAACTAAATGGTAAAGTCGTATTTTATATTACTGTTTTCAAAATGTCACTTTTAGAAAGTTGTCATTTTCCTACCTAAATGAAATGTGCCTTTCTGCCAATGCCCATTGTCACCTGACTGTTAATTG
This sequence comes from Triturus cristatus, assembly GCF_964204655.1. NCBI lineage: Eukaryota > Metazoa > Chordata > Amphibia > Caudata > Salamandridae > Triturus > Triturus cristatus. The sequence continues at coordinate 329,456,838 of NC_140580.1, forward strand.
TTTTCCTGTAGTGTTACGTGAATTGCTCCCAGACAGTAGACAAAAGACCTTGGCTTTTGAGAGGTGTTTTTCTTCTTTGAGCAGGAAAGCCTAGGTTGTGCCCTGCCCTTTCTGGAGCTTCAAGAGGTGGTTACCATGTCGCTGGCAGATATAGGTCACACCAATCCCTGCCTCTCTTTGTCTTCCTAGTCAGCTTGGCTTCAAACCCAGTGGGACGTAGGAGCTGCCCGAAAACTGGTTTGGGGTATCCACAAGGGTGGAGAGAGGTTGCCCATTTATTGCCACACCAGGGGAAGAGGGGTTCTGCCATGTTGGATGTAGGTAAAGAAATGCACCGTATGAACATTTACAGAAAAGCACGCAGGAAGTGCTGCAAAAGTGGGTATAGATTAAGCATGGTAACTTTTATCCCATTGGTTAGGAACTGGCCAGGAGTTTTCCTCACTGACATGCTGGCAATGGGCATAACAGTGGCATTGCAAGTACCCCTCTCAGAACACTTTTGAACCTGTGAATCAGAAGAAGGACTGCCCAGCTGTTTGAAGAACCTGAAGGAAGAATGGACCTCCTTCCTTTGAACCCAGAACCCCAGAGATGACTCCAAGGGTCAGTTGGCAACCTCCAGTTTCAGCTAGAGGGACAGAACAAGCTGCTAGAGGCCTTTCTTGAAACTGTCCGGCTCACCAGTTACAACTGTAACTGCCCTAGACTCTGCTGGTGGACTCTTCTTGAGTGAATCTTGATCCCCATGTGCTGTCCTTAAAGCCGTAGACCCTTGGCTGGTCTCAAGGTTTACTCCTAAAATTTCCTGAAACCTGGGACTTAAAATCTTTTCACCAACATTTTGAACTGACAATCGACAGGGGACCAGGACTAACCTGCACGCTGATCTGACAAAGGTGCATCACCACTGGGCCAAAGATTTAGGTTGCACCCTCTACGTTCTTCTCCACATCAGTAAATCTGATGCAGCTAGACCTCGTAAGAAGGTGTCTGGCTTTGTAGAGCACTCTTCAACTACATCCTGCAGCCTTGCGCTGCTGGAAGAATCTGAGCTCAAAAAAAGTGATTAAGTCTGAAGGTAGAAATCTTCACCGGGCAAAGGTGCAAAAAGTATCTGGCTGGCAAGAGACCATCTCTGAGCACAAAATTCTATTTACTCCCACTCAGAGATTTCCTGCAAAAGTTAGCAGCTTCATTGAGACCTCATCCAGGGCTATTCAACTACATGTAGCTCTCTTCGGCAGTAGCCTTCTGCTTTACCCCGCTGAAGATTTTTGACTTGCATCCAGAGACTAAGTCCGAAGTTAAATCTTCTCTGGTCCCTGAATCTGACCTGCACTCCATCCTGGTCGGCCCTAACGTTTGACTGTGGCCTGGTCTAGGTTTATTTAGTGGCTTTTGTGTTTCACTCTGACAAGGATTGTAATTATTATTTGAAAAGGGTTCTCAAACCCCCTCAACTAATACTCCAATTTCTTGCAAAGAGACTTGGAAATGTTTATATAATATCAGGCTGATAGAGACTTCTAGCCTCAGATTCCTCACCTTTTGAATATTTTACCTGGCATCATATTGCCTCCGGTAATGACATGCAGGGCCAATATAGGTGCCACTCCGGCTCGTTGACATCAGTTTCTTTCCATGCCTTCTGATGCAGATCTGGAGTACCATCTTAATCTCTTTGAGATTTGTACCTCAGAAGCGTTTAAACTGTGCAATGGATGTCACCCAAAAACTAAAGGCTTCAAGCTGTGTTGGGACTGTCGCAAACAGATGTCTGTGCCGGATCTCCACCGGGTATGCTTGTGGTGCCTGGGGTCGAGTCACCACTACAAAGCCTACACTGACTGCTCATTGATGAAACTGAAGGCCATCAGGGAATCAAAGTGAAACTCTATGTCACCAAACATAAGAAGGCTCGGGCTGCTTCGATTCTCATTCTTTGTCCAAGGTTTTTTCCGAGTCTTGTTCTCCTTCCCTAAGTTGTTGGAACCGCTCGAGAGGCCGGTCTTCATCATGCTCCAAATCTTTATGTAAATCTAAAAAGAAACATAAAAAGTTGAAGCAGTATTCGGCTCCCTCGCGCCACTCCCATTCGTGTGGAGGCGGCGCCAATCTTCTTGATCTAGCCCCCGGAGTCAAGTGATTCTGGACCCGATACTGCAATTTGTGCTGGCACAACCCTAGTTTCTGGGGCCAAATGCCACTGCACATCAAATCAAAGAGTTCTGCACGGCCATATTCTAGCTCTTTGGATCCCTTCCAACTCCCTCTGGCACACTTTCGGGCCCCAAGAAGCCACAAGGCCCTCCTTCTGGGATACTGCTGGTGCCAATTGGAGCCACAGAGCTCGTTCTGCCTCTGGGTCACTTAATTCCCACTTCCTGCCCAAGATATGTGCCAGCCTTGGGTTCCTTGATGTCTATGCTGACTCTGTCGTCTCGTCGCCAGAGGAGAAGGAACCAATCGTTCTCTCTGATGTCAAGTCAGCGTTGGTCTGACCTCGGCCATACGTTTACCCCAGTCCAACTGAAGTGCCACTACCCTTCTTAGATGTCCCTATTTCTCAAGGTAGACAGCCCACCTTACACTCCCTTTTTGGCACTGATTCTGATGATTATGACTAGGGCGATGAGTTCACTCAGCCTTATGCCAATGACAATTGGTACGAAGATTTGCAGGAGGCTTGCAGCCTTAACACTTCACCTGAGACTGCCCCATTTCTCCTCCTGGACCTGCCACAGAGAAATCGGCTTCCTACGCTATGGTTATGCATAGGGCGGCTAAGTTCTTGACTTCTGCATACAAAACATGGAGGTCAAAATCAATATTCTCACTGAGATCCTGCAACCTGGACAGACTTCTGGTCAGCCTCTCCTCCCATTTAACGAGGCTCTGATGGACATTTTATTAGGGGCTTGAGCCAAACCTTGCTCTGGGCCCCCTGTCACTCTACAAGTTATCAGGTGCCATCTTCATGCTCCTGGCGACCCCAATTTTCTCTTGCATCATCATTCACCAGAAAAGCTTATTGTTCAGGTCTCTACCAGTCAGTCTAATCAGAACACATTTCCCTCTACTCCTCCTGACTGGGAATCCAAGCATATTGAAACATTTGGCAAGACAGTCTTCTCTTCCACCACTCTAGCCCTCCGCTCTCTCACTGCTCTCTACTTGTTGGGTCGTTACTCCCATATCCTTTGGGTTTTGGAGGCTCAAGTTCTCCCTTGTGACCTGGACAAACTTCGCCCTGTCTTGGCCAAGGCAATTAAAGATGATTGTGATGCGGCCAAGTACACTATACGTTGTAGCTTGGTCACCACCGCTTCCATCAGTGAGCTTTTGGCGCCAGTGTTGCCTTGGTTCTATCTGTTTGCCACTGCTGGGAACACACAATGGTAGCACTTCTGTACATTGGAGTTTCTTGCTCAGAAACACGTTCTCCCTCGAGTGGAACTTGGGACTCCTGTAGGACTTTACACTGATACAACTCTTGCCCCGAGTTCTTATGAAGATCAGGACCAGGCCAAGTCATCCTATTGGCTCCAGATTGGGCATAGAGAGTATGGTATCCAGAACTCCTTGGGCTTGAGCATAGTCCTCTGATCAGGCTGCCCCTCTGGGAAGACCTGCTGTGGCAGCAACAGGGCTGGGTTCTGCAACCAATCCTTTAAAATCTCCACCTTCATGCTTGGAGATTGAGCGGCGACAGTTAATCACCTTCAACCTTCCTCCAGAGGTAGTTGATGTTGTCTTGGCAGCTAGCATCCCTCCACGAATACACTTTTCGTTGAGACAAATTTGTGGTTTGGTGCGGCACATGCCAGGTTGACCCCCTTCTGTCCAAGTTATTTGACGTTCTGTTGTTTGTTCTTTCTCTTGCCCGGCAAGGCTTTGATATGAGCACAGTTAAGGGTTATCTTTCGGCCTTCTTACAATTGCAGATCAGCACTCACTGTTTAAAGAAGCCTATGCTAGTAAAGAGGGGAGGTGATCTCCTTGCTAACACATACTCAATGAAGCTTGTTCAACCCTATGTCACCTGGAACCTTCCACATGGTTTTCGGAGATTTTGGTTCCTTCTAAGGCAGGACTTGCTGCCCTTAAATACTCTTTTAGCAAAATGGCATGGGTCCTCTCCCACATGTAACCTTTGTAATATGTCTGTTCAGGATTGTTCTCATGTACTGTTTATATGTCCTGCATTGCGTCCACTTCGTTTGAAGTGGTTAAGATCAATATGCTTGCAATTGGGTATCCTCAATGTGAATTCTTTTATGCAGGCCTTATATACTCCTCCAAATGAAATGTTTTGCTTCAATGTTTTTAACTTTTTTAAAGGTTTTTTAGCTATTTATTGATGAAATTTGGAGGTATGTGTTGCTGATTATCTTGTTCAGTTGAAAATGTTGTAGCTCAGACGTGAGTCCCTTGCTCACTTTGCCACTGGATTCAAGCAAGCCTGGCTGAAAACGGCTGAAATGCCAGAAACCGGTCCTAGGAAGCTTGTTTCCGGTCCAGGGAAGGCATGGCTTGGCAGTTCGGGCTGGACTGTTCCCATGAGGCACAGGGTCAGACTGATTTGCATATGGCCATGTCTGAACTGGGGTGGCAGAGTGGGCTAAAGAATGGTGATGGATCAAACCCAGATCTGTTGACTGGGTGTGAGTGTTTGATTGGTTCTGATGCTCCGTCCATCACCACCCCCTTTTGTACCGCTTTGTTCGCCATAAGTTGGCAGGATATGCTCAGACGTGAGTCCCTTGCTCACTTTGCCACTGGATTCAAGCAAGCCTGGCTGAAAACGGCTGAAATGCCAAAAAACCGGTCCTAGGAAGATTGTTTCCGGTCCAGGGAAGGCATGGCTTGGCAGTTCGGGCTGGACTGTTCCCATGAGGCACAGGGTCAGACTGATTTGCATATGGCCATGTCTGAACTGGGGTGGCAGAGTGGGCTAAAGAACGGTGATGGATCAAACCCAGATCTGTTGACTGGGTGTGAGTGTTTGATTGGTTCTGATGCTCCGTCCATCACCACCCCCTTTTGTACCGCTTTGTTCGCCATAAGTTGGCAGGGTATGCTCAGACGTGAGTCCCTTGCTCGCTTTGCCACTGGATTCAAGCAAGCCTGGCTGAAGACGGCTGAAATGCCAGAAACCGGTTCTAGGAAGCTTGTTTCCGGTCCAGGGAAGACATGGCTTGGCAGTTCGGGCTGGACTGTTCCCATGAGGCACAGGGTCAGACTGATTTGCATATGGCCATGTCTGAACTGGGGTGGAAGAGTGGGCTAAAGAACGGTGATGGATTAAACCCAGATCAGTTGACTGGGGGTGAGTGCTTGCAATGTTCAACACTCCGTCCATCATTTCCTTTGGTTTTTGCACTAATTAAAGTGGGCACCTTGCACCAGTCCATACGACCCTTATTGATGATTAGGTTAAAGTCAACCTTTATTGAAAGCTATCCTAGTGGTAGCTATGGAGAGCAGCCTTCAGGCTAAGTCTCGAAGGAATGTAAAGCAGCTTGTTTTACCAGATCAGAACCTCCTGGATTACCAAATGAAAGGAGAACCACACAAGAGATATATAAAATATATGTATTTATTACTAAACACTCTCTACTAACCTCTTTATGAGATTAGAGAACAAAGCACACATTATTAAACCACTAGAACGACAGTAAATAGCAAAATACACAGTGGGATCCAGGGGGAGACCAACCCATATACTAAGAAAGTGGTATAACAACCACGACTTGACTAGACACAGTGACTAGAGCACGTAGAATCGCTGGGACCCCAAGGAACCACCCAAGGTAGTGACACAGGGGACCCACGGAGGACGGATGCAGTGTGTGAACACAGGCACGAGCTCCGTACAACTCTATGGGAAAGTCGCAGTTGGAATTTTAAAGTTTAAGGAAACTTTGGAGAGGACTTTAAGCAAACCCAGTTAAACATAGAAGGTTCTAAGGCCAGCACCCTTGAGAGTGCCGAGATACCCGTGTTACCTATCCCAGAAGAGCTGGGTGCATAGGGGTCAAGTGATGTCAGAAACCTTCGTCGTTTTCAATGGCGTGATGGGAAAAAGTGCTGCTGCCGGGAAGATGCAAAGTGTCCGGTGGGATCCAAGCCTGGATCCGAGGTGAGAAGAACCTGAAAGCAGAGGGGACAGAGTCTGGGTCACTTCACAGTGACCAGGGACACGATAGACGAATGCCCACCGATGTTGGGTGCTTCAGATGAGAAGAGGTGAAGCTTGACTCTGCAGCCACGGGAACCAGGAGACGTCGACGATGACCAAAGTAAGGAGGTGAGCTGTCCCATGAAGGATGTCGACTGCTGGGGGGGTCAGTGTTCGGATTTAACACCAACAAGCCTTGGCAACTGCACCCCATGCGGTCAGAGGAAAGATGCTTCGGTGAGGACCAACAAGGTCCTGGGGACTCTCCAAGCTATGGAGAGTCAGGGCACGTCTGAAGCAACCAGGAGAGCCCACGGAAAGTCAAAGTTACCTTCACAGGGACCCACAGGTTTACGGACAAGGGATCGCAAAGGGACCTCAAACTGAATCACAAAGTACCAGCCAACGTCCACTCGTGGAGTGTAGGCCGGAAATCTTTGGTGGAATTACTGCTCGGGGTCATGACTACAATCGCCCAAAGCACAGCCTCAGGGACCGCCAAAAAGCATATGCTGCTGCAAATGTACGCAGTGCACAGGGGTTCTGGTTGCAGGGTCCCCACAATGGATACGGGCCTCAGAATTGCTGAGAGCACAGATCAACCTCAGAATCCTCGGGAACCCACCTCCTGTGTTGCAGAAATCTTCGGAGTCCTCAGGAGCTCGGGAGATGCAAACCGGTCAGTTGCGTTAAAGGTGCCTGCCTTGCAGGGGAGTAACTCCTTTACTCCAAGGGTGATTCTTCAGTAGTGTAGATCGTCGAAGTACCTGGTTTCTTTAGCAGAGTTTAGTCCAGGTAAAATCTAAAGTCCTGTAGTCAGGGGTTCCTACTTTATACCCAAGGAAGGGGTGGGACAAACTCTGGGGACCCACCTATGGGAGTGTCAGAACAGAGGGGTGGCTACACCCATGTCCTTTGTCCAGTTTCACGCCAGAGCAGGAGCAAATGGCTCTTGCAACCAGTTTGAGTTGGACTCTGCACAGGGACACGAAATGTGCCCCCAGTGCAGACTTCAAAGCATTCTCAGAGTGCACCCACCCAGCCCCAATACACTAAAGCCTGTCTGGGAGGTGGTCACACCTCCCTGTGACTGGAAACCTATTGTCAAGCCTTCCCCTGCTCGAGCTTGGCTCAGCAGCAGGAGGGCAGACTCGTGTCTGTGGCTGGCAGCATCCATTTTGTAATGCCCAGGTCGAGAAAGCTGGTACCGGGTAGCCCAGTGTGTCATATTTCTCCCTCTAGGAGGGTGGAATCATACCTCCCCTGCCAGTTACTGGCGGGGAGGTATGATTCCAAGGTGTTTGACACCAAACACAACATACTTCTATGCAGCCGTTTTAAAGTTAGCATTTACCGCGAGGTTATAATGCACTTAAATATATATGGTTGGCTGCTTCACAAACAACCCCAGAAAATAGGTTCCGAAGGCTGCAGAGGGGCTCTGCTCATGCAGGTGCACCCTCTCACATAAAACCCAGCACCCTGCCCTCAGGCCTGCCATAGGGGTGACTGATAGGTTTATATGTGCAGTGATATGGAATAGATATAGTGAACCTATATCTAAGTAAGGGGTGCATGCACCACCTTACACAGGCTGCTGTAGCAGACCTGTGGTGTAATTTTGAATGGTCTCTCAGGGGTGCCATAATACATGCTGCAGCCTGTCGGAGGCCTCTGGGGTACCTATGCCCTGGGTACATAGTATACCATATACTAGGGACTTCTAAGGGTAACCCAGAATCCAATCCGGAGTGTACCTAAAGTACATGCACATCCAATTTAGAGAGAAAGCAGATAAACTGGGGTCCTGATTAGCAGGATCAAAGTCAGACTAGTCAAAAACCAGCAAAACACCAGGAAAAACGTGGGGGTAACCATGCAGTCAGATTCCACCTTCCTACAGGGATATGTTATCATTATCTTCATTCCTCAGTTTCTCATTTTAACTAATTTGATGTTTTCATAAAAAGATGCTTACTTTCACTCTCAGTGGGGTGGTGGTAGGGGAACGACATGCATAACTGTAGGTTCAAACGTTATCCCTTTTGTTACGGTTAATGATTGCGTGCACATACTAGAACTTTCACACAACCTAGAAGGGTGGGGATTCCAGGGATGACAGTTGAAAGTGCTGGCTGGGGCCTGTGAGGAGCTGGTACGAATAAATCCCGGCCCCCGATATACCTCTTTGAAACAAATTGTTGTCCAGGGATTTTCATTTTTGATTTGTGTTTTTGTATCATTAGAGAAGTAATTAAGCTTGGGTAGACATTGCTTATCCGGGCCGACTTTTTCATGGACAACATTTTTAACAAGCATTGGCATAGCCAATAGGTCTCGCCTTTGGGGCCTTATAAGTGTTTAGCCATGCAGCAGTTGATGTAAGGATATTGTGCTGCATAACTAAATACTTATAAGGTCCCAAAAGCGAGACCTATTGGCTATGCCAATGCTTGTTATTTATGTGTTTTGAAAACCTGCAAGCGATGCGTAAACAGGCACTTTGTTCTTATTGTGCTTGCTTACGGGAATCCAGGCTGGCAGTAAAAGAGGCGCAGTTGCTGCCAGCTTTGCTTCTCGTAAGCAAGGACTATAAGTACAAAGTACGTGTTTACGTATCACTTGCAGGTTTTCAAAACACAAATAAAAGGCATTATCATTTATAATACAATATCTCAAACTCTCGCAAATGTGAGACCGATTGCCTTGCAATTGCTTGTTTTATTTTGGGTATGTGATTATGGCATGGCTAACTGCGGCCGATTATACAAATGAGTGGCAGGGAAGTATAAATACTGTTTCAATTGCACTGCTCACAGCAGCCAGCTCTGTGTTTGCTGCAAATGAAACGAGCACCAAGATCTTCTGTTGCTGCCAAAATTACAATTACAGATGTGAATGAATTTAGATATTTAAAGAAACGAGCTCCCCCTGAGTTCATATATTCTGCAGATGCAACTTTCCCACCTACCTCTCACACAGCTTTTCACATACACCCTAGTAGTCGAAGAATGTCACCACTGTCTTTGGAAAGATGTGTCAGCCCTGGATCTTTCAGGACAGTGCAAATGACATAAGAAAAGGCTACACTTGTACGCCTGTTTTCTTTTTTTGTCTGGCAATTATAGAGGTACCGGAGAAAACTTCCTAAAGCTGCATGAGGTGCAGTCCTATTTTGAGAACAGCCCGAAACTGCCTCTGAAACGATTTCTCTACAACCTGGACCCAATATTTAAAATCCTCTTTCCTGCTGTAGTGGAAGAAGTCTGCTGCACCATTTACTTCAAAGCAAAATGGGGGGGGACAACAAGCAATGGCAGGGACAGAAGCAACACAAAGGAGGTTGGGGGTTAGGAAAAGCAACACAGGGGAAAGACAAAACATCATCGGATGGGGGAAGCAAAGCAACACCTGCTTTGTATTATTACAGTGGCGCAATTGCTTGTTGTTAGTTATTTTCTGTAAGTTGTGTTCTTGGAAATATGCACAGCAGGCTATTACGCAATTTACAGAAAATAACAACAACCAATTTCACCATAGTAATAAAGGGAGCCTAACAACGATTCAAAATAACCATTGAGTGATACAATACCTTCAGGGCAAGCTTGCTGTATAACAGTGTGTCTGCAAAATTAAGTTGGTTGGGGAGAGAGGACACAGTCAATCAGTGAGCCCTTTGACACTGGAACCTCCCTGCAAACTGCTGACTAGGGAGCTGGGTACCCATCTTGGAGCCTCGGCGTCAGCTCAATATTTTGTAAATATTTTTACATTTTTGTAAAGTACATATTGTCCCCCACCCGCACAAATGTTATTGAAAGAAAAAAAACTGCTATTATAGCGATACTGTAGAGGTGGTGGTGGACGCACGTACTGTTGTGTGAGGGATGAGGGGGTGAGGAAAGAAGGCACATGGAGATAAAGTATACAAAATATAATTTCAATTAAACCAAAACAAAAGCAGCGATCTTGGAGGCATGGTGGGGGCGGGCAAGTAGTGTTTTGGAAGGAAGGGAGCCTTTTTTATTTAGCTATCTGATTTACTAAAGGGTGGCAGTCTATTTTGGTGCCGGGGGCAATTTCCTGTCCCAGTCCTACTCTTCACCCAATCCAGGAATACAAAGATAGCACCAGTCACTGAGCAGCTTTGGCAAACACGCACGACTGGCATCTAAAAACAAGTGACATAGTACATCTGGTTCAGAATTTTTACAAATGTTTTTTATTATAAACGCACACGCACCTTCAAAGCGCTGTGTTGTGAGCTTCCCTGCCGTGGATGAAGCTTGCCACTGCGATCGAAAACTGTTAAGGGTGGGGAGGAAGCTTGGCATAGGAAGAGAAGATTTCTACCACCGGGATAAAAGAGGTTTGCTTCGCGGAGGAAGAGAAGCTGGGTAGGCAAAGAACATGAGAATGGCTCGAGTTTGAAAGAAGTTTGGCATCTGGAGAAAAGTAGCTTGAAAGGAGGAAGACATACAATACGGCGACGCAGTGGGGACGTTGTGGGTGGCTTGGAGATGGGTGAAGCTTGGCTTGTGGAGAAACAAGCAAAAGGAAAGTGATCGCGATCGCGCAAAAAACATAAAAGCAGGGGTGCGCGCTGGCAAACATGCGAATGGGACGGCAAAAGTGAAAGCAAGGGTGCGCGCGCGACGGCGGAAAGAGTGAAAGCTCCAGATGGCGCCTCGGGCGCTGAAAGCTGCCGGCTGCGCGCGTGCACGCTCGCGTGAACGCAAGCGCTAGGCCAGCCAGCCGCACTTTGAAAACTCACCTACTAAATGTCTATCCGAGCAGCGCATGTGCGCTGACTCAGCGAGACCTAAAAATGGCAGATGTGTTGCAGTGATGATGTAATATTTTAGGAACCATTAGAACTGTATTCTTCATTTTGGTGTCAAACAGGGCCGACTTTAACACTGGTGGTGTCCTGTGCGACAATGTAAGTTGGCGCACCCCCCCCCCCCCCAAGGACCACCTCTGCCACGGATTCCCTCATCACCGCCCTTTAACAGTGCCCCTCAAGTCTCCAGAACAACTGTCTCTCGGATTCTTTTAGTTTGTGTCAGAGCACTTTAAATCACCCACACATTTCACAGAGACAATCATAGGTGTGTCAATCAGTGTATAGGATATGTTACCTCAGACAGGACTACAAGGTGTAGTGTAATCGATACTGGTAGGCAATATAGTCCTTATTCTGGAAAAGCACAAATTCAGAATTTAAAATGTAACACCATTGTTAAGTGTTCTCTTTAATAACTAGAATTGTTTTCTTTCTAAATGAACCCTTTTGGCAAGATTACGATAATTAAAGACTGGGGGAAAAAAATATAGCTCTAACATAATACTTGCAGTTTAAACACAGCTGTTTGATGACAGTTAATAGCTCAATGTTCTATATTAGGATTTTGACTTACAAACGACAAGTAACAAAAGGAGCTCTCTTACAGAAGCAGTAACCCACTGACTTATTTATATTACATGCACTTTATCTGCAAGATACACGTTCTTAGCAGCAGGCATTTTAACCCACTGCACTACCCTTGGATGAGCCAAAACTTACCCTAGACAAACCTCCATCTCTTTCCAGGAAGACGATTAATCACCAGAGTTACCTTGACATTTTAATAGATGCCTGAAAATTGTTGGAGACCAGGAACACGGCAGCAGGTGCTTTTAAAATGTTAATATACTTGCAAAAATGAAGCCCCCACCCCAAGTCAGCGCCTGGTGCGGTGGCACCGATCACATCTCCCTGGTGTCAAAACATAGGTTTTGTGGCCAAGTAGTCTTATAGAGACAGAAAATAACTCCTCAGAACAACCTTTCCGCCATTTTCCAAAATGGCGTCTTTAATAGAGGAAGAAGAGACATATATAGAAATTAATCTGATAATGGTTTTTAATCCTTTTATGTATACACCAAACAATGTTTATGATTTGAATATGAAAACAAAATGTTTATTACTCCTGTTTTAGACACATTTTCATTGTTCACTTTATTTATTTGTTTTGGCAATCGCTTGTGGTACATTTGCAGAATGTTGAACATTTGAGAAGAGCATATCGACAGGGACATCTTTTTGTAGCACATGTTTTGCAAGTACATGTACATTGGGTAGGTGAGTTCTCCACACACGCACAAGGTATTTTTCTACGTCTTTAAAGTCACGTTCTTCTTCTGTCTCAGAAAATGTTTTTAGAAACTTCACCGGTTCAGCAGTGAAATCTCCAAGCTTTGTTCCAGTTTTGCTCATAGTGTCATCACCTGTGAGAATATGTGCCTTGATAAGAACACAAGTTTCTTGTACACAAAATGAAGCGGGAATAAGTGTCTTTTCTCGCTTGTTCCATAACGCATCCATAACTCTGACAATCCTTGACTTATGATCATTGCAACAAATCTAAGTGGCATAATAATATCTGTGTCATTTGACAGTTAATGACTCCATTGGAACCATTTCGAACAGCCCACTCACCGTGTGGCACAACACAGATGTCAGCTTCCTCCAATTTGTTGTTAAGTTCTTTAACAATATGGACATACCTTTTGGATATATCTCTGCAGGCACCAACTCCTCATTGACAATTATTCCACTTGCAATAATTGGAAATTCTATGTTTACTGAAGCATCAGCAATGTTTGGCGTGTTAAAATCTCCAAGTTCATCTTGGTCGATATTTGTGACCAGAATTAATCAAGTTGCACAGGTATAGGTGTCGAATCGTTGATGCAGGCAAGTTCAGTTGTTCCACTTATAGACATTCGTCTGATTCTTTCACATTCTTTGACAGATAGTTCAAGATAACTGTCAAAGACAATGTGCCATTCTTACAAGGTGCACACTGACTTTGATATCTGTAGAACAGTCTGATCGACCTCTCTGAAGTTTTGCATGAATGAAATCTTGACCATTCGCAGTAGTGACATATAGTCCACACAACAGCTGTTGTCAATGAGGACAGCTTTTTAAATTGAGATTCTACAGGTGAAAGGTTTTTTTTAGCTCTTCTATGAGTTTGTGCTTCACTGGTTTGGTTGCAGCATCCCCATCAAATAATGTGTTTGCTGGAAGAAGATTATGTGCCAGAATGTCCTTGATAAATTCACCCCTTTATTTTGCTACATCCATCTCTCTATGTGCTTACAAAAGTTGTTTTTTTTGTATCCTATTTTGTAGTGGCTGGTTGGACAAAACTCTTACTATGGCAATTAAAGAGTGGAAGTTTAGCTTTAGTGATTATGTCAAACAGCCTTTTCGCTTTCAATACAAATTTCTCCTGCTTTAGTTTTGCATATAATTTCGATCCATGTTCAAGGGCAACTAGTAGATGTGTATTCATATCGTTATTCACATATGGTTTGGTCACAAAGTTGTGTAGTTGCACAGGCTCAATCAATTTAACGGAGTTTCCTTGTTGTTGCATGAAATGAAGAAGGCTGTCAACATGTTTATAAAAACGTTCCCCTCTCTTTCCCACAAGTTCGTGGTGAGGAACAATTTCACGGTGGTCCATTAATTTTTAATTTGTCATCTCTCTGAAAACATTGTGAATAGAAAGGACTTCATGGTAAACTAGCTGCCATTGAGCAACATAGTCACTTTTACGTGTCATACCAACAATTCCCTTTGAGCTTTTCTGTGGTTTCTGGATCGTCTGTTCCAGTTTCATATCTGGAACCACTGCATTGAACCTTTCTTCTCGGTCTTTCACCACAAAATGTCTTTGGATGAATTTTCTGTAGAGGTATGGTTTTTCCACCTCTAGCTTCTTCACTTCTTTCAAATACCAGGACTCATGTCTCAGGTCGTTTATGCAATCAAATCCGCAAAACACAGTAATCCGTGACTCCACAGTCTTCATGTGCAGCTCCTAGTCACCTTCACGTTCAGCATGTACCAAGTTTTTCACTAGAGCTATCATGTGTAAAACATTAACCTAGTACTTGCAAAGTTCTGATTTTTCTTCAACTGCTTTGACAAACTCTGCGAACTTGGTTTTCTAATTTTGAACTGAGTGTACTGAACATTGCCTGTCTTTGCATTATGCCTTTTGAATGAAGTGCACCCAGTGCTTTGTTCACTTCTGAGATAAGATATGCAAAAACGAATTTGTCATTCTTGTTCCAGGAAAGTATTCCAATGCAATGTTTCTATAGCTTCATATATGATGAGCATACCTTGTAACAAGCAAACAATGAGTTCCACTCAATACGTACTTGACAGTTTTGCTTCCAAAGGTTTCAGCTTCAGTAAGTGCATCGTCTATGCCACATCCACTGAGATAATTTCCTGCACACTGCAATGGAGCTTTTGTCATGTAGAAAACGCCCATCATTGGGTAATGATCATCAAATTGTACTGGATTGCTCATAAAAATGTCAGTTACAATACGGAAAACACCTTCATTGCAGAACATTGGCAGGATAGGCTGGTCTTCAAGCTGAGCATGCACATTTTGAAAATTATTTATAGCTGTGTATACTGTTGCGTAGTTTGTGACTGGAGATGGTATTACTGGTAAAAACCAAACCTTTAGTGGGACGATATTCTGGAGATCAGAGCATAAAATCCAGCCAATGGAGGAACTGGCTTTCCTTCATCCTTCACTCCGCACCGAATAAGCAATATGATAAATTCAGTTAAATCAGCTTTGCTGACGACAGCATCAGGTAGAAGGAGATCCATGTCCACAGCCACTTTGAAACTTTCTGGTAGACTGGGTCGTGTTAATCTTGTAGTGTTTTTGTGCACATTGGCAAGACAGTTGGGTTATAAGTTTGCAGCTTTGTTTAGTTTATGCCTACAGCTGACACAGCTTGTTTTCCAGCAGCTATTTCATTGGTACAGTCTTGAAAGAGCACCATAGCTTATCATGTGTGCTGGATGTTCCAGACAAAGAAGAGTTGTCTTCAATATCAAAATTATAAACAACAGTAATTGTAAATCCTTTCCTGGTGAAGTGACCTGGAGGTGGTGTGCTGTCGGATTCACAAGATTTTACAGCATGATCTGCTAACAAGTTTCTGTTCCGTACTCTGTCATTATAACTTGTTGATACACCAATCCTATACATTGAAGTGATTAGCTGTCTCCTCTTTGCACTTATCATAGATTGCGTGGGCAGTAATGATGTGTAGCAGAGTTTTCTTTTTGCCGTGATGTAATTCATAAAACATGATTTGGAAAAGACAGTACATTTTGACAGTATAAGTCTGTTGGTTCATGGAATTGTCTTCCACTTCTTTGCTTATATCTTCAAAGCCATCATCAATGTTGTCGGTTTCTGTTCCGAACGGAAGAACTTTAGTTTGTAACAGTTTTGCTTTGCTGATACTGAACAATGATGTAAAAATGTTAAGACAACATCAGGCATTCTTGTTGAGTCCTATGGTTTGTTGAGCTCTGGGGCATCACAAAATTTCCACAATAAACAACAAAAGAGTGAAGCCGAATTGTGAAGGGCAAACAACAGGAGTCACTCATGTGCGTTAGAAGATCCCTCACTCCCCAACCTATTTGGTGACATGCTTCATCATTGGGCTCCCACCAGAGAGGCCGAGTGCCTCTCCGGTGTGCTACGACGCCTGACTACAGCGGAGCGGGATTTTTTGTTTTTGTGATAAGTGCAAGTAATGGTACCGAACGAGAAAATTGCCTTTACTAGTCCAAAAGGATTTTTAATGGTGGATTAGTAAGGCAAGATTAAAAAGTGTAATGTGCAGTGGATGTTGAGACTGAGTAAATTGGTCAGTCACATCCTGAGCGAAAGTGTGGTCTACATGTTTCAGCCTCCAAATGCTTATCGCGAGGCTTTCTTCAGGACCAAGGACCAGGGACCACGGCGGTATGCACTCGCTAAGGTGCAACCTAACCAGGGGCCTCAAAAAGAACAGAGTTACTCACAGTTCACAAGTGACGCCTTCTGGACTTCTGAACGCGTGAACGACTCTGTAAGAAAAAAGAGACAAATAGGCAGACCAACAAGAGACATGACAATTCACACGTATATAGTCTTGTAATAGGTCGAAATGTGAGTGTCACTGTTCATGCTATCGCAAGTGCCCTTTGGCTATAACGCCATAGAGTCAAGCGTTCACATGCAGATTATAGTGCTCATATGTATGACTAAATAAGCGCTAATCTGTATATAGTGTTCATGTGTGTAACTGGATAAGCACTAAACTGGTATTAACAAATAGTGACCTGGTTAATTTCCAGGTAGGCTATCCCAGAAGGGAGCACGAATAGTATTAGCTGAGTGGTGCTTAGATTTTAGGCATGCCAACTCCAGCGGTGTCGAAATTTCGTAATTAGCAGTAAAACTGGCTAAATAGAAGTGCGTACGGTCATTTGGTCGGTGATATCAGGTATGACCAGTCACTATTACCAAAGTTAAGGGAGAACCAAAGCTTACGTTAGATGTAGGAAAGCCTTACACCATGGAATCTGGCGAGGGGCGGTGGCTTGTAGTCACACGCTAAGAGTGGGGGAGAAGAAGCGTCCCGTCAGATAGTATTCAACAAGGTTTTTAAAGGTTTAAAACAGTTACCTTAAATCCCCCAAAAGGTGCTGCAAACGTACTACTCCAAAGTCTGCTGCTCGTGTGGCACCTGGTTTGAGCCCATCGGCAGGACCCCGAGGATACTGGAGGTCTGCCATGGGGTGTATTTAAGTGGCAGCCTTGGCCATTTCTCAGGGCCGAAACTCTGCAGCGCCTGTGGTGTGACGTCAGTGCGTACGTGCGGGCGCATGCGTCCCCCATCTTGGAAAGAGTTCATTCAGAGAGGTGCTAGAAAATGTATAACGTGGCCATACCTGTGCATTTAGAGCAGTGGGTTGCCTGCATACTCCGCTGATGCCATGTATTCGGCAAACGGAGTATTGCTCTCTGGGGCATGTGTATACATATCTACTGTTTGAGCCACAAGACTTAGACGCACAATAGTCCTAACTAGGGGTGCTACAGCACTTGTGTGTATCAGGACTTGAGGACTCTGATTCCATCTGTATTTTTGGGTGTCAGTACCACATTCTGAAAACGTTTCCATCCTCTAAACATTGTGACTCATAGAGTGGCTCATATGATTTTGTTACTTTCTCATACAGATTCTTCATCCGTTCTTGTCCAGGGCTGTTTCAATAACTATATATTGAAGCTGCCACAGGGTTGTAGCTGTACAGTCCCTAGCTTGCTATCAGTACTTTAGTTCTACTTCTAACAGTTGTTAGTGTTATCGTGATAGTGAGGTGCAGTAGCCCTTAAGAATAGTGTAGCTTTTCGTTTGGTGAACGTGCTTGCATAAACAATATGAAATCCATGGACAAAAAAGTAACATGTTAAGTACCGTTCAGTTTGTTTTTACAGATTCTACTTTAGTGCAAGAGACTACTTGTGATATATTCACTTGGACAACAGCAGTGCATTTGTCACCAGAGCAGAGACTTCAAATAGGGGTTGGCAATTACCGTTTTCACAAGTGCAGCAACCTTTACTGACACCATCTCCCAATGCATCTTTGAATGCTCACAGTGCATCACCAGGTTTAGGAAACATGTTGTTGGTTTAAAATTGATTCAATTTCTTGACCGTCAGCAGCGATAACTTTGATTCAGTTCTAGCAGCAGGTGTTCCATTACAATTACTTTCCTTGTCCAAAACCTTTATTAGGGTTACCACATGGGTACCTGACCTCCTCTGATGAGCTCATATCCATCACCTGTTCCACCTGTAAATCTGGCTTACTTTCATCTTTTCTTCTTGGAAGTACCTCTCTCTTGATACTTTACCCTCCCCCCTCGCACACGGCTCCACCGACGTACCCATTGTGTAGTTTGTTGCTAGGTTAAAGCTAAATGTCTCATACCTAGAGCTAGCCTGATTTGTTATAAACTATATGGATATAACAGTGCTTTGATGCATTATATGTTGCAATACAGGCATTCAAAGTCCTTAATTCTATGCACCCACTGGTGCAGCAATCTGTCTCAAATTGTTATAAGTCCAATATTTTTTTCTCCCAACGAGAGCCAATCTATCCCCCTTTAAGCCAGGTACTGCCAGTTATTTTATTTTGCACAAAAGGCTAGGTATCTTCAAAGCTGGTACGTTTACTCACAAGTATGGGTGAGTTGATAGGTGTGCATAAGGAGAAGGAGGCCTTAATGCTGCTCCTGCCAGCTCCTTATAAAACCCCTTACTCTGCCAACTTCTAAACAAATACTGCTTCTACACTGTCATGTATCAATAACCCCATAACCACCCAAACCTACCCAACCACAGTAGTAACCTAGCACCATCTTGTCTGACCCACCCATCTCGACTAACATTTTAGCTAATCTTATGCCATCCATACCAAATTTATACCCCACCTCAACCTCTCCTATTGCTACCTTCCCCACTACCAGTCATCCTTACAGGCATCTAACCTGACCTCATCCATCGCTCCCACCAGCTTATCTAACCTTCCTGCACTTGTCCAAAACATATCCAACCTCACAGTTCCCTCCCACCCCTTAACCAACCTCTCCCATGTCGCACACCATCAATCACAACCTCTCCCATCCCTCCCACCATCTTACACAACCTCACCCTTTAGTTCCACCATCATTATCAACATACCCTTCCAAACCAACATCGTCACCAACCTCACCAATCTTAGATACAATTCTACTCTACCTCCTCTATCCTGGCCTCTGTGTTATCCCACCTTAGGCATCTATGCTCCCAAGTCACACATCACCCATCTCTAGCGTCATCTTATCCTCCCACACACAGTAAGCTTTTTTCCAACCTCACCACCTGTACCCTGATCTTACCCACCCTTACCTAGCCCTACCAGCTTTTCTTCAAACCTTCTTTTCTTCTCACACAACCTCACAAATATCCACACCCGCTTTGTCCAACCTGATCCATGCCTTCTAACTTCTTATCTGTTAAAGTCAAAGCCATTTGCTTTGCTATACAATACCATTAGCAAAGCAAATAGCTTTAACTTAATCAAAGGCGAGACCTATTGCATTGTTAATGCTTGTTCTTACAGAGTCGTTCACGCGTTCAGAAGTCCTGAAGGCATCAGTTGTGAACCGTGAGGCCACTGGTTAGGGTGCACCTTAGAGAGTACATACCGCCGTGGTCCCTGGTCCTGATGAAAGCCTTGTGATAAGCATTTGGAGGCTGAAACATGTAGACCTCACTTTCGTTCAGGATGTGACTGACCAATTTACTCAGTCTTCACATGCACTGCACATTACACTTTTTAATCTTACCTCACTTGCACTTATCACAAAAACAAAATATCCCGCTCCGCTGTAGTCAGGCGTCGTAGCACACCGTAGAGGCACTCGGCCTCTCTGGTGGGAGTCCAATGATGAAGCATGTCACCAACTAGGTTGGTGAGTGAGGGCTCTTCTAACGAACATGAGTGACTCCTGTTGTTAGCCCTTCACAATTCGGCTTCACACTTTTGTTGTTTATTGAGTATTCCCTAGGGGGACCAAGAGTGGTTGCTATATTTTCCCTCTCTCTCCTGTTGTTTACGTATGTGCATCACAAAATGTGTCATTAAGTCCTAAATCTAAACATTTCAGGACATTCCTTAAAATGGTTCCTGCTGATTCTACTGCATTCTGTGATCTTATTTTGGCAGCAAGAACTTCAGGAGTCAAATCAGCTGATAACACAGTAAGTGACTTATTCTTTTTGTTAGACTGACAAAAACAAATTCTGTCATTGTACATTCTCACCAGAAAAATTCTTAATTTCATCATTATGGATCAGTACAGTAAGGAGTGCAAACATAACTGAAGGCTGGCAGTTACGCTGCTGCTGGGAGCTCATTGCACTTTCATATTTTCGAATGCATGCACACATGCAGTTCGGGTGGGCATACAAATCCACTGAAAATACATTCACCTCGCTGTTTAGATCAGCTACTTGGCTGAAAACTTCATCTTGGAAGAAACTAGCTGCAGATAAAAACATGTTTGCCCTTTGAGACTTACATACTCTGTACTTTGCTCTTTCGTCCATCCCTTTACCCTTGTTCTGGCTAAACCACAGATAACACATTGAAGATCCACAGCTTTCTGATCAGTTGTTGATGGTGGACGAGGGGTAGCTATACATTTTTTTAAGGGATGGACTTTGGGTTTGGTTGACGTTTCTTTCTCAGAAGAATCGGATTCTTATTGTGATTCACTGGTTTCTGCTAATTGACTAGTTTATTTCCAGGCTTTTTTCCTAGTACTATTTGTTACAATGATAAAATACTTGATCCTCTTCACCCGTGAGTTTTAATCTTTTGTGAACTTCATCTTGCCATATTTCTGCAGCATCTCAAACTCTCTTCTGTCCAGCGGCAGTTGATGTTAGCTTTTCTTTCGGATTAGTTTGGCATATGACACATTTTTTTGTTGTTGAAGGAGTCCTCAAATTTTGTTGTTTGCAACACTCTTTCAGGAGGTAAAGATCCTCTGCTACCACCTGCTTCACTCATTTTTACCAAATTGATCAACAGAAAACCTGAAACAAAAACAATAATAAAATATTTTATCAATATCATGGCTAAGACACATCATAATAGAGACTACTTGACCCTCAAAACCTATGTTTTGACACCAAAATAAAGTATACAGGTCTCATGACTCCTGAAATATTAAATCATCACTGTGCAACACATCTGCCATTTTTTAAAAATGTCGTCCAATAAAATTCGGCATGATTAGCAATGTCTACCGAAGCTAAATTACTTCTGTAATGATACACAAACACAAATCAAAAATGAAAATCTCTGGACAACAATTTGTTTACGGAGATATATCAAGGATCCAGGTCTGTGAATGCTAGATGTGAGGAGTCTCTGGCATGTTTCTCCATGTGTGTGGTAGAAGTGTGGGGAAGAGTGCGTGGGTGCCACCAAGGTTGCTGGGCAGAAGATAGGCGTCTCACACGTGAGAAGTCTCGGGCATGACTTTGCAGATATCGCCATCTTGCAGCAAGCTTACATTTCATACTGTAACGCTGGGAGCTGTGCTTCCGTCACCAACATGCACCACCATCGGGTTGGCAGCCATTGTACAATGGGCCTGTTTTTCACACAGTGACGCTGGGAGCTCTGCTCGCATCAAGTCATTCTACGTTGTGATTTCCTGCAGTTACTGTCATTTATTGAATGGCCACACGTCCGACTGTGCTTGTTCTTTCCTTTGAGCTGGAATTAGCTTTCTGTTCATCTGCTATGGTGTTTCACTTTCATTAGTATTTTACGGGACTGTAACTGGGTACAGAGGAATTGTATGTACAATGTTATTTTTCTTTCTCCTTTCACCAAGAATAGCAAAGAGATCTTGTTTCAGAATGTCAGTACCTAATATTTCTCAACCCCCTGCTTTCTTATTGAAAAAGGAGGACCAACTTTTGCTGTGGAAATGTTGGAGAAGATTTTGTATTCTTATTTAGTTGCGATTGTGGGTGAAAGATTTTTCCCTGCCTGGAAACAAGCAACTTTACTGCATAACCTAGGTGTTGAAGTAAGGAATATTTATGAGAGTATTAATGAAATACCTGTTGGCAATTGAAAAGGGGCAGCCGTCTATGAAATGTCATTTTGTATGCTTGACTAATATTTTGCACCATGTATAAATTTGGTTTTGGAGAGGCACAAGTTCTTCTCTAAAATTCAAAGAGAGTCTGAAAGGTCTTGCAATTATATTGCGTCTCTTAAAACTCTTACCGACACTTGCGACTTTGGGGATCTCACTGACTCTATGATCAGGGATCAGTTGGTGAAGGGTGCAAGAGCAACTACTAGCCACAAATCCTACTCTTAAGAATGCTATTGAGATTGTGGAGAGCAGTATGTAGAATGAGGAGCCGGACGTCTGATAGTTGTTGTGTGGGCTGCAGAATACATGTTATTTCCCATGGTGGTGGGGAATTAGAGTGCGACACTAGCATTCAAAGGGCGTTGGCTAAAATGTTAAATCTAAACCTTCTCTGAATTTCCCAGAAAACAGAAGTGTTTATAGATGTGAATTTATCTAACAGTACCAACAGTTTTGCAAGCAACTCTTATTTGCCAGAAGTGGGTATTCAAAGGACATTATGCTTCTGTATGTAAGGCTGAGAAAGTTAAGATAGTTGACATTGTTGCTGATGGTGTGAGGAGGGTAGTCCTCAAAGTTGAGGGTGATTCTCCTGTTCTGGACACTGGAATCTTGGTGATACCTGAGTGTGAAGGGGATATTGGGGGAGAGAAGTTGATAGTTTTGGCTGATTCTGGCACACCATACATCTTGATTGGTTATAGGATTTGGAGACAAACCCATTTTCTTTATCCCCCAGATTTCAATCCAGTGAGTTATGTGGAACTTAAATTGATGTGCTTGGTTGTGTGATCATGAACATTTCTTTCTAGGCCAGAGTGACTACAGACAGGTGTATATTGCCAAAAGAGATGATAATTTGATAGAGTGGTGCCACCAACGGGATATGGGTATTACCCTTAATACCTAATACTCATGAACAAGAGATGTTGGTGTTGACTGTGAGGCCATTTCCACAGAATTTCTGCAGGTGTTCACTAATGAACTGAGCTTATTAAAGAATGTTGAGCACAACATCGTCCTGTAAAAGGTTGCTAAGCACATTGTCCACAATGTACAGAAAGTGCCCAATCTGATGATGGAACCATTAAGGGTGACATTGAGCAGAATGAGTAAAGCAGGTGTCATCAAAGAAATTGAATCGTTAGAATTGTTGGTGCCCATGGTGTTGGCTCCCAAAGATTGTGGGAAGACTATACATGTGTGTTAATCGTAGAAATCTTAATTCATGCATTTGGGTCGATCGTCAACTGTTACCTAACATTCCTGAGTCTCTTACCATGATGTCAGGGGCCAATATTTTCAGTATCCTTGATCTGTCTTCCGCTTATGACCAGGTGATGTTGTATGAGGAACTGAGTGATTTGACTTGGTTGTTTGCGTTGTTGGGTGCCTACAGATTCAGAAGGATGCCTTTTGGGCTAGTTCCCGCTGTTGCCTGTGTCCAGTGTCCAGAGGATTATGAAGATTGTTTTGGAAGGTGCTTCAGAAGTGTTCGTTTTCCTAGATGATATTTTGATTTACGGCATAGATGAAAGTGAACATGATGAGACCTTGCGACTGGTGTTGAACAAATTAGCTGAAAGTGAATTGACTGTAAAAAAGGGAGACATGTAAGCTCAAAGTACCATAATTTACATACCTTGGGCATATGAGTTGAGGTGAAGGAGTGAAACCAAAGTTTGAGTTAGTTGACAGTTTAGTGAAAGCTCCCTTTCTGGGCGATAAAGACAAAGTAAGATCATTCTTAGGGTTTGCCGAATATATTCCAAGTTAATCAAGGGATTTCTGAGTGCGGTGGAACCAGTCAGATTATTGCTTATGAAAGGTACAACTTTTTGTTGGTCAACAGCGTGTGAGAATGTGTTCAGAGCAGTCAAGCAGGAGATTAGTAAAATGCCTAGTCTAGGGCAATTTGATATTAAAAAGAAAGACTGTTTTGACTACAGATATGAGCCTGAAGGTTTTGGAGGCTGCTCTGTACAAGTATGATGGAGAAGAAAGGGTGGTGGCTTTGGCTTTAAGAGCACTGAAAAAGGCGGAGAATCATTATGTGGTGATCGAGAAGAAAGCATTAACTGTTGTGTAAGCAACACATAATTTTTAATTCTATCTTTGAGGTTCACCTTTTAATATTAAAACGGACCATCGTCCTCTTGTTCAAATTTTCTTCTGTAAAGGGAGTGAGAGACTAACAGCTTGTCTGAAGAGATGGAGTGAGGAATTGGAAGAATTTAAATTCCAAATAAATATCTACCAAGACTTAAGAATAAGTCTCCTGGTTGTTTGTCACGTCTGCCAGTGGAAAGAGAGGATGATGTGGGAACTATTGAGACTCAAACAGTGTGTTGGGACATGGAGAGTGCTTTGTCTCAACTGTTATAGGAAGATTCCAAGGCGAGTGATGTTACTTGGTCAGTCATTGAAAACTATGTTGTTCAAGTCCAGTCCAAAAAGGCAAAAATGTAGGGCTACTTTTCAAAGCAAAGCGTGCTTTTCTGAACATATTAATCAGGTTACATTTTCCTGTTTTTTCACATTAAGAATTTTGAGAAAAATCTTTCCTTTTATCCCTAAGAGTTTAGAAAACAGTTTTTGTGGCCCTAGTCATCTTAAGGGCGGACTATTGTAATGCTCTGTGTGTGGGTACCCAGCAACGCCTAGTGAATAAACTTGAAATCCTTTAAAACGTAGCTGCAAGGTACTGATGAAACTCCCAAAATTCAGCTCGGTTTCTCAAACCGTTATCAGTATGTATTGGCTGCCAGTGAGCGAGTTGATTACGTTTAAGGCCCTATGTTGGGTCCATAACGCTCTTCACAAGGTTGTCCATGACTGTTTTCAAAAACTTTTTCAATGGTACTTACCCACTCATAATCTTCGATCCAGCTCAGCAAGAATGGCAGTGAAACTCTGAATTAAAAGAGGCCCGATGGGAAGGTAAAAGCTTTTTCCACACTACGTGTAAATGGTGGTACTCACTGCCAGACCATCTTAGAGCCCAGTCAGATGTAGTAAAATTCAGGAAGCAGTTGAAAACATGGCCTTTTTTTTCCTTAACTAAATAGGTCTCCATTTTTCTTGGAAGGTTTCTGTCTGGACAGCGCCAAGACACCGACAGGCATTTGGATGCTGTACAAGGCTATACTTATTTACTTACTTAAGGTTGGCCTCATCGTAGGTCATTAGATCCAGCAATGCGCTCCTTTTGGAATGTGAGACATGAGTTGACGTTTGAATGGGGTTAATTGTTGAGGGGTTAGAGATTGGTTCCTCCCGCAGAGATGAGATCTTAAGTGATTAATCTAGCACATGTGAGACATTTGGGAAGGAATCCAACTGAAGCAAGAGTGAGAGAAATATATTGGTGGCCTGGTGTTGATCAACAGGTGGAATGTGTAGTCAAGGGGTATTACATGTGTGCTACCAATGATAAGTCACAAGTGACTCCTGACAAACCACGGAAGAAGTTGAGCCTGGATATCATGGGTCCTTTTGAATTGTTACCACCAGCTGATGAGCAGTATGTGTTACTTCTCTAGTCTCTACTAGATGTGAGCACTTCAAGCACAGCAGTTGTTCTACATTGTTTTGGGAATTAATTTGCCAATGTAGTAGCCCCTAAACAGTTGGTGAAAGACAATGGGGTAAAATTTGGGACCGCGTAGGAGGCAGGGCCCTACCCCTGTCTATTCCGGTATTAGCAAACCGCGAATGGTCAATGCGGTATGTACAAGTGCTTTGTATAACATTTCATCGATAAATGCACTATGTATACGATGTTACACATTGACTTTGTGGGTTCCATCTTAGAGCGGTGGCCATCTTATGGTTGCCCTCACATAGGCTACACATTACGAACAAGTACGGGCCTTTAGAACACATGTGCCTTCCTTTGACTTCTCTGTGACCTGTGCGACTTGGCTCCGCCGCCCCAGGTCAGTCCGGTCCCACGAGCTCCCCGTCCTACGGCCACCTGTGATTAGCATCAGGGTTTGACACACCATAAAGCCTCTTCATGAACACAAGCCTCCGGCTAATCTCTTTCACACCTGACTCTTTCTGCTTTATGGCTTGTTTTACAAACAGGAGATGCCCGTGTTTATTGGGGCCTGTTGATATCTGATGTGGGATCTGAGCCTCGCTGGGTAAATAATTGTGGGCAGGCTTAACTAGAATGTGGGATGGTCATCATGACTCTGCCTTTTCGTTTGTAATGAATACATGTGAATGACCATATCGTAAAACGAGGAATGTGTGCCTGAAGCATGATATTTTGTATTTAAGGAGAAGCCCGTTTCTGTAAGTTTAAGCAGTCTCCTGAGAACATACATTGTGTTGTACTTCTCGGATACCTGTAATTGGTCTGCAGCCAATAAATCGATCTTTGACTTCACCTAGAAGACTCTGTGTTTCTGTGGGTCTGAAACAGGAAGAACTCGAAGTCTTAGGGTGTGTTCCCCTGCACCGCTGGGCTTTAAAAACCCAGTACTTCAGTTGGCGCCCAACTCGGGGCGATTTCAGCGGTACCGGTCCAAGCCAGAGGTTCGTGAGGAGCTTCGTGTGGAAATTCCGGAGGAAGGCCGCCACTTTATCGACCCCTGCATGTCGACGTGGTCCGAAAGTCTTTTCTGCGAGGTTCTACGCGCCCCGACGGCTACGAAGGACTGATGCCCTGATTAATCGCCCTGTTTTGGACCCTTGACGATTTTGGTAGAGCGAAACAATCGAGAGAGTCTTCTGGTGACGCCATCGATCATCGATATTCAGTTAAGTATAAGTGGAGCGTCTCCCAGTTTGTTTGGTATCCTTCGGGAATTTGGTATCCTTCGGGATCGCTTTGATTTGGAACTTGCAAGTGCCAAAGCCAGAGGACTCGTGTATTCACGAGACTATCGTATTTGATAATCCTTTGAAGTTTGAAACTAGACTAGTGAGCGAAGATGCCTGGTTCTAGTGTATTTGGAAGATTGTTTTGTTTGGGTTGTAGAAGGGATTCCCAATTAGAGGATTCATGTCCGGTTCCTCCAATTGGAACTCCAACTTATGAGCTTTATGTCAAACATGGCGTGGGCCCCATTGCATATAATGAAGTATGGATCCGATACACCAGAAAGGACGGTGTTTTAAAATGGCCCCAAAATGGTAGTTTCGACACAGATATCTTAGATAATTTGGAAGTTAAATTGTTTAAAAAGAAAGCCGGGCCGGCAATGTTTGATTCTTTCCGCCTATGGCGAAAGGAAGCCAAACAGAAGGAAATTAAGCTAGCGAAAAGGAATAAGAGAGAAAGAGGTAGATCAATGATGCAAGCAGCTGTGCAATTTAAAGATAATGAGGGGGAACAAATGAATGAACAGTTACATAGACAGCGCAAACTAGGGATCGATAAATGTTACCCAGTTTTGTCACCCCTTGTACAAGATGAGACAAAAGAGAAAGAAAAGGATTCCCTAATGTCCCATTTGCTAAGTTCACCACCCCCGTATGCGCAAAATGCCACAGCGCCTCCACAGCTCGTGAATGTGCAGCCTCCAGTTAATGTGCCGCAAGCCTTACCACAGCCGCCAGCTCCTCTTCAGCTGGCTCCTATCGCTACAGTACAGCCCTCTCAAGAGCCGCCAGTTTTGTTACCTGTTGCCCCCGCGCTTCCTGCGACTTTGCCTAGCACATCAGCTGCCTCCCCTGGCGCTCTTTCTTACACTACCCAGGTACCTGTATCTGCATCCTCTTTTCTTCCCTCTGTCTTTCCCCCCGTTTACGCCTCAACTTCTCCTTCAGCACGACAACGTCTAGCTAATGTAGTTACTAGTTTAATGTCGCCTCTCTTTGGGTCATCTAGTGTGACCCCTGGTTTACAACGTAAGCAATTGCGCAGTCAGCTGCCTGGTCCTGAAGAGAAAGAGGTGTTAGATCATCTGGCGCGTAGGTGGATTGGTTTCCCTTCACTCTATGAGGTGGAATCAGTTGTCAACGTTTTTCACCAATGGGATGCCCCGAAACAGAGGTATGTGTTTGACAAAATGTGTGAATTCCTCTCTGAGGAATTGGAGGATCATGGTTCAAACACAATCCCGCAGGAATTGTGTCGCGTGCGATTTGATTTCGAAACAGGTACAATTGTGGGTCCCGATGTAGATAAAGCAGTTGCGACTTTACTGTCCTTCAGGAATAGCGATTGTCAGCAATCATTGTTCGAACAGGAATTCCCTGTGGGGAAGAAGGTAAAAGCGCGCCAATATCCGATGCGTGAGGTTCCCCCAGTTTGGAGACCTGCTGATCCAAATGCTGTTCCACCTGTCTTAGCACATTTTCAGCGTGTTTGGGTGCATGTCCCTTGGAAACGATCTGAAGTAATAGCGCTTAAACAGACATTGCCTGACCCCCGTAAAAACCCTGCAGGATATTATAAGGAGTTATCACAAACTGCAGACTCATGTGTCATGAATCTGGCTGATATAGATATGTTGTTCGGGAATGTGGTTCCACAGCCTTTATGGGGATCCATCCGTAATACGGATCATGCTGTAGAACTAGGGGGCACATGGGCTAATATCGTTGCTGCAGACACTAGACAAGTTGGTGGTGCCAAGCCTGACCCTTTGGTAGCAGAACTCCCTGGTAGAATTATTACATACATGAAAACTTTAATGCCCGCGATGCGCGTGAATTGGGATAAACTATCCGCATGCAAGCAGAAGAAAGATGAAACAGTGTCCGATTTCTTTACAAGGTTTGAAGAAACGTTTATCGACCACAGTGGTCAAGACATGAGTACTGAAGGTGGCCAACGGTTATTTGTTGATAAATTTGTGCAGAATCTACTTCCCGAGTTGTGTAAGAAATTAAAAGATTCAGAAAGTTCTTGGGCTGTTAACTCTTCAGCGCAAATACTGGCTACTGCACAGTATTACGAAAATAGAGATAAAGACGAGAAGGATAGAACAGACAAGAAAACGAAAGAACTGAAAACGAAGGTCCTTTTACAGCAGGCTTATCCGCCACGTGGAGGACAGAATAATTATAGGCAAACCCAAGGTATCTATCAGCAACCCCAACAGTTTCAGAATAACCAGCAGATGAATGGGTATTATCAACCACGTATCCCTATAGGTCCCAATCAATGTTCATATTGCAGAGAGGAAGGTCATTTTAAGTATAGTTGTCCTAAATTAATGCAGCGTACCAGTAATGCGTATGGCGCAAGAGGTAGAGGTGGTCAGCAAGCTCCTAGAGGTAGAGGGCGTGGAAATGTTCCCCAGAACGCGCGTCCTCTTCCGCCTCAAAATACGATAAATAGCTTTGATCAGCAAGCCAATGCAACTGGTAACACAGCTCAGTACTATAATAATGAATATTATGTAGAAGACGACAATGTGGAAGGTAATGATTACTAGGACAGCCATAGACATAGAGAGGGAGTTGTTTCAGTGCCAGTGGATCAGAGTGGACCGTATGTTAAGGTGATGACAGCGGGTGTAACAGAGCCCTTTCTGCTGGACACTGGTGCTGCAAAGAGTTCAATTATGCATTCAAAACTCCCTGGCGCGCCTTTGTCTGGCGAAATGAATGTTTCAGTAGGTTTTTCTGGCGCCCCAGTTAGGAACCCGATTTCTAGTCCTATGCCCCTTTCTGTTGGACCTTGTGAGCTAAAAGCACCCCTCATCCTAACGACAGGTTGTGGTGAAAATCTGTTAGGATTGGATTTGTTAAAAAGATTGCATGCAACGCTATATTGTTCTCCCTCAGGAGTACAACTTACATTAGGTAAGAAAGTGATTTCCCCAATATATTTGTCAAAGAATGCATTGCCGCCTGAATTGTCATCCCTTCCGGATGTCCTTTGGGCTACTGGTCCCAATGATGTGGGTCTTTTGGAAATACCGCCATACGTGGTCACTTTGAAAGCCAATGTCAGATTGCCACGCATTCCCCAGTACAAGATCTCCAATGAAGGTCAGAGAGCGTTGTTAGCAATTGTCAGCGATTTGATTAAAAAGGGTGTAATTGAAGAAACAAGAGGCAACGTTTGCAACAGTCCTGTTTTACCTGTTTTAAAACGAACGGACCCTTCACAGCCACCTGTTTACAGATTTGTGATTGATCTTAGAGAGGTAAATAAGATTGTTGTGCCACAGTTTCCAGTTGTCCCTGATATAACTGCCTTGTTAACTATGATTCCAGCTTCCGCTGCATGGTTCTCAGTGATCGATTTAAAGAATGCTTTCTTTAGCATCCCAATTGCAGAGGAGAGCAGAGACATTTTTGGCTTTAGTTTAGGAGGTCGAAGCTTCCGTTTTAAATGCGCTCCACAGGGCTACTGTGAAAGTCCATCAATATACAGTCAAGCTTTAAAAGCGCAGCTTGATGCACTTGTTTTACCTAGTGGCGCTATCCTTATTCAGTACGTTGACGATTTGCTAATCGCCGCGGATACTGAAAAGATTTGCAAAGAAGCTACTTTGTCATTGTTGCGTCATTTGTCTGCCTTTCATCACAAAGTGTCTCTCTCAAAACTGCAATATTGTCGACAAGAAGTGACCTACTTAGGTCATCTCTTATCGAAGGAGGGAAGGAAACTGACCCCAGAAAGAATTCAAGCCATTGCACAATTGAGCGTGCCAAGAACACAGAGAGAAGTGCGTGCTTTCTTGGGCATTACTTCATACTGTAGGCATTGGATACCGAATTTCTCTTTGCTGGCAAAACCTTTGTTAGCATTAACATGTAAAGACACACCGAATCCTGTCCCATGGTCTGAAGAGTGTCAGAAAAGTTTTTGGGAATTGCGAAATGCATTATGTTCAGCTCCTGTGTTGGGTACCCCTGACTACAGCAAGCCTTTTACATTGTATGTTCACGAAAAGGACGGTTGCGCATTATCAGTGTTAACACAGCCTTTTGGCGACAGACCGCGTCCATGCGCATATTTTTCGTCAACCTTGGACCCGGTAGCGAGGGCATTGCCAAGTTGTTTGAGAGCTACAGGCGCAGCAGCTATGTCTATTCGACAGTCTGCTGGACTAGTGATGGATAATACATTGATTGTAATGGTTCCACATGCTGTGGACACATTGTTAAACAGGACCAAGACACAGCACTTAACTAGTGCGCGATTGTCAGGATATGAATTGACACTGTTGGCAAACCATATACACATAAAGAGATGCAACACGTTGAATCCAGCTACATTGTTGCCGATTCCAGCAGACATAGATGAGATTGAGCAACATGATTGTCTGTTCAGAACAGAAGAAGAGACGAAAGGAAGAATAGATCTTAAAGATACTCCCCTAACTGAGTGTGATGGTACTTTATGGGTGGATGGTTCGTGCTTCAAGCTCCCGAATGGTGATACGACTGCTGCATATGCTATCACGACTTTGCACACGATTGTTGAAACTGCACGTGTGCCACATAATTCGGCTCAAGCAGCAGAATTAATCGCCCTTACAAGAGCATGCGTGTTGTCTGAAGGAATGAAAGTGAACATATATACTGACAGCCAGTACGCCTTTGGCGTGGCTCATAGTTTTGGGCGATTGTGGAAAGAACGTGGGTTCCTGACTTCGCATGGAGCTAAAATTCAGAATGGCAAGTTGGTGAATGATCTCCTTGAGTCACTGACCCTACCGTTACAAGTTGCAATTATGAAATGCAGTGCGCACAAGAAAGTCACTGATGATGTTGGTCGTGGTAATGCATTTGCTGACGAAATCGCGAAAGAAACAGCAAAAGATGTGAAGACTCGAATGTATGTTGCAGGCCTTGCAAGATGGGTTGGTGATGTTGGAATGTGTGAAGACACGATAGAGAGTGTGAAGTCCCTTCAAGCTGAAGCCACAGAGAAAGAGTTGAGCAAGTGGAGAGAAAGTACGGGTAAATTGGATGAGAATGGTTGTTGGGTTGATTTGTCAGAACATCGGCGATGGTTGCTACCTGATGCATATGTGCTTCCAGTGGTTACTATGGCACATGGAATGGCACATATCATCGTGAAAGGAATCTGTAAGTTGTTGGCTCCAGTATGGCAGAACGCTGGAATTCCCAAGTGTGCAGAGAATGTGGTCAAGAATTGTATGGTATGTTTGAAATACAACCCTGGTAGGGGAACTCCAACTCCAGCTGGTCATTTTGCGCCTCCATCATATCCATTTGAGGTTTTGCAGCTAGATTTTATCCACATGGAAAGGTGCAACAACTTGAAATATGTACTGGTTGTTGTTTGCGCTTTTTCAAAATGGATAGAAGCATATCCCCTAAAAGACAACACTGCTTTATCCACAGCCAAAGCCCTTGTGAAAGAATTTTTCCCTAGGTTTGGAATGCCAAGAATGGTGTGGAGTGATAATGGGAGTGAATTTGTGGGTCGAGTGATGAAGAATGTGTGTGAGGGGTTAGGGATCAAGCAAAAGTTCCACGCTGCAAATCACCCCCAATCAGCTGGATTAGTAGAGTGCTACAACGGCACTCTAAAGCTCAAACTGGCCAAAATCCAGGCGAGCTCCGGTCTTAAATGGCCTGACGCTCTGCCTTTAGCACTCCTATCCACCAGAATGACCGTACACTCACGAGTGGGACTTAGCCCATACGAGATCATTTTTGGCCGCCCGGCCAATGTATGGGGTGTGCCAAGACCGACAAAATTCAGCGAAATCGAACATCCAGTACTGCTTGACTATCTGTATGAATTGACGGTTAATTGCGTGTTTTACACCAACAGGTGCATGATACTCTCCCCCAGGCCTCTGAAGCTCCAGGACACCATATCGACCCTGGCACGTGGGTTCTCGTGAAGAATTTCCAGCGAAAGAGCAACGATGAGCCCCGTTGGATTGGCCCTCACCTCGTACTTCTATCGACAAGATCAGCGGTTCGAGTAAAAGGGAAAAATAATTGGATTCACGGCGCCCACTGTAAACGGATCCCTTTGCCTCTACCATATGACCAGTGGGTCCAGGAGGGTATCGCTGATTCTGAAACAGACACTGTACACCGTTTTGTACCATTCAGTGATGCACGCGTGAGAGGCACAACTTCAGCACAAGAAAGTGACGATATTTTGCAAGAAGCTGTGCCACCGTCAATTCGATTGGACACCACAGACCCTGAACTCTTGTTTCAAGACCAGACAGTACCTGGCCGTTTCCGCTACAACTTGAGACCAAGGCCTATGGACAAATAAATATTCCTTTCCCTTACCTTTTTGTTTTTGATATTATAGCTCTCCCATCTGAAGGACTTTCTTGATTTTTGTTTTTCGAACCACCATCCGGGTTCAGCCGCAGGGTCGCGGTGCCAAGACTTTGGGGTACAGGCCGAAGACGTTAGGTCAACTGTTCTGGTTGGTCTAGGGCGTTCCCTGGACTGACAGGCATACTCCTTAGCAGAAGATACTCACCCGCCGCGAGCGGCACGATTAGAGGATGGAGTTTTTCAAGATGGAGAGACCCGCTGAGGAAATGAACTTTAAAACGAAAATATGTAGAATAATGAAGAGCAAACGTTTTGTGTTATTATGTCTGTTTGTATTATTTAGTATGATGGTGTTTACTGTAGGTTATGTATTCTTCTCCTCTCAAGAGCCATTTGCACCCACTGTACAACCTATACCTCCTCCAACTGCCTCCTTGCACTCTTTTCACCCTCTGCCTGAACACGAACAAGCTAGACGTTCCGAGTTTGTAAACAATTCATTCATTCAACTCCTGCACCAGCACCAGCACCAGCTAGTCATGAATACAACCAATTGCTGGGTGTGTGGTTTAATGCCACATACCATTAACAAGGGTATTCCTTATCTAGTGCTGCCGTTTAGCTATAATGGATCGTCATGGGCATTCCAGACCATGTTTCTCTTTGCATTAGATGCCTACTCCCCGCGACAACCGCGTTCCATCAGACCTAGCACCAATAATAAAGCTTTAATGAAAGGAGTTGCCGATATGAGCAGAGATATCGACGCATACTCACCTATTCCCAAGGATGAATTGCGAGCTTATGTAGGTTGGAACGCGACGGGGTATAGCATTAGTCTGGGTGAAAGGCAGCGAAAAATCTCATCCCCAATTTGGGTCGTACCCCACATAGGTC
Source organism: Triturus cristatus (assembly GCF_964204655.1). NCBI lineage: Eukaryota > Metazoa > Chordata > Amphibia > Caudata > Salamandridae > Triturus > Triturus cristatus. The sequence continues at coordinate 329,490,725 of NC_140580.1, forward strand.
GGTTCTGTTAACAAGGTAATGGTCAGAATCCAAGAGCTCAACTGGGTAAAAGTGACTGTACTGAAAGTACACTTTTCCATCACAGTTTTCCCCTGCGTTTTTGGCTGCCAAGGGTACATATTTTGTCTGCAATGACCGAGCATATACATGGTTGCCCCCTGATTTCTCGGGCACATGTTATATTGCAAATTTGCTACCGCCAACATTTACTGCTGCCTCTGATTATCACAAGACCAGAGTTGTAAGAGGCGTGATTAGTAAGGAGGATACTGCCGGTCAGGAAGCGGGAGACTTCTTTTTGGGTTTCCTGCCGTTTTGGGGACCTATGGTCAATAGTAGGAACCTGAGACAACTGACTCGTGTGGTTGAATCCACTGTTAATGTTACGGCTGGTGCCCTTGGTAATTTGACAGCTGAGCTCCAAGCGGATCGCCTCATGACTTTGCAGAACCGTATGGTTCTAGACGTCATACTTGCAGACCGCGGTGGGGTATGTAAAGTCATCCAATCTAGCTGTTGCATTTTCATACCAGATAACGCTCCAACAGTTTATCAAGCCATCTCCAAACTGCATAAAATATCTGAATCTATTCACGTGGATAAAGGAGATTGGTCACTGGTGGGGTGGTTCTGGGAACTGATATCTGCCTGGGGTTGGAAGATTCTGATGGTCATTGGAATGATCTTAGCCATTCTTTTCCTGTTTTGTCTGTGTATACAGTGTGCTCCTGCGATATGTGGCCTCTGTGCTACATTATGTGTAAGGAAACCTGTATCGAGGGACGAGCTAAGCAATAGGATGATGCTACAGCAACATCTCCATGACTTCATGAATATAGACCTGGACTCGGATTGATATGAGTATAGGTATTGCCTATGTAAGGGCAAAAGGAGGGTCTGTGGTACTTTAAAATTTGGGACCGCGTAGGAGGCAGGGCCCTACCCCTGTCTATTCCGGTATTAGCGAACCGCGAATGGTCAATGCGGTATGTACAAGTGCTTTGTATAACATTTCATCGATAAATGCACTATGTATACGATGTTACACATTGACTTCGTGGGTTCCATCTTAGAGCGGTGGCCATCTTATGGTTGCCCTCACATAGGCTACACATTACGAACAAGTACGGGCCTTTAGAACACATGTGCCTTCCTTTGACTTCTCTGTGACCTGTGCGACTTGGCTCCACCGCCCCAGGTCAGTCCGGTCCCACGAGCTCCCCGTCCTACGGCCACCTGTGATTAGCATCAGGGTTTGACACACCATAAAGCCTCTTCATGAACACAAGTCTCCGGCTAATCTCTTTCACACCTGACTCTTTCTGCTTTATGGCTTGTTTTACAAACAGGAGATGCCCGTGTTTATTGGGGCCTGTTGATATCTGATGTGGGATCTGAGCCTCGCTGGGTAAATAATTGTGGGCTGGCTTAACTGGAATGTGGGATGGTCATCATGACTCTGCCTTTTCGTTTGTAATGAATACATGTGAATGACCATATCGTAAAACGAGGAATGTGTGCCTGAAGCATGATATTTTGTATTTAAGGAGAAGCCTGTTTCTGTAAGTTTAAGCAGTCTCCTGAGAACATACATTGTGTTGTACTTCTCGGATACCTGTAATTGGTCTGCAGCCAATAAATCGATCTTTGACTTCACCTAGAAGACTCTGTGTTTCTGTGGGTCTGAAACAGGAAGAACTCGAAGTCTTAGGGTGTGTTCCCCTGCACCGCTGGGCTTTAAAAACCCAGTACTTCAGTACTTACCACAGGCAAATGACCTTACAGTGAAATTGTGTGCTCAGATGGCAATAGACAAGAGAGTATCTTAAAGATGTTCTACGGGAGACTTGGTGGGTACATCGTACCACTCCTAATAGACTGATGTTGAAGTCTCCTTTTAAGCTCCTGAAGGGGCTGGAGGTTTTTCCAAGCTCAATCCTGTGTGAATTTCCTCTGAAAAGAAGGAGAATGATGTGAAGAGCAGAATGGATAGGTTTTAATGGGAAATCTAACTACATAATTATAAAAATAGGTATGATCAGAAACACTCTGTGAAGTATAAGAAATGGAATGTTGGGGATCTTGTCTGTATTAAGATATCGGGTTGGAGTAAGAAAGAGTAGTCTCCATTTTTGGGTCCATTTTCTATGGTGGCTATAAAGAACAAGCATTTGCAATGCAATAGGTCTCGCATTTGCAAGAGTTTGAGCTATTGACATTGTAAATGATGATGCCTTTTATTTATGTGCTTTGAAAACCTCCAAGCGGTGCTTAAACACACACTTTGTACTTATAGTTGTTGCTTATGAGAAGCAAGGCTTGCAGTAACTGCGCCTCTTTTACATAAACGAATGGCGTCTCCATCCGGAGGTGGTGCAAGATCTCTTTCAAAATTGGAGGGAGCCTTGGTCAGTTAGATCTGTTCTCCACCACCAAGAATGCACAATGACAGCAGTACTGTGTGCTGGAGTTTCAGAGGCATCTCACTCTCACTTTTTATCTCCGATGGAGCTCAGGCCTCCTGTACTCTTTTCCGCTAATACCACTCCTGACCAGAATTCTCAGGAAGAATAGAATAGACTGGGCCCAAGTCGTTCTCCTCCTGAACAAGAGCAATGGTCCTCCGATCATGTTGTCTCTGTGGGAGGATCTTCTGTTTCAGCAGCAGGTCAGGGTCTTGCACCCGAACCTGCATTCCCTTCTCCTTGATGTGTGGAACTGGAACGGTAACAGTTGGCAGCCTTCGACCTTCCTCTCAAAGTCTGTGATGTTATTCTGGCAGCCAGGAGCCCCTCCTCTAAGACAGTATATAGCTGTGGTTGGGACAGATTTGTGACATGGAGGTCATTCAAGAACATTGACCCTCTTTCTGCACCCAAGTTTTTGTTGTTGTTCTTTCTTTGTTCCCGCAGGGCTCTGCTCCGGGCACTGTTAAAGGTTATTTGTCAGCCATCTTGTCTTTCTTGCGGTTGGCAGACAAACCTTCTTTGTTTAGGTCATCTGTTGTGCCATGGTTTCTTAAAAGGCTTCAACATCTGTTCCCTTCAAGACCATTCATCGTGCCCCAATGGGATCTCAATCAGGTCTTAATATTTCTCATGTGTCAGCTCTTAGAGCCACTTCACAACTGCCCAATTCACCCACTCACCATCAAAATGTCTGTTGTGGTGTCCATAGCATCGGCCAGGAGGGTTAGCAAACTGCAAGAACTTTCAGTGCACCTTGTTTACAAAACTTTCTATTCAGACAAACTGGTTATGAGAATCTGTGCCTCCTTCCCTCCGAAGGTTTCCCACACAGGCCAGAATATCATCTTGTCTACCTCCTTTGCTCCGTCTCACCCTTCTTAAGAAGAAGAGAGACTCCATCGCTCGACCCAAAAAGAGTATTGTTGTTCTACCTTGATCGGCCATAGAGTTCCGGGTGGATGATCAACTGTTTGTTGTGTACATCAAGGCAAAGAAGGAAAAGGCTGTGCAGAAGCAAACCATCTCACACTGGACAGAGCTCTGCATAAACATCTGCTACACATTGGCTAAAAAGCAACCTCTGAGGGCTTGCACGCTCATTCCACCAGAGCTATGGCTGCGGCCATTATATTAGGTCGTGGAGTCCCTGTCCTGCCCATCTGTTTGGCAGCAACATGGTTTTCACTGCACTTTGGTCTGTCGTGATGGGCATTTTGCTCGTTCAGTACTGCAGGATCTTTTTTTGACTAATCTCTTCACAAATCCACCTATGGGGAGCTGCTACTTGGATATCTATTCTAAGGTATGGAATCTGCAAACAGAAGTCACTATCAGATCACATTTACCGATCCTCCCTGCTTTGCAAACTGATTTCTTTATAGGGTTACCCTTCTTGAGCACTTAGCACTGCACACCAGTGCATCAGCATTGTTTGTGACTCCATGCTTCTGGCGTGGTAAGTCCCAAAAAGAAACTGATGTCAGTGCACTGGGTGACACCTTTATAGGCACCATGCACGTCACTTCCGGCATGACTGACATCGACGCGGAGCTCAACGATGCCACCTACCGGCAAGCAGGGGTGTAGCTCATGAATTTTTAGATCCAGTCTGACACCTTCGGAAAAATACTAAGGTAATGAATCTGTGGCTTGAGAGAGTTTTTACCAAATAAGGCATTACTGAAGATTAGTGACTTGTTCTTTAGAGCTTGGGTCAAGAAGCGATGATGTAAGGCTCAACCCAGCCTTCTCCATGGGGGCGAAGATGGACCTGCCCTTGGCCCAGCGTGGCTTATGCATGTCTTGCGCTGCAGGAACCCTGCAGGCGCTTTATATTGATGGTGGTCGCTCCTCTTCCTTGGCGTCAGGTGCAGTAAACTGCAGGGCATTGTGGGACTAATAGTCCCCCAGCATAGTATGGTGTCGCATGCAGCTGGAACCCTACAGGCGCATTATAGCTCATTGGTGGACTCAGGTGCAGCAGACTGTAGGGCATTGTGCGACTAGTAGAAACGTGGCGTGGCGCCCCCTGTTCAACCTCACTTCCCTCATCAAATTCAACGCCCAGCACTGAGGAACTTGACAAGGTAGTGAAGTTTTGGAACTGCTTTGTTTCTTAGGTCAACAGCAAGTACATGGGTTTCTTAATTGCACTTAATTGATCCAAGCTCTGAGAACTGGCGTGAGAGATGGACAGAGGAATTCGCAAAGATAACACATCTACAGGCCTTTATAGACAAAGAGACCAACGCATGTATAGATAGATGCCCATGCACAGAGACCAATAAACATACAGGCAACCGTGCACTCAGCCACAGACATCCTTGGCGTTCATGTGAACTCTGCTGTGTTAATATAACTGAGCGACGTGATTCTTTTTAGTCCTGTCTCAATTAGAAGTACTGCAGACAGCGACTGACATTGTTGGGCTAAAGTTTATAGAAATTGAGTGTGATGGGTCTGATACAATTATGCAGATTTTCAGTAAACATAGCAAAACATACCAAGATTAAGACAGAAACAAGAGTAGCTCAACTATCTTTAATTGTATTTAAAATATTGATCACATTTCCACTTTAAGGGAGGATGAATATGAGCAGTAGCCAATACACTGCAAATTACTTTCTTTTTAGGTATTCATTTGAAAATGATTGATGCTTCTGTTGGTCACTGTTTTATGGCTTTTTATGTGTAACAGGGAATATGCTCCCCAATTTAATCTAGAAAATAGCAACTTAGATACGACTGCAAATTCGCAAATTGGGGTCGAGGAATTCTTAGGAGCAGGAAGGGGTGTGGGTTTGGGAATAATTAATTAGAGGTATTCTACTGATGTAGTATGCCTGCAAAGGCATTAAGCAATGTGACAAAACCATGACAAGAGAAATGGATATATTTGAACGTAGAAAAACCGTGGTGGTGGATATTTCGATTTATTGGAAACTGGTAGGAGGCAGGGAGAGGATTTGGAAGCGGGCAGAACCTTAGGCAGTACCTGTTAACCAAACGAGTTCTAATTGCATGGAACAGCCTTCCAGCAAAAGTAATGAAATAAAAAAGTGACAGTTTAAAAATACTAAACAGAATGAGTGAGGGATTGATATAAGTGAGTAACCAAGGTCTGTCACAAGAAGGTAGAAAGTTGCAGCTTGGATGGACCCACCAGTTCTTTTATGGCTTACGTTTGTATAGTTTTATTTAATCATCCCTACACATTTGGAGAGGGGGACATCTGTTCTTATGTGTTTTAAGGGTTGCCATTTTTGCAATTCAGTTTTATTTACTGTCATTTTGTCTTGTCCTTCCTTAGGGCTGATGCCCGAGCTGTGCTCAAGTCCCCAGTGCCATTCCTGCAGGGACTTCGACTTTCCGAAGATGGCACAGACTCTTTCAGCAAACACTTTGAGAGCATCATGGAGTCCCACCGGGCCAAGGGCACCTCTTACACCAGCTTGGATTCCATTGACGCCCTCTCTTCCCCTGGCCTGAATCAGAACAGTTTCTTCTCCTTTGACCTGCCCACTCTTACTCCGGAAATACAAGACGAGATACGCCACAATGTCCGGCTCATTGAGGAGAACTTCGCACCGCTGGCCCACCTGGACCCAGATTCAGGGACCAGCTCCACCACTGACCCTGCCTGGAATGAGAGGGAGGACGAAGAGCTGCCAGGAGTAAGCAGCGGGACTTCGAAAGGTGTGACTCGCAGCCCCGCCAGATCTGAGGATAGCTTTATCATGATGCAATCAACAGTCATGAAGTAAGTCAAATTAAGATCCTTCTGAATTATGAGCTCCAGAAAGAATGTTTAGAAGTTAGCATACTTAAACATTGTTTTATGATTTTGCAGCTGTGCCCCACCATGTTCCTTAGGACCAAATGTACGAAGAGGCAGGTATCAAGTAATGGGTGCAAGTTGGACATGGGCTTCTTGCAAACTCTGTAATTTTGTGATGGTCTCTATGTACTAATAGTTGGCATCACAAATTTCCCATTCGCAGGGGTCACTGAACAACCTCTCTGATAAATATTAATCAGACAGGTTGCTATTTGCCACACCCTGCAATTTTGTTATGAACACAGGGATGGTGGCTTGCAAGGGACAGCAGACAACAATCCTTGTATTTGCATTCCCAAATGGGAAGCTTTTGATTATTGAAGTAGCCTGCAATCCATACAGTAACAGGTGCTGCTTTTAGGAAAAGATCCCATTTGGAAAGACACCAGGAGAGCAAGCATTGGCCTCTTGACCACTATTTTGGTGTTGCAAATCACATAATTTTACAGATAACAGGGTTTGCAACCCCAAAATGGTTTTGTACATCTAACCCTACATGTATTTTACAGGCAGGGAGGTGGCAATACAAAAAAGGAGCATTGATGTATTGATTTAGAGTACAGTTTTAAAAATTTCCAATAAACTGTACATTCCTTATTTGTTTCACTCTGCCAAAGTGCTACTGAACTTTTTTCAGCATCAACCAAAAATAGAACCTCCCACAAAGTGGGAGTTCACAAATATACATTGTATGTATTGCTTGTTAAAACTTTGTTTTGCAAAGAGACTTTGACCATGAGCGCACAAGTCCTTACTTTGGTACTACTCTTTCTCTTTATTAATGTGTTGATGAGCATGAAGTATGTGTTTTTGGATACTCCCTTTTGGCTTTTATTTGTTGTTTTTCGGGATAATGCTTTTGAACTTGCAGTCAGCATGCGGATGGAAGAGCCTTAATGGAGCGAAGGCCCGCTTGTTAAGTCCTGATAGCTATTGTGGAGGCAAGGACAAGTGACAAACTCACAATTTCCCTTTGGCTAATATGCTTTGGTTACTGTATGACCAGATGTGAGGAGGGCATAACCTGCCCTACATCAGGAATATCTTTGGAAAAATGTTTCGTTTCAACATTTGATTGGGTCTGTTAGTGAAGCAGTGTGTATGTAAATAGCATTGCTACTGGCTAACAACAAACTTCATGGTGTTTCTCAGAGATTGAAAGTTGGGACATAGACACATGTTTATTGGAAAATCTAAAAATTGTGTTGTTTCATTAACATTGCTGCAATACCCCACAAGTAGAGCTCGGATTACATACAATTCAGCCGTCAAACAAGTTTACCACCTGGCACAATTCTTTGTTGGTCGCAGCACATTAAAAAAAGTGAGGGTTCACAACATTGAGTAGCAGAACTTGCAGGGATAAATAATAGAGGGAAGGATAAGCCGAAGCGCTCTGATAGATAGGGGGGAAAGGCAGTGGGTTTTACTGTAGGGTTTGGAGCAGCTTAGTTGTGATATGATAGCAGTGATATTACTGAGGGGATTTCTGATAGGGACTTCTAACCTCAGATTCCTCACTTTTTGAATATTTCCCAGGAATCAGACTGGATCTAGAAAGCATTCAGCATACCTCTGCATGCCAGAAGGTGGCATTGTCCGGCTCCGCACTGTCTCCCTTTCCCTCCGGAAGTGACATGTGGAACATATATAGGTGCCACTCCTGTGTGCTGATTCCAGTTCATTTCTTTCCACTTCTCCAGGCAGAGATATGGAGCTCTCTTTGTGTCTCTATGAGATGTTACCTCAAAACTTTCTTTAGTGTGCATGAGATTTATCCCCAAAAAACAACAGGTTTTAAGCCCTGCAGGGACTATTACTAACAAATGTCTGTGACAGATCACCATCTGGTGTGCCTGTTGGTGGATCGACAACTCAAAGGCCTGCAGCAACTGTGCATGGATGAATGCGAAAGTCGTCCGGGAACGTGAGGTGAAACTTTGTCACCAAACATAAGAAGACTCCTCACCGGGACTGTTACAAGTCACGCTCCACATCAAAGGTCTCGATCTCGGTCCCGTTCCCGGAGTCCACAGTGCATTTCCAGATGTCGGTCTTCTTCGTGCTCCAAGTCCTCAGGTAAGGGAAAGAAACACAAGAAATCGAAGCTGTATTATGCTCCCTCGTGCCACTGCCATTTGCCTCAGCAAGGGCAGTGGTGGCGCCACCTTTCTCGATCTCGCAACCGAAGTCAGACAACTTTGGAACCGATCCTGCAACTGGTTCTGGCACAGCCCAAGTTTTCGCGGCCTTCAGCCACGGCGCATCATATCCCCTCCCCTTGATTTGTCACAAGGTTGCAACACTCTGCATTCTGTTTTGGGGACATATTTGGATAATTACTGTATACGGGTGATGAATTCGCCAGGCTGTACCAAGATGATAGTTGGTACGAGGACTTACAGGAGGCTAGTGGCCTCAAAACCTCCCTAGAGAAAGGTCTTTTTTCTACCCCTGGAACAGTCACAGAGAAATCTGCTTTCAACGCCATGGTGATACATAGGGTGGCCGAAGTTCTTGACCTCCAGCTCCACAACTTGGAGGTTAAGGAAGTTTTTGGCTGAGGTGCTTCAACCGGAGCAGACATCTTTGAATCCACTTCTAAGCACTGACGGATACCTTAGTGGGGGCTTTGACCAAACTGTTGTGTCCAGGTACCCACACCACCTCTCCTAGTGTAATGCTGCATCAATAAATTGGTCAGGGAAATTTGCATAAACTTTTTCCCAATACCATTGACACCATGAGAACTAAACCAGCGCAGACAGTCACCCATGACACTGATCTTAATAGTGCCACAGTGTGCAAAACACACATGGTTTTCAGGTCAGAGTGATGAGACTACCAACTGTCCACGACCAATTGATACAGTAAGGACACCTGGAACCAGACAGTCTCCGCATAGAAGCTTAGCTCCTGAGGATTTAGAGTTCAGGCACCCTGGGCTCCAGAAGAGAAGCATGGAGGTTGTAAGGGAAGCAAGAAAGACAACAACACGCAAATGTTATGCTGCAAAGTGGAACAGGTTTGTCCCTTTGTGCAGCAGGGACGGGCTCATAGGCAAAGCGAACAAAGGACACAACAGTGACTAGGTACCTAAATCTCTTGCTCACCTATATCACTGAAGGTCTGCCTGTCACCCATAGTGGCATACACTGGAGGACGCGTAGCAAAGAGCTTCTTCCATACACCAATCATCAAGAGGTTCCTAGAAGGAGCCAAGAGGGTAGCATCAGCTGGTACACAGAGGACCTCAAAATGACCAAGCAACACTGCAAACAACTGGAATGGAAATGGAGAACCATTAAAGGGGAAGTGGAAAAAGACACCTTCAATGCCTCCCAGAGAAGGCACCACCAGATCATCTGAGAAACAAAGAGGAAGGCCCTAGTTGAACAAATAAACTCCAGCTCCAACAGCAGCAAACTCATTTTCACAGTCCTCAAAGACTTCACCACAGCTGTCACAGGAAACATCAACCCGTCGCAAGATCTATCTTGCAGCGACCTCCCACACTTCTTTTGCAACAAAATCGCAATCATGTAGAGCCCTCTTCAGAAGTTTCCCAGTCACCACAAACACTGTAAGGGACACCATTATCACTGAGGAAACCACAACAATCATGAAGACCATTCACTCGGGACCCCTGCCTCCCTTCAAGAAAGGAGAAATCCTTATCAGCGAGGCCCTCACCCCTATCCTCCACACCTTCAGCAGTACTGCCTCTTCCCAGAACCATGAAACATGCAGCTGTGAAAGTCCACCTAAAGAAACCCTTGGATGACCCGACAAAACTCACCAGTTACCAACCAATGTCCCTCCTTCCCTACCCAGTCAAAGTTCTGGAAAAAGCCACCAGCAAGCGTCTCTCCGACTACCTCCCCAAACACCATCTTCTCATCTCCATTCAGTCAGGATTCAGACCCAACCACAGCACAGACACCAACCTTATAGCAGCAATGGATGACATCTGGATGAACCTTGAGAGGTAGTAAATCGCAGCCCTCATCCTTCTCAACCTATCAGCAGTCTCTGGCAACATCTTCAACCCCATCCTAATCCAAAGACTCCACAAAGCAGGCATCCAGGAACTCACCATTAAATGGAACTGCTCCTTCCTCACCAGAAAAATCCAAACTGTCAGCATGCTCCCGTACACATCTGAAGCACAAGATCTTATTTTTGAAGTCCCGCAGGACTCCTTGCTCAGCCCAATTCTCTTCAACAACTAAATGCCCCTACTGGCCAACTTCATGCAAGCTCACAACATGAACATCCTCACATATACCAAAGACATGCAACTGATACTGTCCCTCTCTGCCAAAATACCCAACACCAGTAACAATTTCACCACATGCATGACAGAAGTGTCCACCTGAATGTAATACATTTTCCTCAAATTGAACTTTGGCAAGACCGAGGTGGTAGTCTTCGGGCCGAACATCTCGCTTGACCTGGTGATCCACATCTCTTGGCCCCACACCCTGCTCACAAGTAAGAAGCCACAGAATTATCATAGACAACAAACTGGATATGACTACCGAAGTCGACACAGTGTTCTTGGTCTGCTTCAACACACTAAGGATGCTGAAATAAATCTTCAGTTGGCTACCAGACAACACCAGGAAAACAATCACCCAAGCCCTCATCACCAGCTGTCTAGACTAGTAAAACTGCCTAGTTCACATCACACCCTCAGGGTATGACTGATGTTACAACTTATGTGAGCACAAGCACAGCAAAGAAGTTATGCCAGAGCTGTGTTTTTACCTAAGCTCTTTTGGATTTTCCCTGATGCCTCAACGAGGTTTATCAGGGGCAGTCTGCTATTTTGCACACAATACATGTTGAGATATCACATCTATGGCCAGAGAGGCCAATTACATTGATTATTGAATCATGAAGAGGTCCCTAGCATCAGGTGGATGACCTTGACATCAAGTAGGTCTTTAATTGCATGAAGGCATCATCATCGAGAAGTTTGTCTTTATCAGAAAGATCTTGACATCATCAAGGTCTTGACTTCACGAAGGCCAAGATTTTGAGTAGACCTCAAAGTTCAGAATATCTTGACCCATGAAAGTAGATCCTGCAATCCACTAGACTGTGGGCTTTGAGTGCATATATTAAGTGCAGGCATACCCCAGTTAGTTGTGCTCCTGTTGAACTGGATTACCACTATGCTATTATACCACAAATTGATGTTTTGTTATGGCTATGGTACTTACAAGATTCTACATGTCCCTTCTGTCCAAGGTCCTCAACATTATATATGGCATAGTCATTCTATCAGGAAACAGAGACCCAGAGGGAAACACTTTGAATGGGAGGCCACAAAGCAGCAGCAGAAATAATTGAGTAGATTGTGCTCCCGAGAGACTGCAACCTAATGGAATCCTAGGAGGTTCACATAGTTCATCAACTCAGGGGATCCTGCATACTAAGGACCATAAAATAATAAGGATCCTCAAGGTTCTGTGACACAATCAAATCATGAAGTTACGCGGCCTTATAGGAAAATGTGAGCCTAAGTGTTTGAGACAAACCCCAAGAAAGCCATGTCAGTAGAAGACTCCATTTCACAGCATCAGGGGTTGGTGTGATACACAAAAGTAGTACTAATATCATACTTGATGTAACGAAAGCCCTAATGTTGGCAGGAACCAAAGTTATGATGAGTGCAGAAACAGGTTATCTGCAGATGCACCACCTTACAATAGCCCAGTCCAGTTTCAGCAGTGCATCATGTCACAACAAGTTCTACTATCCCTTAGTCTAAAACTGGGCTATAGACTCTTAACTTGTCCATTATAACTCTTTAAAACTACACACCTGATATCTTCGAAGTAGAGGTGCCCCATAGATCTTAAAGTTTTTATTTTCTTAGTTCTCCTGTAAAAGGCGCCCCCAGAAGCCCACCTTCTTGAAAACCACAAGGAAATGTTTTATCTGCATAATCCTTCAAAGTTTAACAATTGATACGAATCTACAAAGATAACCTTTCCCTGACTTTTTTGTATCAGCTGAAGATCATCCCAGCCATCATAGATTGTTTTGATCTTTATAGTTCCACTACACATCGTGATACTGTTGAATGGCTCGCGATAAACAATCTCAGAATCATCTGACGTATATATTTCCCAATGTAACGTCTGCTGGATTTTTTTCCAAATTTAACAGCTGAAAACGAACACTTAGCAGTTACCATCTTTAAAGTCGCATGTTCTTTGGTTACTTTTTGTGGACGCACTGGCGAGTGTGCCGGAGACAATTAAGGAGAGAGAAAGACGGAGGCCTGGAAGACCATGTTGGGTGGAACTTCTCATTCAATTAGAATCATCTCATAATGTGCTATGTCTGTGGAAGGGAAGATGCACGGGAAGTAAAGTTGCCCCCGCTTTCTTTGCTACAATAGCCCACCAAAACTCTCTACAGATAAGCATAATTGATTAATCGAAGTCTGTTGGAAGAACAGCACATTAGTACAGTGGCAATATGCAGGATCCTCAGTACACACATCAATTTAGCAAGGTGATGCAAGGAGTACTGTTGTTTGTACCAAATGCGGACTTGTTTTCCTGCATTTTGGCTAGTATATGAACATGCCAAGTAATTCTGCAACATTTTGCTTCTTCTTGGGTGTCTATTGAAACTTTGCACTACGAGCTCAGCTGCAACAAATCTGTTTCCCAGATGACCCTAGTTTGTCAATGTCAGCATTGCTTGATTCTGGCACAAATACCTTTGCACTTAAATTGCCACAATTTTCCAATAAGGATATATTAGACTGGAATTCTAGTTGTGTTATGCTCCTCATGCAGGAGCACGGAAGGAGCTATTCTGTAGGGCTAAGATTCACTGCACCTGTCCAAAAAAGTGTGCGATCCTTAGCCGAGTCCAGATGGCATATGCCGTCTGAACTCGACTAAGGATCTCACAATTTTTTTCAGAAGCTAATCGAATTTTCAACATCTTCATAGCGATTGTGTGGAATCCATTCCCAAGCAGTGAAAAATTAAATATTAACAGCTGCCATGATGTGCTGTAGGGTCTGTGGATGAAGTGCATGTATGCGCTGTTCATACTCAACTGTAACATCGTCTGGATATGCCTCTAAATCTGATTTGCTTAACTTTTATTTTTTGTTTACTCTCCAATCGTACCAATGAATAACCTTTGGAATAATGTTTAAAACTTTACAGACTAAAGCCTATGGTTTGTTTTTATAAAACGCTTGTCCCTGTGCCTACCCTCGCGAATTACTGCTTTTTCCTTTCATGAGTTTTTTTTCTACTTCTCTTTAGATGGTGACTTCCACATTTATTCAATCCTCAGTCAAAACTCAGATTTTCTAGATTTACTCTAATGGGTAGTGTCCATCTTTTGTGCAGTAGCTGCAAAGGGTCTTTCAACTTCTACATCAAAAGATGACGCTTACAAATGAATCTTCAAAGCTCTCACTCCTCTAATTGTCAAGAATGTGCAAATATGGTTTTTGGTTTGTTGTTACGTGTCCGAGAGGATGCAAAAGATCGTGAAGTAGGTCCATGGGTAACCATTTATCCACTCCAGGAATTATAATGTTCTAGTCTCCATGTCCAAGTACGGTAAGACATTATCTAGAGGAAATGTCCTTCTCCTTTCTGTAGTCAGGTGATTTGCTTTGTGTTAAGAGTTTGTTTGAAAGACAACTTGTCTTTCTCTGAAGTTTCATCAACAAACCGGTGAAAAACAGGGTCTAAGGGAAACTATATTTAATGACCTGCCCAAGTCCTAATCCCCTACTCCAAACTTATAAAACCTACGAAACAATAGACTGGGGGTCTAGGAAAAAAAGCACAATAGGTGATGTATGTACTAGTTGAAGGATAGCTATTCTATCACCCCTGGCAATCAGAGCCGAGCAGGATTCCCATCAAATTACTTCTTGTAGTAGAGCTAAAGTGTCAAGCTCTGATGATCAATGTTATCACGTGGTTATCCGCCACCTCCAAAAGGACAACCCTTTGATCATAAGGATTACCTCTGTGGCAAGCTCATACGCTCTCAAAGAATGCCACTCCAACCCGAGGCAAACAATAGATGCCAAGAAGTGTTTTAGAGTGATGAGAAAACTAGTGTGATGCAGTGCAAAAAACATTGCAAAGATTATGTGGAAAGACTAGAACATCTAGACAGTATCTCTCTCCTCACACCTAGTAAAAAAGGAAACGAAAAGAAGCAGTGAACTTAAGTCGCCGCTATTGAATCATAGCAGTAAACACAGTGACTGCTAACACATGGTCAACATGTTTCAGCCTAGTTGGAAATTATACAGGCTTTCTTCAGGACCTATACTCTAATAGCTACTGCATGTTTGCCAATCTCATCTTGCATAAGAGCAAAAGAAGTTAAGAGAACCATACAACCTCGCTTGATGCGAAACCTTCAATCACAGGATGTAATCATCACCTATGGAGATATAAATCAATTATCGTGCTCTGTGCTTGAAACATAGTGAAACATATAGACATAAAGGTTTGCCCATTAGAACTGCAATGCTTTGCTTACCCTGCATGATTAAGGCCCAAACCTCACCTCCCTGGAACCTTCCTCAGGTAAAGATGAGGCCCCGCTCTACAGAGAAAAGGGGGGGAAAGAGGGCACCACATAAATCACGCAGAAGGAATGATAACGACCCTGCCCCAAGTACAGTTTCGTTAGGCATAAACTAGTATACCCAGTGTGTATCCTAAGAATACACACTGACCTACACCTCAATTCTTAAAAAAGACAATACCAGTTCTCGGTCAAGAAAGTCTTAAAAGCTAACAGTGTACATAGCTGGTGGTAGATGAAGTTTGATCCACAGCATTATGTAGAGGCAGTGGTACAAACACAAATTACTGTGTGCATATAGCCCCAGTCTCAATATTAAAGAACACAGTGCTAATGCATTGTATATATGAACCCTCGATATAACAATGCCGGGGCGCAGCTCTTAGGGAAGTATGTGTTAATGTCTTGGTGAAACCTATCACCACGTGCTCATGACACCCATCCCTCCGGAACAAAGATTGCAAATGCCCGGGTGAGTGGATTTCAATAAATCTCAGGCAGCGTGGAAAAACCAAAGGACGCGGCATTAAGTCAAGGCAGAGGGGAATATAACGCACAACTTCTGGTTCCATAGGATGATGTGACACAGCAGACGTAGCCAGTATATATCTTTAGGTTATTTATTAAGATAGTAAAGTCCATAGTATAGCCCCACCAGGAGCAGCCTGCTAGCTGCTCAGCCCATCCTCTCAACTGTCTCACACCACACCAACATTCCAGTCACGTCATCATTCCACATGGAACACTCACACTGGCTGAGCAGCTAGTTACAAGGGCTCACCACGGAAGTACAGGTACAGTCCAGTCTGTTCGGAATGTCCCAAGACCCTTTAAAACCTGCACACACCGCCCATACACAGAATCAGCCAATGCGCCTGCTTGTAGAACATTGCAGCGATGTGGAGAGAAACGATCCTCAAACTGCGATGATGGTGCTGACTTGACAAGGGAATAACTTTATTTAAACATAACACCGTGGTTGGCAGATTACAGCAGGACAAACAGATCCCGGCCGTAACAGGCAACTGTAACATCCAACGTCAAGATGGCGGCACGCTGAGCATGCCAGCACAGGATGGCTCAAGGCGTGTGCGTGCGCCCACGGTCTTGCACAAAGAGGAATGTGTATGACGAAGACACGAAGACCAGGTCCGTCACAGACTACGATAGTCAGAAGTGCAAGAGGTGAGAGCGCGCGCTCACTTTTAAGTTTTTAAATGCTGCGCGACAGTTTCTACCGGCCTCAATGTAGGGAAGACAATATGCTCTAAAGAAAACATTGAACATTACTCACGCTGATGGCCTCTTCTTGCAGCAAGCAGGGAGAACAGGCCATAAAAGTATCATCCGGCCGTGCAACGATACAAAAGCCAGTAGTTACAAGTAAAATGGCATAAGCGGAGTTCCCAGCGGTGGTGTGCTGACACGGCGACACGCTGAATAGCAAACCTCCATCAAATCCCAGGCAAAGACAAGTCTTGAGTTTGTACATAGTCACCAATGAGGATCTTGTACAAATTAAGCCTTTCACCAAATAGAATTACTTCACTCCGCACTGAAGCATAAACACAGTCAGGCACTCAAATCCTTGGTACAAGTTGCACAAAATCATTGGTTGTGGCACAGTAAACGTTCTTGTGGTACTGCAGACATTTGATGTGGAATAATTTCTTCTCCTTCTCCAAGGTGTAAGCAGGATTCACAGTACCACACAGGGATCTGGGGTTAGTAGCACTTCTCACCAGAAACACCTCTTCCGGTGACAGCTCCCCAAACACTCACTTCACGATCCTCATGTGGCCCTCAACAGTCCAACACAAAGAGATTGCAGGTACCACTGCTACACGACTGTCACAGGGGGCCAGCAGCCTTCAAAAGACACCAAACTTGGTCGCGGAGACATCCACAAAAAGGCTCTGGGACACAACACCTTGAAATAGACACAGTGCTGCACTCAGGAACAACTTGCAGCTCCACTCCTCACTCCACCTGGCACATAGAGGTGTGGGCGACCGGTGTTGTGGTCACTGGTGGGGCTCACCGTGCCAGGTGGTTCCGCCAGATGAGGAGTTTCTTTTCTTTAAATCAAGTTTCTTCAAGTTACACTAGTTCAGTTACACATCAGTCTATTCAGGTTACACGCACGGTTTCTTTAGTCCAACTCGTCGCCAATTGAAGTGACCTGGTTCCATAGGATGATGTGACACAGCAGACGTAGCCAGTATATATCTTTAGGTTATTTATTAAGATAGTAAAGTCCATAGTATAGCCCCACCAGGAGCAGCCTGCTAGCTGCTCAGCCCATCCTCTCAACTGTCTCACACCACACCAACATTCCAGTCACGTCATCATTCCACATGGAACACTCACACTGGCTGAGCAGCTAGTTACAAGATACAGGAGAACAGTTAACCTTATATGAAGATACTACACTATCACCACGTGCTCATGACACTCATCCCTCTGGAACAAAGATTGCAAATGCCCGGGTGAGTGGATTTCAACAAATCTCAGGCAGCGTGGAAAAACCAAAGGACGCGGCATTAAGTCAAGGCAGAGGGGAATATAACGCACAACTTCAAGAACTCCTAAAATGAAGTCAGCGAGTAACAGGCCGCTTACATGCCCTAAAAGTATTAGTCTAAACTAGTGACCAAGTGGCATAGAGAATGTAACTGAATCTAGAGGTGCATAAACATTTACATGTCATTATGTGGTATGTAGCGCCGAAGTAAGAGAATTCCACCCCCATCACAAAACGGTCATCGTGCAAATTTCAGGCAGCGTGAAAGAGCCAAAGGATGCGGCCTTGAGTCATGGCAAAAGGGATATAACGCCAAACTTCAAAAACTCTTGCAATACAGTCAGTGAGTAACATGCAGCTTAAATGCATTGGAAGTGCTAGTGACCAAGTAGCATGGAGAATATGGCCAAATCTAGGGGAGCGTAAGCATTTACACGGCATTGTGTGGCCGATGTAAGAAAAAAACACCCCCATCGCAAGCAGTTATCGCGCCGTAACTGACCTGTCCGTCGGTACCTCTGTGTATCGCCGAGTCAGGGAAGGAGGCACCGAAGGAACAACTTCGTGGATTTAAATACATTCGGCCATCTCGTTTTCGTGAAAGTGTTTCCGGTGCCGGATTCGCGCATCACGCGCATTGTCAGGGACACCGCAAGCACGTAGTACTACAACGTGACGTCACGCGCCAGGCTTTTGTAGTTCAGAAAGCAAACATTACCGAACTACTTGGTACGGCTGCAATGGTTAAATAAATGCAGTGCGTAAGTAACCAACCAACCATACCGAGTCTGATTAATAAACAAAATCCATCGGATCTTGTTAAGTTCTCAGGTGTCACCCAAAGCGTTATAACCCATAATCACTGCTAATTAAACAGTCCATATTCAGACACTCAGAGAACTATAGTTACATAAGCCTCCCAATTGAGGTCATTCTCTCGCTACTTGGTATAGAGTAGTCGTTCAAAGATTATTCATAGTAGCGTCAAAAGACTGTTATGCCAGCTGCTCTGATCAAACTAAATATGTATGCCTCGCATCATACAAACACTGAGCATGCTCGAATCCAGTAATGCTGAATGTCTGTAAAAATGCGTCATCCGTCTGTTTTCATTATTGAACGTAGTATGTTAATATAGTGTACTTATAATGCACACAGAGGTGCATCTGGTGGAATCCATCCTCATAATAGAGATAGCACTCGTATAACCTTCAGGTCCAGGGTACAAAAGATACCTCCCTCTAGTTGCAGAGGGCAAACCCTACGCCACAGGTGCCAGAAACAGAGCAGCTGACATAACAGTCTTTTGACGCTACTATGAATAATCTTTGAATGACTACTCTATACCAAGTAGCGAGAGAATGACCTCAATTGGGAGGCTTATGTAACTATAGTTCTCTGAGTGTCTGAATATGGACTGTTTAATTAGCAGTGATTATGGGTTATAACGCTTTGGGTGACACCTGAGAACTTAACAAGATCCGATGGATTTTGTTTATTAATCAGACTCGGTATGGTTGGTTGGTTACTTACGCACTGCATTTATTTAACCATTGCAGCCGTACCAAGTAGTTCGGTAATGTTTGCTTTCTGAACTACAAAAGCCTGGCGCGTGACGTCACGTTGTAGTACTACGTGCTTACGGTGTCCCTGACAATGCGCGTGATGCGCGAATCCGGCACCGGAAACACTTTCACGAAAACGAGATGGCCGAATGTATTTAAATCCACGAAGTTGTTCCTTCGGTGCCTCCTTCCCTGACTCGGCGATACACAGAGGTACCGACGGACAGGTTAGTTACGGCGCGATAACTGCTTGCGATGGGGGTGGTTTTTTCTTACATTGGCCACACAATGCCGTGTAAATGTTTACGCTCCCCTAGATTTGGCCATATTCTCCATGCTACTTGGTCACTAGCACTTCCAATGCATTTAAGCTGCATGTTACTCACTGACTGTATTGCAGGAGTTTTTGAAGTTTGGCGTTATATCCCTTTTGCCATGACTCAAGGCCTCATCCTTTGGCTCTTTCACGCTGCCTGAAATTTGCACGATGACCGTTTTGTGATGGGGGTGGAATTCTCTTACTTCGGCGCTACATACCACATAATGCCATGTAAAAGTTTATGCACCTCTAGATTCGGTTAAATTCTCTATGCCACTTGGGCACTAGTTTAGACTAATACTTTTAGGGCATGTAAGCGGCCTGTTACTCGCTGACTTCATTTTAGGAGTTCTTGAAGTTGTGCGTTATATTCCCCTCTGCCTTGACTTAATGCCGCGTCCTTTGGTTTTTCCACGCTGCCTGAGATTTGTTGAAATCCACTCACCCGGGCATTTGCAATCTTTGTTCCGGAGGGATGGGTGTCATGAGCACGTGGTGATAGGTTTCACCAAGACATTAACACATACTTCCCTAAGAGCTGCGCCCCGGCATTGTTATATCGAGGGTTCATATATACAATGCATTAGCACTGTGTTCTTTAATATTGAGACTGGGGCTATATGCACACAGTAATTTGTGTTTGTACCACTGCCTCTACATAATGCTGTGGATCAAACTTCATCTACCACCAGCTATGTACACTGTTAGCTTTTAAGACTTTCTTGACCGAGAACTGGTATTGTCTTTTTTAAGAATTGAGGTGTAGGTCAGTGTGTATTCATAGGATACACACTGGGTATACTAGTTTATGCCTAACGAAACTGTACTTGGGGCAGGGTCGTTATCATTCCTTCTGCGTGATTTATGTGGTGCCCTCTTTCCCCCCCTTTTCTCTGTAGAGCGGGGCCTCATCTTTACCTGAGGAAGGTTCCAGGGAGGTGAGTTTTGGGCCTTAATCATGCAGGGTAAGCAAAGCATTGCAGTTCTAATGGGCATACCTTTATGTCTATATGTTTCCCTATGTTTCAAGCACAGAGCACGATAATTGATTTATATCTCCATAGGTGATGATTACATCCTGTGATTGAAGGTTTCGCATCAAGCAAGGTTGTATGGTTCTCTTAACTTTTTTTGCTCTTATGCAAGATGAGATTGGCAAACATGCAGTAGCTATTAGAGTATAGGTCCTGAAGAAAGCCTGGATAATTTCCAACTAGGCTGAAACATGTTGACCATGTGTTAGCAGTCACTGTGTTTACTGCTATGATTCAATAGCGGCGACTTAAGTTCACTGCTTCTTTTCGTTTCCTTTTTTACTAGGTGTGAGGAGAGCGATACTGTCTAGATGTTCTAGTCTTTCCACATAATCTTTTTAATGTTCTTTGCACTGCATCACACTAGTTATCTCATCACTCTAAAACACTTCTTGGCATCTATTGTTTGCCTCGGGTTGGAGTGGCATTCTTTGAGAGGGTATGAGCTTGCCACAGAGGTAATCCTTATGATCAAAGGGTTGTCCTTTTGGAGGTGGCGGATAACCACGTGATAACATTGATCATCAGAGCTTGACACTTTAGCTCTACTACAAGAAGTAATTTGATGGGAATCCTGCTCGGCTCTGATTGCCAGGGGTGATAGAATAGCTATCCTTCAACTAGTACTTACATCACCTATTGTGCTTTTTTCCTAGACCCCCAGTCTATTGTTTCGTAGGTTTTCTCTGAAGTTTCACAGGATCAATGATACTGGTTTCCGCCAACAACCTAATGCCAGTAATCATTTCCAAGACTCTCCTGGTTGTCTGGAGTCCACTGGAGATTTCAGATGCAGTCTGGGACTCGTTTCTAGACTTTAAAGAAAGGTTGCACTTTCCAGTGTTTGTATCATACTCCGTATTTGATTCAGTGTTCCCTCAGACTCACTCAACTACACTAGTGTGTAGCGCAGATTTACACATTTGAAAAGCTTTATGCAAATAGGAATTGTTTTTCTTTCTCTTTTTCTCTTTTAAAAGGGAGCCAAGGTCCCTGCCTTTTCCCAGCATACACAGCACTGTGACACGTGGCGCCATGATCCACGTGGCGAGCCAGCTTAAATCTGAAGAGTCAAAAACGAACAATTCTCCTTCCATTCCATTCTCATCTCTAATTGCTTTACCCTTTCCATTTATTTTCCTTTCTTTTAATTAGAGATATAAAAAAATAGAAACGTATTGCCTTGGGCATTGTTTAATGGCTATTCTGAAATATAAAAATTCTTCCTTGATCCTGCACAAGCACACAAATATTTAGCGTTATGTATATATAATACATTTATTTAGTGTATATATTTAGTGATAATGTATTTAACAAACATTCCCGTGATGGAATTCTGGGTTACCAAGTTTGTAACTTTCTCGTCTTCCTGAAGTACAACCCTGTGACCGCACTGCGGCACTATAAAAGGCTGGTGCCTTGTTTTGGACAGTTTGCTGTTCCTTTGGTCAGCAGCATACCCAGGAGTTTCTTAACCCATTCGCATGTTTGCTGCTAGTCAAGGCCAGAGTTGCCTAAAGGAAAGAGGATTCGGCCTTGATTGGTAGATTTGTCATAGCCTCTTTTTGATCACCCAAATTCTATGTATATTACGTTCAGGTTAGTACAATTTTTGTTTGTACAACATCCCTTCATTTACTGTGTCCCCCAATTCATGAGAACACTGCAGCTACATATTTACATCTGTCCACTTCAGGTAGGAGTTTATCTCTCATATCACTGTGATCTCATGTCACAAATTAAGTGATGGACAGTACAGTTTGATTCTTCGATAGATACTTTCCTTAAGGAAAGTGCTTTGTTGGTCTGTGCACAGTGCTTTCTTGAGACTTGGAAGGCCCAGGGACCTCCTGTCGGCCCACCTGATTAGTCTGCAACCCACTGTACTCTCCAACAAAGCACTCACTGACAAAAGTGCAATTCATTTTTCCAATTGCTTGCAAGAGACCTTAAGACCCCACCGCACAACTACAAAATATAATTACCCATCCTGTGTTCTTGTGGAACCTGCCCACACGAACTCCTCAAGGTAGACAATTGCCAATATGTAACTAAAAGAAGGGTTCCTCTCAAGGTTTTTGCAGTTGTTTGCCAAAACCTTTCCTTAGTATCCGGCTCCAAGAATGTAGATCTACCTGTCTCTGTGTGAGTCGGCTAAGATCCCTCTCTTCCACTCATACATGATTTTCATAACCTCTAAAAGCATACAATAAATTAAGAATGGTCGGTGATCTCTAGGGCTTATGATTCCAATGCAAAAACTGCAGAACTAATTGCAGGACTTATAACATTCGAGTAAGCGTTTAAAGTCAAAGGCAGTGTTGAAGCAACAAAGATACATTCTGTCACTTCACAAGTTGAGCAAGAGACTTGAAAGTGTTTTCCTTTATCCTAGCACAATAGTACCCAGTCTGTGAACTTTAGAAGAATGAAATATTAAATTAAAACGTGCAGAATGCAAAGTGATGCTTAACAGTTCACATACTGCTGTTATCAGCGGGTGCCTATCTAACTGAGCTTCTTACTGGGATTGGAACCTTGACCTGCAGATTTGTGCTCCAAGCCCCTTGATGTTTCCTTCCTGTTTGTTGGTCCAAAATGTTGCTTACCAGGGGTCGTATTACATAAAGTGCCCCAGAGGCGCAACGGGCGTTTGCGCCCGCTTTGTGCTCCCTGGGGCACTTTGGTATTACAGAAGGGGCTGCAGACACTTGTGCAGCGCCTTCTGTAATATCAATAGTGCTGGCGCCTTCTAGGGGGCGTTCCCTCTGCATAGGGGCATGCACCATGCAAATGAGGGAATCCTTTTGCCTCTGCACCTGCTCCATATTACCGACGTGGGCACAGAGGCATAGAAGCCCTCAGGAGGTGCACTCACCGAGCGCCACCTAAAAGGTGGCGCACTGTCAGTGCACCTCCTGAGAGCAGCCCTCTGCAAGGGGTAAAGGTGGTTCCTGTGGACCCCGAGACATCCCCTTGCAGGCAGGTGCAGACACTGACTGCACCTGCAAGTGCATCTCTATTCCCCTTTAAAAGAGCAAGCAGGTTGCGACCCGCACAGTGAAACACAGAGCGGCTTCAAAGCAGCCACTTTGTAATTTACATGAATGTGCTGCCCCCAGGGCAGCATGAGGTTGCGGCTGCCCTGGGGGCAGCGCATTTCCCATAATGCGTCACATTTTCCTTCATTGCGCCGGGCGCACCTTTTTAAAGGTGCACCTGGCGCAATGACGTAAAATGCGCTGCCTGTGTAATGTCACCACTGATGGACCTTACTGTGATAAATCTCAGGTTTTGTGAAGAACTTGTCATCTTAAAGCTCTCTCAGCTCCATTACTAGCCTTCCGCTGTTTATTTTGAAAGCATGGAAATGTCTCCTTCAGCCAGGACGCTTTGAACGTAAGTATTTAAGGAAAATTAGCTACCCTTCCAACCTCCCTGTTCACTGTATGTCAGGCTTAGCAGGAAGAGCCAAGGCGTGCTTATGTTTGTAATGTTACAAATATCTACATCAGATTTAAATTGATGCGGCACAATGAAGACCACTAAATATCTTGGTGAAAATGCATTGTGTCCTTGGTTGACATTCAGGCAGCAGCCGCCTACTGCTACGCTATGCACCATCGCTCCCACTGTGTCAGAGACATTTATAGATGGGGAGAGGATGTAACCTTACGGCTAGAGAGGTTGACCTCGAAGCTGGGGAACCGGGTTCGAGTCTCGGAAAGGACGCTCAACAGCCTGTGATTGTGGGCAAATCACTTAATCTCCCTGTGCCTACAAAAATGAATGTGTCCATCTGTAACGATACTGGTGCTCATGTAAAGCTCTCTGATACCTGATATCTTCGGGTCAAGTTTGCGCTATATAAAACTCTAAAAAATAAAATTTAAAAAGATGTTCTAGTTTACAGATAGGCTGAGGTATCAGCAAACCTCTGATGATCTCTGCTGAGAGTCACCCTGCTTGACTCCATCTGTACATGACATCAGTTATAAATGATCAAAGCCTTGCAGTGTCCTTCTACATGCCTGTCTCTTGATAAAACAAACCATCATTGCTCCTGTGTGCATTGAGATGACTCAATGGACGCACTTGCAGTGCGAATAGCAGTGTGAGATGATAGGGACCTGTACTTGCTGCCGGCGCCTCCACACAAGGAGCCATGATAATGCTAGGTTTACACTAATTGGGATTTGCAGACCCAAGGCACGGGTAAATTTGCTCCTTGGCCGTCAAACTTGTGTGTTAGCTGAGTCATATGTGGGAGAAGAATAGGGAGAGTGGGCGTGGGGAGGGCCATAAGCACCGTCTTGAAGGTCACTGACTCAGTCGCAGCTGGGGTGAGTGGGTGTCCATGTTTCCGCCCTTAGCCTGTTCCGATTATCCCTTTCTTCCGTAATGTTTTACTCCTTACTTTTACAGGGAACGGAGGCAACGCAGAATAGGACCACAAGCTTTAGTGAATACATTTGTGTTATGCAATTGTTTTTGTCAGTATATATATATTTATCAGTGATACCTCAGAGAGAGGTATTATGAGAAAACCCTATGTGTTATATTGTCTGATACCTCATGGTAATGTATATGCATGGAGAGACGTTTTAAGGCATGGGCAAAGAGGGCAGCTGCCCAGGTCCCCCCCCACACTTTCCACGGACCCCCTGAGAAAGTGAACTTTCTCCCTAGCTCACGCCAGTGCATTTTTGTGTCTTTCCTAACCTTTGTCACACATTTCAATATTGTTGGACAATATAGGGTCTGAATTTGCAAAAATTGGATAATAAAGTACAAAGTTGTTCCAAAACGGGGCCCCAAAATATTTTTTGCCTTCAGATGACACTGTATGCATGAGGCCCACCGTGCCAGTGACCTCAGGTGACCATCAGTGCCAGAAATCAGAGTGACCGGCAGCCCCAAGGAGATCCTTACCAGTGCCTTCCTAGTGATCTTCAGTACCAGAGAGCTTTATAATAATGATAGTAATCCACATTTGTAAAGCGCGAACAATCACCCGTAAGGGTCTCTAGGCGCTGGGGGCCGTCGGGAAGATTAAGCAAGCTATTGCCCAGAGTCACATGGTGCTGGGCTAATCTGCCGCTGGTGCCGGGGATCGAACCGTGATCCCCATATTCCGGAGTCAGTCGCCCTAGCCGCGGCGCCACACCGCTTCCCTTTCAGTGACCATCAGTGACATGGACCCTTTAGTGCTCATTAATGCCAGTGCATCCACAGCGACCATCACTCTCAGAGCCCCCTAGTGAGCATTCATGTCAGAAATGCACACTCATTGTGAATAGCCGGGTGTGGGGGCATAGCAGACTAATGCATCCACTGCAGGGGCCTGTGTTTGACTTCATAGTCAGAGGTTCAAATTCTGGCTGGTCCACTCAGCCTTTCATTCTTCTGAGGTTGATAAAATGAGTATCATTGAGTTGGGTAACAATAAACATCAGTTATTTCGCGCCAAGATACCCTTTGGGGGTGAACATGCGCTTTACAAATACATGTTATGTTATTGTTGTAGTTAATCAAACAGTTATGTTATGTAATGTTATGCTATGTTATGCTATGTTAGTGCGAGAGCCCGGACATTGATCGTGGGCAATCTCTTCTTAGTGATCATCAGTGACAGAAACCCAATGGCGACCAATCCTGCCCCGGCCTTCTGTCCACTGTCAGTATTGGAACTTCCAAAGTGAACTCTATTGTCCGCGGTCCCATGGGGACCATCAACGTTACATACCTCGTTCCAACTTTTAGTAATCTTCTTGTGAAAGTATGAGGGAAACGAGGAATTACTAAGGGGATCGATCCCGGAATTACCAATTTCCCTGGTAGTGCCTTATTTTGTAGTGTACCCTCAATGCCCAACTTGTAATGGGCCAGACTTTCCTCTAACAATACCCTCGACAGTGTCAATTTAGGGGAGTTGGAAAAATCCAGCTCATTTACCAGAACATTGCTAATGAGGGCCTTAGTGCCACAAACTCATAGCTATCACCAGTGCCAGAACCCCATAGTAAACCTCAACGGCAGAAACCCCTTTAGTGAGCATCGGTGCTAGAAACCGAATATAGTGGTTATTGTGCTGCATTGTAATTGCATTCATATAGCGCTTACTACCCCTGAGGAGGCGTTGAAGCTATTTACGCCAGGCAGTACGCTGCTCCGGATCCCAAGGTCAGTGGTTAATCCAGTGGTTACTGTGGGTTGTTGGATTTAGTCTTGTGCTCTGAGGATACCATTGCACCCATCTATTTAGTGACTTTGTGGTGGATTAACTTAGTAGGAGTTAGTTGTGATCATTAGTTGGAGGGGGTGAATTCATGCAGATGAGTTGGTGGGATGATTGCTTGGATGAGCTAGGTTAGATTGGGTAGTACTAGGTTGCTGAGTATGATTTACAGGGGAGGACAGGGTACCATCTTTGAGATGAGATGTTGGCAACTTGCAGTTTCCCGGTTAACTCCAGAGGGAGCCTCGACTGCGACAAGAGTGGCTGATGCTCCCGATGCAGGTTCAGAAGCCGCTCTTCCATACATTCACCGTGTTTCCAGTAGGTCCAGGTCCACCTTTCCCTAATCTGAGACCAAAAAGCATTTATAAACAGCTAAAAGCATGATTTGTAGGGCCATTTATCGTCGATGTATCTGAAAATGTTGGTTGCAAACTGAGAGGCTTCGTCGTAAATCCCACCGTCGCCCTCGCAGTTCTCAGTACAGTAGGTGTGTTAGCGGCAGTGTTCTGCTAGGCAGCGGACGCCCTACCGTGTTCGATGCTCTGTGATGGCGCCAGGCCATTTGTAAAATGTCAGACGCGTCCCTGCTACCTGTTGTGTTTATGGCTGCGGTTGTGCTCGTTATAAGTAAGATCATGCATGCAGCCACTAGATGGCGGCACAGAGCAACAGAAGTTGACTGATGGCACCCACTGCGCTCTTTGTATTTATTCAGAATCTGCTTGCTCTCACGTGTAATTCTGTTTCTTTATAATCGACTGTCTGTGGAGCGTTTGGGACAGAACAAAGTGGCTGTCAACAGGCTGGCCTAAGGACAGAGCACATTCTCTCGATCGTCGTTAGTTTTGCATTGGTGCGTGTTAGGCACGCATTATTGCATTCGTTTTGAAGTCTGATGTTGTCATATAAGATTTACGTCCAGGCTAGAGGTTAAAGAGGGCATCCATGCTACAACGCGTGTCGGTGTGAGCATTGTGTGCAGATCTTAATGACGACTGAGCTCGCTCCCCGTGATTGGATGAATTCAGGGCAGGGTTTTGGGGATTGCTCAGGAGCAGGGCTAAGAGTGGGTTTACGAGTTGGACAGATGTGACACGATATTGGCCAAGCAGTGAGATTGCAGCGCCGAGGCACTCAGTTTCTGCTGAGCCGTAAATAAATGATTGCTGATATTAACAAACATCTGCGTGCTCTCGGTGCTTGGACCCCCACATGTTTCCATTTTGCAAGCTTGAAACTCGTTTTTTAAGTCTAAGTTTTAAAAGTGCAGCTGTCAAATTGACCTATTGCTAACAATATTGATATTATGGGTTTTGGATCCACCCATTTCAACCATTGGCTTTCTTCAACAAGCCCCTTTTAGCCATTGGCTAGAGACTTTGTCAATCACATTTTGGTTCAGCCCAGTGGAGTAGATCCTCTCACCTAATGCTATTAGCTGTAGGGTGTATGCTTCCGCCTTCACTCAATTGCTTGGAGTGAACTGTAGGAGGGAATACTTCACAACTATGCCTTCTTTGTCCTCTCCCCTACCTCGTTCTTGTATGTCTCGCTCTAACGTGCTGACACTTATAGCACAATAAACCCTCACCTTTGCCAGACCATTAAACCAGGATCTGGCAACACTTGTTTCTTTAAGCTCCTATTTCTCCTTATTGATGGGGACAAACGAATGGCCACACCCTGCCACCCCCTCCCTCCCAAATGGTACATCCTTGTATATTGTACTATGCTGATTTAAGGGGAGTAACTTACTGATATTAGAAGGGGTGTTGGGAGTAATTTTTTTTTACCTAGCAAGCAACGCAGTTTACTTAGGTAAAAAAAAGATTGTGTGACTTAAAGGGGAGAGAGGCAACAAAGTGTGCAGCATGATTGGGAGGAGGGTGGTAGGTGTGCCAGTGGACTGTAGGGTGAGGTTCTGCAAAATAATTATCCTTCTTAGTAGAAATAAATATAGAACTATTATACACAACCTGATCTGTTGTTCTGCAATGGACATACCCAGCTTTCGCAAGCTAACTACACAGACATGTCAGATCTCATTCACATAGAATCCCTTCAAAGGCAATCATTGCCCTTAACTATCCACCTTGTTCTGGCCTTCCTCCATGCCACAGCACATCTTATCAAGGGCCTAAAGATATATGACCTCATCTCACTTTTAAAAATTTTATTTTTATTGTGGAACTTCACACATATTTCCGTGGAGGTACACAACCGGTTTCAGAACAATACAGTAAGTTGGTAATGCACAATTCCGATGTCAGTTTGGCATTAATACATAGCGACATCAATATACAGCGGAACATGCAGTTCTGTTGAGTGTCACAGAAGTGTATAGTGTGTGGGGTAATGATCTTGCGCATATAGCCAGCATCAGGGTCTGCTTCCCTGCCAGTCCCAGTATAGCTTGTCTTATGGTTGTGTGCTAGGGGATTGCGGGTTTATCTCGGTATCATCTATTTGGCGAAGGTATGCTGTAAATGAGTCCCAGAAATTGTGTTGGTGGCTCGCTGGGGGCATGAGGTCCCAGTACGCAGTCAAGTGCATCCGGCAGTGCGCGGCGTCGGCCAGCCATGCTTTAATAGACAGTGCTGGTTTGCACCCCCAGTGAATCACTACCCTTCGCTTAGCCAGCAATCTCATCACACTATCTTGATGGAATTCCATAGGCTCCCCTTGCCAGCCTGCACTATCTCCAGAACCAGCTGCATCATTTACAAAGCCACCATGACCAGTGTCCCGCTTATCTTGCAGGACACTATCCGACTGCAGACTAAAAAGTGTAACAGAAAAAAAAGAAGACAGCAGGCATTTTCCACCAATGCATCCACATATCCATCAGGACTACCCCAACGCGAGCTAGAGTCCAGAGGTTCAGTCGCCCTCTTGTAGTGTGTGAGAGTGAGTCTATTCAGAGATCCCATGGCACATATGTTCATAGTGAGCAGAATCTTGTAGTCGCCCTTCCAGTTGGGCTGTAATGCAAACTTTTGTTGGTGGACTGGATAAGGATCAACTCACCGGGCTGGTGGTTGTGGCAGGCTTCTATAAGGATTCGGGAAGGGTTGTGTGCAACTGGGAACGGAAACTATGTAGACATTGGATTACTTTTCTGCAGTATTGTAGAAATAGATCATCATTTAAAGACTGTTCAAAGACTGCTGGAGAAAAAGACGGTTTTGATAGAAGTAGCATGAGACGGCCCATGATCATCTCATATGGCCTCATTTAGATCCTCTTGTAGTGTGTGGTACCGACTGCCCAGAATGCCAAAGGTAGCATTTTGGGCAACTTAAGGTGAGTTTCGATGCAGATTTTAACCACTTTTTTCTTGACAGTACATATTGTAATGCTACACTTTCCCAGAGGATTTAGGATGATAATCACAGCGAAATGTTTCATATATCCCTGGGGGTTCTACACTTCCTGCACTACAGAAGACACAAAGTGAGTACAGCTGTCACTATTATGCCGTAAAAGGATACATCTTTGGATGAAATTACTAAAAGCTTTTTTGTCAGTGCAATAGCGTTGGCCCATGAACACAAGTCTAGCTAGAAAACATGTACATGATTACAAGAACATGAGAATGGGAGCAACCCGTAAACAACTGAATAAAGTCCATGTCTATGTGGATGAAGGGGAACCAAGGAGGTAGGTGGTTGTTGAGAGTAGTCTTAGTCCCTTTTCCATTGTTATTGGCTTGACATGTTACACAGAGTGACACATTTGTTGGTAGGCTGAGGGAAAGAAGGGTGTAAATCAGCGGGCTGCTGCAACGTGAATTACACTGCCCCTTCCAATATGAGAATGAATGTGGTTGGAAAGCAGACATTTTGGGGCTACAAATCCCCGTTGTGTCTCTCCACTGTGTCAGTTTTCCTTTTACAAATCTGCCTGATCCACGATGCCTTTTTCATTCTCTGATGCAACCAACTCAAGACCTTAAATGTAAGTTCAGTACCTAAAATATACATAGCAATTTCATGATTTGGAAACAAAGACAACTTCTTGGTTATCTTATTGTCAAATGTATTACTTCGAGACACTGCAGATTACTGGTGGGCAGTACCTTTAACAATGACAATTTTACATGGAAGCATAAGAATGCCTGACAAGTTTTTCATATTTGCCCCATTCTTAGTTCTAGTTTCACCAGAAGTCCTGGGCTGCACCAAACCCATACTTAAAATCCGTAAATATAGCTTCAGTTTTGTGCAAATCCAAAATGCATGTGCACGTAAGAGTAAATAGTTCAGCTACTTGAGCGGAGTGGACCTCTTATCTCCCCATACAATTCAGATTAAGTGTCTCCAGCACCAAGTTTTCTAACATTTCTACGACTTTATCCATCCACATAATAATCAAGTTCACTGGTGGGGAAAGGGGCATCAGATAGATCAGTCATGGAGTTAGCTAAATATTCAGTAACAAGTAAACAATCTTGCGGTTCACAATCCTGTGCAGTGGGCTTAATAGAAGCCAGGGTCAGGGCTGGCAACTGACTAGATTAATGTGAGAGACAGAGAGTAACAATATTCATATTGGGGCAATCATGCACAAGACAATGAGTTTTTATGGTCTGGAGTAGGACGGCTACAGAATCGGGAATAGCAACTCTTAAGGTCGAACCCAGAACAATATCTTCAGAAGATTCGACAAAAGAGTAGTTGCAACTACCAACCGCAGGACAGAAGCATAGTATACAGTGGTTTTCTTTTAATCACCATGGTCTTTAACCACTATTCTAAGAGCACCCCATTTCGTCCATGGCAATAAAAAGTAAAGGGTTTTTAATAATACTGCAGTCGTAAAGCAGGGTGGAAGCTAATGCCTGAATGCTCGCTCTGCCTCAGTCTACTGCAAAGGCTCCAGAGTATCTTTCTTAATATAATCCTGAAGGGGATTAACCAGAGTCACAAAGCCAAAAATCTATTGACTGCAACATCCGAATATCCCTAAGAGTAAGCGTACCTGAGACTTTCACTGGGATGGTAACTTTTTGGTGGCTTCGATTCAGTTTGCACACAGGTGGCGATCCACAGCAGAGATATCATTATCTAAATATCGAACATGTGGGAGACAAAACTGTAATTTCTCTTTCAAAACCATATACCATTTCTAGCCAATTAAGTGAGCAAATCTTTTGAATCAACCTTGCATTGGTCCTTAGTGGCAGGAACGAGTAACTAATCATCAACTTACTGAACAAGAGTCGACCCCTTAGAAAAGGCTACAGTGTCGACTGATGTTCTTTTTAAGGGGTTGGCAAAAGATGGAAGGGAACTCTGTTAAGCTCTGGGGAAGTCGCTCTCATGTTAGCTGGCCTCTGCCAAAATGGAATGCGAAGAGCTATTGACTCTACGTGAATGGGAACGGGGAAGGTAAGCATAAGTCAACAACTGAAAATAATGTATGGCAGGATGGTAACAGGTTCTTGGTATTTGAATGTTACATATATTTACAGTAGACACTAAACTCCCTGTTTAATTAGTGCTGCAAAAATGAGACAAATTCCAGCTTCAACGTGTAGATGATGAGGATACTGTAAAATGCGAGGTAGTTTCTTCATGGGATTAACCTTAGTTTTATCTTAATTTTAAAAGGTTCAGCAGTGTACACAGTTGCAATCATTTGCATATTCAGACTATAAAGAAGATGTCACTTGTTTCTATAATTCATAAGATGATTTTGTATCACATATTTTTATCTGTCAATTCCCATTGTCGGATTGCAGTACATCGCAAACTATCTCAGGTAATGGTCGAACTGAAGGCCCGGACTGTGTAAAGTCTTGCAGGGACTAAACAAACATGGGGTCTAAATCGAGAATGTAGGGTTGTCGAGTCAACCTCGTGTTGTGCCAGCATCGTCTTTTAATACTCTGATGCCAACCATGCTGCCAGATACGGTTTCAATGCGCCCATTTGTGCATTTTCTGCTTATGCACATGGTGCTGGCTGCTGCATTTCTGGGCGCTCGAATTGAAACTCCCTCACCATCACCTGACAGCATGGGGAAACTTAAAAAAATTGATGTATCCTCCTCTTTTCCTTCTTCATAATGAAATTTATTAGTGGTCATTTGGGGATATAGGGAGGAGGAGGTGGGGCACAAGCCCTAGCCCTGTCCCTTAAATGGCTAATTTGCTGTTGGTAAGTTAATACACAGGTGTTCCGTGGGATTCATTCAGAGCTTAACAAACAGTTATTGTACCTGATGCAGATATTTACATATAACAAAAAAGTCACAAAAAACTTGAAGGTTATAAAAACAGTAACAGGGGGACTCTCCACGTAGTACAACCCTCCATGGCAACCCTATTGGTTTATTTTAAGGACTCTCAACCACTGTGCTTTCAATCTTGTGGCATGCTTCATCATCGAGTCCTTGCCACTGATATTCCAATCATATTTGGGCGGGCTCAACCTTGGTAAATCCAAGGTAGCTCTTTGAATGTCACGTAGTTTTAGGGGGTCGGGATATAAATGTTGACATTGGCTTAGGTTGTCTTTATAGTTTATCAATCTGATAGAGATATCTAGCTGCAGATTCCTTACCCTTGAATTTCCCTGGCATCATACTGGATCTGGAAGACTTTTCTTCAAATGTGATACCCCTGCCCGACGGTAGGTGGCGTTGGTCGACTCCTCATGATGTCGTCTGCGCCATAGTGACTTCTGTGTCAACTGAATAGGCACCACCGCGGTGCACTGACATCAGTTCTTTTTTTTCCGCGCCAGCCAGTGCAGATTCATGAAGAGACCAACGTTCTGTCACTTTTGACAGGCTTTTTTTGAAATTTTGTCAACCCTTTTTTGGTGTGTAGGTTTTACTATCATGTCCAAGAAGTCTGAATTCAAGCCGTGCGGCGCCTTTCACACCACCATGTCGGTGCTGGACCCTCACCTGGTTTGTCTCTGGTGCGTGGAGAGCGACCACAAATCAAAGTTGTGCTCCGACTGCCGGGCCATGGCTCTGAAAGCTTTGAGGGAGCAGTCCTTAAAGCTGCTTGATAAGCGCTTGGCACTGCGTCGTTCTTCCCGGAGGTCTTATTCACGGTCCCGATCAAGAGGAAGGTCCGGGCATCTTTGGGGGAGTCCCTAGTTTTCATCATCTCATTCGAAGTCGTCGAGTCGGTCAGGTAAGAAGCACAAAATACATAAGAAGATGAAGTGTGCTTTGACTTCCCCCCCATCTATTGGCTGACGCGACGGAGGAGTCTTGGGGTTCTAGGCCTTATTCCTGGGTCGGTTCTGCGCTTCCCCACCTTCCTTGGAGCCAGAGCGACCCCCGCTCAACACAAAGAATTTTATGATGCCATGTGCATCATATTTGGTGGCCTGACATTACCGGCGTGCCTTCGAGCCCCGTAGGCTTAGAGGCAGCACCGATGATCTTCCATGGATCCGGGCCGACACCGGTCGTGCTATTGCAACCTTCCTCAGCCTCTACCGTGATGTCCAGACTGCTGAGACTGCTGACACTGCTGGCGACCACCGGCGGTGCCAGCCCTATTCTCATCCCCGATGACCTGGAGCTAGGTTGGTGCCTACCTGCGCAAACAGTACCCTTGGGTCCTTGGTCGGTTCCTCAACCTTATTCTGAAGGGCTAGGAACGGAGGAAGATTGGGAGGAGGCGCTGGACCCTTTGCAAAGCCAGCCTTATGAGGAAATGGACCGATATGAGGAATTCCAGTGGACTGCATACTTATCTAGATTCTGGCCTGCTTTCTCCCCCTACTATAGCTGCGGAGAAGGAAGCATCATACGCTATGGTGGGTCGAAGGGCAGCTGAGGTCCTGGACCTTCATCTCTCTTCTGTGGCAGTCAAGACAAATATTTTGGCAGAGTTCCTGCAGCCAGGTGTCTCCTCTTCTGAACCCTTGCTGCCCTTCAATGAGGCCATGACAGATTTCCTTCGGGGAACCTGGTCCAAGCCCCGCACAAGGGCTCCTGTGAATATGAATAGGACAATTGCCTGCAGCCATCACCTTGCACCAGGTGACCCAAATTTTCTCACCAGCCACCCTACCCCCAAGATCATGGAGCTTCTACCTCCCACGGTGCGCTCACTTCTGCATTCCCGAACAGGGAATCCAAAAGGCTGGACAGTTGTGGTAAGAATATTTTTTGATCCTACAGCCTTGCCTTGCGGTGGGTAAACACTGCATGTTTCGACAGTGGCCTTTTAATGCCACGCCTGGTTGAGGACTTCTGGCTTTTCAGAGGATGCACAGGCCTCTCTCATGGGTATGCCCTTTGATGCCACCCGTCTGTTCAGAGTCAAGACAGACATGGTGCTAGAGCGCTTTTAGGACTCGCGAGCTACGGCCATGTCCTTGGGACTCTCAGTGGCCACACATTCCCCGTCCGCTTTTTGCCCCTTAAGGGGCTTTCAGCCATGCCAACCATATCCCCGCCACAAGACCGCACAAGTTCAAAAACGCCTGCGCGGGCATGGGCGTGGCTCGTTCCGACCCCATTGGTCGGCTGCCTGAGGTCTGATCACTCCACCTCCCTCCCCTGCAACCTCAGCCTGTAAATCTTCCTATTCCAGTGCTTCCAGATCATGGGCGGCCAGTTGGTGGCAGGATTAGTCATCACCTCCACCACTGGCAGAACAGCAGTTCAGACAGGTGTGTTCTCCAGATACTCAGAAGGGACAACTCCTTCCCTTTCAAGACTACCCCTCTCTCCATGCCTCCAACTTACAATCAGCTGACGGAGGATCACCTGACTTTACTTCAGGAGGAAGTCATGACTCTCTTGGCCAAGTGAGCCATAGAAAGGGTTCCAGCACTAGAAGTAGGCTGTGGTTGCTATTCCAGCTACTTTTTGGGCCTGAAAAAGGGCAAGGGTCTTTGCCCTATCCTAGATCTGCGAGCCTCAACTACTTCCTCAAAAAAAAAGGAAAAGTTCAAGATGCTCACTCTAGCTTAGGTCTTGTCTGCCCTGGATCCAGGAGACTGGATGGTAGCGTTGAACTTGCAGGACACCTATTTTCACATTCCCGTCTTGCCTGCTCATTGGCGCTAACTGTGCTTTACCGTAGGCCACGAGCACTTTCAGTTCACTGTGCTCCCCTTTGGCCTTACCAGCGCCCCTCGGGTTATCGCCAAGGTGATGGCGGTGGTCGCAGCTCATCTGCGCAGATCAGGGTTGCCAGTCTTCCCTTATCTCAATTACTGGCTGTTGAATGCAAGCTTGCCCCAGGCTGTCATGTCCTACCTCCAGGCTATGGCAAACCTCCTGCATTTGCTGTGGTCCACTGTCAATGTGCCAAAGTAAAACCTGACTCCCTCTCAGATGATCCCTTTCATTGGAGCTGTTCTGGACACAGCGCAGTTTCAGGCCTATCTTCCCGAATGGCAAGTCCAGGATGTTCAGGCTATGATACCGATATTTCAGCCTCTATTGTGGATTTCGGTGAGAATGACTCTGAGGCTGCTGGGTCTTATGGTCCTCTGCATCCTGCTAGTGGCACATGCCATATGTCATATGCAGGCTCTGCAGTGGGACCCGAAGTTCCAGTGGGTGCATCATCAGGGCAATCTCTCCAAAATGGTCCAGATCGCTGAGGGAACTGCACAGCACCTGCAGTGGTGGCTGACCCCTCTTCCTTCCCCAGCCAGACCACACAGTAGTGACAGATGCGTCACTTCTGGGATGGGGCGGCCATTTGGGAAAGGTGGAATTCAGAGTACTCTATCCTCTGTCGGAATTCGGACTCCTCATCAACTTGCTGGAGCTCCGAGCGATACACTGGGCATTGAGAGCCTTTCTTCCTTCAGTCAAGGGAAAGATGGTTCACGTGTTCACGGACAACATCACCGCCATGTGGTACTGCAACAAACAGGGTGAGGCGGGGTCGTGAACCTTTTGTCAAGAGGCCCTGCGCCTCTGGACATGGCTGGAACACTAGGTCATATCCCTGGTGGTTCAGCACCTGGCAGGTTCTCTGTACGCCAGGGTGGACAAACTCAGCTGTCGATGCCTAGCGGAGCTCGAATGGCATCTCCATCCGGAGGTGGTGCCAGGTCTCTTTCAACGATGGGGTGAGCCTTGGTTAGATCTGCTTGCCTCTGCTGAGAACACTCATTGTCAGCAGTTTTGTGCGTTGGAGTTTTCAAGGCGACTCTCGCTCGGAGACGCTTTTCTTCATGAGTGGAGCTCAGGCCTCCTATACACCTTTCCACCCATTTCACTCCTGTCCAGCATGCTCAAGAAGACCACAAGAATGACCGGGCCCAAGTCATTCTTGTGGCTCTAAACTGGGCACTGAGATTCTGGTATCCCGAGCTTCTCCAATTGAGCATTGATCCTCCGATCAGGCTGCCCCTTTAGCAGAATCGTCTGTCGCAGCAGTAGGGGAGGGTCGTCCACCCGAATCTGTCAAGTCCGTGCCTTCTTGCATAGAGATTGAGCGGTGGCAGTTGATAGCATTTACCATTCTCCCGAAGTTTGCAATGTTATATTGCTGGCCAGGCGGCCCTCCACCAAGACCGTGTGCAAATTTGTAAAATGTCGTACAGAAAGATCTATAGATCCTCTTTCTGCTTCCCTCTTTCAAGTTTTGCTTTTCATTTAGACCCTTTCCCAGCAGGGCTCTGCTCAGGGCACTCTCAGAGGGTACCTTTCTGCCCTGTCTGCCTTCCTAATGCTACCAGATCAACCCTCAATATTTAAATATACCATTGTAAATAGATTCATCAAAGGCAGTGCTTAATTTGTAAAATATTAAGTGCAGGTGCTCAAATTATTTTAGGAGGCCGCACTGACTTTTCCGGCTCCATCCCCTTCTTCCACTGGCTCCACCCACTTACTCTTTTGGCTCTACCCACATCCTCAACCGGCACTTCTGAAAGCCAGATGTAATACCCTGTGATTCCATGATATATAGTGGGTC
The DNA here is from genome assembly GCF_964204655.1 of Triturus cristatus. Lineage (NCBI taxonomy): Eukaryota > Metazoa > Chordata > Amphibia > Caudata > Salamandridae > Triturus > Triturus cristatus. Next base: position 329,528,227 of record NC_140580.1, read on the forward strand.
ATGTCCGTCAAATATCCAGGTGCATTAGGTTTACACAGTGATATTATGCACTATAACATCTTCAAATTCACCACCCACGCACTGCCCCTAGTGCCCAAGCATAGCCCAAATGTCTACGAACAACCACCATATATAATCCAATTACAGCCATATGAGCCCTGACAGCACCTTAAATGTCCAACACAGCTCCATAATGTAGAAGGCTGCGAAATAATCTACCCTGCAACCCTAGGTAGTGTACAGTGGTAGATGGTGTTCCCCTCAGAGTTGAAGGTGTGATAGTGGTGCATGTGCGCCACTGCTTTAATAATAGGGTTCCTCTTAAGTGGTTGTGATAGGCACCCTCGAGCAAAGGGGATAGATGGACTCCTGCTTTGACTGAGGTGCAGTGTGCTGTGAGTGAGGGAGGGCTGAGTGAGTTGCTTTCAGGACTGGAAAGGCAGACCCTTCCTGAAAGCAGCCTTCCAGCCACCATTGGAAGAGGGTAACTAACCCCTTCCAATCTAACGGCTCAGCCCCTCCTAGATTCTTATTATGCACGGAGCATACAGGTAGTCGATTCAATCAAACCAAATAGATTTTTTTGTACAGCAGGAATGCTGAACTCACAAATTGGAATATGCTCTCGTATGTGATAAAGAAGAAAAAAGTGGCTTTGCAAAATTAAATATTTGCATAGATGACATAACGAGACCAGTTTATGGGTCATATACATGACAGTTAGGTCAAATGGATTCTTGAAGTTACCGTACCTGGAGGTTATGATTTTTTGAGGTCTGCAGAGGTATCAATATGTGGATGGAGCCTAAGCCCCTGTCTCAGTAGGACTCTGAAAGCTCTTTATTGTTGATGATATAAGGTCAAGCACCCTTTAAACTGTGAAGGCAGACAAAAAAAATCCATGTACACTAGTGTATCCATGGGCTCTAAAACTCAAAAGTGCACTCTGAAGTCTTAAGTTAATGGTCGCCTTCCTCCCATCTATGCTGCTGCCAGAGTAAACAATAAAACCCTGTAAATTATCACCTATCTAAGAACAGCTGGATAAAAAAAGACACAATGATCACAGCTGCTTTGAGGGCAAGCATTTTTTGTGGATGAACACAAATTCTGCACAATCAAAACATGCACGCCGGCTACCAACATATGGGCTGAGCCAAAGCCCCTCACCTGGTAGTGACGCTTAAAGCAGTTTTCTTAACTGATCACATAATGTCTGGCGACAGCTCTGCTGTCAAGCCAGGCCTAAAAACGGTTTAAGTTGTCTGAGACTACAGCAGGACCAGTACAATCTTAAAAATTGCTTGGTTGTAATAACCTGATGCCAGCTCCGATGTATGGGCAAAATGTGTGAGTGAGCACTACTTCAAATAGGATGTAGTGAGTCATTGTCTTCACCTCAATCATAGATAACATTTTTTACTAAGACTCCCCCCACCACCGATGAAAATTGCTCATTAACATACGTACGGAGACATTTAGTCAATTTTTTCAAAATGTAACCTCAAACACTGCACGTGTGCTACATGTGCCAATTTGCACTTTCAGCAGCTGGTTGCGCTTACCTCCTGTTCTGCGATCAGTGCCAGCCTCTGCACTGTGTTGCTGGTAGGCTCTCTCTGGCAGGTGGCACTCTCATTTACCAGGGAGCTGGTAAAGCTATCGTAGCCACGGTGTAATGAGAAGGTGCATACGCTGTGGCCACGGTACATTCAATTGAAGAGGTGGCAGCTAAGTGCGTGAGCATGCTGGTGTCACACAGCAACTTGGCTCTTCACTGCATGCCCTCATGAACTGACACCAGGTCAACACACCCCCTGGGGCGGCCAGAAACATGCCTCCTGCAGCTAGCGAGACTTTGGTGCAGATGATAGGGTCCTGTAGAGTGGTAAAGAGGCCCTCAGAGCCATCGTCACGCAGTTGCTGTAGCCCCTTCTCCTGGATGTGTTACAGATGGTGCAGGCCCTGCTTGGCCACGGGCATTTGCAGGTTGTTTTCAGCACCCATGGTGGACCCACCCCTCTGTGTGCATAGACTGGCCTATGTGCTTCCCCTTGCACACATTGGACTGCCCTTGCATCATTTGGGACCTGTGGCTCTTCCTGCAAGTGGTGCACGTGCACCCCTTGCGCCTCGCTTATCCCCAGAGGTTCCTCCTGCAGGTGGTAGGTGGTGCAAATCCAGAGCCTCCTCCAGGCTCAGCAGTTCTCCTCCAATACCTCCTCCACACCGGACACATGTGCCTGGAGCTAGGAGAGCGGGCCTCCTCATCCTCAAAGACCCTGCCTTGCACTCGCAGGGTCCCCAGTAACATGGGATTAGATACAAAAGCTGCGCAGGCCGGTGACTGGCCAGGCTGACTGCTGGCCCCTGCAGACTGCATTCTTCGCTGTCAGACGCACCTGCTATTATGAACCCCTACCCGAAAAACAGAACACTGTCTAACTGTGCCACACCCGGTGGTGCTAGTGTTCCTGACCCGTGTATTTCTGTCCGCTTTTCATTTCCGTCCCAAGGCAGAAAAACCCTTCACTGCGTTGGTTGCATATCTCTCTCTCTCTCTCTTTACTGTGAGTGGTTCTGCCGTCCATGACCCGAAAATCAAGCTAGAAGTAAAATTGAATACTGTTGTGGAAAACCTCAGCTTAGCAACATCGGCACAGCTTTCAGTGTGACCTAATCAAATGGGAAAAGAACAACCATGACGCATGGCATTGCTGGAACATTAAATTAAAATCTGGTTAAAAAAAACATATGTCAGCCTGTGATAAGCGCCAAATTAAGCACTGATCAAAGGCCTTGTACATATGTTCCCACCTTCCCTTTTCATTATCTCTTAGTGGGACCTTAATTTGGTTCTCACCATTCTAATGTGGGCTCCATTTAGTGGCAATCACATCTGCCAGGAGGGTAAGCGAATTGCAGACTCTGACATCAAAGCCTCCATACCTGACCATCTTCACTGATAAGTTGGTGCTTCGCACTAGGGCCTCTTTCTTACCGAAAGTGGTAACGCCATTTCATGTGGGACAATCTGTCACCATGCCCACTTTCTATGCTCCTCCGCGCCCCTCAGGCGTGACTCCACTGTCTAAACCCAAAAAGAGCATTGTCGTTCTACCTTGACCACTGTAAACAGTTCCGGGCGGACAACCAACTCTTCGTAGGGTACATTGGAACAAAGAATGATTGTGCGGTACAGAAGAGGACTATCTTGTAATGGGTCATCCACTGCATCAAAATTTGCTACGCTCTTGCCAAAGAGCAGCCTCCTGACTTCTTAAGGGCGCATTCCACCACAGCAAAGGCTGCTACCACGGCGTTGCAAAGTGAAGTTCCAATCCTCAACATTTTTCAGGCATCAACGTTGGCATCTCTGCACACGTTTATCAAGCACTACTGCCTGGACAGTCAAGTCCGCAGGGACGACCTTTTTAGCTGCTCCGTCCGGCAGGACTTCCTGGTCTAAACTTGTCTGTAGTCCCTACTCCAGGGATGGTATTGCTTGCGTATCTATTCAAAGATAAGGAATCTGAGGCTAGATGTCTCCATCAGATGGACAAGTTCTCTTACCTTCGGTAACGCCTTATCTGGTAGAAACATTATCTAGCCACAGATTCCTTACCGACTCACACATGCTCCCCTGACTGCACACAGGTTTCTATGGTCAGGGCTTATCCCTTTCAGGGCCCTAGTTTTTCGGAAACACACCAACGTCAGTACACTTCATGGCTCCATGCTTCTGGTGTGAAAAGTAACTTACATCAGGGCTTCGAGGGGGTGCCTTTATAGATGACTCAGACATCACAACGGCGCCGAAAACATCACGTGGAGCTGACCGACACCACCTACCAGCGTGCAGGGTTTTTGCTAGAAGAAAAATCTTCTGGGTCCAGTATGACACCTGGGAAATTCAAAGGTAAGGATTCTGTGGCTAGGTCATGTCACTACCAGAAAAGGCTTTACCGAAGGTAAGAAACTTCTCCGTTACGGCATCGGATAGTCTTTTAGCTGTTTTTATAATCAAGACTAACCAATCCCTGGTGCAGTCCACGTTATCAAGGACTAGTCTTGTCTTAAAGTAGGGTCCACCAAAAAGATTCATGGGGTATTTGTTTACCAGTAGACCCTCAAGTGTTGCATTTCCTCTCAAATACTCTGCCATGATTGCCACATGATTGTGCAAAACTGTCTCAATTTGTTTCCCTTTGAGTTTTGTGAGTCTGTTTCAATCCTCTGTTTGAGAAATCGCCTGGGCTATATTCAAACCATTTTGTAGATGAGGGCCAAAACAATCAAGTTTACGTCCTCATCCATGAAAGTTTAGCCTAGATTTTCTACTTTTGTTCTCACCTGCAATAATAAAAGGTCCTCCTAACTAGGTATATCCTATGTTGGTTTGTCAGTTCCTTTATCAAAACAGTAAGCCATAGGACATCTCCAGTTCATCCAGATTAATCCTTATGTGGATGTTATTCTCACACAACACCCTAGACGTAGCGTCAATGTTTCAACCCCCTATTATTCTCAAGGATCTCCTCAGAACTGAGCCGTCCATATTTGTGTCCAATAAATGAAGAAAATAGAGGGCCCTTGTTGCTATCTAAATTTGCTCATAGGTGGTTCTGAGACTTGGACTTAAGAAATAGGTGCCACCTTGTGACGTAGATCTGACACGGTAGAGGTGGGTATTCCCTTTGTGTAAATTGCTTTGCCTGATAATCTAAAAATGGGAAGTCACTTGTTTGAAACTGCATCCAAGGTCTTTGCCAGCAGTTATATATCTCTCAGTAGTAAAGACACTTACCACTATAGTGGTATTTCAATTCCTTCTGTTCTCTTTCCTCCTGGGTATCATAATGCAGAATCAGGAGCATACCATTGTCTGCTTCCTCTCTGCTCGTGATACTACTTAGAGGCAAGAGGAGTGTATTCAAGAAGGTTTCACATGTAGATTGGACCCTAGTGTGTCTAAAATCATAGATTAGATAGCGCTTACTGGATGTGTCTAACATGGTTGTACGAGCAGCCTGACTCATGTCGCAATCAGACTGATACATTCCTAGTACCATCAGGGGGCCGTGGGTGGTGCGTGTCGGCTGAAGATCAAAGTAAAGACTCCACGGGAGAAACCTCAGCTGCTCTGTTGGAAAATATGAATGTACGCATGGCATTAATAATTAATAACATGCCAGTGTACTTGTGGATGTAACATTAGAGCTGCAGTAAAGCAACTGACAGTTTACACAGTACCGTCAGGTGTGTTGATAGTTTACTTCAAAGGATAATCTTTCTGCTAAATTGTAGCAATATTCTGTTCACATCCGATTTGGGTGGAAAGATGCGCTCCCGAAGAATTCATTCTTGCTCGTGGTCAGTATCACGAAAGCTGCAATGCCAGCTTCTTGATGCAAGCCGCCATCTTAGGTCGCTACCTAGTTTCAAAGGTGGATACCTGACTACACTCCTTAACTGCTCATTGTTTGAGTGATCCATTGTATAAGATGTACCTTATGGTGATGTAAATCTCTTCCTGTTCATATCTATGTATCTATTGAAGCTAAATCATGCTTTGTGTACTAATATGCCTCGTTAGCATATCTAATAATTCATTAATCACAGATATGCAGAGATTGTTGAAATAATGATCAAACCTCTTACCTGCCACAAATAAGAACTACATAATTGTGCCCAATGCAAGTCAATCTAAAATGGCGTACAGCAGGTATGTGGTGCGCAATATACCAGATAGCGCATTTTGCAAGAATTGGTGTCAAGTCATACAGTATAACCATAGAGAATACCTCATGGCGCAACCCACCTCCCATATTTGATGTTTCGCTTGGAATTTAAGTGAGATTTGTGTACAGAGATGTGCCAATATATCCTAACAGGGTAGTACATAATATCCACTCCTTTGTTTATTCACCAATGTAGACACCGGAAACTGATTACACGTAGTCAGTGTTGCTTATTTTGGCAAACATGCCATGTTACGAATGTAACAGATATAATATCATTCAATCCATTTGTTGTTGTTTTTAGACAGTCCATCGGTTTGCATTTTTTTCTTGTCAAGAGGTTAGTTAGACTACCTTTTCTCAGATCCCATTTTATGATCTGCATGACCCTCCATTCCATCTCATCCTCCATGTGATTGATGTCAGAGTATTGTTTCACTAACGGGGCTCCTTCCACTTTGCACCTCGGTCGACTTTGGTGCTGTCAAATTTTCTGACGATCTGCATGGTCTGACCAACATACAGCAGTGTCAGTGTGCTTTTTTCCTGCAGCGTCTTTTCTTTGATCAGTGGCCGACAGGCACCACCCATGGCTCCAAGAAGGACATCTCATTCATCAGCCTACTTACAGCTTAAAACGGCATGCTTCTATAACAGGGTAGTTGTCTTTTCCACTGAGAGATCTATAACTACTCGCCTAGTGCTTATATACAATTTCAAATGAATGACCTGCCATTTTTAGGTTACCAGGCACAGCAGCTTAAACAAAAGGAATACCCAACTCTCCAGTACCTAATCAACATCACGGGGAAGGTGAGACTTATTTATTAACCCCTTCAGCGCGGCGCGGATTTCCGCGCCACGCTGAAGGTTCTGAGCGCGGGCGGGGCCATGACGGAACGGTTCCGTCATAAGCACAGCCCAACCGACGTGCATGACGGAACCGTGCCGTCATGCGCGTCGAAGGGGTTAAGTCCCAGCCTCTTGCCAACATATGAGCTAATTTAGATAGTAACAAGGGCCCTCTGTTTTTTTTCCGTTATAGACCACAAATACGGACGTCTCAGTCCTGATGAGACCCTTGTGGTTAATAAGGGGTCGAAACGTCAACGCTATGTCTGGAGCGTTGTGTGTGGATAACATTCACATTGAGATTAATCTGAATAAACTGAAGTTGTCCTATAATTTAGTATTTTTACAACCTTCAATGTTTGTGTGATTTTTGGTTATATGCATGACATGAGCACTGTGCCGTCTGCTCTTTGATGATTTTTCTGTAGTAATCTACAAATACACGTGCTAATACTTTAAATGAGTGACCTTGATTGCTTTTTTATTGCAACATTGACAGAGGCTTGTTACATGAAGGACTCCACCGTCACTGTTTGATAACCTTTGAATTATTCCTATGGGACACTGTGCATTAACTTTTCACACTAACCAGTCCTATTTGGGTCCAATGGGTTGATCAATGTTCACAAATTTCTAATTTGCTTTTGAAGTCTCACATTGGTCTGTTGCATCCCCTTCATTTGCAACTCATTCTTTCTCTTGTATGCTTCCATACACCAATTCAGAAAAATTGGCCACTGCTCATTAAATATCTTTTTGTTTGTTTAATTATACGCCTTCTTGAGTTGTTTAAACATTCTAAATCAAGGGTGTCTTTCTCATGAAAGGACTTCTTTCCATCTTTAAATAGTGAGTCCCAGCCATTGCTTCAAATACCTGTATGTGCTTTTTCCATACAGGTGGTAGGTACCTAGTATGAACATAAATTAATTTTGGTGGGTGCTGTTCAGATTTAGATTTCCTACCCCCCCCCGCCTTTCGTTTACTTTACATATTCACACTTCGAGACACATAAAGGTGTCTTCCAACCTTGTCCTACAGATCATCCTGTGGAGGGAGATAGGGTAGAAGGGAAGAGAGGAATGGAGGGGGTCTCACAGTTATCCGTCTAACTGTTCTTGTGGAGGGAGGAAGGAAAGTATCTTGCACTCACACCCACAGGCCCCCTTGCTTAATGAACTTTTCTGTTCTCATTTGTGAAGCTCACAAAAACTACAGGGCATGTTGAATCAGCGAGTCTCTGTTGCATGCACGTTCACCCTTATAGGGTTTGCATTAGGGTCCTGACTCTCCTTCCTATCCTCCTCTGTCTTGCAGTACTTCAAGAGCCTACTAGCTTTATACTGTGCTCTATACTATGGATTGCATTCATACTCTATTAAATCTTGGGACTCCCCTTAACCTACCTGCCCAACCCAGCCTGACCCATTGTCTCCTACCCACACAACATTTCAACATTTCGCTTTTCCTTAGTGAACTCTAAAAGCAAGAAAATAAGCATGCATGGGTAATGTAGAAACTTGTATTTGTGGCCACCGTTTTGTGAAATACGAGTGCATTTTTCAATACAATGTCTGTTTGTTGAATCCTATTTCTCTTTCCCAGTTCATACGGATAGGTAGCTAATTAGTGGGGTAATCCTGAACCAGGGCTTTATAAGGGGTTGAAATAGGATTATCTTGTTGCAAGTTCAGAAGCAGCTGTGAGTGTGGTTGAGTCAGGAGGTTTGCCAAGGGACCCTTCAAAGTATGATGGGCACTTTTGTAATTCGTTCAAACGGTTAACACTGATCCATTCCACCCCAAAATTGAAACATCGGCTCTTCGAATGGCAGCAATCTCCCTTCTATACAAGCAGCCATGCTCACTTTGAGATATAAGTTAAGAAGGTGTGGGAGACCCCAATATCTTAGCCAATTCCGGAAAAGAGACTCCTCTCAAGGCGCTCTTTCTGTCCAGTCCCATATAAGAATATTAATACAATGAACTGAGTACCCAGTGGTCTATTTGTCTCAGCAGCATAAACGAAAGGTGCAAACCACTCTTTGGGTGGCAGCATGCCAGTAATGATTGTTCCTGGTTAGGTGCTGTCTCCATGGTAGGTATCATAGCTGGGATGTTCAGTAGTAGCATTCAAGGTCTGATAGAGCAGGTCTCTAAGCTCATAAGGGAGTTTGTTATTATTACTATTCTTTTCTTTAAAATCAATTTCTCAGATCTGAGTTTTATTAATCAGTAAGTATATTATACAGTGGGTTTACCAAAGGACATATATCTAGTCTCATATTCCTATACTCCATTCTTCCCGTCTGTTCTCATGATATTTGCAACAGGTTCTATCACTAGTTCAAAAAGTAGCTGAGATAGGGACCACCTCTTCTTAGTGACACTGCACAGTTCCCATTGATCTGAGATCACTCCTCGCATCTTAACTCATGCGGCACATGGCGAGAATGTAGAACACTAATCAGTCTCATTATATAGGGATCAAAATTATGTCTCCAAGACCTAAAACATAGAATCCCATTTAACAGTATAGAACTTGTTTTCTATGCCAAGGTAGGTGCATGACTGCTTCCTAATGCGCTAATGAAGCAATACTGTTTAATACTCTACTAGGTATGTCCTTACTGAGCTGTTTTGTATCTGTAAATCATTGAGAGGGGTCTGCATGGTTTTACACCTGTATGGTTCATCTTTGGTTGAGGTACTATCCCTGTAAGTATCTCCCTCTTTGCTCTAGAAGGAGATCCCAACTGTTGTGCCGCAGTGCCAACTTTCAATAATTACTCAATGAGGAGGGAAATGGTAATTCTGTAGATGTTGGTGCCCTGGAGTTTACGTCTTTGGATCTCTTTCAGAGCCGTCTAAAGCTACTCCATAGAAAGGTGTGTTTTCTGAATTTTCTCCATAGGTCTATAACCAACCTCCGTTGTTTCACTCTATAGAAATATTTATAACTGTTCCACATCTGGCGCCCCAGTTCTTGTATAGAGGCGCCTCAGATATGTATTCAACTCTCTGTTTATGGTGTCCTGAGTATTTTGTATCTGTCCATTTTCATTTACTATTTTTTTAATATTTTCCCTTTTTGTCACTCTTTTCAGGGGACATGCTAGCATTTTACCAGGCTTTATTCCCTTTCCTATGGAGTTTCTGTATTGAGTCTAGTATGCAATTCCCCATATTTGCACTTTTCTTCTACTACCAGTGTTTAATTTTCCGGGGTCTGTCTGACTGAAACCTTTATCTCAGCAATTCCTCCTTGCCCTTCCACAATTTCTCCCTGGAGTTGCTGGCCCACACCAACTAGGTTATCTATTAAGACCCTCTCATTTGCCCTTCACTGTGTCAAGCCCCAATCATCATCAAAGTGTTCAGTCGCAGAACCTTTTATCGCCTTATTTAGTATCATAAGTTCATGCGTACAAGCATCAGAATATAAAGACAATGTGTGAACTGTATGAGCTGCCCTCATGTGTGATCGAGAAACTTGAGTGCTGTGCATCAGATGGTGCAGCGGAGGGTTACCGTTGTCCTTATACCTGGCAACTTGCAAATACGTTGCACCCTTTTGATTTGTCTGCGACTGCGAATGAGCTGTTTCAATGGAACTGATGTATGCAAACTGGTCAGATCAAATCAAAGCATTAAAGAAACTCCTGCTCTCCTCCCAAATAATGGTAACCAACATCTGAAAATGTGTAGTTTTACTTACTTTTTTAGGGGGCTTATAAAGTATCACTTTTCACCTTCTGGTTTCTACATGGCGCTAGGATTGACAGGACAAAATCAGAGCTGTAGAGAAGGTCTTTAGAGTCCAATCGGATGCGCAGAGGAAAATACAGTTTCATTCGCTATCCACTTAGTCATTTGTCTTTAACATAAAGCCAGGTTAAAGACGTGTTGTCAGGAGTTTCTTGAAGTAGGAGTAGTAGGGTTCTGTCAATAGTGGGGTGCAAGGCATTTAGGTTTGTAGACCTTTTCGTCCAGTGATCTGTCGCAAAATTTCACATATCTGTAGGCTCGCTGGTGAATCCGGTAATGGCTGACCAGTCTTAGGCTTCCTGCTAGTGTGTGTAAAGGGGACTGCCATTTGCAAGGCATTTATTCCAGTAGGCCTTGTGGATGGTGCAAAGAGTTTTACATTTTATCTTTGACTCCAACTCCAGTAATTGGAGTCAACAGGAAACCACTGGGAGCCAGTGGAGTGGGATTGGACATACGTGGCAGTTTGTCTGAAGGGTAAGAAAACAACTAGCGCCCTCAGTTAGGAGCCTTTTCCACCTGCGCATCAACTTTATGCCAGCATTGTGTATACCATGTATGATTGTGTCACGCTATCACTATAGACCGTGTCAACTAAATATTATTTGGTAGTTTGTTATAATTTGTGACATTTTCACATATTTGATCCTAGAAGGCTTATGAAGAAGAGCCAAAGGTACAGAACCAATACTTTTCCTTGTGTATCTGCCTGAAATATATATGACGTATAGAGGGGATATATGATTAAACAACTACTGCCTAAACAACGACGTTATTAAGGCTGTTTCCCATATAGAGGGTGTCTCTGCCACAATTGAACTCAAATTTTGGAGACTCAATGCTAAACCGTCTGAGAAAATAGTCAAAATAATTTATCAAATCGTTTTCTCTATGTACTAGATGCTGTGAAAACGTAATGTTATCACACTTAACGTGTAAAGTCTGAAACTTCATCATGGTTTTGGCACTCTAGTTGCAGTATTTGAAAATGATTCAGCTCAAAGTGTATTTTATATTTTAAACATTTGAAGCTGGGACCTCCATTTTCAGATTTGTTTGAGCTATGAGTGCAAGTTAATCACAGAAGGTGATCTTGTATTTTTAAATTCTATAATCCGGTGCAGTATTATCCCAGAAAGTGGGAATATTATATATGAGTAAATCAAACACACTGATTTTCCAGGGTGGGTTTTCAAGGAAAATTGGGGAACACCCACAAACGTAAGCATTTGTGGGTATTCTCTCCAACCCCCTCCATCTCTGAAAATGGTGGGAACTTTGCTCCATTTCCAGAGTGGGAAGGGACAAGGAACACCCACAAAGTTGACTCGGGTGTAATTGAAGCAATTCTCTACTGCACAAAATATTTTCCTAGTGGAGCAAAAAATCCATAGCACAAAGGTAAAGTAATTTCACTACGTTCAGTCATACAGCCAGTGGGTAACATAGGCCCCCACAGTCCTTGCGGTGCGGGGGAGGCCCTCAAGCTTCAGGGGGCCCCTCAGCAAATTACCCTGACCTGAGACCTCCTGATTAAGTCCGAAGGGGGGCCCCTCCATGTACCTTGCAGTGGGGCGCCCTCAAGTTTTGTTACGCCATTGCATACAGCGCTCCCATTTACATATGTGGAAGGGATTCAGCACAGGTGAAAAAACTGAATTTTCAAAAGATTTCCAGGAGCAAGCCTGTTAGGAAATGCCTCTTTTTGTAAGGTCACCCCTAAAGTTTTGGACTGATGCTGCTTTTCTCCTACGACTCTGAGAGTACACTGAGGCCTGCTAACCAGCCCTCAGTGCCTGTGCCCTGACCTTAAAGTGTGTATGTTAAATTGGCTTATACCCAATTGGCACAAGCTAACTTACTTTTAAATCCTTAGCATATGGTACCACGGATACCCAGGACCTGTAAGTTAGAGGGTCACCCCAAGGACTGGAACACTAATGGAGTTGCCCTGGGTGCAACAAAGGTAAAACATGGCTCTCAGTCTGCCACTGCAGACTAGAAGAGCAGTTTTAAACTTCTAACCTGACTTTTCCATTTAAAAGTATGGCAAAGCCCAAATCTCCCTCTGTAATATGTGTAAGTCACCCCTATGTTAGGCATAGCGAGCCCTAAAGCAGGGTGTGCAATATATTTTCACAGCAGAATATGTATTTTACCTGTTCGGACAGTAAAAAAGATGAACTGTAATTTTTAAAGTGGAAGGAATTGGTAGCCCCATTGGCGAGTATAGGATTAACATGCTGTCCCCTCAACTGCGCTAACTCCTAAATGGTGCACCCAAAGTTGATACTCCAGTGTCAAGCAACTTGTTACATTAAGCCCAACTTGATACTCAAGTCAAAATTAATGTAACTTGGTTGAACATGGGGTATGGCCCTGAGACAGCTTTCTCCCCTACTGCGGAGACGTAGAAACAGCTCACAGGAAAGGACACAATAGAATCCTGCAAAGGGGAAGGGTTCTACCGCTCTCTGCAAGGTAGCCACATGGGTGTTGGCCCAAAAGGCGAGCTTCAAAGAAGAAACCACCTTTGAAGAGCAAATGGGAAACACTTGGGAGAGGGGCTGCTCTATAATTTAGGCAGACAGGCTGGCATTGGGGACAGAGAGTGGATTCAATTGTCTAACAGGTTTTTCAAGGGCATGTAGCTGCGTTGGTAGCTACACCTCTGGGTTGGGCTAAGGAGCTCTGCACGCCAAGAGAGGGGTTCTGCCATACTGAAAGTGGGCAGAATAGAAAGTTCTGGGACAGCCAGATACCACACTTTGCAGGAAGTTGTTATCAGGAGGAAGGGAACCTATTTGCCCATTTACTGCTGAGCAAGGCCTAACCCGAGAGCATTTTCAGGGCATAAAAACAGGCACCCCTGGCACCCTGAACTCAGATCTTTTTGGACTGAAGAAAAGAATAGAAGGACTGCCCTGCTGCACCAATGACCCGGCGAAGAGAGGCTGCACTTACAAAGACTGCACCTGGTGAACCTGGTGGCTAGCAGAGGGGAAGAGACTGTGCCTGCTGTGTCCTGCTTGTGGCGAGGTTGTCTCCTGCGCACAGCCAAAGCAAGAGACTCCACGGGTCAGTTGACTGACCTCCTGTTCACAGAAAAGGGCCACAACACCTGAAGAAGCCTGCTGGGGTGAGTAGGTAACCCAGATCTTCAAATTGCTACTCTTCGCTGCCGGACAACACCAAGGACCAGTACCCAGTGCTTAAAACTTGCCTCTGAGTCTTCTGCACCTGAGAGAGTCGTTAGAGTTTTGTTTGGTCACCTAGAAGGTACGTTATTGCCCAAGGAAGCATTCCACTGTGACTGTGATACTGGGAGACTGGTATCCCATGTGTGGACTTGACTTTTGCCTGGCTTGAGAGGAGATTGAGGGATGTCGATCCCTATGGCCAGGACCACCTCACCAAGCTTGTGGACCAAGGAGTAGCCGGAGGAAGAGCCCTGTAAACCACTTTGCATCCACAGCCTCCTGAAGGATCTTCAGCATCCTGTATCCCATGTATCAGGGCCACTTCCATAGGAGTCTATGGCAAGGGGATACAAAGCCTTGAACTGATTGAAAACTGCTTCTTTTCTTAAGGGAACTGTTTCTAAGGACCTTGCTGGGCCACATGACTGGCTCCCTGCCGGAGTAGGTCACTTTAAGCAACTCGAAATAACCACATTGATACTTACCAAAGTTTTAATGAAAGAGTTTCCGAGTGTCAAATTAGTGGAATTTTCCATTGCTTGTTTGTTGTAAAGTAAAAAGAGCATATCGACTGTACTTTGTAAAATCCATATCTCCGGAACACTCTGGTGGATTTATTTCATTTTAGTGTAAACAATGACATATAAATACAGTCTATTTTTATAAATTGGTTTTGGATATCTTGAGTGTCTCAGGTATTTCTTCTGCAATTGTTTTGGTGCTGTTTAAATGCTTTACACTTGTTCCTTTGTGTGAGTCTGACTGCTCAGAGCAACAACAATCCAGAGTTGAGATAGGGTTTTGACAAACTAAACCTACTAGTGCTAAAGGGGTTGGTTGGTGTATTACACGGTCAAGTCGCACAACCACACAATTTAATGCATCTAATTTCCTTACAAAGTCTGCCACAACTTTGAGAATGTCTAAAATTGGTTGATCTGCATGCGTGCAAAATAGTAAACCTCAGATTTACAACATTTTGTCAAGAATCATTCCCTGGGAGTACAAATTGATATGCATGTTGATTTTCACTGCAGGTTTGCTGATGGTAGCTTGATAGTAAAGGTTCGGTTTTATCGCATGTCGTGCAGACTTGCTTCATCCCCCTCAAGTCACTAGTGAGTGAAGACTGGTTTTACTGCAGATGGCATCCCACTAGCCCTCTGTATTTCAGTGACGCGGCCTTGAAACAAGGGTATCTCTTTAGACAGATCCTCTTACTTTTTGTATCTAATTGTTTTTGTGTCTCATAAAATCCAAAAATATGGCGCTTTAGGCACACAACATACATATCTTATCACTGATATGGGGCAGTGCTAACAGATTAAAGAGTGGGTTGCATGAATATGAAGATTTAAAAATCACACTCATGGAAATAGCTAGAGGGCAAATTATGCCGCGAGTGGATGTAATTGGTGTGTGTTAAACAGGGCAACCCAGCCATCCTTTATTAATTGTTCATTGGATTGTTCTGTCTCTAGGATCAGTTACGTTTGATCAGGGCATGTCTCTCTTCAGTTTAAAATAGAGTTAAGCATTTGTAACTATAAAGCTCCATGTTGGGATTAACTAACATACAAGCTTTAAGGATTGAAGAATTTCATTGCTTAAGATGTTGAGGTCATTTCCTTATCACTAGCGAGCTTTTCAACTTGTAGATCCCTATTTTTCCACTGGAGGATATTTTGCAGTTTACACCATTTCAGTCTCTGGCCTCACTGCTGAATTGGGCAGATAGGATGTTAGGTGTTGCTGGTTGTGAACAGGTCGTGGTGAAGTGTAAAGCAAACCGGCTCCAGGGGTGCAAGTACTGCTGGAGTGTAGAAATCTGAAATAATTTCCGTTAGCATAAGCTAAAGCCATTTTGGCTGTGGCATCCATTTTGTTAGCTATGTAATTCTTCCGTCTTCACTGTTGCTTGCTCTTCTATTCTGCTTGAGTCATCAGCTTTAGTTAACGCCTTCTGTATTGAGCCAAAGCAATGTACGTGCTGATAAAAGGCCTGTATCTGCTAAAATGCACCTGGTTAAAGATGTAACTGTCAACTATTTACTACTGCTCTAAACAGTTCTGTTCCCCCTCCCATATTGCTGACTAAGAGATCACCCATCTGGTCATGTTTGTCGATAACTATTTCTGTGTAGACCTGTACCTTCTATTTGTATCTGCATGCTTACTCTGCAACAACGTGTGTATAAAAGCACCATGGTCTGTATATTCAATGTACTACCTCCTGCACCACTTGAGGGTGTTGTATGGACGTGGTCCCACTCACGAGTGATTATTAAACTTGTTATTTGAATTGCAGCTTCAGTGCCAATCTGTATTTTGTTGGTCTACGGACCCGTGGACAAGATAAGGGTGACCCCTGCACAAGTGTGCTCATTTAAAGGCACATTTCCACAGTTGGCGCCCGAGACGTGGGGCCTCATCGAGGACGTAGCCATCCGAAGGAGTGGTCTTGACGGAAAAGTGAATATTACTGAGGAGACGTCCTGCATGAGGAGACCCTTGTCTTTGCAGCCGAAGTGACTTTTCCGTTTTTTTCGATTTGACCCTCCGGGTGATGGCCGGACCCGACTGAGGTATCCTTTGACGTAAAATTTGCAGTGACCATTAGGTCAACCAAGAGACCTTGTTTGGTAAGGTCGCTGAAGCGGCACTCTTGATTTGCTTGACCAAGATTCTGGTTTTGTTTGTTTGATTTATTTTTTGCAAAAGATAAAGGCAGGTAATGTGGAGATTTTTCTCTACTTTTGAGTATTTTGGAAAAGTAATATTTTGGTAGCATGCCTGTTTCCAGCACACTCCGTAGGCTGTGTTGCTGTCTTGGTGGTACCAAAACGGATTTAGAAAGAAGTCAGCTGACATATGTATGTCAAATATGGTATTTCTTCCATAATGTATAGTACACTGTGGAACAAATATATGAAAAAGGATCCTGATCTACAATGGCCAGTGAATGGGTCATTTGACTTTAAAAATATTCAATATCTAGAGCAGTGTTTGTTTAAAAGAAAAAGTCAACAAGATATGTTGAGTGTGTACGAATGTGGGAGAAAGAAGAGCAAGACAGAGTGAGGAAAGAAGAAGCAATAGCAGAAAAAGAACAGCGAAAAAAGATATATCAAAAAGCCTTGGAATGAAAAAATAAAGAAATGAAGGCAATAAAAGAAAAAGAGGAAAGGGAGCGTCGTTTAGAGGTAACTAGCCAGTACCCTATTAGGCGCCCCATTTATCCCATACTTAATAAACCTCAGGATGATTCCATCTTGTTAGATCAACCTCCGCCCCGTATAAGTTTCCTTCTGCCCCTGAAAATGATCTTTCTGAAGAAGAACATTTCTCTTCAGATGATAAAGACTTAGATAAGCAAGATGGGCGGCAGACTCGCTGTACTTTGACTGTTGACGAAAAAGCCACTATCAGATCCACTGCTCGCAAAGAAGCTCATGGGACTACTTCTGCTCCAGACCTTGTAGCAATGGTTCAGCAGTGGAAGGATTTAGAGCAGTTATATTTTGCAGAGAAGTTTACCTGGGAGGAAATACTTGTTTTTAGAAATGTTTCTAAAAACTTAGAGCCCACTGATATCAATTCTGTTTATAAACAATTAAGTGATTGAACTGTCCTTTTTTCAAATATACCTGGTCTAATTAGGCGAGTGGTTAAAATTAAGACATGATACACTACGTTTAAAAGCAGAGCAAAAATCCGCTAGTAAAGTTAAAACTGCACAAACAGTTCAGACCCCAGTGCAAAAAGAAGTAGTTTTGGGGACAGACAATGACCCTAGTGATACTGTTGTTACTGTAAAACCGATGCGTGAAGCTGCGCCCCTGTATGTTCCTCCGAAGGGTGCGGGAACAAACGACGATAAAACTTCAAATGATGCAAAAGGATATTTTATCTGTAATTGGGTCTATACTCCTTGGAGTAGAGCAGATGTTATGGCTCTTAAAGCTGCTTTGCCCGATCCGCGGAAAAATCCGGCCGCTTTCTATGAGGAAGTGGAAGGAGCCATTAGCTCCTGCACTATGACCTTGCCAGATATCAATATGTTTTTTGGACTTATTTGGCCCCTGATATGTGGAGAACAATTTCGGAAAATAGATGATAATGTAGCATATGGTGATACTTGGGTGCATTTAGAAGAAATAGATGCGGCTAGGGAACCTGCGCAGAAACCACGATAGGAGATCTTAGATCTTCCCAAAGCTATTGTGATTAAGTTGAAAACTCTCTGTTGTATTTCCCTTGTGGTGGGCTTCCACCCTACCGCCCTCTCCTGGACAAGCACGGTTGACACAATAAGGTGAGCTGTTTTTAGCCTTCTTTTATTGTTAGTTGCTTTCCATATGTTGTCTTCACATATGTTGAAAGTCTATAGGGTGTAGGAGGGCCTTAGTAACACGTGGTTTCTATCTTGCGGGTTCTTTTACTTGGGCCTCTTCGGTATCCCCCGGTATCTTCGTATAGGCAGTCGTGAGGTCAGGCACATAAAGGGAGGGACAAAAGAAGAAAAGAAAACAGGCTTAGACTACTGGTTTGTCCGGTTATTATTTGGCATAGGGGTGGGGTGGTGCCGACCGTCACCAAGGCCCTGTCGTCTGTGCCTATGTGCCTAGGGTGTAGGGACAGTACGTGACAATTCGTTGGTGCCCTTCATGGGTCCCCACAACCCCTTAAAGAACGATGAATACCCGCCCGGCACTTGCCTGCTTCCACGACCCTCCAGGGCCGTGGTGTTGGGAGACCCAGTCTCCTCTCTTATTGGGAAAGCAGCGATCTCAGGGGCAGTGCTCCTCGAGCGGTCGTTATTCTTCCTTTCCTCCTCGCCGTCCGCTCTCCACTCTTCTTCCTCTTTGATGCTCGGTCTCCGTTCTCCTCTCGCCTCGCCACTCGTGCTCCGCTCTTCTTCCTTTTCTCCGTTCGCTCTCCACTCTTCTTCCTTTTCGCCGTTCGCTCTCCACTCTTCTTCCGCCTCAATGGTCGATTCCGCGTGTCCCTCTTCTCTGTCCACTCCAGCCAGCCTTTTGTATCGGATATGCCCGCCTCTTCCTGAAAGTCAGCTAGTCCGCTGTCTGTACTTCCGGGAGTGTCGACGGCGGCCATGTTGGGTCGGTCGCCGCCGTCGTCGTGACCGTCAGGGGGTTGCTCTCCGTCACACTGCCTTTCCCCCGGGAATGGACGTTCGGGCCATTCGAGGACAGGAATCCTGGAAAGATAGTCCACATTCGTTTGGAGTTTACCAGGCATGTGTATTGTTTCGAAGGTGAAGGGCTGTAAAGAAAGAAACCACCGTAAGACCTTGGGGTTGGCCTCTCGGAACCCCACCCACACAAGCTCATCGCAAGCCCTGGCGCCTGGAATGCGGTCACAGCCCTCGGCCGCACCCACTAGGATAAGCACACACGAGTCGCAAAGGTGTCCTGCCCAAACAACGCTGTATACCATCGCTAATGTAACTGGATATATTCTTCCATACCCCTTCCTTAGTTTATGCCCGTGTTCCGCCCCAGTTTCTATGCCATATCTGGAACCCGGACAACAGGATATAAACATCATGCTCTCTCTATACCCTGTTTATGCTCCTTGTTTATGTACAAGCGATATACACAGCCATTCTGTCCCACTACTGGATGTATACTCTGCTATGTCTATCTGAGGGTTGTGTATGATGGTCAATGTCTGAAATATGTAAATGGCAATAAAAATAAGTTTAAAAAAAAAAAAAAAGACCTTGGGGTTGGAGTCCTTGTGGAGAGATAGCCAGGTGAGAGGGGCATGGTCAGTTAGTAAAAGGAAGGGGCGCCCCAAGAGGTAATACTGTAGGGCTTCCATCGCCCACTTAAGAGCAAGGCATTCTTTTTCGATTGTGGCGTATTTGGTTTCTCTGGGATACAACTTCCTACTGAGGTATAGGATGGGGCGTAAGTCACCGGAGTCATCTGGTTGTGATAACACTGCTCCAAGGCCTCTCCCTGAAGCGTCGGTTTGGAGGACAAAGGTTTTCTGGAAGTCCGGACAGAGAAGGACAGGGGCAGAACAAAGGGTCCTTTTTAAGCATTGGAAGCTCTCTTCTTGTGGTTTGAACCAAGGTAGGCGTTTTCCAGTATGTTCTTTTGTGAGTAGGTCGGAAAGGGGGCTAGCGAGGTCAGAGAACTGGGGTATGAATCTCCTATAGTAGCCTACTAGCCCAAGGAAGGAGCGAATGTCTTTCCTACCAGTGGGTCGGGGTAGGTTTGTAATGGCCTTTACTTTGTTGATTTGTGGTCTTATGCACCCGTCCCGAATATCATAACCCAGATACTCTATATGGTTAGTGCCGAACATGGTTTTCTTTGGATTAAGTGTAAGACCTGCTTTCTCTAATGTTTGTATAACAGCTTCTAGATGAGTGAGATGGGTGTTCCAGTCTGGACTATACACTACAATGTCGTCTAGATAGGCAACAGCGAAGTGTCGATGTTGGGTTAGGATGGCATCCATCAACCGATGAAACGTAGCAGGGGCCCTGTGTAGGCCAAAGGGTAGTACCTTAAACTGATATAAACCTGAGGGGGTTGAGAAGGCCGTTTTCTCTTTGGCTGCTGTAGATAGCGGAATTTGCCAATAGCCTTTCGTTAGGCCTATGGTGGTCATTACTTTGGCTTCTCCTAATCGCTCGATTATTTCGTCTACCCTTGGCATGGGGTAGGCATCGAATTTTGACACCGAGTTCACTTGGCGAAAATCGATGCAAAAACGAATGCTGCCATTGGGTTTTGGGACCAGGACGACTGGAGAAGACCAAACGCTATGAGAGGGCTCAATTATGTCAGCCTTTAGCATATCTTGTATTTCTTGGTCCACTGCTTGTCTCCTGGCCTCGGGGATGCGATATGGCCGTAGTTTAATGGGTTGGGTTGTGTTTGTGACAATGTCATGTTCCGCCAAAGATGTTCTCCCTGGGATCCTTGATAAGACAGAAGAATACTTTGCACAGAGCGTTAACATTTGGTCTCGTTGTTTGTCAGTCAGTTGGGGTCCTAACTGTATGTGTGTTTTTTCTTTTCAGTTTTGGGGTGGGAGGATCACTTCTAGTGGTCTACTCACTGTGATGTGGTGGATGGCTGTTTTCGGGACCGGGGTTGGGGCAGGGGGTTCTTCCCATGCTTTAAGGAGGTTTACGTGGTATATTTGACCTGCGTCCTTTTTATGTGGTACGGCTACTCGGTAGGTGACAGGGGTTATTTTACTCAATATTTTGTAGGGGCCTTGCCAGGTGGCTAGGAGCTTTTTGTCAGAGGTTGGTAACAGGATAAGTACCTGGTCCCCAGGAGAAAACTCCCGGAGGTGCACGTGTCGATCGTAATGGTTTTTTTGTTTGCTTTGTGTGCGTTCCATATTGACGTGGACGTCCTCCCATAGGGAGGTCAATGTGTCCTTCATGGAGGCAGAATATTGGAGTAGGGGTTTTTCTTCGTCTTCGTCCTCTGTCCACTGTTCTACGGCCATGTCTAAAAGTGTTCTTGGACTTCTTCTGAACAAAAGTTCGAAAGGTGAGAACCCTGTGGATCTTTGTTCGTGTGTCCTGATAGCAAACATGACGAGGGGGAGCTGTCGGTCCCAATCCCTTCCCGCTTTGTCTATACTTTTCCTCAAGATGGTCTTTATTGTGTGATTATAACGCTCCACCAGCCCATCCGTTTGGGGATGGTAGACGGATGTGCGTATTTGCCTTACTTTGAGTATGGCACACACCTGCTTCATCAGACGGGACATGAACGGGGTTCCTTGGTCTGTTAACAGTTCGAGGGGGAAGCCTACTCGAGAGAAGAAAGAGACCATAGCATGGGCAACCGCTGTAGTCGTTATGGACGACAGAGGTATTGCTTCTGGATATCTTGTGGCGTAGTCTACTAAGACTAAAATGTACTGGTTTCCACGAGCAGATGGGATCAGGGGACCTACTAGATCCATCCCTACCCTTTTAAATGGTACATCTATTATGGGTAGGGGTTGGAGCGGGGCTTTAGGTATAGCAGGGACATTAACCAGTTGACAACGGGGGCAGGCTGCACAGTACCTGGCTACTTCTTGGTAGACTCCTGGCCAATAAAACCTAGGCAGTAGGTACCGTAGAGTGTGCTCTTTACCGTAGTGCTCACCCCCAGTTTGGCTGTGGGCCAAAGCCAGTACCTGTTCTCTGAAGGGACGGGGAACTAATAACTGTTCTTTTCGTTTACCCCCTTCTTGTGACATTCTGTACAAAAACCCATTTTTTACACAAAAGAAGGGTCCTACCTTATCGGGTTGTTCTTCCTGGACCTGCTCCCAAGCGTTTTATAGGGTGGTATCATCTTTTTGGGCTGCTCGGAAGCTTCGTCCTGTTCCTGGGGACGAGTCTGAGGAGGTAAAGATAGGGGGGGATAAGACAGACTTGGCTGACAGATACCTGACCCGGTCTCTCCTTTTTTCCCTTTGTGTTTTTGGGGTTTTAGTGGAGGCTCCCTGTAATTCTTCACTGTGAAAAGGGGCATCGAGTAACCATGTCACTGGGGTTGGGGAAAGGGTGGAGGTTTGTAGGTAGTCCTGAAATCTGGGAAGGTCCGTCCCCAGCAAGACTGATTCAGGGAGGGCCGGTACCACCCCCACCTTTCTTAACAGGGACTCCCCTTCTATATCTAAGAGGACCTCAGCTAAGGGATACAACTTCTTCTCACCATGTACGCAGGTTACCTGTATGCATTTGTTTCCTATATACTGGGAATCGCGTATTAGGGCCTTGTCAACTACCGTGTGATGACACCCTGTGTCTAAAAAAGCGAGAACCGGTTTTCCGTTTATATGTATTTTCTTTCTGTATCGGTCTGGAGCTTTTCCTGTAACCAGTACGCATCCCCGAGTGTACCCCACTTCCATAGGCTCTTGTGGGGGAGGTCGGGAAGGACAGTGCCGGGCTATGTGCCCCCACTCAGCACAGTGGAAACACTGGGGTCCAGACGGGACTTGTCCGGAAGGGTTGGTTTTGGCCGGGGGCCGAGGGAATACTTGACCTCTTTGTTCTATGTATGGTGTGATCGGTTTACTTGGTGTCTTTGGGGGTCCTATATGAGGCCTGTGTGTGGGAGCTTTGAACTCAGGGGATCGATGGTAGGCACAAGCAAGGTCCACGGCCACCGTAACAGAGAGGTTGGGGTGTTGTTTGACCCACGCTCTGGTGGGTAGGGCTTCTAAGTACTGCTCCAGGTACACTTTTTCGGTGAGCTCGTCAACGGAGGTGGTGGCGGGTTGCAACCACCGATTCCCCAGATCCCATATACGATAATACAGAGCCCTTGGGTTGGCGCCCACAGTCCATTTCTCTTTTCGGAACCGGGACCTATAGTATTCCTGGTCACAACCCAACCGTTCAAGGATAGCCCTTTTGATATCCGCGTAACTGGTGGCCCCGGCTGGGTTGGCGGCTTGATAGGCGGCCTGCAGCTATCCCGATAAGAGGGGCACGATATATTGTCCCCATCTTTCCGGTGGCCACGTGGCAGTAGAAGCCACCCTTTCAAAGTTCACAAAAAAATAATCAGGGTCATCTCCTGGTTGAAACTTCTGGAGCACTGAACCCGGTACATTTGGGTGTACCCTGGCACTGGCTGTAGTGTCTGTAAGGCGTAGAATTGCAGTATCTTGCACTTGTTGGTTGGTGATTAAGAGGGCTGCTTGGTCTTTTACGGCAGTCTGCAGAACCCTCTGTCCCGCTGTGCCTGTTTGGCCTGTTCTTCGAACACAAGCTGCAGATGGTGTTGCCCTTCTGCTAACTGGGTGATTATGGACTCCATGTTGGGGTCCTATCTTTTCCCAGACAGGCAGATCCCACTTCTGACATCACTTTGTTGTATTTCCTTTGTGGTGGGCTTCCACCCTACCGCCCTCTCCTGGACAAGCACGGTTGACACAATAAGGTGAGCTGTTTTTAGCCTTCTTTTATTGTTAGTTGCTTTCCATATGTTGTCTTCACATATGTTGAAAGTCCATAGGGTGTAGGAGGGCCTTAGTAACACGTGGTTTCTATCTTGCGGGTTCTTTTACTTGGGCCTCTTCTGTATCCCCGGTATCTTCGTACAGGCAGTCGTGAGGTCAGGCACATAAAGGGAGGGACAAAAGAAGAAAAGAAAACAGGCTTAGACTACTGGTTTGTCCGGTTATTATTTGGCATAGGGGTGGGGTCGTGCCGACCGTCACCAAGGCCATGTCGTCTGTGCCTATGTGCCTAGGGTGTAGGGACAGTACGTGACAATTCGTTGGTGCCCTTCATGCGTCCCCACAACCCCTTAAAGAACAAGGGATACCCGCCCGGCACTTGCCTGCTTTCACGACCCTCCAGGGCCGTGGTGTTGGGAGACCCAGTCTCCTCTCTTCTTGGGAGAGCAGTGATCTCGGGGGCAGTGCTCCTCGAGCGGTCGTTATTCTTCCTTTCCTCCTCGCCGTCCGCTCTCCACTCTTCTTCCTCTTTGATGCTCGGTCTCCGTTCTCCTCTCGCCTCGCCACTCGTACTCTGCTCTTCTTCCTTTTCTCCGTTCGCTCTCCACTCTTCTTCCTTTGCGCCGTTCGCTCTCCACTCTTCTTCCGCCTTAATGGTCGATTCCGTCGTGTCCCTCTTCTCTGTTCACTCGAGCCAGCCTTTTGTATCGGATATGCCCGCCTCTTTCTGAAAGTCAGCTAGTCCGCTGTCTGTACTTCCGGGAGTGTCGACGGCGGCCATGTTGGGTCGGTCGCCGCCGTCGTCGTGACCGTCAGGGGGTTGCTCTCCGTCACACTCTCATACCCCCTAAGAAAATAGATTGGACAGCGTTAGCATCTTGTAAACAGAAAGCGGATGAGTCAGTTTCTGATTTCTTTACACGATTTGAAGAGACATTCCATGACTTTAGTGGGCAGTCATTGACAGATGACACAGGTAAGCATCTGTTCGCTGACAAATTTGTTGCTAACATGTTGCCAGAAATAGCTCGTCACCTCAAGGCCAGTGAGAGTTCGTGGACTACGCCTTCCCCAGTCTCCCTTTTGACTATGGCCCAGTATTATGAGCGTCAGGAATTGGAAGCAAAAGGCAAAGAGGATAAGAAGGTTAAGGATTTAGAGACGAAAGTTATGTTGGCTGAAGTATATGGTCCACCATTCAGAGGTGGTGGTAGAGGTGGACGTGCAGTATATACCCCTGGTGTACTCCCTTTCTCTCGATCAACTTTGTCTTCTGATCAGTGTGCTTATTGTAAAGAAATTGGACATTGGCGTTCTGAGTGCTCCCTTTTGCGAGGTCAGCAATATCAACAGGGTAGAGGAAGTATGAGAGGACGCCCAGGGAATTCAGGACATAGGGGAGGAATAGGAACTCATCCCAGGAATGAGGCAGTTGAGCATGGGCCAAATTTTCTAATACCTTTGATAGACGAAATCAATATCAAATGTCAGATTATTCGGCTGGTGGTCTTGGGGTTTCTGATTATGCATAGGAATGCCTAGGATGGGGTAAGTAACCGGTTGAGGTCCCAGTAGATCAGAAAGGTCCTTATGTTGATGCAAATGTCTTGAGCTCTACTGATCGTTTTCTGGTTGATGCAGGAAATACTCGTGGTGCTCTGTCTAAAAAATTGGTTCCTAGGGCTCCCCTCTCTGGCGCAATGATAACATCGATAGGATTCGATGGGACACCTACATCTAGCCCACTGTCACAGCCACTTGCATTTAGTCTTGATAAATTCACTGCAGCATGTCCATTTTTGCTTTCCTCTAACACGCCGGATAACATTGTGGGTATCGATATGCTCAAATATTTTCGTGCTACAATACGTTGTTCCCCAGAAGGTGTGTGTGTTATCTTAAATGATAACTATCCAATGGTTGAGAGGTCTTGTCTCATTAAAGAAGATATTGCTCTGGCATTGTTACCTAGTACTTTATGGGCTACATCAGATACTGATGTGGGAAAAAATGGTTATTCCACCAGTGCATATTAAAGTGAAGGAAGGTGCTTCATTGCCCCGATTGCCCCAATATAAAATATCTTGGAAAGGCGAGGAAGCATTGACGCACATTGTTCAGGATTTGATCAAGGTGGGGTTGTGGAAGAAGTCCCTTATAACATTTGTAATAGCCCTATCCTTCCTATTTTGAAAAGAGACACTGATACTAAAATTTACAGATTCATTATTGATGTGCGAGAGGTTAACAAAATTGTGGTGCTCCAATACCCGGTTGTCTCTGACATTACAACACTTCTTACTATGGTTCCTCCTACTGCCACTGCATTTAATGTAATAGATTTGAAGAATGCATTTTTTTCAATACCTATTCACCCTGACAGCCGTTATTTGTTTGGCTTCACTTTGAATAATAGATAATTCCGGCTCTGTAGAGCTCCACAAGGGTATACAGAGAGTCCTAGCATTTATAGTCAGGCATTGAAAAGGCAGCTTGATTCTTTTCCTGTACCGAAAGGGGTGACTCTTATTCAATATGTCGATGAATCTTGTTGGCTGCCGATACCCCTGAACAGTGTAAAGAAGGAATACTGTCATTATTATCATTTCTTGCCTCTCATCATCACAAAGTCAAAGGAGGAAGGTCCATTCACACCAGATCTCATTCAAACTATTTTAGACACGCCTGCTTCCCGTACTCAAAAGGACGTCCGTGCATTGATTGGCCTTACTTCCTTCTGTAGGCAGTGGATCCCTAACTTTTCGTACATTATTAAACCCTTGTTGGCCCTTTTGACTAAAGACACTCCGATGCCTCTCCCATGGACTACTGAATGCCAGAATACCTTCCAACAGCTACATCAAGCTCTTTGTTCTGCACCAATATTAGGAACTCCAGACTACACTAAGACTTTCACACTCTATCTACACAAGAGGCAAGGTTGTGCCCTCTCGGTTTTAACACAGACACACGGTGATAAACAACGTCCTTGTGCATATTTTTCGGCTGTCCTTGATCCAGTTGCCCGCGCGCTGCCTGGTTGTTTCCGAGCGGTGGCGGCAGCAGCTGTGTCCATACGTCAGAGTGAGAGACTAGTCTTGTCACATAGATTGTTTGTGTTTGTACCTCATTCAGTCGATGCCTTGCTAAATCAAACAAAGACACGGCATCTGACTAGTGCCCGCTTGACAGGATATGAATTGACATTTTTGGCCCCTCATATCACGTTGAAAAGATTTTTGACTCTGAATCCTGCTACATTATTGCCACTTCCAGCTACTCAGTCTCAGTCACATGACTGTATATCCCTTCCTGAAGAATACACAAAGGGTTGTGTTGACCTACAAGATACACCTCTTTCTAGTGTTGATGGAGAATTGTGGGTCGATTGATCTTGCCTGAAGTTGCCTGATGGCACTACATCTGCTGCTTATGCAATTGCAACACTTCGGACAGTAGTTGAGACAGCTCGTATCCCACAGAAGTCCGCTCAAGCAGCCGAGTTGATAGCACTGACAAGAGCATGTGAGCTTAGTACAGATTTGCTTGTTAACATCTACACTGATGGCCAATATGCCTTTGGAGTAGCACATAACTTCGGACAGCTTTGGAAAGAAAGAGGCTTTCTCACTTCACATGGGACACAAATAGTGCATGGGGAATTAGTACATAATCTCCTTACTGCCTTGACCTATCCTAAGAAAGTGACAATTGTTAAATGTAGCGCACACAAGAAAGTGACTGATAAAATAGGAGCAGGCAAGCCTTTACAGATTACACCGCTCGGGAGACCGCAATGCAGCGAAGTACCACATCTATGTATGTAGTTAAATCACAGGCTGAACGTAGGCATGATGCCAGGCAAGAGGTGCTGGACATGCAACAATCTGCCTCTGTTGATGAATTAGACCAATAGTTCAAGGAAGGAGCATTGGATGATGAGGGCTGTTGGAGGAATAAAGAAATGACAAAATGGAAGTTACCCACAGCCTATTTACATCCTATGATTCACATGGTACATGGGACGGCACATGTTGGAGCATCCTCAATAGTAAAGCAACTTATGCAAGTTTGGGATCATCCAGACATTGTCGGTACGGCTAAGAAAATAGTCCAGTCCTGTCTGATCTGTCTCCAGTATAATCCTGGAAACGGAACACGCACTCCAACAGGAGGGTTTACAATACCTACTGCAACTTTCAAGGTCCTGCAAATGGATTATATACAGTTTGAGCGTTGTAGCAACCTAAACTATGTATTGGTAGTGGTTTGTGCCTTTAGTAAATGGGTGGAGGCATACACTACGAAAGATAATACTGCTCTTACTACAGCAAAGGTGCTCCTAAAGGAGTTTTTCCCCCGATTCGGCATTTGTCGAGTTTTGTGGAGTGACAACGGACCCCATTTTATTGGGCAAGTTGTTGAGTATCTCGTGAAAGGGTTGGTAATTAAGCAGAAATGTCATGCTGCTTTTCACCGACAATCAGCAGGACTAGTGGAACGTTACAACTCTACCCTGAAATTGAAATTGGCCAAGATACAAGCTTCCACATCTTTGAAATGGCCTGATGCACTGCCTCTAGCATTGCTGTTCATTAGATCAATACCACATTCACGATCTGGCCTCACACCATATGAGATGATTTTTAGAAGGCCAATGAATATTTGGGGGATTCCTAAGCCACGCCCTATACATGATGTACCCTATGAAATAAAATGAAATGAAAATGAAATGAATGAAATGGCGATTTATAGAGCGCGAAACAATCACCCGAGGGTGTCAAGGCGTTTGCTCAATTTAAGTCAGGATTTTAGCTAAGGGGTTCGCAGGCACTTTAAAGACTAAACAGCCAAGTCTTTAATGCTTTCCTGAAAGCTAACAGATGTGTCTCCTGTTTCAGTTTTATGTATTGATGAATGACTATTTGTCTGACAGTTTGTCTTCTATTTATCAGCAGGTTCGGGAGACTTTTCCAGACAGGTCACAAGGTGAGGGCCACTGGTGACTTTGTGGTAATCAAGTCCTTCCAGAGGACCAGCTCCCTAGTACCGAGATGGTGAGGCCCCGAACAGGTGTTGCTGGCTACTAGGACTGCAGTTTGAGTGACGAACCGGAAAAACTGGGTCCATGGGACACACTGTCGAAAAGTGTTGCAAGACCTAGTGAGCCCAGCTGCGTTGGCAGATCACCGTGATATCCTGGTCACAGAGAAAGGACAAGCCACGTCACCTGAAGGATCTGAGGTGGTCTTCCCGGACCACACGATTCCTAGTACATCCCGATATCAGCTGTGACCCAGGAAGAAAGACACATTGTGGCTGAAAAAGCATGTTTGAGCCACTGTCCTGGGTGATTAAAGACTAACTTCAAATGTTAGTGAAGAAATCGACGTCTGCCCAGGACCTTAGGGCACCATCTGTTTTGTTGTTTGTCGACAAAATGAATATGCCTAAGGAAAAGAAACCGACTGCTGCAGGAGTTTGTAGTAAAAGAACAATGATTGTTACTGGACTCACCTTGACTGTTGTTATTGGTGCTATAGTAACATGGGTTGTAGAGGAAGTAGCTCCTGTTCGAAATCTCCTGACTGCTACTACTCCTGTCCCCATTAAACACCATTACTTCACTCTTCCTTATCATGAGCAGAAGCACAGAATGTCCTACCTCAATAACACTTTCATTCAGATGTTGCACCATACACACAGTGCCAAAAACGTTACCAACTGCTGGGTATGTGGAATGATGCTAGCTCATCAGAAAAAGGGAAGAACGCCTTTTATTCCTTTGCTGTTTTCATATAATGGCTCCTGCAGAGCCTGGTTTGCATTGTTGTGGGCTTCTGAAGTTGCTAATATCACTTATGCTGATGTAGGAGGACTAAACGCTCAGTTGAATAAAGTTTGTTACCCTGATGAGGAAGGAGACCCACAAGCTAAAAGAACTGTATGGGAAATGGAGGAGTATCGTCGAGGAAATTCCTCCGCGCGCTATGTTTTCCCGAACACTCGAAGAACCAAGGGAAATGGGCCTCCTGTTATTGCCGTTACTAGAGCTCGAGCGGATCTCTGCGTAAGCAGTATTGGCAATATTCCTGTGGGAAAAAGTGACTGTACTTTAGTGTTGAATATTACTGGAATGAACAATAGCAGTTTTTTGTCCTCACACAATACCTATTTCCTTTGCGGAAGTAAAGGTTATTACCACCTACCTATTGGGTGGTCTGGAAGTTGCTACGTGTCCTTTTTGCTTCCACCTGTGTTTTTGGCACCTGCATCCTACCATAAAGACTGTAAACTGTATAATGACATTTCCAAAACTAGATTCAAGACGACAGTAAATAATGATGAGGTGGATCAAACTGATACTGCACTACAGCAGTATATTGAATTTAATTTGGGACTTTTCTTCTTTGTTGGTGCGGCCTTAAACAGCAGAAAGATCAGACGCTTGACACTTGTTGTAGAGGTTGTAACCAATCAGACAGCAATGGCACTTGGAAATGTCACAGAAGAACTACAAATTGCGAGAATTGTGATGCTACAAAATAGGATCGTCCTTGATGTCATCTTGGCTGACCGTGGTGGAGCATGTGTCATCATTGGGAGTAGCTACTGCATTTACATCCCTGACCACGCCCCTTCTGCTTTTTATGCAATTTCCAAGATGCACAAAATAGGCACTGAAATCCATCAGGATTCAGGGACTTGGACTTGGACTTTGACTGGATGGCTATGGAACATATTTACTGTATGGGGCTGGAAGTTAGTGTCAGCCCTATGTATGTTTTTTGCGATTCTTTTCACTTGTTGCCTATGTATTCAATGCGGACCAATGCTTTGTTCCCTATGTGCGTCTACTTGTACCTCGTGTATACCGACTAAACAGAATTGTTAATAATGTAATTGCCCGACTAGCAAGTGATCAAGAAATTATGCAAATCGATGTAAATGATATTTTTCGTATTCCTTCGAAGGCATAAGAAAATGTCTTCAGCATAAGCTAAAAGGGTAGTCTGTGGAAATCTGAAATAATTTCAGTTAGCATAAGCTGAAGCCATTTTGGTTGTGGCATCCATTTTGTTAGCTATGTAATTCTTCCGTCTTAACTGTTTTTTTTTTTTGTTTTTTTTATTTTCATCATCAGAAAGGACACATTTATACAGTATAACATAAACTGGAGGTTTAGGATTTATACATCAGGCAAAAACCATAAAAATGAAAATTATAAAAGAGGAGGAATCATAGGAGACACAAAAAACTATTTTCTACTGCTGTAAACAGTTCTGTTCCCCCTCCCACTTTGCTGACTAAGTGATAACTCATCTGCCCATGTTTGTCGATAACTATTTCTGTGTAGGCCTGTACCTTCTATTTGTAACTACATGCTTACTCTGCAACAAAGTGTATATTAAAGCACCATGGTCTGGTGTGTATTCAATGGACTACCTCCTGCAACACTTGAGGGTGTTGTTTGGGCGTGGTCCCACTCATGAGTGATTAATAAACTTGTTATTTGAATTCCAGCTTCAGTGCCAATCTCTATTTTGTTGGTCTACGGATCCGTGGACAAGATAAGGGTGACCCCTGCGCTGGTGTGCTCATTAAAAGGCTCATTTCCACAGGAGGAATGTGAAAACTGAAGGAGCCTCCTCAAAAGGTCACTGGACTGCTGCTCCTGTTTCTTTGTGGATCAACGGAATCATTGGGTTTCTAAGTTGCTAGAGGAATGGAAGCTTTTTATTCACAAAAACACTAAAACCTGGATAGTTTTCCCATGTCTTATGGATGCCAGCTGGTCTCTATTCCTTTGTCCATTGTTAATGCTTGGGATATTCTCACCTACTACCAAGAAGATCCATGATTTGCATCCTAAAGATAAGGAGTTTGTCAACCGTTTCATGGTCTGTCAACCCCCACCAGCAGAGGTATATGCAATATCAGGCCTATTCGCCGTGCGACGTACTGGTAGAACACTGTGACTGCATCAGCACCATAATGCTTCGACTTGGACCCCCAGGCTGATCATGCCTTTTGTTAAATATGGGCAATTCTTGTTTGAGGAAATGAAAAGGTCACAAGATATTGTTTTTCCTCCATACTGGCATACACTTCTAACGTGGATGCTCATTTGTATATAGATAATGTGGTAAGCCAACTACTTCTCCCTGCTGTTCCTGTCTTAATGACAGGCGCAGAAACTTCTACTCTAAGCTTTGTAGACCAAGTGTGTCCCTAGTTCGATCAAGCATAGCCGACAATGTATGTGTGCAGCCCTGCCAGTTGTTCCTTTTCATTTTTTATAATCACCAGTGGGACTGAGTATATTTTATTTTTAAGACGAGGAGCTCCGAGTGAGAACAAGTACTAATAAAGCAGGAGCCGTTTTGAGAACTTCTTATGTCACTCATTCAACAAGGCGCCCTACCCTCCATATGGCGGCCAGTCGCTACCAAACATAATACATGCTTGTAGGCCTTGGGAAGGTAAAACTACTAGGTTGATTTATCATTTACTCACCCGATGTTTTCTTTTGGCCAGATGTATCGGGTAAGGTCCAGAGAAGGGATGCATCTCGGTTAATTTCACAAATCTATTTTGAGACCACACCTACCGCTCCTCTCATGCCATTGCACCATTGGGTCACGTTTGTTTCTGTGTGTCGGTTCAAGGCTCCCAGTTAAAAATTGCATTGTGGGTTCATCAACCTGGCACAGCCCTCAAGGCATAATGGCACAATGCTGAACTTTGCAACAAGAGTTCATTCTCTCCTTCACCTGAGAGGCATCTTATTTGAAGCTGCTCATTGGAAGGGAGAGCAGTGTTCAGCAAGTGCTCTAATTAGACTGTGGCCGTCATTACAGTAGTGTAATTTTTATGTGGCTCTGGTTTTAAAAGCAATTCACCATCTCTTTGTATCCATGGGTGTATCTCCTTAAATCTTACCTAACTAAAACTGGTGATACAACCTACCCTGTGCTTTCACTTCTTATAGAATGCTACAAACAAACATATTTTGAAAAATTCATACAACAATAACGTAGGGCTTTAAAAGTGGGCTGTGCAGGATCTCTTTCTTAGCAAAGGAAGCTCAGTGAGACTGCTGATATCTTGATATATTTTGCAGAATGAGAGCAGAGTTTCCCCAAATATTTAAGCACTTGCAGACCCTAAAAAAATTAAGATTTGTTGGACGTGATCCGTCTGACCAAGTGCTCGATGTTATTGTGGGTGGTAGGTTACGAAAAGCAAGATGTGCAAATATGCAGAAACTTGACGTTCTGTTGATGGTGTTATTAGAGGCATTGGCGACTCATTTGAGGCTGCTTCGGGTGAATTTCTGGGTTTGGTTTTACAGAAATAATGTACTATTCTGCCTGACATTCTCTTCAGTCACTCCTTCAGTATAAATACTTACCCTCTAGGATTCAAGTCTGCAGTGTTCTACTACTTAAAAAAATACACCACTGACCACTAAACTCCCACCAACCATAGCCCTGTCTCTCTACACTCATTTGTCTAAAACTTCGGGAATAACTAGTTCTTATTGTTTTATCTCCTTTCTCATGTAAGTGGAGGCCAGTTTCCTTTAGGTGCTGCCCCATTTTTGCAAGTAATCAAATTTGGTGGATTTAACTAACACATTTGGACAGGTACGCAGTTTATTAGTAAGGCATGTTTTAAGTCACATGTAGTTCAGAAAATGATTGGGCTCAAGCTGAAAGTTTTCACACGTCTGGAAAAGATTTAAAAGACTCGTCCATGATGACGTGATCCAATGTGGTGTTGCGATGTAGTTCCAAAGCGGCCAATGGAGGGACTTCCTTTTATCTTAAATCTTTGAGTTGTGCCTGAGGGGTGCTTGTGAATGCAAAAAATAGATGCTGCTTGAGAGTACTATGACATGTCCACATATTTACAGCTCCTATCATTATGGGATTAAGCTTGGTCTCTTGAGAAAGAGTTTTCTGATGGACAGTTGCTGGCAACTTGATTCCACCTTGTAGGTGACTTTCCAAGAGCACTGTAAGAAATCAGGTTATTGTTTGATGGGGTGTAAGCCCAACTCAGGAAAAAAACACAATCCCAGTCATGGTGAACGACAAATGTTACTAAATTAATCTATGCTTAACACTCTGGTTGCTTGGCACAAAGAAGTCAGGCTTACTTTAGAGGCAAAGTGTATTGTATTTATGCTGTACACAAACAGAAATACAGTGAGAACACAGGACAGTAAAAATCCGAAACAATCTTAACAATATAGAGTAAATTTGAGTACATAAAATGATACCAGAAAAACAAAAATTCAATGTGTAGAACTGGAGATATGAAATTAAAAAGTTTTAAGTAGATAAAGCATCTAAAAACATAAAGTGCCACTCGCGGTCATCTGGTTGTGCTAGACTAGGGGAAAGCCAAAATTTCAGGCTAACAGTGATTATGGAGCACGGGCCAGCTACAGGGACCATGTTTGTCCTGCTGAAATAGTTACCTTCTCAAAGTTCGGTGTGAAAAGGTCCTTTCAGAGTGGCGGAGGCCGCGAGGAGCAAGGAGGGCATTGCGGATGGTCGCTGCTGTAGTGCGGAGAGCAGGCCTGATGTCCATACCGTCATCGCTGTAGGACGAAGATCCAGTCAGGCATCATAAATGGTCTTTGCTGGAGCTTTGCGTTGCGATCACCACCGGCTGTCGTTGCTGTAGCACGAAGTGCAGATCTTGCGTTGCTGGTCGTCGTTGACGGTCGCTGTAGTGTGAAGAGTTGGATTCACTGAAGCTTTATGTGACGGCCTTCACAGGCAGCATAGTCACAGCGTAAATGGACCAGTTTGTGGTCGCAAAGAGCCCAAAAGTTCAGGATTTCACCTTTCTTCACAGGAGGAGCTCAACAGATGCCGGCCATGGGTCCAGGACCTGGGGAGGCACATCTTGGGGAATCAGGAACTCATTCCAACAGAGGCCAGCAGGTCTCAATCAGGTTCAGTTGCAGGCCCAGTGCATCAGGTCACCTGGGAAGTTGTAGGGAGGCCTCTGGAGCTTGTTGTGTCCCTGTGGCTCAGACAGGAGGTTAGCCAACTAACCCTTGGAGTCACTCAGTTTAGCCTGGGATGAAGGGAGCAGGTCCAGTCTTTCTTCTTACAGAGCAGGGCAGTCCTCAAATAGCAGGGCAGCCCTCTGGAGGTCAATGCATTCTTCAAGCAGCACATCAGTCCTATGGGAGCAGCGGGGCAGTCCTCTGGGGAGCAAGGCAAGAGTCAAGGAGCAAGGTAGTCCACGGGGGAGGAGGCAGTCCTTCTTCTATAATGTCCACATCCAGGAGTGTACTGAAGCGTGGCTCTGGAGGTCCAATATTTATACCTGGTGCCACCCTTTGAAGTGGGGAAATTTTGTAAACTACCTCCACATCTGGTTCTGAAAAGGTCTCCCCTTTCCTTGTTGGGCTCTGAGAAGTCTGGGGTGACAAAACACTATTATCTTCTTTCTTTGTGTGTGCAGAAGTCGTAGCCTTTTGAAGTGTAATTGGAGCAAGGTATAACTCTGCCCCTAACCAGGATGGCCCATCCTGTCCACACCTAATCACCTTTCGTGTCACTGTCTGGAAGGAATACACAAACCCCAACAGCGCATGATCCTGACAGATGGCACAAATCTTTAGGACAAGAAAATACCAGCTTTCTAAAAGTGGCATTTTCAGAATTGTGAATTAAAATCAGGCTTTGCCATTAAAGAGGGTTTTACATTAGAATTGATTTGAGTGCAAACACAATAGTTCTAACTCCTCCCAATCAAACGTTATCTCTTAATAAATGTGATATGGGAACCCCATGTTAGTCAATGGGAGAGATAGTCCTTACAGTAGTGAAAAACGACTTTAGAAATTTTTCACTGCTAGGAAATGTGAAACGTCCTACGTTTTAAATACCGTGCACTCTGCCCTGTGAGCCTTCAGGGCCTACTCTAGAGGCGACATATCTATTAAAAAGGAAGGTTTCAACCTGGAAAAAAATTATTTTGCCAGGTCGAAATGTCAGTTTAAAAACTGTACCACAGGCTACAGTGGCATGCCTGAGACCTGTTTTGAAAGGCTACTTTAGTGGGTGGCACAATGAGTGCTGTAGGCCCATTAGTAGCATTTAACTTACAGGCCATGGGTACATGTAGTACATCTACTAGGGACTTACAAAGACATTAAACATGCCAAATAGGTGTAAGCATATTTTACCATGCTTGAATGAGAGAGCATAAGCACTTTACCACTTGTTAGCAGGGAAAAAGTGTACAGAGTCCTTATGCCAACAAAAATGGGTTCTGCAACTGAGAGCAAAAATCTGGGCTCTAGGAGAGACAATGCAAAAAGGGCAAGGACCAACAAGTTCCTAGTCGGGATTTCTAGGTCTGCGTGAAAATGGTAGGCTAGTTGCTATATATAGTGAAGCGTAGGGTAGGATGGCACAGACCACTGCAAACTCTACCTGATTGTCACTTCATTCCATCTAATCTTGGTTGTTTTCCGAAGCCATATGTAGGTTTTAATTTGGCTCATTCCAATGGATTGGAGCTTTGTCACTGGTATGAGGTTGATAGCATGCTGAAAACATAATTAAAGCATGGCACAGCCACCATTTTCATTATCTGGATTTTCCCAGTATGGACGGATGACATTTCCCCCAGATGAGAAAATCTTTTCACATTTTTGTTGAAAAGGCTGCCTGGCTATCTTTAACCATAAGGTGTAGATAGGTACTCACTAAAATACCTAAGTACTTCATTCATTTCTGGACCCAATGAAATGGGAGACCATGTAAAGAGTGTGCCTCAGTGCTTGCTGTCATTGGTAGTGCCTCACTCTCAGTTCCATAGCTTAATAACCGAAGAATGTTGAGAATCGAGATGCTGATGTCCATGAACGCAGGAAGTCTAGTTCTAGAAGAGGTCAATGTCAGCAGGATATAATCAGTTTATAGCTTGAGGTTCAGATTTATACTAGGTGTATCAATGCCCATGATATCATGCTAGCAGTGAATGTAATGGCCATGAGTTCCAGGGCAAGTAAGAACAATAGTGGAGATAAGAGGCATGTAGACTTGTCCCTCTTCGAAATTGATTTACTCTGAGAGTTGTCCACTGTAGTTTGCAATTCCCCTTGGATTTTGGTAGAGCCACTGTACTATGGTTAGAAAGGTCGAGCCAATGTCAATCTTGGTAAGCACTGGGAAGAGGTAGCCCCAATGCACTCGATCAAAATGCTTTTTCAGCTTTGAGGGAGGAGGCTACCCACTTGTCAGTGGCAGCCACCATAAACAAAGGGTGGTGGGGCGGGTGGGGTCGAGTGGGAGGTATCGTGCGGGGGGGGTTAATACAATGTTTTTTTTAAAATACAAAACGTACCTTTTTGCACGCGGCTTGTCGCCTCAAGCATCGTGTTCGCCGCCTCTTCTCCTCCTGGGTCCCAGCAGCACCTGGATCCCATACTCCTATCCAATTCCAGTGCTGCAGAGCAGCGCAGAGTTTGATCTGAGCAAGCGAGAAAGACACCCTGCTCAGAAAAGGGTGTCAGTGGGGTTTCTCCTGCCCGGCTTCTCTGTGCAGCTGGGCTGGAGAAAACCTAAGTGCCCATGTGTTTTTGTCAGCCTGAAACGGCTGTCCAAAACACATATGTGCACTTTGGGAGTGGAGTGCACGTAGCACTCCTCCTCCCATGCCTAAGCCCTGCCTCTCCCAACACTGCTGGCAGAGCCGACAAATGTAAAATAAAATGATGCAAGAGCATTGTTTTATTTTACATTTCCTGGCTCAGAGCCAGGCAGTGGGGCGACATTCCTCCGCCATTGTGGAGGAGCCGCCATAACTGGACAGCCAAAGGATATGCAATAAAATGGCCATGTGGTTGCTAGAGGAGCGGCCTGTGACAAATCCATCTTTATGCTTATGTACCAGTGATGTTATTACCTTTTGTAATCTTGTTGCCATAAAATGTTAATGTCATTATTAATTGGCAGGTTTGGCCAACACTTATCACAGGATAGTGGATCCCTACCTGGTTTAGGGATCAATGAAATAAAAGCCCGGTTGAATTCATCCGGGAGCCTTTTTGTTTAAAGGGATTTCCAGTACATTTTCCCCAAAAGGGGAATAACCTGCAGTGCCGCAATCTTGTGCGATTATGCCAGGAAACCGGTTAAAAGCTACAATTTGTGTGTAAGTGAGTCCTACAACAGAGGGTTCCATCCAGCATCTGGGATATTTCAAAGAGGATGAACCCAGTATCCTTTATAACCAATATTGCCAGTGCAGTGTAACTTTTCGTTATTTTAGGTTGCCTCCCTCATAGAAGAGTTATGTTTTAAAGTATTAACAATGAGTATGGATGAAAGGCACTAAATGTACCAATAAGAACAGCTTCTCCAGCTTTAAATTTGAGATTGATTAACATTCTTTTAAATATTCCCCGAGATTAGTCTGAGAATCATTGGCAAAACAAGTCAGTCACAGAGCTTATTTTCACCTAACAGTCCTAGTCCTACTGACTAAGTAATTCCACCTCTCTGCAAGATTTTGGGCACATTCTTTACTCTGTATGTTACGTGTCATGGTTCCCTTAAAACCCTACTGTAAATATGTATTTCTTCTAAATTATGTATCTCTATTTGTTGCAGTGTTTGGCGTTGGAGATATTTCTCCATTGGACTCTGTGCTAATAAGTGTATTTACTGTGCTAATAAGAGTGTATTGTTTTTGTAAAAAGGAAAACCGAAATCTCTCTTTATGTGTACATGTTGTTTTAAGAGTCATTAAGGACTTTGATAGGGGGAAGCTGATCAGGGCTGAGTATCTTTCTTACGCATTTGAAGAGGCTGTCCAGGAACATTGACCATTAAGCAAACAAATAAAGAACAAGCATTTGCAATGCATTAGGTCTCGCATTTGCGAGAGTTTAAGCTATTGGCATTGTAAATGACCATGCTTTTTATTTGTTTTAAAAACCAACACGGCAGTAAAAGGCGTTGTCATTTACAATGCAATAGCTCAAACTCTTGCAAATGCGATACCTATTGCATTGCAAAAGCTTTTTTTGTTATGATCGGCTTCATAGTGCAGAATTGCGGCAACTAGGACAAAGGATTTAGAGGGTCAAGTAAAAAGGAGTGTGGCACTGAGGAAAGAAGAGAAGATTGGGATCCGGGTAGGAAAGAAGTAAGACGACCCATGCAGCTCTCTAATCATTCATGGAGATTTTAATAAAACTGAGTGGGCGCTTTTAAGCTCCAGGCTAGAGCTCAAATACCCCCAAAAACAGAACACTTGTAAGCAATTGCCACATACCTGCAATATTTCCCAAAGCTCTCACTGCGTGCTCAGAATGTCAGGAAAAATTTGCAGTGGCAGCCGCGAGGGAAGGCAAAATATGTTGGTTGTTTATTTTCATTACTGCAACCACACGAAAGGCAAGCTTCGCAAAGATATTACACCCTGGCCACTGCCTATAACAAGCATTGGCTGCGCGGCCGTGAAATTAACGCCGCGCGGCCATGAAAGAGAAAGTGAGCCACATGGGTAACATGGAAGGGGAGGGGGGGGCGGTGAGTGCTAAAGCAACACAGGGAAGGCTGGCATATGGTGAGCACTATCGCGGCCGCTTTGATGTTCTCAGTGGCCGCGCGGCTCACTGAGAACATCAAAGCAGCCGCGAAAGTGATCAGCAGGCTGACAAATGGTGCGCGCGCCCGGCGCACATGCACTGTAGTTGGCGGCCTGAAAAGCACTAGTTTGCACTTCCAAATCCCGCTTTCTAAAGCTCTCGCCAGAGCAGCGCTAAAGCGCTGGCTCAGGCGAGACCTAAAAAAGTGCCCATATGATGCCTACAAGAGGCTCAATGAAGATGGAGGTTTACATTTAGCAGTTAGAACATAAAATTCCTCTACGGGTTGTCCGCCTCGCAGCCTCCGTCCCCTGATGATTACCAGGTTCAAGATATTGAGACCCCACATCCGAATTTATCACTGATATCTATCAGCCGCCATTCTACAGTCAAAGACCCTCTTAAACACTGCTGGGACCAATACAACATTTCCTACTACAACTCAGTTCTCTCAATCTATCAGTTTTGCTCCTAAGGTCTTAGAATTTGGTTCATTTGTAATTAATTTGCGACTGCATCAATTGGGGCAAGACACATACCGGCCACCTCCACCAGTACCACCACCACAGTGCACAGTTCATAGCGCCCTCTAATGCACAGTTCATAGCGCCCTCTAAATCGGCCTGCATCCAATCAACCTCTGCCACTGTCCTACCTTGCATGAAATGAATGTCTTGTATGCAACTCATCGCTGGTACTGACATTACTCCTGTGACTGTGCACCCCCCTCCCCCTTGTCGTTCCTACCCCAGTATCCTTGCCTGTGAGCCATCTCGCCCACTCACATCAAATCAGGCAACATTGATCTCTGCCTTGCCCATCAAGCATGTGGTCTTAACCGCAAAAATATTTTCACGGTTGTGCCATTGACGCCAGTGAAAAAATGGACGCCCGAACTCACAGCTGAAACACAGAAGTACTGGAATAAGAAGCTAAATAAACAACAACAGATCAGCTGCGGGAACTGCTGCCACGGCAACCCAGAGGCGGAGCGGCTGAGCACTGCGCTATCCTCGCTTTGTAATTAGTTAGAAAAGGTTAAACCACTTACCAGCTCAGCCTCCCTGCGCTAGAGAGAGGGGGGCGAGAATCAGCTTAGAAACGGGTTGATCAGGCGAAGCTCGAAGGGAAATGCAGGGGCTCAAACAGAGACGTTTTCAGGCATGGGCTAAGTGGGCTCTGGCCCAGGGCCCCAGACTTTCAGGGAGCCCCCTAATAGAGAGCACTCTGCTCTGCATAGAGTCTTGCCCTGATTAATTCTTAAACAGACTGTTAAATACCGTTTTCATTTCATTTATTTTTAATGTGAGTGATGTGTGAGAGTCATTACAGACATTTTGTCGAGAAATGATGTGTTTATGTTTTGTGCAACATCCATAAAAAGTTTCTTTTAGCTCAAAACAGGACCTCACATATGAGAAATGGGAGGGTGTCACAGAGATTATTTGCAGTAATATTAGTGAGCTGCTGCTGCTGTGTTACAATATTGAAAACACAGGTCAGTATCCCTGAATATTGGATGTAAACACATTTAGAATTTGGACCAGTGTGCCTGTGCGCTCTCGGTGACCTGGCCTAAAAGAACTGAAACTGGATCATAAATTCAAAGCTGATCCGAACAGGGGCCCACAAAATACGTTTAGCCCAGGGCCCCCAAAATCCTTAGGATGTCCCTGGGCTCAAAGCTAAGCTCCACTGAAGAAAGAGGAAAACAGATAATAGCTGTTCGCTAAATTGTCCACAATGGAAGCAGATAAATCTGTGTTCTAAACCTGGCTTCCGTATTTGACCAAAATGTTCTGATTTTGGGCAAATCACTTTATCTGCCTTCTCCTGCGCCCCCTTATCTGCGAGAATGGGTACCACTCACAAAAGCCCAGAGCAACAATAGTAGGTACTAAAGGAAAACCTTAACTAGGCCCATC
The DNA here is from genome assembly GCF_964204655.1 of Triturus cristatus. Taxonomy (NCBI): domain Eukaryota; kingdom Metazoa; phylum Chordata; class Amphibia; order Caudata; family Salamandridae; genus Triturus; species Triturus cristatus. Next base: position 329,569,309 of record NC_140580.1, read on the forward strand.
TCTGCTTATTTTTACCTGCTGCTGCTTACTCCCTCTATCATGTATTGAGCACTATTTGCATAAATGTCACACAAATCGTCCATGCTTTAGTATATTAGACACTATCTGGTCGAAAATACTAAATTATGGTAAATCTGTGTGACAAATATCCAATTATTGCTCACTGCGCCTGGCCGCATTTCTCAGGACCCAAAACGTTCTACTTTAGTGCGTTTCACAAAGGTGTACGCAAAGTGTCAGTTGCGAGTGCATAAACGACACATTACGATTCATCGACTTGTGATACGTGGGCATTTATTCTCACAGAAAGAACTTGCCTTTTCAGAAATCCAGCTGTATTAAGTGTTTTTACAATGTGATTCAGGGATAGGGGTGGGCACAGCTCTTTCCAGAGCAGTAGATAGGGTACCAATCAGAGATTAGTCAACACCTGTTATTTTGCAAAGTTTTGCGAATTCACAAGCACTTCCATTGGCTTTCCTTTCGATGTTGTACATATATAAACTGGCCGCAGACATCCACATATTTTGACCAAATTGATGAAAATCTTCTTGTCGAGTAAAGGAAGGGTAAAAAGTAAGATGTACATATGAACATTTCCTCTGTATTAAATGCTACACAGAATCCGCAGGAATAAGTAATGATGGGTGGAGTATAGCTCGACACCAACAATTTTCAGGTATATTCCTGTGGATTTCCGTTAACCTACAAAAATGCATAAATCTATACAATAATAGGCATAAGTACACCAGATAGATGAAGTCTTTATTAAGTGTGGACATTCCCAGCGCCCCTTGTCAATGGTAAAAATCATACTTTATAACAAAACACAAGCATTAATATTCCATCAAGGCATCTGGTACAAGGAACCATATTTAAGGAGGGAACCTCCAGCTCTCTCCATTCCTTTATGAAAAAAGTTTATTATCGACAGATGTCATCACAATGATGCAGCACCTATGTTTGCCATTTTACAGTTTTAAATGAATTAATTATTATTTACTCGTAGGCTTATGGCTTGTTGGTCTTTTTTCCTAAATAACCCTCCACGTTCATAGCTCTCACAACCGGGCGCAATAGACGTGGCGGGCACATCAAAGCGCCTGGCATCAGAGCTGTAAATGTTGTGTGCTGCACTAGTGTCCCCCCCTTGTTACACCTCCTGGGTTTGTGTGGGAGACACTCCCACTCCGAGGTCCTGCAACTCACGTAATTAAATCAGTGGCTCAGTGACGTCATTTGCAGGACCTGCATCCAGATATCTGCATCCTGGCTTCTTTGTGAGCATAGAGGAGACTGAAATCCGCCCTGTTCTCTGCGTTCACAGGTGACTGTGCAAAATGGATGTTTTGCTGTAAAGCTGAGAAACTCAGCTTTCCAATGATACCTTTCTTGGCCTGCAAAGCACCATGCGATCACAGTGGGATGTGATCACCTGGCATCTCCACTAAATACCAGGGATTTTTTTTTGGGTGCCGGAGTGGCCCCTTGGGCCTTTGCTATTCCGGCATATGCACAATCACTCCTTGAAACCTCATGGGGAGCCGATAGGAGTGTTTAACCCTAGTCTTCCCCCTCGAGGCGAGGAGGAGGAGGCCTGAAAACCCACTAGATACCAGGTATGTAAAACAGACTTTCTGCCCGCTGGGAGGAAGACTGGGACTTTTTCCCCCAATCTGCCCCACTAGACACCAGGAATTGTTTTATTTTTTTTAAAACAAAGGGCTGGGGTGGCTACCCTGGCATAGGGCTATACACCACCCCAAAGGGGAAATTGGGGGCAATGCTGTCTTTTGGTGGCCCCCAGGAGGACAATTGGGGGTTTGCTACCCATCTACACCTTTGGGCGGGGAGGGGGATGTGCAGAAAGTCCACTACCCACCAGGGAAGTGACATTTAAGAAAAAAAGCGGGTGGGGTGGCCTACGCTGACATAGGGCCATTTTTTCACTCTAAAAGAGGGAAAAGCAGGTGGGGGGGTGTCCTCAATCGGTCTCCTTGTCAGCAGAAAACTTGCTTGAAGAGAAATTGAAGCAAATTTGAGAAAGGAGTGTGGGTGGCCCCCCACTCAAAAATCCGAAAGACAATCTTTTTGCCCCCCTCTGGAGACTGCCCTATTTGGCCATCCCGGTGGTGGGTAGTAAGCCCTCTGGACATTAGGCATTTCCCAAATGGGGTAGTCCGGTATTTTTACCAAACTGGGTGAAGGATAGAAGATTTACCCCGTTTGGGGATTTACAATGGGGCAGAAAAATGGATGTGAAGTCCCACCTCGGCAATGCGCCATACCCACATGCCAAAAAGAACAACACCCAATCTGCAACCCCAGGGGGGGAGAGAGACGGTTGTCCCAATTTGTGCCGAGGGAGCAGATACCTCACAGGATTCCAGGAATATTTTTTATAAAAATAATTGTGTGGGCTCTGGCCCTTCCTGACATAGGGCCCCACCACCACCACTAAAGCCTCACTAGTCTTTCTACTCCCCCGGAAACCAAAGAATCCCCCAGTCCTATGGCAAGCGAGAGGACATTTGGATTATTTGGGACGTGTTTTTTACATATGCGCCAGCAGATTGGGGGTAAAACGCAATTTTCTCCCACTTGCCATGCTGAATGGCTGCACTATTCGGGCTTGGGGTCAGCCATCACCCAGGGAAACCTACCAAAACTAGACAGTTCTGAAAACTAGACACACAGGGCAGTCTGAGGTGGTGTGACCTATATGGGTCCCACACCGTCCTATTACCTGCATACCTCACACTTTGGTCCTTTGGGGGCAACCACTAGGACTCAAATTCAGCAGCTACCAACATTGAAAAATAAAACGCTGCTTTTGCTAGGTTAAAAGTCATGTCTCCATGTTGGGTTTTGCTGCATTCTGTGTTGCTGAAAAGGCCCACCCACATAAGTAGGACTCAATTTTTATTAGGAGTCGTATGGGAACACAAAATAGTAGAACATTTGTTATTACCTACTGGAGTTCTTTGCATTTGTGTCTTCCAAATGTTAGCCAGTTTGCAAGAAAGACGCCGTTTTGCAAAATGTTCCTTAAATTACATGATAATATAGGTAGCCCCAAATTCAGAGGTGTACAAATAACCACTATTCTTAAATTCTGTATCTTGTGTATATTTAATAAATGCATAGATTTCCTTCATACACATTTTTCATTCATCATATTTTACTATATTAATTTCTGAATGGTATTTACACAATGAAAATCTTAGTAAGCTGCATCTCAGTTGGTTCTGGGTATTTGGTGAACCTACAAACCCAATATATGCCCAGGACCGCCCTAACGGTATAATGCTTGTGTACATCAACCATCGTAACAAAAAATTACAGATGAAGATGTCACAGATAGGTATTATTTCCTACTCATTTTCATAATTTTTTTATATTAGGGATTCATTTTCTTTGGAAAAACCTTGAGGGATCTATGCAAATCCACCATAAACTACAAGTAGATTGATGCCACAAAAATGATGAAAAACGGACTAAACCCTTAGATAGTTTGAAAAATAGTGATAAAATGTTTTTTTGATACAACTCTTTTTGTCCCGAAGGATGGTTAGATGGTGATTCAAGCATAGCAAACCTTTTCTGGATACCAATTTTGTATATAAAAAATCATATGCTTTCTTACACAGCACTTTTAAGTAAAAATAAAAAGTTAAATGTGGCAATATTTTGGCTAGTTTCTCAGTTCCCTTCAGGATGCTGTGAGATAGCTGGGTACCTTTAGAATCCCCAGGATGTTGGAAAAAAGGAAGAAACACTAGCGTTGATACCTTTTGTGGGAAACAAATGCCATGAAGGATTAAAAGTGTGAGCTAGCCCAAACATAAAAAAAAAGGGCATGGCGTCTTGTGGAAAGGATTAGCAGCAAATGTGTCAATATTTACTGTAGCCTTTATTCATTCATACTATTTACGTTATCAATTGAAATGTTTGGGTGGATGATGAAAAACTTGAAGACACTTATTTCAACATGCCTAAGAGAGGTAGAAAGAAAAAGGTCGGCTTGTTGAAAGAGCAGGTGCCTGCAGATTCTGAATCTAATCTTCAAGCGACCACACAAAAAGGTCTAGTCCAATCTTTAATTGTAATTTACATCGAACGGCGTCATTGAACTTGGAAGTTCAGTTTTTTTTTTTGCGAAACACCGGGAGGAATTACTGCACGCTTAGCTTGAAACTACAGGTCTTGACATTGTTTTCTTCATATTGGGGCCAGCTTTACAATTTGTATCCTACTGTTGACCTGGAGAAAACTATATTACGCACCTGTCAGCATTATGCATGTTTTCCCTGAGTTGATGTCTACTCAGGTAGACTGAATATCAACCAATCATTGGCAGGAAATGTTGCCTGGTTGCTGAGATGTTATGTTTGGAACCAACAGGCCTAACCAGACTATTCCTGAATTAAAAGAATTGTATGATCCTTAAGAATTTATGTTCTGTACCTCCTCCTAGCATATGAATAAACTGCATCTAAAAACCAAATTCTCTGAATGTTATCTTTCTTAAAGTTGCATCTTTTGGGAAAATAAATCTGGAAAATGTTTTTCAGTCTGCACCACTATAACATTCCATCTGAAAAACCATATGGTTGTGCACTGATAACATCAAGTTATGCAAACTATTAAAGAAAATAGTTATCAGATCTTAAGCAATTTAGTGTATTCCGACATCTAGCACTTGGACTGTTGGTTATCAAAGATGTTTTTGGGCAATGCCAATACTAACAGGGGCTTTGCACATGTCCATTGTATACTGTTGTTTGGCTTTCTTGTCAGTCACATTTGGTTGCTTCTTATTTGATTGGATGACTTTTATCCTGCCTCTGCTCATATTGAGGAAACTATCTTTTTCCTTCAGCACTGTATGGTTGTGCATGTGTTTTCTAGCTCTCCCTTGTGTACTGCTTCTTCCCTCAAATAGCCCCCCACACGCTGCATGTTGCTCCGCAGCTCGTCCGTTGCTCAGTCTTATCAAAATTAAATTGTAAGCAGCTAGCAAACATCCAGTCTCCAATAGCTTTTAGTCACGATCAAAGGTTTGCACTGCGTGTCTCCATTACTTTTTATTTGTCGAATAATGCGAGCGTCATCTGCATAGCACACACATGATTGCTGATGGTTCTTAATGAACTCTGCGAGAGATGGCTCCAGGACTACCCACGGGGGTTTTATAATTGAGTGGATGATCCAAAGGAAGGCATGTTGATTATTTCACTTTTCCCAACAAGGAAAGAGCTTAGCCAGTGCACTGCAGCTCCTCTGAGCTCTGCCCACAAACTCCATTTGAGAATGCACAATGTGGAAATGATATATGGCTTAGAAATGAATTTTTTTGTGTATCTTTCTTCCAGTGTGTTGATTTGTATTGTCATGGAGAGCGAACTCTATTGATCTAACGGTACCCAGTACAAGCCCTTTGGTGTCCTCTATTTTTGCGTTTCTCGCTTTTCTGTTATTTTTTATGACTTGTGGTTTTTCCTTTCATATGATACTGGAGCATCTGTTCTCCATGGATGTACACAGAAAGTAAGAAATGAAATACCATAGGAACGTTATTGTGCTAATACTGCATGCTAGGCAAACAGGCCTGCCTCAGGGTGTGGGTGTTATCAAAGCTAAAGAAATGAAAACATAGGAAATAAAACAAACGTAATATGTGCCTTGCGATCTGGAACAGGAAATTATATACATTTGTGGCTTCTATTAAAGAAACATGCCATTTCAAGGGTCCCTCAATTTTGTTTCTCATCAATACCAACTGTTAGTACTGAAATGAATGAGACAGACATTTTATGTATTTACAAGCAAACAAACCAAGTTTTAGGGTTTACTCCCCTATTTCTTCTTTTATTTCTATAAAATCTTTTTCTCTCATATTCCTTCCATTAAATGTCAGATCCATCACAATTCATAAAATCAGTATAACATCATCAGTAGATAATCTGGTCTAGGGCTGCCTTCGAGTAGAGGCCTAATCAAAGGAAATATTTGCTGAATTGAACAAGATCAGTACCACCTTAAAGATTTTGGGGCATGGGCAAGGCATATTTTGGGAGTCCTAAACAAAATAAATTTTAATTTCATTGCCCATTTCCTGCTAATTCAAGTGTGCTTGTTGCCAAACGATCTAAAGTGCGTATTACACTTTACCAGGGTAACACAAAAAATAGTTGAAATATGTCTTAGCCAGGATCCCAAAGATCCTTAAGATAACCAAGGGTAGCAGTGGTAGTGGTAGATGGCGAGGGAGAGCAATTTAGCTAGAGAAATAGAATTGACATTTCAAATAGAGATAAGGATTTACTTTCCCAACAGATGCCCTTGGACAGTGGGGGCCCTGGGTAATTGCCCACTTTGCCCATGCCTTGAAATGTCTCTTAACAAGATGATGGTCAGTGGCCCTCTTTCTAATCTGGCAACTTGAGTCCGAGTTTTCATTTTCTTTGCAGACGTTTGCGAAACATACTCAACCCTCTGTAAGATTTGCCTATATATGTTACAGAGCTTACCATGCCCGATTCCCAAGTCTTACTTTAATCGACTACAGTTGGCACTCATTTCTTTATTATGGGCTGGCCGACGCAGCAGAGTGGCCTTACTTCTGTTTGACTTACCTTTCCTGAGATATGAAGAGGGTGGCCTGGAAGTTCCCCAATCTCAGTTATATTATTATGCAGCACACCTGCAGCATGCGGTCAGGTGGTTCGACCCTCGAGGTAAATGGGAGCAGAGCTTACTAGCGGTAACAATTTCCTTTGGCCCTGATGGAGGGCTCGGCGGTCGGCAGGGACCCACTATACATAGTGCGACACACATCCCACATTTGGCAACAGTATATTGAAACAATACTGAAACATGCCCCATTTCGTCTAGAACTCCCCTTATGGATACTGGCTCCAGTCCGAGAAATGATGGAGCATATGTCCTTTCATGCGTGACAGGTAGGTGAGTATGAGACACTGGGAGACATGTACCCCGGCAAATTCTTCTTCACTTATGAACGAGCCTGCAACGCTTTTACACTTGGACACGGGCAATACTTACACTATGCTGGACTGGCTGATATTGCCAAGACAACTTGGCCCACATATCAGGCTGTCCCGCAGCCTACAGGTACGCTCGATATAATACTGACCTATGGCGCAGGTCGCCACTTAATAACACACCTCTACAGGTCCATGAGACAGGACTCGACTGGCCCATCGCCTAAAGTGCAGGCAGCGTGGGATACTGACCTTTAGACCCCACTAACGAATAGTGAATGGACAAATGTAGCTGTGCTTACACGTACATTGTTATGTAATGCCTGGTTCAAGTTGATCCACTTTAATGTCCTTCGTAGGACCTATATAACTCCAAAAACGTTACATAGAATAAATCCCCTCAGACCTGATGATTGTCCACGATGTGGGGCACATAGTGCAGATTTTACACATTTAGCGTGGTGGTGTCCTGCAGTGCCGAGCTACTGGACGCAGGTGGTGTAGTAGGACTACACACATCCACATCAGCGACACCCCACTGTTCTGCTTATTGGGCCAAGTTAAAAGGCCAAAGAAGAGAAAGATGTCCTATATAGATTTTTGCAATTGGCCTTGGTTCTCACTCAACGAATGGTGGATATTACTTGGTTGGGACAGCGTTCCCCCACAACAGATTGTTGGTGTTGAGATGTTTGGGAAAAGGCCTTGGCTCAAGAGGTGCAAATGAAATTGAACAGGAGGAACGATAAGTTGACAGACGACTTTAGTTTTTGAAGAAAACTTAGTAGTGCTGTTACTTTGCCTGATGTGAACTCAGACACATTCAGAGTGCATACTAGGGACGCTAATATGAATGGGAGCGGTGGTGAATGATTGAGATTGGGCTGTATGGAGGTTTACATATGTGATCGCAACACAGTATGGTAGTGAGGGGCCAACGCTTTGGGGAACCCTCTCCGGGTTGAAAAGTAGAAATATTGATTCCTGTAAGAAATTGTCGCCTTAGTAAGTTCCACTGGATCATTGCTTTTCCATCACTGTAAAATGTAGCCAACTGTTATGTAAAAAATTCAAAATAAAGGTTGGGAACCCTCTGCAAGATTTACAATCCCGGGGATGTGACCTTTGACTCTTTAATAGTAGGAAGGTATGGTTTCAGCCAATTGGGAATCAAAGTAGATTGGCCTTGGCTGGTGGCGGGTAGAAGTTGACACCGGGTAGTAGCATTACCCCTCCACTATACCTTCTTCTGAGATCCCCCATTGAATTAATTGTTTTTCCCTGTACTCTGTACCTCGTTTCCTTATTCTTGTCGGACTATTTATTCATGTACCTTTCAGTTATTCCCCTTGCTTTTTTGTTGTTGCCTTTTTTATTAAAACAACAGTAATACCGGCGGATGCAGTCTGCACTGTATACAATTGTTAAATAACTAAATAAAATACTTTCTTTTTTAAAAAAAAGTTCACGATGCTTCACGAAAAAAAGGGGGGTTTAATAAAAAAAAACGTATGCAGAACAATTATCTTTCATGTACCATTCCGTCTTAATAGTACCGTACAAACATGTTAATGATAAGCGAGATACCCCATCATCATGCAATGATAGTGAGGGTGATATTACACTTCAATCTAATGCATTTATTCCATTTGCATCCATCTGTACGGTCGATCTGCCGATCTATCCTAATACAGAACAGCAAAGTGCTGAGCCAGCACTTGTAGGGCTTGGGCCAAGGGAGTCGTGAGTATCATGTACTGTAATAGGTGGTCAGTGGAATTGTGTTGGTGGTCCAGTGGCTCGGTGAGGGCTTTTATCGGAGATTGACAAAGTGCTCCTAGAAGAGGAGGGTCTTAAATTTCAGGAGAGATGGTAAAAGTCTGATACAAGGAGATATGTTGTTCCAGATCCTCAGTGTGTAGAGGGACAGGAATGGCATATGCTTTTATTCATTTTCCACTTCTTGATTTGGAGTCTGGCAGTGCATTGACTTCTGGTGTTGCATTTTCCCCTTGAGGTGTTTTTTTAATACAATTAAGCGACTACCCTCGTTCTTGCAGCCTTGTAGGTTATGCAGCAGGTTTTGAATACGATGCATGCCAGAGCGATTCTCCAGAATGAAGTTCAAGTGGTTAAATGTATTTAGTCCTTTGTTTAGGTGGCCATGGCATGTGGGGCACCTTTCAACAAGGTCAGTTTGAAAGAGCTTTGCCCCAGTTTAGGTGTGGGAGGATCCAGACTTGGACAGTTATTCCAAAGTCCATTTCTGGGAATTAGAGTTCACGTTCTTCAGTAGTACGAGTTGGGTCCATGCTGTTGTGAGCTTGTTTTCAAAGTCTGTTTTGAAGGAAAGGCCTGTCTTCTGGGTGAATCAGAATGACTTGACATTAGTGGTGAGCGAGGGTGAGACTCTCTCTCGCTTTTTGTTGGACACCGTGTCTTGGATCAGTGTTTCTCTGTTGCTGTTTGCAATGAGTGGAGATCTGGATTTGTAGTCTTCTTCTGTTTGACTCACTTTTTAGCGTTCTGTTTTTACCATCTTAAGTTATCCCTGTGGTCCTTAAAGGTCGCACTGCCACCTTCTTGCTCCTCCTTAACATTTTAGCATGACCTGATCTTTCTTTCTATCGCAGTACCTCCCTCCCCTGTACTTCTCATCCTTTTACTGTTTTCACTCTTGTTCTCTACCTCACTCTTTTTACTTCTCTCTCGCCCCATCGCTCTTACTCCAGCTCTTTCTCTCCTCTTTCCCCTCCTTCTTCTCTCACGTTCTCCATTTTTTCTCCATTGTTTCTCCCCTCCTAAGCCCACAGTAGCTCCCTGTCCCTTCAGTCTCTGGCTCTCACATACGATCAGTCAAAGGTAGGGCTGCCTTTGCCACTGATTATCATTTAGAGGAAGGTGCAGGGCCTGGGATGAGGTGAGTGAGCAGCACATGGCTTTAGCACAGCGACAATGACTAGAATCTATGTAACTTTGAAAATGATTCGCATTGGCGGGAGCTATATTGTACTGGCACAGCCTACCTTAATATGTCTCAAACAACCATCATTCGAAATTCAACCCGATTTTTTCAAATTTTTACTTAGACATTTTAAGTGTGCCTTCCTTATTGACCATCCAGCAAGGAGTTGGGTCAGCAGCATATTATTAGGGACTCTCGCAATGTTCACTGGTCGAGAGCTTATCTCCCACAGACCCAGGTCCTGGCTGAAAAGTGAATCTTGGCCCAAACCGAGGTATCATCAAGACAAAAGCCAGAAACTATTGGTTTTGTCAAAACTTCTTTATGTGGGCAATTTAATGCAGAAAATGTATGAAACGTCAATTATTTGGCAAAATGTTCAATTCTCAGGTCACACTGTTGAGAGGTTTGCTCTAAGCTTTGGCTGCCCTAGCGGCCAAGGCCCACCCTTGTATCTGTCCTTCCATAGGTGCCTTTATGGTCCTGATGTTGAACCAAGGCATGCACATGCGTAGGTCCGCATTGCAACTCTTGAGGATAAGTGGTCATTTGTATCCGTAAGAAGTTACATGTCAGGGCTGGACTATAAGGACTGACATTTCCCAGTGGGCTGAAGGCCAAAGGGCTGCTTTCAGAGCAGGATGGGCTTCCTTGGCTAGGACAAGGCAATACAAGCACGGTTGGTGCTTGTATTGCCTTGTCCTAGTCACCGTCTCCTGCAGTGTGGGACCGGCTTAAACATTTTTGCCATGGCTGAATTTGGTTTTCAGTCCGGCCTACTGACTCCTAAACAATCTTGAATCACACCTCAGGGCTTACACCCCCTGATCAGTGTTCATTCTGTCTATAAGACTGCGCACAACCACAGAGTTGGACTAGGACTAAAAGTAGACCCAAGCACAAAAACAAAAGTGGCCATATTTGCGAAGAATATAGGTAAACAATTGGTAATTTCAGGGAAATCAACAATACAAACCAGCACTGGCCACAAACCCAGCCCAAAACTGCTAAAAAAAACGCACGCCCTCCATCCCCCCACACTGATCTGGCAGACTAGCCCATAGGCTGCCCTAGTCCGACCCTTCACTACAGATCCCGTGCCATAGGTACATACTGCGGTGCTTGCCACAAGGCAGCGTGATTCTAACCCCAGCTTTGGCGCTCGGCAGCGCGCGCTCCATTCTTCTGCGATCTGAATGTGAAATCTGTCGCCCGTCGCGAGCCAAGTTCCCCACGAGCTGCTGGTGGGCGTCGACGCGCGAGAAGTAAATGGAAAGCAATTAGCATTTCTGCAAGATGATGAATGGGGGACGACAGCAGGGGCCGTGCTCGATGCTTCGGCTGTTATATAATCTTAAAAAGACATGATCATTCACACTGGCAGACGGCGCGCGCACAGCCAGCCGCTCTGTGTGTACAAACAAAATTAATTGCCTAGAATTCATTAACATAGAGACCTTAAAGATGTGATCATTAGAGCATCTGTATAGTCACATCGATTCTCTGAGTCCACATAAGTTCCCTTTTTCTGTCCAAATACTTGCCATGGAGATTCTGATCTGTTTCAGAAGCGGAAGCAGCGCCATTTCTGATCCCTCTATCTTCTGGGCGAGGCCCAGTCGCGTAGAGATGGCCAGCATACTCAGTGCTTAATTTGTAAAACCATAGGTGCCAGGGCTCTCGTCAGTGGGCCACTGCAGCTTGCACCACCCATTGCCCTGCCAACGCTGCCAGTGGCAGCACCAACACAACTAACACACCAAGCTCAAGGTCTCTGAGAAGGAGCTTGATATTATCATCGAAGAATGCTGCAATCATCATGAGCAGCTATTTGGGAGGGTCTCACTCAGTGTTCTTGACAAAAGAAAAATCTGGTGTGGAATGCACCAGCGCATCACTGCCCTGGGAGTGGCACACAGGTCCCTGGATGACATTAAGAAGCACTGGTACAACCTGCGCTCCAGGGACAAGGAGAGGGTGGCAGCACGTCTGCAAGAGGCACAAGGGACTGGAGGGGGACCGTCCAAAGTATCAGAACCATCTACAGCTGAGGCCATGGTGGAGAGTACCCTGGAGAGGACTGCTGGTGTAGGATTTAGGAACCTTGACACATCACAGCCAGCGCCAAACCCTGGTAAGTGTGGAATGTGTTAGAAATGTTAAAATGACCACTAAAACCTGTTCTGCGCATGCATACTAATCATCCATACCCAAAAATCCATTGCCACAAAACAAACAACCCAAATGGTGCATCATGGGAGATGTAGTCAGTGACATATACAGTGTAGTGAAGGAATGACTTGAGCTGATAAACATTGCAACACCACTGGGATAGTGACTCACATTTTATTTTCTCCTTCCATCTTTTGCCACATAGAGATAACACTGGGAGGAGAGCACAGTGCCGAGGACACAGAGGGAAGCCCGGATCAGGCCCAGATGTAGGAAGAGCAGGATGGGGGAGTATCAAGTGGGCCAAGTTGCCCAGAAGTCCCAGCTGCAGCAACCACATCTCAGGCTACAGTCAGTGTGACACTAGCCTCACGTCAGTCATCTCCATCCAGACGCTCTCCTGCCACCATTGTGTGGCACATGCGACCAACCCACAGTCCAAACAGCATCTGTAAAATCAGCCCCCTGCTGGAGCACCCAGTCCGGTCTTGTTTGGAGGCCTGGAACAGGCGATGTTGAGAATACAGCGCCTGCAACAGAAACAACAGAGGCTAAAGAATCTGAAGCCGACACAGGGCTTCTGCAACATCACCGACACAATGACTGAAAACCAGTGCCGGATGGAAGCCAATTTTGATGCCCTAACAGGTACCATTGCCGATTTAGCCGAAGAAGTGGGGGAAGAAAGGGTGCAGCACAGGCGCATGGAGCGCAGCAGGGGCCACAAATTGGACACTGTGAGCAGAGCCATTGGAAGGCTTGCCCATGTGACGAGCCAACACACCAAGTGCACCCCGGGGCTCCATGTGGAGATGGGCCGCTTTAGTGGGGCTGTTGCTTGTGGCCTTCAACAAATCACTGCATTAGTGGAAACACTGCAAACCAATATGTTTGTCAGCGGTGGTGCTACGGAGGCCGCAGAGAGGGAGGTGCCAAGCCGCAGTAGCGTGTCCGCTACGGAAATACCTGTAATGCGGTGGAGCAGCAGCCGCCAGGCTGGGATTGGAAGTGGCAGCTCTGTCCAGGCTGGACGGAGGGGCAGAAAGTGATTTGTGTAGGGTCACTGCACAATTTGTGGGCCACATATCAGTATTAAATTGTGGTGATGTGACCACAATGGAGTTACTTTTTAGTTCAGGCCTACATTTGGAGATGGACAGGTTGTCCTGATTTTGTTTGTGCAAGCTTGCACAATAAAGCACCAATTGAAAGTCACAATTTATCCTGTCTTATCTAGAGGGTAGTGGGTAATTACTTTGAACATACCTTTAAAAATAATTGTTAGCTATCTTGTCCCTGCGCCTTCTCCCCTCTGCTGCAGAGCTATCATCCCTTTGCTGTTGGGCAGGTGGTCCTGGATCCTCATCCTCTGATTCCGAGTCAGACATATCCATGGGCAATCCACCCCTGCAGGCCATGTTGTGAAGCATGGCACATGTAGCCACATTTTTGCATACAGTCTCAGGTGCATACTGCAGAGCTCCGCCACTCTTGTGGAGGCACCTGAAGCGCAATTTTAGGATGCCACATGTGCGCTTGATCATGGTCCTGGTGCACCTATGTAACCTGTTGTACCTCCTTTCATGTGCATTGTTGGGAGACAGGTATGGTGCGAGGATCCATGGCGCAGGGCATACGCACTATCACCTGGTTAAGATATATGATGGTGAGACAACAACATGCATACAGACATAAAAGTGCAAATACATTTATTTGGGGACCTGAAAGATCTGTACCTAGTAGGTATCCTTCATCAAAGTCACCTCTTTCTAATTCTGGTATATGCCACTGTGTCTGAAAATGTATGAGTCATGGGTGCTTCCAGGATATTTGGCAACCACATATGTGATTATGTTTTTTTGCATCGCAGACAACTTAGATGTCGAGGGAATGGTTGCTTTTCCTATCATGGAATATGTATTCTAATTGGGATGGGGGAAATATGGGCACATGGGTCCCATCTATGCACCCTATAACCTGTGGAAACCTTGCTATTCTGTAAGATTCCGGTTTTGTATTTTCAAGTTCGTCCTCATCCCTGGGCAGGTAGATGTGTTGATGAATGTGGTGTTTCATGGCTTCTAGGAAATTGTGAAAAACGCGAAAGCGCACTCTGCGGCACACCTACGGCCACTGCAATGACATCCTGGTAGCTACCAATGGCTAGTAGGTGGAGAGAGCATAACACCTGCACATGTGTGGGGATTGCATTGCTGCGCAGGGTTCTGCTTTCCAATTGTGGCTTCAAGGTGTCTATGAGGTGTAGGATGAGAGTGCTACTCAGCCTGTACTGGTCATAGATCTCTTCCTCTGTCTTTTCAAGCAATGTTAGCCTAACTCTGAATATTATCTCCTGTCTCCGCCTCCTCAGCTGGGCAGCCAGTATCAGCATCCTTCTCGCTATCACGTACAGGGCAGCCATTGTGGAAAGTTTTCTGATGCATTCTTGGCCTGTTTTGGTTAGTAATAAATTGCATGCCCAGATGGGCCTATTTGCGCAAATTCCCTATTTGCGACTGCTCTGTACATTGTAATTAGCGACTAGCAATTTTGGAAACCCAAAAAGCAGTCACATTTTTTGCGAGTCGGTATTCATTCGCATCGCAATTTTGTATTTTGCAAGAGCCTTTCGTACATTGTGTACAACCATTTTAGCATGCACAAATCGTTTTGCGGCCGAACTTTCAGATTCTGTTTTTGAGGTAGTCTTCGACTGTAGTCGTGCAATAAGGCACAAAAAGTGTTTTTATCTAGGGGACCAGCCCGACCTCCTACTTCGTTTTATGCAAACTAATAGCTTTAGCAAAATTATTTTTAAATGGTTCGAAATGTTGTGTCAGATGTTGTTTTTTTTTTTTTTTTTAAACCTTTATTTTCAAAAGTCAGGACACAGCTATTCAGCCGACAACCCGGAGGTTCGGCAGCACCGATATATAGAAACAGAGATGCGTCCCCAGTACCGTGAAAGGAGAAGTGCAAAGGTTCAATTTTAATTAAACACAAAAACGCACAACAAACCCCAGCAAGGCAAGAACACTGAAAGCCCATGATGAGCCCCCCAGGGGAGGCCGGACCCCACTCATCTAACAGTTACAGTACAAAGTAAAGAGGAAGAAGAGGGACTGTAGAGGCCAAAAAGTCCATAAACCATACTGGGCTGGAAAGAAGGTTAGGAGGAAAGCTGTTCCTCGGGAGGATCCAGATCCGGGGCAAGACATATTTCCCCCCTGTATTGATTCCACCGCCCCCATATGGCGTGCCACTTCCTGGGGCGGCCTCTAGCGCAATAGACCGTCTTTTCCCTTAACATACTCCAGTCCATATTTTCTTTCCACGCGGTCAATGTGGGGGGCCCCGCAGAGCCCCACAATCGCGCGATATCTCTCTTAGCGACCATGTTGCCCAGAGTCACCCATTGGGTCTGCGCCGCATTATGATCAGTGGGCCCCCAGACATTCAGTAGACAACACCGCGCTTCCGGCTGCATAGCAATGCCCGTCACCTCCCCCATCACCGCATGGACTCTCCTCCAAAATTCCGTGATGACACCACATTCCCAAATGATATGCAGGAAAGTACCCACCATACCACAACCCCTCCTGCATAGGCCGTCCTCCGAGAATCCCATGTGAACCAGCCTTGGCCCCGTCACATACACTCGATGCAGTATTTTAAGCGGTACCAGCCTCAGACGCGACGGGATCGCAACCTCCTTAGGAGAGGAAACAGCAGACTGCCAATCCTCGTCATCCAACTCGAGGCCATCCCTAGCCCACTGGTCCCTCAACCCCAGAAGCATATCCGCCCGGACGTTGATCAGTTTCTTATAGATGAGCGAGATCGTGCTCTCGGGCATATGGCCATCAAGGACCCGGTCCTCCAAAGGAGAGGACTCAGGCACCTTCTCACCCTCTATGAGGACTGATCGGAGGGCGTGACGCACCTGAATATAGCGGAAAAACTCAGATGGCCCCAGCTCATACTCCTTCTGCAACTCTTCAAAGGACTTCACCCTCCCCTTAATCAGGACATCTCCGACCCTGGAGATGCCGATCAAGTCCCATTTGTCAAAGCCTTTTGTGTGCCAAAGCCTACCCAGTCTCTCAGATTCAAATAGCGGGGTAGCGAGGGTGAGCCTATCCTTCCAGCCCAGCGAGTCAGTTGCCATCTTCCACACTCGCACCGCCACAGCAGTGGGCCCCGTGAGGGACGAGTCCAAGGACCGCGAATACAACGCCCTGTAATAGTTACCACCACGCAGCAACCACCTGTCCATGGCAAACCCAGGGCTGAGGGCAGGGCCATAAAACCCATGATTAATCGCACTCAGCTGGGTGGCCCAATAGTACCGTCGGATGTCTGGGAGCGCAATGCCCCCGTTGTACCATGGAAGCGTCAACTTTGCAATAGCTATTCGCGGCCGCCCATCCCAAATCAACGTTCGTTGGAGGCCTTCGACCTCCCGAAAGTATTTGGCCGGAACCCAGTCCAAAGTATTCTGCAGTGCGTAGAGGAAGCGGGGAAGCGACATCATTTTGAACAGGGCCGCACGCCCAACGAGGGAGAGCGGCAGCCTCCGCCAACCTTCAACATCCCGCCTCAGGCGTGCCAGGGGGGGGAGCAGGTTCTTCTCATATCGCACAGCAGAGTCCATGGAGATAAAGATCCCCAAATACACGAAGCCCTGCTGAGCGACCTGTATCGAACATGTTCTAGGGATCGGGGGAACCTCGCCACTAAGAACATACAAATATGATTTACTCCAGTTGATAACAAGACCCGAGTTCCTACCAAAAGATGTGAGTACGTCACAGACCACTATAAGTGATTTCTTGGGTGAGGCAAGATACAGCAGGATATCATCGGCATAGAGCGAAATACGGTCCTCGTGTTCAGGCGACCATCTAAGGCCCCGTATATCCGGGTGCCAACGTATCCACGCAGCCAGCGGCTCGAGGGCGAGGGCGAACAACAAAGGCGACAGGGGACAACCCTGCCGGGTACCCCTCCCGAGCTGAAACGGAGTCGACGCCCGACCATTCACCACCACACTCGCAAGTGGCCCCTCATACAGCAATCTCACCCAACTCACAAAACCGTGGCCAAAGCCGAACTTGGTCAGCACAGCCCACAAATATGCCCATTCCACCATGTCGAATGCCATCGTGGCGTCAAGAGACGCCACAATAGCTGGTTCACGCAGTGTGTCCGCCCTGGCGATTACACCATGAAGGCGCCGAAGATTTAACGCTGTGTTTCGGTGCGGGATGAAGCCGGATTGATCCGGGTGGACCAAGTCACCGAGTACCCTAATCAATCGGGTCGCCAGGATTTTAGCCAGAATTTTCGGCTCTGCGTTAAGAAGTGAGATAGGCCTATATGAGGCGCACTTATCTCGGGGTTTGCCCTCTTTGTGTATAACCACGATCGTCGCCAGTCGCTGGTCCAACGGGAGGGTCCCACTCCCCCGCGCCTCCATAAACATGGCGCGCAGGTGAGGGGCGACCCTATCCGGAAATAGCTTGTACAAATCGACCGGCAAACCGTTCGGTCCCGAGGCCTTACCCGAGTTTAACGCGCGGATAGCCCCCGCCACCTCGTCAACCGTTATGTCACCATCTAGATCTTCCCTATCTATGTCGGAGAGACAGGGCAACTCGATATCACGGAGGAGGTCAGACGAGTCCTCGGGCGGCCTATCCGACACTGAGGCATAAACCCTACAGAAATAGTCCGAGAAACACTGTACAATCCTCTCAGGTTCCACAATCGCCTCTCCCCTCTCTCCCGTCAACTCTGGCACAACTCTATTGACCCGTTCTTTTTTGTCCAGCCAAGCCAGGAGTTTCCCTGCCTTGTCACCAACATCATACAATCGGCCCTGCTGCTCCCTACTGAGGGTCTTAGCGGCGTTCGTCACCAGGTCCTTATACTCAGCTTGCTTCAAGCAAAGCTCATGCAGTGAGGACTCTGTAACCTCCTCCTCCAGCGCTCCCTCCAGCGCCGCAATCTCCTCCTCAACCTGCAGAACCTCGCCATCTCTCCGCCGCTTGGCAGCTACTACTAGGGAGAGGGCTTCCCCTCGGAGCACGGTCTTAAATGCTTCCCACAGCGACACTGCCGAGTCCACGGATCCCTGATTATCCTTGAAAAAATTATCTACTTTCTTTACCAGCGCGCTGCGCATCTTGGGGTCTCGGAAATACCACGGGTTGATAGGGGCCACCCTTCCTCCTCCCTCCCGACCTAGATCCAGCCGGATCCACACTGGCGAATGGTCAGATATACCACGCGCCATGTGCCTCGCCTCGGAGACCAATGAGGCATGCGCAGCCAGAGTGAGTAGGTAATCAATCCTGGAGAGACTACCATGTGCCCCGGAGTGGAACGTGTATTGGCTCTGTGTGGGGTGCCGGAGCCTCCAGCAGTCTATCAGGCCAAGCGTGTTTAGGAAGTCTGGGAGCCACCTCTGAGCCCCCCCTGTGTCTCTGGGCGGGTATCTATCCAGCAGGCCGGAGCCAACAGCGTTGAAATCACCTCCCACCACAAGCATACCCCCCGGGAGATCCAGCAGGGCCCTACCCAGATCTGTGAACGTGGAGGCCTGCAGGGCCGGCGGGACATAAACCGAAACTAAAACCAAAGTTCTTCCTTCCCACCGCCCCGCCACCGCCACAAACCTCCCCCTATCATCAACAATGGTGGAGCCCACCTCAAATGGTAGCGAGGCTCTGACTAGGATGCCCACACCCCTGGACCCAGAGGAGAATCCCGAATGTGCTATGAATTTATAACCCTTCCTATTCAGAGCATAGCACGTATTACCAATAAGGTGCGTCTCCTGCAGCAAGGCAACATCCGGCATTGACCGTTTCAAGAATTGCAAAACAATCCCACGCTTAATGCGATCCCCCAAACCATTAACATTCCAGCTTATAACACTTAAACCCCTACCCCCCATCCTCAAACGTAAAGAGGCCCACCCCACTCCCGAAGAGCCACCATGGAACAGTCCTGGAAAGAATCCTCATGCCTTGCAGAAATAAACCCCCCAACAACAAACCCAAAATCCCAGAAACCCCCCCACCCTGCACCCCTGCGGCAGCTTACAAAGCCCCCCCAACTTGCAGTGTGCCTGTCGCCCTACAAAAACCCCAAAAATCTACAAAAAGTACCCTAAGGGAGGAAAAGAGCACCCCTCGTCCTCCCGCCGCCCTCCGCATTGACTGCACTCTATTCAAGTCTTCAAATATAGCCAAATCGAGTCAGGCCGGCTCCGAAAAATCAGCCCTGCCCATCCCGGCCACTGTCCCCATCCTCGGCAATGTCCTCCCCCGTCCGTCGTCGGGGCAAAGCGTCCAGCCATTCATCGGCCATAACAGGAGAGTCAAAGAAAAATGTCCGATCTTCGTGCACCACACGTAGTCTGGCAGGGAAGAGCATGGCATACTTCAGATCCCTCTCCCGAAGCCGCCTCTTCACCCCCAGAAAGCCCTGTCTCTGCCTCTGCACCTGCTGGGTGAAGTCCGGGTAGAAATTCACCGACGCGTTCTGGAAGGGGACCGGGCCCGTCACCCTCGATGCTTGCAGGATAGCGTCCCGATCTCGAAAATGAAAGAGCCGAGCGACGATCGGCCTCGGTGGGGCACCCACCTTGGGCCTCCCACCCGGCACTCTATGGGCCCTTTCAACCGCAAAGAACTTTCCAAGACCCTTGGGCTTCAGATGATTAAGCACCAAGTCCTCGACAAGCAGGTCAACCGAAGCCTCATCCGAGGACTCCGGGACCCCGATGACGCGCACGTTGTTGCGCCTGGCCCAGCTCTCAAAATCTTCCGGCGGGCGGCGAGATCACTCTCGGTCCTCAGCTTACGAACCTCGATCTGCAGTTCCGTGACATCATCGGTGAGGCCCGTGGTCTTGAGGTCCAGGGTCCTAACCCGTTCATTCGTTTTGCCCAAGTCCGCACGGATCAGGTTAACATCCACCAAGATGGCATCCACCTTATGCGCCAGGGCATCAAACTGTCTCCCAATCGAGGTCTGCATCCCTTCGAGCGCGCCCATGACATCCTGTAGTGAGAGCTCCGGGGCCAAAGGCGAGGCCTCCTTCTGGGTATCCGGCGACTGGCTCGACCCACTCGGTGATCCCTTCTGCAGAGCATAGCGGTCCATACTATTGACTTGGGTATAGGCTCCCCGCCTGGTAGACTTAGCCTTCAGCCGATCCACCTCTGCTTTGCCCGACATGGTTGATACCAAGCAGGTCGGTTCAGATAAGACGGGTCCCTCTCAATGAAAGGAATCAGGGGTGATCAGTTCTGCAGTGGGCCACCAGAGTAGCCTGCAGAGCGTCCATAGGGTAATAAAGCCACCAAGAGCTCTCCAGGGGCAGGGCTGACAAAGGGAGAGAAAGCGAAAGTGAAAGGACGGGGACCTCCGTCCGACAGTTCACACCTCGCCTGGCCGTTGTTGTTCAACTAGAAGTCGGGCATCCTGCCAACTCTAGCTCCTGGCATCCCTCGGAGATAGGCCGCAGTCTTCCGCCAGGCATAAGTCCGGTTCCCGGTGGGCGATCCGACCGCGGGTAGCATCAATCGCCTCCCTGACACGTCATCCACACGATGCCATGCATACCGACAGGATTAGAGACAGGATAGTCGACGGAGGGCGCGAGGGTCTCGGGAGCTCAGAGCTCACGCGGCCATCTTGGTCAAGCGCTAGGCTCCTCCCCGTGTCAGATGTTGTTGAAGTGAAATTGATCAGAAGTTTATAATATTATATGGCTAGAAATATGGAAAACTGACAATGGCAGCATAGGATTTCTGGAGCCCTTCCATTTCAGGTGAAAAACATTTCAAGTTAAACATGTCATTCTGCCAATGATTTAGTAAATTGCCTCCTAAAATATCTGTGTTGTAGGTGATTTCATCCTACAATGGTAGCCCAACAGAATAACCGGAGTATCTTTTTCTATTTCGTTGACTTAATGCAGTGCAGCCTCCAAGGCTTTTGTAAGTTTGTTTTTTAACCAGCCCTGAGTGCCAATTTCTTGTCTGAACTAAACTCTAGTCCCCCGATTAGCTCTAATGAAGGTAAAAGGGGTCCGGAGCTGCCTTAACTTATTGCAGATAAATTATTTTATTAACCCAAAAGTTGTGCATTGCTTTATTTAGAGTGGTAAAAGATTATGTTGTTTTCTAGCTTGGCGTGGGTTTCGTTGTTACTAATGCAATCCTTTACAACTTCACCAGAATACAGACGTGATCAGGCAACATTTCTGCTGCCTTAATGAGCTTCACTTGGAATGCTGTCAATATTACTCCCACTCTCTGTGGATTTATTCACTCTTTGCACATTGTATTGTACATATTAGCTCACCACGATTTGCTTTGTGGTTCACACCCACTCCTATGACTGTACCACCCCCTGCAACTAGGTATATTGCCAATGGGAAGTTGTACTGTTACATGAGATGTGTCCCCTATAACATCCACAGATTGGTTGAGCTATTTCACAGAGCACCTATGTGTACCCTACAAAAGCGTGGAAAAAAACATCGGTCTAAAAGGAAGAAATTCTGTGTTTTTAAGAGACGAGCAACATGACTAAGAAACGGGATAGCGAAGGTGGGCTTGTACTCTATACTGCAGATTCCCTATTTCTAGCTCTGAATTACATTTCAGCGCATTTGCATGAATTTACTCAGTCTGGTTAAATATCATCATGTGAGGGTAGGGGCTTGACTATGACTGACAGGAAAACGGACACGCCCCCTCGCTCTCCTGAGAGCCATCCAATCCAACTGTTGTTCTCCTTCAGGTCCACTTAGCCACTCATCTGAATGATGCGTCGAAATTAGAAATATGGGTGATTCCTTTTAGATCTGTACCACTTTTTTGCCCCCATTTTGCAAAATAAGGTAGACAGTGTACTGTTCCTACATCAACAGTCGGCTGAAGGGGGAAAAGGTACAGGGATACGATGATATCACATTTAACTAATGCATTTCCAAATTCGCATTAAAGAAAACATGTGGATTTAAAATATGTATTGGAATGTCATGAATATCCTTTATCCAGTTGCTCCAAGAAGTGCCAGTTAGATGGTTGTTATTCTGTTTCACAAAATGCCAATGAAATGGTTGTCTGGAAAAAAATGTTAATAAGGCAGAATTTCTTTAGAATTTCCTTGCAATCTGAAAAGGCAGAGATGAACGCTTGAAAAGACAACTGACCTCCATCTCTGTTTTCACTGTTACAGTGTACCACTTTTGGTACGGGTTGCGATACTGAACAGCACATCATTAAAGGGTCTTCAGGGTTAGGAGGGTGTAGATAAGCTGAGGTCCATTGTACTATCTGCTCCAGCGCTTAATTTGTGCCAGTAATTTCGAGTGCCCGGCCCCCACACTTATTCCTTGACAGTGGCACATATTTATTACAGTCCACCACATGGTAGCGCTGTCTGTCTTCTTTTAAACATCAGAAGACCATTTAGCATTGCAAAATAATAAAAACAATAATAATACCAGCCCCTCCAGCCCATTATTACAGTTGTGGATAGCCCAAAATAGTTCTTACTATCACATTTGCAGGAGTGGGATGGTTTGTAGAAGGTGTAGGCTCTTCTCCAGCCCAGAAGCATGCAGATGAATTACGCCACACAGGAGCTGCGGTTCAGCATTGCTTTATTTTTCAGCATACATTCATACACTGCGCATTACGTCATACTTTCTGTTAACCACACCCTAACACCTCCCCGCATATTATGTACTTCCTGTTAAGAGTCCGCCAGTCCCACGAGGGTCCTAGTGCGCATAATGTCAATATGCTACATCTCCCCCTTTATTAAATAAAAAGTGGCAAACATCACTAAAATCAAATTTCCTCTATTAGTTGGCGAGGCACTCGCATTTGTCTGGCAGCTCGGGAGATCCTAGGTGATCGAGGGCCACCCTGATCGGGCAATGGTGACCTAGGCTCAGGTGCTTGAGCTGGACCTGCTGGCAGGGTCGCCCGCATTGTTTCAGCAACAAGTGTTGCAGTAGGTGTTTAAAATGTGATGTGTCGCGTGTGATGGATTGTCCAGGACGATGTGCTGTCATCATATGTCCCTTGCTCACCACAAACTGTAAAGGATCAATGGAAAAAGGAGTGTCAGTTTTTCACCTTTTGTTTCTGCTTAACCAGTACCCAGTCTCCTTTGTCAAAGTCTGTCTTCTGGGCATGGCGACGCTGATCTGCATACGTTTTTATTTTCCATTTCCGAGTCAAACCATGTCAGTATTCACTGATCGATCCGAGGTCCATTGAGTAGTTTTTATTCTGATGACTCTCCCAAATAGCAAGGTAGCTGGACTCTCACCAGTTGTGGAGTTGATTGATCTCTTAAGGCTTTTTTTGATGGTTACGATACCACAGTTCCCTTCATGAGCCAGCTCGATGACTCGCTGTCTTAGGCTTCCTGGTATGAGATTCTCGAGCCTCGTAGTATTACGCCTTCTTGGATGGCTGCTAACTCATTCTGTACATGTTTAAGCTTTTGAAATTTAACATCATCTGCAAGGGGCCGGATACTTCTCCTCCATGATTGCGTGGTAATTAGTTCTTTGATTATGTTCGTCTTTATCTACATTGGTAACAGAAATGATTTGCTCCACAGACAGAGTCGCTGGTGTGCTGGATCTCACAATAAAGTTGAGACATGCTTAGCTGTCTTGGATATCGAACTGCGATGATTTATCAGCACTCGTGAAAACCAATCTGCTGGGTTTTGATCCGTCCCCAGTTTGTCCATTATCTCATAGTTCTACTCTTGTAGTCTTAGGCCCCACCTCTTGATACGACGGGCGTATTAGCTTTCAGGTTCCCAAAAATTGTAAGCAACGCCTGGTGATCCTTGATGACAGTGAATCATTTTCTATAGAAGAATACATTAAAATGTTTGAAGGC
This sequence comes from Triturus cristatus, assembly GCF_964204655.1. Classification (NCBI taxonomy): domain Eukaryota; kingdom Metazoa; phylum Chordata; class Amphibia; order Caudata; family Salamandridae; genus Triturus; species Triturus cristatus. Next base: position 329,593,406 of record NC_140580.1, read on the forward strand.
CCACACCACAGCCAGGCTTTCCTTCTTCGGCTGAAATTAGGCATGTTCTGTTTCAGACATGCTTCGGCTGGCATAGGCCACAATGTGTCTCTGAGCATGCGGGTGGCCATTATGTTGAGCAAGGATTGCCCCTAGCCCTACCGGGCTCGCATCAACTGTTATATCAGTATCTAACTTGGGGTCAAAGTAGGCCATTTCAGTTACATTCTCAATCACATTTTGATGTCTTTGAAACTCTGGTGGTATTCCAGAAACCACTGAAACGGTACATTTTGCTTTATCAAGTCTTTCAATGGTAGCAAAGTTGTGAATGTATCTTGAGCAATAATTGACCATGTCTAGAAAGGATTGCAGCAAAGTAACATCCGGGCGGCAGGTTAGTGAAATCGAGTGGGACAGTGCTTGTACTGTGTCTGGAGTCATTCCACCATCAGAGAATATGCGCCTGAACAACTTGTGTTTAGTTTTGTGAAACTTGCACTTTGCAGAGTTCAGAGTGAGGCCTGCATCAGCAAGTAACTGGCACACTTGTTTAAGAGCTATATCGTACTCTGTTAGTGTTCTCCTAAATACCTGTATGTCATCACTGCAATTGAAAGCATTTGTAAATAGTTGCATTACTTAGCAAATAACATCCTGAAATCTCTGCTGCGGAAGATACTCCAAAACTCAGTCTCTTATATCTGAACAAACCAACATGAGTACCTGCAGTTCTCCTCCAACTCGAGTTGATGGTATCTTTTATTCAGGTCATGATGGGAGAACACTTTGGCTGCTTTCAATTGTATGATCATGTCCGCTATGTGTGGACCAAGGTGACTCTCCCTCTCAATCACTTTGTTTGCCTGTCGCATATCAACGCAAATGTACACCGCTATGCTACTGTCCTTTTTTGGTACTAGCACTAAGCGCAAAACCCATAGCATGGGGCCTGTGGCGTGTTCAATGGTGTCATGTGTTCAGACTGCTTCCAACTCTTTCTACATCTTCTTATAAATGAAAAGCAACTCTACGGTGCCGCTGTGCAATAGGGCAAATGTATTCATTGATAGGAAGCTTTACTTTCATTTTCTTGAGTTTTCCCTGGCCATGGAACAATGACAGGAATCAGTTCGTGATCTCAGACTGAGCACAGAGGTTGTAGTTGAGAAATATCAACTCCATGTCAGTAGCAACGGTAAAACGAAGCAAACAGGTACTCAAAGAAGTCCCTTGTAGAACACGAATGGTGGCTCGCACAAATTTGTGTAGCATTGTCGCTCTGAATAACCCATGGCTTTGCAATGGCTCAGAAGTGACCCAGGTATACTTACACTTTAATGCCTGACGGAGCGAGGCGAGGCACAGGAGATAGGCTGTTAAACGTTTTCACTGGCAAGATATTAATTGACGCACCACTGTCCATGAGGAAAGTTATTGGGTAATCGTTCACTTTAAAGGTGATTTTGGTACAGTGTCCAAATGAAGTTTGCCGCTTTGTTTGGTGAGCTTCCTTTAAACTCTGACTTTCTTTACAGGCATCTAGCCCCACTTGAGCACACTGTCCTTTGGTAGATATCATCAGTACACACCCATTTTCTTCGCTGGTACTCAATCGTAATGTCTAAGGACCTTTGTATGATGAGCTTGACAGAGATTGATTTTGCCTGGTTTCTTCTTGGTTGTGGCTGATGTTGATTTTTAGTTTTGGGGACTGGGCGAGAATGCTTCTGGAACGTTCTCGTGTCCATCTTTTCTTGCCATCATGACACACTTGATTTTTGTTTAGCTCGACACACACCGTTATGAAATGGTTCTCTTTCCTACAACCTTGGCAGACTTGTCCTGTGGCTGGACATTTACCTTCATGAGGAAATTAAAATCCACATCTGAAGCATAGCTTTGTTTTCTTTCAAGATGTCGACTTACATGTATTTTGTTTATGCTTGTGCTTGCTTTTCACGGTCACTGCCGATTCATTGTGTGCTGCTCCTGCTTCCATGTCAGCAGCTTGTCGGTCTGCCCGTTCTTTTGCGCTCGCAATCATCAGCATTTTCTCTAGACTGTGTGTTTCTTTCAGCATGCGCCTTCTAAACAAATCTGAAAGCAGCCATCAATGACTCTGAGGCTTATGGCTTCTTCGTCGGTAAAGTCACAGAACTTGCATTGTTTAATGAGTGCATAAAGTCTTTCAACTAACTCGTCCATTGTTTCACCAACTTATTGTGCTTGGTTGAATATATACCTTTCATAGTTGACATTCCGCATTGGATTGAACTTGGTCTCCAATGCTTCTTTTATCTTTTGGTACAATTTTACATGAGTCTGTGAGATTTTCTTTAGCACTTCTTTCACTCCATCACCTGCAAGGTTTTTCAAATATTTGATGATCTTTTCATCTTCTTCCTTTAGCGCAGCGCATCTATGAAGTCATCAAATGTTTTGCTCCACTCAGCCCACCTGGCGCCAATGTTCTCCTACTTAGAAGGGTCAACAGTGCGTGGTGGCTTCAGGAACCCAGCTGCACTGTATTTCACACTCCCCTCTGCCGCCATTGTGATGGCACGTGCCATTCAGGAGATTGCGGTGTAGGCTGGTATCCACCGACAACTTCTGCAATCGCCAGCCTTGTGATTTAGCATGGGTCGCAGAATGTTTCAATCACTCTTGATGGTGAGTTAGTTCTCCATTGCTCATAACTTGTTGACGTGATCGTTATATATTTGGGGTGAGGCACAGCGTCTCTTTTAACAACTTTGTTGGCAGTTTTGCCTGACGTTTTGAATATGCTCCTCTATATGGCCTTCGATTTATTCTGCGGCAGGTATGGGCTTAAGCGGGCCTTTGATTCCCCCTGTGCTGGTCGCAGACCACTCTGCATTGATTCTGGGCACATGTGGCACGCAGGAGCAGTGTGCTGTATCATTGCAAACTCTCAGGGAGAGCAGTCTTGTATTCTAGAGCACATATTCCCTCCTCGTCACCAGGTATATAGTTTGGGTTTTCTCCAGCCCAGGGGCATACAGATGAATTACGGCGCATGGGAGCTGCGGTTAAGCATTACCTTATTCTTCAGCATACACTCACACACTGCACATTATATCTTAGTTTCCATTAACTACACCCTAACACCTCTCTGCATATTAAGTACTTCCTGTTCAGAGTTCGCCCAGAACCACGAGGGTCTTAGTGCACATAGTGTCAATATGCAACAGGTAGTAGTGGTACTGGTGTTTGGCAACGCTGTCAGGTAGTTTGGGTAGTGAAAGCTGCAGTGTAGTCCTGTGAAATATCTTGAGTCCGGCACATATTTTTTCTATAATTAACTGATCTGCTCCATTGTAATGAATGTGGCTTCTCACCAATAGCCACACCCAACCCCTGCACTCCCACCTGGGAGGCAAATATACCACTGCACCTATAAAAATGCTCTTTGAACAGCACTTCCTTTAGGCAAGGCAGGAACAGGTAGCCCAAATATATCAGTAAATGCAGATTCATTAGTATCAAACACTTTTAAATGAACAAGTAAAATAAAATGTAGGGACTCTCTCTCTTTTAGAATAAGGCTTGGGGTTTATTACATAATGCTCTCTAAACAAAGGCTGTCTCAGATGCTAAATGCACAAGATTCAAATATATGTAGCAAATTTATAATCTGAAGGCATGAATCAATAATTATACTGATTAATAAACAAGCAATAACTGATATAAGATAAGATACACTGGACGTCCTGCAAGAGATCAGAAAGATATACATATATATATAGAGCAGAGGAGTACTCTGGATGTGCACCTCCCACACCACAAAAGAAAACACTTCCAATGATCAAAGAACCACACAACTAAATACATCACCTGGTGCATACACTGCCCACTTCTGACCGGGGGAATCACAGCCGGGGATCAGAGCTCAGCAAGCCAGGGTTCAATCCGAGATAGACACGTCTGCCCTCGCTCGGAATCCAAACTCCCAGTTTCTCAGCCTGCAACCCTCAGCTTTAAACACACTAGAAGATTCGTGAAAGACCTCCTCCCACCGCCAGAGGAATTTTACCAGAACTGGCCAAGTTCAAAGCAAGCATCTCCATGGCAGTAAGGAGCTCTTAAGTCTCTTCTGGCATTCGCACTTCTTCCAGCCTCTGTCTTGACGAAGCTCTCACAAGGCCTTCCAAAGTACATTTAAACAAAAACAATCGCTCAGGAAAACAGCAAGACCTTGAATGTGAATAACCCAAACAACTTGCAAGCACTGCTGTGCACGCAGCAGCAAGGCAGAGTCAGACATGAGGCCCTGTCAAAGGCAATAGTCAGCACCTATAATTCTCATCCACACAACTTACAAGCAACACTGTGCACACAGAAAAGTTTGAAGCAAGGTAAAGTCAGAAAGCAGGATGACATGAGGCCATGTCAAAGAAAGACAGCAAGATTACAGGATGGAAGAGAAGCAAGTATATGCAGGACCATCCTACATTAAGGCTAGGGTAAAATAACACACTAAAGTCAGTTAAAATGGTGGTGGTCGGAGGTCATCATAGGGTGCCAGATTACAAGAGTGGCTCTTTCACTACATCCATCCAATGCTGGCTGCTGACTCAGAACACATTCTACTTTGCAGATGGTTAATATTGCCGTTTGGAATGTAAAGTCACATTAGTACAAATGAAATAATGCTCCCAAGAGATTAAAATTTAGCTTTGTTATTTTTATTACCACGTATTGTGGATAACTTCAGCCAAATACCTCAGGGGACAGTAATTATGAGGTGCCGGAATAACACATCAAGTCAATTGGTCCTATGAGCAGTATAGAATGGGGGTGTGGTTCGGGGTTTCTGCACTGATTCCTGAGGCTCACCCCACACCCCTTTTTACTCTAGGCCTTTTCCTTAGGCTTTTCTCCATGAAATGTGTGCAGGAAAAAAAAACAGTGCCCTGTTCCCACACACCTTGTAATGCAGCAGGTAACTCACATTATTCAGCAGTGAGCAGTGCTTAATTTGAGCCGTACTTAGTTGTTAGCACTGGCACTTATGAGAGTCTGCACATGGTGGCACTGTCAGTCCAATTTAGAGATAATGACAACACCAAAAAATACAAATACCTACCACCCAGGGCGTTTTTATAGTTTTGGGGGCCTGTGATAGTTAGTAGTTGTGTTGGTTCTGTCAGTGGCAGCGCTATCAGAGGCTATGGGTGGTGAAGCTGCAGTGGCCTCCTGACCAGGAACCTGGCACTTATCTTTTTTTTTCAAATTAAGCACTGACAGTGAGTAGTCAGCCCACTAAGCTATTCTCCTTCCTGTTTGAATAAGTTAAAAGCAGGGACATTGGGATTCTGCGATTTTGCTACTGGGATGTTTTCTGCATAATTATGCACAAATATGTTGTAGTTTGGTGTTATACTGATACTAATGTGGGGAAACCTCTACCCATACAGGGTTAACCTGTGTTAAAATTACAAAATAATGAAGTAATACAATACTATCACAAAAGGTGTCACAAACTAGTTCGGCCAGTGCTTGTAGGGAAGAGTCCATGCAGCATTTCCTTATCCAGGTCTCTTCATTTTATTTTATTTTATTTATTTAATATGATTTTATATAGCGCGAACATTACCCGAAGGTGTCAGAGCGCTTTACAAAAGAACCAGTTGCGTTACATAAGGACTTTGGATTACATGAGTTACATAAGAGATACAAACAGAAAAAAAAATGCTAATGTACAAGGTGTAAAGTCACTCAAGGAAGAGATATAAACAGGAAAAATTGCACATGTACAAGTTGTAAAGTCACTCAAGGAAGAGATACAAACAGATAAACTCTAAAATCACATAGGAGTGGGAGTAAGTACAAAGGTCTACTACATATACTAGTGGTTAGAGTTCTATATATACAAATAGTAAATTCGCACAGGACTGCATTTTAACAGCTGCTGCTTTGCTACAACAGGGGGCATTGATATAAATTTCCTATATCTCAGATTAAATCACATTCATATTCCCCTGAAAGGGTGCACAGTCCAAGGAGTTAACAAACATCCAAAAGGCGAACACACAAATGGTGATCGGAGGAATGCTTTGAATTATTGTAACCCCTGGCAATTGCTAGAACTGTCAGGCAAGGTTCTCCCTGAACTAGAACACAAGCAACCCAAGACCGGTTTTGTCCTGATTGGAGCTCTTCAGTCGAGTGTGGCTCGATTCCAGTTGCACAGTGAGTACAGTACAGGACCTGGTCCAGTTCAGGGAGGACATGGCCTTTCAGTTCGGGCTGGACTGTTCCTATTGGGGCAGAGTCAAGACTGATTTGCGTATGGCTGGGTTCCAAACTGTGGTGGTATGGTGGGCAAAACAAAGATGGATTGTAATGCTACCCCAAGCGATTGCCAGTGGCTAGACTTATTGCAAGCATTTCTAATATTGTCTTTTGTTTGCTTTGAACATCCAAAATGGGCCAGAGTCCTTTTTTTTTTTGCAGATGTCTAGTAAATGCACCCACTGTTTCTCGCTATTCTTTTGCTTAGCCTTAAAGACCGTTTCTAATAAAGTTGTTTAGGTCTTGACTGCAAGAACCGCGCAAGCTGGCTAAGTGTGAAAGACCCATTGTGAACTTACAGTGGGTTTAGATTCCTCCTATTGCTTACTATTGGTTGGATTTATTCACCCTCTCGTTTTCTTGCTACGTATTTGATGACTTGCCTTCCTCTTCTTGAGTTTGTGTCCCTCCACTGAAGCATTACCTCATTACAATTGTTTTGGTTGGCTCTCTTGTAACCTTCCACTGCACACTTTTGGGAAACTACATTTTTCTTTTTGGCTAAGAGAATGCATGCGTTTTCCAGTATTACGCCTTGTGTGCTTCTCAAGTCTTCCCTGTACTTGTGTTGCTCTCTCACTCATGTGCTTCATATTGCTATCTCACTCTTATGCGACTCTCTTCACCCTGTGTTGCCCTCCCATTGTTGTCAAGTTTTCTGCCCTCTGCTTTCTCCATTGTAAGTTTTATCCCGCGCCCCAGTGTTGCCCTGTCCCTTGTTGGCATACCCCCTGCCCTCCATCTTGCTCTCTCTGCTGTGTGCTGCTTTTCCCCTCCTTTTGGCTTTTTTTTGGTTTTATCCCCCACCTCTGCACCTCCTACCCACCCCTCCATTGTCCCCTACCCTGTGGTACTTTTTAAAATAATTTTATTTTTTATTTGAGCAGAGCAAGCAGCAAATTGCTCCCTGCATTGAAAAAAGCAGCTTCTTGCATAGTTTTATGTTTTTTACTGATATGTCTCAGATGAGCAAAAACAAGATGGTGCCCATGTCATTCTGTAGATGTGTGTCTGAGTGATAATGCATGGATGTGCCTACAAAATTACACCCTTAACCTTTTTGCCATACTGCACAACATCTTTCACCGAAAATGTACAGCATTGCAACAAGGCAATTGACGCAGCCAGAATTTCCCAAAACGAGACATATTGGCTTTAAATTTAGGTTCTTCCAGCACTTGAGGTGGATTATGTAGGTCATTAGACTTCCTGATTTCTTTATTTAAGGTATTTCTTTCCAGTCATAAGGTTCTAGTAAACCATGTGGTATGTGTTGAGTCCTAAGAGCACCCGATTGCCTGTTTTTTTTCTGAGTGCTAGTCTGCCATGTATCCTAGATTTCAATAGGCCTCAGTAATCAGTAGACAATTAACAAGCATCAGAAGCCTGAAAATCCGTTGCTAGTTAATCATAAATTGAGTTTTGCATCATAGTAATATTGTTAAGTTCCCATTTCAGCCTTTTTAGTAGACATAACCCAACCAACTCCCCATGGTAGGAGTGACAGTGTTGAAGTTCATTTCTATTTTCATTCTTTAATGATAGTGATCACAATCAGTTCTTGTAATAACTTACAAAAGTAACAGTGTTCATGTAGTTTCAAGGAAACAAGGGCATAATCTGAAAAAAAAAAATAATAATCGATTTCTAAAGCGCATAGCTACCTCAAATGAGGTGTCCCTGTGGAGCACAGGTATCCGCATACCTAAATGCAGCTAATAAACCCCCATAGATCCCGAACTAAAGAACCAAGTTTTAAATTTTTCTTGTGAAAACGCACTCTGACTTGATCTAACAAACTGACAGTGGCAAAGCATTCCACAATTTAGGTGCTAAATAGCTGAAAGAACTTCCAACTATGTGCTCTCTCTTTACTTTTGGAACAGACGCCAACATCTCCCCAGCCGATCTTAGACTACTCGCTGGTACATATGTTCTAACCAAAAATTTAAGGTACTGTGGTCTTTTGTTAGCAAAAGCCTTGTGACAATAAGACAAGGCTTTAAAAGAGGATCCTACCTCACCGGAAGCCAGGGTAGCTTTTAAGTCCCCCACATCGAAGCCTGCTTTGGCAAGTTCAGTAAAAGACATGCAGCAGCATTCTGCACTCTTTGGGGTCTCTTGATCCGACCCTGTGTGACTCCAAGATACAAAACATTGCTGTAATCGAGCCTGGGCATGATCAGGGTGTAAACTACTTTTTTTTGCAGACTCTGGCAAGAAACACAACATTTTCCTAAACATCTTGAGCAATCCAAAGCCTTTTACAGGCACTGTGGTTATTTAACTGTCAAAAGACAGTTCTCCGTCAAGCCAAATACCAAGGTTCTTGACCTTGGGTGTGGGATCAGGCAGCGGGCACAGCTCCTTGGGCCACCATCCAGTGGACCATATCTTTGAGTGATTGCCCAAGGTCAGAATCTTGGTTTTTCCTGCATTGAGCTTGAGACAATTCCAGTCTATCCACCTTGCAACCTTTGCAAGGCAGAGGCATAAAGACGATCTCATGAAGGAAGAGTTCTGTGACAGCGTGATCATAAGCTGCGTGTCATCCACATATGAGATGATGGTAAACCCATAGCGTTCGATGACCTCCGCCAGCAGTTGCATTTACAAATGAAACCATGTTGGACTCAAGGAGGAGCCCTGCAGCACTTCTTGCTTCAATGGAAGCACTTTTGACTGGTACCGTTTTTGCGGCACCTGAAAGGTACACCCCTGCAAAAAAGCGGTGACCCAGCATAGTGCAGTCCTAAAACAAGAAGCATGTACATTTGGCTGAGATGTTTGGAGGAACCATTAAGAATCCTTACATAGAGGGCTTGTGAGTTCATTCTTTTAATTGAGTTCTCAAGAAATCTGGATTTGAACATTTACAGATGGTCTTTAATATTGTAAAGTAAAGCCAGAAGACTTGATCCTCAAAATTAACATCTGAGCTTAAATAGGAGTTAAAGTCACCAAACAAACAAGAATAACGCTAGGATTTCAGCGATGCAATTTGTGTAACAACAACACTGTTTGTTCCATTCCTTTAGCCTTAATGCTTCTTGAGTGGTAATGTAGGCGTTTACAATTTTTAACTTGTTTGAGGCTAAGTTAAGTCTTTGTCAGAATTTCATCAAGCAATCTACTGGGAAAGAGATACAAGTGCAAGACTTCAATTCTGTCTGAGAAACACACGAAAAACGGGTAAGAATTGGAGGCTATGGAGGAATGGCTTTTGGTGGCTGACACACAAAAAGACAGAGCTAAGAACAGACAGTTCCAGGTCAGGGCCAGTAGAGGGAGCACAGTACTCCCTGGTTCCTAGAAACAGGCTGCAAACTAGCAAGATGGTGCTTTTTTTATGACTCTTACTCTTGCTTAGTTCATCACCGCTTTGTGTCCTTTCACATTTCTTTTGTTCCCTTCACCGGTTCTGTAATCGCTCATCCCACGCCATCCACTCTAAGCATGCAGAGCGAATCTCCTGTGACGTATTCTCATGGGTGTTGTATGTTCTCTCACTCGCCTTTACTACCCTTACACCTCTCTTTCGCTGTTCGAGACTGACCCGGGAGGCAGCTCTAACCATACTACCACTTCGTAAGTCTTCATGGTCCGAATGTGTGCAGTCCTGATAGTATTATTACTAACAGCCTAGGCTCAATAGCGGGATTTCAATATGTTAAATGTTTTTGACACAAATATTGGCAAACACCCTAAGGCACGGGCACTCCTACAATCCCAAAAGGCATATATAAAATAGCCACATTACGGACCCCAGGTGGGACACTGATCTTCACAAGCACATGCCTCAGCACAGTGTGATTTACTGCAAACGTTAGGACGGTCCTTGTGCCAACCGATGGTAACTTCCACCTGTTTCTATAACACCCTGTGTGGCCCTTACGATCTTGTGGAAATGGGGAGATTCTTTCTGTTCCTGGGATCTCGTGGACAGGAGGACAGCCAACCAGCCCTTGGAGAGTGCTCAGGGCGCCCTGGGCCACAACAGGTGGCGACTGACTGCAGGTCAGCATCATCCAGGCAACAATCCACCAAGAGATAGCCTCCTTCCTGGAGCACAGCAAGTCTCAGGGCACCACAAGTCTGTGGATAATCCAGTTGCAGTCCCTTCTGCCCCAATTGTTTCTCTTGACAATGTCCCAGCATGGAACCAGCATAAACATGGTTCCAACCCAAAAGCGTCACTAAACTCTTGAGGACAGAGCCCCAGTAGTTATACCCACAAGGGCCTTTGAAGATGAGATCAGTTTAAAAGGCCACCTTTGAAATGCACAGGCCCCTTCTAAATGTAGTCCTGTCTGCCACCCTACCCTGGGAAGCTTGATCAATATCTTTAGTGGGGCCAGGTCTCTGCCCCTTGCAATGCAGGTGCCAATTCCACCCTCTTTTATCCGTCCCAGGAAGGCCCCTCAGAGTCAGAGGTCTGCAGTTTCCCTTGAGTGCCCCTAGTATATGGCCATCTGTTAGGAATGCACAGATTTAACTGTCCCCCCAGCACCCAGATGTGGATTGGAGACAGGCTGACAGGCACGCAGAGAGCCACAAGCATAGAAATGCCCACTTTCCCAAAGTAGCATTTCCACATTCGTAATGTCAAATCCACTCTCACTACAGGAGAGGATTTGCCATTACTAATCAGTCGTTACTAAACACCATACTGCTGCTCTTCTGCAATCCGGAAATACAGCTCAATAGCCTTTGCATAGATCCCCATGTTAACCAATGCGAGAAGCAAGTCTCACAGTACTGAACACACCATCCGATGTTATTCACTACTAGAGCTTGTAGCACTCAAGTGCACATGACCTAACCCCTCCCTACACCACACCGTGCCCCCAGGCAGTACACCGATGTAGCGAGAGACATGCTGAACTTGGCAAGTAGCTTTTTAAATGCCAAGCTGAGTAACAGTAACCTGCACACACAGGCCCACCATGACAGACCTGTGGTATGTTTGAAGAGCCCACTTAGTAGCATTTGAGTTACATGCTCTATATATATGTCTCACGACTGGACAAGGGATGTACAGCTAACTCAAATCAGCCAATCATGTATACACTAATCACCAGTATGTATATGACAAGATCAGCGCTTTGGCACAGAATGGCAGTGTCAAAGCACTCAAAGTCATTAGGGTAGGATGTAGATCAGTGGAAAACTAGGAGGGACAAAAGCAAAAAGTCTTGGGAAAGCACCCTAAAGAGGGCAATCTCCAACATTTTTGATTTAAAACACACAGTGGAGGAAGAAGTATGGCATTTTTCTGGTAAAGAGATCAGATTAAGTGCAGAATCAGTGAAGGTCACTGTAAAGCCTGATGCACCCCAGAACCTAATATAAGCTTACACAGAAGCAAAGTGGGAATGAAGCCTGTCATTCAGAAGATAATAGAACAGGGTGTCCTGAGAGAGATGCTTGGGAATCCTTGCAACTCACTTGTGATGGGCATTAAAAAAAGAAGGACAACTGGAGGGTAGTCCGAGATCTTAGAAAGAAAAATAAAATTGTGTGGCATAAAGTGGCTCATTTTGTAATAGTATTGCGTCTTTATTACATAATTTGTTATACTCGGTAACACTGACTAGGCATTGGTTGACCCTCATTAGCACCTATCTAACAACCAAAGGGCCTTCCACTGCATGGCAATACTCGTCCCTATATTTTAGTAACTTTTGAACTGTTTGAGCTAGAACAAATTTAGTTTTTGTTAAAATCTGCAGATTATGCCGCAGATTATGGATTTTATGGCAAATGCAGCAATTCTAAAAGAATGCGAAAATTGCAGCTGCCGCACAAGCGCATAATTCTAGTAGCTCTAGTATTAAGAAAGATTATAATTGTTAGATCTGGGGGTCTCTAGTTGGCAGAGGTATACACCTTAGACCAAATAGGGACCCTTGCTTCTAGTCAGGGTACAGGGACACACACGGTAGATAACCCCTGCTCACCCTCTAGGTAGCTTGGCTCGAGCAGACAGGCTTATCCCCAAGGCAATGTGTAAGGTATTTGCACGTAGACACCACAATGATCCCCCCTCCGCACACCACAAACTTAGACCACACAGGTGAGTTATATCAAAAATAATATATCTTTATCTAGTTTCTGCAGTTGAAATCAAGCATCACAGGTTTACACTATATTCGCTTTCTTGGTTGGTCGGGATCTCAAGATGATAGTCTCTAGTCTCTTGCGTGATTCGATACTCACTGAGAATGAATCAGTTCGTAGGCTCTTGTTGTTTAGGCAGCTACGTTGCTCCGACGGTGTCACTGCGCTCGTTGTACAAAGCGCTCCTCTGGCTGTTCGGTGCAAGGTTTCCACAACTCCCTCGACGAGCCCCCAATGACGATGTTGACGTCACCGGAGTCAGCCACTCACAGCGCGGCTTCGTAGAGCAGGGAATTACGACTCTCGGTCTGCTTAAGGCCTCCGGGTCGCGGCAAGGCACGTGCCGATGAGCACGTCGGTCTTCTTGAGGCGGCAACCGGTGTCAGGCCCGGATCAGCGCGGTACTCTCCAGCAAGGCAGAGAGCAGCCAGCCCACTTTACCGGCAGATGTTGAGAAGCTTGGTAGAACAGTCCACGGTCCCTGCAGCACACAGCAGCGCAGGGGGGGGACACAGCAGAGTCTTGGGTTCTGGGCAACCTTTCTATCCCTGGGTTGCGAAACAGGAGGCCAGCTCTTCTCAGGCCCTTGGAGATTCGGTTTAAGACACAGCACACAGCAAAGTCTTGTTTGGTCAAGTGGGTAGAGTCAGCACACAGCAAGACCCCTTCTCCTCCTCAGCTTCAGTTGTACAGCAGAACAGGTCAGCCCTTAGAGCACACAGCAAGGCAATCTTCCTTTAGTTCTTCAGCGGTCCGTCTTTCAGCAGAGGTTCCTCTTGATGGTAGAATCTAAAAATCTGTTGTCAGGGGTCCTTTACTTATACCCCTAAAGGTCTTTGAAGTCTTTGTGCAAGTGGGTCCTGAGCCCGGTCTGATCCAGTTCTGGGTGTTGCTGGAGCACTTTGTTTTCCTGGCTTCTACTTTCTTTTCAGAGTGATGGGCAGAGTCGTCAGCCGCCCAGCAGGAGGTGGAGCCAGCACCGTGGCAGGCAGGCACAGCCCTATTCACTCCCAGGTGCTATCTCCTCCCTCCACTCTCCTTGCAAATGTCACCATTCAGCAGAGGGCTGACTCAGCCAACCTCCCGGGGGATCCCCAGCCCCTGTCACTCTCAAGCCAGACAGTCAATCCACAAGCATGCCCAGGCACACAGAAGGGTCAGACAAGAGAACAGCTACTCTCTAAAAAGTACTATTCTCCAACTCAGGATTTAAAAACAACCTCTCCTAAAAGATGTGTTATTAAATGCTGAGCTCAGGGATATCAAACACTCATGTCTTATCTTGTTCCTATGAGAAGATAGGCGGATAGCCATTGGCACCAGCCTCCCCCATGTTAACCTACGGAGCAAGATAACCTTGCAGCAGTGAACACACAAAATGGCCGTTGTTCACTACCAGAACATGTTACCTGCACTAGTACATGCTCTACCTTTTGCATACACTGCACCCTGCCCAGGGGGGTACCTTGGGCCTTCCATAGGGATGACTGATGTGTATAAAAAGGGAAGGGTTAGGCCCGGTCAGTGTGGACACTGGCCAGGAGGACATGGCAGCCCGGGGACTGCAGGCAGGCCTGCGGTGGCAGGCCTGAGACACCGTTTTAGGGCTACACCGGTGGGTGGCGCAATCGGCGCTGCAGACCCACTAGTAGCATCTGTCATCACCAGCCCTGGCACACACAGTGCACTTTACTAGGGACTTCATGGTGATACAGATATGCCAATCAGGTATATCCAATCAATATGATATTTTACACAGGGAGCACTTACACTCTGGCACTGATTAGCAGTGGCAGAGTGACCAAAGCATCTAAACCAGCAAAAACGAAATCCAGCACAGCATCAAAAATCCAGGTAGCAGAGGCAAAAGATAGGGGAAAAACCCACGCCAAGGATGTCAGGTCTAACAATAATGATATGTGGGTTTCTCAAAAACACCAATATGTACTTCCTGATTCAGTGCTGCCAACATTTGCCAGTTTAATCCATGTTCAGACTCATGTAGGAAATGTTGGCATGATTAGGATTTTTTTAAATTGCTCGCATAATACACATTTTAGGACTGTAGCAGATCTATATCAAACATGTATTACTTGTCAGAGAATCAATCAAGTAAAGCGAACATTTGTGACCATGATTCACATAGGAAAGTCTGAAGGACTAATCACTTCACTAGGCTCCAGGTTGATTATATTGTAATACATGGTTGCTGTGGTCTTGAGTACATTTAGTGATAGTTTGTTTTCTAAAAGGATGGAGGCCTATCCAACTAGCAGATGTGACAGCATGGACTGTGGGCAAACTACTATTAAAAGAATTGATCCCTAGATTTGGTGTGCCTACTTCTGTTGAAACAGACAGAGGGACCCGCTTTAAAAACAAGATCCTGAAGCTACTGTGTAGAGTTCTACGAATTGAACAAGGATTTTGCTGCAGTTACCAGAAGCATTGGGTGTGGTTGAAAAAATTAATGGGACTATAAAATCTAAGCTGACTAAGGTATGTGCTTTGACAACCTTGACATGGCTTGATTATGAGCATTAGACGCAGTCTAAATAAAAAAGACCGACCTCTCTCCTCATGAAATCTTCATGGGGAGTGCTCCCATGAGTCTCAAGAACCCCCAAAAGAAAATCGGTTCTCAGCGAGCCAAGTTGCTGATGCAAATGAAAGCACAGATCCAGTTAAAAGTGAAAAATATTCAGCAGTAGTCGCAAGAGAATCTGAAAATAAGAATATGCATTGAGGAAACAATTGTCCTGAATCAGTGAGTAGAAGCAAAAGATTTAAACGGAAAACTCAGAGGCCAGAGCTAATAAGAGAAGAACCAGAAACAATTGAAGTTGACAATAAAAACTGTGACAGTGACTTAATAACCTGTAGCCAAAAGACCAACAAAACAATGAGAGTGCCAAACCGAAAGTATGCATCTTTGGAATGGACTGATCTAGCATCAGTCTCTGCAATGAAGAATCAAATGTGGAAGTTTATGATTTGACTAATTGCTGGCAGTTCATTTTCGAGGAAAAATCAGAAGAAACACCCGGAACTCAAAACTACAAAAAAAAAGCTTTGATGGATTTTTTAGCTGATATTTTTGAGACTCACAAGAAGAACTTACTAATTAGTTTGTTTGTTTTGGACTTAGTTATCCAGACAAGGATTGTAGGGTTGTGTGAATTCTATGGACAGAGTCAATTAACATTTGAAGTAATTGAAGCTTGATTCCATAGTTGTACCTTTTTGAAAGTAGGGTATCTCTCTTATTTTTCATTTTTGCTTACTAGAAGGATGGTGAACTGCAGACAAAGGTGCTGTAATGTTTAGGGTACTTTCTTATTGACAATGATATTAATATTTTTTATTGGCTGGTTGTTGTGCATATTTTCTCCAGTTTGAGATGTTTCACCACCACAGGTTGAAGTTACAACAATACATAATGATATAATAGGCATGAGGTTTAACACAAATGGATTGATCTGTAGGGAGAATTTATATTTCAGTTTATTAGAGTAGTATAGTATTATAATGAATGTGAAATATTGTTTTGTTTTTACATATCTACCTTCCTCAGTGGCAGAGAGTGCAACATGCTCCCAATTGGCACTCTTATATTCAAATCAATCAAATCTTTATTGTTTTAGCTATGTCGGGCAATAACAATTAGCAGTGCAAATTAAAACACAATAATTACAATACAATTCACAATAAACCCATTAAAACACATTAAAGAGTGTGCATAGTCCGCTAATTTCAATATTTTGTTGAAATGTCTGCTGCACAAAGAGAAATACCTAGCTTGGTATTTGAAGGAATCTCGATAAAGTGCTATCGCAAGGAGGTCAATGTAAAGAAACCCAGATAAAGTGCAAGCACAGAGATGCCTTCCTCAGTAGAAGCCCTGCAACCAATATGCGCGAGGCCGCTAAGTGATAACAAAAGGAGGGAATTACTTTAAAGGTGGGATTTGTAAGGGCCATACATTTCATTTTGAAGCTGCATGCTAGAGCCGTAACCTGCAAGAGCGAGTACGTAAACAGAAGAAATTAAATATTCTTGCAGCAGGGGCACCTCAGTATTTGATGAATTATTGCTCTGGGTATCTTATGAAGGGGTTGGCAATCTGCGGTGGGGCTCAGGTACGATGGTGCTACCCCTGATGTTAATTCCCAGGATGTCTGTCCCCATTATTCTAAGTGGCATGAGCTTATCCCCTTTAGGGGTGCCTTCGCCATTTGGTTGTCTCAGGGTGTGATAGCAATACACAAGTAGGCAAATGGACAACATTTATCAACTTAGGGGTTGGCTTCCTCCACTAGAGTGCTAGTACTTTGTATTTCCCTAATTGCTTTCCCTTTATGTAGCAATCACTACTACCTAATGGAAGCAACAAAAGGGCCCTCGCTGTAGTACGAGGCACAAAGCAGATCCCAAAGTTCGTATTAGCAGCAGCTAGAAGGATTAGCATCAAACGTGCAGTTATAGGTCTAAAGGAGTGTTTAGGAAATCTGAAGGTAGCAACTTGGTTATGGTGTTTTTGAGAGTTTTACATAGCTAGGAATTCAAGTGCAACATTTTTGCCCTCATACTAACCCTACTGGTGCACACAACATTGTCCCACTAGTTAAATACAAAAAGAACAATACATTTGCCAGAGCCATAACTTAGTGGACTATTGTTATCAATTAATTAATACTATATTAGCCCAAAGACAGTATATTAGGTTCACACCAAGTTCTTAATTTGAAGTTTATGAAAGCAATATGAGATGCTAATTCCGAGACAGTAGTTTTAATGAAAGTTGTTCGAATGACAAGCTCTTGTGGTCCTTTATGTTCATAAGGTGGCTTACAAACAACGCAGTTCATCCTGCACTCAGGCACTTGGTTGCATAAATATAGGACGAGACAGCAAAGACTATGATTTGTATCATCTATTTTCATACATAGAGCTTCTGCTTCAATGTTTCCTAATGTTATGCTGGATAAAAAATGTGAACGTATAGAGTATTTTCATATCCATAACATCTGATAGCACAGCAGTGTTTCCGATCCTCCCAAGGAGCTCATGCACATATCTGCTCCCTCGACAGGATTTGGTGACCATCTTTTATCAACTGATGGCACTGGCAATGTGCCCAGTCTGGATTTTAGAGAGAGAGCTCTCTTTTCTTCAGGGGAAATATCGTCTAGGAAGATGTCAAAGCTGCGTTCTTGTTTAAATGACAGATAGTGTTTTGTCAGAGGACCTACTTAGTTTTGCTTGATTGATGTATTCCCATTATGACTTTATAGTCAGATCATAACTAGCCTTTGTGATGGTCCTCAGATAAAGCCAGAGATTTTCTAGGCCAATGTTATGAAGAACAGTTGATATATGGGCGAACCATGGTATTTTGTGATAATATTGGTTCGCCCTGATATCCGAGAGTATGAATCTATAAGAAACAAGCTAATCTTTAGACCAAATACAGAACTGGTACTTTACTGGTGCCAATGTGATGTAATCCTCAATTTTTTCGATATTGAGGTCTGCCCTCAAAGCGTCCATCGGTGTTCTGTGGCCCAGATGTATTAGGCATCTCAGGAAAATGTTTGCAGTGATTTGAGTTGATGGAGGTTTCCTGTGCCCCCAGATTTCTGCGCTCTATATAGTTGCTGCCCTCACTTTCCTTTTGTATGCAATGCTTTCGAACCCGCTGAGCGGTTTCTACACGATTTAGCAAATCTCAGGACCGCTCCCGCTTGCTGGGCCAGAGGGCTTTTGCTCCTAGATAGTTGCGGGCTGACAAGAGATTATCATCCAGATCGGTTCCCAAGTAATCCTAGGTGGACATGTGATCCAGAGGCTTGTTATATATAGAGCCTAAAAATTGCTCTCAAGTTAGAGTTTTGAATGAGAATCATGCATTTTGTTCTCCCAACATTGATGGTGAAACTTGTGGTGGCAAAGAACGACTCTAAACCTGCCAATAAGCGGTGCATTGATAATTCTGTTCTGGTCGTTAGCACTGCATCGTCTGCAAATAGTCAAATTGGGATTGGCTCCTTGCTCATTATGGGCACATCTAGATGAAGGTTCGTCAATGATTTCACAACAACATTAAAGTAGCAATTAAAAAGAGTTGGCACTAGAACGCATCCTTGCTTGACTCCTTGCTGTATTGGAATCTCTGTTGCATATTCGCCTCTGATACTATTCTTCACCCGGGTGGTGTTGCCAGAATGTAATGCAATTATTAGATTTAGAAGCGTTTCCGGTATTCCCAGCTCTATTAAGGTTTGCCATAGTGTGGGGTGAACGATGCTTTCGAAAGCAGTTTGGAGGTCGATAAAACCCAAACAAAGTGATGCATTTATAAGCAATGTGTATTTGGAACAGATGAGCATTAGTCTAAAAACATGATCCACTTTACTCTGACCTCCCCTAAAACCTGCATGGAACGGGGATATTAAATCTCAGCCACTGCTCCATGTGGGATAATAGCAGCTTCCCGAAACTTTTTCGTGCTCCATCAAGCAATAAAGGCAGCTGATAATTCTCTGGGCCCTTTTTTATGTAATGGCACAGTTATCTATTTTCTCCAGGAGGATGGAATCTCCTTGAGAGACCAGATGTTATTAAAAGATCAAGTTAATACAGGTAACGATAAGGACAAGTGATTGCGGTAAACATCTAATGGAATTTTATCCGGTGCAGCAGCTTTGCCCGGCTTTTGAGCTTAGATCACTTGATCCACTTCCTTTTCGCTGAATTCATCTTTTATCCCCAGAGTTAAATGATGGGGGCATGCACCAACTAAGGCAATTAGGGAGTTACAAGGCTTTGGGGTTGATATTGTGGGTGATGAGGGATCCAAACGTTGTGTTTTCTAAGCTAAGATTTAAATTCCCGCTGTTCGGATTTAGTTGTGATAATTCCATGGATTTGGTACTACTCTTGGCGTAGCCTGGAACTGTAAGGCTGAAACGTTTGTTTTGCCCAGTATGTTAACTCCCTCCTTCTGATAGAGAGTTGTGAAGTGGTTTATCCAGAGTTGTAGGCTTATGTTCATCTCCAAGTTCTTTGGAGGACCTTCATAATCCCATTTTCCGATCTTCTATCATTTCTTTGATTTTCTTGAGGTTATTGCATCCAGTAGAGCTTGACAGAGCTTTTGCGAATGGTGTTTCTTATTGTACTTTGTCAGCTGCTTATGATGCCTATGCTGCCATAAAAGAGCTGTTCGTTGTGGTCAGACACATGTCGATTTTTCAGGGCTAAGGAAAGTGACCTTTTTCGTTTTAAGCATTCTACATCATACCACTCCAGGAAGTCTAGAGAGTGGTATTCAGATATGGCATGGGTTTTGCTTTTTCTGATCATGGCCGTCTGTGCCAACAACTCTTTGAATTTTACTAGCTGCAGCCCTCCCCCCCCCTCAAAAAATGGGGATATAAATGAAGATTGCAGGGTCATCCATTTGTGACTGGAAGTGTAGATCATTTTATCACATTTGACGTTGATATCAACGATGTTCTTCCTGTTTGGTTTCAAGGCGATGTTTATACTCCTTGCATGATTATATAAGATGGAGGGAGGAAGGTTTGAGTGAGGATGCCCCATGACCAAAAGTAGGGGATCATGATCAAATTCAATCCTGCCAACAACTTTCATGTCTACAACACAGTGCCATTCTTTGATATTTATCACCATGTAGTTGATGAAACTTTGCCTATGGTCACCTCTAAAAGTGGATTTAGGAGGGTTGTCTGATGGTGTTCGTTCAATGGGCGCATGCCTCCCTTGACTAGAGCTTTAAAGAGGAATTCATCCTTCTTTGTATCCATGCAGTGCTTTATGGATGGTATGGGGATGTTCCAAGTGCTATCTTCATCAGTTATTGTTTTCTCCATCATTAAAGTTTGCAACTATGTATTAAAGTCACCACATACCAATAAGCAGTTGTTTTTAGTGCAAGTATGCTCTACAAACGTGTAAACAGGTTGGGTCTTCATCATCCCTTCCAATATTTTTGCCAGAAGCTGGTCTTGAAGGCTCTTATTCACTTTCCTTTAATGTTTTTGTTAGTCTTTTCCATAATAGATAGTTTCTGTCTCTGTATGTTTGTATGAATCTGCTCCTCTTATATTTGCTTTCCTTTCATGTTTTTGCTAGTGTTTTCCATAATAGTGAGTTCTGTTTCCGTATCTCTTGGACTTCAACCTTTCGCTGCAACAACTGTCTGCATCTGAAGACTGTGAGAAATTATTTTCTAAACATTTATGGAAAATTACACAATTAAACTTGAATACTAACAAAACTAAAATTGAGTTTGCTTGTGGATTATATGAAGGAGAGCATGAGTATATTAAGGAGTATAATGAAAGAAGGGTGAACATTTTGAGAAAGAAGGAAGAGAGGTTAAAATGCAAATAGACAATGAAGAGAAATTTAGGAATTCAAATGTGCATCTGTGATTGAGAATGAAGCATGTAAGGAAAGGAGTGCTGTCTATGGTGCAACAGAAGCCTCAAAGTAATAATTCAATGGAATATGTTGGAGAGAGTGAGTGTGAAATGATTTATGTTGTTGCTGATCAGTTTTTGATTGGAGAAGAAGTGAGCAAATATATATATTTTTTTTTAATTTGTTTATTGAACTGCTTGTACAGTACACAGTGGATCCCCTGCAAGGCGCCAAAACAGTCATCAAGGATCACTAGTAGTACAATTGTTATTTTGTTTTTTCCCATAGAGCAAGTAACAACCCTCAGAACTCCCCACCACCCTACAACCCATTGTCCCCGCGGCACTAAAAGAAAATACTGTGACCCTAACGAGGCATCTCGTCACATCTGACAGCATTACAACATATGGCAGTCCCAAGAATAGACACATCTAGAGCATCAGATTACAGCATCTATTGTAAATCAGGGTTTGTGAGAAGATAAACAGAAAGCGGAGCCCAAAAATCTTTAGGGCGTGAAGATTCAGCCAATTCCTCGGCATATATCTCAAGTTGCTCTTTGCAATATAGTAAATCTCGGACCCACTTTTTCAGGGTTGGGGTAAGTCTAGAGCCCCAGCACTGCGTCACCGCTCTCTGAGCTAATAAGGTCGAAACAGCCACCAGTCTGCAGTTGCAGGGTTTAAGAGTCTTTACCCAGCCTAATAGACAAACCTCAGGAGTACATAGCATGGGTTCTGACAGCACAATCGTAAGCACGTTCGTAACCTTACCCCAAAATCTGTATATACCTTTACGGTTCCATGCGAGATGCTAGAAGCCCGTATCCCCCTGCCCACAACTAACACAGCAGGAGCTCTCCCGCAGGCCAAAACGCATCAATTGAATCGGGGTATAGTATAACTGGCGCAGGTATTTAAAATGGATAATGCAGAGGTTACAATTTGCAGTTAGCCGGCCAGTTAGAGCGCAGCAGAACTTCCACATATCCGGCGACAGTGCATTCCCCAGTAGCGCCACCCATTTGTTATATGAATGGAAATCGAGCTATTCTCTTTCCCTAAGGGACGCAGTATACAATTTTGTGATCAGGCCTATGCGATCCGCATCTGCTAACACCGCCTGCAGTACTAACAGCGGTTTGGGCTCTGCTGGGTAATCGGTGTAGATGGTTCATATTGCCTGCCTCACGCGCACGTAAGTGAACCCGAGCATCAGCCCCCGGTCCCTGCCACCCTGTATGTCAGAGAGTGATCTAAATTGGCCTTGTTTATTTTAAGGTCCCCTAATTGTGTTATTCCTACCGAGCCTAATACTTTAGGGGGAACCGGCTCTTTTTCAGCAGAAATATCCGGGTGTGCAGCGAGCGGTAACCTTGGGGCGTAGAGATACTGCAATTGTGCCTGCGCCGCAAGCATCTTCCACGCCCAAGCCGTGCAAAGTGCGGGGTTGATTTCATTTCTAGGTCAGCCACTCCCACCAGACAAGGCGGTCGCAGCAAGGGCCATCGGAAGGACAGCATCAGCTTCAATAGATACATGTGACTGGAATCGTTGTGGGAAGAACCAATAATGTGCAAACTGGGCCTGTGCACAGAGATAGATTAAGCGCATATCTGGGGCTTCGAAGCCTCCCCGCTCGAATGGTAATACCAGCACCCCCCAGCTGCATCGGGGCTTCTTGCCACCCCACACAAAGGAAAGCAGTGCTGACTGAATTGAGTTAAACACCGCGAGAGTGAGGCGGATGGGGACATGAATGAACAAGTAAAGAAGTTTGGGCAAGATCGTCATTTTAACTACTGCGATGCGGTCTGCTAAAGAGAGCGGGAGTTTGGCCCATCACGCTGCTCGTTCAGTGATTTGGGTCAGAGCCTGGCCATAATTCTCCGAAACAACCACCTCGGGATCCCTGTGAAGCCATATCCCTAGATATTTTACTGGATCAGTTGGCCATGCTAGTGAGAAGTCTAGCTCGACGCACTGCGTGCCATCCGTGAGGGGGAACACCGTCGATTTTGCCCAGTTTATGCCAAGCCCTGAAAAGCATTCGAATTTAATATATTCACGAAGCAATCCTGGGAGAAACGTTGCGGGTTCTCGGACGTACAGAAGCATATCATCGGCGTACATCGAGACTACCAATGGACGCTGTCTAAATCGTAGAGCTGCCTGTGCGTGACTTTGGTGGAGCTTACAAGCTAGTGGCTCCAAAGCTAGCGCAAAAAGCATCGGCGACAGGAGGCAGCCCTGCCAAGTGCCACGCCGAATGGGGAACGCGGTAGATACCCATCCATTGACCCGTACAAGCGCAGCCAGCGCCTCATATAGTAGGTGTATCCACTTCAGATAAAAGGGTGGTAGCCCCATTCTGAGAAGGACTGTGAACATGAACTCTCATTGCAGGGACTCAAATGCTTTTGCTGCATCCAGCAACACAGCAACAGCTTGAAAATCGGCCTCAAAATAATGCAGGGTGGAGAAGACCGTACGCAAATTGTGCGCCGTGGACCGGGCAGGGACAAAACTCGACTGATCCGGGAGGACCAAGTTATGAATTAGGGGTTGAAGCCGACTGGCAATCATTTTTGCCAAAATATTGGCATCTATATTTATGATGGAGAGGGGACGGTAGGAGTCGCACCGATTCGCAGGCTTGTCAGGCTTGAGAAGCATAACCAGGAGAGCCTCTTTTAACGTTGGAGGGGGGAGAATTACACTGTCATATGCCTCCGCAAAGACGTCCAAGAGTCTGGGCGCAAGATCATCAGCGTAAGCCTTGTAAAACTCACTAGTGAGTCCATCCAGGCCCGCAGCCTTGCAGGTGGGTAGTGACATAATGGCCAATTTTACATCTTCCACGTCAAAGGGCTGAGTGAGATATTCATGTTGGTTGAGGGACAGCCATCCCAGAGTGATATCTTCTAGATATGGATTTATGTCGGTAGCTGACACCTGCTCCCAATCCCCATAGAGATTTGAGTAGAAGTCCAGCACCACCTCACTAATTGCTGGGGATGTATAGTGCTCTATTCCCTCAGAGTCTAGCATTTCTGTGATGTGGTTCTGAGTACGAGGTGCAGCCAGTTTTTGAGCAAGCGACCGACTGGGGCGACTTCCCCCTCCCCATAGTAACGCGCAGTGCAGCGCCGTGACCAATGCGCTAGCTTCTGATCCGCTGCATCGTTATATTCTGTTACCAACTCCCGTATTGTAGCTAGTGTAGTTGAGGCTGGGTTTTGAGCATATTCGCTCTCCAAAGGAGAGATATTGTCAGCCAGTTTATGTATCCGACGTCGGAGGTCTTTCAAGACCCCCGCCTGCGCACCCATGCAGACGCCTCTGATGGTTACTTTAAATGCCTCCCACAGAACCCCAGGACTGTCGACTGATCCAGCGTTTTCTTTTAAAAAGTGACTAATAGCCGCGCCTACTGTGCACCTGAACACTTGGTCTGTAAGTAAGGAGGGCTGCAATCGCCATTGAAACAGGGGCGCTCACAGGTGGGTGCTCGCATCTCTAAGAGCACGGGGGAGTGATTCGACAAAGTTTTGGCCAGGTGGCGAACGTCCACAACCCAAGTGCATGCAATCTCTGAAAGGAGCCAATAGTCCAAGCGGGACCATGTGCAATGTAACGTGGATATAAATGTAGTTTCGCAGATACCCGGGTGCCGCTTGCGCCAAATGTCCTGTACAGCCCCTGCATCTAGAAAACCGAATAACGCATCAGTTGCCTGGCTATGACGCGTCCCCCCGCTTCCCTGTCTGTCGAGTTGCCCATCTAGACAGGCGTTAAAGTCGCCACCCCAGAGCAATTCAGCTGGAGGAAATTTTGGGTTGCGGCGCCAAACATCTGAGAAAAAGGAGGGGTCATCAACATTTGGGCCGTAGACATTCCCCAGAAGGACTCCCACACCCCCAAGGTGACCATGGACCAACACCACCCTGCCTTGTGTATCCGTTTCTTTGTGCAGCACTGTGAATGGGACCCCTTTCTTCACCAATATCATCACCCCCCGAGCGTAAGAAGAGTAAGAGGAGGCAACCCTCAGCCCAGCCCAATTGGTGCCAACGTTCTTCTCCGAATGCTGCGTAAGATGCGTCTCTTGCAAGAACGCCATCTGTCTAACTGCGCTAGCACAGACCGTATCTTCTTGGGACTATTCAAGCCTCCCATGTTCCAGGTAAGGAACTTTGTTACTGCCCATGGACTTGCAAAGTCAAATGTAATCAGTAGCGTGAGAGATAACGTTGAAACCTGGCCGAAGAGGTACAATGGAATTGCGGTATGAAAATGCCCACTAACCCACCCAACCCACCCCCCACAGCCCCCCACCCACTTCAGCGACCCTAACTTGCCAAAGCCATCCCGTCCTGACCTTAACAATCCCAAATTTGGAGAACAAAGTAAGCAGAACTTTGTTTGGGGAGCACCCATGGGGGGAACACCAGAGTGCTACTAACCTCCCACATGGCAGGTGGTGGCTGATGAGGTAGAAAAGATGTGCGAGGATATACGAACAAACATCAGTAAACATTGCATCAAACACAGTCATTCCAAAATTTGGTGCCCACCCTACAAGGCAGCTAGTTTGTGTGATTGAGGACCACAATGAATGCGGGTAACGTGAATCTCCCCGGAGAGAGAGTGGGTAAACATTGCAATGTGTAGCTAGGGAAACAGACAATTCTGGAGCACAGATACAGGGAGAGGCACAGGAAGACGGCAACAACCATCCACCTGCCCCAAAGTTCTCAGTACCAGATTAGAAGGGAGAAAGACACAACACTGTACGTGAATTTGGGACCTGACCCTCTAAAAGGACCTGCATTCGGGGTGGAGTTTGCCATCCCCACCAGAATCAGATCCCGCAACAAAGAAGCGTGAGCATGAAGCACACTGACACTGCAGATAAAAACAACAGTTAATAGCTCGCAAGGTATGACCAGACAAAAATATGAGCAGAAGAGTCCAGCGTGAACAGTCTAAGCATGTCACGTATGCCAAACAGTAACACAACCATAGAGCAGTCCCAGGAACACAACCACTGCTCCCCGACATCGTGATCCACAGCAGTCTCAGATCTTCTTCGCTTCAACTTCTTGACGTGATCCATTGTTGCCTTAGGAGATGTGAAAATTGTACAATCCCCATTTTGGCCCACCCGTAAACGGGCGGGGTACAGCATGGTGTACGGAATGCCTTCCGTCTGCAAGAATTTTTTGACTGCGCCAAACTCCCGTCTTGCTGCCTGGACGGCCACCATAAAATCAGGGAAGAAAGCCAGGGTGTTTCCTTGGTGGTTAATTGTGCCCTTTTCTCTTGCGAGCCTCAAGATGACATCCCGGTCCCGATAGTTCAATTGGCGCGCTATTATATGACGCGGTGGGCACCTGGAGCCGGTCTCGCTGCCAGCGAGTGATGGACTTGCTCTACTATGAACATAGGAGAGAGGTTGTCAGGGCCGCATATGTCCTTGATCAGGGACTCAATAACGGACTCCATCCTGCCGGTATTGGGGGACTCCGGAAGGCCCGTGATACGGATATTATTGCGTCGGGACCGAGCCTCTAAATCTTCATTCTTCGCTTGGATGAGCGCTAAGACCTTTTCCATGTGGAGTGCCTTGTCTGCCACCTCGCTAAGGCCATCTTTGGTTGTTGAGACACGCTGTTCTATTTCCCCCAGCCTCTCATTCTGCTTCTCCAGTTGGGAGGATATATGGTCAAGTCTGTGATTCACCGCAGCCATAGTCCCTTCGATGGGTTGGAGACTCTTCTGCATGGCTTGCAGAGTTGATTCCAGCTTGGAGGGACCCTCTCCCGGGGCATCCGCCTCGGAGCCTGAGGCCGCTCTTTGCTGCAATTTGGTGGACTTGCACGCCTCAAATGTGAGGCAAGGCTGCGTTTTGTCAGTTCGCCCCATGACGGGCAATAACAAGGCGAATGAGAGTTATTTTCCTCCACAGTCTGAACCCCAGAGGTGCAAGCACAGCCGCCAGTGGATGTAGGCCTATTATGCAGCAGCCCACAGTGCCAGACGGGGACCGCGAAATCACAACCACCCTCCTGGGAATGCTAATATAGCAGGGGAAACAGCGGCAGGTCAGCCCCAGGTAAGTTCAAACAAGCACCAGACACTTGAGTTCCAGGGCAATAAGGGCTAATAACCTCGACAAAGCGGCCCCAAGCACCACAATGCCCTTGACTGGTTGCAGCTGAAATGCGAGCTAGATCTGAGGCTCCACCAATAGCCTTGGGGAGATGCATAGGGTCTGGAAGCTCCGAGGAATGCGCCGGAGTACTCCTTGAGTCCCAATTCAACAACTGTGCGGGACCGCCCAGGATTTTGCAGCCACTAAGCGCCTTCAACCACACACACAGGCCGCAGCTCGCAGAGCGCGGCCTACCGCTCCGGCCCTCACCTACCGCCGCAGCTAAAGGCCAAGAGCCCAGCTGCACCCCACTCACTGCCGCCAAATGCAGTCAGAATCCGTCATGCTCTCAGACAGATTGTCGGGCAGAGACTGCACCGATATGTGCAGCGAAGCTGGGCGTGGTTCCTCAGGCCTTCCAAAGCCTGGCAGCCCCAGGTAGGTACCCAATGCCCACCTCGTCAGGTGGGGGCAGGGTGCACATTCGCCACCTCGGGCACCACCGTAATCCTCAGCAATGGTGGCAAATGCAAGTGCGCCTCATGGCAGGCCCCGGCGACCGAAAATGGTGCGAAGGGAAGCCGCCTCCACCACCTCCCTCAGGGCGACACAGGAGACAGGGCACGGCGCCCTCCTTCTGGCGGGATCCATACTGGCAGGCCTCGCCCACCCGCTAGCAGTCCTCCGCACACCGAGCAGCAGAAGCGGGACAAAGTCTCATCAGGTCGCTGCAACCTTCATGTTGCCGCTCGCCAGTTGTTTCTCGGTCCCCGATTTGCAGATGACTCAGCGCCCCCAGAAAGCCGCAGTTCACTCCACCAGTTGCAGGAGGTAAGCGCAATGTAGGGCAGCCTGTTGCAAGCTTCGATGCGACGTTATTTGGCAGATACTGGGCGCATTAGGGATCAGCCGGGCGGAGCAGCACTAATGTGCAGCCATCTTGCCTGGCGCCCTCTAGGGCCCTCCGAACCGAGCAAATATTTAAAGGTTTTTATTATGATTGTGATAAGACCTTATATTTTAACCTGACACTTAATTGGGTAGGAAGCAGCTATCTTGCCTTGGTGTCCCCCTGTGTATACCTTGTGAATGAAATGGGTGATGCTGTGCAGCGTCGTTTTGGACAAACTGTATTAGATGTGCGTGGTGCTATGATTCCGTCTATTGGTGCTGCTTTGAATGATGTGAAAATTAGGAGGTTATCGATGTTTTTAGATCGCCTTTCTCTTAACACTGCTGCAACATTAACCAAAGTCAATGAGGAACTAATGGCTGTGTCCTATGATTATGGAAAACCACCTTACTCTAGTTATCCTTCTAACAAAGGAGGATGGTGTCTGCCGTGTGCTGAAGGTGCAAAAGTGCTGTACCTTTATACCTCATACCAGTAAGATTATTAATGCTTATGTAACAAACATGACTAATAATTCTCCTTGAGAAAAAGCTTTTAAAGAGTATGGCTTGAGGGAATCAGTTGGTTCCTGTTTTGTGAGATCAGAAAAGGATTTAGGTTTGGTGAGTGGTTTGACAAAATAGGAGTTTGCTCTATTCTATTTTAACTCTATTTAGTATTGTGTCAATCTGTACAATTGGTTTCATTATTTTGTTTAAAATGTTTGAAGCATCCTTTATAAAATGGAACTAAATTGTGGGATTAAAAACAAGGCGTCAGCAAAGTTGAGAAAAAGAGTAATCCAAACGAATATGGTGTGGAAATGTGGATTTTCCTGATCAGTTATGTCCCCTATCTTGGACCCCAACGGTTCTATATGCATGTTACAAGTACATGTATGTTCCCTCTAGTTCCAGTTCCTAAGACGCAAACATATGTGTGTCTATCGTCGACATGTTCTCTGTCAGATCCGCCATCGATGGGCTGGATATTCGATTCCTAAGTATGAAAGGCCACCGACTTTATATGGCTAAGTTACTCCATTTTTACAGTTCAGGCAAGTAGGCCCGATTCTGTCCTCAAAGCCTTTCCCTGCTCTCTGTCTTTGACAGCTTCAGCTTGAGCTCGCATCTGTATCCATGAACTTTGCCCTACTCCCTGTGCAGCTAACGGTGCCTGCCTCGGCCAGTTTTCGCCTGCCTGCCAAGAAGCTGTATTTCACCTTCGAATTATCTATTTTGCTCTTCAGCCGATGCATTCCTGTCTAGTGATTTAGGTAAACATTTCCTTTAGCTCACAAGCAAAGGACTCAGCCTTTCCGTCCTCCTGCAAATGATTCATAGCCCTGCTGCCATGGAAAGTTTTCTGCCCCTCGCATCTCATATAGACACTTAGGCGTTTGTGCACGCACACAGTCAGTATAGACTAGATTCTGTCCGAGAGTCCTTCCTTGTGGATAACATAGTTCTTTAAACATAGGATGTTAGATATGATTTGGGATTAGGTTGACTTGACCCCCCAGACTTCTCGTCTCCACATGTAGAGCTAAATGTCAAGTCCCCTTCACCCCCTAGTTGCACGTCAATCACACGTCATGCTGCTGCGCGCGCATCTATGCCAAGTATTATCTTATAGATCCACCTATGTCTGATAATCCTAACCAATCATGTTTCTTTTATTCCTTATTACGCCTAGTTTCGATTACGTACCTGTTTTGTCACTTTTCTTATCAAATGTTACGCCTTCTACATTCGTTTCATTGTAATGTACTTATTATAAAAATGCATGTCTGTCAATAAATTATTGTACTTCACTTCCTGAACCCTCGTGGTGACGGAACCTGAAGGCCGCGACTCGAGTCGGCCATTTTTGATGGAATAAAGCCCATTTAGAAACTCTTATACCACGGATTCTGCCTCTTGTTATTCTGAGCTATTTTATTTTATTTCAAGATCCCGTATGAAATTCAGTCCGGTAAAGAAGATTTTTGTTTACCACATAATGGCGCCCGAACAGGGACACTTTCTCATCTCACGCGCCGGCGGTGCGTTGCAGGCCCGGTCTCCTGCCACAGCTGGACGGACCATAAACGCGTACCAGCAGGATTTCCTGTAAGCTCCCTCCGGTCAAGCGGGGGCGACTGAGGCTGCGATCAACCCAGACGAGGCGGTGAGAAGTGCGAAGTATCCCGACCAGAGCCTAGCTGAGAGAGCAAGATCCGAGGTATACAGAGGCCCACCAGTTATTTCGAAATCCCGATGTCCAGAGGGTCCGCTGTCCGCAGTCATCGAGTCCTGTCCATTCTCTGAGGCCTTCCGTTTCAAGGAGCTACTCGGTGAGTACCATCGCCGGGGAGGCGTGTTGACGCGCACATAGGTTGTGCCGGTCAAGACGGATTTGGGTACACAAATCCGGTCTGCACTGTTTAGCAGTGTATATGTACTGTTTAGCAGTATATCAAGTATTCCGAAGTATGCAGTTATTGTCAAGAATTCAGCGTGGTGATTAGTTAGGCAGACTGTCATCATTGTCGGTCGTTGTTAAAATGTTTAATGTTTAATGTTTAAAGTGTCCAAATATTGTGGTATGAATGAGTGTTCATTGTTCACTGTTCATTATTGTATTTTTCGTATTAAGTGAGTTCAAGAGTAAGTATCAGATCAGTTGTCAATATGCCGCTCTTCTCGAAGTTAAGACAGATTACTACCAGAAAAGGGGTGCTTGAAGAAGCAGTTCCTATTCCTCCTAGGGACACTCCAGGGCATTTTATGTACCATAGGCATGGCTTAGATGCCATATTGTTTCTTGATCTATGGGTAGACTATACCAAGGGATTGCCGGAAAGTCAAAGGTGGCCCGTAGCGGGAACCTGGGATGCAGAGTGCATCATGAAAGTGGAGGAAGAGTTATGGAAAAGAAAGGTTAGACAGTCACAGAAAGACGCTGTTGAGTTATGGCGTAAAGAATCTCATAGACGAACAGAAAAAGCACGTAGACAAGAAGAGAGGAGTAAAGAAAGTTCAAATAAAGCTCAAGAAAGTCTATTAATTGAGGAAGGTATCCGAGTGAAATCAGAACAAGTAAATAGACAAAGAAATGCTCTTATGAATGGTATATATCCCCTTCTAGCCGAAGGACTACCTAAGGCTGCTCCAGAAATGCCAAAAGACTTGCCACCCCCATTATTTCCAATTAAGGTACATCCAAAAGGGCATCCCAGAACCGCAGAAGATGTTTTTCTTTCCTCATATCTAGACGACGCAGCTCCCGAATATGCTAACGCCGCACCACATAGACCGTCTGGTGTAGGGGTTCAACGTCAGGATCAGGTATCTGTCCCCGTGCAACAGCAAGTCCCGACGCAAGCGTCAGCAAGCACATCTGTTTCCGCATCTGTCTCCGCAGTCGATTCTACAGGGGTATCGACACCCATAGTTGCTGTGTCACGTTCAACGAACCCATTCACACCCGACGCCCCAGATGGGGCCACGGGAGGTGCTAGCGTTACCTTTACACCACCCAGAATAAATAAACTTGTTTTTCAGGAGTCAGCACATTCACGTACACCTAAATTCGTAAATGAACGTACGCTTAAGGAACTCCTTGTAAATTGTAGATATGACCCAGTGGTTGGTAAAGAGGACGAAATGGTCCTGGCATCATTACGTATCAGGCGAGCCGCAGAGTATTTAGCAAGGTTACCAGGAATGACTACGCATCTAGATAACATATATCATTTTGTTCAAACAGGACGAGATCCAGGATGTATTAACAGAGCTATGGAATTCCAGAAAGTAGAAATACAGGGGGAACTGTTACGTTTCCTCATAAACTGTGTGATCAGAAATCAAGACCGCCCGGGGGTAGACCCGAATGCAATGCTTATTCTTACAAAATGGAGTCAGAATATATCAGAAGGGAGACACGATAAGCAAAATTGTATAATAGCCATGTGCCGAAAAATCCGTAAAGAAATAGAGCGTATTCATGAAGAGAGATTGGGAACAGACGAGTTTGAGCAAGATGAAATGTCCGAATCAGGGAATTCCGCAAGACAGTCAGAGACCATAGCTTATGTAGGCAGAGGAAGATCCTGTGAAAATACTAGATGTTTTTCTGATCCCATACATTCAGTATGCCCAAATAATAGCAGAACGTATCCGACGCCTATAATAAATCTGAAGTCTCCTGAACATTCGTTTCAAGCCGCAGATAAAATATTACGAGAACGAAGGGGTTACCACTTCCTCGATTCCATGGATGAGCAAGAGTTAGCCAGATCAGCCGTTCACTGGATTGACAGTCCTGAAAAATACGGTGATGAGACCGTAGCACACACGTTTTTTAATCTCAGTACAGATGAACAACGTTTAGCTGGAATCTATATGATTCAGCAACTCCTCATATTATATAAGAGCCAACATGCTGACCCTGGTCCTTTACCTGATATATTAACGGAACTACTCACCAACAGATGGAGAGGTTCTAGTAACAAGCTAATTAAAGAGATATTAGTGTCACGTAAGCAGTATGTCCTTTTTGTAAGTCCGGATTCTCTCTCGCTGCCCCGCAGAGAAAGAGCGCCGTACTATATGGATAGACAAAACCCCCTACGAGAAGTGCACCCAATAAAAGGCGAAGACAATGAGTTTCACCGTGTATTTGTTTACACACCCATATCAAAAATGGAATTATTGGAAATGAAGAAAGTGGTACCTAGTCATGACAAAGACCCAGCGGGTTTCCACCGAGAAATTAAAGACATGTTACTGATGGGAGAGTACACCTTTCCTGATATTATGACGATATTAAAGGTGCTTTTGCCTGCTGGCATTTATGAAAAACTGAAAGAAAAAGAGTGGGAAGTGGGTGACCAAAAGATAGACTGGACAGCATTAGCAGAGGAAGAAAGGGGCCGAACTGCAGGTTCAGGGCTCGGGGATAAAGTTAAACTGTTACCAGGTTTACTAGTACAGGTACTGCCACGTTTATTAACTACAAAAAAGGAAGATTGGGGTGCAATCACAGCCTGCAAACAAAAGCAAGATGAAGACACAAGCGATTATTATGCTCGATTTGAAAAATGTTTTGGTATAAATAGTGGTATAAAAGCAAGTAGTGACTCATATCCACATTTATTTGTGACAAAATTAGTGGAAAATGCATTGCCTCCAGTAAAGAATAGAATATTGAAATTCGAGAGTACCTGGCAAAGTAACACTCCGTCACAAATGCTACAAATGTTACAGTATCATCACAATAGAATTAGGGATGAACAAGAACACGAGCATAGACGCATGAAGGATACAAAAATGAAAATGTTAGTTTCTCAGACAGTACCAGCAGATGGTCACAAAAAGGGTGTGACACATTCTGGTGATTCTGCAGTTCCTGTAAAAGGAAGCTGCAATTACTGTAAACAACTGGGCCATTATGTACACGATTGTCCAGTCCTGAAACGTAATATAGCTACAGGTATTGCAAAGGAGAGACCACGATTAGTTAGACAAGATCAGAATGAACAAGGAGCTATGCAGCATGGACAGTCCATGCCAGTTCAACAACAGTCCATGCCAGCCTCACAGCAACCCATACAGTTTGTGCCAGCTGCACCGCCGTTGCCTGCTACTGCCACACAAACCACAACACGACAAATGTATCAGACTGCACAGTATGAATACCCTGAGTATCAGCGTTACGCATGAACAAGCCTAGAGAGGGAAGTTGACTTACCGCTTATCGAGATTCCTGTAGATCAAGAAGGACCTTATGTACATAGTGAATTATTAGGTCAAGATAGAAAATTCTTACTCGATACAGGGGCAAGTCGAACAACCATAAAACGTAGTGAAGTTCCAGGGGCACCCCTCTCAGGCTCTCAAAATATTTCCCTTGGTTTTTCAGGAAAACCTATTGTTAATGAAGTATCACAGCCTCTACCACTTACGATAGGACCTTTGACACGAACTACAGATTTATTGCTTACTAAATCATGCCCAGAAAATCTGTTAGGAATTAAAACTCTGAAAGCACTAGGAGCCATAATATGTTGTTCTCCGGAAGGAGTAAGGTTGTTTTTACGTGATTTTAAAGGTCACTATGTGTCTAGAGACATGGATCCCCGACTACAGACTTTACCAGTACATCTATGGGCACAAGGCCCTACGGATGTTGGCTGCATGAACATTACACCCTATCGAGTCACACTGAAAGCAGGAGTGGTACTACCACGAATGCGACAATACAAGTTACCGCATGATGCTGTAGTGGCTTTGCTGAAAATCATTGATGAGCTGATTGTCCAGGGAGTAGTTGTAGAAACAGACTCCAATGTATGTAATTCACCGATAATTCCGATTCTTAAACGAACTGATCCTACTGCCCCACCAGTGTACCGATTGGTTATTGATTTGCGTGAACTAAACAAGTGCATTGTACCACAATTCCCTGTGGTCCCTGATATATCATCATTGTTGACAGCAATTGATTCCGAAGCAACATTTTTTACTGTAATAGATCTCAAGAATGCCTTTTTCAGCGTCCCAATAGATCCGGAAAGCCAATATTTGTTCGGATTCAGTTTAAATGGGCGCAGCTTTAAATTCTCACGCGCTCCCCAAGGATTCACAGAAAGCCCCAGCATCTACAGCCAAGCACTGAAGAGAGAACTTGACAGTATCCACATGCCAGTCAATACTGCACTGCTTCAATATGTCGATGATCTGCTGATCACAGCGAGAAGCGAGCCAGAATGTGAAAAAGCTTCTCTGACAGTTTTACATTTCCTAGCCGACAAGGGGCACAAGGTGTCTCCTTCTAAGCTGCAATTCTGTGTCCAGCGAGTTATTTATCTTGGTCACTCGCTGTCCAAGGAGGGAAGGCAGCTTACACCAGATCGCATCCAGTTAATTGCTAACATGTCAATACCCCAGACACAAAAGGAGGTGCGAGCTTTCATAGGCCTCACTTCATATTGTAGGCAGTGGATCCCTCAGTACGCTTTTCTAGCAAAACCACTCATTCAGTTAACCACACAGGAGACAGCCACATCGACTGTTCTCCCTTGGACTCAGGAACATACACAAGCTTTTGAAAGCTTAAAGAAAGCTTTATGTCAAGCACCTGTTTTAGCAACACCATGTTATAGCAAACATTTTACACTCTTTGTTACAGAACGCGAAGGTACTGCCTTGTCAGTACTCACTCAGGATCAAGCAGGATCACGCAAGCCATGTGCTTATTTTTCCAGTACATTAGATCCCGTAGCTCAGGCTTTGCCTGCATGTCTGAAATCAGTGGCAGCGACAGCTTTAGCAATCAGACAAAGCGATGCCATAGTATTAGGACATCCATTGACAGTACAAGTACCACATGCAGTAGAGGTTCTTGTGAACCGAACACAAACACAACACTTGACCATAGCAAGACTTACCGGTTATGAATTAACATTGTTTCAACCACACATAGAGATCCGACGGTGTAATACATTGAATCCTGCTACACTATTACCTGTAATTGGAACAGACCCACTAGCTCATGATTGTGTTGAAATCATTGAAATAAAGACGAAACCTAGACAAGACTTGACAGACGTTCCGTTGTTAGATCCAGACCTGACGTTGTATGTAGACGGATCGTGCATGAGAACAAGTACAGGAGATTTAGTGGCCGCGTATGCAGTCACAACAGACACTGAAGTTATTGAGACAAATTGTATAGATACTTTGTCCGCCCAAGCAGCAGAACTTATTGCTCTAACACAAGCCTGTATTCAAGCCACAAATAAGAAAGTTAATGTATACACTGACTCACGTTATGCATTCGGAGTTGTACACGACTTCGGCGTGTTGTGGCGAGAGAGAGGTTATTTAACTTCCCATGGTGCCCACATTCAGCACGGACCCCTCATTCATGCTTTGTTAAACGCAATACATCTACCCACTGCTATATCGATTATGAAATGTAAAGCACACACGAAGGTTACTGATATCATTTCTCAAGGCAATGATTTAGCTGACAGAACAGCTAAACAGACTGCTCAGAATCGCACATTAGACATGACAAAGCCAATAGTTCAGACACCAACACAGTGTATGACAATTAAGGATCCCGCACTTGACGTAATTGATATACAGACACATGCCACAGCAGAAGAAATAAAGAAGTGGACTGAACTAGGAGGGATCCAGACAGATCAAGGATGGATGACGAAGGAGAAATCTGTATGGTTTCTCCCTGATTCCATGGTTCAAGCCATTATAGCTACAGTTCACAGTCCAGCACATTTAGGAGAGAAGGCTATGCTAGACAGCATTCAGCACATTTGGTTCAACAAACATTTACGAGCAGCAGCTAAACAAAAGGTTCGTACCTGTATGATATGTTGTCAGTTTAATCCAGGAAAGAGTGTTCCCGTAGAGCAGGGTGGATTTCAGCCTCCTGACCATCCTTTTGAAGTCCTCCAGATGGATTATATTCAGATGGAACGTTGTCGAGGATTCAAATATGTTCTCGTAGTTGTCTGCGCTCTCTCCCGTTGGACAGAGGCGTATCCCGTATCAGATTACACTGCCCCGACTACTGCCAAGCAGCTAGTTCGAGAATTCTTCCCACGGTACGGTTTACCACGTGTTGTATATTCAGATAACGGCCAGCCTTTCTCATCCGAATTAATGAAACATGTCTCACTTTTGTTGGGATATCAGTGGAAATTCCACTGTGTCCGACACCCCGAGGCAGCAGGTCTCGTGGAACGACATAATCAACTTTTAAAAATCAGACTGTCTAAAATATGTCAGGAGAAAGGTGTGGACTGGATAGTAGCTTTACCAGTTGCGCTATTTTACATGAGGATGGTAGCACACTCTCGAACAGGGTTATCCCCTTATGAGGTGATCTTTGGTAGACCACCGAATATGTGGGGGACGCCTATACCCCGTAAAATAACTGATGTTGATTGTAATATGCTGACAGATTACCTGGCTTCCTTGATGTCTGCACTACAATCTTGTCGTTCACAGGTAGTCGCAGCTTTTCCCGACAACACCGAGGTGAAACCTC
Organism: Triturus cristatus; assembly: GCF_964204655.1. Lineage (NCBI taxonomy): Eukaryota > Metazoa > Chordata > Amphibia > Caudata > Salamandridae > Triturus > Triturus cristatus. Next base: position 329,630,379 of record NC_140580.1, read on the forward strand.
ATGATGTAATTCCCGGCGATTATGTTCTCGTCAGGAATTTTGATCGGAAAACCCAACTGGAGCCAAGGTGGAGGCGTCCTAAGTTGGTCCTGCTGACGACCAGAACAGCTGTGAAGATCGAAGGGAGAAAAGGCTGGGTGCATTCCAGCCATATAAAGAAATTTCATGGACTTCCTCCTGACACAAACAGTACTCCCCGTGTGTCTTCCCCCATTGACTCAAAGCTACCTTTGGCTGAGGCCAGTAGCACCGAACTTTACAAGCAGAAACTCAGGTCCAGATCTAAACTGTCGGACGATTTGATTGTTTAAGTCCTCTCCAAGGTGAAGCGGTTGAATCTGTCCCGACATGTATCCCTTAGGTCTGAATAATGTAGAGTCCAGAATCATAATGAAACGACATGCTTATTGTAAATTACTACGTAACCACTGTATTGTGACTTTATTAATTTTGTTTTTCTTGAGTTTTTTAGTTACTGCAAGTATATTGTTGCATATGTATTATCCTGTTTCTAAACGTGCTTTCAATATAACTGATGAACATTCTTTTAGTGAATTCCCCCCACATGAGTTGTCCTATAGACTTGCGCTGCGCAATAACACATTCATTAGTATGTTACATCATTCCCATCAGACTAGTAATGCCACCAATTGTTGGGTGTGTGGCCGACTCCCTCCCTATCAGAATAACAAAGGAGTTCTGCCTTTCTTTCCACATCCGTTCACACACAATGGCTCCTGTGGAGCATGGTTTAGTTTATTAAATTCCATAGACCCAGACACAGCAGTTTATCAACAACATTGGATATGGGGAAATCTGAATCTAGTTTTATTCGAAGTCTGTCACCCTAATAAGGAGGGTCACCCCAGTAGAACAGGAACTGATTTAGAAAATGAAGTGTATAAATTAGGTAATTTTACGCCTAATCTTATGATTTTGAATGTCAAATCCGAAGTTGAACTAATTCTGCCCACTATGTCAGTATTTCCAGTTAAGGGTGAATTATGTGTGAGAAAAGTTGGTTCCATACACATGGGCCATAGCCAATGCGTTACTACAGTAGAATATAGTGATCAAGGTAAATCTTCATTTAGAGCTTCTCGCCATTCTTACTTTATATGTGGTCAGACTGCATATATGCGTTTGCCTCTAGATTGGGATGGTACCTGTTACATAGCATTCCTTCTGCCACCTGTTTTTCTAGCTCCCCCTGATTATTATCGAAATGTTCATTTAGTACACAATAGAGAGCGAAGAGATCTCCCAGTTGTCGATTATACTGAGACGGCATGGGACAAGTATGCAGATTTCAATAAAGGTATCTTTCCCTATATAGGTACTATATCAAATAGTAAACTGATACGTAGACTCACCAAGACTCTTGAAGCTGTAGTAAATGAGACTATAGCCGCCCTAGGCAATCTGACAGAGGAACAATCAGTGATGAGAATTGTTGTTCTCCAGAATCGTCTTGTCCTTGACGTCATCCTGGCCGATAGGGGCGGAGCTTGCAGGGTCATCGGATCCAGCTGCTGCATATTCATACCAGAAAATTCGCCATCTGTATATAAAGCTATAACACGCCTTCATAAGATTGTAAGCCAGATACACGAAAATCCAGGCACTTGGACGTGGTCCGGGTGGTTTTGGAGTGTGATATCAGCCTGGGGATGGAGAGTTCTATCCTTCCTAGGTATTGGCCTTCTTATGCTCTTCAGTTGTTGTTTATGCCTGCAATGTGGACCAGCGATTTGTGGTCTGTGTGCCACATCATGCATTCCATATCACAGTTCTCGTTCAAAATGCCGGAAGAAGAAGGAAGAAGAAATGATGCTCCATGAGCAAATCGATGGAATGATGAAGATTGATATCTCTTGAAGGGCAAGTAGGGGACAAGGAGGGAATGTGGAAATGTGGATTTTCCTGATCAGTTATGTCCCCTATCTTGGACCCCAACGGTTCTATATGCATGTTACAAGTACATGTATGTTCCCTCTAGTTCCAGTTCCTAAGACGCAAACATATGTGTGTCTACCGTCGACATGTTCTCTGTCAGATCCGCCATCGATGGGCTGGATATTCGATTCCTAAGTATGAAAGGCCACCGACTTTATATGGCTAAGTTACTCCATTTTTACAGTTCAGGCAAGTAGGCCCGATTCTGTCCTCAAAGCCTTTCCCTGCTCTCTGTCTTTGACAGCTTCAGCTTGAGCTCGCATCTGTATCCATGAACTTTGCCCTACTCCCTGTGCAGCTAACGGTGCCTGCCTCGGCCAGTTTTCGCCTGCCTGCCAAGAAGCTGTATTTCACCTTCGAATTATCTATTTTGCTCTTCAGCCGATGCATTCCTGTCTAGTGATTTAGGTAAACATTTCCTTTAGCTCACAAGCAAAGGACTCAGCCTTTCCGTCCTCCTGCAAATGATTCATAGCCCTGCTGCCATGGAAAGTTTTCTGCCCCTCGCATCTCATATAGACACTTAGGCGTTTGTGCACGCACACAGTCAGTATAGACTAGATTCTGTCCGAGAGTCCTTCCTTGTGGATAACATAGTTCTTTAAACATAGGATGTTAGATATGATTTGGGATTAGGTTGACTTGACCCCCCAGACTTCTCGTCTCCACATGTAGAGCTAAATGTCAAGTCCCCTTCACCCCCTAGTTGCACGTCAATCACACGTCATGCTGCTGCGCGCGCATCTATGCCAAGTATTATCTTATAGATCCACCTATGTCTGATAATCCTAACCAATCATGTTTCTTTTATTCCTTATTACGCCTAGTTTCGATTACGTACCTGTTTTGTCACTTTTCTTATCAAATGTTACGCCTTCTACATTCGTTTCATTGTAATGTACTTATTATAAAAATGCATGTCTGTCAATAAATTATTGTACTTCACTTCCTGAACCCTCGTGGTGACGGAACCTGAAGGCCGCGACTCGAGTCGGCCATTTTTGATGGAATAAAGCCCATTTAGAAACTCTTATACCACGGATTCTGCCTCTTGTTATTCTGAGCTATTTTATTTTATTTCAAGATCCCGTATGAAATTCAGTCCGGTAAAGAAGATTTTTGTTTACCACAATGGAATGGAAGATATCAAAACACAAGCCTATGATAATATTAAAATGTTGGAAGGACCGAGACCCAAAAGACAGAAAGTAATTCAGACTGTGCTATGAATGTAATAGTGTTATATTGGTGAGGATTGTAATCATCAGAGGTAGGATTTGATTAAGCTACTTTCTGAGTTAAATCATATTTACATATTAACATGAATCTATTGCAATTGAAACGATAATGCTGTGATGTATAGAACTATGTTTTTCTGGCCCATGCCAAACGCGGCCTCTACACAATCTTGTAATGTTATGGCTGTTGCTTCATAATATTTACTGTGTATTTATATTTCCCATTGGCAGTACATGCAGCAAAATGTGCGCTGTTTGTTTGTTAATGACATGTTATTCTCAAAAAACTCTGGAGGAAGTCTTTAGATACTTTTCAATGCTATCCTTGCTTGCTCGCCATAGGCTATTTATGTATCAGTCTTTTCTTTGTTTATGTTACCAGATTTGGTCTGACACTTCCGATGGCATTAGGTTGGAAGTGGTTCGTTATTTTTCATTTGGTGGGATAGTGCTAAGTCATTTCAGGTCAAGTCAAATTTATTGTGTGATTACTTAAAATCATACAAGTTACATAAAACACAAATAGCACTTAAAAATGACATTTCCTATGTGGGAACGACTTTTGCAAGTGCGATTAAACTAGTACAAAACCTATAAAAGTGCTAATTAGTTGTTCTGTACAAAACGCCTTGTCTTTTTTCAAAAAGTTCTTTGAATTATAATAATGCATACTAATAATGTGTGTGTGTAGCGACTCAGGTCATGCAGAGATAGCAGCGTCTGAAATGCCACCTGGTCGTGACATTAATGTACAAAAGGTGGTGACAAATAGTGTACAACTTGTAAAGTACAAACGGTATGTAAAAAAGGAGCAATGTATATACAAAAACATCTCAGAATCATGCTAGACGTGTTGACGCAGACCATAGGAAATAAAGCGCAAAGTGTAATACCTGAAGGCATATTGGTGCAAATAGCATTATAAAAGTTCATATACAGAAGCAACAAAGGTCTGCATTTTATGAAGCACCGGCGACAGAATTAATCAAAATTTGTTGGAACAAAACAAGCCATAAAATTAAGATGCTAAAGGGCCTAAGAAAGTACTACTTATATAGTGCGGACAGCATCGTATAGTGGGGCAGCTCGAGGTTAGGTCGGTCATAGTAGCTACAGGAGAACAACATAGAATGAGTGCAAGTTATATGTGCCAAATTATGACCTATAACATTCAAATACAAAGTACTACAGTTTGTGGAGTCCCAACGACAAAGTTAATCAGAACTTATTGCACCAGTACAGGGTCCTTGAACACTAGTGGGTGATCAGTTGGCTACAGGGGCTGTAGGTTGTTCGAGTTCTTTAACAAGTTACGGGCTTGCATTATGAATTTACCAAACTTGGCCATGTCCGCAACTGAGTCCAAGGTGTATTAGAAAGAGACAGCCTCTTTGGCTGACTGAATACTGTGCTGTAAAAGGATGGGCCTCAGTAGGATTCGATGGACAAGTAGCAATGCCGGGCAGCAGAGTAGCATATGTACTAAGGATTCTCTTCTGTAGTTACACAGTCTGCAGCTGTTGATATTTTCAAGAGATCTCCAGGTTGGATTCAGTTTTCTGATTGGAGTTAAAACTAATCTAGCTGATAAAATTTGTTTTAAAACATGTTTTCCTACTACCTGGTGTAGATGAGATTTAACTGAGTTGCTCCTTTGTGGCGCCATTATTGACTCATGAGTGCCAAATTTTTGTGAACGATGATGCAATTATTTTCATATTGCAGATTTGATACATGTATAGTTGATGGCATTTGAGTCCCAGTTCTCCACCGCGAGTTGTAGCCGTTCCTTAGCTACAGGAAAATTGTTGGGCCATGGGTTGTTGGGTGCTTGTAAAAATTGTTTTATTGAAACATTCATGGTGTTGGTGGGAGTGTCCATTGCCTGGAAGTAGTATTTAGCCAGTGCTGCCAAGTTTTCCTGAATTTGTTTCACCGTGGCATTAGTGCTCATAGCAGTTTGGGGTAAATGTTCTGTCTCACTAGCTTCTCCCATAAGATGTTCCGGACAACTCTGTTGAAAGCTGCCGAGTAGTCAATAGAGCATGCAAACAACAGCAGTAATATGTGGGATACAGTTTGATGAGCAAGGTAAGAGAGCGTGACAATATTAGCCACAGTTCACCCTCATGCGCGGAACGCTAGTTGGTAGAAGGGTAGAAGGCCTTCCGTGCAGGCCCATTGTGTTAGCTCCCGGACCAGTAAGCTGGCGTATGCTTTGACATCGATGTCTAGCAACTCTATTAGCCGATAAATTCTTGGGTCTGTAATAGAGCTCTTCTAGAAGATAGGCTGGAGAAGGGATCCTCTCCAAGACTCTGGAACCTCTTTGACGAGCCAGCATTCAGCATACAGAGGTGCTAAAGTCGAGATCTAGTACTGTGAGTCTTCCCTAAATTGTGACCCAGGAAGCCCGTTGGGGCGGGGGCACCGTCTTTTATGATCTTCTTTAGAACTTTACCGATGTCAGATATTCCCCATGGTAAATTTTCTCTTATGGGGGGTTGCCTTGTTTTATCAGTTAGGTCTGCTGCCTTCTTGTGAGCAGGGTTGGTCAAGTAGGGTTTGTCCTGTGTGTCGCAATAAAAGGATTTAGCTTCTGCGATCCATTCTTCTGCGTGAACTGAGTTCCCTCTTCTTTTATTTCCATGACATACTTCGTATGTATTGCCAAAATTGCTGATGTTTATTTGCCACAATCCGAAAGTACCTTTTTCAGGTAGATGAGTTTTATATGTGATCAGAAGTAGACGCTTTTGTGGTGTCCTGTCAAAATCAATAGAATACGAGCATTAGTCAAGTTCTGGTTAGGAGGGCCATGAAGACACGGTTTTGCATCTTCTGGTGTCTTGTCTGCATGAGGGCCTGCCCCGCCTCTTCATTGATTAAAATTAACAGGCAGAAGGACACCAGGGCACATATGGAGGAAGAAAAGCATCAGACCCGTTAAAACCTCCAGGGAAATAGTCTGTGTAAATTAACTGCAGTAGACAACGTGCTTTCATTTACTACCAGGCAGCACTGTTATTAGAAATAATTAAATGGCCTATCTTTTGTGGCCCTAAAATCCTCCCCCCGCAGTTCTACTTATACATGTTTTCACCACTTGACCTTGAGGTTGAAGGGGATTTCACATATTGTGTGTAAGTTCCTGGTTTATTTATTTTTTTTGAAACCGTTTATTACAAAACACATAAAAATATACAAAGATGGGCCTACAACCTTCCGGCCGGCCGCTAGTAAACAAAAGGAGCATATGATATACATTGTAGAGCGTGCATTGCGGCTGAGGAAGAAGCACAAGAGTTAACAGCGTTGATGGCCACACCATCCGGACCACACTATACGGTTTCATTTTAAACTGAAAGAAACAACCAGAAAAAACAAACCCACAAGGCAATCCACAGTCAGAAATAGCAGCATGTGCTCTCCTAGAAGGGGGACCCTACCAGTCCATGGGAGTATCAAGAAGGGGAAGAGATCAGGACTAGCGCTGGGTAAACTCAATGCCCGGAGCGAAGGAAGAGGGATCGGCTAAGGGGATGGGGCAGGCGACAAATCGGGCAATAACGGCGGAGCACAAATCCCCCCGCAGTTCCTGGTTTATTTATGCTTGGTTCATTTGTTATTTTCTGGAATACGTATTAAGTGCCTTATGCTGCCTGCTTTGGGTGCTTTCTTTGTCATCTCATTGCACGCACGGGGTTGTAAGAGAGTAATGAAAACCAATGCTGTGCGTGGTAAATAAACTACTTGATATCCATGGTTAAATATTGAAAGGTCTGAAGAAGGAAAAATGTTTCCGGATCCAAGTACAAAGTGCTCGTCAGGTATTTATTTATGCTTTATGTCGAAGTTCCCAGTTTAGAGGTGAGAGGTTTGGGGATGGGGTATTGTGTAAAGTTAATATAGTAAATTTGCCCATTGAAATACTACACATTGAAGCACTTTACAAAAAAAATGTATCCGTGTTTTCCCCGAAAATCTGGCTGTGTTTGTCCAATTCACGTGTAGTTTCCTTTCATAACCTACGGCAGTTTATTTTATTCTAGTAATTTTGGCCTTTGACGTTCCTCATTGCGTATTTTACATATCACTACAAATAAATAATATTTTCCATTTCAATTCGAATTCACATAAAAATAGCAAGTTTACAAAAACTTGCTATTTTTAGGGGTATACCCAAGGGGAGGGAAGACTTACTTATACCTAGCCCGAGTTTCTGGTTTTATGACAAGCATTGCTGCAGAACTAAACGCAGGTACCTCCATGGTTTGCCCGCGTGACAGTCATATTACAGCCGTGTTATCTTGTTAATAGAAAAAAGAATTGCATTTTCTTACGCTTTGAATCATTGCAAGAGTGAAGCAACTGTGAAGGGATTTAAGAGAAAACGGAGCTCGTAATATTGGCGGAATGCCTTTCATTGGTGCTGTCAGAGAGCGGGAAAATTATAACACTTTGTGGGAAAACAACTGACAAATTTAGCAGCTCAACATTAGAAGAACATGTGGCGCAGAGAAAATGTAACTTTGATCGTTTACGCTGTGCTTGAAGGGCAACGGGAGTGCACAGGAGGCAGGCTTTTGTCTTGTAATTTGCCTGTGACTGGGGGTGGGGGAGGGGAACTTCTCCCTTTTTGAATCCCAGAGGAGTCTGAGGTGAAAATCTGCCCTTTTCCCAGAGCACACACAAAGCCAGGCACACGTGCGGCGTGCACATAGCAGCACGGGCGCGCGCACACACGGGAACTAACATGGGCACACGCGAAATAAACACCTTCCCCTTTACTTTCACTTGCTGAACCTGTGCTGACCCCACTGGTTAGCAGGCACAAGATAAGCAACGTCACCGGGCAGAGAGGGCATTGAAAATGAAAGCTGAAAAGTAAACTTCAGTGCGGATCCGAGGGCCCGTGTTGCCTCAGCCAAACCTGCTTTATTTTTGCAAGACATGAAGTGAGTGTTCAGGGAGCCCCACTGGTGAGTGCGGATCCGCTGCGCGGAAGGTGCAGGCTGCCTGGCACCGGACTGCAGCGACATTCCAGGCTTAGCACAGCGGCCCCTTCCGACCCGAGGCATTCCAAGAATGAGACCCGGTGATCCTCGCACAGCACGCCGACGCCAGGCATGTGAGAGAGATGGGTACCCTGGCACAGGAGATGGGTGCAGCTAGCTGGCCAGGATGCATGCAGTAAGTAAAATGCGTTCCACCGTACAGTCTTACAATTCGGAAGGGAGGCATGCCCCGCCCCTTAATGATGCAGCGTGCAAAACATATTTAAGAGGAACCAAGCAAAACATGTAGTAATGTCATGTCCCAATTGTAGGTTCTCAAAGAGGGCTTGCCTCTTCTGAGAATTGAAGGGAGTGCATATATGGCAGTGTTTTTCCCTAATAAGTTAGGGGCAACATCACTCGTGACATTGACATTCCTGTATTTTGTAAATAGGGCAAATGCCCTTGTATCTGTCAAATATGGGCCTAGGTGTATTTTAATTGCATTTATATGCAGCTTTCAAGCTCTGAGTGTCTTTGCACTGAAGTGCATTTACAGACAAGCAGCATGCTAATCAGTGGGAGGGCTTTAGATGGAAGAGTGTGTGAGTGTGTGTCTGCTATGTGGCCTATTGGTAGCTGTTCAATGTCTTGCGTAAGGACCAATATTTTTGTTGCTACACTTTGGCGCTGAATGAAGTACAAAGAAGTGAGAGGATTCTCTTGCAGTAGATGCTAATAGATGAAGAATATATGAGTGCGTATGGCCCATATGGAAAGTGTTTTGGTGTCATGCGTGTATATGCTCTGACAATCCATCGAAGAGCAGCTCACTGAAATGGACTTTGTACAATCAGCCATAATATGTGTTCTGAGCATTCCACCCATGAGCGTCAGGCGGCGACGCTTATTCAGTGAGTCATGATTTGTACCTGAGGAGTCCAACCATGAGTGGCAAGGGGCTACTGATAAGTATGGGCTTTAAAATGACCATCCATGATGAGTGCACGTTGGAGTCAAAATCCTGGAGTAGCGGGTATCAACCCATAGGAATAAGCAGTATGCCACCAGCCATAGTCTATGGTCTGTGGCCTGAAACACTGCCACAGCGGAGCATCCCAATAGAGTGTGCTGCTCCCAACAGTCACAGGATGTAGTATCTGAGCAGTCCCCTGACAGTGGCAAGGGTGCAATCCATAATAAGCACATGGTGAACTCTGGAGTGTAGCCATCTATTAGTCGGTAACTGCTGTTTAGATAAATAGTTTGTATTTTGGATCAGAATAAGATAAAGGGCTACGAGAGGAGAGTGGTTGAAGGACATAGAATGGGCTAATATTTCTGTGGATCCACCAGGGAGCAGTATGATGCTAACTCCAAGACAGAGGCAAGGTGAGATGGACTTTGGTGACTACCTCTAGCGAAGAATGAAGTTATAGTTGGGGGAGCTGAGGAGTGACATGGGGAGGGAATTAAATATATGGCTAATGGAAAAAGGGGCAGTTCAGGTCCTATGCTCTCCCAGGTGCTAGCAGGCCCAAACAGAGAAACCACCACTCAAGAAGTGTTTATGGGTCTTACAGAGGAGTGATTTTTCACAGTGACAAGGGAAGGTTTTTTTTAAACATGTTTCTGCCCCATAGCAGTTACATTTAAAGGTGTATTAAGGATGGGAGAAATGTAAATTTATGTTGATAATTTGTAGGGTGGTGCATACAGTGCTCGCAAGTGCATGTCTGCGCCTACCGGCAAACCATTTTGATGGGCTAATTAAAAGGGTGTCATAATACACCCATTGAATTTGTTTAATGTTTTATAGCCGTGGAATCTCAGCTAGCTAAACATTTAGTATACTTATTGTTAAATGTTACCATCTGAACATTCGTGGCAGAATAATGTCTTTAAGTGCAAATTAGGTTTGTTCAACGTGGCAGATACCTACTCACCTGCTGCTTAACACTTCCAAAGTAGCTTACATTATGAAGAAGAAGGAGTGTACTAGAATAGGATTCCAAGTGCCCCGACTCTTGAAGGACACCCTTCAATATGGCAAATTGTAAAACAATTTCTTTGCTGTCCTGAAAAATATAAATTCCACCCCATTCAATTTACTAATGTGTAACATTATTTCTTCACACTTTCCGTATCGTTTCTAAAATGTCACCATACCTTCATGAGAATAATTACAAGGATTTCTATTTGTATTTTTGTACATTATTTTCAGATATTTCATATAGCACAGCATTTGAACTTGAGAGAACATCCATGTCACTTCAAAACACGAATGTTTAGCATTTAAAAAAAAAACATAACGGTAGTGTACTGATGTAGCAATGGCCACCTCAAGAAGGGGCTTGCCTTGGGCTCTCGAAATCCTTACCAACGCGAGCGGGAAGGGTCCTTGCTAACAGCAGTTGCTTAATGGTGAATTCATTACTTTTGCATATATCTTCCTTTCCACACTGCTTACTCAATAAGATGAGTTCAAAGCTGGGACAATAGATGCACTTCTGCCATTTTAATATAAAAATGGATCTCCTCTTTCTAGATCTTCCCTAGGCACAAAATAGTTTCACTCTAGAATAATCCTTTAACTACTAAACCACCTACATACAGTCATAATTAGGAAAATAAGTAATGGGATAAGAAAGAAGGGACAGAAGGGTAATGAAGATTACCGGTCACTATTCGAATGATTATCTTCTGCAATCACTTCAAAATCACATTCCTTTTTTTTTCCTGGAACCCTGAGTCACCTATAAATAAACAAGACATTCTGTAAATTAAGAATCACACATTATTTATTAAAACTCAACACAAATTATAAGCTACTTTTTGTTAGAAAGAGAAATGGACCTTAGTACCAAAGGCCAAATTCTCTCCCATATTTAAGTAGTAATGGAGGATGAATGAAAACGCAACATCCCCATGGCGATACGGTGAGTATTTTCCTTAATGCAGAGGACCTGAACTTTCAGCCAGGTTTGCAGACATACCCCAAATTGATCTCCACAAGTCACCCGCAGCAGCAACATGTCAGTTTTGGGGAAAATGGCTGCAATCAGAGTTATTATTCATCTGATGAAGGAATCTTCTGACTAGTGAGTAATGCTTCAGGTTGAACCAAAATTCCAGAAAATAGAATCACATCAGAAAAAATAATGAGTTGAATCTACTAATGTATCCCCGTTTTGATATATGGGTTGGAAAGAAGTGATGAAAACCTTCAGACCCAACATTAGCTTGAGTCCTCCTGCCAGCTACTTTGCTAAGAAAATAATGGCAAACATCCCTCTGCCTCACTTGCCACGGGGAACCTGCAATACTTACATAACCAGCTGTTGGCCTGTGTCAATCGAGAAGCTGTTTCCCAGACCATTCTAGAGAACTTCAGGATGGGTCCTGATGGTAGTGGTGTTGGACTGTTATTTGATCAAATCTAGCTTTGGGTTGACACCGCCCGACATCTCCTCCTGTTTCTGAAGCAGAATTAAGGGACACAACTCTTTTCCGAATTTATTCCTTCCTGTCTGACATGTCAGTCCGTGGATCTGTCTTAATGAATCATTCTCTACGCCCATTACTTAGTAAGTTTCTAAGGGCTTCGCCATATCCTTTCCTCTTTTGACAATCCATGTCAAAATTCCCTTCAGGAACATTGAGTCAAGTATTTCTTAAAGTAAGATGACATGGCACACAGATTATTTTACGTCTTAGGTGGGAAGCGGAGCGCCCTCTTTGTCCTTCTCGTTGCTTCCTCCCACCATCCGTGGTGGATTTTGATTATGCATTGAATTACTTTGCAGTTTAACACCAGCTAAAGCCTCTACACATTCCTTTACATGTGAATTCTGAAAGTTAATGGCAAACATAGTTATAGCAGTTTATTACCTATTAATTTGTTAATTAATTCTAAATTAGAGGTAATACTGCCCTTCGTGACTGCGGTAACACTTTTTCGGCCTTTAGAGTTATACCCCTGCCTTAGCTTGAAGCTCTAAATTTGACTTGAAAGCAAGTGATAATAGCTGTTATCAGGAAATTACTTTACAACCCAATACTAGGGTAATTAACGGCATTGGGACAGGATAATAGTCATTATCAATAATTGCCGAACTAAATAATAGCAGCAGTACTCTCACAGAATTATAATTGATTCTTGTCACAATTCTTACAAGGAGGCTGGGGGGGGGGGGTGCATTTGAGACATGCAGAAGACGAACGGCCTTTTATTCAGTCCATGAATTACTTAGACGGGGTGGAGTTTGGAAGCGAATGAACTAACCACAGAACTAAATTTTACTAAAAATCTTTTTTTTAATTTAAATCTTAATCCCTGGCCACTGTTAACGTTTTTTTTGTTTTAAATACATTTAAGGGTATCTTATATGGAATCTAAATTCTTTTACGAACAAAATCAGATGTGTCTTGGTGTATGGCTATGTAGGTTGCCTGCATGATACAAAATGAGAAGTTGCGTTATATATTAGTTTCCCAAAAATCCTATTGAGCAGATGGCGCATGCCGATGTCCACTCAATTAAGGCTTTAGTCTGCTAAGTTTAGAATCTTCATTAAAAAGCAGTAAACAGGTAATTCATTACACTACAAACATCTACTAGAGACAAAATTGCATTGTGCAACAAGCTACATAGGTTCAATATAGCTTAAAGAGGCAGCATGCACTGTGGGATTTGGTTGTTGCAGCACCTGAATTTTGTCTGTCCATGTGTGATGGGTCAGTGGTCCAAGCTCAGCCCATCATCCAAGCACAGTTTCTATTATTTAGTTTGTCGGTGCACGAATGCTTTTGCTGTAGACTAAAGATGTGACCTTCTGCTGTCCTTCAGTTCACTTAATGTCAGGACCTCAAAGCCTGTGAGAACCTGTTCTGCCTACAGTGTGATTGACAGTACTGGGCCTGTAACACAGCCAGAGATGATACTGTTCAAGCTGAATGATGATACTCTGGATACAGGCCCAGGGTTATCAGTCTCACTTTCAGTGTGTGTGGAGGAGCTGTCAACTGTCAAGAAGTGGAAACGTGGAGTTAACCTAGAACCGCAAACTGAGTGAGGGGCGTGATCAGGTCAGATGGGGAAGGGAGCCAGTGTGGGACATGTTGCAGGTAAATAAAGCAAACTAAGTCGTAATTGCTTATAGGTGGTGCATGTGTGCATGGGTGCACGTGGGTGTGTGTGGGTGTTTGTATGTTTGATAGTATGAAAGTGATGTGCCTCTTGGCGTAAAGTTGCTAATTTTTGGTAATATATATAATATATATCTTGTAGTACATTTTTGCCTGATTCTCGTTTTCTGTGCCATGATGTGTCCAATGCAATAATCCTGGTAATTCTTCGCTAAATTTGTACACCCATATCATGCTTCTGATTCTGACAATTCCTTTTCGTAACACCATCACTCTTTATTTGAAACGTCTACACAGGCTTCGAGTCTCTAAACACATCAAATTCAAGGCATTAGTCTTTGCTTACAGAGCTCTCTTTCAGAAAGGCCCGGTCTATATTATGAAGAGACTTATGCCTTATCAACAATCCAGAGCTGTCGGGTCCAACACCCTTCCGTTGTTACAGATCACCAAAATATGCAAGGCCGGAAGTGGCGGAAGATCCTTTGCTTTCCTTGCTTCCAAACTTTGGAATGGTCTTCCCCCAGGCTTCCTGAAGGCCCCGACAAAACCTGTTTTTTAGAAAGCAAATTAAGACTTTTCGGTTTAATTAGTTTCTCAATTGATTTCTCCCACCTTGGTGTCTAGGCTATGTTTTTTTGAAGCAGCAAAATAAGGCCGGGACACTTCTTTGAAGAGATGCGTGCTATATAAGTGGTTTATTAATATTATGGTGGTGCCTGAGCCTGGGTTATTTTTGGCCCTGGCCTTTCGGTGTTAATTTTTGGCATATTGTTGCATCTTTGGCATGATAGTGCCCCTACCCCTGAAATGATACTTGCCTCAGCATAATGGTGGTAGTTCTTGATAGAGCAAACATAAGGAGACGATGGACGGAACACTGAAACTTTTCAGACACTCACCCCCAGTCACTATTAGATCTGGGTTGAATCCATCATCGTTCTTTAGCTCACTTCGCCACCCCAGTTCAGACCCAGCAATATGCAAATCAGTCTTGACCCTGTTCCTCATGGGAACAGTCCTGCCCGAACTGCCATGCCAGGTCTTCCCTGGCCTGGAAACAAGCATCATGGGACCGGTTTCGGGGTAGCACCCCTAATCAGCTAGGCTAGCTTGAATCCAGTGGCAAAGTGAGCAAGTGGCCCACGTCTGGGCATATCCTGCCAACTTAGGGCAAACAAAGCAAACACAATGAGTTGATGGACGGAGCACTGAAACTTTTCAGACACTCACCCAAAGTCACAGATCTGGGTTGAATCCATCATCGTTCTTTAGCTCACTTCGCCACCCCAGTTCAGACCCAGCAATATGCAAATCAGTCTTGACCCTGTTCCTCATGGGAACAGTCCATCCCGAATTCTTGATAGATCATGAGCATCCCTGGCATGACAGTGTCCTACCGTGGTATAATGCTGGCCCTTACATAAAGTTTGAAATTCATGGCACAGTACTTGCATCCCTGTATGTAGTAAGATGGTGATACATAGGCATGCAAGGCAGAGTCTGTCCTTATGCGTCAGTTGTACGCTTGAATACATAATATACTTTATAGATTGATGTTTGGGCAGCAAAGTTGTATGTTATAGAGGAATTGTGTTTTTTCGTGAAGCGTTTGTCTTTGAGAATTAAGTTAATTTTCCAAAATGAAAAGCTTTCTTGATAGCAAAACGTGCACGGTCATGCACTGACAATCTGATTTATTTGGACACATTGATTGCATTTCCAAATATATGTATAAACGTGGTGTTTAAACGATAATCACCACAGCTCTCTGAGACCACAGCCTATTATAACTGTATAATTTGACAACAGTCTGAATCGCTAAGAGCTCTGGCACATGAGAGATAGCACTGCTGTATTAGGGTGTAACACCTGCCTAGTTCGGCTATCTACTGCATAACATTTTTATATTTTTCCAAGGAAATTTTCAGCCATAATATGTAACTGAGGATTAGTTTAGTACCGGAAGAATGGAAAAAGGAAAGGGAGTGAAATGTAAAAGAAATATGCTATAAAAAATGGTGACTGTGTGAACTTTGTAAGTAAATTAGGCACACAATTGCACCATTTTGCTACTGTGTTTTAACATTTTCCTTAAGACTGGTGAAGAGCCCTTGAAGAGTTAATCTTGCTTTGCCCTCATGAAAATATTGGAATATTTCATGAGTACTCCAGAAAATGTGGCCTTTTAGGGGAATTATGCACAAAACCGAGCCTGGCATTTGGTCACAACTGTTTTCAAAATATTCACCATGGGACAACCTTACCAACCCCACTCCCCCTAAAGGAAGTCAGGGTCACTTTATTGGCTTGCCTGCGCGGGCAAATTCAGGGGCAAATACATAAGACCCTCCATTTTAAAAGATCACCACTGGCTCTGTCCTCTTTTTCTGCTCTCTTCAATTTCAGATGACTATTCGCTCAAGTTCTGTCTCTAGAATTATTTGCAAACACACGATATGTACAATAAATTGGAAAAAAAATTGTGAACAATATAAAAATAAAGGAGTGACACAGCAGTCCAGGCACACTGGCCCTGGCACTGAAGTTCACTCCTTCCAGGCAGCTGTACACAAGCAGAGAGAAAAGGTCATCACTTACAATGGAGGCAAGCCAATGGAGGACCTGGACTAACCAATTGCTGCATGCTGTATGCTGCAAAATGTGAATGACTCTTGAACAAAGCAGTGGATAAAGAGGGTTGACCGAAATCTCCTAGATGTATGTATATATGTATGTATTTCTTATTTTAAATGTTTTTGAAAAAATGAGAATGACAAGACAGATGATGTCTCTAGACCTGGCCTATAAATCTGGCAAAAACCAGAATTGAAAAAGTATTACATCTCTGTGGATAGGAAAAGCATTTTAAGCTGTGTTCATCCGCTGAGGTATAAAACCAAAATAGAAGCCAAAGCACGTTTGGCCTGCATTTAAAAAATACACAAACTGCATGGAACTTCTTCCTTGAGTTTGTTTCCAAAACATGTTTCATGAACAAATAAACACATTGATTCTTATGAATATGTAAACATTTGACAAGCATCTACATTTCAAAGGCAATTCAACAAACAAAATCAAAAATAATGTATAAATCTTCTCTATAGTTAGTTCTAATTAACAATAATCCCTTGTTTATCTCCCCATCAAGTACAAACACACACACACACATACAAGCAAGCACACATTAGAAAACCGATCTCTAGTACCATTTAGATCCTATGCAGGTATTAGTCCATCTTCCAAAGATTTAAATGCACTGTGACTCGACCAATATGACGTGGATCAGCATCAATCTAGACCACCTTCATTAGGACAACGAACAGCATGAACAGGTGTTGCAACCAATGGTAGTTTGCAATAGTTTGCAGTTTTTTTGTTTACATATTTGGTAGGATCAGTGTATCTCTTTATAAGTAGTAACACTTTGATTCCCCCATAGTTCCCTGGTGATACTAAAAAAGTCAGGGAATAAAGGAATCCTCGTCAAACATTCCAATTATCTTTCGATGCCAGTCAAGGCTTGTGGCGTTCAGAAGGTCCAAACCAAAGGCTGTATATACAATTCGATCTGCCATCTCTGAGAAATTGACGTAATCTTTAAGTAGTAGACACTTAAATAAGAAACCCTATGTACTGCTAGGAGGAGGTCAGTCTCCCCATCAGTACTCGTCAACACTCCAGCAGTTCAGTCAGTCAAACTGTTCAAACACAACACCCCTATCATCGCATCGTCGGAAACACATACACAATGTGACTGAAAAGCAAGCCAAGTCAGCGAGGCTAGGTAGGGAGAGTCGAACATGAACTTAAAAGGAGCCAGTGTTGAAAGTGCAATACCATAGAAGAGAAAGGTGGTAATCTAAGCGGGCTAGAACAAGGGTGTGGATGAGGGGTTTAGATGCTTTGAAAGACAGGAGAGGGAGAGCTGCCATCCTCCTGTGTAAGAGACTAGAAAGCCTGGGTAGAAAAAGTGGGTGAAGGATCAAATAAACTTGGTCACTTGCAGAGGTGAATATGGAAAAGGAAGAGGTGAAGGAGCATGCTGGGCCTGAGAATAGAGAGTTAAGAAGACCTAACGTCCAGATTTATAAGAAGTACAATAAAGAACATGTGGTGTCATCCAAGATTGTATTTAAACGATAGCCAGAAGTTAGGTTGTGTGAATGCACGTTAGCAGGTTATCTCCATCTACTAGTGGAATTAATGTATTTCTCAAAGCTGTTAAGACTCACTCAGGAGTGATGCAGGTGGGCTGAGTCCAACATGCTGTTCCTTGGAACCCCTTTATTCTTTTTTTAATATTACATTTCCAAGACAGTATTCTCATTGGGTATAGTCCAACACAGTAACAATGATACTGCTTCTATCTTCAGGCACTGTACTCAAAACTGGTGCTACTTTTCCAGGTTTAGGATTATTATGAGCATTTTACGTTGAGATTGTTTTCTAGTAAACTCTTGCATCTATTCTTGAAGTTTTTTTTCTTCATGTTACTGTATGGCACAATTTCACTACAGGCACATAGATGTGTTTGGTGCCGAAGAGAAAGCATTTGGATAATTGATGAGTTGCTCTTCAGAACAACCACCTAAACCAATTTCCTGTGTGGGAAAGTGGACTTCCGGGGAAAGATCAGGGCATGGCTTGGTGTCCAGCGTTCCATTGGATAGAACCTGAGAAGCCACAAGGTCGTACATTACAGGGGCTGCTGCCCCTGCGAAATGGATTTTGCCCCAGTGAAGGCTAACCTGTCCTGCGGCCCCCCTTATAGCAACTGATTGGCCTGGGGCTTTCACTCACCGGAGAATTAAGTGATTGGCTAGCTGAGATAGCCGGGTTGTTCCTCCCCCCATTGTCCTGAGAACGCCTAGTGCTGTACACCCTGAAACAGAGCCCAACCTCACCGGAGATGGGCCACCCTTGATACAGAGCACAGTGAAAAAAATACTACAGAGGGTTGCGGAGCAGGGCACTCGCTCTGCTGGTGACCGATTAGCCTGCAGTAACGAACTTTGACCTTTGCTCCCCCCAGACTTTTCCCACCCTCCTTTCTTGGACTGTATCTGCTGGTGAGAGAGGCCTGGCATTTTGCTTCTTACCTTTTCACTTGCCACAACACACCCAATGGGAGCCCGCCCCAAAATCTGCAATTAGGGCGAGAGCAATGGAGCCATTGTCGCATCTACTGCAGGCGCAGCTTGAACATTTTTGGGAGGCAGTCGCAGACTCTAAGGCCACTCTACAGCACGAGATTGGCAGCATGTCTGCTGAAGTGGGGCTGCTGCGCGCTGATCATCATAAGCACTCTGACAGAGCTAAGAGTGCTGAAACAGTACATGGTGACATGCAGCCTGATCAGCAGGTATTGAGGCTACCTATGGCAGAACTATCAGATTGGGTACAGGTTTTGCCGAAGGGCGGAATCGGCGGATCAACATCAGGGTAGTGAGCCTCCCTGAGGACACGTAGGCTGGAGAAATGGTTTACTTGGAGAGATGGCTACAAGCAGAGGTGGCCCAACACAGTTGATGCCCTTCTTCGCACTGGAGAGGGTGCACCATGTGCCGGCCCCTCCCCCCACTCTGGCCGCCCGTCCAGACCCGTGTTGGCCAAACTGCTGCACTACAAGGATAGGAACATGCTGCTGCAGTGAGCAAGAGCGAGGAGCCCTTTTCGTTTGGGGAAGAGCAGGGTGTCTCTTTTTCTGGAGCATGCGGCTGCCATGCAAGCCAAGGGAACTTCATTCCTGGAAGTAAAGAAGTGTGCAGTTTTCTTTACTGTTCCCAGCAAGACTTAAAATCATCCTGGGTGATACCACACACTTCTGCACCAAACCTGCGGAGGCCTGGGATTGGCTAGTGGCTTATCGAATGGGGGCCACCCACCGCACAAGAGGGGACGGACCCTGCAACTCAGCGTAGACCAAAGAAACGCTCCTGCCACACATCCCACCAAGGGACACTGAAAAAGCCCACCAGGTCCCACACAGACAGGGACCAGGTTGCTGCGCTCCTGGTGGCGGTGGATATCACAGTGCAGAGACCCAATGATTCGGAGGGCAGTCCCTCTCCAGAACGACATTCGATGGTATCAGACTCTGATGACTTTGTCTCAGAGGGTGGTTCCTCCCAATAGTCACGCCGCAGACGGCGGAGGACCTACACTCATGTGAAGGGGGTGCGGCGGCTGGTGAGCCCTGCTGGAGGTATAACCGGGGGCGGGGGGGGGGATTCTGTTGTTTGGATGGATTTGCCCTGCGGGGGGTCGCTACGGCACCTCAACGTGCAGAGAACCGGGGCAGCTCATGATATGGAGCCTTATCCTGTTATGTTGGGGCTCCTCCCTGGGATGTGTCTTTGATCAGGAGTGGGTATCTGTTGTAATGGTGGGCTGACGCTACATGTTGGGGCTGACGCAAGACTACTCTACACACACTTGCCCTAACCCCGCTGGTCCATTGTTTGTGGCTGAGCGGAGCCAAGGTTAAGCTATAGTTTGTGCTATTGCTGTTTGGGTGTTCAGTCATTGCTGGACAGCTCTTGGGTTGGGGATTTTGGGTCTGGCTTGTTTGTTTACTGTTTTGGGCACTGTTGTGCATGCTGTGATAGGAACTCTGTATCCGTGTCCCGGAGGGGTACTTGGGCGTTCTCCCTTTGGCTTACCCTATGACTGGCTCACACTTGACATGGAATATCTGAGGAATGGGTCGGCAGCTAAACGGTACGCCATACACAGATTACCTCAAATGGAGAAGAGTGCACATTGTCATGCCACTAGAAACACATCTCATGTGGGTAGAAGTTGAGCGCTAACGGTGCCGTTGGCGAGGGCAAGTATATGCAACAACATATTCGGCCTACACCCAGGCGGCTGTCCTGTGGTTGAGGGCGGGGTCCCCCTTGAGGCAATGCACACTAGGATAGATAAAGAGGGGCGCTACGTCCTGGTTATGGGGAGGTTATATAGCAGGCATTATTAAACTGGGAAGCGTATATAAATCAAGTTGTGCTCTTCATTCTTTTTCTGCACCTCTGAGTCACCTCTACGACGAAGCATTGCTGCTAGGCGGGGACTTTAGTTGTGTGGTGGATATGATTATGGATTGTTCCACCCCTTCTTCTCCCAGGGGTGCCAACCCATAAGACAGCTGCAGGATTCCAGGATTGGTTGCAAGATTGGGGCTTCGACGATGTCTGGAGGATGCAACAAAAGGGGGTGCAGGACTACTCCTATTACTCCCATAAACACCACCTGCACACCTGCCTCGACCGATATGTTTGCTTAAGCCAACTGAGCCAATACGTGACTTGGATAGAATATCTGGGCTGCACTCTCTCAGACCATAGCCCACTGCTAATAGGCTTCTGGCAAGGAGACATGGCGGCTACACCCGGCAGTCCTAGCTGATGCACTCTATAGGCTCTTTACGTTTGCTATAGCAGGGTATATCGAGGTCAACCAAGACACTGCAACTGACTGCATGATTGAATGGGAGGCCTTCAAAGTGGTGATTTGTGGGTACTGCATGAGCCGGATTGTCGGTGTGGAGGGAACTAGACGTATTTCACAAAGTAGGCAACACCCAGTGTGCTGACCCGCCTGCACTCGCGCAGCTATTGGCTGCAAAGGTAAGGTACAATGTGGTACTGGAGCACATGCGGCACCAATTCTATAAGGACACACGAGGAAGAGAGCACGACTGGGAGAATATTGGCCTGGCTAATCAAGCCAGAGACCCAGGGTACACCTATTACTGGTTTGCTCACGACTGCTGGTGAGACGTTGTATTCCCCTAAGGCCATAAATGCAGCGTTCGGTGGCTATGATGTGCAGTCCTATCAGCGCCCAGACCTGGTTTTGGCTGAGGTGGTGCGAATATTCCTAGATTGCCTCTCGCTCCGAACATACCACAAGAGCGTAGAGAGGAGCTGGGAGGCACAGTGACGCCACAGGAAACTAAGAATGCCATTAAGGGCATGGCCACAGGCAAGACCCTGGGTCCAGATGGCCTACCTGCGTAGTTTTACTCTGCATACGTGGGAATGCTAGCCCCTAATTTGGCAGCAGTGTACGCTAAGTCATATGTTTCAGGGACCCTGCTTGCCTCGACTAGGGAGGCAATAGTGATCCCACTCCCTAAAGCCAAATGTCCGGGGGCCACCACCATGGTGTTTGGCCCCCTGTTCATACTGAACATGGATTTTAAAATTCTTAATAAAGTATTAGCGACTAGACTGCTTCAACATATGCAGACGTTAATCCACACAGACCAAAATGGCTTTATACTGACACGGAACACCTCCTATAACCTGTGGCGGCTCTGTCATATACTATATAGCCCTGACGTGCAGGCCACCCCAGTGCCGTAATTGTCGGAAGACCTCGAGAAGTCCTTTGACACAGTCCAGCAGGATTTCCTTGAGGAAATCATCCTCGGAATGGGCCTGGGAGATGCCTAGATCAAATAGGTAAGGCTGTTGTAGTCCCGCCCGACTGCCAGGGTTAAACCAGGCACCACAATTTTGAAGCAATACAATATTTATTGTGGACCACGCCAGGGCTTCCCCCTATCCTCCCTCTTGTTTGCCATAGTGGTGGGGGCAGAGGCTGGGGCGTCGTTGTGGGGGAATGCAAGCACATCATATTCCTTTACCGTGATTACCTTTTGCTCTACATGATGGACGGTGCCTCAGATGCCAGCCTCATGATACAGCTCATTCACAAATGTTGTGTCTTTTCGGGCTTGCGAGTCAACTGGGCCAAAACCAGCTTATTTTTGGTCACACATGGTTTACTATGGTCACTAGATGTCCCGCCGGAGGTAGTTTGGGCTCCCAGCACCTTTGAATATCTAACACACAAGGGGGGTAATAATTCTCACAGGTTCGTAAATGGCACTAAACCAAATATCGTGTATTTCTAAAAGAAAGCAAACTGTTGTATGTGGTGCTATAGGTGAGGGAATAACCCCAAAACCCTCTGACGAGGACCAAAAGGTCCAATAGAATATACAGCAAGTCCTATCCACACGCAAATGAGTAAACAGACAAAGTCTAGTACATAATATTGGTAATGAGAGAGACATGAAGTCCTGTTCGGGATATTCGTTTTAATTGTTGAATTCCATAGCAAGCCAGCCAACACGTGTTTCGTCAATATGGGTCGTAACCCTTGACTTCTTCAGGGCTGATGAGGCAAGCTGTTGTCTACACCTTGAAACCGGTGATAATTCCGACCCGGTAGGTCATAAGTGTTCAAAGGCGTGGTCTCAATATGACACCATCTCTTCCTGTCGAGTGAGTCTAAATCCAAGGTATCTGCCACAGAGAATGGGGCGGAAAAGAACCCGAGTGCGGGTCTTGAGGTCACGTTTCCAGTAGGTTTCCGCCACTGTATGGCCCTTCAAAACGAGTGATTACGACATTATTAGCCGATGGCAAATCCATAGCGTGTGCGCTCGTAGTCTCCCTGTCTCCGTCGATCGCGTTCTACCTGGAAAACCTTTAAATATCTGGGGATCCAGATCTAGCACACATTGGCGGATTTATGGGAGTGCAACCTGGAGGGCCACTGTGCTTTAAGTTGTGTGTTCCCTTCTAGAGATTGCTCAAGCTACTGCTCATGGCGCGCATCGCTATCTCCATGATGGTGAGGCTCCTGAGGCTGCTCTACTTTTTCTTTAATCTGCCGATTGGGGTGCGGAGACAGAATATCGAGTACAAAATATCGAGTTGCACAAATATCGAGTCATTAATATAGTGGGTCAGAAATATCAACAGCAAGAATATCATGGTCAAGAATATTGACTTAAGGTAAGTAATATCGATTTTAAAAACATCGAAGTGTTTAATATCGTTTGCAAAAATATTGTTAAAATATTGTTTTTTAATATTGTTATGTATTTTAGCATATATTTTATATGTATGTGATGTATGTGTTTTTGTATTAGATGTGTTTGTATTTTTAATATATGTATTACATTTTTAGTAGTTATTAATTTTTTTTATTTGAATTTTGCGTTTTTAGTTCCGTAGCGGGTTGTGGGTTTATAGGGGAGTAGGGTGGGAAGTAATTTAATTATTTTAAATTTATTAAAACTTTTTTTATTTGAATTTTGCATTTTCAGTTCCGTAGCGGTTTGTGGGTTTATAGGGAAATAGGGTGGGAAGTAATTTAATTATATTTAATTTATTGATTATTTTTTATTTATTAATATTTGTTTAATTGAGATGTTGTGTTAAATGTGTAAAGTAATTTATTACTAATTAAATAATTGGTTTTTAATTAATTTTAATTAATTGGTAATTAATTATGGTAATTGTGTAATTAATTTTAGGTGTGTGTTGTGGTGTTTATAGGTGTAAATGGTGGGAAGAAATTTATTTTTAATTTATGAATTAATTGGTTAATTTCTTAATTTGTAATTAATGGTAATTGAGTAATTATATTTGTGTGTGGTAGATTTTATAGGTGGGAAGGGTGGGAACTAAATTATTTTTAATTGAGGAATTAATAATTGGTTGTTAATTAATTTTAATTGGTAATTGATGGTAATTGTGTAATTAATTTTATGTGTGTGTTGTGTTTATAGGAGTAAAGGGTGGGAAGTAATTTGTATTTAATTAATATATAGTTGTTAATTAATGTTAATTATTTGAGATTTATTTGGGGTAAATGTATATTTTTTGTGTGTTGTTTTTACTTTTAAAGGGGTAAAGGGTAGGTATTTACTAATATTTTGTTGTTTAATTATTAGCTGTTAATAGTACTAGTTTTTCTTTAAAAAATAATATAATTATGTTTTATTATTTTATAGTTTAATTTAGGTATGTGTTGTGGATAATAGGGTGTTAAAGTTTGTTTTCTCAATGAATGTTTTTTATGAAGCTTTTTTTATTTGTTAATTATGGAAATAAATGTAATTAAAAATGTTGAAGTGTTTTGTTATTGGTGTAATGTTATAGGGTATGAAATAAAATAAATGCATTTTTGTTTTAGATAATTTATTTGTTTGTTAATATTTGCTACTTTTAAATAATTGTTTATAAATGTATTTATTAATTTATTTGATATATTAGTTGTAAGTTTTTGTTATATGCAATTAATATTATAATATGTGTTCTTTTTATATGTTTAATATATTAAATTTTATATATTTTAAATATTGTTTCTTTATTTTGATGACTTTTTTAAAATTTTGTAATATTTGTTTTTTTTTTCAACTGTTTAATTGTTATTAGTAATTTTTGTTTCTCTGCTATCCAACACTTTCCCTACTGTTGCATTCACTGGACTGAAAATAGTAATTTTTACCCCTCCGCTGTCCAGCACTTTCCCTACTGTTGCACCCACTGGAGTGGGAATAGTAATGTTTACCCCTCTGCTATAAACACTTTCTCTACTGTTGCATTCTTTGGAGTGGGCAAAATAATTTTTAATCGTCCGCTATTCAATACTTTCCTTACTATTGCACTCACTGGAGTAGGAAGAGTAATTTTTACCCCTCCGCTATCCAACACTTTCCCTACTGTTGCACTCACTGTAGTTAGAATAGTAAATTTAATCCCTCCCCTATCCAACACTTACCCTGCTTTTGCACTCACTGGAGTTGGAATAGTAATTTGTATCCCTCCGCTGTCCAGCACTTTCCCTACAGTTGCACTCTTTGGAGTCGAAATAGTAAATTTAATTATTCCGCTGTCCAACACTTTCCCTACTGTTGCACTTATTGTATTTGGAAATGTAAGGGAATTTTTTTTAATAGTTTAATGTTTTCAATTATTATATAAAATGTTTTTATTTTAAATTATTTATATATATATATATATATTTTTAATTTGTATATAATTTAAAAGTTTAAAAAATAAATAAAGATAATAGTTAATAAATTATTTTTAAGCAAATAAATGTGTACAAATTATTATGTTTATATTTTTTTAGTTAAAATGTATATTACATTTAATTTATTTTGTTAAAAATAATATTAATATTTAATATACATAATTTTATTTTAGTTATATTTTTAAATCGATATTTTTTACATTTATATTTTTTAATTCGATATTTTTGAGTTCATATTTTTGTACTTAGTACTTTTTTTCGATATTTAGAACATGGACGTTT
This sequence comes from Triturus cristatus, assembly GCF_964204655.1. Classification (NCBI taxonomy): domain Eukaryota; kingdom Metazoa; phylum Chordata; class Amphibia; order Caudata; family Salamandridae; genus Triturus; species Triturus cristatus. Next base: position 329,655,844 of record NC_140580.1, read on the forward strand.
GTTACATCGATTTTCTATCAGTGAACCGCCGATTGGTTTGCCAGGGTTCTGGTTCCGGCAACTGGACTCCTTCCGTTTGGAGCTCCTAATTGGTGGGGGCTGCCACAGAGTGTCCCTGGCAACCCCTAAGCGACCTCCGTCGGAGGGCGGGCTGGGATCCCTGGACTTTAAGCTCTATTTCATGGTAGCTCAACTCCAGTGGGTCACCCAGTGGCTGGATGGTGCTCACTAGGAGGAGCTTGGCCCTATCGACCTGGTACCTAAGCAATTGGCCTTACTAGCCAAGTTGATGCAGCCAACCGTGAAAATCCTGCACCCGACCCCTGCTGTCTGCTGCTCTACATTGTTGGTGCCGTTGTGTCTGGCGTACCGGAGAGACGCCACTCTGTGATCCTGCCCTGCCGCTCCTGGGCCTCCTGCATGTCGATCCCCTATTCCACTTCAGAGATGGGTGACTGGACTGAGGCTGGGTTTGAAATTTCTTCCACATAGACATTCTGCTACCCATGGAGGAGATAATGGTACAGAATGACTTTGGTGGGAGCATTCAGAGACATGTGGGACAATGGCGAGGTGGAGCCCCAGACTTGAGGAGCTTCAGTTACTAGTGATGATGGGATTGGCCCGGCACCCAGTGACATAAGTCACTGATTGTGATGGCTCGGAAACCCACCTCTAAATGGGCTGAAGAACAAGTGGAAAGCTGTGGTGGGCCAGACCCCAAATAACGCTGGATATTAGCGTACGCCTAAAAGTTGTCCTGAAACACACGTCTGAAATATTTCCAATATAATTACACCCACATGACATACCTGAAGCCGCTCAGGTTCTGGGCCATTTACGGTGGGAAACCATGGGGATGCCTCTGATGTGCACACCTAGACTCCGACTTTTTCCACATGACATGGAGCTGCCCCCTCCTGTAGGATTACTGCAACACTGTGCTGGACAGACAGGACTGAGTCCTTAATCGCACTCTTACATGCGCAGTGGGGACCTGCCTCCTTGGGGCCTTCCCTAGCCCCAAGCCCAGGAAGGTTGGCAATAGGTTTTTGATCTAGTGCTTGCCAGAAGGAGGATAGAAATGGCTTAGAAGTCCAATGAGGTCCCGGCTGTGGGGGTCTGAGAGAAGGCTGTGCCCACGTGGCCAACAGCCGAGGGGAGAGCGCTACTAGTAGAGGAGGCTGGCGCCTATAGAGAGACTGTGGGCGGAGGTCATGGAGGCAGGTAAAACCCCCACGGACGAACCAGAACCGGCGGAGGTCCCGACGCGTTGCACGAGGTTGACTTGGAGGCCGGTTAAGCGATGGAGGGCGGGGTCTCCTGGGGCCAGTGGAGGTTTAACTTAGTTTTCTCCCGATGAATGACGCCCCATGACTGTAGTGCACTTCGTGCCTGAGACCCCTAACCAGACCCCCTAGTGGCTGAACAGACTTTAGTCGAAGCTCAGCCCGCAGCCTCCCCCCCCCCCCACGATAGCCCCTCCGCACATTACAGCCCATAAGTTAGCCACGGTCCCCTGGAGACAGCGGTTTGGGATTCTTCCCTGCCTATCGGTACTTTTCTCTTTCTTCTTCTTTTTGTTTAGCTGGCTCGCTAACGATGCGCACTGCTATGAACCACTTGCCATCGACTACTCTATCCCTGCCTGCAGGGGGCCCCTGGAACATGGTTTATGCCCCAGATCCCTGGAACTGTTGACCGTACCCAAGTAAGCTCTGACTGCCTGTAAGACCCGCTATACACTGCATGTCAATGCCCTCAGGAATGCAGGATGTACATTCTGTTGTTATCTGAGTCCTAAGAGTGCAACTGCGACAACAGAACCTGATATGTAAGCACATGGTTGTGCAAACTAATGAAACCAGGCCAATAAACTCAGTAAAAAAAAGTTGAACCACTTGACCCAGTTTATTTATTAAACAACCTCGGACCCCACCTCTGACCTTGCCCTTCGCCTCTGGGCTCGTGTTCTCTATTTGGTGATTTAAATTAAGTGTCTAAGGTAGACTTTTCCCTGTAGGGCTTTTAATTTCCGTACTCGATGCGCGAGGTACGTTAAAAGCTTCGGGTCGTGTGATGTAGTCTCTGGGGTGTGCTTCAACACGATTCGTGTGGGTAATAGGTTAACCACAGAGATTTCAGCTAACGCATTTAAAACGTTTTACATAGGATTCTAAACGGTGTTTCAGCCCTGCAAACAGATTTGGATAGGAACAGGTATTTGTGGAGATACACGGAAACGCCCAAATAAGAACACATGTAAAAGTGTCAGAGAATGTGCGGACGTGACTCTCCACAATACCATTAAAACTGTCTGACACACGAATGACGCGCACTTGCTGCTGCTGTCGAAGCATCCTGCAGATAACGGTGTTTTTCGCTGTCTCTTGGGACCCTGAATATCAATCGGCTGTTTTATCTGAATGAAGCAATGACAAAGCCAATAGCTGTACATTTTATAAAGTGAAATCGTTTTTAGTTCAGCAAATGTAGAGACACCTTTTTGCAGAGGGCGCTAAGTGGAGTGATGGCTGATAAAATGCAAGTGGAGGGGAATAGTGCCGCTGCTGTGCTTGGAAGATAGATCCGAAGAGAGCACCAGGCAAGGGCACAGAACACTGAGAAGGGGTTGGTGGGCATTGCGGTAGCTTTTGTTGAGAGGACGTGGATGCAGGAGGCTAGGGGCACTGAAGTTTGAGAGATAGAGAGAGGGATTTGTGCACACATTGCGCATTCTGGGGCACAAGCTCATATTTAAGAAAAACACCTGGGGACGTTCTGCAGAAAGTGCCTGGGGGCACAGCGGGCACTCGTCGCCATTTTGTGCACCCCCAGGCACGTTGCTATATTGGAAAGGGCTGCAGCCACTTTTGCAGTATGGATTGTGCTGCACATTATGCCCCTAGCCCGTGCACGGCGACGAGGCTCAATGCCCTGAGGAGGGAATGTCTTTGCCCTTGGGCCCTGCGTGGTATTAGTGGTACAAAAGGGGGTGGTAATGGACGGAGCATCAGAACCAATCAAACACTCACACCCAGTCAACAGATCTGGGTTTGATCCATCACCGTTCTTTAGCCCACTCTGCCACCCCAGTTCAGACATGGCCATATGCAAATCAGTATGACCCTGTGCCTCATCGGAACAGTCCAGCCCGAACTGCCAAGCCATGCCTTCCCTGGACTGGAAACAAGCTTCCTAGGACTGGTTTCTGGCATTTCAGCCGTCTTCAGCCAGGCTTGCTTGAATCCAATGGCAAAGTGAGCAAGGGACTCACGTCTGAGCATACCCTGCCAACGTATGGCGAACAAAGCGTGGTATTAGTGACACGAGTGCAGAGCTGAACAGGCTCAGGAATGAATACTTTCTACTCTTTATTTAAAGGACATGTATTGCAGGTCTCATCAGACTAATTCAATATTATAAAGCAGGGGCATCCAGGCAGGTTGAGATGGCCTGCTCCATGCTTTCAGCTTTCCCCTCAAAGCTCCTGCCGAACCTAGGTAGAGGTCAATGCCTCTGCCACTGGTTTGGTGCGCTTGGACCTACGTTAGACACCAGACTCTGAGAACACCACCTCCGGCGTTTTTCTTCTGTCTGGCAATAGAACCTCTCAGTGACCTGCAATATCCTTGTAATATATGCAAAACCTCTTTGTCCCATATCTAATTATTTATGCAGTTAAACTAAAATCTAAAATAACTTCCTTGTATGTTAATCTTGAAGGACTGAAACCATTTACATGCTCTTTAATTAATAGTAGTGTACCAGGCTATCACCGGTACACATTGTGTTGCAGAGAACATCATGGTCAAACCCTCTCACCAATATACACTGCATCATTGAGGCACTGCAGTGAACACACTCTTTTTCAGAGGCAAAACATGTGGAATGCACTGTAATTTCCTACCCGCACGCCACTCCTGTGATGCCACTGTACTACTTGGCTCCAGTAGGGCTCAGCCTCCTCTATGCAAAGACTAAACATGCAGGTCACGCAGTGACATTATTTTGAGCTATTGACATTGTAAATGACATTATTATTTTGATTTGTTTTTTCTTTGTAAAACATAAATAAAATGCATTCTAATGTAAAATGGCAATAGCTAAATATTTTGTAACTGCGAAATCTATTGCTGGGGGGCTATGGGCTGCACTAGGGTGCACTGGGGTACACTGAGCTCTGCTGGGGGATGCTATGGGCTGCACTAGGGTGCGCTGGGGTACACTGAGCTCCGCTGACGGGGTGCTATGGGCTGCACTAGGGTGTTCTGTGGTACACAGCTCCGCTGGGTTGCTAGAGGCTGTACAAGGGTGTGCTTGGGTGCACTGAGCTCTCCTACAGGGTGCTATTGGCTGCACTAGGGTGCACTGGGGTACACTGAGCTCTGCTGGGGGATGCTATGGGCTGCACTAGGGTGCGCTGGGGTACACTGAGCTCCGCTGACGGGGTGCTATGGGCTGCACTAGGGTGTTCTGGGGTACACAGCTCCGCTGGATTGCTAGAGGCTGTACAAGGGTGTGCTTGGGTACACTGAGCTCTGCTACGGGGTGCTATGGGCTGCACTAGGGTGCGCTGGGGTACACTGAGTTCCACTAAGGGGGGCTATGGGCTTCACTAGGGTGTGCTGGTGTACATTGAGCTCCGCTGGGGGATGCTTCGGGCTGTACTAGGGAAAACTGGGGTATACTGAGCTCCACTGTGAGGTACTGCGGGCTGCACTTGGTTGTGCTGGGATACGCTGAGTTCCGCTGGGGGGGTGCTATGAGCTTCACTTTAGCGCACTGGGGTACACTGACCTCTGCTGGGGGGTGCTAGGGGCTACACTAGGGTGCGCTGGGGTGCACAGTGCTGCACCAGGAGGTGCTGGGGGTGGGGTGAACACCTGGCAAGAAGGTGAATTCTGCACAGTGACAGTAAACATTCAGGACAAATGGTCACAATTCAGGACAAAAATTCAGGAGAAAGTGTCAAAATTCTGGACAAAAGTTCATTTTTGCTGACACAACTGAGGGGGTTGCGCGGTTATAAAATAGAAAGCTGACAAAAATACAAGCCAAAATAGGTTTATGTCCTTTAGTTGTATTACACATTGGAGTATTGAGCAAACATTCACATATGGTTGAACTTATTTAAAGATGAAACAATATGCAAACGTATACAGACCAAGCAGAATTTGACAGCCGACAATGAATGATAGTGCCAGAAGCAGCATTGTGCTACTGAACGTAGACTTAGAGTTCACAGGCAGTAGCACTACTAGAGAGTGTGAAAATTAGAGAACAATTGTGGTGAGAAAGATATATGCATTGACAGAACGACAGGAGGTTGAAACAGTGAGAGTAAAGAGGGACAAAAGAAAGTGAGGGCAGCTCAGCTGAAAGAGAAAGAACGGAGGATGAAAGAAAAGAGAATAACAGAAGAAGATGGGGCAGAGGGAGGTGCTGGAGCACACTAGGGTGTGTTGTGTGCACTAGCATGTGCTGGAGCGCACTAGGGTGGGCTGGGTGCACTGCAGTATGCTGGAGCGCACTAGGGTGTGCTGGGTGCACTACGGTGTGCTGGAGCGCACTAGGGTGTGCTGGGTGCACTGCAGTATGCTGGAGCGCACTATGGTGTGCTGGAGCGCTGTAGGGTGTGCTGGGTGCACTGCAGTATGCTGGAGCGCACTAGGGTGTGCTGGGTGCACTACGGTGTGCTGGAGCGCACAGAGTGTGCTGGGTGCACTGCGGTGTGCTGGTGTGAACCAGGGTGTGCTGTAGTGCTGCGAGCTCTGCTGGGAGGTTATATGGGATGCAATGGGGCCCCAGCGCAGGCACCGAGATTGGCTAGTGCCGCAGGTTTACACTCAGAGCACTATCTGCACTGGATCCGGCTGGATGTTGCCTGAGTGAACAGAATTCCATGCAGGCCCCGCCCCCTGCCTGGAGGCCTTCGCGGGGGTCAGGTCTCTTGGCTGCAGCTGTTTGCATAAGGCTTTTAACAAGGAATACAGGCTGTGTGTGCTTCCCTTTTGGTCACTTAAGTAATTTGGAAAGTTTGGGGGTGGGAGTACGGAAGGGGTGGGAGTTCACTGATCTCCCCGGCTCCAGGGGTGCGGGTCAATTCACCAGGCCTGCCGCTCACAGCTGCTCGTCGGGGGGTGCATGCAGAGTCCTCTGAACCAGGAATAGGGCTCTTCACAACCCACAGCGATGGGGCGTCTTAGCAGCAAGAGTTGTTTCTTCCACCGACCCCTGGGGTGAGGGCCTGCCTCTGTCACCATCAGGACAATGTCCCCCTATCCTCCCTGTGGACAGGGGCTGATTACAAACCTTCACACCTAGCACATTGTTGGATGTCTGACTCCACCTCACATGCAGGAGCCTGCAACAGAACAACAAGGCACTGGCGATGCGCTGCTCTTTATTTTGTTTGTTTAGTCGCGGTTTTCTATAGCGTGGACTTGGTCCATGGGCATTAGAGCGCTTTACAACAGAGCAAGATGTGTCCAGGGTAACAAACAAAATATAACTGCGAATTAATAACTGGAAAATACAGAGTAGCATGTGACCTTGCTAAGAGAAAGACATTGGAAAGTTTGCGTTAAACGTACAATTTTTTTAAAGTAAAATAGCCATTGTGCTCTGCAATGTGTAGACGTAATGTGTATACTGTGCCCAATGGCTGCTAACCTACTGGTTTAGTTCGCACTATAGAAAACCGAAAGTAGATCAATGTATACACTAAGGTATGGCAGAGGCAGGTGTTCCCTGTGTACCCACATGGACGTCACCCTGTAGGGCATGGCTGGCCGCAAGCCCGTCAGCGGTTAAAGTTGGTGTATTATGCAAAAAGAACTATTGATGGACGGAATGCAGAACAAATCAAAACATTCACCCCCAGTCAAGAGATCTGGGTTAAATCCATCATTCTTTTGCTCACCATGCCACCCCAGTTTAGACCTGGCCATATGCAAATCAGTCTTGACCCTGTGCCTCATGGGAACAGTCCAGCCCGAACTGCCAAGCCAGGTCCTCCCTGGACCGGAAACAAGCATCCTAGGACCTGTTTCAGGGTTTCACCCCTCTTCAGCCAGGATAGCTTGATTCCAGTGGCATGGAGAGCACGGGACTCACGTCTGAGCATACCCGTCCCACTCAGGGTGACAAATGCAAAAATAACTATTGATGGACGGAATGCAGAACAAATCAAAACATTCACCCCCAGTCAAGAGATCTGGGTTAAATCCATCATTCTTTTGCTCACCATGCCACCCCAGTTTAGACCTGGCCATAAAGTTGGTGTATTCTCACTCAGCAAAAGGCTGCCCCAGCTAAGCTGTTGTGGAAAAGGTAGCCACGTCCTCCTTCCTCCCTGGGGGGGGGCGAGGTTCCGAAGTGGCCCAGCCATTTCCCTATATCCCAAACTTGCTCTGTGAAAGGATGTTTCTAGCCGCTGTCGCTATGGGAAAGGGACCCCCCCTCCTCCCCACACACATACACGCACACTCTGAAACCCTCAGTAGACGTCCCCAAGTCACTCGGTGAAAAACTGGTTTGACCACACCTCCCATCAGCTGAGCTTTCACCCACCCCCGGCCGTCTGGAGGCCCCCTCTCAAATTGAGAAGTTGAACAAGATTGCTTTGGGAGGGAGCAGATAGAAGATACAAACGCGGTGAAAGCAAATTGGGGGTAAAATAATTAAATAAACAAGTGCGGGGGAAGCTGAAAAAAATATTGCTTTGGGATGGAGCAGATAGAAGATACAAGCGCGGTGAAAGCAAATCGGGGGTAAAATAATTAAATAAACAGGTGTGGTGAAAACTGGAAAAAATACAAGACTTCGGAAAGATGATCCGCCACTACACGCCTCCTAAAGATAAGAAATTACTTCACGATAGCCGAAAAGCAGATGATCCAGTCCGGATGGGTCGGACGAAAAGGGGAAAGGGCGGAAACCAAAAATCCTCAGTTTCAATTGGAGGCCACCATTTTACATAAATGATGACGCCAGCCAATGAAAATGAGGGGCGGGGCTTCAAGTCCCCTTCTGAAATCTCCTCATCCACAATATGCCTCGCAGAGCGAGCAGCGCATGCGCGCTGCAACACTAGGCGAGACCTAAAAAATATCTGACTTCCACCAGAAAAATATAGCTCAAATGACACATTCTGAATATAGGTGCGTTTGTGGAATGAAGACGTCTTCCTAAATCTGGCGACTAAGTTCACCAATGTATCTATTCCAGGGATCTCTTTTTGACCCCATGATCACTGGCCCGAATCCTGGCGAGTACATTTAGCCTTTCACTTTTGCGAGGTTGATAAAAAGGAGTATCCACTTGTGCAAGGTTTCAGAAAATGAGTATCTGTGCATAATAGTACATGTCTGTTATTTTCATCTTCTCCAACTGACGTCTTCAGAGTGAATGTGCACTCTACAAATATGGGCAGTATGTTGTGTTACGTGTTTTGGACAATGTAATCAAAATCCAGATCCAAATTTAAGGGGGAGGAAGCATTATTAGATAGGCATTTCATTTAACTGCAAGAAACCCATTTTCAACCGAATAATTTACTGATTAGTGATAGGTTGTTGGTTAACTTGAGGTCGTGACTCAAAAAAAGGAATAACCGGCACCTATTCTCGTCAAAAAATGTAATTGAGGAAAGATATCCAAAAGCCTCTTGTACATCGCCTTTAGAAGCATATTGAACAACATTATCAATTACATATGAATGACTAACCCGGATAACCTATTTTGTACCACTTCAAAGATAAACCTTGGTTTAAGACTAATGGAAGTAAAGAGGGTCTCCATTTTTGGATGGTATAATTGGTTGGCCTTATTTTAGTTCATAGAGAACACTCTAGTGTTGCTGGAGCAGTCAGACTCTGTGATTAGCAGGTACAGTTGAAAATGTCCAATGTCACTGGCAGGCACACTCTGTTTGGTTTATCCTTGTCTAATCAGATACACATAACAACCTCAAATGTTTTAACTTGGTCTCTGAATCTTTCCAGGCAACACCAGACATAGTAACTACAGTGGTTATATGAATTAAACAGTTATGTCTGTAATACTTGCAGTTGTCCACCCACCAAAATTCTTCTTCATCACTAGTTAGGCTCATGATTGAAGCGTATTTTTCAGGGCACACATTTATACAGTATTAAGAATATTTCTTATATTTATTCTTGAGCCAGATCACTATGTGTATTTAACCTGTAGGTGTGTAGGAGAACTCAAGACGTTTTACGAAAATCTCTGTTAACTGTGGATTTCTAGTTATTTAAGGTGTTGAGAAGCTCGGAGGCTGGGGACCGTCCTTCTGCACTTAGAACTGTCACCAAGAGTGTCAGCTCCTCACCAGCTTTTTTTTAAACACGTAAAGCTGTTGATGAACTTACGTTTGCATCTTCTAACTTTCAGACATTTTTTACTGAAAATTCATGCCATTCAATACAGTGCTTTTTACAGTAAGATGAGGCGTGGTCCAGTAGAATGTTCAGAAAGTAACTCTTTTATACAAACTGCCTTTCTATGGCTACATAAAAGTAAACCTGACCCACCCTAACATCGTCCCACCGTTCCTTTCTCTCGCAATACCCCCACATCATTGCTTTATTAATTTTTTATGAGACTCCATCACCGCCACACAAGCAGAAGAAATCCACACCCGTTCAATTTGCTAAAGAGGTACATTTCCACATATTAGTATATCTCGTTAATTATCATTAGTAGTGCATGTTCGTTTTGAGTGCATGATTGAAAGAAATGTTCTATTTAAAGTTTTCAAATCTTCTTAAAAGCAGGATTTAGTCATACGTGATAATGTTTCCTGTTAAAGCTTGTAACACCAACTGCCTTAGGTCTGTCGGTTTCCATGTTGCTATTATCAGTAATTTAGCTGACATTAGTAAGTGACTTAGGAGAGTCCTATCTCATTTTGTCATACCTTTCTCCCCAGAGTCCTGCACCCCAAAGATCACCACTTCTGGGTTATCCGCAATTGGATACTCCACAGCACTTTTTTATGTGACAAAGAACCTCTTTTCAAAGTATCAGTAACTTCGGTCAGGTGCACCATATATGTAACACTCACAGGTCTTAGACTATTTGGGCAATTTTATATACACCTTGCCCGAGCTCACACATGTAATAATTGGTGGGGATTTTAATTGCCACTTTGAACCACTAAATGGCTTATCCACCAACATTACTAGTGAGGAAGACTCGGCTTGGTCAATACCTGAATGTAACACCTACCAGGTAAGGGGTTGGACCCCTATAGTTCTCCAGATGAACTCATTTACACTTAGCCTCTCACTTAGGGCATGCAATGGTAGGTTTTCTTCTGACAGCCCGGGCAACTTCACTTATAATAAGCTGGGACAGGCATCTATAATCGACTATATCTTGGTAGATGTGGAGTTATGGCATAGAACTGTTGATTTTTCGGTTACACCCCGACGTGAAAGCGACCATAACCCGTTGGTCCTAGCAATAGCCCTCCCACACTCCAAACACTATCAGAATTCATCTACACAACCTGTTCCAAATCTAATAACAGCTGAAGGAGGTAGAAGAGTACGCTGGGGAACTTTTGTACAGTCAACGGAAAAAGTGGCCACCCTGTACAAACAAATTATACCCTTCTTAGAAACTGCATTTCGAGTGTCCGCAAATAGTCAAGGTCCTGAATCCCTGGTGGAAATAGACAAGAATCACCAGGATATGTTTTCAAAATTGGCAGAGTTTTTCTATAATGGTGAAACCAATAATGGTTCGGACCATAAACTTAAGCACCCCTGGTATAATAAAGCATGCAGGGAAGCCAAGTGTGCTTTACTACTGGGGATTAAAGACAAAGACAACCCACGTATCAAAGAAACCAGGGCACAATATAAAAAAACCTTAGCTGAAGCCAAGACAACCTGGGAGATAGACAAATGGGAAGCAATCAAAAAGCCCTAGATAATAGAGATATGAGAGGCTTTTGGAATCTAGTGAAAGCTGGAAAATCTGATGGCAACTCTGCAATTGAACCAAATTTGGGGGAGGAAGTCTGGAGATCCCATTTTAAAACTTTATTTTCAAGGGCCCTGGATGAAGATGCATCTGTTAGAGAACCAACAATGGATACAATCCCCCCAAACATTAGTGCTCCCCCTTGTACTATAAAAGAGGTTGCCGCAGAATTGGGTAAATTGCTTCCAGCTAAGGCACCGGGGTTGGATAGAATTCCTGGTGACCTTTTAAGAAATGAACAACTAGTGTGGGCACCCTACCTATGGATATTATTTAACGCTATCCTTCAACGGATGGCGTTGCCTCCGACTTGGGCAGGAGCAGAAATCATTCCTATTTACAAAAAAGGCTCCCCGATAAACCTGGAAAATTATCGCCCAATTAGGCTGATTGATGTGACTCAAAAGATATTCGCCCATGTTCTCCTGGGCCGATTGCAATCATGGATAGATGAAAAAAAAACGTTTTAACACCTTTACAAGCTGGTTTTAGGACTAAAATTTCAACTATAGACCAGATCTTTAAATTGCAATTGATCCACTGGAAAACGGTGATCTTGGAGGGTGGTAGCCTATACTTAACTTTCGTGGATCTTAAATCCGCATTCGACATGGTTCAGCGTGACCAGCTATGGGGTCTTCTCTATGATATGGGAGTTCCAGCTTATCTATGCCACCAGCTGAAGCGATTGCATCAGGATACGTATGCGAGAATAAGATATGGTAAGAAAGGGGAATTGACAGCTCCCTTCCCTGTAGAGAAAGGGGTGAGACAGGGTTGTGTGTTGCCCCGACCCCGTTTTCCCTCTTTTTAAATGGCCTAATTGAAACCCTACTGGCAGTAAAAGACATAGATTCACCAAAGCTAGCGAACCGCAATATACCAGCGTTAATGTTTGTGGACGATACGTTGCTACTGTCCAAGACTCCTATGGGTATGCAGCGGGTATTGGAGGAGTTCTGCAAATTCTGTAGGAAGAGGGATTTGGAGATAAACCTACAAAAGACAAAATATAGGGTTTTCCATGCCAACACTAGTCACTGCCCACTCCCTCAAAAGGAAGGCAGGCCCCTAGAAAGGGTGTCTATCTTTGATTATTTGGGCCTCACACTTAATGATAAGATGGATTGGGGGACCCAAGTAAAGAAAGCTAACCTAAAATTGACACAGTCTATAGGGGGCATCTTAAAAGTATATAAAAATTGTACCCAAAAAGTGGTAGGACCACCTGCAGAAATTTACAAAATCCAGGCAAGGGCAGCGTCAATATATGGAGCAGAACTCTGGGGCCATTGTCCATCTAATACACTATCTACCACGGAGAACACCTTCCTTAGACAGCTTTTGGGTTTACCCAAAAGCACTCCCTTAACACCACTTAGGATGGATCTGGGCATTGGCCCGATTACTGATATAATAGCTTCTCGACCACTTCTATTCTGGCGCCGCCTATGGAGCACGCCTGAGCTACTAAATTATAGGGAGGAATTGAAGGACGTTATGTCCACTTTGAGAGCAGGGAACATTCCATGGCTGTCCTATGTTAGAAATACATGCCAAGCACTGGGGAGGGTAGACATATGGTTAACACCTGAGGAGACCTGCCCCTCCATTCCCAAAATGTCCCTATTCCTCGCCTTTAAAGAATATATATTTGCCCAACTATTGCAGAGCACTAACTCATGCAGTCTGACCTCCAGGTTTCTGGAGGTCAAACAGCAATACAAATTAGAGCTAGCCCCGGACAATATTCAGCCATTTCTTGCAAAGAAATTGTTTTTACAATTTAGGCATGGGGTGCTATCGCTCCGGACATTTACAAACAAATGGAAGGGAGCGACCAAACTGGATTGTTCTGGGTGCATGCTGACCGAAGAGACAGAACTTCATGTTCTTTTCTTCTGTCCTGCTTATAGAAGGCCAAGGTCTAAGTGGGTGCTGCAATTGTGCAGAAATGTGGGGATTAGAGACCACACTGAGGCCTTTAGACTATTAAAATACGAGACCCATCCACTATTTGTCTTTGCTACTTCTAGATTTTTGTTCACAATGTGGTGCATACGTAGAGGCATCATAAAGAAACTTAGCTCAGGAATAATCTAAGTGTGCCCATTTAGCGATTATGCTGCTAATGTAAATTTGCACATTCTCCCACTAGTAAAACAGTTCTGAAATTCTTTCTCCTGCTCAGCTATTTTATCTTTTTTATCCTCCTTTTTAATATTTATTTATTGCAATTGTTTTTAAGGCTTTTTAAAAACAAAAATGTGATTATTTTTCCCCTGGTATTGATTGACCATCGAGTGATGAGTGGCCCAAAGAACAGAAAAGCACCTTACAACCTTGTAGTATATCGCCCCTTCCGGCTACTAAGGATACTCTGCCTTCTTCTTTTTTAATTGTATAAATTGCTGTGCACTATAAGCCTTTGTATTTTATGTATGTTTTAAATAACTGTGCTTTTATGGCTGTACAGCCAAAATAAAGTTTTTTTTTACTTGACTTTGACTTGTAACACTGTAAGTCCCTACAAACCACCACCCTCAACAGGTTTGTGATATAGAAGGATAAAGAGTTTTGAGCTTCTCTTCATCAGACACGAATTCAAAAGAAGTTTGTAACACTTCTTTTTGCGTTGCACACTTTGAAAATTCTATGGAATGTGGTTAAATAGGACTATTCACCACCTATTTCAGTTTTTTTACATAGAGCACATTCCCACCTTTTCTGGTAATGCGCGATTCTTGCGATTCTCTGTCGCTTGTAGGGCATGTTTATTGCGATTCTCCTTCTTTTGAGAAGCTTGTAGGTCTTTGATATTAAACCTAGTTTGAAGTCGTCTTAACCTGGATAAGTTTCTCAGCGGTTGTGGGCGTTCTAGTAACTGCTAACCTGTTGCCTAGATTTAATGTCCAGTGGCAAATCTGACAGTAGATGAATCTGTAAGATTCTTGTAGTGAAAATTACTTTTTAGATTGTACAAATGTTTTCATTTTCCCATCTTGTAACATATACCCTAAAATACTACGAAATAAATACTCTTCCACCGCAGGTGTGATTTCTAGATTATAGTACATGGGAGTTATATGAGAGCGAAAAGAAGTCCTGTGGAGAATTACCTTTGACTCCCATGTTTCTAACAATATGTGGGTAATTACACTAGCATAGATATTTGAACTTCTCTCTGCTTTTTAAAGGTGCATTAGGTATCAAAGATGTCAAATGGCAACCAGCTAACCACCATGAGCTGACATCTTAGCAATTTCTTTGAAGTGCCCATCTCGGTAAGAGTCGCATGAGTGCTACCCTATATTATCTCTAGTCCTCTGAGTTTCCCAAACCTCCCCTTCGCCGAGGATCCATCATGACTCTCCCTAAGACTTTAGCCCTCATTTCTCACCACAGAGAATCGTCTACCTTCTTCTGCAGAGCCGTCTTCTTTAGGTGTAGTTATGAGAGGACCACTGCCTACTCATAATAAAATATAAAACTTAAATATTTATTTTTTTCTTTTTCCTTTAAGGAAAACAGGCTGCATTAAAAAAATATATATATTGCTTTATTAAAAAGCAAACACAGACATGGTGGTCTGCTGACCCCAGCAGGCCACCATCCCATACCATGAAGTAGGTTGATTAATAGCAATTTCCTAATTGTCATTCACAGAAAATCACAATTAGGTATTCGCTATGCCTAACATTTGCACATATGGCCCTAAATGTTGGTGGCTTAAAAGCCACAGCTAGATGAAGTCTGCCCTATATTTTGGGTCCAGTTGACAATTTTCACCATCTCCTCAGTGAGTTATGGACATTTGTGATTGTAATTGTATTTATATAGTGCTTACTACCCCTCACAAGGCGTTTACGCGCTTTTTGGCTAGTAGCACACTACTCCCAAACCCAAAGTAGATTAGTGGTGGATTAGTATAGGGAAATTTAAGCTGTTAAATCGAGCGGTGGACTTGTGAGTCTGTTAGTTGGATAGTTGAATAGTATAAAGGATGGATAGAGGAAGGAAGATACTAGAAAGTGTTGTATGGGAGATCATAGTAGTAAATTGAGGTTTGGGATGAGTCAAATGAGGGATAGAGGATCGAAAAGTCTAAAAAGTGTTATTTTGGAGATCATAGTAGTAAAATGAGGTTTGGGATGAGTTAAATGAGGGAAGAATCTAGAAAGGGTTGATTGGGAGAAAACAGTAGTACAATGAGGTTTGAGAACAGCCAGAGAGTGGAGGCCATATCGAAAGAGGTATAGGATGATACCTAGAGTAGTGAATTGGGTAGAGTTGACTTTTATTTATTTATTTCAATAGGAGTAAAGTAATAAATATATAGATACATAAGCACATAGAAAGGTATACATGTATATGTAAAATAATAACGAGATATAAAGTTGTATTAGATAAAGTCCCATGTGTACATGTATAGATAGGTAGAAACTCCGAGTTTCAAGTGATGCTGTACATGAAACTAATGTATTTGTTTTTGAAAAACAATTATTATTTTAAAAAACTAGTTTATTATTTTTTTGTTTATTTATTTATATTTATTTATATTTATTTTATATTCTCCCCAATAGTTCAATAGTGAAGTACTTATAGATAAAAAAAATATGATCATATTTAGACATTGTGATAGATAAAATGAAATAAAAAAGAGACCCATAAGCATATAATCAGATAACTTACATGTAACCTGTACAGTGACTTCTATACATGTTAAGCATAACATTATATATATATATATATTTGTATATTTTAACCATAAGTAATATATACATTTCTTAGCAGACCTATAAGATTAAATACATACTTAAACCATAAATAGCATATATATTTGTTAAAGAAATACACATATCTAAATACGTAGATATTAATAATAAAAAATAATGCCAATATTACAATCAAGGCCTGCAAAAACCTTACTTTTCAAGGGTAACAATAGTAATAAAATTGCTGTCAGTCCGGCTAAAAAACAGAATCTGATATAGCTCTGCATAAAATGGAATATATGTGTGATGTTAACTGTGTGGGGGATATACAACACCAGTTATTCTTTGATTATAGGGAAGAACACTGGTTACATTTTGGATTGGGTTATTCGACCTACCTTTACCCACCCCAAAACCATTAAAACACCACCCTATACCCACCCCATAACTCTTATTGGACACGATGCGCCAAGTATGTTGTGGATTGAGATGGCATCAAGTATTACAAAGAATAACTTTACCGTACCCTATATTTACTAATGACACTACAATTCACCTTCAGGGTCTGCAACATTACAAAGACCACAAGTCTGCTGTCTCTGTGATTTTAAACTCTTCGTGGACTTGTAGCCCTAATAATAATACAAAGTGTGTTTTATATAGGGCCTACATGTAACGTGATGTACTGTATCTGTGTATATAGATAGATAGAGGGATAAGTATCTAGGTAGATAGATATGCAGAGTGCAGTATGATTATTAGCACTGGTGAGTGGGAGGAGGGGCCATGAATCCATAGAAGCGACGCCTCAAGGGTGTCCGGAAGCTAAGTCCGCACCCACGGCAATGATAATAAATAGGTTAATACTTTCTGCTGTATGTGCTATTTAAGGAGATCCAGGCTACAGTATCATTGCATACGCTCATAGTGTGAAGCTGGGAAGGTCTAGAGTATGATCCAGGTACAGAAGATGCACCTCTACCACAGTAAAAACATGGGATTTCACCCTTGCTCTGTATGTAGCACAAATAACTCATTTTTTGGGGCTGTATTTCTTTCCACTGGCAGGACATACACATGCGTATATTTGTGATTTTTTTACACTGATGACATTTCAAATGTATTTATATTTTTACATGGCCTAACTATAACGTCACTTTAACCGTTGTTTTTTTACATGAATTTCTAGGGCTTTTTAAAAGTAAAGTTACATAATATTACCATGTTCAAATGTAAAAAGAAGTTGGTGCACCACTATATAATAATTCCATAAAGTACAGAGATCTATATAGTGTCGTAGTCTTCAAGTTCTCCTTTTATTTTGAATCACAATTGGTTCTAATGTGATGTACAACATGTAGAATGGATCCAAATAAGAAGGTCTTCTTATTTGGAACACGGACCGGTAAGATTGTTTTTTCACTTAGTCGTCCAGCACGTATCAAGATGCTGAGTGAACGGGATTGTCCACCCTGGGCTGCATGTAATTGTGTGGGGCCCAGTGTACTGATAAATTTAGGTGTCTTGTACACCAACGGTACGGTCACTAAAAAGATCAAGATGCTTACAACTGCTCCAAAGTGACTCAATTGTTCCGGAATCTAGTCGTATGTCACTGCTGACAATGATGCAATCCTGTCAAAAACTGCTGCACTGTTTATCCTCCGTGATGGACTGCCACCCCTTATTGATGACACCCAATGGCCTCAACTCGGGAACGCTGCGCTTGCAGCGGGGCTTCTTCCGCATCATCCCACTGTGGTAAATAATGAATTGTAAATTTCACGTATTTCCATGACGGACTCACTGGAGTTTTAATTATGTGCAACTACAATAACCATAAGGCCAGAGTAGTGGCCACGCCAATTGGGGCGTTTCAGAGGCATTTAAATCGAGCTGCACATTGCCGGTCCTGTTCTACGTGCTTTTGCCAATGATGAAGAGTCAGGAGGACTCGAAACGCGTCTGGCAGCAAACTTCACTATGACATTTTGCCTAAAAATCTGTGTGCAGCCTTTGTGAATAAACATTTGGAAATACAGCCTACCTACTGTGGCTCTTCCATGTGGGGCAACCTTTTGATTGTGTGTGTGTGTGTGTGTGTATATATATATATATATATATGTATATATATATATAAATTCACTGAAAAAACCATAGGTTTCACACATGTTATAGTTAGCGGAAATTTTACTGATAAAAAACCAGTGAAATTGCCCCGTTATAGTTAGTGCTGGCAACTATAACTCACGCGACCGCAATCCTCTGCTGATGCTAATACTGTATTTAGACACTTATTTGCCCATGTCTTCTTCCATACATTTTTAGCTATACATATATTACAAATATTTTTTTTTATAAAGACACATATGTCATCAGCAGAAGATTGCGGTCGCGTGAGTTATAGTTGCCAGCACTAACTATAACGGGGCAATTTCACTGGTTTTTTATCAGTAAAATTTCCGCTAACTATAACATGTGTGAAACCTATGGTTTTTTCAGTGAATTTGCAAGGTTTTTTAAATGCTAATTCCTAACTATAACGTGTGTGAAACCTATGGTTTTTTCAGTGAATTTGTACGGTTTTTTAAATGCTAAGTTACTTTACGGCATTCGAGGCGTGCGCGCCCACTTAACGCAGTGCGTTACGTGCACGGTTTTTATCAAAATTAATAAGCCCTGTACATTTGGTGGTCTTCGGCCACCAAAAGTACAGGGGGTGGGGTCAATGTGGATAGTGTTTTTTTTATTTTGATTTTATAATTTCGTGTTGCCAAAATATAGTTTTTTTACATATTTCATACGCCCTGTAGATTCGGTGGCCTCCGGCCACCGAAAGCACAGGGGGTGGGGTAAGTGTGGATAGTGTTTTTTTTATTTCTATTTTTTACCGTACGCTTACCGTAAGCGTACGGTAAGCGTACTCGGGGAATTTGCCGAAAAAAATATAAAACCGTTTTGGCTCTTGGGGGATGTTTGGGGACTCCCTCAACATGACTATGTGGCCGAGAGCTGTCAAAACAGCCCCGTAACATGTTTTTGGGCTTTATATAATCAACATCACTCTCAGTGCGAGAGACAAAATGGCGGACGCCGCTTCCTGGTTTCGGCCGATTCGAATGTTTACTAAGATCGAAGAGCCAATCAGAATCGCGCTCGCGCACGCCACCGTACGCGTACGGTAAGCGTACCGTAAGCGTACCGTAAGCGGGCTCAGATATATATATTGATTTAAAGGCTATTTTCTCAGAGTCTACCGAACAGATTTACACCAAACCTACAAAAGGCACTTCCTTGACATAGGGACTACCTCTCTGCCAAATTTCTAGTAATTCTGTTCAGCCGTTCGGGCTGTAGCTCGTTCTAAAGGTCCTATGGAAAAATGCATGGGAAAAACGCGTTTTGGGACCCCCCTTTTATCTCAGCCCCCGCTTGACGAATCCCCCCGAGACTTTCAGGGTAGGAGCGGAGCGGAGCGCCCCACCTATTTTGAGAAATTCGCGAGGATTCATCGACCGGCGCCAAAGTTATTCAAAATAGAATGTTGCGGATTTCCTATGGAAAAGGGGTCCTAACTATAACTACCTACTGGCGACCGCCAGTAGGTAATATATATATATTCACTTAAAACACCATAGGTTTCACACATGTTATAGTTAGGTGGACATTTCACTCCTAAAAAACTATAACTCGCGCGCCCGCAGTCCACTGCTTATGACGTCACATATTTCATCACTCATGACATGGTCAGTGGCATCACTCATGACATCACTCATGACATCATCCTTACTAACTATAACGGGGGAATTTCATTGGTTTTTTACGAGTGAAATGTCCACCTAACTATAACATGTGTGAAACCTATGGTTATTTAAGTGAATTTGCAAGGTTATTTAAATGCTAATTCCTAACTATAGCGTGTGTGAAACCTATGGTTTTTTAAGTGAATTTGTACGGTTTTTTTAAATGCTAAGTTATGTATTATTTTTTAAATTTTTTTTAAGGTTTTTCACTGTGCGCGCACGGTGAGCGCACCCCGCGATTTAAAAAAAAAAAAAAAGGTTTTTCATCCTTCGGGGTCCTTTAGGGACCCCCTGACAAAGGCTAGGGGGTCAGGAACTCTCTACCCTGCCCCATTTTCACGTTCGCCACCTCTCTTTTTCACTCTCGCACCCAAAACAAACAAAATGGCAGCCGACACTTCCTGATTTCGACCGATTCGAACGTTGACTGACATGTAACCACCAATCAGAATTACGCTCGCGCACGTTAGGGTACGCGCACCGTGCGCGCCTATAGATATTTATGTACTTTTAACTGCAATTTTCTCAGGAAATACTGAACAGATTGACTCCATACATGCAAAAGGCACATGCCTGACCTGAGGACTACCTCTCTGCCAAATTTCAAGTAATTCTGTTCAGCCGTTCGGGCTGTACCTTCGACTAAAGGTCCTATGGGAAAATGCATGGGGAAAACGCGTTTTGGGACCCCTCTTTTTTCTTGGCCCCCGCTTGACGAATCACCCCGAGACTTTCAGGGTAGGAGCTGAGCGGAGCGCCCCATTAGTTTTGAAAATTTCGCGAGGATTCGTCTACCGGCGCCAAAGTTATTCAAAATAGAATTTTCAGATTTCCTATGGAAACACGGTCCTAACTATAACTATCTACTGGCGACCACCAGTAGATCATATATATATATCATATATATATATATATATATATATATATATATATATATATATATATATTAATTAAACACTCCGCAGATAGGCAGCAACAAAGTCCTCGCCACTTCCCCAGCATACACGGACCTGAAAGATAAGTGCAGATTATTTCATTCTGTGCAGTATGCCGCCATAATGTTTCGGCTCCTCCGAGCCATGATCACATGACAATGTGAACCTGTTTTATATATATATATATATATATACACAAACATACACATAAGTTTATATCTATATATAGCTACATCAAGTTGAATTGCTCGGTCTTTGAGTGAGTGGAGTTTTAAATTATAATGGACAACAGGCTAAAAAATGGGGAACGACCTTTATGTAGCAGTCCTTAGGAGTAGCTGTTAACAAGCATTTACAATGTGTAATAGGTCTCGCAACTACAAATTTTAGCCTGAAAAAGTGGCGTGGACATGAGCAAACTTTATTTGGAGTTTTTGTAAACGGTGAATGGTTATTGAAAGCCACGGACTACACGGAGCATAAACATCGCTTCCGGGCTCAAGCAGGGACTGAGGACCTGCGCCAAAATGGACTCAAGTCACAAAAATAACAGCTCTTCCACAGGACTAAAACTGTATAAAATGTCTGTTGTGCACTGTTGGCTGGCGGAAGGCTGTACTGTGAGTGCAGCTCTCATCATAAAAAAGATGCTGGGGACCAGTGACAAACTTAGCTTCAGGCATGAGCTAGAACTCTGCTAACACTACACTCTGGAGTCTGCGTGTACGGTGCTGTGTAGACTTAGCAACATCTAGACTTAAATTATATATTTTAAATAGACAATTGCATAGTATTGCTGCTCAGCTATGGGCAATGCTGTCTACGATGTACCTCACTGCCACAAAAGTGGTCTTATTTTGTTTTTGTGCATAAAGCATACATCACTTTGCCAATCTTATTAGAGCATGCAATGCACCCTGGCAACGCCATTCTAGCAGCACAAGGGCATCACCAATCAACTGGCCAAGTAGACTGGACGTGAGCGCAAAATACATGAAACAGCGTAACAAGTCCGCAAAGAAGGCAAAACACAAGTCAGAACTGTTTACAAACACAAACAGAGCAACTGAGTTCACGGCTTAGACAACAATACGCGAAGAAGCGAGAAGGTGTATGGTAGATGTACAAAATAAGTTTAAGGCCCTATAGGCAGAGCCAAACAAGTAAACGTATGATCGCTAGAGAGTCTACAGTTAAGAGAAGACTGAATAAGACGACAAACTATATAGAAAGTAAACTGTTTGTCACTAGCTTACACGGACATGACAGCATCTACGAAGCAACGGGGAGGCTAGAACTACGACAGGCAGCAGGGGACAAGTCGCAATCAAGTACACTAGGCGGGGAGTGCAAAGAAGGAGGGGTCTTGCGACAGGACCAGAGGCCAAGAGCAGTGACTATCAGAGAGAAACATGTAACGACGTAAGAGTCTGAAACAGAAGTGAATAACATTGCTTGAACCAATTCAGCTTAGCGCACCCTAGTGAGACAACCACACAAGTGAACAAACACGACTAGAAACATCACATGAAGGCACTGAGAAGACCAATGAAATGTAGAACACAAACATCTGATATTACGGAACTTTATAAGAATACAAGTTTACAGAAACACCTCATGCTGTTATGCCAACCCTTGCCACAGCCGAAGATGCAGGTGCGACCACTGATCCTTGACGGCGGCAAGTACAGTGACGCATCGATGTATGGCATCACATTAAGCGAACATCGTACACGACGAAGGCAAACCCCATAAAATTGCCTTCGCACAATGACACCTTTGGGTTCACTGGACGGGGCCCTTCATTCGAGCCCGAGGGACCGCAGCGGAGAAAGGGAGCCTCGAACCCTACTAGTGGTGCCCTGTCGTAACACTGATGAGTGACACTACGCACAGTGTGTCACTTAAGCAGAGCTTGAGAAAAAAAAAACTATCTGAATTGGGTGTGTGCTGTGTACACTCCAGTGTACACACGTACAGCGCAGACTTACACTTTGGATCAACAACTCTCGCGGGGTGCAGCAAGTGGCACCAAGAGTGCTCGTCTAGGTATCGGGTCTTCACCGGACGGGGGCTCTAGGCTTTAAACCCCAAAACACTGCTCAACCCCAGAACATTTGCGCAGCACACCCGGAAAGAGCTCCAAACGCGCCGGCTGTCACTTAGTCAAGCGTGCAGGCCACAGTAAAGTGCACCAGGTCGTAAAACGTTTTTCAAACGAGTATTGCATCTTTTGAAGGTTAACGATGAATAGAGGGACGTTTTGACAGATGGGTTAATCCAAGAAGTACTAACCTTGCACGTTTTGAAGTTTGGAGTAGGTTTACCGCCTCAAGCGGTGGGCTTTTTCCGCATGGCAAATGTAATTTTCAACAGTTGCACTGCGCCTAAGAGCAGGATGTGTGAAATCTGTTGGGCGAAGAAGCCTGAAGTGGCACAAACTAAGCGGGCTCATCAGCTATCGGTGCATAAAATCTTAAGAATTTTAGTCTGTTGTTCCATCTTCTCACATTGGTAGTACAAATCACAAACTCGACCGCCACAGACTTTCACCTCTGCGATTTCAAATTGTAGTCAATGTTCAAGAATAATTTTTTTTACTACACTGCATTAAATGTACAGATCGAAGACGAAACCAAGATTTTTTTCCTTTGAGTGGTCGGGGGCAGTGCGCTCCTCCACCCTAATTAGAAACAGATGGCCCCATAAAGATAAGAAATTGCTTCACGGCAGCCGTGAAGCTGACGACCCAGTCCGGATGGGTCGTCCAAAAGGGAGAAAGGGCAGTGACCAAAAAGCATCCTTTTCAATGGGAAGCCAGTGTTTAGCATAAACGCTGACGCGACCCAATGAAAAGGATGGGTGAGGCTTCAAGTCCCCTTCTGAAATCTCCTCTCTCACAATATGTCTCGCCGAGCGAGCAGCGCATGCGCGCTGCAACGCTAGGCGAGACAAAAATTAACCGGCTGGGAGCATATAATGTAAGGGGCAACGCCAATGCCAGCAAAGCTGTTGTAGCACCACCATGCAAATGGCAATACGGATGTAATAATGCCCTTATTAGGGCTCCAGGACTGAGAAGGTGTTTTGCTGTTGTCTCAGGCCAACTTTGCATGGAGGCATGCTGCAATAAAATAGGTAGTTCAAGGTTCTGAAGCACTTAATTCACTATCTCTTGAATTAAATAAACTGATAAGGCATTTCTTGGTTAGAGTTGTGACCCAAAATGAGTGTCTTTAGATGGCCACGTATTGGCAGTATTTACAGAAGTTCTTGGAGGCTGTTGTGGTGCATGTATGGGCACCAGGGAGTGTTACCGGATTGTGGGCCTCCGATGTGAGCAAAAATCGAATGGCAAACGGAAGCTCTTCAAATTAAGATCTCATGTTAAAAATTGGAAAACATCTTAATGCCACTATGATTTTCATTGACGTTTGCAACACTTGTTGAGGGCAAAATTAGAAAGTATTAACATGTGTACCTAAACATCACCTCTCTCCTTCCAAATTATGACCTCGATACGGTGGAGAACAATGCATTGCAGAAAATGTGTCTCAAAAGTTTTTTTTTCTTTGCAGTGACCATGTCCTCAGCCAACTGATCTCCGATTCAGACTCTGAGATGGACAGCACCGAACAACTGGCACTGGGGAGCACAGACACCCTATCAAACGGGCACAAGGCTGACCAGGAAGCTGCACAGCGCTTGGCAAAGAGGCTGTACAACCTGGACGGGTTCAAGAAAGCAGACGTGGCCCGACACCTGGGGAAGAAGTACGTGTGGGTATTGTAAGGAGCAGCAGTCCTTCCAAAACCTTATCTGCAAAATACTAAACACATTGGTGGCACAGGATGCCTTTATTTCTCTATTATGCCAGTCTAACATATGTGTAATTTCTGAATCTGCATTCTCAAGGAGAAACTCAGGTGATTCCCTCTCTAGAGTGTCTCTTCAATGCCTAATTCACTTACTCGTAGAGGAGTTACATGGCATAAGAAGTTCTCAGGCCAGAACGACTTGCTACAGTGGTCATACTCTGCCATGGGTTCTTACTCTATAAGCATTCAGAAATGCCCTTCCAGAGATTTCTTGCACACTTAAAATCATATGGGTGATCTTTAGGATTTAGAAGGTCCGCACTTCCTTGGTGGAGGGTCTGGGTGCTGTGTTTCCCAGCATTTCGAACATGTTTCTATGCAGTTTCCAAATGTGCATTTGAAAAGTGCAATGAATCTCAGGCTCAGCGCCATCCTTTTACATGTGCGTGAAATGAAAATGATTGGAAATTGATTTGTTTCTTTAATTACTTCATGAAGGTATCAAAGACTGTTTTTAATGTAGTCAGCACAACCCCCTTCCTGTAATCTAAAACGTTATGTAAGGGTGGAAATGTCCTTGAAGGTTTTCACCCGATTCTTTTGTTTTGCTTTAGTCCTAGGCTCTGTGAGTATTTAATTGCAGTTTGGTAATGTGTAAATATCTAAATTCCATAGTGTTTTTATTGCACAAAACATGTTTCCTTGCTGTCAGTTCAGACCTTTTTGTGGCTTATTTAAGGTTTGGCGGGCAACCTCTCCTCCCACCAGGATGGCTAAAGTTATAAGCTCTGCCATCATCTGCCATTTTTAGAGATCGCCGCTTGTCTGGAAGAGAGACCTGTGCCTTCAGAGTACATACTGCAATGACGGATCCTTTGAAGGCATTGGAATTTTGCTGTGTGGCTGCCATGTTTCAACTTAATATGAAACATGAAGGTTCACCTGACTCGGTGAGCAGACCAAGACTTTGGGGGACACAGTACTCCGCCAACTTTGTGGAGTTGAATCGGCCAGGCACATTTCTTTGCAAGTACCTTTCAGAGGTAAAGCGTTGAATCAAAAGACTAGGTTTATTTACTTTTTTTAATGACCTTGTGTGGAAGGTGCCTGCAGGAAAGTTCCTACCCAGAACTCCAACTTGAGTGATTAACTTAGGATAGATCAGACATCAAATCCCAGACGTCCAGGGCTGCTGCACAGACTATCCTGAAAAAATTCTACTAATCTATGGTCCATATAAGGTGTACCAGAAAGGAATGGCAAACAAGGTCTGGAAGATAAAACCAGTAGCAGAACCAGATTCTATCAACTCTTCATTGGAACAAAGTCACAAATAGTACAAGAATTATTATTTTATTATTAGAATTTGTTTAGCGCCTGCGAATCATCCCCGAGGGGATCTCTCGGCGCCCGATTCGCAGACAGCAAATTAAAGAGTGCTTGTTAGTGACAAAACAGACAGGTTTTAAGCGGTTTCTTGAACTGTCCCAAATTGGAGCAGGCTTGGATGTCATCTGGCAGTCTGTTCCAATGGACGGGGGCTAGGTGTGAAAAAGCGCGACCGCCCATTCTGGCTCTCCTGATTCTCCGAGTGCAGAGCAGTCGGCTGCTCAATCTCAATTGGCGTGCGGGTATATATGGTTGTAATTTTTTTTTTAGATAGGCAGGATCCATCCCCTGAAGTGATTTAAACACTAGGCACAGGAGCTTAAAGACTGCTCTTTTCCTGATAGGGAGCCAGTGCAGTTGTTGCAGAAGGGGTACTGACGGAGTTCACGCGGGTTTATTGAGGGCTAGACGCGCTGCTGTATTTTGGACAATATGCAACCTGGACAGTAAATCTTCCCTAATCCCTACCAGTAGCGAATTTCCATAATCTAGTCTACTGACTAGAAGTGCCTGGATAAGAGCTTTTCTGGCTGAGAGGGGAATCTAAGGGAAATTTTTCTCAGCATTCGCATCATACCGAAGCAGGTGCCCGAGATGGTTTTCACATGCGCCTCCATGGAAAGTCTGTCATCAATTATGATGCCCAGATTCTTCGCCCACGTTTTTGGTGTAGGAGCTTCCTCGAGTTCTACTGGCCACCAGTCCATAACTCCTCTGCTTTCCCGAACAGCAGGATCTCCGTTTTATTGGAGTTAAGCTGTAAGAAGTTCATACTCATCCATGTGGCTATTTTTACCATGCAGTTCTTAAACTTTGCTCTGGTCGATGCGGGATCCGTCTCTATGGGGACTTTAACTTGAGTATCGTCCGCATACAGGAACTTATCGAACCAACAAGATCTAATGATAGTGGCCAGAGAGGACACATAGATGTTGACCAAGTTGGGACTTAAAATGGATCCCTGAGGGACCCCCTCGTCCACCACCGAGGTCTGTGACGTAAATGTGTCCAATTGGACACATTGTGTTCTGTCGGCCAGGAAGCTTTGTAGCCATTTTAAGGCTATTCCTCTGACACCAATCTCTCATAGCTTATCCAAAAGGATTCTATGAGAGATGTTGTCAAAAGCTGCCGACAAGTCAAGAAGAACTAGCTTCGTGGGTGTCCCCTTGTCCAAAGCCATCCTTATCGTATCTGTTACTTCAGTCAACACGGATTCGGTGCTATAAAGCGCACGGAAGCCTGACTGAGAAGGATCGAGTAGGTAGTTTTGTTCCAAATAGCCCGAAAGTTGTTTAATCAGAGTCTCCATGATTTTAGAGCAAAATGGGAAAAGACAGATGGGTCTATAATTTTGTAGATCTGAAGGATCGGCTAGAGCTTTTTTTTTAGTAATGGTTTTATTTGCGCCTTCTTCCACTTAAAAGGAAAAGTGGCCGTAGCTATGATATATTACAGACTTCCGTGATCGAGTCTGAAAGGGCCGGTGCGAGATCTGAGATAATGAAGGGAGGGGCCAGGTCTAACGGGGAGCCCGATTTAGTGTGCGCTAATGCGGACAGTACTTGTTCGGAGGTGATGACGGAAAAGGACTCTAAGCTGGGAGAAAAAGGGTCTTCTGGGAGCTGTGCTACCACCCTAAGAGCCTCTTCCGAACCAAAGGAACTATAAATTTTATCGACCTTTTGTTTAAAATGATTAGCTAAGTCGTCGCATAGCCTTTGCGTCGGCGGGAGCGAAGAATTATTTGCTCTGGGGTTAGTGAACTCCTTAAGGATCTTAAAGAGCTCTTTAGAAGAGCTCTTTGCTTCAATGATTCGAGTGCCTAGGTGTGCTCTTCTGGCTATGTTACAGCTATTTAGATATGCTCTATGTGCTGTTCTGTAGGCCAGTGTATCCCCCCCAACTTTGCTTTTCTCCATTTTCTCTCCCTAATTCTGCATGCAGATTTTTCTTTCTTGAGGCTCTCCAAGTACTATGGGGCTGGGGATGCCCTTGGAATGGAATGGAAAGTATGTGAAGAAAGGGTTGCAATAGTTCCTAGTAGTTCGGACAACAGCATTGTTTTAACTTCTAATTGAGGGGTGGGATTTGTTCAGTTTTCTTCCTTCTTCGTTTTCTGTCGATCTTGAACAACTCCTTGGTCCTCCAAGAGGTGGCTGTTAGAACACCAGCTCCTCACTTATTCACAGATTAAGCTCACTTTCCTCATTTTGGTCAAATTCCTTCTTTCATTGGTTCATTGACTTGCTCTAAATATTGCTCAGGGTCCTCTTATTTTTCTTGCAAATACAGAAAAACCTAGACCTGTATGCTTTTCGGATGAAAACTCCTAAGCTCAGAATTCCCACCTTCAAACAATTCCCAGGTACCAGACTGGAGCCATAAATCTTTTCAGCAATGCTTTCCTCATACTGGTAGGTGGTGCCATATGGCTCGGCAGTGACTTCATCCTGCGCTGGAAGTAACAAAGTTAAGCTGCATATAATCCCCACCCAGGTGCACTGATGTCAGTTTCTTTATTTCTGTGCCGTACAATGCAGGTCCAGAGGCCTGCCCCCATTGTTGGTTTTGAGACAACACTTTGTCTTAAAGACAGCCTACCAGGGAAGATGTCTCTCCCGAAAACAACTGGTTTCATGCTGTGCCACAATTCCAGGAAGCAAATGTTGGTCACAGATTTAAACAAAATGTACAAACAGTCACAATGGTTCACACAGAGCCTATTTAACAGAGAATTACTGGATGAAAAACCAGCAGGATTACTGTGACTAGTATAGTATAATATCATGACAGTCCAGACAGTAGGTTATGAGTGAAACAGTGAAGCTTTAAGAAAATGATAAATCACATCTTGAAATCAGTATTTGAACATGGTAAGTGCAAAGTGACCCCACATGAGCAGCAGACAGAACCAGACATATAAGTGAAACAAGCGATGAAAATCATAAGTATGTTGGTATGCAGATAACCTTACAGTTCAGTCCTATTAGACAAGACATTACCTTGCCTGTCCACACAACTGTTGTGAAATATCAGGAGGATTGTTTTCAAATAGTGTCCACACAAAGTGTACCTATGGTGCTTGGGCTCCATTCACTACTCAGCGTTGTTCGATAAGTGGAGTGCATATACTCAAGGCATTCAGGGAGCAGAAGGTGAAGCTTTATGTCGTAAGAAGAGGTTGCGTTCGAAACAGAGGTCCTGCTCCAAGTTGGTGGGCTGTTCTTGATCGTGGTAACATGGTAGGTCCAACGAAAAGTCTTGTTCCCCCTAAAACACTTCTGGTAAGTAGAAGTTGATAACACAACATAAGGGCTAGAAAGCAAGTGGGACTTGTCCCCATCTTGCCACTTAAAGTCTGATATGAAGTCACAAGGACATCACTCGAAGGGTTCATTGTCTTCTGATCCAAGCCAGTCCGACATTTGGTCCTGGCCTGCCATGAATTCCTAGCCTTTCGATGACCCTTGTTATCTTTAAGGAGGCATGCTGCTGACTCGGACAATTCCCTCTGATACACCCTTGGATCATGAGGGGATGCCTGTTGAGACTCTGTTAGCGGGCCCTTTGTCAATGCTGTCTGTTTCCGGGGGGCCAGTTCCTGGGTGAGTACCAAATCCGGTCCAAATCTCCAGTCTAGCCCCAGGTCCCAAATCAATTTGGTCACTGATGAAGGCCTGTATTTAGACTCCCAAACATGTAGGAGACTAGGTACCGCCCAAGAGACAAAACTGGACTGGCCACTTCCCCCACCAACAGAATAAAGTGTCTCTTTTGCTGTAATAATACATAGCACAGTAGAAGTGTTAAACTTGCAATTGCCTAGTCTGGAAACCAAAGCCATTTTATTGACTGTAGTTCTTCAACCAGGTGCAACTTCGTCTGAGCCACTGCTACCATTTAAGAAGGCCTTTCTGATACTTTCATGGCCACTATGTCTTGCTGAACTCCTCTGGTCAGTTGACCATTGGCAAGACGGCACAAACCAGCCCCTGGCGATCCTGAAGTTTTGATGAGACACCCAATGCTTGAAAGTCGTGTGGTGCAAGTATCCACAAGTAAAGTCAATCTGAATGTTTTTCATTTGAGCACCCTGGTAGGAGTCAAAACATACTGTTGCTTTTGGAAAGAAAATGTTATCCTCAGCTAGCTTGATGTTAGGATCTTTGAATGCTTTGTACCGTCAGGGCAGATACACACATGTTATGGGACACCACAAGAGAGATCTTGCCAGCTGTTCTGGAGCACCTCAGGAACTGACTGGCTCAAATGATCCAAGATGGACAAGATGCAGCAAAGTATGTGTTGCCTGCAGGCCTGGACACCACCGACTGCGTAGGCCGTGGTATTGACACAAGTATTGCGCTTAGAAGGCAGACCTGGTTGTGATCAACCAGGTTTTGCAGTGGATGTTCAAGCCTCCTTTATGGACATGCCTTTTGATGGATCCAAGCAAACACAAGGTGATGATGGACGAAGCACTGAAATTGTTCAGACACTCACCCCCAGTCACATATCTGGGTTGAATCCATCATCGTTCTTTAGCTCACTTCGCTACCCCAGTTCAGACCCAGCCATGTGCAAATCAGTCTTGATCCTGTGCCTCATGGGAACAGTCCAGCCCGCACTGCCAAGCCAGGTCTTCCCTGGACCGGTAACAAGCATCCTAGGACTGGTTTCGGGGTAGCACCCCTCATCAGCCAGGCTAGCCTGAATCCAGTGGCAAAGTGAGCAAGACACCCATGTCTGGGCACACCCTGCCAACTTAGGGCCAGCAAAGCAAACACAAGGAGATGATGGATGGAGCGCTGAAACATTTCAGACACTCACCCCCAGTCACAGATCTGGGTTGAATCCTTCATCGTTCTTTAGCACACTTCGCCACCCCAGTTCAGACCCAGCCATATGCAACTCAGTCTTGACCCAGTGCCTCATGGGAACAGTCCAGCCCGAACTGCCAAGGAGGGTCTTCCCTGATGGATCCAGACAGAAAGTTGACTCACGGTTCGAGTGAATTAAAAATAGTCACAAAACAGCTTGGTCCTTGGGGTTATTGCCCCAAGTCAGCGAATTCCACCAGCAGTCTAAAACGTTTAGGATCTATCCCAGATTTGTAGCTTAGTGGCAGTGCCAATCTACCCAGCAGGTGCAGTAGAAAATGCAGCCCTCTTGGTGTGGAATCAAGTCCGCTCACACCAGCACGAACTGATATATTTCAGCTCTTCCTCCCAAGCTGTAGCAGTCCCCAAGCCACTTTTATTTTCCCTCATTGGCCCCATGCAGCTGGTAGATGGCAAGATGCAATATTTCCATTCTGGCTAGAGATCCTGACTGTTCTGTAAGAAAACCAGCCCCCACCTCCGCAAAACCGGCCCCCATTCTTCCAGCCTCCCGGGGAATAGCCCGATTCCTGGTATGACCAGTCCGGCCCTGCTTTTGACAGTTCTTTCTGCCTTCTACCACCCACGTGCAGCTACTGTCTTCTCATACTAAAGGCTCCAACCTCCTTCTCGAATGCTTTAACCTTCTCCGTCGTGCTCCTACTGTATCTTCTTTACTCATGCATCCTCACACCTGCTTCTAACTCCACCTCCCCATACCTAACCCTTCTCCTAGGGCCCCCCCCTTACACCATCCATACTTGATTCAATCTATTTCAACATCTTCCCATCTACTCCGGCTTCCTTGAAACACCCAGGAAGAATGAGGATGGACTGGGTGGGTGTGTGAGCATTCCAGATTAACTTTGTGCATTTTCATAGTTGCATTTTTTATCTCAAACGATTTTGTATTCAGAATTGACAAGAAATGCTTGAGGGATCCTGTGTTGCAACTAGGTTGCTGTTTCACTTCGGCTATGTTGTTAGGGTAATTTGTTTATGAATCAAGTTAACTAACAACTTCATAAATTTCTGTGGCTTGTGGCATGCCGAGTGTCATGTGCCTTCATTATGCCAACACTAAATAATACTATGATAACAGCGTCGGATTGGTAATGCGGGCACTCGGGCAATGCCCGAGGGGCCGGCATCCAAATTCCTGCTCTGGGCTGCTTTTTTGAGCAGCCTGGGGGGGCGATTTGGGTGGTGCCTGCTTTGATAGATGCTGCCAGCGGCCCAGTGGGTGCCTGAGTGGCCTTTATGGAGATAGATGATCGTCCATTTATCAAGAACAGAGGTCTCACTCCCTTTCTCTCGCTGGGCCGGCCCATTAACATATGCATATTGAACGGGGGCGGGGGGGGGGGCTGAGCAAAAGTGGTCTCACTTGTTGTTTTCAGGTGTGTTTCACCAGTGTACACTGATCTGTGATTGTTTTGTACCAAATCATGTGACAGAGTGATGTTTGCCATTTGTTTGGCATTATAAAACATAAATAAAGTCAATAAACAGTGTTTTCCTTTTGCTTCCTTTCTTTTCAGCTTTTGTTTCTTGATTATTGAGATTTAGGTTAACACAAATATATTTGTCTTTCATTTTCAGTAACGAGTTCAGTAAGATGGTGGCAGAGGAATACTTGAAGTTCTTTGTGTTCACCGGGCTTTCCCTTGACCAGGCGCTAAGGTGGGTTTCCAGCTTGGGCGAAGAAATGACACGGGCGTTGATCATGGTAGCTTTGATTGCCATTTTGACATGGAAGTGACAAGGAAACCCGTGGCGTGGGCTTGCTCCATAAATCAACTAAAAACCTCCATCCATCAAGTGAAGGAGGTCTTGGGTATCTCCTTTGAGATGTGTTAATGATATCATAATAGAGACATATGCACGGTTGTATGTCACATAATCTACCACTTTTTCAACTACCACTCTGTCATCAATATAAGTATAGATTTACCATTCTTGGCTCCACATTTACTTACCTTGCCGACATTGTAGTAGTTCGACCACCTTATTGGTACCCTCATTCCCCCCCTACATTCACTGGACGGGTTTAGATTGGCAGAATTTGTTGCCATCATCTCGGCGTCAAGGTATTACAGTAAATATCATTACTTGTGGTTTGGTGGTTCTGATGAAGTTTGCTTTCAGTTGACTTGGGGTTGAAGGATTGAATTAGCTGCAGTGTCCCTGCAGTTTGCCACCATAGTGATTTCTACTCAGACACCACCATGTTGGGTCAGTGTAATTCTCTGACTCCTCACTGAAAGATCACCATTCCACCCCTGCTCTACCACTTTTCAAGAAGAATATGAACACCTATTGTGCTTCTACATCCTAACACTAAAGAACCCAGAGCTCCAAGCTATGATTCCATAAAGTAGTATGGCTTACAGGCAGGCACAATGTTTATTGTGTTTATTGTGTTCCTGCCATGAAGTTACATAACCGACTACCCAAGAGGTTCAACTCCAACACATTAATTTCTCCATGTATGCACACTGAGAAAAACACCCTGACAATCCACTTCAGTGGCATTTAGAGTGCAATGTGAATATTCTCCTCCAGCTTTTGGTGGATATAGGTATAAAAGATAGAGCAGCAGATGTTCTTCGTTCCTATTTGGAAAATAGGAAGCAAGCTGTGGTACTGGATGAGCATACATCCCCTCATTTTGTATTGCCGTGTGGAGTGCCCCAGGGATCGGCACTCTCACCTACCTTATTGCCCTCTGGCCAAACTTATTCGCTCCCATGGCTTTAAGGCCATTTGCTATGCAGATGACACACAAATTATCATCTCTTTAGCCACAAATCCAGAGACTGTGGCCGAGCGTTCTAAGCTATGCATGAATCAGATCATCTGATGGATGCAGAATAACTGACTAAAATTGAATACAGGGAAGACGGAGGTAGTTATGTTTGGAGGAGACATGTCTCTCTGGAACTCAAATTGGTGGCCTGAAGCAGCAGGACTCTGCCCTCAGCCAGTAAAGAAGGTAAAAAACCTTGGAATTCTTATTGATGACCAACTCTCCCAAACTAACCAGGTAAACAGTATCACTTCTTCCTGTTTTTTCATTATTAAAATCCTTAGGAAAATCCTTCCTTTTATTCCTATGTCTTTAAGGAAGTTGGTTGTAACGGCACTGATCCTGTAAAAAATTGACTATTGCAACTCACTCTATATTGGATCAAAAAAAAGTGTAATCCAAAAACTTCAGATCCTGCAGAACGCGGCAGCTCGGCTGTTGCTAGAGCTACCTAAATTTAGCTCAATTAGCCAAATTACTCACGAAAAATTACATTGGTTACCCATATCCGCGAGGATTCAATTTAAATCAATGTGTATATTACATAAGAGCTTGCACAGGCTAGGACCATC
This sequence comes from Triturus cristatus, assembly GCF_964204655.1. NCBI lineage: Eukaryota > Metazoa > Chordata > Amphibia > Caudata > Salamandridae > Triturus > Triturus cristatus. The sequence continues at coordinate 329,689,784 of NC_140580.1, forward strand.
GCAGATAGGTCAATACTGCAAACAGTATACCCCACTGAGCAGTCTACGTTCCGCGTCAGCCCACCTGCTTGTGGTGCCAAAAGTAAGGACTTTGAAGTGGGGTGGTAGAAGTTTTCGGCACTTGGCTCCTAAATTTTGGAACACTATGCCGTTGCATCTTAGAATGCAAATTGATCTACTACAGTTTAGAAAGGGTTTAAAAACGTGGCTATTTACATGTATCCCCACAAGGCCATAAGTTTTCTTTATCTGGATGTATGGCAGTAAGCGCTAAGACGCCAAGGCAAACATGCGCTTTATAAAAACCAATTTTCGTTTCATTTCAAATAGCAACTTAAAAGTAGTTATATTTCTCACTGCTGATTGGACGAGAATTACGTTCTGCAGTGATTATAGTCTCTTAAAAAGTCACATCACACCAAATCTTTGTCTTCTTCATAAAGTAAAGGCAATAGGAAACGGCATTTGTGTCAAAGTGTAAAGCTTAACGGGGGTTATGGCCTTCACATCAGTGCCACTGCCAAACCTCGGATGTTACTTGGGTGTGGTAGTATACCGTAGACCCTTACATCCTACTGAAGGGGCAAAAGCTATGAGCGGGAGAATGAATCCTAAATCTACTGTGATATAACATGATTTAGAATGATGAGCAAGCAGGAAAATTAAACACTCAAATCTTATATTCGTCTTGCATTTTATTCCTCCTAATTCTGTGATTCGCTGTAATTAATAGAGGAGACTACGGAATTGAATGTAATCTTCGTAGAGGTCACCATTAATTGTTTAGGTCCCAGAATTCAAAAATAAGTTCTCGACCACCCTTTAAAATGCTGAGTCACAACATCTGCTTGCTTGTGGGTAATATTTTTCCTCGGTGTGCTCCACTTTGTTAAAGGTTAGTTACAGTGTCATGCTTAGGCAATATTGGCACTATATGTGTAAGTTTTACGAACTTGAGCTAAACATGGTTGAACGCAATTGCCCTGTTTTATTCCCGACTGTTAAAATGTATTAACGACTGCGTAGGTTTTTAAATAATTTTTTAATCTTAATTATATTGTATTTTCCGTGGAGTGTACACTAAAATGATTTTTCTCAAAGATTAGTTGAGAAACCGTAAATAGATTTGAAGAGCTTGGGATAATCAGGCATATTCCTGCAGTACTTTGAGACTTTCAAAGAACGCCTGACATATATCTGTATTTTTAGCTATTTGCCACCGCGTTGTCTTTACCTATGTTTCAATGCAGTCTATTTCTTTTGCCTGAAATTTTCTCTCAAAAGCTTGGTACAGTACAAGCAGCATAGGTATCATGAATTTGAAATACACTTGGAGCGGCATTTTTATACAGCGGGGGGAGGTCACAAAGCATATCATCTGCTGAAAAATCAGCAGGAAAAGATAAAAGCAGCCTTTGAGCTTGGCCGGGCAGCTGGTACACTCTGCTGAGCTTCCTAATTCATCACCGAATATAACACTATGATCTCACGCCCAAGAGTCCACAGTAGTTCGAGTTTAGGGTTTTGGAATAAGTGAAAATGGGTTACCTGCGGAAATAATGCTTCTCAGATGGTTCATCCAGACTCCATGGAGGTCAAGGAGTGAGACCTTTCTCTCAAGGCTGACGCTCAGGGAAAGTGAGATTGTGTTCCAGGGTGTGTAATCGCAACCAATGCGTGAGATTGTGTTCTATCTAGTCTGTACGACTCATGCCTAATAAGTGAGAGCGTTCAACAGTCAATGGCCTCGCACTCAGTAAGGGAGACTTGATGTATCTGGTAATGTGATGAACAGTGAGTGATCGTTGGATTGGAAGCAAGCAGCAGGCGTGCTGTCTACTGGTGAAAGTGAGGTAATGCTAGTTATTTAGTTGTGCGGCTGTTACATGATCAAGACTGGTCTTTAGACTGTGTATGGGGTCTGAATGCCCAGCCCACGCCAACCACGTTTTTGACGAAAATTTGTAGGTCAGATTTGTTTTTCATATAGGGGGATATGATTGTATTGTATTGTAACTGTATTTATATATCGCTTACTAACCATGACGAGGCGTCATAGTGCTTTTCGGCGGGTAGCACGCTAATCCGGAACCCAAAGAGGATTAGAGGTGAATTAGTATAGGGAGATATGAAATTAATTTGAGCGGTGGACATGTGAGTTTATTTGGGTTGAAAAAGGATAGTGGAGGGATAGAAGAGGGACGAATTTACATTTATATAGCGTTTCCTACTCCATATGAGGTGTTGAAGTGCTTTTCGGCAGGTAATACGCTACTCCGAAACCCAAATAGGACTAATGTGGAATTAGTATAGGGAAATATGAAATTAATTTGAGTGGTAGACATGTGAGTCTGTTAGTTGGATTGAAAAAGATAGTGGAGGGATAGGAGAGGGAAGGGTCTATAAAGTGTTTTTTGGGGGTATCATAGCAGTAGCAGGAGGTATGGGATGAGTAAAGGGGAGGTGAATGCGAGTGAGTGGTGAGGATTAAATGTATGTGATAGTTAAAATCAAACCTCTCAGGATAAATAACCTGCTTTCTTCTTCCCTTGTAGGACATTTCTACGAGAACTTGCCCTCATGGGAGAGACTCAGGAGAGAGAGCGAGTCCTGGCCCACTTCTCCCAGCGCTACCATCAGTGTAACCCAGACATGATCTCCTCTGAGGGTGAGTGGGCCACCTGCCGACACATGGGGATGTGGTAGTCATGTTTGTGAGAGGACGCATGGCCCGGCATGTACATAGGAAGTTAATCAGACTCAGTTCAGTTGAGCTGAAAACATTTTGATGATATGGCTGAGTACATTAACACTTGAAATATAAGCAGAAAGAATGAGCACCGCACACAACCGTTCACTGGTGAATGGTTAGTTTGCACTAGTGTCTGTTTAATCCACTGGACTTTGCACCATTCAATGGCGGATTCCATCCCTCCTTCCCCAACACGCCCCCACCCTAATTCAGTAAAACGCGTGCAGTATTTCTTTTGTTTAATCTAAATGTATTTTTGTATTGTGCATACAAACCTCTAAAAACTGACTAAAAGTGACAAATACATTATAAATGTTTGTATAGCGAGAAGAGAATTGCGGTTTTACTTGCACAAATGATATTTAATAGTTCAGCAAATTTAAATTCACCATTTTAACACAGATACATACCCAGGTAAAGAATAGAATAGAATAAATAAACTTTCAAAAGGAGCATGCGAGCAAAATAAAATTCATACGAAGTTTAATAATAAAAATAGTGAAGCCTGGACAAAATGCACTAAAGGAAGAAGAGGACAAAAAATAAATAAAGAGAAGAACTAAAACCATAAAGTAACTGAGAAGCTGACGCAAGAGACTATATAAAGTAGTAGTCAGAGGTTATAAATTCAAAGTAATAGACCGAGTATGAGCATTATCATACATGCAAACAGGGGCCCCGCTCCTCCATTTGAGCGGAGGTGGTCGCCCCACAAGCCCTAGAGCTGATAAATAAAACGGTGATAAAGTTTATTTATTGCCTTCTTATTTTTTAGCAACCCATCCTAAACTGTCTGGACGGGGCGGGGCCAGCACTGCCGAGTGGCAGCAGCAGGGAGCTGTGCGCTTTAAAATGTGCATATCTCTTCGGCAGACCATCTTGGGACGGCCAGACAGACATGATCATTTTAAAGTTCTCTAACCTAGCTGTCTAAGACAGCTGGGTTAGAGAAAGCGCTGGCCTCCAGTGCTCTTAGGAGCGCTGAGAGAGGCGGCTCTATCCAATCCTGACCCTGCTTTATGCTGTAAAAGCAGCGCCAGGATTGGGTAGTGCAGTTTCCTGCAAAGTCATTTTTAGCTTCAAGAATCTGGAGTCTCACGCCTGAATTGAGGCTGTTGCCATAGATGCATTATTTATCAATTAGAAAGTAACTAACAGTGATACATTGGAAGAGGGGATGGGATAGGAGGTAACATGAAGGGCCTTAATATGTCTGCCTTATATATTAATGTTGAGATATCGGGTCTCAGTTAATGATACTGACCGCTATCTCTCGATAAGTTAACAATAATAAGTTAAACTCTGTGGAATGGGGAATAACTGGCTGGTCCAGGAATTACCAGGTCCTTTTATGCATGTATTTCCGAAGATCTGCAGCTAGGGGGAAGAAGATTCCCACTGGACACTGATGCCTATAACTCCCACTGGGTACCATGGTACGCTGTAGCCAAGAGATGAAGATGACGGGAGTGGGGAGGTGAGTGCATGGAGTCCTGCTGCCGAAATTTTGGTTTCTGAGCTGCAGTAGAGAAATTCGTAGCTGCTATTGCAGGAGCTCAAGTGAGGAGCCAGGGAGCCCTCACTAGCTATAGCTTCTCGGGGTATAATCCTAGTGTCCTGGTATACAGCAGTAGTGAGTTGGCAATGATTGGGTTAGTGGAGCGAAGTTATGGAACCTCTCGGCCACCATTTTAAATTCGGTCGGTGGCAGTGAAGATTAGGACTATGCGTACCAGGAACCCGAGCATAGAGCCATCATCAGACAACTCCTTTGGGCTTCTATGGTACCTTTGATCCTGTACCTTTTATGGAATTAAGCAACTTCAGTACCCCACTAGGGGCAGCCTGCCCAGCAAGGGGAGGTCTGGTTTGCAGCCCCTAGATGCAAACATTATAGCGCCAGTGGGAGAGGCTGCTGGACAGAGACCCCTTGTCTTCCACATGTTGATGAGGTGACAGCAGAGAGACCTGGGACAAGACGCACAGGAATGGACCTCTTGGGCTGCACTAGACCAGGTGACCATACGGAGGAGAGAGACTTCAAAGCCATTCATCACTAATGACCCAAAGTAGGACTTGAGGCAAAAGTCATGGTGGAGGAACTATGCTGGGGTGTAGGTGGTTGTGATAGGCTATGGGCTGGCATGGGAGGCCCTTGGTGATTTTGCTCACCCCTGATTTTGAAATATAATTACAAGAGTGATGATCCTGCCATTTTCTTCCTATGCGATCCACGTAGATGACAGGACTGTGCATAGAGTACTGTAGCAAACCCAACCTTGCGGGCACAACAGAGCCAGTCATCCGATGTCATCTGAAGGTGCCTTTTCTTGCACACTTAACCAGCACCACCGGATACACTAGTCACACCTTGCATTGTGAAAACATAGAAGCTTTGCAGTGGGGGTTCTCTGCCTCAAGCGATTCTCAACCAACCAGCAAGGGGTGCTCATTAACTGTATTCTGGTGACACTCAGCTGTGATAAACCCTTCCCCCTCACAGCCATGGATTCTCGCAGGCAGAAGAAAGACTGTTCTATTGGGGATCTGTTAACTGCTGAAAGCACCAAACGCATGAAACCCACTCACTCCTCAAGATCATCACCAGAAAGAGTAGAAAATAGCAGCTCACAGCCAGCCATCTTGCAGGATTTCCTTAAATGGTTTCTCTCAGAAATTACGTCAAAGGTCAGCACAATTCGAATGGATCTCAAGGAATATCTTAAGGAGATCCAAAAGGACGTCACTGAACTAGGAGTGAGGGTCGATGACATGGATGCTAGATCGAAAGAAATCCACCATCTGGGAATAAAAGTGCTCGACCTAGAAGGTCATATGGCAGACTTTCAATTTAAACAAGAGGACCTTGAAAACAGGTGTGGACAAAATGATATATGCATACTTCCTAGGGGAGCAGAAGGCTTAGACATTCTGACCTTTGGGCTTACTTCATCATATACAAAACCAAGCTCCTTAGACCACGTACTGTATGAAGGGCACAAGCCATGGGTCTTGCAAGACTTGGAGCGTTGAACTCTAAAGCAGCAGAGAGAGAATTCTGATGATTCACAAACATTCTCCGAGACCATGATGCATCTTATGTATGTGGGCATCTGTTTCGATTGATCTTTACTTGGGACAACTCCAAGCACAGGTTATGTTCTCCTGAAGAGGAAGCGTCAGTATTAGGCCCTCCCAATGAAGAATCTCATAGAGAAAAGCACCCAACAGCCCGTGGCATACCAATGCAAGGCCACAGTGTTGTACAATTTAACAGGGTACTGGCAGGGATTCCCGCCTTTCAAGAAGGAGATACAGCAAGCTAACCAGTTAGTCACTAAGATTCTGAAACTGAAGCAAATGTTGATTAAAGAATGCTAGATTCAGGCAGACTGCGGGGCTGGGTGAGGGCCTGAGGGGTGGGGGGATTTGAGCTGGTGAGGTGGCTTTGCCTGGAAGGGGTATGGGGAGGGGGGTTATTCCATGGGCACTCTCTTGGGACTTAAAATGACCATGGGAGTAGGGTGGGAAAAATAGGATAGGATAGGTGAATAAACATGCTGTCACTTATTTTACACAGTTGAAGATGTGACATGGGATGGGAGGGTGATGTTATTGTGCTCTGGGGGGCTGGGGAGATGGTTACCGATTGCATTTATTGTCTTTAGCCAGTTCCTATTCCAAATGGGAACCCCCTAGTCTAGAATTTACTTCTCGATATGGTTGTAAGGAAACAGAATGGTGCCGTGTTGACAGTGGAGAGAGAAAGATGGGGCAAAAGTTGCAATTTTTTTGGGGTGAGATCACAGCTCGGCAACAGGAAGACTACACAGGAGACAAAATGGTTAAAATAGTGAGCCTGAATGTCCCGGGCCTCAACTCTCCACCTAAACTGAGAGCGATACTCAACCTCCTGAAAGATTGCCGGGCAGACATATGCTTTTTGCAAGAAACGCATCTTATTAGAGCAGATTGACCTAGTCTCACTTCTGATATTTACCATGACAATTGTTTCTTATTCCTCAACCCAAAAACAGCCGGGATGGCAATTCTATGCAGCGGGACTTTTGCAGGCGCAATAAAAATAATTATTCACCTATTCAAAATAGTTATTCCTGACAAAGCAGGGTGCATGTTGGGGCTATTAATTGAAATAGCTCATATCCCTTACACAGTAGTCACTATATATGCCCCCAGCACACATCAGTAGAGTTTTTTCAAGTGCCTCATTACAGATATCCTCGGATATGCAGAGGGGGAAATTGTCATTGTGGGGGGTGGGGGTGTCTCAATTTAGTAAGTGATAGCCTGGCAGACTGTTCTAAACAATGCTTTGATGGCGCAGCTCCAGCCAGTCAAGGTTTCAAGAACTGGCTGAATGAGGTGGCCCTTGTAGATGCCTCAGGGAAAAACAATGGGGTGCCGTGGATTATACCTTTTACTCACACTCACACAATATACAAGCCTATCTTAACCATTTCCTTCTAAGCTCCAGCCTCACAGCACATATACAAACTGTCTGTATTGGCCATATAGCTATGTTAGATCACGCTCCTAACACACTACAACTGAACAGTTTTCTGCTCCCATTCTGAGACAGCACATGGCTATTGAAAGGATTTCTTCTCCAGGGCCCAGTGGTTAGGGTTGATCTTAAAAAGGCCATGGCTGACAGTGACACGCCGGACACAAGACCAACTCTCTTTGAGATAGTCTCAAGATGTGCTCCCTAGGCTTTTTATCTCTGAGGCTTCAGGTTGGAAGAAAAGGATTTCTGATACAAGACAGGAGTTGAAAACTGAGCTCAGACATCTAGAGACCAAGCAGAGAACTGCGTCGGCTAAAACGGACACAAAATCACTGACTGTTCTATGTTCTCTAGTGAAAGTCTTAGATTTAGATCAAGTGGAATACGCCTTACTCCATTGTAAACAAAAGTATTCTTCTAGTAATATGGCAGGTACATTTTGGCCTTTCAACTAAGGGCAAAAGTGGCCTCAAACAGAATTACAACAGCCACAGGAGAGCTTGCCTCTGAAGATGGAGCAGTCTCAAAAGTATTTTGAGCCTTTATATGGCCCTTTATACCAAGGAAGTTGCCTCCGTATTATCCATAGTCTAATACCTAAGCTCTAATATACAATTGATACCTCCTTGAGTCACCCATAACCAGAGAAGAGGTTATGGCCTCCATTAAAACTTTGAAACTTGGGAAATGCTCTGGAGCCAGATGGCTACTTGGCCCTTTTTCATAAGACTTTTGGCTCAACTCTGACTCCTACGCTTTGCAGGATGTGTAATGAGTTTGGCACAATTGGGCACTATGAGAGATGCCTCTATTTTAGTAATACCTAAGCCAGGAAAATATCTCATGAAATGTGCCTCTTATATGCCAGTTTCTGTATTACAAAGAGATGTGAAGATGTTTACGGGAATCTTGGCTTCTAGATTGGCTTCATACTTTCCAGGCTTAGTAGACCCAGATCATTCGGGATTCATCCCGGGATGACAATGCAGCAACAATATGAAGAAAATTGTTCATATTTTAGAACGCACACAGAGAAAGAGGGCTAACAATCTTCTACTCACTCTCAGCGCCAAAAAGGCATTCTACAAAATCAACTGGACCTGGATGACTAAGGTAGTGAGGAAAACAGGCTTAGGAACTCGCTTTCTTCTGTGGGTATTGGCTAGTTACAGATCCCCTAGGGCACATATAAGAGTTAATTGATTTAGATTGGCCTTATCTATATTGAGAGAGGCACGAGACAGGGCTACTCGTTCTTGCCTCTTTTATTTGCCCTTACAGTGCATCCCATGGCAAATGTTAATGGACGAAGTGCGGAGACAGAGGGAGTTAAATGCTGAGAAGAGAAATATAAGCTGAATCTGTGTTATTCTGGTATTGTTGAATACACCCGCCACCACTACAAATAGACCACCTGCAGAAGCTTATAGACCTAGAATGGAAATGGACTCTCTTACATACTAGGGGATACAGATATGTTGGTCTACGATGCAGGTAGTGCAGTTACATTATTGGAGGATTTTGGCTGATCTTAAGCATCTTATCTCTAGTTGGCGATTATACTATTTTCCATAGTTGGGTAGGCTAGCCACCATTAAAAAGATGGGATTGCCCAAAATGTTATACCTGTTCCAGACTATCCCCCTGCCAGTTACAAGAACTTTCTTTAAACAACTACAAGATTTAATAAATAACTACACATGGAGGGGAATGGCTCCATGAGTGGCCAATAAGATATACTTCATAAAATTGGAAGCCAGGGAGGGCTTGCAGCCCCCGTCCCCCTATCCTCTTAGCCTATAGAGCAGCTCAATTGAGGTATATAGTAGATTGGGAAAAATAGATGTATCGAAACAGTGGTGCTACATCGTCTACTCTATAGTAGCTGCACCACTGTGGCAGGTCCTATTGTTACATAAACACCAAAGAAGTCTGGGACTGTACTCTTCCCTGTTACTAGTGACTCTTTCAGTATGGGATTGCGTTTGTGTACATAGAGGATAGACCACATTTCCATTCCCCTTTTGTCCCTTTATGTATCAGTACAGACTTCACGCCTGCAGTGGGGCAAACCGATTCCAGAAATGAAGATCCCAGCAATACATCATAGTAGTATCTGTATACCAAGGGGGTGTAATCAAGCCCTGTGAGGACCTAAGGAGACAGTACTTCCTACTGGAAACAGAGAGGTTTGCAAATTTCTAGGTCTGTCACTGGGTGCTGCACTCATTGATGAAATCAGATGTGTCCCGGCTATTTATTGAATTTGAAAAGTGGCTAAAAGACTGGCGACATGATCGGCATCTCATATCACATAAATATAAATATAAATATATTGTGGATTCTAGATCTTCAGAAAAAATGCCTGAACAACGCAGACGGAAGAGCTAGGCAAAGATATCTCAGCCATACAATGGGCTTTATGATAAGGAGCAAATGGCATCTACAGGTGTAAAGATGAGGGAAACATATTATAAAGTTCTAACATACTGGTACCGCACACCAGACAAGAAAGCCCTATGGGACAAAACAAAGTCAGATGAGTGCTGGAGAGATTGTGAAGCTACCCAACACTTTTGCATATTTTTGGCATTGTCCCAAGTTACTTAGGTGGTGGGAGAGTATGTTGGAAAAGCTGGACTGAGCCTTTAAACTAAAAATACCACAAGATCCAGCAGTAGCAATTCTAGACCTTTCACTAGTGTTTGGACATTCGCATAAATGCAGATTGGGCAGCAGCTTACTGTAGTCTTGGTGTCAGCCATTCAGACCATCCTTAACCTATGACAAAAAAGACAATAGCACCAACCGTGGACAGGTGGATTCTTAAGATGTGGGTCACATTAGCACAGGAACAAATCTCCTTTTCCATAGAACAGAGCTGCAGCCAATATGAATCTGTTTGGGCCTCATATATAAACATCCCCTCTCAGCAATTCCGAGTCTTTACCTGTCCCAGGTACTTGTGTATACTGAGACCTATCCCAGAAGACTCTTGTCAGTACCCAAAAACACATTTGCAGGAATAGAGAGATATGTAATACCATAGACCGATTTTGTGCTGTCAAAACCTAACAGCTAGAGGAGGACATATGCATTAGTCATCAGAGGGGAATTGGGTGTTGATTTCTTAAAATATACTTTTATATGCTACTCATTGATTTTGTATTTTGATTTTTGCAGTTGGTTCACGCCGGCTGGTAAGTTGTAGGCGAGAGTATGTGTAAGCATTTGGAAAATAATAAAAATAGTTAAACCATAAATGGCAGTGGATGGCCACAGCAGGGTGCTGTGTGGTTGCTGATGAGAGGTGAGATTGGTGGCGAAGTGGGGGAGAGGGTTGAGCAGGTTCCTGGGCTGCTTAAAGAGGGTGTGAGTTGGAGACTGGACGGATCGTATCTTCACTGCCACACTAGAACTCCTTTGGTTTTATTGGTTGCAACCCACCCACTTAAAGCAGGCCTGGTGTTCCTACATTTAGTAATTCCTGGTGTGTGAACACTAGGCTACTCTGAATTTCCTGAAGTAGAATCCATATAGTCGCTAGGGATACTACTCCAGCAAATTCATGTTGAGGGTCAAAGTGCTGAAAAGGGTGAGAGTTGCACTGAAGCGGCCTCTGAGGTCACAGATTGTTTCCTGCACCACTTCTCCATCAGTAATCATGGCTTTATTCTATACTTGAATTTCCTTGTTTCTTTTATAGTCAACACAAACAGATCATGAGGGCTGGCACACTCCAGTGCCTGCTTCAGGGTTAAGGGGGCGAAAAACAGTGAGTCAGTGAAGCACAAAAGTGAGGATTTGTTATAGACATGAAATATAAAAGACCGTTTGCTAAAGAAAAAAACTCAATAGTCAAAGATTTAACACAAAAGAGCTAACATGTCAGACCAAATGCGAAAAAAAATTAAAGTTTCAAAGTGTTTTCTCAAAGAGGCTCTCTCTGGAGCTTGTGCCTTTTTTCTTTATGTGCCCGTAATATATGGCATCCTGCTGCCCCACTTAATTTCTTGGAAATTGCTTTCAGTTGTAGGAAAGAGCACAATATGGTTGTAAGAAAGAAAAGGTATCATTTGAAAACTTTAATCCCCAGCAACTTTATGCATGCAGATGCCAAACTCCTACCCAAAGTTGATAAAACCTTCCTCTAGAATGTTTTTTTTTAACGTTTGTTAATTCCAATCAGCTAATAAGTGGACTGATGTGCAAAATGTTTTTGCATATTCTAAACCTGCAGACTGCAACATTGCAGGCTTTTTGTGTGAAAAATCACATTCACCATGTAGTAATGTAATTTGTAATAGAGACTTCTAAGCACAGATTACTCACCGTAGATTATTTTCAAAGCTTCAGAATGGATTCAGAAAATCTTGAGCAGTACCTCTGCACACTGGTAGATGTCGATAAACTCCACATTGGGAACGTCCGTGCCGAGGGTGACATTTGCAGTGCCCACAGAAGCACTACCCTGAAGTGCTGACCTCAGTTCCTTTCGTTCTGCGGCAACAGTGCCAAAGTCACACCTGACTCCTTCTGAGACAATGCCTTTCATCAGAGCCTTTATGGATACACTGCAGTTTTGCACCTATTCCCCAGAACGGAAAGTTCAGGATATTCGGACTAAGATCCCAATTCCAGCCTCAATTCTGGCCAGATGGCATATGTAGGCTCTGCTGCGGGATCTGTGGGATCTGAAGTCCCAGGGGGCGCAGCACCAGGGCAATTTTCTGACCTGCTCCAGATTTCGAAGGAGGCTGCAAAAGATCTGCAGTGGTGGCTAACGGACTGATATTGGGTCCATGAAGACCTCTCTCTCTTCCCCATCCAGAGCAGATAGTGGCGACCAATGCATCACGTCTGGGTTGAGGCGGCAACCTGAGAGAGGTGAAGACAGAGGACTCTGGTCTCTGCAGAATTGCACTTTCACATCAACCTTCTGAAGCTGGGAGCAATTCGATTGGTATTGAAAACCTTCCTCCCATCCATCAAGAGACGGCTGGTGTATGTGTTCACACCACTACCATGTGGTATTGCCACTAACAGGGTGGGGTAAGATCGTGGACACTGTGCTAGGAGGCTTTGCTCCTCTGGACTTGGCTGAAGTACCAGGGCATTTTCCTGGCTGTGCAGCACCTGGCAGGCTCCTTGAATGCCAGGATGGACGAACTCAGCCGTCGATGACTTGGGGATCACGAATGGTGACTGCATCCAGAGGTGGCGGGAGGTATTTTCCAAGAATGGGTAGAACCTTGGAGCTGCATTCCACCTCGAGTGAAATTCAGGACTCCTGTATGCCTTTTCGCTGATACCAATCCTGCGCTGAGTTCTCAAGCAGGTCAGGGCAGACCAGGTCCAAGTCATCCTAGTTGCTCCAGTTTGGGAATGGACAGTATGGTATCTCAAATTTCTACAACGAGGCCCCCATGAGGTCGGTAGTCTCTATTTCCCGAAGGACCATCTAGACGAGGACTGCAAGTGCTGTACCGCTTTTGTGCCAAAGACACTTAGGGTATGCCAAAGACAGAGGCTGGAACACTACACCACCATGCAGAGAAAGCAGGTTCCACCGAAGGATATCGCCCTGTTGAGCGACAATGACAACAATGTTGAGGAGGCTGAAACAGTGCATGGCATTTAGTCAGATGCCAAAACACATGCGACCAATGCCGAAAGGAAAGAGGCGGCAAAGAAACCGACTAAGGACGCCAAGAAGAAAAGACATAAGTAATCAAACCGCCAAAGGCCCTGAACCTAAACATTCGGACAATAAGTCCTCAGCACCAAAACAATTGTCACCCGAAGGTCAGCGGAAGACAAAGGAGCTGCACGGATCCTGAGTGTGAAACCATCGACGATTCCATCTGCTCGGGAGGGATCAAGAAAGAAGATCAAGCCTCCGGAGGCAAATGAACCGTCAATGCCAAAGAAAAGCCCTTCGAGGGCGCATGAGGCAGAAGAGAAGGTGCTTGAGGTCAACCATCCTCAAGGCCAAAATGGCAGCACTCCTGCAAAGTAGAAGAAGTTGGATTTCGAGTGTCGGAGCACTAACACTCAATAGGAACCCATGTACGATTAATTTTATTCCACCCTTTTTCTCTGTCTTCCCCTACAGATTATGGAGTGTGAGTTACATAGGGGAACCCTTTGCTTGGAAGTAACATATTCCTAGGATACCTAACCCAGGTACAGAAGGTATCACATTTTTGGGATCCGAAGGGTCCTGAGGAATGCGGGTGTGACCCAACACTGTGGGCACTTATCAAATGGCAGAAACATGTTGACACTTTGGCAGTAAGGAGGGGTGAAGGAACTCTTTATCTTCTCCTATCACCACCATCCTTCAAGTTTTTAGACCTAGCTGGTGGGCCCAGGACTAAATTGTTGAGAGGGGACACTACCGAGCTAGTTTTAACCTTCACTGCACTTTTCTTTCGGCGATCCCTTTCAAAATATGGATATATATTGGTATGTTTGTATTATCTTCCACTCCCTTTGCTCCACCCCAGGCGTTGGTCTACGCAGGGGTATACTGAAGCAAGCCCACTGATGAAGCATGTCACAATTTTGTGAGTGAGGTCAGTATTTTTTCACAGAGCACGTGCCACCCTTGGATCACATTTCCACTCTTGGAATACATTTCTCTATTCCCCCGTATGTGTTATAGTTATGTGACAGGGGAGGTCGGAGTAGTGGAATTTTCCCTCTGCCCCTTCTCAGTGTGTGAGATGCACTACCAGTTCACAGTGCTACCATTCGGCATAAAATCAGCACCAAGGGTCCTCACTGAGTACCTTGCAGCAGTTGCAGCATACCTAAGAAGAAAAGGTATCCATCTGTACCCATACTTATACGACTGGCCTGTAAAGGCAAAATCAAAACAGAAATGCCAAAAAGATATTCAAACTGTAATCAACATATTAGAACTTCTGTGTTTATCAATAAACCACAAAAACTCGTCACCTCAATCTGAACAGGAAATTTTGTTTCCTGGGAGTGACCCTAAACTCAAGGGCAGCCCAAGCATACCCTGTCCTGGAAACAGCAAAGGTGATCACAGAGCAAGTTCACTTCACCAGAAGGGACAGTCTCTTACAGTGAGGACAGTCTTGAAACTAATGGGTAGGATGGCATCATGCATACCACTCATAACACATTCAAGACTGCTGTGGCGCGGTGGAGAAGGTGACAGTGAGACAGGGAGTGGTTTGCTACAGGAATTATATTTGGGAGTTCAAATAAACAGGACGATGTCCTCGAACAATGAAAACAAAGCAAAACGTTTTTAACAGGGCGTCTTCACTCTCATTTCGTCAGCGAGCAGGGGTCATCTGGGCTTCAAGCTCGCGAGAACAGAAATGGTGGATCCCGTCGTGCAGTAATGCCAAGGTCCGGGAAAACAAAGAAAACAAAGGAAGGCTTGGTCAGGAGAGCGTTTCTTCACGTCACAATGTGTCAGGGAGAGGGAGTGAGGGACTGTGCACCCGACTAACACCGTGATTCGCGCTGATGCCTTCAATGCTTTACGCGTTCTGAGACTTTTCTCGGCGTGCTCAGCCTACTCTGGGGCCCCGGTGCGTATGCCCCGTACCCCCGGTCTTCCCTTACCTTAAACAGCTCCCAGCTGACCCCGTACCTTGTGGAGCCATGATCCTCCTGGGCCATTGCCGCTTTCAGCGCGGTGCCGGGAAGGGTCCGGCTCCCCCTTTTCGTCGTCTCCGGTTGGCGGCTTCCCCACGGGCTGGAACTCTTCTTCCTCGTCGTGGTGGATCAGCGGTTCCCCGAATCCCGGTGCGATGACGAAGGTCTGGACGTCCCGCTCTCTTAGAGACTCCTCGGCGATTCCTCTCCAGCGTCCTTCAGGCGAGCACCCCATTCCTCCTGTCTTCCTTTTTGATCCTGATGAAATCATGTGACCACATCACGTGATCGGCAGAGGGAGCTGCAGGTAGCGAAGCCCTAAAGGGACAGTGTTCGGCAGCATCAATAGCCAGGGCCTGAAAACAGAGGAGGGGACATGGAGACAGGTTGGGGGGCAAGTGTTTGTGTGATAGATCCGAGGAGGCAGGATCATTAAGAAGCCCTTCGTCACAACTGCACATGATACCGTTCCAAGAATGGATCTGCAACAAATGGTCACAAGCCGTTGCGAGGATCTAGTGCTTCTCACAGCAAGGTTGCAGAAGGAAGCACAATGGTGGAAATCCAAGAGTGTGACAGCAGGGGACACCATTCAAGACACCTACTCTCTAACTGTGACCATCACAACAAATGCACCCCACAAGGGTTGGGGAGCAACCTAAAGGTACTGGGACAATGGAACGACAGAGAAGCACTGAAACACATCAACAACCTGGAGATGAAAACAGACTTCCTAGCCCTAAAGGCATTCCAAACACCAGTGCTTAATTTGTAAAAAACCAAAAAAATAATACGTGCTAGGGCCAACTTCGGGAGAGAACTGCAGTTGGTCCACTCATTGCCCTTCCAGCGCTGCCAATGACAGTACCTACACAACTACTAACCATCACACTGCTACAAGTGCAGCTAAGAGAATGGATTGGCCTGCAGTTATTAGTTGTTTTTAATGTATATTAATTAAATAGACAACTGTTGTTATGCTCATCTCCAAATTACACAAGCAGCGCCCCTATGTGGCAGCTGTCATAAGTGTCGGTACTGACAATTAAGTGCCCGTGCCGGGCACCGGACACCACAAGCTCAAATTAAGCACTGCCAAACACACAACACCAGTCAAACTGTATTAATACAAATGGACAACACAATTACTATGTTTTATCTCAACAAACAAGGAGGAACAAAATCATTCACTCTTGAGTTAACTAGCCCAAGAAATATGGCAATGGGCAATAAAAAGGAAGATCACACTGCAAACAGACCATCTAGCAAGAAAAGAAAACACAAGAGGCGGACAGACTAAGCAGACTCCCATTTAGTTCCCACGAATGGGAACTAAAACTGGAGAAACCATAAATAGACCTGTTCACAACAGCAAAAAACACAAAATCCCAACACTTTACTTGTTTCAACTCCACCAATCAGAGGGGAATGCCCTGTCAATAAACTGGTCAGGGAGGTTTGCTTACGTTTTTCCACCAATTCCTCTAATACCGAAGGTGCTGGAGAAAGCCAAACAACCAGGGATGCACCTCATCCCCATAGCACCGTAAGGGGCCAGATAAACTTGGAACTCAGACCTATTAGAGATGTCCAGAGTACTAAATAACAATCTAGGCAGAACAGGATTTGCTAACAACACAGGAGGGGTGAGTGTAACACCGGGAGCCAGCAAAACGGTCTAGCGGACTGAATATCTAGAATGTGGACACCTACAGTTACTGCCCATAACTATGGAAATCATTAAGGAAGCATGGAAAGCTACTACACGAAAATGTTATGCAGCAAAATTGAAAAGATATATCCATTGGTGCTCAATAACAGTTATTCAGAAACAAGGCCAAAACAAGAAACTGTACTTACGTATCTCACTCATCAGCTAGAGACCAGGCTAACCGATTCATCCCTAAAGGTACACATGGCAGCGATAATAGCCTACACCAGGGACACTTCCTGTAGCATGTTCTTCACATCCCCAGTGGTGAAAAGATTCCTAGAGGATCTAAAAAAGTTACTCCAACTTGATCGGTCCCAGCACCATTGTGGAACCTAAACACCGTACTAGCACAGTTAATGGCAAAGTTGAACCTATGTCTAAAACAGATCTAAAATCTCTAACGCTCAAGACAGCGTTTCTAAATGCAATCACATCGCTACGCAGAGTAAAGGAGCTGCAGGCACTAATAATACAGGAACGATACTGTAGTGTAGTTCCTATTTCCCTTATAGGCTCTGTGCATTGGAACAATATACACTATAGTTGTGGCATAGGACTGAGGTCAGTATGCCTCTATCGAGTACATTAAACTTAATTACTTTGTGTGCCAGCTAACTCAGAGGCCACTAGAAACTTCTTGAATAAACAAGAAGGGAGTAGTTTCTGGCAACGGCATAAACATGACAACTTTGTTTCCCTTAGAATTGGAACATGTCTCAGAATCGTGGAAACAACAGATAACAGTTTCACTCAGTCAATCGTGCATGCTTAGTTTCTTCAGAGTTACACAGAAATAGATAGACGGGCGTTTCAATAAAAGGATTTATTGGACAGTCTTGTTTCTCATGTAAGAGATATGAGCTGTTACAATCACAAGACAGTATGCAAGATATAATACGTACAACGTAAGCAGTAAGAAGAATTAATACTGCAACAGTATTGTCTTCTAGCTATGACATATATTCATATACACATACATAAATAACATAGACTAAAAAGTGGATACTTGTATGATGTTTCTAAATAGTTCTACCCCAGTGTACCTAACCTAAGTGTAGTACAAGGTAAGAAGTAGGTGCTGTGTTCTATAGTATGGTATGCTATAGTTTTCCATATGCCAAGAGTCCCTCTAGGTTCTAGTCAGCTCCATACCTTAGAATGAGAGAGGTGGGAATCTCTTTCCGGGTCTCTAACTCTAACACCCCGCGAAGGGAGTCAGAACACTGGAAGCTGGATTCTCTGCGAGCAGGGATGACAGCGTCTGGTCAGTGCTTCAGGCGGGGACTCAAATTCCTTCCGAACTTGCCGTGGCGAGCCGTATCGAGTTGTGCAGCCGAGCCGTGGTTTGCCATGGTAAGCGAAGGTATATTTATACCTGGAAAGTGCTTAGGAATGTTAGCATTGACGTATAGTCAGGCAGAGGAAGACATCATGAATGAACCCCTAAGGAATAGTAGTTCATGCATAAAAGATGAGTTCTTGGAGAAATCAATAATCCTAGCTATGGAAAGTCCCAAAGGCTTAAGGGTCTGGTTTCTAAGAACTCGTTGTGACGTTGGGATGGACAGATGGAGGTGACATGCCTGTATTTGGATAGCATGGCTAATGCCTACATAAGGACTGGGATGCTATGCCTAAATAAGGGCAATACGAATTGTGCCTATATAAGCACATGATTTAGAAAAACCTATATACGGACATCTAAATCGAAACACAACACCCACTCCACTTTCGAATGAATGATAATACTAAATGCTAAACATGAAATGCTAAACATTTAAAATTGAGAACCACATGTCTCTAAAAACATTTGTAAAAGCATACTAAAATAAATCTTTGTTAAAAAACTTTTGCTAGACATGAAATGCAAAGGTGCTGTACATATTAAAGCAATGTTTCATTCTAAGCATATGTTTACAGTGAATGCTAAATGAATGAACATAAATATATACATATGATGAAATGGTTCACGATTACATGAGAAAAGTTCAAAGCCATTTCATGTCATGGTACATAAATGAAATTGTTGTGAATAAAGGTGACAATGTGTCCCTGGAAGTATTCAAAGAAGTCTGTTCTCTATGAATAGTTCTACTTTAAGCATATTACTTTGCCATAAAAGAAAAAATTCAAATTTAGAAAAAAAAAAGAAATTGTATGAAAAAATTCCAAGGTTTTGTCTTTGTTTTGAAAAATGAAGGCCAAATTCGTAGCTTTCCCGGTACACTGTGAGCCGAATCAAAAGTCAGTGTAAGGGGCTGGTAAAAAAACATGAAATCCTGTATACAAAGATCGTCTACCGATGTCGGTGATAGTTGGAATACCTTGTTTAGAAGATTAACTGCACATAGATGTGAAGCATTGCCAGTAGCAATGTTCGTTTCCGATGTTACCTGTGTGCCTGTTGATCCATCTCGTACCTCAGCAGTAGCATGATGCGTCTGTGAGATCTCAACGTATGCCGTCATCAGGATTGGTAGCTGCTGGGGACAACACAGAGCGTGGGCCGGTATCGGGTCCAGCAGAGTATCGATATCCGTTGTCATGACTGATGGGAGTGTTAGACATATGTCTAGCACGCATTCTTCACTGCAAAGCAGGCAGCGTAGAATAGGTAAGATGCAATCTTGCCAGATTGGTCTGAATGACAGAAACCATGTGGTATTTAATTCTCGTAGACGAGGTAAGCCCAAAAGTTGTACTATGCGCTCACTACACTTCCTTTCCAGGAGAGCTTTCTCCAAGATGCTGGGAGTGACGCGTGTGGATTGGCTTGCCATAACGTAGTTGTAGGAATAAAAACAGGATTCTTGCAACGAGTGCTAGAATTAGCGGCAGACCACCAAACACCGAGTGCACGAAGTTTGGAATGATTCTGAGGACTGCTTGAAAAGGTGTTACAAGTCCTGAACATATGGTCTTAAAAACATGCACAATACCGCTCGTATCAGACATGTTTAAGATACGTCCCAACATTTCTGTGAAATGTGTAGGGCAGTTTGTACGTAACAGAGCCTGTATCTCAGCCGAAGTCCTTGCAATTTGTAGATCATAGGTTTCTTTGGCTGAGGTCAAAGGCACAGTTTGTTGTAAAAGAATGGCTTTCATTCTTCTTAAAGTATCAATTCGTATAGAAGAGATGTTCATTGAAGGCCATAAAGGCGACTCCCTGACCGTGTCTATTTGGGGAAACATAACTTGCATACAGCAAGTGACCCTGGAGCCAACCGTTACTAGATATGGGATACCTGGCAACATGCCACAACAGCTCTGATCATTCAACATGAGGTAACTTCCATTTGAAAGTTGGCCAAACGTTGGATTAATCACAGCAGCTGGTGAACCTTGCAGGTGGCAGGATAAATTTGCAGTAGAACCGCTACAGGCCCCATGTAAACGAATATCCCGACATATGAGTGAACCGCTCAGTGCATTTTCACAGTGTGTACTGCTAAGAAACACTTCACGCCCCCCCACTCCAACATCTCTGTGTGTAAGGTAAATCCCAGGATGTCTTGATGTATTCTTTACCCAACCTTTCATATTTGCCTGCTTGCATTTGTTTGAGGCAATGCTGAAAATGGAAAGTTGTAACAGGCAGAGTTATGTTGCCATGAATTATCCATTCGGTAGCTGGTTTTTCTGCTACTGTGAATGGCAATTTTTCCAGTCTTTCAATGCTCAGCACTGTATACTTTGCTCCCCTTTGTGCCAGTTCGATCTGTTTATCAGTGAGATTGTAATCTGAAAACAGAGACAACGTGTTGATGAAACGCCAAGGCACATAGCTTGCACGCAAGTTTTGTAGCGTCCAGCCTAATAACAGAATAGAACGTAATTGAGACTGGCCTTGTCGCAGCAGGACAAAATCTTGTTCCACAATGTCAATAGCAGAGGATACAATGTTGCCCAGTGAATATATCCTGGATGACAAAGTCGTTAACCCATTGTCGACCACAGCAAGAGATTTCTCTAAATTAATACGATCAATTTCTCGTATTCTTTCTGCGGCGTCTGCTTGGGTAACCTTCCATATTTCATTATAAGCAGCATAGATGCCGGCATATATGAAACATTTTTTACGCCGTTTTCTTGGACCTAGCAAGAAATCCCTAAGGTCTGCGCCTTCTTTAAGTAAAGATAAGTGATTTTTCACATCCTCTAGTGTAGATTTCTGTAGCCAATCAAGGCATCATTTTACTACACTGTATGTTGTTACTACCCCTGGATGCTGTCATAACGTGGGTCTGGCCTATTGATTGTAAAACCCTGTATTCTGTTCAGGAATCTTTCTTGACAGATGTTTGTGTCTGTGGGCCAGAGCAACCATTTTTCCCATTCAGGATCTGATCTGTTGTTTTGTAAAATAGTATGTATGTCGACCTCCCCCTGTGTAGTGCTATTACTTGCAGGTGTAAGTATGGACGGTGTGTTCATGTCTTTGATCTTGGCTAACCCAAGGCAAGACGTTTGTTGGACAGTGTCATTCAAAAACATTATTTGCTGTGAGATGATGATGCAGGCTCTAAACAAAGCTTCTATCCCCTGCACTTGCCAATCTTTTGTACCCCAGACAGATTTTGTGTCAATTGTGTCTTTCCAAAAGTCGAAACCCTGTCTAGACAGTTCGGCAATAAAGGCTGCAGAATAAATCTATATGTATTAGTTAACATATTTCTCGTTCCTGTTTTGTTCACAAGTAAAACTTTTCCGGATTGGATGTATTGTACCCTGAAAAATATGGAAACTTCATTGCAAATGTTTTTGAGCTACCCCTTGGTTGTGTAGGACAATGTTCCCATTGGTTATACATAAATACATATTTCTAGGTGTTGCAGATCTATGCAAGAAATGATGACCATAGTGGGTGTAACAATAAAGCTGTTCATAGTCTGTTGAACCCTCTAAGTATTCATGGTTAGAGAATGCAGCAGACCTTTCTAGATCAGACATCATGTTATTAACAGTCTCATAGTCCCAATCATCAGAATAGGTACTGGAGGTAATAAAGTCACTTAATCAAATTTGAAACAAGTGTGGAATCTTCAAAAGTTCCGACGGGCCGAATATATCATAATCCGTTTTGTCCCAAACTATACCATCTTGTATAGGAACGGCTGTGATGTTTACTGCTTACAAGTCCCTTGCTTCACGATGGGATGATTTGTGTGGTTTCAAAAGTAAATTCACATTTTTACTTTCTGTGTCCAAGTGAATATATCTTCTATTTATCAGCATGCTCAAAGTCATTACTAAAGCTAGCCAGAGCAAAAAGAAAAGTATTCCATAAATAATCTATAGTTCAATCCATGGTTAAACCAGATAAGTCTTTTCCAGGAGATGAAAAAAGTATTGTGCTCGTTCTTTAAAAGTTCTTTTGGCTGGCATTATTTCTGGTTCGCTTGGATCCTCAGAAAACGTATCAAAGTTAATGAAATAGCCAGAGGCAGTTCTGTCAATGGTTGAAATTGCTTCAGGATTCGTTGAAATCGCTGGCAGCAGTTGATCACGTGTTACGTTGGTGTAGACAGGTGTATCAGGACGAACTGTTATTTGGGTTTCAAAAGGAATGAGTTCCATAGCATTGTTTTTTTTTTTTTTTTTTTTTTTTTTTTAAACCGTTTATTACATGTTAAAAAAGGTTACAAGTATGGGCCTACAACCATCCGGCCGGCCGCTAGAGTGGCAGAAGCATATGACATACCTTCCATAGCATTGTTGCTTAGTCCTTCATTTCTTACTGCTGAATTCTCGATGGTGATGAGTCTTTCAGTTTGAACCTCTTGGATGGTAGCTAGAGGAGTGCGTCTGCTACTTGGTCGGAGTCCGCAAGGCCTACTGCTTAGTATTTGCCTCATAGTGTGGTTTGATGAGGTCGATTGACACAAATCTTTTCTCCTTTTTTCCAGCAAGGGGCGGCAGAAGTACTGTTCTTGTTCCGTGGATGGCTAGGACAGGTACTGGTTGTCTGTAAGAAGCCCCAAATTCCTTCTTGTCTGCGATCTTCTCTCTGACTAGATCCCCAAGCTTTGGGATCCAGACAGGCCTTGCTGCGACGGCTTGAATTTCCCCAGTGGTGGTTGTCTTCAGGAACACATTGCTTTGTTTCGATCTTAGTTCATTTAAGTCCTGTAAAACAGGCAAACGATCTTCGATATCAAATGGTTTATTTTCCACCACTGTGCCTTTACATTCGAGATCTGGAACCTACATTCTTGTCCCAAATAGGACCTCACATGGAGTGACCCTCCCTAGAGAACTTCTTGGCAAATTGTTTAATGAGTGTTGGACCCCATAAAGATGTTTGACCCACCCATCCCCCAAACCTAATACCCTAGCTGTTATAGACTGCTTTATGTCCCGGTTTTTCCTTTCCACAACAGAATTTCCCTCAGGATGGAATTGAGAGGAGTACCACAATGCAACGCCCAAACTGGCCATGGCTTCTTTGTAAGCCCAAGAGCTAAACGCAGGGCCCTGGTCAGAATGTAGTGGGCCAATTGCGTATGTTCCGATAAAGACACCAAAGTCTTTTATAACGGTTCGAGCGTCAGCCGAGCGCTGAGGCCACATCCATAGGAACCTTGAACACAAATCCACTGCGACCATGATATATTTATAGTTACCATCCCTTTGCAAGGGACTGCATTGATCCAGGTAAACACAAGCTAATGGTTTATCTGAAATTAACAGAGGTGTCTGCGCAGGACGTTTCACTGTAGAGACTTTCATCTGTTGGCATATTTCACATTCCAAAACATAGGTTTTGGGCTGTTTCCCAATGCCGGGCCACCAATATCTCTGTTTTAATAACGATACTGTGGCAGAAACACCTGCATGGGCAGAGGCTATCCCTTCATGTGCTGCTAGAATTAGTCCTAATCTACGTTCCATGTTCGGAATTACCCTATCCCCCACTCCAGGGATTCGAGCAAATAAAATGTTGTTCGCATCAATTATATACGAGTATTTGAGTGGAAATTTTTTAGGTAACGCTGAACCACTGCCTTTGCTTGAAGCATTGACAGCCAATAATATCTCACTGTCTATTCTCGTTTTTGTACGAGTGATCGCAGCTACGGAAGCCATTTGCACAGCCCCCTTCGCGGCTTCGTCAGCCAATTAATTCCCTGCAACGTGAACGCCATCACGTTGATGACTCAACTCAGCGTGTGTATTATGTGAGTGTTTTGTAGTCCGTTTCGCAACTGAACTACTTGTTCCCAAAGCGTTTTATGTTTGATTGTGCCACCTTTTGCATCTTTGAAACCATTTTGAAGCCAATTCTGTAAATATCCATTGTATGATTGAGCACAGTAAAAAGAATCGCACTCTATAAGTGTGGGGAATTCACGATCCGTATTTTTAAGTGCCAATTTGAATGTTTGTAGTTCAGCTTGCTGAGCTGTGCAATCTCCTAGAGATTCTGTTTTAGTGACCATTGGTCGGAATTTACCATCGCGCATGCGACCTTTAACGATTGCGCACGCTGCACTGTAAGCTGGCTTACTTCTTGTAGCGGGTTGTGCTGATCCATCAGTATAAATTATAAATTAGTACTGATCAAGAGGGAGAATCTCAATAGGCAGAGGACATTCATGTTCATATTGCAGGAATGCTTGTGTTTTTAAATAAGGATCAAAAACATATTTAACATCCGTTGCAGCAAGAGAATTAACCCATTGTATCCAATTTGGAAGTAAAGCTTTTGCATTTGGAATGCTCGCTTTTGTAACTGCCTCTAAGGCTGGTACCGGAGTCACGACAATAATGTGTTTACCCTGAGCTAGAGCTCTTTCTTTTGCTACTGCGGTTTGAACTGCTGTCAGAATTTTTTCTGTCGAAGTGAAGCGCATTTCCGATTGTGTATACAAATGTGATTTGTATGCAATTGGTACAAAAAAGTAGGTGAATCTGCATTGACCCGAAATTATTCGGAGCACTAAATTGCGTGTATTTACGTGTGTTTGTAAGTGATTTGTTGCTAACATGTCAGCTTGAAGAGAACGCAGGATATCTGTGTGTTCCTGTGTCCAATTTCTGATTTTGAAATCAGGTTTGATTAGTTCGTAGAGAGGTTTAACACTTTCTGCGTAATTTAGAATGTAAGTTCTTCCAAAATTCAGGAAACATAGAATCAACTGTAAGTTTTTCAGAGTTTTTGGAGGTTGGAACAGTGCACACTTTTCTAAAACGTTAGCTGCCAGGCTTTTGCCTTCACTTGAAAGCTCATATCCTAGGAAAAAGACATTGAGATGGGCAATTCTGGATTTTTTAAAGTTGAATTTATAGCCCTCAGAGGCGAAGCCCAGTATAATGGTATTCATCCTGTTCAAGTGCCTATCCAAGTCATCATCTGTCAGATAGATGTAATCGACATATGACAATGCCTCGTCATCATAAGTTTGTAGTAACTCTGTTACTCTTGCTGAGAATAACCCTGGGCTGTTCTTGAACCCTTGAGGGAGTCGACAAAAGTGATTCTGGGTCCCCATTATTGAGAAAGCTGTCAAGTACCTACTTTCAGGTGCTATGTTTTGACAAAAGAAACCATTTGAAATGTCTAATGTGGTTTTATATTTTTTACGCACAATGTTATTCATTAATGCTGTACTGTGTACATTTTGCACTGCAAATGTCTTAGAACAAGTGTTCAGGTGTCTGTAATCTAAAACTAGACGATATGTATTGTCTGATTTGGAGACAGGAAACAAAGGATTTTTCATTGATGAGGTGCATGTTTCAATCACCCCTTGGTATTCAAGTTGATCTAAGATCTCCCTGACCTGTTTTTTAGCTTCTTGCTTAATTGGGTACTGCCTTTGTGCAGTAGGTTGATTTTTTAACTGTATCTTGTGGTGAGGTGAGTCCGCATCCCATCCTACATGATTTTTGTATATTGCTGAGGCCTGGGCAACTGCCCATTTCCTGGCATATGTATAATTTAGGTGTATTAGAACATGGTTGGAGAAGGCTGGCATAATGATGTCTTCGCCATGTGGGCACTCCCTGACAAATTCTGGTGGCCAGTCCTGTTCTGCTAGAAGTATATAATAACCCCTTGAAAGTTTCTCCCAAAAGAGTGCTCTCACTTTTCTTGGTATGTCTCCCTCCATCCGCATTGTTATTTCATATAACCTTTGTGGAGTACTAACCCTGGTGTCTACAGTCTCAACTGTGATGTACTCATTTAAGTCCACTATCTCCAGAAGTTCCTTCAGGTTTTGGCGAGCTATTGTTACTTCTGCTGCACTGTCCAGCATTGTCTGAGCCCATTCTCCGTTCTTGAGTTGTGTCCTCAGAATTCTCGGCATGTCTGATCTTCAGACCTGCTACCTTCTTCTTAGTGAATTGAGGTTTTTGTTTGTTCTTCTGAACGTGGTGATCGTCTTTGGACTTCATGCGTTCTTCTTTGTGATCTGACCGTCCTCTTCTTTCGGATGTCTGTGACGATATCTGAAAAGTATGAGAGGAACGTGTATCTGTATCTTGATACCTGTCAGGTTTTCTCAAATTATCCCTATTCCTGAGGTTATACCGCCTTTCAGAGGGCTCCTTTTGAGGAGACCTACCTCGGGATTGAGAATGTTTCTCTTTTGAATGTTGTTTCTTATTTTCCCACTTCTTTTTATAAGATGTAGGATTGTGTTTAATAGAGTCCTTCTCAGGACCTTCAGACAGTTGTGGTTTAACTGGTTTTCCACCCAAACTATCTCTGCCTAATTCTTCATGGGATTTTTCTATTATGCTGGGTAGTTCATGTTGATGTTCTGTTACATCAAATTCCCTTAAGCGTTGGCGGATCGCCACTGATGCTACCTCCTCTTTATTATTAGATAATATTATTGTTGAGACCTGGTCGATGTGTTTTTTAGTAATTTCATACCTAAATTCAGAGCAGGCTCTGCCCCGTATTCATTTTGAATTTGTTTCAGGACATCCGGTATAACCGCAATAGACTGAACGCCATGTGTTTTAGTACAGATGGCAGCAAAGACTGTTCCCCAAGTGGTGCAGTCTTCCAGATGTGGTGTGATCCCCATTGGTAAACAGATTGTTAGGATTCTGTGTTTCTCATAAGGGCTAGTATTAGGAAATACTGCTTCGATTTGAGTAATTGTTTGAGCTATCCAGAATGGAATTTGTTCACGTTTTGTGGGCATTTTACCCATGACTGCGTGTAAAGTCTGTGGAGTAATTTTTAGTATATTCCCCTGGTGAGTGGTTTGATTTGGAATGGTTAATGGTGGTTGGACTGTGAAAGTCCGCATGACATATTGTACTAAGTGTCTGTACATTTTTATTAACTCTTTAAGTTGAGTGAGTAATTCATCTCCTGACATCTCTTCGATGTCAGGATGAGGTGTGTAGCCGGCTAAACTCTGCCATGTTGCTCCTGGTCTACCTAGTGGACCAGAGCCTGGTAATGTGATTGTAATGTTTTAGGGCGCCTTTAAACCAGAGATTATGCTCCTGGTATGTGAGTGGAATTTCAACATCCTCGAAAGGAATATATTCCTCAGGTGGTTCATCTTCTTTATAGAAGTGAAACATTTTTGTTACTGGATTTGATTGTGGGAATACTATCCATGAATAGAATACCTCTGTCTGAAAAGATTCATGTGCCTCTATCACAAAAACTGCTCTACCACCTCTTGGTGTTAGGCCATGTTTCTTAAATTTTAGAGTGATAGCTCTCCTTAAATTTGGATGGATGTTTATAACACCCTCATCGGTTTCATTTAAACCTGTAAGATTAAAAACTGTTACGACTTGGTCAGTCGTAGCCTCACCGGTCACGGTATTATTATCCCCGTTTTGGGACATTGTTTTTGATAAATGTAGAACAAGTTTCAAGGAAACAAAGATAAGGTGCACAATATTTTGGAACACTGTATCCTTTAACGTTGAACAAACCAAACAGCTAATACATAGGATTTTCGTCCTGCTCAGCTATGGCGGATATTAACCCTACCCACTCCAGACGTCTTATGGAATATTATGAGTAGGGGTCTCTGAGAAAAGCACGACTGAGTTACTTCGGTATCTAGCGTTAAATTAGTGCCTTACCAAACATGTTGGGCGCCATGTAGTGTAGTTCCTATTTCCCTTATAGGCTCTGCGCATTGGAATAATATACACTATAGTTGTGGCATAGGACTGAGGTCAGTATGCCTCTATCGAGTACATTAAACTTAATTACTTTGTGTGCAAGCTAACTCAGAGGCCACTAGAAACTCCTTGAATAAACAACAAGGGAGTAGTGTCTGGCAACGGCATAAACATGACAACTTTGTTTCCCTTACAATTAGAACATGTCTCAGAATCGTGGAAACAACAGATAACAGTTTCACCCCAGTCAATCGTCCATGCTTAGTTTCTTCAGGGTTACACAGAAATAGATAGACGGGTGTTTCAATAAAAGGATTAATTGAACAGTCTTGTTTCTCGTGTAAGAAATATGAGCTTTTACAATCGCAAGACAGTATGCAAGATATAATAGGTACAGCGTAAGCAGTAAGAAGAAATAATACTGCAACAGCATTGTCTTCTAGCTATGACATATATTCATAAACACATAAATAACATAGACTAAAAAGTAAAATACTCGTATGATGCTTCTAAATAGTTCAACCCCAGTGTACCTAACCTAAGTGTAGTACAAGGTAAGAAGTAAGTGCTGTATTCTATAGTATGGTATGCTATAGTTTTGCATATGCCAAGAGTCCCTCTAGGTTCTAGTCAGCTCCATACCTTAGAATGAGAGAGGTGGGAATCTCTTTCCGGGTCTCAAACTGTAACAGCCCGCGAAGGGAGTCAGAACACTGGAAGCTGGATTCTCTGCGAGCAGGGGATGACAGCGTCTGGTCAGTGCGTCAGGCGGTGACTCAAATTCCTTCCGAACTTGCCGTGGCAAGTCGTATCGAGCTGTGCAGCCGAGCCATGGTTTGCCATGGTCAGAGAAGGTATATTTATACCTGGAAAGTGCTTAGGAATGTTAGCATTGACGTAAAGTCGGGAAGAGGAAGACGTTATGAATGAACCCCTGAGGAATAGTAGTTCATGCATAATAGATGAGTTCTTGGAGAAATCAATAATCCTAGCTAGGGGAAGTCCCAAAGGCTTAAGGGTCTGGTTTCTAAGAACTCGTTGTGACGTTGGGATGGACGGATGTAGGTGGTCATGCCTGTATTTGGATAGCATGGCTAATGCCTAAATAAGGACTGGGATTCTATGCCTAAATAAGGGCAATACGAATTGTGCCTATATAAGGACATGATTTAGGAAATCCTATATACAGACATCTAAATCGAAACACAACAATACCTGCTAATTAATAGGGACAAAGTGCTTCTCAGCACTAATCCAGAGTTTCTGCCAAAGGTGGTTACCCACTTTCATGTTAACCAAAGTGTACAGCTACTAGTTTTCTTCAAAGAACCAATTACACACACAGAAAGATATCTATACACGTTGGATATAAGGATGGCTTTAATGTACTATCTCGAAGGAACAAAAAAAGGTTTTATAAAGAAAACCAGTTGTTTGTCTCATTTGCATAGGCAACCAAAGGCTTCCCAGTAACCAAGGGAACAATCTCAATTTGTATTGTAGAAACAATACAGAGTTGCTATTCTAGGGCAGGAATAGCACTGCCAACACGCCCTAGAGCCCATTCAACAAGGAAGAAGGGCGCAACACTGGCGTGCCTAGCAAATGTGTATCCATAAAAAACCTGCTCCACATTTTTAGGATAAAACATTATGAACATACCCCGCACCCCTTAGTGGTGAGACTACTTGAAGCACTAGCGAAACTCTGCTGTACTATCAGGGTGTTCCTCTCCCTTTTCTTTAAAAGCACATCAGTCTGTATCTATCTATCCAGGACATATCCTGTGTATATTTTCTGGCCACAATTCCTGACAATCAACCACCCAAAAAAGTGTGTGAAAAGTGAGGAGGCACCTCACGGAATCAACCGCCAGGGAACTACTGATAGGTACTCATCAGTGTGTTCCACTTATCATCATCGGTAGCCTCCCCACTGAAATCAAATGTGAAAGCAAGTGTGCCCAACTAAATTAGTGAAAAAACCTGACCCCAGAGTAAGAGCTACCAAAATCAATTGTCTGGCTCTTACCCACTAAGAACGAGCTAAACAATCACTGGCACTATTTCCACCCTTATTCACTGCTGTGTGTTTGCTCACATTAAAAACAAAGACCTACTGTCGTGCTTCGTCATTTTTATATGAAGCCAACATGTTTCATTGCCTATCAGTACTTATCGGCAACTGCTTCAGGGCTAGGGGTTAGTCCTTGCCACACTGTGAATTCACAGCTTGATACCTGTGGAAGATAGACACAGAGAGCACATACATAAAAAACACTTAGTGACACACATCAGAGTTGCTCTGTGACCTACAAGGTACTTCTTATTGTTGCTGCTCATTGGACAAAAAAGCCAAAGATATTTACCAGGTGGGTGCCCCCTTATGGCATACCTACAGCCACCTGTTGGGGATATCGTGTACGCGTCCACTTATCCCAATATCTTAGTGCCAGTCGCTCAGCGTCAACCTACAAAAAATATACATATTTTCATTCCCTTTTGAAACGACTCGTATCTCTCTAGCCATTTCCGGTCTGATGATTATAAGTATACTACAGCAAATACATACCCTCACCTTTCAGAACATAGTAATGTGGCTTGTCTCATTGTCAAGGTTAACCCACACTTCACCCGATCTGTACCCTCCCTTTCTCAAGTGGATATTCTTTTTCTTTTCTGGTTTCGCCCACACTGGTCATTCCTAAAATGTCACTCGCTCTTCTAAAAAGCGGGGAAAGGAGTCGGTCCCGATTTCATGACGCCACCCACCACTTAGAAAAAGTCAAGGGGCCATTCATCACTCCATGCTCTCGCTTACCGGACCTCGACTGTAGTATTTGGTATGGTCACTCCCCGCACATTCCCCTTCTGTTAGGCAACGTATTTAAATGTTACAACGCGGGCGTGTAAGACACACTCCTCCCGTTCACGTGATCCGCATTTTTGGGCGCCATCTTAGAGTGGTTTTCTATAATCCACCATACTGAGCAGATTCACTAGTACCATCGGTTTTATCAGTGCTAAGTTTAAGACGCTGATCATTCAGCTTAGACAGGGAGATCTTTGCAAACATTAACAATCAAGTCTCTTATAGCACACCTATATACTGCTTTCTATACATGTATACCCCTAAAACTTTTTACAGAGGAAACATTCGTTATTATAAGTGATGTAGTGCATTATATATCACATGGGTTCTGGCCACCATCCACAATTACTCCATTTGTTGCTGATGCCACTATTATGGTAAGTTATTACAACCACCCACACAATGACATTGTGAATATTGTCATAAGATTGACACCATCATCAGAGTGGTCACTCAGAATGTGCACATTACTTTATCACTCAGTTCCTATAACTATGTGTGTGCTACTACCTTGTTCCACTCAATGACATCGTTCAGACCCTGTCGGTCCGCCCGTTCCTGATAAATCCATCGGGCCTCCTTGGTGGTCAGTCTATTCTCAACACCATGTGCGTCTCCCCATACTTTTTCTAAGACGACCCATTTGATATCTCTATAATGATGCTTCTGTTCTCGGTAATGCCCCACCAGGCGGGTAGTTAATTTACCGGTTTTGAAGGTACTCAAGTGTTCCTGGATCCTGATCTTAATCTTGCGGGTTGTCAGACCAATAAAATGGAGACCGCAGAGTCATGTCAAACGGTATATAATGTTGGTAGTGTTACAGTTGGTAAATTTGTTCAAATACCACGTTTTCCAGTCCACCAAAATGCAAACGTACCAATGCATGCAATCTGTGCAGCAGCCACATGGGCATCGCGACACACCTTTTCAAAGCATTATTGTGTGGATTTTCAAATGAACAAGGAAGCACAAGGGGGATCAAAAGTACTACAACACCTGTTTGCTAACACTTCCTCATGTCATCCCAACCAACCCATCGGAAGAGATACTGCAGCATATGAATCCAGAAAAAGATTCATGCTGCAAAACGAAATGGTTGCTTGCCAGTAGGAGTAGTTTTGCAGCTTGAGGAGTTTTCTGGATTCACATGCAAACCACCCACCTCCCCAGAAATGGGAGATAACGCAAACAGGTGGGGAAGTTACAGAAACAAATAGAAAGCATACCAGAAAAGAAAGAAAGAATCTGAAGAAGGCAAATATGCACAGGAACATCCAACATCACGCTGGGGACAGGCATACCATCAAATGGTGGTCGAAGACACCCAAAAGAGATTTTAAAAAGGACAGTTCCAGAACCAACCTTTAGATGGAAGAATAATGCACAGCATTCAAATCCAGACAACTCTTTAAGCTGCAAAATTACTCCTACTGGTAAGTAGCCAGTGTGTTCTCTGATAAGGCTACCCCTTCAGAAGAATGTCCTTTTGTGGCAACTGGGCTGGATCCTGCACCCAAACCTGCCCACTCTCTACTTGCATGCGTGAAGATTGAGCAGCAACAGTTGATGGTTTTTGATCTTCCTCCTGAGGTCTGTGATATCATCTTGGCAGCCAGGCTTACCACCACTAAGCTGTATACACCTGCCATTGGGATAAGTTTGTTGGGATAAGTTTGTTGGGATAGGTTTGATGTTTATCGCAGCATGTGGACCCCCTTTCTGCACTGCTGTCAAAGGTGTTGGCTGTCTTTTTTTATCTTTAATCCGGAAAAGGCCTTGCCCTGGGCACTGTTAAGGGGTTACCTGGCGGCCATTTCGACTTTGCTGCGATTGCAGAATCAACCCTTTCTATTCAAGTCACCTGTTTTCTGAAAGGTTTGAAATAATTGTTCTCTCCTACCCCTATTGTGATGCCCCAGTCGAACCTCAGTCTGGTCCTCACATTTCTCATGTGTTCTCCTTTCAAGCCCCTACACAGCTGTTCTCTGTGGCTATTGACTATCAAAACGGTCTTTTTAGTGGCCATTACATTGGCCAGGAGAGTCAGCAAGCTCCAAGCTCTGTCGTTTCACCCTCTGTACACCAGCTTTTTTCCTGACAAACTGGTTCTTTGGACGCTTGCCTCTTTTCTACTGACGGGTGTCGGGGCATCACCAGGGCCGGACTGGGAACCAAAACCGGCCCTGGCAAAGTGCTCGGCCGGCCCCCCCGGGGTTTGGGGGTGCCGCCGAGCTCTTTGCCAGGGCCGGTTTTCAGCCGATTTTGTTACAGGGCCGATTTTGCAGCCATGCTGCAAAATCGGCCCTGTAACAAAAATGGCCCCCAGGGGCTCAAAACCGGCCCCCACCCGTGCAGCGCACCGGGGCATTGCCCGGTGCCCGCTACGGCCAGTCCGGCCCTGGGCATCACCCTGCCTACATTTTTCGCCTCACCTCATCCTCTTCGAGGAGAGGAGAGACTCCACCTCCTGGACCAAAAAAGAGCTCTCTCTTTCTACATTGATTGCACCAAAGACCATCGGGTGGATGATCAGCTCATCATCAGGTTTACTGGAATAAAAAAAGGCAAGGCAGTATAGAAGCAGATCATCTCACAATGTTTTGTACTCTGCATTAAGATCTGCTACGCATTAGCTAAGAAGCAGCCTCCTGTGGATTTGAGTGCCCATTCCACCAGGACTAAGGCCTCTACTACTGCGTTGGCACTCAGAGTTCTTGTCCTGGACATCTGCCAAGCAGCTATGTGGGCGTCACTCGACACATTCACGAAGCACTTCGACTTGGACAGTCATGTCTGCTAAGATGGGAATTTTGCCTGTTCAGTCTGCCATGATTTTGTGGTTTGAACCAGTTCGCACACCCACCTCCGGGGAGGTATTGCTTGGACATCTAGCCTAAGGTGATGAATCTGCAGTTAGAAGTCCTCATCAGAAAAAGTAGTTACTTACCTTCTGTAATGCTTTTTTTGGCTGACTCTAACCGCAGATTCCTCACCGACCCTCCTATCCTCCCTGTTCAGCGAATTGGGCTCTTCACCCTAAAGATCACGTTAGACAAACATTGTTTTTTACATAGCTCTGCGTTTGTGGCACATAAATAGTCACAAAAGAAATTGATGATTGCGCTCATGTGAACGCTGCAGCATCACTTCCGACATGGACAGCACTAATGTGGAGCCGATTGATCCCACCTTCCTGCACACAGAGGAACTGTTCAAGATTTTCTGGATCCAGGATGGTGCCTAGAGAATAAGATGAAAAATCTGCGGTTAGTTAGAGTTTCTACCAGAAAATGCTTTATCGAAGGTAAGTAACTTGTTAATTGAGTAACACAAATATTTCTGACTCACAATGTCCACAATGTGAATTCTTGCAATTCTTTTATTTCCAACGGAAGTTTATTATTTTTCAAACTACAAGAGACTCATGTATTAAGGGTCCTTGCAACTTTTAAGGGAATCGATGCATGAAAAGTCATGCCTGTTCCTTGAAAATCAATGGCTAGCAGATATTACCACAGTTGCAAACCATAGATAGGATAACGTACCCAAAAAGGGGGTAGTTTTTCTTGTGAGTAGTTTTTCTTCCTTAGGAATATTTTGGTTGACTAGCATGTGAAGAAAGTCCCTCTAACTAAAAGCATAGTTGTGTGTGAAAGGAAAATTCTTAATCTCTGTTCGCTAACCTACTGAGGATTCAGCCAATAGATCAGGTTTACTCACTCTTGACGTTGGTAGAAAATGTGAATCCCTAGTTGTAAGGACAGTGTTTTAATTTTACCATGTATTTGTACGGATAACATTGGAGGTTTGGGGTCAAAAGCTCATGGAAGGCAATTCTTTCAGACTCCCTGAGATTCCACCCTCATTGCCTTCAAAATGATACCTTAACCGGCACTCCTACATGAGACTTAAACATGTATTTTCGGTGCAGTAGGTCTCGCATTTGTTAAAGTTAGAGCTGTTAGCGTTGAATATGACAATGCTTTTTACTTTCACTTTTTTATGGTAATGGCACTATGCAAATATAATTAATCGACTGCTAATGGAAAAGCGCAAGTAAAAAACATTGTCATTTTCAACGCCAACAGCTCTAACTTTAACAAATGTGAGACCTATTGTACTGCAAATGCTTGATTCTAACTGGTGTTGCTTCAGTTTCTAGAGTTCAGAGTTCGGGCAGAAACGCTATTTCTCTATGTTTTGCACTTGGTGGTGCACCTTTCTTGTTAGTACAATGATCAATGTATCCGGCAGCTCAAGCGTTAGGGAAAATGTTCCTGCAGGTGGCTCCACTTATAGGACAGGGGTTTGTTACCTTAGGTAAAAGACAGTCTAAAAAACAAAAGCGTGCCTTTCATTGCGGTCCATGCAGTCTCCAAAAAGACTGTCATGAAAAAATACATTGGGTGACAATGTGAACAATGTTTTATAGTACAAATGCTTTGTACTGCCAGGGTGAAACCCGGATTCAGAAGAGAAAAGTTAAAAAAACAAAGCCAGTCACCACAAAAAAGCACCCTGCAAGTGTCTTTCAGATGCAAATTTGTCATCCTGAAAAACTCCTCTAAACATTCTGCATATGCAGCCGATTTTAGACACAAAGGGACCTGGTGGTGCTGCTGCTGTGAGGTGCAGCTGGTGTAAGCAATGCCCTGCTCTCAACCCCATCTCCAAACACACGCGGGCCCCAGATTTGAACACAAGAGGCAGCCAAAACCCTGGAAGTGATGTGCATGGGAGTCCGTTTAAATCCAGCTCCACGCCTTCCAGCTGCGCAAGATAAAAGCTACTATCGAGTGGCAGTAGGGTGTCACTGCAGAATCCAGCGCCGAGCTCTGCTGCGCCTACATTAAACACTGGCACGTCCTGATAAAGCCTTATGTCTACTACATACTGCTGCCGGGGTAGCGTCAGCTCTTACATACAAGTATTTGGCTAATGCACTCAAGAATGCTTTTCTTACAGAGTATTTGTAAATTGTGCACAGCACAATGATCTCATAGCGCATTCCTTGAGTAAACGTCCCCCTCCCTGCCTCCCGCTATGAGATGCACTGGCACCAAGCAGCTTTGTGGGGGGGTCAGAGCATACATCAAACACAGACCAGATGCCTGCTGGGCACTCCCTGCTACAAGGACTCAGCAAATACAAGAAGGCTATCGAACCCATCTTTTAAACGTGCGCAGAGGCTAAAGACGACCAATGCTTGCGAAACAGGAGGAAGGCCTTCTAGGTTTATGGCTCTATCTTTATTGTCAGAATATTAAAAAAACAACTACAACAAATAAAGGTCCAATGCAAAGAAAATACACGCACAGCAATTATATATGCCCCCCTGTTATCCTATCTCTACCGTTAACCTCTTATTAAAAACATACATTAAGCTTTCTCACACCCCCCTCAAAAAACACATCCTGAATCTATTTATAAAAAAAATGATCAGAGGTCAAAATATGGGGTCGGTGGTAAAACAAAGTAGTTGGGGTGAAGCGGCTGTAAAACAAAACACATCAGACAGAGCAGGTGGTGGCTTTGGAGGGGAGATGTTTCAGCAAGCAGCTGTGCCTGAGCGCCCGATATATGACTGTATTGTGACCCAGTCAATGCGAGCCTTTCCCTCGTGGACTTGGGCTTGGTTTCCACGCACATCCCTCTTGCTGAAAGGACTCTGCAGCTCTGTGTAAATAAAAAGAGAAAAATGGCGGTTGCACGCTTTTTAAAAAATGTATTTACTTTTGTTACAATGCCGGCACCCACACCTTAGCTTTGAACATCTTAAGCAAAAGCACGGGTGCTGCAATTCAAAAGTAAACAAACAGAATAAAAATGCACATTTAAAAAAATAGTTGTTCACTTTAAAAGCAATCGTGGCACCCACGCTTTACCTTAAGATGTTTGAAGCTAAAGCGCGATGCCGCCATTGTAAAAAAAAAAATGAAAGGCATGTGGCTGTGTTCAGCCAGCAAATAACAAAAGTATAGCACACCCACCATTATTCTTTCCAGGCATGCCATGCTGAATAAATGGGGGGTGGGGGGAAAAGCACTGAGGGACAACGTGTGCTGCCTGCAACAAAAGGCAGGACAAAGCTATTTAAGAAAATAGCACTCGGAGGCTGTAATTAAAGCCTGCCGAGTAACAGCACATGTAACAGGGGGTGTCCTCATGGGTGGTTACAAGAAGAGACAAGGCAAGGACTAATAAGCCTATTGACAAATGAAAAATCCACCCTTTAGAAAGGACAGGGACAGGAGCCAATTAAAAAAATGGGCTGAAAGTGGGCGGAGCTTCATCTCCTATCCTGAATACAGCATGTCTCGAAGAGACAGCTCAAGCGCTGCCTGGGCGAGACCTAAAAAGTATTGCTTTTGAATGTATCAAACTGGTTTCAAGGTTTGAAACA
Source organism: Triturus cristatus (assembly GCF_964204655.1). NCBI lineage: Eukaryota > Metazoa > Chordata > Amphibia > Caudata > Salamandridae > Triturus > Triturus cristatus. Next base: position 329,726,808 of record NC_140580.1, read on the forward strand.
CAGCTTTTACTCTACTGTTTCAGATCCATTTTGGCTCTTTATGATCATAAGTTTCTCTTTGTAGGGATATTTCACATGGTAACATGCATATATTTGGGGACAGTACAGACAAGAGATTAAATTAGTTTCCATATTGTTTATTTCCATATTGATAACAGTAAGAGCATTATATTTCCCCCAGTTTTGTAGTAGGCAGCACTGCACAAATGCCTCTCAAGCTAAAACTAAGTGTTCAGAAAAGTTCTTTCTTTTCGGAGCTGCCCCCTTATTGCTTTCAGGTTGCTTTCTTACTTGTACTTAGACAATTGGCTTATTATGCCCATCTCACTGTGGCTTTCATTAACTAGCTGTCAGATAAATTGCTATCTAGTCAAAGGATAGAGATTTTTAATTTTGACCCAGATGAACACTTCTGTAGGCTTGCCATTTCTACATGAGCACGCAGTAATGTTGTCTATCCACTAATCATTTTGCCTCATTGCCATCCATGAATATCGTAACAGTGGCTTTGTAACATATATATTCAACAATGCTACCAACCAGATGGTTATTTATCATCATCAAATCATCTTTATTTCGACTACAGAGAGTCATAAAAGAGCACCAAGAAAAACAAACATACAATTAAAGTTCAACAAAATATGTAAAAAGTACATCGTGGTAAGACAATTGCACTGGAATAAGTAGTAATTAATTGTAACAGATCACAAGTATAGTACCTTGGAAATAATTTCCACCATTCAGAAGAAAAGAAGACATATTTAGCATAATAGACTCATTGTTCCAAGAATCTTCTTCTAATTTTCCATAGTGCATCTAGGTATTTGCTAACAGCAAAAACGGTCATAAATGACAGATCTGTTTTTAGTAATCGATACGCCTCCAAATGATTCCTGAAGCCCCATTTTTTACATGGTGGAACAATCCACTTTTTCCTAGAAGCTTTATACAAAGGACAGAAAAACATTATATGGAGGTCATTTTCCGGGTATTCAGTGCAAAGAGGACAATTTTCAATGGATGGAGGGTGCCATCTGCTCGTAAGAGCTTGTATAGGAAGCGAGTTATATCTCCATTGAAAGAATAATTTGCGGAGACTAGCGGGGAAGATTCATCACAGTCTCAAACTTGTAATAATCTTTAGTTAAAAGAAATGAGCAGGTCAAAGAACCCAGTTTATCAGAGGCTAACCAAACCGACTGGTTACTTTCATAATACAAACCCACCAGATCTTTACGTGATATTATTTTTGAGGCGTCCACAGGGCTAGACCACAACAAAGGGCAACCCAACCTATGGAATTCTTCCTTTATATATTTTAACCACGGAAGTTTTTGTATGGAATGATATTTTAGTAAATCCAACAATTCAAGTCTATAGGTATTCAATTCAGGAGTTGCCCAGAGGCGCCTCCAAAAAGTTAAGGGCTTGAGGCCTAATTCCTCCTTGATTGATCTTATACCTAAATCTAACCTAAGGGGGAGAAGAGGAGTACCACTAGGAAGGGATAAGAGTTGCCAGAGAAATGTATTTTCGGTGACCACAATTTTGTGTGGACAATCGTGGCCCCATAACTCAGCTCCGTAAATTATTGCTCCTCTTGCCTGCATTTTATATATCTCAAGTGGCGGGGCAATAGGTTTTACGTGGCATTTGTTCCATAGTTTAATGATCCCCCCCTGTTTTTTGTATTAATTTTATTTGGGATTTGATCCGATGTTCGGTCCAAAGAAAGTTCTCATTTACGGTCACTCCCAGGTACTCAAACATTTTGACTCTTTCCAAGGTAACTCCACCAATGGTAGGATTAGGACGGGATTTTTTGGGTGGATTCAGTATCATGTACTTTGTTTTAGTGGTGTTAATTTCCAGTCCTCTCTCACAGCAAAAAGAGACGAAACCATCCAGCACTCGCTGGATGCCCATCGGGGACTTAGCGAGTAACAGGGTGTCGTCGGCGAACATAATCGCCGAAATCCCCGTTCCAGCTAGCTTTGGCGCGTCTCTATTTGGGACCGCATTTAAGTAGGAGATAACTCCATTTACATATAAACAAAAGAGGGTAGGTGCCAGGACACATCCCTGGCGAACCACACTGTTAACAGGGAAGCTAGATGTTAAATTACCCTCTCTCCCACATCTCACCTTAGCAAAATTATCAGTATGTAGTCGTATTATTATGTCCAGTAAGGGGGGTGGAATTCCCAGATCACGCAGTACGGCCCATAGCTTGATGCGTGGGACTAAGTCAAAAGCTGAACGCAGATCTACAAAGACAGTATAAAGAGATCCGCCCTCAACCACGGCCGTCTTCCAATACAACATGTTCAGTCTAAAAATCTGGTCAATGGTGGAAACGCTTTTCCTAAAACCAGCCTGGTAGTCACTCAAGATCTCGGACTCTTCGATCCAGTCCAACAATCGATGTAAAATCAGCCTAGCAAAAAGTTTTTGAGCTACGTCAATGAGGCTGATAGGGCGATAATTGGCTGGGAGGAGAGGCGACCCTTTTTTATAGATGGGAACCACCTCCGCGCCCAGCCAAGTGTGAGGAATCTTCATACCCGTAGCAATTCCATTAAAAATAGTTAAAAGATAGGGAGCCCAGACTCTGGGTTCATGTTTGTATAGGTCACCGGGGACCTTATCAAGACCAGGTGCTTTGCCGGCAGGAAGTGCCGAAATGGCAGCCTGCACCTCCACAAGAGTGAAGATGATCTGATGGAACTCAGAAGTCTCAGTTACGATCAAATCTTCAAAGGGGGGGACGATGCTGGGAGAATCGCCCATATATAAAAGACTAAAATGTGCCTCCCAAACTTCTGGAGCAATGTTCGGAGTGATTGCCGAGTCAGGTGTTACCGTACCAGTAGTCACTATCTGCCAGAATCTACATGAGTCCCGGTCCGCCAGAGCAGTTGTTAGGGAAGCCCAATTCTCATTGGCCCACTCGAGCTTGGCGTGGTGAATAAGATAACGGTAGGCCTGTCGTCTCTGATTAATAAGCTCTCTGCTGGCATTTGCCTTTAGTGCAGTCATGAGTTCTTTCTTTGCCAATCTACAGGCACTATTATACCAAGGATGGTTCCTGGGTTGCCATTTTTTCGTAGGACCTAAGGGGTTCAAAATATTTGATAAACTAATAAAAAGTGCATCATTGAGTGCAGCAATTTTTATATTAGTGTCAGGAATAGATGGATAATCAGTGAGGTCAGCCATTTCTTCCAGAGTTTGGCTAATACTCGCATAGACTTTAGATAATTCTTTCGAATTACTAGCCAGTTTTGCCCATTTGACCCTACGCCGATTGGTAGAGAGGACAGGAGTATTCATTTTGTCCAGTTTTAACAGGGGTTCAACCGCACCCATGCCTGGTAGCGCAAAATCCAGGATTAAAGGGTTGTGGTCGCTTTCATGCCTGGAAAGCACCACAAAATCCTGAACTCGCTTCCAATCCTTGCATTGGACAAAGATGTAGTCAAGTCGAGCCTCTCTACCATGTGTATTAAAGGTAGATTTCGGCGGGTTATCAGATCTTGTTCGCCCGTTACATGCTCTAATAGAGTGAAGCAGGGCCAAAGAGGTAATTTGTACGGCCAATGGGGTCCAGGATCTTACAGTGGGACCAGCCACACGTGGGATTTCCCAAAGGTCGTCCTCCTCCTGATTAATAGGATCCAATAGACCCTCGAGGGGTTCAAAATGTGACTTAAAGTCACCAGCTACCACTACTACAGTACCCTCAGGAATTTTCGACAACACAATAGAAAGCACTTCAACAGCCCTTGATTTTGCTGATAAACTAACCGGTCTAGAATAGATGTTGATCAGGGCCAGTTGTGTCATAGAGCGCCATTTCAATGTTATGCACTGCACATCATCAGACCCTGTGTCCAAAACAGTAGCAGTGCAGCCCAGATGATTTGCAACCCAGATTGACAGGCCACCGGAAGGTCGGCCCCTACCTCCCCATGTAGCGGGAAGAAAAAAGGAAGAGAAACCCACTCGATGATACTCGACCCTAGCCCATGTCTCCTGTAGATAGCATATATCATGAAGATCTATAAAGGAGCTATTTATTAAGAACTATAAGCAACATAATTTTCTTTGTAAACACCATGTACTGCGACTCTGTGGGTATGGGTGGAGAAACGTGCTCTGTGCGCTCTCATCAGTGACAGAGACATGACGATAGTAGTGATCAAAATGGCATATCTAAAGACAATAACAGCACTGCCTATTACCATTTGCAAATTATATAAAAAGGGTCTGCAGTTAAATTTGAGATCTCAGAAAATAACAGGATCATCATGAGGACTCTAGACATAACCAAGCCCAAAATTCATCTTTTCGGAAACTCTGGGGATAATTGGGTGTCATATCAGAATTCCTAGGTCATGATACCTGTTAAAGGTTGCACACAATCATGAAGATAAGGGATGGTTACATGCGCAAATATCTAAGGGAAAAAGAAGTGCTCAACCTGATGGAGGTGAAAAGCCAGATTTCAGAAACAGGGCCAGGTGTCGAGGCAGCAGCAACCACTAAATACCTTCACACTTGCTCGAAATAGAATTGAACGGATACAAACCAGGCACCGGGCAAGGCACAGTGGCAGCAGCATCCTAGCAGCCGAGTGAACAACAGTGTCACCGCTGGTGGCTTGAGGGTAGAATCAGCTCTAAGCTGAAAGAAACTCAGTCTCATTCCCCTTGTCTCTTAATGATGCGTTGTTGGTACTTGGCCTTAGTAAGTAAGATTTTGAAGGTATGTCCTACCAACCTGGAAAGAGAAATGTGGAGGAAGACTTCTTCAAGCTCTACACAAAAGCTGTCTTCCATCCTTGAGATTTTCCACACTTGCAATGGATCTCTTGGCAGTGAAGAGTAAACCTCAGGTTCTCAAGCTCGAGAACAGTGAACTTATCTCTGGGGGATACATTTCTATTAGACTCATGAGGAAAATTCTGTAATTTTGTATGCCTTTGCTCCTATTACCCGATACATTAGACTCTCAACATTTACAAGAGATTCAGAAAACCCACAGAGGATGCCACTTCCTTTTATCATTCATGTGGCTAATGCATAAAACACTGGTGATGTATGCAAACATTTCTGTTTGCGGTGGAAGCAGGACGTTGTGACAAGCAGGCTCGCCGATTTTTAAAGGTTGGGAGTAAAAGTAAAAACACCCCCAAGAAAACCTACAGTGTGGCTGACAGCGCTTAAAGAAAAGAAGACAGCGTTGTCAAGATTCAGGCTGCCACAAGATATTGCAGGCTCTAACTGGTATCAGGACACCACTTGAAAAGGTGCAGGGAAGGACAGCCTGAACTTAAACATTAGGCGAAAAACCTATTGGCACAGCTAAACAACTGAATACAGGCGGTGCATATCGAAAGACGTACCTGCTTTAAGACACCATTGAACATGTGTCAACGTGACTTTTAAAAAAATTCTATGACTCCACTGACTATGATGCAAGTGGTCTAAAATCACAAAAGTTGAGAGGTGATAAAGTCGTCCTGAACACCCACAGAAGGACTTCAACCCCTACACTTAAAAAAGAAGAACAAAACTTTGGTTTTAAATTTTCGTCCGTCCTGAGGAAGGTGCTACTATTGTAACCTATGCACCGAAACGCGTCGACAGTGGGACTTTTTAAAGTATATGAAATGTATTTGTGTAGTATTTAATTTGCAATTTTGAAAGTACATGATTTGAACTGTGTGTGACTCTGAGATAGATACCGTAATACGGAATTGTTAGATAGCATATATAAGATTGTACCAGAGCACCCAATCAGAGTATATATTGAATGCAATTTTAAAATATGATTTTATTGAATATAAGTGTTTTCCTATGAAAAATAAATTTTGAGAGTAACAAAAAGTATATTCTAGTCTGGAGTAATAATATTTGTCCAGTGTCACAGTCAAAAATCAAAGGTTATTGATCTAAATGTGTAGGCCTCATGGTCACCAACTAAAAGAGTAATACACAGAAAGGAATCTTTTTTGATAAATGCAAACATTTCTGGACGTTGTACATGCCTGATCATAACAAGTGGCAATCTTTCATCAAATATTTAGGCTGTGAAACACTGTGTTGATGGTTTGCACCATCATCCGCCCTTTAGCGATTCAGCTCATTACCGGACTGTCCTGGCTTATGACAATCATAATCATTTGAGCCATTTGTATCTTGCAACATTGGGTTCTTTACCTCGAATATTGCCTACTTGGTAGCTATCTCTTTTGTTCGGAGGTTTAGGAAGCATCCACATTGTCTTCAAAGGAACCTCAAGGACCTTCGCTTGTCTACTACAAAGTCATGATAGTCTCCCTTCTTCTATCTCAAGGCAGAATGTTAGCTTATTCGAGAAATAATTATTCTTGCCTTGCAGCAGAACCTTTACCCTCTCTTTACTGAGGAGGCATTAGACATTCAGCATATTTCCACAGCTATAAACGTAATTTCTGATGCCTACTTGTCTCTGCCGGTTCCTCACCTTTTGAATATCCCTAGGCATCACATTGAATCTGGAAATTTTGCAATAGCTTTTCTGCATCAGTAGGTGGAATTCAGCTCTGGCCAGGCCTGCCAAGTGTCACACATCTCGCGTTACTCTAACGCATTTTAAGTCACTTTACAGCATTACCGCACGTAAACAGATTGTCACGCAAATCAGCTTACTAAAAAGCCGAGTGTATAACCTTTTTTAATGCTTTGTAGAGTCTAATATTTCGTGAGGTTGTAGGCGGCGCACAGCAGTCAATGCGAGTGCTGTTGTGCTTTGCTGGGACCGGGCTGGTTATTGGACTGTCTTTTGTTTGTGTTACGTAGCGCAGGCTGACCTGGCTACCTCCCCCGGCACCAATAGGTCAGTAGTAGTGCACGCGTGCGTGCAGCCATGTGGCCTGCAAACACAACGAAGTTTACTATTGCCAGGCAGTCTGTCAGGGAAGAAGTTCAGCAGGTGCCTCGTGTGGACAGACAGGGACTGAAAGGCTCCAGTCGGTGCAGGCAGGATGTTTTCAATTTCAAATTCCTGCTGCAGCCAGCCTGGGTCACCTAGAATTGCTGCTTCCGGAATTAAAATAAAGGACAAGCAGTGTCCTCCTCGGCACGTGCAGCCTTCCCATGCTGTGTGTGGGGGTGGTGTTCACCGGGGGCTCTGTCCAGTCATGGTGAGAGGAGGTGCATATTCCATGTTTGATTCCTGATCACTTTTTTAGATTAAGTGCCAAAATTTAGAGCTATAATGCAGTGCGTCCCATCACTTGTAAATTCTGCCTAAATAAAGAGACATTTGAGATTAAAATTGTCGATCCTTTATTGTTTTATTATAGCCTGTGCTAAAATGGGATTCTGGTTTAAACAAAGCAGTCGATAAGGGAGATTCTCCTAAAGGATCAGAACATGTATTCCCAGTTAGCGCCATTGCTTCCTGTTACAGGGCCTAAAGGAGCTGTAATTAGCTACGTATAGTTTTTAGAAAATGAGCTCTGGTCGACTGAGATCCGAGCTTGTTCCGGTACGGAAATATAAAAAAGTTGAACAGTAGAAGAAACACAGCATGCATGGGGCTAAATAAGCTGTGAGGCAGTGGAGCATTCTCTCTAATTAATCTGGTCCAAACCGGTAGAGTAATGCTTAACTGTGAACGCACTAGACATTGAAACCGATGTAGAAAATCCTGACCCTGCTCTGAAATAAACAAAACATGCTGTTCCTTCAACGCTAGGTTTAAAAATTCACAATCTACCACTCAAATGGGTGCAATTTCTGATTCCTTCATCTTCATTGCTAGATTGTGCTCCTGAGAATGTGTCACTCATAGTAATTGAATGTCACTCATAATTTCACTGAACTTATGAAAATGTCACACATAGGCAACCTGAAACCTTGGCAGCTATGTCTGTCTGTATGTGATGCCACTAGAGCCGTATAGTGTCATCCTAGCGCCCCAAGGTTATTTCCCTTTTTTAATGCTATTTACGTGCAGCTGGAGCTACTTTCCATGAAGCATTTTCAAGAGAAATCTTATATTTGCAGTGCTAGGCAGGATGTCCGCACTTCGTCACTTAAGTCATCGACGGACCCCTACGACATCTGCTTTTCATGCTCAGGGCCAGAGCAGGACTCTAAGACATGCGATCAGTTTGGCCTCATGCCATCCACAACTATTAATGAGCTGGAGGTGAAGTTATTCATGGCATGCTCGCACAATGATCGCCGGGCTCGGCGTCAGTCTCTCTCCAGGTCAAGATTGAAGGTGCAATTGTCTCCCTTTTTTAAGTCATTGAAAAAGAAAGAATAAGAAGATACACAGGCAAGACTACCCCATACCCAGATGCTGTTGCTACCACAGACATAGGTCTCCTCATTGCGCCCCACTGTCAGCGAAGTCTTCCTCTGAGATGGAGTCGGTAGACATTATTCCGTCTGAAGGGCTGGCTTCTCCTCAGACACCAAGCCTTCTTCTAACAGATCTGAATTTCTCGACACTTGGTGTCAACCTGATGCAGGCCCTTGCCTTCACGAAAGTGATGTTGGCAATATTTCATGGCGCATCAGATCCCTCTGGTGCTCCTTCAGGCTACGTGAATCCGATGGGGCCTCCTACTGGGGTACCGCTGGCAAATACTTCCCTTGCACCATTCGACCCCAGATGTCCCAGAATGCCCAAGGCTCAGTCATTAGCTCCTCCACCATCACCAACGATGAAACCTTTCTGGCTCCAGTTCCTGATCCTGTACTTCAAACCAAGGCCATTCCGATGTACTCAAGGCATCAAGTGCAAGGTTTGTTAGATGAGGCTGTGTACAGGATAACATTCAACCCGAACCCTTGCCCAGGTATGAATACTGGCAAAGGGCGGGAAATATCTTTGGATCGGACTCTGACAACATTCAAATGTCTGTGACTGCCTCACTGCTATCATGACGATCATGAATTACTTGACACTTCAGACCATTAGTGGTCTCAACACCTTCCCAGCGGTAGAGATGGAATGCCCCTCCGGACTAACTTCTGCAGTAGTAGCTTCATTTAATGCAGTCATCAAAACAGCTGCAGAGGTGTTGGAGTTGCTTCTTCCAATAGAAGGAATCAAATCTGATCTTTTAACACAGATCATCCAGCTGGCCTCTGTATCCTTGAAGCTTTTCCTTCTATTTAAGGAGGGAATTACGGAGCTCATCAAGGCACTGTGGGTGAAGCCTACATCCGCACCGTCAGTAAAACAGACAGACAGTTCACCGGTATCAACTGGTTCCTACGACCCACATTTTTGTCTGTTCATCCTTCACCAGAATACCTGGTGGTGCATGGTTTGTCAGGCACCAAGCCAAATCCAGGTCTCTTTCCCTACTGGACCTTCCAACAGGGAATCCCCAAAATTGGAGGCAATGGTAAAGAGAGTTTTCGCTACAAGAAGTTTGGCACCCCCGATCAATTAATGCCTTCTGTTTGCTGACCAGACTCACCCATGCACTGTGGGAGATGGAACAAATAGTAGTGGCAAACCTCCTTACAGACAACACAACCACGATGTGGTATGTGAAGAAGCAGGGTGGCATAGGATCTTGTCTCTATCAATAAGCACTGAGCCTGTAGGCCAAGGCTTCGGTGCATGAGATCTTGCTGGTGTCCAACCTTCTGACAGGCTTCTTGGACGAAAGGACCTTCAACCTGAGGCGGCATCATCTTGCTGACCATGATTGCTGTCTCCAACCAATGGAGCACCCCTCCCTGATAGATCTCTTCACCATATGCAAAAAAGCGCATTACTTACTGTTCTGTGCCCTCCAGTTTCCATTCAGGGAGCCTTATTTAACACTTTTTGATTGACATGTGATTCTCCACTACACTACACAATTCTCCCGATACCCTTGATTCCTCAACTGCAACAGTAGGTTCACTAAGACCAGTCACAAGTCTTTCTGGCCTCCTTTATGTGTTTATTCCCTGACAGGTTAGTTCTGATAATAAGTGCTGCCTCACTTCCAAAGGTACTGACCCACTTCCATGTGGGCTGTCCATTACTTTCTTCAAGTTTTCCCATCCACCCCAACCCCTTGTAGGAGGTGGAGAGGCTGCAAAGGCTGGACTCTCATAGGTCAATCATCTATTCTGTAAACAGGACCAAAGATTTCTGACCTGATGACAAACCTTTTGCCAGATATGTAGAAAGCTAGAAAGGCAAAAACGTCTAGAAAAGTACCCTATCTCAGTGGATCATACACTGTATTAAAATCTGTTATTTTTTTATTCCCTGGCCAAAAAGGAACTCCCAGATGGTAACAGAGCTCATCCTACCACAGCAAAGTCACCTTGTTGGGCATTGTCCAGGTGTGCCGATTGCAGAATTATGCAGATCTGCAATGTGGGTTTCACTTGGAAGTACGAAGAGATGGTAATTTTGCTTGTTCCGTGATCCAGAACTTTATTGTGTGACAATTACTCAGACCCACTACCTGGGAGGACCATTGCTTCTGTATCTTTTCAAAAGTTGTGGAGTCTCCAGTGAGAACATCCATCAGAAGAACACATTATTTATGCTTGGCAATAAGCTTTATGGTGGAAAGTCTAGGTGCAGATTTGTCACTGATTCCACCTATCTCCCAATTCTTAGGAATGGTCAAAGTTGTCACTTTAATACGGGTCGAAATTTTATTGTAACTCTCCATATCCACTGTGGAATTGCTGTCAGCTTTATCTCTAACGCTAGGTGCTTAGAAAATAAAATGGACGCAGATCGGATATCTGGATGCTGAGGTGGATCTATATGGCTCCGGTAATGCCACATCCAGACTGCTAGCTACATTGAAGCAGATCTGAATGCTCCTACCAGTGCAAGAGAGCAGTTGCAATATTTTCGGGTCCACGCTGGTGCCTGTGGATAGTCAAAAGGTCACTGCTGCAAGAATGATGGTTGCCATTATTTCCAAGTGTAGCGAACTAAATGGGGTTTAGACTTATGTGAGATTTCATACTCGTTGCAGGAGAGCAAACGCAGCATCAGCAGCCTTATCATGACCATTAAAACACCAGGATACAGCAAGGAGAACCACACTCATTCTTGTAGAAACTGTTATTCTCTTTTTTAAAACAGTTTTTGTGCATTTTAAGAAAAACACACAGAGGTCAGACATATATACATGTTAAGCCTAGTCAGATAATGAGTTCAGATGTTGCTGCATGCATACTTAGGTCAACATAGTCTCACAATAGTTACACACCGGACATTTGAGTACAATATCATACTCAGTACAAATAGACAGAACCTTCAGTTCCAGAGCAATCTCTCATTCCACCAAGTGTTTCCCTCCAGGAGGTGAGGTCATTCTCTAGTTTTGAATTAGTACAAACAGTAGACTTTTCTTCAGCCAGTAGCCATTCCATAATTCTTTATACAACATGTCATAAGCAGGTTGTCTATCCTGCAAGCAATGAATCACAACCTTCTGACATTGCATGTGCTTGCATTCATGATACAATTCAAAATCAAACTATACTGTGTTTTATACCAAGTCCATTTGCCAGTTAATGTTTGAACAACCTCTAGTACTACTGAATATTTTTATATCATGTGTAGTAGGTCGGGGTTATCAGTTTGTCAACTAAGGCATTCCCAGACAAAGCTCTTGAATAACAGATATAAGTACATAAGTTTCATTGGGAGAAGTCATGCATTAATTGGCCATCTCTTAGTGTATTCCTGTATTTTTCCCATACAGCATTCAGGAGTTGTGTACCACAAATAGTAGAGCTTTGTATGTAGCAGATAGATGGCATCCACCCTGCCACAACGCTGCTATTTCTGTCAGTCTGTTCGATTCTGGGTGTCTGCCAGCCATTTGCCAGGGGGCAGGGCTAATAACCTCTTCAGCCCTGGCTGACTATCCCTGCCATATTTAGATAACTACAGCCGCGACCGTTGCAGGTAAGAGCGGTAGGGCCGGGTGGGGGGTATTTCGACGGACGATGATGAGGGAAAATTAAATAAATAATTAATTTTCCTTCGTCATCAACTGTCGACATTAATAATACCATATGCTATTCAATGGTCTGTTAACACGGGGATTTACACATACTCCTGTGGGGGCCTTCTAATGGTCGACTTTCTCTATCGAACCATTATTAACATGGGTGGTCAGTTAAAATGAAGTAATGGTTGCCGGTTCTTGCATAGTTGAGACATTTTGGCACACAGAGACTTGTTTATTCTGGGGGACTGTTTCCGCATATTAAAGTGTCAGCATTTTCTAAGAACCCTTTTTTTGTTCTTTTAATGCCTGTGTGCAATTTCCAACCTGTTGTAACAGAGGGAGAACATGAACCAAGATTACATTATATAATTGTTTGCTTTGTGTATTGCAAACAGACAACCAAATGCTTCTAGGTGATGTCAAATTAAATATATATTAATTGAATGTCCGGAAATAGATACAGACTTGAAAAATACAATAGTGATGAGCCAAATCCCAAGAATGTTACAATATTTCAAATAGTTAGCTACTTTCATGATTGGGGTATTTTGGCAAAGAATTTCATAGGCTCATTGATTGAATCACAAACATTCTGCTACCAATTGTGGTCTGTTTCAGTGTGAATACCAGCAATGTTGGATCATTCAAAGAACAGAGAAGCAAATAAACACACTCAGCAGCCAATAAGTAATGGTCTCATTTGCAGAAGGCATGATGAGTCAAGCAGAGCATTGTAAACATTATGGGGCCTAGTGACAAACTGCATTTTGTAGTATTTTTAGTAGTACTTCAATAGTGCTACTAAAAGTACTACTCAATGTTTTTCACAAACCTACGAGTGTAAATCCCCACTTCCCAGACTCCTATTTTTTTCTAAAAGGAGATCCTCAACGCATCTATGTTTACAAGCTAGTAGTAAATGTGGGAGGGACCAGAGGGATTGCCTGGAGAAAGTGGCATACTTACTACTAAATGGGCATGGTTTAGGAGAAGTAACAAAGGGTTAGGGAGGGTTTGGGGAGAGACGTACACTCTTCCAGTAGAGAGTAAGCCCATTTCACTGCTAAAGTTACTACAGCCAAAAAAGGGCCCAAAACTGTAGTAAATTACTCCAGCTCAGAGCTGAAGTATGTCAAGGACTATACATGGCCAACCCCTTACTGCAGCACCGTCCCATAGAAAATAACGGAAGTAAGGACTTAAAATAATACTCCTTAGAAAATAATGTTAAAATAAATTAGTTAAAATATAAATAAATATAATTTAGTGTTAAAAGATAAATCTCTCAAAAGAAAACATATTTATTATTTAATTATAAAATATATAACAACCTTTTATGATTATAAATCAATGTAACATTTTTATTAACATAAAATGCAAATACTTTTAATTAATTCTAGACATCACTTTTATTAATTATTAATGCATTTAACCAACATTTAACTCTAGGTAAGATTTTATTTTAATTTAAAGTTAAAAAAATTCAAAGCTCAGAAAATAATAAGAATCTACAGTTTTATTGGGTACAGTTTGTATTTACAATTTGGTAGTCCCCAAACCACGCACTAAAATAAAGGAAAATCCAGACCTTCAATTATTCAGATGACTTTCAACTGATTCTGCCGATCAATGACTCCCCCACCACCATCCTCGAATTCCAGAGAACAATGCTGTTCATCCGCGACTGGATGAACAGCAATCACCTAAAATTAAAACCAGACAAAACAGAAGTGATCCTCACAGGAGGCCCTTCGAACCCCTGGAACTCCCATTTCTGGCCTAAAGAACTGGGACAACCTCCCGCCCCCTCCACAGCCGCCAAAACCTTGGGTGTCATAATCAATAAAGACCTCACCATGATAAACCAAATTGGTGCCGTGATCTCAACAAGCTGCTTTCAACTAAGGAAAATAAGAAAAATCAGTAGGTATCTCACTCAAGAAGCTAAAACACAGGCAGTCCTCGCCATGGTGATATCCCACATTGACTATGCCAACTCTCTCTACCTTGGCATTCCGGCCTACCTCATCCACCGCCTCCAAATGGTTCAAAGCCAGGCGGCCAGACTGATCTTTCAAGAAAACAGGCGCCAACATATCACTCCACTTCTTAAGAGACTACATTGGCTTCCAATACCCCAGAGATGCGCCTTCAAGGTAGGATGCATCTTCTTCAAATCTCTGAACTGCAAAAGCCCAAAATTCATCAATAGTCTGATCAACAGATATACTCCTACCCGTAACCTAGGATCTGCCCACATGCACCTCCTGAGCACCCCATCCTTCAGGCTAAAACGCGCCGGGGGGGTCAAGATTCGTCACCCTAGGACCCAAACTCTGGAAATCTCTACCACTTGAAATCAGATCCTGCACAAATCTCATGAGCTTCCGCATATTGCTAAAAACTTGGCTATTTAAACAGGCATACTAGCAACATCTAGTCTAACACCTTCAGAGCAGCGCCAAGAAACCAACCTGGTGTACGTGCGCTAAACAAATAAAGTTTAACATAACAATAACATAGTCATCATGCAACATATCATTCCCAAATCTTGGTGCATATTGTCTCACCCACCTATCTTGACAACTAGAAGGATACAAGGGTCACCAGCAAATACTTAAAAACGTTCTACATATTAGGGAGGAGTGAGACCAAAGTTGGAGATAATGATAAAGCAGAGGAAGTGACATAACTGAACCCCGGGATATGACACGATTAGTTCTACTGAATGACGATTCAAATGTTTCAATATGCTTGCATGTTATGGAAAAGTAGCTAATAATTTCACTAAGATGCTTTTTTGTGCCGTTTTTATTTCTCCAAACGGGTTAAAAATAGGAAGTGTTTGATGGTACTGGAGTGGATGGGGTACCTCTAACAATATTACTGCAAACAGCGCTGCCAACCATCTCCCATCTCTGGCCGTCAGTTACAGAAACAACTGCTGGTGTGGTCATTCCTCAACCGCTTGCAATAGCCCTACAGTGATCTGGAGTTGAGGGTTAACCATTCTCTCTATTAATTTGGAAAGCAAGAGTTGTTGAATGTTGTACCCACAATTAGGAGGGCCTGTTTGATCCAAGTATGTCTTTTTTTCTAAGATAGTCTTCCACGCTGTCTCACCATTTTCAGTCATCTGGGCATGAGACCACCAAATGTAGGAAAATAGACAACCCACAGAAAGGTTGGTGAAGAAGAGAGAAAGATAACATGATAAATTGTTGCCAGCAAGAGCAGGAGCAAATAATACCAGAGCCAGCCAGAACTGAAGAAGAGGAGAACATGTTTGAATTTATAAATGAAGGAGAAAATAAAGAAATTGTTTAAGCGTCGGTAGCAGAGAGAAGGGGAAATTTACTTTGTCTTATTCTTTCACCTCACCGGTCACAATTTTAATATAGCCTATCTATTCCATGTTGGGATTTGTTGACAGAATTCCCAGTTTGAGAGCATTTAGCTTGAAGCCTTTACATTGTAGTCCCCCAAGCCTTCATTTATTATATTTTCTATTGCTCTGCAATGTTTGTAATCTGCACAAGAATTATGTGGCTGGAAGGGAATGAGAACAGCATTTCCTGGGGTGCATGATTTATTTAGTAATTGACTCGATTTTAGAGGAATGGTCTTTCATGTGCTGACCTTGTCTTTCAGATGGCGTCCATACACTGACATGTGCACTGATGCTGTTGAACACAGACCTTCACGGCCATGTAAGTAGCTATAAATACACAGATATTGCTTCACCTTTATTTGACCTTAAATTTGCAGTTGGTGTATATACTTCATTGATGATGTGAAATTACATTAAGATCAGGAGAAGACATGTGAACCAGTCAGACTTAACCTCCATGTCTTGGACTTGTTAGTAAAAGCAGCCATTCACAATCTGCAAATATGATTATTTTGTTGCACACATTTTAGTCTTGTGGTGGAAATAAAACTCCTCATCCAGAATTGTCGTTAATATAAACAATGTTTCTTCTTTCCAATATGTCTTCTCTATAACGCAGTGATTTAGAAAATCTGCCCGAGGCCATTTGATTGCTGGGTTTTTGTTTGCTTTTACGTTGCAAATTATTCCTTGAAATTTTCTGTGATATTTTTCATGTATTATCAAATCAAGCTTTATTTTAATTGTATAATACATTCAATAAATGCAGTAACACATTAAAATGTAAAAACGTTAAAAACGTAAAAACAAACTATTTTCTCTTATAAAACGTCTTATAAAAGATATATCTAAACAGATGCAACAAAAGCCTAAGTACGTTAATCCATAAGCTAGCCAGATCCTAACGTATGCAATAACTTCCTCCGGTTAAAAACTGCTGATATGTAGGAGGGCATAATACAAGAAAGCAAAGGGATGAACAGTGACTGTAAAAACAGAAACGCTGAGCGTCATTGTGCGAATTTATGGTCACATAAACAAGGTAATACAATTCTCTTCCTCAGGGCTTTGTAAAATTTACAAAATAGTACTGTATGCATTGTGCTCTGGTCAGGCACATTTTTGCATTAATAAGAGGCCTTGACCAATCATTGACAGTCAGCTAGGTAATCAGTCAGTGAAATGTGTTCAACCTGAATCTTGTCAGGAAAAATCTATGTCTAGCATTCTGAACAAAAACTAGATAGGGTTGAATGTCGTAAGTGACCAACATCAATTGGTTATTGAGAACACTCGGTTTTAAGAGCTCAGACGCAAGTCTGACCGTCTCGAGCAGAGAAATGCAAGCCTGTTTAAGGTCTTTTCTGCTAATTTGGAACAGTGTGTCATGAGAGTTAAAGTACTCTATGTGCCCTAAATGAGAGCACAGGTTTTTTTTTTACAAAATTCAACCATGGAATTTGTAGGGAAAGAGGTGAATTAAGGTAGTCTCTAATAATCTCCCGGTTCAAGGTAGTCTCATGTGAAGTCCAAATCTTGTGTCAGAGTAGAAGTGTCTGTATTCTAGCAGCATCTGATAGAAATGGTTCAGAGTGACAGATTACCGAGGGGCAGCTCTGGGGGACTGATGAGAGATTCCTAAAAAAGGAGTTTTCCACCAATTGAAGAGGTTGGCAGTCGCTATACCCCCAAAGCCCCCGCCCCATATAGGGCAGACGACAAGCACTTAATCTTATAAATAACTAGAATTTCCCTGGGTGGTTGTTACTTAATCTAGTCGCATAATTCTGTAGCGCATTAATGGCACTCATGAAATAAGGTTTCCTGGTTGTAGTCCCCCTGGTTCCAAGCCCCCCATCTGTCGAAAACGATGCCCAAATAGGAAAAAGAAGACGTAAAATAGACGTTAGTGTCCCCAATCATAAAATCACAACAGGAGGCAAGTACGCACCCCTGTCTGAGTCCCTGTTCGACACTAAAAAAGTTGGTACATTCCCCATAAGTCTCTAGCGGACCCTGTCTCTGCTCCCCGAGTATAGCTCCCTCAAAAACTGAATAATGGGAGGATCCACCCCAAGCTTAGAAATAATAGACCCCAATTTGTCATGTATTACGCAGTCAAAAGCGCAAGATACATCAATAAAAGCTAAAAACACATTGGCCTATTTGATAAGAGTTTATTTTCCAACTAGCAAATTTAAATTAAGACCCTTTTCTACTGTTCCAAGACCACTGCGGAAGCCAAATTGCAGGTCTGATGATATATAATTGCTTACTGCCTACTCTTTCAGTCTTCCCAAAATAATGTGCCCTGCCACTTTCATAAAGGAATCAAGCAGTGATATTGGGCAATAGCAGGCCGGTGAAGAGTGGTCACCCTTTTTAAAGAAAGGGACTATTAAGTGACTATGTACTCAAGAAACCTACAGAACAGTATGCACCTAACACCTGGGTTAGTAGAGGACCCCAAAGGAGGATCTTAGATTTGAAGAGGTCGGCAGGGATACCATCAGGGCCAGGCGCTTTTCCACCTTTACAGCTCACAAGGGCCCTATTGACGTCCTCGAGGGAGAACATTAGGGTAAAGATTTTTCTTTAGGAATCTGAAGAAGAGGCCTCAATGAAATAGGGTGCTAACCCCCCTCGCTTCATATCGAGATTTGAGTAGATGTTTCTAAAATGAGCCTCCCACTTTGTGTCAGTAATGGCGGCCTCCAACCTAGGGGCGGTGTCCTCTTTTATATGAGGACTATTAGTCACGCGCCAAAAGCCTGCACTATCCTCGTAAAGTTAGTTAGGGAGAGGATATGTTCTAAGGGCTAGAGCGGTTGATCTTGAAACTGTGATTTTTGGCAAATTACTTAATCTGGAATAGTTTACCTGCTTGTCAGGAATGTTGCTTGTATTATACGTAAAGACAAGCACAATTTTGTTTCCAAAATCTATGAATCCATTTTCTACACAGACTAGGTAGCCACAATTTTCAGCAACACCAGCATTCAGCAACATTAGCATTCAGCAGCGTCAACAATAGGACCCTAGGAAACCCTCTGCACTTATTTAGTCATACATTCATTTTTAACCTTCATCTTGTGTCTCTGATCTTACCCTTAACTAATTTGTGATGGCTTGTTCAGAGACATTTGGTCTCCTATTTGTCTGGTGTGGTTTGTTTATTCCTATTGTTGTGGTAATCTAGCTGGTCCTGTATCTGGCTCTTGTGCTCCACGTGTTCCCGTTCCTCATCAATTCTAGCTCCAGATTGGATGTTATCATGAAAGAAATCTCTATGAGTGGGCTGAACTTGTGACTTACCAACTACCCCTGAGAGTATTCGCTCGATCATGCGATCGGTTGTTGCTGCTTGAATACCTAATGTGACTGTGCCTTCATCGTGAATATTAGTTTGGAACCTGTGCTTCATTTCAGTGTTCATTCACAGACTTTACAAATCCTTTTGGAAATCAGATCCACTCCAGATTACATTCCAGGGTTTACTTATCAGCTCCTAGTGCATTATGGTACATTTATACCTTATACCTTACCTGGTAGTCAGAGCTGGAGAGGAGCTTTATAGTGAATCTAAGTGTATTTTGAACTCTGTATTAGCATTCCCAGCATGCCATGTGCTCCGTTGTCTGAATTCCTGTCATATTCTGGAACCAGATTCAATCTTTGTCCCACTCTGGAGTGTTGTTCACGCCACTGGTTGCTTCCTGGAATTTCAGGGCACTCCTAGCAGTCAGCTGGAGGAAGGACTTTAACTGTTCTCACCTGCACTGTGCTGCAGCTACCTCCCACATTTTCTGAGTTTCAATAGCCCTGTGTGGCTGTGAGCCGGGAGGTGTGATTTCAGACTGGTTTCTGCATTCAGAATTGATGCTTCAACTGCTGTTACTGAGAGCGCCTGCTTTCTTCACCAGTTGCCTACACCGCTGAACCTTTGAAGTGCTGAGAGGAGTTCTGTTTCCTGCCACCGCTTTTTGCAGTGTCCTGCATTCCTGCATTCCTTTGGATGCCCTGTGCTTACATGTTTTCATTGCTTCACTGTATCGCCTTCCTTTCTGCCTATCCTTCCTAACATCAGATCCTGATTTCTGTATTTTCTCTGTTGGGAATTTGACCACATATTCTCAGAGCTGATAGCGGTTCATTTTGTGTCCGTGTTCTGATTTACTATTCTGAAGCTGTTCTGAATTCCCGTGTTATTTTACCAACAGGTCATTACTAGTTCCATTGCCTGTTGGGTACATTCTTGAATTCCTTGTTCTGAATCCTAAATTCAGCTTCCCCGTACCAACTGTGCATTACTTATCTCAGTGCCTGTTGGGTACTGCCTGCTCTTGATCCCAGTGTTCTTGTTCTTGATTTCTGAAGCCCTGTTCAGACTTCCGTTTCTTGTATTTTTCATTGTCTTCTATATGTCTTTTCTGTCCTGTATTCTGGTTATTCTTTCCACACTGGTTATCTGTTCCATTCCAAAATGGGTCCATTCTCTATTGTCCATATCCGTTTACAGTGTGACCGTTGGCATGGTCTCCATTCTGGTCAGGTAAGTTGTTTCACCAAGTTCCTTTGGAATCTTACCTGTCTCAGTGTTGTTGTACTCAATTTCAATCCACCATGCACTGAGTCCAACAGTCTCTCTAACAGCAGCCCTGAACTATGGCTTCGCTGTACGACTGTGGTTAGGAGCAATCTGCTAATGTCAATCCTAAAGGGCTTTCCTAAACTTCTAAGAGATCTCTTGTCATATACCAGCACATCCATTACATTGAACATACCTTGTTCTTGTCTGTCTCCTGTCTTTCTCCTTGACCAACCTTACAGCCATCTCCTGTCCTCCTTATTTCTGTGACCCCCAGGCGTCAGACTGGACCTGGAAAACTTTTGTGAGCAGTACCCCTGCGCGCTGGTAGGTGGCGTCATTCGGCTCCGCGTGGCATTATTGGTTGCCTCCGCCCCAGATATAACAGGGGCGATGTCTGAATAGGTGTCACTCGAGCGCACTGACATAAGTTCTTTTCTTTCCCCGCCAGTCAGCGCAGATCCAGAGAGATCTACCCCTGTCACATTTTACCTGCCTTTTTTTACTTTTACTCGATGTTTTTTGAGACTTGTCTCCTGGTGTGGCAGGGATGCCCACTAGGAAGGATGGCTTCAAGCTTCGATTGTCGCGCCATGCACCGCAAGGTCTTGTGGAGCGATCCCTTAAGCTGCTTACCACTCGATGTGTGATTCCGGTCAAGAGGAAGGTCTTGCGATAGGTCGCTGAGCCATCATCTTCTTCACAGTCAAAGTCACCTCACTCAAGTAAGTCTCACAAAAAGAAGAAGAGTAAGAAGTCTTTGAGGTATTCGACTTCACCCCATCCGTCAAAATCATCTGACGAGACGAGGAGGGGTTGTCACTCGTGGCTTGGCTCTGCAGTTGAGCGGGCTTGCTCTCCGCGCCTCCCGGGGTATCCCAGAGCCGGTGCAACCATCGCCCAAATCTGAAAATTTTATGAGGCTATGCACCTCATATTTGGATGGCATGTCCTAGACGGAGCGCCTTTGGGCCCCGCTGGTCCGAGGGGTGCCCCTACTGGTTCACCGCCAGCGGTTCTGCCTTCTGCGTCAGTCCCCTTTAGTCCACAGATGGGTCTGGACTGGTGCGGGTTGTGCCATCTCGACCTTCCCTGAAGCTCCCCCGGGGGCCCTCAAGCGACGCAATCCCCATTCTTATCCCTGACACAGAGCTGAAGGGGTGTGGTCCGACAATGACTCTGGAGCCATTCCCTCTAGACCAGAGCCTGAGCCCTATTTCTATCGGTTAGGACTTGGGCAAGATTGAGAGGGATCACTGAACCCTTAAGAATACCAGCCCCTAGACTTGAATATTGACTGGTGTGAGGAGTTGGCAGACTATACACCTCCACAGATACTGACTTGGTCTCTCCTCCTACCGTGGCAATGGAGGAGGGTGCCTCATTTGCCATGGTGGTGGGGAGGGCTACCGAAGTCCTGGACATTCAGTTACCCCTGTGGCTGTCAAGACTAACCTCTTGACGGAGGTGCTACAGCGGGGAGTCACCCCTTCAGAACCGCTTCTCCCATTTAATGAAGCCCTTACGGACGTCCTGCTCTGGTCCTGGTCCAAGCACCGCACAGAGGCTCCTGTGGACAGAACAATTGCCCGCCACCATTGCCCTGCCCATGGGACCCTTTTTCCTCACCCAACACCCTATCCAGGAGAGTTTGGTTGTCCAAGTATCCACTGCCCAGATTAATCCTGGTGCATTACTGTAGGAAAGATAAATCCTCAAGAAATACGAATGCAAAGAGGCACTCCTCTTGCAGAGAGATTTATTGCATGTTGTCAGTTCCAGGGTCAGTACAATAATGCCTCAACGGCCCAACAATGCATAACTCCCAAAGCTTCCATACATTCAAAATATGCCACAGGGCAAAGAACGAGATCCCACTAGACACAGAGCGAGACAGTCACGAGCTGCGACGAGAGATCACACTTGTGACAGTCGCGCTCCATGCATACGACACACCTTCCCCCCTTGAAAAAAAAGAAATAACAATGTAAATGTATATGTAAATTTCAAAGGAAGGAAGAAAACACATTACTTCATGATAAAATCCTTGAATCTTGCAGAGAGGCGATGATCATGCGTAACTCTGGTGGAAGTAATTTCGTGGTTAGTGAGGGGAGATTTGTGGTTTCTCAGATCATCACTGGACCCGACATCAAGAAACACATTGCTATCGGAATCTTCATGTGTAATTGTTGCACCCTTCAACAGAGATATTCTGTTGAGATTCCAAACACTCCCACCCTCATCTCTGACAGCATTTCTAAAAATGTCAATAACTCTTTTAGGAGCCGACCAAATGGAAGAGCCCTAACTAACTCCCTCTTTTCTTTTTATGCGTATTAAATCACCAATTGCTACTCTTTGTTTACTCACGCTGCCTAATTTTCTCTCCATGACTTTTTTCATTCTCTTTTTGTAAACATCAACTCTGTTCCGAACTAATTCATAATCTACACAAGAAAAATTCTGGTTTTCACCCATGTTTTTTTTAACCACCATGGAGCTAATTTGGTGCTTGGTCTACGTTCTCTCAAGAGTTCAAAAGGACTAACTAAGGTGACAGAATTGGGTGAAGTCCTGTAGGCTAATAGCATAGATTGTAGAGCGTTACACCAATTTAAACCACCCTTAACTGATAACTGAATGGCCTCCTTGACAACACGGTTAAAGCGCTCCACTTGGCCATTGGCCTCAGGATGGAAAACAGATATCTTCTTATGGGTAATACCACAATCCATTTCCTAGCTAACAAACTGAGGTCCATTGTCTATGACAATTTCCTGGGGAATGCCTTCTCTACAAAAAACATCGTCAAGAAATTCTATAACACTTTGTGAAGTAACTTCCTTGACCATCTTGACCTCTGGCCAGTTCGAGTAGAAGTCTATCAAAACAATACCGAAACTCTCATGTTTGGGTAGAACATGAAAAGGACCGATGATGTCTAACCCTAATTTTAACCATGGACCGGGAGGAAAATCCACGAGAAGGGGTTCAGGTCGCATCACAACAGCTGATTTGTCACTGTTTGAACATTTGTCACATGCGCACACGAAATGTTCAATGGACAAATCGATGCCAGGCCACCAAAAAGTTTCTCTGATACATCTCCTGGTGAAGGATATACCCAAATGTCCTTCATGTGCAATTTCCACAATCTTATTTCTTAAAGCAAAAGGGGGCCCAACAATGCATAACTCCCAAAGCTTCCATAAATTCAAAATATGCCACAGGGCAAAGAACGAGATCCCATTAGACACAGAGCGAGACAGTCACGAGCTGCGACGAGAGATCACACTTGGGACAGTCTCGCTCCATGCACACGACAATTACCCTCCCGCCCCACTGGATAGAGAATCCAAAAGCTTGGCACTTTGGGTATTAAAATGTTTACTTCAGCCAGCCTGGCATTGCGGTCTGTGAACACTGTATGCTTTTCGGCCATTACTCCGAATCCCTTTGGGATTTGGTTGTGCAGGTACTGCCTCTGGTCCGGAGGAGGCCTGGGCAATACTCTTTCAAACTATGGCAGATGAGAGAGACGCAACAAAGTTCAAAATCAGATGTGGGCTGGACACGACTGATTCGCTAGTCAGAGTGGTTTCTTCGTCAGTGGCCTTAAGGCACCATCCCTGCCCGAGTACCAATGGCTTTTCAGGGGATGTCCAAACTTTGCTTATGGACATGGCCTTTGATGGCTCTCGTCTCTTCACAGACAAGGTGGACTCTGCGCTGGAGCGCTTCGAGGACAGCAGAGCTATGGCCGGGTCCTTGAGCCTTTCCATGTTCCCCCGTCAACCCCAGTACTCCTTTCGCTCCTTTCGTGGCCACGGAAGGGGTTTCCAGCCGTATCTCTACCAGCCCAGCCACAATGGCCCACAAGCTTCCTAGCCCTTGCATGGCCGAAGACACAGCACCCACTGACTCTGAGGGTCAGGCAACCAGAGGTTGGCCCCAGTCTAACACCCTCTGGCAGCTGCAGCCTATTTAGTTTGTCCTCCGACCACCATGGGCAAGCAGTGGGCAGCAGGATACGTCATCACCTGCTCCACTGAAGTTCAATAACATCAGACCGCTGAGTTCTTCAATTTGTCTTAAGGGGCTACTCCAACCCCTTTGGAACTACCCCTCTACCCATGCCACCCCTTACCACAAGCTCATGGAGGACCATTTCTCCTTATTCACCACTCTCTTGGCCAAGGGAGCCATAGAGAGGGTGCAGGCATCAGAAGTAGGTTGTGGTTACTGTTCTTGCTACTTTCTGGTGCCCAAGAAGGACGGAGGCCTTTGTCCTATCCTAGACCTGCGCCTTCACAATTTCTTCCAGAAAAAGGAGAAATTCAAAATAAGTCCTGACTGCCCTGGACCCGGGAGACTGGAAGATGGTGTTGGACTTGCAGGTTTCTTACTTCCACATGCCCGTTCTGCCATCCCACAAACGTTACCTGTGGTTCACGGTAGGTCACCAGCACTTTGAGTTTGTAGTGCTACCCTTTGGCCTTACCAGTGCCCCTCGGGGACTCACCAAGGTGATGGCAGTGGTTGCAGCTCATCTACGGAGATCATGGGGTGCCAGTCTTCCCCTATTTTGATGACAAGCTGTTAAAGATGGCTCATCCCAGGCAGTCTTTTCCCAACTCCAGACTACGGCGAACCTTCTTCACTCGCTTGGCTTCACAATCAACGTGTCGAAGCCACACCTGACCTCTTCTTAAACACCTCCTTTGATCAGAGCCGTTCTGGACACAGTGCAGTTTTGGGCTTATCCTCCTGAATGTCGAGTTCAGGATATTCAGGCTATGATAGTGATGTTTCACCCTCTATCCTGGGTTTCGGAGAGACTGAGGCTGCTGTGTCTTACGGCCTTCTGCATCCTGTTAGTGACACATGCCCACTGGCATATGCTGTTATGCAGTGGGACCTTAAGTTCCAGTGGGTGCAGCATCAGGGGAATCTCTCCAATGTGGTCCAAATCTCTGAAGTCACTGCAAAAGACCTGCAGTGGTGGTTAATGAACCGCAATTGGGTCAGCTGCAGACCTCTCTCCCTTCCCCTAGCAGATCTGACAGTAGGGACAGATGCATCACCCCTGGGCTGGGGCGGCTATCTGGGACAGGTGGAGATCAGAGGCCTCTGGTCTCCAGCGGAATCCGGATTCCAGATCAACCTGTTGGAGCTCCAGGTGATCCGACTGGCATTAAAAGTCTTTCTACCCTCCATCAAGGGATGGCTAGTGCAGGTGTTCAGACAACACCACCGCTATGTGTTACTGCAACAAACAAGGCGGGTGGGGTCATGGACCCTTTGTCAAGCGGTCCGGCGTCTCTGGACATGGCTGGAATATCAGGGCTTTTCCAAGGTGGATCAATACCTAGCGGGCTCTCTGAATGCCGGAGCAGACAAACTGAAGATGTCTAGTCAATCACGAATGACGTCTCCATCCTGGAGTGGTGCAAGACCTCTTTCAATAGTGAGGAGAGCCTTGTTTAGATCTGCTCGCTACCTCCGAGAACGTGTAATGTCATCAGTTTTGTATGCTTGAGTATCCAAGAAGCTCTCGCTCGGAGACGCTTTTAGTCGTTAGTGGAGCTTAGACATCTTGTATGCCTTTCCACCCACACCTGCCCAGAGTTCTCAAGATCAGTAACGGCCGGGCCCAGGTCATCTTCGTGGCTCCAGGCGGGGCTCAGAGAATTTGGAATCTTGAGATGTTGAGCATGGTCATCGGTCACCCGATCGGGCTTCCCCTACAGGAGGATCTCCTGTAACAGCAGCGGGGGAGGGTATTCTACCCGAACCGGTCTATGCTCTGTCGTCATGCGTGGAGATTGAGCAGCAACAGTTGACAGCTTTCAACCTTCCGCCCAAAGGATCCAATGTTATCTTGACAGCCCAGCCTCCTTCTATCAAGATGGTATACGCCGGCCGTTGGAATATATTTGTGGCATAGTGTTTCCCTTTCCCAGGTTCTTTTGTTTATTCTTACCCTAGCCCAGCAGGGCTTTGCACACCCTTTGAGTCGCTTCACTCTTGTCCTCTCATGCTCCTCACCATCAAGATGGCCTTTCTGGTGGCAATTACTTCTGCTTGGGGGTTCAGTGACCTACAGGCCCTGTCCTCTCAGCCCTCCTGCATCTCCTTTTCCCCGACAAACTGGTTCTATGAAATCGAGCATCCTTCTTGCCGAAGGTAGTCACCCTGTTCCAGCGAGGACAGTCCATCACTTTGCCTGCCTTCTACGCTCCTCCTCATCCCTCTAAGGAAGAGGAGAGACTCCACCAGCTGGACCCAAAAAAAGCGTTATCTATCTCCCTTGACCGCACGAATCCATTCCGGGTAGACCATCAGCTCTTCGTGGGGTATGATGGGGCCAAGAAAGGGAAGGCCGTGCAAAAATGACCATCTCCAGATGGATCGTGCTCTGCATTAAAATCTATTATGCATTGCCAAAAAGCAACCCCCTGAGGGTTTGCATGCTCATTCCGCCATAACCAAGGCTGCGACTACTTCGTTTGCATGCGGAGTTCTGGTCCTTGACATCTGCCAGGCGACAACGTGAGCATCTCTGCACACATTTGCCAAGCACTACTGTCGGGACAGTCAGGTCTGAAGGGATGGGCACTTTGCCCGTTCAGTCCTGCAGGACTTTTAGTGTGAAATTGTTTTGCAAACCCACCTCCGTGAAGGTATTGCTTAGGTATCTATTCTAAAGTAAGGAATCTGCAGCTAAAAGTCTCTATCAGATGAACAAGTTATTTTCCTTTGTTAACACCTTATCGGGGAGAGACTCTCTCTAGCTGCAGATTCCTTACTAATCCACTCATTCCCCCTGGTCTGTGAACAGAATTCTAGAGTCATGGCTGTTGCCCTTTCAGGGCCTTAGTTTTTCCACACCAGTGGTCAGTGTTCTTTGTGGCTCTGTGCTCCTGGCATGGAAAGTCGCGAAAAAAACTGATGGCAGCGCTCGGGTGGTACCTATATAGGCACCTCCCACGTCATTTCTGGCATGGACGCTGCCGAAACTTGGAGCCGAAATTCTCACCTACTGGTGCGCTGGGGCACTGCTCATGAAAAATGTCCGGATCTAGTCTGATGCCTGGGGAAAATTCTCAGGTAAGGAATCTGCGGCTAGATAGAGTCTCTACCAGATAAGGCATTACCGAAGGTAAGTAACTTGTTCAACTTGGCCAGTCTCCTCTTTATGAGTGAGAATGCTCTTATGTATTTCCATAAAGACATTCAGCTCTTAGGCATTCCAAGTCATCACTTTCATTTTTCCTGCTATAATAGCAGTAATCTTTTATTTTCGATGTGCCATATTTCAGACATCTCTTGTTCTTTTTACATCTTGAGTACAATAAAGCACAGAGCGAGGGGCAGTGTTGAGTGTGGTATTTTACTGGATGATGGAAGATAGGTTGCATGTGAAATGGTTAATATGTTGTGTGTTTGATGGCATAGTGTATTGTGGTTGTTATGTAGATATGCATATTGCAATGCGGTTGGTTGATGTCACCACAGCAGCCCACCTAGTGCATGAGTGTCACAAGAGACAGCAAAGCTGACCTAAGAGAGCCCTGGCAAACTTTGCAGAAAAGTTATTTTCTCTGTAGCAGGGTTGGGTGTTCCATAGGAAAACACTGGAATGCAATATTAATAGTAGTACTGTATCCTGAGAATGGATGTAGCTAAAAAAATAATTACACTAATAGTTTTAATAGTTATTAAAAATCAAATCAATAGTGAAGTCGGATTTTTTCTAGATATGGCGGAAAAGTAACTTTTAGGAGGTTATCTTTCCCCTGATTGAAGTACCTGGAAGCTAAATTTGCATTTTGCTCTCTAACTTCTGCCAGCTAGTAATTAGTATTTCATTAGGTGTGAATGAGTTGAGAACTTGCTCCCAGGATCAAATAATAGGCTGACTTGAATGGGCAGAAATGAACCATCTGAACCTGACGAAATCAGCAGCTGGGAAATCGTTTTTGACATTCAAGTGTCCTACTTGAATGTCATATCCTGCTTGACAAGTCTGCTGGGTTTTTCACATAACATTTGGGGCACGTTTCAAAGGGCCTCTCCAGTGCCATTCTTTTCTCTCCCCCAGCCAGTCAAGCCCTAAGAACTTTTTTTGATATTACAGTGTGACAGCCTGTTTAACAGGTCTGCTGGGTTTACGTATAACATTTGGGGTGCACTTCAAAGGATGAAGTCTCGTGGCCCAAACAGTTCTTGTGCACCCTGTGTCAAGTTGCTGAAAATCAGCTTTGCTTTATCAGACCTCAGTCTCTTACGTTGTTGTGGGTACAGGGACTAAAACTGGGTTTTAGGTTAGGATGTAGGAGGACACTAGGCTTACCATAGTAAACTCCGCATACACACCCACCACAGAGCCCTAATTTACTGTGGCCAAAGATTGTTGGCATCTTGAAAATGCCCAAAGTGGGTGATCAATGGCAACTGAACCTGGACCTTTTCTCTTGGCCTCTGCTTGCCACCCTGTGAATCACTAAATACATCATGTGAGATCCTGGGGGCTTTAGAAGTGTACTCCTGTGGTGGCCTAAAGTCAAAAGGTAAAATCTTTGACCAATATTAATCACTGTAGTGAATGCGGCCCATGTTCAATCGCAATCAGTGTCAAATTGCACTTAGGTCCTCTTCTACTGTGACCATGGGTTATCATTGGAACTTTGTGTTTCTTGGCACTATTTCTATTAAAACCTTTAAACATTCATAGTTTCCCTTTATTGGAATTTTGCTATTTTGTGTAATTTTATTTATTAAATGTTACTCTATTTTTCTAATTCGTTTTTGGATTTTATTGTTTCAACGTTATGACTGTTTTAGTACTGCATACATCATTCTCTCATTGCCTCCAAGTTAAGCCTGCCTCCTCTAAGCCATAGCTACAAGGGTGTTGAGCTCAAGTTTATTTAGTGACTTTAACGGTTTACCTTGACAAGGATCGAGATTATTACTTGAAGTGGGCACTTACACCTCCCCCAACTAATAACCCAATTTCTTACACTACCTCTCTAGAAATAAATCAGACGTTGCTGAGAGAGTATTGAAACCTGACACTATTTCAAGAAAAAAACCTTACTGATCTATTTAGAGCTTCTAGATGCCCAATAAATAGTTAACTCTGGGCAGGTGGAGTTAGATATGTGGAATGGAATATAATAGTGCACAAATGTGCCTATATGGCTGTTAAAATAGTCCCTGAGGAGGCTTTGGTCGGACATGGCCGAAGATGAGTAGACTCTTGAAAACTCCTGAATTGGCACTTTGTCCGGCCTGCTTGGTATCCCGGCTGCCTGTACTCTCTGTGGAAGATCTTGAATTAGTGTGGGAGGCTCACCACAACTTGGAATACAATCGGAATGTGTGAGGAGTGCACACAGAGTGAGGAGAGCCCCCAAAGATAGGAGCTGAGGCTGATGCTCCCCCCACCCTCACCGAACACTCCACGGTGTATGGCTAGCTGTAGCAACAGCAGTGGGGCACTCTTCAGGTGGTGTGGGTTATATGGCAAAGCAACACTGAAGACAAATGGTCTTCAGGGCTGCAAAGAGACTCTGGTGAAGATTATGGCACCAGAGACCTGTAATGGTTGAATTAGTCCCCTGCTCCGGTTTAGCAATAGTGGGCCCACCACAGTCGACCGATCTGCCCAACCGGAATGGCACTGAGCTTTGGGGCACGACCTTTTATCATCTACTGGTATGGATACATGAGCAGTGTGATTGACTGCATTGTGGCAGATAAGTTGAAGAAAACTAGCTGCAAGGATTTCTTCAAGACCCGTGACTGTGAAGCGCACGAAGCAGTCGAGATATACTTCTCAGGCTGTGGAGGAAGAGGGAAGAGTTTTCACGTGGGAGTGTGCTCAAATGAAGTCAATGCATGAGCTGCAGGCTGATCTGAGTGCCAACATTTAGAATGTCTCATTGGTAGTACAGATGGCTGACATGAGGATGAAATCCCAGGTGGAGAAATTTGATAAGGAAGAAACTTCCCAAAAGCAAGCCGATATTTGATAGGGCACCCTATAGCAGATGTAGACGACCACAACACCTCTGCAAAAGGTGTAGTGTCATTACAATGCAAAGTTGTGGAACATATACTTTTCTCTGAAAACAAACCTGAACAATTTGACAATCTACGCGGCACCGTGTTGAGAATCTTGGGGGCCCTGCCTCAATTAATTCTGAGGAAATGCAGGGCGACAAAGAATTTATTTTGAATACCTTGAGTGGATTTACGGGAAATAGGGACTTCCCCTTAACGAAAAGGGTCTACCAGTTCCTGTGTTGGGAGTCGTGATCGAGGAGAGAAATCTGGTGGGACTGTGATGGTGATTTTGAGGTTTACTGAATTACAGTAAGATTGAAAGAAGCAATAAAGGGTGGGACTGTGACTCACTGTGGTGCAGAGTTCCCTAGTTCCCAGATCTGGGTCCTACGGTGCTGGGACGCAAGAGAGCCTCCCGTGCCACACAGAAGGAACTTGTGAGACTGAACCTATGATCCTCTCTTGCCTACCAAGCGAGATTGAGGGTGATTCATGATCGAAAATACTTATCTTTCTCATATGTCAAAGCGTCCAAGACATTTCTTGGAGTTTTGGGGCAGTAGCTGGAGCCGGAGGATTACATAATCTGGGGGTTGGGTGGTGGGGGTGGCGCCTTGTGGAGGCGGCTGTATTAAGAGTGTGTTCTGAATGTGCCACTTCCTTCGGGGAACTTCTGTTGAAATCTTGTTCTTCCTTCTAGACTCTCTCTCCCTTATTGGGCGCTGGTTACCCAGCAGCAAAGGGGTGTTGCCTGGCACTGGCGGTCGCGCAGGTCAGCACCTGCAGCTTGTGCTGCACCTGTTCATCGCAGGGCGCTTCATAGTAGTGGTGCAAGTGTGCCACCTAAATCACATAGACCCAGAGTAGCGGCTTGAGAAGAGGTGTTGACAGACCATTAATGTTCCTTTCACTATGGCTCTAGACATGGCTAACTGCTGCTGCTCTCACTGTTCTGGTAAATAAGATCTTTTTAGAGTGCAGGTTTTCCAAGGAGAGTTTATGTTAGCCCATTAGTAGAAGATGCTTGCATTTGCATCTGAAAGGCTGTCTCTTCTTTATCACTCACTGGGCTGTTAAACTTGTGACTTCCTGCATGAGAAAAAGTCAGGGAGTCAATTTTATTTTGCATTTCACAACTCTGCGCTTTGGCACTACGACATAGGATTCCAACATGTATTTTATTTGAGCCAACTACATCTTGCATTCTGGGGCTTGTAGTTTTGCTTTTAACAGTTTCATTATGGGCTCGAATTCCCAGCAAGAAAAGAGCTGTTGGCTAAAATGCAAAAACTGGCAATTTGCCGATACGTTAAACATGATGTGGAGTCACTTGTCAGCAATGTTTTTAAATTTTACAAAGTTGCCTAATCCATTGAAAATACTGCTTGTTTGACATGTAAATCAAAAAGTAAACTCTGCCTACATATTTTGTGAGGGTTTGCTCTTTAACTCACATCATGCATTAAAACAAACATTGGCAATGTGGATTGAATTTTCATACGTGTAGTGGAAGGTTTTATACTGAGCTTCACAACATAATAAGGTACGCCATGGACAGCCGCAGCTCAACCTTCCTGATCACAGGTAGCTAATGCACTTAATAGTGAATAAAAGTCGTTAAAGGACTGCTGTATGATTTAAAAAAACAAACATAAACACATAAGAAGTACTAAACTCCTGCAAGAAACAGACAAGCATCTTGTGGAAAATATCACCCTTATGTAGGATGATGAACGCTCACCTATCTAGTATGGTATGCTTCATCAGTAGGGAAGCATTCATAAGTACTGCTGTCCTCTGGTTGTACAGTTCCCCAGTTATGGGTTCTCTAGTTTGGGTGGGTTTATGTTACTATGTCGACATATATATTCTCTTTGTTGAGCTGTCAGACCTATATTAAAATTGTATGTGGGTCAACTAAAATGTTATTTGCTGGAGTCTCCAAACCACAAAATTAAAAACAGGAGGCCAGAGCAATCGACCCTACTTTTCTTTTCCATCAACACGTTCCGGTGCTCGAATATTGCCCCTGTTGTCTCAGGCGTCTTCCCCAGGAATAGAGGTATCTCACATCAAATATTGTGAAATATTCCCTGCTTTATAGAGCATGTTCAACAGCCTCAGAATGGTTTGCCGGGTTGATGGAACAAATTTCCTAGGGTCCCACTCCTTGAACAGGTCTCACAACATGTTATTGGCAAGGTTATCAGTTTGTGCAGCATGTTTCAGAGCCTGCGCTATGCTACAGGCCATGCACACGTTGCCAATCCACAATCGCAGCTGACAGGGTGTGTGCAGTGGGAGTGCATAGTGCTTGAGACTGAGAACTACGTGCCCAACACCAAAGCATCTCCTACCTCACTACCAGTTCCAGTAGGGCAGTGGAAGTGAGGTGGTGACGGGAAGGTCCCACAATTCTCATTGACCCATCTGTGTTTCAGCCTGTCTAAAAAAGCAGCGCCATGAAGGCTGATGAGAACAGCACTTAGCTCAGCCTGGACCTCCTACCCTGCTGGAAGCGTCACTGACTGCTGCTTTATTTATAACTTTTACTTAAAAAGTGTATTTTGGATTGTTTCACTTTAGACCTTAGATAATACCTCTACACTGAGTGGCCTTTATTAAAATTAGTGAGCCACACCCTTTCTGCTATGATGGTTTTAAAAAATGACACAAGAGGTAACCCATTTATCTTGTTACTTCTGTTTAAGCCTTTATGTTTTTTTGTAGATTGAGCAACATTAAGGTCTGTTAGATCATACACAAGAGAGATTGTTGCACAGAGCGCATCCTGAACTATTTAAGGTGCTCTCAAATATGATGATCACTGAAAAGGAGGCAGAGGGTAATTGCCCAGGGCCACACAGTTTGGGCAAGTTGGAAAGTTGTGATTGAAACCAGGGTACTCCAACTAGTTTTCCTCAGGGTCTAATTAAAGCTTCTGATTGGCCTGGGCATGTTATGCAAGTGCATAAAAAAATGACCTTGATTTTTTATAAGACCAGGCAATAGCAATAGAAACACCCCCCTTCATAAGACAGCTACACTTTGGCAGAAATTGTTCAAGCTTCCCTCCTTCCGAGGATAAGCTACAGCTAGGATAGCATCAGCAGAAGCTTTTCTCATCACATGACACATACAAATCTGGCAACAGCAGTGCAAGCTTCACTGCCTCACATAATAGGGACAGTCACAGCAGGCCAGTAGAAAAGCAAGTTTCCCTCTCTCACAGAAGCCAGGAAGTACAGCTTTTCATTTGCAACAGAGCAGATCCAGTAGGTCAGTTTTTAGAACCTTTCCCGATCTGCATTCATTTTTATTTATGGTTTATTTAAGAGCAGCAGCTATGTATTTATTTAAGAGCAGAACTTTTGCTAGTTAAGGATTGGTGGAAGGGTTCATCGCCTGACCTGCATAGCACCCCTAATGGCTCTATCCGCACCTATTAGAAAAACCGTGATTAATTAGCTTTAAGATGGGTCAGATTGTCTCTGGGTGTTTTTGTGTGCAAGGAGCTTCCAAAAAATATGCGGAACTGGGCATGGCCAACTCAATGGAAATCGGATTCAGACGTCCATAGTTAAGAGTACTCAGCAGTCACACCATAGTTCATGATTCAAGCCTGGGTAGCCGAGGACGGTGTGCAGTGGGCCATATTATTTAAAATTTCAGTGGAGTGCTAAACCCGGCCTGAAACATTCTGTAACTTGTGTTCGAGGCATGTGGGCTGCTGAATTCATATCTGTGCATAGATCGCCACCTAGTGTTGGGTCCGGATGTTTGCACGTTGTTGTCCTGGAAGAGTCTTCGAAGTATCACGAGATAGGTGACTCCTCCCCTGGACCACAGTGCGCATGGGCATCCTCTCCATCCTTAGATTGTTTTTTTCCGCCATTGGGTTCGGATGTGCTTATCTTAGCTCAAGTTAGGAAAATTTAGTCTAAGGCCAAAAGGCCTTTAGTTTTCGTCGGTACTGTTCCCGTTCGGTATCGACTGCTTTCTGGATTAGTTTAGAAACTTCTTCCAGCTTTTCGGATCCGTTTGGTCCGAACATTGACCTTACTTCGACGATGGAATCGAGGACCCACTTCAAACGGTGTCCTGTATGCCACGCAAAATACCCACACATCGACATCCACCCGGTATGCAACAAATGTCTCTCGCCGGATCACGAAGAATCGAAATGTATGGCCTGTGCCCGATTCCGATCGAAGAAGACTCTCCGGAATCGACGGGCAGCGAGATTAGAAGCGCAACAATCGGCGCCTGCCCCGGCCAACATCTTCAGCACCGAGGACGAGGATGTAGAGAGCGTCG
The DNA here is from genome assembly GCF_964204655.1 of Triturus cristatus. NCBI lineage: Eukaryota > Metazoa > Chordata > Amphibia > Caudata > Salamandridae > Triturus > Triturus cristatus. The sequence continues at coordinate 329,761,176 of NC_140580.1, forward strand.
AAGAAGTAAACTCCAGCCCCGCTTCCGAACACGATTCCCGATCGGAAGACGCAGATGAAGTGCTTTTTCACAGGGAAGAAGCCGTCGACGAGGTAGGAGACTACGATGAGGCCTTTGGGGCCGAAGAGGATAGCTCTAGCGAAGAGCCAGGCCTATCCGTCGATACGGAGGCCGTTAAAGTGCGTCATTCTACGGCTCAGGTCGAGGGATCGCCTCCGGGCCTTACCCAAGATCAATCCCAAAGTTCTTCGGCCCCGCCTTCGGGCCCGGCCTCGAACATCCAACACGAGCCATTATTACCAAAGACGACTGGATTCCCTTCTACGAAACCAATCGTCGCACCAGTTCCACCGAAACCAAAAGTGAAACTGGCCGTGATCGGCTCGAAACCATCGAAGACCTCCACTCCTTCGATGCCGACAAAGACCGTCGGCTCCGAACGCACAAAGAGGGATTTCGGCGCCGAACTCGCTGCAGCGGATATCGGTACCGACCCGAAAAAGAAGGCCCTCGGTCCCGCGAAAGCGCCTCGGCCCCTGGCACCGAAGCAGTCGGCCCCGACCACCAAAGTCAAAATGGCCGCTCCATCTGCGCCCACTTCGAAGACGGCAGCACACGCCAAATCATCGACTCCGACGACCGCTGATACCTCTCTTCGGCTCGATGACCCTGTGGCTCCAAAGCGGTCGACGCCTGCCTCCACGGTACCGACTGGCACCAAAGAACCTTCAGCGTTCTCGGTGCGACAAGTCGCGGCGTCGTTGCAACGCATCAGAGAACGGGCAGCCCTCCGATCCACGTCGGGCCCCGACACTAACAAGGCTCCAAACGCACCCTCGGCGCCCACCAACATCACTTTTGGTTTGCCGCCATCCACGGCGCCGAAGATGTTCGAGATCCGGACACGTGTCCGACAGACACAGTCCCCATCTACTGAACACTCACCTTCTGAGCCTTCACAGCCACAATTCATCGACGCCGACACTGGCAGACTGATGCTCCGCAAACGGAAGATCACGCCAGAGAAGGGCTTGGACTCCTACAGAATACCTCTAAAGCACAAATTGCCAGCAGAGTCGGAACCGGTTCTGTATGAACGCTTACAAACCTCCTATCAGGTTCCCCAGTCCTTTTCACCTACGCCTTCCGAAACAGACGCAGTGGAGGACTACATGGGTGATGATACCACCTACCCTGGGGATGCTGATCCTGATGAGCAGCAGGACCCAGATCAAGCATGGGATGACCCTACAGACCAGGGTACCGCGCCAGATACCCAGGACACGCAGCTTTACAGTGCAAAAACATCTCCCACAGAGGACACTGCTGCCTTCAATGCCCTCATAGAACGTGCTGCCGCCAATCATGGAGTACAACTCCACTCTGACACTGTTGAGGAAGACTTCTTAGTGGACACTTTCACCTCCTCCGAGAGAACTGTCAAAACTTTGCCCATGTTAAAAGGTGTTCTCAAACCTGCAAAGGACATTTTCAAAGAAGCAACCAGGGCACGGGTGCTAAACCCCAGGATTGAAAAAAAATACAAGCCTGCGCCCGGTGACCCTATGTACATTAGAGGTCAGTTGCCTCTGGACTCCATGGTGGTTGCTAACGCTCGCAAACGAGCCCCTTCGCAAACGACAGGTGATGCTCCTCCCCCAGACAAGGAGTCCAAGGTGCTGGAGACCTCCGGCAAAAGAATTGCAGCTCAAGCTGCAAACATCTGGCGCATTGCCAATACACAGGCCCTCCTGGCCCGCTATGATCGCTCCCACTACGACACACTTCAATCGCTACTCCAGCATCTGCCAGATGAATACAAAGAGGCAGCGGAGCTCCTCATCAGAGAGGGACAACTCCTTACCAACGCATCCATTAAGTGCGCACTGGATGCTGCCGACACAGCAGCAAGGGCAATTAACACCAGCGTCATGTTACGCCGACACGCTTGGTTAAGGATCTCAGGATTCAAACCAGAGATTCAAAACAACATCCTGAATCAGCCAGTCAACCCCGACTACTTATTCGGCCCAGAAGTTGACACCACCTTAGAAAAAATAAAGAAAGACACTGACACTGCGAAGTCCATGGGGGCTCTACAAACGCAGCAATTTCGTAGTGGCTCCTTTCGTCGCCCCGGGAATAGAGGAGCAGCTAGAGGCCAGGGGTCACAGCAGCAATACACTAAAGGGGGCACACAGAGTACCTACGATAAAACCAACAGAGGTGGATATCGTGGCTCCAGCACCAAGGGCAGAGGACGTGGGTACGGCAACACCAGGTCCTCACCCAAAAATAAACAGTGACGCCCTCTCCCTTCCCCCGACCACATAACACCTGTCGGGGGGAGACTCCAGCGGTTCCTGTCCACGTGGAACACCATCACCACAGACAGGTGGGTCAGGGACATTATCCAGCACGGTTACTGTCTCGAATTAACCTCCACTCCACCCAACATACCGCCAAAGCACCGTCCTATGTCCGTAGAGCACTTAGCATTATTGCAGCAGGAAGTGCTAAGTATGCTGCAAAAGGGTGCAATAGAGGTCGTGCCCGTCAACCAGCAGGGGACAGGGGTGTACTCTCTGTACTTCTTAATCCCAAAAAAGGACGGGTCGCTCAGACCTATACTAGACCTGAGACCCCTCAACCACTACATTCTCTCAGAGCATTTCCATATGCTCACCCTACAGCAGGTTCTCCCGCTGCTCAGCCAGGGAGACTTCCTAGCCACACTAGACCTCCAAGATGCGTACTTCCACATACCCATACACCCATCACACAGGAAATATCTCAGGTTCACTATTCAGGGACAGCACTATCAATTCAAAGTCCTCCCCTTCGGCGTGACAACAGCACCCAGGGTTTTCACCAAGTGCCTAGCTACAGTGGCTGCACATCTACGGAGACAACACATTCACGTCTACCCTTACCTGGACGACTGGCTTGTTCAAGCAAAGTCAGCCCAGCAATGTGCCAGCCACATGTCCCTCACCATTCACCTTCTTCACAGTCTAGGATTCTCACTAAATTACCCAAAATCACATCTCCAACCCGCACACGTACGACAGTACCTGGGTGCGACCATAAACACTCTGGCAGCCACAACTCAGCCAAATTTAGTGAGGATCAACAGCATGCAACTGCTGATCTCCAAGTTCAAACCTCAACACTCCCTTCCTGCGCGAGTGTTCATGCAGTTGATAGGCATGATGGCCTCCTGCATTTTCATAGTCCCGCACGCGAGACTACATATGCGCCCGCTTCAGGAGTGCTTAGCACATCAATGGAATCAGGCTCACGGGCAATTAAAAGACCTAGTGTTGGTGAGCGGTCGGGCATACAACTCTCTGCATTGGTGGAATCCACAAAACCTTTGCAAGGGCCGACCGTTCCAAGAGCCTGTTCCACAAATAATACTGACGGCGGACGCCTCTCTCCAGGGATGGGGAGCTCATGTACTCACTTACACAGTGCAGGGACTATGGACAACGCAACAAAAGAAGATGCACATCAACGTTCTGGAACTGATGGCAATCTTCCTAGCCATGAAGGCATTCAAAGTACACTTATGCAACAAAGTCTTGTTGATCCGGACGGACAACATGACTGCCATGTACTACATACAGAAGCAGGGAGGAACACACTCTCCACAGTTGTCTCATCTGGCTCAGAGCATATGGAAGTGGGCCATTCAGAGGAACATATTCCTCATGGCGGAGCACCTCCCCAGCAAGGACAACCAGATGGTGGATCTGCTCAGCAGACACAGCCACCAGATGCACGAGTGGGAGCTACACCCGTCAGTACTCCAACCGTACTTCCAACAGTGGGGTCATCCGGAGATAGACCTATTCGCCACAAACGAAAGCGCAAAATGACAAAGCTTTGCCGCCAGGTTCCCACATCCACAGTCGCAGGGCAATGCGATATGGATGAACTGGTCTGGCAGATTTGCGTACGCTTTTCCCCCAGCGCCATTAATACCGCTGGTGGCACGCAAACTGCGACAGCACTCACTGACACTCATCCTAGTTGCTCCCACATGGGCGCGCCAGCCATGGTACACCACCTTTCTAGAACTTTCCGTGGTGCCGCATCAAAGGCTGCGGATCAAACCTGCACTCTTAACGCAGAACCATGGCGAAATTCAGCACCCAGATCCGCAACAGCTGAACCTGGCAATCTGGCTCCTGAAGTCTTAGAGTTTGGCTACCTAAACCTGCCACCTGACTGTATGGAGATCATCAAGGAGGCCAGGAGACCCACTACCAGAGCTTGCTATGCAGCTAAATGGAAGAGGTTTGTCATTTATTGCAACAACAATGACATTAACCCGCTAGACGCATCCATTCAAAACATAATCTGTTACCTCTTACACCTATACTGATGCAATCTGGCATACACCTCAATACGTATCCATTTGACCGCAATAGCAGCCTATCTCCAGAACAGGCAGCACCTCTCTTTATTCAGAGTGCCTGCCATCAAAGCTTTCTTGGAGGGACTTAAACGAGTAATTCCCCCAAGACACCCACCAGCACCGGTGTGGAACCTCAACTTGGTCCTCACCAGACTGATGGGTCCACCCTTCGAACCTCTCCACTCATGTGAGATTCAATTCCTCACCTGGAAAGTAGCTTTCCTAGTAGCAATCACTTCGTTAAGAAGAGTTAGTGAACTCCAGGCACTAACCATTCAAGAGCCATTCATACAGGTTCACGCAAACAGGGTCGTACTACGTACCAACCCCAAATTCATGCCTAAAGTAATATCGCAGTTCCACATGAATCAAACTATTGAACTGCCTGTTTTCTTTCAGAATCCACAAAATGTCGCTGAGAGAATGCTCCATACACTAGATGTAAAGAGGGCCCTCATGTGCTATATAGACAGAACTAAAGACTTTAGGAAGACAAAACAACTTTTTGTTGCCTTTTCTCCACAAGACAAGGGCAACGCCATTTCCAAAGCAGGTATAGCCAGATGGATCGTTAAATGTATTCAAATTTGCTATCAAAAGGCTAAACGCACATTAATGATTCCCCCACGAGCCCACTCAACACGTAAGTTAGGGGCGTCCATGGCTTTCCTGGGAAACATTCCTTTACAGGAAATAAGTAGAGCAGCCACATGGTCCACTATACATACATTTACCAAACACTACTGTGTAGATGTACACTCAAAACAGCAGGCAGCTGTAGGACAGGCTGTTCTCAAAACTCCCTTTCAGACTGCTGCAGCTGGCACTGGTAGCCGCCGCTAATAGGAGGTACTGCTATGTATTCTATGCACAGATATGAATTCAGCAGCCCACATGCCTCGAACTGAATATGCTACTTTCCAGTATGCATCTGTTCTTGGCATGTAGGGCTGCTGACATTCATATCGCCCACCCTCCTCCCCGGCGCCTGTAGCAGCTGCAGCTCTCAGAATTACTGTATAGCATGGTCATCACTTACTGTATCTACTCCATCACTGCCACAATGGCGAAAAACAATCTAAGGATGGAGAGGATGCCCATGCGCACTGTGGTCCAGGGGAGGAGTCACCTATCTCGTGATACTTCGAAGACTCTTCCAGGACAACAACGTGCAAACATCCGGACCCAACACTAGGCGGCGATCTATGCACAGATATGAATGTCAGCAGCCCTACATGCCAAGAACAGATGCATACTGGTAAGTAGCATATTCATTTTCTGCCCTGTAAATTATTGTTACCGTAGAGGGGGTCTCTCAGACCGATCCCACCTCGCAACACTTCGAGACTCCTCCCACCGCTGCGAAGCTTATTTCCATGCATAAATATGAAGGCATTGGGGAATTTTACAGAAAATATGTAGAAACGTCTTGGCGATTGCTTGGCGTGTTTAAGTGCACATTTGGAAATATTTTAGGGATTATTTGAAATTACACAGTGTTACGTCATGTAGAGAGCACCATAACCTACTTTAGAAATAGTTCAGTTTTGTGGGTAACTCTTGAGAGCATCAGGACCTTGAAACTGCTCTGTTGGACTCCTGCATGTCATTGTGTCTTTCCGACCACTGCACTGCATTGCGGTGTTTTAATAATGATATCTGATGGAAGACATTTCCAAAATCCTATATACTGGAGTTTTTTTTCTGCACATTCTCAGGTTGGAGTATAGTCTGAGGAACTGTTATGAACGTGAATGGGCAACAACCTACGACTGTCTGTTTCCTCTCTATTTTCTTGATTTTATCTCAAGAGCAGTCACTAGTGGAGTCCATTAGCCTTTTCTCCCGATTCAGTATTTTGAAGGAAATGGGTCTATTTTCCTATTTTTCAATGGTTCTGCCTAAGCATTGCGTGGTCTTTCATGACCATAAGCCAAATTGATAAACGGCATGATATTGTGAAAAGCCTCTGTCCTTCCAACTTCATCACATCTTCATTTTGGAGTATTAAGAGAAAGAAGTAAAAAGTCTACGGCTAGAGTAAGGTTGAAATACTTTTTTTTTTGATTGTGTGATGTGGCCACTACATCGAGATCTGTGGGAATTGAACGGAAGCATAATTATTACATGGTGCTCAAGGGCTGAGGTATCCCGTCATTCTGAGATCTATAGCATGTTTTAACATACTATGACATATCTAACAGTAAGCCTCCCATTGCACTTTTTATCCATGATTAGTGCCCCATGATCATTGGAAAGGGCAATGTACCTGGCCGTGAAGTCCCTGAGCAAGATGCAGAATAGATGGATTTCCAGTGCTTCTGGGGTTATAGCAGGCCAGCTATGTATGATGCTCAAGGGGCAGAGTGTTCCATTACTTTGAGTTCAATGCTGAAACATGTCAACCACCTCGTCTAAAGGTAGCGATTTTGAAAACATTTTGTGAGGCTGACTGCAGAAGTTGTAGTGTGCTGCTTTAGTTGATAAAGGTGGTGAACCCCATCTTGTGTGTTAAACGTAATATTACTTTTCTGAGGTAGAGGCCAATGTACTGTGCGGAGAGGCCATACTCACCGAGATTTGAGCTGTACTTTGACTGTGAATGTCTTTTTATGAAAAGCTGATTACAGATAACTTTGATTTGGGAAGTTTAAATATTTAGTGGTATTGTCATTCTGTGTCTCATCCTTGCATCAGATGATTCACACAGATATTTCACCACAAACTCACAAACAATTAAGAAAAATGTACCTGATGGCATGGATTGCCAAGATACCACTGATAGCTGTTTCTGTGGCCTTTTGTTTTTAGAACATCGGAAAGAGGATGTCATGCTGCGAGTTTATTGGCAATCTGGAAGGACTGAATGGTGGTAGCGATTTTCCAAAGGAGCTGCTGAAGGTAAACATTTCAAATTATCCTTGGCTGATGCCAGGCCGTCTAGTTTTGATTTATGGCTCGGACTCCACGTTTGACACCTGCATAAAATATTTCTGCTGCAAATGAGTTTGTTGTTTCCCTTTCAACTTTTGATGACATTTTTGGGCCCATTAAAAAGCCTCATATTGCATTTCCTATTCAGTAAAACAAGCTGTGCATAATGTTCGTGCCCCTCGTTCTTCTGTGCGACAATCACCTTTGTGATTCTTAAGCATATGCCTCAGTGCCTGTCATAGGGAGTCAAGTGATTGAGTTAAGGAACATGGTGCTTGGTGAGAGACATTAATTGCTAATATTATTAAATTAAATGCAAACAGCAGTTTGAGATCATTAGCAGTACTTGTCCATGGCGCTGTCGTGATCCCAGCTGTACGCCTTTCCTATGAAATTACTGATAACTAGGCTTTCAAAAAAAGATTTTAGCAAAAATTAGAACATGAAGCGCTCAAGACGTTTGCATAATAAGTCGTGTATATTTCAAAAATATTTTCTTTTAAAATTGCTCAAAGTATTTTTTAGTATTTTATATTTTATATCTTTTTCGTTCAGTTTGATTTCATTTTCATCCACTTAGGGTTTTTTAGGTAGCATTTATAGCTTTTTTGTTTGAAAGGGGAGCTTATTTGATCAGTTTCCGCTGTTTGTTGAACGTGGTACTTTCAGTGTGTCTTACGTGTAGTCATTGATTTAGATTTGTTCGCTGTCATTTGCATCTAGTCAAAAACTGTTTATATTGTGACCAGCGCATTGCTTTAAATTAGTAATATACATTTGAAAACAGATTATTTTATAATCACCATAGGCAGTTTCTTATTTAATTCCAGTTCTGTATATTGTTTTTGTCTAAATTATGTGGTTGCTGGTTTCTAAAATTCTGTGTCATTCTAATTTTTCATTCTTTTCCTTTAATATTCATTTGAAGCGAGTATGCAGTATTTCATTTTCAATTTCGTTTCGATGTTATCTGCATCGCTTAAAATAGCTTTCCTAAGCAGCTTATTTCTAGTGTTGCGAAGATTTATCTAAATATACAGCAGGGTGTGGAAGCGCTATGTATTTGAAATAAAATTGTACTAAATTCTTATTGTGCCAAATATATGTCAGAGTCAGTGGTTCTTATGTTTAAACACAAAGCAAGGAAATGTAGCTTTTAATAACTCCAACATGGACGATGGAACACATTTTACTTTAAGCTGTGGTCTCAGGCTGCCATGAGCCCCAGGTATTATGTAGGGGAGGGGGCAATGCGAGAGGGAAGCATCAGTTGATAAACAGGACCATGTGTGCACAGCACTCTCTCTTATCCTCTCTCTCTGTGGTTTTTACGTTTTAGTGATTTGTCACCTTTGGGCTTAGGCCACCATCTGCCCCCTCGTTACCTTTTAGCTTCTGCTCCGAGCCATATCATTCATAAACAATAAAGATGCTTCATTTGCATTTATTTTGCACCATTCATTTTGTGATACTAAGTTCAATATTACAGTCTTCTCATTAAGCGCACAACAACTTTTTGCCACATAGACAGCGAATCGCACTCCGTATCTGCCACTAAAATTGGGGTTCAGTTGCCTTTTAACATCTATAAACCAAAAGATAATAAAGGTCTTCCTTAATTAAGCGCCAGAATCAAAAAAGAGGATCAGTGTTGGAGGAAACGTGTGTTGGGTGTCTCTAGGTGCTTTGGTTAATTGTGATTTAATTAACTGTACCATACTTTATAAAATAAAACACAACTCTTTGATATACTGTAGTTAGTAACTATTTAGGGGGGACCATTGAATCATACCTATTAATATTCCCGAATGCTATCTCAGGCTGTTTCTCATAATTTTCATACGCACACAAAGGGTCATCTGTGCACTCTAACACATCAATACTTCCATCAACAAAAGATATTTGTAATGTGATTGTTTACGGTGCTTTTTTGTGTGAGAATGCGACCCAAAAGTACATACATTCTTTGAATATGATGAATAACTTTATGCCTCCGGTGTTCCCTTGCCAAAGAGACGGGTTAGTCTCTGGGTAGGCAACTCTAGAAGAGATGTTGAAGGTTGCACCTCCACTGTACCATTATTCTGAGCGTGAGATGAACCGGACAAAGTTGACATGTCAATTGTAGCACTGGGAAGCATTGGTGGAAAGACCTGCATGACTGTGCTGAGAAGATTTATTTTGGGTGTTTTCGGTAGCACAGACCTATCCACCAGGGCTGCAGCGTGCTCTACATATAACAAAGTGGCTTATGGCCTTTACAGAAAACATAATGAATGGGGAGGATATTCTGAAGAGTATTTATTTACAAGGGAGATAAAGCCTGAGAAGATGTGTTTTCAAATCCTTTCTGAATGAAAGGACGTCCTGATTTTGCCTGATACCGTGTGTAATGAAGTTCCGTAGTCTCATAGTCTCAGAGCTAGGCAGGAGAATGCCAGCTTAGATGTTTTGGCTTTTCCGGGTTTAGGGATTTCCAGCAATAGATGTTTTTTTGTCTGTAGGTTAGCTTTGTTCTCCAAGTTGTCCATGTTTTTTTTGTCTGTGATGGTTATATCTTTAATGGTCTTGGTCCAAGTACTCTTAGCTCGAATTTGTATTTATGGTATTTCTAGAGCGCATTGGACCAGAAGGCATCAAAGCGCTAAGAACAGAAGAGAAATAGAATGAACAGTGGCAACCCAAAACAAACAAACCCACTGCAATGCATTCCCCAACAGGAGCCTAATCCACAAAATGCCATGTTTTAAGTTGCTTGTGGAACAGTAGGTGTGATCTCAGACTCCTGATATGTTCAAGAAGGATGTTCCACAGCTTGGCCACTGTGAAAGCCAGTTCCCCCCACCTGCCTTTTTTGGCATAGTGGCACCACCGCTACTCTATGGTGTCCCGCTGATCTCAGAGGTCTCCTGGGAACATATCAATTCAGGGTTGTCTTACGATAGCTTGATCCCTGAGAGTGGAGGGCTTTATGCGTCAAGCAAAGCACTTTTAGTGTGGTTGTTGGTATGCGTTCTTTAAGTCTTTGTGGGCTATTGGTTATTAGAGCTGTGGGTGGATAATTGTGTCTTTCGGAGCTGACAGTGGATAGAAGTGGTAAAATGTGATTGCTGCTGACAGAATGGTGAGATAGCGGCCTAGGGTGATTTTCTCCTTGTTGTGGGTTGCTCCTGGCCTGACGTTTTTTGTTATTTGATGTATCTGTAATGTTAGCCAACTGGGCCTTAGTTGTTAGGAGATGAGATAGTCACCTGTAGCTGTGGAGAGCTTACGTTAGCCTTTGAATTTCTGTGAGGGTGGGTGCTTAGGACAGATAGTCTTTATAAAGTGATAGATGCTGGCTGTTTGCATGAGTGGTTACTTATCTGGAGTTTTGAAGGTAGAGAAGGAGACTTTCTGGCCCAAGGCCCTTTCCAGGCCCTAATAAGTCCAAACCAACTAGAGAGACCTGTATTCAAACTGTTTCAGGCTGAGGGCATGGAGCCCGTCCGGAGTGACACCCGTCTCCAAGGCCGACTCCAGCCCCGAAATGTCAGTCTCCAGCTTCACCACTGCCTCACTCTTGAGCTTCTTAGCCACCACTATCTGGGAGAGGGCGTGTCCGCGGATTACGGTTTTAAAGGCTTCCCACAGGGACATTGCGGACGACACCGACCCCTCGTTTTCAAGGAAGTATTGGTCCATAGCCTTAACCAGGCTGTCGCGAGTCATAGGGTCTCGCAAGTACCACGGGTTAATGGGAGCAATCCGCCCTGCAGACCGCGACTCGGTGTCAAAGAGCAGCCACAGCGGGGAATGATCGGAAATACCCCGCGCCAGGTGCCTCACCTCCCGAATCTGACCAGTCTGTGCCGCGGGCATAAGGAAATAGTCTAACCTAGAAAGACTCCCATGCGCCCCAGAGTGAAAGGTGTACTGACATTGGGTCGGATGCATTAATCTCCAACTATCCACCAGGCCGAAGGTCTCCAGCAGGCCACCAAGCCATGCCTGGGCAGCGGGGAGGGCCCTGGGTGGGTGACGATCCAGGTCACCCGAAACCACCGAATTAAAATCCCCGCCCATAAGCAAAAGACCATCCGGAAGTTCAAGCAGCATTCGACCCAAGTCCGCGAAGGTGGAGTTCTGGAGGCCCGGGGGGACGTAAACTGAGACCAGGGAAAGGGGCTGCCCCTCCCACCTCCCAGTCAGACACACATAGCGCCCTCTGTCATCCGAGATTACCCTAGTGATATCCAACGGAAGTGAGGATCGCAGGAGAATGCCCGCCCCCCTGGAACCAGTTGTGAAACCAGAAAGGGCCACGAGGCGGTATCCCCCCCTGTTCATTGCATGACAGACATTGCCAACCAGATGCGTCTCCTGGATAAACACCACATCAGGATTAAAACGACGCAAATACTGCAGTACTACACCCCGTTTGATACGATCCCCCAACCCATTGACGTTCCATGACATCAGTCTCAACCCGTCCCCCCCCATCCCCTCCAATAGATCAAAGGCCCCCCAGTCAGCAGCACAGTTCCCGAATCTGGACAAAAATCAATACCTCGCCCTGCGAACAAAAAACACACAGCAAAACAACCCCTCCCTCCCCCCAACCCCCCCCCAAATCCAACTCCCCCCACCCTGCACCCCTGCGGGCCAGAAAACCCCCCCAACTTGCAGTGTGCCTGTCGCCCTACTAACCCCATTCTACGAAAAGACCCCGGAGGAGGAAAGGGACCCGTCCCCGCCCGCCCCCCACACAGGTCCTAGTGAGACAAAATGAACAAAAGAAGTAAAACCCAGCTGAACAATGCAAAATGGCAAAATCAAGGACCAAAAGTCACTCCAAAGGGGACCCGTCACCTTCGGCGCCTGCAGAGGGCCCGGGACGGTCACCTCTGTCTGGCAGCGAGTCCAGCCAGTCACTCACGGCTACAGGAGAGTCAAAAAAGGCAGTCCGATCCTCATGTTCCACTCGGAGTTTTGCAGGGTAGAGCATAGAGTACTTTAGGCCCAGTTCACGGAGACGGCGCTTCACCCCCTGGAATCCCATCTGCTGTTTCTGGACAAGTTGGGTAAAGTCCGGATAAAAGTTAATGGATGAGTTCTCATGACGAACCGGGCCGTGGACCCGTGAGGCCTGCAGAATCGCATCTCGGTCTCTATAGTGGAACAGTTTGGCCACGATAGGCCTCGGGGGGGCCCCCGGCCGTGGCCGACCGCCCGGAACTCGATGGGCCCGCTCCACGGCAAAGAACTTACTTAGGCCTGCAGGGGCCAACTGTTGGAGGATGAGTTCCTCGACCAGGAGGTCAACCGGGCGGCTGTCGGAGGACTCCGGTACGCCTATGACACGGATGTTGTTGCGTCGGGCCCGTCCCTCGAAGTCCTCCAGCCGCCGGGCCATCTGATCGTTGACCGCCTTAATGTCACCAAGCGCGGCCTGCAGGTCCGACACATCCGTACCAAGAGTGGAGGTCCGCACATCGAGAGCCTGAACCCTCTCATTAGTTTTGGAGAGATCTGCCCGAATTAAGGTGACATCGATTGCCACCGTGTCGATTTTACGGGCCAGGGCCTCGTATTGCGTGGCGATGGTTTCCCTGATGCCATCAATGGCGCCCATGATGTCCTGCAGGGAAAGCTCCGGAGAGACGGTCGTGCCACCACCGATGGCATCCGGGGGGGGGGGGGCGGTCGCTCCAGGGGACCCTCTGCCCTGAGTGTAGCGGTCCATGTTGTTGGCCTGGACCGGTCCCCCGCGGAGGGAGGCCTTAGTCTTACGCCCCTCGGGGCCCCCCTTGCCCCCCATGTGGTCACGGACACCGAAGGGGACCGCCGATCAAGAGTCGTAGGGGCACCGGCACCGCAGACCAGCGCCTCACCAGAGACCACAATATAGCGGTGCGGGGGGACCCAAGGCGATGGGCACACTAGTGGCAGGTGGAGACAAGGCCTCGCGCAGAGGCCAAGGAAACACCCCGCCACATCAAGTGTATTCGCAGGCCAGCCCCCTGAAGTCCGAAAATGAAACCGAAAGTGGTAGAGCGGCCACTGGCACCGCGCTGCAGCCGCTGTTGTTCAATTACGACACGGCTCCACGGTTCACCTTCGCCCCGGGCACCTCCGTCGGGTGGGTCCCAAAAGTTCGAACAACGGCAACTCAGGATTCCCAGGTCCGATTCGAGTTCTGAAAAGAGATACGTGCTCAGCCGGTCTTCATCTGCCAGATTCCACAAACCACATCAGGATATTCTCAGGATAAATTCCGAGGAGCAGCAAGGGTCCGGGGAGCCCTGTGCTCACGCGACCATCTTGGATGCGCGCTAGGCTCCTCCCTCAAATGTGCACATTCTTAATGAATCATGATATCAAACACTTGATGGTAGCCAGATATTCGCCGGCCTCTAATGGATTAGTGGAAAGGGGCAACAAAGTTCTTAAAGAGGGGATTCAGACAGCACTGGCTGCTGGTCATGATGTTAAATCATTTTTGGAAAAAAAGGTGTGGAATTACAACACTTCTCCACACTGTACAACAGGTGTCTCCCCTTTCGAGCTTTTGAGAGGCACAAAGAAGACTACTTTACTTCCGTCTTGGTTAGAAAGTGGTAAATTAACATGTGTTACTGATGGTCAGGAATTGTCAAATAAAATGAGACTAAGTCAAGAGAAAATGAAAAGGAAAATCGACGGAGAGTGTTCTTCCGCCAATGTCGAAATTGAGGTGGGTGATTTTATTTTTAAAAAAAACATTTAAAGTTAGAAAAGGAGAATCCATCTTTTCGAATCCTGTTCTTGTTTGTAAAGTCAGTAAAGGTGCCGCCTTCCTCCAAGGTAAAGGCTGGTGGAACAACTGATTAGAGTGAGTAAGGATCAATCTAAGTTAATTAGGAACAAGAAAGCTCCTATGGCGGAGGAGGAGCTTGATTGGTCCTATTGGTTGAATAATAGTGAAAGACAAGGATCTTCAAAGAAACAAGTTATTTTAAAAGGTATCCCACCGGCAGGTAATGAATTTGAAAGTGAGGAAGGTAGTTCACGGGGATGTCGTGTAAGAAAGCTACCTTCAAGATTCAAGGATTTTGTCACATATTAATGCTGAAATTGTAAAAGAAAATTTTGTTTATATAAGGGGAAGGTGTGATGTAGTGGTTTTAGTATCTGTTAAAATTTTACATTTTTGTTCATATAGGGGGTAGGTGATGTAGTGGTTTTAGTATTTGTTTTCACTCTGAATTGCTGTATTTCCCTGATGTCATTATTGATGTAACAACATTCTGTGGTCTTACTCGTGCATGGAGTGTGCATCCTCGGAGGTTCGATCGGTTGCTGGCAGTTGCTGACCGAGCCTCTGAGGGTACGACGCTCCTGGCCGTGGCTGAAGTACTTTCTCATAATAAACCTGTTCTTCTGAAGAAAACGTCTTCCTGTCTGTGGCATCCATCTATTACATATTGGCGACGATCGGGAATCCATCTATTACAGGGGTTCACAAAGTGCCTCCAGTGGAACGAAAGGATTATGCATGCTACAACTGTCCACAAACGAAAGTGGGAACTGAGTGATGTAACAAACACAGAATGTTTTTGAAGGAGAGCCTCATAATAGGGTACAGAATGTTCTTATGTCATTGTTGAAAATGTGCCCTTTCTGCAGGATCACCCTGTATTTGTTTGCCTTTTTGCTGAACCCTATTTTTGCTGGCTGTAGAACTCCATGCACCTTACCCCCAGCTAACCATCACCTGCGCTTCCCGTTCAACATGGTAAAATTGAAATACTCCTGCCTGGTAGAAATGACTAGAGCTAAGCTCATACATTGATAGTGATTGACCTGAAACCCCATCTCCAGAAATCAGGGCATTTGTTTGAGCCTAAAGAGGCACTCTGGATAGTGGAGTGGACAAACATGTCCAACACTTGTGCAATAACATTACAACGTCTTGCGCACAGCAGTGGCAGCACGCTTTTTCAGGACGACAGTACGCGGCGAGGAAAAGATATGCAATGGAATTTGTCAGTTTCCTGTCACTGTGCTGAAACCAAATGACATGTAAATGTTACTGGGGCTGGATGTACGAAAATAAGAATAACGATTACCTAATTTGCAATTAGGAAATCGCTATTCCTTATGTATTTGGAACTCATTGAGTTTCATTTAGCGATTTAGAGTGGGTCATGATGAGACCTACCTCATCCATATGAATAAGGTAGGGCGCAATTTGTGACCCACTATGACTTGCTGCCGTCAAAGGGATGGTGGCCTGCTGGGGTCAGCAGAACACAATGTCTGTGATTGCTTTTAAATGACGCAGTCTTTTATTTTAAACGCAGCCCATTTTCCTTAAAGGAAAACGTGATGCATTTAAAAAGAATAATTGAAACTTTGAAGATTCATTTTTTAAGAGTAGGCAGGTAGAAGGCAGGTATCCCTTGGACCATTGCCTACTCTTAAAAAATATTTCCCCAACCATTTCCTTGGGGACCCCTTGCCATTTGCGAATGAGTTGTCTCCAACTTTGAGTTGGGGATAAATTGCAAAATGTTTTGCAACCGCATTTCAATCACAAAACAAGGTACTGAATCACAATTTGGCCTTCGCACATAGGAAAAAGCATTTTTTGTGTTCACAAACATTTGAGAACGCAAAAATGCTTCCTACATCTAGCCCTAGGTTCTGTTGGAAAAATAACATCCCATTGGAAAAAGAATGTTGAAAAGTAGAAGGCAACAGAGTCTCTAAGCAACGCCAACATGCACAGACTCATCTCATTAGGCAACCGCAGGGAGTACTGAAGTCACGTCACTGACTGCAGTTTAGGCCACCATACCTAATCAGAAATGTAGCTGTTTTATTGGTTGTTGTGAGGAGCAGATCACTCTATTTGCTGGGCCACGTGGACACGCTTTATTGTGCCGCCTTCCTCATGTTTGCTCTCTTCGAGGCCCAAGTCTGTGCCACAAATTGCTGTGATCTGCATACATTTTTGTTGAATACATACTTTCACATTCTGCTTCAGTGAATTTGGATGTGCTGTTATCAATGAAAAATTAATTTTCTTACCTTTCATACGACTTTGGTAAATAAGAACTGATTCTCGGTTGAAGGGAGGTTCTATAAGTGACGGATTGGAATGAAATCGGGTTATAAGTTTGGAGCTTTTTCACTTTAGTGAGAAAAATAGAAAATGCCACCTTCATGGTCTCCTTGTCACGGGCAGATAGGTTACAGGACTGGACATAACTAGGGCAGGCAACGCAGCCATTTCATTTGAGTGTGTTGCTGACACTCGTCACTTGTGTCCACTTCAGCCCTTTTCCCCTTCCATTTAAAGCCTCCGGTGTCTTCAGGAAGTCGAGCTCATATGCTAAAGCCATCTCCCACAATAATTAAATGCCCTTCAGGAAAACCCCAAGCAATTTGTGATTGTATACGCATATGGTACAAGTGCAAATTGCTTGATTTACGAGTTCAAGGTATTCCCAGAATGCCTTGCATTGATCAATTCTTCCATTTCCAGGTATTATTACCACACGGCAGAATAGTATGCAGGTGTAAATCACCGCAGGAGTGGAAAGTGGCAGTTTCGAGGCTTGACGTGCCTTCAAAGTTTTTGAATGGCCAAACTGGAAACGGTTGGAGATTTTCTACCACCAAAGGCTAAACTAAATCCTTTAACGCCAAACTTCATACGCCCGAATACGAGTCCTTAATAGTGAAAAAGTATTGGCAAGGCCAATAGGTCTCACCTTTTTATTGGGGTTCCCCTGCAGGGCCGGACTGGGAACCGAAACCGTCCTTGGCAAAGAGCTCGCCCGGCCCCATTTTGTGGAGGGCTCTATCGGAAAGATTTGTGCCGCTTGTGTTGCTGGGGGCCCAGATATTACAGCTATGCTGCAAAACCTGCCCCGGTAACAAAAGTGGGCCCCCAGGGGTCTAAAACCAGCCCGCACCCTGGCGGCTCACCGGGGAAACGCCTGGTGCCCACCAGGCTAGTCCAGCCCTGTTCCTCTGCCGCTGGCTTTGCAAATGTTTTTCTGTAAACTATTGCTTAGAAAAGAAGAAAAAAAACTTTTCAAAATACTAAAGGAGAAGCAAACATATTTCGTGACAAGGCTGGAGTCAAAATAATAAAATATCCCCCACTTTGAGCCATATCCCAAACAGCAATGAGCAACTGATTGAGCCAGTAGGCTTTCAGGGGATAACCCCTCCCCGATGAAAATATGTAATTGCTTTTTTCCCTTCATTCTTATTTCTGTCTATTCACTCTCCTTTCCATCTACCCTTGACTCCATCTATCATCCATTCATCCTCCTATCTGTCCATCCATCAATCCTTCGTCCCATCTTTCTGTCAGCCCGCCCGCACTTCCTTCCTTTTTTTCATGCCCTCTTGTTCCATTTTTGGCCTTTCCTCACATCTCCATCATACTATCCTCTCACAGTGGCATCTCCGAGCTTCTGCTTGGAGACCACCAGTCGTAAACAGAAATGTCATTTTCTTTTAATTAATCAGAACTGCTCAGCGGCACTCACACCCACTTAAGCTGCTGAAGTCGGTGGTTCATAACGCCCCTGCTTTGTAGTATATCCAAACTGTATATTGAATTAAATTCTTTTAATATTTGTAAATGGCATGGTTTATTTTTCAAATGCTTTTCTGTCCATAACCTCTGAACAGAATTTAAAAAGAGCAAGGAAAAGTCATAATGTCAAGCTTACCAAGGCCTAATTTACTTTCCACCAAATTCGGCCATTTAGCCCTTTGCTGTAGCCAGGGAGCAGATTTGTGGGCCTCCAGGATAAGTGTCATGATAAGTAAACCTTTGGTCTCAGATGCTAGCTGAGTGAGTGCAGTTTGCACCGTCTGGTAGGCGAGACCTAAATTAGAAATGTAAAAACTAACAGGGGAGTGGTGGGGGATCACTGTGGATCTAATACCGCCTCCTGGAACCAATCCATTGTAGACCACAGATATACCTGCAATACTTAATTTTGAACTTCAATTTACTACATAATGACGTAATGTCTTGTGCCAATACCTACTAAAGTCCTGAAGATGATTCCACATTAGTGCAGGATCAAAACGCCGTCCACCTAGTATAAAAAAACAGTTTAAATTATTTTAATTTCAAATATGTGGGCTGCATATACATATAAAAATACAAAGTATTCTGTAATATGTACACTCGTATCACGTTTGTTTGAGCACCGAGCACTTAACTCATCTCACTGATTATTAGTGGCAATTTGGTTTATTTCTTATTGTTTAAGACTCTTACATTGTTGAACATAATTATGTTTAAGATAAAGTTCTTTCTTCTTCATTATTATTACCGCAGGGACCACTGGGTCTTGAAATTACTTTTATTTCATGACTTCCATCTCTGACTTTTCAGATGTAAACCAGTAAGGTTACAAAAAAATCAAGAAACCAGAATTTTAGCCGAGCATTGTTTAACGCGCTCGTGATCATTCATCTTTTACACACTCCGAATTAAAATTAAAACATCAAAATGTAGCTACATAGTGCTGGAGCATGCACGCTGCAAGCGTCATCCACTTTAAGACTAGTGGCATTTTTAAGAGTGAAGTTTCACAGCATTAAGCTATGTACTGCCCCCTTCCAGAGTTGTGTCTTTTTTCTTGCTACAATGTAAATGTAAAATTGGATGTCCATTATTAGAACAAGTTACAGTGTCAAGAAGGTTCTGAACAAAAAACAAGTCACCACACATTTCATGCTGTAAAAGCATGCGGGCAGCCTAGCACGTGTGAGGTCACGTTTCAATCCGCCTTACGTGCATAATTAAACCTGTTAAAAAAAATAAACAGCAAAAGGCAGACGATGCGGCTGCGTGCCGATACCGGGAGCAGACTTCAGAGGCGCGCGCGCTGCTCATTACCCTGACTCCACTGCCCAGGGCGCTCTCCGTGCACATCTGGCGAGGGGCGGTCGCGCCATTCACATTTGCTTTCCCAAATTGGACCACAACCCTGAGGAGGCACTCGCTGTTGATGGGAACAAAAACGAGCACTGTCAATGCCAATGCGTCTCGCGTTCGCTAGAGCTTTTGGTTTCGTCAGTGTCTTTTAGCCATGTTGTACAGCATGACTGAATTCTTTAACAAGCATTTGCAATGCAAATAGGTCTCGCATTTACTTGAGTTTGAGCTATTGGCATTGTAAATGGCAATGCCTTTTATTTATGTTTTAAAAAAGAAAACAAAAATAAAAGGCATTGTCATTTGCAATGTCAATAGCTCAAACTTGCGTAGATGCGAGACCTATTGCGGAGTATAGGATTAAAGGAGGTACATGCAGAAGAAGAGAGTGAAAAGATGGTGCTGAAGATGAAAGAGATGATATGAAAGATATGCAGAAAGCCAGTGCTTTAAATGGGCTGGTACTCACCGGTACTGAGTACCAGCACTTCTGAATTTTCTGGCCCTCATTACCGGCACTTCTCATTAGTCAGGGAGAGTACCGGTACCCTAATAGATGGCACTGCAGGCTCCGGTTGTTTATCTCCTCTAGCACAGGGTAGATGCCGCTCTGTTTCTCAGGAGCAGAGTCGCTGCCGGAGATTCCAACAGCATCCATGTGAATGGCCTGAGACTGCAGGGGTGTAAGAGGGCTTGCCGTGCATCACGCTGTGATTAACAGCGCAGGGTCTAGACAGACCCTTCACTGTTGGTCAGGTGTTTATCTTTCCGAGGTCGATAATTGGCTTAAGTGACTATAACCCACATTAATCACCACCTAAAGCGCGTAGACTTTATCAGTTCATTTCTAAGCACTATATGCTCATCGTCCACAGAGGGACGCATGTCTTACAGTCTGAACTAGTAGCAGCAAAACTCAGGCTGCAGAGCCAGTACTTTGAATTACTTTAACTGGAACTGAACATGCAATGAAAGCAGTTTCCTTTAAGATCCTGGCAATTGTTTAAAATGTATTTAAACAACTGTATGGCGATCCATTGGGTGTGAGGGCAGTTGAACGCAGTAATCGTTAAGAAGGACAGCAACCAGGGAGGGAGGTGAAAGTTTGGGAGATCATCAGAAGATTCTTCAGAGCATATGATTTAAAGAAATATAAGGCGTGACAGGGAGGGGTGAGATGCAATGGTGTGATAAGTCATTTTTTAAACAAACAGAACACCCGGCGCATAAGCCTCAGCCTGCTCCCCAATGCCTTTAGATCCACTTTGCAGCAGGTTTGTGGAATCAAAAGTGCGCAGGCTTTCATAACACATTTAATAAGAAAAGCATGCCAGCTGCGGCCAAGGAACATTTCTGTAAAGTCATAAATCTGGTTTATTTCTTAACTTTAATTTTCCAGATGGCAAATTTAGGGAATGAGTACAGCATGGAGGGGAGAACAGGAGACAAGTTTTGAAAAAACAGGGAGAAAATGTAAGACTTGTGGAGAGTAAGCAAAAGGTGGGAGGAAGAGGAGCAGAACTAGTGAGAGAAGCTTAGAGGCTGGGTAAAGATTAGAGGCAAGTGAAGAGGACATGTGAATGTAAAGGCACGGGCCCAGCAAGAGACAGGAAGAGCCTGGTCGTAGGGAAAAGGGCAGTGACATTGTTTTAAATGGGCCGGTACTCACAGATACTGAGTCCCGGCACTTATTATTTTTATCCCTGTTAGTACCGGCACTTCTAAATACTGCTGAGGAGAGTACCAATACTCATGATACTCTCCTCACTGGCTGCTAGTACTGGTGAGCACTCGACTGTCATGGTTGGAACTTATCTGACAGCCAAGGCGCTTCTATAGTCCTGAGAAGAGCAGCTGTTGAACTATTCAGCGTGGGATCATTTGCATGATGATGTCCCTGTGTTCACCACCACACTGTGTTTGACAGCGGAGGGGCCATTTTGGCCCTGTGCTTTTAATCACATTCACACTATTGTGTAAATTTGTACAAACACAGGTATGGAGGTAGTACATGGACAGCGGCAATTTAGAAAATCATGGGAGGTGAGGAGTTTAAAACTGCTTTATTCCCACCCGAGACTTTTTGCGAGTGTTTGTTTATGTCTATGCGCTTGTCGACTTGTGTGTGTGCCTGTTTTTCTGTGAGAGAAAAGGGAGAGAATCAGGACACTCAGTAGATTTTAGAGGGAATGTGGTGTGTGTGTGTGTGTGGGGGGTGTGTGTGCGTGCGTGTGTGTACGTGTGTGTGTACGCCTAAGTGTATATAGTATTGTGCCAAGCACCAACAAATAACAGTATGACATTAAGAAGCAGCAAATATTACAAAACGAGGAACTGTTCACATATCATCCTATTTGGGTTTCATTTTGTGTAATGAGTTAACCTGTTTTGTTTACATAAACACATTTCTCATGTGTTTTTCATAGTTGCTGCAACTGATATAGAAGTCATTATGTATCATCTTATTTCGCCATAAGCCCCGCCCTTATCCCCGCCCACTCGCCACGTCGCTAGCTCCTATTAATGAGTACCTGCACTTACTTTTTCCCATTTAAAGCACTGCAGAAAGCGAATTTCAGAATGTGTGGAGAAAAGGGCGTTTTCTTTGATAATGCTAACATGCATTGGCAAAGACAAACGTTCTGGCTTGTTTTAGGCATAGGTCCGTTATTTTACATGTCTGGATACAACAGAAACCTCACAGAAGCACATACATACCAGCCAGGAGGCACACACTGTGATTCACCGGATAGTAGTTTACATGTTTTAAGCCACTCTCTCATTGTATAGGCAACCCCCCTTTGCAAGAGCAATTGCATTGGAAATTTATTTTTCCACAAGGCCAAAAGCAAATTCACGAAGCAAGGAAATGGTCCACTAACACAGGTTGTTACTAGGTGTCCCTGTGGGTGCAATGTGTTATGTTGATAATAGAGGTTTGTTTATAACTCCACAGGGACACCTAGTAGCAGCTTGTGGTAATGCACCCTTTCCTTGCTTTGTGGATGGGGGACACAGCGCCGAAGCTGAAGGAGTTGTGTGCGTGAGGAACATACATATAATACAGCGCTGCAGCTCCCGGTGTTTGTGCTGGCGCTGCACAGCGGGCGGGCCAGAGAGGCTGTGTGAAGTTGGGCAGCGAAAGGGGATGCCGCCTGGAAGCCAGCGCTGCAGCTCCCAGTGTTTGTGCTCGGCGCCGCAATTGAAAATAATACGGGGACAGCGGGCGGGCCAGAGAGGCTGTGTGAAGGATGGTAGCGAAAGTGGATGCCGCCTGGAAGCCAGCACTGCCGTTAAAGCCCTCACTCACAATATAACGGAGTGTGCATAAATTGCATCATGACGAGCGCCGTGCTGATTATGTATGATCAACAGCGCGGCGCTCGTTGCAAGTGAGCATGCTGGGCTGCAAAAATCCTACAAAAAGTTCCCCTCCGAGATAATTGAAACACGAAAGAGGATGAAAACAGAAGTTAGGCGGTGCTGCTTCCGGAATAAACGGAAGTGACTTATCACATCCACAGCCAACCATAAGCCTGCTAAGAAGATCAATGCCACAGTTAACAAATGGCAAGCGGCAGGAGAAATTACCCGGGAGTTTCACCCCTGATACAGATTACTTGAAGTCTCGGACAGCGGCCTAGGCGAGACTTAAAAAGGACAATGACATGGTGAGCTCTGGCTGCAGCTCTGGGTGTGTCGCAGCACTTTTTTTTCTTCTTGTGGGACTGAAGGGAAAAAACAACTAAGCAGTAGGGGTATGGGAAGGGGCTGCAAACAACAACACTGCGAGAGAGGGCGGGAGGGAGGAGGAAAACAACACCAACGCAGGGTGGGTTTCAGGAGGGAAGGGCCAACCAACAATGAGTGAGGAATGGGGGCAAGCAACAGCAGTGTGGCAGAGGGGTAGGAGGGACAGGGCAAGCAACAACAACACGGAAGGGGGCAGGAGGAACGGGGCAAACAACAACATGAGTGGTGGCAGGAGGGATGGGGCAAGCAACAACAACGCGGAAGGGGCGGGAGGAATGGGTCAAACAGCAACATGAGTGGTGGCAGGATGGATGGGGCAAGCAACTGCATCAAGAATGCAGGTAATGCTGAAAGGACGAGGCAAGCAACAGCAACAACTCAAAGCAGAAGTTGGTCGGGAGGGATGAGGCAAGCAACAGCAATGTCTAAGAGGGCAGGAGGGATGGGGCACGTAACAACACAGGAGTAAGGGAGAGGGCAAGCAACAGCAATGCTGGAGAGGGCAGACGGGACTGGGCAGACAACAACCATGCAGGAGCCCTGCTGCAATACATTTAATGGGAGAGTGTTGGCAATTCTCTAGAGTTAGCAGGTACTGTGGATAGTGAGCTCCTGCACTTCTGTCTTTCCATTTAAAGCACTGGGTTTCAAGGAAAAAAGGCATGCCCCAGGAATGCATTTAAAACATCGGGGATATGTCTGAATAAAATAAAGACCTTACCCTCATTTTGTGTTGTTTTGCTTTTAGCTGAAAGCGAAAGACTTCAAGGTTTGTACAACGGTCTTGTTGGAACGGAAGGGAGATTGATTGTACTTTTGTGTCGTTTCAATGGTGCCCCATTTTACTCTATGTAATTGGAGCCTGTACGTTGATAAAATAGCTCTGTGGGCTGGGCACTTGTCTGGACACCTGACCAACGCTGCTCTGAATCCATTCATCCTTCCAAGGGTGATAAACAAGAGTATTCTATCAGTTTCTAGACATAGTTTAGTTTGTGGTTTGTGTTCTGTAATCATGATTGTTCTTATTTTAATATATGAGCAATACAGAAAGGTAACGTTCTTCGATTGGCAGGCAGGACAGTGGTCTTTGGTGCTCAGTGGTGTAAAATGTGCAGTTGTGAAACATGGACTTCCTTGATGCCAAGTCTTTCTTCAAGTCTTGCAGCATGCAGTGTGGAATGAGTAGCTCTTCTCTGTTATTTATGTGCCCCTGGGGGATGCTATTGATTACAAGAGTAATTACTGAGATGATGATACATATTACGGTGTGCAGCGCAAGTGGGTAATGACTATGTTAACTGACCTGCCGCTGATTGTTGGCGGTGTTGAGCAAGATGATGATGAAGGTGTAATTTATACTTTAGTGTTAACTTATTTTCCAATTGCGGGGGCTGGTGTGGAAGTTAAGATGATCTGCATCAGTAGACATCACCGTGCTGCCAAACTGCCCCGCAAAGGGACCTGATCTACAAATATTGTTCTGTGAGTAGGTGAGACTAAATTTGGAGTACTCAGGAGTAAGTCACATATAAAAAGTTTTGTGGCTATGACCCATATTTCCTATTTTCAAAGGATAATAAACAGTATGTGGTCATTCTTCCATACTTGGTGGAACAGTATATAGGGTACAAATTAGATATTAAAAACGTCTGTTATTTAAAAACACATAAAAGGGTATTGCAAAAAACTTTTTTGTTATGGTTACGAGCAAATGTGCCCATTGCTGGAGCACTCATGAAAATACAAGTTAACGTAAAATGCTTAAAATGCGACAGAGTAATACTTAATCTTACAGAGAACCTACCAACGTGACTTTCAGGAAGTCCCCTAAGAGAAGTGCTTTAACGAGCAATGAAGTTAGTTCATAAGAACATTTTCAGGTATCGTCTGTGTTGAGTTGTCAGTTTGGTGGATGTGGGAGATAAACTCAATCAATATGGGTAATTGCCATAAGCGTATACATTTACATCAGACAGCATACTATTGTGTGGGTCAGATAGATCTGTATTTAGTGTTGATAGATTGTAAAGGATTTGGTGTGCTGGCTGCATAAATGATTCGAAGAGATAGGCTTGAAGTGCTCGTTTGAGACTTTTTTGACCCTTATTACTGCTCTTGGCCAATAAAAAAGTGCCTTCTGTTAGGGAGAGTGCCGATAAGCCCGTGAGTGCATGGGTGAGTGAGAGGTAAATACGTGTCTGTGTTTATGTGTGGCGGGATAAAAGCAAAGATGAGCTGTGAGTAAAGAGGTGGGTGCATGTGTTGTAAAGTTAGGATTAGTAAATTGTGAGTGCTGAATAATTGGGTAAAGTTATTGATTTGTGGTGGATGAAGAGGTGAATGGGAAAAGGCAAGTCTCTGAATGGATGGGAGTTAGAGAATGGTGAATAGTTGTTGTAGGAATGAATGCTGAAATTGGATCATGAATGTTAAATGGAAAAAAGTGAATTTATGAATAATTATTAGTTAGAGAGTAGTCAGTAGCTGATGGATGGTAATAGGTGGGATGGTGGTTGGAGAATGACAGACGGACAGAGAATGGTAGATGAATATATGGTTGGGGATTGATGATGGATGGGTTGCATATGATGTATGGACAGTGAACGGCTTGATGGAAAATGATGGATGGGTGAAAGGGCCCTAGTGAATGGATGGACTGAGAATGGTTAATGATTATATGGATGACAAATAGTAAATTAATGGATTGATCATGGACGGTGAAGGGTGAGATTGGCTGTATGGTGTTTGTAGGGGAGCATATGTATAGATGTCAGCACAGAGTTTGTGTGGGCTAATGGTGTGTGTGTGCGCGCGTTGGTTGAACGGATGATGTGTGTGGTAGATGGTGTGTGTGTTGAATGGTCTGCTTGTGGAGGTGTGTCTGTATGGTTTGTCTGAGTAGACTGATGGTATGTGGGTGGGTGGGTTGTTTGACTGTAGGTTTGTGGATGAATGGGTAGATGATGAATGGATCGACGTTTGGTTAATGGATGAGACGATGGAGGATGTGTCGATGCTGGGTGTGGGTGGAGGATGAAGAATTTGCGCAGCGGCAGCTGCAGCGCGGATCTCTTGAATGAGTCGGCGAGTCTCAGAAGGCTCTTGATTGTATTCAATTAACACTGAAGTTGGCTTTTAAACGTGACAAGAGGGACGGTTGTGACTTCTCATTAGTGGATGTGGCAACAGGAGAACGGTGCTCACGAAAATGCCAGCTCTACAACAGCTCATTTACATTTCATCATTCTGTTTAAATTGGCTATTCTAGGAGCTCCTAATTGCCTTGTGAATTACTAAGACTTCCCTTTGCTTGCAGATTCTTGACCACTGACAATGATGCTTCTCTATAGGTTAAAGTGGTTTTCTGAGGGTAATCCTAAATCATGATTTAGTCTATTAATTATGTCAGCTATATGGATGAGTCTAGCTCCAAGGCACCATTGGACAATTTACAATTTTATTGCAGCAGGGTCATGTCAGTCGTGAGGTGCGGTTGCAAGGACACTGTTGAACCTGGGTGGGCTTAAGTTGGCACCAGTTAAAAAGAATCAGGATGTGGTTTCGAGGCAACATGTAGTTGGAACAACACGCTGAACAGTTCTTCTAACATGACATTAAATATACTCCTCCATTAAGACACATTTTCAATTTGAGTCAAGGGAAATAATGCTATTTTCCTAGAATTACACAATTTTTGATCAAGTATTGAGTCTGGGATTAGAACTCATGAATTCAAATACCAGGCATTAATTTATCTAGCAGTTATTTTCTAGTTCCAATCCGCGGTCTTACCCTCCGCTGTGATGTTTTACAGCCAACATAAAACCCTAGCTAGATTCTTTGAGAACACAGAGAAACTATTTGCTGTTTTGCGAATGATTTGTGCAGCCCTATGACCCGCTATTTGTCCGGCTATCCTAAAACAAACCAGTTGTAACATAAGGTGCACTGTTTTTATTTTAATATGCATTGACGTCTT
This sequence comes from Triturus cristatus, assembly GCF_964204655.1. Taxonomy (NCBI): domain Eukaryota; kingdom Metazoa; phylum Chordata; class Amphibia; order Caudata; family Salamandridae; genus Triturus; species Triturus cristatus. Next base: position 329,788,206 of record NC_140580.1, read on the forward strand.
GGGTGGGTTGATGGTGTAGTGCTAAAAGAGAATCTGTGCAGTTTAACAGGACATCCGTCCTAGTGGCCACTTAGAAGGGATACACAGGTCACTAGTGACTGCAAAACTGCCAATAGTGACCGGCAACCAAGAAAGGCCATGGTTTAAATGGCAGAGACTACATATCCTTGTGATGAGAGCAAACCATTCTGTTGGGTGTTATGTAATTTAACTTATAGTGCGCACAAATCACCCTGGTAGTGGTATCTCGGCGCAGGTCTAGCCACTACAAATTACTGGCAGGGTTCAGATCGAACATGGAGGAGAGGTGGGAGGTAGTCCAGACAGTGAAGCTCCCTGCGTGACCCAAACAGAGAATAGCGTAGGGGAGTAATGAGTGTTGCCTAAAAGGCATGGGGAGAGGAATTGGTGTGAGCGGAACCAACACTGGGGGCTTGTAAGAACAGGGACGGGGGCGTGGCCATTGGCAAGGGGTCAGGACTTGGGGGTGCAAATAAAACACTTGAGCAGGCGTGATGAAGGGAGATGCAGGAAAAGAGGCAACTCGGTCCATCCATAGCTTCAACGTGCTGACGTCCGCGTGAGACGCCAGTGCTGATCGCTGTATCTGTGGTATAATGATGGGTCTAAGTAGCATCAAATTAATGCTTTGTGAGCCATGCATTTTAAAAGAAGAAATTATTTGGCAGTGTAGAATGTAAGGAGTTCGTGATGAATTCACCAGCTGCTTCAATCTGTGTTGTGCAATTCTTGAAATACACCTGCAGTTGTTTACACCTTGTGGTGCTGAAATGCCACTGTGCTAGAAGAAGAAGGTGGACATATGTTTGGCAACAGTCATGAGGACAGCCCAACATCATTTTTTAAAACACTGTAGTATTAATTAACAGTTTCAAAGAGTAATATTTGCGTATACGACCAATCGTAGATTCGAAATCGGGCTCATAAGGAATATATTTAATTAGATTATCTGACATTTTTAATACAAAATTAATTCATTCACAGATTCCTTCAGTTGTATTAACGTTTTGAACCAGCAAAATGAGAATACATCCTCCTCTGACACCAAGCATTTCTCATCCTTCATTCTGATATTTTATTTAAGAGAGTGCCATGATCTAAGAGAGTGCCATGATCTAAGAGAGTGCTATAATCCAAGAGAGTGCCATGATCTAAGAGAGTGCCATGATCTAAGAGAGTGCAATGAATTAAGAGAGTTCCATGATCTAAGAGAGTGCAATGAATTAAGAGAGTGCCATGATCTAAGAGAGTGCAATGAATTAAGAGAGTGCCATGATCCAAGAGAGTGCTATAATCCAAGAGAGTGCCATGATCTAAGAGAGTGCAATGAATTAAGAGAGTTCCATGATCTAAGAGAGTGCAATGAATTAAGAGAGTGCCATGATCTAAGAGAGTGCAATGAATTAAGAGAGTGCCATGATCCAAGAGAGTGCTATAATCCAAGAGAGTGCCATGATCTAAGAGAGTGCCATGATCTAAGAGAGTGCAATGAATTAAGAGAGTGCCATGATCTAAGAGAGTGCAATGATCTAAGAGAGTGCCATGATCTAGGACCGGGTACTGAAAAACTCTGATCCCCTTTACAACGAAAGATGGCCTTGGGGAAAAGGAGACCGGATCTCGCAGATCGTGGGACATTGTGTAGACAAGCATCTTTTCACTGTGATACGGTGATGGAGAGATCATGAAGAACACACTCAAACATCGGACCAAGCAGTTCAAATGTTGGAGCTTGGGAGTTGAGGCAAACAATAAATGTATTAAAAAATGTCGTCAAATGTGTTAACCCTTAGAATTAAACACTGCAGCGGCCCTCAGCACCCACAGACCAACTTGCGTGGTCTAGCTTGGTGTTTATCTGTAGTGATGTATGGCAGCCTCTGCCTCAGCAGTCCGCGACAATGAAAACCGCCCTAAACCACAGCACCTAAATGGGCATCAAAACATCACTCCCTATGTGGAAATGGAAAAGGGAGGTCCAAGGAGAGTGCAAGTTTTTGCTGTTTTTTTAGGTCTCGCCTGACCCAGCGCATGCGCTGGTCTGGCGAGACTTTTTGAGAGGGCTCCAAACAGTGCTACCAGGCCAGCCTAGAGCTGCAGCGCGGGCGCACGCGCCCGATTACTTTCACTTTCGCGGCCACACGGCCGCTTTGATGTTTGATCGCAATCGCGATCACTTTCACGGCTTGGCATAGCCAATAGGTCTCGCTTTTAGGACCTTAAAAGTATTTAGTTATGCAACTGTTGCATGGCTAAACACTTATAAGGTCCCAAAGGCGAAACCTATTGGCTATGCCAATGCTTGTTTTTTTTAGCATAACAGCTGATTACTGCTTATCAGTAGTATTCTGGCTTGCAACTATTGCTCACCCAAGGTGCTTCCTCTTCTTGTCCCTCGATCAACAAGCAAAGATCACCGTGTGCTTCTAAATAAGGTCCATAAGAGGGATAACGTGGATGGAGCTGGCTTCCTCCTCCTCCTCATAATGCTTAAAGCAGAATGGATTTTGGAAGTGCGAATATAATCGCTACACACTAACAGGGAACAAAATATTGGTTCAAGAAGCAGGGCCCTTTGTGTATGACTTATATTTTGCCCAGTCAGATAGACACTGCTTGCGAACCTACACTTCTTACATTAAAGGGATTACATCTTTTCTGCAGTTATATTTAACTTTTAATTGGGGATCTGTCCTGTACCTTTCTATTCTCTCGCTTGGCCCCATTTTCCTACTTCTTCCCTGAAAAACTTAGATTTGAGGCAACCTTTGGGTGGCATAAGACACTGTTCAAATAATTCTGTATGAAGTAACATTTTCAACATGTCAGGAACAATGTGTCAGTCAATTTTTAAATCACCTGGGTACAATATTTTCAGTTGCGTCGTGTGCGTCAATTTGAATACATCGCAACGGAGCAATCTTATTTACGAACCTCCATAAGATACAAGATTAGTGGCTTGGCCGTGTTATAATGCATAGGAAAACACAGTGGCTCTTGATCTTTAACGTGTTCCCGCCATCTTTATGATAACGTATAGCAGAGTGGACAGGACCATTGATTGGAGAAAGAAAAATTGAGACAAGCGGGAAAATGTAGCTAACTGGCTATCCAATTCATGTCGCAACCACATCGAACGAGCGTTGCTTGAAGCCTTTGTTGCTAAGTTCATAAACAATTTAGAGGGTGGTTATAAAAATGAAATAGAATGAGTTCTCGCAATAGATCAATATCACCCCCACACCTCCTCCTGCCTCTCGCTGTGCATAGATTTTGCGTCTGAAACGATTCCCTTATGGCCAGGTCTTTTCCCCAACCACTCCCTGCGGATTCTGCACAGCGCTTTGAAATTCCATGAATAAAATCGCGCATGCGTCACTTGCGTGTGCCAAACTGATATATTCTCTGAAGCTGCAATTAGGATGTTTTGTTTATTGTACCAAATCATCTTCATCTCATTCAGTTTATTTACTGCTATTACTCATCAGCTTTTGAGAATAAAACAAAGACCAGGTGAAACTACCTGTAAAGACTGCATACAAGAATTGCAGTACCAAAGAAGTGCAAGCGTGCTTTGTGTCCATGCACTATGGCCTATGTTATATTCTTTATCTCTTATTCCTACTCTAAAAATTGCTCCAGAATAAGAATCGTACATTTATCCTTGCTTTTTTTAGAACTCTGCCTCTTTTAATGCTGCCATTCCAACTGTGAAGTAATGTGTTTTCTGTGAAGTTCATTGTCATGTTTGATTATTTTAATTCTTGCTAAATCTCCATCAAGTGAACCATGATACTAGAGATACAATTTGGCTTCCCTCCTCGACCAAGTTGTATTACCCTGGGAAAATCACTTTTGCTCCTGTGCCCAGTCCTAAGAGGCAGGAGTGCTTTAAAGGAGGCGAAACATCAGTGTTGAGAGCTACTTAAGGGACTGTCCGGTGAATGAACCCACAGTACACCTCAAAACCACAGCTGATATCATCAAAGCCACAGTCATGAATGCCTTTTGTTGGCGATTGATAGAAGACCAGGGCTGGGAGAAGAGAACTGTTTATGTTCTTGACAGTAGATGCACCCTTTGAAACTTGAAGATTCACACCTGCACCACAACATCTTTCCTGGTGATACTGCCTTAGATATGCAAGATATTGCAATTTAATAGGAACATGTTCGCCCATTCGTAATTTTCATTTTGAGTGACACTTCCCTAGATGCTCAAGCCTTCTGGGAAGGTATCAGAGTTAGAGCTTGAGCCCACCACGTGGTGCTAGAGGTTTGGCCTAGCGCACTCCTGGGCTAGTGTGGCCTGTACTGGGCTTTCAGTGCTGAAGCACTCACCTTAGGTTGCTTGGCGGACTGCTCCTGTGAGACCCTGCAGGAGGAGGTCGGACTCGGAATGCGAGGAGTGGGAAATCTGCAGTGCCCTACCTGGTTTTTGCACCAGGATTTATAGAGCAGGTAGACCAGGGCACAAGTAAGGTGTACACACAGGTACACGGTCCCCACCCACTATTTTCACAGGGTGGACGCTGTCCACCCTTCAAAAAGTGGGCCTTACTGAAATATGCTTAACTTGTCCTGGTGTAATTTTAGGGCCTGGGACACATTCAGCAGCACGCCTGCACGTTGCCTGCTTTCTTTCAGAGCAGCAACGTACAGTCGGTGAGGGGGCTGTCGTATTTCAGACATCAGCAGGGCCCATAGCAAAGGTCGAATTTGAGGGGTCATCAAGTCTCCTTGTGGTCCACCCTCCTAGTTGGGAGCAATCTGAGCGTCACACCTAGATGCAAGGGAGGGGAAACAAAGGCACACAGCTTGTTACCTCTTCAAAAACACTTTAGAGACACATGCTTTTCACTTTGTTTAATCCCTGTATATAAGGGCTATGCATGGACCGTAAGAATGTCAAATGTGCTGGTCTGTACCAGTATATACACAAATAACATTTTAAATACCATTTTATTTTTCATAGGCACTAATCTCAATGTCGGGAGTCAGAACGCTTTATATCACGCATGCACATTATACATTGACAATAAATCGTATACATTTGTAAATCAATGTACATGATTTTTTACATAAGACAGGGTTACAAGGCGTAGTTGTTGCATGTCCTTTATAGCTCGCTGTGCTCTAATAGAAGGATTACAATTTATGGCCTGCAAGGAATAAAATGATTGCTGTGTCAAAAACAGTAATCCATTTATCTAGCTACATAAAATAAAAATCTGTCATCTGCATGTTACTAGATGTGATTTACAGTAGACACATTAATCTACAAAGCTACTTTGATTCAAAACTGGGACTAGAGAAAACACAGATCTCTCCAGCAAAAGCGTTACCCTCCAAATTTACCTTACCACTCATTGTTCCTTGGGATTTACTGGGCACACAAAGATCTGTGCAGCAGGTGCCTTGACCCCATAAGGTATTTAAATATGCAGACTTTTCAACACATTAAACAGAGTATATTTACTGCCACATTTCTCATTGTTGTCAATTTCTTTGTGGCAGAGTTTTTAGAAAATAGATGTGTAAATTGACGCCCACATTTTGCGTTGGGTGATGCGTCACTTTTTTGGCACTAACCTGACACAAACTACAATTTGTTAAATCTCGTAATGCACTCAAATTTAATCATGATAAACCTGCGAAACATATTTGTGAGGTGTAAAGATCTGATGTCACTCTTTGTGATGTCACTTTCTGTGAGGTCATGGGTTGTGATGCAACTTGTGTGATGCAGCGCTGTGATGTAATGCGCCATGATGTCACTTGCGTGTTGCCTAACTTGGTTAGTCACTCCACTTCTTTTTTTAGGACTTGTGCCGTGAGGTAGATGTACTTATACGACCTTGACCTTTTGGGTTAAAAGCTGCTAGCATAATGGAAGAGAGGTCCTACCTTTGTAGTACAACAGCACAACAACATACCATGAAAAAGACTCTGGCATAATTAAAGGGGAAACCTTATAATATCGCCTTTTCAGGCTCCACCCTATGAAATGCTGCCTTTTCCACATCCCTTCTGGTGGCATGTCCAGCACATGCATATGATCTTCTCTTGGTTAGTCACTCCACTTCTTTTTTTAGGACTTGTGCCGTGAGGTAGATGTACTTATACGACCTTGACCTTTTGGGTTAAAAGCTGCTAGCATAATGGAGAGAGGACCTACCTTTGTAGTACAACAGCACAACAACATACCATGAAAAAGACTCTGGCATAATTTTAAGGGGAAACCTTATAATATCGCCTTTTCAGGCTCCACCCTATGAAATGCTGCCTTTTCCACATCCCTTCTGGTGGCATGTCCAGCACATGCATATGATCTTCTCTTGTAACAGATATATGCCACCAAAGCCCAGCACATCACCCCTGCACCTCATCCTCCACATCCAAGCACACCTTGCTGAGCAGCGAGAGACCCATAACCATTTTTTCTTCCGGCAAGACCTGCACTCACCTGGTACTGGGGTGTCTCTTCACCACTCTTGCACTGCCATCTTTGGCCACTGATCTCAAGCTTCTGGCCCTGCCTTCAGAGACTTGTATCTTGTTCAGTAGTTCTCTTGAGATTAAGAGCCAAAGTTTCATAGAATACATGATGGCTAGTGGCTTTGGTGGTCAGGACAAGCTCCTAAACACGATTAGGTGGTGAGCTTTCCTCGAGAAGGAGTATTTGGCGTCGGCAACAAATGTCTATATAAACACATTTTATGAGGGTTAGTTCTGGCATGGGTGTGGTGATGTAGAGCAGGAGAAGATTTCAAGCAGGCTACGAGGGGTTGCCCCGTACTGACAACCAATGGACACTAAGAGTACTGGACAAGGCTAGCAAGACATTTGTTCATACAGTTGGCATCCCAAAGAGATACCCCTAGTCAAATGACTTCTGCCTTTGCATAAATTGCATTGGAGAGTTTTTGTGAATCCAATTTAAATTGAAATTCAGTGGAGGGTGATCTTCAGAAGTTCAATTTTGTGGCATTTTGTAAAAATGCATAGTTAATTTTGCCGCCCAGCTTGGCTTTAAAGCATTTCACCGCCTGGGAACCAGGGGTTCCAGTGATTTACCTCCGCTTCAACTGCTTGAAGATTCTAAATGTATCCAATCAGCAGCCATAGAGCATAGGTTCCTGTTTGTCTGGTAGTGAGGTATTTTTTAGGTCAGGCTTGACAGCGCAGCTGTTGCCAGACATGATGTGACCAACCTAAAAAAGAGCTTTCAGGGTTACTATAGAGAGGGGTGTTGGCTCCGCCCACATGTTTGTGGACACAAGAACATGTTTTGATTGGGAAAACATTGTAATCTTCTACTGAAAACGTACTTCCCTCGAAGCAGCTGTGATTTTTTTGTATGTTTGCCTAGATTCATGAGCCAGCGGCGCTATGGCTGCCATGGGAAGGCTCACTGGAATGCATAAGGTATCAAGCTCACAAAGGGACAGAGTTTGAACATTTAAGGGCACGCACATGTCACTGTTAAGGCGACTTAGATAAGTAGATAATTTACAGTATTTTTTCTCTGTGGCAGCAGCATAGATCCTCTTCCCTTTCCGTCATCGACTTTAGACGGCAGAGTACAGTTATGTGTTTGAGAGCAGTAGCAGGTTCCCAGGGTTAAAGTAATCCAAATGCGTTTTTAGATGAGCCTAGACATCGCAAATTTCGCTCGAACTTATGCGATCAAGCAAAAAGAGCTTTCAGAGTACTACTGAGAGAGGGGCCTAGGATGAGCCTACATGTTGATTCCTTTGAGTATAAGATTTATTTGGGCAGAAGTTGTGTGTTTCTATTAAAAGTAGTAGTAGTAGTGCTTATATTGCATGTTTTGGCTTGTAGCAAAGCTTATACTCAACTGTCTTGGTTATGGAGGCAAGCAGATGATTATGGCTATAGGCCTAATCTGTTTATTTTGAAATGTTATAAAGAAAAGACAGTAGGCCTGATGTATTTATTGTGAAAAGCATATGTAAAACTCCATAGGCATTTAAGGGTGGATTGGTTTTACTCTGTTTCTGATCGATACTGCTAACTGCAGATTCTTCACCTTGTGAATACCCCCAGGTGCCGGACTGGATCCAGAGTTTTTCTCTGCATTGCTCCTGTGTGGCAATAGATTGCGTCGTTCAGCTTGTCTGCTTTGTCCCAACCTGTTAGTGACACTAGAGCCACATATAGGCGCCACCCTCATGTGCTGACATCAGTTCCTTTCTTTCTGTGCCTTCGGACACAGATTCGGAGCTCACTTCCTCAACTTTTTCTTGTTATTGTATTGACAAGTTTTTGTGCAAAATTTTCTCAACATTTTACAGTGGGCCTTGTCCCCTCCGAAAACTACAGGATTTACACCTTGCAAGCACTGCCTCAAACAGATGCCTGTGACAGACCTCCACCAGGTATGTCTCTGGTGCTTAGGGTCTTCATACGACTTCAAAGCTTGTGAGGACTGTACCAGGATGAATCCCAGGTTGATCCAGGATCACATTGCCACGCTCTATGTCGCCAAACAACGTTGGAAGGCGCGTAAGATCCAGTCCTGGTCAAAGTTAAGGATGCACACCCGTTCTTAAGGCAGTCCCCTTGAAAGGCCCTCATCCCATTCCAAGTTGGAAAATAAACAAGTCAAAGCGTGACTGTCCCTATTCCCACCACTCTCATAGGGAAAAGTCACATAGACTACAAGGTGCCTCTTGATCTTAGTCGCGGAACTAATCCCACAGCTTATACCAATCCAGCCCAAATTCTCATGTCCATCCGTAATGATGCCACAAGGTAAAGCCTTCAAGGAGGCCATGTTGCACATCTTTGGCAGTCTTCTGGCTCTCTCTGGTGCACCTTTGGGCCCCAAGGAGGCCCTTAGTTGAATTACCGTCAGCAGATCCTTCCTCGACACCGTCTGATCCTCTTTACCCCGCTGTGGGGTCTGCACCAACTCTGGTGCCAACTCCCAACCTCAGGTGCAACCAGTTCAACCTCACTCTGACTCAGATTGAAACTCTGCGTTTGCCCAGAACACTCCACATTCATTTTACTTCTGATTCTGTGCACAGTCACCATTATGATGGTGATGACGGGCACGAAGCATCCCACTCTTATGACAAGGAGAGTCTGTTTATAGACCTTCAAGGTGTCAGTGGGTTGGACACCTCCCTGGACACTGCATTGAACTGTCCCACAGGCCCTACCATGGAGGAGTCGGCTTTGTTTGCTGTAGGAATAAGGAAAGCTTCTGAGGTTTTGGACCTTCCAAATTCTATCTGTCGAAGTTCTGTAGTGTGGACAGACTTCCACAGAATCACTACTTCCTTTTATTAAAGCCCTGATCAACACATTAATGTTCACTTGTGCCAAGCCTGGCTCTTGACCATCAGCAGACAGGTTGCCAGGCGACACATACCTGCTCCTGGCGACACACCCTTCCTTCTGCAACACCCTATACCTAAAAGGTTGATGGTCCAGGCATCAACAAGCAGATTCAACCCTTACTCATTCCTTACTACGCATTCTGGTAAGGAACTCAAATATATGGAGGCATTCGGAAAGACGATGCTCTCCTTAGCTAAACATACCCTCTGCTCAGAGAATGCTAGTTGCCTCCTGTGATGCTGTTCACATGTGCTGTGGGATATGATCCGCAAGATCTTGCCAACAGTCCCTGAAGAATTCCACAACAACTTTGCACAAATTACACAAGATGGACAGAACGTATTGAAATGCGTCATCTGCTCTGGGCTGGACACCACCGACTGCTTGAGCAGGGCGGTTGGTACCAGTGTGGTACTTCAGCGGTACACATGGATGAAATCCACAGGATCTTCAAGTGATTCTGGCGTCACTAGTAAACATGCCATTTGATGGCACCTGTCTGGAGTCAAGGCAGACTCGGTCTTGGATTGCTTCAAAGAACGAGGCCTATCTGTGGCTGTGCACCAATATCCCTAGCAGTTTTGCCTCTTTCGAGACTTCCGAAGAGGTTTGGAATAAAGGCAATGCCAAGGTCCACCGCCACAACAACAGACCCATCACTTCTTTCGAGACCGGAGCCAGGGATTCAGCTGAAAACCTTTAGGCCCTCAGGGACGACATACTGCTCAGTCTCATGCCCCTACTGCCACCTCCACCGAACCACTTTAGCTTGCTGTTGGTGCCCTATGTCAAGAAAAAATCGCGGGACACCCAAATCACCCTCCTTTACAGGGGCGAATTATGAAACCTATGGCCACCCCGTAGGAGGTAGGATAAAGTATTACTTCGACGGATGTCACAGCATTTCATCCAACAGGTGGATGTTTCAGTTAGTCCTGCCATTCCTTTCCACCCCGTTACATATTCCACATACACCAGAGTGGCTGTCAGAGGATCGTTTGTTCTTCTAACATCTTGAAGTCCAGGCTCCTTTTGACAAAGGAGCCACTGAGAAGGTGCCAGCATCGAAGATATGGATCGGATGTTAGGCCTAATATTTCTTGGTGATTAAGTGATTTGCCCAGTATCACAGGATGTTGAGTGTCATTACCGAAACACAAACCCGGTTCCCCAGATTTGAGATCGACCGCCCTAGTCGTTAGGCCACATCCTCTCCCCATGTGATACTGCAACAAGTAAGGTGGAGTGGGATCTTGGATTCAGTGCGAGGAGACCCTGTGACTCTGAAATTGTCTGAGTTGGCGGGGCATCCCCCTTGTTGTGAACCATCTGGCAGGTTCTTTAAACACCAGGGCGGACAAACCATTGGAGATGCCTCATGGATCACAAATAACATCAACACCTGGAGGTAGCGCTGGGAATTTTCCAGCATTGAGGAAAACCCTGGATGGCTCTTTATGCTAGCACTGAGAACACGCAGTGTCAACTCTTTGCTCACTGGAGTTCCCACGAAGGCTGTCTCTTGGTGACACATTCCACTTAGAGTGGAGCACAGGACTCCTGTATGCCTTCCTGACGTTGCCTCTCTTGACCCGAATTCTAAAGGAGATCAGGAATGACTGGGCCCAAGTCATCCTACTGGCTCCAGATTGGGCCATGAGAGTGTGATTTCCTGAAATTTTGGGAAGGAGCATCTGTCCTCCAATCAGGCTGCCACTTTGGGAGGATCTTCTGTCACAGAAGCAGTGCAGGAACCTGCATCCAGGTCTGTGGAATCTACACCTCCATGCATGGAGACAGAGAGGCAACAGTTGTCTGCCTTTTATCTCTATCAAAATAGTGGATGTCATTCTGGCAGCCAGACGTCTATCTATGAAATCTGTTTACGTTGGAAGCTGGGACAAGTTTGTGACCTGGTGCGATTCCCGCCTCAGAGATCCGTTTATAAGGAGCAAAGTTGTTGGATTTTCTGCTTTTTGCCCTATCTTTATCCCAGCAAGTGCTTGCGGTCGGCACAGTTAAAGGTTCTTATTGGCTCCTTTTCATTTATCAGACCAACCATCCTTGTGTAAATCACCTGTTCTGATACCTTTCATTAAAGGTCTGTTCCATAAGTTTCCACCCAAACCTTTTGTAATACAGCAGTGGGCCCTTAATTTGGTCCTCAGCTTCCTGATGTGTACTACATTTGGTACAAAAGGGGGTGGTGATGGACGGAGCATCAGAACCAATCAAACACTCACACCCAGTCAACAGATCTGGGCTTGATCCATCACCGTTCTTTAGCCCACTCTGCCACCCCTGTTCAGACATGGCCATATGCAAATCAGTCTGACCCTGTGCCTCATGGGAACAGTCCAGCCCGAACTGCCAAGCCATGCCTTCCCTGGACCGGAAACAAGCTTCCTAGGACCGGTTTCTGGCATTTCAGCCGTCTTCAGCCAGGCTTGCTTGAATCCAGTGGCAAAGTGAGCAAGGGACTCACGTCTGAGCATACCCTGCCAACTTATGGCGAACAAAGCGGTACAAAAGGGGGTGGTGATGGACGGAGCATCAGAACCAATCAAACACTCACACCCAGTCAACAGATCTGGGCTTGATCCATCACCGTTCTTTAGCCCACTCTGCCACCCCAGTTCAGACATGGCCATATGCAAATCAGTCTGACCCTGTGCCTCATGGGAACAGTCCAGCCCGAACTGCCAAGCCATGCCTTCCCTGGACCGGAAACAAGCTTCCTAGGACCGGTTTCTGGCATTTCAGCCGTCTTCAGCCAGGCTTGCTTGAATCCAGTGGCAAAGTGAGCAAGGGACTCACGTCTGAGCATACCGTGCCAACTTATGGCGAACAAAGCGGTACAAAAGGGGGTGGTGATGGACGGAGCATCAGAACCAATCAAACACTCACACCCAGTCAACAGATCTGGGCTTGATCCATCACCGTTCTTTAGCCCACTCTGCCACCCCAGTTCAGACATGGCCATATGCAAATCAGTCTGACCCTGTGCCTCATGGGAACAGTCCAGCCCGAACTGCCAAGCCATGCCTTCCCTGGACCGGAAACAAGCTTCCTAGGACCGGTTTCTGGCATTTCAGCCGTCTTCAGCCAGGCTTGCTTGAATCCAGTGGCAAAGTGAGCAAGGGACTCACGTCTGAGCATACCCTGCCAACTTATGGCGAACAAAGCGGTACAAAAGGGGGTGGTGATGGACGGAGCATCAGAACCAATCAAACACTCACACCCAGTCAACAGATCTGGGCTTGATCCATCACCGTTCTTTAGCCCACTCTGCCACCCCAGTTCAGACATGGCCATATGCAAATCTGTCTGACCCTGTGCCTCATGGGAACAGTCCAGCCCGACCTGCCAAGCCATGCCTTCCCTGGACCGGAAACAAGCTTCCTAGGACCGGTTTCTGGCATTTCAGCCGTCTTCAGCCAGGCTTGCTTGAATCCAGTGGCAAAGTGAGCAAGGGACTCACGTCTGAGCATACCCTGCCAACTTATGGCGAACAAAGCGGTACAAAAGGGGGTGGTGATGGACGGAGCATCAGAACCAATCAAACACTCACACCCAGTCAACAGATCTGGGCTTGATCCATCACCGTTCTTTAGCCCACTCTGCCACCCCAGTTCAGACATGGCCATATGCAAATCAGTCTGACCCTGTGCCTCATGGGAACAGTCCAGCCCGAACTGCCAAGCCATGCCTTCCCTGGACCGGAAACAAGCTTCCTAGGACCGGTTTCTGGCATTTCAGCCGTCTTCAGCCAGGCTTGCTTGAATCCAGTGGCAAAGTGAGCAAGGGACTCACGTCTGAGCATACCCTGCCAACTTATGGCGAAGAAAGCGGTACAAAAGGGGGTGGTGATGGACAGAGCATCAGAACCAATCAAACACTCACACCCAGTCAACAGATCTGGGCTTGATCCATCACCGTTCTTTAGCCCACTCTGCCACCCCAGTTCAGACATGGCCATATGCAAATCAGTCTGACCCTGTGCCTCATGGGAACAGTCCAGCCCGAACTGCCAAGCCATGCCTTCCCTGGACCGGAAACAAGCTTCCTAGGACCGGTTTCTGGCATTTCAGCCGTCTTCAGCCAGGCTTGCTTGAATCCAGTGGCAAAGTGAGCAAGGGACTCACGTCTGAGCATACCCTGCCAACTTCCCATGGGGCACAGGGTCAAGACTGATTTGCATATGGCTGGGTTCAAACTGGAATGGCATGGTGAGCAATAAAAACGATGGATTTAGGCCCAGATCTCTGTACTGGGGTGAATGTATGACATTGTTCTGCATTCTGTCCATCAATTGTTGTATTTGCATTTGTCATCCCGAGTGGGAAGGGTATGCTCAGACGTGAGTCCCTTGCTCTCCATGCCACTGGAATCAAGCTATCCTGGCTGACGAGGGCTGAAAGCCCGAAACCGGTCCTAGGATGCTTGTTTCCAGTCCAGTGAGGACCTGGCTTGGCAGTTCGGGCTGGACTGTTCCCATGGGGCACAGGGTCAAGACTGATTTGCATATGGCTGGGTTCAAACTGGAATGGCATGGTGAGCAAAAAAAACGATGGATTTAGGCCCAGATCTCTGTACTGGGGTGAATGTATGACATTGTTCTGCATTCTGTCCATCAATTGTTGTATTTGAATTTGTCATCCCGAGTGGGAAGGGTATGCTCAGACGTGTGTCCCTTGCTCTCCATGCCACTGGAATCAAGCTATCCTGGCTGACGAGGGCTGAAAGCCCGAAACCGGTCCTAGGATGCTTGTTTCCAGTCCAGGGAGGACCTGGCTTGGCAGTTCGGGCTGGACTGTTCCCATGGGGCACAGGGTCAAGACTGATTTGCATATGGCTGGGTTCAAACTGGAATGGCATGGTGAGCAAAAAAAACGATGGATTTAGGCCCAGATCTCTGTACTGGGGTGAATGTATGACATTGTTCTGCATTCTGTCCATCAATTGTTGTATTTGCATTTGTCATCCCGAGTGGGAAGGGTATGCTCAGACGTGAGTCCCTTGCTCTCCATGCCACTGGAATCAAGCTATCCTGGCTGACGAGGGCTGAAAGCCCGAAACCGGTCCTAGGATGCTTGTTTCCAGTCCAGGGAGGACCTGGCTTGGCAGTTCGGGCTGGACTGTTCCCATGGGGCACAGGGTCAAGACTGATTTGCATATGGCTGGGTTCAAACTGGAATGGCATGGTGAGCAAAAAAAACGATGGATTTAGGCCCAGATCTCTGTACTGGGGTGAATGTATGACATTGTTCTGCATTCTGTCCATCAATTGTTGTATTTGCATTTGTCATCCCGAGTGGGAAGGGTATGCTCAGACGTGAGTCCCTTGCTCTCCATGCCACTGGAATCAAGCTATCCTGGCTGACGAGGGCTGAAAGCCCGAAACCGGTCCTAGGATGCTTGTTTCCAGTCCAGGGAGGACCTGGCTTGGCAGTTCGGGCTGGACTGTTCCCATGGGGCACAGGGTCAAGACTGATTTGCATATGGCTGGGTTCAAACTGGAATGGCATGGTGAGCAAAAAAAACGATGGATTTAGGCCCAGATCTCTGTACTGGGGTGAATGTATGACATTGTTCTGCATTCTGTCCATCAATTGTTGTATTTGCATTTGTCATCCCGAGTGGGAAGGGTATGCTCAGACGTGAGTCCCTTGCTCTCCATGCCACTGGAATCAAGCTATCCTGGCTGACGAGGGCTGAAAGCCCGAAACCGGTCCTAGGATGCTTGTTTCCAGTCCAGGGAGGACCTGGCTTGGCAGTTCGGGCTGGACTGTTCCCATGGGGCACAGGGTCAAGACTGATTTGCATATGGCTGGGTTCAAACTGGAATGGCATGGTGAGCAAAAAAAACGATGGATTTAGGCCCAGATCTCTGTACTGGGGTGAATGTATGACATTGTTCTGCATTCTGTTCATCAATTGTTGTATTTGCATTTGTCATCCCGAGTGGGAAGGGTATGCTCAGACGTGAGTCCCTTGCTCTCCATGCCACTGGAATCAAGCTATCCTGGCTGACGAGGGCTGAAAGCCCGAAACCGGTCCTAGGATGCTTGTTTCCAGTCCAGGGAGGACCTGGCTTGGCAGTTCGGGCTGGACTGTTCCCATGGGGCACAGGGTCAAGACTGATTTGCATATGGCTGGGTTCAAACTGGAATGGCATGGTGAGCAAAAAAAACGATGGATTTAGGCCCAGATCTCTGTACTGGGGTGAATGTATGACATTGTTCTGCATTCTGTCCATCAATTGTTGTATTTGCATTTGTCATCCCGAGTGGGAAGGGTATGCTCAGACGTGAGTCCCTTGCTCTCCATGCCACTGGAATCAAGCTATCCTGGCTGACGAGGGCTGAAAGCCCGAAACCGGTCCTAGGATGCTTGTTTCCAGTCCAGGGAGGACCTGGCTTGGCAGTTCGGGCTGGACTGTTCCCATGGGGCACAGGGTCAAGACTGATTTGCATATGGCTGGGTTCAAACTGGAATGGCATGGTGAGCAAACAAAACGATGGATTTAGGCCCAGATCTCTGTACTGGGGTGAATGTATGACATTGTTCTGCATTCTGTCCATCAATTGTTGTATTTGCATTTGTCATCCCGAGTGGGAAGGGTATGCTCAGACGTGAGTCCCTTGCTCTCCATGCCACTGGAATCAAGCTATCCTGGCTGACGAGGGCTGAAAGCCCGAAACCGGTCCTAGGATGCTTGTTTCCAGTCCAGGGAGGACCTGGCTTGGCAGTTCGGGCTGGACTGTTCCCATGGGGCACAGGGTCAAGACTGATTTGCATATGGCTGGGTTCAAACTGGAATGGCATGGTGAGCAAACAAAACGATGGATTTAGGCCCAGATCTCTGTACTGGGGTGAATGTATGACATTGTTCTGCATTCTGTCCATCAATTGTTGTATTTGCATTTGTCATCCCGAGTGGGAAGGGTATGCTCAGACGTGAGTCCCTTGCTCTCCATGCCACTGGAATCAAGCTATCCTGGCTGACGAGGGCTGAAAGCCCGAAACCGGTCCTAGGATGCTTGTTTCCAGTCCAGGGAGGACCTGGCTTGGCAGTTCGGGCTGGACTGTTCCCATGGGGCACAGGGTCAAGACTGATTTGCATATGGCTGGGTTCAAACTGGAATGGCATGGTGAGCAAAAAAAACGATGGATTTAGGCCCAGATCTCTGTACTGGGGTGAATGTATGACATTGTTCTGCATTCTGTCCATCAATTGTTGTATTTGCATGTGTACTCCATTTGAGCCTGTGCACAGTTGTCCTTTACAGCTGCCTCCTGCCTCTCACAAAATAGTCTCCTTTATAGTGATTACCTCTGCTCATCACGTCAATGAGCTGCAGGCTCTCTTTGTTCACCCACTGTACACCACCTTTTTCCTAAACCAACTGGAGTTGTTGACTAGAGTGACGTTTTCTGCTGAAAGTGGTGTAAACCATATCATCCGCATATAGCAGGGCTGGCACAAAACGATCCCCTAACCTGGGAACATCCTGGGAATGCTCGAGTAAAAAAGATTCCAATATATTAATATAAAGAATAAAAAGGAAAGGCACCAGAATGCAACCCTGTCGTTCCCCTATCAACAGTTTAAAGTGCGAAATGCATTCTCCATTAGGGCCGTATCTAATGGAGGCCGAAAGCCCCTTGTGCAAATTGCATAGGAAAGTGCAAGTGCAACCCCCAAGGACTCCAGCACAGCCCAGAGCTTGGCTCTATTAACTGTATCCAACGCCATGTTGAGGTCCATGAAAGCCAAAACGATGGCTCCCTTCTTAACTTTAGTATACTTACTAATAAGCAAATATAAATTCAAACTCAGTTCTATAGTGCTGCGACCCAGTCTAAAACCGTATTGCAGGTATAAAAGAATGTTATGCTGTATTGCCCAGAGCGTTAGTCGATCCAGCACAACCCAACCAATAATTTTTACCTCTGAATCCACCAAGGATATTGGTCTGCAGCAGGCTGGATCGGCTCCGTTCCTCTAAACACAGTCATATCTGATCAGTTAATACGGTCTGCGGCCAACAGTGTAGACAGTCAAGAAACAAAATTGAGGTCGGTGACCGAGGGTAGTGCTCGTAGGTGGCTCCAGCATCATTTCCGGGTAGGACCAAGCCAATCTGGAGCCACACGACATCACCTACTGGCGTGCAGGAGCATTGCTAAGAAAAATCCCCAGATCAGGTCTGGTACCTGGGATTTTTTTTTCAAAAGGGAAGGAAACTGCAATTAGATAAAGTATCCGCCAAAAGAATATTAAATTAGGGAAGCAACTTCTTCATTAAAGCTTAAATAGGTATTTCCCTATATGGAATCTCACAGATTACGGTAGTAGGCAAACTATGGCTATAGGAGATTTGCACTGTGAGAATTCTTGTTAAGCCCTCCAGGATAGATAGTATTTTGTGTTGCCAATTGTCATTTTATATACATTTGTAATTTTATACCTGTATGCATGATGGTTGCCTGGTAGGAAAGCTTACGCTCAGTACATTTGGCCTGAATTGGTTATGGTGACAAGTCAATGATAACACCCTTAGCCCTGATTTGTGTGAAGGGGAAAGTTGTGCCAGGTGTCATGTGCCAAAGGTCTGGTCTATCTTTTATGAAAAGTTATGAGAAAGGCAGTAGGCCTGGCTTATTTATTGTGAACAGCATTTATTAAAGCCAATAGGCCTCTAACGGTGGATTTGTGTTGCACTATATGCCAGGCTATAGACTGGTATTTGGTTACATGTAATCTCACTGAATGACATAGTAGGCAAGTAATTTGGTGGTGGTCACGCACTCTGACAAACCCTGAGAGTAGATTTTCCATGTGATGAATCATGTTAGCACCTACTGTCCCTGTGATGAATCTTGTTAGACCCTACTCTTGAGAGGTGTTATATATTGTTTTGTCAACTGTAATTCTGAATACATGTGTTATTTTATAACTGCATGCATGATGGTTGCCAGTTTATGCAGACTTCAGCAAGCCTGTGTTGATTATAGTATCAAGACAATGGTAAAAGCTATAGGCCCGACCGGTTCACTAGGAAAAGTTACATCAGATTTGCTAGAAGTGATCTTTTTATATTGAAAATTTAAGACAAATCATGGAGGCCTAGTTTACTTATTCAGAAAAGCATGTGTTAAAGGCATTATGCTTTGAAGGGTTGATTGTTATTACACTGTGCCAAAGTGTGTTTGCAAGTATATTGTAGGGGTGAGCGAAATTCTAATAATTTGCTGCCTCATAATTCCATGAAATTTCGGGAAAATTATGTGAAACCAAATCCTTCATTTAGCACTATTATGTCAGCAAGAAACAAATCTATGTATCAGTTTTTGAAGTGAGGGCATATTTTGCTTTAAAAAATAGTTCTAAAAATACAAGTATCTTTAACAACAGCCACTTGTGTTCTGATTCTGATTGTTCGCATTGTTCACCTTCTCCTGCACTATAATTTTGTTGGTGTAATGGCTGGAATTCTGTTTAATAAGTGTAATGCTAAATTCCCTAAATTACATGAATTACACTAGCGTAATTTAAAGTTCGCCCGGGCCTAGTGTATTCTCACATGGAATCATGCAGATTACTGTAGTAGGAAAGGGTTTTGGGTTCCCACCCAGACAAACCATGGCAATAGTGTTGCACTATGGTTATTCTTAATAGGGTCTGTTAGTAAGGATTTTAATATTGTTTTGACAGCTGTAATTTTGTACATATTTGTAATTTTATTACAATATACCCGATAGATGCCTTGTAGGAAAGCTTATGACCAACCCAGTAGGTCTGAATTGGTTATAATGACAAGCCAATAATAAAGGTTATAGGCCTGATTGTATATAATGAAAATGTATGATAAAACCAGTAGGCCTAACAAACTGATTGTGAAAAGCATAAATTAAAGTCAGTGTGGAATTTAAGGGTGGATTGTTATTATTAAAGCCTACAGATGCCTTTTTTGTAGCATGAATTCTCACAGATACCATACAAGGCAAGGGTTTTGTATTCGTTACCCTAGGGGTCAAAAGATTTCCACTGTATTATTTCTTGTCAAATCTCTTAGGAGGGCCTGACTGGCTTAGCTGATTGGCAGGGTCTTGCCATTTGCCGCTCATTTCATCTGAAGTGTGCTGCATCCCACATAGCCATTTCATCCAAACCAGGCAATCATCATGGAATGGTGTTGGCCTTAGTGAATTGTTTTTTTACTGTTCCAAGATGGCCAACATGTTGGTTCTAAATGTGGCAGTCATGCTGGATCTTTACAACAATGATATACTATGTAAATACCTTTGCAGTAGGTCATCTGCTGCTATATTTAGTGTTCTTATTGCAAGCATATTTCAGGTGTGTGTGGACGGCAGCATGATTTCTGTTATTGACTTGTATGATTTTAATTTATATTGGAAATGTTTTTGCGGATGTGTGCTTTATTGTGTTTGTGTTGGAGGGTGAATGAAAGAATGAGTCAGTGGATGTATAAATGAATGCATGAATGTCAAAGATGAGTAAGAGTGAATGTATAGTCAGTTATTGAGTGCCTAAACCCATCAGTGCCACAAAAGGCACTTTCATCCATGAGCCAGACCTATTGGTATTGTCACTGCTTGTCCCAATTAAGCTTCCCACACAAAGACCATTGAACTTAATCCTGGTTTTGTAAACCCTGCAGCCGTTCAAGAAGTTTCTTTGTGAGTCGTCCATAGATGATGTCGCAGTAATCAAAGTGCGTCATCAGGGCTCTCGTCCAATCCACCTGTTGATCAGTTATGAGCAACAGCTTCTCCATAGCGGTGAGGACTGTACGTTAACACTCAAGACAACTGCATTGTCTCTTGGGAAGGAACAAGACCGCACTGTTGAAAATCACTCCCGGTTCCTTATTTATTTATTTTTGTAATGAAGGAGAAATTATCGGTCTAATGGACAATCAAATAGCAGTGGGAGGTTGCTACATATCCAAGCACCTTCAGCTCAGGTTTGTCTTTTGTCACACACAGGACTTTCTCTTTCATCTAGTGGGGACACATTAATAGAAGATCAAAGAGGCAAGGTCAGATTTTCAACCGAATACTTGGCGGACAGAAGCTCTCTATTTTTGTTTTACAGCTAAAATAGATATTTGGAAATTATAAGCACTGTACTTGGAATCCTGGCAGCATACCTACTTTTCATCGCCTTGTGCTAGCTGTATGTCACTGCTCACTAAGGCTTCAGCAGGGTGAAAGACCAAACACTCAGATGTTCTCAGAATAGTAAGATTATACAGTGCATGGCTACTTTGGGAGACAAGCAAACCGATCCATTCACAAGGTCCCCCCGCCACCGACAAAAGAAACGCAACAGCGTGCTGTGTCTGCCGGGCCAGCGGCTTTAGATTTAATAAGCACTAACAAATTCATTCTGCCCGGAAATGCAGAAATGACAGTATCTCGGTCAAGACGAATTCTAATGCCAAGTAAATACGTAATCCTGTCACCCCGCTACAATAGAGCGGAAATCACCAACATGGCCGGACTCGGCGAGGAAATCCACAGTATGTAGAGGCGGGAACCTTACATAGCAGAGAGTGAATCTCCCTACCACTACTGAGCGAGACAAAGCAGAAACCACAGGCAGAAGGGGTGGGGGGAGGGGATCGGAGCACACGGGGAGGAAAGATGGGAATTTAATTGCACTGGAGGTCGGCGGAAAATCTGAAAACATCCATCAGCACGCGGTGCAGAAAGGGAACCCGCAGTGGCATTTAGAACAAGCATTGGCATAGCCAATAGGTCTCGCCTTTGGGACCTTATAAGTGTTTAGCCATGCAACAGTTGCATAACTAAACACTTATAAGGTCCCAAAAGCGAGACCTATTGGCTATGCCAAGCGGCCGTGTGGCCGCGAAAGTGATCGCGATCAAACATCAAAGCGGCCCGTGGGGCCGTGAAAATGAAAGTCATCGCGGTAAAAGTGGCGCGCGCGCACATGCACTGTACCTCTAGGCTGGCCTGGTAGCACTTTTTGGAGCCCTCTCAATAAGTCCCGCCAGACCAGCGCATGCGCTGGGTCAGGCGAGACCTAAAAACACACCTTTTGCTTTATATCTGTTATTTTTTTTTTTTTTAGAGTACCCTCATCTCGCAGAGTTGAGCAGTGGTAAAAATGACATGATATGAAAGGTAGAATTAATCCGGATGCAGGGCAGGGTCATAAGGTGGTATTAGTAGTATAGGTTGTATACTACTCGTCACCATGTATTTTTTGACAGGTGGCCACGCCCCTATGGTCCGTGTGTCTATATTGGACTCGTTCCAAATCTGATTTTAATCTGGTTTTAATCGGTCCTTATACTATCTGTATAGTTTCTGTTGTTATCGTTTGCTTTTAGTGATCTGAGCCAAGTCCAAGTCAGTGCAATGACCAAGCAAGCCTAGTCAATCCAGGCTGAACTGTGTGAATGCTCTTTCTCCTGAATACTCACGGGACAGACTCCAGTTGCCCACGTGGCCACACAGTCATTGCTGGCACAGTGTTACCTTGGAAGCTTGTGTAAGAGGCAAGATAAACTACAAGACATCTAATCCGCTCGAAAAATGCTTAAGCTATATTGGCCTATCTTCTGTCTGCAGAAACCTCCCACACACCCTCAGGAGGCCTTTGAAAGCAGCTAACTTCCTAAATAGTACCAGCCGAGATTTAAATATGCTGTCCAAGGGGACAGAAACGTTGCTACCCAGACACATACCTTATTACAAGCCTCCTCTAGGCATGTAAATTCCTACAAGATATAGTCTCCACAGCCTGGACCCTAAAATGTATTTCACTACTATTCCATAAGGATAAGTACACCACAAGGTCACAACAGGAAATAAAGCAAAACAGAGGGCACCCGAATGTAAATGTAAATGTAAATTGATACTTGTATAGCACACTACTCACCCGCAAGGGTCTCAAGGCGCTTGTACGAATACCGCTGTGGAACCCATCCTGGCTTTCCCTGTGAGGCGTCCACTCCTGGGCACCCCCAAGGTGGAGGCCAGGCATCCTTAGCGTTGTGGGGGCCGTTGTGGAGATTAAGCAAGCTATTGCCCAGAGTTGCAGATTGGGACTCCATGATTGGAATGGCACCGAGGCGAGAATTATCAGGTCCGTGGAATTTTTGAGCCAAAGACCCGCCGAGGCGGGGAATTGAACCCTGGTCCCGGGCTAGACCTCTGCATCAGGGTCTGCCGCTCTAATCATTGAGCCACACTTCTCCACTAATGTCCCTCCAGTGTTGTTCATTGTGCGTGCAATATAAAACATATACAATTATTAATGTCATAGTATTCCTGATGCTGTTTTAGGACTGCCACTTAAATTTCAGGTCAGTTCAATTCCTGGTGCATTGAATGTTTAAAATGGTGTAAGTAACCTGGAATGGCAAGTGAAAGGGACTGCTCTCAGGAACATATGAGATAATCTATGTACGAGGACTCAGCACAGATGAGGAGGACCCAATTTCAAAGCGCCATCTTACTGTCTCAATTAGGCAACTTAAGTTAGAAACCCTCGGTAGTTGTGCGAGAATCCCAGATCATAGCCACCATAACAGTTAAGAATTTCCCTTATGGATCTAAGGAATCCTAAATTATACGTACTGTGTGTGTAGCGTGTATAGAGGTACTCACAAAAAGTGTGTTGTGAAAGTTATTGTGGGTTTCCAAAACACCACAGCCTTTGCGCCCTGCCAAAACAAACCGTGAGGGAATAGTGTGCCCTTCGCTTGTCTTTACAGGGTGCATTGCACTGGGGTACAGGTCTTCTGGCCTTCGCCTCACCTATATCAACTGTGTGATTTTTGTACTCGTTTTGGGTTGTGTCCGACTTCTTGCTGCACAGCTGAGGTTCTACATTTTCCTTGTTTGCAGCGTGCTTCACAGAGTGAATGGGTGGAGGTGTTTGTGCCTGGTTGTCCAAGTGTAGGTGTTAAAACTGAGCGGTCACGTTAGAGGACTTACAGTTCCTCTCGTTTCTAGGTGAACCACAAAATTGGTTTTGTCACAACTAGATGAAGTGCAGGGGGTTAAAAATTACGAGGGCTGATAATATTATATTGTATTTATCAAGCTTTTTTTTAATAAAGTTAATACACTCACAAGCTTTATGATGATAAAACCGGAAACAGAAAAAACGAATTAGGAATGTAAAGATTTTGAAGACATATAGGTTGGAGCAATGATTTCCAAAAATCTTGGTGCTGCACTGCAGCACCTTGTACCCAGTGCCTTAAATGGGCCGGAATACAGTACCGGCACTTTTTTTATTTTGAAAGGGAGAGTACCTGCATGTCTCAGGACAGATGTGATATTTTTGATTGGAGAGCACTGGCACTTCTAGATACAAGCAAGTACTCTGTTACGGGGTATCTGCACTTCTGTATTTCCATTTCAAGCATTGCTTGTACCATCCTGTTAATCAACATTAGGGTCTTTAGCAAAACGTTCTTTTTGATTAGCGGCCAGTGTAGGATGCAAAGGACAGGTAAAATATGATCTAATAGAAACTACTAGCCGCACATTCCTCACATAGAATTATCCCCAGGCGTGAGACTGGATCCGGAAACTTTTTTGCCACAGCATCCCTGCGCGCCGGGGGCGAGGCGACATCACACGACTCCACCCAGGCATCGTCCGCGTACGTGACATCAGCGAGGTTACATAAGACCCGCCCCGGCGCGCCTACGTCAGTTTTTTCCTTTTCCGCTTGCAACGTGGATCCGATCCTTGCTACGGGCCTGTTAGGGCCCCCCCCTTTTCTTCCATTTCTTTGGTGGAACAGTGTGCGAATGCCTTCGGGCTTTAAATCTTGCTCGTCTTGTGGGCGTCTTATGTCGGCGACGGACCCTCACCTCATTTGTATGTGAGGATCACGGCACCACAGATTGTACGGCGTGCCAACAGTTGAAGCTGAAGTCGCAGCGGGAGCGCCGGATGAAACTTCTCTTGGCGCGTCTCTCCAGGTCGACGTCCTCCCCTCGGTCTGCTTCGGTGGACGGCTTCAGATACGGCAGTGGTCGTCGTCCTCTCCCTTCTCTGATGTCACATGAGCGTCGCTCCCCGGTGGGTAAATGTCGCAGTTTGTCCCCAGGGGCTGGTTTCCAGCCTACCGGGGGCGTGGACTCTCCGCGGGTGATGCGGGTCCGCGTGTCGTCCTATCCACCGTATTCCGGTGTTGGGGCGTCGAGAGTCCAAATGGAGACATACGCGGCGGCTTTGCAGGCCTCGGTGGCGTCTCCTCCTCCTTCCCCTCCTGGGGCGTCGGCGGATCCCTCGCCCTGCGCAGGGCCCTCTGCGGCGCCGCCGGTGGCTCCGATCCCGGCGCCGACTGATTGGGATCCAGGCTTGGAGGATGAGGTACTGTTGGGATGCGGCTCCTCTGGGGCACCTCCTTCAGGCCACGGCGTCTCTGCCTCGCCGCAAACTCCTGCGGGGGTCCCTGTGGTGTCGCGGGAGGTCGCCGGGGCTCGGGTCACATCCCCGAGCCCCTCTCTGTCCTTTGACAAGGTGGTCCTGTCTAAGGCCGAGGTGACGCCACTACGGCGCCGGCAGCAGCTGGACCGTGCGGAGCCACAGGGGTCGGTGGACCCTCCTCGTCCCGCTCTGGGTCGAGGCCGAGGGAAGACCCCTCATTCCTCTCCAGCCCCTCTCGTCCCTCCCCACAGGCGGCTGCCTCGTCGGAGGGCGAGTCAGAGGTTGAATCGTCCCTGGCGCCGCCACATGGGTTGCTGAGCGATCTTCGCCTCATTCTGGGCCGCGGCTGGTGGAGGACTTCGTGCCACACCCCATGCCCATCTCGTTCCCCCATGCAGGGGGCTGCCTCAGCGGGGGTCGGGTCGGCGTCATTCCGGCGCCGCCCCGAGGCCGGTGCGGCTTCAGCTCTACTCCGGTCTCTGCTCCGGTCTCCAGTGTGGGGTGACTTGGAGGTACCTTGTGCGGTGACACCGGCTGGTGCCGATGTCCTACCTCAAGCAGCGGACTCTACGGCTCCGCGCAGGGGTCGTACCGCAGATTCGTCTTCAGACGCTCCTTCTTCTCCGGAGGCAGGCTGTATATTGGTGTCGTCCTCCCCGGAGACTGGTCGCCGTGTGGTGGCTTTATCACCGGCATCGAAGGGCGGCTCCCCGCCCTTCCAGAGGCAGAGGTGTTCGCCGGAAGAGCGGCATGTCCCTCATTCTTCGGCTCCTTCTGACTTCCAGGTCTGGCCCTTGCCCGTCCCGCTTGGCCTCGGGGACGGCCGCCTTAGTTTGCAGCCGTTGCCCACGGAGGAGCTGCTTTCTCCACCGCGGGGCCCTACGGAGGTGGGGGTGGCCTTCGCTCATGCGGTATCCACGGCTGTGGGCATCCTGCGCATGGGTGACCTGGTGGCTCACTTTCCGGCGGACCATCTATTGGAGGTCCTCCACCAGGGCTCTGGTGGGAGGGAAATCTTACTTCCCTTTGAAGGTTCTCTCCTTTCTTCCTTGACGGGGGCTTGGAGGCATCCTGCCTCAGGGGACCCGGTGCCTCAGCATCTTCTGCGCTGGCACCTCCTGGCACCGCGTGACCCGGCGTGTCTTTCCCTTCACCCCTCAGCTGCCAGCCCCCTTTTGCTGACTGCTTTTCCCGCCCTGCCGCCACTGTTGACTCCGCCGTCCCGAGAGGCCCGCTGGCTGGACTCTTGGGGGCGTAGCATGTTTGCCTCGAACAGCGCGGCCCTGCGGGCCTTTAACACCTTGTGTGTGCTGGCTAGGGCCTCCTCCTGTTTTTGAGACTCGGCTGAGTCTCTGGGATCTGCGGCGTCCCAGGAGTCTGGTCCAGTGGACTTGCGGCATCACGCTTTGGATGGCCGGGAGTTGCGGCGTTCATTCTCCGCTCTGCTCTGGACATCTCAGAGGTGCTGGGCCGGGCCTTGGCTTCCTCAGTCGCTCTCCGTCGCCATGCTTGGCTTCGGGACGGAGTATTTCCTGAGAATATTCGGGAGCGACTCATCGACTTTCCGTTTGATGGCAGCCTGTTGTTCCATGCCCCAGTCGACTCCGCCATCCAAAGGCTCTTGGCAGGGCTCCGTCCTCCTCCGCCTTATCCTCCTCCTCCTCCGTCCCCTCCTCAGTGACTTCTGAGCTGGGTTGCTTCTGGGCCTTCTTAGGCCGGTTGTTCTGGCTGTGGAGTGTTTTCTGGCCGTTTACGTCCTTCCTTGGGACTTTGGCTTTGTTGGCTGCTGGACGGCCTTTGTGTTGATGGTGTGTGGATTCTGCAGGAGTTGTTGCGCAGAGTTGGCCCTGAGATTGGGCCTTCTGCTTTGCTTGGGCTGCTTGTCAAGCCTTCAGTGGGGGGTGTTTTTTTCCCGTGGCTCTTTTGTTTTTTCCTCTGCTGCGGAAGTTCTTCCTAAGAGTATTCCCATATCTTGGGACTTAACGTACCCTATGTGGGGTAGTGGTAGCTGTCATATAGCTTGCGCTCTGCTGGAGGGTTCTGGTCGCCTTCGGGTGCCTGTTCTCCATGGTGTTTAGGTAGGTTGCTTTTGCTTCCTGAGGTCATGTGCGCGGCCACTCGTAGTGGTGTGCCCGGGCATCTCCTCCTCTCCCTGCTCCTGTCTTGAGGTCTGGGATGATCCTGTGTTCTCCCTTGCCAGGCGTCGCCTACTCGGCCTTCCTGGGGCCTCGGGCTGTTCTTCTTACTTCTGGCGGCTTGACTGCCGGCGCTGTTCTGGCTGGCAGGCTGCTCTCCATCTGGAGTGAGTTTGCCTTCTTTTCCCTCGTTTCCTTGGGCCCTCTCAGCTTCTTCTTCTTCCGCCTTTCCTGCCTTGGCATTGGGCGGCAGCTGTGTTGCCTTGTGGGTGAGTGGGGTGCTTCGGCCTCTCCGTCCTTACCCTTGGTTCCTCTGCTGCGAGGGCACGAGCCTCTTCAGCCTTCTTTCCCTCCTACATCCCCTTGGGGTCGGTGGGGTTCTGCTGGTGGGGGGATCCCTTGGCCTGGCAGGGGCAAGGTTCTACCTGGTACACAGATCTGGTCCCCTGTGGGGCCCTCTGTTCTGCATTGGCTGGTGGGGGTCCTTTCGCAGACCCTCCTTCCCCGTGGGTATTGCTAGGGTATCTATTCTACGTGATGGATTCTGCGGCTAGTAGTTACTTACCTTTGGTAACGATGTATCTGGTAGAGACGATTCTAGCCGCAGATTCCTTCACGGCCCGCACTTCCTCCCCTATTCTGCAAGGACCCTTGGGTTGGTCTTCAGTACTCGCCTCCCGGTGGGGGGCTGTGTCTCCTGTGAGTGCCTTCCTTGTTCTTGACGGGTGACTCCGTCTGAGGGCGGTTCATTCCTCCTTTGGTTCTTTCGAGGATGGGGTTCCGGTGCCCTGCTGCTGTGGCTACTCCAGGTTTGGGGGGGATTTCTTTCTATCCCTGTCCTCCCTCCCCTCCCTTCCTTCCATTGCTATCCTCTGATTGAGGGTCCTCTGGCCATGTCTTGCCCTTGTCCTTGTGGGTGGTTGCCCTCTAGGTTGGGGTGGCTTGGAAGTTTGTTGTCCCTGTTTGTCTTGGGACTGGCCCCATTCCTTGCTCAGGATGGGGGGGGGGATTTACTACGTGTGCCATGACTTTACGCATGTTCTTTGCCTTCGGGGCGCAGGGATGGGAGGCTGTCTATGTGCTGGCAGAGTGACTGCGCAGGTTTATGCTTGTTCTTCTTTCTTCTTTCCCTGTCCTGCGGTTTTGGCACTACTCTGGTGGTGTTGTTAGTCACCGTTTCTTTCCAATTTTTTCTGCTCTTCGCACACTGTTCCGATGCTTCCACAGTTTTTTATCTGGTGGTTCCGCGTTGTGGTGCGGAAAAGTTATCCGAAGAAAACTGACGTAGGTGCGCCGGGGCAGGTCTTATGTGACCTTGCTGATGCCACGTACGCGGACGACGCCTGGGTGGAGTCGCGTGATGTCGCCCCGCCCCCAGCACGCAGGGATGCTGTGGAAAAAAGTTTCCGGATCCAGTCTCACGCCTGGGGATAATTCTACGTGAAGGAATCTGCGTTGGAATCGTTTCTACCAGATACATCGTTACCGAAGGTAAGTAACTCGTACTTCTCTACCTGATGTGCCTGTGAGTAGACGAGCAGTGGCTTTCTGGACTAGCAGCAGACAACTAAGCAATTTATCAGGAAGACCCAGGCTTTTCCGTAGTCAACCTGTTCAAGAATAAAAGACTTAGCCACAAAGTGTATGGAAGGTAGACTAGAATTGATTAATAGAAAGTCGACCCTCGGTAGGTGTCATCGTTGGAAGATGATTGTCCATAGCGTTCATGGCTCTGGACCCTCCTCCCGGCTACCCCTCTACAGATAGTGATGCTTCGAATTCCAGTTCACCTGCTTCGGAGGCCGAGATGCAAAAGCTGAACTGAAGTGGCAGATCTTTGATCCGAATTGTGCCCCGTTGGTGGATCAGTCTCAGACCTAATCCTGTTGCAGTTCTGTTGCTGCCGAGAGGGGGCTTTTTAGTTGGTTTCTGACATAAGCATTGTGGGGTTGCAATGTTCCTTTTGTTGGCAGGCTGCAGACCAACGCCAGCCCACATCAGAGAGTCTGTGGGGCAACTTGAGAGAGATTAAGCACTGCGTGGAATAGGTTCTTGCACACTGGAGATAGGAGCAGAAGAGGATAACAGAAGGAACTGATTCGGAAACCAGCGGGCTGATGAAAGAATGTGTTAGTCAGTGCTACAACCTGAAGCATGGGTTGTAATCCCCGTAACTGTAACAAGTGCATACAAAGCAAACTTGGAACCAAGGGTTCCTGGGTGCCACATAAACAGATGCTTATTGTCATCCAAGTCAGTGGTACTCATTTTATCGACCTCGGGACAATGAAATGCTTAGTAAACCCACAGGGATTAGAACCTGTGACGATGGGGTCACATTGCTTCCACTGTACTCCTCTTGTCACGTCAAAGGCTCATGCACTCATAAGATACCCCTTTGGCAAGTGCTGTGCTACAAGTATATAATACATTTTAAGTAAAGGCTGATACAGTAGAGCTTGTTAAAGCTATGTTTTTATTTTAACAATTTTTATAGTTTTCTTCCATAAAAAAAGCAAAACATTGCATATGATATCAAATCATCAGTATCTGGCAATCCATTGACCTTGAAGCTCGGTCAAAAAGGAAAAAAGTATACATTCACATAGTAATAAATTACATCGGCTGAAAATCACATTTGGCAGTTTACATTTCTGATTAGTAGTGCTCATCTTATTCGTTCGGTAGCCTCTTTTCCTGGCGCACGTTTTATGTTGTCATATGATTCAAAAAAAGTTTTTATCATTTGTCTCCGTTTCTTGGAGCTCCTTTCGCTAATTTATCTATTCAAACCAATGACTTTTTTATTCAGCTGAAAACCATTTGTATTTTTTTTCCCATTTCTCATCAGAGGACCCTTCTGTTGTAACCAGTGTCTTGAGATGCATCTTTTCACCAGTACCAGATATAATGCCACAAATTTAAATCTCATTTTCCTCTTCTTTGGTGTGGAATGCAAGCCTAGTACACAGTGTTCCACCTAGTACTCAAATCTGGTTCCCTGCAACTGTTTGTCATTTAATAGCAACAACCGTACAACTTCATATCATATGTATTAAATGATCTTTGGCAATATTGCATCGTGGACAAGCATCTGGTCTAAGTAGATTAAACACCCTTTCAAGGTACTACATAACACTGACCTAGCATAAATTAACAATTGCATCTGCTTTAATAAACCTTCCAGACACCTTGACTCGTCTGGACTCCTACCTCACACATCTCACGCATACGGAAAACCAGATCCATCAGTCAAGCCTTCTCCTACATAAAGTGTAGAATGACCTGCCACTGCAAATAAGAACCTCCTCCTCACGTCTTGAATTCTGCAAGAAGCTTAAGACCTGGCTTTTCGAGTAGTCCCACTAGGCCCTATGTTTCGCTACAATGACATCTGCTCCATGCCAGGATGCCCCTCCGGGTGATAGTGTGCTCTACAAATATGCATAACATAATATAACAGGTGTGAAGTATAGTATACGTATATATTTTCACTGAACAAATGTTCAACAGGCATTACTAGCACACACATTGGTATATTGTAATACTTTCTACGACTGTGGTCCTCATTATGAATGGCCCAATAAGAAAGTGGATTTTCCCCACCTCTGAAGTTAGGGTGGAAAAAATCTGGTGCATTACAAGTTGGACCCTGAAGGTCCACTAAGAAATAGGAATTACCAGGGAATCAGTAATTCCGGGTCGGATTCCAGCAGTCATTCATCATTGTGGACTGTATGTTCACCCAGAGATTTCATCTGCTTGTACGATCATATTCCATCTATTCTTCATATTTAATTGTTCCTTGGATCTCTTCTTTTGGAGTGATTTATATGTGGAAAGATATCAGATGACCACCTCCAAATAACCCCTGAAATAGTGAAATAGTTTCCGATTCTGAGGGTCAAACAATTCCTCGCCAAACAAGCCTAAAAATTGACTATTGATGTAGCAGTTATCTGGTGCGCTTCATCAAAAGTAAATAGTTGATCATCTTTATTTAGGTCACTGACTAATTAGCAACCACCATCAGTCCATCCTGACATTTGTCTTCCCGGCTAAAACTACTTAGCCCAGGGAAGTTCCTTATGGATATGTTGCCATGGAATCAAATCTTGCTGAGTATTTTATTGACAGCCCAATTCCGTATTGCATAACCATACACATGCTATAGGCTTAGCCAGAAGTGAGAGCCCCAAAATATTTTTTCTTTCTTTCTTGGAAAAGTAAACAATCGTTCCCATTTTTTGTACTGAATTCAGCAAAATATGTTTTACAAATATATAAACATCTGGGTAGTTGTATCATTTTTGTAATTGATATTTTTTCCATCATTGATAACAGGATGGAAGACAAAAATGGAATCGGATTCCTCATTCCTTCAAGCACTACTTCCCAGTTGAGATCTATGGTGTTATTTGGCATTTGAGCAATTGGTGGTCCAATGAATTTAAAACAATTTGTTTAACAATTCATCCATACATGTAGCTTATCAACTTTCAGTTTCCCCATTGGCATTAATCGAGGTTTTGAAGAATGAATTTGGAGCGCAGATATTTCACCAAAAGTTTTATTATATTTTCTATATGTGGTATAGATGTTTCCAGATCTTTTAAATATAATAATATGTCATATGCATACACGGATACAACATGCATTTTCTTCCATTCTAATACCCCTCTCTCAGAGCTACTTCTACGTAAAATAATGGCAAGGGGTTCCATAGCTAGGGCAAACAACAACGTAGATAATGGACACTTCTGCCTACTACCTCTTTGCAATACCCAATGGTCATGAATCATCTTACTGTTTTTACTCTAGCTTTGAGTGCACTATACCACAACTTTATCCAACCTGTAATTATTGGGTCAAAGATAAATTTTCGCATGACATCAAACAAATAATCTTTTGTACTATCACCTCAACGAATAATCCCATAAGTATGCACTGAAGATGTACAATGTAATATTATGATACTCAATATTATTAATCAACCACTATCTCCTGTTCCTATTACAAAAATATTTATTAATAGCCATGTACAAAAATATTTTATGGTGTTTAAAAATTATAAACATATAATTTAGACAATCGTTGACCATCCTATACAAGTTCACCAGTTCACAGAAATTCATCAACGGAGCTTACATACTAAATATTATCACAGTGTGTCAATCATCCATGGATTATGAAAAAGCTTCCTTTCAATAAAATCAAATACAATTAAAACAATTACTAATGTTTTAAAAGTTAAAACGTAGTCATATTAATCACAAGTCATATATTTATTTTTTTTAAACATCACAATTATGTTGACGCGGCGTTTCGTCGCACTTTGAGAAGTTTCCCCACCTTCTTCAGGAATTTGAGTAGGTACAACCACTGTACATTTAGCAATTAAAACGGTGGATCTGTTTTGGCACAAGACCAGGGTTGATCTGGATATTCTTTCCTTTAGTCTTGGTTATAGTACTATTATCCCATGGATCAGATGGTTTATGTTCTTAGTTCTTAATCCCGAATGGGACTGGCTTCCTTTTTTGCCATCCCTTTTCGGTTCTCTTTGTGTATCTGGTTGTTACACATAGAGAATGATTATTCTCGGAACGAGCAGGAATGTCTCATGAGCCTTTCTTTCTTTTTTTACTCTCTCATTATCACACTGTGATAATATCTAGTATGTAATCTCGGTTGATGAATTTCTGTGAACTGGTAAATTTGTATAGGATGGTCAACGATTGGCTAAATTGTATGTTCATAATTTTTAAACAACATAAAAAGATTTTTGTACATGGCTATTAATAAATATTTTTTTAAGAACAGGAGATAGCATTGAGTATCATAATATTACATTGTACATTCCTTGACCCGAAACAAGCATCCTGGGACCGGTTTCGGGGTTTCACCCCTCTTCAGCCAGGATAGCTTGATTCCAGCGGCACAATGAGCCCAGGACCCACGTCTGGGCATATCTGGCTCACTTAGGGCGAGAAAGCAAAAGACACACAATTGATGGACGGAATGCAGAACAAATCAAAACATTCACCCCCAGTCAAGAGATCTGGATTAAATCCATCATTCTTTTGCTCACCATGCCACCCTAGTTTAGACCTGGCCATATGCAAATCAGTCCTGATATGGCTGGGTCTAAACTGGGGTGGCATGGTGAGCAAAAGAACAACAGATTTAACCCAGATCTCTTGACTGTGGGTGAATGTATGATTTATTCAGCATTCTGTCCATAGTTTGTCTGCGTAGCACTTTTCACCCCTAGTGGGATGGGTATGCCCAGATGTGGGTCCCTTACTCACTGTGCCACTGGATTCAAGCTAGCCTGGCTGATGAAGGGTAATACCCAGAAACCGGTCCTAGGATGCTTGTTTCTGGTCCAGGGAGGACCTGGCTTGGCAGTTCGGTCTGGACTGTTCCCATGAGGCACAGGGTCAAGACTGATTTGCATATGGCTGGGTCTAAACTGGGGTGGTATGGTGAGCAAAAGAACAATGGATTTAACCCAGATCTCTTGCCTGGGGGTGAATGGATGATTTATTCAGCATTCCGTCCATCATTTGTTTTCGTAGCACTTTTCACCCTAAGTGGGATGGGTATGCCCAGACGTGGGTCCCTTGCTCACTGTGCCACTGGATTCAAGCTAGCCTGGCTGATGAAGGGTAATACCCAGAAACCGGTCCTAGGATGCTTGTTTCCGGTCCAGGGAGGACCTGGCTTGGAAGTTCGGTCTGGACTGTTCCCATGAGGCACAGGGTCAACACTGATTTGCATATGGCTGGGTCTAAACTGGGGTGGCATGGTGAGCAAAAGAACAATGGATTTTACCCAGATCTCTTGACTGGGGTTGAATGTATGATTTATTCAGCATTCCGTCCAACATTTGTTTCCTTAGCACTTTTCGCCCTAAGTGGGATGGGTATGCCTAGACGTGGGTCCCTTGCTCACTGTGCCACTGGATTCAAGCTAGCCTGGCTGATGAAGGGTAATACCCAGAAACTGGTCCTAGGATGCTTGTTTCTGGTCCAGGAGGACCTGGCTTGGCAGTTCTGTCTGGACTGTTCCCACGAGGCACAGGGTCAAGACTGATTTGCATATGGCTGGGTCTAAACTGAAGTGGCATGGTGAGCAATAGAACAATGGATTTAACCCAGATCTCTTGACTGGTGGTGAATGTATGATTTATTCAGCATTCCGTCCATCATTTGTTTGCATAGCACTTTTCACCCTAAGTGAGATGGGTATGCCCAGACGTGGGTCCCTTGCTCACTGTGCCACTGGATTCAAGCTAGCCTGGCTGATGAAGGGTAATACCCAGAAACCGGTCCTAGGATGCTTGTTTCCGGTCCAGGGAGGACATGGCTTGGCAGTTCAGTCTGGGCTGTTCCCATGAGGCACAGGGTCAAGACTGATTTGCATACGGCTGGGTCCAAACTGGGGTGGCATGGTGAGCAAAAGAACAATGGATTTAACCCAGATCTCTTGACTGGGGGTGAATGTATGATTTATTCAGCATTCCGTCCATCATTTGTTTGCGTAGCACCTTCTCGTTACCAGCAGATGGAGGACCATCTTTCCTTGCCCGGTCAGGTAACTACAGGCTCTTTTGGAGAAAGTGCCAGCATCAGAAGTACGTTGTGGTTGCTATTCCCTCTACTTTCTGGTGCCCAAAAAGGTTGCATGCCTGCACCCTATTCTACCTTTTCAACTAGAAAGAATAGTTCAAGATGCTCATGTTAGCTCATGTCCTGTCTGTTCTGGACCCGGGAGACAGGATGGGAGCTTTGGACTTGCAGGAAACCTAGTTCCTCATCCCCATCTTGTCTGCCCACAGGCATTACCTCTGGTTCACTGTGGGCCACAAGCATTATCAGTTCTATGTGCTCCCCTTTGGCCTTACCAATGCTCCTTGGGTGTTCACCAAGGTGAATGTGGTGTTTGCAGCAAATCTGCAGAAGCCAGGGCTTCCGGTCTTCCCCTACCTCAATGATTGGCTGTTGAAGGTGGACTCACCCACGGCAGTCGTCTCCCACCTCCAGACTTTGGTGGACCTCATGCATTCGCTGGGATTCACTAACAGCATGTTGCAAGTTACACCTGACTCCGTCTCAGATGCTCCCTTTCATCTGAGCTGTTCTGGATATAGTGCAGTTTCGGGCCTATCCTCCCGACTGGTGGCTCCAGGATATTCAGACTATGATTTTAATGCTTCAGCCTCTTATCCTGGATTTCGATGATACTGACTCTTTGAGGCTGTTGGTCCGTCTGCCTTTCTGCATCATGCTGGCAAAACATGGCCATTTGGCTTATACGGGCTCTGCAGTGGGACCTGAAGTCCCAGTGGGCTCAGCATCAGGGAAATCTCTCTGACATGGTCCAGATCTCTGAGGCAACTGCAAAAGACATGCACTGGCAGCTGATGAACCACGATTGTGTCAGCAGCAGACCCCTCTCCCTTGCCCACCCAGAGATGACTGTAGTGATAGGTGCATCACTCATGAGCTGAGGTGGCCACCTGGGAGAGGTGGAGATCAGAGACCACTGGTCTCTGGCAGACTCCACATTAATCTGCTGGAGCTGTGGGCGGGCCCGCTGATATTAAAAGCCTTTCTTCTTTCTGTCAAGGGAAGGCTAGTTCCGGTGTTCACAGACAACACTGTCGCCATGTGGTACTGCAAGAAACAGGACTGGGTGGGGTTGTGGCCTTGCGCTTTTGGACATGGCTGGAACGCCAGGGCATTTTCGTGGTGGTTCAACACCTGGTTCTTTGAATGCCAGAGAGAATAAACTCAGCGGTTGAAGTCTAACTTATCATGAATGGCGCCTTCCTCTGGAGATGGTGCAAGGTCTCTTCTGAGATTGTGGACAACCTTGGTTAGATGTATTCACTGCCACCAAGAAAATGTAATATCAGCCGTTCTGCATGCTGGGGTTTCCAAGGCGGCTCTCACTCGAAGATGCTTTTCGTCTCGAGTAAAACTCAGGCCTCCTGTACATTTTTCCACCGATACCACTCCTACCCAGAGTTCTCAAAAAGATCAGAAATGACAAGGCCAAGGTCATTCTTGAGTCTATAATTGGGCACAGAGAATCTGGTATCCTGAAATCATTAGACTCAGCATTGGTCACCCCAATCAGGTGGTGCCTTCGGGGGGATCTTCTTTCGCAGCCGAACCTGCACACCCTTTGCCTTCATGCGTGGAGATTGAGCAGTGGCAGTTGACAGCCTTTGACCTTCCTCCCGAACTCTGAGATGTTATTCTGTCAGCCACGCGTTTCTCCACCAAGAGGGTATACACCTGCCTTTGGGACAAATTTGTAACATGGTTTGCATCCAAGAACATTGACCCTCTTTCTACTCCGTTATCCCAATTTTTATTGTTTGTTCTTTCTCTGGCACAGCAGGGATCAGCTCTGGGCACTGTTAAAGATCATTTTTCAGCCATCTTGTTTTTCTTGCAGTTGTCTTCCTTATTCAAGTCACCTGTTCTGACTCACTTTCTTAAGGGACTCCAACATCTGTTTCTCCCAAGACCATTTATCATTCTTCAATTGGACCTCAGTCTGGTCTTAACCTTCCTCATGTGCTCGTCCTTTCAGCCACTGCACAATTGCTACTTCGATTATTAACCATCAAAATGGCTTTTCTGGTGGACATAACATCGGCTAGGAGGGTCTGCGAACTACATGCACTCTCTGTGCACCCTCCCTACATGCTGTTCTACCCAGACAAACTAGTTCTGAGAACACAGGCCGCCTTCCCTCCGAAAGTGGTGACACCCTTCTATGTAGGCCAAAATATCACCTTGCTTACTTTCTTTGCTCCTCCTCACACTTCTAAAGAAGAGGAGAGACTCTTATCGTTGGGATCAAAAAGAGCAAATAACCAGAGAGTTCAGGGTGGATGATCAACTCGTCATTGGGTATGTCGGACCAAAGGGAAGGTAAGGCTGTGTAGAAACAGACCATCTCATGATGGATTGTGCTCTGCATAAAAATCTGCTACGCATTTTCCAAGAAGCCATCCCTATGAGAGCTTGCACACTTATTCTGCAAGAGCTAAGGTTGTGACCATTGTGTTCACCCGTGGAGTCCCTGTCCTGGACATCTGTCATGTAACAACATGTGTGTCTTTTCACACACTCACCAAGCACTTCTGCCTGGATGGTCATGTCAATATGATGGGAACGTTCCCCGTTCACTCCTTCAGGACTTTTTAGACACATGTCCTGGGAGGTATTGCTTGGGTATTGATTGCAAAGTAAGAAATCTGTGGCTAGAAGTCTCTATCAGACGTAACAAGCTACTTAACTTCGGTAACGCCTTATCTGGTAGAGACAATATCTAGCCGCAGATTCCTTATCGACTCTCCCATCATCCCCGCTCTGTGATCAGATTTTGGCATTGGGTCACGGTTTTTGAAGCTAGTAGTGAAGCACACCAGTTCATCAGTATGCTCTGTGTTACTGCTATAGAAAGGCCGCTGAAAGTAACTGATGTCCGCATGCAGGGGTGGTGCCTATATAGGCACCCCATACGTTACCTCTGGCAGGGACGTTGCTGACGCTGAGCCGAACAATACCACCTACCGGCACACAGGGGTACTGCTCAAGGATTTCTGGATTCAATCTGATTCCTAGGTATAATTCTAAGGTAAGGAATCTGCAGCTGGATAGTCTAACTTCCAGATAACGCATTACCGAATGTAAGTAACTTGTTCATCTTGGCCAGTCTCCTCTTTATGAGTGAGAATGCTCTTATGTATTTCCATAAAGACATTCAGTTCTTAGACATACCAAGTCATCACTTTCATTTTCCCTGCTATAATAGCAGAAATCTTTTATTTTCCATGTGCCATATTGCAGACATCTCTTGTCGGCGTCCACATTACACAGCATATATTCCTCGCTGCTTTTTGGTGACTTGCCAGAATGAGGAGCTTTTTGCAGTGTTTATTCTATCACTAGTCTCTTGGCAGCTAATAGGAAGCTAGTAATGGGCTTGCGGTGTCGGGGACAAGTAGGGAGAACCACAGAGAAGTGATATCTCCCTGATGAAACCCTGCCTGCCCTCTGCATTGTGGCCCCCTTAAAGATATGGTTTCCATAGTAGGTCACAGGGGATAGCAACTAGTGTCACATAGATTACAGATATTACCAGTAATGTTATTTTTTTGAATAATTTTTTTGAGGTAATCAAATCAAAAAACATAAAAAAGAAGGCAATAATTACAGTACTAATTTAAATAACTCAGTTGTTTGCAAAAAACTAAATGTACCATTTCTGGGATAAAAAACTGATCTCGGAGTGATGCTCCTGTGTTTGGCATAAATTTAGGAACAGTGGTCCCTAGAGAAACAACCGTAAAAAGGGGGGGGGGATGAATATAGACCCAGTCAGTACTATAGTTGTATAACTTCTCCAGCCGGACAGAGGTCAGATATTTAATATTTTTAATTTGAATAGGAACAATACAGACAAGACAATTTGTAAGCAGGACACAAGCCTGCATCCAACTAAACCAAGAGAAACAAACAATGAAGAACACAAAATGCTCAGGCAAAGCTGTAGGTCTGTTAAACACACAATTTTCAATGTAACAAACAAATTGCAAGAGAACACTTTTTCATATTGAAATGTAAATTGAGAGCAGTGTATAAGGTGTATCGGGTGTCGAAGGCGTTTCGATCCATATATACAATAAATGGATCATCATCAGGACATTTAGAATTAGCATGCTTGTGTGCAATTGCCTGTAATAAATGTTGGCAACTCCCGCATGGATAGTAACAAATATGGAACTGAGGGCACGAATGGTGAACAGCCAGACCAAGAAAAATACAATCATAAGTGATGGGGAACCGGACCGCTTAGAGCGTCAAAGGTAATGGCGTGGTATTAGTGAGACCCATCCAGTGATGGGAAGGCGAAGGCGCAATGGCTTGAGTATCCCAATGGGGGAAGGGACCGCAGCCGCGTGCTCCTAATTCCAGATATAGGGTTGTGCTAGGTCCGTGTTCCTGGGTTGCAGACAGTAAATGCCGGCTTCTGAGATGCGGTGAAGCGGTCCGGTTCCCCTACACCTCTGATTGTATTTTTCTTGCCCTGGCTTTTCACCATTCGTGCCCTCAGTTCCATATTTGTTACTGTCCGTGCGGGAGTTGCCAACATTTATTAGAGGCAATTGCACACAGGCATGCTTATTCTAAATGTCCTGATGATGACCCTTTTATTGTATATATGGATTGAAACGCCGTCGACACCCGATACACCTTATACACTGCTCTAAATTGTCATTTAATGTGTAAAGGTGTTCTCTTGCAATTTGTTTGTTACTTTGAAAAGTGTGTGTTTAACAAACCTACAGCTTTGCCTGGGCCTTTTGTGTTCTTCATTGTTTGTTCCTCTTGGTTTAGTTGGATGCAGGCTTGTGTACCACTTACAAATTGTCTTGTCTGTTCTGTTCCTATTCAAATTTAAAATAATAAATATCTGACCTCTGTCCGGCTGGACAAGTTATACAAATATAGTAATGACTGGGTCTATATTAATTTCCCCCCTTTTTACTGTTGTTTCTCTAGAGACCACTGTTCTTAAAAATAGCTTAATTCCCAAGGTCCCTGGCAGACCTTACTTGGGTTCCCTTCTTTCTTTATAACCTGTGTTTGGCATGGCAGTGTTAAAAAGGGCAGTCCAACGTAGTTCCAATCGGCTAGATCCATGCCAGATTTTCAGGTTAAGCACTGAAATTGTACATTAATTCTATTCGGGTTAATTATGTGTAAAATATTATAGAATGAAATCCATAAAATCTGGCTTGGATTCTGCTCTCCTGGACCTATGCTGGTTGCTCTGATTTAAGATATATCAAATGAAGATTATATCTGTTGATGTCTTTTTTCAGCCTAGTCCATAAGAGTGATGAGATGTCTTCTGGGTGACCCTCCATTAAGGCTGATGTTGATGTGCCCTAATGTAAGCTTTTGAGGCATTGGACACGGTTCTGTGGTCTGCCGGTTATACTGGTTTTGTTGCCCCAGTCTGGTGCTAAAACTCGGTTTGTTTCTGCGAAGACCTCTTTTAGGCTACATCTCAAGACCTCTTTTATATAGGAAGCCACGCAGCAACTAATTGTCTCTTCGTTTCCTCATTTGGTCCCTTCTGTTCTCATTCACATTTATGTTGATTAGAAGGATCTTCTTAGATTAGGTAAAGTCCTCTTCCGTCCCAGTGACATTAGCCAGAGAACTTAATTTCCTAGTCTTTGTCTCTTTCTTGTAAAAGACTTCAAGTGTCCTTTTGAGCCCAGAGAATGGATACTTGGCTCCTTGTGAGGGTAGACACAAGGGAACAAGTGTTTCCAGTACGGAGTACGCTGCTAAGACTTTCCATGCGTGGTTCCCTTCTTCTCTCCCTTCCGGCTTCCTCCATCGTTGCCACTCAGGATATAAACCTGTTTGAGCAAATGGCCGCTGTGACGAGCTCCAAGAGCGGCGCCTGCCCCCTACACATGCGGCGTTAGTACGCATGCGATGTAACAGCTCGCGTACTAAAGGCAGTGCGTTGCTACATCGCATGCGTAGTAACGGCATGCGTGCAAACAGCCGCGCACTAATGGCTGTTTACCGCTAAGACTGCTGGTGGCCAATGAAATCCACTTTCAAACCCAGAGCCTTTCTTCCTTTCATTCCGCAGCCTATTTTCTACGGCTTTAATCACACGGTACACATCAGCAGGTTCTCTTGTTTGGCTAAGGATAGTTTCTTTGAAATATCTCTTTGCTCTGCTTAGCTCATTCTGCAGAGTGACCATGGGACTGGTTTTCAAACCGTGGAACCTACTTCCTGGGTCTAGCTGAGAACATGACATTGTCTAAAGGAGAGGTTTCCAGCATCGGTTCAGGTGGGCCGGCTCCGTGGAACATTTTCATGATGTAATTGTCAGATTAAATTACATACAGTGAATTTAAATGGAAATTAGCTACATCGTCAGGATTGTCTTGAAAATCTGGCATGAGTGGTATCCTCCTGAAACTTCATGGAACATGCTTCAGGGGTTCGATGTTTCTTAGGGAGTAAAAGTCTGTCTTTTCACAATAGTGCTGTTTCTAGCATGATCTCATTTATTTCAGTTCTGAATTTTGTAAGTGCCCAGGGGTTATCTTAAATTTATATTTATTTAATGCGTTTCTAAAGAACAACTCTGATCACTTAAAGTAGGAGGTGCTATACAAATATATTTTACAAAGCACGGATAATAACAAAATAACTTAACAAAAAAAAAAGTATTATGAAAACAATATAATCAGCCAGTAAATCTGAGACCACGGAATATGCTAGCTGGAAAACACATGTCTTTAGAACTTTGCAAACAGTGAATACATAAAATTGTCAGGTGAATGTGGACAGGGGTACTAAGTCTTAAGTTTGAATGGCGAAGCAATAGTATGAAGACTGAAAAAATGTATTCATTAAGGACAATTGTAGAAAAGAAAATTCTGAGAATGTAGAGATCTGTGTTTTACAGTTCAAAAAAGAATCAAGCAAAACAAAAGCCCAAAGACTTAACACAGAATACAAATAAGAAGGTTACCTAAAGTGGTGAATGGAGAGCACGGAACTTGACGTAGAAAGGGGATGATTGAAGAAGAGGGGAAACTCGATCGTGGTTGAATTTCACTTTCAAAAATGTGCGTACTTTTAAAACTCTTGATTCCCTGTGATAGTTTCTGTTGTGATGTAAAAATATTCCAACTTTTACAAACTTAGGAATAATTGTCATTTGCATACTTGTAGATCGATACCCGTCCTACCACTATATCTGCCTGCAGCTTCACATAAATGTTGAAAGTGTGGCAGCCAAGATTGAAAAATGAAGGGCTCCTCACATAATTATGGAAGCGTGCGCTAGAAGGGTACTTCTGAACAAGGTTACTCTCTGAAATTATTGAAAGATATTGAGCCTGTCCTTCAAGCAAAGAAGAGAGGATGTGACCTCCCATGCTTATTTGGGCAGATGAGATATTAATTAGATCTGCCGTCTCAAAAGCCGCAGTGAGAGCAGAAGGTCTGAGACACATGTACTGTGCCATCCAGCATGCTCATGGCGTACTCCACCACCCGAGAAGTTGCTGTCTCGGTGCTGCATGAAGGATGGAACACAGTTTGATAAGTGCAAAGAATATTGAGGTTAGAATGTGAGAAGACAATTGGGGTGCACTATGCCTTTCTAGAAGCTTGCCCATACAAGGCAGACGGGTGATCAAACAGCAATAGCTTTAGTCAGTGGGGTCAATTGAAGGCGTCTTTAAAAGTGACAAGACGTGATTCTCTTTCACTAATTTGAGAGGATAACCTTGTCATCTTTGCAGCTTATAAATCTCCTGAGTTTATCTAACCTAATGTAGTAATGGGACATAAAGAAGCTCTTCCTATGCTGTCTGAAGAGCAGGGTTCGTTGTGGGTGGCTTTCCTCCCTGAAGACCAGTACAGGTCTTTTTATTGGGTTATATGCAACCATTGAAGAATGAGGCTAGGAAATCAATATAACTTGGAGTAAAACACAAGCCGTAGATGAATAGAGGGATTACTTCATGGCTGCAGGCCTTATGGGAAAACACGTTATCACCATTAAGCATTAAATTCACCTATTTTCAACGTGTGTGTGTATGTGTGTGTACAAAAAAATATATATGTATGTATGTGTATATATATATATATATATCAATGATCCTTGCTTAAACTCCTTCGTGACGACGGAAAACAAGAGCAGACCCAAATTCGTCGAAAGTGCTTTATTTAGCTCACCACCATGTCGCCATGACGCGTTTCGGTCGGGAAACTCCGACCTTGTTCACACAACAGCGCATGGGCGGCATGTCCCTTTAAATAGTGCAAACCATCAAAAAAAAAAAAAATATATATATATATATATTCACTGAAAAAACCATAGGTTTCAGACATGTTATAGTTAGCGGAAATTTTACTGATAAAAAAACAATGAAATTCCCCCGTTATAGTTAGTGCAGGCAACTATAACTCACGCGACCGCAATCCTCTGCTGATGCTAATACTGTATTTAGACACTTATTTGCCCATGTCTTCTTCCATAAATTTTTAGCTATACATATATTACAAATATTTTTTTTTCATAAAGACACATATGTCATCAGCAGAAGATTGCGGTCGCGTGAGTTATAGTTGCCTGCACTAACTATAACGGGGGAATTTCATTGGTTTTTTATCAGTAAAATTTCCGCTAACTATAACATGTCTGAAACCTATGGTTTTTTCAGTGAATTTGCAAGGTTTTTTAAATGCTAATTCCTAACTATAACGTGTGTGAAACCTATGGTTTTTTCAGTGAATTTGTACGGTTTTTTAAATGCTAAGTTACTTTACGCCATTCGTGGCGTGCACGCCCACTTAACGCAGTTCGTTCCGTGCGCGCACGGTGCGCTTCGCAGTAGGTAGTTATAGTTAGGACCCTGTTTCCATAGGAAATCCGCAACATTCTATTTTGAATAACTTTGGCGCCGGTCGACGAATCCTCGCGAATTTCTCAAAATAGGTGGGGCGCTACGCTCCGCTCCTACCCTGAAAGTCTCGGGGGGATTCGTCAAGCGGGGGCTGAGATAAAAGGGGGGTCCCAAAACACGTTTTTCCCATGCATTTTTCCATAGGACCTTTAGACAGGGCTACAGCCCGAACGGCTGAACAGAATTACTAGAAATTTGGCAGAGAGGTAGTCCTCAGGTCAAGGAAGTGCCTTTTGTAGGTTTGGTGTAAATCTGTTCAGTAGATTCTGAGAAAATAGCCTTTAAATCAATATATATATCTGAGCCAGCTTACGGTGCGCTTACGGTACGCTTACCGTACGCGTACGGTGGCGTGCGCGAGCGCGATTCTGATTGGCTCTTAGATCTTAGTAAACATTCGAATCGGCCGAAACCAGGAAGCGGCGGCCGCCATTTTCTCTCTCGCACTGAGAGTGATTTTTAAAATATAAAGCCCAAAAACATGTAAAGGGGCTGTTTAGACAGCTCCCACACACATAGCCATGTTGAGGGAGTCCCCAAAGATCCCCCAAGGCCAAAAACGGAATTTTTTTTTTTCCGGCAATTTCGCCGATTACGCTTACCGTACGCGTACGGCAAAAAATTAAAAACAAAAAAAAAATGATCCACACTCTCTCCACCCCGTGTGCAATTGGTGCCCGCAGGACACCAATTGTGCAGGCTTATTAGATATGATATAAACTAAAATATTTTTTAAAAAAATAATAAAAAAAAAAATTATCCACACTCTCTCCACCCCGTGTGCAAATGGTGCCCGAAGGGCACCATTTGTGCATGGCTTATATAATATACGAAAAATTAAAATATTACCTTTCAAAACGAAGTGCATCATATGTCCTCCATGTGCGCACGGTGCGCGAAGCGCATCGTGCGTACATGGCCCATCTAGCGTAACGTGGGCACACGGTGCGCGTAGCGCACCGCGTGTCCACCGTGCGTGCACGGCACTAACTGCGTAAAGTGGGCGCGCGAAGCGCACCGCGTGCTCACTGTGCGCGCGCGGTGCGCGAAGCGCACCGTGCGCGCACGGAACGAACTGCGTTAAGTGGGCGCGCACGCCACGAATGGCGTAAAGTAACTTAGCATTTAAAAAACCGTACAAATTCACTGAAAAAACCATAGGTTTCACACACGTTATAGTTAGGAATTAGCATTTAAAAAACCTTGCAAATTCACTGAAAAAACCATAGGTTTCACACATGTTATAGTTAGCGGAAATTTTACTGATAAAAAACCAATTAAATTCCCCCGTTATAGCTAGTGCAGGCAACTATAACTCACGCGACCGCAATCTTCTGCTGATGACATATGTGTCTTTATGAAAAAAAAATA
Organism: Triturus cristatus; assembly: GCF_964204655.1. Taxonomy (NCBI): domain Eukaryota; kingdom Metazoa; phylum Chordata; class Amphibia; order Caudata; family Salamandridae; genus Triturus; species Triturus cristatus. The sequence continues at coordinate 329,833,106 of NC_140580.1, forward strand.
TTTGTAATATATGTATAGCTAAAAATGTATGGAAGAAGACATGGGCAAATAAGTGTCTAAATACAGTATTAGCATCAGCAGAGGATTGCGGTCGCGTGAGTTATAGTTGCCTGCACTAGCTATAACGGGGGAATTTCATTGGTTTTTTATCAGTAAAATTTCCGCTAACTATAACATGTGTGAAACCTATGTTTTTTTCAGTGAATATATATATATATATTCACAGAAAAAAACATAGGTTTCAGGGGTGTTATAGTTAGCTGGCCATTTCACTCGTACAAAACCATAGAAATTCCTCCGTTATAGTTAGTTCTGCTAACTATAACTCGCACGCCCGCAATGCACTGCTGATGATGTCACATATTGCATCATTCATGACATGGTCAGTGACATCACTGATTACATCACTGATGACATGTCAAATGACATCACTGATGACATCCAGTGAATGTGGTTTATTTTGACATTTAAATATGTATTATATATATATATACCAATCTGCATTCAAGATTGAGTGGATATATAACTGTCTGGATGGAGGGTTTAGTTGCTGTCTGACTGTCTGTTTAAGTGAGTAATTAAAAGTGTCTCACTTAATACATGGATTAGTAACTAAACTATGTGAATGTGTGCAGCACTGTCTCTGTTGTATAACATGCTGCATCAGTTGGTCACTAACTACATGAGTGTGTATATTAGTTATTGATTAGTTGGGTGAGTATTTGTATGGGACACTGAGTTTGTGTGTGGTTGGATGGGGTGTGTGTAACTCTATGCATAGATGTGTGAAAGGTTGATTGACTAGGTGTATAGGTTTAAGAGTGCATGTGGAAACAGTTGTTTGGGTGACTGAGTGTATTTATTTGTGTGTTGGTGAGCGAATATATGTTTTAGTTGTACATCTTCAACAAAGTAAAAAAATAAAAAGCATTGTATGTGAGAGTTGGTGTATATAAATAAGTATGTGTAAGATTCAGTGATTGTGAGAGTAACTATATGAATGAGTGTATAATTGTAATGGTGATATTTTAACATATTAACTATGAGTTACTAAGTGTTTGAATACATGAGGTGTTGTTGGATAATTGTGTAAGTGAGTAAATGTAAGTTTGATTACTTTTTTTCATGAGTGAGTAGGATGAATGCATAACCGACTAAGATGACTGCTGATGTGTCAATGTCTATATATGTGTATAAGTGCATTTGATAGTGTTCTATTAATTAGTGACTGCATGTATAAATGATTCTGTTGTTGAATGGGTAGTTGTGTGTGTAGACTTAGGAATTAGTGAGTGAGTATGTAGTAACTGGTACTGGTGTGTCAATGGTTTCAAATATGGTACTCTGTATTTTACAGTGAGTGATGAAAGGTTACACTAGTGTATGATGAGGTGTATCAGATTGTCACGTGGATGATGTCATCAGTGATGTCATCAGTGACGTCACTGACCATGTCATGAATGATGCAATATGTGACATCATCAGCAGTGCATTGCGGGCGCGCAAGTTATAGTTAGCAGAACTAACTATAACGGAGGAATTTCTATGGTTTTGTATGAGTGAAATGGCCAGCTAACTATAACACCCCTGAAACCTATGTTTTTTTCTGTGAATATATATATATATATATATATACACACACACACATATGTATGTATTTATGTGTTTATATATAATATATATCACGTACAATATTAGTCTAATAATTTAATCGGGCACTGAATACAAAATAAATGCTCCGCTGAAAATATGCTATTGATTCATTTGTTGATTGCGGGAGGAGAAACCCATATGTCACCCCAGCCAAAGCCTCGAGTGGGCCATGTGATCCTCTCCAACAACAATGGTAATAAAATGTATTTATATTTGCAGCGCAGTAATAAAACGTGTCACTTCGTTTAATGATACACTTAATGCAGAGCATGTTTTATTGGGGCATATATATTGGCACTGGCGCTACGTAAAAATATGTGTATTTTACGCAGATATACACCTGTTCGTGCGTGTACCTCAACTCGCGTTATCTCCATCCTTCCTGCCCCCTCCCCTCATCTTACAACCCCCTCGGGTATCTGTCCCTCCTCTCATATCCCACTCCCTCCCCCGTGCTCTCCTTTTGCTGCATTACCGAGCGCGTCGTTCCCTCGCTCCCACACGGCCCCCTCGCTGCTCTGAATGCTAAGTGCCTCTCGGTGGATGTGCTCGCCATTGGCTGGCGGGAGCCGAGGGTAGTTGGGATCCTCCTGCCAGCCCCGTCTCCGTGAGACTGACTCACGCAGTTGCGAGCTCGCAGCTGGCCTTCATCTGCAGCAGAGAATCCTCTCCGGGCGCGAGGCTCCCAGTCATGCGTGGGGCTCCGGTGTCCTGTCAGCGGTGACCAGGGCGGGCAGCGCCAGGCCCCTAGGAGTGCGGCTTTGGGAAGTTGGTGGGTGCCCTGCGTCTTGGCTTCAACAGGCAGCAGCCTGGCGCACTACCCTGGAGCAGGGCAGCGTCACCTCCTCTACCTGCCAGCTTTAGATAGAGAAGCCACCCTCCGGGAGAGGACAGGGGCACCAGGAGAGCCCTTTGCCATCGAGAGAAGATGATCGGGGTGAACAGCATCAACAGCAGCGGGGCCGGGCGCCTGCGGTCCCGCTCCATGTGCTCGGTGCGCTACGGGCGGAATTACCGAGGCATGGAGACCTTCTGCTACGGCTGGCCGCAGCGCTCCAGGACCCTCAAGCCCGTCCTCTACACCGACCTGGTGGTGAGCCGCCTGCAGAACCGGAGGAAGAAGAAAACGGTAAATGATGGTGGGGAGCGTGCCCGGGGTGTCACGGGCACCTGCGGGTGAATGGTGGAGCTTCACCGGGCTCCGGCGGTGGGATTGCATTGGAGTCTCCTGGGTTTTGTGTCTGCTTCTGTGCAGCGGTCTCGCTGTTCCCTCCCGGAGCCACATCTGGCTGTGGGAATCACCCGTTTAGCCAGCCACATACCGTATTACAGTTATTAGAGACACCTGACGGGGCTGGCAATTGCTACCCATGTGGGACAGTTTTTGGAGCTAGGCCATTCGCCCGCCTCAAGGAAACCACTTTAGCCGTGGTACCGTAGCCTTATTTTAACGCATGCGTTTTTGGCAGGGTTGAGCGGGAATTGTGATGAATTCTATGATGTTTGTAGTTACCCTTGCATAAAGAGTGTTTGGCTTCTCCACAGTTATTATAGCCTATCATAAACATACAATGCAAGTGAAAATCCAGCAAAATAAATGGTATTCCCAAAATCAGTGGGAATACTGTATAGAAAATAAGTAGCGTTTATACATGTACTATATATTAATGTAACAAAATGCCCTGAGCATATATATATATTCCAAAACAATACACACAGAAATATCCACTCATGCAGGTCTACCAGATCAATGTGAAATGGTGAGAACATTTAATACAAATATGTATTCCACATATTGTGGAAATCTGCGGTGGCAGTGAGTGCCATCCATGGCAGTCATGATGAATCTCTAATCCTGGTTCTAGTGATCTCTTGTTTCTCATCTGCGAGTGTCTCACCGCATAAGCCTTAAAGAGCCTGCCGCACAAACCTATCAACAAAGCATATTTACATAACGCCGGGCCAGGTTAGTTGTTGTCTGATTTCATGCCTCACAAGTAACGCACGTCACTTGGACCATTTACGTAAAACATTTAGCTCATCGGTTAAGGCAGTAACGTTTTCTGCATCACTGTCTTTTTGAGTGGGTGTGCTAGAATATTGTGTTGAAGAGAGCCGGAAGTGACACAGACTGTAATTTCCCACCTGCTGTACTTCACAGGACCATAACTGATGACACGCGAGTGCAGTAAATAATAGCAATGAACACGGGTGTCCACGTGCTCATTGGTTTGCAGTCTTAAAAGGCTTTTTTTTACGATTTCTTATCTTGGTATTTTTGACGCCTGTAACTGAGTAGCCATTTATGTGTTAACGCAAATCTCCAAGGCTCTGATGTAGTTTTCACATTCACCTTTTGTACCAGAGATTCGTTGTCAACTGTATTTAAAAAGCATTGGTAATGCCAATTGGTCGGGATTTAGCGAAATGTTGTATGGGAATGTAATCACTGCCAGTAAATAGCATAGGAATGGATATGTATTTGTGTGGAAAGAAAGGTCTGTAAAATAATATTGGTAAAAGTTACAGTTTCAGGTGACAGTTGCCATATCATATGGATGTTTGATGTCAAACCAGACCTAAACATCCATATAGGTTAATGGCTGCCCTCCTCCCATCTGTGCTGCTGCTAGACAAAAACATCATAAATTATCTAGTTATCTAATGCACTTAAATAGCATACCCATACCATCTCTTTTCCCCTGATCGTATAAGCTCAAACACCTGGATACATAAACAAAATGATCACAGCTATGTAGAGGTCAAACACTTTTTTTGTGGAAGCACACAACTCCTGCCCAATCAAACCACTCACTCCTGGCTCCCAACATGTGGGAGGAGCCAAAGCCCCTCTCTAGTGATGCTCATTTAATTGTCTGGTGACAGCTGCACTGTCAAGCCAGACTATAAAAACGACGTCTTGAAATAGGACCCAAAAACAATCATGCATTTTAATCAGTTTCTGATCTAAGGCATGCAGGGTACTAGGAGCCAGTTTCCAAAAACACAGTGCACATCATCTGAGCAGTCTCTGAGTGCCTGAGCCAGCCAGAAGAAGAACCAGATACCCCTGATGTAGGATGTAGAAGATTCAGAGGCATTAGTGTCAAAGCCAAACAAAAAAAGAACCCCCAAATTCTGGAAGATCACAGGTAAATTAATCAAGCCTAATTCATGAACAGTCAGCTGTCTAGAAACTGTGGATCTCAGAAGAGTTGAAGTTTTAAGATCCCAGTAAAACTAAAACCTCCAACTTCCTTTCATACGCAGAAATTGTGGATCTACGTTAATAGAACGTTTTCTGAATCAAAGTAGGCCTACTTGTTTAGATCCCAGCAGATTCAGACCATCTGGATCTAGGTAGATCTAGTGTACAGTGGACCAGAACTGGGAAAGAGTTATCTGCACTCACCCTGTGATCACAACGGAGGGTCCTGTAAGTTGAAAAAGTTGATTTGATATGGATCCAGAGTTTATTACATGTTACCCATTGCAGGTGGACAGACCAGGCCTGGGTCCGGAAGGATGATGTGTGTTCTGCCTCTCCCAATTCAGGGTACGCAAACAAGACAATCAATGTCATCATAAACACCGGAGTCCTCAAGTTAAGCAAATCAGACCCAAATCAGGAACTTCCTCACTTTCAGCGCATGAAAGGGTGTCCAGCAAAGGTTCAATGAACTCTGATCCATCAACTACAAAAGAAGGTTTCATGGATGAATTACAGATCTAACTGAACCACAGATGAATACATATAGCTACAGGATTTGCCCAGTGTGAAACCACAGCACCCTGGATGACCGTTACTGTGATCCAAGAAAGTCTGACCTAGAAATCCATAAAATGTCAGCTGGCATGGAATTGCAAACACAGAAGCATGACATTGCTCAGTCTTACTTGGAGAACTTCCTATAGGCCGTCAGATCCATGGTAGTCAGACTGAGCATGGCCTAGGCTGTCCAGAGCCTAGAAGATATTGGTAGCGGGGAGCCAGACGCATATCCTCTGTCCTCCTTGAATTCTGGATGTTTCAGATCTAATTATGGAACCAGATCACTAAAAACACCAAGAAGACAGGAATCAGTGCAGTTCACCTGGATTCCCTGGTGCTACCAACCCAGCCATGCAGACTGGTTCAGTGTTGATTAAATTGAAACATAAAATAAGGCTGCAATTCTGAATATGTTCATTAGAACCCCCTTTTTTGAGTCCAGATTTGGGTATCATATGTTCTTGATAGAAGATTGTCTGCCCTTCAATGCATCATCATAAATACAGTTATACACAGTGCATTGCTAAAGTGTAGCTTCAGATGCTACAGCATGCTTGAGGATAACACAAACAGGCACCCAATAACATTGGCTAGCTTGGCTGGGCCCCTCCACATATGACATCTTCATGCATACAGCACTGTTGTCTCACAATAGACCATTCGCAGTCTGAGTTATTTCAGACATTTCAGGATTTTAACTTCAAACAAAGTGATATATTAAGGCTAGGTATGTTGGTGCACCAATGGATCTGTTATCGATGCAAAGAGATTCTTTGCACGCCCTGTGCTCACATCTACATGCTCAGATCCAGGTGGGATCCATTTTCTTCTATTTTAGGTGCTGCATGGATGCAGTCAGTAGATGAAGGGAAGCTGTTATTAAAAACTTTGTTCAATTGGATGAACAAAATGACAAAGTATTTTAGTGGAATCTTGGTTTTGTGGATTTTTATTTAAGAAGGCTTATTACGATGTTGGTGATATTACGATAATTATGGAAAACTTACCGTCATAAAAATCCACAGAAACAATTACATTTAACCAATGACCCTATACACATCTTTAACAAACATACCTGCACGAAAAAGCTTTTATTTGAGGGATTGTGACACTCTTTGAATTCCATATTTAAATCAGGACAGAAGAGGGAAAAATGATGTAAGTGCATAATATATAAAATTCAATTGAACATTTTGTGAAAATATGCCCTTGGTTTACTTATGTTTTGGATAAAATGTTTGTAGAGTACATAAACACCAATAGAGTCCTTGTGACGTACGCAGATTTAATTTGTCCTCCATGCCCGCTGCGAGCGAATGTTACCTGTGTAGAGATTTTGAATACTGTCAAGAGATTCTCTGCCCCTGCGTTCAATGCCTGCAGGAGCACAGTTTGAATGTGTCCTCGTCAGAGAGGTGACTCCTCAGCGCATTACTGCAAAGTCATGGCTTGGCGGACACTTTGAGCTCTACTGAGCACACTAAGTTTGCAATGTAACTCCTATCCAGTTCGCAGTTCTGGAAAGAGAGAGCAGAACCTAACATTTAAAGTCATTTTCCATTTCAGTGGATACATATATGTACTCCTATCCTTTATTAGTGAAAACTGGGATACGTAAAGGCACCCTGTCTTGGGAAACTGGGTGCAATGACAATTTAGAAAATGTAATTGTTAGGTTCGTTCTTTCCAGACAGCATAAACTGCCTGGTTGCGAAATGCCTTTTGTGATAGACAGTGGGCTTAAAACAAGACCATTGTTTACCACAGATTGGCTTTATTGTCATTCTCGTTTGCTTGTATCTTATTCGGCAATGTAACTTATATTTTGTGGGATTGTCAGAGAGTCCGTTCCATCTCAGTAGGGGATGTTGTAGTGATCTGGTGTAGGTTTGGGTAGGATTTGCACAGTGTAGTGCTGTATTTTGATGCTGAAGTCTTTACATGGATGCTTTTAATGGTAAGGGAGCAGTCTTTGACAATTACTGGATCATTGACGAGAAGTTAGTTTTAGTGATATCGGGATCAGGTACATGGGATACTAAACGTCTCTCGAGCTACCGGTGTACTCTAGGCTTTAGGACCATTTGTAGCCAGTGATTTCATGTTTGGGCAGTTCGAGATAGAGTGAGTAAGGGTTGTTGGTATGGGAGGAAAGGGTTTTTAGGATTTCTACTGGTCTGCCCTTTAGGGAATTAAAGACTAGGAGTTATATGTGAGGGATCTGTTGACCACATCTGCACACACATTGGCCGTCCCTCACCATTTGTGAGTTGTTGGCGCCTCCACTCTTGAATTTGAAGCTTGTGACCGAGGCTTAGGGGGTGCTACTGCTGAAGCAGCTGATGTTTTGGTCCTACTTTTTTAGGCCAGCTTAAGCTTCTTTAGAGTTTTAGAATGTGTGACGGTGAACGTTCCCACACCGGTTTAATTTGCTATTAACCAAGGAATAGGACACACACAAATGTGGACTGAAATCATTGATAACAAGCATTGGCATAGCCAATAGGTCTCGCCTTTGGGACCTTGTAAGTGTTTAGCCATGCAACAGTAGATGTTGTTGCACCAAGGATATTGTGCTGCATAACTAAATACTTATAAGGTTCCAAAAGAAAGACCTATTGGCTATGCCAATGCTTGTTTCTCTAGACTCGGGTAGATTGTAAGTTGCAGAGCTTGAGGTTTGTGATTTCTATATGTGCATCGCAATCCAGGTTACTAGGTCTTATGATGTGATGTGGTTACCTTTATGTTACCTATATCTGTGTGTTTCTAGGGTGAATGCTGGTGTGATGCGTGATGGTACAGTTGAGTTAGCTGGGCTTTGGTAACCACCTGACTCTGGAGCCATGTGCGCATGAGTGTGAGATGGCTCTGTTTAGGGTATGCTGTAGGAGTAAGACTGTTCGCGGGTGAGATTGCACTGATTATGTATAGTGGTGGTGTTGTGTGGTGCAGCAAGATGTTGGAAGCCAGATGCATGTCCAGGTATGGTATACCAGAGGCGTGTAAGCAAGGATTGAGACAATGTGTGGCAAGCCTTGAGTTGGATGGTATGTGCATCCAGAAAAGTCTGGCACGGTTCCCTTGGGGATGTTATGCCAGTGTCGCTAATTTGTCCAGGGCTTCAATGTGCCGCCCTAGCCTGGGTGCTTGGAGCTGGGTTATTCCTGCATCAGGAACCCGACCAGCCTGCTGATAATGGAAGGATGGAGTGCACATGAACAGGCACACTGCAGAGACATCTGTGCAACACACAGGCTGAAGATTTGGAACAGGCGGTCACCTCTGAAAGGCTGGTAGAGCGTGGGAACAACAAGCCACAAGCCTGTCATGTTAGTTACTCTCCCTAGCCCAGGTATTCTTTGGGTAGAAGTAGTCACCCGGCAAGCTCTGACACTCCCCAGGCTAGCTGGCCTCTGGTGGTCAGTGGAGTAACTGGACTCTGTGGTGGTGATGAAAATCAAAGACCCAGTAGCAGACCAGGTGACTGCACCCGCTGTCTTACAGGTATTCGCTGAGCGCTTGATTGTGTGAGTGTCAGGGAAGATGGGGTGGCATCCAATCCGAATTTTAGTTTAGTAGCCTGATTGCAATAACTGGGGGCACATCTAAAAATAAGTTATTTCAACCCTCCCCTCTAACATCATAGACATCTGTAGATCGGCGCCAACACAAGCCATCAAAAAACACAAAGCCGGCATCTGAAACAGACAGCAAGCAGGTGGTGAGTAGTGAGCAAGGAGCCGCCTACTGAACAAGTGATTAAAAGAGCGGTACTGAGAGGTGAACCATCAGCAACCCACGGGAACCCAGGCAGGGGTATTTCTAGGAATAAAGCGCTGCGCGGATATGTAAATCCGCAACTTTGTCTCCACTCGGAAGCAATTTAGTCAGAGAGCGTCAGCAGAATTCACTCCTCTAATGTCCTCATACTGTCCATTCACTCTGCTCCTTTCTGCACCCCTTTCACTCACCAAGCCAACTAAAAACCACGCTTGTCTTCCTCACCAGACCACAGCGATTCTACAAATAATCCTAAACTTAAATAAAGTGAAGCCTACTAAACCTGGTTTGAAAACTTTTAATCTTTTTGTCTCGTAGACAAGAACAATAAACAAGCCATGTTTAACAAGCGCGCAAGCCTCACGCTGCAAGTTAAAAAAAAAAAAGGAGGCACGTCTGGCAAGTGGTGTGCGATGTGCGTGCACCATGACGAGAGAGGAAAGCTAGATGGCGCCTCTGCTCGTCATTGTGCGTGTAACCGCACACTCTATGCCAGACAAAAAGCTGTGATCTGGCATTTTAAAGCCCACTCACTAAATGTCTCGCCAGGGCAGCGCATACGCTGGCTCAGGCGAGACCTAAAAAGCATCTGTCCACAAATGCTTGTCAGTTACAGAGACCTTGTTTTTTGTGTACAGTTATGACACGTAAAAATATGAACTCCCTGAAAATCCTAACTTCGGCTGCTTGCTTAACAACAGGTTCGCCACGAGAGTGATGTTTGGCCTATAAGCGTATTGATCTCTGCTTGTCACAACCAGGAAATTAAAAGAAGCTTGCATTAAAGAACAGAATTCTGAGTGTAAGTATATCTAATTCACACTGCTGGGAACCTACTTTTAAGGTGCAGAGATTTCAAGCATAGCTCAGTACAAGTTCCCAAAGCCAGTTTCACAATTAAACGGGAGAACCTGGCCTCTCACAAGATTTCCACTATTCATAAATTGCCCTGTCTGAAAGGTGTAGGCAAACAAAAATGTGCACTCTTTGCAGTAGAGCCCTTTATTGACAAGCAATTGACTCTCTTAACTCTGCTCACCCAACCTCGCGTCCTAAGCTGAATCAGCAGTTCAATGATCAGGCCTTCATTGTGTTATCTTATATCATTTCCGTGCCAAATTTATACCACAGTCCAATTTATATCACAATCCAGTCCTTAATACCACGGTCAAATATATGGTATTTTGAATTTGCTTACTTTTCTTTTCAACACACCATTTTACAGTTGATTACGGGATTTTATATTAGCATGCTCTCATGCTAATAATCCACACCCACACACACTTTTATATTGTATTAAGGCTATTATAGTACTAGATATATTACTTTTCCACTGGGGCAGGTCTTATCCCATGTACCACCCTGAGGCACTGCGGCAGGTTTGATCCCAAGCACCACACAGGGGCAGGTTTGATCCGAAGTAACCCCCCTGAGGCACTGATGGAGGTTTGATCTTAATCCCCCCCCCCCCTCCCCAGGCACTGGGCAGGTTCTGAGCCCAAGAACCCCCCCATCCCCGGCACTGGGGCAGGTTTGATCCCATGTACCCCCCTGGTACTGGGGCAGGTTTGATCCCAAGTCCTCCCCCCCCCCCCCCCCCCCCGAGGCACTGTGGCAGGTTCGTTCCCAAGTACCCCCCCCCCCCACAAGACACTGGGGCAGGTTTTATCCCAAATACCCCCCGAGGCACTGGGGCAGGTTTGATCCCAAGTACCCCCGACACCGCCGAGACACTGGGGCAGGTTTTATCCCAAATACCCCCCGAGGCACTGGGGCAGGTTTGATCCCAAGTACCCCCGACACCGCCGAGACACTGGGGCAGGTTTAATCCCAAGTACCACCCTGAGGCACTGGGGCAGGTTTGATTCCAAGTACCACCCTGAGGCACTGGGGCAGGTTTGATTCCAAGTACCATCCTGAGGCACTGGGGCAGGTTTGATCATCGCAAGTACCACCCTGAGGCACTGGGGCAGGTTTGATTCCAAGTACCACCCTGAGGCACTGGGGCAGGTTTGATTCCAAGTACCACCCTGAGGCACTGGGGCAGGTTTGATTCCAAGTACCACCCTGAGGCACTGGGGCAGGTTTGATTCCAAGTACCATCCTGAGGCACTGGGGCAGGTTTGATCATCGCAAGTACCATCCTGAGGCACTGGGGCAGTTTTGATCCCAAGTACCATCGCGAGGCACTGGGGCAGGTTTGATCAAGTACCACCCCGAGGCACGGCAACTTTGATCCCAAGTACCACCCCGAGGCATTGGGGCACGTTTGATCCTGCGACGATGGGAAATGCGTGCGTCTTTGTGTGTGGGGCGGGGTAGTTGGGATCCCAGGGCACTTCTCTTCTGCCCTCAGTCTGCCGCCTGGTCCCCTGCAGCCTGGAGTCCTACTGTACGGTGTGATCCACTTCTCGGTGCTTGAAGGCCTTGCTGTGTCGAGCACAACCCGAGGTGTTGGGACACTGCAGCTTGAGGTGTCATGGTTGGACATCACCAGTGTTGGCATACCGACGGGCTCTGATGGTCTGGTTCAGTGGCACCTCTTACTGGCTGTGTCTGTAGAGGGGGGGCAGTTTCGCCCCTAGTAAGGAACATACCTTGAGGTTCATGGTCCTGTAAAGCGTGGAAGGCGCTTGGCTTGGGTCTATGCAGATGACCTCATGTCTGCTCAAAGTGTACAGAGTTGGGTGGTCTGTCCATCGTCGCAGTCAAAGGTAAGATGGCTGTCATGAAGCATCCGGTTCATGTACATCATCAGCACACCAACTGCAGGACAGGACTTTACATCATCCCGCCGTGGTACCTTAACCAGCGGCAGGACGGTTACATGATTGCACCAGCTCAGGATAGGCCTTTATGTCATACCCTCTGGTACCTTAACCTGTGGCGGGAGGGCTATGCACCTGAGGATGAATCCAGTCTTTCCAGGTTAAAGCACGTCCTTTCTCTATCTTCAGTGTTCAGCTCTGCCAGTCACCCCACTCGACCGGATATAAGATCTGCAACATTTTCAGACTTGGGCCCCTTGCTACTCGCCAAAAAAGCATTTCAACACCCCATCAGGGGTAACAAGCGCTATAATAATGTAAACCTTTTCCCCTCTTCTATCCTTCCGCTATCCTTCTCAATCCAAATAACTTACTAATATTCACCACTCAAATTACATTCATATTTCACTATACTAATTCACCACTAATCCTTTATGGGTTCCGGAGTAGCGTGCTACTCGCCAAGAAAGTGCTTCAACACCCCATCAGGGGTAACAAGCGCTATATAAATGTAAACCTTTTCCCCTCTTCTATCCTTCCGCTATCCTTCTCAATCCAAATAACTTACTAATATTCACCACTCAAATTACATTCATATTTCACTATACTAATTCACCACTAATCCTTTATGGGTTCCGGAGTAGCGTGCTACTCGCCAAGAAAGTGCTTCAACACCCCATCAGGGGTAACAAGCGCTATATAAATGTAAACCTTTTCCCCTCTTCTATCCCTCCGCTATCCTTCTGAATCCAAATAACTGACTAACCTATCCACCACTCAAATTACTTTCATATTTCACTATACTATTTCAACACTAAGCCTCTATGGCTTCCGGAGTAGCGGGCTACTCGCCGAAAAAGTGCTTTAACGCCTTGTCAGGGGTAGTAAGCGCTATATAAATGCAATTACAATACAATGCAAATAATGTGCAATGGATTTTTCTTATACACAGCTTGTCAACCTTCGCTCCTCTTTATAGCACTGCAAACAGCACCCTTCTTATTGCTCATCCTGATAATGTTCGTTTTGTCAGACTCCGAAGGATGAAAGGCTGGGTTGTCGGCGTCTTTGGCATCTATCATCTACAGGTTGCCGCGGTGTCTCTTATACGCATCTGTTACCAGCTTAAATGCATAGCATGCCTCTCGTTTTGTAGAGGAAGCTGCCTATGGGACAGTTGCATGCACGGTTCTGTAAGGAGCGTAGATTTACCACCGACACGCTGCAGATTTGAGGTAGAACTAAATAAAAGTAGGTGTTGGGAACTGCTCTTCGTTATTTATGTGTGAGCTTTTTCTTTCAGTCGACGCGCTTGTTGGCTCATCGGCACATGTTGGGAAGGTTGCTTGGCAACTGGGCGGCTTGCTGGTTGCGATGGTTACTGGATGTTTCATCCTTTAGAATTAATGTTTTCCTGCTTCAGAAGGCAACTTTGCAGTCATAGCTTCATCCTTGCCCCCTTTGTTCCTTTCTAAATGACGGGGAGAGAATTTGACAGCCTTTATATGGTACATTCCATAATATGTTACCAGAAACAGTTATTTTCTGTGTCTGTTTATGAAGAAAACAGCGTGACCAGGAGTTTAGCAATAACGTTTTCATTTGGATAGCTTAATGGGTCAGGTGTGCCCTATACATAGCTGTGTGATACCTGATAGTCACGTTTTAACTTCTAGCAGGGTCATCTCAGGCTGTCATACTGCGAGATAGATAAAATAAGTAACCTTGACTTTACTCTAAGTGACCAGCGTCAATTTTTAGTGTGTGCGTCACAAATTGTCATTGGTGTTACCGTGCAGAAATGTATTCCTGCAAGAAGAGGGAAAGGTAGTTATTTAAAGTAAAAAGGCCTCTTCCACAGCTTGTCTGCCTGAGTTTGGAGATGCTACACTGAAAAAGCAAACAGATACAGAAGGAGACCAAGATAGGTGACAGTCAAGGTTAAGGAGGCTTTTTAAGGATGATGCTGGAGTATTGACAAGAAACCACACAAGCTTCTATGTACCCACCACCCCTTTATGAGAAGATGTTGCACGCAGAAGGCACAAAAAGACAAAAACTCATGGCTGCGCCATAGGAGCAAGGGTAGACCACACTTAATCTTATTTTTCTTCGTAACAAAAATGAATATGCTTATATTTCACATCACCTATTATCCATTCATGAAGTTCAACACCAACTTGTGCAAACAGGATGGTCTTGTTCCCGCTCTGCTAGAGGAGGGCATTGTGTCTCATTAGCCCTGACAAGACCAACTGTCAAATTTGTAGCACATAAGCCTGGGCTTTTATGCTGCATTCTCGGCTCTCCATTTTAGATAAACTAAGAAATAATGTTCACATATAAAGGAAGGAATGCAATCGCCCTAACTGTATTGTCCCACAAACAACTGATCAACAAAAGCTCAAACTCCTCTCCCCCATTGAATGTCTTTGTGTCTTAGAGGTGTAGCTCAACTTTCCTTACTAGGCACCCCACCCTGATCCACCTGGCGCCTGATATTATCCGTGGCTGCCACGAGTGCTGTTTCTGTACTATGGCCACTTCTGAAGCCGTTCTGTGAGGGGTCAAGAATGTCACATGTATCGATGAGCTTCACTAATTCCTGATTAAGGTATGTCTCCAATGTTTTGGTAGGTGTGGGCAGAAGTGAGATAGGACTAAAGTTTTTCATAACATCAGGGTCAACATTGAACTTTTTTTAAGGAGGAATTACAGTAGCTCCCTTCCAAGGTTGGGGGAACATCCCTCAATGTCTTTGTGTCTTAGAGGTGTAGCTCAACTTTCCTTACTAGGCACCCCACCCTGATCCACCTGGCGCCTGATACTATCCGTGGCTGCCACGAGTGCTGTTTCTGTACTATGGCCACTTCTGAAGCCGTTCTGTGAGGGGTCAAGAATGTCACATGTATCGATGAGCTTCACTAATTCCTGATTAAGGTATGTCTCCAATGTTTTGGTAGGTGTGGGCAGAAGTGAGATAGGACTAAAGTTTTTCATAACATCAGGGTCAACATTGAACTTTTTTTAAGGAGGAATTACAGTAGCTCCCTTCCAAGGTTGGGGGAACATCCCTCAATGTCTTTGTGTCTTAGAGGTGTAGCTCAACTTTCCTTACTAGGCACCCCACCCTGATCCACCTGGCGCCTGATACTATCCGTGGCTGCCACGAGTGCTGTTTCTGTACTATGGCCACTTCTGAAGCCGTTCTGTGAGGGGTCAAGAATGTCACATGTATCGATGAGCTTCACTAATTCCTGATTAAGGTATGTCTCCAATGTTTTGGTAGGTGTGGGCAGAAGTGAGATAGGACTAAAGTTTTTCATATCATCAGGGTCAACATTGAACTTTTTTTATGGAGGAATTACAGTAGCTCCCTTCCAAGGTTGGGGGAACATCCCTGAATGTCTTTGTGTCTTAGAGGTGTAGCTCAACTTTCCTTACTAGTTTTTCGAACGCACACGGCCTCAGTGAAGATTGAGTTCTAACAAGCATCTAGCCTCCAACAATGTAGCCGCACCCTCCCCAATAGAAATGCCACAGGCTTCACAAATTGATACCTCTCCCCTGGGTACAGCTCTTCAACATACTCTTAAGTGTCAACTCTTGAGAGCCAATGTTCTCTTCCGTAGGAGGGCATGGTAGTAGCATCTAAAATACATGGATCACTTAGGCAGAAATTTGGCACTCTCTACTGTCCAAAATGCAATATTCGGGGCATTAACTCCCAGGACATTTGTGAGGTAACCCGTTCGGATGACAACAAATGCTCTGATCTTCTTCTGTAGCCATGCATATAAACAACATGGGATACTATCTTGATGTGACTTGTACGCACGGAGGGATACCCTGGAACAGGAGCTATGGCATCATGGTATGTTGTGGTTGTTGGGTTGCACCTGCTGTGCATACGGAACGTTTGGTGGTTTCAGCATCTACTCCAAATTAGCTTGTTGATTTCATGTGTGACCGAGGAAATCACCGTTCACCACAAACCCACCTCTTATTGCCCTTGCATAGGAAGTAAAAATGGTGAAGTGCTTGTCTTCGATCGCTCCGCATAGGGAACATAAACACTCTAGAGCCTTCCTCTGATGACTTTGCTGCTCTACTAAAACAGTGGCGTATCATAGACCCATACCAGAGTGCTTAGAGTAGGGGCTAAAAAGATCAAAATACATATCCCAGATGAACTAGAAAAGTCCCTAAAAATAAAAGGGAACCGGGTGTACTGCCCCAGAGTCTACAGACCCGATTCTTGTAACTCTTTTGGTCCAGCATAGGGAACATAAACAGCCAGGGCCTATCCTTGTTGAGCCAGCATATGTCCTACAAACTCTCAGAATGCATCTCTGACTGCTCAGCGCTCTGTCGTTACAACGCACACTTTTACAACGCATGCACTTACAACACATTTTTTACAACGCAACATCCACTACAACGCATTCCATTACATAGCATGACACTACAACGCATTTTTAAAAACTACCTTTACAACGCATTCCATTACATCGCATACTACCTTTACAACGCATAATATTAAATTGCATTTAAGGTAAGTATTGGATAGTATAGGGGTAAAAATTACTATTCTAACTCCAGGGGGTGCAACAGTAGGGTAAGTGTTGGATAGTGTAGGTGCGTTGTAATGGTATGCGTTGTAAAGGTAGTATGCGATGTAATGGAATGCGTTGTAAAGGCAGTTTTTAAAAATGCGTTGTAGTGTCATGCAATGTAATGGAATGCGTTGTAGGGGATGTTGCGTTGTAAAAATTTCATTGTAAGTGCAGTGCGTTGTAATAGTTGCGTTGTAAAGGTTGTTCACCCTCTGACAGAGACTTGTTTCGGGGTGTCGGGTATAAGGCGCGCAGCTGCATTTTGCACCACTTGCAACTTATTTGATGAAGAGGTGTTATTATTCAAATTATGTGCATTACAATAATCGAGTCTGGTGGAGACCACTGAATGACGCAGTTCAGCTGGAATAAATGGAAAGATATTCCTGAGAATGTAGAATCCTTTCCATATAGAATTCCTAATTATGTAGAAGCAAGTATTTGTGGTATGATTGACTTGTCACTCATAATTCAAGGAGGTTTTGAAGATCACCCCAATATTTTTTGCTCCTTTAATAGAAGTGGGTAAAGGGCCACATTCCTTTGCCCACCAACTGCAAGACCAAATGGATTCTTGTGCACCAAACACCAGCACCTCAGTTTTAACTCGTATTTAGTTTAAGAAAATGTTCTTTCACCCAGATGTTAATCTAATTCATGCAAGATTTGAACTTGTTACCTACTGAGGACAAGTTATCAGAGATGGATACGATAATCTGAGTATCGCCGGCATAGGAAAGTGCTTGAAAACCGCAGGAACATATCCGTTCATCGAGAGGGGCGACATACAGATTGAAAAGAGTAGGGCTCCACGAGGGACCCGGCAAGGAAGACTAAAATCCTTGGCTTTTAAAGCCACCACAGCTGACTACCTGCACCCTATTGGTGATGAAGGAATGGCAGAGATTAAGTGCTTTCCCACAGACACTTGCCTGACGAAGACGCTGTACCAGGTGCATGGGTGAGAAAGTGGCAAAGGCTGCTGAAACATCCAGCAGCACCAGGACAGGCACCCCGCCCTGATCCACCTGGCGCCTGATACTATCCGTGGCTGCCACGAGTGCTGTTTCTGTACTATGGCCACTTCTGAAGCCGTTCTGTGATGGGTCAAGAATGTCACATGTATCGATGAGCTTCACTAATTCCTGATTAAGGGATGTCTCCAATGTTTTGGTAGGTGTGTGCAGAAGTGAGATAGGACTAAGGTTCTTCATATCATCAGGGTCAACATTGAACTTTTTTTAACTCCTCCCCTGCTCATGACGGAGCCATTCCCTCATGAGCCACGGTTGCCGTGCGCTCATGACGGAGGGGTTCCGTCATGCCGCGACCGTTGGCGGCCGCTCCGCCCACGCGGCGCTGTTTCCCCGCCTGTGCGGGGGGACAATGCAACTGGGCGGAGTCATGACGGAACCACTCCGTCATGAGCACAGCTCTACCGTGTCTCATGACGGAGTGGCTCCGTCATGAGCACAGCGCCACCGCGCTGCCCCCCAACGCCCCCCCCCCCCAGCGCTGCGGCGGAATTCCCGCCGCAGCGAAAGGGTTAAGGAGGAATAACAGTAGCTCCCTTCCAGGGTTGGGGGAACTTCCCTGAATCAATGGCATGATTGAGTACATCCTGTAGAGTTTAAGCAATGCAGTCAGGTGCCAGCTGCAAAACTTTAGGTGAACAGGGTTCCACAGGAGACCCTGATTTAAGACTCAAAAGAAGCTCCTTGGGAACAGGAGGGAAAACAGTAAGCTAAGAGGACTCCGTGGAGACGGCCAGTGATTCCATCGAAAAACTGCGTTCGACCGGTTCAAATGATTGCTACGAGAGGAACTGAAGGAAGGAAAATATATGAAAAAATGTTCTGTTTTGCTGCTGCCACAAATTTATATCAGTTATTTCAGGCCCAGCTAAATAACTTGTAAAATGTCAAAGTTTCTATCACTATGATAAAATAGTGATGGGTGAAACGATAGTCTATGTCACTATAGATGCAAATATGGTACCAGTTAATATATTAAAATTGTCCACTCAGTTTTAAAGGTGCTCATGACATCAGGACAGCTTTGCACATGCGGAGACTTTAGCGTGCTGTTAACCAGATAATAACTGTTTAAGAGCACCCAGCTCCATGGATAAATGAAATATTTAGCTCATTGTCTTTGAGAACTACTAAACCAACCAGAATGCAATAGTCTTTGTAAGTCTTTGAGATGGAATATAAAAGTGCCTAGATGGGAGAAATAGCCTGGTTTTTGGGCAGATGATCTTGAAGGGAAGACCTTTGATCTCTTGCGTCATCACATACTGAAGACTTGAGGATAAACAGCCAGTCTGGTGCACGAGGAACACCGATCCAGGATTCAGATTGTTTTATAGGGAATCAGGGTCCCTATTTTCCTCCGACCATAGACTGCACCAGGATGGCATGTATAAAGTACAACAAAAGAAACTGGCGATTCAACCCCTCATCTTTATCATCAGCCACTGCAAACGAAGCGCTCAGAGCACCTGGCGCAGGTCTGTTGTCATGTTTTTAGGAGGCTTAAACCACATGACAACAGAAGCAGTGGTCAATGCACCATGGGGGGCGGGGGGGGGGAGGTTCTCACCCATGGGGTAAGTACAGCTTAGCGGGACTGGAGGCAAAGCGTTATCATCGGTGTGGGGGGTGAAAAAGTTTGCTGCTATGTTCAGGTGTAGTGAACAACACCTGTAGTCAAATGCGAACAAACCAATGGCTGCATGCAAAGGGAGCGGTTGGCAAACCTTTAATAAGTAAATACCCTGGCATTGAACTGCGAACATGATTTGTATTTATAGGAATAGCCTGATTTGCCTAAGCACAGAAGGACGTATTGGATTGTGTAAAAAACACAAAGGTAAAGGGAGGGTTGCAAATAATCGAACCACCGGCAATTGCCAGGCTTAGCTTTCTAATCCATCATCTTGTTGCCTACCATGCCAGCTCCGATTTGTCCCAGACATATGCAAATCAGTCTTCTTGTTTAATGTAATGTCCCAAATGACCACTAGTATGCTCAGGAATGGGTCTCGTGCTCTCTGTGCCACTAGACTCAAAGCTGCACCTGACCGAAGAGGCCCAGCTAGGCTGAAACTGGTCTAGGCTGCTGCCGTTCCAGTTCAGAGAAGGCATGGCAGCTCCACATAGGAGAAGGACTAGACTCATTTGAGGAGTTTAATCTGAGATTGCATGTTGGGCAAAAAACGATGGGTGGGAGCGACTGCTAGTGGATAGACTGTTTGCAAGCATTCCTTCCTTTCGAGCGTTTGTTTGGAATGGTAGCCTGTTGTTTATCGAAATTCCACGCAGAAACTGAGGCTGCGTGTCGTAGCTTTTGTTATCCTCACGAAAATGTGTTACCTGCTCATCATATCCAGTGGCTTGCAACAGCTCCCTTTTGCCTATTAATTTGGGCGCACGTGAGCGTGTGTGCGCGCCCTCGCGTGTGTATTTTTGTGCGCGCGCCCGTGTGTGGGGGGTGGGTGGTGTTAGGGTGCATAGCAGGGGGAAGTTGAATGTTTTTTTGTTGATGTTAATCACTGGTTGAACGCTGGCCAGATGCAGGCAGCGCTGAAGGCTGCTTGTTGCCATGGCCACTGAGAAGTCTCTTTTAACACCTAATGCGCGTACGTGTACACTCCGAAAATACAGTACATGCACTCCTGTGCTCGGAGTGAGGCGGCCTTGGAGCGCTCCCACCCGAGGCACCGGGTCGCTGCTGCGTGACGCAGCGACAGAGCCCACGCGCTGGTGTCAGGGAATGGATTTCGTTAGCTAAATTGTTACTAAAGTGCGTAGTGCACGCACTTTAGTAACAATTTAGCGATTGTCCAAATGGCGAAAAGTGGGCGTTGCAAGACAGCACTTGAATAAGGCAGGCGCACGGGGCTGTGAATGACCCTGCTACCTGACTTCCTTTTTGAGGAATAAACCGTATTTTCCATCAAAATGTGACTCAGAGAGAGGGCAAGAGGAGGGCAGAAAAGATAGGATGCAGGAGGAAGAGAAAGATAGGACCACAGTGAATAGAGCAGTGATGACAAACAACATGCAGAAGTGAGATAAAGAGACAAAGGAGGGGTCGATGGTGGAAGAGAGAGGCGCGCAGTGCACCCAGCGTGCCTTTGTATCCGCGCTCTGCGGTGAGAGAGGTCTTTGTAATGAAATGGCCAGCCCGCTCCGCGTTTCTTACGCTTGCTATTATCAGCGGTTCAAGGGTTGAAGTACATAAAAAGTACGGAAACCGGGATCCTAAGTGCAGAGGGTGTGCGGACTGAGGCGTGGCTAAAAAGATCAAATTATACTGCACTTGTTCTGTTGGCCTTTCACCTTCGGGTAAATGCATATATAATACAACACATATCTAAAATGAAAGATACATCAAAGGTAAATTAATTGGTAGGAAATGCACTCCTACATTAAGGAAACTCAATTTGGTAATGCGATCGCTACAGGGTGCCTTGTGTATTACCAGGCACAGAACTGAAGCCTAGGTGGCCGAATGGGTATTAGCGATTTGTAGTTATAGTATTACCAGGCCCCCGGCGTGGGACTGAAAGAATTGAATATTTAAGTCATGATTTTAAAATTGTACTGCAGATACTACAAAATAGACTACTGCGAAATGTGCGAACAAATGTAGTGTATCGTATTAAAGTGTATTCAAAACATATTTTCAGTAATATGCACTCAGTCTGTGATTAGTGCAAACATTGTTTATGTTTCCATTAGAAACACACACTCCAGAATTCAGTTAGTAACATGTTTACATCACCTCTCACAAAAAACACGTCTTTGTCACTATGAAACTTCAAATGTCTCCATCAATTAAAACCATATACTGACTCCCAAGCAGATTCTAGATTTTCTTATCAACTAGTTACACGCATTTCTCATTTCTGTTTCTTTCAGGTAGTAGGCACCCTGGCGAGAAAGCTTGTTTTATCTCTCCCTATCTACATTACCTGGCTTCACAGTACAGGAGAGCCCCCCCCCCCCCTATTCCCCTGAAGCCAGAGGCACCTCAATTTTGACACTAGCCGTTTATGAACGATTGTTTTTGTTAAAAAAATATTTAAGGAGACCGGTTTTGTATAAGTAAAAAAGATTGTGAACGTAGTTCCCCATAGGACGGCCCTCTTCAACCCCTGGCTGTTATTTTTAAGCTAGCGGTTCAGTTTTTAGATGGTCTTGAAGCAGGCAAGCAATCAGTTGTTCTTGCCAGACCACATCGACAGGTTCTAAATGTTAAGAATGGATTGAATGCATGTTGACCAATATTCAAAGAGGTAAAGACGGCATGTATTGGGTTGTTACAAGTTCATCTATTTACTCCGATTAAAGTGCTTCTTTTTTTTTTTCTGTCAAACCATTTTTATTGCAGGACCAAGTATATCGTACAGTAACCAGAGTGCATGTCAGTAATGCAGGTTTGCCATCCTCCCCTTAACCGTTAATCCGTGCAGCATACACAGCCGTACTGCCCACATCCCGGAGGCCGGGCGGCATCACTCAGTCGTATGGCGCATTGATACAATAAAAATACGATAAAATACGATACGATTAAAGTGCTTCTTGTGCTCGTTCCACAGATCATGTTAAAAATATGGTTCCATCTACTAACATCGTATATCCCTATCGCCAATGAATTAAACAGAATCGACCAACCCCTCTCGTGCTGTGGTTTGGCCTCTCATTTATTTTGAGACAGGCTCCAATGTATCTCACTCCCAAGCTAATATCAGTCTGGTCATACGGTAAACATATGAAGAATAAGTCCTTGCTCTCCACATCAGTTGCAGTGTGCTGTTCAGGCCTGTGTGCATTTTGCCATTTTGACCAAGTAAAAATATAATTTAAAATCAATGTATTGTGTTTTTTTAATCAGACGTGTTAGTACCAGACAGTGAAAGACTGACACACTGCACTATCAGGGATTGAGCCTTACACGTCAATCATTTCCTCAGCCTAGTTATCCTTGCCTACCTTAAATCAGGACAAGTAGCTTGTGGTCTGAGCAAATTGCGTGGCCTTTTAAAATGATCTGTCGTATTCCTCAAATGATCTAAGTTAGTCAAGAAAGTGGATCAGTGCTTCAAATTAAGCCTTAAACTTTTCAGATGAGATATTATGAATCATTTATCGCTTTTCTCCTTTTCAGGTAAGTTTGAAACATATACTTAAATTATTATTGTACAAAGGCGGAGTATGAATACCTCTGGGTATCCTGCTAACAGGTGTGGGACCCGAAACTGGTTCCAGAGCTCTTTAAATAAAGAGCTTTGCTTGCCGGTCCCTGGTTTGCATATGTGCACCAAACACCGCATGTCCCAATCTCGGTGCGGATGAGCGAACCTGCCAGGTCCCTTCTATCCGCCTGTTGATACGGGAAGTAACCTGCTTCTCTTGATCTCTAAATTCCTTCAATGAAGCCTAGCCCCTTTTCACAAATACAGTTAGGATTCTAGTATTTTGCTGTTTTTCCTGCGAGTTCCCTCTGATTACATATCTTATGCCATATTACTTAAACTTTAATAAATGTGCGCAGGGCCACGGGCTGCTTGTAGTAGCTAACCCGCTCCATGGGGCATTGGTCCCTCTGGCCCACTGGGCTTTTATGCAGAGCAAAAATCCATCAATCCGATTCCTGAATGAGACGGATTTTCTCACTAGAGGGAAGAGCCACCTGGCACAGTAGCAAGCACCATCCTTGCCTGTGAGTTAGAGTGGACTCTTCCCCTTTCTCATGGGGGTCACCATGAGTGGCCTAACCGTGGGGGTGCAAGTCACTTGTGAAGCTGAAAACACCAACTCGAAGGGCCGTCGAATAAACGCTGCAACTTGTTCCGGCCGGACTGTGTTGTGACTGTCTGGAGGAAGGACGTGAATCCTGAGAGCAGAGGATCACTATGGGTCTCAGCTTGCTGCCCTGTCCAGCCGAGCACAGCTCCTCCTCTCGGCGCAGAGACCTCAAGCCACCAAAAGAAGTAACCCGTTTCTCCTATAAATATACAAGAGGGCTCCTGTAGGATTGATTTTACAAAAACAAACCGTTTTGTAGTTGGAAGGTCAAATGAATTCAACTTGAAAGACATTATTTAGTCAATATATATGTATGAACAAACATACATGGCAACATGTACATACATGGAGTCTCCCCCACCATTCTGTTGCTATTACTATTAATCTCAATAATTTTGTTAGTAAATGTCTGTAATTCACAAGCAAATCAATGCTGAATGACTTTTAGAAACTGTTCTTTTATTTTGTCCACTGTTTCCCCCTAGTAGACAGATTTTTCTGAACTGAAGAGTTGCTACTTTCTGCATACTTTCTTTTGGGACAATGCAATAATTCCTGCAATACACCGCAAAGGAATTTCTGTGTAAGCTTTGATTCCTTTGCTAGCAACTACAGTGTTATCTTATTTAATTAAATTGAGACATACGTCTCTGCTGTTAAAAAACACATGCAACTTGGACAGTTCTATGCTGACTAGTTTTTTTACCCATTACAGCACAACTTTTCTGAGCAGAGGTATTGAGAAGGCTCTTACTTTTCAGTTTTTGGCCTATATGCTCGCTTACTTTCCTTGCAAACCGGATTCCGTCTACAATGTTATACTAAGTCTACTACCTTCCTAGGATGTTTGAAATTCCTTTTTAGTGTTGAGGATCATGTGCACCACGTATAAATTACTTTTGTAAAGCAATGTTGTAAATAGGAAAAACTTGTTTAATGTTTTTTTATTTACTTTTTTATCGGTGTGGGGCTGGAAGTAATGCCCCATATAATTTGCAACAATGGTGAGAAACCCTGTGTGGCTGTACTAAACATTTCTAATCCACCTCCTCGCTTTTTAGGTCAGGCATTCTAGACGTCTTGCATATACTTTAGTATATACTTCTCTTGTGGACTTAAAGACATCCCCTGCTTTTCATATGTTTGTTTCAGTGTCCTTTAAAAATCCTTGCTTGCTAGTGGTCAGTACTGCCTCTTTGTATCTCCTCTCTTTAGTTTCCTCCTACAGAGCAGGGACCAAGTACTGTATCATTACACTTTTGTTGTTTATCTTTTCTTTGGGGGACTACTTTTTTCTTTCCTGCCCGTGTTACTTTTTGCCTGTGTTGCCCATAGCGGCTTTCATTTTAATGAGTACAATCTTTTGTTGCAAACATGAATACATTGATAGACGTGTTTAGTAAAGGTTTGTATGCTGAATCATTTAGAGGTAAAGCTCTGTTGCGAAGAAGAGGCTTCTGGATGAGCATCTTTGTCTCAATACATTATTACTCTTTCAGAAGCGCATGGTCATGCTCTTCTTTCCCATGCCTGATCATGGGTATCTGAGCCTGCGGCAGCCTGTCCTTGTAGTCCAGGGTACCAGCTGCAGGTCAAGTGCATGCTCCTCTCTCCTCTCCCTGCCAGCTGCTGCAACCCAGCCCCCACCTTTTCCTCCGTCTTATCTGCCTCCTGAGGAAACTTAGGACTTCCACATGGAGACAAACCCCGTTCATCCCATTGGCCCTGTAACTCGAAGCACCACCTCATTTTTCGCCTGAAGCCTATTAGAAGCAGCAGTTTGTATTGATGTCAGCCATTGCTGACCCTGGTGGCGCTGGGAGCTCATGGCCTGCTGGGAGTTGTAGTCGGGTTATGTAATCACTTTCTTCTAAAAGCTAAAGGGTGCATATGAAGATCGATCTGCTGTCTGCCTCTCTGGATTCTTACACGCACAACGTTATTATGCAGTATTATGTAAAGCGAACTGCTGGAGCGCTTTACATGAGCCCCACATTACATTACACAAGGTCAGATTTTTTTTAACCTATGGGGAGATGACATGATTTGCCCAGAATGTTGTTTCGATCCTTATTGTTTTGTTACTCAGTCTGTTGTTGTTCTAAAATTGGTAAGGAAAGCTCCCCTGGAATGAATAAAGTCTTGTTATCACAGACAACCCTAATCACTGTGTTACACTTTATATTCTGACTTTGTGTTTCTCCTGAGCGTTCACTCAAGACGTGTGGTCGATACACCTCATTGTCTTAAGTAACATTTCCTGCAAGAGCTTTACACACTTGTATGAGTTATTGTGTCTGTCTGTGATGTAAAGTATTCTAACGCCTTACATTGGGATGAGTAGCGCTTCAAAAGAACTGTATCAGAAATAAATTAGTAGGTGCCATTAAAATTATTATTAATGTGATTACTCATACACAACGATAAAGCTTGCATTCTCACCGTGCATGCACGTCTTATATAGGGAGGGTTGAACAAAGTCAAAAACATGCCTCCAAGTCAAAGTTTCTCTAAAGTACATGTGAAGCGATAAGCTGTTTGCCTTTGTTTCCTTGCATTGGACAGGCATCTAGGCGTCAGGCTTCAGATGGCTCCCTGCCTTGATGATACATGAGCAAAAGAAGAGCTGATGGCCCCTTAAATCAGGCCTTTGTGTTGGCTGGACGAGCAGGTTGCTGCACCAAACAAAATGCAGATAACACGAGTGCGCAGCTGAATTGTGTCCCGCTTTGGGAAAATGACACCAGGACAAATTCAGCGTATTCCCATGGGTTGCTGGGATCCCGAATCTAGCCCAGAAATAGCTGCCAGGACTGGGATCCGACAAGACCCCCCTACCCCCGACCTACTTTCCAGCACTGCTAGGTGAATTTCGGTAGGTCAAACTCGCCGTATTCCCCAAGGAAAAAATATATGTTAGCCAGCAGGAAAAGTGGATTTTGGTGAGGTAACCACTAAAATCAGTACTCACTGCACTTCATAAATTATCGACAAATTTGTGTCAGAATATATTGGGGTACACCTAACACCCTGGTATTTATAACCGAAGACGTAGCCTTGCTTTATCTGTAAACCTTTCCCTGCACGAATGTCCAAACACTTCGGTATTTTCGTCAGAAGCTCTTAGATGCCGAACATCCCCTCGATTGATTGCAGCCCTGGGCTACAATTCCAAGACACATTCAGCTGCATAATGCAAGGCATGAATGCACATATTGGGGAGGGAGATTAATGCCCACATTGAAATAGTGAATTCAAGCTCATAGTTTGAATACATAAATGCAGTGTTTAGATTCACAAACAAACACCAGGTAGATAGTTTGAGCGCACAGATGCAGGACTATAATGAATATTTTTTTAAACAGATTTAGTGTCCCAATTTAGGATTCGAATGCATGATGGCAGAGCCAAGTGATTGAAAGAGTGCAGAATTTGTGAAGTGACACGTTATTCATGAAGTCTCTTATGTGCTACAGCACCTTCAGTCTCTCAGTGGGGCGCCCCCATCCTGGCACAGAGAGGATTGACGAAGAATCCGAACCTCTCTTCCCAGATCTTGTATTGACCATATCACTCCTGGACGAGAAGCAGCTGGACCTGTTAGATTGCCCCTTTCCGTGTGCCTCTCCGCACTCTA
The DNA here is from genome assembly GCF_964204655.1 of Triturus cristatus. Classification (NCBI taxonomy): domain Eukaryota; kingdom Metazoa; phylum Chordata; class Amphibia; order Caudata; family Salamandridae; genus Triturus; species Triturus cristatus. Next base: position 329,860,153 of record NC_140580.1, read on the forward strand.
CTTCCCTTCACAAGAGTCACACCTCAGGGATTCTCCAGCTATGCATTTACTGTTAAGCAAAGATACTTCGTCAGATGTATGCAAGGCTGTAGTATGGGTGAAGTGTAGATCTTTGGGTTGTTTTAGGCCTTGCGTGATCTCTCCATTGCTTCTGGATACAATCCTCTCTGCCGTGCAGTACAAGAGAGCGCATTCACTCGCTACCTGCTGCACTCACTCCGGACTGCTAATCCATTGTGCTTTGCACGCGTGGGTTCGGATCCCATCCTCATCGCCAGTGTTGAAAAGTAAAGCAGTAATCAGGTAAGAACACGTTTATTACAACATCACCAACTCGACCAAAACCTCTCTGACAGCACAGTGCCAGAGGAGGCTACAGTAGAACGTTCACAGCAGGCGGGGGAAGGTACCAAGTGGAAGGGAATAAAGGGGGGGGGGGGGCAGAGCAAACCAAGATTACAACACATACACCAGCAGCTTTACACAGCAAGGCATTGTTTAAGGATATCTATGTGTTTCCCAGGTGTCCAAGGTCTCATATTTCATTTCACACTTGGTATTGTTATTATGTACATTTGGAAGTCCTTGCCACTAGTTGTATCCTTCCCTTTAGCATGAGGAGATGGGCCATTGGACAGATGGTGTCCTGGTCATCTTTGCAGGCTCTGGAGGCGACCACACAACAAGTGTGTGCCAACATTTCCAACCAGTCCAATTTGTCACTGTAATGTGCCTTTTATGCTGAAATAGAGAGGCGCGCGAAACAAACACAATGTATGGAGTGGGTCATGACCAATCTCAGGCGTACCGTGACCTGATTTCAATACTCGTTCTACGAAATTAGTTGATAAGTCGGGGAAATACAGATTTTCCTTACATATGCCTGCTCTATATACATTACCTCGATGATTGCCTTTGCGATGTTGTGAAGCAGCTGTTGCCTAGCAACTCAGAAAGATTTGCATTGCGTTGATGAAGCAAGGGGCCATAGAAGAGATTTGTAGTATTCCCTACTTGAAGGTAACATGCAGCACTCACCCCCCACCCCCATTCTCTCTTTCAATAACATATTGGTTTCACTCTCTGGATTCAGCAGTGCACTGGTTCTGGAAAAAAAACAATCTGGGGGGAAAAAAAGGTTGGTAGTTTAGCTTTGAGACAATGAAGCTTTCGAACACTCTGTAATTAAGCACCACAAAGCCCAGTCATCACAAACGCAAAACCAAACTTGGTTGTCTGTCTGATTGAATAGGTGGGAGAAAAAAGGTGAGCTGGAGACGGCATTTTTCCCCCCCAGAATACTCTCTTCTGGTAAGCGACTGTACTCTGCCATTTTGAGGAGAGACGATCTTGTTCTCCCTCCAGCTAGGTTACCGCAGCTACAAAGTCAGCTAATGGTGCTGACGTGCAGCGGATGCGCCAAAGGCAAACCCGTCTGCGCCCGTAGGTTCTCGACCGGGCGCCTGGGCCAGGACCCCTGGTCGGGCGCTGACCTATTCTGCGGAGGAGCTTTTGGCTCTCGCTACTAGGAATCACATGATAGACATAAAAGTAGAACCAGGTTAAAGTCTGAACATTTTTTGAGAAACAAGTGGGTGGTAGGATCACGGCCTCTTGGGTATCTCCCCACATAAGGGCTGTGCTTGCTGAACTATTAGGTCTTGAAGTAGCTGCCCTGAACACGCGTTCGGTACAAAAACACTGCTTAGAGGTTTTTTACCTCCTTCAGGCGGGAGATATAGACATCTTGGCTGTTTCAGAAACCTGGCTGGGGGACACCTCAGCCCCAGATGTTATTGCTGCTCTTCCTGGGGACTTCGATGTCTTTTGGCATAACAGACAAGAGAAGACTAGAGGGGGAGGTGTAGCCATCTTCTACAATAAACGGCTCCTGGCAACTAAGACTGTGGCAGAGAACGCGGATAGCGCGGACATCCTAGGGATAAAAATCTCCTCTAAATCTTCTTGTTTAGCCCTTGTGGTGGCATAACGTCCCCCGCGAGCAACGTCGAGGTTCAACTAGGCGGTCTCGGAGATTATTAGCGATCTCTGCTCCCAGTACCAACGCCTCCTAGTGGTTGGAGCCTCCAACTACCATTGGGATGTATTTCCAAGAGAGCTACCTGCTAGTCAATTTGAGGGAGCAATGAGCTCGATGGGACTCTGCCAGCTGGTGGACTCCCCCACTCATGTTAAAGGACATATCCTGGACCTCGTCTGGACTACTGTGCCACAGGCGAGCGTCATAGACATCAGCCCTTGTGCCTGGTCAGATCACTCATTAATTAGTTGCTGTGTTCCGCTGGCTAGCCAACTGCTACGTCCACCTCCCGAGGGGAGAGTGGTGCGCAACTGGAACAAGATTGAGGCCAACGACCTAATTGGCACCATGCTTAGTATCTCCCAAAAAAATCTACGAAAGATAAACTTGATCAGGAGAGTGAGGCTCTAATGGGAAACTTAAACAGGGCCATAGATCAGGTGGCACCGGCCCGGAGGGAAAGAGTCAGAGACAAGGGTAAGGGAGCCCCCTGGTTTAATGAGGACCTGCGGAGAAGGAAGCAAACTCTTCGTCAAGCTGAGAGATTATGGCACAAATTATACCATCCAGTAGCACTTGCAAGCTACAAAGCCATGCTAACCCTATACAAAAAGGCCATTATGGCCAGAAAGGGTGAATATTATGAGGCCAGAATCACGGATGCTACCATCAAACAGAGGGAAACATTTAGAATTCTCAAAGAGCTTAGCCAGAAGTCAGAACAGAATTGGCAGCTGAGCCGACGGACTGCAATATATTTCAGGACTTCTTTCTTCAGAAAGTCAGGGGTTTTCTCACCAAAATAGATAACACTCCAACGTATCAGATGGCCCTGGACCAGACTCTAGCCCCCCGCACCCCAGGTGAGAAGCTCGCCGTCTTTCCGAACTTAGACGTAGCTCCCTTATCATGCTTGATAAATCGCATCAAATCGAGATCCCTGTCCTCCAAGGATTTTTCGTATGGCCCTTCCCGGGCTAAAAAGAGAAATCCTCTCTCTATTTAAGCACTCCTTGGAGACAGGCAACCTGCTCATTAGCATGAAGGAAACTAGGGTCCCCCCACTGCTGAAGAAACCAGGGGCTGATGCGGCCAATCTTAAAAACTATAGACCCATTTCCCAGCTTCCTTTTTTAGCAAAGGTGATGGAGCAACATGTCCTCACAATACTTTCATCTTTTATAGAGGAACACCAACTACTCCAAGTGAGGATGGTCGGCTGCAGGGCTCATCATAGTACTGAATTAGTGATGTTGGCAGTGCTCGACGAGCTCAGAGTTAGAGCCGATAACATAGATGCGAGCGCCCTGATTTTGTTAGATCTGTCAGTGGCGTTCGATACGGTCAATCATGCGCAACTCCTGTTTCAGATTACCAATCTGGGCATCTGCGGGTTGACCCACCAGTAGATTGAGTCCTTTTTGCTAGGGCGGTCCCAAAGGATCCAACTGGGTGAAAAAACGTCAAACAGTGGTGCTCTCACCTGAAGGGTACCCCAGGGCTCAGCTCTATCTCCTCTCCTTTTCAACGTGTATCTCCAGCCATTAGTGGCAGCCCTAGTCGGTATGGACTGTCAAGTATTTAATTATGCAGACAACACCCAATTTATTCTGCAGATTAATAATTCCCCGCAAGCCCAGACTTGCGTGCAGAACATCCTTAGATACACTGTGAATTGGATGACAGCCAATTCATTCAAAGTCAATCCGGATAAACCAGAGGTCCTTGTAATCTCTTCTAAAGGTAACCCCTGGAATGACCTTTTTTGGCCACAAGAGCTCGGTACTGCCCCTACGCCAGTGCCTGTCTTTAAAAGCCTGGGCATTAAGATCGATGGCAACCTTTCCCTGACCAATCAAGTGGCCTCGGTGGTTGGCACTTGCCTAGGCATAATGCTACAGCTGCGAAAGCTTGCCTCCCTGCTCTCGCCTACTACTCTACAGATGATCGTGTCGGCCACAATCGTGTCCAGGTTGGACTATGGCAATGCCCTTTATTTTGACTTTCCTGAGAAATTAATCAGCAAGCTGCAGGTGGTCATGAACTATGCAGCTTGGCTGATTTTTAGGCTCCCTATAAGGGCTCACGCCACCCCTCTGCTGCTTAAGTTGCATTGGCTCCCAGTCAGACAGAGAGCCAGGTTCAAGGGCCTTTACATTGCCCTCAAAGCCATCTATGGCTAGGCTCTTGGCTATATCAAGGAGCGCCTGATGAAATATGCACCGGGACGCATATTTCAATCGTCCACGGCGGGCCTCTTGGCCCCCTCACGAGCCAAAATGGCATCTAAATGTGGCAGAGCTTTCTCTGTTTTAATTCCCCAACTCTGAAATGAATTGCTGGAGAACCTCCGTAAGGAACCCGCCCTCCTCCCTTTCAGGAAGCGTCTCAAGACTTATCTGTTTAGGGAAGCCCTGGCCATAGTCTAATATGTTCTTTGGTGCTCATCTGGGATGGTAGAAGGTATCTGAGATATCTCTACAAGCGCTAAGAGACCTGTAGGTGATCATGCGCTATATAAGCTATAATTAACATAACATAACAGTAGGGCTGAACAACCAATTGCATTGCAAGCACCAACATAGTACAGATCTGCACAGTACATTGTTTACTGATGTAGTATATGACAGTATTTTAACTAAGCTCTGAGGGAGAAATATGCTAAAGGCTTCTTCTAATGAGCTCAGCATTTAGGATTAGCTCTCCCCATCTGATGAGAAGGCTTTTGTCTGAAACTTCTGCCTCTTAAAAATATCTTGAAGCAAGAACATTGGCTAGAAAAGTCTGGTTTCAGCGCCCTCACCACTCGTGACTCTCCGACCAAATATTCTGAGCACGGCTGGAACGGGACAGGCAAACCAGCTGGTACCTCCGAAACAGAAAAGCAGGCAGGGACAAGGGCCAGACAAAGCACCACAAACATGTTGATAATTGTGAGTCAGGCCAACTGCACATGAGGGATGGTGGTGGGTAGATTAGGAGGCCATGCTTCTTTGCTGCCCTGCTTGGGGGACTTCAAGCCCCAGTGTTCTCTGTGCTCTGAGTGCCAGTGTCAAGGAGGGGGAGGAGGAACCTCTCCAGTGCTACAAAGCGTCTTCAATCTCCTGCTGAACGGGACGCTCCCGGGCCAAGGATCGGTCTGCCCAAGCCCGGAGGAGGCTGGGCTAGGCCACCCCTCTGACATCTGCCTAAAAATACTGATGGTGGCACTGTATTTTGTTTAGAAACCCTTCTTGTCTTGTGTTTGCTGTTGCAATTATACAATGTAGTGTTAACAGTGACTTATCTCTAAAGGGCTTAAGAAATGCTGCAGATGTGGCCGCCGGCCCACCTACAGCGAAGAAAGGCCCTTAATCGGCTGGAGGGAACTGTGTCATGAGCAGAATCGATGACCTTTTGGAGGAAGTAGAAGAGATATTAAACCCTATTGCCGCACTGGTATCTACTACCTCCCCTAAGGAATCCCCTCACCCCGTACGGAACGAATGATCAAAGAAGATGGTCCCGAATATGTTTACACAGCCAAAGAACCCTGTCTCTGTCTCACATGTAGCCCTTCCAGGAAGCTCCCAGAACCTAAGTAATGTTAAACAGGGTATTGGGGATAATGCCACGGTTATGGTTATTTCAGATGTTCGCTGCCACAATAGGTATTCTGTACTTTGTTCATGAGGCGATTGTGAAATTGGAGAGGAGGAGGGCGCGATTAGTGTCCAGGCAAAGCAGCCTAGTGTGAACCCAGATGTTGACGAACTTCTGGAGGTGATTATGGGGCTGAGGGAACAGGTCCGTAATTTGAAGTTGGTCATAAAAGCGCTGGAAGGGAAAACCGATGAAGCACTGTTAACAAAGAATCCTGCTCAGACTGTGCAGGTTAATGGGGACCTTGGGGGGATTGACTCCAAGATCCCATAGCAATCTTTCAGTACGAGGTCCTGTATCCTGGTTAGAACCTCCACCATCCAATCTTAGAGGATGCGTGGAGATACCTCACAAGCAAATGGCCTATTTGAGAGGGAGGGGGGTGAGTTGGACGAAGCAGAGCAGATCTGGCTCTAGATGTGAAAGTCCAAGGGGGTCAGTCACTGATAGCGAGGCACCAATAGAGGAATGTAATGTTTATAGAAAACCTCTTCCTCGTTTCCCCTACCCTCGTCCAACAGAAGTGATGATGTATAATTAGTCAGCTGCCTATGCCATCTCCCCTGAATCGGAGTCAGATTATCCTAATGCAAGTTCCTTTAAGCCACGCAGGGGTATAGGGAAGGTTAAGGTTCCTTGATCAGTAACGTTATATATTAGTTGAGGAACGTAAAGAAGTGTTACTTGATCATTAGGAGTGATATTATGAGAGTTGAGTGAATTGCGACCCCTGGAGAGCCCTGTGATCTGGTGAGAGTGATTCTGAATCACCAACCCTTGGTGGTCTGTCTTCTGTCATTGGATGCTCGTAGAATTTGCAGTGCTAACACTCAAATCCAGATAAAATATAGGGAAGAATTAGAAGTACCTTGACAAGGGAAATTGCAGCATGTTCCAAGACCAGTTGTTCAGCATCCACGTTTGTCTACAAGGTGGGTTGAAATTAATTGGCTGGGTATAAGTGCCAAACATAGGATATCTATAGACAAGGTTACTAGTGGGAATGGAGGCACGGAAATTGAGGCTGGGGATTGGATGAGAACCTTAACAGTTGGTGATCCCTCCAATGCTACCAGAATGGGTGGGACTAGACCCTTGGTGGCTAGTGTGGGGGATTATCCACAGATAAACATAGGTGAGCCGACAAGAAATTGTATGTCGGAGGGAGCTTTCAACCCAAGTGACCAAGAAGCATTTAAAAAAATTGTACTGGACATTTGATTACAATTCTGTCTTGGATTAGTTTCAAGTTGATGGATACAGATTGGGGGGAAGTTTGTAGACAGGCATGATACTTTTCCCTTTCAGGAGACTTGGAGTACAAACCCAGTTATTAGAAATCAGTACACATCATTTTGTGTTAATGCAACACAGCTACCAAGGGAAAGACATATGATGGGGGCTTAGCGATTTGGGTAAGAATAGAATTGCAATGTTCAGTCAGGGTTCTAACAGTCAAATCTATAGATGTGTTGGTAGTTAGGGTGGATTACTATTCTAATAATTCCCTGATGCTATTCATTGTGTATAAGCGGGTGGATGGGCGAAATGAGGAAACCTAATCTATAAGCATACTTGAGGATTTCCTCTCTGAGTACAATGGGAAAGGGAAGATTAGGGAGATTAACTCCACCTTTGAACCACTAGTGGCCACCCCTCTGGATCTAACAAATTATCAGGATACCAAATAGAGAAACTTTTACCTGAAAATTCCAACAGTAAAATGGTCTCCAAGGGCATCACAACTATTTACAGGAACCTTAAAATGTAATCTTAAAGCAGCAAATGGGAGATCAGTGTCCGATATTGAGGGTAGACACAGGTTCAACAGACTGGGTCACTCTAGTCGGATTGATTATTTTTTAATCGACCTGAATCTTTGTCCATTTGTGCACAATATGGTTGTTATCGATATGGGACGATAGACCACGACACCCTCAGTTTGTCACTGCTGGATACCGCAGGAGACAGCCCCCGAATCTTAGGCAGCAAACAAGTTGGGGATGTTGCAATTACTAACAAAGGGAAATGGGTTGAGAAGCACCCTGTGGCCCTGGGTTTGGCAGTCAGCAAATTTAAGGGGCCGTTAGAGATATAGGATGGCTTTTGACCGAGGGAGAGCTGTTTGGCACTGGCAAAAGCCCACAATGCCCTTTTTGCTAGTATTAGGGACCTTCTGGCTCAGGATAACAAGCGCGTCACCGAGATCCTGAAAGAAACTTCCTGGTATACCAAAGCTTGTAGGTTGGCCAAGATCTGTTGCTAAATCTAAGAATAGGCTTGAGCTTGTGCTCTGTAGGGCATACTACAAAAGGGAATTGTCAAAAGCCAAGCGGCATTGGTAGAATGTGTCCTGGGAGGATTTGTGCCCTGCTATGAGCACCAAAGACAATAGAGGCTTTTTTTTAAACCCTGGCATATAGAGAAAATGGCTCTAGGAAGGAAGTGAAATACTTTGTACAGCCCTAGGATTGGGTATGACATTTTAGTACTTTGTATTCCTGCACTGAAAATCCACTCAGGGTTGGTATTGATCATTTGCTGGCAGCCAAACTAAAGAACCACAATACCCTGGAATTTGAGATCATGGAATCTGTGGAGGCAATCAGGACTAGTTTATTATCAAAAGCCCCAGGCCCTGATAAGATCCCAAATGAGCTTTTCTTGGCACACCCAGTTGTCTGGGGTCCCTGTTTATCCGGCTTTTCGAATTCTATCCTAAAGGGTATGAAGATCTCTGTCTCTTCGCATACTCCAGAGATCATACCAATTTAAAAGAAGGAACATCATAATGAGCAGACTAATTACCGGCTGCTCAGTTTAATAGATGCCTCACAGAAGATGTTCTGCAAGCAGGTATTTGTGACCTTCTGAAGTGGATTAAGGACAACGATGCACTATCTGATTTCCAAGCGGGATTTAGAAGTGGCACCAGTACGGTTGACCAGCTCATCCATTAAGCTGTATTTTCTGAAAGACTGTAGCAGTGAACAAGGGCTGACTTTTGTCTCCTTTGTTGATTTGTGTGTAGGATTTTATTTAGTCCCAAGAGCAATGCTTTGGACAATCTTCGATAAGATGTGTATCCCTTCCTGTCTATTGGCCTGGGTCAGGTGGGGGGCCCAGGGCCAAGTCACCGATCCATATGGATTATGTGTGGGGTGAGGCAGGGTTGTGTCCTGGCCCCACCTCTGTTTTCATTATACATAAATGATGTAGTGGAGTGGCTTGTTACGGATGGCTGCGACTCTCCAAAAGTGGTCGGAAAGTGAATACCCTCTTTACTCTTTGCGGATGACACCTTTCTGATTTCAACTTTTTTTAAAGGTCTACAACAGCCCCTAAATTATTTTAACAACTTCTGCAAAGAGTGTGAGGTTCGAGCTTAACAGCTCCAAAACCAAATTTATGATATTTAACTCCGCAAAGACCAAAAACTACAAATGTAAATTATATGTTGGCAATGATCGCACACAACAGGTCTTACACTTTGACTATCTGAGGCTAAGATTAACATCCAAATTGGACTAGTCCATGTAGATGCAAAAATCGAATTTTTCCTTGTTGCAGCGTACAACAAGACTAATAAAGATTTTTATAAAAACAAACTCCAAGAGCGCTGCCCCCGCAATAAAAATCTGTAATGTCAAGTATTTGGGAGCCGTTTTATATGGATCTGAGATTTGGGGGCACGCAATTTGCAGGATGGTGACTCTAGCAGAAAATTGTTTAATTACATCCTTTTTTGCCCTCCCAACAAGCACGTCCCTGATCTGTTTGCGGTTAGACATGGCACCGATATTAATTGCTCCAAAAGCTGAGTAAAGGCCTTTGTTATACTGGCACAGACTTTGGACCTTGTCTACTATAGGAGCTTATCGAGAAATTCTAAGTGATTTTTTGAGCCCGAATTAAAGTCCAAAAAGTACCATGGCTTATGCATGTCAACACTGTACTCAGGAATTTGGATCTGAAGAGGCTCTGGTTGCGTCCAGAGGAATCTAACTCCCTCTCAAAAATGGACATCAAAACATTATACTGGAAATATGTGTCTGTTGAAATTATCTGTGAAAGCAAAGGCACTTTAAAAACAGGGTTTATCAGTTTTAAATTGCTCCCTTTGTGTGAAAACACAATTGATGAAATTACGCCTCTCTGACTCGGAAATTGTATTTACAATTTCGGTACTTGTCTCTCCCCACTATAGTTTTTTTTTGTAACAAGTGGACACATGTAGAATCTGTAGCAGACAAGTGCCCAGCTTTGAGAGGGGTCTCAGAGTCTTGCCTCATATTGTATTCTTCTGTCCAGCATATGGGTACCAGAGAACAAAATGGATACTGCCCCTGTGTAGGGAGTTGGGCACTAGGAGGCATCTGGAGGCTTTTAGAATCCTCGGGACTGGTAGCTCTAGGTAGGTGAGATTTTCTGTTGCAAAATATCTCTAGCTGCCTGGATTTGCGTTATAAATGTAACCAAGCTAGTGAATAGGAAAGTCACACATTATGTTTACGTATGTGGCAGTGCTTGGATAATGTGCCATTTTATCCTGTTTGACTTGTTTGCTGAATGTCTGTGTAAAAAATCTCTATGCACTTGATCTTTAATGCATTACAGTTAGGACACTGCGTGATTGCATTTTAATTAATATTTTTATAAGCATTTTAGGATATGCTGTATTCTATGTCGGGGGGGCGGAATTTGCAAAATTCACTTTAGCAAATTATCGCGAAAATGTTAAAAATCTCCGCAAACACGCGGAAATATCGCGAAGATGCGGAAGTTTTTTTCCCGCCCGTTCGCGGTATTATCTGCGTGGTCGCGGCTCGCCAACTTACCCATGCGGTTGCTCGCGGGCGCGGCCATCTTGTTTTTCACTTGTCTCGCGGTGCCTGATTGCAAGAAGAAAGACGTGATCGCGCGACGAATGACCTTACTGCGGGCGCGAACTGTCGCGAGACAGCGCAAATGGCTACCAACAATCCAACATCTCGTGGAGAACGCGACCGGACCGGGGAAACTTGTCGGTGAACGCGGGGATTCAGGTAAGGCGATCGCGCGCACGCGAGAATGTATTATTTTACAGCGCGAGCAAGCAAAAAATTTCCGGTAAAATGCGGATTGTGGAAATTTTTACATTTTCGCACTCTCCGCGGAACGCAAAAATGTCAAATTATCGCAATTTCCGCGAGCGGAACGGAATTTTAGCCCAGGCCTAATTTTATGGTAAATAGCATTTCAATTATATGGTCCGAAGAAACATTATTTTCACGATAGGAAATAGCCAATGCATCCTTTAATCAACCAGGACCTTTTGACCTTCTCGAAAGGTGTTCTATGGTGATTTTAATTTGTGGTTGGTTTTTTATATTGGGAGCCTCACCTCTTAATATATTAAGGTATTATGTTTTTTGTTGTTGAGAAATTTGCACTGACACGTTTGCGCCTGGAAAGTGGGATCTCATATTTGAGATTATTTGGTACACATATGGTGTTACTTTTCCTAAATAATTTGGGTTGTACGGTTTAAATATTGGGTGTTGTTGAATGTATGCTTATCTGTACTCTTATGATCTTTTGATCGAAATAAAGTTCCATAAATGCTTGTTTTCCTGCGGATTTACTCCATTCCTTGGAGCATAGTCTCACTCGTTGCTTCTTTTTCATTTTCCTTAGTGCAACAGGCACACGGTTCGTGTTTGAATCCCATTCAGTGTCAATCTTTTCATTGGATTATCACCCGCTGAAGCATCTTTTCTATTTTTTGGGTGTTAGTCCCACACGTTGGGTACGAGTCCTACAATTTAGAGCACAGGTACACTCAGTTCTAAATATCATTCCTTAGAACACAGCGTCACAGTTGGCGCGTTTTTGATTTCACGTCTCATACTTCTTTTCACAAAGTACAAATTTAAAAAAGGGCGATTAATCAAAAGTCCTTAGACTGCACTCTGTGAACGTCTGACCCCTGGGATCATTTTGAGATTTGTTGCCAATATATTCATCACGCGGGTTCTGTGCTCAGAGCTTTATAGTCCAAGTCAAGATAAAATGAATAGTAATCGAGTAAGAATGTCAAGAAATGAATTGCTTCATATATATATTTTTCAAATCTGAAAGGCTTACATCTTTTACAGGAAGCCTGGCATATGATTCACAGTGTTTATCATGTGTTTTTTAGGAATCGTGTCTGAAACTTGTACTTTCCTCAATTTATCTGATTCTATTACCACAGCCAGTAATGCGCACATTCATTTCCCAGGATGTGAACCAGGCCATCTGTTCTCTTTAACTTTATATACCATTAGAGTTAATTGCGTCTGAGCGCAGGAAATGTTGTGAGAACTTCCTGGTGGTAAAAGATAACTGCATCCTTTCATGCTCGACAGACGCCCATCCCAAGTGGGGCAGGTAGTACCCTGGTCAAATGGACGGTCAGTGAGAGAATCAGGAAACCAAACGTTTATCATTGACACACGTTTCCTCTTTTATTGTGGGGTAAATAAACCCTTTTATTCGCCATGTTTTCTGTTCTAGGAGAAAATTATTGCTTAAGGTCTTTAAATTGAAGCCCCCGTGTAGGTTGCCCTTTGGAATCAAATGGCTATATTTATTGTTAATGTAATTTTTTTTATCGTCATCATCTTTATTATTATTACCGTTCTTATCACTAATTTCCTTGAAAAAATTGCAAGGTACAACCATTAGTAGGTAAAACCCTTGGTATAGCATTTAGCGATTAGTTGAACATTAATTGGGCCCCACATGCTGCTTACAGGACAGGACGCCTCAAAGTGCCAGGCAGTTAGAATGAGAGCAGGAGGAGGAGGAGGTATAACATGGCCAGGAGTATAGTAAGAAGAGAGGTTAGTTGTGAAGCTTGCTTTAGGATTGTTCTGGTGCTTCTGCACTCGCGGTCACCCAGACGGGTGTTCAGCTAGCGGCCTTGGGTGCCAGGCCTTGGTTTTTGGGACAGCAGAATTCGGTTCTGGGTGACAGGTGTCAAACTTGGACTTTTCTTTGTTTGCCATAATTTACAGGAACGGAGTGTGGCAAACCTTGTAAACTTCCTCTTCCAAAGTGGTGTCTTGTCCATAGAATGCCTTATTAGATACTCAATCAAAGATAAAGTAGTCTTATTCTGTGATGTCAGTTCGTGCTTGAATTATATAAAATGAAGCATTTCCGAGTCATGGATGTGTCACAGCATATTACTTCTATTATTTTTCGTTTTGTTCTTCACCCATTTTACTACCTAACCATTGGAACTTGTACTGGATTCTGGATAGTATGCCAGGCTGTTTTCTCTTAACTGATGTCAGGGAGAGTTTGATGCCTTACTTATTACTTCAATATTAGTCTTTGTCTTCAATCAACAGTTACAGGATTGCCAAGGAGAATTTTTACCCTTACTGTTTTTTCCCCTCTGATCCGGGATCCTTGAAGGAGACACTTGACACCTTTTTTTGCGCTTTTCCTGTACAGGGTAGGATCCCCCTTTTCTCAGGCAGTCAATATAGGGACACAGCAAACCTGCTTAGTGTCCAGTTCTTGATATTCGTCTTGTAGTATGGTTTCATTTGATCAGGTATTTCCCGCTTAGAGCCCAGTAAGTTATGGGCATTATGCCAATCACCTTTATGGTTACTTGTTTCACGACCGGTCATGTTGCTTGGTTTTGTAGTAAATTACGTAGTTTTAACATCTTTGTTAGCAGTACAATATTAGACTGGGCGTCAGAGTATCAATACGCAGGCAAAATGTACTTTGCGACTCGAGCAAACCGTTGATGTGGTGTGGCCTGTTGGTAAAATTCACTGACCCGAATGATTTCTCTCTTCGATTGAGGCACAGGCTAGCTTTTCACAAACATTTCAAGGCATGGGTGAGACAGGGAGTAATGACAAGATGATTTGAAGTTGGATCGTCATTTTGGTTTGTTGTGTGCATTTTTAATAGCATTTTATAATGATAATAATGTTTAACAGGGGATCCAACTATGCGTGCAAGGGATTTGAATTGGGTAAATGCTCAGGGCACCAAGACACTCCCTGGCCTTCCAATGTTAACTGGTCCAGCTTTATTTGTTGATACCGATCCTAAAGAACTGCCAGGTCAATGCTAGGGTTATCTAATGCCCATGTAGTCCTGAATGTGGCGGATGAGGGAGTGATTGACGGTGCTATGGGCCCTGAGAGGTTCAGCCTTATAGGGGTTGCTGGTCAACGCTTGCCAAGGACCCTCAGTATCCTCTCACAGTACGTGTACGTTCAGTGCCTCTAGCTCTGCTGAAGCCAGGCTGTCTGTCGTGTGAGAGCAATAACTAATTCATTCATAGTTGCAGCAGTCAGGTTACACCAGTTTCCTGCACAATTGCCTTGGTTGGGAAGTTTAGGATATTTAGAAACTGACCAGGCTTTGATGTTCATTACCATTTTGGCGTCTTTAGCCACTGATAGTGGGAGGATGGATGCTGGTGTGATGCTGGAGGTGCTTCCCATTTAAAGGTGGTTGGCTGGCAGGTGTTCGTTTGATTGATTCTACTTTATTGGAAAAGAAGAAGCGTAAGTATCCAGTCATTTTTTTGTAAGGATGAAAATTGCTGGGAAACTCTTCAATGAATATACCAAGTATGTTTATTGGTACATAATATTTCGTAGCCCTAAACACAAGAGATTCTACAATAAAGCTACAACTCTCAGGCAGCATCAAGGAAGTGGATAGTAAATCCTGAGTATACCTTGAAGAAGATAGACCATTAGGGAGGAACTCTTTCACTGAGGATCAGGTGACCAGCACTTCTATCTCTGAAGAAATATTGTGTCACTTTACAAAGCCTTTGGAGAGCAGTGGCGGGGTCTCCTTTGCAAGAGGACAGGTATTAGGATGTCTTACTGTGTTTGTATTTCTTTCAATAGTTCCTTACCGGTTGTGATACAAGGGCCTAAATCTAAAACCTCATCCTGAGATGGAAATCTGAAGTGCTACCCATGTTGCCCCCGTTATTGGCCCCTGTGTTTAATGGTCATACATCCATTGTTGTCTGATGTTAGATGTTAGTGTCAATGTGAATGGTTTTTGCTACTTATGAATTCAACTGCAGGAATGAAAGCAAGATTATTTTATAGCTCACAAAACACAAATAAGGCTACTCGATTTTGCCACATTATTTACGAATATTAGATGACTTTCATATGTTCTAACTCCATCTCCTTATATGCTGTTAGCACATCCTATAGCCCCTCAAGGCCTTTGCTTAGTCTTAACACAGCCTACTCTCAATTTCATCCACCCTCTGCTCATTCTCCCTTGCTCTCCATTGACGCTCTCAGCACATACACCCCCTCACCATGTGCATGCTTTCATGCCCATCTACACTTCCACCTCCTGCCCTTGCATGTACTCTGTCGCCTACCTAATTTCTATCCGTGCTCCCACTCATGCACTGTACTCACCCTCACACCATGCACCTACTATCACAACTAGTATCCAATATCACATGCATCTCCAACTCACCTTGAATGTCACTCTTTGTGGATTCAAAGGAAGATTTAAGAGTTGACATTTCTATTCATAGTAAACCTTAATGAGGCTTTTAAATCTTTGCATTTTAAGAAGGTTCATTTGCCGAGCATTTCCTTGTTTCACTATTAAATCCAAAGTACTCTTGAAGAGTTATGAATAGTTATTGCAGTGATGACCTTTCTGTTCTAGTTTCTTGTTGGCATGTTTATATATTACACTTTAAAAGTGCATCGTGTCAACCTTTTTCCATATAAATATTTTTGGGTAAGGTAACAGTCTGCCATCAATACATCTATTAATTCAAAGTATGGTAGCACAGTATGCAATGATTTGAAATGTTTTGCAAGGAACAGGAAATAGATATCATGGAACTAAAGAGCATGACAGACTGGAGAGTCATTTATGCTAAATAAATCTTTAAAACCTCAAATCATTCACCCACCTGCCCAAATACAGAATAAAATGTCATATTCACCTCTCATTGCAGTACGAGCAGCTCGATGCCTCAGCATGCAATATGTAATGCTGGTCAGGTAGATCTCATGGTGCTTAGAAGAGAGAATCAAACTTTACCACAAAAGAGCCTCCCACGCTCTTCTTTCTGCGTGAAGTTCCTGTACACTGTTGATTGGGATGTATTCGTGTTTTCCTTCTTCAACAGATAGGCTGATGTCACCTTCCAGAGTGACCTTAAAAGCCAGAGAACCTTGTGAGAGGTATTAATTTACTGTTTTGCAACGATCTCCCTCACAGCTGAATTGTCAACAGAAACAGGAGATGGCGATGCATGATTTCTGTCTCTTTCCCTGGCTAACTTTTGGTCAACATTTTAAATTCCCAACACACCAAGCCATTGATGGAAGTGTCCAAAGCTACCATTCACCAAATTAAACTCCAGTTCCCCATTAGCAGTTGCTAATCCTTCACCACTGGATGACTGTCGGATTTATGGTGAGCACTGTCATCAGTGACTGAACACTTCTCCTCAACAGCTCCAAGAAGTTGGAAGCCTCTGCAGTATAGGAAAACACCAAATACATTCATACTTTTCTTTCTGCTTCAGTAATGTCATTCTCCATTAGAAACACTGCTGCAGTCAGAGTTTTAGGCAACTAGTGCTTACTTAATGGCGACCACACAGGCGATTGGGTGCACTGCTGGAGTGCTGAAGGCGCGCCAAAGACAAGCTTACCTGTGCCTGCCCGTTCCTGGACCGCGTCCAGCGCTAGAAACCCTGGTCCATTCATTGCCCAGTGATTCTCAGCAGCCTTACTTAGGAGACTCAACTTCGGATGTCATTCTACTATCCTCTGCCATGCCTCACCTCATTCCACAGTAGGAGCCTACTCCTACAGCCACTGCCAGTTCGCCTGCAGCCACACACCCCATGCATCTCACACAACGCCTCCGTTACCCCTACCCAACACCACATGCCGCACCAAACCCACACATCAACACCCACCCTTGTACTGACCACTCAGCAAACAACAACCAAAATATGGGACCTGTTTAACAGAGACGCACCAGACACCCTTCTTATCACGGAGACCTGGCTCAACCTCACGTCTGCCCCCGACATCACCACAGCTGTCCCAGTGGGTTACAAGAACGCTTGACAGGACTGCCCTCACAAACAGGAGGAGGACTCGCCATCATCTTCAAATAATCCATCAGATGCACTACCTCCACAGAAAACATCATCTCATTCACTTCAAGCTGCAAGTTTCTGATAATTTCACCTTGAATGGAACCTTTTTCTACCAACCACCCAGGCTGTGAGTCCCCCTCACCAACCTCATCACGACTTCGTCGTCCTGCTCATATCTATTCAATAGCCTAAATACTCCTTGGCGACATCAGCTTTTATCCAGAAGACAGATATGGCCCTGCTCCACAGCACTTCTTGAAAGTCTGAGCAACATCAGACTCACCCAGCTTGTCTCAGAACCAACTCACACCTCAGGACACAAACTTGACCCCAAATTCATCACCAGCGGCAGCATCACATTCAACTACACCACGCCGCTCACATGGACCGACCACTCCATCATCCACTTCCAAGTCTGCTCACCACAAGTCAACACCGCAACCATTATCAGCATTCCATGTTGCAGATGGGGCAAAATCACAGAAACAGACTGGCCAGTGCCCTCAGCACAGATCACCCCAGACCAAAGCCAACCTCGACAAGGACATCAACAATTTCAATAACTGGATCAAGAACTGCACGGACTCCCTCGCACCCATTAAACCCAACAAGCAGAGCAGATCAAACAAGCAGGCCAGCTGGTATACTGAAGACCTCCAAGACACCAAACAACACTGCAAACAACTAGAAATAAAATGTAGAGACAACCACTATCCCGCCGACAGAACAACCTAAAAGGCCACACTCGAACGTTATCACCAGCAAATAAGAGACAACAAGGAAAAAAGCACTAGTGTACTGCATCAAAGGAAGCTCCAACAGCTGCAAAGAGGTTTTCTCAATCATAAAGAACTTCACCTTGCCATCTGCCACCGTCATCAGCATCACTAACTCCCAACAACTCGGCAACAATCAATCCAACTGCTTTGACAGCAAAATTGCAAACATCTAAAGCAACTTTGCACACCAACCCGACTCCATAGAACTCATCACCAGTCTACCAACCACCAACCAAGACGGCAACCTGACGGACTGGATAGCCCTCACCAGCAACTACACTGCGGCAGTCATTTGGACCATCCACTCAGGGCTCCCAACAGACAACCTGGGAACTTCACCAATTAGCACCACCCCGACCCACATCATAAACACATCCATCAGAATGCCGACTTCCCGGAGGAACGTAAACTTTCAGAAAATCTACACCCTACGCAAGAATCCCACAACTGACCCACATCAATGAGCAACTTCCGCCCCATCTCCCTAAGCAACTAACATCCCACCTTGAACTCCACCAGCTGCCAGACAACACCCAGTCAGGATTCAGAAAGAACCACAGCACTGAAACAGCACTAATCACGGCATTGGATAACATTTGAACCATCCTGGACTGAGGAGAAACAGCGGCCTTCATTCTGCTTGTCCTCTCCGTGGCCTTCAACACTGTCTCCCACAACACCGTCAAAATAAGGCTCCACAAGACTGCCATTTGAGGTTCCGCACTCCATTGAGTCTTCTCCTATCTCGCAGGAAGGACCCAAAGAATCAGGCTGCGACCTTTCACCTCAGACACAAAGAACATGATATGCTGTGTCCCACCGGGTTCGTCCCTCAGCCCCACCCTCTTCATCACGTACATGACACCACTTGCCAACATCATCCATTCACAGGACATCCCTGTTACCTCCTATGCCGATGACACCCAACTTATCCTCTCCCTGACAGACAAGACAACCAACAACAGATCCAACTTTAACAACTACATGACCATGGTAGCAGACAGGATGCAAAACAACTGTCAGAAGCTTAACTCCGACAAGAAGGAAGTTCTGGTCTTTGGCAACAAGACTCCCTCCTGTGACTCCAACTGGTGTCCGGAGGAGCTAGGACCAAGTCCGACACCCGCAGTCCATGCAAGAAATCTGGGAGCCATCCTAGATGACAAGCTCAACATAACGGCACAAATCAAAGCAGTGAGCACCTCCTGCTTTCACATCCTACGCATGCTGTGAAAGACTGCCACAGAACACGAGGCGGACCGTTACACAAGCACTCGTCACCAGCTGGCTCAACTATGCCAACTCTCTTTACGCCAGAATCTCCAGACAACTCCTACACAAACTCCAGAACGCTGCAGCAAGACTCCTATGCAACCTACCACGCCACCTCCATATCACACCGCACCTCAAAAAGCTTCACTGGTTCCTTATTCACAAGCACAGTCAGTTCAAACTTCTAACGCACACATACAAAGCCATGAACACCACAGGACCTGAATACCTGAACAGCCGCATACACTGCCACCACACCACAAGACACCAATGCTCTGCCTCACTCTCACTCGTGCACACTCCCTGCATCTGCAAAAGCAGAGGAGGCTGCTCTTTCTCCTACATTTAACTCAAAACATGGAACAACCCCACGCAACACATCAGAGCCTCCTGCCCACTTCATGAGTTCCGTAAGAAGCTGAAGTCCTGGCTCTTTGATTAACCCCAAGAGGACTACACACATACACACCTGCCAAAGTACCTGAATACCCTCATGGGGGAGTAGTGCGCTATGCAAATCAACATAATATAACAATTATAATGTTTTATCCAACTTAGTAATGTCCTTGTTCTCAATGTAGAGCTACTCATTGTGAGATGCATCGTGGCGTAATTCCACTACTCACTATTTTATTTAATCTAGAATTGCTTTTGTCTGTTTACTCATCCATTATTGTAATTTGCATTCATCTTTAAAAAACTGAGAATGCGGCGGGCCGCCGCAACAACCAGAGCCGTGGCGTGAGGATGGACAGGGACGCCCGAGTTTCTGGTGGTGGCTCGCCACTGCAAGACTTGAATGAAGCGGCGGGGGGCGCTGAATGACCGTTCTGTATGTTTTTCCCTTTGGGAGATGGAGTGGTCCGGATAGACGGAGGGTTGTGGGAATAGACTTTCCTCCGCCGAAAGTGTCTGGCCCTGTTATTGTGAGTTATTCTGGCATATATGACTTGGTTGAACTGATCTCCCCAAACTTTGCCGGTTCCTTGACTAATTAGGTGGGCGATGTGGGGTGTATCCTGGGCTTAAGCTGCTGCTCACGTATAAATATGCTAGTTTTTAGGTCTCGCCTGACCCAGCGCATGCGCTGGTCTGGCGAGACTTATTGAGAGGACTCCAAAAAGTGCTACCAGACCAGCCTAGAGCTACAGTGCATGTGCGCGGGCGCGTGCGCCACGATTACTTTCACTTTCACGGCTGCTTTGATGTTTTATCGCGATCACTTTCGCGGCCGCACGTCCGCTTTGCATGGCCAATAGGTCTCGCTTTTGGGACCTTATAAGTATTTAGTTATGCAACTGTTGCATGGCTAAACACTTATAAGGTCCCAAAGGCGAGACCTATTGGCTATGCCAATGCTTGTTTATGATTACTGTTGGTGCAACACACATTTTTCAAAGATGGGTGCTCGATTCGGCTGCACGGCCCCGTAAGTTCTTGGAAGGGTGGGTGATAGGCACTCTGCTAGTTTGGGGGGCGGGAGGTTTTGTTCCCGCCGAGCAGGGAGGCGGGGGGGGGGTGGTTGAGGGAACCTATGTTGGGCTTGCGGGGTGGGTGGGGTTTACATTTGTGTTTGGTTTTT
Organism: Triturus cristatus; assembly: GCF_964204655.1. NCBI lineage: Eukaryota > Metazoa > Chordata > Amphibia > Caudata > Salamandridae > Triturus > Triturus cristatus. Next base: position 329,880,642 of record NC_140580.1, read on the forward strand.
GGTATTGTGTTTGTGTAGGCATGTCGTATTCGATTGGTCTTGGATTCTCATTGCAAGGTTTGTAGTGCTCTTATTGGCCACAGGGTTCTGGAATGTGGCGGATTCCCTCCTCATCTCCCCCAGGTGGTGCCTCTCTCCGGATCACCCCATACCGGTGAATCTGCATGATGGGTACTATGGGTCGCCAGTCACTTATTTTGCTCTCTTATCAGATGCAGACACCAATTGCAGCTGCCAAAGCGCTAATGACGCTCTCATGGATCACTGTGCTGGGAACTGTAGTGCTCTTCTTTCTTATCTTTTCACTGATGTGCTCCTTCACTGGGATATATCGCATTTTTAGACCAGAGTGATGGGTACTATGAGTAGACAAAAACTTACCTTGCTCTCATGGAATGTGAATGGGCTGGGGGATAGGATAAAGAGAGGGGCGGTTCTCCAATTTCTGAAGCGACGCTCACCAGATGTCGTGTTCTTGCAGGAGACGCACCTGTTGGGTTGGTTGTAAGGCCCTGTCTAGATAGGGTTATCAATGGTGGCTCACTCCGCTTTTGACTCCGGCTCCCGGGGGGTGGGCATCCTCGTTCGTAAATCCTTCCCCTTAACGATTGGCACGATCCGTACTGACCCACTGGGCAGATCGCGGCTCTGTCTGGAACGTGGTAGGGGGCCACCCTCAATTTGGTTTCAGTATACATTCCACCGGGCCTACATACACAGGCCTTCATTGATCTTGGCGATTTACTCTTGGGTTTGCCGGACGGATGGTTATTGATTGCGGGGGGACTTTAACTCTGTTGTCTCCGATTCCCTGGATCGTTGGCCCCAGAAAGTCCTGCCGCAATCTCGCAAACGGATCCATAGTTTCTTAGGTGCAATGGGACTAGTGAATGTCTGGAGGTGCCTGCACCCGGTGGATCTCCAATACACACACCTCTCGGGTCCCCACGGGACCATGTCACGCATTGACTATGTGCTCACACTCACGCATCATCTCCACACCGTCAAAGAGATACGGCATTTGGCCAGGGGAATATCGGACCACTCCCCAGTTCTGTGTAGGTTGGAGGTGGGGGAGCCCTCCGTCGGCCGGGTGGCGCCGATTAATTCATGGTATCTCACGACCCCCCCCCCCCCCCCCCCCCCACTAGGGCCAGGTTTTTGTCTGAAACTGAACTATACTTCCAAGAAAATCTGGGGTCCGTCAGTTCATCTGTCTCACTATGAGAGGCCTATAAGACTGTCGTTCGGGGGGTGGTCCTGGGACTAATCGAAGGGCAACGCAAGGAGAAGGCTACTGCTATCACGCGTATAGAGGATGAGATCTAGACCTGGAGCGCGCAATGCGGTCGCAAGACTTGGAAGTAGCGCGTCAACAACTCCGCATTAAAACCAAGGAGCTCCGGGACCTGGCCACAGACGCGGCTAAGGTGAAATATCGGGCTACCCTTAGCAGGCTACGATGTATGTAACAAGACGAGCAAATTGTTGGCCTGGCTGGATCACAGGGATGGGGCACGGCGCGTTGTGGTTGAACTTGCTACTGATTCTAACTCCCGTATCACAGCTCCGCAGGACATTGCAGATGCGTTTGGTAGATATTACCACTCCCTCTACTCTTGTAGTACGACTCATACTGAGGAAGAGGCTTCTTCCCTTCTCCAAGACATACGGATGCCGGTTATTACAGTGGAGGAGAGTCTCGACCAAGACCGTGATATCACGGTGACCGAAGTAGAGAGGGCCATCCATGATCTGCGGGGAGGAAAGCGTCGGGCCCAAACAGGATCCCTATAGAATTATTTAAGTTGACGGCTGGTATGATCGCCCCTTTTATCACTGCCATGTATAGAGAAAGTAAAGAACTAGGAATTCTTCCTGAGGAGCACAGACTAGCCAATATTATCGTTATCCACAAGGCGGGTAAGCCATGTGTTCCTCATACAGGCCCATCTCGCTTCTCAATTGCGAAGCCAAAATCCTTGCAAAAGTCCTTGCCACCCGTCTGTTACAAGTTCGGGTTCATGCCGGCAAAAAACACGTCTCTTAACCTCCGTCGATTACACATAGTGCTTTGTAGGGCGGATACGATCAGGGAAGATGCTGTGGTGGTATCTCTAAACGCCGCTTCGGCTTTTGACACCATTGAATGGCCCTACATGTTCGCGGTGCTTCACAAACTAGGATTCGGTCCGGACTTTATTAAATGGGTGCGTCTCCTATATTGTCAACCGTTGGCGTAAGTGGTCGTAAACAATCGGAAATCTCCTGTCTTCTCTCTTGGTAGGGGCACCAGGCAAGGTTGCCCCCTGTCACCGCTCCTCTTTGCCTTGGCCCTGGAACCTCTCGCAGCGTGGATTCGGCAGGATCCCGCCATTCGGGGCCTTAAATGGGCATATGGGTGGGAGGACCACATATCCATTATATGCGGACGGTATCCTGCTTTATCTCGCCTCCCCGGCCGCGACTCCTAATGAGGTGCTGGACATATTCCATGTCTTTGGTAGATTTGCGGGCTATTGGATCAACTGGTCCAAGTCGGTGCTTTACGTTCTTAGGGGCCAAAGACCTCGACTTCCCCGTAATTGCCTGCTGACGGAAGCCGGCGAAGGCTTCAAATATCTGCGAATCTGGGTATCCAGAGATCTGACGAGATTCTGTGACACCAATCTCCGGCCACCACTAGTGCTCCTTAAATCTGATGTCCAACACTGGAAGTCGCTCCCCTTGACCCTCCTGGGACGTGACTCCTGGGACGTGCTGCCCTAATTAAAATGATGTCCCTCCCTCGTCTTCTGTACGTGTTGCAAAATGCTCCCCTTCCGGTAGCGGCGTCATACTTTAAAGAACTGGAGGGTACCGTGCGGGATCTACTGTGGGAGGGTAGGCCACCCCGCATCGCCACACACAAGCTCATATTGGGATGGTTCGACGGGGGAATTGGACTCCCTGACATGAAAAGATATTACTGGGCCTCGCAGCTCGCTGCCATTTACCAATGCACCTATAGGCGGCACGATGACCCGGCATTTCGGATCGATCGATGGCTCCTCCCCGGGGGTGGGTTTGAGGGTGCACTGTACACAAAATCTCTGGGGAATGTCTTATCTGGCCGGACCTAGCACGGCGTGCAAATATGGCAGGATGCTACCAAAAGCCTGGGGTGGGAGGGCAAACGTACTCAAGCAACGCCACTCTGGCATTGTGACCAGCTAGGTCGACTATCACGCTCCTTGGTGTTCGACAAATGGGACACCATTGGTATTTCCAGAGTTGGGGACCTTTGGAGGTCCGGGAATGTTATACCTTTCTCCCAACTACGTCACGAGTTTGAAATGGCCAGCTCTGAACAGTTCCAATATCTTCAAATCAGACATGCATTACTCTCGCCTCTCCCCAAGGGAACAGACCTCCCAGAGTCCTCCCCTCTCGAGGACAGGATTCTGGATGGCTATCTGCCTGAAAAAGCCATATCCCTCATTTACAAGAAACTTATCGATAATATGTCCGATCCTCTATTAAGGTTAAGAGGCAAATGGGATCACGATGTTGCAGGTTTGGATGATGAGGGGTGGTGAGCCGCAGTGGCTTCACCCCGGGAAGTTGCTATCTCCTCCAGACTCCGGCTGATTCAGCTAAAAATCCTCCATAGGACATACCTGTCAGGTCCCACACTGGTTCACTTGGGATATACTCAAGACAGTGGCTGTACATGACGCTGCGGCCAGGAGGGTACCTTCATCCATACACTTTGGGAATGTGAGATGCTTCAGATATTCTGGGAGGGTTTGGTGGCATTGATGGGGACTTTTGGGGCAACAATTACATTGCAACAATAAATTTATTTTGTTAAATATATGGGACCCCACTGACCCTACGGCCAAAGAGAGGATATGGGTCACTTTGGGTTTCATGGTGGGCAAGCGGAATGCCGCAAGACTGTGGAGGGCTCTTATATCACCGACCATTGCGGACTGGGCCAAAGACATGGATTGGTGTATGGTGACTGAGATACCTATCTACGTTTCCAGGGGATGCCCGAAGAAGTGGTCACAAATTTGGGGGCCTTGGAATACGTTCCGGGGGGAGATATGTGAGCCACTGGATGGTCAGGGGGAGGGGGCGGACGACGTTGGATAATGTGCCATTCCCGAATGCATTTATGCTGCAGTGTGATGAAGAAGACTTTAATGTTTTATTGCACTTTGTGCCATTATTTGCCTACGGAATGTTGAATTCTTGCTGTTTAACATGCCAAATCTTTCAATAAAAAGTTATTAAAAAAAAAAAAACTGACAATGCCTTTTTCAATTTCAAAATTTGTGTTAAAGAATGAGAATGTGCACATTAAACATACTTGACTGTCATGCATATTAACATTTATGTTCACAAAGTATCTGAGAGAATACAAATAATACTATAGAAGTTACCATAGGTCTTTGTGACGAAAAAAGGCATTCGAAAGGCAAATGGTCATTTTCGAAAGGCAAATGGTCATATTTTCTAATTAGTGTTCCTTATTTCGGTCAGTGCTTAAATTTGCTAATCTTGTTGCCCCTAAGTGTTGTAGATCTTATATTTTAATCGTCCCTTAAATGCATTTGCCTGTGGCTATTTGATATGGCCTCAGGATTAAACTAGCAGTGCAGTTCTTTACATTGAGTGCTTTCATGCAGAAGAAAATCCCATATAAACAGAAGCAGTAAAGCATAATCTAAGTCAGCCATGTATAAACATTAAAAAGTGATTTAATTATTGCTTTAAAAAAAAAGTAAGCTTCATTTAATCTGAGCATGCCTGCTGTTCTAAAAAGCTTCTTCCTTCGGCCATCTCCTATGCATCATGTTAGTGTTGTGGCTGAAATACACATGGGATCGGAATGCAAATCCTCCCGTCTGTACAAAATAACGGGGATCGAATCGCATTAGCGACGGCTTGTAACGCCTTAGGCAGCAGCAAACAGGGAGAAGAGACAGGTCACTCTTGAAACAAAGAATATAAGAGCGTGACAGCTCTCTGATGGCATTTTGGTACCTTATAAAAGTGGCAACTATAACAACATACCGTAAAACATAATATACTATACCATTGTTTAAAACGAACCATGCCATAACATAATGCAACATGGCTGTTTATGGCTTGTGCTCCTGTAGACCTCTTGCTGCGTACGCTCCTTCCAGCTAGTTTTGGGCGCAAACGTTGCGAGTTCTTTTTCTTCGAAGAAAAGGTTTTCTTTTCAAGGTGACTCGTGATACCTCAGACAAAACCCACAATGCACCAGGACATACACTCCACCTCAGATTGTTTTTTCCACCTTTGGGTTCTTATGTGTTTTTGAGTGCACCTACAGAAGCTGAGAACTTTGAAAACACACCAGAATGATAACTTCCACATACAAGATATTTGTGCGACTCGTTGACACATCACAGAACCTCATACAACTGTTGACTATTCTGGAGCCGAAAAAGCCTAGGGACAGGTCATAGAGAATGTCTCACGTGAGGGAGATATGGGGAATACAGCATTTAAATGTTGCCCTATCTTCAGCAGTAGGTTCCTGTGTCAAGACCAACATTGGGTAGACCTGCTGGCAATCACTTTCACAGTCCTCCTGCAACCTCCATACAGGGTGGTTGAGGGCACTTCCAAACCAGTCAGTTGCAGAAATTTGAGAAAATTACCTCGGAAAGCCTTGAACATGTACTCAACCTCCCGAGAACCGGCCCTGATGACTACTCTGCAGAAAACTTCCAATCCTGGGTCTGTGCTGGCTTGGATACTATAGCGCCGTTGAAGGTCAAAAGGGTCACTAGATGTAAACCTTCAATGCCCTGGTTCTCTGAAGAGCTTAAGGGCCTAAGACAGGAATGCAACAGACATGAATGGAAATGCAGAGTTAACCCAGGCCCTATAAAAAAAAGTGAAGCATAAGGCTCTCCAACTGCGTTATACACTAGCCATCAAATCAGCTAAATTATCCTTCTTAACGGTAAAAAAGAAGGTAGCTAACAATTACTCTAAATTACTTTTTAAAGCAGTGAAAGAGTTATCCAATCCCCCATCCCTTAGTTCATCTCAAGACTTCTGTGACAGAGTAAAACTTTACTTCCGGTGCAAAATTCTGGATATCTATTTGGACTTTAAACTGAATGCAGAAAATGTGTCTTTTTCTGAAACCACTACCAGTTGCTCTCAGCCCAATCAGCTCTCGGAATTCCCCTTAATTTCCATGCAGCAAACCAAGGTACTACTGCTGAGTGTAAAATCTGGATCTCTATCGGATCCCTGTCCTCTGAAGACTCTTTATCTTGTCCCTGACTCGATCGCCAATGTTTTGCAGAAAGTGTTCACTGTCATGCTGCAATCCGGAGCTATTCCTGCTTCATGGAAAGAAGCAATCGTGACTCCTCTTCTTAAAAAAAAGCTAATGCAGACTCGAAGCCTTGAAAAACTTCTGCCCCATATCCCTGCTACCAGCTCCTGCTAAGATACTTGAAAAAATCATGAACCAGGAATTAGTTTAATTCATTGAGACTCATGATATCCTTGACCCTTTGCAAAATGGGTTCAGGAGTGGCCACAGTACAGAATCGCTCTTATTGTGGCTGCAGACAGTATCCATTCTTGTAATGCTCGATTTATCTGCAGCATTTGACACCATCTCGCTGGTACATATGGCCCAACGTCTACAGCAAGTCAGTGTTCATCGTACCGCCCTGAAGTTTTTTCTCTCTTTCTTATTCAATAGAATACAAATTGTCAGCTGCTGGGTTTCAGGGCGGAAGCCTTTTGCCTCCCCTATGAAGTGCCCCAGGGCTCGTCCCGTAGTCAACCCTCTTTAATGTTTATGTGGCCCCACTGGCCACATGTTTGGGTTCCATGTGCTATCATATGCCGACGACACCCAGATCATCGTATCCATCTCAAACACCTCTACATCAGTGGCAGAGAAGTTCAACCAATGCATGACCAGTATCAACAGGTGCATGAAAGACAGTGCTCTAAAATTGAATGCAGAAAAAACTGAGGTTTAAGGGTTTGGCATGCAGGAATCCATCTGGTCCAACACCTGGTTGCTGCAGGACTATGAACCCCTTGCCACTTCGGTCAAGCCAGACAAAAAACCTGGGTGTCACCCCTAGCACCCACTTCCTCATCATCAGGACATTGACAAAGATTTTTCATTATATTTCCCTGGAACTGCGCCATCCTGTTCTCAACGCTCTGGTCACTTCCCGATTGGATTACTGCAATTCCATATTCCTCACATTAAAACCTCTTGACTCAATAAGCTTCAAATTGCCCAGAATGCAGTGGCCCGTCTGGTCCTTAACTTTCCTACATGTCTCTCAGTCAGGGACAGGACAGGATTTGTTCCCTACACTGGCTCGCAGTCAAAACAAGGATCACTTTTAAAGCTCTCTGCATGGTGTTCTTAGCCCTGCTTCAGAAAGGACCCAGTCAAATTAACTCACTCTTTCGCTGGTACACTCCTAACAGGCTTTTTTTGATCTTCCTTCCATAGGAAGGCAATAATTCCTATATTTCTGAAGGCCAGATGGGGCAGACGCTTCATGTGGGTGGCTGCTGCCAAACTATGGAACACTCTACCCACCCACATCTCTGGACTTGACTCCTTTTCTGTTTTTAAAAAGCATATGAGAACGTATTTTCTTTCTTCCCAGACCCCTAGTCATCTTCACAACTACTACAGACTGCTATGTACTGCCTCTCAGAGCACTTTGAAACCTTCAGGTATTGTGCACTCTACAAAATCTGTTAACATAACATAACATTGGGTTTCAAGGCCTTAAAGTGGAAAAGTACTGTACGGCGACGAACGGCTAGATTGTCGGTGCATTATAGGATGCATAGCAAAGGCTCTCCTGACCTACCGTGTGGACAGGGTGTCAAAGGCATTGAAGGGACTTACCTAATGGTGAAGACAATGGAGCCTCCAATAGTTTGGAGCCTCAATGGGAAACAAAGTTGATTGGAGGCTCCATGGGAAGCAAAGTTCAGAATACGTGTACTTCAGTGACTTCAGAAAAATTCACCTCCAGGGCCTGCACCTGGGACTAAAACCATTCCTAGTGTTTTGCAGACACCACACACTGAGGTTCTTTCCTTCATTCTTGAGAGGAGCCTCAGCTTCATGGCAACGAATTGCTTTGAAAGAGCCCAGAACCCCATCTAAAAATGCCTTGACAATTGGTGCTTCCCACTGTTCCCACAGACATTTGACTAAGAAACGAACATTCAGCGCCAGAGACCTCTCGATCTCCAGAGCCTAAACATTTATGCTGAGATACACAGCCATGACCTCAAGAGACTTAGTGTGCCTCCACAAGCTGGAAAACGCCACTCCAATAACTGTGTTACCTGCAAAGAGGCAATTTAGGAGGTGCTCAGACTGCCCACATTCCAAAGAAAAAGTCTAGGGAACCTGCACCACGGGTACTGTTACTTGCACCTTCACCAACCCCAGCTCATTTTATTGATAAGATGTATTATTTATATTGATAAAACAAAGACGAGGACTCCCCTGAAGATCAGATCAAACAAACCCATTTGAAGACTCTATAACTAATGATGGCTGAAATGACTGTTCGCACTTTTCTAAAATGGACCCTCCACGAGAACCATCTTTGGAGCTATACTCCGTAAAACCCTCCACGCTCAAAAACACAACTGCATATTATGCGGTCATCCAACGAGCGGTACTTCATCATAAGGTTGAACTCCACATGGAGGAGATTTTCCTAATTAAAACCCTTCTACTCACCAGACTGTTTGCCCAGTACTTGCCCATGCTTAAGAGTATGTTGACGATCTTGGGTGAAAACTTCAAAGACCCAGTGAATCCACATGTGGTCATGTCCCAGGTGGCGATAAAATACAGGGTCGACCCACAAGATTCAATCTATACCCACAGTCATGTTCTCTTTGGCGCCCTTGTCGTACACACTGCATGAGAGAGAGTTCACTAAGGTCACCAGGAAAGCCCTTTTGCTTGATAAGTAGACAAAGAAAATCGATGCTACTGGTAAGCTGGCAGCAAAGGAATATACCATGTAAAGGTGCACTGCCAACTATGTCGGACTGCTCTATAGATACAATAGATACCAACAGTAGAAGATGGAGGAGCTCATCAGGCACTTCCTAGGTACAAATAATAAGAGAAGCAAAGAAATTGGCCAAGAGAGAAAACCCATTTCAAACACTAAGATTGGGTGAGCTGACCTTGAATGCAGTGTATTCAGTTTTTACAATTGAAACAGCGCCTACTGGCACCCCTTCGGGACCACATAGTGGATGTATAGAAACATTGTTAAAGACGGAAAGATATTTAGTGACAGACCGCTCCTAAGAGAAGGGTCACAGTCTCTGGGATGATTCTAACCAGAGTTTTCTTTCTTTTTGCTGAATGCTTAAGATTTTAGAACAAATAGAATCTCAAGGAATTTACTCTACGTTTTGGCGCGTTTCTCATTATGAGCTGAATTAGTATGGATATGATGGATTTCAGAGATAATTATTTTTTTATTCTCATCAAATTAGAATAGTCTACACTTAAGCTTTGCCCTGAAGAAGACCCCTGAGTTTGGGACGAAACACGTAGGGTGTATATTTTTGAGTATATGTTATGTGAAAAAGATTTAGAAATAAAGCAAGAAAGAAGATACAGATTCAACATAAGAAAGCATCTCTCTTGGTGTTTCTTTTCAACTTAAGAACTTTTTGACTGCTGTTCCGCATCACTCTGATGAATCCGGAGAGGCCCTACATTCCTTCAAACCTGCTCTTCGTTTAACATTACCGCAACCTGCATTGTCATGGTCTATACCACCTCCTCCACTGCCTCCTTCACCTCCACCTCAAAGTTTTCCTCCTCAGCGACGCAACCCAACGCCTATACAATTGCTCAAAATATAACGTGGAAACTCAAAGTCTTTTGGAGGAGGAACAATACAGAAACTGTCTCCATGAGATTTTAGGAACGGACTCTGACCTTATTGATAGCATTCCTTTGGAGACTCTGGAAATAAAGGCTATGAATTCCAAAATCCAAGCCACTTAGCTGATTGCCCAGGCACTTCACTGTAATTTGTCATAGATTTTCCTAGAGGTCCATAAACTCGTAAGGTGGTTTCCCTCCATAAAGTTATGTTGAAGGCATCAAAGCTCTTAGACCTGAAACTGCCCACCACTGAAACAAAAACCAACGTACTGACAGAAATACTCCTAGCCCCTGCTTCTACTTCAGAGCTACTTCTTTCATTTAACAAAGCATTCTAAAGCCAGTTTTAGCGGCATTGGAGAAGCCCTCTTCTGCTCCAGCAGTCAAACGACTTGTCCGTCTTTGTTATCGTCCAGCTTCTGGTAGCCCTCCATTACATTCTACTCATCTGCCACACAAGAGCGTTGTAATCCCGGCGTCCTGTTCTGGTGCACACTCTGAAGGCTCTTTCCGGATATCCCACTCTGATAGGTAGTCTAAAAGCTTTGAAGCTTGGGGTAAGAAGTCTTTGTCTGCAGATATTATGGCTCTCAAATTCATTAATTCCATCTGCCTGCTAGCCAGATATAACCATACCCTATAGGATAAGGCCCAAAAGGTCTTACCCCACATCCTTGAAGGCATCAGGGAACATTTTCAAGAGGTCACCCACGACGGTCAAAACGCATCCCATCATATTTTAAAATCAGGGCTTGATACAGCAGAGTCTATAGCCCATGCCACGGGTACCTAGGTCACAGTATGCATCTAATTTCATTGTAGATGTCCAGGCAAGCATGATGGACCTTCCTTTTGATGGAGCACATCTGTTTGGGGATAAAACTGATTTAGCATTAGAACAGTTTAAGAACAGCAAGGCCACAGCATGCTCCCTAGTCCTTCAGCTTCCCCATCCTTTAAAGGATTTAAAGGAGTACCATCACTTTCGCCGCTTTTGCAGCTTCTCAAGGGGATTAACTTTTTGTCTGCATCAATACCAACCCCACCCTCCACAACATCCTAACAGTCTTCTCAGGCAGGACAGAGCGGGAAATTGAGGGAAGGGACTTGGATCTGTCTTGCAACCCTCCTTCTTCTCTCCGGCACCACCAGGAAAGCAGGTCTATTTTGCTTCCCTAATTCCAGAAGGAGCCTGTGGGAGGGTGGGTGTTTAATTTTTTTCTGGCCTAGAAGGCCATTATTTGGATCAGTGGGTCCTTGAAATAGTAGAAAAGAGCTACACCTATCTCTTCCTTCCGGCTCCTCCCCACACCCCACCTCCTCCTTTGTCCCCACCCTCAGACCATTTAGCCATTCATCAACAGGAGGTAGCAGCTCTTCTACCCAAAGGGCGGTGGAGTTAGTCCCAGAGAACGAAATGGGCCAGGTATGTTACGCACCATACTTTCTGGTGCCCAAGAAGGACGGTGGTCTGCGCCCCATCCTGAACCCTGACCCTCTTCCTCAAAAAGGAAAAATTAAAGATGCTGACCCGAGCTCGAGTCCTCCTGGCATTGGAGCTTGGTGACTGGATGTTGTCACCCAACCTGCAGGGTGAATACTTCTACATCCCTACATGTGGTTGCATATGAAGCGATATGTGGTGAGTTCTTCGTGCTATTAATTTGTGGTACTACCCTTTGGCTTAACATCAGCACCTTGAGTCTTCACAAAGGTGGTGACGGTGGATGCAATCTATCTCATATGGTTGGGCATCCCCAAGTTGGTATATGAGGGCCCTACAGTAGTGCCTTTGCAGGCAATGGCTCCAGTCTGGGGAGATCTGTCGGATTCCATCGTGATCTCCCCCAGCACTGTCGTGGAAGTGGCTTGATAGTGGAACGAGGGAGCCTCACTTACGGAATGGCCTTAACTCTCTCTCTGACAGTGACTACTGCAGTGACAGATGCCACCACTCTATATGGGGAGTTCATCAGGAAGATTTGGAGATCAGAGGCTTCTGGTCTTTGGAACAGCACGTTCTTACATCAACCTACTAAAACTGCAGCCGATTCGGCTGGCATTCAAGGTCTTCCTCCGCCTCCATTGCAGGACTGTTAATCCAGATCTCAACAGATAATTTCTTCATGGCTGCTAATTGGGATATTTTTCACTCCATTTTTCCATTGGAAAAGGTGACTAAGTTGGATTTTCAGCAGGCTCCTTTTATGGTTACTGTGTACCTCCTCCCAAACTATGACAGATCAATCTTTAAATTCTTTGACTTTGGACATAACCCTACAATATAAAAAAACTGAAATGTGGTGACTACCATCACTTTTGAGAAACAAAAGCTAATGTCTCAAATCGATGAATATTTTTTCATCAACAACACCCGTGGGATCTCCCCTTCATTCTTCTGGTCCAAAGAGTCAAGTTCATTGCTTTGTTGGCTGAATTACATAGAATTAGGACACTAGAGACACATACATTAGACAGGGGGCATAAAAACTCAGAGCAAAAGTAATCTGACATCCCTTCACTTACTCGAAGCAGATGATTACCAGAAACCAATATTTAAAATATGGCAGAGAATTCTGTCCTTCATCTTAAAAAATGTTCATCCTCATCTAATAAGGTGGAGACCAGGTTTGCATGACCATTGTGTGAAAAATTTAAACAGGTCATTATTAGGAAAATTCTTTCAAGAACAGTACTTGCTTAGTGGACGAAAAAGATACACTGGAAAAAGTCAGGTAATTCAATAACTCCCTGTATTCGGTTGAAATCTACCCCAATGATGCAGAGCGAGACTACATTACATGCCCCTAACTGATAAGATTTGCTGAGACCCAGTCTGCAATTTTTGTAGCTCTGAAAACACATGGGGAGATTCAGATGGCACTCAGCCAGATCAATACTCAGATTGACTAAACATTTCACTTACCTAGCCAGCACAGGCACTGTTGCCCCCTCTAGGAGTAAGCCCAATATTTCAGTTATACTGTAACCACAAACTATCACAAATGTTTCTCTTCCTATAAAACAATATCTATTCTCAATATTGCCGTAAAACTTTACACAAAAGTGCTAACTTCTAGGAAGGAAGAGCTGCTGTTGGGACCGATTTTTCTAGACCAGTCTGGATTTATACAGAGAAGTCAAACACCAAGCCACATAGAAGTGATACATTTAGTGTAAAAAAGAAACAAAAGGAAGCTGTTCCTGGTGTCTTCGAATTCTTGAATGCCGAGAAGGTGTTTAACTGGGTTGTGAATTCTTGAATGCCGAGAAGGTTGACTTTCCATTCCTTAGAATGGAATGGAATGGGAATGGATAGACCTAGGCCCAAAATATACTACAATGACTATGGCTGATTGTGTCACAGAGAGTACTCTTTGTACTTAAGTCTCAGGTGTCTAGGACTTTCACTCTCCAAGAGGGTACTAGATAGGGCTGTTCGGTGGCCACCTGCCCCCTTTGATACTTTTGGAAATAGAGCCCCACTCACAGATCAAATTGGACAATCTAAAGATTTCCGAGGTATTCCCATTGGTTCAGAAGAGCATAAGATTGCACATTGTGCTGATGATATACTCTTCATGATGGGCACTCCAACACGTCTCTTCCAGCATTGGTACACCATCTTGAAATATTTGAAGGAGCTGCTGGGTATAAAATCAATATGAGCAAATCTGAGATTCTGAAATGGACCCGGGAGAGGGAAGAGGAATGGAGGAGAACCCACTTTTCATTTTGCTTGGCAGTGAAACAAGTCAACTACTTTGGAATCAAAATGACATTGCATTTTGGTGATCTCTTTAGAGCCAATTAACACGCTCTGCTTGTAGGTGTAAGTATTGACTACCAAGAGTGGTCCCTGCTCTTTGCTACTTAGTTTGGAGGATAGACACAATAAAATCAGTACTCTGTAGAGTCTTGTTCTTATTTGAAGTCCTTCCAATTACAATTAATTCGGGCTTCATAGAGGAACAGCAATCTGTGATACAGTTTAAATGTAAAGGCTTCCATTCTAATGTAGCCCTCAGACACCTACAACCATCCAAATAGGAGGGTGGGCTGGTGCTACCAAATGTTGAATATCAAGTGTCAAGACTACAACTAATAGATCACGCCATTATGGGTATATCTATCCGAGACATAGCTTGGTTCCTATCCAGAGGCAACTACTAAATCTATACCATAGTGCCCCAATGTGCTCAGACTTAAAAACCTGAGACTCTCTAACCATTACATGGGAGTTAACCACTTTTCCCTCTTCACACACATTTATTCATTTTAAGCTGGACTTCACACCTGGAACAGATGCTAAACCCTTTAGCAGTGGTGCATAGGGGGCTGTAATTGACATCTGTAATAGGGGATTTAATTTGCATGAAGAGTAAGGGCTATTTTGCTGGCAAATTACGCTTTGGGTGATGCATCTTGACGTGAAGTTAGGGGCTACGAGAGATCAGACCCCTTATAATAAATTATTCCCCTCATTTTCTGGGCCCAAAAGAGCTATCTTCAAGTTCTCTAAAGTACTAGTTCAATCACAAAAGACATTTTCCTTGTCCTACATGGCAACATGGGAATAATATCTTGGCAAGCCTACTTCGCTAAAGACTTGTACATAATACATAGAGACATGACTTGAAGTACAATGGATATGAAGTATAAGAACGTCCACTATGCACTAAGCACTGTGACTGGTACTATGTACCACCATGCTGTCCCTGATGTTGAAGGGATGGTGGTCGAAAAAGGTGTTTTACAATACAACTGATGATCCTGCCCGAGACCGTCGTTATTCTGTAAGGAGGTACTTGGGGTAATTAAGATTATTCTAGGGTATCCAATCCCAGCAAGCCCAGAAATGGTACTTCTGCTACAGTTGGCTTTAGCTTCATGTAATCTAGACTTTCTTTACATCTATTTCTAAACATCTTCTGTAGTTGGATATTATTTTAGTACAATTAAGGTACTGATCGCTCTGTGTGTCCTCAAAATGGCTTTCCCACTGATATGTTGATCCTAAACTAACTGAATGGGGATTTTTTAACACCAAGACCCTGATTATAATAGGGCGTGAAAGGGTGAGGTATTTACCACACCCATTAAATTCAGATTCTGCTTGTAATGAACTTTACTTCAGCTTTTCTCCTAGTATATTTCAGCATTTCTGACCTTTCAAAAGTGATTTGGGTAAAATTGCAGACATTCTCACTTGGATGTTCGAAATTCCGATTCCTGCACAAACAGGTGTTAGGTTAGTGATCGGAATTTGCCCTCTCCACCACCTGTTATCGGGGGCCAATGACTGAACACACCCTTTTATAATTCATACTCGTATTGGCTTTTATTCTCAGTGCCTGAAGCTAAGTCTGTAATCCAAAACAACACAGTTATGGGTGTAACTTTTAATTTTCTGTATTAAGAATTAAATGCAATTTGTAATTCCTGCCTTTCAAACGAATTAATATTTTCGAGACTAAACTAATCTGTTGCTAAAAGTGTGGCTTGAGGCTCTCTTCGTTTTGTTTACCCACCCTGCACTTCTGACCACAGATCATAGTGCTTGCCTCTTGATAATGCTGGACGGCTTAACTGTCTTCAACACTGTTGATCATACCACCCTCTTCCACACTCTGAAGTCTCAAGATAAATTCACTGGCAACGCCCTCCACAAATTCTCTTCTTACTTATCCAACTGATACCAGTTGATTATCATGGGCTGCTTTGGAACCCAGAAAGCCCTATCACTTGCAAAGCCCCCAGGGCTCACCTTGTATCCATCATCTTTAGCCTAACATTCTGGGAAGAAAAAGGACCCACAAGAGTGAATATGGAGACAGAAAGATTGGAGGGGTGAAGAAATAGGAATGAGATGGAATCAAAACTAGACAGCCTTGTTATTTGGCCACCCTACCATTCAGCAGAACCAGTGGTGTGCTTCTAAGAAAACATTGGGCCCCTGTACTTCTTTCTTTACATATTAAGCATTGCCCAGCTATCAGAGAGTAGACTCTTCAGTTAGCTCTTTCCTTCTTGTTTAGAGTTCCCAGCCAGTGTCTGGACAACTGGAAGTTAGTGGCTGCTTGACAACACATTGCAAACACGCATCAACAAAAGCTTTAATCTGATTCTGGCTTTGTAAGAAATCCAACTCATCAGAACCCTAATGGATGGTAAATGCAAGTAGCATAGCCTAGCATAGCAATATCCTGTCAGATAATCTGCAAAGACACAGTAAGGAGCAAGAAAAGCTATAAAAGGAGAACATACTCCTGATCTGCTACTGATTTTGAAACTTGAGACATATTAATGTGTAGACTCTATCCAGGGTAGACTTTCATCTAGCCCCCCGAGCACTTGATTAAGTTGGGGGATGTATCATTGGAAAGGGGCTATCTCCCTGGTATCTGGTATTGAGCTATACACCCCCAGAATGGGCAATAGTTTCTTTCTGCCCCTTTGGGGGCAGATAGGAAGTTCGTCCCAATTTGGGAGGTCAGTGAGGGAGCTTTCCCCCAATTTGCCCCGGGGGCAGATAGCTGATCGAGTGGCAAAAATAAATACTTTTTTTCATATAATAAGGCGGTGGATCTGGCCTATCCTGACATCAAGCTAACCCTCACCCCTAAAGCCTCCACAGTCCTTCTGCTCTCTTGCGGACTAAAATATTTCATGCCAATGGTAAGCGAGAGAACATTTGAATCTTTTGGGTGTTGTTTTTACATATGGGCCAAGAGAGTGGGGTTAAATCCAAATATCGTCCCACTTCCCATGGTGAATGGCTGCATTTTTTGGGCTTGAGTAAGCCGCCACCTGGTAAAATCTACCAGACCCATACATTTCTGAAAACTAGACATTGATTGGAGTCCGTGGTGGTGTGCTTCGGTCATTGACCCTAATTTGATCTGTTCCTGACACGTGCACTAGGCACGTGCACTAGGCCCCACACCAATGGGGTAGTGTTTTTACAGAAATGAACAAACAATTGGTGATTTTAGGCAAAGCTTGAGGTTTGCAGGGCATTGTGGTTAAGCAAATGTCATGGGTTCCACGCAAAGAACACCATCCTAGACTCAGCTGAGCATCTAGTTTTGAGAGAGGTATGGGATTTGTTGGTTTCCCTAGGTGGCAGCCGAACCCGGTCACAATTAACACAGCTACACCCATTGCCAAATCAGGTTGTTTTTTTGACAGGAAATGTTGATGTCTCCACCTTACGTTTTGGACCTTTTCCTGTTGCGGCTGCTAGGCCCACCCACACAAATGAGGTTTCTTTTTATCATGAGATTCAAGGAACGCAAGGTGGTAGGAAATTTGTGACTCCTTGCAGATGCCAGAACTTTCCCTCACAAAAATGTGAGGGAATATGCGTTTTAATTCAAAATATGTTTGCAAGGGCTTCTGGGTAGGAAACCCTGGTGAGACAAGTCACCCCACCCTGGACTCTCCTTGGTATCTAGTTTTCAGAAATGTGCAGGATTGGTAGGTTTCCCAGGGGCCCAAAATCCAAAAAAATTGCAAAAAAAGAGGTTGGTTTTTAGAGGACCAATTTTATCTGTCCATGTTGTGTTTTGGGCCTTTTAATGTCACGGAGCTAGGCCCATCCACACAAGTGAGGTACCATTGTTATCTGAGGGTGGGATAATGCTGGGTGGTAAAAACACTTGTGACTCCCCTCAGATTTCAGAATTTTCCCTCATAGAAATGTGAAGACAAAATGTGTGTTTTTAGCAAAAGTTTTGGATTTGCAAGGGCTTCTGTGTAAGGTAACCTGGTGAGAACAACACAAGTTACCCCACCCTAGACTCTCCTGGGTGTCTAGTTTTCAGAAATGCCTGGGTATGGGAGGTTACCGTGGGTGGGGGCTGAGTGCAGGCACAACATGCACAGCTACCCACCTTGCAAAAAAAAGGTGTGGATTCTGCTTGGTGAAATATGTGGTCCCTAGGTCTGGTTTGGGGGCAATTCATTTTGCAGGCGCTAAGCCCAGTTATACAAGTGAAATACCATTTTTATTGGCAGACTTGTGTGAACATAGAATAGTAGAACATTTGTTATAACAAATTGGATTTCTTTTTATTAGTGGCTACCAAACTTAATCCAATGTGCCAGAAAGAAGACGTTTTGCAAACCCCCCTCTGAATTACATGATTTTATGGGTAAAGCCAAATTCAGAGGTGTGCAATTAATCACTGTTCCTAAACTCAGTATCTTGTACACATTTCAGAAATACATAGCTTTCTATCATACCCATTTTTCATTCCTTTTATTTTACCATATGTATTGCTGAATAGTGTGTACACAAGAAAAAATTGACATTTTGTACAATAAACAACTCATTTTTTGGCTCAGGGTATCAAGTGCTTTTGGAAAACCTACAAAACCCTACATATTGCAGTGACCAGAAAGGTCTGTCATACGTGTTTTGCTTTTGTAAATTGGCCTTCGTGACAAAACGTTACAGATGAAAACGTTGTCACAAATGGATTTATTTTCCTATTCATTTTCAGTACTGTTTTATTTCAATAGTTAGTTCATTTGGGAAAACCAAATCTTCCCAGGGGGGCAGACCTACCGGTGGTTGGCTGCCCCCCAGAACCCCATTGGAAGGGCAGACCAATCTGTATGGCTGATTTTACGTCCTCAGCCATCCCCAATCCGCCATCCCGATGCACACTACCCCATCAGCCAAACCGTAGCTCAGGTTCTTATTTATCTCTGTCTACTTTCAGTCTATTTTAGATTGGGAAGCTGCAAAGACTTTAGCATTAGATATACATTTCAAAGGCAGCCATTCAACATTTAAGGCTGAGCCTGAAAAAAGCTATGATAAATACCCCTAGGTTTCTGTTTTGACAGATGTTTGCATATAAATACAGAATGAAAACAATCTGGTTCTATCTCTTTAGGGAAAATGCAGAAATTTGAGTCTCTTTATTCTTCCAACCGCGACTGCCAGGCCAATTGATTCTCTGCATGTGCTAGTACAGCAATGCTAATGTTTTAACGTGATTGTACTGTTTTAAAGTATAGAGACACTTCGCGTAACAGAATCCAACAGATGAAGCATGAGTGTACATTTATCAGTTAGATAATAACGGAAATTACGGAAATGCACAAGTAGTCATTTAACTTTTTGATCCGATCCCATCAAAACTGAGAAAAAATAAATAAGCGGAAATGAATAAATATCCTAAAATCGGGTACCCTTCCTAAAATACATCAATTTACATTATGTGCCTTGCGATAATCTCATATATAGGACATTGCCTGTATTGGGACAGCAGCTGCTATCGGTGTTCATTAGTGATTCAATAGCCTAGTTCTTATATTCAGAAAATGATTCTGAATTAATTTGGACATTTATTTTGTGATATGATGAAGCTGTTAGAGCATTCTCGCTCTAGAATTAAAATCTAGTCTTTTTCAATAAAGTGGCAAAATATACAAGCTAGGTAAAATGCTGTCAAAATTATAGCATTACCTCGCGTCTCATATAGCCAGCAAAAAACACCCTTTGGAATACCAAATGGACTCTCTATGAGACTTGACAAACTGTTATGGCATACGGTGTCTGGCCCATACCAAGCTGTAAAGGAGTGTATTAGAGGGAGAGATAGCTCTGCTAAGTATATGACGGTATTGAGAAGAACCTCAGGACGCAATAGCGAATAATTTGGCCTTTGCCGCAAAACCAAACCAGTGGTACGAATAGGTGTAATGAGCATGCCCAAGTTAGAAGATACCTACATGTAATATATGGGGGTAGACCACTAATATGCACTTACATATACTCAGGAACAAAGATATAGGTAGGAGAGACTGATGCCTCGATCAACATTGTGGGTTTGGGGATTGGGGAGGACGATTCTGAAGAGGCCATAAAGTTTTCAACAGAGGTATCAATTCGATCAAGCTTCTGGTTGGTACAATTTAAAAATCTACACAGGGTCTATTGCACCAGGATTTAAATGATGAAGTTTGGCAGAGCTTCCCATGATTGATGCCTGACAGGCTGTGGACAACAGCACACTTTTTTGCAGATGCTGCGGGGCTGCCTTTGATTACAAAATACTAGACAGAAGTCCTCAGAGACATAGGTGAGGGGTTGGATACACAAGTGACACTAAACGCTTACACTAAAGGCTTGCACTGCTCTTCTCTGGCTATGAGGAATGCTGGACTTAAATGGATACCAGAAATTATTTGTAAATCATGGTCTCATAGTAGAAAAGAGAGACATAACATAAAGGTGGGTGGATCCACCAGCCCTAAGGGACTAGAAGAGAAGAATGGACAGGTGCCTAGCTGCTCATAAGGTGATGAATATGAGAAGGGGTTGCCCTAAGAAATTTGAGAAAGTTTAGGGGCATGGTTGTTGCACCGTCGGCACACCTGCAGTTAAGACATGATGTTGGACCTAGTATGGTCTTGGATGAGGAAGATAATGGTGGGTTTTTAATGTTGCCTTGAATTGTTTTCAGCAACAGAATGTGGTGCTGTGGGTCTGAGTGACAACCCCTGCTTGTACTAAGATGTAGATCAACTTTGAAAATGCACATAATGAACGTGGTTGCTATAACACAATGTGTGCAGCTGTGCTCTTATGTTCTTTATTTAGTTAGGCTTATGAACCAATACAAATCACTACGCTTTGATTAAAGATAGAAGAAATTAGTTATTGCTGGCTAAATAACAGCATCAAGCAGTAGTGTGTTTGAAAAGCAGACAGGGCCTGATGTGGAGTCGGTGGTAGCATAATATTTTTTTAATTTGGGGAGGACGCGATAAACCTGAAGGAAAACAGTTTGGAAAATGTTCACCATCATGCTATGCCTGTATTGGAGGAAAAACCTCCAGTGGATTCACCTCTGCAGTTTCTCCAGTATCTGTTGGATTTTTTCATTAATGCCTAATTCTAAATATGGCCAAAGGAGACCTTAAGCACACCACATGGGCTGTATCTGTTATTTCTTCCACAAGATCTTCTTCCTCAGTTTTGTACTGCCTGGTTGTAAAGTGTCAAATCTAATTTCACTACTAACTGGATCTTCTTGATGTTATCTCTGCAGGCATTGTACAGCTCCATTAAGAATGAAAAGCTGCAGTGGACGATGTAAGTAGCACAACTTTCCGTTTTCTTAATATTGGTACCAAGTTTTTAATATTGTGTTGCATGTTGATCTACAGTTTCATGGTGCATTGTTTATCCATGCACGATTTACTTAAAAATTAATCTTCTGCTCCAGTAGAAAAGGCAAATTTTGCAAACTTGCAATGTTAGCTCGTGGTAAAAGCTTGCTATAGCTTTGGTTGGAGACATCCTAAACGGCGAAAGCATTATATGGGAGCATGGACCAAATCCTTGCGTAAACAGAGGCCTTGGTAAAAAAGAAACATGCATTAGCATTGGCTTGTATGTGAAATGCATCCTCAGTCACTGGTGAGTGAAGGCACTCAGTAAGTCATTATGCATTCACTCTGTCACTCATTCTTGCTCTGATGTTTCTGTTCATTTTTCCACTGGTTCATTCTTGCTTCCTTGCGCTTTCCCTTCTACAATTAAACACACACAAACTCAATGAACATATGCAAGATATATCAAAAGAATAAAAATTGAAAAAGAAAACTTGTCGCCAATCAAACAAGATGGACTTATGCTTTTGTGCAAAAAAAAAGTTATGTTGCCACATTTCAAAACAAAGTAATGCCCATTTTGGAGGATTAAAACAATGGTAGACTATGACCAGTAAACATTACTCTGGGTGGCCATATTGTAATGGTATTGCTCATAGTGTAGTATTGTTGTATCGATCCATTATGACTGAACTAATGCTTTTAAATATGGAAACCACCTTTCAAATGGTAAAACAATATTACACTGTGGACAATAGCATTCACAGAAGGCCATCTGATTTAGAACCTGTTGCATCCAGTGAGTGGTTTCAATAATGAAACTGATTGAAAATGGTAAAACATTTAGAAGTATCAAAACAGTTAAAAAGTCAAAGACAATACACAATAAAAATTCCACTCCAATTTAAAGTCATTAATCAAACTTTAATAATCAAATTGACGCCTTAAACCACAAAAATCCAATAAGGGGAACCCCAAATAGGGATTTTTTAAATGTTTGAGTGTAAATATTTAAGTAAAAATAGCGCCACTAAGTGCCAATGGTAGGCAATTGTCACGGTAGACGGAGACCTAGGCGCGAGTTGAGGCTGACCGCGATGCATCTCGAGTTGGACATACCAAGTAGATTGGTCCCACAGGAGCCTGGAAGTAGACAAATTAAAAGAAAATCCTTCGTCTCAATCCAAAATGAACTTTGTCAGTTTTCTAAAAAAGAATTGTTCTCCATGTAGGACAGAGCTGAGATTTCAGCTGCCGCTGTGGAATCGAAGGTCGGAAAAAGAATCTGGGTGGGCCAGCTGGAGCTCTGGAGCTTCTGAGATTGTTGGTTGAAAACATTTCTAAGTCCCAGTGCAGAAAGAAACTTTGCCATTTTTTAGGAGGTGTTGAGCTCATTGTGCTGGAAAAACCTGACATTCAATCCAGCGGCGTGGAGCTGCTGGTCATACACTTTTCGCAGCAGGTCCCGCTGAAGCTCTTGAGTTCTAGAGCAAACATTTTTCAAAAGTTTCTTAAGTTCTTTTAGTAACCAATAACCACAGTAATACACTTATAATGCCACCAGGACTTCACAAGGGCTCTTAGAGATTCTCCGGTATTTGGCAGAGGCCACCTACAAAGTCCAATCCAAGCTCCAGTTGCTACTGATCAACTGGGAATTTCCAGGGGAAGGCCTCTTGAAAGCTGTTGTCTCCCTGAAACCACACAGGAGGTCAGCTAACTAACCCTCAGTGTCTTCTTGTTGGTCTTTGGTGCAAGGGGGAGCAGGTCTAGTCCTTCAGGGATCCTCTTACGTGACAGGCAGCAAGTCCATTCCTCTTTTGTTCTGCCTCAGGTCCAGGAAGTGTTCTAAGGGGGCGCCTTAGGGGGCCGCATTTATGTCTGGCACCAGCTATTGGGCAGTGCTAGTCAATTACCCCAATGGTTAGGGAGTGACCCCTGGGTACTGTGAAAATAGCTGTCCATCTCTTGGAGAAGAGCCATGCAAGGGTCAATATCAGGCCCTTGAGTGAAAAAGAGGAAAGGAAGGAAGTGAAAAGGGGTAGGACACACACCTACTAGTGTACAGATATATGGTAAAAATACATAAGGGACCAAAACCATTGCAACAGATAGAACATGAAAATGCTGAGAGGTGCTGCATGAAAGTGGAATGGCAATATGGCAACCATCTAGGAATGGAGTCCTGAAAAGGGTCAAGTTAGCCGTCCAAGCAGATCTAGCAAGGATTATCACAGTGCAAATAGTCTAGCAGCAGAAGTTGTCAGAGACGTTGACCAAAACTCTTGCTTCCTACAGTAATATGTGAGATTCCATGTATATTTGCCTCGGTACGGGCTTTACTGTAGTGTAACAACCAGCCACCCGTACATGGATATTAGGGTGAACAGATACTTGTCAATAAATTCATAAAAGCAAACACAAGGAGAATGATGATGGATTCAACCCAGATCTGTGACTGGGGGTGGGTGTCTTAAAAGTTTCAGCGCTCCGTCCTTCATCTCTTTGTGTTTGCTTTGTTTGGGATGTTTGGAGCATGTTTGTTAACCTAAGGCTATAGTTGTAAAGAAGTCCCTCATGCAGTTCAAAGCAAACCCTTGAGTAGTGGCAGAAATATACACCCAAATAGCCATTAGCGTTAGGTGAGAAATGAATACCCCTGTAGACTGCGCCCGAGATGTGATTGACAAAGTTTCCTGCCAGTTCCTGAAAGAAGCTTGAAGAAAAAAGCAACTGTTGAAAGGTCGGACCCAAAACCAAGTCTCTGTATATTATAGGAAGTAGTTCTGTTTAACATTTCAGCTGTCAAAACCCAAACCTTGAAAAGGTTAAGATAAAGAAGACAGGTATGCCATCAGGCTTTGTCTGCAGCAACAATGTGGCCACCACAGTGTATGATCTGGGGTAGTTTGAATACTTGTATATCGGGCTACAATTTCTGTACTTTTCTAGTAGCAAAGTTGGGCTCATCGGTTGTAGGGAGCTGCTCCAGATTTTGGGCTGTAGTGAACACCATCACTCCGGTGATTGGTCTTTGCTGTTTTTAGTGCTGTGTGACGTTCATAGTACTCCGTGCTTGTTGTGCGGAGCGTGTTCCCTGCACAGTTGCGAGGGCCATGCAGATAATAACGGGATCTTTGAGGGGTGGTAGGGGCCTCGCAAGGGTGAAATGCTTCATGTCTGTCGAAATACTCCTGATGACGTTCGTTGGTGGTGTCCTTGCTGTTAAGTTGTGCGCAAGAAGAAGAGCTTCCATATTGCCAGGGACATTGGTCACCTTTGAACGTATACATTGGTCTCCTTTGAACGTATACATTGCTGTGATTGTTGTGCGCCAGACAGGGTGGCTTCTTCATTGCCGTTAGTGTTGTGCAGTAGTGAATATTGTTTCTGCATTACTCTGAATGGTGTGTGCTAGTGCAGATTGTATTGTCATGAATGTTTTGTACCTATGTGCGTAGTGTCTAAATTACTTAGATGTTTCTACTCCAGTAAACGTTGTTTCTAGATGCTTTGGTCGTTTGTGTTTTTATCCTCCATATGATGTTTGCCTCTTGCGGTGTGTTGTCTAGTTTACCTTTGTCTCATTCTGTTATTGGGAGCATGTGCTCTGTTTGCAAGTTGTACTTTATTCTCGTTTTTCTGGGGGTTTCGTTTCTATCCTGTGCTTCTGCTTTGCTTTGGATGTGTAAGGAGGGAGGTGTGTGGTCTGTGTGTCACCTGCTCTAGTATAGAACATTTGATGTGGTTGGTGTTTGACGGATGAGGGATGGCAGATTTAACAATTAAGAGCGAGTTACTGAGCAGATAAGTCGCTCTGCTCCTGGCTGGGCATGTGTATACATGTCTACCTGTAAACTGTGTATAATCAGAATGAAGAAACATCATTTTTGTACTTGACCAAATCGGCTTCCGTTGAAACATGCTCGTCAGATGAAAGGGCATGGACAAAAGAACAGCTTTTCAATTTAAATTTTAGCCCAATGCACAGAAAATTGTATTGGTAATTCTAGGTCTCTTAAAGCTTTCATACTCTCTAAAATAGCACAGCTAATGTCCTAGGCTGGAGAACTTGCAAAGAAACAGCACAGTGTGGTTTCTGAATGAGAGGGTGAGCAAGAAAGGTCACAGCATGGTCCGTGTTTGGAAAAGCTTGATTGGAAAGGCCGCACACAGTTGGCCAAGCCCCAAAGCGTTCACGCAGAGCTCGGAACAGCACGGCCCCATCCAAAGGAAACGTGTATACACAGGTTACAGTGTGTTACTTGCATAGTAATGAGCAGAATGCCACAGTGACTGTCTTGAATCCTTTTTCTAGGGGTCCACCATTTTTGTCCCTCTCACCATAATGACATAGACCATGGACTCTCCTCTTGCACAGGTCCACAACTTAGTAATGGTATGTGCACAGGGTTGAGGGAAGGTGCCCCTGTGCCGGTCATGTTTGCAGTGCACTGGCAGGCATCGGGGGAACATGAAAGCGACGTGTCGTGAATGGGTATATGTTTAAATGTGAGCCTTTACCACCATACACATGTGTTGCAGGTTGCATAAGGGCTTATGTTTCTGGGGGACCTCAGAATCTTCAAGTGTTTAGGGGGCTCCTCATGGGGCTAGTGGTGTATAGAAAGTAACATGCGTGTTACTTCCAGCGAAACACAAACATTGGAAAAGCTTTTTTTCTAAGGTTAAACAGAAGGCGGTGTTCATGAAGTGTAGTGCGGAGTGCTAACAGTACCTCGTGGCTGCAGTGGTGGGGCCTAGATACCACATGGTCATGGATACTCTTGGAATTAGATTTAGGAAGCTTGTGTTGTAGCAAAATAAAGTCAGCGCAGCTTTTATTTGGTAACTGTGCTAGATGTGTGCCTGTGAAGCTTCCCTGTGGAAAGCACGCTGTACTATTGCACCTGTGCTGTGGGGTTATTGATGTGTTGATTCACCATGGCAACCTAGAATATGCGGCAGCCATTCTTGTGCCTATCTTCTCTTGGAGAGCCTTCAGTGCTTGGACGCAATGGAAAGAAATGATTAGGAAGGGGACAGATTTCTACTTACTGCAAATAGGCAGTATAGCCATTTAATGTGGGTGTGTATGGAAGTGGGTGTGTGGTCATCTTGTTGAGATTCACATAGAAGAAGGAGGTTAGGGTCAGGAAGATGTGTATGAGGTGCCCTTGGCCATATTGGATAGTTATTTTGGCACCATGGTTAAAGAGGTGTTCGAAAGGCACTGTTGTGTCATGAGGGACCAAGGGGAGTTCTGAAGGTTGTTAGTTACTCTTCAGCATTGAGATGGTAAGCTATCACATATGTGTTTTGGATTCTCACATAGTCTCTTATTGAGGTAATTTCGGCGTAACTCCCTTAGAAGAATACGAGCAAAGTTGTTGGCCAAGGTCCTAGGGCTAGAAGAAGCTGTTGGCTCTGGAGCACACTGTAGACTGTACAAAGGAAATTATTACCACCTCAGCTGGGAGGAATAGTAGTAGTGTCATCCATATGACATGGAACTCTAATGTAAAAAATTGTTGTTAAGCAAGTGGTGAGGTTTAGCAGCCGAAAGCAAAAGGATGCCCACAAAGTCATATACTTCTGTTGTGATACAATGCTTCGACTTTATCTTCTGGTAGAAGCAATGTGTTGTTTTCTGCCAGTGATTCAAAAAAGAACTTGCCCATGTTTGCGTGGAGAAAATAGTATAGAGAAGTGAAAGTACTTGATTTTGTTTCTGGGTTAGAGTTATTATATACTTTGAAAATAATTTTTCAGTGTTGGAGCTGAGACTTTACCCCAGGCAGCATGTGAAGGGGATAAGATTATACTACTACTCCCTGGAGTTAGAAGTCGTATTTGAATATATCACATGATGGCCATATTGTCAGAGTTCCCCCCAAGGCTTACCTTCTGCTTGGTGGGGTGATCCTGCAGAGGCGACAAGAACCACCACCCCGTTCCCCACCTTGCCCTAGTCGAGGTTGTGCACAGTCTAGGATAAGGGGGTACCCGGGGTAGAAGCCAGATAGGAGCAAGTCTAGATGGCGCTGGACACCAAGCTGTGAGGGAAAGAAGGGGACACGGTTACCTTACTGCCCGTTCCTTCTCTTTCCTCCTCCGTGCTGTGCCCCGCCTATGAACCCCTGGTGTACCTGTTGGGGTGCCTAAGTGACTGGCCTCCACTTCCCGGTTCTGGAACGGCAGTGGCCGCAGGGTTGACGTGCAGTTTCCCACACAGGAACCGGAATGAAGGAAAACGAAACTGGCGCTCCTGCGCAAATGAGAACGTGCCCAATCCTGCTAGCTCAGATTCGTAACCAAAATCATGTGGGCCAAACCAGCCCTCCTGCGCAAATAATAACGCACCCAATCCTGCTAGATCAGTATTGTAACCAAAATCATGTGGGCAAAACCAGCGCTCCTGCGCAAATAATAACGGGTCCAATCCTGCTAGTTCAGTATAGTACCCAAAATCATCTGGACAAAACCAGCGCTCCTGCGCAAATAATAACTTAGGGTGAGAGACCCCACTCCACCGAACACCCTCCGGATGTGCAGTGGTAAGCCAAGTGTACAGTGTTAAGATAGGAGAAACAGACGTCCCTCTTAGCCTTGAAGCGCCCCCGGTTTCAGACCGTACCTGTGCCTTGTGTAGTCCGCAGCAGCGTCCTTCCTACGGCGGTTGGTTGTCTTCACCGGATTGGCGTCTCTCCTTCCGTGGCGATGGCGAGAATTCAAAGCGGTGATTAGCCGGAGTTCCCGGCTGTTATGCGCGACCAACCGGAAGTGAGTCTTTCGGTCTTCCGTTGTTGTCCCGCAAGGGCTAGACCGCTAACACCTTCTTCCTCGAGCGGCGGGCGGCTCGTAGAACCATGACGCATATGGATCATAGTCTCACGAATAGCCATTTTAGTCAGAAGATTACCTCATCAGAAAATGAAATCGATCAGTATATTACTGGTAAATAAAGATTCAAAAAGGAATTGAAAGAATGAAGGACTACATCCACCACAATATCATGGGGCTCTACTGCATGCAGCCTGATTGAAGGCACCCACATGTGAACTAATCTGTGTTTAGTCAGTCTTAGATATGTTTACTGGTAGGCACTTATGAATTTTCTGCCTGAAGAGATGTGCTCCATGCTTTACAAATTATAGTGAAGTAGTTCCTGTGAAAATTTGGCAGGGCTTGTCCTGGGGCCGATTGATGCTCTAGTCACTGGTTATTGGGTGAAGTTGTTTTAGAATAGGTGCATGCCTTCTTGAAAAGAATTGTGATGAAACATGAGCGCTGTGCTGTAGATCGTCATCTGCCCAGTGGGTTGCTTGAAACAACACATCACATAATTACACTCGGTTGTGGTTGGCTATTGCAAGAAACTGCTTTGCTCTATCAAGATACCATGTATTTCTGTGAAAGAAAGTGACCTGGCTCCAAGTTGTATTCTGGCAGGCCAGATAGATCTTATGGGAGTATCACACAAAACCTCATACCAACATAGATCTATCCCCATTTTTGTATTTGAAGAGAGAAGACCCTGACACCATGTTGGGTAGTAGGTGGCCAGGTCAATCTGCAGATTTGGTCCCGAGTAATGAAGGCTGTTATGAGGAGGGTGCAGAGGAATCATAGTATCTATAGTAGGAGCTGTGAGCCAAGTAAAAGAAAGAATAAATACGATTTGGATCGACTTTAATGTGAAGAGCATGAAATGTTTTACTCTACTGTCCTACAAGAGAAGTGGCTCTTGCTTCCTTATCAATGTTTTGTCTCGCATTAGTTCAGTCAGCTATCCCAAGTAAGCATTGTGCTTTGCACCCCCAAGTAGGGAGGTCCACCTGGGAACATGCTGTTTCTGAGCCCAGTGCAAGAAGAAAGCTTTTTAAAGCTGAACTACAAATAATTGTGTGTCGCCCCTTCAAACTGGAGGTCACCTTCAAATGTATGTGTGTCAGCTATATCCCAAAAAGTTTTGCCCCGTAATGTCCAAAATATTATTTATTTAAATCCATTGATTAATTTACATGTGCTGATGTTGTGGTCCCACTAGGGTTTTGCATAGGTTTCTCCTCCTCTTCCTCTCATCCCTGCACAAGCCCAGCCGACTCTGGAAGTAATTCTCCTGTTATATCTGTAACACCTTATTCAAACAGGAAGGACTGCAGCGCTGGTTAATAGTAACAGCTGATACAAGAGCACAGATACCCCAGGGCTGTATTACTGTACATGGAAACAATATTATGTGATTTGCCAATTTGCCTTCTTTTCAGCCTTGTCATACGGGCGAAATGTTTTATAGGTATTTCATCTGTCCCGCCACCCACACTGACAATTCTCTGAGGACAGAAAAACAGAACTTACATTGTTAATATAATTGACAAGGGGAACATTTCAGGTGGGAAAAGAACAGTGGATCCTTTTAGGACTTTAAAGCGGAATCAAAATAAAATCATATAAACACGTGCTCTAGAGTGATCTAAAACTCTTGCCTGAGCCTTTAGTGGGACAGCTGAGGACCATAAATTCCTCTATGCACGTTTGTACTTACTCTTGAATACTATTCTTTATTAAAAAAACATAAAAGCACAAAGATTGAATGGTTTATTTCACTCCTTTTCCCAAAACAACAGAAGAACTGTGATTGTCCCCTTACTTCTGACACCCTCAAAAGCATTCATATCAGAGGTTTATCTGTATCCCTTTTGTTCCCATCACCGCAAATGTATCATTTTATGTATGTGGGAGCCTGCAGCTGTTCCGACACAAAATTCATGAGAATATCTTCCCTTCTCGGGTAGAAAAATAAATGTGAGCAGTTTGATTTGAGTTGGAGATGCTGGCACAGTATATATCACATTGTTATATTTCACATCAAAAAAAATTATACTAAAAGGAAAAGAAACCTCACAGAGATGTCGAGTATATGCATCAAGGCAGCTTGTAGTATTCTTTTATTCTTAGTTGCAGTTCTGAGGTCTTAAGACAGCATGTGTTTTGCCACCCTATTAACTCCCTGGGGCTTTTTGAAGGCTGCCAGTTAGTACATATATGATATAAAAGTATAATAAAGAGCCATGAAAAGATGTGTCTATTTACCCATTTTTTATATTCTATTATTCACATTTCCTATTTGGCTTGTGAGAAAAATTTCTATGATTACACTTTGTGGCACTGCAAAGGTGAAAAATGGTTGTACGTAACAGGTGGGAAGAAATACATGGGTTCAGGAGTGCTTCTGTCAGATATATCCACACACATGCTTGGAAAGGTTTCAGATATATATCTAAATGGAGCAAAAAAAAGATATTGACTAAGAATTTAAGAAAGTGGTAGTTACCAAGCATAGAAGGGGTCCTGTTCAGGAAGATGTAGTAATTGTTATAATTCTGTTTTTCGTTCACGTTCTGTGCCAGAAGAATCTCGAGTCACTATTAGTAAATACAAATTGTGAATTTTGGATAAAATGATCATGTTTTTAAATTATTCGGTCCGGATGGCTAATTAAAACAAGCATTGCAATGCCAATAGGTCTGGCTTTGAAGGAATGTTTGTGAAGCATTACAAATAAATAGCATTGTAATCCATATGTATTTGTGTGAAAGATAAGAACTGGTGAATAATATTAGTGTAGGTCGAAAGCCAAGGTGACAGTTTCACTGTCAATCCAGACCTAAAAATCCATGTAGGTTAATGACTCCCCTCTTTCCATCTGTGATGTTGCCAGAGCTATCTAGTTATCTAAGCCACCTTTACAACTTGACCATGTCGTGTGTGCCCCTGAAAGTTCCAAGCTCGGTCGGCTGGATAAATAAACACAATACATCTGTGTGAAGGGCAAGCTATGTTTTTTTTGTGGAAGCACGTGGGCGGAGCACGGCCTCTCCAGTGATGCTCAAACAGTTGTCAGGTGACAGCTGCACTGACAAGACCACAAAAAGGAAGTTGGGGAGTAATCTGTGTTGCCTTAGAGTGACTGTGAGTTCCTTCATTTGGCAGGGGCGAATCTTGAAGTTGGAGAAATGATAGCCTATATTGGAAAGTGAAAAGGTTTGTGGTAAGACGTAGCCATAATGTAGTGTGATAAGGACCACGGGGAGGAGGGTTTCCTGTAAGTAGATCATATTTAACCCTAAAGTAGATGCAAGTTCCTAATTCGAGCAGAACGTCTCCTGCAGTTAGACAGACCAATATCTGGGTTGGAAGGATGAAAGGATTTTATAGTGCCTAGTAATATCATCATCGCAGTAGTGCTCTTTTTAATTAGTAACTCGTGCCAAGTAAAATCATCCTATCGGTGCTCTTTTAGTTTGTGACCTGTGATTTGAAGCCGCGAGTGCAGTGCAGAGTTTAAGGAGGTGCCTGGCAAATGTTGTCGTCCTTTCAAGGGCCAAACGATTTCCTTAGGAGGGAAGGATACAGATAAAGAGATAAGTGCCCTTGATTCGATTTTATCACCCTAGGTAGCGGGTTACAGAGATGGGGGCGCGGGGGTCACAGCGAGCGAGTCTGCCCCACCTGAAGGTGGTTGTGGTTCCGAAGTATCTCCAAATGTTTTCAGGCGGACTGCGACAGGTTTGTAAATGTTGTTTATAGGGCTACGGTTCGAGGTGAACAGGAATTCAAAAATCTAGATTCCGGCCTGAGATGCAGGCCATCCTAGGGTGGCTTAAAAGTCAGTAGAAGCAAAGGTAATTATTTGAAATGAGTGAGAGAAGGAGTTTTACATAGACATTGATATGTACGTGTTGTAGAGAAGTGTGCACGTGAACTTTTTTAGGATGTGTGTTGTAAGGAGCTAGTATTTGCTCAGGATGCTTCCCACCCAGGCATACCTTTCATAGCAGCTGCTCAGTTAGTATTCCCCCACATACAAGCTGCATAGAAGTAGCAAAGAGGTCATTATTGTTTACTAGTAAGTGTGGAACAACTTGGAGACACGGTGTGATAGGTAACTCTGGGCGTAGTTCGCATAGTAGCGCTATGCGTAGCTACGCGAAGTGCACTTCGCAAGATACGCATAGCACTACGAGAACTGCGTAGTGCGCTGTTCGCGATGATTGCACAGTGCCGGATGCTTGTTCGCACTGTGCAATCATTGAAAACGGCATCTTGCACAGTGCTAGCTGTCGTTTTCTGCCGCTGCATACGCGACCACTCGTAATGAGAAACCTGACCTCCCTGCGCTGAGAATCTTGCCGGGAGGTTTATTTTCCACGCTCGCGATCACCAACTTGATGTTGCTGATCGCGAACAAGGAAAAAGTCTCGCCGGGATGTCATTTTGCTCTCTCGCGGTTGCCAACTTGACTTTGAGGACCGTGAGCGAGCAAAAAATGCCAACTACGCCAAGTGATTTTGCATTGTGCTACGTGCAATTCGCGTAGCGCAAAGTAGCACAAACTTCGCGAGCGTAGCGTAGTTGTCCGCCCAGGGTTAGTGATAGATAGCAGTGGTACTGTTTTGGGACATATTCCTCTATGTAAAAAAATAAAATAATAGTTGTTGCTCCAAGCACCATTTCCTAACAGTAGAAAAGCATACCCCCTCCATCATTGGTAGAACAAGTACAATATAGCCCTGGCATGCTGCCCATGACAAGTGCAAGCACAGTCTCATCCCTGTCCATACCCCGATGAATGTTCGTATAAATAACATATTTCTGTCCTGCTGATGGGGCTTTCCTAAAACTGTCACAGATGAACCCTTTCCCCTGTGAGCTTTCATTAAAATAACCCAGCACTGACCCCTCTCTAGCAAAGGCTTGTCCAGATAGCGCGCTAGCCCCCCACCACCCAAGCTTGGGAACAATTTACAAGATCAGACATACTCCAGTCATTTGTGTGCACACCCTCTGCCACCCTACTGAGCATCACAGTGACAACAGAACAAAATGTATTTTCCCAACCCTGGCGGTCTTTGTAGAAATGAGGGGAGATTATTCAGTTCACATATCCATGCTTCTTAACATGGGGCTCCAGGGCAGCTTGTATTGGCAGCGCTCTCCGGTTAACTCGCCTGCGTTTGTGCAATAAAGTGTTAGAGACTCTAATAAAAAATAGAGTAATCTGCCCTATTAATGGGCTTGTTAGCCTAATTAGAACTCAAGGATGAGCTCATAAAATCCACGGCTTATCAGAAATAATTTCAGAGCACCAAGCAAGCGCTGTGTCCTCGGTGCTAATCCCTGCATTCTGTTGGACCCAGCTCAGCGACCCTACAGTGGTTTGTAAATGTTGTTGAATATGAACCATGCCAGGGCCTGGCGCTCGCAGTCTGCTTTGCAGCGCACGGATGCATCTCAGAGTATTTCAGAAGCCATCTTTAGATATGGAAGACTTCACTAGATAAATCGCCCAGAGGAGGATATACCCTCTTTTCACACTGTGCATGGATTGTTGGATCGTCCACGTCCTTATCGCTTTGTAATCAACTTAGCGCTTCGGAAGGCTTAGATGAATGTCTTTACTTAAGGCTGCTTTGAAAGCATCCAACCTATATTGGTTGGCCTAAACCTTCATTGGTTAAATAGATCTCGTCAGTTGAGGTTCTCATCAGTTACCGGTAAGGCTGCCACATGTGGAGGTAAGAGAGGTTGGTTGTGTATGAGGCAAACATGTGGGTTTACATATTTATGTTGTGAACTGCATGTTATCTTGGGTCACAAAAACGACTAGCATTTGGCAAAGCCAGAATGTTCGGTCTTTGCAAGCTGGTATAATGGTTATTGATTTTTTTTTTTTTTAATGCAAGCATATGGCACAGAAATAAAAACAAAAAAAACATGTTGCCTCCTCAACATGGCCCCATATGCCTGCAATACAAATTTCAAATTGAAAAAAACATTAAAGTGTTTACTAGTGGCCTTAAATAACAAGCCTTTCAGTTTTGCCACACATACATTTTATTCTTCTTATTCTTTACGATTTCTGAATTTAACAAGACCGAACCGGAGACTCAAATAGGAGGCAGCTTCAGTGTTACACTATCATGTACACCTTATAATTTTAACTTTAAAAAGGAGCAGGAATATAAATCACCATCTAACGGAGCACCGGAAGTTCAGGCAAAACAACTGGCGTGTATTTAAAGTTAAGAAAAGAAAAATAAATAAATTGCATATTTAACCATCTTTGTCTAAAGAGAAAATACCTATTTTTGCATGAATGTGAACAATGTGCAGAGGTAAAGTGCAGTCATTTAAAGCAAAGGGAGCCAATGGGTAAAGTGGGCGGACTCCTGACCACATGGTGTTTGCTGTGCTGATTGGAAACAAAACGTGAATGACAATTTAACAGACCAGTAGATGAAGCCCACTGACCAAACGCCCTTCAGTGTAGGTATATTAGGTATGAATTATTTTGAAAAACAATAGATTGGTGAGACAGCTAGTGCTGTCTCAAAGACCAGACCTAAAAAATGAAGTTATTGGTCCCCATGAGAAGTGAACCAGAGTTTAATAGAAAACTGTACTATAGCTGTTGGTCTCAGAAAAAAGTTAGAAATGTTTTTCACGAGAAATGTAGTAATACAAAAATGGCCTGTGCTGCTTGCGAAAGTGGTACCGTTTGTGTAGAAATCAAAAACAAACTAAAAAGGATATTGCGTTTAAATAAAATATGCATGACTTTGCTTATGAAAAACAAATTTTAAATTATATTGCTTTGGGAAAGCGAAATCTGGATAACATTGCTTATGAACAAATATGTAAATAACAATATTTGCAAAATAAAGTCCCAGGATGCTTGTTTTCCGGTCCATGGATGAGGCACAGGGTTAAGACTGATTTGCATATAGCTGTGTCTGAACTGGGGTGGCAAAGTGAGCTAAAGAATGATGTTGGATTCAACCCAGATCTGTGACTGGGGGGTGAGTGTCTGAAAAGTTTCAGCGCTCCGTCCATCATCTCCTTGTGTTTGCAATAGTTGAGTAAAAGCATCCTGGAAAATAATGAAAACATCTTCTTCCCTGAGCCTCAAAACAATTATTGCTTTAAAGAATAATGTTCTCTTCAAATTGTATTCCCTACCTGCCTTTAGAAAAGGGGCTGACAGCAGCTGAGAGGAATGTATTTCTGTTTCTACTTATTTTGTAAACGAGGAACCCCATCCCATCTCTCCCACCAACTGCACTCTCTCCCTTTAGAAATTTGATTTCTTGTCTACAAATTCATTTTACCAATTTGTTTCTGTTCCATTTTGTTGTTGAAAGTTTATTATTGTTGACTTTGTTTTGTTGCCTGATGTTATTCACACTTTATTTTAACCCCTTCGCCGCGGCAGGAATTCCGCCGCGGCGCTGGGGGGGTTTGGGGGCAGTTGCGGTGGCGCTGTGCTCGTGACGGAACTACTCCGTCACGAGTCACGGGTGAGCTGTGCTCATGACAGAGTGGTTCCGTCACGTCTCCGCCCACTGCGCTAATCGTCCGCACAGGCGGGGAATTAGCGCCGCGTGGGCGGAGCGGCCGCCAACGGCCGCAGCATGACGGAACCACTCCGTCATGAGCACAGCGCACCCGTGGCTCATGACGGAGTGGTTCCGTCATGAGCACGGAAAGGGTTAACATTGAGTAACGTTTATCCATAGAGAATAGCAATGAGTTTGTTCATCCACAAAGGACATTCACTACAGTTCAGCTGATTTTGTTCATGCCCACCAAACTAACAAAAGGGGATGGGAGGAATGCTTGCAATTTGTCTAACCAATGGCAGTCTTTCAGGGTAGCATTCGAGCCCATTGTTCTTGTGCCCACCATCCCACCTCAGATTTGATTTAACCTTATGCAAATCAGCCTTGACCCTGCTCCAATCGGAAAAATTCAGCCCAAACTGCCAGGCCAAGTCCTCCCTGAACCAGAATACCAGCAACTCAAGACCAGTTTTGCTCTTAGTTGGCCTTGTCAGTCAGGTGTAGCTTGGCTCCAGCGGCATAGTGAGCATGGGACCACAGTTAGGCATACTCTTGCCACTTAGGGCGCTACATCAGATACACAAAAGGTGATAGGAGAAATGCTTGCAGTTTGGCTAACTACTGGTAGTCCCTCGGGGAAGAATTCCAACCCACAGTTCTTTTTCCCACCATCCCATCTCAGTTTAAATTTAGCCATATGCAAATCATTATCGACCATCCCTGC
Source organism: Triturus cristatus (assembly GCF_964204655.1). NCBI lineage: Eukaryota > Metazoa > Chordata > Amphibia > Caudata > Salamandridae > Triturus > Triturus cristatus. Next base: position 329,916,865 of record NC_140580.1, read on the forward strand.
TCCAATTGGTATCCAGCCCGAACTGCCAAGCCATGTCTTTTCAGAACCAGAAAACTCAAGACCAGTTTCGCTCGGATTGGGCCTCGTTAGTCAAGTGTAGCTTGGTTCCAGAGGCACCGTGAGCACAGGCCCCACGTTAAGGCATACTCTTTCCACTTAGGGTGATACATCATATACACAAAAGATGATGGGCGAAATGCGTGCAATTTGTCTAACCACTGGCAGTTGCTCGGGTAGCATTTCAGCCCATCGTTCTTTTGCCCACCATACCACTTCATTTTGGATCTAGCCATATGTAAACCAGTCTTGACCGCGCTCCAACTGGAAAAATCCGCCCAAACTTCCAGGCTATGTCCTCCGTGAACCAGAAGACCAGCAACTCAAGACTAGTGTCGCTCTGGAAGAGCCTTTTGAGTAGAATGTAGCTGAGTTCCATTGGCACAGTGAGCATGTGACCCTTGTTCAGGGATACTCTTGCCACTTAGGGTGATACATCAGATTCTTAAAAGGTGAATGGAAAGAATTTGTCTAACCACTGTCAATCGCTAGGGGTAGCATTCCAACACATTGTTCTCTTGGCCACACTCCTACCTCAGTTTGGACCAAGACATATGGAAATGAGTCTTGACCCTGCTCCACAAAGAACATTCCAGCTCAAACTGCCAGGCCAAGAGTATGGCCAGACGCGGGTCCAGTGCTCACTGTGCAATTGGAACTAAGCTGTACCCGGCTGAAGAGCCCCAGTCAGGGTGAAACAGGTCCTGGCTGCTTGAATTTTAATTCAGGCAGGACCTGGCAGTTCAGGCTGGACTGCTCCTATGGGAGCAGGGTCCAGACTGATTTTAATATGGCCTGGTCAAAACTTAGGTGGTGTGGTGAGCAAAAAACAATGGTAGTAATTGCCAGTGGTTAGGCAAATTGGCTAGCCGAACTGAACCCACTCCCGGTTCCAGTCTCATCGGCCAGAAACCTGGGGATCCTGTTTGATTCTGATCTTTATTTCGCCTGCCAGATTAGGCAACTCTTGTCGATCTGCTTCCTGAAGCTCTGATCAATCAGGAAGCTGATACCTCTACTTCCAGCGGAGACATGTAAAGTAGTAATCCATTCTCTTGTGACATCTTGCTTGGTTTACGTGAACAGCTTGTTTATGGGTCTACCCGCCTATCTGATCCATTGGCTTCAGATCATACAGAAGGCGGCGGCTCTGCTGGTTCAACGGATCCCTTGCCTCCATCCTATCTTGCCGCATCGGAGACTGCTTCACTAGCTTCCTGTAGCAAAAAAGGATCACGCTTACTCCTCTGACCTTGGCATTCTGATCCCTGGCAGACAAGGGCCCTTGTTACCTGAGAAACAGACTCGACCTGTACCAGCAGGAGAGATCGCTGAGATCTAACCATCTCTGACTCATGTGGGTCCCCAGGTTCTCCAAAGTCCTATCGGGAGGTCGATCCTTCACAGTATTGACTGCAAACCCCTGGAAGTCCCTGCCTACCAAACTCCACATGGCTGAGTCTGAGCACCTCTTCAGGAAAAATGAAAAAACGTAGTTCTTCGATCAAAACTAGATTTAAATGCCGGGTCAAGATCTCAGTATCTGCTTTGAGCGCTGGGACGGTTCTTTGAAGCAGCCAAGCGCTTTACAAATCCCAGTGATTTATTGATTTAGTCCTCCCATCACCTTTAACCCTTACCCATAAGCAAAATAGGCCTCTGTTGCAAGATGAATGAATCAAATAAAAAAACAACAAAGAGATAACAACAACACAGGTATGTTTGTAAATGCAAAAATATTAAATGTACTAGTCTGGTCACTTAAAATGAGTACTGGAGATGATTTACATGCAGGGGAATAGACTACTGTGGTACTCTATTCCATGATCCATCATTCAGTCATCACAAGTTATTAAGGTAAATCCCGAAAAAAGTAACTGGTCCCTGACACTGTTGGATGAGCGAGTGCAGAAGTGCTGATGTCTGCAAGATGAGTGCAAGAATGAGCCATTGACTGCTAGTCTGCTAGTCTGCATGCTTTGGCCGCCAAATTCAGGATGAAGCAGAAGGAAAATACATACATGAGGCCTACACTTCCCCTATTTTATAGCGCTGTAGGATGCTGGCTTCAGCGACATGTGCCTCAAATTACCAAAGACAGAACATGATTTTCTTTTATTTATAAAGAAACAAAGCTAATTTGTCTCTTCACTATTACGAAATTGCAGAAAGAGCATCTTTTGTTACCATTGAATCAAATATCATCATGTTCCAACTGCTTATTGCATATTATTGACAAAACATAATGACTATTTTTGTATTCACCTTTATTTAAAAGCGCCATAATAAATTCATAAGTAAAGACCTCACTCATTAAGGAAGGCACAGGAGTGAATGACTGAGGCTGCATCAGGGGACGGGCAGGGCCACGTGTACATGGAGACTTCCAAATTGCAAATGTGGTTCTACTTTCTCCTGCCTGCCCAAATGCCGGATCTGTAATCTGGATCCTGCAGTGGGATAGTGCACACCATCCAGGAATCTGGGCAGTGTGTCAAGGTGGCTCCGTGGGTCCCTCCAACAACTTGTGTTTGGTCATTGTGCAGAGCATCCATCCCAACGCGCAGCGCACCATTAACCCCTTCCCTGCTCATGACGGAACCACTCTGTCATGAGCCACGGGTGCCGTGTGCTCATGACGGAATGGTTCCATCATGCTGCGGCCGTTGGCAGCCGCTCCGCCCACGCGGCGCTAATTCCCCGCCTGTGCGGGCGATTAGCGCCGTGGGCGGAGTCATGACGGAACCACTCCGTCATGAGCACAGCTCAACCGTGACTCATGACGGAGTGGTTCCGTCATGAGCACGGCGCCACCACAGTTTTATTTCAAGAGCAAAAGCATTTTTATGATAGAGTAAGATGGGCCTGCTTTTTTATGCAGCCATTCACTCCTTGTAGTTACTCCCATCAGCCCTCAGTCGCCCCATGGAGTATGCAGTCATCAGGAATAAACCTGACATTATATATTTGTTAGAGGAACACTTGAAGCTGCTGCTCTGTACGCCTGGCCCATTACTGTGCTTGCTGGTCCACTTTATGAATATCCTGCTTTTCATGGTACAGCTCTGCACAACCGACAGAATAATACATCTTGGAGGTGTCTAGGACCAAGTGGCCTTCTTCATGAACCCCTATAGCTCCATCACGTGTTGGGTGGTCAGGCACAGGGCAGAGCTCCTGACCCGGAATTAATATTTTAAATGACAAACGAGAAAACAGCCCAGCTCCCCAACCCTTTCCCAGCTCCTTTCTCCAAATCTGTTGCAAAGGTTTGCTTCTCTGAAACAACAGCTGAGAAGCAGCAGGCAGATGGCAGAGTGGAAAGCTGCCAGCAATCTGTGGAAGGAAAGAGAACAGCAGCAGGGCAGAAAGCAGGATGGAGGGAGCAGCTCGTGAACACCAGCACCATACCAGAAGGTATGTATTCAGGTACCTTTGAAAACGTATGGCACAAATTATATGAGTCGGTCAAAAGGAAAGGTAAATAAAAACGAGAACTCTAAAAGCACAATTAACTAACAGCAACATGCAGAGTGGCACTAAATTTCCTTAACCCGTTAGCGGCAGAGGCTTTTCCCGCTCCTACTAGTATTGAGCATTTTTGTTTGAGGCACATCGCACTTAAACCTTCATAACTTTTTGCCTCAAAAGGTATACAATCCACATTTGAGAAAAAAGTGTGGGAATGTTTTGGTGGTAGGAACTTTGTGGATCCCCTCAGATTCCGGAGCTTTCCTTTACAAAAAATGTCAGGAAAAGGTGTGATTTTAGGTTTGCAGAGCATTCTGTGTAGGAAAATAAAGTTGGGCCGGCACAACTCACACTACCCTTGACTTTCCTGGGTTTCTAGATTTCAGAAATATGTGGGTTTAGTAGGTTTTCCTAGGTGGTGGCCAAGCACAGGATCAAGAACTCCCATCATTAAATCGCCATTGAAGGTAGAAATATCTTCACTGATGTATGTGTACGTGGCCTGCTTCATCTTTGGACCCTCACAACAAGCACTGGTGATATTCCGTCAAGTGCCACAAGCTTACAGAGTTTAGAGATGGACCTGTATGTGTAGCTAGAGAGTTGCATGTTCATAGAATGACCTGCAAGTAGTGATTAGTGCAGTGATGTGTGTCACTCTTACCTTGACCTTGTGCCTACACAAGATACCTATGAAAACAAGCCTCTGCTAAGTTTTTGCTGCCTCTTCATTTCTCTGTCTCACGAGAAGTCCTGAAGGAACCTTTACTAATGCCTTTCTGTGGCAGCCTTCCTAGGCTCAGGAATAATGGTCTTACTTGCACATTTAGCATGCTCGCTGCAATAAATTGAACTCCTTCTACTGCATGCTTGTAGATTGGGGGGGTGGGGGTCTGAGGATGTCTTGCATCTAATTCCTTAGACATTGTGTTCATAACTAACTACATGTAAAAACTGGGGCAGACTTGCCGGGGCTGACTCTCCAGTGTTCTGTAAGGAGCACTTTTAGAAAGAATATAGGCTTTAGGGTCCATCAGATTGTGGAAGATGTCCCGTCCACTGTTATGTGCAGTGCATTGACTGTAACGCACTTGTAATATGATGGATGGAACATCCACCACTTTTTGACAGCGGATGAAGGTCACACGCAGGTCAAAACAAAGACCATTGTGTACCTATTTACTGGAAACAATGACGACTCCATGACATGATTCTAAATGAGGAAGACGAACAGTCTTGGATTATGGTACTTTTTCGTTTGAGAACTAATAAAACGATTTTCCAAATTTGATGGAACTATTTGAAAGCCAGCATAGTTTGTCAAGTAGTGTGCCAGGTAAGGCATGTATCCATGCACAGCCATTGAGAGGCACATACTAACTAATCTTTTGACTGCTACACTTCAGTCATATTCCAGAACGTCTGTTTTGGGTGGTACAAAGTGACAGCGTGAAGTACGTTGGAAACCTCAGGCCTGGGGATAGTGATAATGACTCTCCTGTCTCTTTCCTTGCCGAGAGAAACTCTTCATAGGCGATAGGGCCGACTCTTTATCTCTGTTGCAGGAACGCAGTAGACAAAGTGCAGATCATGCAGTCTTGCCATGTCCTCCGCAACAGATAAAATAGAGGCTACTGCGTCCACAGCAGTAAGAATTTCAATAACGCCCTACTGAAAGTCAAGGAAAGGCTTCAGTCTTCCGGTGGTAGTTTGACTATAGACAACATATGCATTGTTGTTGCCGTCTGAATCTGGTGGGTAGCCAACTTCTATCACATGAAAGTTTTGCAACTTGTATAATATGGTTTAAGTACCTGGTAATTGTTGTCTACGCTGCCCATGTGCTTGCTGTGACCACGTATACAGTGGGGGTAATGGACTACTGCCAACAGCCCCCAAACAATGACTGGAGAAGTGATCTCATCACAAATTGTTGTGAGCACATACACTTGCTACCTATCTGAGTATTTTAGATTAAGCAGTTCATTGCAAATAGAACACACTGCTCTGGTATTTTTGGAGCTTATAAACAAGCAGGATGACAAATGCATAAACAACAGTTGATGGACAGAATGCAGAACAATGTCATACATTCACCCCAGTACAGAGATCTGGACCTAAATCCATCGTTGTTTTGCTCACCATGCCACCCCAGTTTAGACCTGACCATATGCAAATCAGTCTTGACCCTGTGCCTCATGGGAACAGTCCAGCCCGAACTGCCAAGCCAGGTCCTCCCTGGACTGGAAACAAGCATCCTAGGACCGGTTTCGGGGTTTCACCCCTCTTCAGCCAGGATAGCTTGATTCCAGTGGCATGGAGAGAGCCGTTCAGGCTGGACTGTTCCCATGAGGCAGAGGGTCAGACTGATTTGCTTATGGCCATGTCTGAACTGGGGTGGCAGAGTGAGCTAAAGAATGATGATGGATTAAACCCAGATCAGTTGACTGGGGGTGAGTGTTTGCATTGTTCAACACTTCGTCCATCATCCCCTTTGGTTTTGCTTATAAACAAGCTTCAGAGCTTTGCAGTGACTTTTGATTGTACTGAAAACCACAGTGCCTGGTTTGTACAGCTCACTGACCTGTATAGAAGTTGGTCACATAAAGGTTATTCCCTTTATTAAGGAATAACCTTAATAAAGCTTCAATACAATCTTCTCACTAATTCCTGACATAAAAGTGCAACCTGCAGGATTTATAGTGGAGGCATTCCCTGCATATACTGCTAGGCTGTATACATAACCAGGGACCTCACGCACAACACACACATCTTGATGCCATAGCAAGCTCTTTTGCTTGGTTTGCTTTGTACAGGATCAGCAACTCGTCGGCTGCTGTATTCTTCCCAGGAGTATAAATCTCTGGGAACTTTGCTGGCAAATATTTCAAAACAGGCTACATTTTGAACAATGCTTTCATAGTCTAGATGTCCCAGGCAATACTGTAGAATTATTGTTAAAATGCAGCACAAATTGTAAATACCTGTAAAATAACTGCATGCATTCAGCAGTTAGGAGGACAAAAATTTATCAATTTTTTTTGTAATTCTGAAGTGTGCTGGAAACCGAGATTTTAATAGGATCAAAACAAATCAAGACACTCTCCTTGGTGATGCCCAATTGATAAATATTCACAGAATCCTGATTTCCACACATTATCATTTGTGTGCTATATAGTTGTATCAGTAAAACTTTAGTGCCCATTGCAATGGAAAATGTGCCGTCTTTAAATGTCAATGTGCTACTACATAATGCTTGAGTAGATTCAAAAATCTCCCTACCTCATGTCCATTAAAAGTAGGTGAGTCACAAAAGTTTGTTGTTAAAAAAATTGTGTTGTGCTTCTAAAATGTTTGGGAAGCACTGCACTAGAAGGATTAACTTTTGGGTATGTGTTAACTGGTCTTATAAGTTAAGTATTTTTTATGTACCGCCCAAATGTTTAAGGCCATGTCCTCAAGTCATGTTAACTTGCAGCCCATTCTGAACATACCCCTTCATTACGTGCCCCTTTATGCATGCATGTATCATTTTCCTCATTCGTTACTGATCGCAACACATGAGCAGTATTTCCCAGACCCATGTGATACATAGTGAGAATATGGTGAACCTTCATTTGTGTTGCTCACTGTAAGCACTGTAAATGCACTGCTTCACGGCCACATTACTGCCTTTTCTGCCGAACCAATAAAGCATGCGGACAGTGATGTGATAGGAGCCCATGTATGTGCCCGTCTCATTTACTGTGAGTTTGGAAGAAAGACGTGCCCATTAGTTGAACCCTTTTTTTAGATTAGGAAAGTGTGCCTATGATCACAGGACAGTCATTTATCGGTGGGTAATCTTTTCCATCTTAATTTTGCCCTGATTGCATAGCATCATTGCATTACCCTACAAGACCTCCAAATGCATCCTTGGATCCTAAGCATCTAACTTTCTTTACAGGAGTCTTATTGTAGAACAAAGTATGTAGGCGCCCTGTCCCTAAAGCTCATGTAGGTAGTAGAATAGGCATCCTGTGGCGGGTTCTCCCACGTTTTCTGAGAAGAGTTCTTTGCAGTCCTTTCCCTCTGGAGAGAAGAGTTGAATAGCGATCAGCTTACTGTATGCGCCGAAAAAGCCGAACAATATCTGAGAGGAGGTTAAAACATTTGCAGCTCTTTCTCCGGCTCCTTTATGCACCTGACACATGTTTTTATCAATATCAAACTCGTTCCACCCACCGCCTCTGCACTAATTCTCTGGAACATACATACATGATGAGTGACTCATGGGGAGCCAGCATTAATCCTATAATAGAACTCGGCATACAATGCAGGCGGGATTCTACAATCCATCTGTGGGAAGGAGGGTGTATTGAATTAGTTCCAAAGCAATAAGTTCTTCTACAGAAGAACATCAAGGATGACTCGGCGACTGCAGCATTCAAGAGCAGATAGACTTAAATGTTTTCTACAGTGCAACATGCTTTTTGTTTCTTTTTCTTTATTTATGAATTGAGTGAGTTACCTTTGGGAGGTAATTTACGTGAAAAAAAGGTTTTGCATCACTGACGTTGAGCTACTTGCGACCCAAATAGCACTGGGTTAGATACCAGCAATCCCCCAAAAATCCATTGTTTTGCCTGATCAGTGCATATCTTTTGGGGCATTGCATTGACACAAAAAATAATTCATGCGCATTTGAAACTTAATTTTACAATATCAAATAATAAAGGGAGATTTCAGGAGCAGAAAATGTCCTTATACACTTCAGATCTAACATGGTGGCAGTATACTTCATTGTTTGGGCAGCCCAAGAAAGGAGAGAAAAGGAAGGTTGACAGAGTATGCAAGTAAATCATTCTTCAGTGCTTTGCTGGTAGACAGTTGGGTTGTAGAGGTTCCTGAAGATGGGCCCAATAGATCTCTCCTTCCCCAACTCCACCTATTCGACCTAGCATATTCCTGTACCCTTTGGACAAGACATGGTACCATAAATACCTCCATATATATGTAAACCAGAAGTGCAGATGCACCAAAAACTTGTAGGCCATTTCTGTTACCAACATTAACCATAGCAATTGCAACATGACCATGTCCTCAACTTGGCACGTTGCCCTATGTTAAGGATTTAATACACATGATGCAACCTGGAAGGTTGTAATCTGTGGGCTATGTATTTAGTATCTAATACCAGTTGCGAGCAGTAAATTGTGCGTACTTTATGATAGTAGATGTACTCGAGGGCCTTTGTAATGAGGTCCACTTTCAGTGTTCAAAACAGAGCAGCGAGGTTGTGTTGGGGTGTAACTCAATAACAAAACATTATTGTGTACGTTATACTGGCATGACTTGTGACACAACTACTAAGGACATTTTGTGAGGACCATGCTGAGGCCAGCAGTTTTCAGCCATTAACTGTGCTCCGAATTAAAAACAAAGTTCCGTAGAAAACAATAATAAAGCAGCTGCAGAATCTCCTGGATTCCCATTGGATCCCGGTCGGTCTGGATCCTGACCCTCCCATTGACAAACACCGCTGTGTTTGACAGCACTGATACTAGGGGCGGTTGAAGAATCACAACGGTTATTGCTAGTTTTATTCAATCACTCCTCCGTGTCCTGTGATGTGGAGGACTGTTCAATGCTTGTTGAGCAGTTACATTCTTTAGCAATGGTTGCGCCATATCTCTGTCTTCATTTTTTACCATAACTCATCTACAACAGTCCAATTGGGTTATTTTCTGTTCCCCGCTGTTAATCATCACATATGAGGACCCATCTTTTCAATGCAGCACTAATATTTACGGTAAAGTCTTACTCCGCATTGACTGGGGCCTACATTTTTAGTGTCCAAGATGCTATACCTAGCCAGAGCTTTCCATCAGTGGAAAAGGACCTTTGGGTTACGGTCAGTTGTTTCGCCTGGTTTATCATTTGACTTGGGATTGCGATTGTTGACTCCCAGGTCTAAAGATTTGAGTGCAGCTTGTCAAGACAAGTGGCTGCATTGGGGATTATGTGTTTACTTTTTCTGGAAAGATGTAGTAACTCCAAAAATGTGAGGAAGTGTGCATTGAGCCGTGCGTTATCTATCACATAGCAGCTATGTGTGGCAGATAAGCCTCAAAGATATTGTAATTGTACTTTGCTCCGAAAGGAAGAGACAAGTGCTGTTTTCTTTGGCTTGTGTTTTGGTCAGTTACAAAGTCAAGATGGCAACCGGAAGAAACATTGCTCGGTGTCGCCGATGTAAGACTTGATAACGAATTGTTGATTGCTCTATTGGGACTTGTTTGCTCCATCTTCAGAATGTGCAATGTAAGAAAAAGCTCAGTTCAATTTAAGGAAGTGTTCTTGTAAAAATAGCTGTATTAATTATCCTTTGCATAGGTTTCTAATCTGCCTTGATCTGTTGTAGGTAACGAGATCGGAGGCTGCATCCAGTCTTTAAAAAAAAAATCGCTGAAGTAAAAGTCAGAATGATTATAGTCTGACAAAAGAATTTGGTTTTAGTTGTGTTTGTTCTTAACTGATGTTAATCTAATGTTTTTAAGAATGACGCATTTGAAGAGCATATTTTTGTGAAAAGGTTTTCTGTTTTTTCAGGACTTTCTGAAACGTAAAAATACACTGTCACTTTCACACCGTTTGCTCAGATTATTTTAACATTTTTATAATAGAGAGTATAGTTTACATCGTAATAGGGATGGATTCTTGCACACTTGGTATACAGGAAAGTTCAGTATAAACTCGTTTGTAATTTATTTTTAGCGGATAAAGTCGATGCACTTATACATAGACCATTTTGAGGGGTTTTACAGCAAAAGTAATGTCGCTCTTTTAAAAAATGATTACCTAGATTTCATTAATCATAATACTACAGCATTGTTGCCACTACTGGTTTAAACACCTTTTCTTGCTCCAGCAATAAAAGTTCCTCACTAATTATATGTCCAGTGGGTCACACAAGCCAGTACACTTATACCATTTATCTCTGATGAAAATTATAATCTCCAGACCGTGACGCAATCCTCTAGACCTAAGCAGGAAGGTAACGAGACGTGAGCCAATATCAATAACAGAGCTATATAAATCTGTGTTTAAATAACGTAAGATGTCCCGGTCTCCCTGTCCCGCGTCGCCCGCGCAAAACAGCTCTCATCCTGGGCCGAAGCGCAGGGCCTCTGCGATGTCTGGCGGATCTGGCACCCACAGGCACGCCAATACACCCACACATCGGCGGCCCATCACTCCCATGCCCGGATCGACCTCATCTTCGTACCATCCACCGACTGCGCGGGGGTGCGAGATGTACGCATTCTTCCGAGGGGCCTTTCGGACCACTCGCCTGTGCTCCTCGCTCTTGGTCCCCCACCCCTCTCTGCCCGTCCGATGTGGCGTCTGAACGCCTGGTTCCTCCACGACAAGGCTTTCCGGAAGGCGGTCGGGGGCGAGATCGACGACTACTACTCCCATAACGAGGGCTCTGTCGCCTCCCCTGCCGTCTTGTGGGAGGCCGGCAAGGCGACTGTCCGGGGCGCCGCTAAGGGGCATCTGCAGCGCCAACGGCGGGCCCAATCCCAGAAGCTCGCGGAATGCGAAGCCCAAGCCGTGGAATTAGAGCGCGGTCTGGGGGAGTTGGACGATGCCGCCCGATCTCGTCGCTTGGCCTTCCTGCGGGAAGAGATTCGCCTCCATTCCCTGGAGGCGGCGAAGATTCTATGGCGCTCCTCGGTGGCCCGGGTCTACGGGTGGGGAGACAAAAACGGCACTCTTCTCCACCGGCTGGCGACCTATCCCCGGGCGGGACGGATCATTCCGGCCATCGCGGACCCAGCGGGTGGTACTCACACAGCCTCGGTGGCGATAGCCCAGGCGTTCGCGGACTATTACTCCCAGCTATACCGCCGCAGGCCGTCCACGCTCTCCCTTGAGGAATTGCTGGGGACGACCGCGGTGACACTTACGCGGTTGCAGCCCGAGGTTTCCGAGACCCTTGATTCACCGATCGAGCTGCAAGAGATCGAGGAGGCCATAGGCCGCTTAGCACCTGGGAAGACCCCGGGACCCGACGGGTTCCCCCAGGAGTACTACGCTCACTATCGGGAGATGCTGGCCCCGAGGCTTCGGGACCTGTTTGCAGCCGTGGTGGACACGGGCTCGTTCCGGCCCGAGACGGACACGGCAACCATAGTTGCCCTCCCCAAGACTCAGCCTCCCTCGCGGTCCTGCTCTGACTATCGGCCGATATCCCTTATCAACACCGAACTCAAAATCTATGCTACGGTCCTAGCACAGCGGTTGCGCCCGTCGCTTGCCTCCTTGGTCCATCCGGATCAATGCGGCTTTATGCCGGAGCGGGGGACCAGACACTGCCTGCGGCGCCTGCATCTTGCGATGGCGCACCGCGGCCGCCTTTCTCCCTACCTGGCCCTCCTTCTGGTTGACTTTGAAAAGGCCTTCGACTCCGTGGGATGGGCGTACTTGGCTGACGTCCTGGAACGCATGGGTTTCGGCCCCCGGTTCCGTGCCATGGTAGCGGTCCTGTACGCGCAGCCGCGGGCCCGGGTGTTGGTCAACGGGGCTCTCTCTCGCCCGTTTCCCATAGGTCGGGGGACGCGCCAGGGTTGTCCGCTCTCGCCCCTCCTTTTTGCGTTGGCCATGGAACCCCTGGCAATGCTGATTCGCGCGGATCCCGTTCTTCGCGGATGGGAATGGCCAGCTGTGGCCCCAGATAAGATTGCCCTATACGCGGACGATGTCCTCCTCTATCTTTCCGACCCAGCGACCTCGGGGCCCCGGGTCCGCCGGATCCTCCATCGGTTTGGCCAGGCGTCGGGTCTCCATCTGAACCCAAAAAAATCTGTTCTAGTCCCGCTACACCCGTCGCGGGAATGTTTCGACTGGCAGTCAGATATTCCCCTCCGGAGACTCTCCTTTAAGTACCTGGGGATCTGGGTCACCCTCCTCCCGGAACTCTGCTGGGCACTCAATGTGGCTCCAGTAGTAAACAAAGCCAGATCAGATATGCTCCGGTGGCAGGCCCTCCCTTTGAATCCGCTAGGGAGAGTCGCCTTATATAAGATGATGATCCTCCCCAAGTTTCTTTACATGCTGCAGAACACTCCATGCCCCTTTCCGCGCCCGTGGTTCCGGGACCTGGATAAGATGGTGACCAAATTCCTTTGGGGCGGTGGTCGACCTCGGCTGGCCTTGGACCGCTGCAGGGTCCCCTCCTACGACGGCGGCCTAAGCATGACCAACCTCTACCTCTACTATCTGGCCACCCAACTACTGGTGGTCCATGATTGGTTCTCAGGGGGCTGGGGCGACCCGGCTTATCGACTCGAGGTGAACTGCCTCGGGTTCCCCTCCATTCAAAACATGCTCTACGGCACAACGATCCCCCTGTCGCTCCCCGGCGTCGTGCGGGCTCCCTTTCTCGCGTGGCGCGCGGCCTTGCGACACACCAGATGGTCGGGGACGTCCACGCAACTCACTCCGCTTTGGCACGGGACGTGGCTGCGGGAGGTGGTGGGACTCACGGGCTTTCGGCAGTGGGATCTTCTCGGTATCTCCTGCCTGGGCGATATATGGCGTGGAAGCCGCATGTGTTCTTTCCAGGAGCTTCGGACCCGCTTCTCGCTGCAGCCTTCTCAATTCTACCGCTACCTTCAATTGCGCCACGCGGTTCGGGCTCACGTCCCTCTAGATTCCAGACTGCCTTCCCATAGTCCGCCTGAGGCCCAGGTGATGTTGGGGTATCTTGGGAGGGGGGGCATATCCCGCATTTATAAATCCCTAATTAACAATACACCGGTGGATTGGAACGGGCTAAAGCAACGATGGGAGGCTTGGGTGGGACCCCTGGATGAGGCGGACTGGAGGGACGCCCTTATGGGCCCTCGGTCGCTTACCACCTCCGCGAGGCTGCGGCTTACCCAACTTTATTACCTCCACACTGCCTATTTGACCCCGGCCCGCCTGTATCGTGCGGGCCTCCGCGCGGACGCCTCTTGCACTCGCTGCGGGGAGGTTCCGGCAGATTTTTTCCACATGGTGTGGTCTTGCCCTCGTCTGGGGGACTACTGGGCAGCGATCGAGGCCGATCTAGCGGAGGTCCTGGGTTGGGAGGTCCCCCACGAGCCTAGAATGGCCCTGCTGGGCATCATGGACGGGATGGACGGGTCCCGCAATGAGAAGTACTTCCTCACCACTGCCCTTATGGTGGCTAAAAGAGACATAGCGGCGGTGTGGTCACAGCCAGACCCGCCCAGAGTGGCTACCTGGAGTAGAGGGGTGGATTGGTGTGCAGCTCAGGAGCGGTCGCTATACGCTGCACGGGGCTGCCCAAAAAAATTTCGCAAGATATGGGGGAAATGGTTGGGGGGCCTGCTTTGAAGGGTGGGTGCGCAGGGGGGGGGGGGGGGATGGGAGGGGGCGGGAGGGTTTTTGCACTTGCCTGTTGATGCTTTCCTGATTGCAGATACTGATGCCTTGTTCACTGCACTGCTGTATATTATTCCTGATATTGTTCTTTATGCCGCAAAACACAATAAAAAGAAGTTTATCAAAAAATAACGTAAGATGTACATAAGTACGTGTACAGCATGTGCAGTGTATTGAGAAAGGGAAGGTTCGCCCCATGAATCGTAACAGCTTCCCTTGCTTTGCATTCTTCTGCCTTATAGCTTTGAGTTGAAAAGGTGTGTCTTATTTAAGCAAGGTTTTTCCATCTAGAGCATCGACTGTGGGTGTGCTTATAACCTCTCCAATGACTTACCTATGCCCTGCAATAACCACTCCTCATTGCCGTCTTTAGCTTGGGTTTATTTGTTACCAGTTTGTGTTACAGGACGAATGTAGTTCAAGCGTGGATAGCTCGTTAGTATTTTCTATCCAAATGGAAAAAATAATTGCAGAGAAACGGATGGAAGCCACCATATCCCAGAGCTACTGCATTCAGCTTGACAGAATGCCGGGAAATAATCCCCCAGAAACAAACCTATGAAAAAACAACCTACCCCTTCTGATAGTAGAGCGAGCCACATTTCTGAAAAAAAGAAGATACTATAGAAGAAGTATCATTGCATGGAACATGCTTCGTCATATCAAAGAAAAAAGAACATTCGGGCTGATCCTGGACGTCAGAGACTTAATCAGGTCATTTTGAGGATGTCATTCCTCTCATTATGGAAGGTGACTTTGTGGCAACTTGAAGAAGACATACTTTTCTATTGTGGTCTGTCAGGAATACAAGAAATACCCTAATGTCAAGGTAGCAGATGAACTGTGTTCATGGTTCACTCCAGGGTGTTTATTAAAATGTTGCCTGAGTGTAGCTCATCTCTAGAGAGAGAGGACCTACAATTGTTTCCTTACCTCAGTGACTGACCGACCAGAGGATCCTCAATGATTATGCATTGTGCTTTTCTCCCGGATTGAGTGTTCGTTGATTTAATAATTTTCAGAATAGCCTGCCTATGTTTGGGATCCACAAACACATTTCAATAAATACGTCTCATTTTTCAAAATGATCATCTAAAGAAACCATTCCTGTGCGAGGCAACATTTCATATCCTTTTTAAATCAAGCCGCAGAGAAATAAATGTTGATTTAATGAAGTATGTTTAGCTGGAAAGCCCACTTTAATTGGCTTCTGAAGCAGAAAAGCAAACCTGGAAATGGTCCTCCGAGGGTCCAAGTATTTGACGTGCCTTTTTCACTGGAGTTAAGATTATTCCTTTCCTGTTTCCCAACAGAGACTCTCCTGAGCTCAAATATCAGCCATGGTACCAGCTGTCTTTGCTAAGCATCATTTGTATGCTGGAAATAAATCTTGGAACTGTGTACACACATTTTTTCTTTGTCTTTCAGATTCGCAGATCAGAGGTTGTGTCACGTCTTCAGATTACATATAGATTGAAGGACAGGCATCTTGACTGATGGCTAAGTTGTGCTTTCAGGAGATGTCTTGCAGGGCTCAAACTTCAGCAAGAGGCCACTGGCAGATGTTCAGTTTTGGTGCTCTTGAGACGCAGCTGTATTTTCCTGATTTTCTCTCCCATTCAGTATTAAAACATACATTATTAACATGTTCATTCAACATCGTCACATTTTGTCATCAAGGTGTCCTTTGACCACCAAAGGCTTTACTTTTTGGCTTATGCTTTACTGACCGTAGCCTCAGGTTAAATATTAGTCAAGCATTAGTCAATGTTTAGCAGTCACTCAAAGTTGTGAGCAGTCTCATCATCCATACCAGCAGCGTCACACAGCTCGGATAAAGAGAGGCAGGGCAAAAAATTTAAAGCCCCAGACCACAATCCACTGTTCCTGAGGTAGAACCCATCCATAGATTTCCTACTAATTGCATGTATTTGCAAGAGGTTCAATTCCTCTTTTTTGGCATGAGCTCCTCTGGACAAAGCGAGCACATAGTGGATTTTAGGGGCAAGAAGGTATGCCAAATTTCAGCCGCGTTAAATCAAGGAGCCAGTTTCACAACCCTCTTAAGTCACTATGATCTTGCACTTGAGATTCCATGGAGGAGTTTGCAACCCTTCTTCCTAGAGATTGCACAGAGGATTTCTTTAAAGTCATTAATGAGAGGATGATCACCTGAAATCAGGTAATCCGCTTTACCATTGACTCACAGAACCTTCAGCATATGGCTAAGGCCATGGTACGGTGTTGAGATGTTCTTTGTAGCGACGTCATACCTTACTTTCCATAAGATATTCCGTTATCTGTACCCACACATTGTGGGTATCTTGCTATTGAGGAGATGCAATAATTGAAGATGAAAGCCAAGTTTCTGAAGTCGGTTGGCTTAGAGAAGAGAAGAGAACAAGGCAGAAGGGAGTTTATCAGAGCACAACTTAAGTCATATGAGAGAGTTTTCTGCCACTAGCAAGATTTTACCTTGTGCTAGCAGAGGCAAAAGCAGAAGCAAAAACAGCCAAAGTAGCAACCCCTGAAGCCTTGCCTCCTGCCTACAAATGCAGAAGAAGTCCACCAGGAACAGAGAAAACTAGCAGCTATGAGTAGCATTTGTGAAAGACTAACGAACCACCAAACAAATGACTCAATTACTGTGCATCCGCTGTCCAGCTCGTAGTGGGAGAAAGCACATCTAACAATGTTCTGGCAAGCCAAGGTAAAATTGGAGACACCACCTACAAACTGAGGTTTTGGAGTTTCCTCCCGAACATTCCATCCATGCTGTGAGGCTTTTTCTTCTGTACCGGCTAGTGCGGGGGTCACAAGTCTTTGTTCAAAAAGAAATATCAAAAAAGATTACAGAATGCTTGCCCATTTGTGATCTGAGAAACGCAAAACCTGGAGCTACACAAGATGTACCCTCACCTATACCATGGGGACTGGATTAACATATCACAACCATCAGAAAGTACAGGAAATGCCTTTGTTTCAAGGTGAACACCAATACAGACAACTTCCATTCAGCTTAAAGCTGACTTCATACGCCTTTTCACAGTACATGGCTGTGTACCACAATTCCTAATATATCTGACGTTTTTCAGCTACCCATATCTGGATTACAAGCTGATCCACAGAAACTCGTGTTAGAAGGATGGGCAAGATTTACAAAGCATCCTACAGCCAATCTTTGCCAATCCCCTTGCATGTTATTCAGTACTTTAGGAGCAAAGCATATCCATCAAAGGACAAGCTGGTTCATAACTTCAGCTTCAAAAAGGATTAACTAGATGGCCTAACAGATGGCTTAATGAAAATGGACAACCAAAAAACAACCACAGCGTGTTAACATATTCTAACTGAATGCTACCTGAATACCGCTGAAATCCTTCTTAAACTCCATAACATTGTGTCTGTCTTGATGCAGGTACTATAGTGATATATATTCATTACTTGACAGGGGCACAAAACACAGGATATTTTCAAGGAAATCACAGACATTTTGTTTGGGCTTCTTTCATGGAATCTCTAACTAAAGATAATTCACCTGCTGGGCCTTCAAAACATGATGGCAGACCATCAAGGCAGGCTTTTCTTGGAAGAGTGTGGTCAGATGCAGACTAGCAAGGCGCTAAATGATATCTTGTCTTTGTGAAAGTGATGAGATATAGTTTAGTTTTTTGCTACTCGGAGGATCCAAAATTCCAAGACTGCATCAATATTTCCAGGGCCCAATTCTAAATGGAAGGCTTTTGAAAGAATGGTCAAACCATATGTGTGCACTTTTCCATGATTTTTTCTCTTTACAAAGGTGATTTTCAAACGATGGAACGCAAAACAAAGATGATCCTCACTGTTGTCTACTGCCCAAGTCAGCAATGGTATCCTAATCCAGATGCCAGCATGATCCTACATCATAGAACCTAAACCTGAACCTAAAAGACTTGCTCCTGATTCCAAAATCTGCCTACTGGTTGCATGGACATCCTGGAGGAGGTGAATTGCTCTTTTAGGAGGTTATTTTACATCATCAGTGATGAGAGCTTCTGTATTTGGTGTCTGGAAAAGCAGAGTGATATGAGAACGTCCAGATGAGACAGATAGATCTGCATTGCCTCCTGTATTTGGTTAAATCTTACCTTACACTATTTACATCTATAAGAGTACATTTGATTACTTGCAGCCCTGTAGAGTCTTCCCACTGTAATCAAACTTGCCCCTCATCATCAGCAAAATATTGCTTTGTCGAAGTTTATCAGCTCTCCTCTTGAACCTACCTATAAGGCAGACCTGCATTGTGTGTCCTAGAAAACGGACCTTATAGTGCATAAAATATCAGATATTGAAGTGTGAGAAAACCTTAATATGCCCACACGTTTTCACAGAAAGCCATCAAAATAAAGTGTCACTAAGAGCTTTCCCTTTCTTCCTCCCAAGTGTCATTTTAGAATAATGTAACTTTTTTTACCTTTATTTTTTCCATGTCAAGCCTTAGCAGAAAGGTTTCCCCCGAGCTTGTTTTTTAAGAGAACCTTAAGCATTCTCTTAACAAATAGTGGATATTCGTGAATCAAACCATAGATTTGTTACAAAGGTGTCTTAGCGTCCTTGTAACAACCCATAGACATATTGATAGTACCTGCCTTACAGCCTGCTACCAAAGAGCTACAGATCCAGGCGAGAAAATGCTAAAGCCTGTTACATGAGGTGAAGAATCTAGTGCTGCCCTTTTAAGACAATGTTCCAGTTTTCATAAATTGTAGACAGCCAACAGTATACTGGACCACACCTCTATTAAACGTTAACTGCATTGCCTCTGACACCAGAGCAGACATGGTAGTGCATCAGGGCTCTCTGTGCAACTTGTTTCCATAGATGGATTCTCACCATTTGTTCCCTTTTACCTGCATCTCTCTTATCTGGAGCAGGATGAGCTTGCCACTTGATTCTGGTATTCAACAACATAAAAGATTGTACAATGACAGGTAAAAGCTACTTTTACTTACCCTTAGTCCAAGTTGGCAATCTTAGAAACAATCGCAATGGAGCGCACACCGCTAGCCCCTCCTCCGGGTCGCCCCAAGGGAAGCTGGTACATGAAGTTCTTGGGTGGTTCACCCCAGTGGGTGCAAGTAAGTACTTGTTGGACTGATGATCTCTAGACCCGATACATGTCCCGGGTTTTAAAATATCGCCCGAGACATGGCTCGGGTTTCGGGATAACTTCCCTCATCAGTAGAGAAAATAGTTAGGGGTGGAAGAGAGGGCCGCCAAGCAACCGTCAAAGGCCTCAGTGCCCGCACAGGCACGCAGGTGCGTCGTCTAGGAGCTCGAAGCTCGAGGGAACCATTTTTAGAAACAATCGCAATGGATCGCACACCGCTAGCCCCTCCTCCGGGTCGCCCCAAGGGAAGCTGGTACATGAAGTTCTTCTATTAAACGTTAACTGCATTGCCTCTGACACCAGAGCAGACATGGTAGTGCATCAGGGCTCTCTGTGCAACTTGTTTCCATAGATGGATTCTCACCATTTCTTCCCTTTTACCTGCATCTCTCTTATCTGGAGTAGTATGAGCTTGCCACTTGATTCTGGTATTCAACAACATAAAAGATTGTGCAATGACAGGTAAAAGCTACTTTCACTTACCCTTAGTCCAAGTTGGCAATCTTGTTTGAATTCTTAACTAGCCCACCGTCCTACCCATTAAAACCGGTCCTTAGTCTTAAATTGATTTGACTGAATCTGAGCTCAGTCATTCCTATGACAATAGTTGCTTAAATGGTACTGCTGTGCTTCATTGGACAGTGGCACATTGAGGTTTCTAAGAGTAAGAGGGTTCAGAATTCTGCCATTCAAAGAGTGAGGCCGGTGTGCATCATTTCCTCCATTGCTTTCTGGTTTTGGTGGACAAAATGGGGTTTAAGACCAGACATAGTCGTAGTCTGAAAATGTATGTTTTCCTTATGTCAATATTTTCAGTATAAATATTTTACCTTTCGGAATGGGTTTTAGCATCCCACACGTAAACAACGATTTTTCAGTATCTATGAACGTAAAGAAAATAACCAGAAAGAAGAAATAGGACTACAAGTTATACATTTTTCTTCATTGCATCATCCGGGTTTCTCACTGAATAGAAACACATGAAAATACTTTTAGGAGCTATTATAGACACAAAGAAACTAGAATATTGCTTAGTCTGGAGAGGATGTCCTCATTATTGAAAAAGGTCCATTTGAGCCAAACATCGCAGTCTCTGATAGCGTTGGATCTGATGACCTCCCACATTCATCTACCGCTGAACGGCAGATTGCATATTCTTTTTTTTATTGCAACATGTGTATAGTGCATCTGGGATGGTCTAGAACAATAGAGCTGCGCTTTTGACACCTGGTCTGGCTGCTAATCGTAAGGCACCTCTGAGCGAGGCCAGTGATGTAAATGGCACAGTAGTCAGTATACCGTTCCCAGAGTCCCTGCCTGCGATGGTAAGTGCTGCGTTTTTAGGTTGGTCGGGTGAGATGAGTTCACTGCACATGAGATCACTGCAGGAGGATTGAACAAGAAAGGGCCACAGGTGTGTGAGGCGAGGCCAGGGATCAGGATCTCGCTTGCTTGCTCCACAGGAATTAGCCAGTTTCCCAACCCAAAATGGCCACCATGACCGATTCCCTTTCGACAGGTTAGGGAATGTTCCTGACAGGGCTGATGGCATGAACAAAAAAATAAACAGGCATTGGCAAAGCTTTTGAAGCTATTGGCTCTGGCATTGCCTTTTGCTCATGCTGTACAGATGGGCATTGGCGAATTTGGCAATGACTTGTAGACATGCAGTATAAGCATGGCTAAAAAACGTTTTTTTCTAAAGGACTATGATGCATCCAGCGGTACTGCACTTTAAAAAAAAGTGTATTAGCCCTAGCAGCATCCTAACGCTTTTCTTTAAATTAGTTTTAGCCACGTTGCACAGCATCCTCGTTGCTGTTCAGCATGGCTACAAAACATTTCCAAATCCAATAGATCTCTTAGGCTGTTTTGTATCGTTTGGATTCCTCCCTTCATGCTTACAGTACTCTGGTGTTCTCCACCGAATTTCATCACACAATAGAAGTATTTAAACAGAGATTGTTTTAGATAATGGCGTTTTGATTAAAGCAGTGTACCCACCCAGGAATCAGTGAGAAATTTTTGACAACCATCTGCTCACAGAGCTTACACTTAATCTGCAGCCTCAGAACAGACTAGCGGCCAAGGTAGTCGCCTTGATGCTATATTTAGAGTAGCAACTTGCATACGGTGGGCTTACCACAACAATAACGTTGGCACAGCCATGGCGCAGTACATTAAGAGGGAAGAGACACTTTTGAATATGTCATAAAAATATTATACCCAAGCTACAGTGTTAATCGTGGAGAACGTGGGGAAAAAAATGAATAGCGATGTATACAATTAGCAATGGCTTGTAATAGAAACAAAATTAAAAAAACAATGAGCAAAGCTTAATTGAGTGACAATTTCCTACTGCTAGATCCCTGAAAAAGGTAAGGTGAGAAAAACTGATGGATGTTTTGCGTGAACTTATCTCAGTCATTGGTAGTTTCTCTGTGCAGTATTCCAGTCTATCATTTTTTGTCTCACTTGCACACCCAACCCTATAAAATTCAGTCATGTCAGCCCCTCAAAAGGGGCACTCCAACTCGAACTAATAGGCCGCGTTCCCTCTGCAAAGGAACACACAATGCTAGACAGGTTTCGGCAAAGCAGAAACTAATCTGCACTGACTGTAGTTCCACAGGGACCACAGAACAACGGACCACGAAGTGGTTTATAGTAAATGCCCGATAGCCAATCCGTCGCTTTTTCCTGTTAAGAATATATGTGTGTGTATTCCAGATGATTTGCTCCTCACTTATGAAACTTTTGTGTATCCTTGTAACTTCCAATATTCCTCCATTAGTGTCTTTTGTTAATTACCCCAATTACATATTGAACTGCTATGTGTATTTTTAGTACGTCCTCCTCTGTGCCATATCAAGTTATCTTAAAATCAATTAATAATGCCAGTACAATACCCATTTAACATGTGTCTGCAGGCCATACACGAATTTGGAACATGGCACTTGCATATTGCAACAATCCTGCACTCCTAATATATAAACACTGTGGTCACATCAGCATCTTAAATCGCTGTAATGCGTCTCAGTACAAACTCATAGTGCAAGGGTCCGAAATTGTTTCAATGTATGTATCTTCCTCTACCATTACTACAAAATCGAATACAGAGCTCTGAGACCTGGGCAGGTGCAGTCCACAATATTGAAAAAAATATATAAATAAAATAGATATATAAAATAAAACAGTACAATACCAGAACTAGTCCCTTAGGTAAAAGCAGCTGAATGGCATCTGAAACTACTTTGCTTCTTTCTAAGAATTTATTACGTTCTACAAAAAAGAAACTGTAGTTTTTGTTTAGATATGTGCACAAAATGTAAGGCCCTTTTTGTGAAAGCCTGTTTTTCTGGAACATACGTGTTAGATAAGCATGATTGCTACAAGGGTCTACTGTTGCTTTGCTCCGCCCATACATTCCATGGCCACCTACCGGCACAGAATGCAATTCATTCGGCTTTCACTAACCGGCGGGCAGGGTGAAGCCAAAACATACATTTCTGTAAAGTGCTTCCCACACATGGATGCCAGTGATGCAAGCGTTATCAGCGGTTATCTGGCTGGATGGCAAAGGCAGCGATGAAAGAAGGCCAGTAAATAGCAGTAGGCCACCCACTGTGGACAAGTCCTGCAATTACCCACTCGGGAATCAATGACACTGAAAACAGGCAACAAAGAGAAGGAACCCAACTGGTGACTTTGGAAGAAGAAAGAAGAGAACAAAAACTATATGGAGGAAGCAGCAGGCGTTAGGTGGGGAAGAAATAGTACTTCAATCTTAACTTCATATCTGGGCTTGGTCCCTGCTCCACAGAAAGGATCGGAAGTGACATCTGACCTGCACTGGCCAACTAAGAAGGCTGAAAAGAAGAGCGAGACTGCAGCTAGCAAATGGCAAGCAAGGGGAGAGCTCCAGGCCATTTTTGTAAACAAATTAATTTCAAGTCCTATATTATTTTTGTTACTTGGAACAAAAAGATATATTTTTTTAATTTGGTGACTTTTGGTGTCAATCTGAAAGTGGAAAATAGTGTTTCATCCAGTCACCAAAAAGTGTTCAACCATTTGTAACCAAATTACCAGGTAACATAAATTGAGTGACCGGAGCTGTCCAAGATGTGTGACAAGCCGGATAGATTACCGCTAGAGAAGATGAAATCACCGCGTTATGCTCTGCTAGGGTAATGACACACTTCTCACTCGTCACTCAATAGGCCATCAGTTCTCCTCAATCTATCTCAGTTCCCAAACTCCTTACCCTGCCTCCCAATTGGTTATTGTTATTATTAGACCCTCCACCACCTCCTCTCTTGAATCAAGAATTCAACAGAATTGATTGTATTTGCCGCACATCAATTTATTTCTTTTCCCTGGCTTTTTTTCTTTGTCGCGAAAGAATAACTTTCTTATAGGATTTGTTTCTTCCTCTTCTTTTGTTCTATTTTTTTTACAGCCACTCTCTCTAACTCTCTATGATGAATGAGGAACAGTGTCGCCTTGATGCCATATGTGGGCTGGTTTTTTCATGGCAATACCTCAGGTGCGGAGCTGTTGCAATGAGCCATCATGATGCTCTCTGCATTACGCAGATCTCTCTCCCACTCCGTCCCCACCGTGCCGTGGCGTCACTCTCAGTGGCACTTTTCAGTGCCTTCCATTTCAGGGGGATTATTCGACTGCTGCGTAATCCTAGCGTTTGAGCAGTCCCAGCCTCAGTTGCCATGGAGACGGGAGAGCAGATGCCACGGGTTTTAATTAGCACCTGATTCGGGTAGAAATGTGCTCGAAGGAAGCCAAATCCGGCAGGTTTCCTGCTCTATTTCTGCGGGCGAGGACAGCGCTGGAGGCAACAATTTGCAAGAATGTGCATAAGTCAGACGGTGCCGTTCTGACCCTTCATGGGGGAGGGCGGTAAATGACGGCACCTGACGTTCTACGGGCACCGGGAGCTCCAGTAAACGTCAGCCGCTCCAGCCATGATGTACAATCATACGCCTTTGCATGCGCCTGTCTAAAAATGACCATCATGCCAAGCGTCGTCATTTGTAATTGTGGCGGGTACCAAAGAAAAGCGCGCTGTAAAGAAACTCGTGCAACTCAGAGAGCAGACAAAGGTGGGGACGGAGATTTCTAAACGAGTTCCTTTCGTGCAGCAGTAAAATGTGAATCCAGCTGGCCCGGGCATGGTGGTAAACACGATGCTGATGTGCAACCTCGTTAGGAAGCCAGTTGGCACTGGGCATGGTTGTAAACAATCATTAGCTGCGACAGTATGTTTGGAAATCATCTGGCACTGGGTATAGTGGACACGGGCTGCTGCCATTTTAAATATATTTTTTTATAAATCGATGGGCCTCTAAAACCCATGCCATCAGCTATTCATAATTTTAACATGCTTGGGTGCATGAATAATATTTCCTAATTGCCAATTTATTTTATTTTATTTCTGTATGCGTACACTGACTTTGTGGGTCCTATACGGTGGCGTGTTTACAGTTCACAGTGCCTAAACACGCAATACGCAATGAGGGTTTGGGTGAAACCCCCATCTCCACCCAGAAAGGAGTAACATAACCAGCATGTGCTTGCTGTTGTTCCAGTGTCCTGGGGTCCTGATCCATTTAAGCTTTATTGTCTTGATAATTGCGAAAGTTAAATTCTTGCTTGCGCAGTTATAGGCCCAAGCTGCATGCAAGGGCTCATGATGAGGAACTGAGTTACTAACAGCTGTTAGAGACACGTGTCGCGAAGTGCTAGCTTCCTGTTAATCCTTGCCTCCATGTGTAGAGCCTCCTTTTCAGTGAGAAAGGGCAAGTACGGATGGGAAATTGTAATTGTATTTATACACAGTATCTGTATATGTATTACTTTACTCCTACTGTAAAATAAAAATAAATTACATTTTGAGTCTTTCCAATACACTACCTTATGTTTCACCTTATACCTCTCTCAATATATCCTCTACCTCCAGTCTCTGACTCGTACAATGCCTCAATCTTCTAATGCAGTGACATATATACATGTTAAGCATAGAATAAGATATATATATTTTAACTATAAGTAATATGTGCATGTGTAAAGCAGACCTAAAGAATATCTAGCCACAGAGGTGCATTGTAGAGGAACTGAAAGCTTTTTTTTTTTTGTTAATCACATACGGGTTGTCATAAAGCCAGCCCTAAAAATGAAGATGCATATTCTGAAGTCAAACAAATTCTAGCCTGGCAACTCGTTTTGAATAGTTTTCAGCTTAATCATATCCCAATATCATACGCACCCGTCGAGGAATATTTATAGCATGTCACTATGAACAAAAATGGGCAGCCCGAGATCTACGTCCGTTACGTTTGTGAACTGTAGTAACATGCTTCATTGTTGTTTTCTCCACAGAGATGAAGAAGAGTTGAGACGGTCACTCTCTGAACTTGCAGACCCCAACCCCAAATCCTTGAAACGCATCAGCAGTTGTGGCAACCCTTTCCTGGACTTCTCTCAGGACCCCAACATCACCACCTACAAATATGGGTTGTTGGTACGCAAAGTCCATGCTGATCCAGACTGCAAAAAAAGTAAGACTTATATACTGAATAGAAATGTAAAATATGCACTCGGGAACCAGAATCTTCTTTTTTATTTTAGGGCTAAGAAAAACATGGACAATTAAAAGATATTGCACCTAGTATAATTTAGATATTACTGCACTTCTTGGGCTAACAATGGGTTCAATGTAGATCTATGATTATATGCATATTCAGTCATCCCTTAAAAATTGAACAGTTGTCTGTGCCTTGGTGGTGGAAGATTGAAAGACCAGTTGCCAGATCGATAGATTAAAAGTCAGGTACAGAGTTTCTTTATTGTGGCTCGCTTCTTATTTTTCTTTTGTTCATTTGTTGTACATCATGCAAGCACAACACTGAGATGCTGATAGGTGGAGCCAGACTAGACACCACTAATGTTGTGAGAATAGTCGGGCTTTCATCTGTCTGCTTAGCACCTTTGTTATTACTCCTCAGTATGTGAGGGGCAGGAGGAAGGGCAGTGTGTGCACATTGGCATTTATAGTTTTTAGGTCGAGCCTGGGCAGCACATTCGGTGCTCTGCGAGGCATGCTGTATTCGAGTATGGACTTGAAGCCCTGCCCACTCTCTGCCCATATTTAGCATTGGCTTGTATCATTCAATCAATCATAGCATTTGTAAAGCGCACTACATACCCGCGAGGGTCTCAAGGCGCTGGATAGGGAGCTGCTACTGTTCGAAGAGCCAGGTCTTGAGAAGCCTTCTGAAGGTCAGAAGGTCTTCGGTCTGCCGTACCTCATTGATTTATTTCTTGCAGACATCACCCTCCATCAAACATAGCTGTAGGAGGGAAGACATCTAAATTGAAAGGAGTTTAGTAGTTTATTGTCTGAGATGTTTGAAGAAAGTTTTAGAGAAACACAAGTTTTAATGGTTTTTCCAAAGAAGGGAAGTTTGAAGGCAAGTCTTAAGTTCTGAAAGTTGCAAAAGTGTTATTTAATTAATAGAGAGGCGATTTATCAGTTTGGAGGCTGGAGAAAACATCCTTTCTTTAAGGGAGTAATGAATTATTCTGAGAAAAATGGGGGCTAAATCTTCGACACACATTTTTATCAAGTTACCAGGAATGGGGAACGGATTCAATGGTTTAGTGGAGGATGTGATTTGTAGAAGACATTGTTTGAAAAAAAGCAGTTTAAAGGATGACCATTTTAGTATCTTACTTTCCTGTATAAAAGAGGAATAGAACATTGTAAGACTTCCCTTGACCGTTTGTATCCTCCCAAGAAGTTTGAGGTTGTAGCTGAATTAGTAATTTTCGGCTTTGGTGGGTTCCAGTCTTTAAGAGTTTGAAAGAGTGTGCTTGGACGATTTGTTATCTCATTGATTTATTTCTTGAAGCAATTCACCTAGGTGAGGACAAGTAATTCCTGTAGAGTACAATGGAGCAGAGGGTTTTTCCTTGAAGATTCTTGGAGTGAGAAGGGCCAGGCTATATATACTGTCACAGGTGATGTAGATATAATGATTTGTGAGTTTGAGCGGAGTTAGAAATGCATGGCAGTGTTGCAGAAGTTTTGAATTCATGAGTGGTAAGATAGACTGATCTTTTAGGGATAATATGTATTATTACAGGTTGGCCTTGAATGTGGCTTTCTGGGATGGTAGAGCGAAACGGTAAAGCAGAGTGGTCTGAGGCAGCTATTTGGTAGACAATGAGATCGAGGGTATTGCCTTGGTTGAGAGTTGGGAAAGAGAGAGTGACAAATTGCTGAAAATAACATAATAATATTTTAGTTTAGAAGAGATTGTATTTTTGTATTTATATGCTATTTGTGGAGCGTGAGCCAAGCCAAAAGGCAATGGAGCGCCGTACAGGGTCAAAGACACAGTAAAGGAGTGATTGGGGGAGAATATTGGTTCAGATGGTGAAGGTGGACAGTTACTTCGTAGTGGTTTTTATTGATGTTCCATGGCATATTGGAAATCACCTAGAAGAATTTTATTAGAATAGTGGACAGGGTGGATTTAATGAGCTCATTGAAATATTCGAGAAAGAAGACTTTGTGCACTGTTTGGCTGTAGATGATAAGAAAACAGATGGCGTTCTTATGATTAGTTTTGATCATTGCTGATAAAAGCTCAATTGAAGAGAGGAATGGAGAGCCCCCGGTAACGCATGATCAGTTATCCTTCTAAATAATTACTATGCTGCCACTGCTTTTGTGGGTTCTGCCTTTGTAGAGGATAGAAACCATCTGGGACCAACAAATCAAGTGACGCAGTAGAGCTGGGGGAGACTATATTTCAATGATTAAAAGCAAACATAAAGATTGAGGTTTACTGTGCTCAGCTGTCTGTGACGCGTACACTTGCATTCTGTATCTATTTGCATTTTAGTAATTACTTTTGGCGGGAGTAATATGTGAAACAGCATTAGCATTGATCTGAGTCAAGCATTCCAGTTGATGGCCTTGCCACATCCTACTTGGGGTTGGTGGAAATCTGTTGGCGGCGGTCCGAAGGAAAGGCTGCGTGTTTTGAAAGCCACATGTTGAACTGTGCATGATTAAGGGGGCAGGAAATAAGAGGAAGCTGAATAGAGAGGTGGTAGATTATAAGTATTAGGCAGAAGGTGTAAATAAGGCACCAACACCAGGCAGAGGCTAACAATAGTGAAGAAGAGCAGCAGTACCTCTTGATGTAGAGCACTAAGTAAAAATAAAAGGAAGTAAGAAAGCACAAGTGTATCAGCATTAAGTGGTGAATGCAAGAGGTATGAGAAGGTGTGCAAACTAAGCATAAGCTTACTCCAGAAAAGAGTAGTAGTGGTAGTACCTCTTAATGTAGTACACATAAATGTAAAAGAAAAAAAAGGCTTCTGATATCACCAAGAGCATAACTCAAGAGAGTCAGCCATTGTTGGAGAGGGAAAAAAAGGAAAGACGGGTGACGGGTCTGTTGATCATTGGTTGTAGAAGAAGAAGCGTTAAAGGGGATGATGTAAAGTCTTCGGTGTGAATTGAGGTGAGAGCAGTTACTCCGCAGAGTCGGGAATGCCTCATAGAGGAGAGAAAACTGAAAGTGGTAATCTCTAGAAGGATAGTACATTTAGAATAATAGTGTTATCATTGAAGTCTACATATCTTCTTCTTGCGCAATGTGGGCACAGACCTACCAGGAGGGATAACACTACTGGAGCGCTTTGGAAGGGCATTAGGCTAGGGCATTAACTGGCAGAAATCCCATCTGTTCCCATTATGTAGTGACGTACCCCAGCCCCGAGGGCTCTCTGGACTTACCTGGGAGGGAACATTCCTGAAATACTTGGGTGTTAAGATTTATCATGATTCCCGGGACCTCCTGGTTGGGAACATTGGCGCAGGTCTTAGGGCACTCCGTGCTAGTGTAGAATTCTGGAAGTCCTTACTATTATCAGTGGCGGGATGGATTGCAGTGGTAAAAATGGTGGCACTCTCCCGGCAGCTGCATTTCTTTTCCACAATGCCTATAATTATCTCCCCCCCCCCCCCTCCCCCCCCCCCCCCCCTCCCCCCGATATTTCAGCTTCTCAATTCCCTGATGATTGAGTAATGATGTCCAAATTGTGGAACTCGACAACGGAAAGGGGGGCTAGCAGCACCAGACATGGATGGACTTGGCAGCCTAAATGCAATGGTTCAACCAATGGATTTAATAATGGATGGGCCCTGGGAAAGTCGCCCCAGCTCATATCCAAGCTTTTCCGCCCTATTTCAGGTACTCCTGAATCCCAGATAACCACTCTGGAAGGGTCCCGCGGAATTGCAGTATGTTCATTGATGCTGGCAGCGCAGCCTACTGCGGACCTGTACCCGGGCACCTTATACACTGGATATATTGTTGCAATGGCTGGAGCTGGTCGCTTGATGTGGCGCGTTGAGAGGGCTGACGGACTGTTCCCACACGAGGAGACCCATATAGGAGATCTCAACAGGGGACAGGGAACTTCTACTGTTTGAAGGTTTCTCTGCAGCTTTGAGATACCAAGAGGACAATTCCTATTGCACTGGGCGATGGCAGTGATACTGAGGGACCTTTAGAGAAGTGGTACTGCTGAGCCCTGACATATAAATGCTGCCAGACACTCTGCACTACAACTGGGCGCGTCAAAGCAATCTCATATCTATATCAGGCATTGTGGACTGATATTGTTACACCGCTAGTAGAGCTGCAGGAGAAATGGGAGGGGGATCTCTCACTCCAACTCACGGAGGTGGAATGGGCCAAAATACTCGCCAACACATCTGCAGTATCTTGAAATGCTAGGTTCAAATTGATTAACTTTTATTTCCTGCACTGGGCTTACCTCACCCCTGGTAAAATGTGTAGGTTCTACGGAGCGGCCAAAGCGTCCTATCCTAGATGTGATGAGCATTGTGCTGAAATGTTCCATATGGTGTGGGCCTGGCCCCCTCTGATTGAGTTTGGGGTGAAGTGGTTGAATGCATTAATGATATTACCCATTGAATGATCTCCTGTACTCCAATAACCTGCCTGCTTGGGGGGATCCTGTGTCCCAATAAACGTAAAACTACTACTAGATTTGTAGACCTGGCACTGATCCTTGCGAAGCGAGAAATAACAAGGCATTGGAAAGTCACTTGGGCCCTGGACTGGCCAAATGAAAGGATGACCTCCTTAAGTGGGCAGGATTCGAAAGTGCAGCATTGTTCTGAGAAGTGAGGAGAGGGCGCAGTTCGATTGATAAGACCCGGGAGCACCTGATGGATGGCCTTAAAGATCCTGAGCTGGAAACCCTGACAGTTTCCCGCTGCCTGTGGGCAGATCGGGGGTGGAGCATGGCTAAATCCATCTGGGTGTCATTTGTGTCTCTGATCTTGAGAGAGGACTGAATGGCCACTGAGTACATATGGTGATGTATGTTTTATGGGACTTCTAGGGCAGAGGCAGGGACTAGGGAGGGGTGGGATGGGGGGAGGTTTGATTATAGTAGAGAAAGACTGTTCATTATATAGTACTATGCACATTCTGTCGATATCTCCAAGGTGTGTTGATTGCAATTTTACAACGATGGATCTACACCACTAACTGATGTGTATATTTCTTTGATGTTGAGCCCAGGATTATGTTGATTGCTATGATGCAAATTAAAATTAAAATTGTGTATAAAAAAAATTAAAACAAATATTGAAGCCTATGTATAATATACCTGGGACAACAGTAAGTCTCCCTAGATAGCTGTGGAAGTGCTCAGGAGAATGGAACCAAATTGGAACCAGAAATAGGAATAGTACAGTCAGGGAGCCAGCACTGGTGAGCACAGAGTGGGAAGTGACCACAGGGTACAGGGTCAAGAATTAGCAGAGCCTGTCTTCCTCAATTGGTGAGGTGCAGAGGCCAGCAGGGCCTATCAATTCTGCTGGGCTCCAGAGAGTTGAAGAATCTTGCGTTACCTTCTTGATGTTTGCAGCAGTGCTGCTTGAAGCGCCTTGAGGTAGTCAAACACTTGACTGGTGTCCTTCAGGAGGTATCACAGTCTGTTATAATGGGGTTAGATTTGTAAATTATTTCTTGCAAATACTCTGCATTGTGCTCAACTATAGAGCACCAGGCTTAACAAAGTGTGTTAGGATATAGTTAGATATTTAATTTATATCTTGTAAAATGTTCTTCCTTAGTTCTTTAACTGTAATGCACACTGATACATTGCAATGGTAAATACATGCGGTGTAAAGATCAGCAGTGCCTATTAGTGGCAATGAAATTCCAAGAGGCTAAGAGAATGTACGATTTAGCTTCACTTGTTTTTGGCAGAGTTGACGGAAGTGCAGTGAGCTAGTCAATTGCTTGTCATTCAGGCTGAAAATATTTGTAGCACTTATGTTAGGATGGAAAAGTCCACTGCATGGTAATGGATGTTCACCCATGCCATGAGTGTCCTGATGTCTGTATCCTGAATGATGATTTTTGTTATCATATGTAGACACGGATGCTTATGTCTCACGGATTGCAGTCTTGTTGAACCACGAGGGACGTCCAGAGTGCTACCCTCATAGTGCCTTAAGCTGCACAAGTGTGTGGTGGCAGCATACTGTGTAGTGATCAGTAGGAGTGAACAGACACTTTTTGACCTGTGTCACCGGAGGGAGGCCTACAGGCTAACTAATTTTTAGAGTTCCACTGCTGTGTGCTTATCTCACCCTTGGCCTATATCAGTTGATGTGAAGTGCTGCTAAGCTTAGAAGTGGTGTATCTGCAATGAGTGTATGTGGGCCTAGGAATGGTAAAATACAGGGATAATGCAGTATTGAGCTTTGCATGCATGTTACATGCATGTGCTAGTTGTATGGGTGCCTAAGAGTGGTGCAGTAGCTGAAGGATGTAGTGCTGTGCAGTGCGTGCAAGATGAATGTATGTACTGGGTGTATGTGTACCCGTGAGTGGTGCAATGCATGAAAGAGACAGGGCTTGCACGTTAAATGCATTATGCTGGATGTTTATTTGCCTGTGAGTGGTACAGTACATGAAGGATACAGTGCTTTCATGTTAAATGCAGGTGCTGGAGGTATGTGTGCCTATGAGTGGTACAGTACATTGAGAATAAAGTACTGCACAGTGCCTGTGTACTGTATACATGCCCTGGGTATATGTGTGCCTGTGGATGGTACAATACATGGTGGTCCCTAGGTTCCATCTTGAGAGACCCATACCTGCATGGTGAAACACAAGGAGAGGCGGTAGATAGATCCCCCAGACAGATTAGTGTATTTCTCTAAGCTGGGTGGGACACACACTGGGAAGGGGAGAGCCAGGCTTCCCATGTACACTTCAAAGGCTGCTATTTGATTAATTGAGAAGTCACAAGGAAGGGGCCTGTGCACATCTCAGGAAGGAGATGGGGTTAATTAAAGGAGCATAAATAGTAGGTCAAGGGGCTATGAGCAAACCTTTGGATGCACATATCACTGTAGCTGACATCAAGGGGTGAGCTCTAGTCACTCCCATGGACTGTATTGTTGGATTATCAGCTTTGGGATGCTCCTTCTGTGAAAGAGGAAGAGGGAGTGCAGGAGTGGATACCAAACGAAGCAGAACCCCCTACATAAAACTACAAAAACTCAGTTCCTAAATCACATTTTGTGTCTGGAAATAAACTATAAGAAATTAAGTTTGAGACAACATAAATTGTCATCTTTCAATAAGCCAGGCAGGCTGTTGTTGAGACAGGAAGGTTCTGCAAGACTTCGGCCTGTGACAAGAACTGGAGGCTGAGGTCTACTTGTCTCCCTGCATGGTAAGGGGACATCAAACAGGGAATCCACGACTGCCTGCCCTGGAGCACCAGCACCTGCCTGCTTTGCACGACCAGTCTGCCCTGTGAGGAAGAGGAGTGTGTTGGAGGGAGCGAGGTCCAGTGGGAAGCCCTGGTGAGTGGACTGCCTATGCGAGGTGTGAGGAAATGTCTGTTCATGCAGATCGGTGCATTGTCTACGAGCTGTACAGAGTTGACGAACCCCCATATGCCCTGAGAGGGCCGCCATGAATTGAGCTGTGTGTCGTGCTGCGCCAATCGGGCCAGAGCCTGTGCGTAATGGCAATTGGGCAAGACTGCCATGTGGTAAGGGCCGCAGTCTTGTGTGATAGTAAAGGGTGACACTGTATGACAGGAGGGGCGCCGTGGAAAAGGCCTGCAATGCAGTCAGTGTCATAGCCTAGTGTGTTAGCGGTTGGCGATCCCATATGCCAGAAAGGGCGGGTGTGAAGGATTTCACTGTGCCGATCAGGCAGGTTCCCGTATGCTGTGAGATACAATGACCCCGTCTGCCAGAGGGGGGAAGAATCACACACTCCATCACAAGAGCTAAAACTCCTTTCCAAAGATGTGGTCCGCTATTTTCATCATATTTTGCGTGGACTGTAGAAACATCTCATGCTCATGGACACCAAGGACTTTACAGATGATGATGATTGGTCTGACAACACCAGGTCCCAAATGAAAACAAAGCAAGATGCTGACTATAACCAATGAATACGACTTGGTTGGGAAGACTTAAGGTGATGAATAGTTTGGTCATGGGAGGGGAAGATGGGAGAAGGTACAGGAGGGTGTTGAGATGACAAGTTATATTTTGGCCGTGCTAGGCCCTGTTCTTGTGTTTGGAAAATTCAATAAAATGTACTGAACCATTAAGAGGGCCCTTGACAGTGCCTATTTTCTCCATAACACACAAAGCAAATAATTCAAGAGGATGGGCCCTTGTACAGAAAAGGCCCAACCTCAACAAAATTTGAGCTTCGCTAGAGGAATGCCTATAAGAATTTAGACATACCTCAATAAATTCCTGACCGACTTGTAGATTGTACTACTGCTCTTAAAATATGTTGAGGCGAACATCTTGGCACATTTGCCCCAAAATATATTGAGAACAAATTTATAATCTACATGTTTGTGAGGTAGGACCTCATGATCACCTCTGGTATGCTTTACATCATCAGATGCTGGTCAAGCAAACCGATAATCACTGGCCTGCATAACTTCACAATTGTGATATTGAAATTCAGCATTACATTAAACATTATTCTGGGCATTTATCAGAGAAGTTTACATTATGGTCAGAAACAAAAATTTACTATACTATATTGGCAGCCTGAACAAACTGTTCTTATTTCCACTTTTTGGAGGAAACTGGGATGATGGATGGGTTTCAAGGAAATTCTAGATTATATTTCACATGATGCGTTTTACTTTAGAGTAGTAAGAATTAATACAAGTTAGGAACGCTTGTAATTCATGACTTAGTTTTTTGTTGTTTCTCTTTAAACAATTTCTGCTCCTGCTTATTCTTTTCCAACCTGTTTTCTGAGATTCCTCACTGAGGGAAACCCACCTTTAAGCATTCTTCCATACATGTTTGCAGCGCGGCCAATATTTGCAGCGCAATACCAACCATTTTTCTTTTTAGGTTTTTCTTACCACTATTTATAAAATAGTTTATAACACAGTTTAAACATGTACATTTTGACAGGTACAAGATGATTAATTTAAAACCACATTCTGTTTCCAAATGTTTACGTTACTGATTGCGCCTCAAACAGTTCTGTGCATTTTGGGTCATTTAGTATATTTTTTCATGTTGTTTATCTATGGTCCTGTACGATAGTTTGCAGACTAAAAATTCCGTAATTTCTTTGCATCTTCTAATACTCCAGATTATTACAATTTACCCTCTATGGTTGTCTTTTTCACCTTAGTTGTATTTGATATCAATGCAGGACTTCCATGCAGTCCCCCCCGGCCAGAAGGCAAAAAAATGAAAAATAAAACAATAATAAACTTATTTATTATCGTGTTATTTTGGCTGTCAGAGCCAAGGGTTGGGGGCGGGCCAGAGATGACAGGCTTGTGGAGGAGTGTTTTGCACTGTAATCAGTGTGCATGACGGTTTGGCCGGCCGCCTCAGGACGGTCAAACCATCATGCGCACTGAAGCTCTTTTCAATTCTAGCTGCATTGCTGGGTTGGAGAGAGCAGGCACCTGCACCCAGTCTACCTAGGAGCCCAAATCCATGGCACTCAGGCCAATCCTGAAGCCGCTTTCATGCAGCGTCAGGATTGGCTACAAGGGATTCTGGGAGCCTGTGCCTGCAGTACATGGAGTCAGGTCAGAGCCAGATCGGAGCGTGGATGCAGCTAAGTTCTTGTTTTTTTAATTTGTTTTAATTTTGCTGTCCGTCCCAGGTTCCCGTCCTCCCCCACCCTGCCACTTTGCCCAGATACCGGCCACTGCTGCTTCTATGCTGTCCATAAGGAGTGAGCCCGTCATGCTTTCAACTCCTGGGAAACCCTTTTCTCCATACTGGCCCCTTGATTTAGTAGGCCTCTCACAGAGTAGTGAGAAAGCCTGAATCGGGTTTTAGAACCTCTTGTTGTGAGTGTTTCTTCTTTCCTAACACTTTATCACCCTTTCACACCTACAGTGTTCCTCCCAGTTCCTGATTGCTATTTACACAGATCTTTGTAGCTCAGCAACAGCCCCCATCACTGATGGGGCTGTAAGGAAGTGTTGGAACTTGTATCCCTTCGAGGAAAGTCAAATCTTCATACATTCCAATGATGTTCTGATAATTTCATGTGAAAGCCAGTAGAGACTCGCTCCTCTTTTTATAAGCTCACTGATCTGCACTTTTGGAACTTACACTTTTCTCCAGTACAGAAATCCGCTTCCTCTCCAAAGGCAGTCCCTGGTGCTTTCTCTGAAGTGGAACATTGGTCAACGAACTCTGTTATTTTGTACCACTAGTTCCTCATTCTTCAATAATGATATGTCAAAATGAATTAATAAAAGAAACCTTTTATTTAATATAAGAGTTTATGCTAAGTAATGTTAGAATGAATATTGAAACATAGAGAAATTTGTAGTTAATAAAAGAGAGTCTGAAGACCACTGGCTAACTTCAGGAAGTGCACCAAGGGACTGACTTGAGAAACTGATTTCTGTACCATTGATGTGTTCGGAGCCAGGGGACACACCTTAGTTGCACCCCATAACCTAGATACTAACAGATACCATTTTGATTCACATTGGAATGTATCTTTGAGGGATAACTGGATTGTTCGCAATATAAAATTCTTTGCTATGCTGCCAGTCGTCCCTGTTAAGCACACTAAGGGCTCGATTACGATGTGCCGAAAGGCTCCGACCGACAGTCAGATTCTCCTAAACCATGTCAGAACCCATCCACCTGACTTGGTTGGAAACAATTCCGACCGACCGATTACAGTGCTCGCAGTCGGAAGGGGAACCGTTCAGTCATTTCGAATCGGTTCCGACCGGCAAGTGGAGAATCCGAGTCAGTCAGAGGCAATTCGTACAGTTCTACAGACAGCGTTTCCAACCGATTACGATGTCGGATTCTGACAGCCTTTCCGACTCTGTCTGTCTGACACAAAAAGGCAGTCAGAAACTGACTTTGGGGCCCCCTAACAGGCTCCCCCTATATCCTGAGGCCTCTGGTTGGGGGCCGTGGAGGTACCCAAGTGACCCCCCTGTTGGACCATGCACTATGTGGCAGGCATTATGGGGTGCCCGCCACAGGGTGCATGGTTTTCCGCACACACCCCTTTTCCCCATAGTTGCCTGTGTTGTCGGTCGGAACACAGGCTCCCATAGAAGTCAATGGGAGTCCTTACGAATGGTGTTCAGAAGCATTGCGATCGGTCGGGTGGAACTGCCGATCGCGAGTCGGTCCGAACCAAATCCGACAAGGAGTTGGGCGGAAAGTTTCCGTCCGACATCGTAATGAGGCCCTCAGGTGTAGTCTTCGGAACTGTCGGCTATCTCTCTGGTTGTTACTTCTTCTTACGTACCTCTCCTTATTTGGTTTTGCTGATTTGCCAGCAGGCATACTGGCGTCTGATCCTTTTAGACCATTCTTTGCCAATTCTTTGTGGAAAGTCAGTGGCAGCACCTTCCTTACTTGTGTATATATACCAGCAGTAGCCACCCTTGCCAAATGAGAAGTTTCCACACAGGTTTAATGCATGCCAGAATTATGTGATCCCCTCATGGCTTGTCTGGCTTATGTCCTTAAAATACCTTTTTGGTTAAGTGTACAGTCTGATTTTGAAGTAATACACTAGTGAAGTTCTTCATTGTCTTTGAACTGCAGTGTAGGTGCAAAACCATTGCAGTGGGATATTGCTTTAATATTAAAGTACCTGCTATGTCTGTTGCCTTCAAAACAAAATACAGTGCTGTGTGGGATTTAGAATTGCCTTTGCCCGTACAATATTGCTAGTTGGCCCCAGACCATTACATTGTAATCATCAATATCATGAAATGGTCCATTATTTCATTTCTAAATCATTCATGCATTCGTTTATACAGGCCTTTAATACACATAAAGCAGGGCAAATGGCTAGCTAACATAGCTCGGATGTGTTCGGGCGGTAGACCTAAATTAAACCAATTCCACCAAAAGCTGCGGTAAGTGTGGTTATACTTTATTGCCAGCATGGAATGGAAGAGAGAGGAGTGATCTGGAAGGTGCTGTAGGAAGCAGAGTCCTTTCCTTAAAGAAAGCTCCAATTAATACCCTGGGGCAGGAGTAATGAGAGTGTTTTGGGTGCAAATGGCAAATTAATGTCTCATAGAGATTGAGGAATGGATTGAGTGTCTATGACTGGCTGTTGATCTCACACAGACCCTACTGCAGTCCCTTCAATCCAAGGCAGCCGTGTCAACTGAAATATGAAGTGTGGCTAATGATGTGTCTGTCCTCCTGATGTATCAGGTCTGTGTCGTAGAAGCTTCAATTTCACGGTTATCGCCTTTTTACCGGAATACCAGTCTGTAATAGGATGAGGACTGGGCAGAGGGTAAGAAGAATTATCAAGAAAGTATGCCACACATTTTAAAATAGTAATACATGGCACATTATAATGTTTTAATTAGTCCGAATTAGTGTTTTGACTGATATACAGGCACGATTTCAACCAAATGTAAGTAGGCTTGACCAGATTTTTCGCTTCCAAACACAGTGCTGGAAATATATCCTCCTTAAGCAGATTCATCTTTACAATCTTTTGTTGGCATGAAGGCTGCTTTTGACTTAGTTCCTAGGAATCTACTCTGGGAAGTGCTGAAGAACTATGGCATCGCAGAGCCTTTATTGTCACCCTTAATGAAACTCCATGCAGGAACCTATGCTAGGGTTAGTTGGGGTAATCACGGGGAACTTACGAAAAGGATTCCTGTAAACATGGATGTTAGAAATGGATGCACCTTGGCTCCCACATTACTTAATATTCACATCAATGGGTTGGTCGACCTGCTGAATAAGTGTCAAAGTGAGGCTCCTAAATCAGGGAAGTTATCTATCCTCGTGTTAATATTCGCTGACGACACCATGTTGATGTAAAGAACCCTTATGGGGTTGCAAGTATTGGTAGATCAATTCTCACATTTTTACTTCCATCGGGGGAAATCTAAATACTTGGTTCTGAACCCCCATCGCTCTTTCAAAGGAAGAATGCTGGTAGAGGGAGTCAAGCTTCGACTACTTAGGAGTAAAACTTGCTGACACCTTGTCCTGGGGCCCACAAATAGACAAAAGTAGGATAATATTACAACACAGATCAATGCTTGCAGTTTAAAGGTACAAACCTACATCATGTATGCAAATTTCCCCCGCCAGGGAGGTTTATAGGGTGAAGTCATTACGAGAGGTTATGTTCAACTGAAATATGGGGTTATGGGGACATAGTGCCCCTAAAAGTATCTGAAAATTATTTTATAAGCTCATTGTTTAATCTTCCTAGCAGTACTCCTTTATTTCCGCTATGTTTTCATCTAGCCTTGCACAAGGTCGATCAACCATGTTGCCAATCTTGGACCACTGTTGTATTGGATACGAATTTGGTCTGTAAAGAATAGGAATCATATAGAGCTCGGCTCAGAGATCTGATTTGCCTGGACAAATATTCCTCTACCCCTTGGCTCGGCTTTGTTAGAGTATGGCCACTGAGGCTACACCTTGGGGATTTAGGGGGAAATGCAGAAACCATAAAGGGAGCTTTAGACTAAGAATGAATGTTTGTTACTGACAGTATGTTAGGGAGAAACTCTGGACTGAACAGAGATATGGGGGCTAACTAACACATTTCTATATCATAAACGCACTCCAGAATTTGAATCTTACATAAAAGGATACACAAAAACATTGTACATACAATTCAGAATAGGTATTTTGCCAGTAAAGGCCTTCTCTCTAAAATAATCGAAAAGTACAGTGCCAAAGGAGATATGTCCAGTTTGTCTCCTTCAAAGGAAACTGAACATCATTTTTTATTCTTTTGACCAGCTTATAGTGCCCTAGGAAAAAATGGATCGTTTGTCTGTGCCATCTGATGAGTGTAAGGAGTATTTGAGAGGCGATGAGGTTTTTGAAAACAGATAACTCAGAAAAGATTGTTTTTGCACTGTCAAACGGTTTGCTGAGGGCTTGGTCAATACGCTATTGTGTTACAAAATCTTAAAATGAAGCACTGCACTAGGTTTACGGACTCTAATGGGCATTTTGGGTTGAATGTGATAACGCGTATTAGCTTTACCTTTTTAAATTGTCAT
Source organism: Triturus cristatus (assembly GCF_964204655.1). Taxonomy (NCBI): domain Eukaryota; kingdom Metazoa; phylum Chordata; class Amphibia; order Caudata; family Salamandridae; genus Triturus; species Triturus cristatus. The sequence goes on from NC_140580.1 coordinate 329,956,643, forward strand.
TTAACATTTAAAATTTCGATCTTGAGATACCTGTTATGCAGTTTAGCAGTATATTTTTATAATTTGATTGATGTAAATGTAATGATTGTATGAATTCATGCATGTTTTATGAGGACATATACCAATAGAAACTATTTATGATCATGTTAGTGTTTTTGTTTTACTGGTATTCTGCCCTCACGGGTTTATGTTCTTTCAAGTACTGATGTATATGTGCCACAGTGTGTAATCAATTTTTTTAAAGTACAGAGATGTCCCCTCTTGAATATTGCTCACCCCCACATGTGCACCATAAATAAAGTTGAGTTAAGAGGGGAGCAAAGGTTTACCATCTAGAACTTTCATGTGAAGAATGGCAGACTAGATGCATCATGGTGCCACACTGTTAGGGCCAAGGCAGTATATGTCTTATGTTGTCATGGGCCTTGCCTCTGAAATGACGTTCCTTGGGCGGTGTGATCTGTGCTGTTACTAATTACATGCTGCAAAGTGACTCGTTTGTTTAAATTCCTGATGTCCCTACTGCAGTTTCCACCCGCACTAGCTCATAATTTTATTATGGGCGTAGTGCCATATCAAACAACCAATAAAATGGATATTCTTCCATTCCTTGTCGGGGGTCATAGTGTTACCTGTTGTTTCCTTTTAGTGCCGAAGGCAGGCATCCATCCATCCATGCTGGCGAGGTGTCAGCCAGCCTGTTCATTTCCTGGAGGAGCAGTGCAGATCTGCAATAACCATAAAGAACACCACAAAGACTTGCCATACTAGAGTTGCAAAAGATGACAAGGTGTTCATTTTTCTGATGGGATTGAAAACCACAAATTAGACTGGGACGATGATCCATTAGATTGATTGTTCCATCAGTTGGATACTGGCAGCTTTCTTGGTTAGGAGCTTGTGCTCTCTTTTGCTGATTCTGTTCTCTGTTGTATTTTCTAGCTCCGAGAGGCAAAAGAGGATGGAAAACGTTCAACGGGGTCCTGAAAGGAATGATCCTCTATCTTCAAAAGGTAACCAGCATTGCAAACTTGGCTGCTTTAATTGATCATTTAATGAAGTTCACAGCAACTTGCCATATGGAGGATGCTGTGTGTGACTTTGTTGCCTCTCATGGAGCTTTCGGGAACGCTCTTAAGACCTTTTCATTTTGTTAGTCGGATTCTGTTTATGTGATGGTTACCTGCGATTGTCTTTATAGCAAGGCACCACCCAGATTGTGCTGTGCTCTAAAATAATGCAAATCAAATCAGTAATAAGCTGTCATGGGACTGTGTAATAGTGAGGACATTTACTATTTCTGGCCACTACTTCTGGTAAATTTACATTGACCATTTATCAAAACACGTTAAGAAGTGTCAAGGTTCATTGGTGGATATTGAATGAATAATTGTAAGAACAAACATAATTTGCATCGTGCAAGTCAGAATATTGTGAGATACGCTGCTGGTATTTAAAAATTGATATTCACGCTGTAGTTCCAAGCTATTTTAGAAGGTTTCTAAGATGAGTACGGGTCTAATACTTGTTGGCTTGAATATGGCTAGTACTCACCATACCCAAAGATCAGCTCGCCTCTTTAATTTGTAAAATGTGTTCTTTTCTGTCACACTGTCTTGCACTACCAACATCCAGGAACCATTTTACCACCCTTTAGTACTTACTGTATCTTGCTAGTTGAATACTGAGCCTAGAAAGCTTATAGCACGTTCCTCCCCCACTTCCCATGACTGACCCTCTGGCACTGCTTGTTTCAAACCTATTCTAATGATGAGGTTCGGCTGTAAAGTTGCAGTGCTATTTTAGACTGCTGACACCTAGATATTGTTCCCATTTTGTTGCTCCAGTTTCTGCTGTCATTTCCATGCCTGGTTTTAACTTCAGACATCTTTGTGAAGGCCAGAGATTAACAGGATACAGCTAGTTTTTCGGGTGTTAGCACCTGTCCACCTGTGATTTCAGACCAGTCTTCATATGTGTGTGTAGGGGGGGAGGGGAGGGTGAACGCTCGCGTGGTGTGTTTGTGCGAAGCCTAGCAAAGTGAATGCTGCTTGCTTCTTGTGGGAATAACCATATTGCAATTGTGAGCGACATTTACAATAATAATAACAAAAATAATTGTGAATTGGTTCCTGTAACTAATGGGGTGTTTTCTTCTGAGGGGGTTCCAAGCATAGTTCCCTTTAGCATGCGTGCACATGTGCTTTCTCCAGCGCGCGCACGCTGTTCCAAAGTGCGTATGTCAACAAGAGACAGCTCGCCAACCACATACTTAAATATAACGCGAGAGGCCCCAAAAAAACGGTCACTTTGTTGGCAAAGTGCGAGGAGCGATGGTAGCATTTTTGCCAGGGCGGTCGGAAGATTAGGAGTTCTACTGCGGGCACATTGCATTTAACACATCCGAGAGCGTGCCAATACTACACCTGCCGCTTGATCTAGAGTGACCAACTGGCATGGGTGCAAATTCAGGACGGTCAGTGTAAAGATTCAGGACAGCAGGTAAAAATTCAGGGGAAAATTCAGTACAGAAGGTCAAAATTCAGGACAAATTTGGGACAAAACATACGTTTTACAGACATATCAGAGGAGGTCGCACAATAGTATATAAGTAAACAGACAACCAAAATAAGTACAAGTCAAAATAAGTTTATATAAGGTTGAGACAATCGTGCACTTCACAGTTTTTCAGTATGCGCGCAGCTTTGCAAAGGGACATCAGGTCCTTTCTGCAGTCAAAATTTGTACAGCAGAAGGCACACCACATGTTGTCACTATAGTGGGGCCCACTGTCATTTTGTCTGTGATAATCGTCTGCAGACTCAGAATGGGCCAGTCCACAGTCTTTGCGAGGTCCGGGAGGGGCTGCTGCAGGCAGCCTCAGTCTACAGATTAAAAGATAAATGCGAGAGGCCCCAAGTGGAAACTTTTAAACTCATGGGATCTTTTGCAGGGGAACCTCACACCTTTCTGAAATTCCCCAATTTGATTTTAGTATGATGTCTGTAAGGCGTCCGTAATTTGGGGACCCAAACCCTGTGTCCTGAAAATAATCAAGTGCTCAAGTTTTCGGACCTACCACTCTGTTTGTTAAGACATGATTCCAGATTTTTAAAAAAATCTTATGATTAATTTAAACAAGCAGTACCAGGGTCTGCTCCACGGATCGAGTTTTGATTTAAAGTAAGCATGCCTCTCCTCTTCGCAGCATGTGCAGCCGGAACAGCGAGCGCACCTCTGGCCAGCGAGCGACAAGCACCGCAGCCGGCCACCAATGAGGGAAGCAGCGGTGCTGCAGAGCAGTGTGCGCCTGAAAGAAAATAGTGCTCACTGACTACAATAACGCCGACCGTGTAACACCGCAAGTAAAAGATCCAGTCCTGATGGGCGGTCACAAAAGGAGACAAGGCGGTAACATGGAGGGAGTAAGAAGCCTCATATTGAATCGGAAGCCAACGTTTACCAAAGACAATGCCACCAGCCAGTGAAAAACATACCCGGAGAGTGGGCAAGGCTTCCACAGCACTTCAGCATCATACCCTACTACAGCATGCCTCGCAGAGCGAACAGCGAATGCGCTGCAATGCTAGGCTCGACCAAAAAAAACGATTTAGAAGCAGCAGCTGCATTTGGGGGCAGGCACAATGTAGGAGTGAATGTATTGTCCATAGCATTTATTTATTGTAGTGAAAGTGGCCTGCATTTCATTCACAGTATGAGTAGCTGCTCCATTTATGAGATTGACTATTTCTCAGCTCATATTTAAAAGCACTTTTAATAAATACTCTCCAAATAATCTGCTGTACTAAGGGTAAATGCATCTGCATCTTAAAGAATTACACTTTCTTGAATTATGAAAGCAAACTTATCGTATTCTAGCATGAAGTTTGCTGAATGATTTACATTACAAACATGTTCAAAGCACGGGCTGTTACAGCCAGAGTCAACTTAGCTCTCTCTGGTAATTTCATGGCACGCCCACTTCTTCTCCCAGATGTTCCCTCTACTACATTGCTATAATCATATATACATGTATGGAAATTGAAAGCTGGGCAGAAACACAAATAAGAGTGCGACTCTTTCCAAATCATATTGTTTACATATGGTGCTGTTAGAACTAGGGGAGTTAGGGGAAAGCATGGCTCTGTTAGACTGTTATCCTGTTGGTGCTGATCTTAGAACGACATGCACTTTATTTGCAATTTCATCATGAGAAACCAAATTGATGTGTGATATTCAGTGCTGGAATTAGAAAAAATGTAAGCCGAGAACACATAAATTGGTATCCAAGGCGTGTCAACAGAAACGGAAAAGGAACAGAGTCATGAAAAACCAGAGTCTTGCTGTCAGCGTATACATTTGCTTTTTTAAAAAACTCTGCTGCAAAGAATTGACAACAAAATGTGACAGTAAATTTGTAGAGCTTAATTGGTCACAGAGGCTGCATTATCAAATAACGTATGGTGTTCAGGCACCTTCTGCATAGATATTTACATGCCCAGTAAATCTTAGACATAATGATAACGGTTAGATTACTCTAGGGGTTAATGCAGTTCCTGAAGAGATCTGAGTTTTGTCTAATTACAGTTTTGACTCATAATGTTGCATACATTGATAATGTGCCTCCTGCAAAGCACATTGTGTAACATTTAGATCACAGATTGTTTTTTTATCTAGGTAGGTAAGTTGTTTTTGATTTAGACGAAGATCTTTTTATTATATGTAGTTCATATATTGCAATCTTTCTAATATAGCACAGTGAGCTATGAACCAGCATAGACAAGCTGCTTGCAAACTGCAAGTCAAGGATTTATAACCTTATTGCTTTCTTTCTCAATTTTCTTATAAGGCTGCTACAAATAGTTTCTTAGCGTAGTAATAAAGTCTTATAACCACAGACAATCCCAAGCACTGTGTTACATGTTTCTCTCCGGTATGCATTCTTAATAAACAATGCCTACCTTATTACAGCACATGCATGTAGCTTCTATACAAGTGGTAAACAAAGTAAAAAACCTGCCTCAAATGTTTCTCTGAAATACCTGACAGGTAAAGTGATAAGCTGTGTGCCTTTGTTTCCCCTCCATTGAATTAGCATCTAGGTATTAGGCTCCAGGTGACTTCCAGCCAGTCTCATTCTTGAACAAAGGGAGGTTTGATGACCCTTTAAATGAGGCATTTGCTTTGGCCCTAGCTGGAATTGTCAATGAGAAAGCCTCTTCACCGCCTGCTGATTCCTACTCGGAAAGGAAACCAGAGAACCTGCGGGCGCTGCTCAATGTGTTCCAGTGTCAGCAAATTACACTATGAAACTTTTCAGCATATTTCGTAGGGTCCAGCCAGGATCCAAGTTCTGGCCTAATATTAGCTGTATCATTCTTCTGACTGCTTAGATCAATGCTGCTGCCTCAAAAAAGTTTATAATTAAGCAACTTTCTGAGTCCTGTTCTTTTTTTAAATCTGGGATTTAGGTGCCACATGAGTAAACAATTCATGTCGTGATGGTTTTTATCTACATTGAAAAATGTTGTCAAGACCCTATTAACCCCTTCGCCGCGGCACAAATTCCGCCGCGGCGCTGGGGGGGGTTTGGGGGCAGTGCGGCGCCGCTGTGCTCATGACGGAACCACGCCGTCATGAGTCACGGGCGAGCTGTACTCATGACGGAGTGGTTCCGTCACGACTCCGCCCACTGCGCTAATCGCCCGCACAGGCGGGGAATTAGCGCCGCGTGGGCGGAGCGGCCGCCAACGGCCGCAGCATGACGGAACCACTCCGTCATGAGCACAGCTCGCCCGTGACTCATGACGGCGTGGTTCCTTCATGAGCACGGAACGGGTTAAACAGAGCTATATGTGTGAAATGCACTTGTTTTCGCTCCTGTTGTAAACGAAAGTTTGGAGTGGTGTTTGCCACAGATTTGTATTGCTGAGCGCAGTGCTCGCAAGCATATTCAGTTCCTTGGTGACTGCAGCTCACAGAGATTTTGCATTACCACTCGCAGAGGAAAAAAGTTTGAGGGAACATTGGTTCCAAGTGATACAAAATAGAAAACAAAGAAAAAGCTTGAGTGTCTTTGATGTCTGTTTGTACCTGAAGGTGGAAAGCTACTCTTTATTGACATCCACACGTCTACAGTTTTATTGCTTCCTCCAAATCCTTTTCTTCTCTGCAGCTTAGAGTAGTCATGGGAAAATCATGCACACAATGGCCTCTCCTCCTTCAGCCACATTTCCACACATCTGAACTGTAAAAATAATATTTCTCAGGTGTCCTGCCTCGAACCCATAATCCTTGTTAGTACCCTCTCCGCTCTCAAATATACAAAATATAAACTTTAATGTCATCTCTCAAATATACAAAATATAAACTTTAATGTCATCTCTCAAATATACAAAATATAAACTTTAATGTCATCTCTCAAATATACAAAATATAAACTTTAGTGTCATCTCTCAAATATACAAAATATAAACTTTAATGTCATCTCTCAAATATACAAAATATAAACTTTAATGTCATCTCTCAAATATACAAAATATAAACTTTAATGTCACTTACAGATCTTTGCAGTAGGAATCCATGCCACTGAGTGGTCTTGTTCAAATGGCTGAGAAAGAGGCCAAAGACAGTGGGGCTTTTCCCATCTTGCTGCATGATGCTCTTTGTAGCAACAGAAAAAAACACTCTACATATGTGGGATAAACAAAGAAAATGTTCATTATAGCGCCCATCCTCGATTCGGGTATGAGTTTTTTTTGTTACATATGCCTACCTAACTAAATCTGGGGCTGATAGGTGGGGTGCCTAGTGAATGCAAAGCAAGTAGGGCCAGTGATAGAAACTTCATATGTGCTTCCTGCTATATCTTTCAACCTTCCTTTATTTTTTGGCAGTGGCATATTGACAGCAGGTCAGAGATGGGTTCCCTAAAGATGGCATTGAAAAGCCGCTAATGAACAAAGGGTCCTGGGCTGATCATTCAGTGGGTAACATTTCCTAATCTGCTTCTGCTATTAAGCTAAATCAAATTTAAAGCCTGGTGTAGCTTCTGGTATTTGGACTACAAGTGTTTTCTTACCATTGTCACTACTTTTTTGGTTAGACAGTGGTAGTATTTACCTCTTAGGAGAGTATGCAACTCAGTGCTTTAAGTGGGACACAAATGCAAGAGAGATCTATAAGGAGGGTGACCTAAGAATCGTATCTAGGAAACTTGACAAATAGAGACTTAATGGACAAAGAAGACCCAAATCAGGAGGCAACAAGATTTGTATTTAGCAGTTTCTATAGTGTCATCATTCAGAGCCCTGTGCAATACAACACGCAACAAGGTAACCTGAAGCAAGCTCAGATTACTTGGTTATTCAGTTGGAAGTAAATAGAATTATAGGCCCTGGAACACCAATGGTACACAACAATATCCATCTTGTTGCCATGTACCTCTGTCACCCATGGCACATACATCACATAGCTGTTCCAGCTATGACAGGCAGGCATTTAAAAGTATATTTTTTCTTCAGCTGATGAAGAACAGAAATAGAGGGCCTCTTAGGATGGATGGTTCACTGTCTTTTGTGTTTTGTTTTGCCAGGTCTCAACTCTAGCAGGTCTTGGCCCACTTGAAGCACTGAAGAAACTTGAATTCACTTTGTTAAATTATAGCAAACCAAAAACATAAATGTGAAGTACATGATTACTCTTATGTTTGCTTTGATAGGCTCATCTCACACTACTTACTGCGAACATTGCCACGGACATCGTTGGTGCTGGGTCCCGGACGCTGGTAGTTCTCCCCCGCCGCCGTAGCTTCCTGCTTCGCACGGCCGCCGCAGGGGAGACTACAGCTCCCAGCTTGCTCTGCGGCCTTTGACACGCCCACTTGCCGCCAGTTCGCGCCCGGAGGCGCATAAACGCCAGGACCTCCCACCGCGTCGCGGGACGCGCGCGGGCGTCGCCGGGCTGAGCCCGGGCAGAGGGCGGGCCGTCTGTGGCCGTCAGGGGCCAAAGGAGGCCGGGCTGGGCCGCTCCTCCTAGCTCTGCTTTTTGGGACAGTTTTGAACTAATCCCCACTGGCTAATGCCATTTTATCCACTATTTGCCAGTCTTTCGCTCTGTTTAGAGTGTGTTCCTTTTATCTTACATTGTTTGGATTTTAGGTATTTGTGTTAGAGGTTCCTTATTGCTTTACATTCGCTGTTGGTTTTATTGGAATCATGGGGAAGCATTCTAAACCTACAGCTAGTCGCCCTATGACCAGACAGCTAGCCAACTCCAATCCGCAGATCCCCAGTCTCACAGCGATAGATAAAATGCTACAGAAGACAATTGGGGTGGTGGCTACAGCCATCGAAAATACCGAAAGACGGTTGTCGATTACCCCGGCATTTAATATGGCCCCTCCTTCTGATGGATTGGCTGACTTATCTTCATACCAGGTGGATCCTGATGCGATGTCTTCCATGTTGCCCTCGTTTACACAATTACCGTGCGCTCAGGCACAAATAGATGAGCCAGTTCAAGAGGAAGCTGGGCCATCATCATCCTCCTTTGTTTCTATTGTGGCCCCCACAAAGCAGGTAAAGCCAAGAAAAAAAAAACAGAAACTCAGAAAAAGGAGCTTTTTTCCAGCCCCCCCTGCAGACAGCCCTGCCCTCTCGGCCCCGACCCATCACCCTCCTACCACTATCCCTCCGACCTGGGTGACTACTTTATTAACTGACCTACAGTCACATATAGATCAGTCCCTAAACCTCCTTTTAAAAACCCTGTCATCTAAAATCGACAGGTTGGTATCTCTAGTTAATACCAAAGGTTTCGGGAAGAAGCAGTCAAACCATGATCTAAAGCACAACATGGGTAGTACGGAGGGTGCCGGTATTCAAGTAACGCTTAACAACCCTACCCCCCTAAGCCAGACACTTTCACCCCCGAACCATTCAGCTACGGATCCAGGCCAGCCTACATCGGTGCACCCAACTGCCCCTTCCCCCCCTGCTGGTTCCCGTATGCCCCCGACTGTGCCCCGAGCCCCTATTGTTGTTTCATCACGTGAGCAGTTCTCCAGCTGTAGGGATTTAGCTCTTCGGAGTTCGGACGGGGATAGGACCCTCCCTCTTGGGGGGGGGAACCGAGCACTACGGAGCCCGGAAGGTTCCCTCCCTCTAGTACAGCTTCCCCCGGAGGCAGCACCTTATGTGATCGTGCTCACTGGAGTACCACCGCTAATGAATGGAAGGGGGGAATCCTACTTTGAATTGAAAAATAAAGTCATCCACTGGCTGTCCAAAAATAGACCATTGGAGGGAGCAGGGAGAGGGGAGATTCTCTTTGTTCGGAGGGTTAACTGGCTGGGGACCCGCTCAAAGGACATTGGTGGGGATTGTGTCCTGATTAACTTCAGGGATCCTAGAGTAGTAGGACACATACTGGAGCAGGGTGGGCACCACAAAAGGGGAGCCATTGATACATCGCATTTGGGGTATTTTTATTCCATCTCCAACATCCTGAATCCAGTGGATTTACCGTACTTCCATCAGGCCCCTCATAATTCTTACTTTAATATTCCGGTCGAAAACCGTTTCGGCGTGCTCAACGCTGTGGACTGACCATCACCCCTGAGTCTTAGTAAGGGAGGGTTTATGCCTTTGGGGGGGAATCAGGATGGGGATGTTTCTGGTGTGGTGATGGCTCTTCCCTCGGCTGCTCTTGGCACGGAGAGTGGCCCTGGGTCCCCTTCTCCCTCATTTTTGATCTCCAGCGCCATGGAGGGATGCCCCGTGTTGGACCCCCTCGAGCATTCTGTTTCCCACAGCCCCCCCTCTTCCCCCCCTCTGGCTGACAGCCCTCCCCGAACACCTATCCGAAGACCTTTAGTTGGGTCTTGGAATGTGGCCGGATTGGAGTCCAAGCTCTCTGACCCCGAGTGGGGAGAGCTAATGGACAATTACGACATCTGCATATTCCAAGAAACTTGGCTACGGTCCATACCATGGAGGGTGGGTTATGCATCGTTTTCGGCCCCAGCAGTGCAAGGGGCGAGAGGAAGACCTTCGGGGGGGTTAGTAGTATGGGTTGCAACACACCTGGGGTGCTCAGTAAAGATACTAAATTCAAAGTCCCCCGACATTTTATGCCTGCTATTCACTTTCCCCGCTAGTTATTCGCTGGTAGTAATAAATGTCTACCTGCGCCCCCAGCCGGTACAGTTGGGTCTGACGATTTTGGGCGCCCTGGAAGATGTATTACATTCTCTTCCACCCGCGTCCCACAAACTAATTGGTGCAGATCTTAATTGCCACTTCGAACCCCTCCTTGGGATCCCCTCCCCCACTTGCGACGAGGATGAAAGTTATCTAATCCCAGACCTCATCTCCTATCCTGCCAAACGCCTTTCCCCTCTAGCCCTTGAGATCAATAAGCTTACCATTGCACACTCCTTGCGGGCCTGCAATGGTAGACTCTGCCCGGACGTGCCGGGGTCTTTCACCTTTAATAGATCCGGGAGCTGTTCGACTATCGACTATGTTCTGTTGAACGTGGAATTTTGGGGCCACCTGGCCGCCTTTTCTGTTATTCCACGGGTCGATAGCGATCACAACCTACTGTCACTGGAATTGGTTAACAAGATAGGTGGCAGTGGATTTTCTAAGCTCCAATCACCATCATATAGTGAGAATCTGGTATTAGTGGCAGGTGGTAGACGGATTAGGTGGGAAAGGGTAGCGTCTGACGACCTAAAGCTTGCTGATATATATAGCAGTGTGACCTGCTCTTTGGAAGCAGTCTCCCACCTCTTCAGCCCCACCGGGGATATCCCGCAGTCCCGCCTCCTCGATCTCCAGACCATTCACGAGGATCTCCTTGGCAGTCTGGCTGGCTTCTTCTATAGCCCTACTGCCTCAAAACCAAGGCCCCCTAGGCCCGAGCATTGGTTTAATGGTTCCTGTAGGCGGGCTAAGTCTGCCCTGATAAAAGAAGTAAAAGAGGGTACCCTGTCTAGTATCCGGGCGGCGAGGGCCATCTACAAAAATCTGATCAAGGAAGCAAAAGCCGAGTGGGAGGATCTAAGGTGGCAAAATTTACTGCAAGCTTTAGTAGACCGTGACTCGAGGGCGTTCTGGAACATTGTTCGAACGGGCACGGTAGCCAGTAGCCCTGCAATTATTCCCAATCTCAGCGAGGAGGTTTGGCTTGCCCATTTCCAACCCCTCTTTTCGGTCAGTAATTCCTCGGGTGGCACCGATCCAGGCACCTCACGGATTGATATTGTAACGGACCGGTTGTGCCAGGAAGAACTTGAGAGTCGTTCCTTTTCTCTTTTAGAAATAGAATTGGCCCTCAACTCCCTATCAGTAGGGAAAGCTCCGGGGCTTGACAGGATCCCTGGTGACCTGTACAGAAGTGATGTAAAAATTTGGGCCCCTTACATTTGTGTGTATTTTAATGCCATTTTGCAGGGCCTCAGAATCCCGGACACCTGGTTGGGTGCAGAAATTATACCCATTTATAAAAAATCTTCCCCGTTGGATCCAGCCAATTACCGCCCCATAAGCTTGATTGATGTTTTACAGAAGCTGTTCGCCCGAGTCCTCTTATCCAGATTGCAGTCCTGGATGGAGGATCAACAAATTCTAACCTCCCTTCAGGCGGGGTTCCGTGCTAAGGTTTCCACTATCGATCAATTATTTAGATTACTATTGATCTATTGGAAGTCAGTCAGCATGGGTGCTGGTAATTTGTATTTGATTTTTGTGGACCTTCGGTCCGCTTTTGATACGGTCCAAAGGGAAAAACTATGGGCCCTTTTGCTAGAGATGGGTGCTCCCCCCTACCTTTGCCACTTATTCAAACGCCTCCACTCAGGCACCTATGCAAGGGTGAGATACGGGAGATGTGGGGAAATCTCCGGGCCATTTCCGGTTGAGAAGGGTGTGAGGCAGGGCTGTGTCCTGGCCCCCACCCTTTTCTCCCTTTTCATCAATGGGTTGATTGAGTATCTTTTGCGCACCGCTAACCTGGACTCCCCTGTACTGGCGGGGCGTAAGGTCCCGGCCCTAATGTTCGCTGATGACACGCTCTTGTTATCTCAATCTTACATGGGCATTCAGCGTACATTAGAGGCCTTCTGCTCCTTTTGTAAAATCAGGGATCTGGAACTGAATCTTTCCAAAACCAAATTTATGGTTTTCGGTTCTAATTCATTTAATTGCCCCCATCCTAAACTGGGAGATGTTGAGCTGGATAGGGTTGCCACTTTTGAGTATTTGGGGGTGACCCTTAATGATAAAATGAATTGGGGGTCCCATTTGGCGAAGGCAAATTTGAGACTAGCCCAATCAGTGGGGGGTATCTTGAAGGTGTTTAATAACACCTCTTTTAAACCCTTGGGCCCCCCTATGGAAATCTATAAATCTCAAGCCAGAGGAGGAGCGCTTTATGGCGCTGAACTATGGGGATATTCCATCCCCGCTTCCCTCTCATCTATTGAGAACTCCTTTATTAGGAGATTGCTGAAACTACCTGTTAGCACCCCATTAACTCCTTTGAGATGGGATTTGGGTCTGGTTCCCATAGAAGAGATTGCCCTGAACCGTCCTCTCCAGTTCTGGAGGCGTCTTTGGTCAACGCCTGAGTTGGTAAGCTATAGGTATGATCTTGGTGATATATTGGCAAGGGGAAAATCGGATAAGATCCCTTGGCTTGCCTACATAAAGAACCTCTGCAACTTAATTGGGATGGGGAACCTATGGTCCGCCCCGGAAGAGACCTGCCGTGCACTCTCGAAGAATTCACTGCGGGAGGTCTTGAAATCTTATAGGAAGGGAATTCTATTCCACTCCTCCCTGGGTAGGCTTACTGACATTTTTCTGGATACTAAGTTTAGTCCCCAGTTTGAAGTTTTCCTGGACGTTATCCAACCACCTTTGGCAAAGAAACTCTACATTCAGTTCATACACGGCTCGCTACCGCTGAGGGATCTCACACACAGATGGTCCAACGTTGCGGATCCCGTTAGCTCGTGTCCTCTATGTACTGCTACCTGTGAAACAGAGCTGCATGTCGTTCTCTTCTGCCCTCTATATATTATTGCAAGAAAAAAGTGGATCGTCCAGTTATGCAAGTCTAGGGGCCTCAGGGACCATAAGGAGGTGTTTAGAATTTTGAAATATGATACTACTCCATTGATAGTGTTTGCAATGGCCAAATTTCTTCTCTCAATGTGGTTTACAAGGTCCAAATTTATGTCTTCCGCCACTCATCTCTCCTGATTTTAGTATTACCTATATTACCATTACAGTACTTTGAGGTGTAACGTGTATATCTTTGGCCCTGGATCAATTTTTAATAATTTGTTTTCGTGGAAAAAATCACGTTTTTCACTGTGTATGTTTTATGAAACTATTTTAATGTTTTAATGGATTACACTCTACACAATGTTATTTAATCATGTTTAAATGTATATATGTATTTATGTCTTTTTATGGTATTTTACCGAAATAAAAGCTTTGACTGACTGATATATTTACAGTAGGTCACTTTGCTCCCGTGTTAATATAAGTGACACACAAGAGTGATTTAACCATTTATTAATCTGTCTACTGGTGGCTTTATCTGTCTTGATTACTGCATGTCAAAAGTGACACACAAGAGTGATTTAACCATTTATTAATCTGTCTACTGGTGGCTTTATCTGTCTTGATTACTGCATGTCATCGGTTCTGTAAAAAAAGTACTATAAGTACAGAAAGAGTGGGCTTTGAGTCAGTTCCCTTCAACAATTATGTGCCATATGTTTTTCATGCTTTACCATTACGTGAATGGGTGTTTCACGGATAGCTACATTGTTCCATTTTTGTACTAATTAGATTTTGGTTGATGGGCATCCAGTAGTTCTTTTTATTTGACTGCAAATGTGTCAGCCTGGATTTGACAATGATAAGGTGTTTGCTGCTTAATTTTGAGATTTTCTTTCTGTGACCGCTGAGGGCAACACACACAATTTCGCCCAACTATTATTGTTTTTAAATTTAAATCTCTTTATTAGTTCCATAAGAACATAACACTTGAAAGCAATGACATTACAGCACGTACCATCCCCTCCGCCACCACCTTAATTTCATACAGGAGCAACCCATGCAGGTAAGAGCGGAGGGGTGGGTTGGGGGCGGACTCGACACACGACGACAAGGGAAAAATAAATATTTAATTTGAGGTCCCCATCTCCACTCCACTGCTCTTACCTGCACGGGCTGCTCCTGATTTCATGACGATCTCCCGTTCCCAAACACATGATACAAATATCAGGTTGAGGACACGCCACCTTTATCACAAAGTCTACTGAGCCCTCCTGCGCCCCCCTTTATGCCTCCTCGTCTTCTGAGACCACATCGTAGCTAGTCTTCAGGGCCCACACGTTCTCATACAGTTCACCTAACTATTATTAAAGACTTCCACAATCCAAAAGACTGACTAGTTGGCAGAGCGTCTTTTCTTTCTCTCAGGTGACATCACCAGGAAGTTGTGCACTAGACTGAAGACTGTACAATTTTGATACATCTGTATTAAGACAAACTTGCTGTTATGGCAACAAAGTGTATTGATACTCTAAGGGGGTCATTCTGATGGGGGTTGGGCCCCATCCGATGGCTCATCTGATGCGGTCCGACCGATGCATTACAATGCATGCGGTCAGAGGCAGCAGGGGAGGGACAGTCCAACACCTTCTGACGGGCTCAAGGAGCCCATCGGACCATCAGTGAGCCCTACAATACGGGTGACGCCTTCTCAGTCACCGCCGTAGGGATCACAATGTCCCTTTCCGCCTGCCCTTTCATGGCGGTTCCCCTTCCTCTTTTTGAATGTTGACAAAAACATTTTTTAGGAGCATGCAGGGATCCCATGGACCATTGTCTAATCTTGAAAATGTTTGGAATACCTGTTATTTTGTTTTAAATGCATCCTTTGTTCTTATAAGGAAAGCCAGATGTATTTAAAAACAAATTATTGCTTTACTTAAAAGCAATCAAAGACATGGTGGACTGCTGAACCCTGCAGATCACCATCCCTTTGATGGCAGTGAATCGTAGTGGTTCTCAACTTGCATCTACCTCATTTATATTCATGAGGTAGATCAAATTGTGACCCATAGCATTTTGGTATTTTGTGAACCAATCTATCAGTACATTGGTCGGTTTGCAAATACCACACTTGTCAAAAATTGCAACCAGTGTTTTTATCATTAGTGTTACTGAATCACACTTTGTGTTTGGTACCAGGGCCAGAATGGCCATAGTGGGCACTGGGCCTTTTCCCAATGCACCGGAAGTGTGGGGGCCGGTTTTGGACCGGTGGGTGGCTGTTATTGTTACTGGGGGACGCTTTTGCAGCAGCGCTGCAATATCCGACCCCTGTAACAAAAGCAGCAGTATTATAGCAGCAGCAGTGTTTCCACCAGCACACCCCCACCCCCCAGGTCCGAGTCAATTGCCAGGACTGGTTTGCGTTCCCAGTCCAGCTGTGTTTGGTGCACACCAAAAGGCCATTTTATCTAGCAAACGGTCCAATTTTTGAAGATCGGATCCTTTGTGACTACAGAAAGTCTTAGTACATCTGGCCCTGAGTAACGTACACTCCTTGGTATACACATGGATTTGGTGTATGCAGCCTAGTGTTAGAATTGAATATACAAACATTCTATGCTGCTTCCTTGTGTTCTGTGATTTCATTGTGCTCCATCTGGATTTTAGGAGGAATATAAGCCTGGGAAGTCACTCTCAGAAGAAGATTTGAAGAATGCCATCAGTATTCATCATTCATTGGCCACTAGAGCCTCAGACTACAGCAAAAGGCCAAATGTTTTCTACCTCAGGACAGCAGACTGGAGAGTCTTTCTCTTTCAAGCTCAGTAAGTTCTTAATATTTTAATAGATAACAGTGAGCTGAACACCAATTTACAATTTCATCTTTTCTGTTAGTATGTTGTGAAGTAGAATGCTAAGTTTGAATAATTTGCACAATGCACTTTGTTTTATGATGTGGCCATGTTGCAAGGGGTTTAGTTTACGACTAAGTATGCGAATAGAGCAATCCAAGTTTAGCATTTTTTTCAGCCTCTATGAAAGTTGTTTTGATAGCATTATTACCTCTGATCTTGTGGCAGTAATGATGAGTTTATGTCATATTTGGAACTGAGGTGTGGTCATGTTTCTGATTTGGCATGGTGTTTCTAGATGTAACACTGCTTACAACTTGAACTTTCAAGAACCCCCTAATTTACAGATAAGAACATTTACACGAATAGAGATTTCATGTCTCAAAATTATGAGAATGCCTTGTCATGGCTCAGACGTTTAAACACTAGTTTGGACATGTTAATCTATTCATCACCGGTGGTGATGACAGCAGAATTAAGGCGTAATGCTTGTTGAAAGCCTGTGAACTCATTGCACGTAGATAGCTTCCATTTTTTGTCCATTACGGTCGTATCTCTGTAAGATAACTCACCTGCTTGAGGCTAAGCCTGGAGGAAAGGCCACATTGCATACACAGTCTTGATATGCATGGATGACCTTTTGTATCAGACTGACCTTTTCTTAATCCATCCATGATTATCTTGCTAATATCCTACCTTAGGATTCAGCTCCCAAGCACATGTCCCATCAAAACACAATATTCTTATGCCACACATCTTCTATTTTAAGGAGACTGACACAACTTACTTACTTCCTTCTGTTGACATGCGACCTACTGATTTCTGTCAAATTGTTCCACCATTCGTGGGCATTTATTTTCAGAACTTTACTCCTTCTTATGAGCTATGAGTAATTGTCTTTCCATAAATTTCGTTGTTGTCACTTTTTCTGTTTACTTATATTTTATTCGAGGTTTACAGTGGCAGGTAATAATATTTAATCAAAAAGCAATCTATGAAATGGGTAATAACGGCACAAAAGTAATGAAATATTATTAAGGCCAAAATCCATCATGTATTTGCTAATGAGGGTTGATGTAGAAGAGGTTGTAGAAGGCAGTGACAGACAAGGTAGTTAAAGACACTGTGGTGTTTGACTTCAGATATATGTGTTTCTACTTTTTTTAAAACTGTGCACCTGAATGCTGCTACATAATGTGCTTGCTTTGTTAAACAATTCTGTTTGTTTGTTTTCAGGAATACAGAGCAGATGCACTCATGGATTACGCGCATCAATGTTGTGGCTGCCATGTTTTCTGCTCCTCCCTTCCCTGCTGCCATAGGCTCACACAAGAAGTTCAGTCGTCCCCTTTTGCCCAGTGCCACCACAAGACTGTCACAGGTAAACTACGCTTGTCCATGTGACTGCACACACACAGAATTTACGTTTTAAAAATGCTACTCGTTGTAACTGTTGGACTGAACTTGCCTATAGGCAAACTAGAAGTCTTCACAACAGACCCCTCACCTATAAACTTAACAAATCAATAAACATCTTCTGGCTAAGATAGTTGTTTAGGGTTTGGTAGACTATTGATGGAAGTGCGATAATTAGTTTTTTCTCCTGGACTTTACTGTTAAGAGGTAATTAAACAAGTGATTCACCTCAAAGATGTACTAAAGAGTAGAGGACTATATTTATTGCTTTGCTTAAATTGTTCCAAGAAAGAGTTTTTAAGATGTAGGAAAGTGATAGCTGAACAAATAAAATGGACATTCCATCTTCTAGGAAGAACAAGTGAAGACCCATGAAACCAAATTCAAGTCTATGTCTACAGATTTGGTGGAGCATCGCACCTGCCCTCCAGATAAAAAGCTTAAAGGAAAAGAGTCTGATGAGTTTAAGCAGAGGGAAATATACTTGGAATTTGAGGTAAGCTGTGTGATTTTGATAATGACTCAATCGGCTCAAATATTTCAACACTGCTGTCCTAAGACTGACGGCTGATCTGCTGCTTCCAATCTTAATTACTTTTCTACCTAGGGTCGCACTCCAAAAATATTTATTATTTCAAACAGGCTTCACCGTCCCTTCAATTCTTGTTTTTTCATAGGCAACCCAAAAATACCCATCTTTTTTTTCAGCCTGGCACATGTCAATTGTAAATTCCCTTTCTTTACTCCACTTGGCAGTTCTTGTGTTCTCTGAGTTTGTCCGGCCTATTGATTTCCTTTTTTTCTGAGTTGAGTCCCACATGGTAATTACCTTAATCTGCAAATTGATGCCCATCTGCAGATTCACCTCTTCTCCACCGAGAATCCTACAAGTTAATTCCCTACTGCAAGGTTAATTTCACTTTGATAATCAATTCTTTACCTTCAGACGTGGCTTCCACCTCCTATTTCCCCTTTCTCCCCATGGCAAATCCCAGCTCTTAATCTCCTTCTCCATCAGCAACCCTTTCTTGAAAGGGTGTGTCTTAGTTGTTAATTCCATTAGTTTCCAAGCTGACATACACTTTTTGATTTCCTGCTTTTAGGCTTCCATATTTAATTCCCTCTTCTCCAAATGAACCCCCAAAACTGATACAATGCTTCTCTTAAGTAATGGAATTTTCTTCCCTTTAGTAATCAGGCGGCACACTGATTTATTTTATAAATTAAAACTCCACCTGAAAAGGAATTTTTTTCATGGGAAAATGATGCGCCAATTCATTGTATAAACAAGATCCTTTATACTAGTTCACCCTACAGTTGTCAGAGAAAAACCTATAATCCACTTCACTGCCTTCAGAATGAACTTTCAAGTTAAACTTTATCTTGGAGGTGTTCTTCATAGATAACCGCCCCATACTACTGAAATGTGTCCATATGTGCTGATATGCCATTTCCGAAAACATTTCCCCATCTGATAACTCCTGATTTTATACTGCCATTTCAACATTATTATGGAAACCCAGAGAATTAACCCTATCCATTCTAAACATTTGTTGGTGATTTCTTCCAAGAATGTGTTTTATTGTTTTCAAAGTCCTTAGTTTGTGTGTGGTTGTCCAGAGTTTTCTCAGTGCTCCAAACAAATTTTAGTCTTGTTGAGTTTTGATATCATTTATATGTTGGGTTGGATGGCTACTTTTACTCCTACTTGTTCACATTTAGTTTTCTGTCCTTTTACATTAGTAGTTCATCTATGTAGATCTCAAGTCACAGTTACTCCTAGTTGCTAAGTTATGTGTCCTTAGTAAACAGAAATATGTATAGTGAATCAATATTTTTTTGTTACCTCTTGTAGAAGTCTCGATATGGTACCTACGCCATGCTACTGCGAGCCAAACTAAAAGCCGGGACTGAGGACTTGGAGGCATTTGAAAAAACCATGTTTGACTCAACAGAAATTGATGAGGATGGACTGAAGAAGTCCCGTTCCAGCCCATCCCTCAACCTTGATCCCCCTGCTGCATCCGCCAAAGTCAAGCGCAATGTCTCTGAAAGGGGAAGCTCCAGACCAACTTACAGCAGTAATGAACAGAAATCTTAAGAATGGGCCCCAGCAGATCAAGGGACGGATGCACTTTTGCTTACTGAACCATGCTACCAGTCCAGTTAATGGAGTCTCCAGGTTTGCGCTGAGAAGGAACTTGCATGATTTAACACTTCTCTTGGTAACACTCCTTAAGGCGTGTTAAACCTCGCGGTAGTCCTGAAATTAATGATGTTTGCCTCTTCGATTATGTGAGATCAAACAGGAGATTCAGTCCCATTGCGCAGTCTTTGGGGGAAGAACTTGCGGAATCAGTCATTGATTAATTAGTGGTTGTTTCCATTTGCGAGTTCCACTCAGCTGCCGCTTGCGTGGGACTACATCTGGTGCTTACACCAATGATGTAATAAGCCATGACTCTTAAAACTCCACCACGGTCGAGTTTCATTTTGTATCCACAGAATTCGTTGCCAACTCACCCGCTTATCTCCCAGGATAGGGAACAACAGCCACGAACTTGGCAGTGTTCTGAAGCTGATGAAAGCTGAAGCATTCTGGGGGCCAAGACGCAGCACAGGCATTTTCAGAATGATTTCCCACGGACTGGGAAAGCATAAGAAAAAATCTAATTCTTAAAAGGGCATTGTACAGAATTTTTATTGATTACATTTTATAGGAAAAAGACATTCTGATGACCTCTCTCCAAAGTGGAATGGTGTGGCCTGTGGAGCGGTGTGGCCTGTGGAACTTGCTCTAGGATTGAGAAAAAATGTACCCGCCATACGGACGCTTTATGTGAAGAAGAAGTGGAAATGGAAGGGCTTTGTGCTGACTGCCATGAGGGCTGTGGGATTGAGTTGGCTCATTCAGCTACAATGCCGAAGCCACATGGCGTCATTCTGATTTCCATCTTTTTTGTGATTCGTTTTTGCACTTTTACTATTTGAGAAGGATAACAAACTGTGAAGGATTTTTGTAGTTTTTGATGCTACTTTTGGGACTGGGGAAATATTTCTGTTCATGATACATTTTGAATGCCAGTGTTTACTATTGCAACCATTCAGTGAAAATTCCAAAGCAGTGTGGAGGCTGGTAGGAGTGGGCAGAAAATAGTAGTCTGCATGCGATGTTTCCACTCTGCTGTCTCAAATTCTGTCCTGAAAACTAGGCCAATTTAGACCAGTTTGATGGTCTTTCCCACATAACCAAAACCAATCAAAATTCTAGTCAGTGCTACAGCTTTTAATGGGACTGTTTGGTGATAGAGTGTATGGTGACCAGACTTATGTCAATATTCTGCAGTCCAGAGTATCATAGTGTAAGTAGGTTACTAACAGTTTAGTTAAGTCAGTTTTTCTAGGATGAATGCAAATATTATAAGTTTTGAAACTGGTTCAAAATCAACAGCACGATTCTACTCACACAGATTACTTAGGATGGGCTACTTAGCAGTTTCAAGAGTCGATTTCACTAGCAGAAAAAGTACATTGAGTTAAACTCCTCGTGGATAGCCAGCAGTTTGTAAATATATTTTCGATACCCAGGCCTCTTGCTCATGCGGTTACCTGGACATAGGTTAAGGAATAACATACCATTTCAAATGTGTTGACTTTCCATCTACTGCCTAAAACATTACACCAGTTGTCTTATAGTGGTGACTTTAATTGTTGTCATGGAATGAGTTAATGAATGTGTAATAAGAAAGTTAATATTGAATAATGATGCCTTCAAACAAGCGGCTACACTGTACATTGTTTTCCTGGAAAGGTGGAGTTTGGAGACACTGTAGTTCACTATCTAAGTTAAATTATGCGAAGCTATGTTTAGGGGTATTTTAGCAAGTGGTCTAAGAGGTGTAGACCCCTTTCATGGATGTTGAAAAGTAAATGTTCCTCTTGAAAGTTGTAAAACAGTGACCAGCTACCCTCTCACTCTTAGCCGTTCAGAGAACATGCGAAAGAAAGCCTCAATTTATCTATCCTAGATGTCAGTTGCGTGGTAAACTACTATTCATGAACAGGTGAAATTGTGTTTCTCCCTCTTATTCTTAACGTTGACTTTCTTCTGCTGTTTTATCATTTTTTCATTGCCCACTGTCTAACTTGTGTCCTCTTCCTCATCCATTTGATGGTTTGTTGGCATTTCAAAACAACTTTTTCACACATTTACAGATTTCATTAAGGAGCATAGCGAATAGCTGGAATTCTGCACATAGACTGAACCTGATTATTTTTTCCATGATTGAAATCCAGTAATTATCTTACTTTTTAAATTTTTGGATTAGATTCAGAAAGGCATATTTAAGGTAAAAGAGGGCTGATTTTATAGTGTAAAAGTAATCCACAGACATAACACCCACTTGGTGCAGGAAACCACTGGATTATCCTCTCGATTTAGTACTTCTTACACAAATTAGAGGATTTTTCAATACCACCCAACTCGGAATCAAGTTGTGAGTGTCTGCAGGAGTTTTCTTTCCGGAGGGAAAGGGAAATGAGATGAAATCATAGATCATCAAGAGAGCAGAGTACTCTCCTACAAGTTTAGTCAGAAAAATAATTGACATTTTTTACCAACAAATGTGTTGATAACTTAAGTGGGCTTTCTTGTCCTGCTTAACTTTCTTGATAAAAACAAGGCAAACAGGATTGGACATTCAATTTGGCAGGATTGTGATTACACTGATGCAGGACACAACCACACATGTAGCACTAGGAAGGGATTCACTGGCCAGTGGAAGAATAGCATAATGTCTCGAAAGGGACTAACACAAAATCACTTAGGGCAAAACACGGGCATTGAGGAACATGAGACAAGCACATAAACACAAGAAAATGGCACCTAAAAAGTGATAAAGACAAGATAAAGCTACAAAAGGTCAGTGGGGTAAAACCCACAGTCTACCAATTTTAGGGCTTCTGCGAAGAGGGGGAAAATGGGTCAAATTAATTCTGTTGGTTAATGATATTTTTTAATTGGCTATTGGCAAGGACAAGATTCAGCCACAAAAGGGTTAGTGGGGTAAAACCTAGAGTCTAACAATTTTAGGGCTTGTGCGAAGAGGGGAAAATAGATTCTAGTAATCCTACTGGTTAAAGTCATTAGTTAATAGGACTATTGTCTCCAGGTTTTAGTTTATATTCCTTTTGGAATGATGGGGCATCTTAAAGTCTCCTGTAGCACTTGGTGTAGCTTCAAGAGGGGTTGTGGCCCACCATCAGTAGTCAGTTTGCAACTTGACACCACTAGTCAGTTTGAGAAGTAGGACAGGGTGAGACATTTCCATTTCTCCTTGACCTTTTTATGCCAGAGAGCTTTTTGGGGCTTTCATACAGCAGTTCCCTATCCACAAACAGTTAGTGGGCTGTGGGGCCCAGCCACGAATGCACACCGTCAACCAGGAGGGAAAGGGGTGCTAGCAGAGAGGGCAGTCAACCTGGGAGCCCACAGTCAAGAGTCACTTCCTCAACACCCTATTTCACCAAACCGAATCCCTCATTGGTGTGTAGTGTCACAAATTGACAGGCTTCCTACTCCACCCACTGGCCTGTTGTGGTGCAGTGACACAATTAACCTGGTCGTGAATCGTTTTGCTAATAGAATACATGATACACAGTAGTTGACAGGAAACAATAAAGATTAAGGCCTGGGGCACAAGGTGGGATTCTTTAAAGTAACTCTAAAATCTAAATCCAGTATTTGTAAAGTTCAAACTACTCATCCCCAAGGGTCTCAAGGCGCCAGGGGGTTGTCGGGAGATTTAGTGAGCTATTGCTAAGAATCACATGCGGCTTAGCTGTCGCCGGTGATTGAACCACGAGCCCTGTGCTCCGGAGTCAGCCGCCCTTACCTCTGCGCTTTACCTCTCCCTGCTCTGGGGAAAGTCAAATGGCCCATCCCTTTAACCTCTGGCTTATGAATATTACTGGGAGCTGCTAAGGAATTGTTTAAAAATATAGCATTGTAGCTCTTGCTTCACAATTTCCCAGTCACTCTCATAGGCCAAAGAGGGGGAAGCCTGCTTCCAAAATGATACCGCTCATTGGAAAGAGGACAAATATTCCACAGAAAGGAAGAATATAACTATATGCTTTTTAGAGTGCATTCTAATCCTACAGTCTCGTAGAAGTAACATATCTCTGAAAATTGAAATATATTGCAGTTTGAAGTGCATATGTAAGCCCTAGCCGTTGGACTGTCTTACATCGATAACTAGGCAATCCCAACTATTTTCTCAAACAAGAAACTGATTACATAAATCTGTAGGCCAATTTAGCGTTGACAGTATTTTTGCACCTTTTCTGAACTACGTCTGAAGATTTAAAATTACAGAGTAAGATAGGTGTGTTTGGAGGTATGAGCCAACCATGGCTATCATCATAAGAAAATCCAGATTAATTTGGTAGTAGCTGTTACTAGTCGAATCATGATTGCAAATTGTGCATTTACCAGATAAATCTGTGATGGGAATTTGTTTCATATTGAAGGTCTACACATACCTTCTAATCTCCAGGAGTGGTGTTAAGATTGAACCTTCGACTCTTTGCTCTGCGTAGTAGGTTTACTTACACCGTACATAATGTTTAATTTGTAATTTACTTTTCAGCTGTAAATTTCATTTACACTGGAAAGTAGCCCTGAAGAAACGCAAAGTAGTGCTACCGCTGCTTTGTGTTATGTTTTAAAAAAAATATAATTCCCAATCTGCTAACAATGGTAGACAGGGCTTTGTACCCACACAAAAAAACACCTTTTTGAGACAGGCGTTAAAAAGGAGAAATGTTTTTATTTCTCCAAACTTTTCTGACTTTGCATGTGTGCTGCACGGCACAGCACAAATCAAAGTGGAAAAATCTTTAAAAGTTTGTCTCAGCAGAGTATTTTGTACAGGAAGGTTTCCTTCCAGTACAAAACCTATGGTTGATATCATGCAGAAACCCCTGCACTATGGTGCAAAGGTGTGTGTGTGATGCTAGGGAGCCTGATTGTGCACCAGAGCTAGGAAAGAAAGCAGATGCAATATATCGTAGTAGATTTAGTGCTGTAGTGCGCTTTTGTGCAGTGCAGCAACTTTGGCAGCTAGACTGGGTTTCGTGATGTATTAGTAAATCTACCTCCATATCTTTTAACACTTAATATTTAAAACAAATATGAGTCACTTTCACAAATGTGCAGAACCTGATGATCATCACAATCTGTTGACGAACGACATAAGGAGAGCTAATTTCCACAGTGAAAGACTGATCCTATTTGGAGACAGAGGCTTTTGTGTGTTGAACTGAACTGTACTACAGAATTGGACCAAAGTTCCAGGGTGATGTCTGGAATCTAGTTTACAGTTTCAAGTGGAAACTGATCTTAGAGTGCTTGTACGTTTTCAAAATCCATTTCAATGTTTCATGACCCTGCCCATGTTATTTTTATCCTTAATCTCCTTCTTTTCAGTGTTCTCTATCAACCAGAATCACTTTTTTCTTATAGAGAGATGGCACACATAGCCCTTTGAAATGGCCCAACAAAGTAGGGATGGACTCATTTGCCTTCACACTGAATTTTCAACATGAAGTCTTCCCATAAAGCCATTAGCAGACAGCCCACTACTTTCCACTTTCATTTTTGGTGTATAGCGGTTCAATAAGCCAATAGGTAATGTTGTTTTAGGACAACGTGTCTGGTTACCATTTCCTCTCGGATGGTGTTACTTCTTCCTCATATTATTCCAAGCAAGACTGTCTTAAGAAGCTGCCAAACATAAGCTTTGTAGAGGAGACTGCTATTTTAAAGAAACATACTTGCCCAGGTGTATAAAATGTGCCCACAATTTATTTTTAATCTTTATAACAGCATACCAAAAAGAAAGGGTACATTTGAAACACCTGTAATGAAAAGGAAAGTTATACATTAGTGACACAAAAGAGAATCACACGTTTGCTAACAGCTCTTGTCCTTGTTTCATCATTTTTGTTATTCTTTAGTTACTGGTTGGTCCAACAGACTCCTTAACATCATGCTCATACTCTCTTAATTAAAATACTAAGGGGCCCATTAGGATGACAGGCGGACCAGTGGTAGCCACCGCTGGCCCGGCGGGGCGATCCGCCCGCCATCCTTGTCTGGGTGACCCCCCTCCATATTATTATGGCTGGGGGGTCCATGGCGGACGGAAAGACCGTCCGCCGCTTTTCCGCCGGTCGACCGGGCAGAAAAAGTGTATAACGTGGTGCCATCCATATTATGAGTCATGCGGTGAATCGCCTTTCCATGGTGGAGTTGCCGCCATGGAAAGGCATGCGGTTCCTGCGTATGGGGGCCTGTTGCGGGGCCCCAGGGTGTTGGGGGGGTGCACATGGGAGGTACCTATGGTACCCCCCAGTCATTGCCCTGCACTACGTGGCAGGCACCACATGGTGCCTGCCATGTAGTGCATGGCAATGCTGTGCACAGTCTGTATACATTGCGAGTGGGTCTGCAGCCAGCAGATCCACCCCCAATGTATATGGCCCAGGATACGCCTGCCAGTGTGGCGGGCGCATCCTAATGCACATAGCGGGACATCCGCCAATTCGGCGGTCGGTCCGTGGCGATGGTGGGCGGACTTTGTCCGCCTGTCCATCGTAATGGACTCCTAAGCGTTAACTGAGGACTAAAGGTGTAGGAGACAGGAGAAAACAGAATGATAATCTCTCATTTTGTTAAAACTGACAACATTACTTCACACAGTAAAAATGCACCCTTTGTAGAGGCATTGGAAAATTTGCCACCAGGCCTGGAGAACCTTGTTTGGAAGCAACATAGCACCTTCCTGATAGCCATTAGTATTGGAGGTCTTCCTTGTTTGTCTAGGCATTGCAGATTCCCCACCCCAAGATATTTCCACATTACCATCCCTGCCAAATTCTCATAAAGGAATGACAAAAAGTTACCATAAAATACTAAGGGATTCCCTCTTGATATTTCCATCTGAAACTTATTTATCTGTGTGTAACACTCAGTAGCTCCCACGTTCTTTTTCCAAGTCTGCTCATGCCTCCATCTCGCAGATTTCTGTCAAGTTTGGATGGGCGTCTGTTTCAGGGCAACTTTTCCCTTTGGTCTTAACTGTCACTATTTTATTTAATGTCTCCTTTTATTTCATTAGTGACTCCTAAATGTATTTCTGGACCATGAAAAAGACTCAATCCTCTTGTGCGAAGGAAAAGCTCCCATCTGATCTTTATTTCAAATTCTTGAGTCGATTTCCAGAGACGTCAGTTGTTTGTTGATACTTCATTGGGAGATGTGGCAAACTCCTACCCATTATTGGAAGCCAGAGTTCTTTAAAGTATTGTCTCTCACAGATTTCTCCGTGGCCACCTCTGATGGAAAAGTGATGAAAGCCGGATACACATATCACTATAGATTCAGTTAGTTATCACTTTATCAGAATAAAAAACAGCACAATAGATAGTCAGAAAAATTAAATAACAGTATGTCAGTCGTTAAAGTAGCCAGTAAGGTAGTCAAGTAAAGAATACAGTATACTATGACATAAGCATAAATTGTTACAGTTAAATGCACATATCAGTAATTTGTGGTACCAGGAAATCATTAATTTGAAATGACACTCAATAGTACATGGAGCTTTATCTCATGATAAAAGCTGAAATTACATTTTATTGTTTAGCAACTGAAAGCTCAGTGGTGTCACTTTGGGGTCCATGCAAGCAGCAGTAAGGTAGTCAAGTAAAGAATACAGTATACTATGACATAAGCATAAATTGTTACAGTTAAATGCACATATCAGTAATTTGTGGTACCAGGAAATCATTAATTTGAAATGACACTCAATAGTACATGAAGCTTCATCTCATGATCAAAGCTGAAATTACATTTTATTGTTTAGCAACTGAAAGCTCAGTGGTGTCACTTTGGGGTCCATGCAAGCAGCAAATGTTGTAGAAGAAACTACAAGATGCGCTTGCAGAGTGAGAGCCTGCTGTTAAGTCTCAGTAAGCACGCCCTCAAGAAACCAATACTGATTTTGAATGGAATTGCCATCCTTGGAGCTCCTGTGAAGAAAAGGATGCACAAAAACAGTGCTTCCCGTCATCCTCCGATGTAACACCTGGTGCTTCAAGGTCTACAGCAGAAGAATAGATGTTAAGCACTTTTGTTGGCAAAAGCAAAGTATTTGCTCCTGGTGTCTCTGGATCTTCTTTTTAATGTATGCCCTCCCACCTACCTGACAATTCCCACTACATTTCTTAGTCTGGTCAGTTTTCTTTCTCCATACTATGTATTCTCCCTTCATCCATCCTTGTTTCCATTGCTTCTTCTATTTGTCTTTTTACCAGTCCTGTGTGGATCACCAATGCTATGTTTTTCACTTCTCCTTTAATTCTAAAGCTATTCAAATTGTCTGTATAACAGCAAACGAAATGCCTTTTCATTTCCGTCACCTCAATCCTTTAGCAACTGAAATTCTGTTCTTTACCAGAAGCCAGTCTCTTTCCCTATCTTCACCCTTATTTTTAATATTTGTCCTAATTTTTCCACCCGTGTTCACTCACAATCAAGGTGTTATAAGCAAAGAAAAATTAGTGTTAAACTAGATGGGTTCATACTTGCAATTATATACTGCCTTTAATTAAGTTTAGTTTCTGATTAGTTGAGATTTCAGAGCTGGAGATTGGAAATTTAAGTTTTCTGAAGTAAAAGCAGCCACATTTTTCCAAGTTCAATTGAAATAATTTTGAAAAAAGTAATGTACTTCCCCATCTTGTTACAACATTCCTGACGGTCTTTAGTTTCAATACTTAGCAGTTTCAGTGGAATTGAGATGTCCGAAAAATTGGTTCTGAAATTGTGTACCTTCACAGTGTGTCAATGTTATTCACTCTTTTGGTACTGAGAACTACACTGTCAAAAGTTGGAAAGCCAAACTAATTTGACTAATACTTTTTGTGAAAAAGAGGGTAGAAATTAAAATCAGTAATTGTTGACTTTAAATGGATGTATAAATATATTTATATATGTGTGTGTATATGTTAATATATATATATATATATATATATATATATATACATATATGAATGTATTTACATACAATAGAATTTGATGCATATAAAGAATTTTCAGAAACCACGGTTTTATATATTTGAGTCACAAACGTACATGGAGATAGTTTTCTTTGCCATACCTACTGACTGAATTTGTTGTTAAGTGTGCAAGCAGTGCAATTTATCTGTACGATCACACATTACAACAGTTTCCCATAACATAAAGTAGCACAAAGTAGTCATCCACTCTGGGTGGTTTAAATTTAAATCAAAAAGATTAAGTGCATTATTTGTGGTTTGGTGGATGCAGGACAATATTTGTAAACTAGCAGATATCCCATTCAGCCAAACCTGCTGTTTCCTTGCCTTATTTAGAGATAGGAAACTTCCAACTTCCTGAAGATAGAGCCTCGGCTGGCTCTGCAATTGAAAACCTTTAGCTAGTGGTCCCTTTGCCAGTATGCACCTGGTATCAGTATGCTGTAAACCCGACACCCCATACTTAGAATGGCTTTCTGTGCAAATGTTTCATAGTGGTCACAGACATGAACATTTCAGATAAGCCCCAGACCTGCTTTGAGAAAGCACCCTGCAACTCAAGACCATTTTCTTTGTGAATTACAGAACAAACCTCCAGTTTAGGGTGGCATAACCAGCCAGCCGGCATAATATGGCATCACACTCAAATATATTTACACGTTAAGTGTTTAAGCTGTGTCAATGGAAGTGCTTTTGGTGAAAATGCTCCATTTGAGCAGCATCTGTAATATGCTGGCTGGGTGCAGCAGGGCTGATTGTGGTTGTGCCTCTACCACCGCAGCAGTTTGGCAACTTATTTGGCAAACCCTAAATAACCCTCTCAGTCTTTTGACTAACCAGTAGAAATTGATCACTTATAAAGTATGCTACCTGCTTGCTAAGTGTTTATGAATTCGAACAGTAGAATGTGATGCATTGGGTAAGTACACTGAAAATACCTCTGTCAGCATCTACATCACCTTTTATCTATGTGCGTTATTAAGGAAAGTCACCAACATTGTGCAAATCATCCAAACACCCACCCTAACAGGAATAAGAGTACGTTTTCTTTCCCAGAGACAGGCAACTGCCAGTCAAAGCGAAGCAGTGCTTTTTGTTCCCTTTCTGCATCATCAGAGGTGAACTAACAGTAGTTTATAGAGATGCTGTCTAAGTAGTTCCCTGTAGTTCAGTGTCATTAGTTCACACATTTCCTTCACATTTTAAGTTCTCTGCACTATAAAACTGTTAACGGTTGTATCACATATTGTATTCTCTGCACTCTTTGGTTTGCTTTTGGGTTCTAGGTAAATTGAGCAAGTGATTTGAATTGTAGAAGATCTATAACCAGAATTAGGAGATGTCTATTTCTTTCCATTTATTTATCACCAAATTTTGAAACATTAGTTCTGGCATGGGCTACCATCTGTCTTATCTTCACATTTTAAGTTCTCTGCACTATAAAACTGTTAACGGTTGTATCACATATTGTATT
Source organism: Triturus cristatus (assembly GCF_964204655.1). NCBI lineage: Eukaryota > Metazoa > Chordata > Amphibia > Caudata > Salamandridae > Triturus > Triturus cristatus. The sequence goes on from NC_140580.1 coordinate 329,986,588, forward strand.
CTCTGCACTCTTTGGTTTGCTTTTGGGTTCTAGGTAAATTGAGCAAGTGATTTGAATTGTAGAAGATCTATAACCAGAATTAGGAGATGTCTATTTCTTTCCATTTATTTATCACCAAATTTTCAAACAATAGTTCTGGCATGGGCTACCATCTGTCTTATCTTCAATTTCTCTAAATGTATCAGAGGATTTCTTCATTATTTGCCTTTTACACTAGTAATCATGACATTTGTTCAATCATAGTCAGTGGCATTGAAATGAGGGAGATTTGGCTAGATTATAAGTTTATGGGAACATCATCTCATTCAAAGAGGATGCTGCTTTTTTTAAATTTCAGATCTGATTTTGATGTTAAATGTTGGGAGCTGAGGCAACAGCAGTTAAGAGAGCATACCAGTATTGGTACTTTAGGGACAAACAGGTATACAGGATTTTAGAGCATGCCATGTTCCATATATATGTAAAACAATATTATGTTCAGAATTTCCTAGTAAACTCTCCCCGCACCCATGTATGACATCAAACACAATAATCAGTCTATAAGAAATATTGTGTGTTGATGTCATACAAATAATGGAACAAAGAGTAGTTTTAGTGGAACATTTAAATGTACAGGACCTTAAAAAAGTAGCACTGCTGATTAGGTAAACACAACAGCTACTAGCATGTTTTTCAAACTGTGCCTAGAATTACGTCCCTTATATGGAGACTAGTTCAGGAAGCAACATACTAATTCTGATTGTTTCTTTTTTGATGATGGTAAGTTAGCTTCAGATGTTGTTTTTATAGTTGAAATCTCCATTGCTCCCAGTTCACCTGATAATTTACAAGCTCTGTAGATAGATCAAGATTTCTACAATTTGGGAACTGCGGAAGCATGCGTATTGAATTTACCCTGTAACAAATGCAGCGAGTTCAAAGCAGTTGCTAGATTTATTTCTATTACAATCTCTCCTTTATTCCGAGGTCACATGGTAGTAGAGGGAAAGGTACATGAATAGAGGAGCATTGAGAAGGCAGACTGATCAATTGAGTCTATTGTTAGTTCCGGGGTCATTCCAATTTCCTTGAGATGGGTGACTGAATGACAAGGAAAGTTTTCTTGTTAATGCTGCCATAGTTCTACAAATATTAGCCCTTTTTTATCACCAATTAGCGTCTAGCATTACAGAAAGTTAGCTCAGGATATTTAACAACCCTACACCAATCTTTAACTATTGCAACATTTGCACATTGATATTTATGTGATCCAGTGATGTTCCTGTGCAACTCCCATTATTTCTATCAGGATGCAAAATTATTTTTGCTGCAACGGTACTGCATGTTTGTAACAATCTGCAGAAGGAGTAATAATAGCATTTGCACCAGGTGCGCCTTCTTACGGAAGACTACCCCAGGACCTCCACTGTACACTCAGCACTACATTACCAGTCAACATCCTTTTCTTGTGGTGACTGTGTTCATAAATAACTTTAATTCTTAAGTTTTTCAATTAAGAAGTGTATTTATTACTATGATCAATATTTTTTGTATGCCATGTGAACTGTGATATTTGACAATGCTAAAAATCTGATGGGAAGCGGCAAAAGCAATGTGTTATCTATGAAGGTAGAGAAGAATTCAAGGACCAAACCGGTATTGTTTTGTGTGTATGTGCAAAGAAAAAAGGAGTGGGGGGGGGGGGGGGGGAGGGAGAATGAAGAACAATGAAAACAACATCAACAGAGAAAGAAAATGTAATTTGGAATGCTAATCTGGAGTTTGTACCCCAATTGTGTGGAGGAAACCTAGCGAAATGTCCCAGGATTCGTAACATGTTTCTGTTTACCGCAGGGCACTGTTCTCTTAAACAATCCCCAACTGAGGTGATTGATATTGTAGGGCAGTGCTGGAGGCCATGGCATTTATAGTGGGGACCAAACTCCCTGAATCTGTTCAGTAAGCAAAGACAGTGCTCACATTTTCATATAAACTGGACCGCCAAAACAAATCTCTATAATATTCACCCTCTCATCATATTTTAAGTGCCACTTTGCAGTGGTTTACCACATTGCATCAAGTCAAGGAAAACTGTACTTTACAACTTCCCTTGCTAATGTTTCCTGATCTTTTATCATATTATCTCGTGAACTGCAGTTATTGTTCCCTATGCCCATAGGCAATTTATAAGTGGAGCTTGACCTCCAGTCTGTCCATTGCATTCATATCAAACTTGTCCAGCCTGAGAGGACACATCCCTAGTGCCAAAATGTACACTACATTGCTCATCACAGGCAATACCTTCTCTTTTGACTGATTTGCCACAATTTTACAGTTCAGAACATCTATTAGCACACAGCTAGCACAAACAACAAGATGTGCAAAACAAAATTCTTGGTCAAAGTGCATAGGAGTACCGTATGATTACTCTGTGCTTTACGTGAACAAGTTAGGTGGTTGGAGTAGACTCTATGAATGGCTCAACTTATATCACATTCTCACACAGTACATGATGTGCATCACAAAACATGCCAGTGGACTGCAGCGAGCAGTGATATGTTGCGAGACTGGAAATAGAGATGTTGTCTCTCCTTTATAATGTGCATCATTCCTTCTCCTAGCTACTTAAGAGTCGACAATATACACCTCCCTGAGACAGTTGCTGCTTCCTTTTTCTATAGAAGTATTCCTTGTATGTTTGTTAATTCTGAGAATGTTTAAACAATTTGTGTTTTTCCTACTGTTGTTTGTAATTATGACCAATGGCAAGTTACCAGGCATCCAGAGAATGGCTTGCTATGTTGAAGATACCTTGTACAGTTGTTTCCATAAATTATTTAATTAAACATGTTCTTGACTACAAGAAAAAAATGTTTTTCTTTCTTTCCAAAATACAATTGCTAAGATATATGAGACACCTATAGGCTTAACTAAAACAATGTTAGTTTCTAGTTGTTTTTGTTGACCAGTGTACCTTTGGGAATTGAGGTCAAAAAGAGAATAGATACTTTTGATCCATCACCCATGTATTTCTTAAGAGGAGAATGGCCACTATAACATAATCAAAGGTAACTTAATCATCTCTTTCAAATCCTGGAGACTGGGAGGAGAGGTCCATGTTAACTTGCCAGTTTTTTTATATAAAGCTCTCCTTATCTCCCTATCCAGTTACCGGCGCAGGCAGGTGTTGCAATCATTCACAGTTTCCAACAGGGAGGTATCTTCATTGTCAGACCTAGTTCTCCAAGAGAGTGTGATGTCTCCTCTAGTCTTTCCTGGATCTACAAACCTTAGTTATCCTCACTAAATCCATTGACAATGGAGAATAATATTAAAGGAAGTGCATATGACAATATGTTACATTAAAAATGATTTTGAAAATTCAGTCACAATGTTGAATGTGACTATGAATGAGTCAATGACTTGCCTTCTTGACCTGTAATAAAACCCTTGGTCTTATCCTCTTGTGACATTTGATAGACTTTTTACCTTGATCATTCAATCTTCTCAATTCCACAAACTGTATGTACGTGTGGTATTAGAGGTTGTCCGGTCACTGCATTTTTGCCATCTATTAAGGAGACCCATCACCCTGAACCTTCCCCATGCTATTATGTACATCTGGTGCTGGTTGCTCCTGAGCCTCCCAGTGGTGAATATTCAAGTTTTCAATGCTTTGCTTTTATTAAAAATGTGTGTTCTCAGACTATGTGCATACATCTTTTATATCAGCAGAATTGAGGTAACAGATTCACTTCAATGCAATCTTCTGCTTTCTGAGATGTTTAACTTTTTATGCTGATCAATGCTTCCACAAAACACTTGAAACAAACTTTCACAAAACAGACCAAAAAAAGTTAACTGCTCGAAAACAATTGACTGAAACATGGCGTTCCTTTCCTCTGCAACTTGTGGGACCAAAATTCCATCTATGTTCTTTGCTCCAAAATTGGTCAACTGTCAGTGATTTCATTGATAAGGTGACAAATTTAAACCAGGTCTATTATTTTTCTTTCCCCGCTCTGGTACCAGAAATTAATGGCTGGAAGTGCTTATAGGGGATAATCTGAACTCTCATATCTTTAATAAAATCTAGATTTCCATAAAACTGAAAGCTAGTAAGATTGTCATGATATGTCAGTAGGAGGCTCCTGATATGTGCAAGGTCAAGCCATGTGCCATGTGTACTACCTGGGTTAAAAGAAAGATGTCCAATTAGTTTAAAATAGAAGGTTGTAAAGATAGAGGCATTTAACCGGCTGATTTTAACACACCTTCCAACCTTTCTACCAGTCTTTAATGCAATAATTGTCATCACAGATATGGACCCAAACACCTCCACATCTATGGTTGTATCCACCAGGATCCAACAACCTCACTTTGAAACCTTAGGAGCAGCTCTGGTTTACATTGTTCCAGAAAGATATCAATCATAAATGTATTACAATTTTCAAAGCATTTTATCTGAGTGATCACTCTCGATTGTCTTTCAGATTCAACAGTTACATCAATATCTTAATCGTATCCCCAGAACACTGCATACCTTGAACTTGGACGTCTCTTAATTCTTCGAAAGGTGTCTACAGGTTGTGACCCTGGCCTGCTTTACATGATTTAATAATCAAAAGAATAATTCCCTTGGGGTTCACTTATCATTCAGATCAACCACTCCGCAAGACTGTTTAGTCTTGCCCGGTCACCTGTCCCTTTGGTCTGTGGGGCACCTCTCTCTGCATTTGAACTGCTTTACATGATCACTTCACTCAAAAGTTTAAAAAAAATTAAAAAGCTGTCTTTTTCATTTGCCGTTTAATTATAAACTGTAAGATATGATCTGATAGAGACATCTAGCCGCAGATTCCTTAACTTAGAATATCTCCCCAGGCGGATCCGGAAAATCTTTTTTCCCCAGCAATACCTCTGCACGCCCTGAGGCGGCGTCGCCCGGCTCCATCCTGACGTCGTCCACGAAAGTGACGTTCCTATTCGGGGCAGGTCCCGGGACCGTCGCCGTCATTCGCCTACCTCAGATAACATTAACGGAAGTCGCGGAAGTCATCGGTTTCGCGTCGACATCACGTCGGGCCCACGGCTCCCGGTCTTTGCCGGACTCATGGCCCTCATGAGTCAGACCCGGCATACCCCCCGTTTCCGGGTGCTGGGGCGACTCGAGCTCAGATGGAGGACTACTGCAGGGCCCTGCAGTCCTTTCTTTCTTTGCCCCCCCCCCCCCCCCCCCAACCTGGCACGCCTTCGGGCCCCACATGGGAGGTAGGGACTCAGTTTGGGACTCGACCGGCGGGTTTACCCTCGGCTCCGACCGAGTGCCCTGACTCCGACTCCGGAGTCGCCGCAACGTTGGGACACGGCCCGGAGGGGCATCCCACGACGTCTAGTGCCGTCGCACAGCCTTCCGAGGCTCCCTACGGCATCGCTGGAGATGGCTGCGGCGCAGTGCACGACACCGCTTCGGCGCACTCTCTCCCCGCTGGTTTCCACCTCGGGAATTTTGAGTCGACGCCGGTCCGACTTCGACCGGTCTAGGCCTTTTTGAAGGTCACCGGCTCGACTCGGACGGTCGAGGCCTTTTCGGAGGCTGCCGACGCTTGCTCCACTCAGCCAGTCGAGGCCTTTTCGGAGGTCGCCGATGCCGGCTCGACATCGCCTCGACGCCTTTCGATGCCAGTACCATCTCCGGCTTTCTTGGTGGAGGATGTGGTCCCAGTGGACTCCCCACCCCTTGAGTCATTTCAACGCTCTCCGGTGTGGGCGCCAGTGGGGCATTGGCCCACTCATCCTTTTGCTGAACCTCTGTTAGGTGGCCGGATTAGCTTGCGTCCGTCTCCTACTGATGACTTGCTGTCACCGCCTCGCTGGGCCACGAAGGCAAGTGGGACATTTGTCTGGGATGTTTGCAGGGCTGCAGACATTTTAAGAATGCAGCCGCCCTCAGTCTCTAGACCTTCGGAGCCGATGCTGCATCTTCCCCACCAGGGTGCGGGGGACCTGGAGCCCTTGTTGCCATTTGCGGAGTCATTATTTATTATTTAACATCCTTCTCAGGACGCGGGCGAGGCCCTCTTCGGGGGACCCCGTGGATCGTGCTGTGGCACATCGCCATCGCTCGGCTCCCGATGACCCCGCCTGTTTGACCCTCCATCCTGGGGCTGGAGGACTTGTGCTTCAGGCAGCTCTTTCTACTACTCCTCTTCCGTTGCATCCTCCCACTCGGGAGTCTCGGTGGTTAGAGTCATGTGGCCGCGACGTGTTTGCATCTGCCATCTCGGGACTTCGGTCCCTAAACACGTTGTGTGTGTTTACTGGGGCTACATTTGCCCTTTGGGACTTTGTCGAGCAGCGCTCTCGTGCCAATCTGCCCTGCCTAATCCGTGATGGCCATATGGCGGCGCAATTTTCGATTCGGTCTGCCATGGACACCACTGACTCTGTGGGTCGCGCTATTGCCAGGTCGGTTGTCTTGCGCGGCCATGCGTGGTTGAGCGATGACGTTTTCCCAGAGCATGTTCAGGAGTGGCTGAGAGATCTACCATTTGATGGGGTCACTCTTTTTGACGCCCATGCTGATTCGGCAGTCAGGAGCCTCCTTTCTATGTTTGATTGTCTTCTCAGGTTTTAATCCTCGTGGAGGATTTTTGGTTTCGTGACAGTGCCGTCACTCTCTTTTCTGTTACCCGTTGTGGGTTACAGATGGTCTGGGTGTGTGGCTGTTCAGCCATGTTATTTCCTGATTCTGATACAGCTGGTTCAGCTGTGTTTACCTTTCTGTTAAGCCTCTGCCTACGAGCTTGTCTCAAGAGGGACCCTTCTTTTGTAGGGTTGTGCCTTACTCTATGTGGGGTATTTTGTTGGCTGTTATATTGCTACTCTTCCTTACACAGGAACTTTTGCCGCAAGTTGACTCTTCCTACTGTTGTAGGATGTCTCCTCTGGTGAGATCCATGGGGTTGGTTTCTCTCTGGGGGTTACAATTGGTTGTCTATGGTTGGTCCGTAATACATCCCCGCCTCCGTAGGGGCGCCCTGTTTCGTTGGGATTTTGTCACACCTGTTCTTTCCTAGCGTGTTCTTGCAGCATCGCTGTGCCCGCCTTGCCTGTCTACAGGTGGACATGCACCCATGGGGGGCAGGTTCCTCTGTTCCGTTCCTGAACAGTCTCTTCTGTATTCTGTGAATACTTGCCGTATTGGTGCATAGAGGTTGTGCTCTACGTCTTTTCTTGTGGCTCAAGCACTGTCGGGGTTCTTGCCTAAGGCAAGGGGAGTTTCTGCCGGCTCTGTCTCGGCTGTGTGTTGGCTGCTACCCCACTTCCCTAGCAGGGCCTCCGGTCCCTTGCTTCTTGCCGGACAGGGGGTCCGGTTTGTCCGTTCTTACCCTGTGCATATTCCTTAGTGCTTCCAGGAGTGGCTCTTGTCTATGACTTTCTGTCACCAGATATTTGCTCCACGCCAGTGGTTTCTTGGGGTGTGGGTTCTTTCATTTGTAGCACTAGTGATGGGCTCCCACCAGCTGTTTTTCTGGGTGTGAGTTTACTCCCATTCTGGCACAGTTGCTGCTTTAGGTAGCATTACTGTGCATGTATTCTTCTCTCCATTCTCCTTGTTGGTAGATGGTATCAGTCCATGGAGGTGTATGCTTTTTGGCGACAGGCTTCTGTCATTCTCTCAATCGTTTACTGGCAGTATCGTGGTCTATGTTTCCGCCTGCCTCACGGGAGACCAGGTTTCTTCCCCCTCTGGAAACTGTTGTTTTTTTCTGCGTTCTGTGCCTGTTATGCCGCGCACCGGTACAGTTGGACCGATTGCGCGACTCCCCTATTTCGGCTTCCGTCACTTCACGTATGTATGGCAACATTCTTGTCTCTTTGTGTATCAGTCATAGGTTCTACACGTCACAGGGGCGCTCGCATACTAGGTTCTTTTTGCCCTAGTATCAGGTCTTCTTGCTCACTCTATCCTTCAGGATAGAGTCCTATATGTGTTCCTGGCTTTCCAGGTTATCCCCTCACAGTGGAACCTTTTGGTACGTTTGGCTGCATGCCTACCTACAGAGCTTTTGTTCAATGGTGGCTCTTCTGTCTGTGTTGGCACTAGACTCTGGGTTCGGCCCTGCCACTGTTGTCACATGTCCTAGGGGGTACTCATTTAATATGTGTTTTTTCTTGCACACACGGGCCTCCTGTTGCGGCTCCTCTTCTTGGCTGGACAGTCTTCAGACAGTCCCCTGTTTCATTTTGGTATCCACTATGGTGTATGTTCAGGCGGTATGCTCTACCGTTGTCATGTTGTTTTGCCCCATTGGAGCTTCGATCCTCATGAATTATAGGGATCGGTGCTGGGACCCTTCTTTAAAGGAGTCGCTGCATTGTTACTTACGTTGGCACTGATCTTTCTAGTTCTGTATTTCCTTTCGTCTGTGTCTGGGCGAGAGAGGTCTCACACTGTCCCTCGTCGCATTTGGTGTCTTTGCCGTCCCTTGTTCATGCCCCTTACGGAGTCTCCTGTCAGTTGCCCTGGCATTGTGGTTTCCACCGTGTTTCGTCTGCCTTTTAGACGAATATGTTCTCCTGGAACTTGGTGGTTGTTTTGCAGACCCTCCTCCTATGGGGTATGGCTTTGGTATCAATTCTAAGTTAAGGAATCTGCGGCTAGATGTCTCTATCAGATGGAAGAGTTACTTACCTTCGGTAACGATATATCTGGTAGAGACACAGTCTAGCCACAGATTCCTTAACGCCCGCTCATCCTCCCCGCTCTGTGAAGACATTTTCATATGGTGTGTTTCCACCTAGGCCCCCCCCCCCCTTTCTGTGGGCCTTGGTCTTCCGGAGGTGTGCTCTTGCACCTCACTCTGGGGTATAGGGTGTGTTCTCCTGCGTGGGGCCCCTCACTTGTCTTGCATCACGTTGCTTCAATGTGGTGGTTCTTTTAATTTCCCTCCTGTTGTAACAAGCTGTGCCTGGCTTGTCATATGTTTTGTGCCGCAGCTGTTACCCGCCTCGAGTTGGGACACGACTTGGCAATTTGTTGGGCCCTTGCTTGTAGCCAGTGCTCAATGAGCTCCCTTCAGTCTCTCTGAGTACTGTGTGCTTTTCAACTTCCTATTGTTTCTCATTCCAAATGATTTTGTTCTTCTTTAAAACCTACTTTTCCTATGCTATCGCAGTTTTTTGCATGGCTCTGCGTTGTGGCGCGGAAAAGTTTCCTGTGGAAAACTGACATCAGCACGCCGGGAGGGGCTTATATGGCTCCATTCATGTCACTTCCGGGGACGACATCAGGACGGAGCCGGGCGACGCCGCCTCCCGGCGTGCACAGGTATTGCTAGGGAAAAAAGATTTTCCGGATCCAGTCTGACGCTTGGGGAGATATTCTAAGTTAAGGAATCTGCGGCTAGACTGTGTCTCTTCCAGATATATCGTTACCGAAGGTAAGTAACTCTTCCTTCACTCTTGATCTGATTTTCCCATGTGCCAAACCCATATTTTTGATACTTACCTAAAAAGATAAGAATTGAAAGCTTAATCTACAAAGCGTTAGTTAAAAGGCTAGAACGGTAGACCACATCTGAAACCTCCATACACTTAATTGTAAACTTAAAAAAAAGGTATGGTTCTTTGGCACCCAAATGTTCTTTTGTGAAGACCGGAGACACATGTGCTTACACATTTCAATTCTGCTCTAACAGCAGCAATAATTATTTAAAATAACAAAAGAAACAGAACTCCTTCTCTTGCCTGACATTTTTGCCTTGTAAAATGATGCCTTTTTTATTGTTACTCTACCAACAGATAAGTACCTTTTGTCTTTCTCTCTCTTATAAATTTTATATTTTATGTGTTTAACGAAAGATTATGATATGAACTTCAAGGAAAAGTTAATATTTGTAATATTGACTTGTAGCTTTTATTTAATTTATTGGCAAAAACAAGGTTTGTTATTTCTCTTATCATTTGACAATTACGTTTGTAAAGTTTGTCAATTTTGTAACATTTATTAGGAATTTCTTAGTAGGTTGTAAATGGTAATTGCCATCTGGTGCATCTGCTGAATTCAAAAAAAAGTTACTTAACATCCGTAACAATATTTCTGATGGCTACTTATAACCGCAAGTTCCTCATCTTTTGAATATTCCTCGGGTGCCAGACTGCATCTGGAAAATCTTTAGCAGTACCCCTGCGCACTCGTAGGTCGCATTGTATGGCTCCGTGTCAATGCTGGTCTTCTTTGGAAGTGACGTGCGGAGCCACATATAGGCACCCCTCACAAGCGCTGACATCAGTCCCTTTCTTTCCTTGCCACCAGACACCGACCTGAAGCTACCCCTCATATCTTCACTAGAATATATTTCCAAAACAAATTGATATACTAAATACCAGTGTGCAAGGGATAACGTTACCCCTCAAACTGCAGGGTTCAAGCCTTTTAGGGATTGTTGCAAGCAAATGCCTGTGACAGAGCCTTACAAGATTTGTCTTTGGTGCTTGAGACCAAACCATGATTCCAGGGAAGGGAGACACTACCAGGACCATGAGGCAAAGCTCTAGGTCACTAAACAGTAGAAACTCTGCACTGTGACCAGTCGAAGTTAAAGAGAAAGTCCCATTCCCATGGCAGATCTTTGTCATAGTGGAAGTCCTCAGATAAGTCAAAAAAGAAGCACAAGAATTCCATGCAGGGGTCTTGAACTGCTGGGAAAGCACAAGTGTGTAAATGTGACTCTCGGCCTCTCTGCCGAACTCGATATCCTTGAGAACCAATTCTGACTCTTGTCCTTGGGCGACCTGAGTTTTGTTCAGCGAATCTATGCTGCATCTCTCTTACTGACTGGTGTGCCATCGGGCCCCATGAAACTACTAGAGCCTCTTACTGGGACTCCACTGGCAGATCCGTCCTTGGCAAGAGCTGGAACCACTGGACCACGTTGGGGCCCCGCACCGGCTCCAGGGCTGACATCAGTCTTGGCACCACAATCTATGCCAGACTGCAGAGCATTGAAGCCGATGTTGCCGCAGGACGATGATGCACAACTGATAGTACTTTCAGACTTCGGGCTGACTCCTCTTCGATTGAGTTTGTGCCCTGATCCCACTGGGCCTCAGCCTTTCTGCAAACCATTGACTCTGACACTTTGCCCTTGCTTCAAGGAAGGGTGAAAATTACCCACAATCTTTTGGCCACAGATTCTAATAATGACCGCTATGATAAAGGGAATGAGTTTGCTCACCCCTAAACTGAAGATATTACGATGATTTACAAGATGCCAGTGGGCTGAATACTTCTCCATTCACTGGGCTGGTATAGACCTGGGCCAGCTACTAACGAAAATGCAGCCTTTACAGCTTTGATTCAAAAAGCTGCTGAGGTCCTTGCCCTCATATTGCTTACTCTGGAGGTGAAAAACAGAGTCACCGATGTCCTCTAACCCAGGCAGACCACTACAAAGCCCCTGTTGCTTTTTAACAAGGCCCTGGTCTATACTCTTGTTCAAACATGGACAAAGCCATGTTCCAGACTGCCAATAAATACGCAGCTATCAAGTTGCCACCGCTGTGCCCCGGATGACACAGCACCCGACCCCATAAAGCTTAGTAGTGAAAGAATTCACAAGCAGGGTCAAACATGCAGCTAGAGAGTCCAATCACCTCATCATAGTTACCAGGATGGCTATATCTCAGAGGCGCATTCTGACTAGAGTGAAGCTCAAGACTCTTGTACGTCTTTCCGCCACTACCTCTCCTGCCCCAAGTTCAGAGAAGATCAGGAATGACTGGGCCCAACCCATCCTAGTTGCACTGAATTGCAGGCAAGGAGAGTGTGGTACTCAGTCTTTGCCATCTTCATGTGTGGAGCTTGAACGGCAGACGTTAACTTCCTTTGACCTTCCTCCCAAAGAAGTTGATGTCATTCTCGCAATGGGGGTCTCTCCATTAAATGATATGCCTGCCATTGGGAAGTTTGTGGATTGATGTGGTACTCAGCAGATTGTCCCACTTCAAGCCAAACCTTTCGAAGTGTTGCACTGTGTGTTGTCTCTAGCCCAACAAGGACTTGCCTTGGGCACAGTAAAATGTTACTTGGCAGCTTTTTTAAAAATTTTTTTTACATTTTTGCATTTGCTGGACCAGCTCCCTTTATTTAAATCACCTGTGGTGATACATTTGTTTTTAGAGGATAAAACATTTGTGTCTTCCCACACCCTTCATCATGCCCCAGTGGGACCTGAATCTAGGTCTCACACTCCTAATGTGTACTCTCTTTGAACCACTGTACAGTTGTCCATTGCAGCCTCTGATACTAAAGACAGTTTTCATCATTGGTATAAGAATGGTGAGGTGTGTGTGAACTAGAAGCTCTCTGTGAACACTCCTTCAATTACATTCTTTCCATACAGGCTGGTGTTGGGGACACAAGCTTCTCTTCTTCCGAAGAGGGTAACTGTTTTTCACAATGGGCAAAACATCACCCTACCAGCATTCCTTGCTCTTCCTTTTCCCTCTAAAGATGAGGAGAGACTCTCTGTCGGATCGTAAAACAGATCTCAGATTCTACACTGATCGCACCTGCGAATATTGTGTGGCTGATCAGATCTTTATTGGATTTGCTGGCGCTAAGAAGGGCTGAGCAGTGCAGAAAAGGACCATTAGTTTCTGAATTGTTCTCTGCATCACAATCTGCTATGTACTGGCTAAGAAGCAGCCCCTAGAAGGCTTTTGGGTGCATTCCATCAGAGCCAAGGCTGATACCAATGTGTTCGCACGCAGAATGCGGTCGTGGACATTTGCCAGTACGCTGTGTGGGTGTGGCTCCACATGTTCACTAATCACTACTTTCTCAACAACCAATTACAACGAGAAGGGCACTTTGCCAGCCCAATCCAGCAGAACATTGTAGTCCGTTCACAGACTGACTACATCGAGCTACTGCTTTGGTATCTACTTAAAAGGGGAGGAATCTGTTGGCCTCTGCTTCTGGGTGCACAGGCAGCCTAGAAAGCAACTAACATCAGGGCGCAAGGGTGGCACCTATCTGCCTTCCGCATGCCACTTCTGGAGCGGTAGGACATTGGAGCTGAGCCACACAATGCCACACACACTGGTACTTCTAAAGGTTTTCCGGATCCAGTCTAACTCTGGGGAATATTCAAAAGGGGAGGAATCTGTGGTTTGATGGGGTATCCACTAGAAGGAGCATTTCCAAAGGTAAGTAACTCATTCTTCTGGTAGGTGCATTATCTCCCTGCCAATTTCCTTTCACAATGTCCTCCAGGTGCCAGACTGGATCTCGAAATATTTTTTCCCCAACAATAGCTCGCCGATGTGTCCAGGTGTCACAAAGCAGCATCAGCACGAGTCCACCCACCCTACATGCAATAACATTGGAGAATATAAGGTGGCACATCCACCAGCGCAGATTCAGAAGGGCTGATTTGAAAATGTGCACTCTAGCTAAGATGCACCCTTTGTGGTGGAGACATCACTTTCTCAAGCATAACGTTTTTCCTATGCCATCAGGCATAGGACTTGCAGAAGCAGCATCTGTATCTGAGTCAGAAACATCAGAATCATTTCTAGAATATCCACAACCCTCTCAGGGAGTAAAAGTCCTCATGAGGATAATGTAGAACACTGATCCTAGAAATTTGTGCTACTGTGTGGGGGTAAGATGAGAGTTCTGGGCATTGGCTATAAAACCCAATGAAGGATCATAATGTGCTGTATATGTTTCTTGACCAGTGCCGGAGACCCCGTCTACACCAGCCTGTCTTCCAAGTACAGAAATGCAAGGCCTCCTAACCTCTGCAGTGAAGCCTCCACAACTTCTTGACCTTTTGTGAAAATACATGATTAAGTCATCAGTACAAGTAGCAGGTGAGTGATCTGATAGTTCTGAGACCCCTCAATTTAAACCTCGGGTAATGTCTGTGTGCGGGGAAGGATAGATAGAAATAAACTTCCTGAAGGTCCAAGGACACCATCTTTACCTTCTACATTGATGACCAGTAAGACTTGGCTCCAGAACTTCGTCTTGTGCTTGCCCTGCCCGATGACCAGGTTGAAGAGGCATAGGATGAGGATGGGTCTCATACTTTAGTTCTTGGGGACTGGGAAGTGGAGGGAATAGAATCCCTTGCCTCTTTCTTCCACAGGAAGGCCTTTAATGCCTCATTGTTAAGTAGACAATGAATCGCCACCTCATATGAGAGAGCACACTCAGGTGGATGGTTGATAATCTGTAAGAAAGGACACAAAGGTAAGATTGTGGCCCTTCTGGATTAGTTATATGACTCAGTGTTTTGTCATGTTGTGGAAAAATGGAAGACACTCCACCTCACTCCCACTAAAAGTTTGTCGTGTAAGGATGATGAGTCAGATTTTTCGAGGTAGTGGAGTCTGTGAAATAGTGTGGGGACTGGGTCTGATGCTGCTGTTGGACATGATGTCCCCTAGAACAACCCCTGCTCCAAAGGGAGAGTTATATTTGTTGGAACGTTTGGGTCAGTTCTGAAGGTTGCTGCTGTGGTACTGTTGTGCTTTGGAGTTGCCATAGATGTCCCTGTACTGTTGGTGGCATTGCTTCGCTGGGAAGTCCAGGCCAAGTGAGCGAGCAATAGTTCCACTGTTCTTGAAGCTTTTCAAGGAAGAGTCAGCTTTCCCCTTCAAACAACCGCTCACTATTGAAAGCTGTTCCTAGTTTTCATTTACCTTAGAGGGGAGGATAAGATTTGATTTCTTAGGGCCAGATGTACGAAACTTCCGGTTTGCATTTCCCAAATAGCAAATCCTAAGAAGTCGCTATTTATCAAATGCAAAACGGAAAGTACCGAAATAGAGATTTCCTAATAGCGACTCCTACTCTGTCGGAATCGCTATTAGGAAATCGCAATTTATGAAATGCTAAACCATTAGTTCCTATGGACCTAAAGGCCCATAGGTACAAATAGTTTTGCAGAAATTCAAGACCAACGGTGTCTAAGGCCCCCCTTGATGCACCCCCCAAAAAAGAGGTGCACATGTGAAGCGCACCAATGTCCAAGGGGCATGTGCATGCTACATGACACTTTAAAAAATGCATTTTGGGTGCATTTTGTAAAATTGCACATGGTTACCATCGACTTGGAGTCAATGGTAATAGTATTTCCTAAATGTCTATTTCACATTTAGGAAATGCTTTGTACATGTGCTTAGGAAATCGTAAATGGGAAATTCCTATCTGCGATTTCCAATTTAGGGAATTACAAAAGGTGATTTCTACTAGGTAGAAATTGCGCTTTCTGACTACGTTAAGGCCTTTTTACATATTGAAAGGCAGCATTGCATTTCTTAGCGGACCATGATTGCGATTCAGTCCGTTAAGAAATGCAATTTACTTTCGTACATCTGACCCTAAGGTACTCACAGTAGAATTCTTCCACTGAGGTAATGTGCCTTAAATATAAGCTTATTTAACTGTGCATGAAAGAAGTCCATTTCCTCAGCAGTGGCAAAACAATATGGAAGTGGAAAAAGGGGAATAGAGCTTTTTTCAAAATGGGCCCTGACCAAAAAATGGAACCGCGCACAGCCTTGAAACACTCATAGGAGGGGAGATGGAGCATTTTTTCCAGCCAGATGAGGTGACTTTGGTCAATGAATTAGGAGGAAAAGCTCTCATGTTTTATTTAATCAAGAATGGTATTCTGATGAGGAAGAAGATCGAGGAAGGCTTTTCAAAGTATATGATGAAAGATGCGTGAGAGGATGAACAAGTGACTCCTCACAAGACAATCCTTCCAAAGTAGAAGACTTTATGGTGAAGGAGCCCCGTGCTGGGAGTAGGTTGGAGCCAATGTATATTCACTAACTAGGATAAAGGATTGGCGACCTCTAGATTAATTGACTAGTTAAAGCAGAATTTCGTTAATAAAGCTTCTGCAATAAGACTAGTGAAATGTTTTAAAATCATAGTGTTCTCATCTGAATATCAAACATAGAGTGTGACACATCAGAAATAGACACCATGGCTTCCATTTACTACTACTTTCCACTTGGTTTGAATCATAAAAGTGACACAAACTGGCACAAAGTGTAGAACTGGGATTTGCCTCCAGTGGTAAGCTTCTTTTGTCCTGGAAACTACCACTACTGTAACAAAAAGCAGCACTATGAGCTACTTTTAATCATGGAGGGTGTACCATGGGTTGTACATCGACATTCCCATGCAGCCACCCAAGGATTGTGATGTGCAGCCCTATCTTAATTTTTTTTTAAAAAAGGTAGATGGCATTTCCTCCAAAACTCTATGTCTCCTCGAGTTGTAATTTGGGAAAAAAGGTTCACTTTCTCCCAAAATTTTCTGAGAAAGTGGGTTATTATTCGGGGTGGATGGTAGTCTATCACAAGTAATAATGTCACTATCCTTTTTAGATCCAGTAAAGGTTTCAGTAATATAAACCTGCGCTTAACCCCTGGTAGCCATGGCACAGAGCAGCTAAGTTTAACTTAAGAAAATGTGTAACGCATTTAGAAGTACTAAAACCGTCAACAACACTGCAAAATAATAATACCACATCATTGTATAAAACTGGAGGATATTTGAATGAACAAAATGGCACTAAAACGATGAAAATTCAATAAAAGAAACCTTAGATATGAATTTTTAAAGTTTTAAAATCATAATAGCGGCAAATAGCGTGTAGCTTCAACTGAGGGCAAATGTACGCTGTAGACCATGACAACGGTTAAGTTTGAGGGCCGACCATGTTGGAGCAGGTTGGTGGCTTGCAAAGTGTTATCTTCGGACTTAAAAACATTTAGGGAAAAAAGTTGTTGGTGGGGCAAGCTGCAAGCCTGATTTGAAGCAAGACTCGAGAGTGGGCTAATGTAGAGTTCAGGTCTCAGGGTGGTCGTCGAAAAAGGTGTAAAAGCTCCAAACGGATGAAGTCTGAACTCCATGCCTAGGAAGTGCTCGACATCGATCCGATAAGGCTTGGTGTTGGTCCTGGTGAAGCCCTCTACTTTCAGATTTATAAACGTTTCTGAAAGTCTGATTTCCTTCAGCGGGGCGAACAGCGAGATGTGGTCAGCCGGCGATTCAGTGTTGATGGCTGAGTCTTTGATGACAGCCCTGGTCTCCATCAATTCTCCAAGCAAAAAGTTTGCAGTTTCTAAGTCACATATTTTTGGAGTTTGGGCAGGAGGAGTACACTCCAACACCAGCCAAGGGTCCAGGAACTGGGGGCACTACTTGAGGTTTAGGACTTACTCCAACAGAAGCCACCAGCAGGGTTCAGGGTAGCTCCAGTTGAACCTAGTCAGCTGGGCTAGCTCAGCAAAGTGGGCTCCTTGCAACTTTTGTGTCCCTGTAGCTTAACAGAAGGTCAGCCAAGTGACCCTAAGAGTCCACTTCTTTAACCTGGGTATAAGTGGGAGCAGGTTCAGCCCTCGGGCCCTCCTCACAGGTCGCAACAAAAGGTGCAGCCCTTCTGCCTTCCACAGGTCCAGCAGTGTTCTTAAGAAAGGGGGTACAAGTTCCCAGGGGATTCACTACGTATATTTGCAGCACTTCCTGTGGCTTTTACTGTAAACTATCCCACAGTACTATACCTAAAACCAAGATGGAAGAACCTCTCCTCCCTTGTACAGAACATCAGTGCCCACTCTAGAGGGTTTGCCAGAGAATTGAGGAAATTCAGTGCTGTGATCGCTCAAAACCTGTTCTGGGGGCAGATCCTCTCCCACCAGGAGGGGTGCCTGGCTGGCTAGCAAGACAATAATGAGGGCAGGCCCAGGTGTGAGCTACATCTGCCAGTGACAGGGTAGGCATCCTTTGAAGTAAAGTTCCTAAGCATAGCCCAGTGGCCATCCTGTCAGGGGAAGGTCAACCCCTCTCCTTTTGTCTCGGCTCAGAGAGCCACTTGACACCTAATTAAGGAGCTATTCAGCTCCTAGGTGGCAGACAGGCAAAAGTGTCATTTTCAAAACAGTAATATAAAATCAGAATTTACCATTAGGTTGGAATTTAAATTGCTATTAAAATTAGTCCTTGATTCATTTTTCTAGATACTCCCAAACCAAACTAAAGGTAAGCATTATAAGGTGTTATAATGAAATCAGGTAGATTCCATTTGGGACACAGCTCCCTAAAGTGCAGGAGTGGAAGTCTAGAGAGAAACAGGACCTTATCTTATTAGATGTGGCACCCTTCTGCTCCCTCCCTTTGACGTAACACAGCAGCCGTGGTTGCTGTGGTGCATTGCATGACGCATTAGTAAATTTGCTCCCCAAGCTCACAAGGTATGTGCTTGAATCAAGTAAGGTAAAACGGGTTTAAAGAAATCTTTAAAATGTGTCTAGACCGTCATTACATCGTGATATTTTTACTGTGTGAATACATTTGCAACGCTAATCACGACAACACCTTAGTTTATAACTTATACAGTTGCAACTCTTTATTTTGCAACGTATTGGTAAGTATTGTGTACTAAACTGTGATGCTCTGCATATATAGAATGTTGGTGATAGTGTTCTACTCACAGGTGTTTCAAAATAAAGAGAAGTTTGATATAGATGTGTGTGCCACCAGCAGCTCTGACCTATTACTTGAATAAACGTACCTTGCAACATGTCGGCTTAGCATTTTGATCTGTGGGCGAGATCAAGACATATTGGTTAGGAATAAGGATTAAGAGAATATATGTAAAAAGAATATTTGTAACCACGGATTCCTCACCTTGTTGAATATTCCCCAGGTGCCAGACTGGATATAGAAACTTCAAAGCAGTACTCTTGCCCACTAGTAGGTGGCGTTGTGCCACTCCTCTCCAGCGTCGCTCCGCCCCAGAAGTGATCAGAGAAGCTGCATATAAACAGCACCCAGGCATGCTGATGTCCATTTGTTTCTGTCTGTGCCGCCAGGTACACATCCGGAGTACTCCTCATTCTATTCAGGTCCCTTTGCAACACTTTCTTCGCAAACGTTTCTAGCGTGCAAGGCAAAGTGTCATCTCCTAAGACAACCGGGTTCAAACCATGCAGGGACTGTAGCAAAGAGATGTCTGTGACTGACATTTGCGAAGTATGTCTATGGGGCCTGGTGTCATAGCATGATTTCAGGACCCGTGACGATTGTGCTCAGATGAATCTGAAGGCCATATGGGACCACAAGGTGAAGCTGAATGTTACTAACACTGGACAACTCTGCGCCATGACTGATTGAGGTAAAAAGGAAAGTCCCTCTCCCACAGCAGACCATAGTCGCTGTTGCAGTCTTCTAATTCCAAGAAAAAGCATAAGAAGTCAAAGCGGAAATCGTCCCTTCGCTGACACTTTCAAACTCCAGAGACGCCACAAGGTAGTCAAAGTGCTACCTGGTTTCGCTTCCGATCTTCATCAGAGCCAACCAAACACTAGTCCTGGTACTCCCCGAATTTCCGGGTCCATTGGCGTTGACGCAGCAAGAGAAGGACTTTAGAGAGGCCATTGTAAGAATTTTCAGCACTTTACCTATTTCCTTTTGTGCACCTTCAGGTACCAAGGATTTGCGGTGTCCTCCAGTCGGACTTCCCCTGGTGGGTTTGCCCTAGGCAACATCTGTACACTTAAACCCGCTTCGAATTCAGCTCCAGCTCTGGTGCTGACTTTGGTTCCAGTGCCACCACTCGCTGCACCAGCTCACTTTGAATCGATGCAGGTACTGATGTCTCTGACGCCTTAGGAGGATTTGCAATCCATTGTGCTTTCTGACTCCAAGTAGAATTCACCCTAACCCCGACCTAGGGTGCTCCCTGATCCCACCAGAGCACAGCCAGCCATCAATCCGCCTATTCTGATACCTTGCTCTTACCACTCGTTAGCACCCAGACTTCACAGTCTTTATGATCCTGATTCAGACAATGACAATTTTGATGAAGGGATGATTTTTTGCCTCAATATGATGCAGCAAGCTAGTATGAGGAATTGCAAGATACTAGCGGCCTGGGTACCTCCCCAAATACTGGCTTGGTGTCTCTCCTCCCTGCCACTGAAGAACATGCATCCTTCACTGTTGTGATGCAGACAACGGCAGAAGAACTGAACATACAACTACCTATTATGAGGTGAAGAATAATATTTTGACAGCAGGACTCCAGTCTGTTCAAGAACTTACAGAACCTCTATTATCAGTTATCAAGGCCCTCACAGAAGCCCTCCTTAGCACTTGAGGAAAACGATGTTTGGGACCGCCAGTCAATAGGCAGGTTACCCGGGGTCATCGATGTGCACCAGAAGAGCCGACTTCTTTACCCAACATCTCTTACCACAGAGCTTGGTGGTGCAGACATCTACTAGTAAGGTTAATCCTAACACCTACCCCCACCTGATTGTGTGTCTAAGAAAATAGACACATTTGGCAAGCATAACTCGCTCTGCAATTAGTAAACGTTAGCTTTCTCCTAAGTCGCTTCTTCCATGTCCTATTGGACACAGTGGCCCAAGTTTTATTGGCAGTTGCAGATGACTTTGACGCATCCCTGACCCAAGCTATACAGAATGGACACAATGCAACAAAATTTGTGATCCACTGTGGCTTGGACACAACTGATTGCTTAGGTTGGGCGATTGGTACGAGTGTGGCACTTTGGAGAATGCATTGTATGGGATTCTCTGGGGATGTCCAAGCATCCATGATGGACATGCCATTTTATGGCTCTCAATTTTTTGGGTGAGAAAGTGGACTGCACCATGGAACATTTTATAGAAAACAGGGCTGCAGCATGTTTTTATTAGGCCTGTCCGCCCCATCCCTACAGTTCCATCAACAATTATGTCCCTTTTGAGTCTACGGTAGAGGTTTCCAACATCACCCGTGTCAGACCCCCTGTCAACTCAACAGGTGCCCAAGTCCTTTTGTTGCAGAGGCTTGCAAAGATCTTTGCCCTCTAGATGGCTTCCTGTGATGGTCAAATTGAGGATGCTCGCTCTAGCCCAGGTCCTCCTGCCCTAGATGTTTACTTCCATATTCCTGTCCTGCAGGTTCACAGAACTACCTGCTTTTCAGTGTGGGCCAGGTGCCACGGTTGGCCTCATCATTGCCCCTCAGATGTTCATGAAAGCGATATTTGTGGTCGCAGCACACTTTGGAGGTTGGAGGTTGTCTCCCCTACCTCGACAACTGGCTGTTGAAGGCAGGCTTGCCCCAGACAGTTGCCAACCACCTCCAGGCAACGACAAACTTTTGAACATAGGTGGTGTTCACTATCCATGTGCCAAAAGTTACACCTGACTCCTTCTGAGGTGCTCCCAATCACCAGAGCCATTCTGGATATTGTAAGATGTTGTGCTTTAGCACGGAAGCGGATAGTCCAGGACATTCTGGCTTTGATCTTGATGTTTTAGCCTCTGTCTTGAATATCAGTGCAAATGTCTCTGAAGCTGCTGAAATTGTTTGCCTCCTGCTCCTAATGGTAAACCATGCCGGATGGCATATGCACCCATTACAAACTAATGGGGTAACCCAATCAATTTCAAAGGACCTGGGTATAGTATAACTAACAACCTATAAATCGCTACTCACACTTTATAAAAAATCCATCATATCTAGAACAGCTGAGTACTATGCAGCGCGAATCACCGACGCGCCAAATATACAAAAGGAGACTTTCAAGATCTTGAAAGAACTCAGCAAAAAGTCAGATGCAAACTTCGCAGTAGCACCCACTGACTGTAACGTCCTACAGTCTTTTTTCCTCCAGAAAGTAGCAGACATCCTTCTAGAGATTGAAAACACCTGCATCACCATAAGCTCCATGGAATTGTTCACACCCCTACCCCTCACCGGTCATCTTCTCACTAGCTTCCCTCAACTAGACTCAAGGTCTTTAATACTCCTGGCAAATGGCACCAATTCAGGCTCATGCCCGCCACGGATCTTCGGGATGGCACTGCCTGCCTTGGAAAGTCAGATTCTCACCCTCCTGAATAATTCCTTGGCGACTGGCCAGATCTCCGTAAACCTGAAGGAGGCTAGAGTTACTCCTCTATTAAAAAAACCAGAGGCAGACAGGACCGTATTAAAGAGTTATAGGCCTATCTCCCAGCACCCTTTCCTGGCGAAGGTTGTGGAGAAACACGTCTTGAAGACCATTTCGGCATTCCTGGAGGAACACGAGCTTCTCCAATCCCATCAGGTAGTTTTCAGAGCCCATCATAGTACGGAGCGGGTTATGTTATCAGTTCTATACGAACTCCGGATTAAGGCCGACAACAAAGAATCGAGCGCCCTGATTTTATTAGACCTGTCAGCAGCGTTCGATACGGTCTGCCAC
This sequence comes from Triturus cristatus, assembly GCF_964204655.1. Classification (NCBI taxonomy): domain Eukaryota; kingdom Metazoa; phylum Chordata; class Amphibia; order Caudata; family Salamandridae; genus Triturus; species Triturus cristatus. The sequence continues at coordinate 330,008,868 of NC_140580.1, forward strand.
ACAAAATTATTGACCCGGCTGGCGGACTTGGGCATTCGGGGGCAGGTCCATAAATGGTTAGAATCCTTTCTATCAGGACGAGCGCAGAGGATCCAACTGGGCGAGCAGGTATCGGAAAAGGGCAACATCTCATGTGGGGTCCCTCAAGGCTCTGCACTGTCCCCTCTCCTCTTCAATATATACCTACAGCCTCTGGTGGCAACTACGCGGATGACACCCAACTCATCCTAAGGATCGATAATTCGGCCCACGCCCAACAGTCAGCCTTGAGCATACTCAGGTTTACAGTTAACTGGATGACTGCTAATACCTTAAAAATCAATCCAGACAAGACTGACGTCCTAGCTATCTCAACTAAAAACAACCCCTGGAGCGATCAGTTTTGGCCCCAGGAGCTGGGGGCCACCCCTAACCCAGCACCCGTTGTGAAAACTCCGGGCATTAGGATCGACTCTGAGCTCTCTGACCAATCAAGTCAATTCTGGGGTCGGAACATGTATAGGTCTTCTAAGACAGCTGAGGAAACTGGTCCCTCTTCTTTCGGTCTCGTCAATGAAAACGATAGTATCAGCAACTATTGTTTCGAGACTTGACTATGGCAACGCGCTTTATGTCGGGCTACCCCAGAAACTTACTTACAAACTGCAGGTAGTGTTGAATGACGCAGCCAGGCTCATCTTTAGGCTGCCCAGAAGAACTCATGCCACTCCCTTGCTGAGCAAGCTGCCCTGGCTGCCCATTAAGCAAAGAGCGAAGTTTAAGGGGTTGTGCATTACCCACAAAGCTCTATACAGACACACCCCAGGGTACATAAAAGAACGCCTACTCAAATATGTGCCCGGCCGTGTGCTGCGCTCAGCGGAAGCCGGCCAGCTGACCAGCCCTTGTTTTAACACCACATCCAAAAGAGGGAGAGCGTTTTCGGTCCTTCTGCCACAACTTTGGAATCAGTTGCCCGTTAATCTCCGGAAAGAACCCAGACTTCTCCCCTTCCGGAAACAACTAAAAACGTTCCTCTTTAGAGAAGCATTAGATATGGCTTAAAGTCCTTTCAGTACCTGGAGACTTTTCCCGCCTTTTGACTGTGTTTCTCCTCTTTCCAAAGCGCTAAGAGACCTGTCGGTGTACACGCGCTATACAAGAGTAAATTAACATAACATAATATGAAAAACAAGTGGTCCTAGACTTATTTTGAAAAACACAAAGGAAAAAGATTTTTGGAATATAATGTGGATTGCTGCTCGAATATTCAGCACATGGCAATTAATACATAAATACAACATTCATAAGTATGCACAAAGGGAAAACAACCACTGTTTTTTAGTAGAAATCTTCGTTTTTATATATTTTCAAAAATACACAAGGGAGGTAAAGACATTACCATATGTATTTTCAAAATGGAAGGTTGCTCAAGCAAAAGGGTGCAGAGAAAAAAGTGCTTGTGTGTGATGTAAAGGGATTATCAGAGTAAAGGCTATTTAACGTAAAAATAGTTTCAACAATTCGAAATCAACACTGAATATTAGTACAATATACACCAGTGTAGGTTGCCCTGTCCACAATGCAATTATTTCATAATTTTTTGTACATCTTTTGGTAAGCGCAGAAATTAATCATCCGGTGATGGGGCAGTGTGCTATGATGTAGTACATGCCCAGGGTAGGAGGTATGTTTTGACGTTTCGACCAGACTTATTGCATAGAAAAAAAAAGTTTCCTTTGTTTTTTTCCAAATAAGTGCAGGCTGCAGTGGGACCTAAACTCCCAGTGGGCCTTGCATCAAAGTAATCTGTCGGATTGTATTCAGACTTCAGTGGAGACTGCAAAAGATCTGCAGTGGTCGCTGCTGGACTAGGATTGGGCCTGTGACCGATTTCCCTGCTTACCCACTCATATTTGACAGTGGTGACAGATGCATCACTTTTGGATTTGAAGGCTTTCCTGTCTACCATCAGACAAAGGCTGGTAAAGGTGCTCAGGGACAACTCCACCGCCATGTGGTAATGCAAACGCAGGTCAGGGAGGAGTCTTGGGTCCTGTGCCGGAAGGCTCCATGCTTTTGGAAGTCGCAGAAATTTCATAGAATTTCTATGATGGCGAACCACATGGTGGGTCTCTAAATGCCAAGGCATATGAACTCAGCTGTCGATTCATGGCAGATCACAAATGGCAATTACACCCAGAAGTGATGCTAAGCATCTTCCATCTATGGTGAGGACCCTGGATTGATCTTCTCACCACTGCCAAGAATGCACAATGTCAGCCCTCAGCGTTGGAGGGCCCAGAAAGCTCTCTCTCAGAGGCATTCCACCTATAGTGTAGCTTGAGACTTATGTAAGTCTTCCTGCCACTATCTCTCCTGCCCTGAGTTCTGAAGAAGGTTAGGACTGACTGGTGTCACTGGATTGGTCCAGGAGAGAGTGGGATCCCAAATTCCGGGGCATGATCAACTTTCCTCTGATCAAGATGCTACTTCAGGAGGATTTTCTTTATTAGCAGCAGGGAACCTGGCCCTGCGCAATCTGCATCTCCATGCTTGGAGGTTGAGCAGCCGGCGTTGACCTCATTTAACCTTCCTCCTGAGGTTGTTGATATCATCTTGAAGGCGAGAAGTCACTCTATAAAATCGGTGTAGACCAATTGTTGTGACAGCTTTGACATTTTTATCGTGTGGTGGGGTGCAGCACTAGTCAGATTGGCAGCAGGCCAAGTTATTGGACGTTTCGCTTGTTTTTTCCATGGCCTAACACCGACTTGCTTTGGGCACTGGTAAAGGCTACTCATCAACTCTGTCAGTTCATTATGTCTTCTGACCTTTAAAACGGTGCTCCTTATTGACACCAGCTAGGCATGTGAGCAACCTTCAGACTCTTTCTGTCCAACCACCTTATACCATGATCTTTCCTGATAAGCTGGTGCTGAGGACCTGAGCTCCTTTTCTACTAAAAGTGGTAATACTGTTTCATGTCGGACAGGTTATCACCCTCCCAGCATTCTTTGCACCACCTCATCCCTCAAAAGAGGAAGAAAGAAAGACTCCATTGTTTGGACACCAAGAGAGCCCCTGTTTTTTACATTGATCGTACCAAAGAACATTGTGGATATTATCTCTTTGAGAGGTTTGCTGGTCCACAGTAGAGCAAGACAGTGCAGAAGTGGACCATCTCTCTGGATTGTGCTCTGCATCAAGATCTGATAAAGAAGTAGGCTCATTTCACCAGAGTCAAAGTTGCTATCACTGCGTTGGTGCTTGGAGTGCCTGTCCTGTATATTTGTCAGGTGGCTACGTGGATGTCGCACACACGTTCACAAAGCACTGTTGCCTTGACAGTTGGGTCCATCCAGATGGACATTTTGCTTGCTCTTTCGTGCCTCATTTTGTGGTCTGAGCTAGTTGACAGACTCATGACGTTGGAAGGTTTTGCTATTTTATCTATGGAAAGGAAATTAGACATCTTAACAGACCAACTTGATCAGGTGAAGCAACGTGTGGACGGGCATAAGGACCGCATTGACCAATTGGAGCATCAGCATCAGTATCCGAGGCGGATGACGCACATGCTCAGTCTAGGGAATAATTATTGAAAATGGACAAAGTGTTAGAAGTGATTAAGGCCCTTCAGGATGAGTCCTTGATTTACATGGTCAATGCACGTTTATTGAGGGGTTGGGAAGGGTGCCCAACCAGATTTGGGGGTTGGTGAGTAGCAGGTGGATGGTTTTGTTACAATGTTTAGAGTTGACTACCACTTAATTCTCTTTTTATAAAAAATACAAACACAATTTGTTAGCTAGCTCCTATTGCCATTGTTTTTTCAATATTGCGGTCACCTGCGCCCACATAAATTCATAACGTGGAATATTTGCAGCCTCAATGATCACTGCAAGGCTCTACATAGGTTTGCGTACTTGCAAAGACACTGTATATGCCTATTGCACAAGAGTTGCACCTCCCAGAAGGGACGATCAGCAGACTGCTATCTGGATGGTTGGGGGAAAAATATGTTGCTACATATTCAAATTATGGATGGGGTGTAGCGATGCTTATTAGGAAAGGCTTGGCCTGGCATGTGTGCAAAAGTTAAATGTGACACACAGGGCAGATATGTGATAGTTGCTGATTTCCTTCATGATTACCCAATCAGGATTATTTCTGTCTATGAGCCTAATACAAATGACCCCCAGTTCTTCAAAGAACTGCTGCTGCCGCCGGGGCGACTGTCTGGGTTGGGGATTTTAATATTATACTTAATCCTGCAATAGACAGAGCGAGTGAATCTAGATGACCCCTTCCATGCGCAGCAGCAAACTACGCCGAATTATGGAAGATTTTGACCTGAATGATGCTTGGCGTTTACGCCATGGAAACCAGAGCCCATGACACTTGGTCGAGGCTGGATTATTGGCTGATAACGCATGATGTCTTCCCGTGGTTGGCTCAAGCTTCCCATTTCCTGTGTACACTATCAGACCGTGCCCCCTTCTTACTGAAGCTGGAGTTCCTGGGTAGGGCTCCCCAGGCCTTTTCCTGGAGACTCCCGTCAGGCGCATTGAGTGACCAAGTGTTCAGGGAAGAAATTAAAGCAGCAATACTGGACAATTTTGAGCACAATGACAAGACAAATGTTGCAAGGCCACTTTGTGGGAGCCCTTCAAAGTGGTTATTAGGGATGAATGCATTGCCAAACAGGCGTGTGTCCTCCGTCCTTTGCGTGAAGGTTTGGAATGCCTTGAATATGAGATCAGGGACCTTGAAATACAGTTCTATGGTGCACATAACACTTACTACCTAGCCACGATACGTAGTAAAATCTCTGAATATGAAGAGGTGGCTGAGCAGGAGTTGTTCTACTTGGATAAAGAAGCGTGAGCGAGACATTTTGGTTAAGGAGAAAGTCCGGGAAAATCCCTTACGCAGCTACTTCGCAAGCCTCGGGCTAGCAACTACATAACGGAACTAAGTGTTGACAATTCTCAAGTTCACACCGGCACAGAAGCGGTTCAAAGGGTACTGGTAGATTTATTTTCATCTCTATATGGATCCAGGCAGGGCAATGCCCAGTGGTTTTCCCCGACTACCTGGATTCAATCCAACTTTTGTGGCTTGAAGAGGGACATAGACATTATCTTGATATGCCATTCACCACCAAAGAAGTTATGGGGGTGATCCGTTCTATCTCTCTCCTCCTCGGATATTTGTCCCTCACAATGAAGCGCAAATTCACAAAGGAATCTACAGTCACTCATCAACATTGTGAAGAAAAAAATGGTATGCTAGTGCACTTCTTCATGCAAGTGCTCAGCCTGTATGTGGTTGGTTCGGTTGGTTCGGTTGTTGTTGTAATGGGTTACCTGTAAATGGGTGGTGGAGTCCCACGTTTTCACTATCTCCCCTTATAGTCCATGTGCTGCAAGCCTTATTGTAATATGTAGTTAAAATATGCTAAAGAATATTTAAATATATATATATATTTTAATTAATTAATTGATAAAGTTAAAAACATTTTCCTATTATCTTTCTATTTTTTCCTATTGTTATTTAGTTCCTCCACCGATTTCTGATACCTACAAATGGCCATGTTGGGGTTCTTGACTTACTCCAAGGCTTGGCTGGAGTACATCTAGCTTGGTTTATCCCTGATAGAGCTGTAAGAGTATTAGGAGAGTATTTGAGAATGCAATTCTCTTACTCTTTTGTGGGTATGTTTTTGTATTATCATGCACCTTCCTACACTCCTCTTATTGACCTAAACCCCTTCTATTTAGTATTCATTATTTCCCATTTTCGAGACACCCCAATTCGTCCTTTCAACATTTAGTACAAAAACATATGTGCGTGGAGATCTCCGTACGCATGGTGTAGATGTCTGCACAGAAAAGATAGGAGAGGCGGAGATCTTTTGTAGTACTTGTCTTTGTGAATTGGGTCCCAAAATGCAGCTCATATAAAAAGCAAAAATGAGGAGAAAAAACTAAAGAATCTGACATAATGTTTCCCCGTTTACTGATAAAGTCTATGGCCGTTACCATTAGCCTGACATTATAACTTACACATGCCGACTGAAGTGCAAATACATTTGCAACCATTATGCATACAGCTATACAGTTCTGAAGATATACAAAGTTACAGTTGGCAAAACAATATACAACCTCTCGCATTAGGTCCTAAAAAGAGTCCTCACAGGGAAAATCTTCCGCTTTCAGGGTTTGTCAGAGTGGACCACCAACACCAAAATCCATACCTACTATGGTAATCTGTGAGATTACATGAAACAAAATACTTGTTTACAGTGTCTAACATAGTATGATCACAATCTACTGTTAGAGGTGTATTGACTTCAAGAACTGCTTTTCACAATAAATAATCCAGGCCTACTGTCTTTGTAATAAATTTACATCATAAGCAGACCCAACCTATGGCATCCTCCATAACTTTTCCCAGTGCAGCACTCCGGCCTACAGTTGTTATTGTTTTGTATATATGCACTGGGCCATACCGTACTGAGCATAAACGTTTCCATAAGCCAACCACCAGGCATAGAGTTATAAAGTTACAAGTGTATACAAAATTACAGCTGGCAATGCAAAATACTGTCTCTTCTAAGAGGGCCTAGCAAGGATTCTCACAGTGCAGATCTTCTATCCTCACAGTTTGTCCCTCCACAACATCGGACCCAAATACCTCAACAAAAGAGTCTCTATCCACGTACCCATAAGAAACCTCCGCTCTGCTGACCTCACCCTAGCAGAGACCGCGCGCATCCACAGAACCAGAGCACGTGGACGAGCATTCTCCTACGTTGCAGCCAAGGCCTGGAACAAACTCCCAGTCCACATCAGACACTCTCCTACCCTGCACACCTTCAGGAAGAGCCTCAAGACCTGGCTTTTTGGCTGACCCAGAGCTGCACCCCCCCGTAAGTAGCGCACTTTAAAAGCCCCATATTGATTGATTGTCCGAGGGACAACCAGCACTAAAACCCTTGACTAATATGGTAATATGGGAGAGAGAATCGCGAGCACCACACACCGCACACCAAATCTCTGTGGTTGCGGTTGCAGCTGCAGCCCCATCGTTTTTTACCCCTTTTGCTCCTTACGGTGCGGGCTTTGACGATCTGGGCTCCCAGGCGTTCCAGGTGTTTTAGCGCGATTGAGCGCGACTGAGTCCTGTCCCCCCACAGTGCTCCTGTTTGCCTCATTTCATCCTCCTGTTACTGCCGCACTTCCCGCTCAGCAGCATGTTATAGCAGATTGGAACCACCCACTGTAGTGAGCAGTGAGCCTCGTGCCCAGGTGTCAGCTGTGGACGGCAGTAGACGGCAGACTCAGCGGTAGGTGATTGACGTGGCGTGGCTTGTGTGTGCAGCCGCCATCTCCCCTCTCTGGGGGTACAGCACCCACGGAGACGTTAGTGTAGCCTCTTCTGCCTGCTGTGCTCATTTGCCGCTTCAAACGCCAGTACCTGCATCTTCTAAGGACCCCTGGTGGGATGAGGGTCCCTGGGGGTACGCCGCTTCGCCCGCAATACTTGTTCACACTCAGGGGGGGACTGCATACCCCAGAGTGCACCGCTCTACTCACCAGCTGCCACGAATGAGGGGGAGGCGTGGCCAACGCAGTCTCTCTCACTGCCGCGCGGGACGAAGCCCGGACCAAGGGCGGGCCCGTCTGTGCCCGTCAGGGACAGGAGGAGGCTGGGCTGAGCCACTCCCCTGATACTTGCAACTGAAGAAACAATCCCCGCACCCATGTCACAAGGTATTACGACTAGAACTGTTATATATAGCTTGTTAGTGTGTCATTTTGTGGTGTTACAACTAGACTGTCTTGAGCCCTCGGAATGGCGAGCAAACACAAAGAAGTAGCCGGGACATTGGATGCGTTCATTGTGAGGGCAGAGTCCCTATTGACCCAGGAAATCGAATTGACAGAGCGACGCCTGTCCATGGACCCTGCAACCTTACACTCATGCCTATCATTAGGCGGCCTAATCACTGATAGCGCAACACTTGAATCTCCCCGTAATTCACCGTCTTTGGCAGCGTGCCTTGTTCTCTCAGATTTATCCCCACCAAGCCAGAGAGCCCCCAAAATGGACATCCTAGATGCACCAGGAATTAACACTAGAGCACGGGGGCATGTCCTCAAAGGAACACCAAAGCGAATATTCAACCTGTAAAAAGAATGAGAAATGCAGGGATAACTAAGTCCAAAAATGGGGAGAGCAATGTAACATCTTAGATGCCCTGCCAGCTAGGCTTTCGCAGCAAGGTCGGCACTAACGAACAATGCCTTAACCTCAGCCTTATAATCGGGAAATACACCGTCGCACGGAACTCTCCAGTCTATTTGGCCTTTATGGATTTGTCCTCAGCCTTTGACTTTGTAAATAGGTCAAGGCTGTGGGCAATCCTGCTGGCCTATGGTCTGGATGAGCCTTTGGTCCATTTCCTGGCATATCTTCATAAAGATCTCCAGGCACAAGTGAGGACCGGCAGAGGTGGAGAGGTCTCAGGGCCAATTAAGGTCGGAAGGGGGGTCAGGCAGGCATGGGTCCTGGCCCTCCTTCTCTTTATTTTTTACATTAATGGATTGAATAAATCATTAGTATCTATGTCCCAAGATGTCCCTATGATTAACGGACAACCCCTTCCTGTGTTATTATACGCTGAAGATGCGGTTCTTATATGCCGTACCCCTAACTCTCTCCACATTTTAGTACAGTCTTTTGTTAAATACATGGATAGTTTGGACCTAAGAGTCAATTTTAGTAAATCATTTTTAATGTCCTGTGGCCCTCGGAGACGCCAGCTCAGTTCTATTGCTGTTGGTAGTCAAAAACTGATAAGCACCTGTAAATTTCCCTACCTTGGGGTGGTCTTTGCTGCGAACGGCTCCTGGACTGAGCATCTTACCCATTCCAGGAGAAAGTTCTCAAAGACCATCAATTCAATTTTTAGCTTTCCCCATCCAAAGAACACAGGCGCTATTTTAGCTATGTTAAATTTTTTTAAATTACAATGTGTACCAGTGGCCACCTACGGAGCTGAGATATGGGGTATTGCGAACAGTACCTGCATTCTGCTGGAAGAAAACAGATTTTGTAGGAAGCTGTTGGGTATCCCAATCTCCACGCCAAAAAGAACTAAATTTAAACTATATAACTGATTTTATACGTGCCCGACCAGCCCTTTCCTGGTTATCGATCTGGAAGAATGAGGCAGCGACTCTTACCAGAGACATTATTACTGATTGTTTGAAGTGTGATAAGGGGATGGAAATCCCGTGGCTATCTGGGGTATATCAGATTCTATGTAGTATTAACAAAAGCTGTATCTTTTTAAATCCTGGTAAAGCTGAAACTCTGCACAAAAAAGACCTCAGAAGTCCCCTTTATCTGCTGTATAGCACCGAAAGAACTGCGCTAGAATCGAAGAAAATCCTAGTTTCTAGTTATATGTCTCTGGAGCGACACTACCACCCTTTACCAAATGATCTTGTTTTACCCATGACTTACTGGGAAAGGAGCCTTTTATTCCACTTGAGAGCAGGGACAGTCAAATTCGTATTGTGTTTCCCACTTGGCTACCACCCAAAACTTGATTTAGTACCCTACCCTTGTGACGGGGTGATTGGCCAATCTGCTCTTCATTTTTTGCTTTTCTGTAAATATTATATGAAATACAGCAAGGGGGCTTCTCTATCCTTTTTTCAATAGGAGCAGGCCTATAAACTTGGATTCTGCCTACTCAAGTATGCTTGCCTTGAACGATGAAGAGCTGGTCTTTCGTTTAAACACATTCTTGAGAATTGCTACCAGGGCACCTAAGACAATGCACAATTCTTGAGTTTTTAAGTGATGAATGGTTAAGTCTAGAATTGTTGATAAGGAATTTTTCATTTTACTTACAACCCTGAGCTTGCTATATTGTGTTTTGTAAATTGTAAATTCTCATTAACATTTATTGTCACTCTTCTCCTGTCATTCATATTGTTTTTACTGTTTCGTACTTTTATGGATACAATGCTTTATCCGAATAAAGTTTATGAACTGTACTGAATATGGCAATCTGTGAGATCATATGTAACACAATACCTATCTGTAGGCTTTACTACAGAGTAATAACCTTCATATAAATAACTATTGACATTGACATATACTTTTCACAATAAATGTGTCAGGCCTACTTCCTATTTTGTAATTGTTCATAACAGTCAGGCTTAAAAAGTTTATTATTGCCTTAACACCATAACCAACTCAAACATACTGTGTTAGGCATAAGCTTTCTCACAAAGCAATGCCAAGTGTGTACAAAATTTCAGTTGTCAAAACAATCCTCCCCAACAAAAACAGTTTCCGAAGAGAGCCTAATAAGGATTATCATAGTGCATGTTGCCTATCTTCGCAGATTGTTTGGGTGAGTCATTAACGTTAAACCCAGTGCCTACTCTTGTAATGTGTTAGATTCCATATATCCAGGGCCACTGGAAATATGGGATTGTGCGGCTGCAGCGTTTTTAGAATATTTATGGATTTGCCACATAATCTGTCATCTGCTGCATAATCTGCAGGTTTTAACAAAAAAAGTTGTTTCTCGCTGAAACAGATGAACATTTGCTAAAAACACAGCACCACGTGTTGTAGCGCAGCGGAAGGACCTTTGCTAAGGTTGACTGGTCACCATTGTTGCTTATTGCTAAATTTGGGTGTTACACATGTACTAATGAGGTGCAACGTATGCCCAGATAGCGTTAACAAATGTAAAAATGACAAATGTATAATGTAAAAATGACAAAATAATGAAGTAACACTATCATAAAATGTGCTGCATTACCCTGCATAATTTGCCATTTCTTGCAGCATAATATAAGCAGCCCTGCTGCATAATTTGACCCTTCTCTGCCACATAATTCCAGTTGCCCTGTATATAACAAAATACTTACCTACAGGTTTTAGCATAGTGTAATAACAATCCATCCTTAAAAGCCTATTGCCATCAATACATGCTTTTCAAAATAAGTAAGTCAGGTTTACTGATTTTCTCATAACATTTTATAATAAACAAAACAAACCTATGGAATCTGAAATAACTTTTCCAAATGAACCAATAAGGCATATAGCCTTTACCATTAGCTAGGCACTATAACCAACAAAGAAAGGCCTATTCATGTGCATATCAACTGGCAACCATCATGCATACAATTACAAAATATGTAGAGATATACAGTTTGGAAAACAATATATAATCTCTTCCAATAGGACCTAACGACAATCCTCATGGTGAAATCCCATTGGGTTTGTCTTAGTGTGTGGCCAAGACCCACAACCCTTGCCTACTAAGGTATCCTTTGTGGTTATATGCACCAAAACACCTGTCTGTGACCTGTAACATAATAACAAACCACTGAAAAAAGGCTTATTTGCTTTAACAAATGCTTTACACAATAAATAAGCTACTCTTACTGTCTTTGTCTTAAACATTTCATAATAAACAGATCAAACCGACAGCATGAGACATAATCCTGCCCAGTGCACCAATCAGGCCTGTAGCTTGTCACCATAATCAACTCTGGTCTACGTTTTCCTCATAAATGTAAATGTCCAGTATTTGTAAAGCGCAAACAATTACCCGAGGGTGTCAAGGCGCTGGGGGCCATCGGGAAGATTAAGCGAGCTATTGCCCAGAGTCACATAGTGCTGTGCTGATCTGCGCCGGGGATCGAACCGTGAGCCTTCGGGTTCCAGAGTCAGCCGCCCTGGCCGCTGCGCCACACCTCTTCCATAGGGACACAGTCATATAATAACAAAGTTATACAAAAGTATAGTTGGCTAATCAAAATGCTCCCACTCCTAAAATGGTCTAGGAAGGATTGTCACACAACAAGTAATCTATGTTCAAGGTTTGTCACAGGGTGTAGCCAACACCGGACTCCTTGCCTACCACAGTAATCGGTGGGGTTCCATGTACCAAACTCCTTTTCTGCAGACTTTCACACAGTGTGATAGCTATACACCATTAATTGGATTTATGTTAACACATCCTTTTCACAAAAATACACCAGACCTACTGCCTTCATCATAGCATTTCATAATAAACAGTCAGGCTTTAGCCACAGTCACTGGCTTGCCACCATATCCAACTCCGTCCTGCTGTATTGAGATCAAGCTTTGCCACAAGCCGAAAAGTGCAGTACGATCGCTCTTTTCAGTCCAACATGTGGGTGGAGCCGAACCACTCTAGCTGCTGCTGCCAGGATGCCACCTGATGACATCTGTGGTGGGCACCAGGGGCTGTTGTCTCACTGTAGCTGACACGACAGGTATATACATAGATGTAAGACTTCAAAAGACATACATGATGATGGTACACAGTAAGACAAACACAACATCATCTCTTGGATGTTAACACAAGCACTACAGGAAATAATCTTGTGCTGCCATTACAATTCCAGGTCTTAGCACAAAGGATGTCATGGTGGCATAGAAGAAATGCAACTATTCTGCCTTGTCACAGACCTGAACCAAACAAAACCCTAAGGAACAGACTGTGTAAGCTTACCACTCTCTACCATCCGTCTGCTGTTTCCAGCCAGGCCTGGTTTTGGTGCAGCACTAGGAGAAGCAGAGGTGGTGGATGGGACACCAACATAGCCCTTTAAAAGTGGATTAAAATAGAAAGCGTGTGAGCATATTTGTGTTAAAACATGACAAAATAAGTTATCGTTGAGGAAAGTAGTTTATTAAAATAAAACACCAATGGAAAACTGTTAAAGTGCAACAAACAAAGATATACAAATCCCCAACAGTGTGAGTAGCATGACGACATATGTCTGTTTTTGGTTGCGTATGGAGACAGGTCCTGTGTGTTGTCCTTCCGCATTCGGAAGTAATTCTGCCCCACTTGATGCAACCCATTTCCTGGTAATGGTGATTGTATGAGAAGAAGGAAGAATAAGGGAGATAATAGCAATAGCATCATATTTATTGGGTTTTGCATTAGAGGCTGTGCTTGAGTGATATGTATATGAAGTATGCTTTACAGTTAGGGTGGGGGAGAACAGAGTTGTCTGTAGTTTTTAAGGCTAGAGAGGGGTATTAATTCCTGGCTGCCATTGAATTAGGATTGTCTGTAACAGGCAGCCATGTAGCAGGTGAGACTGCATAGTGGAGAGGATGGACTCTTCAACGAAGGTGAGATGGAAATTGGATGCAAAGTTATCCAGCATATTTATGGAGCTTTCACGCAGCGCAGCAAGCCACCTTGCTGCGCTGCAAGAATGGGAAGGAATGCGCTGCATTTACCATCCATATCCTTTCCTTGCACTGGCGCTCCTTTGGCTGCCTAGCACCAAAGAGGCACCCTTGCACCATGGCGCAAGAGTGCCTGCGTTGCAAACAGGATCGTTTTTGTGCAGGAAGGGACATCTTTTTTCTCTTTCTATGTGTGCTGCTGCATTCTGCAGCACACATGGGGGAAAAAACGAGGAGAAATAGATATTTCTCCCTGTTATGCCTCCCTGGAGAAGAGTAGCATTTTGATGCATTCCCAGGTTTACCAATGTTGGTAAATCTGGGCATGCTTCAGAATTCATGGGTAGATGCATGGGAACACCCATGCTTCACCCATGGAACGCCTCACTGGGGCAAAGAAATGAAATACAGCGATTTGCGCTGCATTGCTTCACTCTGGATTTATCACGATGCAGGGCCATGCAAGGTGGACTTGCATGGCTTGATAATCCGACTTAGGTTTTGCGTTGCCCTTGCGCCTCCTTGCGAGGCGCAGGAGCGACACAAAACCTTCATAAATATGCCCCTATATGTCCCAACATGGGTGCCTTCTCCAATGCTCTAAGCATTCTTCTTACACAAGGCTGCCTTCTATGCTCCAATGAGGGTGAATGGAAGCTGCAGTTGTTGCACTGACTATGCCACAAACTTGCAGCCTGTTTACTCCTCAGTGGAAGTTCTCTTCCTCTACAGTGATACAGTTTACATCCTGGAAACTGAATGTGTTTTCTTTTTTTTTGCCTGCCGGATCATGATGTCAAATGGGGAAGGGCACAGTCTAGGGTGTGGCTGTATTTATATGGTTTGAGGTGAGTGGGTTTCATGTTTGTGATATTTGGGTCATGTGTTTAGTAAATGCCTGTTCCCTTCCATGCAAAGGTCTACACTTAGGTGGCTGAGTGTACATCTCTGACAATTCCACCAGTTAGGAGGAACGTAAAATTACTCGTAATAGCTTTACGTTTATAAATATATTCGTAGGAGGCTTAGTCCTTCCCAGGAGCAGCTCCTCCTTGGGATTGGAGTAGCGTCGCCTCCATCTGCTGCGAATGCAGCAGGCAAACACAAATAAATAAAATGGCATGTCAATGCCATTTTATTTTTTTGCCACCACACCGTGGCTTAACGTAGCTAAATGCTGCCTTGTAAATAAGGCACCTTTTCATGCTACTTTAGTGTGAAAGGGGAGGGCAATGGGTATTGTGCTGGGCGTTCCACCGGAACAAAAATGGGGCAGCTCCAATATTAAGACCAGGGAAAACCTGGTCTTACCCTGGCAAAATGAGGAGAAATGCTTTATTCCTCCATGTTTTAGGTGTTTCTATGTGTAATGCGTTGTGCAGTACACATAGTAACAGCTAAATGCCATTGATTGTTTATGTGCAGGAAGGTGTCCCTTCCTGCACATAAACAATAATTTAAAAAAATGACGAGTTGAAACTTCTATGTGTGCTGCAAAAGCAGTACACATCACTGTTCCCAACAAGGCGCGCGCCCGCGCGCTCACTTCTCAAACCCTGAGCGCGCATTCCCATTCATGGAGCGCGCACATCCCGCAAGAGTATTCGTGCCGCTGCTATTAAAAGGCGCACGGCGCGAGCGCTAGGTGGCGCCTGCCTGTCATGGACGCCTTCTCGTGAGGCTCCCGACGCCGGTCCCCGCAAATCCGCCTAATCCCCTCCTGGACTGCCCTGGCCGGCCACGACCTGGGCGCGGGGGTGTGTAAGGCTGCCCTGCTGCCCCATGCCGGCTCTTGACACGCTGTGACCACCGGGGGCCTGCCTGGACGACGTGCAGCCCGGCCGGCGTCGGATGCGGACGACTGTGGAACCAAGATCCGGCCAGGCAACAAATCCAGCCCGCGGCGCCCACGAGGGGCGCAGGCCTGATCCGGCCTGAGACGAGGACGCGGCGGCCGCGCGGCTGCCGCGGAGGCTGAAGACGCTGGCGGGGTGCTGTCCTGCCTCGTAGATGCAGCCCGAGGCCCCCTGACATGCTATGCTGGGACCCCCCCCCTGAGAGCAGGAACAGGCGGTGAGTGCGGCGGCGGAGGATCGCTTCACCGGGGCGGCTGCGGGAGTCGGGGGCGGAGGGGAGACCCCCCCCATCGGGCCGTGTGTCGGCGGCCGGGGAGACCTGTACCCCTGCTCCCCCCCCCCCCTCTCTACAACCTCTCCTCCTGGCCGCGGCGCTGCCCCGGCCCCGTGGCTCAGAGACTGGCCTCCGGTCCCGGGGGTGGAGGGGTCCTCGCTGCTTCGGGCCGCACGTCGGCGGTCGGGGGGGTGTCGCTGCTGTTCCCCCCCCCCCCCCTCTCATCATCGTTTGGGGCCCCGGATCACGCAAGTCAACAGGCGACACCGTGCCCCCCCCTTGGGGGTGGCGGAGGGACCGCTCGGGCGAGGCGTCCCCCCTGGAGAGGTGGGCTACGCTCCGGAGGGCTGGCCCTGGCGATTCCCGGCGGCAGTGCCCTTGAGGAACGACCCGCTGCCCGAAGACTGTGGGCTGCGCTGCTGGACCTTGCTTCGCTGGGAGAGGCTCGCGGCCACGACTGAGGCGGGGGATCGGACTCGCTGCCCCGCTGGGGAGCCCGCCGGAGACTGACCGCTGGGGCTGGCCGCGTCGGGCCCTTTCCGGCCGCGGGTTCCCCCCGCCGCCCCCCTGCTGGGCTCCTATCCGCTCGAACACCCCCTGACGCTCTGCGGGTGTGACGTTCGCTCGTTGTCCCGATTCACGGACGCCCGCCGCAGATATGGGTAAAGACAAAGCCGGCAAGCTATTGTCCGGGGCCACCCAAACCAGGATGGACAAATTTACGACCTCCGACAAGGGGCCCGGCTCCGCGGCCGCGCCGGCCCCGGCCCCTGCCACGGACCTTGCTGCCATCCTGCAGGCCATCAACTCCTCCCGCGCCTCCCTCGAGGGCATGGTGGGAGAGGTCAAAGTGGACGTTGCTCTTCTCCGACAGGATCTGCGGAATGCCACTGCCCGCATTTCCGAGGCCGAGTCCCGGATCTCCACCGCCGAGGACGACATCCGCCACCTACAGGACCAGGTTCGGGAGTTGACCACCCACTCTAAGGAACTACACCGCCGGGTCGAAGATGCAGAAAATCTCGCCCGGCGCAACAACCTGCGCTTAGTGGGATTTCCGGAGGGAGTTGAGTCGGGCCGAGCGGACGACTTCATGGAGCGATGGTTCCGGTCCTGGATGCCGGCGGACAGCCTATCCCCCTCGTTCGTGGTGGAGAGGGCCCACCGCTCCCTGGCCCCCAGGCCCCCAGGTGCGCCCCCCCGGCCGTTCATCCTCAAACTTTTGAACTTCCGCGACCGGGACGCCATCCTCCGCGAGGCCCGCTGCCAGGGCGCCCTCCATTACCAGAACCACAAAATCATGATATTTCCGGACTACACCCGCGAAGTCCAAGAGCAACGCCGCTCCTACACGGAGGTGAAACAAAAGATGCGCTCTCTGGGACTCCAATATCAGCTCCAGTTCCCGGCCCGCCTCCGGGTCGTCTTCCAGCACAAGACTCTGTTCTTCGATACCCCGCGGGCGGCCTGGGCCTGGTTGACGGAGGAGCACCCCCTGCAGTGCTCTGGACGCGGCTCGCCTACGGGTATGCGGGGGGGACGAGGAAGGCCCCGGACATCGAAGACCCGTCGGCGGCATCGCACGTTACCCCGGGAGCGCACAGCGGAGGATGTGATCAACACGCGCTCTGGGAGAAGGTCACGCCGGGGGTCGAGGGCCTCCTCTGCCTCCTCGGCCGCACACGCCAGTCCCGGGGCAGATGGACGGCGGACCGTGCCGCCCCGGCCCACGGGCCCTGCAATTCAGCCTGTCGAATTGGTGGACTCTTCGGACCTCTCTCGCAGCCCCAACATTTGACTTTCTTTGCTTCTTTTGGGGGAGGGGGGCTGGGGATGCCTGGGCGGGGGTGGGATGCTCCGTTATCAGGGTTGCTCTTGGCCAGGGCAGGTAACTCAGGTTTGAATTTATCGGTATCAGGGGTCCACTAGCGCTCAAGCCCAAGCGTTTTAGCTTGGTGGTTCTTTCATTTGGTTCGGGCGACAGATGCTTCCGTTTTCGAAGTGTAGGGTGGGGGGGGGGGGTTTGGGGTTGGTTTGGGGTTGTTTCTTCCCCGTTGGGAAGACTTTGTTGGTGGGGGATGACTCCCTCTTAATTGTTATACTAAGGCATCATGTGCTGTTTGGCTTGCTCTCCTGCCCGATGTCCCGTTGTCCTTCCTCTCTGGGGACCTGCTCAGCCGCACCCCTACTGGCCCCCTCTCCTGTCCTAGACCATGGCTGACCCGCCTGTCCCTAGGGCCGCCATGCGCATACTATCCTGGAACGTCAATCGTCTTCTGGACCGTTTTAAACGTATGGCGGTCCTCAAATACGCGCAACGCGCTGAGATCGATGTACTCCTCCTCCAGGAGACTCACCTGTTGGGTAACAACTGCCCCTTCCTTGGCCGCTACGGTTATGACAGGGTATGGCATTCCGGTTTTGCACGGGGATCCCGAGGGGTGGCCATTTTGCTCCGCAAGTCCTTCCCCTTTGTCCTGTCCCGGGTGCATTTGGACCCCCAAGGTATGGTAGTGGTGGTTTCTGGCAGTCTGGAGGGGCGACCCCTTACCCTGATGTCCCTTTATGCGGCGCCATCCCTCTTGCAGTCGGCCCTCTCCCACGCAGCGGGTCTACTCCCGACACTCCCGGCGGGCTCCCTCATTCTCGGCGGAGATTTCAACGCCGTCTACTCGCCTCACCTGGACTCGACGGGCCCGGTCTCCCTGTCCCGCGTCGCCCGCGCAAAACAGCTCTCAACCTGGGCTGAATCGCAAGGCCTCTGCGATGTCTGGCGGATCTGGCACCCGCAGGCACGCCAATACACCCACACATCGGCGGCCCATCACTCCCATGCCCGGATCGACCTCCTCTTCGTACCATCCACCGACTGCGCGGGGGTGCGAGATGTACGCATTCTTCCGAGGGGCCTTTCGGACCACTCGCCTGTGCTCCTCGCTCTTGGTCCCCCACCCCTCTCTGCCCGTCCGATGTGGCGCCTGAACGCCTGGTTCCTCCACGACAAAGCTTTCCGGAAGGCGGTCGGGGGCGAAATCGCCGACTACTACTCCCATAACGAGGGCTCTGTCATCTCCCCTGCCGTCTTGTGGGAGGCCGGCAAGGCGACTGTCCGGGGCGCCGCTAAGGGGCATCTGCAGCGCCAACGGCGGGCCCAATCCCAGAAGCTCGCGGACTGCGAAGCCCAAGCCTTGGAATTAGAGCGCGGTCTGGGGGAATTGGACGATGCCGTCCGATCTCGTCGATTGGCCTTCCTACGGGAAGAGATTCGCCTCCACTCCCTGGAGGCGGCGAAGACTCTATGGCGCTCCTCGGTGGCCCGGGTCTACGGGTGGGGAGACAAAAACGGCACTCTTCTCCACCGACTGGCGACTTATCCCCGGGCGGGAAGGATCATTCCGGCCATCGCGGACCCAGCGGGTGGTACTCACACAGCCTCGGTGGCGATAGCCCAGGCGTTCGCTGACTATTACTCCCAGCTATACCGCCACAGGCTGTCCACGCTCTCCCTTGAGGAATTGCTGGGGACGACCGCGGTGACACTTACGCGGTTGCAACCTGAGGTTTCCGAGACCCTTGATTCCCCGATCGAGCTGCAGGAGGTCGAGGAGGCCATTGGCCGCTTGGCGCCTGGGAAGACCCCGGGTCCCGACGGGTTCCCCCAGGAGTACTACGCTCACTATCGTGAGATGCTGGCCCCGAGGCTTCGGGACCTCTTTGCAGCCGTGGTGGAGGCGGGCTCGTTCCGGCCCGAGACGGACACGGCAACCATAGTTGCCCTCCCCAAGACTCAGCCTCCCTCGCGGTCCTGCTCCGACTATCGGCCGATATCCCTTATCAACACCGAACTCAAAATCTATGCTACGGTCCTGGCACAGCGGTTGCGCCCGTCGCTTGCCTCCTTGGTCCACCCGGATCAATGCGGCTTTATGCCGGAGCGGGGGACCAGACACTGCCTGCGGCGTCTGCATCTTGCGATGGCGCACCGCGGCCGCCTTTCCCCCTATCTGGCCCTCCTCCTGGTTGACTTTGAAAAGGCCTTGGACTCCGTGGGTTGGGCGTACTTGGCCGACGTCCTGGAACGCATGGGTTTCGGCCCCCGGTTCCGTGCCATGGTAGCGGTCCTGTACGCGCACCCGCGGGCCCGGGTGTTGGTCAACGGGGCTCTCTCTCGCCCGTTTCCCATAGGTCGGGGGACGCGCCAGGGTTGTCCGCTCTCGCCCCTCCTTTTCGCGTTGGCCATGGAACCCCTGGCGACGCTGATTCGCGCGGATCCCGTTCTTCGCGGATGGGAATGGCCAGCTGTGGCCCCCGATAAGATTGCCCTCTACGCGGACGATGTCCTCCTCTATCTTTCCGACCCAGCGACCTCGGGGCCCCGGGCCCGCCAGATCCTCCATCGGTTTGGCCAGGCGTCGGGTCTCCACCTGAACCCCAAAAAATCTGTTCTAGTCCCGCTACACCCGTCGCGGGAATGTTTCGACTGGCAATCAGATATTCCCCTCCGGAGACTCTCCTTTAAGTACCTGGGGATCTGGGTCACCCTCCTCCCGGAACTCTGCTGGGCTCTCAATGTGGCTCCAGTAGTAAACAAAGCCAGATCAGATATGCTCCGGTGGCAGGCCCTCCCATTGAATCCGCTAGGAAGAGTCGCCTTATATAAAATGATGATCCTCCCCAAGTTTCTATACATGCTGCAAAACACTCCATGCCCCTTTCCGCGCCCGTGGTTCCGGGACCTGGATAAGATGGTGACCAAATTCCTTTGGGGCGGTGGTCGACCTCGGCTGGCCTTGGACCGCTGCAGGGTCCCCTCCTACGACGGCGGCCTAAGCATGACCAACCTTTACCTCTACTACCTGGCCACCCAACTACTGGTGGTCCACGATTGGTTCTCAGGGGGCTGGGGCGACCCGGCTTATCGACTCGAGGTGAACTGCCTCGGGTTCTCCTCCATCCAAAACATGCTCTATGGCACAACGATCCCCCTGTCGCTCCCCGGCGTCGTGCGGGCTCCCTTTCTCGCGTGGCGAGCGGCCTTGCGACACACCAGATGGTCGGGAACGTCCACGCAACTCACTCCGCTTTGGCACGGGACGTGGCTGCGGGAGGTGGTGGGACTAACGGGCTTTCGGCAGTGGGATCTTCTCGGTATCTCCTGTCTGGGCGATATATGGCGTGGAAGCCGCATGTGTTCCTTCCAGGAGCTTCGGACCCGCTTCTCGCTGCAGCCTTCTCAATTCTACCGCTACCTTCAACTGCGCCACGCGGTTCGGGCTCACGTCCCTTTAGATTCCAGATTGCCTTCCCATAGTCCGCCTGAGGCCCAGGTGATGTTGGGGTATCTTGGGAGGGGGGGCATATCCCGCATTTATAAATCCCTAATTAACAATACACCGGTGGATTGGAGTGGGCTAAAGCAGCGATGGGAGGCTTGGGTGGGACCCCTGGATGAGGCGGACTGGAGGGACGCTCTTATGGGTCCTCGGTCGATTACCACCTCCGCTAGGCTGCGGCTTATCCAACTTTATTACCTTCACACTGCCTATTTGACCCCGGACCGCCTGTATCGTGCGGGCCTCCGCGTGGACGCCTCTTGCACTCGCTGTGGGGAGGTTCCGGCAGATTTTTTCCACATGGTGTGGTCTTGCCCTCGTCTGGGGGACTACTGGGCAGCGATCGAGGCCGATCTAGCGGAGGTCCTGGGTTGGGAGGTCCCCCACGAGCCTAGAATGGCCCTGCTGGGCATCATGGACGGGATGGACGGGTCCCGTAATGAAAAGTACTTCCTCACCACTGCCCTTATGGTGGCCAAAAGAGATATAGCGGCAATGTGGTCACAGCCAGACCCGCCCAGAGTGGCTACCTGGAGTAAAGGGGTGGATTGGTGTGCGGCTCAGGAGCGGTCGCTATACGCTGCACGGGGCTGTCCCAAAAAATTTCGCAAGATATGGGGGAAATGGTTGGGGGGCCTGTTTCGAGGGGTGGGTGCACAGGGGGGGGGACAGAGGATGGGAGGGGACGGGAGGGTTTTTGCACTTGCCTGTTGATGCTTTCCTGATTGCAGATACTGATGCCTTGTTCACTGCACTGCTGTATATTATTCCTGATATTGTTCTTTATGCCGCAAAACACAATAAAAAGAAGTTTATCAAAAAAAAAAGGCGCACGGCGCGAAAAACGGGCATTTCGAGATTGCGGAGGATGGCGGCGAAAGTGATCACTCGGGAGCGGAGGTAAGTGTGGTAACGTGCCCACTTGTATTTCTTTTGTTTATGCCGCATGTTTCTTTGAATTCCCCTCAGGCGCACGCACTGTTGTTAGCTTGCTGTATTGTTCATTTTGTAAAGCGAGGCTGCGGGGAAGACTGTGCGTTTATTTAAGTATTCATGTAAATAGAAGCACACAATCTCCCCCGCAGCCTCGCTTTACTAACAAAACAATACAGCAAGTTTAGAAACACGGCGTGTGTTTTTTAGGCTAATCTGCCTTGTTTCTCAACTTGCTGTATTGTTTTGGTAGTAATGCGAGGCAGCGGGACAGATTGAGTGCTTTTGTTTAAGTATCCATGTTAATCGCAGCTCGTGAAGGGGCTGCAATTAACATGTATACTTAAATAAAAGCACTCAATCTGTCCCGCAGCCTTGCATTACTAAAAGAACAATACAGCGAGGAGAGCAGAGTATGAGGGATGGGTAGCACCGAGGGATCTTCATGAAGGACTCTACTCGTGGTGCTACTGCCTCGGGGCAACAAACGACCAGCAGGAATTAAGCTGACTAATTTTGGAAATTTATAGGGTTAAAACATGAAAACATGCCTGCATAAGAGACTTGCTTGCTCAGTATGTCTTATGAGAGTGAATGGGTGGACTATGCACACTTAGTCCCCTTACATAAACTCTTTTGGATCAAATATTCTTTATTATAAAGGCGTAAAGGTTTGAATTTATTGAAATTTGATTGGTCGCTCTGTAGTGGCACATTCTAAATTACCTACTTGATATCTCTTGAAAAAGCCTAAACTAATCATTAAATACTCTGAAATAAAAACATAAAAATTGACAATTGAAAATGGATTGCTCATTTTAGAACTTTGTCATCAAATGCATACTGGGGAAGTGAGTAATGAGCAGAGAGAATGTTAGGGGGAGGATGATGGTGGTAATTGTGATACCGTTGTAACAAATCCAATTTTTATTGGTAGAATAGAAACTGAACACTTTTTCACTCTCTTTTAAATGACCGCCTCTTACTGCTTGCTGGCTGAATCCCAAGAATGCCATCCCATGTTAACTAGGGTATGTGCATGAGAGTATCTTTCCATTTAGGGGCACGAACCCTAAGTATGCATTTATGGACCTGAACACATTATCTTCCGGATTGTTCGCCACCTTTCAGTGTCCACACTTGCCAATATTATGTAGATTTAGAAAATGAGTCCCAGCCCAACTGGGCATGAATGATTAGTCAAGAGGCACCTAGAGGCATGGTGTGCTATAAGTCTCCAACAAACAGGAGCTTCGAGAACACAGCACAGCTGCGACCTGCTATATATTAAGTATGCAGCTTTATTTCAAAGTACATGACAATTTTCCTCAATGCTACATAATATGGCCACCTGCTGAATTACGAGACCAGAGTTGTAATTATGGTTTCCCCACTTGTTGTAGTACCTCCTTTACCCTCCCAAACCCTCTATATGATAGTCATATCGCACACTCTAGTAAATTAATGGTTTCATTGTTTGTGCCTCACTTCTTTTAGACTTCACCAGCCGCCACTGATTTTATCATACTGCGGTTCTTCCCTTGAGTTTTAGCAAATTTCAAGAAGCGCATTTCTCTGGTCTTAGCTTCTGAGTGAGTTTCATTATCACCCTGAACCCAAAGTGAATAGACTCATATTAGGCCAGATGCATCAAAGGGTTTTGCCCATTCTGTGTCTATGGGAAAATGTGTTCATGCATATGGCCCAAAGTCTTTTGATTACAGAAATACAACAGCTACAGACTTGTTTTATAGGTATTATTCACTGTATACTGAAGGGTTTGGTTAGATTTTACATTTCTCATATCAAATTACAAGATATGTATTCTTTCAAAGACATACTGCCAATTTTGGAATTACTGTAAAATCTGCCATGGAATCCCGAACTTCGATTTGCATGTATGTGTCCAAGCGGTTAGTAAATCAACAGATCAGTGATATATAGTTCTAATAGAGTAACGAAACTAGGCATTTAGGAAGATGTGCACATATATTACTGCAGTGAAAAATACACTTTTGTCTTCCTCAAGTCAGTCAAATCACCAGTGAGTTAGCCACCAATCACAGCATTTGCAGGTACCATTATATCAATGGTACCACGTTTTATATTCAGTTTCAACTGTAAAGATATTGAGACTATGGTTGAACGAATTAGCCACAAATTAGCCGAATTAGCCACAACTGTTGCTGCTGAACACTTTGTTACCTCTCTACACCTTGGAATTCACAATTCGGCAGTAACTGCAATAACGGACTAATTGGGAAATTCTGTGTGTGGGGAAGCCTATGTATATCAATCAGAATTGAGCATTGTTAACAGTGTGCAGAATATTAATCCACACTCAAATTAACACGTGTATGCTGACATGATGCCTAGCACATAAAAAAATGAACTGTGTTGATTTTTCAAAAGAGATTAATATCAGTACAAATGAAGCAAAGAATGTATCTTTTAATTCTAAAGAGTGGTGGAAACAAATATTTGAATATGATACAACACACCAATACACTAGGTGATGACTTATGCACACATTATTGTTTGTGTGGAGTTTTACCCCATTTTGGTATAAATGTAATGCTCATTTCAATTGAAAATGTGTTGTCTGTAATGGTAATGCGCTACCACGCCATGCATACACCACTCCACTTCGCTCTATGCCCTTCCACTCTGACACGCCACTCCATTCTACGCCACTCCACTGTACAACATGCTACTCCACGCCAAGGCACTCCACAACATGCCGTGACACTTCATTCCCCTGCACACCACTTACCCCACACTACTCTACCCCACCCCAATCAATTACACTCCAATGCACCCAATCTACCCCACTCCACCCACCTAACCCTACTTTACATTGCATGCACATTACACAGACACTGAATCATAGTGTGTAAATCAATGGATATGAAATGTTACATCAGACAAAGGACTACAAGTTGTAGGAGTCTCAAGGCATCCATACTGATAAGACAGTGTAGTTTAAGTTCTTGGTCTGAGAAAAGCACACACTGATAATTTAAAATGTAATACCATAGTTAATAATAAGAATGGATTTGTACCCAAGTTAAACCTTTTTGTAGCATTAGGATAATGTAAGACTGGAGGGGAAATTCATAATGCTCTAATCTATACCTTGCAGTTTGCATGCAGCTCTTTGATAGTCAATAGTTCATTTTTCTTTGTGATCTGCATGGTTCACCTGCTTTGCATCAGGCATTTTGACCTCCTCCACTACTTTATAACGAGTCAAAACTTCCACTAGACAAAAATCTGATCTCTCTGCAGCTGGTCCATCAATCTTCAGAGTTATCCAGCCAAAGTGAAGTGTAGAAGCCAGTATTGAGCCCAAGTTTTCTGGTACTACGTTGTTCATCCGCTAAATGTACATACTTCTCCAAGTCCACCTTAACACCTCCCCCAAGTCCCTGACCACCACCCTGCACGCATCAGTGCGGCCCTCTGTCACACCACAACCAAATATTTTTGGCCCTTGGAAAAATCTTTGCGAGTACCCATGGTCTATTGTAAATGTGATTACATGCAAATGTGCGTGAATGGCAAAAGGTAAAGAAAATGCAGGAGAGTGGCCGCATTGTTTGGGGAGGTGCAGATAAGTTTAGCCTAATGGATGCTAATAATGAAGCACAGGGGCAAGTGCCTATTTGCCTAAACTGGAATCCCAGGTAACTATTTGGTCGTTTTTCCTATTGGAGTATCTGGGCCAGTCCCATTCCTTGTTTGTAACTCTTAGAGCCTTTGCTAACCATCTTGTCTTAAATTGCAGGTTTGCAGTCTGTAAGGTATTTGTATTTGAATGGTCAGGCGTGAGTACCCACAAAGACAAGGTCATTGTGTTTATGTTTCACATTGGATTTGGGGGGGGTGCTGGGTAAATAGATTCACTTTTACAGGTTTGTGAGATTGTGCTACAAATACAGTTGTACGGGCAAAACAAACAAGTAATTGTTTGGTAGAGTTAAACTGTGGTGCATCTTGTGCATTGTAGTATAACAACATACCTTACCCACGTTTTCTTCTGTTAGGTTTCACAGACAGTACCCCACACATTTGAACAGGCATACGTGAGTTCAAGCAGAGCAGGTAATTGTTTGGTAGAGTTAAACTGTGGTGCATCTTGTGCATTGTAGTATAACAACATACCTTACCCATGTTTTCGTCTGTTGTAGGTTTCGCAGACAGTACCCCACACATTTGAACAGGCATACGCGAGTACAAGCAGAGCAGGTAATTGTTTGGTAGAGTTAAACTGTGGTGCATCTTGTGCATTGTAGTATAACAACATACCTTACCCATGTTTTCTTCTGTTGTAGGTTTTGTAGACAGTACCCCACACATTTGAACGGGCATACGCGAGTACAAGCAGAGCAGGTCATTGTTTGGTAGAGTTCCCTTATGGTGCACATGGTATATTTCTGTATTACAAAATCACAATGTGCTGTGACAATCCTTACTTCTTTTGCAGGCTCTACGGACAGTGCTACATTTAAGTTTGAAAGGGCAGGGCAGTGGACAGAAAAATCCAGGTAATTACACTCTACGTTTTGCCGGTGATGCCTCAGTATTATGTGACGGGTTGCAATCATGAGCATAGACATCAACTTTAACCATGTTCCTTTATTTTGCAGGCTTTGTGGCATAGCAGGCTTAACCCAGTTATCGCAAATATGTTCAAGCGCAAAGCTGTACCTTCTGCAGAGTGTGACGCTTCACCACAAAGGAAGAAATGTTGCCTTGTATTCAAGGAAGAGTGGATGAAAGAAATTGTGGAGGCTGAGACACAGAAATCACGAAGCAAGGTTCGTGTGCAACTTGGGGAACTATTTCAATACAGTCCAGACGTGGGCTTGATTTGCAAAGCATGTATAGAAGCCAAGATTGTTGGGGACTTTTCCACAGGAAAGAAATGGCGTGATGGCTGGAAACTGGGTTACCTGAAACGCCATCTAATTTGCAAAGTTCACGAGTCTGCCATGGTGATATTGAGAAACAGAAGTGCTGCTGCCAGGTTTGGTTTTGGTGTGCGGGCAATGCTGACAGAAACTGCCACTGACAAAGCAAATAGAATGGAAGTAGTTGAACGACAAACATCCCTGCCTGAGGAGATAAAGATTCTCATCAACAATGTGTTGCTGGCAGTCAAGATGAATACTTCAATGTTATCTGTACAAGACATCCATGACCACCTAGCTTTGTATGTGAAGATACCAGACAGCTGGAGGAGCAAGAACTATGCCTTTGAGTTCCTTGAGGCCATCAATAGCGTGATACACTGTGAAGGTATGGCAGAACTTCGTAACGCTTTGTATCACACATTGATAATTGATGAGAGCACAGATATTTCTGTTACAAAAATGCTCATTCTCTACTTCAAGTTCCGACCTGTAACCTTAACAGAGCACAACACACTGTTTGGGGGCATAGTGAAGCTGACACGTTGTAATGCTGAGGCTATCACTACTGCTGTGAAGGAATTCTACACTGCCAATGAACTGGACCTCATGAAAATGGTCATGTTCACATCCGAATTTTTTAACTTATTGTGTATATGTGATATTGTATAGGCTCTCAACATTTCCCCACCCAATGAACAGTGCTCCAGTTAAGAATATTTAGTAAAATCTTAAGATGGTACCACCTTTTGGAGTCTTGTGCTTTTTTAAACCTTAAGTGTACTTGCTTGTGTAACCAATTGATGTCATGGCATCTTTATCCAATTTGCAAACCGGCCCTAAGACCCTTAACGTGGAGCTGTATGTGTGAAAATGCACCATCTTTTCACTTTTTTAAGTAAACGTTTGGAGTGACATTTGGCT
The DNA here is from genome assembly GCF_964204655.1 of Triturus cristatus. NCBI lineage: Eukaryota > Metazoa > Chordata > Amphibia > Caudata > Salamandridae > Triturus > Triturus cristatus. The sequence goes on from NC_140580.1 coordinate 330,036,355, forward strand.
CTGCACACACGCGTGGTCTGGTTCCTGGCGCACATAACCATGGTTGCAGCGCACAGAGACCCTCCACTGCCGCACACAGAGGAAAAAAATTAGAGGGAACATTGGTACACATAGAAGTTACAAAACACCATTTCACATTGTTTATGTGCAGGAAGGTACACCATCCTGCACATAAACAATCCTTCCCCTCAACGCAGGCAGTAGGCTGCTAAATTTAGTGCCATGGCAGGGAGAAACACAAGGCTGCACCGCATTCTTGTAAATACGGTGCAGCCTGCATTTTAAAAGTGGCAGAGCGCAGCGTAAATATGTCCCTCAATTCTATGTTGTACAAGGTGAAGGGGGGCACTTAGGTGAGGCTTAATCTTATGTCTTTCCATGATCACTCTTTTGGTTTGGCTGATGAAAGCCATGTGCAGAAAGCTCACATCTTTGTGCCTCTTTAGTGGGTGCTCCAGGCTGGAGACATCCTTGCTGTTAGAAGTAACACTGTACGCAAAGGCTGTGTCTGGAGTTCAGGGAAGGCACTTGAGAAGTGAACCACTCAAAACCAGTTCTGAAAGTGCAGACAATGAATACTCATATCTTGTTTGCGGTTACTGTATAAAAGTGTGACCCCACTACCAAACTTGTTCCAGTTCCAAGTTCTCTATTATCAAGGAAGAGAGTTCTACTAAGAGTACTCAGAGGATAGTTGTGCAACCAGAGCTCATGCCTGCCTGCTGAACAAGTTACTTACCTTCAGTAACACTCTTTCTATGGGTTAATCTATCTAACTGTAGTTTCCTCATCTTTAGAATACTCCCCTGGTGCCGGAGCCGCTGGATGGCACAGTGTGGCTCCATGTTGACTTTTTTCCTCTCTGGAAGTGATGGGACAGAGCCGGTGTCAGTTCCTTGCTTGACTCCTACCACACCCTCGGATGTGGAGCAAAAAAGAATTGGAGGTATGCAAATCTCTATTTTGGAACCTGTATAGATGGTAAAGAGAGACCACTCCACAGAACAGGGAGGTGGGAAGACAGACAAGTATCTCTAATTAGATAGAGTATCTACTGGAAAGAGCATTACTGAAGCTAAGCAACTTGTTATTGTGATGGATTCTCCTAACTGCAGATAACTCATCTTTGGGAAGATACCAAAGCAGTACCTCCCAGGGCAGTGGGTATATGTAGTGATCTAAGACCAAAAGGGACTTCAGGACAGACAGGATGAAATGAATGCCCTTCCCATGGGCCATCGGCAGTTTCAGGCTCCATTTGTCTTATGCCCACACTTCAATTTAAACAGCTACTTTGCAGATGGCCTAGTCCACATGTTGCGGGATTAGCCTCAAGAACGGGAACGGGTCGCATCCTTAACTTAGAACGAGATTTGCATGGCTTCTTTTCTAGTTTGGTGAGGTACAGCTCCGTTCATGGTCCCGGATTGCCTTCGGCTGTATAGGAGCACATTCCTCACATGATAGAGTTATGCCCCAAGCTAAAACACCAGAGACACACCTCACGGGGTGAGCTTCCCAGAGGTGAGGGGACATCACCTGACACTACCCCCTTGCTGGAACAGCAGTCTACTTACTTGACCCGAAGAACCTAGAAGATAGCCTGTCTGCTAAAAAAAAAGGAACCGAGCCCCCAATCCCTGCAGGAGGATTTACTGTGCAGAAGGAGTGAGGTGCAGTATGACCCCAGAGCTGGTGAGGATTCCGGATTAGGAGAACTTCAGAGAGTTAACAGTGTACCTCAGTGGCAGCAGGTTACATTCTCTCCATCAGCAGTTTCTGGCCGGAACCGTGACGACTCCACCTGAGGATCGCCGAAGCCCCTTCAGGCTGTGATCCGATTTCAGCGCAGGCAGTGATAAGCAGGAGTGCCCTGAAGAAGCACAACTTTTACTAAGCTGTAATGCACAGAAGGAGTACTGCCTGCACTAACCCTCGTTACGCAGAAGTTCGGCCATTGAGTTACCTCGTTGCCAAGTGAGCATGCCACCAGAAGGCCTGTGCTTAGCCACATTGCCAGGAGATTGGCTTAAGCGGGCTGCCTATTTTAGGGAACCTCTTTGCATCCGAGCGCCCTGACCTGGATTCCCAGGAACCGCTATGCCCCCTTGCTCCCAGCACCCTTGTGAATGGAGCCCCATTTTGGGAGCTCCTGGACTTGTCCCCAAGCCTCCATCTGCAGCCTGTTTATAGGTGGCCCCCCTCTCTCCTCTGGTATAGTGCGTAAGGCTACCAACCCTACTAGCTCCTCTGCACCGGGACGCTCCCGAGCAGGTAAACTCTAACTGCTAGTAGTATTTTGGATCTTAACCCCCTACCAGTTTAAGTCCTGAAAGGAACTACTGGAAACATACTGCAAGTACCTATAAACTGTACATGTCTTTTTCTCCCATAGGAAAGCATTATGCGCAAAGACCCTTTTAAGTGAACATTTTACTAACCAGTGAAAGTCGATATTTAAAAAAAATACTTTCTTGTTTACGAAGTTTTTGGTATCGAAATGTATATAACAATACGAGTTCGTTATTTTTCTAAATTGGTCTCAGATTTATTCTTGAGTGTGTGCCTCGTGTACTGCTTAGCACTACCCTCTGATAAGCCTAAACTGCTTATCCACATTACCACAAAAGATATAATAAACGTGTTTCATAAAAAAAATACTTTTATGGCACACAAATATTGAGTCAAAGTCTATGACCAATCGTATGTACATTTATTAAAATACACAGACACAGTTCATTAAATACCCTTACTAGGACAGAGACTACACGTAAGACATAGAGTTGCAGTACACAGAATAGAAAACAATTTAAAACATTATAAAAATTATTGATATTATATTGAGTGTAAACGGGTCACGCAAAGTTTTTTTTTCTACACAGAATGGGCCAACAATGGTCAAGGTGAGAAGCAGATTTAAATTGCCTACCTAGTGTAGACACAATTAAAGGAATATTGACCAAGAGAATGTAGAGCAGAAAAGTGCTTTTAAAAAAAAGCCATCTTGGATGCTTGACAACTGCGAACAGTGGTTATACCTTTCTTCTAGAAAAGTATAGTAAATAGTCCAGACATCTGTACAACACCTCTTTCCCATAATATCCTGAGGTACTAAGGCACAAGTGTGAAAGGTGCAATTATATAGACATTCTTAGAGTTCATCACAAGCACTTTAAAGAAACTCTTTAGGGCCTCTGCTCGCCTGAAAGAGGTTGAATCGGAATCAACAGCAGTGGTGCATTTTCTAGTTCATGCTGTCTGTCAAAGAGATTTCTTGAAGTTGAACTCCCCGAGGAAAAGGGGGATGTACCAGAGATCAATGGGCTAGTGGCCGCTGGACTGGAGTGGTCTGGGTGGATGAATCTGCAGCAAATGTCCCTGTAGCCGAGGATATTTGTGGCTTAGACATATGTTCAGAAGTCTGTGGGCAAGAAGTTTCTGAAACGTTTGACTGCTCGTCTTCTGCAGGCTGACTTTCATAGGCACTGTCTTCTTTCACATCTGAAAATGAATGAATACGATACGGTTTCAGTTCCATGCTTTATTAATACTAGCTCAATGGCACTATGCCAATAGGAAGGGACTCATAACTGCAAAATCAACAATATATGCATGAACTGCGGAAGTGACTTTCTTGGGGATCCAGCAAATTTACACAGAAGATTTTCAGAATGACCATGGGAACACTGATGCCATGTGTTAGCAGTAACCAAACCAACAACACATCTTGTCCAAACTGAGACCTATTAGACAACAATCCCTTTTCAGCAAAAACCAATCATGACGTGAAACAGGAAAGGAAGGCTTTACGAATTGCCTATTACTCAGAAAAACATTTATTACTTATTCAACATTTTTCTTTTTTGTGTGATCCGCAATAATTCATTGCACATTTGAATTTTACAAAACACAATACAATAAACATACAAATATATTCAAACAAAATAAAACAAGACTGTAAATACCCTAGGGTTTTTTTTAAACTGCATTCATTCATCAAGCATTCTTGGCCAATCCATTCATACCAGCAACTGACATACACTACAATGTCGCCTATAGTGAGGAACATATTCAGAACTTAATGCGAGAACCTCCAGTCTTTTCTTCAGCCACCTTAAGTGCCACCGCAAAAACTCAGAACGAATCAGACAAACTTACCAGATTACGTAAAAAACAAATCAGGACGGACCTACATGGGCATTTCCTACTACAACATTTAAAAGAAGGAACAATTCCATCGGGACTACAGATACGGAATATTCCGGCCGTATTTATTGATGATCCGATTTACAAGAAAGGTTACAGCTGCATTGAGACGAAATGCAGCCGGGATTTAATGGTGCTGACTGTTGAAACAGCTCATAGGCTGTCACTGATACAATTACAAGAGATAGCTGACTTGGAGGCGGAAATCAAAAATAACCAAAATCTAACTGACTCAAAAGCTTTACTAGAAAAGGTTGAAAAGGAGATATCGGACTTTAAAGATTATACAGTCATCCAAAAAAGCAACAAATTTGAGGTAGATAAAAAGAATTTCTCATTGGAATCTACCTATCCTTATCTAAACAAAGATTTTTACATCAATTACGATTCGAGAAACTATCTCCAAAATTACCGAGGCCGGTCACGAAGGAAATTTATTACCTTCTCTGAAACAACATCCTCATCTTCAGGTGGAGAATCGGATGATAACACAGGTACAAATCTAAATCCAAGATTAAAACAACAAAATCAGGATCAGCAAATATCAAACCAAGGGTCGCATTTTTTAGCGCGAGGCCAACGGCAGGGCAGAGGACGCCTACGTTATTCCCAACCATGGGAAATGCGAACGCGCCGACAGTATTACAGGAGCTAGTCCCCTCACCGGTTTTTAATTTGTCTGAAAAAATCCTAACAGAAGCTGAATTGTCTATATTATCTAAAGGACTTAGTTTCGTGCCATCTAGACCAACCGACTTTGTTAAACTAAAGCTGGAAACAATTGAGTTCTGTCGGAAAATTCGTCTTAAAACGTTTTTTCAGGATTCCCCCGATGCCACTACAACAGAGATAACAGGATTGAGGAGAAAATCTTCGTTTTGTCCATCAGGCCCAAAAATCCCCAAGGAAATCAGTACCTTTGATAAAACCATTCTATCTGGGATACAGGCAATGGAAAAGAAAAAAGGCTATATTAAGTACAATCTAGCCAAACAAGAGAAAGATGCTTTGATGGCCCTTAAAAATGATAGATCTGTAGTGGTCAAACAGGCGGATAAAGGGGGCGCTGTGGTAATCTGGGACGTGAATAAATACAAGAAAGAGGTGTTGCGCCAGTTGGAAGATGCTGACTGTTATCGTAAAATCTCCAAGGATCCAACCAAGGAATTACAAAATCAACTTTTTCTAATCATCGAGGAAGGGTTCACACAAGGTTTTGTTGGCCCAAAAGAACGGAGTTTTTTACAGAATAAAAACCCCAGAACGCCTGTCTTTTATGTTTTGCCTAAATTACATACGAGTGAATTTGACCCCCCTGGCAGACCTATCGTATCGGGGTGTGAGTCACTTATTGAACCAGTTGCTCAATATATTGACTTTTTCTTAAAACCTTTCATCAGTGACATTCCTGCCCATCTTAAAGACACTACAGCCTTTTTAAACAGAATAGCATCGGTCAGGTTTGACAACAAAAGCCAGCTGATGGTGACACTTGATGTGGTGTCGCTTTACACCCAAATACCCCAAGATCAAGCGTTAGAGACATTAACGTGGTTCTTAGGCAAAAGAGAACGGCCGGTTCAAGTTCCTACGGAATTTATCCTGTCACTTGCCAAATTTGCATTGTCAAAAAACTTTTTTACATTTGAGTCACAGTTTTTCTTTCAAACAAGAGGCGTGGCGATGGGGTGTCCTTTCGCCCCAGAATTAGCGGTGCTATTCATGGGACTCTATGAAAACAATTTCATATACAACAACAACCCGTATTCAGCAAACATTTCCAGCTACATGCGGTACATAGATGACATCTTTTTAATTTGGTCTGGCACACAACAACTACTAGACGAGTTTGTAGGATGGCTTAATGAACGATCGAGGGACATCAAGTTCAGCTGTTCGGCATCAAATCAATCAATCACATTTTTGGATGTAAAAGTGGCGGAATCGGAGGGACAGCTAGAAAGGAATATGCTACTTACCAGTATGCATCTGTTCTTGGCATGTAGAGCTGCAGAGTTGTACACTTAGCATAGGTCGCCATCTGGTGTTGGGCCCGGATGTTTGCAGTTTGTTTTTCTTCTTGGACAGTCTTTGGAAGTCACGAGTTTGGTGACTCCTCCTTTGGTCCGTACTGCGCATGGGCTTCGGCTCCATCCTCAGATTGTTTTTCGCCAACAGGGAAATGATGGAGCGTAGTAATAACAGTGAGAAACCCATGTGTTGTATCTAAATAAGATGTACTGGAACGGATACAGGTAGCCGGGGAGGCGGGTGGGCGTGTACAACTCTGCAGCTCTACATGCCAAGAACAGATGCATACTGGTAAGTAGCATATTCCGTTCGAGGCATATGAGCTGCAGATTGTACACTTAGCATAGATTATATAGCAGTACCCAACCTTAGCGGCGACCACCGGTATCCGTTGCAGCTGTTTGAAAAAGTGTTTTTAGTACAGCCTGGCCCACCCTAGCTTGCTGCTTGGAATGCACATCTACACAGTAGTGTTTTGTGAAGGTGTGCGGTGTAGACCATGTGGCTGCCTTGCAGATGTCATCTAAGGGTATATTCCCTAGAAAAGCCATAGAAGCCCCTAACTTTCTTGTAGAGTGGGCTTTAGGGGGAACAGATAATGTTCTCTTTGCCTTTTGATAGCAAATTTGTATGCATTTTACAATCCACCTAGCTATCCCTGATTTTGAAATGGGGTTGCCTTTATGTGGTGGAGAGAAGGAAACGAACAATTGTTTAGTCTTCCTGAAGGGTTGCGTTCTTTGTATGTAGTATAGTAACGCCCTTTTTACATCAAGTGTGTGTAAGGCCCTTTCTGCAACAGATTGGGGTTGCGAAAAGAAGACAGGTAATTCCACTGATTGATTGAGGTGGAAGGGGGAAATGACTTTGGGCAGAAACTTCGGATTTGTGCGAAGTATGACCTTGCTGTGATGCATTTGTATGTAGGGTTCCTGTATGGTGAACGCTTGTATTTCACCAACCCTTCTAAGGGAAGTGATAGCTACAAGGAAAGCTGTTTTCCAGGTGAGAAACTGTAGCTCACATTTGTGCATTGGTTCGAAGGGCGGACCCATTAGTCGTGTAAGAACTAAATTTAGATTCCATACAGGGGAAGGTGGTGCCCTGGGAGGAATTACTCGTTTAAGGCCTTCCATGAAGGCTTTAATAGCGGGCACTCTGAAGAGTGAAAAATGCTGCCTGTTTTGTAGATAAGCAGCGATCGCTGCTAGGTGTAGGCGTATGGATGAATATGCCAGGTTACACCTGTGAAGATGGAGCAGATAGCATATGATGTGCTGTATGGATGCATCTAGGGGGTTAATTGTATTGTTACGGCAGTAAATTACAAATCTTTTCCACTTTGCGGCATAGCATGCTCTAGTGGTAGGACGTCTGGCTTCCATGATGATGTTCATGCAATCAGGGGGAAGGTTAAGGTATCCGAATTCTAAGATTTCAGGAGCCAGATCGCCAGGTTGAGCTGGGCTGGGTCCGGGTGCCTGATTTCTCCATGGTTCTGGGTTAGGAGGCATGGGGAAAGGTGCAGTTTTTGATGTGGTACCACTGATAGTTGTAGTAGCGTGGTGTACCACGGCTGCCTGGCCCACGTTGGAGCTACCAGAATGAGTGTGAGGGAGTGCTGTTGTAGCTTCCTGACCACTAATGGAATTAGTGGGAGAGGTGGAAAGGCGTATGCAAATCTGCCTGACCAGTTCATCCATATCGCATTGCCCTTGGACAATGGGTGTGGGTATCTGGCGGCGAAGCTTGGGCATTTTTTGTTTTCGTGGGTGGCGAAGAGGTCTATCTGAGGATGCCCCCACTGTTTGAAGAATGGGTGAAGAACTTGTGGATGCAGTTCCCATTCGTGTAGTTGTTGCGTTTGTCTGCTGAGCAGATCTGCTATGGTGTTTTGTACTCCTGGAACGTGCTGTGCCAGGAGAAAGATGTTTTGGGGAATTGCCCATCTCCATATGCTCTGGGCTAAGCGGGAGAGCTGGGGAGAGTGTGTCCCCCCCTGTTTTTGTATATAATACATCGCAGTCATGTTGTCTGTGCGAATGAGGACTGCTTTGCCCGAAATTTGTTTTTGGAAAGATTTTAGGGCTAGAAAGATCGCCAAGAGCTCCAGATGGTTGATGTGGAGCGATTTTTGCTGTGGCGTCCATAGACCTTGCATTGTGAGGTGTAGGAGGTGCGCTCCCCAGCCGGAGAGCGATGCGTCCGCTGTTAGAATCACCTGAGGAACCGGGTCCAGGAACGGCCGTCCTTTGGAAAGGTTTGTGGTGTTCCACCACTGCAGAGAGTGATGTGTGCGGCCGTCCACCAACACCAGATCCGTCAGCTGACCCTGGGCCTGGTTCCACTGTTGTGCTAGGCACTCTTGAAGTGGACGCATGTGGAGTCTTGCATGGGGCACTATAAATATGCAGGACGCCATCATTCCTATGAGCTTCATGAACACTCTTGCTGGAAGAGAGTGTTGGGGAAGGAATGTTTTGTGTAAGGCTTGAATGCTTGTGATTCTGGCTGAGTTTGGATAGGCAATACCTTTGGAGGTGTCTATAGTGGCCCCGAGATATTGCTTTGTGTGAGATGGTATGAGGTGCGACTTTTGGTAGTTCACCGTGAAGCCTAGCTGGTGGAGCAGTTGGATGGTGCTGTTTGTATGTTGCACACATTGGTGGTAGGACGTGGCTTTTATCAGCCAGTCGTCTAAGTAAGGGAAGACGTGAATGTGTTGACGTCTGAGGTGTGCTGCTACTACTGCTAGGCATTTGGTAAACACTCGTGGTGCAGTGGTGACCCCGAAGGGGAGAACAGTGAATTGGTAATGTTGCCCGTCCACCACGAACCTGAGGTATTTCCTGTGAGAGGGGTGTATTGGAATGTGAAAGTATGCGTCTTTCAGATCCAAGGTTGTGAGAAAGTCTCCCTGGCAGAGGAGTGGGAGGACTTGTTGTAGAGTGACCATGTGAAAATGGTCTGAATGTATGTAGGCATTTAGAGGCCGGAGGTCCAGAATGGGTCTGAGGGTCTCGTCTTTCTTTGGTATTAAGAAATATAGAGAGTAGACCCCTAGATTTCGTTGATTGACGGGGACCTGCTCTATAGCGTGTTTTTGCAGGAGTGAGAGTACCTCTTGTTTGAGCAGTGTGGAATGTTCTTGAGACATTGGACGGTGCCTTGGTGGGATATTGGGTGGGGTAGATGTTAGCTCTAGACAGTACCCTGACCGAATGATTTGGGTCACCCATTTGTCCGATGTTATGGACTCCCATACGTGGATAAAGTTTTGTAGTCTGCCCCCGACCGGAGTGGAATGGTCTGGGGGGAGCGGAGGGGAGTCATTGTGCGGGGGGGGTGGCAGAACGGGTGTTGTTGGTTTTGCCCCTGCCCTTATTGTTGTTACCCCTGTAACCACCTCTCTGATTGCCCTTTGAAAAGGTATTTTGAGGAGGGGACTTGTAGGAGGTAGAGGCGTTATCGGTGGAGGAGCCTCTGCCTGTGCCATGAAAGGACGAGCGTCGAAAGGAACGTTTGGAGGCTTGTGTTTGGAGTGCCCCCATAGACTTTGCTGTGTCTGTGTCTTTCTTCATCTTTTCGAGCGCTTCGTCTACCTTTGGCCCAAAGAGTGTTTCCTGGTCAAAGGGGTGATTGAGTATGGATGCCTGGACTTCAGGCTTGAACCCTGAGATCCTGAGCCAGGCGTGGCGACGAAGCAGGACACTGGTATTTATGGCCCTAGAAGCAGTGTCGGCTGCATCGAGGGCACACTTAATGGAGGTGTTTGTAATTAGTTTACCCTCCTGTATCAGGTCATGAGCCTTGTGCTTGTATTTTTCTGGAAGGTGCTGCATAAGAGCCTCTAGTTCGTCATAGTGTGCTCTATCATATCGCGCAAGCAGTGCTTGTGTGTTTGCAATGCGCCACATGTTTGCAGCTTGGGAGGCGGTGCGTTTACCAGACGCGTCCAGAAGTTTAGATTCTTTGTCTGACGGTGGGGCATCTCCTGAGGATTGGGAGTTAGCCCGCTTTCTAGCTGTGGAGACAACTAGGGAATCTAGGGGAGCAGGGCCTTTGATGTAAGCAGGGTCTGTGGGTGTCGCCTTGTACTTCTTCTCTATTCTAGGGTTCAGTACTCTGGCTCTGACAGGGTCTTTGAACACCTCTGTAGCGTGCTTGGTGACACCCTTAAGCATGGGTAAAATGGAAGTAGATTTGTCTTGTATATCAAATGTATCCAGTAGGAAGTCTTCTTCTACTGGTTCACAGAGCATGTCCACCCCATGGTAGTGTGCTGCTCTCTGCACTAAATGATGAAACCCTAAGGAGTCCTCTGGAGGAGACGGCCTTGATGGGTATAGGTCGTCCTGAGGTACATTGGGTATATCAGGGTTATTGTAATCCTCCCATGGATCTGGGGTCCCTGGTGGAGTGGGATCCATTGGGGCGTCTGCCGGGTAATTGTCCGGATCCCCATCATCCGGATCTGGGGATGGGGCCGGATCGTAGTGAGGTACAGGTGGCGGAGACCTGTGAGGTGGAGGCGGTGGAGGAGGTGGAGGGGGTAGGGGAGGCGGTGGTGGGGAGGGCACTCTGAGGGGAGAAGTAGCAGAGTCCTTCATTTTGGGTGGAGGAGGAGGAGCCGGAGCATCAAGGCGTCTTTTCTTGGTAGTTAAAGTCAAAAGCCCAGTCTTTGGATCTTTGGACAAAGTCTTTTGTAAAGGGTCTGGTGTAAACAGAGCCAATGGTGTCGAGTCGTCTGTCGGCACCGGTGATTTCGGAACCGGGGGTTTCGATGGTCTGTGTGCGCCATGCTTTTTTGAGGTCTCCGGGTGTTTCGGCGTCGAATGATGTTTCGGCGCCGGAGCGTCGGTGCCGACAGATTTGTGTTTGTGTTTGGTCGGCACCGAGTGTCCAGGCTTCGGCACCGGTGGTTTCGGAGTCGAGCTGGATTTTGCAGTCTTCGGTGCCGGATGCTGTTTTTCGGCACCGGGTGTCGGCTGGCTCGATCCCGAGCTGCCATGAGACTTTGGGGGCTTCGACACCGGGCCCGAAGGTGGGGTGATCGAAGTTTTGGTTTTGGTTTTGCCCAGGCCGGCAGGCGAGGGAGTAACCTGAGTCTCTTTGGTTTTCGGCGCGGGGGTGGGAGGGGGCATAGTACTCACGGCCCGCTGCGCTGGTGTAACGTCCTCCACGTCGGAGTCGTCGGCCTCGGAAGCGCTGACGACGTCTTCCTCCTGCTCGGTGTGTGTTTGCCCCGAAGCTTCGGCGTCGTCTCCGAAGATGTCCGGTGGAGCTGCAGAGGATGAGTGCGCCATGGTGCGTCGAGCTCTTCGATCTCGGATGGTCTTCTTCGATCGAAAAGACTTGCAGGCGGGGCAGTCTCTAGCCTCGTGTTCCGGAGAGAGGCAAAGGTTACACACCTGATGGAGGTCGGTGTGGGGAAATTTAGACCCACATTTTGGGCACTTTTTGAACGGAGTCCTTTCCATCGGCCGGGACCGGAGTCGCGGAGGGCCCGAAGGCCGGTGTCGATGTACGGGATGGAGAAAGTGCCGCTTCGAGAGATGAAGATGATGAAGGAACTCGAAGAATCGAGGATTTTCCGTCGAGGCTGGAACCGTAGAAGTTCGAAGCCGGAGCACGAAGTATCACATCCGAGCCCGATGGCGGAAAAAAACAATCTGAGGATGGAGCCGAAGCCCATGCGCAGTACGGACCAAAGGAGGAGTCACCAAACTCGTGACTTCCAAAGACTGTCCAAGAAGAAAAACAAACTGCAAACATCCGGGCCCAACACCAGATGGCGACCTATGCTAAGTGTACAATCTGCAGCTCATATGCCTCGAACCTACACTTTTCAGAAAATCAACTGATAGAAACAAGGCGCTCCATTACACCAGCAACCTTCCTCGAAGTTTGAGACAGAATTTGCCATACGGTCAGTTCCTGCGGATCCGCAGGAATTGTTCAAAAAAAGAGGAATATTTTGCTCATGCTAACAAACTAAAAGAACGTTTAATGGAAAGGGGGTATCCAAAAAAATTACTCAAACATTCCCTTAAGAGAGCATGGTGGACTCCAAGGGAAATACTGTTGGAGCAAAAAACAAAAAAGATGGTTAATAGGCCAGTTTGCGTCACAACGTTTTGCCCGAACACACACCAACTTCGCAAACTGATCCTTTCAAACTGGCATTTGATCAAAGACCTCCATGAGGACTTTTCTACACCACCCCTCTTTGCGTTCAAAAAAGAAAAAAGCATAGCCAATTTCATCGTTAGAGCAGCTTTACCGAAACAGCAGACCCCTACTTTGAGAGGTTTGCTAGCCCTGCCACCTATCGTAGGGCATCACAAATGCGGGACATGTATGTGTTGCGAGCAAACCATAGAAGGAGATGTCTTTTGCTTCGATAACATTAATTGGAAACACAACACATTTACAAACTGTAGAACCAAGAATGTCGTTTATGCAGTAACTTGCCCATGTCCAAAACTCTACATTGGAAAGACTTCTCAAGAAGTTCGTCAGCGCATCACTCAGCACAAGTCGAGGATTCGACGGAGAGTGGAAAATGCTCCGCTAGTAAGTCACTGGGTCTCAAAAACACACTGTGAGGAAGACTTCAAATGGACAGTGCTGTCCAAAATTGAGAAAGACCCCCGTGGGGGTGATTTGGAGAGGCTCTTGAGCCAACGAGAGGCCTTTCTTATTATGAAATTTAATACGACAACGAACGGACTTAATGAGACAGCAGAGATCTTTAGACCAATCACAACATGAAGATGCCCTTAGGTTTGGCTGTCCTTACAGGCTAGGCGTTTAATTGTACCACTAAACCATCGCAGCATTGTAGGCTCCGTTTTACTAAGTTCATCGTTTATTATAGCAATGCCGCTTTCCTTCTAGTATGCATAAAAAACGCCAGGTCGGCATCACTCCAGCAGGAAACTACATCTCCCACCTTTTTGTTGGAAGAAACTACAATTCCCATGAGTCAATGGCAGCATCTTTACCCGGGAGGAATCAATCGTAATTCCATCCGGTTTGGGCTGGACGTGCCTTACGTGGACTAACGGGATCGTTTGATGCCGCAACAGTGAAAACTTCGGTAAGCGGGATACGGATCCTTTTTTACATCTTAGTCAACTGCGCCGATAGAAATAGTCGATTTTATCTAATGGCGACGTCTTTTGACCTTCAGTTTCAGTGGACGATACGAGTAACGAAAGGGAAATGACTGAGTATCCAGCAAACTTGTAAAAGTGAGAGACCACGTCGGGACGGAAATATTTGATCTGCCAATATATCGAGTCAGACTATAGGAGGAATTCAGGGTGAGAAAAAATGAAACTTAGCTGTTGTGTTGTCTGTTATGTTTGTCATATCATAGGAAGAATGACAATACGAGTGGGAATTTTCTATTTGTTTTCACAGCTCCAGTTGAAGCTATTAGAGTTCTTTGAAGGTTATACTGACACACTTTCTTAAGGTGGGTGTACTAAACCGCTGGTGGAGGCTGGCGTTAGTTCTTAAGCTGTGTTCACTTTTCTAAATAGGTTTCTTGTTTTCTTGTTTCGTTTCACAGAAATTGGTTGGTCCTGAGGAGAACCTCATAAAGATAGAGGTTCGAAACGCGTCGACCAGTCGGTCCTTTACACATCCATTTTGAAAGCTCTGCCCTATATGTGCTTTTGGTGCTTTAACTGAAAAAAAGATAAAATGTCGCAATACACATAAAGTGTGGATAATAATTCATCTCAAAAGGGAGAGGTGCTATAAGGACCGTTTTTTGTAGTGTATGTCAGTTGCTGGTATGAATGGATTGGCCAAGAATGCTTGATGAATGAATGCAGTTTAAAAAAAACCCTAGGGTATTTACAGTCTTGTTTTATTTTGTTTGAATATATTTGTATGTTTATTGTATTGTGTTTTGTAAAATTCAAATGTGCAATGAATTATTGCGGATCACACAAAAAAGAAAAATGTGGAATAAGTAATACATGTTTTTCTGAGTAATAGGCAATTCGTAAAGCCTTCCTTTCCTGTTTCACTTCATGATTGGTTTTTGCTGAAAAGGGATTGTTGTCTAATAGGTCTCAGTTTGGACAAGATGTGTTGTTGGTTTGGTTAATTTGGCTTAGTCCAGCTGATTTTTTGAGCCAGAGCCCAGTTTTGGTTTATAATGTGTTAGCAGTAAGGCATGGGATCTGATGTTAGAGAGGACCTCTTTAGAAACCACACAAAGAGAAGGCGAAGAGGGGAAAACCTGTTTTGAGTGCATTCAGCAATATTACAGTTCTACAGGACATATACAATAAAATACAAAATGTTAGGGAGGAAGCAGAAGACAGCAATGAAAAACATAGGATAAAGTTGCTACGGGGTCCAGGAAGTCACTGCATTCTTTTACAGAGGAATTATCTGCATAGGCAAAGGCAAAAACCCATCAATGCAACAGTGGTCTTTTCTTCATCACAAAATCGACTTTGGAGCAAAAGCCCAGCTTTTGGAATAGGGTCAATGTGCTCAGACGTATGATTTAATAACTAATAGCAGAGTGCGCTGGGGAATGGAAGCAATAATGAAAAAGCAACCCAACAGTGGGGTTCCTTGCTTTCCATGTAGACGTACATTGAAATGGGTGGGGGAGGGAAGAAAAAGATACTTACCTTTGACTATGCTCTTTCTGGTGGATTCTCTAAAAGCAGACTCCTCAGCTTTAGCGTATGCCCAGGCACGAGACTGGATCCAGAGAGTTTTATAGCAATGCTCCTATGTGCAGATATGTGCCACCATGTGGCTCCGCTGTGACTCTTTACTGTCCCAGAAGTGACAGAGCAGAGCTATATATAAGCGTCACTCCTATGCACTAGTGTCAGTTTCTTAATCTTTCTCATTCCGGACCTCTGATGCGGAGCTCTTCGAACAAGTTGCAGGTGACAGTGTGACAAACTGTAAGTTGGCACATTATGCTGTCCAGGAGTCTATGCCCACAGAAAGGGGGTGTGATGGGGGTAGTAAGGAATCTGCAGGTAGAGTATCCACAAGGAGTTACCACCACCCACTAGAAAGAGAGTTACCAATGGTAAGTAACATGTTCTACAGATGAATACTTCTAAAAATAGTTTCTCAACGTTAGAGTAGAAACCACAGCAATACCTCCCAACTCACACTACTAATGGGCTAATTTAGAGTTTGGCGGAGAGGGTACTCTGTTGCAGCAGTGATGGAGTACCCTCTCTGCAAAAATCTCAGGCCGCCCACATGATTTAGATGCAAATGGACTGCCAGGTTTATGCCACTGGAGTAAAATGTGAACCTTCAGGGTAAACTTACTCTGATGACCCGAGGGAGTAAGGGCCGTCTGAGGTAATCCACTTGACTGTTGCCCTATTTAGGGGAGGGGGGGGGGGGAGGGGGGCAGTCAGATACCTTTTTTTTCTTTTTAACTGTCCATGATGGGCAGGTACCCTGAGAGACACTAAAAAAGAGAAAAATTACCTCCACACAATAGAGGTCATTAGTTTTTTTCAAAAACAAACTACCATTTTGGGAGCTTGTTTTTGAAATATAAAAAAACTTTGGAAAAGTTGGACGTTGGCAACCATGTTTGATGGAACCGTCTGTTAAACCTTTCCTATACTGACAGGAATAGCCATGAGTGTGGTTCCAGCAATGTATAGAGATGTCTGCAGGGGCCACAAGCACCTCAAAGTAAAGGCAGGGTGGTGAACGTAAAGTCCTACGCCACACTGTCTGCATTTACTTCATCCGCCAAACCATAAATCAGGCCCTTAGTGTTGTAAGACCAAGCAAGTAAAATGGCCCACCTGTCACATCTAGCAGTCAAGGTGGTATTTTTTTGTAAACTGTGTGCCACGATGCCAATGTTTCAGCCTGGCAGATGTTTAGAACCGGCACGTCCTTTGACAGTGCCACACCCCATGCCAATGCCATCACAGTGCAGTGCCCTTGACACTGGGTAAATGAGCCAAGAAGCAACCCCTGAAGGTCTTCAGGGGTTGCTTCTTGGTCCACAAGCAGTAGATTTTGATGCAGAGGACAATCTATCCTTACCAGTCCCTTTTCTGTACAGCTTCCATGTCTTTGTACCATCAAAACCTTTTATGCTGTCGAAGTAGAAGTTCAAAGTCTTTTTAGGATTGTTCGCTCCTTCCGTTTTGAAGGGTGAAAAGGCACACACAATGGTAGAAGAGTAACAGATTTCCCAACATGCTAGTTGGTTGTCACCAAAAAGAGGTTCTGCTTGTCCAGCTACATTAAGAGACATAGCGCCTCCTGCCACAGGATCCAGGACTATACTCTGCCTTGCTTGTTGCCATACCACATGGCAGTCTTGTTGTCCGCCGCGAGGACTTGCGCCAGCCCTCCCCCTGATGGATGGCAGGATGACTTTAAGGGTCAGACAGATTGCACAAAGCTCCTTAAAAGTGGCTCTCTGCCAGAGACCAGAGGCCTCTGACCTTCATGTCCTCCTGATGATCTCCCAAACCCAGTAATAATGCATTTGTCACAACCATAAAGTCTTGGTGAAGGAGGAAAGGAGGCCTGATGCAGAACATGCCAGTGCTTCTCTGCCATCACAGAAAATCCTGAGCCCTCTACTGCGAAATCTGGTATGAGTCCGCATGGCCCGCATATGGTTTTGGAATGAGGAGTCTAATAAGCCTCAGTGCCATCCTCACTGACACCCAGGATTAAGCCCAAAACTTCGGGAACATATCCAGAATGTCAAAGGCTCGTTGCAGCAATGGAAAGGCTTTGAACACCACTGTGTCTGGGACAGCTGCAGGGAAGGGAATACTTTGCATGGGGCCCAGCAGCTTATGGATGGGAAACCCTAAAGATGTCAGGGGTTCAGACTGGTCCAGAGGTGGTTTACACCGAACTGTGGTTTGCCCACTTGGAGCAGCCAGTTACTGAGATATACAAACACATGTATTCCCCAACCTCCAAAGTTGGGTCGTGACCACTGTCATCACTTTTGTGAATACTCATGGGGCTGAGGTGAGGCTGATGGGGAGCATTGCAAACTGGAAGTGTTCCGACAACACTGTGAATCGCAGATGACGCCTAAGGGACTGCAGGTCAGCTCTGTGAGAATACAAGTCCTGCAACTCAATGTACACCATCCAGTCTCCTGGGTCCACAGTGGAAAGATTGAGAGGCATTGAATGTGTCCTTCTGCAGAAAGTAGGCCTAAGGGCTTCCCCATTCTTCCTTACAAGAAAGTAGCTCAAAAGCAACCCTCTCCTCTTTCTGAAGCCTGCACCTGCCAATGACACCCTTGGCTAGAAAAATGTAGACTCCTTGCAGGAAGATTGCAGAATGGTCCACTGAGTCGCTCTGATGGGGTGAAAATGGCATGGGCAAGTATTGAAAGGCAGGACATAGCCCCTTTGAATGATCAGCAAGACCCATCTGTCTGATGTGATAAATACCCAGCCGGAAAGGAAATGCAATATACTGCCTCCTATCAGCTGAGTATGGTGAAGTTAAAATGACTAGGCAGCTGCTGCAGCAGGAGAGGAACAGAAGAGAGCTGTCCCCTACAACACAACCACAACCTCAGCCATGAAAGATTTAAATTTATTTGGCCAATTGCGCAAACATTAAAAATCATTACAATCGAAAATATACTGCTAGAACACTAGTAATAGTGTACGCACTTGAAAAACCTATCAATATTCCATCATCACTCAATTTCCAATGAAATCAACTTGATACATATAAAAACTGATAAATTATGATATTGACCATTGGCATGCAGAATCAAAAATGATTGTCTTATCTACTTTAGAAGCTATTCCCTAAATGATCCTGAAAGTGCAGCCATTGAATTCGGGTTTGCTAAAAATGGGGCAAAGTGATTACCGAAACTGAGTTAAACATACACTAAAACTTGACAATCGGTAAACGCTGAGATTAATGCATTATTGGTAAGGAAAATGCTACTTACCAGTATGCATCTGTTCTTGGCATGTAGAGCTGTAGATTCATATACTTGCATAGATCGGCATCTGGTGTTGGGCTCGGATGTTTGCACTTTGTTTTTGTCTTGGAAGAAGTCTTTGTAGTCACGAGATAGGTGACTCCTTAGGGTGATAGTGCGCACGCGCATCGACTCCATCTCCAGATTGTTTTCGCCGTAAACGGTGATGATGGAGTTAGTAAGAAATAGAAAGAGATGTCCATCTGTGATGTATCTAAGTAAGATAGCACTGCCACAGATAGAGGTACCCGGGGAGGCGGGTGGGTGTATATGAATCTACAGCTCTACATACCAAGAACGGATGCATACTGTTAAGTAGCATTTTCCATTTGCGGCATATGAGCTGTAGATTATATACTTGCATAGACTATACAGCACTTATCTCCTGAGCGGTGGCTAACCTGTATCTGTTACAGTGGTCTGAAAAAGTGTTCTTAATACAATCTGACCCTCCACTAGCTTGTTGTTTTGCTTGCACATCTACACAATAGTGTTTTGTGAAAGTGTGCGGTGTAGACCAAGTTGCTGCCTTGCAGATGTACTCTAGGGGAATGTTCCCTAAGAAAGCCATAGAAGCCCCTAGTTTGCATGTGGAATGAGCTCTAGGGGAAATGGTTAATGTATGTTTGGCTTTAAGATAGCATATTTGGATGCACTTAACAATCCACCTTGCAATCCCTACTTTTGAGATGGGAGTGCCTTTATGAAGTGGGGAGAAAGCCACAAAGAGTTGTTTAGTTTTATCTAAAGGATGTTTTTCTTTCAACGTAGTAGAGTATTGCTCTTTTAACGTCTAGTGCCTGAAGAGCTCGTTCTGCCACTGAGTCTGGTAGAGGGAAAAAAACTGGGAGTTCTACCGACTGGTTAAGGTGGAAGGCAGACACGACTTTAGGGAAAAATTTCGGGTTAGTCCTAAGAACCACTTTGTTATGATGGATTTGCAAAAATGGTTCATGTATGGCAAATGCCTGGAGTTCACCAACTCTTCTAAGAGGTGTGATAGCAACAAGGAAGGCTACTTTGGCGAGAAACATGTTGACCATCCGCGGTTAGAGCGCAATTTTTGTCACATAATAACAAAATAGTCGCCCCCCCTGTTTCCCTTTTAATCAGGTTGGGTCCCTCTCAGAATAAAGGTTACCACAGAGGACTCCCTTACCTGTTTTAAACATTCACTTCCTACATCTACACTCACTCAGGTCGTTCACACTCACGGCACCTATATGGCAAGGAACAGAAGATCTCCGATAAAGAGCCCCTCTAAGGGTGCCCGTCAGGCATTGCAGCACTGGCCCGACGAGGAGCAGATCCATATGATGAAGCATGACACCTAGCTTGCTGGGTGTGTGAGGGTCCTAGTTCCGACACTCACTGCCTAGAGTACATACATAAAGTGGTCAATATACCACCAAGGTACTTCGTACCCTTCTCTTTTTTTTTTACTTAGGTTAGGGCATGTACGTTGGACCTTCATAAGCCCTATCAGTCCCTTCTTTTGTTGACATGTCTGAAGAACCCACCTGTCCGACGTGATGTTTTGCTAGTGGTGAAGGCGATGGCTGATCCAGCCACCAAGGAGCTGCCTATGATCTTGAATGGCCGGACAAGGAGGGTTTGGAAACAGGGGATGTGTGGCCACTGAGAGGCCCAAAGACTTGGCCGTAGCCCGCAAGTCCTTTAAGCGCTTTAGGGCCATGCATGATTTGCCTCCAAAGAGGCAGATGCCATCAATGGACATGTCCATGAATTAAGTCTGAACAGCCCCAGAAATGCAAGATGGTTTTAGCCAGGCGTCGCGTAGAACAGTCACTGTCGATGACATCGCGCTGCCAAGCAAGTCAGTTGTGTCAAGCTCACAATGAATGGCGAACTTTGCCTCATCTTTCCCGTCTGATACCACTTGGGAGAGGATAGCTGGGGCCTCTTCCAGGAACTGTTGCAGCACTTGCGCAACGTTTCACATAGGGAGTTGGAATAATGGCCCAATAGGCATGTGGTGTTCACCGACCGCAATGCAAGGCTGGTGGAAGAAAAGATTTTCTTACGCCAACTATCCAGGCCTCTTGGGTTCCCTGTCTGGGAATGTGGAATGGAACGCCCCTTGTGAGGTAGATACTTGGACCATCAAGCTCTCGGGGGTAGGGTGGTTGGTGAGGAAATTTGGGTGACCTGGTGCACGGCGATGGCGGCGGGAGGTTGTCCTATTCACAGGAGCCCCTGTGCTGGGTTTGGACCATGTTCCCAGAAGGACATCAGTCAAGGCGTCATTGAATGGCAGACGGGGTTTCGAAGAGGAGATACCCGGCTGCAAAACCTCCATCTTGATGTTTGTCTTGACTTACACCGAAGGCAGCTGAAGGTCCAGGACCACCGCTGCCCTTCTCACCACCATAGCATAAGAAGCTCCATCCTCCTTAGCCACGGTAAGGGGGGAAAGCAGGCCAGAATCAGGAGAGGTATCCAGTGCACTGACCTCACCCGATTCCTCTAACCAGTCCATTTCGTGTTCAGGCTGGCCATGTAAAGGGTCCAGCGACCCCTACCAATCTTCCTCTATTCCTAGCCTTTCAAAATAAGGCTGAACAACTGACTTAGGACTCAATGGTGCTATAGGTGCCAGGATCGGCATTGATATGCGCCGATTCGGCTCTGGCTCGTTAGAAATAAGAATGCAGCTGGTACAGCCGGGGGGAGCTGGCGGCGTCATGGAATGTCGCTGTGGCATGCCCGGCAGTGGTCCAGATCAATTACCAGATCCATGGAGGATCATTGACGTCGGGGGGACGAGCTGGCGCGGAACTCGATGGAGACCACTCCGAGCCTCTGGGGCCTGAACGCGCGCCAGGAGGACCAGGCCGCGAAATAGGAGGCATGTGACACATAAAATTCTTTGAGCTGGACGGGGGTCACTCTGGCTACCGGGAAAGCAGGAAAGTGCGGAGCCGACCCAGGCACAGGTTCTGCAGAAAGAGGCTTAGAGTACTGAGACTCCTCCATCAAATCGGCCGATGGACGGACAGAAGTCGAAGGACACTTCTTGTGTTTCTTATGCTTCTTAGCTGACTTACCCGACAACTTTGAGTTGGAGGAGGAGAATTTAGGACTCCCTGAGCAGTGCCCGGACCTTCCTTTTGACTGGGACAGAGAACGAGACCTCTGGGGCAAATGATGTGGTGCAGAGCATTGGGCCGTGCGCAGCTTTAGGGACCGCTTCCTCAAAGCTTTTGGAGCCATAGCCTGGCAGTCGGAGCACGAATGAGTAGTGGTCGCACTCTAGGCACCAATAATAAATCAGGCGTGGATCCGTCACCGACATAGTGTGGTGGCAGGCAACGCACGGTTTGAATCCAGAAGTATGCTTTGATATGTTGGAAAAAACCTAAACACCCAAAAAATGTTGAACAAACCTTTGAAAAAAAGCCTGTCAAAAAGTGCCAGAGGGTAGCTCTTCACAGCTCTGTACTGGCTGGTGCGGAAAGAAAAGAACTGAAGTCAGCGCGCCGAGGTGGTGCCTATAGAGGTGATGCATGATCTTTTAAAGAAAATGGCGCGGCCTTCATGCATGCGAAGGTGCGGCATGGGTTCTTTAACAACAAAAAAGTATTTGCAATGCAATAGGTTTCACATTTGTGAGAGTTTACGCCATTGGCATTTACAATGCCAATAGCTCAAACTCTCCTAAATGCAAGACCTATGGCATTGCAAAGAAGCGCCCGCCATTGTCCCAACTGCTTTGAAAGTGAAAGCGTGCATGGTGCGCAGAATGTAAAGAAAGCATGTCGTGCCTGCAGTAGGGCAAAACCCATTAAAGAAAGTAGTGCTTACAGATGACATAGAACATATCGTGTAGCAACAGAAGTAAAAGGGCCAGTCCTCATGGGAGGTTTTAAATGAAGACACGGCAGTACTAAGGAGGGACTAACAAGGTGATTAAGGAATCACAAGCCAGCATTTACAAAGGATAACGACACAAGCCAGTGAAAAATATGGGCAGAGAGTGGGCAGAGGTTCAAATCCCTAACTGAATACAGCCTGCCTCGCAGAGCAACACACACGCTGCCCAGGTTCGACCCTAAAAAGCAGGAGTAATGTAAAAGTGAAGGGGGGAGAGGCACCTTGTCCTGGCTAGGAGTAGATTTACTAGGGTATAGGCAGCAGAATAGCTACTAGTGTGTGAGTATTTGTAGGGTTACTAGTGTGGAAGCAGGGCTTGCGGTACAAGGGCATCTGAAGGTTTGGAGGTACTAAATTTCAGGCATGTTAAGAGGCACCAGTGCATAGGTATAGGTAAAGATAGGATGGTACAGGCAAGAGTAAATGTTCTAATGTACAGGAGGGTAGAGGTATTTGGGGATAGATGGACTAGAGGGACTGAGATATAGTATAAGGGAATAGTTTGGGGTACTAGAATCTGAAGAGGGGTAGAGGATGTGATCAACATATATGAAAGATAATGGAGAGGATCCTGTCTGAGTACTGGAAGAGGAGTGAAGAGAAGAGATAAAAGGGGATAGGATGACTAGGTTCCCTCCCTCACAAACAAGGGAGGAAAGGTCAAGAAAGGAACCTCTAGAAAAGGGAAATAAGAAATCTATGTGATCTTGGAAACTTAATCTACAGAGAACTTTTTCTACACGCAGAGCATCCATCAGGATTGAGTATGTGTCTGGAAATGCTGTTTATGTGGAACATTTGAAGAAAGTAGTTAGTGGAGAAAATGTTTCCATAAAAGTTTTTAAGTGTGTTTTTTCTCCAGAATTACATACACCTATAGAGACTTGTAAAAGGCAAGTCACTCCTGGGGTGTTTTATGTAGCCCTATAGGTTTATGTGTTGTATGAACTGGCAAGGGCTGAGCTATTTTTTGACGGATGGTAGTTAGACTGGTTGATGGAGGAGGTGAGCCACTCGTGAGATTTTATGTGAACCACCATGGGTCTGATTGTTGGGAGAACAGACAGGTACTGAGTTGTTTTTTTGAAGGATTGAAGTTTGGAAGGTTGATGGAAGAGATGGGGCACTCATGAGACGTTTCCTAAAGGCCCAAAGTTTGTGTGATGTAGGTCCGGGCATCTTCAAGGTTGTTTTCTGAGGATAGTAGTTCTTGGCCCTGTGGAGTTAGGTGAAAGGTAAGTTGATTTCTTAGACCTAGTTTGCTGGTGTTGCTGTTGGCATTAGACATGTGTTGAGTTGCAGGTTGATTTGTTTGCAAAGCCCGCCTCCAGAGGATTAAGTTATTCCCATGCTTCAGTTACTGAGTTGGTAAAATTGAAAACATAGTTTGTCTACGGACGGGGAAGATTTGGGTATCAGATAAACTCACTTTCTGTGAGTCTTTAAAAGTGTTCTACCCAGCAAGACCAGTGCTTCAGAAAGTAACTTGATAAGTGATCGATGGCCGACATTATGGAATTTCGTAAAACGACAAAGAAAAACGCTTTGAGGTCCTTTTACCAAAGCACCTTCATCATCTGCGATCAAAGCACAAGAATTCCATGTTGGTAGAGTCTTGCAAATCATTCAAGTTAGCCAGTGCTGCCCAATAGGATGCCATCCTTGCCAGGAAGGTATCATTTAATGTTCTACACTCCCGCCAATAAATCAGAGGAAATCCAGCCTGGAGAGAAGTCTCTCTATTTACATATGAGTGTCGTCTCCGCCTGCTGTGGGCAGCCCCGGCACATAGGTCAGAGGCTGATGAAGAAGCTGTCAGTGAGTTAAAGTGGCCTGGTTTTAGAACGCGGGCGTGATTGGTGGAAATGACACTCGTGGGTAAACCTGTGAGAGGAGACACTACCACATTTAAGTAGAAACCATACTTCATCAGCAACAACATAATAAAAGATAGTCTTATTCATATTAGTATCAGCGTCATTATTATTGTTGTAAGTATTATTACTATCATTATTATGATTATTATTTGTAGTAGTTGTAATATCATTATTATCCATGTTATCAGTGCCAAAATAATAATAATACTCATAATTCATCGCAGCACACACATGATTCCCCAGAGTGAACGTGCTGTTTCCCTATCATAGTAATGATCACATACACTTTACAGTGAGTTAACCCGGAGACAGCTCAGTGGGCCTTGTCGATGGTTTTTACTGCAGAGATATGTGTGCGCAGCCTGTAGACCGCAGCATCAACGCTCCTGTGCCTCGGGGTTTTATCCTTTCAAGGTCGATAACATGAATCCTATGGGGTTGGCAGCAAACGCTACGTACTCAAGAGGCTGATATCCGCCGAGTGACCGCAAACACATGAACAATGTGGGAGGCCCCGTCTTACTGGCTCTTCTTACAACCTATACTTTCCTGACATCAACAGAATAATTATCTAGGCAAAGATTCTTTTTTTGGGGGGGGTGGGGGGCGCGAAATGTAAACCATTTCCATAGCAAACTCAAGGTAACTACTAGAAATCAAAGATAATTCGGTGTGTGAATGCACTTGCTGCAAAGATCTGTGTGTGAACTACAAGTCACGGCTACAGCTCTGTGGGTGGGGCAGACACAGCTTCCATTGTTAGGATATCGTTAGAAGGAGCTTCAAATCACCTGTTATTTACAGTGCTTCGAAGCTGCGAGGCCAGCAGCGGGCGCTATGTTACCCATTCACGGTTATGTTGCTACTTGCTACTGGTGCCAGATGCAGGGTGTAGCGCATACTTGGGAGGCGGTCTGCTCTCATCTTAGGGTTTTTGTGAGGATTCCCTGACTGATCTTGTTTTGTTTATTTGTAGCAGAGGGGCAATGACGCAGCAATGGTGTCATAGGCAACACTACTGCCGAGGAAAACGGGCTTCTCCGCCCCCTAGTCGAATAAGACTGCCGCTATTAATGGACGAGGGAGCTGCTCCTCACGCACATAAACACAAGCTTAGGATCTTCTGCGACATCTATCCACAGGGGCAATTCCTTCCTCCCTTTCAGCCAACAGATAGGCCACCTCCTACACTCCTGGATATCCGATTTTATTGTCAACTGCAGGCCACCTGTCGCTCAGCCCACAAAACTTTTCCTACTGCGGCCCAGGCTCTCTAGGCATTAGAACACATTCTCGCCAATCTGTCTCCACGTAAATTAGTTACACACTTATACAACACTATACAACACTCTTCGCCGATTAAAATGCTGAGGGCAAGGACATTGTGGGAAGCATATATTGATCCCCAATAACGAAAGCCCCAAAAAAGGGCTTATTGTTGTATACAATTGAAATGTGTATCCCCGAATTATAGTTTGAGACCAATTCATTTAAAATGTTTACTTGGGGTTTATCACACTCCCCAACAACTATTTTGAATAGGACTGACATCTGATTCATCTTGTGTGCCCTGCAGAGCACCGCAGGCATCCTTTCTGCACTTAGCTTGGCTGTGCCAGAGGGTTGCATCCTTTTGGGAGGAGGTGTTTATACATTTACAGATGATCACTGGCTATATAGCCCCACGGTCCCCATTGTTCAGCTTTCTGGCTTATGTTAAATATTCCCCTAAGCTACATCACCGCCTCATCGCCATGCTGCTATTACTGGAGAAAAGATGAGTGGCTATTCATTGGGAGAGGGAACTCGCCCCCACAGTCAAAGCTTGGCTACAAGATATCACGTATTGCCAAGGTCGACTGAACACCTTTTGGGAACTTATGCCCCTTTGTTCGCTCCTGACCTATTGATATATGGGCTCCGACACAGAGATTTAGATATTACAGACCTAAACCTAACAGTATCACTGTCCGCATAGTTTGAGGCCACATCCTATCAATCCTGAAAAATGTGGGAAATGGGTGGCTACTGCTTACTTGCTATTTTCTTTTGTTAATTTAAATATGTTCATCATACAGCTATCTATGCTTTCAAATGTCTCTTTAATATTTATGGTTATCACCGGGTAAATAATGTGATATTTACTTTGTACAAGCTTTTCTATGAGTATATCATGGCGGAGTCTTCTGCGACATCGTTTTCTATACTGTCTTTCTCTTGTTCCCCTTCTACACTTCCCCACTACCCTCATGTTGTGCTGGCGATGTTGTTGCGTTGTTCAATGTTTACTCACAAATGCACATAAAAAGAATTAAAAAAATAAACATAATCGTTACAAATTCTCAAACTGGATAACAAGGGGTGTAACACAGAGACCCCTGTAGTACCTGTACAATTCAGCCCAATGCCTAGGAATGTTTGTGAAATGTGGAAGCAACAAGGACCCCCATCATATTCAGCAAAGCGGCTCCCTCCCTTTGCATTATGCCAGTTTGGATACCATTGAGAGCAGTCACTCGGGTATAGCAATGCATGCTACAGTGGCATTGAGATATGCAATTTCAATGCAGCCCCCACTTTGCAACAAATACAGACGCAGAAGTGAAGCGCTTTAAGGGCATGACGAGAGCACCGTTAGCCATGTTGACGGTCTCCAAATGTCGGGTTACAGATGTGCACTGAACAGGATTTCCGAGTCTAGGGAAGTGAGTGAATTGCCAGCCGGAACGGTGGCTCGATAATGCTACACAAGGAACAAACAGCACAAGATATGAATGCATGCAGAGAGCGCCTGCGCCGTTGAACCTGCATGTACCGCCGCCAGAGACGAGGGTTCAGCTAGTCTTTGGCTGCTGCCCAGCAGGGGGCTCATGCATATGCAAATGAGGCCAGTCCTTTCTTACAGCAGAACAGAGAAGCGAGGGGCTAATAACAAACCTCCGCACACATACGGGGCTGCAGCAGTGTGAACACACAAGCACCTGACATGCTTTTACATTTACAAAGAAAAAACACAAGCTCTTGCTCAACACCCTTTTGGAGGGGACAAAATGATTCAGTGATGTCACAGCAGTCAGCTTTCTGCTGATATTACCAAAAGATTATGTTGTAATCCATTCAGAAGCGCTGCAGAACAAAAACATTAAAGTGAAAATCCACCAGCCAAATAAATGAACATGTGTGCACTTAGAAATCTTCCTAGCTGGTTGGTTTTCGAACGATTTTGAACGCATACATTCGTAGCTACTTAAAATGTCCAAAGATTTTTACTTTAAATATATCAACAAGACAGTTTTTGACCCATTAAGGACACCGCTTGCTGTTGCGCAGGGAAGGCCTCAGAGTTCAGACGGAGTGTCACTGTGTGCCAGACAAACAGCTGAGGAAAACACTGAAAGAGCCTCCGGCCAAGTGATGAAAGGCTTTCCCGCTTATATGGCGCACAAACAGGTGAGGAAAGAGCCTCACTGTACTTAAAAATCTAAACAGTACTGTACGATCAGTCAGAAGCTGCAGCGTCTGGCTCCTAAGTCTCAACGGCGAACTGAATACATTTTGTTTGTGACTGTGGCAGTTCAAGAAACGCTCTGTATGTTGTAAGCAGAAACATCACCAACGGAAAACGTACCAAGCTATGGTTTACAATCAGCTGTCTAAACCGTAGAAGTCCGTTTGTTAGATGTGTTAACTTTAAAACCAGGCATCCTGCGCACACATACACACGTGTGCGCGAAGCTTCGATTGGTGCGCGAGCTAAATATCCAGTCCGGCTGGGCGAGCCGGAAAGGAGACAGGGAGGGGACCAAAAAGCCTCACTGCAAATCAAAAGTGCGCGTTTAACATGCGCGCCAATGAAAAGCAGAGGCTGAGCTTCCACCCCACTTCAGAAACAAACCCGACGACAATAGATCTCGCAGAGCGAGCAGCGCATGCGATACGTCGCTAGGCGAGACCTAAAAAGGAGAGGAGTTGATGGCACGTGACAAGCACCCAGGCGACTGGAGGTAGTATCGGATCTAAGAGTGCCACATAGGTTGTCACATTTGTACTTAAATCCTGCCGGGGCTAGTTGTTTAACATAGCCTCTGTATGGAGTGCTCACCTGGAGATGAAATAGCAGCACACCAGACAGTAGCAGTGTGCTTTTGGGGTATGGGTGAGGAAATGATTGCTTAAGCTGGCAGGCAAAACATATTTCATACACCAAGTCACAGGTACATATTTAAACGTTGGCAGGCAAATTTATCATGAAACACCTTAATAACAAAGTAAACTAGATAACTTAAAAACCTTCATCATATATGTATTAAAAACCATATTAAAATACCTGAAAACAAGCTGGTCATCCATGCGGATATCATCGCAAATGTTTCAAATTACCTGAATTTTGCTGATCTTTAGGACTGTATGCCTTTCCAAGAAGCTGCACTCCCTCTTTTAAACCCATGGATTCCAATGCATTGATTAGTCCATCAAGTCGCCCACCAATAAGCTAAAAGAAGGAAGGAATGTTTGCTGTTAGAATAAATTGAACAGAAAGAACAGCTAACCCAACAGTAAGACAAAAATGTGAGAAATTAGGACTGACTTCATAACAGCGTAGCAGATGTCCACTGGGAGACGCCGAATCTTTGTAGGTTTCCACCAAGCTTTGAAGCTGCAGCCTCTTTGCAAGTTCCGTCCAGTCTGATCCACTCTGACCTCTGTTCAGTAAAACCTCTAAGCGATGTTTGGCATCCTCTTCCATGGAAAGAATGCTGCCTGAATTAAAGCAATATAGATTAATTATGGTGTGTGTAAATTTACTTCATATGAAAATGTCTACATTGATAAAACAGCCACAACACCAATGGCTGCAAAAAAGAATTACATTTCAATATACCACCTCTTTGGCCCTAATACAGAGGCAGTCTTCTAAAAACAACCACAAGAAACTGGCAAATTACCCATAGAACTAACATAAGTGATACTACTACAGAAATCAAACACAGATAAACCACTGCTAAAACCAAACCTATCAAACTATAAAGATGACTACCCACACCTTGAACTAACCACAGCAAATAACAAACAAACTGTAGAACCTACCATAATTACAAGCTAAACTATCTCTAAAACTTATCATAGCGAAAGCCAAAACATCTCAGCAAGCAATGATATCAAATATGTTAACCACATCTAGAATATTTCATACCCAACAGGAAAAACCAACTCCAATATTAACCACAGCCAAGAGCAAAATCATCCAACGCCACAACCACCTTCAGGGAGTAGCCAAACAGTCTCCAAAACAAAAAATTGCTCATTCACCTCTACAACAAACCACAGCATGTGCTTAGTCACGGTAAAATTGTCCTACACCTGTTGGGTAAATCTAATTTATTTATACGTCCCTTGTATATCATACTACACGTACCCACGAGCTGTAAAGTAAATGCTACTAGTGGTTGTTAAAGTCACCAGAGAACCCAGAGACACTTTTCTCTTTTAGAGCCGTCCCAGTTGGACTGGCTCGCCTGACTTCCTTTTGTGCTAAAAGGCTTCTTATCTTTATGGGGCCATGTGTTTGGCCCCATAAAGATAACAAACCTTTTACGCCAGCAGTAAGTCGGGGCAGCCAGTCCAACTGGGACGGCTCTAAAAGAGAAAAGTGTACGTCACTGGAAGCTCTTTTCCAATGGCTGGCCACAGTTTACCATAAACGGTGACACCAGCCAATGGAAAAGAGAGGCGGGGCTTAAACTCCGCTAGTGAAAGCTGCCGTAAATCATTAAATCTCACCAGCGAGACTGCGCATGTCTGCGCAGCCTATGCCAGGCGAGACCTAAAAATGAGGGAAAAGACAAATGAGGATAATAAGACTTAACTGTCAAAAGCGTTGCCATGGAAAATACAAGCCAGTATGCCAGACTGCGAATAATACTGAAGTAAAAAGGAACATTGTACATATGAATGATGATAAGCAGAGATGAAGCGAAGAGGAAATGGGAAGGCAATTATTACCTGGCCTGGAACCCGATGTCCTTGTCACGTCTGTATCGTGTTGGGAGGAGCTCAGGAGGATCTCTCTCACCTGTGAAAGTAAGAGAGATGCGTACATCAGAGACAACTTTGCATATTTATACTAGTGTACAATCTGAAGTTCTACTCTTTTTCCAGCAGTGTCAAAGCACTTGCTCTTTATCATGTGGTGAAGCGTCACATGTGGCTTGCGCAGAGGCCCGCTTGTGGGCTCTGTGCACAACAGGGGTACATGGCTCCTCATGTGTATATGGATCGGATGGAGTATTCTTGAATTTCTTCCCTACGCCTTGACAGGCTCTGCAAAGATATCCGACTGTCTTCAGCATACACTTGAACATTGGAAGAAATTGCATGGAGCACCTTAGATAGTGTTTCAAAAATGAAATCTTCCTCTTCGGGTAAGAAAAGCATATCTATCTTATGATAGGCAGGTGCACAATGTACTGCCCCATGGTAGGTGGTCAAATCGTCGGGGGGGGGGGGGGGGGGGGCGAGAAAGCCTTTAAAGGGACATGCTCTAAATCGGGATCCCCAGGTGGCTTAATATCATAGTTCTCCATGATTGTTCCCTGGGTGAGGATAGGATGAACCCTCGTAATCATCTGAACTGGGTATGAGAGCTCCCCTGGTCTGAGTCTGAATGTGAGTATGGCAGGGGTGAAGGGGGAGGTGGAGGAGGTGGAGGAAGCAGGAGGAAGAGAGGAAGGAGAAGTTAAAGGAGGAGGGCTAGTAGCCGTATCTTTGAACCTCCTCAAAGTTGGTATGGTCTCTAAAAGGTAAGTGTGGAGCAGGTTTGTCGTCCTCTTTTTCCTTTGAAAGATGTCTGCAGTCTCTGGGGTTTGATGCAGGGGGACTTTGGTATTAATTTTCGCTATGGGGGTGATAATGAATAACTGCTTCAGTTTCTCGCTGAGATGCTCTTGCAGCTTTTCAAGGATTGGCCCATCTGAGTCATAATAGCTGGCCATAGATGTAGGTCTGGATGCCGACACTTTTTCCGGTGCTGAAGAAGGTACAGGCATGAATGAAGCCTTTGGCCTTGAAGGGGGTCAAGTCTTTTTGGTGTCTTTGGATGCGAGGACCAATGGGGGAGTTCATACTTTGGAGGATTCCTTTTTTGCTCCAACGTCTTTTCTGGGTTGTTGTATGAATGTGAGGGGAAAAAGATCCTCATCCCTTACTCATCATTTAATAAGCGAGTAGGCTTTGTGTACTGGTTCTTGCCCAGAGACAGGGGGAGATACCCCTTTCCCCCTAAAATGAAACAAGTTTTTTGATGGTGTATCTGGGCTAGATTGTAAATTTTCGTTGTTTGGGTTGAAATCCAAGTGATACGAATAAATCCGATTAGTGTTTGTATTTTTTATTATTGGTCACTGTAAACGAAAGGATGGCACAGCCAACACGTGTTTCGCCCCCTAATTGGCCATCAGGCCTGGGGCTTCCTCAGGGCTGTACATATACAATGTAAATCCAAGTATAATAGAGACAAGGTGCGGCGGGTCATGTGTAAATCATGTATGTAATAGTTGGTGATAGGAATTAGAGACGCATAACGTTAGATGGGAGGGAAAGTAGATATGGGAAGAGAGAGTGAAGGTAAGGTGAGAAGGGGATCAGGGTATGTGTGCGACAGGTTAGTACAGGTAAGTAAAGCAATGTGTGTGGCGTGTTTAAGGAGCGGAAATGTGTGGGTGAGGGAGACAGAAATAAAGTCAAAAAATGGTAAATACAGAGTATAGTCGTTTTAGTGAAGAAAGATAAAAGATGTGTTTAGAATGTTGAGAGTAGAACATGAGAAGTAGGTATATTTTGTGGAGAGGGTTTAACATTTTACAGTTCAATAGTACATTTTACAAGTTTATAAGCAGTTCCCAGTGTATGATTGCGATAAATAACGCATAGTATCAATTACATTGTTTAGATTCGACGATAACCGATCATATGTGGAAAATTATACAAGGCATTGTAGGTCAGAAAGGAGCAGAGTGATCAATTTAAGTCAACAGTAATCATTGTATGTCATTAAGCGTATCAATTGTTTGAAATGACGCGATCGTAAGACGTGTAAAGTATTTTTTAGAAAGATATACATTCGGCAATACGGGTATAGTGTTGAAAACAAGGCACGGTGTCATTGTAAACAGAAATAAGATAAAAATATATTTACAGTGAGAATTGTAAGGGTCACATCAAGGTTGCCGGTTCAGGCATGAGATAAGGGAAGAAAGGTTTGGCATTAGTCAAGTTCTTAGAGAGAGTGTTGAAGACGGTGTTTGGCGCCAAAAAAGTGAATCAGTGACTTTGTGTCGTTGAAGGTACCGGCGCGTCATGGGTCACAGGGACAAATCTTATAATTATTTTTGAAAAAGATCTGTCAACGGAAGGAGTGGTATGTGGTTCCAATAAAGTGACTTCGTGCGGTGTCAGGTACCGGCGCGTCATGCATCACAAGTTCTAGTCATATATTATTGAGGAAGATTGATACAGTGACATATGAATTACATAACAGTGAAAAATCGTCAATTTTACGATCTCTATCAAGGAGGTAATCACAAGAAAATAATAGTGGAACTATCGCCGAGTGAAAGCGGTGCTCTTAGATTTTCTATACACTGTAGGTAGTCAAGGCCACACGTAGAAGCTAGTCTGTGCGAGTTCCGAACAGTGTTGAGAGTGATAAGGACATACGCATGCTCCAAACGATAAGGTGAGCAGGTTCGATTGGATAATTAAGTAGGTTCAGGGATTCCTTACCGGATTTTCAAGTAAAAAGGTTATTTTGTGCGGCGGTTTGTAAACCGAAGATTTCTAAAAGAGGAGAAAACACATGGGGGAACAAGCAAAGAAACGTATAAGCTGGAGGCAGTCAGGTCATGCTGGGTGGCGGGGCGGGGGAGGTGGGAGCGTGGGTCGGTGTCTCTTACCTCTGGTCTCGGCTTATGCCAGGTGCTGTTGGTGTCCTTGTTGTGGTGGTAATGACTGCTCATGGTAGCGAGCTATAAACAAGAGTCGTGTGTGAGAGCTTCCGGTTCGTAACCCGGAAGTGGCAAAATGCTTTCGCTGGGCGCCATGTTGGATTGGGGATTTACAAGGGGGTTGCGCGGAATTGGAATAATGATCGTCAATTGTAAAAGGAGTGAGAGGGCGGTGAAAAAAAGTTGATACAAATATGAGGAAGGTTGTAAAAAGGAAAAATTATGTCGGTATAAGTATGAGGATGGTTGACACCGGAGGAAAGAAAAATAGTGTGTCAGGCATGTTTATACATTGAGACATATGTAAGAATATCATATTTACAGCACATTTTATCAGTTGATATCTGAAAAGCAAAATCATAAAATCAAAATATGAAGGGCATAATTATGTTGATTTCACACAGAAACGCCCAGTGGTCAGGAGGTTTGCCATCTGGTATGTGCACATGTTTTAGACGTATTTTGGAAGAGTTACATGTAACAAGAGGGTACGTTGCTGTTCCCTGGTTGCAAAAGGGGGAACCTCGGTTGAGAGTTGTTGACAGCGGCAGGTAGTGTTATCTTTGGGTAAAGCAGGGCGCGGTCGGAGCAGTTTTTTGGAGCATCTATTCATCTCCCAACCAAATATGCATTTCCGCATCCTTATTGAGCCCCAGATTTGTGGTTCTATAGTTCATTATCAGTTCACTTTCGCGTCTTCGTAGTTTGAGTTCACGGTCTCCCCCTCTTTTAGTTTGGTGTACAATCTCCAAACCAAAAAAGCGGAAGTCTTTTTTGTGAGGGTGATAGTCTTCGAAGTGTCTTTTCTGGGTGCCAACCAAAGCCCGAACCCGGTGTAGGCCCAGAGGGTGGACATTTCTTGTGCACAGGTCTGGAAGCCTGACTCTCTCAAGAGCGGTGCTGTGGCTCTGAGTACGGTCACATATGAGACTTGAGAATTGCTTGGGCTTCGCCCATACCAACGAGCCTGGGTGTGGTCTTTGTAGGAGACGCGGACTCCGCTGATGTGGATAGAGCCCATCCTTCCTCCTTTTCAGCAGCATTGGATGCACTGGAGTCAATGACCTATGGCCTGGTTTGTTAAGCAGGAATGTCGGAAGACGCAATGTCTTTCTCTTTCTTGGTGCAGAGGGGGTTTGGTTCCCCGAAGATGTCTTGGGCTTCTTTCGCTGTTTGTATTGTCATTCTGATGAGGGCTGAGAGTCCGTTTCTGCGTTAACAAAAGGCAAGACAAGAAGCACAGTCTGTGTTGTTATGCTCTGGAGAGAAGCAAAGATTGCTTAAGCTGTGGAGGCTTGCAGGACATTTCCTGAAGGGCATCCTTTACATCACTGACCATGTGTGGACATTTACCAATATCGAAGGTGGAAGATCAAGGATATGAGGCCCTGGAGGAGCGCGTGTGCCCAGGGGTCAGGGACCTGGAGTTGTGTGACAGTCTCTGAAGTACGTTGGATTGGAGAGATATCAGAAGCGATACGCGCTGTCAATTTTTCTTGGATGCAGGAGTAGAAGGAAAACCACATGAACCCGAAGCATGAATGTGGAACACTCTGAATTTGGGACTGCCATTGATCCACCTCTGAAACCAATGGTGGAGAAGAAGAAATCTGACAATGTAGTTGAAGCTCGTGCGCATTACCACCCAAGGAAGGAGTCACACCACACCAAACCTCGTGACTCAAAAGTCTTCTTTGAAGACAAACAACTTGAAAACATCCGAGCTCAACACTATATGGAAGGAGTGTGCAGAGCATGCATACCTATAGGCACACATGCCACAAACATATTTTTGGGACACATGACATACAACTTTGAAACACCTGAAACATCTTCTCTACACATGGAAGACTGAAGATGACTAGAAAATCTTTGGGATATTCATGTGTATATTTCCTGTGTTGGCATAATTGTACTGAGCATATTGATATAAATGGTGCTAAATATAAAATATATTTAGCAATTTCTATTGCATGAACAGTTGTTTTAAGGTCTAACATACATTTACAAAATGAAAGTCTAGAAAAGTACTTCCTTAGTGTAACTGTCATGCAGACTAGCCAACTAGTAAATTAAGCATTACATTATATTTGAATACTCAAAACCTGCTATCAAATTCTTTCAAATCCTTATTTTCAGTCAGCACTCTTCTCATGAACTCTAAACTTAACACATTTCTGAGCAATAATATGTTCATTGGTAGCTGTACATTCCAAGGAGCAACTGTTAAATCCCCTAGAGCTGCAGGCAAAAGATGTTTTAGAAATGAAAACGACTCAATAATTCCCCATGTCTAGCATAAACTAACTTTTTTTGCCCCAGGCTACCATATATTGTACTACATATTATATGACAATAATTAATGTTCTGATTTAACATTTGTATATTTGAGGGGAAAGCCGAGCTTTTCAGGTTATTTTAAAGAACATTATATGACTGCAATTCAGTCACCCTATCTGTTTTTTACAACAATCTTCACGGACACAACTTTTTGCCTAACCTTCAAGAAGATGTACTAGTGGGTAAATGTAAAGAGAGGAAATTGGGCCCACGAAAGCATAATTTATTATTACAAACCATTAACGACTTTTTAGAGCTACCTAGAGTTCTAAATGCAAATACACTGAATGCTGGGAACAGGTTCTACTTCTTTCATTTTTGTTAACGACATCAATGTATTAAAGACGTTACTGCCATGCATTTCTAATGGCTCTTCAGAAACATATACCCACGTATATATGGTGAACACATTACTTGTACTTTTTCCTTCCTTATGCCTATTGAGGCCTTCAAGCACCCTACTTCCAGTTTTCGACTTGGAAAGAATTGGAAAAGGTGTCTGCTCACAGCAGCTAGGAAAGTCAATTACTGGACGATGCAGACTGTTTTCCTTTCAACAACATGATGTTGTTTTAAAATAAGGAACATGACTCCAAGAAGCCTTAGAATGTCAACAGCTACCTCCCCAAATCCTTTACCAACTTAATTAAGTTCATATTAAACACGAGTGGCCACCACACAAATCGTGTACATCTCTGTTGTTACAATAAAAAGCTAATTCCAATTACCCGCTTACCAAAAACCTTACCCAGGCTGCTTTACTGGCATACAGGGCTGAAATGGAACAAAAGGAAACCTACACCAAGGCCAAACAAAAATTCTCACAACGTTTTTGTTTATACGTAATTACCTGTTTCAATGCTAATTCCCTGCACCTCTCAACTAACATCCTGGAAGACCAACTGAACATGATGTTGAACCACTCACTTCTGCAGGCTTCCTAAGAAGGTCACATCCCTATCACTTCAAACTAAAATCCAAGAGAGATGGAGGACTTTAAAATGGAGGTAGATTGTAAATATTGGATTCACAGATTTGTTCATGATGTATGACATGGTACAAAACACCTTCGCAACAGCATGACCTACAGCCATCAGAAATAGCAACAAAGCCATTTTGCTATGCTAATTTACACAGCCTTAAGACCTCCATGTTCTTCTTCAAATGAAATACCTCCAGGTTAATACTACAATGTCAATATTCCATCTCCAATAGCAAGGACCAATCCCCCTTGGAAAAAACTATCCTTATAAAATATGTTAGCCAGGCATGGGCCACAACTACGAAATCTTGAGACATCTTTCAACCCAAAGAATCCCAAAGGATACCAATTGCCTTCTAGACTTGTTTAAACACATTGGACCAGCTCAAACTCCTCTCTGTCCTCAAACACTGTGTTCTAATCCCTTTTAGTCTGCCATATGGCCACATGCTCGCCAACTACTTCCTTTCTCACTGCTTCCAATACTCTACTTGATCAAACATTCCCCAAAGTGCATATATTACCTTTTTATGGCCCTCAGAGATGGAAATTAGCTGGATATTGTTGCCACCCAGCTCACTGATCGTGCTAAATGCTACCATAATTCCAACATTACAGCACATAATGGAACTATAGTTATTAGTAAAATCCCCTTGTTCCATCACATTCTGATCTTGGTGTCCAATGAGAAACTTCAAAACAAGAACTGATTTAAGATGCAGCCTAACATAAGGTGGCAACCTTAACAAAGAATAGTCTGAACTAAAAAAAAATACCGAAACTTGATCAATTGTAAAGCATCCTTAGCAAACTAGACTGGGTTTACCCATTAATAGAGTGGAGGCCTAAGGGCATCACTACCCATAGGAGAGCCATCTCTTCACCACTAGTTGACATGTTTTCCTCATGCTGACAAGTGGGGATACTCCAGACCACAGCTTCTTTTAAGTACTGCCAACTACTGCTGCCAGGCCATAAAGTTAGATGTTAAAATCCTGATTTACAATTACTTTTCAAGAGAGCAGATATTCTCCACCCTGATCTGCAAACAACCCTTAACTACTCACTTGAGGTTTGCAGATGACGAATTGTCCCCAATTTCCATATTACTTTTTTATACAGTAAGTTATAAAATACACCTCAGTAGCACGGCTCAGGGTTCGATTTCTTAGTAGGACATTATCATATCCTCCTCCAAATTGTTGGCCTTTTTAAATGTATTTGCAATTAATTTTTTCAACTTGTACTAAAGGGGTTAACACAGAAAAATCATTAAACCATTGTCAGAAAACTACTGCTTTTCATCTGGACAACTATTGATTTCTTTGCAGTTGTACACACTAATCCAGGATGAACGATCCCTCCACTGCTCTGCCATTAGGACACACTGGTGCTTCATTCAACTACACTCCATCAGACTTCATTCCAGATTGTATCTGAATCTTCTGTGCTGTTTGGCTAAACGTTTTTGCCGTGCCTCAATTCTTTTTTAAACAAATAGACGACTAAATGGAAAAATTGGAAGGTTTGATGTGTTCGTTTTGGATCACTCAATTACTTTGCCATTATTCTTGAGGGAATAATGTAGGAGTAATTAATTCTGCAATACTAGTTACCTTTGCTGTTTTTACATTAACTTTGGATTAAAAAATGTGTTTCAAACCCAAATTGATGACGTTTTTCTTCCGTAGATTGCAGTGTAGCACCATCTAATAAGTTCTATTTTTGTTTTCTTGATTTTTTTATTTATTAGGTCTGGCGTTAGTCAAGACCATTTGGTTTTACTAAAATAATATTTATAATATACTCTTCTTTAAAGGAGCATTCAGTCACCTCTCTTCAACGATTGATCGGATAGGTCATTCACATTTCGGTTCCGCCCACTACAGTTTACAGCATAGGGCAGTAGGTCAGCCTACTTGAGCCACTGGCTAACCTCACTTTGAGTAACTGCATTTTGCTCTTTCACAAGGTGGTCATCAGCACACAAAGTGGTTACCTTTAGTGGCAGTAGTTTTTTTTTTACTTTATCATCTTTAGTGTTGCCGGATGTGATAGAAGGACACCTTAGAAGTGAACAAAGGGCACATTTCAGCTTACATCAAGGGGCAATGTGTGAGCCCACTTCAGTCACTGATTGATTTCACTATGAGCTTCCCTTTCACAAGAAGCACATACACAAAATAGTTGCCTTCAATGTCAGGGAAGTACTATTGTAATGTATACTTTTTTTGAGACCCCAAAAATACACTTTTGCCTTTAGCCCTTTTTTATTAATGACGAGGGCACAGCATCTCCCTGAACAAGAACGTTTTGCAAAAACCATGACCAAGCAAAGCAAAAATTACCAAAAGGCTGGTGGCCAACGCAGGCCTATTGGGTTTGCCAATGCCTGTTTATTTTACCTTCCCATCTCTCTCTCTATATCTAGCTATCTATCGAAACAGAGAGAAAGGTGTGTGTTTTTTTCAAAATACAAGGTTTCTTTTTACCTAGGAGCCGCAATATGAGTAAATCTAACAACGGTACTCCTTTACCCATCTGTCTTTTTTCTATTTACCTCTCCTTTCGCTGTATTTTTGCTTTGATTATTTTTTAAGACTCTCGATTATTTAATCCTTATTTTTGTTAAAAAACTATATTTTCGAAATGGAAAACCCTCATTTTACTGTCTTGGAATGCAGTGATCTCACTGCCCAAGTTCAAAAATGCATAAGAACTGCAATTCTTGCTTTGCAAAGGCAGTTACTGGATTTATGAAGTAGGCAATGGAAGGAGTGAGGACACTTTTCTTTAGAATCGCAAACATGAATTGCGAGTGAGAACGCTGGTGAATGAAGACTAATTTGCCGCCAATGAGACAATATACAATCGTGGATCATTGGGCATTACTGTGCATGTTGGCAGACAACATCATGCTAACTAAAAGGCATCTAGTTGGAAGAATACGGAGATTCTGATCATTCCCGATGAATTCAGTCTGGAAAATACACTGAGATTTCTTACACAAAGTAGAGAGAAGCACTGATTAGTCCACTGTGAAGAACTCTACATGTACATAATATTTTTTTTTAAAACTCATTAAAGCAAAGAAGTGAAAATCGAGATTGAAAACATTAAAGACCCATTTTCATTTATTAGAATGATTGTCCTGGAACTACTGAAGATTTGAAAATGACCTATATGACTTCAGTGATGTAGGCTGAAGCCCAAACTCACGTATAAAATTTGACTCCTACAATAAACCTTTCCATGGTCAATTTAGTTTCATAGTCTATATCAAAGAGATATAATAAAAGAGGTCTGTTTTTGTTTCATATGAAGTATCTTTATTTTCCGCAAATATAAGTACGCAGCACTCCTTTTGGCTTTAGTAGTTCTTTATTTAGATGCACTTCTATGCGTTTCGAACTCTGTTCTTGATCACGGTAGTTTAACAAGAAGTCCTTTTTTACTTTCTACTTTTATACACAAGTGTACTACCATTCGTTGCAATGCATTCTGGATGTGGTAGTTTTTCAATCAGTTTTTCCACTTTTATACGCATTTTCAATCACCTCTGTTCTGTCATATTAGGGGCGAAACTGCGATGATCCTCATCTTTTATTTTATTTCAAGGGCACTAGCATATGTGCGAGTCAAGTGCGCGCACTATCTGTGTTATATAACACATGAGGGATCGTATTCCGAGAGCGGAAAGACCGATCATAGTTAGTGCTCCTATATTAATTATAGTTCAAATTACAATTATGGCTAAATGCTAGAGTAGAACATCGAAGTATCGACCCCATTGGCAGAAATGAATTAATTAACATCAAAATGTATAGAGTTTGTACTTTTACAAAATAAAGGAAGAGAAGACAAAAGAAACAAGGAAAGTTAAAAAGTGAATAATCATATTAAACTATTGTTATTGTCCATGTAGTTTGATCTAATTTTTATATCCATTTGGATTATTCTTTTGTTTATACATTTCTTCTAAGAAGTTTATTTACAGGTGTACATATAGCTCTTCATCCCCGTTCAAACCCATAGGGGATTTAGTTTTGAATCTTATGATTAGCCTAGATTCCAGGCGTCTAAGTTGTTGTATTCTGTTGCCTCCACGTTCATGTGGGGGAATCATTGCTAGCCCGGAATAACTCATGTCCAATCATGATTTGCCTTTATGAGTACTTAAATGCTTGGCCATAGCGCACGTGTGATCTTGATTTTTTATGGCTCTTGTGTGTTCCAATATTAGTTTCTTGAGGGAGCAGGTAGTGCTTCCTATATATCTTTTTCCGCAAAAGCAAGTAGTATCTTTACCGCAGTACATTGCTGGTTAATGGATGTGGAGTGGTTAAATGAGTGTTGCTCCTTGGGAGCTAAGTTGTACATCACAACTCTAACGAAAGAAATTCAGCTACCTTCGAGTGGGTGTTCTAACACAAAGGTTTGCATAACTACAAATCTTATTTATGCATTGACCCTGGAGTGAAATCATTTGCCAGAAATCTTTCAAGTGTGTGCGGGTTACACGTGATTAGTTAAGCAGAATGTTTCTTTCCTACCACAATCTATAGTGAACATTTTCCTTTAGATGTGTAATAATGTGAATGATTTACATATCTTGAAATGAATTTGCATAGCACTTGGAACTTTAGATGTACTTGCAAGCAAATACACTCACACACAATCGGATTTTACCTTCTGACTTCGCGTCAAGTCGAGGGGTGTGTGTCCTGGGTGCTGTGTGGGCTTGCTGCAGACAAACCTCTTCTTCCCTTTCTTGGAGTACGGCCCAAGATCAGGATCCTGGTTTGTATCCATGGTTTCCTCACCGGCTGCATCCCGATCTTCAAAGTCATCAGAGTCCATGTTTAGCTGGAGGTCGGATTCTGAGTCTGTGTCGCTGCTTGTGTCCCCTGATGACACGGACTTTGGCTCATCGTTCTCGGAGAGCACATCAGCTCCTACAGAGTCAGAATAATAGCAGATTATATGAGAACTCAAAATTACTAGGGAATACACACTTATGGAAGTACACACACACACACAATTTAATTTTTAAAGTCTAAAAAAAACAACTTTGACATTGATGTCTCAGTCAAATATTTTAATGCATGGTTTTTAAAAACATTTGGTAGTCTGCAGACATATCACTAAATTTAACTACAGGCTCGAGCATACATGTACAATATGTGTCAATTATGAACTTGCGTTACTGAAATCTTTATTGTACAGTTAATTAAAAGCATTACAGTTAAACTATGAGCATTCATACATCTCATTCTCAAAACTGTGAGACAATAATGAAAAGCTTTGTAGTAAAATATTCATTACATTGAATAATGCAAACGTTATTCCACAAAGATTACTCGCGGCTACAGAATAAATACACAGGGCCTTTCAGTCTGCAGGGTGAATATAAGCTAACCTATCGGGCACTGTTTATAGCCATTATGGCCAAATTAATCAAACTACAAAGTACCTAGTTGTGATTCCGATGAATAAAAGTACCACCTAGTGTTCTGCAAATGTCTAATTAAATATTCAGATCTGTTTTCTACAACTTTCCCGAACTTCACACATACTGCGAAGAGCTGTTCATCTTTACAATTAATGCATAGTTGAACAGCTCCCTAACATGGTCTCACACCTAGTCTGAGAAAGGACAACTTGAAAAATGGTCTCCATTTACTACTCAATGTCACACACTGACGTTACTGATATAAACAAAGGATGGGAAAAACACAATTTATGCGAATTTACTCTAACCTTGGTGTCCAAAGACCATTTCAATTCAATGAGAGAAATGACAATGCCATGTTGGCACGTTCAAAATTATGCATTTTTTTTCAAAACAGATTTTATTTGGCATTTCGTGTAGCATTTGGGCAGTAGCCCAACATATATCTGTAAGAAAGCATACATTCAACATTATACTTTTAAATCAAATTTTTTTATTTTTAAAAGAAGAGCCTAGTTCCAGGCACTGAATTAAATAACATCAAGGATAAAGCAGCATCTAACAGTCAGGTGCTCCTTACAATTGCATGTGTCAGAATTCACGTGGAGATATGCATTGTTCCATTCTTGAAGTCACTGGTTTTCCCCCACATCTTTGAAAATAAGAGAGTCTGGTTTCCAATTATATTAAAAGGAAACAGATTAGCCAATTTAATCTATGTCTGATAGCTACTTTGTTTACAATAGTTTTTCCGTATTGTGCTAGGAAGCAGCTCTCTGCCCAAGCAAGACTCTTGCCTTTTAATTTTGTCATTTGTTAACCGATTTACAAACTTTAAAAAAAATTAACAGAAAAGAGTTTGAGGGCACAGGTCTTGTTGCTATTACATTGATGTAGCACTAGGAGCACGTATGCGACATCATTAGCCAACATTCTAAAAATGTTGGCTAGGCCCAAGTGCTGTAGTGGGTAATTACCATGCTTGTGACCATGAATGGTCCATGTGGATCCAAGACCAGGTATACTTAAAAGCATCTGTTTCAACTTGGTGGGCCTGACTCATCTCTAGCACTTTGCAAATTCATTCCCTCTCTTACTTACTCATCTCTCTCCCACTCACACCCTCACTGTTTGACCCTCGATCTCTTTCCTGCCCAGAAAGAACTGTACTCAAGTACATCTGCTCACAGTATGCATATAAACACAGATGAGGCCTGGAAATTTCAGGATTGTCCAGTGTTCCTTTGCTTGATGGTGGAAGAAAGTAATTGCAAAAGGAAGGTTGGAGCAAAAAATTATGTGAAGCCTTTCATGTCAATAACGACTAAATAAATATGAATGACACCTAGGTGATAGTTCTGTGGAAAACGTACCTGCTGCTGAGATCTATGTGTAAAATAAAGATTCACCTTTACATTTTAAAATGTTAATAAAATGAGTACCAATTCTCTTGTGCAATAGTTACGCTTTGTAAATAAAACAAGTATATCTATTATCTATATTAAAGCTAAAGAGTTGACTCTGTAATACATTCAAAGATTCTACCTATCAGAAAGCTGTTTTAGGATTCAACACAAATTATCTACACATAGTCATTTTTTTTTTTACCAATAATGATGCCTTATTTTTCTAAGCCAGCTGAAAGCACAACAAGATAATGATATTTATCCAAGAATCACACAATGTAGTGTAACGTCTGAGCCAGGATTAGGAGCAGATTAGGTTCAGATGGCATAATTCTCCTATGTAGTAGCAATGTGAAACTGAGGTGCTTTGTGTAAATGTGTTGGAGTGTTCAACCTGGTAGATACCAGACAGCCAATCTTCTGGAGTGTGGGCAAAGTAGGAACAATCTTTGAAAGGACAGGTTTGCTGCAAACATAATTTTGCCAAGGATATTTACAAAATGTAGAATCTCTGGGAAGTAAAGAATTACCTGCTTTGATGAGCATTTTGGTAAGGATCGGGGAGCCCATGGCTGCGGCGAGGTGCAGAGGGGTGTTTCCGCCAAACGTTCGAGCATTGACATCAGCACCCAACTAAAAATAAATCAGGACAAAAATCAAAAGGAATGTTAACAACTAAGGCAGGTGAGAACAATAGATCAGCATGGCAATAGCTACAACATACAACAAGCCCAACATGTAAAGAAGATAGTCAGTCGTTCTGAGTATAAAATAAAGACCGAGTCAGAAGACTGTCGAAGCTGTGAGATGCTCTCTCACACACACAAATCTGCTCCACTGATCATCTCTAATGGATCCCAGAGCAAGCATCACGCATCCACAAGACCACTTGCCTCTCACTCATCTGTATCCATTCTGCTCAATGGATCTTAAAGACCAATCTGGGAATTTTCTTGTGTATTTTCACCTATGCTTCATTACTTGGATCTGATGTCTTTAGGGGTTTCTTTCAGCTTTAAGTTCTCTATTTCTGCCAACTGTCCTTGTGTCAGTACGGTTTCCTTCGGCCACTTTTAACTTTTCTGTCAACAGCACTTTGAATTCTAGGATTAATAGTTTTGGTTTTCCCTTGCATTACTAGTCTCGTCATCCGCAGCGCTGTTGGCTAAAAAACAAAGCAAAAACCAAAGGAAATGATGGACGGAGTGTTGAACATTGCAAGCACTCACCCCCAGTCAACTAATCTGGGTTTAATCCATCACCGTTCTTTAGCCCACTCTGCCACCCCAGTTCAGACATGGCCATATGCAAATCAGTCTGACCCTGTGCCTCATGGGAACAGTCCAGCCCGAACTGCCAAGCCGTGTTTTCCCTGGACCGTAAACAAGCTTCCTAGGACCGGTTTCTGGCATTTCAGCCGTCTTCAGCCAGGCTTGCTTGAATCCAGTGGCAAAGTGAGCAAGGGACTCGCGTCTGAGCATACCCTGCCAACTTATGGCGAACAAAGCAAAAACCAAAGGAAATGATGGACGGAGCGTTAAACATTGCAAGCACTCACCCCCAGTCAACTGATCTGGGTTTAATCCATCACCGTTCTTTAGCCCACTCTGCCACCCCAGTTCAGACATGGCCATATGCAAATCAGTCTGACCCTGTGCCTCATGGGAAC
Source organism: Triturus cristatus (assembly GCF_964204655.1). Lineage (NCBI taxonomy): Eukaryota > Metazoa > Chordata > Amphibia > Caudata > Salamandridae > Triturus > Triturus cristatus. The sequence continues at coordinate 330,081,221 of NC_140580.1, forward strand.
AGTCCAGCCCGAACTGCCAAGCCGTGTTTTCCCTGGACCGTAAACAAGCTTCCTAGGACCGGTTTCTGGCATTTCAGCGGTCTTCAGCCAGGCTTGCTTGAATCCAGTGGCAAAGTGAGCAAGGGACTCACGTCTGATCATACCCTGCCAACTTATGGCGAACAAAGCAAAAACCAAAGGAAATGATGGACGGAGTGTTGAACATTGCAAGCACTCACCCCCAGTCAACTGATCTGGGTTTAATCCATCACCGTTCTTTAGCCCACTCTGCCACCCCAGTTCAGACATGGCTTGTTTCCGGTCCAGGAAAGGCATGGCTTGGCAGTTCGGGCTGGACTGTTCCCATGAGGCACAGGGTCAGACTGATTTGCATATGGCCATGTCTGAACTGGGGTGGCAGAGTGGGCTAAAGAACGGTGATGGATCAAACCCAGATCTGTTGACTGGGTGTGAGTGTTTGATTGGTTCTGATGCTCCGTCCATCACCACCCCCTTTTGTACCGCTTTGTCCGCCATAAGTTGGCAGGGTATGCTCAGACGTGAGTCCCTTGCTCACTTTGCCACTGGATTCAAGCAAGCCTGGCTGAAGACGGCTGAAATGCCAGAAACCGGTCCTAGGAAGCTTGTTTCCGGTCCAGGGAAGACATGGCTTGGCAGTTCGGGCTGGACTGTTCCCATGAGGCACAGGGTCAGACTGATTTGCATATGGCCATGTCTGAACTGGGGTGGCAGAGTGGGCTAAAGAACGGTGATGGATTAAACCCAGATCAGTTGACTGGGGGTGAGTGCTTGCAATGTTCAACACTCCGTCCATCATTTCCTTTGGTTTTTAAAAAACAAACCCAGCACCTGATGAAGGTAAGCCCCATAACATAGGGGACAGCTGGCAACTTTGGTAACTGGCCAGTCACCAAAATAGTATTAAATCCCTAATCCCTTTTCTTTTCATGCACACAATATATACGGGCCCACTTTGAATGCACTGCAGTTCCTGGCGAATGGATAACAACCTGTAAACTAAGTTGCTGATAGGGAATCAGTAAACGCCCAGGACCTATGAGTACCCATTTTTTTAAAAACAGACTTTTATTGATGTTCAAGAAAATATACATTCAAACCCGCCGCCCACTGACTGGGCAACAGCGGAAGCCAGGAGGAAATACAACGGACATCACACCAATCTCAATATAGAGCCACATCCAATGTCACATAAGGTGTCCGTAATACAGTGCAGTCCATCTTGCATGGTTGATCCAATTCAATGGTGTGGAGCAAGAAAACCGCCACCACTTCCCCCCTCCCGCTCAAAAACTTCCCCAACAGAGCTCCCCACCCCAACCACCCTCCCAAGCATGTCGTCAGCCACTAAGTTGTGCAAGAGAGCAGATACGACTCTCATACCACCTATCATACTCCCCATCCCAAGGGGTGCAGTAGTGAGTGGATCAAGAACATCGGGGGAAGCTGCCTATCATGGTCCCAGTGGCCTCCCCCGCCCTGTACTCCCACCGGCGGGGAATGGTCTCTCAAGGGCCCCCTGCCATATCCCCCTCCTCAAGGGCCTTTGTCGTATACAGTCGGATGCTTGAGCAGCTCCAGGAGTGCTACCCATGCCCGGGCCATTTCCTGTGATTTCTCGCTGCCATTACGCCCAGCCAACCGCAGTCTGTAGTTCCCTTCGCTCTCTGCCCATTTCACCATCTTCCTATTCCAGCGCACTAGACTAGGCCCCTGCCACGCCTTCCAGTGGGAGGTAAGTTCTCGTTTAGCCAAGATAAACCCCAGGTCTATAAACCGTCTGGTGACCTTAGTCTTGGCAGTGTGTGGGAACCAATGCAACAAGCAGAGTCCTGGCGTCACCATTAGCTCCCTCTCTGTCACAGTCAGCAGAGCAGTCTTCACCTACCGCCAGAAGTCTCCCACCCGCGGGCAGTCCCAGAGCATGTGGAGAAAATTCGCCCCATCCTGGTCACAGCGGGGGCATGTGTCCGACCCCCCCAAAATACTCAGCGATTTTACAAGGGGTGAGGTAGGCCCTATGGAACATATAGAATTGGATGAGCTGGAAGCGCGCGTTTCGAGAACATTTCTACGGCCGCTCCACGATCGCCTCACAAGGTTTTTCTACAATGGGTTCTCCCAGGTCCGCCTCCCACTTTAGTCGCAGCGCTGTCAGAGGTTGGCGCATGTCGCTAGTGATCCGTTGATAAAGGCAGGTCACCACTTTAAAAGTACCCGCCGCCATCACTACATATTGACAAGCGAGAGACGTATCCGGTTCCACCAGTCCCTTTCGCCAGTGCTTCCCGATGGCCGCAGTCAGGGCAGCATGCAAGAGAAAGTCCCCCCGCGGGGGATCATGGCGCTCACCGAGGTCATAAAAGGGGAGAAGATTACCGCCCTCATAAAGATCACCTATGGCCGTAACTCCCGCCTCCTCCCAGGCCAACAACTGGTTCCAGTCTCCTACATGAGGCAAAACACTTCACACATCCGCAGCGGGATCTCAGGAGCATAAGGGGTCCCCACATGCGTCCTCCTGGCCAGGCGCACCCAGCATTGTCATACCGTCCCCAAATCCGGCGGCAGTGAGGCACCTCTCAGCGGGGCTCGAAGCAGCACACAGGACAGGAGGTGCCAACTCGGATCCGACCCATCCTGGTCCTCCGGACGCCTAATGTGACCCGCCACCCACTTCGTAAACCATTGAAGCTGCGCGGCATGGTAATAGGCCTCCAGGTCCGGCAACGCCAGGCCCCCCTCTGACCTGGGCCTCTGCAGGGTGGTTAACGCCACCCTCCATCTCCCAGCTACCCAAAGAAACCCCGTAATCAAAGTGTTCAGCTGTGTAAAGAGCCTACCCAGGATCCAGATGGGGAGGGTCCCAAAATAATAGAGAAACCTAGGCAAGATGACCATCTTCCCCAAGGCGACCCTGCCGGCCACCGATAGTGGGAGGGTCCCCCAGAAATCTAAACAGGATTTCGCTCCGTGCACTGCCCGCCCCACATTGCCCTCCAGAAGATCGGCGGGAGCATGATAGATCTGAGTCCCCAAGTATGGCAAACACCGGCACTCCCACGGGACATCCCCTGCCCTCGGTCGATCCATCCCGCCCGGCCTGGTAGGGAACAGAAATGACTTGGTCCAATTCACCTTGAGGCCCGCGACCCTCCCCAAGGTCTTCAGTAAGTCTCGCACTCCTCGTAGGGCACCTCCAGCGTCCGGCAGGAACATGAGGAGATCGTCTGCATACAATGCTATGTGTTGCACTCTTCCCTCCACTAAGAGCCCTGGGAAATACCGCCCTGACCTGGCGTGAGCAGCCATGGGCTCCATCGCCAGGGCAAAAAATAAAGGGGATAACGGACATCCCTGCCTCGTTCCCCGAGCGACCGTGCAGGCATCAGATATCAAGCCCCCTGTCCGTACCGAGCAGTAGAAGCACTGTAGAGAAGCACAGTCCACTGTACAAAGCATACCCCCAGTCCGAACTCTCGCAATACATTAAAAAGGTAGGGCCACTCCAGACTATCGAAGGCCTTTTTGATATCGACCGCGAAAATGCAGGCTTCCTCCTTGTCATAGGAGTTGGACCCCAAAATTTGCAGGAGTCTGCGTACATTTATCGCAGTGTTGTAGGAGGGAATGAACCCGGCTTGATCCGCATGGATCAGTGTCATCATATGAGGAATCAAGCGACTGGCCAAGATGCGGCTTAAGATCTTGTAGTCAAGATTGAGCATCGCTAAGGGTCTGTACGATGAACGGTCCCAAGCAGGTTTGCCCGATTTGAGAAGTGGGACTATGAGGGCTTCACGCGTGGAGGTAGGGAGGGCACCCTCCCGACACGCCGTGTTATAGAGTGCCACCAGACAGGGAGCTAGAACATCCGTGTAAGCTGCGTAAAATTCAGCGGGGAGCCCATCAGTCCCCGGCGTTTTGTTCCTGGCCATGTGCTTTATGGCGCTGCGTACCTCCCCCACTTCAATATCCCGGCCCAGAGCCTCGGCGTCGTCAGCCTCAAACTGTGGCAGCTCCACCTTTGGCAAAAATTCCTCATTCCTCGGGATCCTGGTTCCCAACCTGCTCCGGTGTTATACTGCAAGAAACAATCATTAATACGCTTTTGGGTGTGAAATACCTCATCACCTTGCCCCCTCAGCTCCATTATCAGGGTCCCCCTGTGCGCCGGGTTGGCTAGCCAAGCTAGTAATGCCCCCGCCTTGTCCCGTTCCACATGCGCCTTATCTGTGTAGGCCTTGTAGTCAAAGGAGCGCAGTCTCTCGACTTGAACTACGAGATTCTCCCGTGCCTCAAGTAACCCTGCTTGCCTGTCCGGACGTCCCTGGCGCTCCTTCTGCGCAGCGTGCAACTGCTGTTCTGCCTTCTGTACGTTGTGCAGCAACAGTCTGCGCACTCCCACTACCTCACCTATACAGCGCCCCTGAACTACTGACTTAAAAGCGTCCCATTCAACCACCAGAGACGATGACGTGTTGGCGTTAAGTCGAAAATATTCGTCAATGGCCGACCCAATAGTAGCCCGGAACAGTGGATCCTCTAACGTGTCGGGACGAAGTCGCCACGTGGGGATGGCGGGGCAATCCCGCAGCCAATGCAAGATTGTCAACAGGGGGTTATGATCAGACGATGTCCTAGCTAAATATTCACTATGGACCATCGCCCCTCCAGGTATCAGTCAGCCCCCACTGTTGCTGTCAGTCCCGCCGCACCATAGCCATACCGGGGAATCTGCGAGAGGGGGATGAGAGCGATCTAGGGAGACATCAGTGATGCAATTAAAGTCGCCACCCAGGAGCACCGAGCCAGTCAACAAGGGAGCCAGTTTCTCAGAAAGGTTCGCAAAAAAGGAAGCCTGATCCGCGTTCGGAGCATTGATACTCCCTAGAACAATGTCCCTGCCATCTAGTCGTCCCGTCACCACCACATAGCGACCATCAGGGTCGAGCACCTGTCCAGTACTCCGAAACGGTACCCCCGCCCGAATCCAAACCAACGCGCCCCGTGCATATGCAGAGTATGTGGTACAGAACACCTACCCCCCACCTCCGTTGCAGTGCCAGCCCTTCTTGCTTGTTTAAGTGCGTTTCCTGCAACAGTGCTATCTGCACCCCCCGTCTTCGAAGATAAGCATGAATCGTGTGACGGCGAGCCATAGTGTGCATCCCCCTAATGCTCCACGATATACACTTAATACCTACGGCGGTAGCCATGATATGGTAATGAAAATGCTGCTCGTCCTACCTCCTACTGCGACATGCTTGTCACACGAGGCCCCCTCACCGCCGCCGGAGCCAATCGGCAGCTCACACCGCACCAGAAGGGGTCCACCAGCACACCGGTCCGTAGTAGGAGACAAGCAGCGGGTCTGCTCCGCCGGCCCCTCAGCAGCGCCCTCACGTCTGGCACAGTGTTAGGTAGGCCGCTTCTCCAGGCTAGCACCGGGCCGCCATCTTAGGGCCAGGCAACAGCACCCGATCTCGGCGCTTCACTCACTCCGTTCTCCTCTGGGCCGGCCAAGTCGCCGCCACTCACTGCAGCAGGGCCCGCGCCAAGGCCCCCCGTCACTCCCCAGTCCGATGCTCAGCCCCCAGAGAGCTGCAGGCCAGCACTCTCACCAGCAGTTCGCGGCTGCCATCTTGGGTCGCCGCAGCCAGAAACGTGGCGGGGTAAAGAATGAAGCCCCTCTCCGTCTCTGAAGTGCCCCCGTCGTCAAAGGACCGCCCACCGGGCCACCAAGTATGCCCAGTCAGGATGGAGGGTTAGAGGCCCCCGTGAGTCCGCAGGATATGTGCGGAGGGAGGCCACGGAGGAGCTCCGGGATCCTCGACCTTCTACATCGGCGTCAGGCCACGCCTCCCAGGACCTATGAGTACCCATGAACCGTAAACTGGCAACTCTTCAACTGTGACCAGACTGCCCTTTCATGGAGTACTGTATTAGTGATCCCAGCAAATGAATATGAGTTGTTACAATGCAAGTCATTACAGCACAATAGCTTACAATGCAATTACGTAGTGCTATGACAATTTATATACAGTACTTTTCAATATTACTTATCATGAAAGATGTTCTTTTATAGGTATCTGATATATTTTTGGGAGTCGGGTCGTGGGTAAAATATATGAAATATGCTACTTACCAGTATGCATCTGTTCTTGGCATGTAGAGCTGCAGATCTACACACTTTTGCATAGATCGCCATCTGGTGTTGGGCCCGGATGTTTGCAGTTTGTTTTTCCTCTTGGAAAGTCTTTGGAAGTCACGAGGTCGGTGACTCCTCCTTTGGATCGTATTGCGCATGGGCTTCGGCTCCATCCTCAGATTGTTTTTCGCCAGCAGGGAAAGATGGAGCGTAGTAACAACAGTGAAGTAACCCATGTGTGTTGTATCTAAATAAGATAAACTGGAACAGATACAGGTAGCCGGGGAGGCGGGTGGGCGTGTGTAGATCTGCAGCTCTACATGCCAAGAACAGATGCATACTGGTAAGTAGCATAGTCCGTTCGAGGCATATGAGCTGCAGATTACACACTTTTGCATAGACTATATAGCAGTTCCCAACCTTAGCGGCGACCACCGGTATCTGTTGCAGTGGTTTGAAATAGTGTTATAAGTACAGCCTGGCCCACACTAGCTTGTTGCTTAGTTTGCACATCTACACAATAGTGTTTGGTGAAAGTGTGCGGTGTTGACCATGTAGCTGCTTTGCAGATATCAACTATGGGATGTTCCCTAGAAATGCCATGGAAGCCCCTATCTTTCGTGTAGAATGGGCTTTAGGGGGAACGGAAAGCGTTCGTTTAGCTTTCTGGTAGCAAATCTGGATGCATTTTACAATCCACCTAGCTATCCCTGATTTTGAGATGGGGTTGCCCTTGTGTGGTGGAGAGAAAGAGACAAACAGTTGTTTGGTCTTTTGGAAAGGTTGTGTTCTCTGGATGTAGTAAAGTAAGGCTCGTTTGACATCTAGCGTGTGTAGAGCCCTTTCTGTAACGGTCTGAGGTTGCGAGAAAAATACTGGTAATTCTACCGATTGGTTTAGGTGAAAAGGGGAAATGACTTTAGGTAGGAATTTTGGGTTGGTACGGAGAACAACCTTGTTCTGGTGCATTTGAAGAAAAGGTTCTTGTATGGTAAGTGCTTGTATCTCACTGACCCTTCTAAGGGAAGTGATGGCTACAAGGAAAGCTGTTTTCCATGTTAGGAATTGCAGTTCGCATTAATGCAAAGGTTAGAAGGGAGGCCCCATCAGCCTTGTGAGAACGATATTTAAGTTCCACACAGGTGAGGGTGGTACTCTGGGGGAAATTATTCTTTTCAGGCCTTCCATGAAGGCTTTAATGGCAGGTACTCTGAAGAGTGATAGATGTTGCCTGTTTTGTAAATAAGCTGCAATTGCTGCGAGGTGTAGTCGAATGGAAGTATAGGCTAGAATACACCTTTGTAGGTGGAGTAAGTAGCCTATGATGTGTTGTATAGACACGTCCAGAGGATTGATGGTGTTGTTATGGCAATAAACAACAAATCTTTTCCACTTGGCAGCGTAGCAGGCTCTAGTGGTAGGGCGTCTAGCTTCTCTGATGACGTTCATACAGTCAGGGGGAAGATTTAGGTACCCGAATTTCTAGGATTTCAGGAGCCGGATCGCAAGGTTGAGCTGAGCTGGGTCCGGGTGCCTGATCTCTCCATGGTTCTGGGTTAGGAGGCATGGTGAGAGGTGTAGCTTTTGGTGTGGTACTACCGAGAGTTCCAGCAGCGTGGTGTACCACGGTTGTCTGGCCCATGTTGGAGCTACTAGGATTAGTGTGAGGGAGTGCTGTTGTAATTTTCGTACCACTAATGGAATGAGTGGGAGAGGCGGAAAAGTGTACGCAAATTTGCCTGACCAGTTCATCCATATCGCATTTCCTTTGGACAATGGGTGTGGGTATCTGGTAGCGAAGCTTGGGCATTTGGCGTTTTCGTGGGTGGCAAAGAGGTCTATCTGCGGATGCCCCCACATTTGAAAGAACGGATGAAGAACCTGTGGGTGAAGTTCCTACTCGTGCATCTGTTGTGTCTGTCTGCTGAGCAGATCTGCCACTGTGTTTTGGACTCCTGGGACATGTTGAGCTAGGAGAAAGATTTTGTGGGGAATTGCCCATCTACATATGCTCTGTGCTAATTGAGAGAGCTGTTGAGAGTGTGTGCCGCCTTGTTTTTGAATATAATACATGCCTGTCATGTTGTCTGTGCGAATGAGGACTGCCTTGCCTGAAATCTGTTTTTGAAAAGATTTGAGGGCTAAAAGTTGCGGCGTCCATGTGCCCTGCACTGTGAGGTGTAATAGATGAGCTCCCCAGCCGGAGAGCGATGCGTCCGTTGTTAGTATTATCTGGGGAACCGGGTCCAGGAACGGTCGACCTTTGGAAAGGTTTGTGGTGTTCCACCACTGCAGAGAGCGATGGGTGCGACCGTCTACCAACACCAGATCTGTCAGTTGTCCCTGGGCCTGGTTCCATTGGTGTGCTAAGCACTCTTGGAGTGGACGCATCTGGAGTCTTGCGTGGGGCACTATAAAAATGCAAGAGGGCATCATCCCTATTAGTTGCATGAACACTCGTGCTGGAAGGGAGTGTTGAGGTATGAATTTTTGTCGCAAAACCTGAATGCTTGCAATCCTGGACGGATTGGGGTAGGCTATTGCTTTTGAGGTGTCTATGGTGGCACCAAGGTATTGTTTTATGTGGGATGGTGTTAGCTGGGACTTTTGGTGTTTCACCGTGAAGCCTAGTTGGTGAAGTAGTTGGATTGTGGTGGCGGTGTGGTGTACACATTGATTGTATGAAGTGGCTTTTATCAGCCAATCGTCCAAGTATGGGAAGACGTGAATGTGCTGTCTTCTCAGGTGTGCCGCCACCACCGCTAGGCACTTGGTGAATACCCGTGGTGCTGTTGTGACTCCGAACGGGAGCACTTTGAATTGGTAGTGTTGTCCGTCCACTACAAATCTGAGGTACTTTCTGAGAGCATGGTGTACTGGAATGTGGAAGTATGCGTCTTTCAAGTCCAGTGTGGTGAGAAAGTCGTTCTGGGAGAGGAGCGGAAGTACCTGCTGAAGCGTTACCATGTGAAAATGGTCTAAGTGTATGTATGTGTTTAGGGGCCGGAGATCTAGAATAGGTCGTAGAGTCTCGTCCCTTTTTGGTATTAGAAAATATAGGGAGTAGACCCCCAAATTTTGTTGATTGACAGGAACGTGTTCTATTGCCTGTTTTTGTAGGAGGGAGAATACCGCCTGCTTTAGCAATGTTGAATGTTCTTGTGACATTGGGCGTTGCCTGAGTGGAATGTTTGGGGGGGTAGATGTTAGTTCCAGGCAGTAACCTGACCGAATTATTTGGGTCACCCATTTGTCTGAGGTGACGGTCTCCCAGACATGAAGGACATTTTTGAGTCTGCCCCCGACTGGAGTGGAATGGTCTGGGGGTAGCGGGGGGGAAGTCATTGGGTAGTAGGTGTGGCAGAACGGGCGTTGTTCGTTTTGCCTCTGCCCTTGTTGTTGTTACCCCTGTAGCCGCCTCTTTGGTAACCTTTTGTAAAGGTGGTCTGAGTAGGGGACTTGTACGATATGGACGCTGTGTCTGAGGAGTAGCCTCTGGATGCACTCCGAAAGGATGAGCGGCGAAAGGAGTGTCTGGGCGGGTGAGACTGTAAGGCCCCCATGGAGTTTGCAGTATCCGTGTCCTTTTTCATCTTTTCTAAGGCCTCATCCACCTTTGGCCCGAAGAGATGTTCCTGGTCAAAGGGATGGTTAAGGATGGAGGCTTGTACTTCTGGTTTAAACCCAGATACCCTTAACGAAGCATGACGACGGAGAAGGACGCTGGTGTTAATGGCCCTGGAGGCTGTGTCTGCTGCATCTAGGGCACAACGTATAGAGGTGTTTGTGATTGTTTTACACTCTTGAATTAACTCGTTGGGTTTACTTTTATATTTTTCAGGGAGATGGTGCATTATGCTTTCTAATTCGTCATAATGAGCCCTGTCATATCTGGCCAGCAGTGCCTGAGTGTTTGCTATACGCCATATGTTGGCGGCCTGGGATGCTGTGCGTTTGCCTGAAGCATCTAGCAGTTTTGACTCCTTGTCAGGTGGTGGTGCATCACCTGATGCTTGTGAGTTTGCCCTTTTACGTGCCATAGATACCACTAAGGAATCTAGTGGCGCTGGTCCTCTGATGTAAGAGGGATCTGAGGGAGCAGGTTTGTACTTCTTTTCGATACGTGGGTTAAGGACCCTGGCTCTAACTGGGTCTTTAAAAACTTCTGCCGCATGCTTTACCACCCCTTTGAGCATGGGCAGTATGGAGGTGGACATATGTGTAAAATCGAATGTGTCTAGGAGGAAATCTTCCTCCACAGGGTCATTATGCATGTCCACCCCATGATAATGTGCTGCTCTTTGCAGAAGATGGCTAAACCCTAATGAATCTTCTGGTGGAGATGGTCTAGAAGGGTAAATATCGTCTTGTGGGACGTTGGGGATATCTGGTATATGGTAATCGTCCCATGGATCTGGAGATCCTGTAGGGGTGGGGTCTTGTGGCACATCCCCTGTATCATCATATGGGTCCCCCTGATCATCATAGGAGAACGATGAGGTGGGGGTGGAAAGGGTGGAGGTGGAGGGGGAGGTATTCTGAACAGAGAGGTAGCAGAGTCCTTCCTCTTTGGAGGTGGAGGCGGAGCAGGCTTCTCCAAATGTCTCTTCTTAGTAGAGAGTGCCAAATGTCCAGTTTTTGGATCCTTGGTGAGAGTTTTTTGCAAGGGATCCGGTGTAAATAGCTCTGGTGAGGTAAATTGGTCCGTCGGCGCCGAAGGCGTCGGGGCCAATGATTTTTTAGGTTTTTCCGTGCCGGTTTGATGTTTAGAACCTGGCTTGGGACCCTCCGGTCTCTTGGTCGGCGCCGAGATGGGCTTCGGCTTGGAAGTGTCTATGCCGGTGGCCTTGTGTGGTTTGGTCAGCACCGAAGATGGCGTCGGTGCCGAAGGGCTGGGTTTCGACCTCAAAGGCTTCGGTGCGGAGCTCGGTGTCGAGGTGGAGGACGTCTTCGTTTTCGGTGCCGAAGTGTGTTTCTCGGCACCGCTGGCAGGCTGGCTCGAGCCCGAGCCGCCGGAAGGCTTACTTGGCTTCTTCACCGGGCCCGAAGGTGGGGTGTGTGAAGCAGTGTCTCTGGTCTTGCCTAGGCCCGGAGGCGAAGGCGTGACCGAAGCCTTTTTGGGTGTCGGCGCGGGTATGGGAGGGGGTAGATTGGTACTCACGACCCTCTGCGCCGGAGTGATGTCCTCCACATCTGACTCGTCGGCCTCGGAAGCGCTGAAGAGGTCCTCTTCGGTACGTTGATGTTCCATATCGTCGATGTCGTCTCCAAAGATGTCGACTGGAATGGATGTCGAGGAGTGTGCCATGTTCCTTCTGGCTCTTCGGTCCTGAATAGTCTTTTTGGATCGGAAAGACTTACAGGCCGGACAGTCTCGAGCCCCGTGTTCTGGGGAGAGGCAAAGGTTGCATACCTCATGAAGATCGGTGTGGGGAAATTTGGACCCACATCGAGGGCACTTTTTAAATGGAGTTCTTTACATGAGCCGGGACCGGAGTCTGGGTAGGCCCGAAGGCCGCCGTCGACGACTGGAACCGAAAGTTTATGTCGATGAGAAGGCGCGTTGATTGAAGAGATCGTGATCAAAACAATACAGCGGTTGGGGTGAAAGCTGTTCGGAACCAGAGCGCGAAGATCACATCCGAGCCCGATGGCGGAAAAAAACAATCTGAGGATGGAGCCGAAGCCCATGCGCAATACGATCCAAAGGAGGAGTCACCGACCTCGTGACTTCCAAAGACTTTCCAAGAGGAAAAAGAAACTGCAAACATCCGGGCTCAACACCAGATGGCGATCTATGCAAAAGTGTGTAATCTGCAGCTCATATGCCTCGAACATTTATATATATACACACTTCTTTTTCACTGAAAATCTGAAGGTTACAGAGAGACGTTGTGGTTTGGTTCAGATTTTACACCCACAAAACCATAGAAATTAAGCAGTTATATTTATCTCAAGTAACTATAACTAGCGCACTAAGGTAACTCTTACTCGCGCCCCAGCCTTGCAGTTTTCTCATCAATAATTTCACTGCAAATATTGCAGTGATATGATCAATGATGTCATAGAAGATGTCATAACTGATGTAATATGTGGGGTATTTAGCAGTGCATGGCGAGATCACAAATTATAGTTAACTTAGGGTGGCGGATCTGTCTCTAGCTACACATGAGTATTTTTACTTCAAAACTACCGTCCGATTTACACCAAATTTAAAAAAGCATTTGCAATGCAATAGGTCTCGCATTATTAAAGTTTGAGCTATTGATGTTGCATTATTTAGCAATGCCAATAGCTCAAACTTTAATAATGCGAGACCTATTGCATTGCATATGCTTTTTTTTTTTTTTTTTAGAAACTGAAGCCTTAAAACCCCTTGAGCATTCAGGATTTAGAGGAACATTATTAGAATAGAATGAACAGCAAGACAAGCAGGTTACCAGTGAGTGGCTTACAGAATCCATGCTGTTAATGTCTTGTTACTCAGTAAATACTCTGTGTAAGGTCACAGTTATAGATACAGCAATATATGTAACAGGGACCTCATTTGCTGATATCCAAATTGCCTTACCTTGCTTAATATTCATTACAAATGTATAGGGGTTTGAAGGTCTTTAGGAAATCTATATAATTATCTTGTTTCCTACATAATTATAAATATATTTGTTAATCATCCACGCCATTGGAATAGAGAGTACAGTACGTAGAAAAGCAGACCACATGAGACAAAACGTTAGTAATTTTTCGAAATACAATTTTTTGCAAAGTTACTAGTTCGAAGGATTAAAAGACATATGTACCTTTGAGCACTGAAGTGTACAAAATGCAGGTTTCCATGTTCACTCAAAAATAAACTGGTGTTTGAGTGTTTTGTTTTCTACTAGCAGGGCATCAGCTAGTTTAGTTTGGGGGGAGGTGGTAAAACATTCTAACCTTACCAACATGGAATTGTTCACAAGAATCAATCCAATACCCTAAATGTCCTGAAATATGCGGATCTCTGGGACACACACATTCATGTCCAATGTGCACACTTAGTACAGTATTTCTTACTCCTAAAGTTAGATGCATAAGCAGGATGTAAAAAGCCTTTGCCAAAATATGTTAATAATGACAACGTAAACTTTTCATCTGTCCACCTCATTCCCTGGAACCACCCTTCTGTTGTCTTCTAGGCGCTCGTTTGTACTCAACATCCACCCCTTTATTATTACAGTGGAGAATCTGCCATTAATTTTGTGAATTAGGATTTGGGAATTCAGGTGTGTAATGAGAGTGACCATGCAAAACGTTTGTGAATAATCCTCTGAGAATGAAACAGACAAATGCTAAATTGTTTGGAGCTGGCATCTTCAACAGAAATTAAGATTTTCTGAGTGGAAAGGAATTTTGTTTTCTCAATGATAAGACACATAGAATTTCTGTGCTCTCTACCTGGCCAAACGAGACTTATTGTATTTATAATGCTTGTTTTGAAAAGTGTTTCTGCACATTCACTCTCATGTAGTAAGACGCTAAAGTACTCTGAACGCTAGCACTGGCAGTAAGCAAGTTCTGTTGGTTAAGCAACACTGACGTCGGGCCCTTCTGGGAGGGGTGTGTCATCATTCCCTGGGCCCCATGGTCTTGCTTCAAGCTCTATAAATGAATGCGCCACAAAGTCTTATTTTTTGGGTAACAAGGAGGAATCTAACATGGCTGATACCGGCGGAGCGCTCCTGATGTTGTGAGTTTACTGACCTTGGTGTGCCCGATGTGGTGGGAGGCTGTGTTTTGCTGGTGGTTTGGGTGAGATTTCAGTAATTCGGGTTGAGCATTACTGTGGGCCCCTGGGGTCCTGAGCGTTGGTGTCTTGTGGGTGTTGACACCAACCCGAGGTGGGTCATGTGTGGATTCTGCTGCTTGTACTTGTAAGGTAGCCATCATTGGTGCATCTGGTGCAGTGGGACTGAGCAGGGTCTCCTGCCAGTAATTACTCCGAAGCTGGAAATGTGGTTTTGAACCACAGCCCATAAAGGGAGTTGCAGGAATCGCGGGTGTGGTGCTGTTGAATCCTTCGTCGCCGGCCTGGAAGGTTTGTGCTCGCAATACGCATGGCAGGCACTGGTCCTGTTTATTTCATGGGAACGTGAATTAATTTTGTAATGTCAATCTGTCTATTCCTCCATTAACGTATGAGTTAATTTTGTTCAACATCATGGGGTCTGAGCATAGAGTGGGCAATAAAATGTTGTTGCGGGCAGGGCCCATAAAAACATGTCTAGCTCGTGGCCCTCCAGATCCTTAAAACGAGACTGGGCTATGGCCATGCCCTGCCGGCTCGACATGTAGGTAAGAGGGTTGTCCTCAGCATGGCTCGTGTCTTGTAAAGGGGAGGGAGACATGTTGCAGCGCAGCTCATCACAGGGCACACGTGCAGCTGTTTACCTGTACACAGGAGTGTGATGTGTTGGAAACAGTGAGGGAGTTTGGGCGGGGTGCCGGGTACCCACAACACTGACAGCAGTGCAACCACTTGAACGAACCTCTATCGAATGTGCACAGTGGGAAGAGGCCTTGTGGGTCTCTAGGCTTGGACTGCACCAGGCATGCACTGGGGGAATCTTACAAGGCGTCTTCTAGTTTATGGGTGAAAGCTGGCATGGCGGTGTTGCATCTTGTCTAAGTGGTGGGCGTTTTCACGTTTGTCCTTGTCCTGTGTTGTGGAAAGCGTGAAGGGCCTGTGCAGTGCCAGGTCTAGGTGGGGGAAGCCTGCATTGTACCTGCATGACATTGGCACTACCTGGGCTGCACTGGGGGAGGCACTACTCGAGAATGCCGGCGTCTACTGGTGCCTGTAGGAGGCCTCGGATGGGCACGTCCAGCAAGGTGACGTCCAAGGTGTCTAGAAAATTGTCTCAGCCGGTGAGAAAGTAGGAGTGACTGAAGAGCCCCATCCATTTAGAAGGGCAAGCTTGTGGGTTTTACTTGTGCACATACTAACCGCGCATGGCGCGCTTCTCGGGCTGGACTCTGCTGTCCTCTTGGTGAAAGGAAGTCAAAGCCTCCCCAAAGCATTGCAACCAATAGCAGGTCAGTAAAATGCACCATTGGAGCGAATTTCACCAAAAGAAAGGAAAAAGAAAAAAAACACATGTACGCTGTGAGTATTTCTGGAAGGACGGGTGCACTTCACACATGCAACACAGGCTGGTGCCGGGGGAGGAACTGCCGGTCCTGTGTCCAGGAAAGGCTTTACTTCTGACTTCTTGCAGAACATGCGGCAGTGAAAGCGATCGCAAAAGTGATCGCTATTGTAAAAAAAAAAAAAAAAAAAAAAACACGCCCGCGAGTGGTGTCTGCACATCACAGCGAGTCAGATGTTTTCAATTACCGCGCCAGTGTCTGGGCACAATAATTGAAACCATATGGACTTTGGTGCGCCTAATAGACACCAATAGGCCAGGGGCGGAGCAACGCGCCCGCCTTTGGCCTATTGCGTGCTCTCTTTGGAAAAAACACGCACGCAAAGGCCAATAGCGGGGCACAGAAGGAAAAGCATACACACAAGCGTGTGCGATTCCTGGCTCCGTTTTGGAACACCGGACAAAAGGACTCTCGCTGCGCGAGCAGTGCTGCACACTGCATCGCTAGGCGCGAGACCTAAAAAGCACTCTTTCTGGACCAAGATCCTGCGTTCACCCAAATCTGGTCTAGGTGCAGTGGTTGGGGCTGTAGTTGCGTCTAAAATCCCTGAAACTTGTTAGACCATAGCTGAAGTGACTGGCACACTAGTTTTGAAAATGTTGGAAAGATTTGTCAAATGGGGCCAAGGAAAAAGCTACTTACCTTTGATAACGCCTTTTCTGGTAGAGACTCTATCTAGTGGCAGACTCCTTATCTTAGAACGATCCCCAAGTGTCACACTGGATCAGGACATTTTTCATGAGCAGTAACCATGCATGCATGTAGGTGGAGTCGTTCTCCTCTGCATGGCGTCCATACCGGAAGTGACGTTTGCTGTGCCTTATGGACTCCATCCAGGCAAGCTGAAGTCAATTACTTTTTGCGACTATCCACGCCAAAAGCGCAGTGCCATCAAGTACACTGCCCACTGATGTGGAAAACTAGGCCTCGAAAGGGGAAAACCCTAGAAATCTGTTCAAAGAGCGAGGAGGATGGAGGGGGGCCAGAAAGGAATCTGCCACTAGGTAGAGTCTCTACAAGATACGGCATTACAGAAGGTAAGCAACTCCTTTATCTGATAGAGACTTCTAGCTGCAGATTCCTTACCTTAGAATAGATACCCAAGAAATACCTCCCTGGAGGTGGTTTTGCAGACCAATTTCACACAAGGAAGTCCTGCAGGACCAAAGGAGGAAAATACTGTCCTGCAGAACCGGCACTCCGCGTGATAACACAGTGGTTGTATCTTTAGCTCTGATGCAAATGAGTATGCAAACTTTCAGAGGGTTGCTTCCTAGCCAATGTGTATCAGATTTAAATGCAGAGCATGATCCATCTGCAGATGGTCCGCTTCTGCACAGCCTTTCCTGTCGCTCCTCCCATGTCCCACGAAGAGTTAGTCGCCCACCTGGAAATCTTGTGTGTGTGTGATCAAGGTAGAATGATAACACTCTTTTTTGGGTCCAGATGGTGGAGTCACCTTCCTTGGAGGGATGGGGTCGAGCATAAAAAGTAGGCAGTGATGGTTTGGCCTACGAAAAATGGAGTGACCACTTTCAGAAGAAAGGAAGCTCTCGTACGAAGCACCAGTTTGTCTGGGTAGATGTTAAGATACGGAGGCTTGGATAACAAGGCCTGAAACTTACTGACCCTGTGGGCAGGTGTTATTGCCACAAGAAAGGCTGTCTTGATGGTAAGGAACCTGAGTGTACAATTGTGGGGAGGCTCAAAGGGAGAGTACATAAGGAAAGTGAGGACAAGACTGAGGTCCCACTAGGGTATAACTAAAGGAGTGGGAGAAAAAGTATGTTGCAAACCACTCAAAAACCTATGAACAACAGGGGATTGGAATGGGAAAGGTTGGCCAGGCAACCAAAGAAAAGCAGAAATTGCAGACATGTATCCCTTAACAGCGCCCAGAGCAGAGCCCTGCTGGGCAAGGGAAAGAACAAACAGGAGCACATGAGAAAGGGGAGCAAAAAGGGGATCAATGTTTCTTTCTTAACACCGTGCCTCGAATTTAGCCAAACTGCAGGCGTAAACTGTCTTGGTTGAGGACGCCTAGATGCCAAGGTAACATTACAGACTTCGGGCGGAAGGTCCAAGGCAATCAACTGTTACCGCTCGATCTCTACGCAAGAAGACGGAGTGTTGACAGGTTCGGGTGGAGAACCCCCTCCTGTTGCAGTGACAGAAGATCCTCCCAAAGGGTCAGCCTGATTGGAGGACCAATGGCTATGCTCAACAGCTTGTGATACCAGACTCACCATGCCCAATCCGGAGCCACAAGGATGACTTGGGCCCAATCCTTCTGGATCTTTTTGAGAACTCTGGACAGGAGTGCTTTGAGCATACAGGAGGGCTCAGCTCCACTCAAGACGAAAAGTGCCTCTGAGCGAGAGCTGCCTTGGAAACTCCAGTGCGCAGAACTGCTGACATAGCATGTTGTCGTCGGTGACAAACAGATCTAACCAAGGCTCTCCCAACTGCTGAAAGAGACCTTGCACCACTTCTGGATGGAGATGCCATTCATGATCTGCTAGGCATGATCAGCTGAGTTAGTCCGCTCTGGCATTCAGAGAAACTGCCGGGTGTTGATCCAGCCATGTCCAGAGACGCAGGGCCTCGTAACAAAGGTTTCAGGACCCCATCCCACCCTGCTTGTTGCAGTATCACATGGCGGAGGTGTTGTCTGTGAACACTTGCATTACCTTTCCCTGGATGGAGGGTAGAAAGGCCTTCAATGCCAATGGGATTGCTTGGAGCTCAACAGGTTGAAGTGAAGCCCGGATGCTGCTGGAGACCACAGTCCTCTGTCTTCTTATCTCTACCTCTCTCAGATGGCCGCCTCATCCCAGGAGTGACGCATCTATCACTACATTCCGATCTGATTGGAGGAAGGGAAAGGGGTCTGTTGCTGACCCAATCTTGGTTTGTCAGTCACCACTGAAGGTCCTTTGCAGTTCCCGCCGAGATCTGGACCCGATGGACAATTTCAGAGAGATTCTCCGGATTCTGCAGCCACTGGAACTTTAGGTCCCACTGCAGAGACCGCATATGAAAACTGCCATGTGTCGAAAGCAGGTTGCAGGAGGTCACAAGGCCCAGCAGCCTCAGAGTCAGTCTCTCAGAAATCCAGGAAAGAGGCTGATACATCGGTATCATAGCCTGAATATCCTGGAATCGTTGTTTAGGAGAATAGGCCCGAACTGCACCGTCTCCAGAACAGCTCCGATGAAGAGGGAGTCAGGTGTGACTTTGGCACATGGATATTGATCCCCAGCGAACGTACGAAGTCTGCCGTAGTCTGGAAGTGGGGGACAACAGCCTGGGGCAAGTTCGCCTTCAACAGCCAGTCTTCGAGGTTGAGGAAGACTGGCACCACTGATCTCCGCAGATGAGTTGCAACCTCCGCCATCACCTTGGAAAACACCCAAGGGGGCTGGTGAGGCCAAAACAGAGCACAGAGAACTAAAAATGCTTCTGAAACCTCTGTGGGCAGGCAGGATGGGAAAGTAGAAGTATACATCCTGCAAGTCCAACGCTACCTTCCAGTCTCCACGGTCCAGGGCAGACAGGGTCCAAGCTAGAGCGAGCATCTTGAATATCTCCTGTTTAAGGAAGAAATTGAGAGAGCGTAGAAAGAGGATAGAATGACGGCTCCATTCTTCTTGGGCATCAGAAAGTAGAGGGAATAGCAACCACAACCTAATTCTAGTGCTGGCATTCTCTACATGGCTTCTTTGGCCAAAAGAGAGGTCATTTTCTGGCGGAGAAGAGATAGGTGATTCTCCGTCAGCCTGTTGTGAGTAGGTGGCATGGAGGATGGGGTTTGTCTTGAAGAGGATGGAGCAGACCCTTCAGGTAATCTGCAAAACTCACTGTCCGATGGTAAGGACTACCAGAGGGGCAGAGTATGGCGAATCCTACCACCTACTGGGTGCCCGGGCAGACTAGGAGGGTTTGGAGGCTGTGGCTGAAGAGGGGTTGGTGGACTAACCAGACCGCTGGTCACCTGATCCTACTGGGCTGGAAGGAACCACGTAAGCTGCCACCCAGAGGCTGGAAAGCTTGGGCGCCGTGTTGGCTGGGCAGGTAAAAATGCGGTTGCACGCCAATTCTGAGCCACGAAAGGAGCGAATGGCAGATTGAGGGTGACGAGGGACCATAGAAAGGACCTGGCCGTAGCTCTGCTGTCCCTAAAGTGCTCCAGCACCGAATCTGCCTTGTCTTCAAAGAGATAGGAGCCATCAAAGGGCATGCCCATTAGTGAGGACTGGATATTCCCGGAAAAGCCAGTCATACTCAACCAGGTGTGACGCTGCAGGGCCAATGTCGACATAAATGCTCTGACTAGTGAGTCGGTGGTGTAGAGTCCACAGTAGTTGAACTTCGCTCCATCCCTCCGTTCGGCAACAGCCTGGGAGAGCATGGCCTGTACCTCCTCCGGGACGGTTTGCAGCACCTGGGCAACCTTATCCCGCAGGGCATAGGAATAGCGGCTCAAAAGGCATGCAGTGTTCACAGACCGCAGTGCCAGGCTGGTGGAAGAAAACATAGTCTTCCAAGATTGTGCAGCCTCTTGGATGTCAGGGGGTGCAATAGGGAATGTGCCAGGATTTACATGGAACGTGGAGGCTTGTACCACTAAGCTTTCCGGGTAGGGTGTTGGATGAGGAAATTCGGGTCCCTTAGAGCAGGGCATTGAGCAATCTTTCTGTTCACAGGAGCTCCTGTGTTGGGCTTGGATCAAGTCCCAATTAGAAAGTCAGTAAGTGTCTCATTGAAAGGGAGAAGCAGTTCTGATGGGGACACTCCCAGCTGAAGCACTTCCGTCAAGACATATGTCTTTACTGCCATCGAGGGCAAGCTAAGTTCCAGGACATCAGCTGCCCTTCGCACCACCATTGTGAAAGAAGCTGCCGCCTTCGTAGCCACAGTAGGGGGAGAAAGTATGCCAGTATCTGGAGAAGTATCCAGTCCACTGTCTTCGCTCAGATCCTCAGGTGTGGGTGAGTCACCGACATATGTTGGTGACAGGCGCCACAGGACTTGAAGCTGTTCTTATTGGATGACACTCCTACCACACTGGTACGTAAACCTCAAAAATGACTGACAAAATGTCAAAAAAACCTAGTCAAAAAATGGCCACAGAGTAGATCTTCCCGGATCATCGCTGCCTGCCGCGGAAAGAAAACAACTGACAGTAGTGCGCCTGGGTCCCCATACATTTCTCCTCGTTGATGACAATCCGCTGTATGCCAGACGGTAACAGTCAGTGCTTAGCTTGTAACATAATGAGTGTAGGTCCCAAAAGCACTGCTCAAAAGATGGTGGGCAGTGCTATTACATGTCTCCATGCTGAATACCAAGGCTGTGTAGACCTGAATCCACCTCATGCCTCTTTAATCTAACACCAAATGCTCACTGCCCCATTATCACACTTTCTCCCTTGTTGACATATTTTCCATCTTCCCTTCCTTCTTCTTTCCTGTATGTGTTTTTCCCCTTTCTTGCATTGTCTGAATACAGAAAAATAAGTGCCGGTGGGTCCCACAAGTCCCAGAAATGAGACCCGTTGGGCTCCAATGCCAACCACTGACTCAGATTAAGCACTAGCTGTGTGATTTCAACACTGTTGAGGCATTTCAGTGTGTGTGGTGTGATTTTAACACTCTTATGGTATCTTAATGTGTGTTTGTAATTTGATTCATACCTTTTTCACTAGGTAAGTTGCTATGTTTATGTTATCCATGTCCACAGCAAGATGGAGAGGGGTCCGTCCACTCTTGCGTTCTGCTGCATTTACATTGGCTCCCTTCCCCACCAGTATGTTTAGGATGTCCATACATTTCTCATTCTTGATTTTCAGAGCCCAATGTAGAGGGAACAAACCTGGAGGAACACAATTCATAGTTAAAGTGTATGCACATGCATGCATGCATACATACATACATACACACACACACACACACACACACTCTCTTAAACAAATGTCTGCAGATGTAGTGCTTCTACTGCTATGCAGAGGATGCCTAGGCAGTGACATGTTATTCTAAACAATCTTGGCAGTTGTTCCTACTGTTTTCATCTAAAATGTGGCATCTAGTTTTGGTGGTGAACCACAAAACTGAGCAATTCACTTAATGACGAGAAGTCGTCGCCCTGGAAAGCACAACAAACCGCTAAGACACAACTGGTGTTTGCCACATACCATGATAATTGGGCTCGTTCAGGAGGTACATGTTGGAAACATTTAGGTATTTCAGAAGGATTTTTAGCATCTCATCATCTCCTGCCTGAACAGCCAAATGCAGCACTGAGTTTCCTGAACGATCAAGAAGGGTGGGGTCAGCACCAGCCTGGAGAAGGAACTCCACCAACCTCTTCTGCTTCGTGATTACTCCAAGGTGAAGAGGGGTCTGTGAATGTTAAAATACAGATTATTAACACTGACATGGAAACTGCAACAGGATGGTCTGTGAATTTTGCCAACAGAAAGGAAACAAGACACGCAGGAAACCCGAGGGAGAAGGAACCAGGAACAGAGTTTAGGAATGAAATCAGACATAATTATGACATAATGTAACAATACAGTAAACAAAGCAAGAACTGAAACAGGGTGGGTGTAGAGTTTACACAGAATGGAAGGAATGATAAAGTGATCATAAAGAGGAAGAAGAATCAATAAAGGGAGTGAGAATGTTATGATGGAAAGTATAATTTACTTGAGAGCATAATGCAAATAGTATGATTAAGGAAGAAGGAAAAAGGGATAAGAAGAAATGTGTGAAGACCAAGCAAGAAAGTCCATCAAGTCTTTTCGGGTACTGTAGCTACTTCATTGTACATCTCACCCACAGCTCAACTGATACAATTCAAAACCTGCACTGAAACAGAACTTACAGTACAACATTGGTGATGACATGCCTGGCAGGGTGGCACTGTCAACAAAGGTAAGCAGATATCACATACCTCCCTTCTTTAACAAACAAAAATGACCTGAAGGCATTAACTCAAAAAACAAAAACCCCATCAAGCACAGCAGGTTACATATACATACTAAAGTATAAAATCAGAGAAGACGTCCCTCATATTAACCTTCAGCACAATATTCACTTAACCAAAGATACCCGGTTTATGTTCCGTATGCACCCGTCATGGGTTTTAAAAGCACTCTTGAACACTTTACCCACCTGCATGGGAAAAGAAACTTTTGATCCTTCTTTTACCAAGGGTAATTTTACAATGAGAAGGGCCTGATTTAGATCTTGGCAGATGGGTTACTCAGCCACAACGGTGATGGATATCCCGTCCGCAGAAATAGAAATCCTATAGGATATAATGGGATTCGTATTTCGATGGACGGGATAGCCATCATTGTTGTGATGAAGTAACTTGTCTGTCAAGATCTAAATCAGAATCTAAGTCACCAGCCTTTACATATGGTTCACACACAGCCTTGCATACATCATAAATCGCCTTCCTTTGAGCTATCCTTGCCATTTTGTTTGCAGAAATCTCTCCTATGTTCCACAACACACTCTCATACTTTCCCCTCTTCTCCTAACCAGGAGAAAGCAAAGTATTTTCCTCTCTTCCTACTTACATTTTAAATGGGGTTTTCCCTGTGGTTGCATTGAGTGTCGTTCTACATGCCGCCAACCATTTCAGGAGTTCCTCCTTGCATGATTTGCCTGAATATTTTGAGAGTTGACTAGATAACATTGTGGTTCAAATAAGACGCTCAACAAGGCCATTAGGATGCTAAATACACCGCGATTTGTGAATTGAGCCATAACCTTTCTTTTGCCTCTACATTTTAGATTACATGGGGACCACTGTCCATAAGTATGGAATAAGGTAGCCCTTCTCTGGTGACAGTCTTATTCAGAAGGTTTACCACAGGTTTAGTCTCAATATTGGAAACCACTTCAATTTCTGGATTTGAAAAAATATCAACCAAAATCAATATGTACACAGACGACTGCCCACCGTGCTTGGGTCCAATTATGTCAAAGGCCATGTCTTGCCGTGGCCTACTAAGAAACTTTCTGCACGTCATATGTGGTGTCTTGATTGACCTCACTTTGTCACTCAATCCACAGTCAGTGCAATCCCTAGGGCTCCACCGCCAGAAAAAGCAAGCAGATACTACAAAGGGGAAAGGCAGAAAAGATTCAACATGGGTTTAAGGAGGAATGAGAAAAAATGTGTTAATACAGAATGATAGAAAAAAAGTTGCAGGAAGGGGCATAAAGTGATTGGCTCAAAGAGAAGATAAGTGGTATCCACAAACATGAAAAGAGGAGGTGGCAACTGTGAAGAGATGAACCCTTGACAAACATTCACCTCAAACGAGGGTAAAACAAGGCTAGATTATTGTCCTCCCTTTATAAAATATGGATAATCATGCTCTGTCAATGAACATAAAAACAGGCTAGAACAACAAGAAAACAGGTCGGAATAAAATACATTAAAAAAAAGAGGATCTGAAAATAGCACAAGGGATGGTATCAAGGCAGGGCTGTGCAAGATCACAAACTGACACTAACTAACCTCTCATGAGAAGTTGGAAAGCGTATAACCCAGACAGTATTACAAGTCAGGAAGCAAACACGAGGAGAAAGGAAAAGCGTCAACAGTACGAGATATGGTCTCCCAAAGCAAAAGAAAGTAAAGGCAAGTCTAGGATTCAAGTTAAAACCTTAAAAAATTCAAAAGATCGACTCGAGGGATCACTTCATCTCCCTCAGCTGCAGCCAAGTGCACAGAAGGTTTGTTATAGCAAGACTTTTACGTTACTGAATGTGTAAAACATTCCCTTCCTGAACTTCAATATCACTTTACAGTACTAGCACATCTGTAATTTTTCAATGAGGGTAAAAGGCGCTATTTTTTGCCCCAAATAAGTTTTTTTCCTAAAAGTGGAGACAACCCTTAGCCTCACTTCATCATCACCCCCTCTTATGTTTTTTTTGGTTGCTTTTACTAGAACAGAGTTATGCTTTTCCCCAACCAGTGTCGTTTTATAGCTTTAAAAATACCTGGATGTCAAAGATTCTGTTTAGATGTTTTTCTGCTTGTGCTAACAGGTGCATTACATTGTGGTAATTCACAACAGTTCTTCAGAAAATCTCCAGGAGACTCTGAATGAGAAGTAGTACCTTTATTGTGTTCAACCAGGATAACGTCGATGACAATGGGATGTAAAGTGGCTGCCCAAATGTTGGTGTGAAAACTGATTTTATACAAGGAGCAAACATCCAATACATGCACAGGCTCCCTTTACTAGACAAATCATAGTTAAAGTCTGCACCAAAGTGGTGAACTGAACCACAACACATATGGACAGCCAACATCGAGACCTGCTGGGAACTCTGCCACACGCTCCTTATCTAGCTTTCCCTGAATTGATCCACATATCCTCAGTACCATTATCCCCCCCCCTTTCAGCACACTCTTAACTTCAGTCCCCTTAACAGAACTTTCTGGCTCTCCTATTACTTTATCACTCTTACAACACAGCATTTCCCTTTCAAGAACCCCCAAATATACTGACACCAGAAGAAGGGTCTATCAACAGAGGAAGAGGGGAGGAAATCTTTTGCATGAATGACGGGATTTTAAAGCTCACACCACGCAGAGAACAAAACGTATTTTTCTGCACAAATAAAACATTTAGGCAATAAAATGAAAAAGGATGATAAGAGGCAAGAATAGTATCAAACTGGTGATTAATAGAGTCAAGGTTCCATCACCCTGAAGGCACTGCTGTCATGCATCTCATGCGTACCCTCCCTCGCCCCCCGCTCCACAACTCCCCTAGCTGCATGCTGAATACCTGGCAGAGGTTGTTGGTGATGTTGAGGATCTCCTGGCTTGGGATGCTCATTATCACCTGGACCAACTGCTGGATAACCGTCTTCTGTCCATGAATGATGGCCAAGTGCAAAGGCCTGCAGGCAATGCAAATGAAAGAGTCAAGAGTGGAGCTTTAAGGTGATCGTTGTGCAGCTTAATGACAGCGACAGAACCCAAGGTGATCACAGCAAACAATGCCATTCGGGTGAAGGGAAATATCACACTTAAGCCAACCAGAGCACAGAACAGAAACATGTAGCTCAGCAATAGAGACAAAGGTGACAATTGGGATACTATCAGCATAGATGAAATGAAATGAAAAATTATATTTATATAGCGCATAGACTACCCGGAGGCCTCGCAGCGCTTTAATTGATCACTGTGGCGGGCCGCAGGGTGAGACTAGCACGTTTTTGCAAACAGGTGGGTTTTCAAAGCTTTCCTAAAGCTTTGAAAACCCACCTGTTTGCAAAAACGTGCCCATAATATATAAGATATATAAGATAGCCCATAATGCAGTACAGACAACCCCTACATCAGCACCAACAGCAAGAGCAGCGTGCCTTATAAATAACATCCTGAATGCTTGAACCAGAGGCCATATGAGCACCAACAGCATGTCAGCCAAAGGGGCAGTACAGATTACATCTGGGCAGGGCATCAACAACAGACACAACCCTTGTGGAGTACAGATAATCTTGGGGTCCACAATGTCATCATGGGAAACCCATGATGTAGACTCAGTCTCATCTTTGTCTACATCAGAAGCACCAGGATATTGGATTGGCACATCCAGCTCAGCATTAACAGCATGGACTACCAGGGTGCCTTGCTGGCATTTTGATCAGCACCAGTGGCACGACTGCCACAAAGTGTCTCACCAATACTATTTGATCAGCACAGACAACAAAGATAACCGAGGGTGAAGTACTAACATTTGGATCAATGACATTAGCAAGACTGATACAAGTTGTGATACCACTACCATCTGAAACTGCACCTACTGCACACACAGGTCAGATCACAGCTGGATCAGCCCCACTCGACCTAACCGAAGAATCTTGGGCCAGTAGCCTCTGTTTCATTGCTTGCTCCTGGGAAACTTTGCCCAGGAGGAAGCGCTTTGGGTCTGTACCAGTGGAGGTCTTGCTGGAATTCGGTGGTCTCATCAACGTGACAATTTTGTACATTTCTTTTAACTTCCCAATAATCCTAGCCAATAATATCCAGACTAACGAAGAGCACTGCTGTTTACATGTGGAATACGCCTAGATGTCTAAGTTAGTGTAGCTGGAAAGGAAATGAAAAGGGTAATCAAAACATTCAAGTTTCTGCAAGAGGGCTGGAGTTGTAAAAAGGCACAAAGCATCACTGAAACTACATTATAGTTAGGTGTGACTGTGACCGTTTGGTCCTTAAGCAGACACTGAAGTAAAACAATGTGCTCAACAGATGGAAAAGAGAAAGTGGGAGCCAGTGGATTTGACCACATTTATACATTAAGGCACAGGACGCCATCTCTGCTGTTCCTCAAAACAATCTCAAAGTAACATACAGAACCCTGAGGTTCCACCATCTTCATGCATGACTTACAATGCAGATTGTGCTCTAGTGAGGGTGGTGTGCAAAATAGCTTAATAAATCACATGGTGAAAGCCAAAAGCACATGGGCAGGGGCCAACCCGTCTGTGGGTCTAATGACAATAGGTCAAACAGGTTGGGACCCGAAGCACACTGGGTTCGGGGCACAGACCACACAGATCGGGAGGTAACAGAGGTTAGCAGTCGGGGGCCACCGTTGGCGGGACCAAGAGCCACCGTGCACAGGATAAGGGCGAGTACCGCACAGAGATCAGAGAAAAGAGCATGTGGAGGTCGGGGCAAACCGCCTGGGTTGGGCCAACACTGCACAAGGGTCACAGCGAATAAACTGCATGGACTGCATACAAATAATGTATTGTTGGGCGTACATCATAATAGGTCAGGTCTACAGCATACAGAGGTCTGCGTAAAGATTGACAGGGTGAGAACAGTATATAAATACAGTATTAAAATTAGTAAAGGACTGAACGCATGCAAGATAAAGAGTTCATGTGCAGGCCGGGTACTAGAATATATTAATTAATTTGTGTAACATCACGGATATGATAAACAGGTCACAAGAAAATTACTGAACCTCTTATGGCTGCTTTCCCTTTCCAAACTGACTTACGTGTCCCCGTTCTCATCCTGTGTTGCAGCTAAGTGTCTCTGGACAGCCAGAAGCATGCGTGCATCAGAAGTGGCAGCATAATCGAGCAGGGCCCGGGAAGTGCGCTGCACTAATGAGTAGAGACTCAGGTTATACAGTCTCACTGGAAAAGAAAAAAACATACAGTCAGACTACATAATCTATAGGATCTTAAAGAGCGTATAAGTAGATAGAGACAAACGGAACAGTTCCTTGTGTCTAAGGGTCAGAACTACATGCTCATCAGTCAAACCAATAGTGCCCACATTTAAAAAAAATATAGCTGCAGCTGTACATTGGAGGCAGATGTTGAGAACATTATGATAAACAAAAAATGGCTGCTTTTAAATTCAGAAAGCTACAGGATTAATCAGACTACAGTATCAGATCACACTAAGGAATGACCACAGGTATAATGCAGAAGGGAAAGTTAACCATTCACATGATCCCAAATGAGGGGGAAAAACAACAGGACTGCTGATGGTGCGCCTTCCCATGGCATGAGGAGGCGGTTAAAGAATGAGGCCATTATAAAGAAACAGGGTATGTAGCAGAGTTAATTCAGCCCAAAGGATATAAATCCTGGAACTGTGTAGAGGATTTTGTGTTGCAAGAAGAAACATCCCCAAGAAACGGTCAGCAACGCCCAAGTTCTTGTAGTTCAATCATTCAATCAATCAGGGGATTTATAGAGCGCACTACTCACCCGTGAGGGTCTCAAGGCGCTAGTTGGAATAAATCATTTGTAATTTTTATCCCTGATTAGAGCATTGGCTTCCGAACCCTTACTGCGCATCCTTTATCAATGATAAACCAGGATGCCTCTGAGATTGCTGCATCTATGCTTTCTACAGGAAATCATTGTTCACTTGAACACCACATACTATGCTGCCTATGCTACATAGCTGATGAAAAAAACATGATTAAAGTGAAGTTATGGTTAATTTTCATTATAACAACTTAACATAGATTTTTAAAAAATTAAAAAACCTCAGCAATCCGCTTAAAACCAAAGAACCAATGACAATCAGAAGTTATGGTTAACTCTGCAATCCATAACTGAGACAACATTCATGAAAACCACACCGAATTCAATGATTGTGACCTCATCTTACAGGTGAAATTACACATCGCATGACCCCCATGCACAATGAAATTGACAACTTTGTATGTAGTATTATTTACCGGTTTGAGTATATGTTGTTATTTAATTACATAGTGGTTTTTCGGTGTGGTTACTTATGGGTCTAAATACTAAGAGGCCATTATCATTGAATTTGGTGCAACTGGCAGGTCACTCCAAAGTGACAAACCAGTTACTCCAAAGGGACCAGCGTAACTAGAGCAGACACCAATCACTGTACTGCACTGGAAGATGGTGAGTGGGGACAGACCACATCACTGCAGACTAACATAACACGACTTTGAAGCAGATACAGCTCCACTTTAATAAAGGGGGAACATTACAAATTATTTCAGAGGGACGACAATGCCACTGCAGAGAGACAGACCAAGTCACTGGAGCTAATGTAAAGCAGCAAGCAGAACAAATCACTGGAACAGACGTTTATTGGAGGGAGAGATACAGACTGTCACTGAAGCAAGGACCAACCACGTCCATGGGTGTGGGGGAGGATATGCCAATGGAGTGTGCCAATAATGTCACTGGGTCTGAACATATGACTACAGCAGATAAAGTACATCCTGCAAAGAGGGGAATCCATTGCAGTGGTAGAGAAGGAGGAGGAAAACTCAGTGATGGAAGATGTAGTTGGAAGGACAGAAAACATTGGTGAGGAGGGGGAGATCACGCTGAATGGATCCCGTTTCAGTTAGGCTGCATTTAGTCTCATTAGGGACAAATGCTTTGAGTAACATATGGTTTTACCAGTAAGATGCATGCTCTATTTTGGAAGTTGAAGAATTCATTTTTTCTTCAAATCCCATAATACACAAGGAGAAAAAATAACATCACAAGTGCGGACATTTTCTCATCATATTATACTTTTGACCATACCATGATGTAACAGTTCCCCCTCTTCTACTGTAGAATTTTCTGAGGGAACGGTTCTCTGAGAGCCATCCGCAATTCCTGGTGTGCCTTCCTCTGGCTGCGTGGACATGGTTGGAACTTCCTGGGCTGGTGAGTCTGCAGACATCTGCAGGCTTCCCTGGTGACCTCCAATTGGATGGGAGCCGAGCTGGTAAAAACCATGAGCCATTCCAGGGAACTGGTAGTTTGGATTGCCCCCTGCCAGGAAAACAAGTCAACAGAGCCAATGAGGCAAAATAACATCAAAAATAAGGAGACATAACCTGAAGTCTTACGGAATGAGTCCCGCAATTAAGTGCTTTGAAGAGAAGCAAAGGACAAAGGCGTCAAAGAAAAAAATCAGCAAAACAGAGTGGAAAATAAAATAGGAAATCTTGCACATAAATCCTGACTGGCTGTGAATAGGGGTAATTTTAATATACTGACAATTTACGTTTCAACACCAGGAAACAAAAATTCTCCTATTTTCCAAGATCCCATGGCAATGGACACGCCCGCCTTTTTCTAACCTCGGGCATATGTCCCGATCTTAACCCCCTTGCAAACCCAGAACGGATCACTATTATATTTGTTAACACAGACATCGTCTACACATCACTCCTGTGCCATGCACAATAAGAGAAATAGTTTATTTTCGAGATTACTTTCTCATTCACTTACAAACATGATGTGTTGGCAGTCACAGCTAAGAAGCAGAACAAGGGCAGTGTGGGCAAGTGAAAAGAATTTATGGTGGCCCACTCATACTTTGTGTTCAATAGTTAAACTAAAGCAGTCACTCAGCAGCAATTCTCCTCCTGCCTCTGGCCTGCTCTGCTCCTCTGGGACCCTGATGAAAACCACCCTAGATCCCCTTGCTCTTCTTCTTCAATGATTATTGAGCACCTGGTGGCGGCTAACCGTCACAGGACAGGACTATCTCACTACTTCAAGTACTGGTTGCCAGTCTCCAAATGGCCATTTCACAAATTTCGACACCTAGTTTGTGCTGCATAGCACAAGCATTTTACAGCACAAAATGCTGCCAAATAATGTGATGTTAAGAATAATGCTTCTCATTTAATCACCGTGAACCATGCACAGACACAACAGTGATTTATAAGATATGACAATATTTAAGTTTAATGTGTAAAGCACCTTAGCATTTTATGCAAAGAGGAATTCTCCTACTTCATGAACGTTACCTTTATTAAGATATGCTAAGCTATCTTAACCTATCTTTTCTTCATCTTGCCATACATCTATATCTTCGTCACCCCCATGCCTCCTCATCCACGAACACATCCAAAGACCCTGGTGTGTGCCAATGGCTACTTAGGTGGTCTGTTGAATAAGAGGACTCTTGCCTCCACTTTTGGGGGTAATGTTTACCCACAATGCCATAGGTTTGAATATTGATTGGCACACTCAGTCTTTCACCCTTACATGGTTAATAAAATGAGCATAACCAAGATAAACAAAGATCTATTGATTATTATTATATAATCTGTTTATTGGCATTTCTTAAGATTTACAGCACGTATTAACCCCTTCGGTGCTCATGACGGAACGGTTCCGTCATGAGCCACGGTTGAGCTGTGCTCATGACGGAACCGTTCCGTCATGACCACGCCCGCGCAGGAAAAGATCAGCACAGCAGGGGAATCCGTCCAGCATGGAAGGGGTTAAAGCCAGAGCAACGTTGAGCATCAACAATGTCCGCGGCATTAACCCTAGCAGAAACACATAGTATCATAAGACAGGCATATGTCCAACTCTCGAAGCAGTAGTCGAGGCATTTCGGCTGTGGGGAACCGTAAAATCCCTGTCAAGTTCCTGCTACTGAGAAACATTCCTCCCATCGGAGCCTGTCAACATGCCGGCTGCCTTCCCCAGAAGCCGTTCCATAAACAGATAGTGAACCAGGACATAATGGGGTAGAACATCAGATACCCAAACGAAACAACAACAGCCCCAGCAACATCTGACTCATGTTTTCACATCGTAAACAAAGATCTATTGATGGTGCAACAATACTGGCTTGGTGGTGAATGTGCAGGCCACAGAAGAGAATTAGGTTATGGCATGGCTGCCTTCTTTGTCCTGAGGAGCAGTGGGCAATTTCATATCTGTTAAGGTGACATGATTATCACAGTGTCATGTAAAATCAGCAAAATACAAAGATGATTTCAAAAAGCTTACACTTGTGCTATGTTGGCCCTAACATAACTTTAAAAAATAATCTGAGTACTTGCCCATAATTGAAGGAAATTATTTTATTTGGGTCTATATTTTTGATTCTTCAGTTAATATTTTGGTTCTAGAACACCGTTTTGTGCACGATAGTGGATTTTTTCCCCTTCAATCATTTTTTTATTAAGAATATTTTGAATAAAAGACAAAATGAAAATAGTCATGAACTGCGGTTTTGCAAAGCACGACGGGTCCATGCGTGTTGTTAGTGTACCAGACAATACATTTTTGTTGTGCTAGCTTGTAGCCGTGGTGCATTTGTCTGTCTAGCAAGACATATGTTACTGAGCCATGTCTGCTAGATGGGTCTGGCAAATGCAGACAGCAGCTACTTATGTTTGCAAATGGACCAGTTCAACATACCCATGCTGTGACATCAATATTATCGCTGAGGTCTTTAAGTATATACGTTGTTATGTCTTTGGCAACAGGACCAGCGTTTGAAACTGGGCTACATATTAGAGTTTTGTGAATCTTTAGCTACATATTTACCAAATATTTGAGGTTGCTATAGAGCAACTTTAACATTATTTCACAAAGATCGGCCACTGAAAATATAGCTGCCTAGTGATTGAGTCCATGAAAACCATAACTCACAATATGACTCGAAAACGGAAAATTAAAGTCAGCCCTCCGAGACAGCAAGTGTAAGCAACAGAGCACCAGTTGGAGACAACTAGTGGTACTCAAAAGATTTATAGCTTAATGCAGCATAACAACCATTTGACTTTGTGCCTCTCCCACCATGCAGGAACACATCTGGAGACTGGATAGACATGGAGCTCGTTATATATTTAAACTACAGATATGTTTGGTCAAGAAAAACTCTCCATGGAGCAAATTATTTTATCCTGCTTCTCCTTCTCATGAACACTGTAGAAATCTTCTAGGTCAGTGATACTGGTCAGAGACAGGCAAAAGCCTAGTTTTATAGAACAGAAGGTTGGCTAGAATATAATGATTAGGAAGACAACGCAAGTCAAAAGAGCAAGCTTATGCTTTGAGGTTAGTGCAGGGAGATTTGAAAAGTGCTAAAAAAAATAAAAAAAATGTTATCAAAGTAAATAAAATAGAGTGGCCATTGCAATCCCTATCTTAGGGACTTGCACACACTGTCCAGTTTGCATGCTACAAACAAGGAAGTGCAGAAATTCAAAAGAGGGAGAACTGCAGTGTCTTCATTGTCAAGGGGTGCACATTTAACTTGACATGCTCTATGGCGCAGAGCTTTTTTCTATCCTTACCTCCACCCATTCCAAATCCAGGACCACCTCCACCTCCACCTGCACCACCCATTGGAGACCCGCCACCGTAGTGATGGTGAAATGATGGTAAAGTCTTCTTCTTCTTCCTCTCAACCTCTTCTTTATCTGCATGAACAATACAACACTGGATCAAATTGAACAACATCTCAAGAGCTTTCCAGTAAGTTAGGTCCATGGAACGTAAAACCTTGCATGGCTTAGGATTTGTCATACCTTGCTCCAGTGGGTAGTACGTAAACTGTTTGGCATCACTCACGTCGCCTCCTCTCTTCCGTTTCAGCTGCAGGAACACTGTAACGGGGCGATCAATCTTCATTTTGTGATATGGGGGTGTTCGGAAAACAATGGCATACTGAAAGGAAGGTGAGCAACATGTTACGCACCTGGAGACACGGTGGTCGAGAAGACAGCTGAATGGAAAACAAGATGTTCACAATCGCTCTGAACAGTACGCAGAGTGAAAGTCATCATCACAACTGTAATCCAGTTAGCCTATTTTAACACCATCAAAACCATAATCAATTATTGACATAGTTCGCTCCACTTTTAAGTGTCTCGTGCTGCGACATTCCACAGCACAATGGTCTGGTTAAGAATGCCCAGTGATTTTTTTTGCAGAGTTTTATATAGCGCGAACTTGACCCGAATCCAATCAGGTATCAGAGCGCTTTACATAGCACCAGTTACGTTACATGAGAACACACATTCATTCTTTGTTAGGCACAGGGAGATTAAGTGTTTTGACCAGAATCACCGGATGTTCAGCGTCATTACCGAGACTCGAACCCAGTTCCCCAAGTCCGAGGTCGAGCGCCCTAGCCGTTAGGCCAACCCTTGAAGGTCTTGAATGAAACATCCTCCACGCTGCTAATTCTTTGTTCTGCGTACGCAATTTTCGAGTTAACTGTACCCATGTCTGCTCGGATAGCTGTTAGCTCTAACGGCATTGCATCTGTATTCTGTTTGGTGGATTTAGAAAGATCATGAACGTCCGCTAATTTTCTGAGAATCATATCCATTGTACTATTAATGTCTGCTTTGGCCTCGATGGGAGAATCAGACGGTGAAGGGTCACCCTTGTTTCTGTTGAAATGGATTTTAGATTATTGTATGGCCATTGTAGCGGACTTGCAAGAATGGAGTGTAGATTACACTTGCCCGTACACTCAACGGTAATAATGGAGTAAGCGTTATACTTAAGCAGAGCACTAATTTATTTATCAGGACCAGAACGCAACTTGACCACAGTTATTGAACACACTGAAACGTCTAGAGCAGAAACAGATGATAGGACCAAAGCATTTGACTAATGAAATGTGCTGGCAGAGCAGTGGTGAAAAGTATATAATATCAACTAATACTTCGCATTATATTGAAGAATCACCAACCAGTTGCTGACTGTGGTAAATGAGCTGAAGAAATAATGAGCGGAAATGGCATCCCTAAGCAACTCACCCTGCCGAGCAGAAGATGGAAGCCTGAAAAGGGGAATAACAAGCCTCTACCCTGCACGGCTGAGCCAGGACAACCCTCTGCACAAACCTGAATTGCTGATCTTCCTCTGCACACATATTAAGCCTTAGGCTTATATCCACGCACAGTCTTTGGCTTACTGCTTACTCACTATATTTTTATAAATTTTTGGCATGAATATGTGTATAGGGAAATTTCATATTTCAACAGTAATGCCTCAATGCATATTAAAGATGTGTGACAGGGAATGTCCTTGTGATTCATTAAACTATGCTGGAGGTATAACAAAAATCAGGACTCAGTGGAGAGCGTGGTCTCCCAGCCAGGACAACCAGACAAGTTATCTTTGGCCCTTTTGAATTATAGGATCCCCCAATTTATTCAGGAAGGATTTATAATAGGTCCTAGTCATGGAACAGAAGAGGTGATAGGAAATCACAGTCCCGTAGGTTTGCAAGTGTTGAGTGCCTAAGAAACCATAGAGCTCCAATTATATGTATTAGGAGGAGCCATGCTAAAGTATACGGGTAGATAGGCACCCCTTAAAGACTGTGTGTGCTAATTAGAGCACTTTCAGCATAACAAGTACACACCGTTCCTCTTTTGGGGCTGCTAAAACCCAGTAGGAAGGCTTCTCACATATCACTGAGGCTATTCATCAATACAAAAACACCTGTGACGACATGGCAAATATAAAATACAAAAAAAAGTAGAAAAGCGAGCAGTGTATATGTTGTCTTTGACATGAGGCAGCCAAATTCTCACGAGGCATCTATCTTTCCTTATTTCCTGACATGGCAACATGCAATAGCAGTGGTTCCCTCCCACAGCAGGTGACCATATGTGTCCAGGGGAGTCCAGGACCCACTTCTGGGCATACCCGGTGCACTTAGGGCGAGGAAGCAAAAGACACACAAATGATGGACAGAATGCGGAACAAATCAAAAATTCACTTCCAGTCAAGAGATCTGAGTTAAATCCATCGTTCTTAAGTGCATCTAAGTGTGCTGGGTATGCCCAGACGTGGGTGCCAGGCACACTGTGCCACTGGATTCAAGCTAGCCTGGCTGATGAGTGGTGATACCCCGAAACCGGTCCCAGGATGCTTTTTTCTGGTCCAGGGAGGACCTGGCTTGGCAGTTTGGGCTGGCCTGTTCCCATGAGGAGCAGGGTCAAGACTGATTTGATTATGGCTGTGTCTAAACTGGCGTGGCATGGTGAGCAAAAACAAGATGGATTTAACCCAGATCTCTTGACTGGAGTGAATGTTTGATTTGTTCCGCATTCTGTTCATCATCTGAGTGTCTTTTGCTGTCCATGTCCATGCAGCATATTTTCCAATACTATTTCAGATCTCCTGGGTCATTTAAAAAGGGAATAATGCTCTACGCCAGTAAGTCTAACTTTGAACCATAGGAAGCTGTCTGGCCAGAGCTGAGAGGCCAGGAGTTAACTAGCCCAAGAAGTGCTGCTGGTTTTTCAGGCTCATCAATGCAGATACGCACCAAGATACAGCGAGCAAGGGGTTCAGGCCACAACATTCCCTGTTATTCACCCGAAGACAAAATACCATGCGATGGAAATGCTTAAATCAACAATTCTTAATTATTGGAGACTGTACTGTAAAGCCAGCTGAACTTACATCCATTATTTATCTTGAAGGTGCCACTGGGAAAGCTGGCAATGCTGCCTTCGAATCTGGGCAAAATCAGGCAGATATACCAAACATTACAGGACTGCCTTGGAAGCAGCGATACCGCTTTGGCGACAATAGGTTGCCCACAGAGGGTGCAGATCCTCAGAAAGGGAAGCATGGATTGTAGCACTATGTTATAGAATTACATGCATCACTCACACAAGGCGCTAGCTGGCTCTTCTACAATGCAGTCCAGCGTCCTAGAATTAACTGAAAAGCAAACGGTGAAGGGTTGAATGGAAACACTGAGGTACAGCCTAGACAGGAAAAGGCAGTACAGGAGAAGCGGAGAGCTGAACTGGAGAGGTTCGGTAGTGAAAAGCGCATGGTATTCTCACACTGAGATACATACTTGCTTGTGAACATCCGTTGGCGAGAAGTCGCCATACGCCTGCCAGCCGTTGTCATCGTCTTCATAGAAGCGGACTTCGATGTCATCTGAAAGAACAAAACCGCTTCAGTGATGGGCTCTCGCTGCTATGGAAACCCAAAGTGTCTGATTTGGTTTAAATTCCTCCCAGGGTATCATCAAAGGATAAAACCAAGCCCAGGCCACATATTACACGTTCCTGTCCATCCATATCCGTATCAGTGGCACAAAGGCTGAAAAAAGTATGTCCTCAGGCACGAGACACAAGCCGCAGTAGTTAAGGGTTCTAAAAACCCCACAACCAGCGTCATTGAATTTTGGCAATGTGTTGGACAACGGTAGGAAAAATGGACAACTCAATGAATCGGTCTGTCAGTGGCAAGCTTTCCGGCATTCTGACTGCAAGGTGGAATCGAAAGAGGGCAGGCTACATTCTCACCTTTTTGCACCTTGTCACACAGCAGGTACACCTCGTCTCCTCCTTTCACCGAGCCGGCGGTCTTGTCCATTCGTGAGATCTTAAGGTTTGATGCGCCCGGTGATTCTGTATGCGTGAGAAGGGCAGGCATTTAGCAGCGGATCAAATCAGCACTCAAAATAGCGGTTTTCAAATCAAAACAATATTTTAAAAAGCTCTACCTTGAAAATCGAAAGAGGCTTCAGGGGGCCATCCAAACCTGTTAAGGTGGGGTGAATTATTGGTATTTATTTATTATTTATTTATTTATTTAAACTTCTAGAGCGCACAGCTACCCGCAGTGGGTTTCCCGGCGCTTAGGGACAGACTGGAGAAGAAGAGAAATGTCAAGCTGATT
The DNA here is from genome assembly GCF_964204655.1 of Triturus cristatus. Taxonomy (NCBI): domain Eukaryota; kingdom Metazoa; phylum Chordata; class Amphibia; order Caudata; family Salamandridae; genus Triturus; species Triturus cristatus. The sequence continues at coordinate 330,118,553 of NC_140580.1, forward strand.
TTACTGGGCTACAAATTACTGCTGGAAGAGCCAAGTTTTAAGTCCCTTGCGGAAACAAAAAAGATTGGTTTCTGTCTTTAGGGTCACAGGAAGAGCGTTCCAAAATCTAGGACCTAAATAGGCAAAGGTATTAACATATAGACGGCCTAGGGCCTGTCTAGAAAGGAAAGGCTAGAACATTTTTCATCACCAACTTGCCCAGTTCTTTCCTACAACCACTAGTCCTCTGGTCTTTACCGGCTCTCATACCCAAGCACACCACTAGGTGTCGCTATGGTTTCAACTATGAAAGTCAGACACCCTCTGCGCTCCACATTAATAATTCTAAACCCGAGGAAAGCCCAGAAATATTGTACTTTCACGTAAGGCTTCCTTCGAATTTTCGAGGCACAGCGAAGCAGCACAAGGCAGGTTCCGCTCTACCCAGTACCCATTCATTACGAAACCGTTTTTCTTCTAAAGCGTGATCGTTTGGCTTCTTTCCACTCCCTACTAGTTCGGCCGGCCCTGTTAGTCAGTGCCAACTCATACCGCATCTGTGTCTTTCCGAAACGTGCTCGGCTTGAAAATGGCATGTTTATGAACCCATGAGCCACCCCAACGGCACCACAATTATAGGCGTCCGTTACTACGCAGCTGGAAATAGCTGCTGTCCCATTTTTCTGCTTTCTCTCTCCCTTGCTAAGCTACTGCGTGTAAATTCAACGCGGCACTGTCCCCGGCTTCATTTATTCACTGTCCCAACACCACTTCACCTCACCATTAACACGATTCGGGCCCCTCCAATGCCGCAGCTCAGCGCATCACTTTCCAGAGACTGCCCTTGACGCCGTCCACTGCGTTATGTGCCTGACTCGGTGCTTTAACTGGAAATATACACGTGTGAGTAGTCGTTATTTAGAGAGCCTGTTTGTACTTCGGATGTGGCGGTACTTTCATTAAATGTATTGCTGAGGGCTGAGATGTGCAGGCACGCTCCCCTTTCAAATGAAAAGTGTACCGGATAGTACCTGCCCATTTAAAGCACTAGGCCGCTGCCTCAAAGCAAACCCCGTCCCTAACTCGACTCAACACAACCTGCTTCTAAAGTGAGACCAACATGGCTCTGCCCCTATTCTGCAAGAGAAGCAGACAGTGAACCTGCGGCTCTCACCTACGTCAACCTAAAAGTGGACCCCTTCACAGCACGTGCTAATACAGAGAAACACGACGAAAATCAACAGAATGCCTCTCAGGCTGCCAGTCCTGCGGCTATATAAAAGGAGGGAGGGGCAGTGTGTAAAGTCATCATCTGATTTTTTTAATGTGCTGTACACAGCTGTATTTTGTTTTACAAAATAAGCGCCTACAACTCACGTTTGTTACAGCGCCCTGCACTTCCAAATAGTCTCAATAGTTTTCAACCTTGCCTTCTGTCCAGACCAAATATGCAGAAAATGTACCAAAATTAATTACAAGAAGGAACATTTACTTTCGGAAACAGTCATATGGGTTGAAAGTTACAAGCAGTCCAAAAACTGTTTTTCCTGCAGCAGCATGTAACATCATGTACGACAATGGACTAAAGCAGGACAAGACACGACACTGCACAGTATATATTGGTGCAAGTGCGCTTGTCCGCAGACCACCCTAGGCCACATTAAAGGTACTTCGTTAATCCCAGAAAGGCTCTATGTATGAGTTGCTCCACCGCAGAAAAAACAATTCCACAACGAGATGCAGGACCTGCTGGGGGTCCATGGACAGCGGAGAAGGGTAGGTGAAGCAGACGGTCCAGCGCAGAATAACCAGGTCTGTGGATGGGCATATTTCCACCCAAATATTTGAGATTTCAATTAAAAACTACTTAAAAAGTGTAACACAAACTTACACCAATTTGAAAGAGAAAATATGTGCACACCAAATTTGATCCTTACACGTCCTGCAGTTTTTGCAGCTTAGATGAAGTCTATGAACTGTTTGCTGTCAGTTCCAAAGGCGCCACTTGTTCCCATGTAATCTCTGAAGAAAACATATTATTTGACACTATTATCCAAGTCTTTCCTGTACTTGCCAATAAAGATATATTATTTATATATATATATATATATATATATATATATATATATATATATATATATATATATATATATATATATATATTACCTACTGGCGGTCGCCAGTAGGTAGTTATAGTTAGGACGACGTTTCCATAGGAAAACCTCAACATTCTATTTTGAATAACTTTGGCGCCGGTCGACGAATCCTCGCGAATTTCTCAAAATAGGTGGGGCGCTACGCTCCGCTCCTACCCTGAAAGTCTCGGGGGGATCCGTCAAGCGGGGGCTGAGATAAAAGGGGGGTCCCAAAACGCGTTTTTCCCATGCATTTTTCCATAGGACCTTTAGAACGAGCTACAGCCCGAACGGCTGAACAGAATTACTCAAAATTTGGCAGAGAGGTAGTCCCTAGGTCAAGGAAGTGCCTTTTGTAGGTTTGGTGTAAATCTGTTCAGTAGATTCTGAGAAAATAGCCTTTAAATCAATATATATATCTGAGCCCGCTTACGGTACGCTTACCGTACGCTTACGGTAAGCGTACGGTGGCGTGCGCGAGCGCGATTCTGATTGGCTCTTAGATCTTAGTAAACATTCGAATCGGCCGAAACCAGGAAGCGGCGGCCGCCATTTTCTGTGTTTCACTCTGAAAAAAAAAGAGTGAAAACAAGAAAAGGGGGCAATGAGGAGAGTTACAGACCCCCTTACATTTGTGAGGGGGTCAAAGAAGGACTGTAAAGTACAAAACAAACATTTATTGATTTTTAAAAAAAATCACGGGGTACGCGTACGGCAAGCTTACGGTAAGCGTACGGAAGAAACATGGCGTGCGCGAAGGAGATTCTGATTGGCCCATAGATCTTAGTAAACATTCGAATCGGCCGAAACCAGGAAGCGGCGGCCGCCATTTTGTGTGTTTCACTCAGAAAAAAAACAGAGAAAACAAGGAAAGGGGGCAATGAGGAGAGTTACAGACCCCCTAACATTTGTAAGGGGGTCAAAGAAGGACAGAAAAGTACAAAAAAAACATTTATTGATTTTAAAAAAAATCACGGGGTACGCGTACCGTAAGCTTACGGTAAGCGTACGGTAAAAAAAATAAAAAAAAAAAAATGAAAAGCAGATTTAAGACTTTGCTCTTCATATGTCCTCCATGTGCGCACGGTGCGCGAAGCGCATCGTGCGTTCATGGCCCATCTAGCGTAATGTGGGCACGCGGTGCGCGAAGCGCACCGCGTGCTCACTGTGCGCGCACGGTGCGCGAAGCGCACCGGGCGCGCATGGAACGAAATGCGTTAAGTGGGCGCGCACGCCACAAATGGCGTAAAGTAACTTAGCATTTAAAAAACCGTACAAATTCACTGAAAAAACCATAGGTTTCACACATGTTATAGTTAGCTGGACATTTTACTGATAAAAAACCAATGAAATTCCCCCGTTATAGTTACTGTAGGCAACTATAACTCACGCGACCGTAATCCTCTGCTGATGACATATGTGTCTTTATGAAAAAAAAATATTTGTAATATATGTATAGCTAAAATTTAATGGAAGAAGACATGGGCAAATAAGTGTCTAAATACAGTATTAGCATCAGCAGAGGATTGCGGTCGCGTGAGTTATAGTTGCCTACAGTAACTATAACGGGGGAATTTCATTGGTTTTTTATCAATAAAATGTCCAGCTAACTATAACATGTGTGAAACCTATGGTTTTTTCAGTGAATATATATATATATATATATATATATATATATTACCTACTGGCGGTCGCCAGTAGGTAGTTATAGTTAGGACCACGTTTCCATAGGAAAACCTCAACATTCTATTTTGAATAATATATATATATATATATATATATATATATATATATATATATATATATATATATATATATATATATATATATATATATATATATATAAAAAATACATATATCTTGTAGGACATCTGCTGGCTGAGTGGGACTGAAGCCACTGTTAAGAAACTAAAACGTTCTTTCTCAAAGTTTAACCATGGCTGTGGTGTTGCCAGATGTGAGTAACAAGTAGAGGGGGGGGGGGGGGGGATCTTGCTGTTTTGTTAATCACAACTGGGGAATTTTAGTGTTTTAGATTGTGGATCTTAGGCTAAAAATCAAAAACTACCAATTAAGATATTTAAATGAAATACATATCAGGGTACCATAAAAGACATGATTAAAGTCTTTGGGATGATGCTCAAAACTACCTGTGGATGCCTAAAGCGACAGAAACATTAGATGGTCAAGTATCCAACCATTGTGTACAAATAATCAATGCTAACATAGACTGACTTGCCACAGGCTCTTCTATCCAGCACAGAGCCTGCTATTTTCCCAAGGGCGCCCGCTGTACTGAAGCGGAAGCGGTATGCAGTTCAGCTTCATCACACCGCACGGTTTTTGACAGAGACCAATCTGGGCAGCCATTCACTTCTCATTTCACTCAAATCAGAATTTGATGGCACAACTCCTTGGAGAGAGCTTGGTGTGCTTGGGGGTTTCAGGTGGAGGAATAAACAAAACACTTGATCTTACTGCTGTCGTGGATAGGATCAGAAATGACGGGCTTCAAGGGCAGGGAGAAGGACCCGTTGCTGTCGGGGAGGTAGGCGGTGAACCTCAGCCGCACGATGCTCAAGTCCATCACCTTCTTCAGCTCCTTTGCTTCCAGCTCGATTTTTTTCACTTCGGAATCTGCCCATAGGATGCAGAGGAAGAGACAAGTAGAGCATGAGAGGTCAAGAGAAGCCAAACAAGGACCAGGAAACAAGTGACAAGAGGAAGTAAACAGTGGGACAGAAGCAAAAAGCAAGCACGCATGCCACATAGAGAGCACGCAGAGATAAAGCAAATAAAATAGAACAAGAACAATAAATATAGCTAGTGTTAAAAGTTGGAAACATTACTCCTTTGTGCCAAAATGTAGTGTTATCACCAGATCATTTCAGTATCGCTTTTAGAGGAAATTAATGGGAACACCTGCTTATGGAGTGCTTGCCAATTAATCACTTTTGATAAAAATCTGTGCTTATTTACAGGGTTGGTTGTTGACTGACAACACCCAACCCCAGCCAAAGAGCACCAGCAAAAACCTTATTATTAAGGAAGCCCACGCAAAAAGGGCAGTGCTGTATACCTTCTGATGTATGCTATGTGCAGCGTTACTGTTTGGGATACTCGGTAAATAAACACATGCGACACTTCCTGAATGAACGAGACCACAAGAAATCAAGGTCCCTATCATAAACCGCCCAGACCGGTATCTCCAGAGGGAATACCACTCCAGGCAATTACGAGCGGGCTTGTGGTTCCAGACCTGAAAGTACCAAGGCTGCAAAAACACGACCTGTAGCCCGAGTGACCACTCTCAATACTACCCACTTGGTATGAAGGCCTACTAAAGCATAGATGTATTTTGCTTTTATGCCAAAAGCTCTCTCAATATCCAGTGCTAATTTCTTCCAAAGGTTAATCTATAACTTCCATGGCATATAAATTGAATTACGTACCACATTTAATTGGCCACAGCTGGCGGAACTGACAAGGGTTTCTGACTTTTTGATCAAACACGGAGTCTTACCCTGGCACCATTTAATGTGTCCTTGTAGGAGAGTAGGGTCTGCTATCCTATGGTCACCCCAAATTTTTGCTTTTTGCTTCACTGGTTTTTGGCATATTGACGCTGTGGGCCTGCCAATCAGACCCCCAGCCTGCTGTTCTCTCTACTAAATTCACACTATGCACCCTAGGTGCATAACCAATTGGAAGTGGATCACCCTGTGAGCCCCTGTACCAGTGTACACTAGGTACCCAGGGCATTGGTGTATCTAAGGCCTACCAGGGGCTGAAGCATGTATTGTGCCACCCCTGGCCTGGCCTAACAAATTTGACACAACTGGCTGATCACTCAGCTGGGGTAAGTTGGTGTAACCACCTCTTACTTAGGTGTAGTATACCTATGCCTAACCTTAAATGGGACACCTGGTAACCTATAAGTCACTCCTATGGCAGGCCTTAACAATCCTTAAGGCAGAGTGCTTGGTTCCATGTGAGATGGTGCTCTGGCATGAGCTGAGCCTGTCTGCAGTGGTCAGAACAACTTCCTTCTACTGTTTCCAGATATCGTCATACCATATACTCTTAAGTGCATTATGAACCTCGCGGTTAAATGCTATCTTTGGTTTGGCTTTATCAAAACATGTCGAGTAAGGTGTCATACGAATTGGAATACTAACCCCTCGCCAATTCTGGCGACGGGGTTAGCATTCCACCCTTCTAGAGGGACACGACATGTACAGTACCTGAAACCCGGGTAAAATCAGACATAGCCTCAGCTCCACAAAATGGATGCTGCCACCACAGACACAAGTCTGCCCTCCTGCTGCTGGGAGTCCTTCCAGCTTGGGAGGTGTGGACAAAGGGTTTCCTGCCAGGGGAGGTGCGTGCACCACCCCAGACAGGATTTTGTGTATTGGTCAGGTAGGGCTTGAAAGAAACCAGACATGCCTGTGGCTCACAAGGAGCCTCGGGGCATATGCCAGTTCAATCCGGTCCTGGGGCACACCAGTCCCGGGCCTGGGGCGAGCTGGACAAAGGATTGGGGGTGTAACCACCCCCCTTCCTGGTCCCACCCATAGGGAGGGACCTAGCAGGTAGTCCGGCCCCTAGAATCCGCTTAAAGGTAGGAGCTGTGTCCTAAGACTTCAGACATCCTGGAATCAACTTGAAACTAAGAAGAAGACGGGAACTTCGACATTCTGCTGCACAGAAGACTGAAGGAAATCTCCCCTGTGGTCAGGGAGTGACCACCTTGCTAACGCAAGCACCATCCAGCGAATCAACGTCTGCTTTGCCGCCGCCTTCCGCCGGAGCCCGAGCCCAGAGACTGACAAGACCTGGACCTCCAGACCTCTCACCGCCCGATCCACAGTCCCTAAAAAGAGGAGACCCGTGGAGGCACCGAGACACGTGGAGCCAGCCATCTTGAAACAACCACGACAAGCTGCAAGTGCAACAACCGAGGCTCCCTCCAAGTTGTGCTTTGGGATCTGAGAAGCCCAACCCTCGAGCAGCATCTGCACCAAAGGTGAGCCCTCCAGCATCTCCACGATCTGCGTGGGGCCCTTCTGCATTTTGCCACTCGACGCGCCTAACCGGTTGCTGGCCGCTGGCTAGTGGCCATCTTGGCGACGAACTTCAAGAAATACACCGCTGGTCTGGTTGCTCCAGACTGGCCCTTGCTCCCCTCCCAAGGAGCAGTCCCTCTGACCTTGCTGGTCAGAACCATCAGCTTATTTCGTTTTCCACAACAATTGCTTTTGCCAAGGCTTGTTTGCTTCGACCAAGTCGCCGACAGCGAGAGCCTGCGTGGGACAGCTCGTGAACCGACTCCTGGACGTCGTCGACCTTCAGGGACCACGTGGCTGCAGAGACAAGCTACACCTTTCTTCCTGTTTGCACCCGACATCGCCTGGTACCCACCTAGTGCCACGCTGGTCACTGGCTAGTGACTGTGAACACTGTCCCCTCTGCTTACATTTCTTCTACAACTCCGATCCACCCTTGGATCCACCGCATCCCTCCCGGACCGACCGCCTGCAGCATCTTTGTCCACAGGCTCCATTGACCCGATAGAAGAAACCCAACGCACTTCGACACCTATGCACCCGCTTCCTGTGGGTGAGGTAAAGCTGGCACTCCGGTGCCCAAGTGTAGAGTAACATCTCTAGTGTCTGTGTTTCCAATCTTGAGTTCATAGTCCATTCGGAAGATCCTTTTTGCAGTAACTTTGTAACTTTTACGCACCCATTGAAAACCTATGGGAGCACGTGTGTGACTATTTGCTCTGCACACGCACCCCGTGGACCTCCTGGTCACTAACTGAAGTTAGCTCCTTGTAGGCCCAGCGATTCTAGAGGCCCTAGGCCTTTTCCCCTTTCTGTTCGTGGTACTTATACCACTATTTTAGTATATGGTTTGAGCGGCCACCAGGGCCTATCCATATAAAGTGCAACTTCTGTGTATTCTACTGTAATCTTGTTTGACGATTTGTGCTCCTGTGCTCATAAAGAGACTAGGGGTTACTTTGAGAAATAAATACATATATATTTTGAATATATATCTGTGTGGTGTCCTTTCATTGGTATAAAAGGGGGTTGCATTTGGTAAAACAGCTGGCTTAACACGCTTCACGAGTTTAGCCTCAAAGACTGCTTAGCCTACGCTACCACTAGGGCAGCTAGTCCGAAAAGGTTGACTTACAACCACACCATAAGGGTTGCTTGGCATGGTACAGGGTGGTCACTTTAACTAGTGAACATCATATACCAGGCCAACTTCTCACAGTCCTGACCCCCCACTTGGTTGATTGAACAGCTTCCCAGAGGTCCTTCAAGGGGTAGGACTTCTATTCTTTCCCAGAGAGAAACAGGGGCTTGTATCTATATCTCTTAACTCTTATCTTGCCATTCAAGATTCTCACTATTTTTCCAACGTCCAAATAAACTCTTCGATATCAAATGAATTGTACCTTCTTTAGTAATAACCACTATCTGGAAATTCTAGATGTTCAAACCTCTTCGAGATTAAAACATAAACCAATGAATGGAGTGCCCCATAGGAAAATGTGAAACGTTCCAATGGCCCAAAAAAAGGCAGCAGCTTCCTGCTCCACAACGGAATAATAACATTTAGATGCTCTAAATTATCCTGAAGTAAATGACACAATGCATTTTTTTGCAATCTAAAATCGAGTGGTGCCTAGGTCTTTCCTTTTGGTGTCAGTAGTTAAAATAGTTTATTTCCCACTTCTAATGTATATGCAATCGTAATCTCATCTTCAGTCGTAAAAAAAAAATGTCATGGCAAACTACAAATTTAGAATTATATTCAGCGAGCCCTATGAAGGATTTGTGATCCTACTTCCCATTAGGTTCTGCTACTTTATTTCACAGTATCCACTAGACAATCTTTTTCTTTATTCCACCCTTCAACAGTGTGAACCCTACATAAGCTACAGATCTAACCTTTATTTGGAATTTGTTTCTTTTCAAGGTTAGACCTGCTTCACTCAATTTCTGCAGAACTTGTCTTAAAGCTTTATTATATTTGGACACACTGTTCCCATAAATCAAACGATTACCTAAAAAATAAACTACATGATTTGGATCCCTCGGGATCCAACCTGAGGCTGCCAAAGCCATACCAAAGGTCATGTTTCAAAGTATGTGATTAAAGAGACGAGTGGCCTAAAATCGAGGTGACGCTCAACCTGGTGATAGACTGATGATAAATCTACCATACTGAATCAAGCAGCATTACTGACCATGCTGAGCAATTCATGTATGTGGGAAGAGGATGATAGTAGAAACAATACCTGAATTGAGATCCTACAAACCTACACATAACACATATACTTAGAACCGGTTTTCTTGGCAAGAACAAGTGGGACAAGGACTCTACGGGATCAACACCACCTTCAATCACACATTTGTACAATACTTCTTCAGCGATGTTAGATTCCATTAACAATGGTATGGAACAGCGTCTGCACAGTAAAAGGGAAACAGTACCCTTTAGTTTAATTTCTAAAGCTGTACATTTTTCAGGAGAGTCAAACGATCAGGTTAAGACTTCCGTAAATTCCTTACAATTAGCATCGCTCTCTACAAATCTGTCTACAACTAAAATTAGGCCAGCAGAATTAAGATAAAGCCTGATACCCAATGTCTTTTGCTTCCTTCAACCATGCAGGTTGGAGTTCTGTTGTATAATCTACACTTTCCCCAGCCGTCCTTCCCTTAAATATTATGCACATTACAATTGTTCCTATTAATATGAGGTCTTTCTTTTAACCACTGTGTTTTATTACGTGTTCATAGAACATATTCTTTTTTTTTTTTTTTTTTTTGAAACCGTTTATTGCATTTAAAAAAAAAAAATTTACAAGTAGGGGCCTACAACCATCCGGCCGGCCGCTAGAGTGGCAGAAGCATATGACATACATACAGTAAGAGTCTCTTGGCGGTGCAGGTTGGTAAATCAGGAGATATCAATAGCGCAGGCCACATAACTCCAAGCCCACAATACGGTTTCCTTTTATCAAAACAGAACAACACAAAAAACCACACCCGCAAGGCAACCCGTCATCCAAAGTGACGGCACGTGCTCCTTAAGTGGGGGATCCCAACCAGCAGCCAAACTCTGAAGAGGGGGATGGGAATAGATCAGGGACTGGGGAACCACATGCCCACGGCTGAGGGAGGGGGTCAGTCAGGGGGACGGAGCTGGTGAGGCAGCCGGTAGCAGTGGCGGCTCGCAAATACCCCCGCGATAGGCGTTCCAGGGGCCCCAGATTTTCACCCACGCCCCAGGCTTACCCCTCGCAACATACACCACCTTTTCACGAAACATACACCAATCCATATGTTCTTTCCAGGCCAACACCGCCGGGGGCCTCTGGGATCCCCACAATTGAGCAATGTCACGCTTAACTATCATGTATCCCAGAGTCACCCACCGCTTCTGCGGGACCGAATAGTCATTTGGTTCCCACACATTCAGCAAGCATCTCCTCGCTTCAGGCAACAGCGCGACACGCGTAACCACACGCAGGACCTCATGCACACCACGCCAGAATCGCTCCACCTTTGGGCACTCCCACAGAATATGTATGAAAGTTGCCAAAGCACCACAGCCACGCTTACACAATCCGTCACCAGCAAAGCCCATACGTATAAGCCTTGGCCCCGTCACGTAAACCCGGTGGAGGATCTTAAGCTGGACGAAGCGAAGGCGAGCCGGGATGGCCACCTCCTTCGGAGAGGCCACCGCGGAGATCCAGTCCTCGTCGTCCAGTTCCAACCCGTCGGCAACCCAGGCCTCGCGGAGACTAGTCAGCAGGCACGATCTGTCGTTGATCAGTTTTTTATATATAAGGGAGATCGTGCTGTCTGGGACATGGCCATCCAGCACTCGGTCCTCCAGGGGGGAAGACTCCGGAATGGACGCGACATCCGGGAAGACGGAGCCCAGCGCGTGGCGGACTTGTAAGTACCGAAAGTACTCACTGCCTTGCAGCTGAAACTCCGTCTGCAGCGTCTCAAAAGTTTTGAATCCCCCCCTCGTCCAGAGATCTCCCACTGTGCTGATTCCGATCGTGTCCCACTTCTCGAAGCCCTTCGATGTCCACAGGGAGCCCAACCTCTCAGACGCATATAGCGGTGACGCCCGGGTCAAACGGTCCTTCCACCCCATAGCTGCATTAGCCGCGTGCCAAACACGCACCATGACACGCGTCGGTCCCGTCAGACGGGAGTCGGGCGCGCCAGAGTAGAGCGCACGATTGTAATCGCCACCGGGCAGGAGCATCTTGTCCATTTCAAATGCCGGGTTCAAGGCGGGCCCGTAAAGGCCATGATTAATTGCAGCTAGCTGGGAGGCCCAGTAATACCGTTTAATGTCCGGGAGGGCAACCCCCCCATCGTACCACGGGAGCGTCAATTTAGCCAGAGCAATACGCGGCCTCCCGTCCCAGAACAGGCGCCGCTGCAGGCTCTCCACCTCACGGAAATAGCGCGCCGGAACCAAGTCCATAGTGTTCTGGAGCGCGTACAGAAAGCGCGGCAAGGACATCATCTTAAACAAGGCCGCTCGGCCAAGCGGCGAAAGCGGAAGACGCCGCCAACGCGCAACGTCCTCCTTCAAGCGCTGGAGGGGGGGTAGCAAGTTCCGCTCGTAGCGGGCCTCCGGGTCTAGAGTAATATATATACCCAGGTACCGGAACCCCTGGGAGGCAATCTGGATCGGGCAGTCCCGTGGTAGGGCCGGAGCCTCCCCGGAAAGCACATATACGCAGGATTTCGCCCAGTTGATGACAAGGCCTGAGTTGCGACCGAAGGAGCGCAAAACATCAACCAGGACAATCAGCGATTTACGCGGGGAGGCGAGATACAAAAGGATATCATCGGCGTAGAGGGACACGCGGTCCTTATGCTCGGGGGTCCAGCGGAGACCACGGATAGAGGGGTGCCACCGCAGCCACTCCGCCAAGGGCTCCAAGGCCAGTGCAAACAGGAGCGGCGACAAGGGGCAACCCTGACGCGTGCCCCGCCCCAGCGCGAATGGGGCCGAGACTCGCCCATTCACCACCACCTGCGCCAATGGGCCCGAATACAACAATTTGACCCAGCTAATGAATCCCGGTCCAAATCCAAATTTCGCCAGCATCGCCCAGATGTATGGCCATTCAAGCGTGTCAAACGCCATGGTGGCGTCTAAGGACGCCAAGATGGCCGGCTCCCGCACAAACGGGACACGCGCGAGCACCCCGTGCAAGCGTCGCAGATTAAGAGCCGTGTTGCGATGGGGTATAAAGCCTGATTGGTCTTGGTGGACCAAATCGCCCACCACGCCGACCAGCCGGTTGGCCAACACCTTGGCGAGGATTTTGGGCTCCGCGTTCAAGAGCGAGATAGGCCTATAGGATGTGACCCGCTCACGGGGTCTCCCCTCCTTGTGGATCACCACGATTGTGGCCAGACGCTGGTCCGGCGGGAGGGAACCCTGCGAGTGGGCCGCCAGGAACATCGCGCGCAGGTGGGGCGCCAGTACATCCGGTCTCAGCTTGTAAAGCTCGATGGGGATACCATTGGGGCCCATGGCCTTGCCGGATGCGACCGAGCGAATAGCCAGGGCAATTTCGTCCGAGGTGGGAGGAGCGTCCAGCAAATCCCTGTCCTCCACCGTAAGGGAGGGCAGCGCGATGTCCCGAAGCAGGGCATGGGAATCTTCCTCCGAGCAGGGAGAAACCGGGGAGTACACCTCGCGGAAGTAATCCGCGAAGCGGGAGACAATGGCCTCCGGCTCGGTGACACGCACACCATCCATCCCCTCGATCAAAGGAACCACACGACTCGCTCTCTCCCTCTTGTCCAACCACGCAATCAATTTACCAGCCTTATCACCCACATCATACAATCGCCCCTGTTGCTCTCTACTGAGGCCCCTGGCCGCCTCCGTGACGAGGGCCCTATAGGCCGCCTGCTTGAGGTGTAGAACATGCAACTTGGCATCCGTTACCCCGCTCCCCAGGTCACCCTCTAGTTCCGCAATTTCGGCCTCCACCCGGGTTACTTCCTCCCGCTCGCGCCTCCGGGCATGGGAGATAAAGGAGAGGGCCTCCCCTCTGAGAACTACCTTAAAAGCCTCCCACAGGGAGGTGGCCGAAGGGACAGACCCCACATTCTCATCAAAATATCGCTGTAAGGATTTGATCAAGTCGGCACGAATGGTGGGGTCGCGCAAGTACCAAGCATTGATTGGAGCCACCCTGCCCTCCCCCCTCGGGAAGACATCGAAATGTAACAGTAATGGGGAGTGATCTGAAATGCCCCGCGCCAGATGGCACACCTCTCCCACCCTCCCAGCATGGGCCGCCGGGACAAGGATGTAATCAAGCCGCGAGAGGCTACCATGGGCACCCGAGTGGAAGGTGTATTGCAGCTGCGCGGGATGCTTTAGTCGCCAGCAATCCACCAGGCCCAATGTATCTAAAAGGCCGGACAGCCACGCCTGTGCCCGGGGGAGGTCCCTAGGGGGATGACGATCCATAGACCCAGAAGCTACCGCATTGAAGTCCCCCCCAACCACCAGCAGGCCACCCGGAAGGTCCAGGAGGAGGCGCCCCAGGTCCGCAAATGTAGTAGATTGTAACCCAGGCGGGACGTACACTGATATAAAAACAAACACTCTACCCTCCAGTCTACCCACCAGGACAGTGTAGCGTCCCCTCTCATCATGGCGCACCTCATCAATCTCCAACGGGAGCGATTTCTTGATCATGATACCCACCCCCCGCGAGCCCGAGGTGAAGCCCGAGTGGGCCACCAAACGATAGCCCCGCCGATTCATGGCATGAAAGGAGTTACCTATAAGGTGTGTCTCCTGCAGGAAGACAACATCTGGTGAAATACGTTTCAGGTACTGCAGGACCACACCACGCTTAATCCTGTCCCCCAGGCCGTTAACATTCCATGACAACACAGTCAAATCCCTACCCCCCATCATACGTATAAGCAATCAGTCGTCCCCCACAGAGCATCTCGAGAGCAACAATACGGTAAAGGGTTTGCCTTGCGGTGCAAACAAACAACACACCCCCCCCCACCCCCCCATCCCAACAGAACTCCCCCCTCCCTGCACCCCTGCATGAGCCCAGACAGCCCCCCCAAAGTGCAGTGTGCCTGTCGCCCCATAGATGAAAACCTAACTAGTCCCCCAGAGGAGGAGGGAAGCCCCCAACAGACCCCGTACGACCTCCATAGGAGGGGAACATACACGATCAGTAAATGGTAAAGGAATGTTGTCCAGAGCAAGGCCTATTATTCACCCCTCAGTTCTGATCCGGCGGGCCCTCCCCGCCAACCGCACCCCCCCCACCCCCTCGGCCCCGATCTCCAGGCAGAGTGTCCAACCAGTCCCCAGCCGCCTCGGGTCGGTCAAAAAAGTGCGTGCGACCATCCATCTCCACCCTTAGCTTAGCTGGAAAAAGCATTGAGTACTTAAGGTTCAGGTTCCGTAGGCGACGTTTAACTCCGAGAAAACTCAGTCTCTGCTTTTGGACCGCCGGAGTAAAGTCTGGGTAGAAATGCACATCCATGTTATCAAGCTTGACCGGTCCCTGTTGCCTGGAGGTCTGCAGGATAGCGTCTCTGTCCCGAAAGTTAAAAATCCGGGCAATGAGAGGCCGCGGCGGGGCACCGGCCTTAGGTCTGCCCCCAGGGACCCGGTGAGCACGTTCCACCACAAAAAGCTTACTCAGCCCCCGGGGCTGGAGATGGGTAAGGATCAATTCTTCCACAAAAAGATCTGCCGCCTCCGCCTCTCGTCCCTCCGGCACCCCCACAATGCGAAAGTTATTCCTCCGGGCCCGGCCCTCGGAATCCTCCAGTCGCCGGTCCATCAGGGCGCTCGCCTGGCCAAGCCGGCGCACCTCCTTTTGGAGGGCCACCACATCCGTCGTGAGGCTCGTTGTGGTGTGGGCCAGGGAATCGACCCGGTCGTTTGTTTTGGACAAGTCAGCCCTCACAAGGCTCACATCCACAAGGACCGAGTCTATCTTTTGCGCTAGGGTGTCGAAGCGCTGGTCCACCGAGGCCTTCATCTCTGCGATGGCGCCCATGACGTCCCGGAGGGTCAGATCCACCGGCTGAGCAGACGCCTCCGTCGGGCCCGCCGGGGATGTGCGCGATGCCTCCGGAGATCCCTTCTGGAGGGTGTAGCGGTCCATACTGTTGGATTGATGCGCTGGGCCACGGCGGGTCGTCTTCACCTTCGCCCGGTCGCCATCTTGTTTGGTGGACATGCCTGCTCTCCCACCGTCGTGCCAATCTCCTCGAAAGGGCCGATGAACCAGTTCACGGGTTCCGGGGGGGGAGGGCGACCACTGGAGCGAGGACGACCCACAGCCGGCGGGTCAGCCGGGCACCTGGACAAGGCCACACCACCGCACCCCGCTCCGCAACCCTACCTCGCTTGAGGGCAAGGAGGGCGCAAAAGCGAAAGTGAAAGCGCGGGGTACGCGAGTCGCCCAGCCCTGCCCGCCGCTGTTGTTCGCTTTGTCCCCGGATCGCCCCACTACTCCAATCCGGGGGGCCGGCGCGGAGAAGGCCGCAACCTTCGATCGGTGCTCCCACCGGTGTCCGGGGTCCGATTCGAAAACGAAAAACGGGTGGCGCCTCAGCTCGGGTTCACCGACACAGTCCCCTCAACAAGGACAGGATATAGCCAGGATTAATTCAGGAGGTCGCGGAGGTCCTCGGGAGCCTCGCACCTACGCGGCCATCTTGGTTGCGCGCTAGGCTCCTCCTTCCATAGAACATATTCTTACTCCATTGTGCTTTGCACACAGTTTGAATCTCATACTCGTCACCAGTGAAGCAAAGATGACAACAGTATAGTTCTGTAAGAAATTTCATTCTTGCGGCTCCATCATATTTACAGGTAGGGTCCTCCAACTGTCATCTTTCAATGTAGTCTCCTAGCCCAGCTCGATCTTTCCAACATTTTAAACACAAGTAGGACAGAACCAGCAGATATGGAGGTGGGGGTGTCAGAAGAAAGAAAAAGGGCACGTGTGCTAAATCTAAAGAAACTTCAGATATATTGTAATGGTTGGTGTCCCAGTGCTTGTCTCAGGATAACCCTGGCATATTTCAATAAAGGTACCGCAAGTTGGCAAAGATATGTCATCTCACAGTAATGGAAACACTGTGACAACAAAGCCCAGTTCTTCGGACTAGAACAGTGTCTCACTGTGGCGGACACGATGAAACCAAAGGTTACGGAAAATGCTGAGGTTATGCAGGTTGAAAAGAACCAATTGTACCCTTCATAACTTTGAGATATGAATCAAATAATTACAAACCACTATTTATTTACACTCTGTATGGAAGGAGGCTATTCCCTGCACAAAGAGCAAGGCTACAAGCCGCCCACTCAGTGGCTTCTGTCCTGTGTGAAGCACAGACAATAGCACTCTGATGCAATCACGGATGTCATATATGATGGTTTAAGTGAGGTCATGAACACTGGAAATGGGGTCATGAAGATATGGTGATACTTAAAAGCGTATATTTTAAATTGTTTAAAAAATGTTTTTTTACTAACACTACAGCTATTTGAAATTACAAATCAGGGCCAGGACTTACCAAGGAGTCCCTGGCCTGGAGACCGGGTTCGCAGTATCTGCTGCTTCATTTTGTCTTTCATGATTTCCAGCTGGTTTTTCTTGGTGACATGGAGGATTCCAAGGTTGTTGAACCTGACAATAAAAAACCCATTACAAATGTACGCATGATAGATAAAGGGTGTCAGCTTAGGGCACATTCAATCAAATAGTATTCATAGAGCCATGCAATGCCAGGGATAGCTCCTGAGTGTTCATGAAAGAACGCAAAACAGATCTGTGCAAGTTTATACTTATCACAATGGGCATATATCTTGCAGACAGTGGAAGTGGGAGGGCACACCGCAAGACGTCTATAGACAGTGTTGAAGAAATTGGACTGGTGAAGAAGCTATGGGTGCAGTTAGACAAGCAATTGTTCCCGGAGGACAGGATGAAGACTGCAATGGGTACATTCAAAATGGCGACCCTCTCAAAGATAGTGAGCTGAAGAAGGACCCTAGCATGTGAACAATTTATTGACTAGAATTGTGAATTCGTAGTGTTTATGCAGATAAAGGAAAGGAGGTGATGAACAAGCTTTAGACGTCAGTTCTGTGTGTCCTGTTCAAGTTTGTACTATTCAAGTTTGTACTATGTTATTGTGAGAGCCACAAAGCTCCTTGGAGTACGTGCCAACTGCGCTGCACCGTCATTGGTACTTACTGTGCCGTCATATCCTTGGGTCCCACAGACACGATGCAGATGCCAGAATTGGTGCACAGCTTCCCCACCAGGCTGTGTGCGTGCACTCTTGGTGGATCTGTGTGTGTCACCAGGTCAACTTCAATCCTCGCTTGGCCAATGTAATTAAATATCTGGAAAGAAAGTTAACTGTCACTCATCAAAATTAAAAACATTTTTTTTTAAACTTACAGTCACTATAGTTTACCCAATTATCGACTGTATGTAGGAAATTCAAATCTATGAGTGTTTGTGAGCATAGACTGAACAACAATTGCAATTTAAGAATTAATCCTATTGTGCCCATTAGAATGAACCACTGAGTGCACCCCACTAAACTGCTTTAAAAGTTTGGTATGACATTTGTTCGTACTTGAATTTATGTTATTTGCAATGTGCGACAATAGTAGAATTAGTCACGCTTTAAGGTAGCCATAGTACAAAATGATGAAACGTCGATAAAACATCTACAAATCTGTACACCGTACTACTCCCTATCAAGCGATTCAATGAGGTGTTTGGAAAGCAATGCTCAGGTAGGATCCGGTATGACAAAAACGAATCACACCAAGAGCCAGATACTGGTCCCATAGCAAGGAGTAACTCTACAGTGTTATCTGTTTATTAAAACATTGCACTGCTGATGCAGCCAGAAAGATGCTTCATCCTTGGCCTTGATCCTGGGTAGGATAAAAAGGAAAATGGCCACATGCATAGGAAGAAAACTCTCAGCACTTCAGTATTGTTGAATTTTTAATTTTTCAAACAAAACCCATACTTTGGGGATTTCACTTTTAAAAATTATAAAAACACCTCCCTCCATGGCATGGTGCAATTATAAAAACACCTCCCTCCATGGCATGGTGCAATTATAAAAACACCTCCCTCCATGGCATGGTCCTGGCAGTCCATCGTTTTGTGGAAGTGCTTTCACTGACACTTCAGATGCTTGGATGCTGGCCCTCCACACTTAAAACGAGGTCTTTAGTTTGTACCATCAATGATCAGGTAAAAATGAAACTAGATACAGGCTGAAGCAGAAGGGTCTCGGGGAGGATGAAGCAGGCAACAAATGTGAGTATTATTACAAAAAGCCTTTAGCATGGACACAATTCCAGTTCAATGGAAAAAGAGATATTTTAATTATTGGAATTTCTGGTCAAACAATAAATCTCACTTTCTCAATCTCACAGTGTCTTGGAGATTACTGTTTAATGAGGCTCCCTCTTTGAGCTACACCTTCTCTCCAGATGTGTTATGCGCAAGTTATGTAATACCAATAGCAGTTTAGAAAGTGTAACACCCAATGTCAGGAATTCTCAGAAGGGAACTTCTTGAAACTAATGACCACCAGGAACTTCTTCTTGGAACTAATGACCACCCCACACAAAGTAGTAAAAATGAACAGAAAGTGCCAGGACTGGAGCAAGAGAATTTAAGCCTGAGCCAACTACAAGCACATCAAGTAGCGCAAACCATCAATTATTATACTTATATTTTAAGTGACACAAACTTGAAACAGACAAGTGAAATGCTAACTGTAATCACCTGCAATACCCTGCCACTACTTCCACAATATGAAAAACAGTTAAAGTATTAGCTAGGGGATTCCCTGTTGTATAATTTACACCTAAAGAATTATTTCCCGTAATCAAAAATGGTAAATTGTGGGCCGAACGAGCAGTAGAGCTACAGTAGCAATAGACCGTGCTAGTAGTTTTGTTTCCTAGGAAAAACATAGCATGTATCAACCAACTAAGCAAATCAAGAGCAAGATCCCGTTTCCCTCCTAGGCACACGCTGTCACACAATCGCAACCACATACCTTGACTGTAGGATATGTCTTCCTTCCTTTCTCACTGGATGCGCCGGGCAGCCCACCATGGGAAGGTCCTTCACAACCGTACCGAAAACGGAACCCCCGCTGTTGAAGTTAAGGAGAAATGATGTGGGCCATGTTTAAGAGCCAATTAACAATACCATATACTAAGCAATAAGGGAGGAAATGCATTTAAATGAAAAGCTGTTGAGAATGAAGGATTACCCTTTTTGAGAGATCCAATACATAAGTATTAGATTCACTAAAATAATTTACTGTCAAAAATATTGCGATTGGATTGACCATGAAGGTCCTATGCAAGTCTTGTTCGATGACGACCTCTGGTCGGAGTGATGTAAATGCAGCCTCTATGATAAACCTGAACACTTCCTCAGCTGAAGTTCCACTAAGGGGTGGGGCAGTGGGCCTGGTAATGAAGTACATTTCATGTGATGTCACTTCCTGCCAAAACCCAAGTTTCTTGGAGCTGAAGTCACTCTGTTACAATACACATTAATTGCTTAGATAGCGCCTGAAAGACAGGATAAACCCATCAATCAGAATCTCAGTTGGCTGCGGCGGCATGCTCACCGATTTTGGCTGCTCGATTATCACGATATAGGGTCCTTCAGCTGGTGAAAAGAAGAAGACAACATTTCTTTATGGAATGTATTGGAAGACGCTTTACAATTATTAAATTGGAGAAGCATTTTTCAAACCACTTACTAGTTTCCATGATGGGTTCTTTGATGTCCATCCCAGAGAATGGGAATCTGGGGTCCGTGTACACATCCAGGTACTAAGAGAAAGAAATTTTAAGAGATTAACATTTTCGCCACTACTAGCTACACCAGAATTCTAGAAAATTACCTGCATAAACACCCGCTCACCGGCCACAACTCGAAATACTCAAGAAATCGAGCACTAATGCAACAAACAACGGCACCATGCAAGAAATCTGAGGCAAAAAAAGAGCAATAAAAAACAGAACTTGGCACAGGTGTGGTACAAGATCAAGGTAGAATCTGATTCCTACAGCAATTTGTGAGTGTGAGAAGAAGTAGAAAGAAGACTTGATGTAGCCTTAACGTACGTGTGTGATTCTGCTTCATAAAAAATAACCTACTGTGAACACCCCAGGCGCTGCCAGACTGTCATCTGAACATTAGCACGTCCTCATGGTCAGGATACGACCATGTCTACCCCACATAGTTCTGAAGTCAGTTGCTGCACTAGACTCCTCTGCTTAAGTTGGATGGCAAATCTAGACACTTACTACTGCTTCTGTGAAAAACAGACCCACGACAAGTACTCCCTGAGACAAAAAAATGTTTGCGCTCCGAATTGCCCACACCACGATGATTCTGCAAAAGTTCTCATTTTCTAAGCAAGAATTGTGTATAAAACCCCTCAATTTTGGGGGTCAGTCATACGGCTTTCCTAATTTACTAGGGATGCTGTCTGATTCTTTTCTGGTTTAGCTGCCCATTGAGACTTAGCATATTTTCTGATTTTTACATATTCTGAATAACTCTGCATTTAGGAGCCTTCAAGACATTGACGCCCTCCCGCTTAATTTTGAATTTGTAATAAAACCCTTTCGCTTTTCATTGGTTGGGTTCCTTTAATCTCAAATTATTAGTTAACTGTCTTTTGCTGGATTTGGTATTTCAGCAGGTGCCTTATCATGGGGACACATTATGCTTTTTGGCTGAGTTTCGCCTTGCTCGGAACAAGGGGCCCAACCATCAAAAGCTCTGGAGAGGCCAGTCCTATTGTACTGGGGCCTACTTCTATGGATTAGGATCATTAGCCTCTTTAAATGCATTAAAAGTGGCAGATATCGAGGGGTGGAATGTCTTGCTAGAAGGCAGACTCGACAGTACTGCAATCCTACTGCGAAGCATGTACTCCCCCTAACAACACAGGGCAACCACAGTTCCTGGTGGACCTATAGCTACAGCTTGCCTGATAGGCCTGCGTTTCCTGGATCATGGGGGAAATTTCAACTGAGTGCTAGAAGTCCATCTACACAGATCATATTCCCAACTTCGGTGTACACCCACCACTAGGACTGCCTCTTTACACAGTGGCTGACACACTGTGCCCTGACTGACACCTGGAGGGCCCTTCAACCCAATGAGGGGGGGGGGGGGGGTTCTCTTTTTTTCTCTCCTCCACACGATTTCCATGTCTGGGTGGATCGTTTCCTGTGCTCGCAGCCCTTCCCAACTCGTTACTCACAATGCAGAATACCTTTGAAAGGCTGTCTCAGACAATAACTCCTTATTGCTCTCTCTCACCTTAGGAAAGCACACTCCCTGATCTGAACATGGCGGCTCCAGCCCTCTACGCTGAAAGACCAGGCCTTCCGCAAGATCGTCCGAGAAACCATAGCCCAACATTTTGCTGAAAATAGCGGCACCGCGTTCACCCCCCTTATCGACTCGATGCCTTCAAGACAGTATTAAGGGCAATGTATACGTTCGGTGGTCGGAACTCGTCATACATGAGAACCAGAGTTAGTAACACTAGAGGACTCTCTTGATGGGTTGGAACGACCTGCACTGATAGATGACTCAGCTAAACGAAGGCTCGTCGTCGCCAGGGAGAGACATGTAGAATTACTTGAATACCTGAACTGCTTGGATTACAAAGCGCATCTAGGGAAAACACACACAGAAGGATACAAATCTAGTTGGCTACTAGCTTGGTTGATCAAGCAAGACACCTCCAACGCCCCGATTACCGCCATCCAGCTATCCCCAAACACCATGGGAGGCAGCAAAACATGTAGCCTTTTGCACCCACTACCAGCCACTGTGTAGACCCCAAGGACTCCCCTTCCATATCAGACATCACAGAATTCCTGAATTAGGTAACCATGCCAGCCCTGACATCTACTCAGATGGAGACCACAGAAAGCCCAATCATGGAGGAAGAGATTAATAGAGGAGTACAGGATCCTGGACTGGTAAAAATCTCAGTGTGAATGGCTTAACAACATTTTATACAAAATATATGGACTTACTGACAACGAAACAGGCTGAGGTGTACAATGTGTCATCCACTGAGGGACTGCTACCCCCATTGATGCAGAATACTTCCGGTCTCCATCCCTAAATCAGGATGTGACCTCTTGGAAGTTACATCCTACACACCACTTGCAATTCTTGCCAGCAACTACAAGATTCTGAGTAAAGTCCTGGCAATAGATTTCATGAGCGTCATGCCCACACTGATCAACCCAGACCTGAACGGTTTTATACCCGGAAGTTCCAGGGCCCTAAACATACGGCGCCTACACAGACTACTGCGGGAGTGTCACGAGGAGAGCCGCGACGACAGTGTACAATGGGCGGACTGGTGGCACGAGAGGTCACGGACAGTGTCTTTTGTAATTCACAGGGGAACGACTGGATGTCAACAAAATCGGAGGAAACCCCTACGGACGTCTTCCCCTTTAACTGGGGATCGCCCGCTGGGAACCACGCCTCCTTTGCTGACAAAGAGATTGCACACCCAATAAGAACGGAGGAGGAACGAGACGTGGTGTGTGGCTACACCGGAGTGGGAGAAGAGGAAGCGTGTGGAGTATCGGAGATGGTTTACGGAGAGAGAAGCGAGGAGACGTGAAGGACGCCGTCGAAGGAGGATAAGTCGGAGGCAGGAGCACTCCGCGTCTACGCTTCGCTGAGCCGCGCCCACGGAGGAGCGTGGCTGACCCAGGTACGTGAACGTATCACGGGCTGGGTCGGGAGGCGGGAGAAGGTTAAGAAATAACAACTGGGCTTCTCGCCGCCTCGCTTGTATATATTGGGTTTGAATCCAAACCCCCCCCCTCACTTGCACTACCTCCCCTTTCACACCGGTCGTTTCGAGTGGTTCTGTTTGATAGCCACCTGAGCACCGGAGTGTTCCCTTCACCTCCCCGGGCCCCTTGACGGTATTTTCAACCTGAGCACTCTACTGACCCAAGCCTCTCTTCTTTGTCTCTCCCTTTGTTGGGGCGGCTGCCATTGGGAGACCTCGGAAGACCACGCACGGGACAAGAACCATATCCTGCCCCCGAGAAGAAAAGAAAAGGAGTAGACCTCTGAGGCTTGGAACGAGGGACTGAGAGAGAGAGCAAGAAACTTTGGGGACAGTGTGAGATTGCAAACTGGATACAAAGAGCTCAAAATTCCCCTTCAGAATAAAACCTACACTGACTAGACGTCGTGTGTTGCGTCATCCTTCCCACTCGCTCACAGGGAGGCACCGCCAATGTGGCCATATTCTTCCAGTCTAGTACTAGACTTGGAGAAAGGTTTTAACATGATCGATTGGGACTACATGTTTGCTGTGCTGCGCAAGTTAAGGATGGTGCGCAAGTTAAGGATGGGCGGCAAGATGATGCAACTGATTAAACTGCTGTACGCAGAGCCAACAGGGAGAATAGGCAAACATATCTCCGACCCTCACCACATAAAAGGAGGCATGCCACATGTGTGCTTGCTCCTTCCCCTGCTTTTTGCGCTGGCGATTGAACATCTAGCTGTTCTCTTGCACCAGAGGGGAAGAGAATAGGATATATTGACCAGTGAAAAGACACACTGTTTCTCTCTATGCAGAAGATGTACTGATCTACTTCAGTGTTATTCACAGCAGGGTTGGTACAGCAGGCACACATTCTGCACGCTTTTGAAAAGGCATCTGGGCTGGGAATTAACTGGGCAAAACCGTGCCTGCGCCCCCTGAGCCCGCATACCCCATGCAAAGCTTAACAGTAGATGCGCACCCAGTAGCACGGAGCGCTTCTATTTTTTGCTCCCTTGGAATCAACATATATCATTCTAATAAGAACATGTTGGACGGGAACCTGATGAAGGCTGAGTCTTCCCTTCGAGCGCAGACCCTTCTTTGGCATTCCCTTCTGCTGGCAGTGTAGGGTCGTGTCACACTGGCCTACATGGTGATGCTACCCTGACACCTTTATCTCTTCTCCAACTTCCCAATACCTCCACCCAAGAGTCTTTTCCACACCTTGAATGCTATGCTAGGGGACCTCATCTGGAATAGTGGCAGCTGTAGAGTCACACTTTCTACATTGAAGCTCCCTACGGAACAGGGAGGCCGTCCGGGACTCAGACTTTGAACACTAATACCTGGTGGAGCAACTCCAGTGGTCTGCATTGAAGTGGGCCATGCTGACAGGAGGGCTGCTTGCCACCTCGTCCAGAGGTTATTTGTCTGCAAATCGGAATTTCCCGTCAACTCTTAACAAGTTGATGCGCATCGCTCACAAGAGCTGCAATAGAGCCCTAAATGTTACCGGTAATATGCACCCTACGTGCCACAAATTCCCCTGGGGAGTATACACAATTACCATCTAGCCACAAAAGAGGAGGCTGGGGGGACATGGGAAATTGGTTGGTTCGCCTGCACAGGTAACCTATTCGGTGATGGAATGTTGCTACCCTTTGGTTTACTAATGGAATAATATGACCTTCACAGACAACTCAATGAGAAACTGGAACACATTTGGGGCATTACCGACTTAGCACCACCTCGTCACCCTTTGACTCAGGTAATGTATACGATAGGTTCCGGCAAGAGACAGATCGCTTGGCTAGTTAGGACCATTCCTGAACTATCATAGGCCCCCATAGCCTAATTCAGAGCTCAACCGAAGGAAGAAGTGGGATGCCATTTCACACAGTAGGAGTGGGATAGTGCTCTTTCTCTGCCATACAAAACCTCCAAAAACGCTGGATTCCAAAACATTTAACAAAATATACTTCACCGTGCCTTCCTAACCCCAGAGTGGCTCGGTAGAACCTATGCATTGGCCTTTTCCACCTCGCCCAAGGTGCTCTACTTCACATGGAGACATCAGGCATATGTCCTGGGACTGTCCAAGTACTCAGACTTGTAGCAGAAAAGTGCAGGACTTAAGAAAAATAAATATAATAGTGATCCAATGTTGTCCGGTGTACCGAATCCAGCAGTAATCCTGCTCCAAACTGCATCAGATGCAGAATAGTGCATTGTCATGGACTTATGCCAAGCGTTATTCTCCATTCCTCTCCATGGAGAGAGCAAATATATTTTTGTGTTTCAATTTAAAAAAAGTTTTTGCTTTGTGCAGGAACCAAGAAATGTGTACTAAAAGTCCTTAAATTTTAGCCAATTGAAGATCTAGAAAATTTGAGCTTGCACTGTATCTCAGTTTTGGTGCACTACATTGACGACCTACTGGTCGCATCGAAGACAAAACAAGACTGTAAAACTTGATGCAATTGCTTTACTGAATAGTTTAGCTGACATGATCATAAGGTTTCCAAAACAAACATGCAGTATTGTAAAAGGAAGTGATTGATCTGGGTCATCACATTGAACAAGGAAGGTCTCAAAAGATGTGTTTCTGTAATTCTGAGAATTAATCCTCCTACTACCCAGAGGGATGTGAGGATGTTTCTGGGAATTATTGGCTACTACCGTCAGTCGATTCCAAACTTTCCCTCGATTCTAAAGCCTTTCATAAGGTTGACCCATAGTGTCATAATAGACCAGGGACCATTTGATAAAGAATGTTCATAGACCTTCTAGACATTAAGAGAACGTTTGTGTAATGCACCGGCTCTCAGAATGGCAGAGTATTATTTGATTTTCTATCTTTATTGCCACAAAAAAGGTTGGTGTCCCCTATTGATCCTTACACCTAAGCATGGAGGGATTATGTGGCCTGTCTTTCAGCTGTGTTGGATCCAGTAGCTGTAAGTCGCTGGCGGTTTGAAATCATTTGCGGCTGTTTGCATTGCAATTGAACAAAGTGAAGGTAACGTATTGGGCCATACCATAAGTGCATTAGTTCCACATTCTGTTGAGAGTTTGCAGACACATTCATGGACCCAGCATATGACAAATAGTCATATGACCAGATATGAACAAGTCATACTGGCAACTGAAAACATCTCAATCAAGATATGCAATTCAGTAAATTCAGCAACATTGATTGCTATTTCAAACAAAAGGAGTGGAAACAGAAAAACGGATATCTCGTGTTCTGCCTACCCATTTGAATACATCTTTGGATTCCCGGCAGACTAAATGGGAGGACGATCTAGCTCAAACCCTGTACGATAAAGAATGGTGCTTTGTCCTTGAATACCCAGGCAAGATCTCTCTTAATTCACTATTTAAATTCATACAATTCTTACTTTTACACAGAGCATAACTAACACCACTGACATTCACACAATCTTACCCACTGCCTTCCCCACCAGCCCTAGATGTTGAACAGACACCGAAGACCTATTACGTATGTTATGTTACATAATCTCCTATTGCATAGATCAACGCACTGCACTTTCTGCGCTGACAGGCGCTCTCCACTGAGATAGTGTCAAACTATGCCTACTGGGCCTATATCCCAGACCCAAGAGTTTCAAAGTTATAGCAAGGTTTGTGGATTTGACTCGTCTTCTGGCGAAGCGTCAAATAACCAGGCCCTGGAAGTCCTCAAGCGCCCCTCATCTCGAGCTGCCATGAGGAGGTCATAACCTGGGGCACAGCTGAGAGAGAAGCTTTAATCCAGAGAAGAATACTGAGGCCTGCGCTAAAAGCCTATAGCCATGATCTGAGACTATTGTTACTGGAAACCTTTAAATCCCGAGACGTAAATGAGTAACAGTCACAGCTTACACAATGCAACACCCCCCTACTTCTTCTGAAATGACAATCCTGGCTTGTCCAGATTATGGGTGGGGATACACCCTGCAATACTCAACCCCATGCCCAATGGACAACAACAACATGTAAATGCCGTGGACTCCTGCCCTCCAACGACATACTTACACACTATAGCATTCCTTTCTTTAGACATCCCTATGATGGTGTCATTTCTACTAATACAGTTTGTAGAGACATAGATCAGAGATGACAGTTCGGGGTTATGGGTGGGGGGTTGAGGGTCACAGTGGAGTTCTTAATTCTATTTATCTTCTGTTTGTTCCTACAGACCATCTGCATAGGAATGCTGTATTGTTTGAGGTATGTTCAACATGTTGCATGATACCGAAGATCGATTACATAATGTACTTACCATCTAATGCTTTATATACTCGAACCTCACGGTATTGTTATATCGGACATGTATGTGATTTATAGTGCCCAATAAAATGCAATAAAAGATTGTTGATGGGTTGTCTTTGAGAGACCACTGTGGAGCAATGAATGCTGCCTATGCAGTATGTTCCATTTCTGAGATCCTTGAAGCATCACATCTGCCAAATGTAACTTCAGCACAAGCGGCAGAATTGGCTGCATTGAAAAGAGCTTTTCAGAAAATGTGAATGCGACAATTTATATAAACAGCCAGTATGATTTTGAAGTGGTCCACGGTTTTGGCAAACTGTCTTCACATAGGGGTTTTATGACATCTTCTGGAGCTCCCATTAGGAAAAGTCTCTATAAGCATTATCTATTGAAAGTAATAAAGAAACCAAAGGAGACTGTTGTAGCCAAGTGAGCTGCCCATAAGACTGGAAAAGATATGTTCACTATGGGAAATAGATACACTGATCAAGTGGCCAGATTTTGTGCACTTGAGAATGAACTGGTGATTCAAGAAACTGAACAAGATGAATCAAGAATAAATTCCAAGCAAACAATAGAAAATGTAAATTGTTTTTGTTCAGTTCAATTCAAGCTTCACTAAGTGAAATGACAGACCTTCAGGTGAAAGCTACAGAAGAGGAGAAAAGAAAATAGAAACAATTAGGCCACAAGAAAAATCATCAGGATTTATTTGTTACCTCTGAACATAAATACATTTTACCAGACACATTGTATCCCATGGCACGTTATTTTCATGGACTATCTCACTAAGGGAGGGATGCAATGCTTGGGACTTTTAGGAAATATTGAGAGAATACAAAGTTTAGAAATGTTGCTCAAGATTAAAAAGTTTGTGTTATTTGATCTGTCAAAAGAATAATGAGAGAAAAAAGGACTATTACTGTAATGATCCACATTGGCAAACCAGAGGGCCCATTTACTAGACTCCAAGCAGACTTTATTGAAATGCCAGTTTTCAGCGGCTTGAACTATATTCTTGTGATTGTTTGTTTGTTTGTTACATGGTTTGAGGCTTATACCACCTGGAGATCAGACTGCCTGACAGCTGCCAAACCTTCGTTGAGGGAACTGATGCTGAGATTTGAACTTCCAACTTCTATGGGGACAGAGAATGGCTCTCGTATTAAGAATGACACTTTACAATTAATTTGTACTGCTCTCAAAACTGACCAAAGGTTACATTGTAGCTATTGTCCTCTTTCTTCCGGAGTGGTTGAGAGGATGAAAGGGATCCCCCACAACAAACTGCCCAAAGTGTGTGCTTCCACTAGTTTGAATTGGCCAGATGCTTTTCCCCTAGTTTGGATCACCATTAGATATACTCCTGACAGAAAAAGACTTGTCTCTCACCCCACAAACTGATCATGGGTAGATCAAAGAGATTGGCTTATACTCCTTCAGGTGCACTTGTTTAAATGATGGTGACATCATTCTAGATTACTGCAAAGTAGGTGAATTTTACAACAGAAGCAACAAAAGAAGTACAGGTTCATAATCTGAGCCCTGGTGACTAGGTAATTGTCTGAAGACATGAGAGGAAAAGCTGATTAGAGGAGCGGTGTAAAGGTCTTTACCAAGCCATCCTAGTAACAAACACTGGGAAGTGTGGGTAAATATTTTGAATGTGAAACTGGTAAAGACAACTACGTCATAGAAGTCCTGGTCAATGGAAGTGAAGGTCAAGACATAGGTGAAGGTACCTATAGTGTTGCCCAACTTCAAGGTGAGCATCAGAGTGAAGAGCTGTTGCAATGTAAAAGTCAAAGGCATATGTTGCAGGAGGAAAAAGCAGTCTCTGATACAAATACGAAAGACTTCAGATGAAAATCCGAATTCAAAGAAACCCCCCCAGACAAAGAAAGCAGTTAACAGTAAATCATGCTGTTGAAGCTGATCAGAACTCAAGTTCATCAGCAAGTGGAGAGGATTCTGAGGTGGTTACTACAGAAAACATTGTATAAGAAAATAAGTCACTGAAAAGAACTTGCAAAGAAAGCACTGGCAACGAGAGACTGATGTCAATCAATGAAGAATTTGAAGTAATTGAATTAAATTAAAAAACAGTGGAGTTGTCACCAGTCAGAAAGAGAACTCCAAATAGAAATTATGTGTCACCTGAATGGGTGTACGTAGCAACAGTGTCAGAGGAGAAATAACAGTCAGAACCAGAGATCTACAGTCAAATAAATAATTGCCAAAACATTTTTTCCAGTAATCCTGAAAGTGAAACATTAGAGGATGAAGAACCATTTTGAAAGGTTTAAAAGCCTGTTAAACATAAAGCTAAACAAATTCTCAACCAAATCTAAAAGAGGAAAATAATCTTTTAAGAGCATGAACTGAAATGAAGTCTTGAAAAAAAAAAAAAGTTTTTGAAGTTTTTGTTTTGAATTTTGTTTTTAAAGAAATAATAAGTATATTTTTTTTAAAGAAACTTTTTGTTTATTTTCTTTCTAAAGCCGCACGATAAATATTTTTTCAGTCTTAATAGAAGATGGAATACAGCAAATGCTATAAAACTATTAGTTTGATTACATTAACAATGATATTAATAGCCCTAGTTGGTCTATTATCGTGCCTACTTTCTCTTGTGGGATATGTTTCCAGAAAGGTTGAATTACATGATGAAGTGAAACAGAACACACAGACACGCAGGCAAAGTTTAGTTAATGATTTTCAAGACAGTATTTCTGCTAAGGTTTTGAGGGAATAAGTAGAATTAATGAATGTTAAAAACTGCTACGTATGTACTTTTCTTACTTCTTCTGCAGGTGAAGGTACAACTTATTTGTAGCTTCCTATTTCTTATGGCCATTTCTGTACTTTATTTGATAGTATATTTAACAAAAATGGGTTTTTGTCTCCTTATCACATTTCAACGTCTTGTTGGAGGATCTGCCTATCATTGAGGATTAAAATGTTAACAAGGGTTTTTAGTATGGTACATTTCTGAAAACAATTGCTACAATTAAGCATAGAATTAAAAATACTATTCGGTGGTATGTGTGTGGTTTAAGTAATAGGAGCAATAATTTGTTAAAGAATACAATGAGAGGATAAGAAAGAGAGTAAGAGATAAAAGAAAGATAAGAGAACAAACGAAAGAAAGGGGGGCCCTACGATCGCTGAAGGGTTGTATGGACTTCTGGGGAAATCTACCCCTATCAGTAGCGGGGTGGATCTCCCTGCTGAGAATGATAGCTCTTCCCAGGCTGTTATACTTCTTCACCACGTTACTGGTGTGGATCCCAAGTGCATGGTTCCGGGCCCTTGACTCCCTTTAATTGTCCTTTCATTTGGGAGACAGGCAGAAGCAGATAAGCCTTGACAACACTGAGGAGGGCAGAGGGGGGGGTCTAGCGGTCCCGTAGATGGTGAAAAACTACCTAGCAGGACAGCTCCGATTTACCCAATGGGTGGCAGGGAGCTTAGACCCAGAACGGAGGAAGCCCCCATTCACCCCAGAGAGGGCAGATGTAATGAGCACACTAATGGGCACCATTAAACCACGAAGGGTCTGTTCCTCAGAACATGAAGTGCTGAGGCATTGCTGGGCTAGATGCCTACAAAAAACAAAGACCAAATGTCCTTACTCCCCAGAGATGTCAGTGGCCTTACTAGAGGCAATCCCATATGAGGGCCACTGGAGAGTAACTAAAATAGGTGACCTCTATAGAGACGGAGAACTACTTCCATTTGCGGAATTCTGAGCGGTCTGAAACATTCCGCAAGGACAGTTTTTACTATATGGGGCGGTCACAGGGGCCATGCGCAGATACTGGGGACAGGAGACAACCAAACCGCCCACACATTCACATGTGAATACGTAAGCCTAGCAGGGGGCGTCATCAAAGCTGTCTCATGCCTCTACCGACACATCCGACGAGACTCCACAAAACCACTAGAGGGGTTACGAGCCAAGTGGGAAGCTGACATTGGTAATCCCATAGAGGATAAGGACTGGGAAAATACACTCCTGAGGGCCACTAAAGTATCCCACAATGCGCGATTCCAGTTAATCAGCTTTTACACTTTGCATAGGGCATACATCACAACAGACAGAATAAATCGATATTTCCACCGGGACGATGCGAGCTGCCCACGTTGTAGGGAGGCAGGAGCTGGCTATATCCACATGATGTGGAGTTGTCCGCAGCTTGAAGGGTATTGGCAAGAAGTGATCAGGGAAACAGCGCGAGTCACAGGGAAAGATATACCATGCACCCCAGACCACGTACTGCTTAACCTGCCCCCCCCCCCCACTCCGCAAAGACCAAATTAATGGCAAGGTTCCAAGACCTAGCCTATATACTGGCAAAGCGAGAACTGACGAGCAAATGGAAGGCCCAGCAGGCCCTAGTATACTAAACTGGAAGCGGGAACTGGAGAAATGGGCGGGTTGCGAAAATAGAATACTGCTCCGGAACGCAAAGCGAGGAATAGGCAGACTGGCGCAGGCTTGGGGAGCCCTAGTTGATGACCTGAAAAATGCAGATCGGGAGTGCACCCCACAGGGCCGGTCCCGACCAGATAGCCCTAACAACCAGGAACAGGGGAGGGAGCAATGTGCATAGCACAACGAACACAGACACAGTGCTTGCAGCCCCGGAGGAATAGGTGAGTCCTACCTCAATGGGTAACTACGGAGAGAGACCCAGACCACATCTACGACGGGAGACGAAGGGTCCTACTAGTCGACAGCAGCGCAGGGTGGGGGGGGGGGGGGGGGACGGGTGGGAAGTTGGGGAGGAAATGTTAGATCACTGCACATGGCATAGTATATCCCACAGCCAGGAACCACACAGACATCTGAAACATAACAAGAACTGTATTACATTGGGTGAACAATAGCCATCTAGACAATGAAGGCAAGTCCAAAATGCTAACCGTTATAGTTTGAGAACAAGAAAGGCAATATGAATGTACCACTGTTATTTAACCCCTTGAATGCCCATGACGAGCTGGACTCGTCATGGCACACAGTTCTCGTGTGCCCATGACGAGTCCGGCACGTCATGAGGCATTCTCTGGGGAATCCCTATGGTGCGGGCACCAGAGGGATTCCCTTTAATTAAAAATAGCCTCGGGAGCTGGGGAAGAGCTTCCCCAGCTCCCGAGGCCCCCCCTTGCTTTCCGTGTAATGACGATCGGC
This sequence comes from Triturus cristatus, assembly GCF_964204655.1. Taxonomy (NCBI): domain Eukaryota; kingdom Metazoa; phylum Chordata; class Amphibia; order Caudata; family Salamandridae; genus Triturus; species Triturus cristatus. The sequence continues at coordinate 330,151,111 of NC_140580.1, forward strand.
GCGCACGTTGCGCCAACGTCATTACACTGAAGCTGAAACTGAAATGAGCCAAGAGGCTCCTTTCAGTTTCCCTTTCTACGTGCTCAGGGGGCTATCTCAGCCCCCTGAGCACGTAGAAAGACGGGAGAGGTATCGTTGGAAAGGGGAGATTCCCCTCCCCAGTGGATCCCTGCTTGGGGATTGCCACAGGAGGGCGATCCCCAAGCAGGGACCCACCCACTAGACACCAGGGAGGGGGGAGCGGCCCCTTGGGCAAGGGCCTTTGCTCCCCCATATGACTTTGGCACCATTGAGTCTTTTTGCTCCCCTGGGGGGCAGATGGGGGCCGTAGCCCCCAATCTGCCCCCCCCGGGGGGGCAAAAAGCCCACTAGACACCAGGGAATTAAAAAAATAAAAATAGGGGTGGGGGCTGCCCAAAACGGACAGGCCCATGCCCCCACCCCACCCCCCCCAATTATTACAGTCTTTCTGCCCCCCCGGGGGCAATTGGGGCATTGGCCCCTAATCTGCCCCTTTGGTGGGGCAGAAAGCCTACTAAACACCAGGGATCTGTTTTTAGTTTTTTTTAGGGTGGGGGCTGCCCGAAACGGGCATGCGAATGCCCCCACCCCCGCCACCATTACAGCCTTTCTGCCCCCCCCCTGGGGGGCAGATGGGGCAGTAGCCCCCAATCTGCTCCCTCCCAGAGGGGCAGAAAGCCCACTATCCACCAGGGATTTTTTTTGCGCAATTGTTTTTAGGGTGTGGGCTGCCCGAAACGGGCACGCCAATGCCCCCACCCTCCCCCCCACAAAAATTACAGTCTTTCTGCCCCCCCAGGGGGCAGATGGGAGCTGTAGCCCCCAATCTGGCCACCCCTGGAGGGCGCAGAAAGCCCACTAGAAACCATGGATTTTTTTGTTTTATTAGTGTAGGGGTAGGGGCTCCCCAAAATGGGCATGACAATACCCCCACCCCACCCCCAGAGAAATTCCAGTCTTTCTGCCCCCCAGGGGGCAGATGGGAGCTGTAGCCCCCAATCTGGCCCCCCCTGGAGGGCGCAGAAAGCCCACTAGAAACCATGGATTTTTTTGTTTTATTAGTGTAGGGGTAGGGGCTCCCCAAAATGGGCATGACAATACCCCCACCCCACCCCCAGAGAAATTCCAGTCTTTCTGCCCCCCCCCAGGAGGGCAGATGGTGGCGGTGGCCCCTGGTCTGCCCCCCGGGGGGGCAGAAAGCCCACTAGGCGCCAGCGAGTACACAGGCTTTTTTTATGCGTGGGGGCTGCCCAAAATGCTCATACCAATGCCCCCACTGCCTGTCACGGGTACTTGGGCCTTCCACACGTGTGAGGCACCGTTTTTATCGAGAGACCTGGGGGAACGCTGGGTGGTAGGAAATTTGTGTCAGCCCGGTGATGCCACAACTTTCCCACACAAAAATGTGTGAAAAAGGTGATTTTTTTCAGCTAAATTTGAGGTTTGCAGGGCATTCTGGGTAAGGAAACGTTGGGGGATCCACGCAAGCCATACCTCCCTGGAATCCCCCGGGTGTCTAGTTTTCAGAAATGTGTGGGTTTGGTAGGTTTCCCTAGGTGGCCGCTGAGCACTGGGCCAAAAACCCAAGTGACCCCCCTTGCAAAACCAGGTCGTTTTGAGATAGGCAATATTCACGTCGCCTCACTACGTTGTGGGCCCTTGCCTGTCGCGGGTACTTGGGCCTCCCACACGAGTGAGGCACCGTTTTTATCGGGAGACCCTGGGGGACGCTGGGTGGTAGCAAATTTGTGTCAGCCCGGTGATGCCACAACTTTCCCACACAAAAATGTGTGAAAAAGGTGATTTTTTTCAGCTAAATTTGAGGTTTGCAGGGCATTCTGGGTAAGGAAACGTTGGGGGATTCATGCAAGCCATACCTCCCTGGAATCCCCTGGGTGTCTAGTTTTCAGAAATGTATAGGTTTGTTAGGTTTCCCTAGGTGCCGGCAGAGCTATGGTTAAAAAAATACAGCTAGGCACTTTGCCAAAAAAGGGACATTTTTCACTGCGAAATTGAGGTGTGTCCACGTTACGTTTTGCGCCGTTTCCTGTCGCGGACACTAGGCCGACCCACACAAGTGAGGTACCATTTTTCTTGGAAGACTTTGGGGAACGCGGGGTGGGTGGAAATTTGTGGATCCACGCAGATTCCAGAACTTTCCACCACAGAAATGTGGGGAAAATGTGTTTTTGGGCAATTTTTTAGGTTTGCAAGGGATTCTGGGTAACACAACCTGGTGGGATGCAGTCAAGTCACCCAATCCTGGATTCCCCTGGGTGTCTAGTTCAAAAATGTATAGGTTTGCTAGGTTTCCCTAGGTGCCGGCAGAGCTATGGTTCAAAAACTACAGCTAGGCACTTTGCCAAAAAAGGGTCATTTTTCACAGCGAAATTGAGGTGTGTCCACGTTGCGTTTTGCGCCGTTTCCTGTCGCAGGCACTAAGCCGACCCACACAAGTGAGGTACCATTTTTCTCGGAAGACTTTGGGGAACACTGGGTGGGTGGAAATTTGTGAATCCAAGCAGATTCCAGAACTTTCCACCACAGAAATATGGGGAAAATGTGTATTTTTTGGCAATTTTTTAGGTTTGCAAGGGATTCTGGGTAACAGAACCTGGTGGGGGGCAGTCAAGTCACCCCATCCTGGATTCCCCTGGGTGTCTAGTTTTCAAAAATGTATAGGTTTGCTCGGTTTCCCTAGGTGCCGGCAGAGCTATGGTTCAAAAACTACAGCTAGGCACTTTGCTAAAAAAGGGTAATTTTGCATTGTGAAAATGTGGTTTGTTCACGTTGGGTTTTGAGCCATTTCCTGTGGTGGGCACTATGCCTACCCCTACAAGTGAGGTACCATTTTTATCGGGAGACTTAGGGTAATTCAGATTTGTAAAGGAACTGTTTTTACCTATTGACTTTCGATGCATTTCTGCCTTCCAAATGAAAGACACTGTGTAAAAAAGAAGTCAGTCTAAAAAATGACTGATAATTCTCATGCTAGTATGAGTATTCCCAATTTCGGAAATGTGCAAAGATCTACTGTTTCTAAACTCTATATTTTGTTCCCATTTCAGAAATACATAGGTGTCTTTCATACCGATTTTTCCATGTACACATTTTCACAGAATTACTATATACCTGGTACATAATAAAAAACCAATGCAAGTTGCTGCTCAGTTTTTGGCTCTGGGTTCGTCGGGTTCTTGGTGAACCTACAAGTCCTATATATCCCCACAACCAGTAATGTCCAGCGGATGGAACGGTATATTGCTTTCAAAGAGCTGTCATAATTAGAAGAAGTTACAGGTGAAAACGTTGACACAAAAGGCTTTTTTTTTCAACAAATGTTCAATTTATCCTATATTTAACTGTTAGTTTCTATAAAGAAACCTTGATGGATCTACACAAATGACCCCTTGCTGAATTCAGAATTTTGTCTACTTCTCTAAAATGTATAGCTTTCCAGGATCCATTATTGCTTTTGTACCCATTTCTACCATTAACTGGAAGGAGATCGAAAGCACAAAAAATTGCAAAAATAGGCTATGTCCCAGAAAAATGCCAAAACTGTGTAAAAAATGTTGGGTTTCTGACAAAAGTCTGGTATCCCCTAAAAGCTGGGAAAATGGTGATTTCAGCCCCACAAACCCTTTTTTGATAACATTTGCAGGGAAAAACCCAGATGCTTTCATTTGCAGCCCGTTTTTCCCATTTTTTTAAAAAAAACCTACATTTTGCTGTATTTTGGCTCATTTCTGTGACCCCTCCAGGGGAATCTAGAAACCCTGAGTACCTTCAGAATCCCCGTGATGTTGGCATGGATACCTTATGTGGTCAAAATGTTACAGGGGCCTCAGCGCGCACTACCCCAAATAGCCAAAAAAGGGCGTGGCACAGGAGGGGGGAAAAGGCCTGGCAACGAAGGGGTTAAATTTTAATAAAGTATGCTTAAAAAAAAAAGAGAACAAACGAAAGAAGAAGAAGAATTTAGATTGTCAAATCCACATCCTAGACTAAGAATGGAACATGAGAGAAAGGATGAGATGTGTATGGTACGTCATGTACCTTTTAAAATTGGATATGTGGGAGAAAGGGAGCGTTAAGTAAGTTATGTTATATACAGCGATTATCTGATTGGCGAAGAGCCGATTCTGTGAGTAATTTATGTGTGTGATCAGACTGCGTATTTCAATTCGCCACGTTATATCATGTTATCTTGCTTTGGTGTTTCCCAGAGTCTATCATATGACAGGAAAGGAAAATGCAGTTGGTTTGAAGAGTGAAAAACATGGATTTAGACAGATGGTATTAGATATATTAGGTGCTATTATTCCTCATATAGGTGTGGCTTTGAATGATGTGAAAATTGGGACGACTGGGTGAGGGAGGGTTTGGGCTCCCGATGCTGGACGGCGGAAGGCTGTTATCGGAAACAAGGACATAGGCCATCGAGATTGCGTTTCTTAGCCTAGCTGCTACTCTTCTCCTTATTGTTACATGCTATAACAAATGCTGTACTGTTATATTACGCAACATCTCACTTTCTTCAATTGTAAAGTCAAAAGACAGTGAATGACTATGATTGTTTCGCTATGCTGTATCGAAATGGTAAATAAAGTTTTTTTTTTTAATGATGTGAAAATTAGAAGCAAGTCTACACTCAAGCGTGGCTGGTGCCCTAACTTACATTAATTCTGAATTAATCGCTATGAGAGCAATGGTAATGTAAAAACATTTAGCTCTAAATATTGTTCTTGCAAAGCAAGGAGTATTTGCAGGGTACTAAAGGTTAAGGAATGCTGCCCCTTCATACCTGATAACAGCAGGGTTATTAAACCAGATATAAACAACGTTACTAACATCTCATGAACTTCAAGCTTTAGAAGAGCATCTCGTGTGGGAGATTTGTTAGTGAGATATGGAAGGGTTTTAGCAAAGTTGCTGAATGGATTGATAATCTGGAAGGAGAACTTTGCGACTGATCTTAACTCTTGTTATTCTTATAATGATTTGGCAATTGCTCTGTTTCAATTGTAAACATTTTGGGGGTTCCTGTTAAAAAATTGTGGAGGTAAGGGTGAACGAAAACCATTAACAGGGAAAGGACAAGAAGTGAAACAGAGAATGTTAACATTTGCATTTACAACCAGATGAAAATGGTGGAGGAGAATTCCAGAAAGAAACAGAAAGTGATGCAGACAATGTTATATAATTTCCTGATTAATGAAGTCTTATTAATTATTTTAAGTGATTACAGCATAATCAGATGGGGGTTTTTAAAGATAATTTTATGGATTCATATTTTGGCGCATTAACAGTGAGAAAAATTCATTTTTTTACTTGACTCCACATGTATAGACTGATTTAATTTAATTGCTTTTGAAGCACATTTTTTATGATGTGTAAAAGTGTGTTTTTAAGCATATGATAACTTAGCAATATTTCTCTGCAAAACATCAATCAATCAATTAATTAATCATTTGTAAAGCGCACTACATACCCGGGATGGTCTCAAGGCGCTGGGGGAGGGGGGGCCTACTGATCAAACAGCCAGGTCTTGAGCATCCTCCTGAAGGTCAGCAGGTCTTGGGTCTGTCGTAGGCTCAGTGGGATGGTGTTCCATGTCTTGGCGGCGAGGTGGGAGAAGGATCTCCCGCCGGTGGTTGTTCTTCGGATGCGCGGGACGGTGGCTAGTGAGAGGTCGGTGGAGCATAACTAGCGGTTGGGGATTAGTCGTCTGTTGAGGTAGGCTGGGCCGGTCTTGTGGAGTGCCTTGTGTGCGTGGATGAGGAGCTTGAAGGATATCCTCTTGCTGACAGGGAGCCAGTGCAGGTCCCTCAGGTGGGGGGTGATGTGGCCATGGCGTGGTACGTCGAGGAAAAGTCGTGCCGAGGCGTTTTGGATGCGTTGTAGTCGTTTGATGAGCTTGGTCGGGGCTCCCGCGTAGAGAGCGTTTCCGTAGTCGAGTCTGCTGCTGACGAGGGTCTGGGTGACTGTCTTTCTTGTGTCGGTCGGGATCCATCTGTAGATCTCGCGGAGTCATGCGGAGGGTGTTGAAGCAGGAGGAGGAGACGGCGTTGACCTTCTTGGTCATTGAGAGCGTTGAGTCGAGGATGATTCCCAGGTTGCGTGCGTGGTCGGTGGGTGTCGGGGCTGCTCCCAGTGCCGTCAGCCACTAGGAGTCGTCCCAGGCTGAAGGGTTGGTGCCGAGGATGAGGTCCTCCGTCTTGTCAGAGTTCAGCTTCAGACGGCTGGTCTTCATCCAGTCAGCGGCGGCCTTCATTCCTTCATGGAGGTTGGCTTTGGCGGTGATGGAGTCCTTGGTGAGGGAGAGGATCAGTTGAGTGCCGCCGACGTAGGAGATTATGTTGAGGTCGTGCTGTTGGGCGACGCGTGCGAGCGGGGCCATGTAAATGTTGAACAGTGTCGGGCTGAGGGAGGATCCTTGGGGTATGCCGCAGATGATCTCGGAGGCTTTGGACCGGAATGGGGGAGGCGGACGCTCTGGGTTCTGCCAGAGAGGAAGGAGGTGGTCCATTCCAGAGTCTTGTCTCGGATCCCTGCGGCGTGCGCGTAGTGTGCGGTGGCAGACGGTGTCGACGGCAGCGGAGAGGTCTAGGAGGAGGAGTGCTGAGGTCTCGCCGTTGTCAAGCAGGGTCCTGATGTCGTCGGTGGCGGCGATGAGGGCAGTCTCGGTGCTGTGGTTGCTGCGGAACCCTGACTGGGAATGGTCCAGGATTCGGTTTTCTTCGAGGTATCGGGTTAGCTGTCTGTTGACGATTTTCTCGATGACCTTGGCCAGGAAGGGGAGCAGAGAGATGGGCCGGAAGTTCTTGAGGTCTCTTGGGTCTGCCTTGTTTTTTTTTAGTAGGGCGTTGATCTCGGCCTGTTTCCAGCTCTCGAGGAAGGTCGCGGTCTCCAGGGAGACACTGATGACGTTGCGCAGGTGGGGTGCGATGGAGCTGCTTGCTTTGTTGAAGACGTGGTGCGGGAAGGGATCTGACGGGGAGCCGGAGTGGATTGTGCTCATGGTCTTGTGGTTTCATCGATGCTCACGCTGGCCCAGGCTGGCAGGGGGTCATGGTCGATGGTGTGCGGAGGGTCTGTTGTGTTGCTGTCTGGGTGTTGAAGCTGTCGTGGATGTCTGCTCTCTTGCGGTGGAAGAAGGTGGTGAGGGGGGTCGCAAAGGGCTTGCGACGGCGGGATGTCGTTGGTGTTGGAGCTGGGGATGGAGAGTTCCTTCACGATGTTGAAGAGCTCCTTGCTATTGTGTGCGTTGTTGTTGAGGCGGTCTTTGAACGAGGTTCTCTTGGCAGCCCTGATGAGGTGGTGGTGGTGGTTGCGGATGGCGTCCATATGATAACTTAGCAACATTTCTCTGCAAAACATCATCTTGACCAAGATGGAAGTCATCTCTGTCACTCACTCTGCTAATCCCCCCTGCACACATCCTCTCCCAACAAGCTCTGCAGCACACAGTAAAGCTGAAATGTATTAAAATATTTCCACTGTTATTCTTGTTCCGTTCACAATGCACATCCTCTAGTTTGGCTGCAACTTGTTGCCATGTTTTCTGTTTCTTCACTGAAACCCATTCAGTCACATAAAACATTATTGTTGATGTATCTTGCTTTATTCGAACATTTCCGGATGCCATTACCATAGACGGTACTGAATAATTATTTATGTAGTGCTTAGGTGTTAAGGTAATGTGTATTTTTATTGTGCTCTGATTTGCTGAAGAAATGATGCAACAGTTCTAATTTTCTATGCAAGAATTATGTGTAAACCACTCCTTTGGGGGGGGGGGGGGGAGCCAGAAGACTTTCCTATTCTACTAGGGATGCTGCATGATTCTTTTCTGATTTTGCTGCCCACTGAGACTTAGAATATTTTCAGATTTTTACATATTCTGTATAACTCTGCATTTGAGCGCCTTTATGGCATTGACTCTGTACCGCAAATTTTTCTATTTTGTAATAAAACCCTTTAACTTTTCATTGATCTAGAAATCAGTTACTGATTTGGCTCTCTCCATCTTAAATTATTAATGGACTGTATTTTGCTTGATATATTGGTGTTTTGGGAAGTGCCATAATGCAGGATCATAATGCCTCATGAAATTGAGGGTACCACAGCTCTTATCCAGTAAACTGTAGGAAATATGATTGTGGTAAAATTTGGAGTGTCTCAACTTTCGGGTACCATTTTACTCCCACAATAGCACAAGCATGTATGGCCAGAGGGAGCAATTGAGTAAAAGGACAAGAGGATGGAGATATGACCATGCTCTGAAAAACATTTTGGAGTGCAGGACACAACTCAAATACTCACTTCTAGGGATAGCTATGGTAAAGGCCTTCCTCCAAAGACAGCAATAATCTCCTTTGATTTAAGTAATAACAAAATAACCTAATAACATCTAAATTGCGGACAGACGTGCACATCCTATGGAGGATTAGAAAAACTGCCTGGGAAGAAGATTCCTTGATTAATAAGAACAGACTTAAAGAAGAATACTATGAGTTGTCCATCTGGCAATCTTATGCCTTAGAAAAGCTGCGCAAGTTTAGAAAGACGACTACAATACTTAAGAGATCATAGGCTCAGAGGCTGCCGTAAGTCACCAAACAGCTGCAACTCATGTCACCAGGTTAAAGTTACTGAAGGTCACTTGTTCTAGAGAGGCAAGCCCAAGGCGGAGTAGGCCTTCAAAATGGCATTGAGAATCCTGTTTGTTTTACTTTTCTAAACATTCTTGGAATTTTTGCGAGTGGTGTTCTTTGGCAATTATTCCTGACCAAGAGAACCGGTCTAGTCACACATGAAGAACAGCATATGAGAAAACAAAGATTATTGCTTTTCAATTAGTTCATCGCAAAGGACTTCACAAACGCAAAAACCTCACATGCTTTCTGCTGCAACCCAGGGTGCCCACAGGCCAAATTCATATATTGGGCTGGTCTGACCATCAATACTTGTAAAGGGTAAATAACTCATCAAGAATTTAAAAATCACAAAATCTGTTCATCCACCACAAGCTCAACAGGAAGGAGACTCTAGTGAAGGTAAAATGAAAGCTTAAACCTGCTCTCTTTGTTTGGATATGCACTCCTGCTAGACAGAACTAGCCATGAATTAAAGCCATATCTGCAAAATGGCAAAGATGGGTCCCCCACTCAGTAGGGTTGTGTGTTTTTGATGAACAGCCTCCTGCCCCCAACCAGAAGAGGCTAGACAGGCATTGGCAAGGCCAATAGGTCTGACCTATGCAAGAGCTATTGACTTTGCCAATATTTTTAGCCATGGTGTACACCATCGTGGCTGCTGTTCAGCAAGGTTAAAAGTTAGTGGGGTAAAGGAGAGGGGCGTAGAGTGGAGTGTTGTAAAGTGGAGTGAATTGGGGTGTTACTGAGTGTTGTGAAGTGTAGTGGGGGAGTAGAGTGTCGTGTCGTGGAGTGGAGCAGAATGTTGTAGAGTAGATTTGTGAAGTGGTGTGGTGTGGAACAGAGTCGAGTGGAGTAGAGGGTGTTACGTAGAGTCTAGTAGAGTGTTATACAGTAGACTAGAGTGTAGTGCATAGTAGATTGTTGTAGAGTAGACTGGCATATAGTGGAGTAGTGTAGGAGAGTGGAATGGCATAGAGTGGAGTAGAGGGTTGTGGAGTTAAGTGGTGCAGAGTAGAGTGGCAAGGCATAGCATAGAGTGTATGAGTAGAGTGGCGTAGTGTTAGTAGTGGAGTAGAGTGTTGTAGAGTGGAGGCAGTAAAGTAGCATGGATTGGCATAGAGAGAGTTGAGTGGAGTAGTTTTCTGGAGTGACAGAGTGGAGTAGAGTGTTGCAGGGTGGAATGACTTAGAGTGGAGTAGAGTTTAATGAAGTAGAGCATCAGAGTGGAGTATCGTAGAGTGTAGTGTTCTACAGTGCAGTGTCATAGAGTGGAGTGTCGTAGAGAAGACTGACCTAGAGTGAAGTGGCGTAAAGTACAGTGGTGCAGAGTAGAGTGGTGTAGAGTGAAGCAGAGTAGATTGCAGTTGCATAGAGTAGAGTGAATTGGCACAGAGTGGTGTGGTGCAGGGTAGAGTAGCATACAGTGCAGTGGTGCAGAATAGATTAGAGTGGCCTAGAGTGAGGCAGAGTGCAGTAGTGCAGAGAGATCAGTGAAGCAGAATACAGTAGTGCAGAGTAGACTAGAGTGGCGCAGTGGCACAGAGTAGAGTGGTGCACAGAGCAGTAGTGCAGAGTAGAATTGAATGGCTTACAGAGCAGTGACGTAGAGCGCAATGGTGTAGAGTGGAATAGCGTGCTGTGGAGTGTTGCAGAGTAGAGCATAGTGGCACAGAGTGCAGTGGTGCAAAGTAGTTGGCATAAAGTGCATTGGTTTTGAGTAAAGTGAGGTGGAGTGCAATAGTTTGAAGTAGAGTGGCATACAGCGCAATGGCATAGCATAGAGTAGAGGGGTGCAGAGTGGAGTGACAGTGTAGAGTGAGGTGGGGTAGAGTATATTATTTCAGAGGGGAGTGATGCAGGGTAGAGTTGAGTGCTGTGTAGAGCAGTGACATGGTTTAAAGTAGAGTGGCGTGGAGTGGTGCAGGGTGTCATAGTTTGCAGTATTGTAGAGTAGATTTATTTTAGAGTAAAGTGAAGTGACGTAGAGTGGAGAGGTGCAGGATAGAGTGGCGTGGCATAGAGTAGTGGCACAGAGTGCAGTGTTGCAGAGTAGAGTGGCAAGGAGTGGAGTGGCCTCGAGTCGAGCAGAGTGGAGTGGCCTAGACTTGATTTGTGTAGAATGAAGTGGTGAAGAGTGCAGTGGTGCATAGTAGAGTGTGGTAGTGTGCACAGGCATAGAGTAGTGTGGTGCAGAGTAGAGTAGAGAGGTGTGGAGTGAAGTGGCGCAGAGTGCAGTGGCACACAACAGATTAGAGTGGCGTAGAGTGCATTGGTGTAGAGTGGCATGGAGTTCAGTTGCTGAGAGTGCAGTGTTGCAGAGTAGAGCATTTTAGAGTGCATTGGTGCAGAATGCAGTGCAGTTGAGTGGTACAGGGTAAGGTGATGTAGAGTGTAATGGTGTAGAATAGAGAGGCATAGAGTGCAGTGGCATAGAGTAGTGTTGCAGAGTATAGTGGAGTACAGTGGCGTAGAGTGCAGCAGCATAAAATAGAGTGACGTGGAGTGGTGCGGGGTAGATTGCAGTGGTGTACAGTGGAATGGCATAGAGTGGATTGGCGCAGAGTGTGATAGAGTGGGGAAGAGTGAAGAGGCATAGAGTAGAATGTTTCCGAATTTAGTACAGTGATGTAGAGTGCAGTAGCGCTGAGAAGATGAGAGTGGCTTAGAGTGGATTGTCGTGGAGAGATGCAAAGTAAAGTGGCGTAGAGTGTATTGGCATACAGTGCATTGGTGAAGAGGAGAGTGGTGCAGAGTAAAGTGCAGTGGCGGACAGTGCAGTGTTGCAGAGTAGAGTGGCCTAGAGTGGGGTGGTGCAGGGTAAAGTGCAGTGGCGTAGAGTAGAGGGGCATAGGTTGGTGGAGAGTAGAGTGGCGAAGAAAGCAGTGGTGTAGAGGAGGGTGGTGCAGAGTAGAATAGACTGCCGTAAAGTACAGTGAGAGTACAATGGCATGGAGTGCAGAGGTGTAAAGTGTTGCAGGGTAGAGTATAGTGGTGTAGAGTGCAGTGGTGTAGAGTAGACTTGTAGAGTAGACTTGTAGAGTGCAGTGGTTCATATGTGAGTTGCGTAGAGTGCATTGGTGTGGAAAGTAGTGGCGTACAGTGGTGCAGAGTACAGTGGTGTAGATTGCGGTGTCGTAGAGTACAGTGGTGCAGAATAGAATAGAGGGGCGTAGAGTGCAGTGACGTAGAGTACAATGTCATAGTGCAGTGGTGTAAAGGGTTGCACAGGAGAGTATAGGGCAGTGGTGTGGAGTAGATTGCCATTAAGTGCATTGGCTTTATGTAAAGCGTTGTAGAGTGCATTGGCGTAGAGTGCAGTGGCGCGGAGTGGTGGTGAGTGCAGTTTCATAGAGTAGATTATTCCAGAGCACAGTAGAGTGGTGCACGGTAAAGTACAGTTGCGTACAGTAGAGTGGCATAGAGTGCAGAGTATATTAGAGTGGCATAGATGAATAGGCCTATAGTGAACTGGCATGGAGTGGTACAGAGAATGAATTGGCGGAGAGTGCAGTGGCATAGATTACAGTGTTGTTGAGTGGAGTGGTGCAGAGAGGAGTGGTGGAGAGCACAGTGGCGCAGAGTGCAGTGGTGAGGAGTACAACAGAGTGGCGTAGAGTGCAGTGTCAGTGTACAATGGCGTATAGTGCAGTAGTTTAAATTGTTGTAGAGTATAGTGGGGTGGAGTGGTGCATAGTAGAGTGCAGTTGCGAACAGTGCATTGGTTTTGAGTAAAGGGGTGTAGAGTGCAGTGCCACAGAGTAAAGTGTAGTGGCGCAGACTAGAGTGCAATCTCGTAGAGTAGAGTGACGTAGAATAGACTGTTTCAAAGTGGAGTGGTGCATGGTAGAGTACAGTGGCGTGGAGTAGAGTTGCATAGAATGCAGTAGCGTATAGTGCAGTGGTGTAAAGTGTTGTCGAATATAGTGGCGTAGAGTGCAGTGGTGTAGAGTAGATAGGCTTAGAGTGCATTGGTTTAGAGTAAAGTGGTGTAGGGTGCCTCGGCATAGAGTGTTGTGGCACAGAGCAGAGTGCAGTTGCGACAAGTGCAGTGGATTAGAGAAGTTGTTTTCGAGTCGAGTGGAGTGATGCACAGTAGGGTAGAGTGGCATAGAGTGCAGAGTAGATTACAGTGGACTGGCATGGAGTGGAATGGTACAGAGTAGAGCGCATTGGGTGTAGAGTGCAGTGTTGAAGAGCAGAGTGGTATGGAGTGCAGTGGCGAATAGTGCAGAGGTGCATAGTAGAGTAGTGTGGGGTAGAGTACACTGGCATAGAGTAGAGTGGTGTAGAGTACAGAGGTGTAGAATGAAGTGGAGTAGATTGGAGTAGTGCAGAGTAGAGTTTAGTGACGCAGTGTGGAGTGGCATAGTGTTGAGTGGTGCAGAGTAGACTTTAGTGGGGTAAAATGAAGTATGCATGGTGTTGTAGCTCACTGCCATTACAGACAACACATCTTCATTTGAAAGGACCATTACATTTGCACAGACACAGTTTTAGTGAGAAACGTATACAGTACACAAACTATAATGTAATGAAATGCCACCACCTAGTGCATTGATTTGTTTTGATCATATTAAAATATTTATTTCCACCACTCTTCAAAATTACCACAAAAAGTTATTTGTTTGAGCTTTTCCAATTCGGATATATTATTATGAAATATATCCACAGTTAATTTGCAGACATTTAAATTTAGTTGTGTGCCAGAAAAAAACACATACAGCCATCCTCACGCATAACCCAAGTAGCCAGCATGATTGACACACTTTGAAGTCAGAGAAAGAAAAGTAAACACCAAGCCCCCTGGAAGACAGAGACTGACATTTGACCTCTGATTTGAAAGCACAGCAAATGTGACAAGATAAGAACAATATTTAAATGCCTGTTTACAGAAATCCAGTACTGTGGAAAAATACAGTAAATAAGGTTTGGGCAACGGAAAGGAAAAACTCAAGCTGGATGGCCTAGAGCAAATAGAGCCAGCATAGAGAAAGCAAACAAATGTGAGCTACACACCACGAAGCCAAATGGTAAGCAATGCGCCAAATGCATTTCAAGGGAAGCTTTCTGAATGACCCCAAGATGTTGTTAGCAAACTATTAACGTGAAGTTGCAAACTTCAAGTTCATTCCTTCCTGTGAAACACAAGTCATCCATCTTGCTACAGCTAAGACAACTTGACATTATCATTCTAAGGCACATGTTCCCATGGACTTCTCAGGTCCACTCATCCATTGAATTTGTTCTTTCATTCCCAACTCAGTGGCGCTAAATTTATCAGCCTTGGAGGGATGAACAGATTAGTCTGCCATCTTAGGTTTCAAAGGTGTAAGTGAAGGTTGTACATAGCCTCTGTCGAGTGTTTCCCTCGCTGAGTTACCTTGGGAAATGATAGTAGTAATAATAATACCTTGTTTTCAGATAGCGCTTCATACTGCAGTTTTGTCAGCACTGTATGTTATTGAAGCAATTCTAAATAGGAAGAATATACCAATGTGCCCTGGGTTCATGGTTGGCAAATACCTACAGATCACATAACAACCAGAAGCTACTTTTCAACTTGCCAATTTGTAAATGCTTTTGAAAGGGAACTCATGGACTGTGACCCAAACAATGTACAAGTGCTCGGCTGCACACCAGCTAGGTTTATGTATTCACCCAAGTACCCACGCGCACATGATTACAAAAGAAATCTTTTACGAATTAAAAGTGTCATCCATTCGTAAAAAAAATCATGCTCATTATCCAGTCGCAAAACAGTGTTTTTTTTCTTAGTGGTATAGTCGAAATGTAATGAAAAAACCTGAATATATTCTTCTGTTATTTACATTATACATTTTGAAGAGCATCATGGCGATTCAGGAGGGGCACTTATGTATCAAAAAGGGGTATTTTTCTATTGGACCCACAGTCTGACGAAAGAATAAACCCCAAACCAGCTGCTAAACATGGTCTGAACGAACAGAATGAAAGTGGTACGCTCTACGTTGAAACAATGTAAATGTGAACCTCATCTATAAATGTATGCAGTTATCTCATGTGCGAACTTGCAGCTAAAGCGCTGTACACAACAGGCAACATCAAAACATAAGATATGAACACATGGACTAAATCTGCAAGATTTCAATAAATACACAGAGAAGATCCAGATTTAAAACAATCATTAGCAGCCCCTCAGATACGAGCAAATGTCTGCGGAACAGGAGGATGTTGAGCTCTGTTTTGAAGGTTGATGGGCACGAGGACGGACGGAGATCTAGAGGGAGTGTGTTTTAGATTGTTGTGGTGCAAACCCAATGGGATTGCTTCATATACCCTTCTCTTTTAGTCTAGGAGACTCAAGCGAAAGAAATGTAACGTGTCTAGATCCACGTTGGCCACCAGAGATGTTCAGTTTCTCCATGAAGTGAGAGGAGTGGAGGGTGAAGGGCTTTGAGAGTGACGCAGGTCACACTGAAATGATGTTAGGACTGGTGTCATGTGGTTGGGTTTCTTGCAACCCGAGACAAGCAGCACTGCCCTGAGGCCAGCCTACATGGACTTTAAGAAGGAGAGAATAGTCTACAGAACTACCAACTTTTGATGCGGATCAGGAATTAAGTTGTCTGGTGACCCATAATAGTTGGAGTTGATACTGTGCACTATTGTATTGTAATTGCATTTATATAACACTTACTACCCCTGACACGGCGTCGAAGTGCTTTTTTGGCGAGTAGCACGCTACTCCGGAACCCAAAAGGATTAGTGGTGAATTAGTATAGTGAGTTATGAAATCTATTGGCCATTGAAAAAAAATGTGTTTACGTAAGTCAATCTTAAACTCTATTTCCAGCACTGTTTTCGCAGAAGGGCTTAGTACAATTTTCAGAGAACCGTCTGCTTTGCCGGATCAGTTGCATGATTTCCTTTGGGGGGTGGGCTGGGAAAATGGGGGGCAGCCGAGTGGGTTAACGCGTCTATGTGTGCATAAGTGAACAAAATATCATAATAGTGTGAAGCAAAAACTAGTGGGGACTGAGATCAAAAGGGATAGAACAAACACAAGATGATGGGCGGAATGTTTGTGATAAGTCTAACCACAGGCAGTCGGTCAGGGAAGCATTCCAGCACATCATTCTTTCGCTCACCACACCACCTCAGTTTGGAAACAGGCATATGTAAATCAGCCTTGACCCTGCTCCAATAGCGACAGTTCAGCAGAAGCAGCCAGACAAGGTCCTCCCTGAATCAAAGCACAAGCTGGGAAGAGGTGTGGCGCCGTGGCCAGGGCGACTGACTCTGGAATGTGGGGATCACGGTTCGATCCCCGGCATCATGTGACTCTGGGCAATAGCTTGCTTAATCTTCCCGACGGCCCCCAGCGCCTAGAGACCCTTACGGGGTGCTCTTTACAAATGTGGATTATTATTATTTATTACTGGTTTCTCCCTAATTAGGGATTGTCAGTCATGGGTTGCTTGGTTCCAGTGGCACAATGAGCAGGGGACCCAGGGCTGGGCATATCCTTATCACTTAGGGCGGTACATCATACCCAGAGCGATTGCCAGTGGTTGGGCTTATTGCAAGTATTCCTCCCACCTCCATTTGTGTGTTTTATCAAACAAGACAGACCTGTGGTTCGAATTTGCTACCACGGTTTGTAATTATTACTATTGTTATCATTCTTTTTTAGATTTGCAGGGGGGAGGGTGTGTGAGAGAGAGAGAGAGAGACATGCAAACTAAGGCCAAACTAGACAAAATAGAGTTTCAACAAGTAAGAACTTTACAGACATAGTAAATCAAGTGGTGCTTGAGTGCCCAGGATATCTTTTCCGATGGTCCAGCCAACAAGCAGAATTCTGTCCACGCTTACTAGGGCATGCCTCAAGTTACAATGGCCACTTACTTCATTTCATGACTCTTCTTAGGCGAAGTCCAAGATGCTCTTTCTTGCAGCTGTCCCTCACAAACCCACGTGTGGAGACACTGAAAACTAAGCTAAGACTTGAAGGAAAGCACAGGTTTTCACATACACACTAAGGTTGGAAACATACTGGTCACTGTGACCTGGAGCTAAAAAAAAACTATAGAAAAATAAAAACTATAAAGGAAAACTTACTTCTGGTTCATACTGACAATCCATTTCCAGGAAGTAAAGTGAAGAGGTAGATTAAATCCCAGTCTTCAAATCCACAGTTTGACGTCACCTGTCCCCTGGGGAGAAAAAAAGTCTCAGTTGTGACAGCTATCCAGATCCATCCCTTCGTTTTCCAAGCACCCATGCAGTTGTCGGGCTTGCAGCACCCCCTTTGTGTTCATCGGGGTGGTATGTGCAGACTGACAGCCTCTCTCGGGCTCGGCCGCAGCGCTCAGGGGAAACCCCGACCTATCGGAGGTTTCCCTCAAGGAAGGAAAAAACCCTGGGCTCTTCTGAGAAGAAACGGCGAGGCCGAAATCCCACCAAAAGTCACGACGGGGTGCAGTAGCCATGCGCAGGAAAGTTGGAGCAGCGCTGGAAAGTCCCTAAAACACCAGCTGTTTGCTGGAAATGACATCAGAGTCATGTGACCTCCCTGAGCCAACCAATGTGTCAGTCGGAGAGGGGAGCACAGTTCGTGCGAAATGTGGGTGTGTGGCTACAGGGACAGACAGGACAGTACACTACGCGAACCCACTTGACACTCAAAAAGTGTCTTTCTTTCAGTTGGCTACGTTCGTCACGCACACGTGCATCAAAGGAAGGGGGTGAGAGGGCAAGAAACAGTAACATGGAGGTAATGAACGAAGGCAAAAATAACGGAGAGCAAAAACAAAAACAGATACACAGGAAGAACGTATCACATAAAAATTAGAAAACGTGATGGGAAACGGAGAAAATGAGGTGCAGAGTTCCAACCGCATGCTTTGGTAACAACTATAATTTCTTCAATGTTCAAGCTTAAAAAGTAAGCAGTAAAACTAAAAGGCTTGCTTTAAAATGGCACTTGATAAGACGCACGTTTAAACTTCCTGCATGGATAGAACAACACTGTTTAGGTCCAATAAATAAAATAAAAACAGCCTGCAAACAAGACGTTGCCCGAGTGAGAACTCATCTTGGCAGTCTGAAACATGAACTGTGTGCGTCAGCACTACACATACGCCGCTACAGATCGGAACATCTTGTTCTCATTGCATCATGCGTGCCTTTCCTGCAGCGCGTGAACTGGCAGAATAGTGGCAAGTACCTAACACACCTCCAGTATCTCAATGAGTGTGGGTGGGATTTCCACTCGCTGCCAACTTCAATACCCACATAAAAATCACTGCAGTCTCGCACCCAGACGATGACGGAAGTGACATGGGATTAATGGCATTGATGTTGAGGGTGTAACCAGGGCTTTAAGTGAGTTGAACAAACTGGGAGGTCTCTCAAAGGGGCGTGGTTAATGTAATTAAGGGCGTGGCTTAAAAACACATAAGCTAAAAATCTGTGCATAGCATAGTGTGCCGCCCGCCTTGTATTTTGCTGTTTCTGTCATTGCCTCCAGATATATAATGCAACAAGTAAGATCATACCTACAACAAGTCAGGACTATTGCCTTTGTCAATGGTTGTTAGTTGCAGAAGATAAGTAAGCAGCAACTATGACTTGTATATAATATTGAAAAAGCTTCCACTTAAAGCCCTGGTGACACCACGACGATGTTGCTGCTCCTGAGTTTCGAAAAGAGAGGGAAATCCAGAGAGAAAATAACTCTCTGTAAAGGATTTCCCTTCCCCTACAAAGCTCACCTGGCATGACGTCATACCGTAACTTATCCACTAGTGAGAAGTGAGCAGTGTGAGAAGTGCACATCGATGTGCCTGCACTCGCTGCAGTCCGGAAAAAATGGACCGCCTCTGCCAGGGCACAAAACAGAGACCGAGAGAGACCCGTTTCAAGGCCCCCTTTAAAAAACTGCCAGTGCTCAGCACCCCTGAGACCCGGCTCACTTAAAGCCCTGGGTGTAACGCAAAAAATTAGCGCTGTTCCACCCGTACTCGCAGTGGCGCATTGGGTTACCACCACTAATTTTGTATTCTCTGAATCTCCATGTGACACATGCTGGCTCTGGCAAGCAAAATGTAACAAGCACTGGCAAAGACAATAGGTCTCGCCTATGGGAGAGCTATTGGCTTTGTCAATTTCTTTTAGCCATGTTGTACAGCAGTGCAGCTGCTCTGCAGCATGAATTAAAGTTAGAACAAACAAAAGCGTTCTGACATGGCCACCGCTGGCCGCGAGAGGCAGTGATCAGTTTTCTTAGTATGAAATTATATTCGGCCTTCACAAAAAAAACCCTGTTTAATTATCTTACATCCGAGCTGAAGGTCTCAGGCGCAGCGCCGTTTGCATCGTTGTAGCAACTTGACACCTGTTGGCGTGACTTTTGGCTTCTGTTTTTTCTTGCGGGACTGGAGATGGCAAGCAACAAAGAGGGAGGGTGGGGAAGGGGCAAGCAACAACAGGGAAGATGCGGACCAGACATACAACAACTCAGGAGGAGTGTGGGGGGAAGGGCAAGCAACAATGCTGGACGGTGGGAGGAACGAAGGGGGTGGGGTAATCAAAAGGGAAAAAGTACCTCTGAAAGTGGCGAACAGTGTAAGGACACTGAGCAATGGAAGCAGCACTTGGGCCATGCTCTAGGGTAGGGGCAAAAGAGGAAGGGTTCAATGGTTGCTAAGGGTAAAGGGAGGGGAGGGTGACTTGAGCGCTCAAGGGTGGGTAGGAATAAAGGGAGGTAAAGATGACTTGGGGGTTCAGGGGTGGGTAGAGGTGAAGGGAGGTGAGGGTGACTTAAGGGTTCTGGGGCAAGTTGAGGTAAATGGAGGTGAGGGTGACTTGACGGTTCGGGGGTGAGTAATTTTTTTGTAGAGTTTTATATAGCGCAAACTAGACCAAGACATCGGGTATCAGAGCTCTTTACATGAGCACCAGTTTCGTCACATAAGGACACATTAATTTTTGTTAGGCACGGGGAGATTAAGTGATTTGCCCAGAATCACAGGATGTTGAGCGTAGTTGCCGAGACTGGAACCCGGTTACCCAGCTTCGAGGTCAACCGCTCTAGCCATAAGGCTACATCCTCTCCCCAAGGTACTGGAAGGTGATGTGACAAGGGGAGGTGAGGGTAACGATGATTCGGCATGGGTAGATGTAAATGGATGTGGGAGTGACTTGAGGGGTTGTGTTGGGTGGAGATAAAGAGAAATAAGGGTGGGTTGAGGCTGGGTAGAGGTAAAGGGGAGTGAGGGTGACTTGAGGGGCCAGGGGTGGGTAGAGGGATCTGAGGTTGCTTGAGGGATCAGGGTTGGACAGAGGTAAAGGGAGGTGATAGTGACTTGAGGGTTCAGGATTGGGTAGAGGTAAAGGGAGGTGAGGGTGACTGGAGGGTTGAATGGTGGGAAGATAAGGGAAGGAAGGTGACTTGAGGGCTCAGGGGTGGGTAGAAGTAAAGAGAGGTGAAGGTGACCTGAGGGCTCAGAGGTGGGGAGTGACTGGATACCCTCGGGTGATAAGCACGCTCTACAAATTCTCATAACATAACAGGTAAGGAAGATATGGGTTGCTTGAGGGTTCGTGGTGGGTAGAGTTATAGGAAGGTAAGGCTGATTTGAGGGTTCAGGAGCAGGCAGAGGTAAAAGAAGGTGAGGGTGCCTTGATTGGACAGTTTGATGAGGTATGGCCTGTCATTGTACAGTATGGTATAAAACTAGCCGTTCACCCAAATAAGAATGCTAAGGTTTTAGCTCCAAAGAAGATATCAATAACGTTTAACAATGGAGGACATCCTTATGAAATTGATGAGAAACTAGAAGAGGACTTGGAGATTTGGCAATCAATGTTCAACATTTTTCAACTTTTGCCAGATGAACTTCAACCTTGAGTGAAGTCCACAGTTGTTAAGTGAAACCTGAAGGGAAGTTGTCAACTGTATTGACTTAGGATACAATGTGTCTGGGGTGTCAGTATGGCAGCTGTAAAGGGGCCAGCCTAGTGTGGTGCTGGATGAAAGCAGTGGGACATTTTGCTTTTATGTGGACTCATTCTCTATATGGGCACGCATTTGTTTACAGGTTATTTTTCTTTATTAATTCTTAGTATGTTATGTACTGTATAATGTATAACATAAACACTCAAGAAAATAGTATAAACAAAAGTTTAAAAATAAAAAGCAAAATTGTAGGGGTGAAATCCAAAAGGGATAAGTCTCTAACCGTGGGCCACAGGAAAAACAGAGGAGACAAATTACAGTTTACACATCTACCGGAAGGCTGCCCGTCCAAAGAAAAAATATTTGCCAGCTAGGCAGTAATTGATTTGGCAAATGTACTTCAGTTTATGCAGTGGGAGCACTTTCATCAAACATGTAATTGCAGTCAGTCTGCATTTCTTTTTTTATTTCACAAACAACCCCCAAAGGGTGGGGTTGTTTCTGAGATACAAAAAACATAGTCCTAATGCGCAAGGAGTTTTCTCCCTGTTTGTCAGGGTCACTGATATTTTTCCTCCCTGAAACCAGCTTGTTTCGCTGTGACCAAATGGAGCTTAAGGGCAGTGAAGATGTATCAGAAGTCCTACCATAGGCCAGGCCTTTCCATTTATGACCATTGTGGTAGAAAAAGGGTTCCCACTCTGCAGCCAAACAGCTGAGGCTCCACTATGGAAATCTGACATTTCCACTATCTATTATTGAGGCGGAGGAACTAAATGTTTGACAGGCTTTGAGAACTACAGTTTAGGAGTGGTTTGCTCAATTCGCCAAACTCTAAATGCCTCCTATTCCAAAACAGAAGTATCATAAACCATAAATATCCCTACACAATAAATTGTTGTTATGGCTCAAGGAAATCCTTTCTCCAGGATTATTCTGGGTATGCCTAAGGTGAAATAACAATGACTAGTAACTTGACCAGCTCGCTCTTTACTGGATGTGAATCTCAATCCTTTCCCTCCCCACCAGAACTAATTTAACCTTATATGAGGATCTACGGTTTTTTGTGATTTATCCTATTTTTATCATTTTTTTTCGGATGCTTATTCTATGTAATATACGTCTGTTGCAAAAAATGGCTGACGTGTGTTGAAATAACTAATTTCAATTGTTACAAAGCTGAAGAACAAAACCAAAAGGGTTTGGAAACAGCAGCGGATCAGAAAAATAATATGGTAGGAATGGTTATTTCTATGGAGACTCCATCACAGTGGAAACCAAACCCAAATATCTTAAACTATTGTGCTAGTGGTATGTTTCATAACTGTCATCGTGCACTGGAAAAATAGATCCTGTAACTCCAAGAGTCTTGATCCATATTTGTGTACGGGCCTACAGGTTACAACCCTGCAGACTTTTTTAGCGCAAATGCCCAGTCATTCCTCTAGAGCGTACTGAACTGAGCCGCACATGCTAGCCATTGAGAGGGATGTCCTCTACAAAGCTCTCGGGCTGTAGGTATGATGGCCACCATTGCAGATGACAAGGGTCTGCAAGTGGTCAGTTATGACAACACACCCAGATTGGAAAATAATCTTTTTGAGGATCAGTCACCACACCCCCAAGAATCTAGTCCACCTTGTCTGCATTCCTGCACATTCGTCAGGTCTCAACCATTTCAGAAGAAGGTGTGCCATAAGACAACACTTGCTCTCCTTTAACTGCCCATTAGGTAGCACAAGTAGGGCACAAAGAATCAACTGGCCATTAAGGTACTGCATTTTAGACACACAGATTTTGTTAAGACTAAGGTCCCAACTAGGTTACAAGCATGGTTCTCCAGCATGGATACATCAATAGAAGGATTGCTATCCCCTGTCCCAAGCTTCATGAACAGCAGAGAAACTGTCACTCATTCTGTCAATATTTGAGCACATGGTAAAAGATTACATTGTTGCCAGGACTTAGTGTACGAGTAGCAGATCTGCTGCCCATCACGTATGCTGGGGAGTTGCTGCCTAAGAACAAGATAATACTTTCCCCCATGGCATTCCCCAGGAAACCAAGACAGATAGTGCCCCCGGTTTCAGGATTTATAATTCCAGCAGCACCTTTAAACTCTGGGAATCACGCACAAGAGCATTATTCCAGGATGACCCCAAGCCAATGAGGAAGCTCCTTTAACACCAGCTTAAGTGCCCCAGCCAAACGTCAACAAATAAAACCCCTGGACCGGTGGGGGGAGGTGGGAAACTTTCACCAATCTGGCATCATAAGACCATAGCTCACCCTACTATCTTAAGCCTGCCGTGACTATTTCGTGCTTGTTAAAAGAGTTGGCGCCAGATGTACAAACACATTTACTGGTCGCAAACCCTGGGATTTGGCAGATTTCGCGACCAGTAAATGTGTTTTTTGAATGTAGTAAACCCAATTAGTGATTCAATAACAGATTACCAAAATGCTAAATGGGTTTAGGAAACATACTGAGTCGGTATTTGGAATGGGAGCACTTCGGACCAAAATCAGTTGCAAAACATTAATATTTTACCGACTACTTAAAATGTAGAGAGAACCCATTTGCAAAAGGGAAGTGGTTCGCAAGAGATCTCTTACCCTTTGTGAATGGTCAGGAAAATATTTTTGGGGACTAGACAGTGGCCCACAGGATCACTGCCTACTCTTTAAAAAGTTTTTAAAACTTTCATTTTGATTTTTAAATGCAGCCCGTTTTCCTTTAAGGAAATAAGCTTTGTTTAAAAAAAAAAAACCAAAGACTGTTTATTTGAAAGCAATCACAGACATGGTGGACTGATGACATCGAGAAGGCCACCATCCCTGTGATGGCAACAAATCATAGTGGATCTCAATTTGCGACCAGCTCAATAATATTGAGGGATGTCAAATTGTGACTCACTATAATTGGTATTTTGTAAACTGATTTATTAGTACATAGTTCGGTTCTCAAAACACTGATCAGTAAAAGACGATGCGAAAATTGCATTAACAAAGGTTGTTTGTGTGTGTATGAAACAGTGCGGTCCTGAGGCGGAAGCCGGGACTTATACTTAAACCTTCTCCTATTGCTGTTTGGTACGTGGTTTTATATTTGTAACCTGCTGCTGTTTTTATTGCACTCGTTATTTTAATATTTATACCTGAATCCGCTCAGCTTGTATCTTTGCTCTTTTGCACAATCGGGGATCGAACCCGTGACGAGTGGCCCGTTGTTCCGCCCTCGTGACAGAGGAGGTGGGCGAGCAGACTAGTGCTCCGCCCCTCACTCCACGAGTTGTATAAACTTCCCGCCCTCACATCACAGCTGTTGTTTGTGTGTGTATGAAACAGTGCGGTCCTGAGGCGGAAGCCGGGACTTATACTTAAACTTTCTCCTATTGCTGTTTGGTACGTGGTTTTATATTTGTAACCTGCTGCTGTTTTTATTGCACTCGTTATTTTAATATTTATACCTGAATCCGCTCAGCTTGTATCTTTGCTCTTTTACACAATCGGGGATCGAACCCGTGACGAGTGGCCCGTTGTTCCGCCCTCGTGACAGAGGAGGTGGGCGAGCAGACTAGTGCTCCGCCCCTCACCCCACGAGCTGTATAAACTTCCCGCCCTCACATCACAGCTGTTGTTTGTGTGTGTATGAAACAGTGCGGTCCTGAGGCGGAAGCCGGGACTTATACTTAAACCTTCTCCTATTGCTGTTTGGTACGTGGTTTTATATTTGTAACCTGCTGCTGTTTTTATTGCACTCGTTATTT
Source organism: Triturus cristatus (assembly GCF_964204655.1). NCBI lineage: Eukaryota > Metazoa > Chordata > Amphibia > Caudata > Salamandridae > Triturus > Triturus cristatus. Next base: position 330,175,506 of record NC_140580.1, read on the forward strand.
TAATATTTATACCTGAATCCGCTCAGCTTGTATCTTTGCTCTTTTGCACAATCGGGGATCGAACCCGTGACGAGTGGCCCGTTGTTCCGCCCTCGTGACAGAGGAGGTGGGCGAGCAGACTAGTGCTCCGCCCCTCACGCCATGAGTTGTATATAATGGCTACTTTCCCCAGGAAGCGCAGCGGACGAGCGCAGCGGGCGTGCCGGCGGCGCGCCGAAGGCTCGCCAAAGGCAAGCCCGTCTGCGCCCGTCCGCGCCGGTTCCGTGCCTGGTGCCGGAACCTATGGTCCGGGGTCATGGAAAACGTCAAGTCATCTTGTCTACTGCCGTGACACCCTCCTGGCTCTTCGATATAAAGGCAGGAGCTCGGGATGCGCGATTTTAGAAATGTGCGAGGATGGATTGCCCCCCCCACAGCAATGCATCAATTGCAATCAAGCTCTCCCCAAGTTCTACTGGCATACTAGTAAGCTCTGTTCGGCCTCATCAGTGCCTTGGGCTAGGAAAGAGCACACTACAGTTAAATGCCTGTTACTTAATGCTAGATCCTTGGTGAGACACAGCATAGAGTTAGCCGACCTCATAGTGGAAACTAAATCACAGATAGCATTCGTAACAGAATCCTGGACAGATGCTGCCTCAGGTCCGGATATCGTCAAAGCTACCCCCCCTGAGTACGACTGCTTTGTCCAGAACAGAGGAATTAAAAAGGGGGGAGGTCTCGCTATTATCTACCATAATTCTATCAGAGGTTCATTCCAGTCGGGTACCACCGACTATTTTGAAGCCCTTACCTTCAACCTGACCCTTTCTAACCATCAATCTCTCAAGGGTGGCCTAATTTACAGGCCACCTGGACCCAAAGCCCCGTTCCTCCCTGCACTTAGTTGCTTGCTAGAAGAAGCACTTTGCGCTAAAACATTCACTGCGCTGGGAGATTTTAACTTTCACCTGGAATGTGAGTCAGATCCCGATACGCGGAATCTTTTAGATCTGATGCATGGGGTTGAGCTCAACCAAAGGGTGATTGGCCCAACCCACAGGGCTGGGCACACTCTAGATGGGATTTTCTCCAATCTTCCCAACCTTAAAATCTCGGCTATCCTCCCGGTCTCCTGGTCGGACCATGCGGTAGTGCACTTTGAAATCAGCCTGGCCCTGCCTTCTAGACCTAGTAAAGTCATGAACCCCCCTAGAACGATCAGGAGGTGGAAAAACATAGATGGAGAGGCTCTAGAGAATCTGCTCAAAACCTCCATGCAGCCCCTTATGGCTAACGTGGAAGATGCAGCCACTTCATACACCAATTGGCTGGAAGCAGCATGCCTCAACCTTGCCCCCCCAAAAATGTTTCACTCCACCCGATCCAGCCCCTCTGCGCCCTGGTTCTCTGAACATATCAGGGACCATAAAATGTTGTGTAAAAAGCAGGAAAGAATCTGGCGAAAAAATTACAAAGAGGAGGATAGAAAGCTTCTCTATCTAGAGATAAAAAGGTACAAATTGGCGATCCAAGAGGCAAAACATGACTTCTATACAAAACGTATCAAGGAGGCCAGTAATTCCGCCAAGGAATTATTTCGCACAGTTTCATCCCTGGCAGCCATCAAACCAGTGGAGATACCTCCTAGCCGCAAATTATGCCAAGAGCTGGCGAATTTCTTTTTAGAAAAGGTAGATATTATCTTCCGTCCGCTAGACATGCGTGTCAATACCCCCGCTCCTGAATTTAACCCTGAGGCAGACATCAACCTTCCGAAGCTTCTCAACTTCTCCCCCATTAGGGAGGAAGAGGTGGTGAGCAGACTTCTTCGGACAAACTCAGGCTCCCCCAATGACCCGTGCCCTGCCAGCGTGGCCAAACTGGCCTCATCGGCCGTCGCCGCAGGGCTCACCCCACTGTTCAATGCCATGCTGGAAAAGGGGGAATTTCCCTTACGTTGGAAACAAGCCTCCATCTTACCCCTGTTGAATAAGCCTAATTTAGCGGTAACTGACCTGAACAACTTTCGGCCAATAGCCAGGCTACCCCTTCCGACGAAAATCCTGGAGGGTATCCTAAACACTCAGCTAAGCGCTTTTCTAGGGGCAGGCCATGGCCTGGATGGTTCCCAACATGGATTCAGGGCAGGGCATAGTACCGAATCTGCCCTGATTAAAGCAACTGAAGATGTGAGAACAGTGATGGACGCAGGAGGCAAAGCTGCCCTGATCCTGTTGGACTTGTCCGCGGCCTTTGATACGGTCCACCATAAGATACTTGGGGACCGGCTCAGGGCCACTGGGATCCAGGGCAATGCGCTAAAACTCCTGCTTGCCTTTTTGTCGGACAGGACTCAGAAAGTGGCACTAGGGGACTACGAATCAGACCCTTTCATGCTGCCCTGCGGAGTCCCTCAGGGATCCTCCTTGAGTCCCACCCTTTTTAATATATACGTCTCCACCCTTGCACCAGTCATCAGATCTTTCGGCTTTAAGTTAACCTCTTACGCAGATGATACTCAGATAGTGGTATCTCTGCTGCCCGGGGAAACTGACAGCACAGCGGATAGATTCAGAGGCTGTATGCGGGAAGTTAGTAACTGGATGGCTGATAATTGCCTCAAATTAAATTCTACTAAAACCGAAGTCTTGCTGTTCGGGTCCAGCAATAACTTCTGGTCCCCACGTTGGTGGCCCGAGGAAATGGGCACCCCGCCAGCTCCGCTCCCTAAGGTCAAAAACCTGGGTGTACTTATGGACAACTCTCTGTCCTTTAAGCCCCAAATTAATGCACTTTCCTCAGCAACTCATTTTGTTCTAAAAACCATTCGGAAAGTCTTGCCGTTTCTTGCAGAGGAGTACAAGAAGACCGTGGTTGCCGGGCTGGTGATGTCCAGGCTGGACTATTGTAACAGCCTTCTGTTGAACGCCCAACAGGGGCTCCTCAACAAACTCCAAATTTTGCAGAATGCTGCAGCCCGACTAATCACAGGCACTACTAAATTCGCCTCGGTTTCCCGGGACCTGGCCAAGCTACATTGGCTTCCAGTTCGCAAAAGAATTATGTTTAAATCACTTTGCGTAACTTTTAAGGCCTTGCATGGTCTAGGCCCCCACTGTATCTCCCAACTCTTTCAGTGGCTAGACCAACAAGACCTCTGAGATCAGCTGAGCAGAGTCTGGTAGTCATCCCCAGAGTCAGGAAAGCCCGCTGGGGAGGCAGGAGGTTCTCTCTAGGGGCGGCTAAGGCATGGAATGCGCTACCACTAAACCTCAGACAACTACCGGACCTCCTGTCTTTTAGGAAAGCTTTAAAGACCTGGCTGTTCACACAGTAACCCTCTGCTTATGCACACTCTCTTAACTAGCGCCAGGACACCTCCGGGTAACAGTGCGCTCAATAAATGTGAAAAATAAATAAATAAATATAGTACGTACATCTAGCCCTAAACTATTGGAATTTGCCCCGCACAATATCCCGCCTACAGCTCAGATACTCAGCAGTACCACAAAATCAGAGTTCTTCAATCTGTGGGGCGCTGACACCATCACAGGGGGGGCGCACACTCCAGCTAAGAGTTTACCTTTGTTGGACCTTTACTGTCAGAGGCCTCGCAAGTCTTCACCCATTTCAAATGGGAATTCTTTATTGGCGAGCTCCGGTAACAGAGGGTTGGAGGGGGGAGGGAGGGGAAATAGATGAGGCACAACTTGCGCTTTTGTCCTGTAAATAGCCTACAGTTAACCTTCCCAGGAGGGGGTTAATTAGTAGCGCTGAAATACTTGGGCTGCAGTGGGAGGCAGTGTCTCCTCTGCTAAAACCAAAAGTAAATCCTTCACCTTCGATTTCATATCAGAGGAGACTTCCTGCCTCCCACTGCAGCTGAATGACTGTCTATTCCTTTCTTTCAGTTTTAGGAGAGGAGACATCCTGCCTCCCACTGCAGCTGAAGCATTTCAGCTCTACAAGTTTAACCCCATCCTGGGAGGGTTAGCTCTTAGCAGAAAGGAAACAAAGTTTCTTTTAAATTTACACAGGCAGGCACCACAACCCCACAGGGCTTCAAGGTACCAACAGAAAAATGCCAGCCAGCCATGTTTTTTTTAAACAGCCTGCAAATTGCTGGTCTTGACACTATATATGCTTATAAATAAATAAGTATATATACACATTTGAAATGTGACTTTTCTGTCTTTGTTCCATTTTATTATCAGTCATGGACAATTCAGGCAGCTATAGAACACAATTAAATGTGCCACTATTTATATTTGCTGTTCAAAGTATGCACAGACAAGTGCTGACAATACAGCTTTAGGTGACTGTTTATTTTTTGTACCTCATGGGACATCAAAATAATGAGCTGGCAACCCTAATCATAAAACTGAAAGTTTGTTGCAAGATCAGCACATGTATTTCCTCCACCCTGATCCCTGGTAATGCCATAATAGCAATAGTTCAACACATCTGAAACCCTACGCTGCCGTCAATAACCTGCTGAGTTACTTCAAGTGTCTGGGAATGCACCCTGCATTCAGACAACTCACTCCTCATTCTCTCCCTTCACTTTCATGCTCACCCTGCACTCACAGCGATCACAATACACTCACACTGATCACCATGCACTCACACTGATCACTCCTCACCCTGAACTCAGTAATCACTCTGCACTCACAATGCACTTGTGTTGTTCACCCTGTACCACACCCTGCAGTCACGCAAGCACAGTACTCACCCTGCACTCATGCAACACTTCACTCACATGTCCCCCTTACTGCTCAATGTGCAAACTCACTCAAATAAGACCATCACTAACCATTCATTCATTTGTCCCATTCTGCACTTACATCCGCACTCAAATTCATATGGTCACCTCACTCACCCTGCACTTGCTCCTCTTACCCTACTCTCACACTGTTACATGGCTCACCCTGCACTCACATGGGTACTCATGCCACCCACACAGCACAGAGGTTTAATGTGCCTGCTACAAAGAAAGTGTACCATCCAGATCAAAGAACTGAGTGTGGGTAAACTATGAGTAGCGCTATAAAAAAAATGAAATGTTTGCCAGAAAGGTGCTATAGCGAGATGGGGTGCATTGTTGGTGAGCGGTAGTAAGGAAATTCATGGAGAAGGAGGAAATGAGGGAGGGGCCGCCAAAACAGACCGTTGCACTGTGTGCGACCAGTGCTAGGGCACTGATGTGAGAGAGTCTATTACTATTTGCAGAGAAATGTTTTTGTTTCATGCAACAACCATAAAAAAGTTTATTTTAGATCAAAACAGGTCCTCACATATGAGAAATTGGAGGATATCCCAGATATTATTTGTTGTAAAATTAGTGGGCTGCTGCTTTGTTACAACAGTGAAAACACACATCACTATCTCTGAATATTAGATGTAAACACTTTTAGAATTTCGAACATAGCGCCTGTGCACCGTTAGTAGCCTGGCAAAAGGGGGTATGGCAGAGCTGAAAGTGAATCATTTAATCTCAAAGCTGTTCTGAACAGGGGCCCCCAAAATAGCACTGGCCCAGGGCACCCAAACTCCTTAACATGTCCCTGCCACCACAAAGTCTGTCAGACGATATTGCACTGAAGTAAAATATGCAACATCATTAATTTATTATCATTTCTGTTTTTTTATAAACATAAGCCCAACGTGTCCTAAACCCCCACTGCTTCATGTAAGCAACTTATCGTACTCCCTTACAGTCACTGTTTTGGCTGAAAATGTCTGCAGAATATTCAGCTTCTTCCCTTTCAGCTCGTCCTATTTATGTGAGATTGGGTTCTCAGCACTTGCGGTATTAAAGACTAAGTACCGTTCAAGACTGGATATGGTGCACAACCTGTGGATGGCAGTAGCAAAAATCCATCCAGAGATTGACAGACTATGTGGATAAAAACCGGCACACCCATCACATTTATGTTGGTGGTGTTATTATTGATCCATGTCCTGTATAAAACAAAGCATCCTAGTAAAAAGAATTTGCGCACATTTTGTCTTGGAAAATTGTGTTTTGAGCTGTGTAATAAGCCTCTGTCATTCCTCCACACCCATTCACAAACCTGCAGTTTACTAAACACTCTTATAGTGCTGTACATTATTTGCCGGATACGGCCCGTGATATGCGCGTGGCAGTCGATTATGTTGTGTACCAGATTCCAGAAATTTCTGTCAGGTGGTGGGGGGGTCCAACATCAAAAAAAATTCAACTGGGGGGGGGCTCAACCTACAAAAGTTTGAAGACCTCTGCACTAAATAGTAATGATATAGAAGATTTGGTACATCAGGAGGTAACCAAACACCAGAAACCTTAAATTACGAAAACAAACAATACAAAGGTTAAATTATCAATTGCATGGCAAGTATATAATCTAACAAGCATTGAAAATGCAATAGGTCTCGCCTTTGATTAAGTTAAAGCCATTTGCTTTGGTAATGGTAATGTATAGCAAAGCAAATGGCTTTAACTTAATAAATGGCGAGACCTATGTTTTACTATGTATCAAAAATTATTAAGTGATGGAGATAATAAAAAGTTAAAAAATTATATTTTACTAAAACGTAATATAACATTAATTTCTATATTAAGAAAGGTTATTAAAATATTTTAGAATAAAATAATTATATTTTAGCTTTAGATACTTTTTTTATATTAAATTACATTTATTTATATTTTTAACTAGTTTAAATAATTTAATATTCGCTGGAATCCATCTTACTTTACTATCTGCTGAACTTGCACTCATGCCCCCTCAAAAAGCACATCTACAGTCAATGCTCGTGAAACACAGATTTATGATTCATGTTTCTGATGGTCCGGAGATGCTCCGCTCTGGACTGTCATCCTGTGCTAGGAGATCTCTATGGATACTGTGATATTGATGGATGAACACAGACCTTCATGAAAATGAGAGAGCACAGACTGAAGTGGAGACCAAGGAAGACTAATGCTGATACAGTACGCAAGATCATTAGCAGGCTAGAAGGGCTTGTTAATGCTGATTTGGGATCTCACTGGACACACAGTTATCGACATGTATACGGAACAGGTGCTCCATGCGGAGAAGAAATTACTTTAAACATCAATAAATGATCACGATATATAAAGATAAGGATAATGAAGAAACAAAACAGTCAAACAAATGCTAATACAAAGAATTTACTGCTCCATAGAGTGCTCAAGTCATCACACAGTGAAAGGGTAAAAGAAATGGTGTAGTGTATATGCTAAAAGAGGCATGGAACAATAGTGGTTCATCGGTTATAAGCACTGTATTTTAAATCAAAGGACAATGGACGGAATAATCCCAGAGAGAGTTCCACTTGCGCTAGTCGTTGGCAGCGTTTCGACACTTCAGGACTATTGGATCATCATCAGGACTATTAGACTTTGATGAAGAAGGGAGCCAAGTATGATTTAGTGCCAAGATACCAGTTGGTGACAGAGCACTCCATAAACACTATAAATAAATACATTTGAAGTGGGCAGAATGAATTCGTATGGAGACAAGAATTGGACCCAGAGTATGGTAGCAATAAGAAGCCTGATGATGACTGGTGAAACTATTTTGATTTGTTATGATCTTTTCACTGGCTACGTTACGAAGTTCACAATTGTTAATACTGAGATTCATTGTATTACAAGTCTATTTTTAATGTGAAAAAAATTCAGGCACCTCGCTTACAAAGTTCGTGTGGTGAGGCAGGTTGGGGAGGGCAGGACACGCTTCTTACCACAGGGAAGTCAGTAACTTGGGAGGATATTTGAGGCACTAGCCAGGCTAAGACATTAAATCAATACTTCTAATGTGCAGCATTATGTTACTAGAATAGTGTGCTTCATACTTTACGTTTCGATCCATTACTACTACAATTTTCTCAAACCCTTAAAACGTGCAATGATTCTGACATTTGTACAGCTCACTTTTCTATCCATTTCATACTGACATTATATATTTAATTTCTCTTTATTTTCATGTGTGTTGTTTTATATTTTACCACATTCTGGTCCCCATCTGGATAACTCAGTATATTATAAATAAGGGTCCCAGTTTTCCCTTTTTACTGATTTTTACAGACAAATAAAGACAGAAAACAATGTGTTTTCTGTCTGTATTTATTTTTAAAAGCGGAAAAATACAGAAAATTGTGCTTCTTGTGGGTGACTCTCCATGCTGTCTTTCTTGATTTCCAGGACAACAGTTGAGCAGATAGACCGCATAGGAAGTTAAAAACAGGTTGAAATTTTCCTAAATACCTGCATATATTAATATATATTTATATTATAATGCTAAAATTTACCAGTGGGTGAAATGTTTCACTATATTTAGCTGCTAAAATGCGACAGCCAGCAAAGTATGGTTGCAAGTTTTTCAGTTACATAAATGTGGAAATATACCATTTTATGACTTCTTTATTCTCAAAACACAAAATGAATATGGATAAATACCAAAAAGATGGGCAAATAATAGATTAGGTGAAATACACACGGAAATGTTAAAAAAATATGAATACCATAAAACCAGGAACCCTAATTATTATCCAATTTAATCAAATTAAATATATCTGTGTATAGGCATCTGTGCAGCCAGCTAACCCCAAACCCTATGCCTAGCCTGACACATACAACTCAGCGAACACCAGGCCTATTGGCTTTGTCAATGCTTGTTTAAACTAGGAGGGAAGTTAAATTACATCTCCTAGTACTACAAGTGTGATGCAGTTAACTGGCACTATAGCACTACAGTTGCACAGAGTGATATAATTAAAATCCATTGTTAATTACCTATCATGAAATTTCTAAACTGCGCTACATCCATACTTTGACATACTTTTCTGGCCTCCGTGAGGTTGGTCTCTTCAGCCAGCAAAGCGCTGTGGACGGAGGCAGCTAGGAGCTACACTGCAGGTTGGGCATGATTGTGAGACGGTGCAGGCTTGGGTTTGTGCGTGGGCGAAGAGAAAATGGGTACTGGGTGGGCATGATAGGGAGGCATTGAACAATGCAGGTGAGATCAGAAGAGGTGGGCCTGGGTGGGAGGTGATCAAAAAAGGGAGGGGGAGGTGGGGGATTCCGCAGAGAGGTGCAGGAATCAGGATAGGTAGCAATGGGTGAGACGGGTAAGTGGGAGAGGTGGTGGAGACTGGCAGGGGGAGTGACTGGGAGAGGTTTATCTGAGAGAGGGTGGCAGGAAACTGATAATTTGAAGATGTGTTGCATAGTGGGGGTGGTCAAAAGGGGGCAGTGCATTGTGGGAAGATCAGGAGAGGTGGAGCAGAGTGTGGGGATGGAGACAAGTACTGAGGGACTGTGGTCACTGCGAGACGTGATGCAGGTTGGCGAACGGAAGTAAATGTTAACTTGGAAGCGGTATGGAGCTTACCACAAGAGAGAGGTTAGTAAAGCAATGTAATGCAAGGGGAGCAGATGCACAGGAGGTTTCAGATAAAAACCTACCTTGAACCATCAAAGAGACCCCTTGAAGTACTCGAGCCTCCCTGCAAGTTGCCTGTGGTGCAGCAAACATCTATTGCTCTTGTCTGCCGAGAAGCGAAATCTGACATTTCGCAAAGCAACAGCCACATGAAGACAGCAGCACAAGCACACTGTGGTCCAAGGAATCTAGCTTACGTCATGGGCCAGAGAGGGGATGTGTTCATGGCGCTCTAATCACACCAGGACATTCAAATGCGTTCACCGGGAGAGAGGCAACTACAGCTTCGAAACACGGACTGGAAGGAAGACTGTAGACTGGAAGAAGACAGCATGGGCTGGGAAGGCGAGCGGAGGGCTGGTGTGGGGGATGAGGTGGGGAGAGGCAGACCGGAAGAGAATAACACAGCCCGTGAGTTGCAAATATATGCCAAGGGATAAAAAAAACTGCCATTTAATCCGGCTCTAGTTCTCGGAGGGGCTGCCATTCATAAAACCGGCTCTTGTTTTGTGCTCAGAGCATTATTTAGGTTAGTGGGTCTGTCATTTCCTGCTGTTGTTGCTGCATGAATGGATCTGCTGAGTCGGAAAGAGTTTCACCTTCACTGGAACGCTTTGGCGCCTTGTGCTCCTCCAAAGCGCTCCATTGTTACTGCACGCGGGAGGCACACCTCAGCGAAAACAAGCGCGGCACCGCAAAGTCAGCTACGTGTTTATTTTAGCATTGCGCTTTCACTTAAAGTGTAAGCACGATGCGAAAATAAACACACAGCTGACTTTGCTTAAGCTAAATGCCAAATGCCAAGAAAAAAGTGCTTGGGGACGAATGCAGGGGAGAGTGTCACGCTGCCGGTAAAAGATCAAATCCCGGTGGGCATGGCCAAAAGGAGACAAGGCGGCAACAAGGAGGGACTAAGAAGGCTCCTTTACAATCAAAAGGCAGCGTTTTGCATGGGAGCTGAAGCTAGCAAATAAAAAAGATGGGCGGGGCTTCAACCCCGCCTCCGAGAGCTTCGGAATCTGTATTGATTCCAAGAAGCTCTTGGATGCCGAGAGCAGTGCATGCGCTGCTTTCGACAGCCGGGACCTAAAAAGTGTAATAACGTTAAAAGGGGTGTAATGCCCATATACTGGAAACTACAGCTTTAAGTCTAAGCAGATTCACTGGTCAGGAGAATAGAAAATAACAGAAACAAACCAGCCCAGTGGCCCTTCTAAAATAACTGGAAGTGCAACATACCAAGAAACAGACCGGAGAGAAGCAGAAGTTGCCTGGGTGCTGTTCGCCCTACTAGGCTGGGTTCAACAGATGTCCACTCCAATGATTCAATTTCTCCGGCACCTAAAACAACATATACATTTCCTATGGTTTGAATACTTCTATAATTTCTCAACGCATGATCTTGTAAGCAAAAGAGACACATATAGTTACATTTACTGGTATTTTAAACCACTGATTATAAAAAATATACACTATCGCCAAGATTGATCTAATACAATCAAAATTCAGCAATAAACCTGGCAAATCATTGAAGATTAAATATGTCAATCAGTACTCTCTACAGAGCAAATAAATGTATAAGCTATTTAACAAACAATGAAACACTCACTTTAAAAGAAGATTTAGGGGGGGGGCTTACAATTATAACACTTTATAATATATACTGAAGCTCAAAACTTTAAAAAGTGGAGTATTGCCAGACAGCTAATTTGACAGAGAGGCTCACATGTGCTCTCGCTAAAGAAATGGTGAGCCGCTCCATGACCAATGGAGATTGGTCATCCAATCCCAAGAATCCAACTCCTCCACATAGGTTGCAACAGATGTATAGGAATGGACAACCCTAGCTCTCTTTTGAGGGTTTGCTGAATTAGAGATGATGCAATTGTTGCTGGAATGATGTCACTGGAGTGAAGGTACTTCGACTCCATGCAAGGTGTAAGTGATGTATGCCTGCAGGATATTTCCCATCAAGACAATTTGAGGTATGGGGTGCTAGGCCCTCTGACTATAAAATAGAACAAGTCAAACATTCTGAAAGAGCAAGCGTGCTACAGAAGAGGCATAGCACCACTGTTTGGACACCCGTTGTTCACGGGCACTGCTAAAGACCTTGGAGCAAGCAAATCCTTGGAGAGGATGGAAACTGTGCTGTAGGTGGGATTGGTGAAGATTGGCCTTGCTGCACGTTAAGCACAGGAACAACTGCAGTATGTATCTTGTGTGGACAAACAAAACCCAAGGCTCAGATCTGCAAACAGTTCGGTAGAAAAGAAAATGAGAAAATGAGCAAGACGGAAGAAGGATCGTTAAACAGAGGGTCTGAGTCTTCCCTTCACTATGATACCCTCTGCAATCCATTGTAGAAAATAGGGCACAGCTGGTCACGATATTTGCCAATTAGGAAACAATGAGTCAATTATAAAAAGGCACATGAAAAAGGAGGTGGCCCGAACCCAGGATAGTAAGGACAGGAAGGATGCAAGATTCATCATTAGCCTGATTCACAGGAGGGGAGCCTGAGAGAACCATATGCATACCTTTAAGACTTCATGGTCATGCACACATCAAGTAGCACCTGGAAGTGATAGAAAAGTGACATCTGGTTTTGAGGGCACAGCTACTGGCTGAGGCGAGATGTGAGGGCTGGATCTGGAGGAAGCTTACTAAAGAACTGCACAAATCGCTTTATAATGCCCCATCGGTGTGAAGCTGAGTGCACCAAATTCAGGCGAGCAGTGGGGGCCCAAAGTGGGAGAGACCCTGAAAGCCACCAAAGAACCTTCACCCCTGAAGAAATGTAACATAAGAAACACCCGTAAGATTTACCCTGCTTACCTGGCACAAGAGTAACCTTTCTCCACACCAGCCTATCAGACGCTCGTGGAAGTATTCCACGCCAAATGACGGATAACTTTAGAAAACTCTGTGCCCTCTCAGAGGAATTGTGAGGGCTCTATGGGAGGAAACTCCCTCTCTCCCACCGACCCAAAGCAGAGGCATAGCCTCTTATTTTACCACATTTCTGTCACCCCGCCACATTATTTCATGTTTCCTACCTAAGGCGATCGACATAGGGTTCCTAAACTTGGGCACCCTTTTCTTTTGCCAGCCCTTCTGTACCACCCCATGGTTATGCTTTTACACCTCTTCCCCTTTACTTCGCCTCTACCCATCATTTTCATACTCCCTTCTGGAAGCATGAGCACCTCTGGAATCGCAGCGAAGCATAAACAACTCACTCAAGTGAACAGTGAGGGAATGTAAATGTTGTAGACTTGTAAAGCGCACAGCTACCCCAGCAACGGGGCGTCCCGGCGCTGTAGAGGAAGCCCACCCCACACCTCATTGGAGGAGAACTTGGTCCAGCTTGAGAACTACAAACAAGGAGCAATGTTTACGCCTCACTAGTGATGTATCAATAGGTACTGGAGCTCAACCGTGAGACCAGAAGTTCCAGGCTGCAAGTCTTCGATATAGTTCTCTCATATGGATAGTATGTTATGTTCTGTAACGTAAGCCATTTTCTGAACTGGTGTTGATGTGGCCAACGCTAATTCATTAAAGAGCACTCTTCTCAGGCGAGTGGCAAAAACCATGAAACGTGTCAGAAGGCGCCAGCACTCACTAAGCAAGTACTTTACTACTAGCACTATTGGAATATGAGTAAATGTACCAACAGAACTGCAGCTTCCATAATGCTTTTGGAGGAGAGATGTAGCACATCTAGTGTGTGAACCGTAATTTAACATGATGAACGGCACCAAGTGAGTGCAGGTGTATGTCAATTGGTCGTTTCAGCCCGTGGTATGCAGCTACGCATTGGTTGGTATTTATTCTCAGCAACTTAATGCAGCATGTAAGCACTCTTCTCTGATGAGTGGTAGAACCATGCAGCACATGAAACAGGAGTAAAATTAACTGCTCAAACTACATCTACCATAATGCCCTGAGAGGACTTCTGCAGCACGCTGAGAACACCTGTGATAAGTGCAGATCTTATCTGCAAAAACATGGTAGATATGAAAGTGGTGGGGAATCTGCGGATCCACAAATGTAGTAATACTGGCAAAAGTCATGGAGAAACCAGATACCAACTAGGGTCTCCAAGTTGTACAGATAGGAATGCAGGCTTGATGTTTACGGCTTCTTTTGAGCCGACACTTTGTAAGCTACCTGTATGCATATGAAAAGATAATTCGATATATATTGAGGGGGAGCAACACATACGAGACATTTCCATAAGCCACAGACATTTAAAGTTGGTCAAATTAACACTCACTTGTGACTTGAGAGCTGCAATGTGTTGACAATGCTTTTTAAAGACAACGTCATTGAAATAGAAATTTCCTAGACAAAAAATGCATAATTTGTTGTTTTGGAACATGAACAGTTCCAGTTTGCCTATTAATTGACAAAAATTGAAGCGTCGGTGGAGCTAGGATATCTATTTTATTTACATAGAACTTGTGGTCAGGAGCATACTTGCAGGATCTGTAAGTTTGTAGTATGCAAAGTGCTGAGAAGAAAATGTATTCTGAAGTACTTCCGGGTCGTGGAATATAACGGCTAAGAATGAGATAGTTAAGGGAATCATGAATTGAAGGATCATTCAACTCCCCAAAAGATTTACATTAAGTCTTTCGAAAAATGTTCCACTTGCAAGAGCTAATAGTTGTCCCACAACTACTGTCATTTTTAATTCTGGAGGGGTCCATTTAGTATCAGCGCACCGAATTGCTAAGGGAATGACCTCCAAAATAGTCTAACACGTTAAGTGGTGCACCCTCGACTACGCTGTCAGGTGACTTGTCATCTGCTTAGCTTCAGAATTGCGACTGTCACACGGAGGTCTTTGAAGCTAGATTAAGCCACTTATCACAAGCACCTGAGGCATGTGCGCTGCATACGCACAGAAAGATGACTGTCCTCGAAGGGCGTCAGTTTTAGGTGGTCACTCCTCTCAATTGGGATAACATTGGAATCATGTGATTTTCCGAAATGGACAACATGAGTAGCCCAGAATAGCAAAACCCAAATCCCAGAGAAGCAGGATGTTTAAGCTGTGGTACAAGGGCATGCTTTTCAATGCACAGACATAGTAACTGCCTGTGCACATATGTCTTATTTGAAGGTATGGGGAAAAAACCCGGATTTTGTATCTGGCGGAGTGACCATTTACCCTATCATTCGTAACCAAGCTGAAAGAACCTGATCGTCTTCCCAACTTTCTCCTAGCAAAAGCTATCTCCTGTTGATAAAAACAGGTAGGCTTTTATATGGGGTGCAGTAGCAAAGATGGTATAGAAAGCTAAATATTTTTTTTTTTTTTTTTTGAAACCGTTTATTACATGTTAAAAAAGGTTACAAGTATGGGCCTACAACCATCCGGCCGGCCGCTAGAGTGGCAGAAAGCTAAATATTTGCTTGTGTCATAAAGCGGTAGCCATTGATCTTTGGCACTAAAAAGAAAGTTGCAAGTCTGTTTCCTCACTCCCAGCTGTTCATGCCCTCTAAAATAATATTTGCAGACATCTAAAAAATATCATTTAGACTGCTTGGACGAAGAAGACGCCAACGACGCTCTGACGTATTAGGGATAAAGGCTCGAGTACATAAAATAGTTGGCATGGAAAATACTCGCTGATGTCATTCAGAGAGGCACTTTTCAATTGTGACTGTCCAACGCTTTACATGTGGGTGAGCCAGTACTTGAATGTGACGAACATTCAAGTACATACTTCAAATCTATCAAACACTGATGGAAATGTCTTTTTAATGCACTTTCTAGTGCAAAAGTGTTGTGTCAATGCAGCATGACTGCACACTTAGGTTGAGTCTCTGTAGTGAAAAGAACAGGTCTATGTTTAATACCAATGTGTGATGTGAATAGAATACATGGACCAGTTTCACAAAATTACACAGGGCCTGACTCACAAAGGTAAACTTACACTTTCATGCAAGTTTACGATTGTTTGCTACTCACAAAGGAATTTACAAGTAGTATCTTTCCGAGTGCGGAGTCTCCGCACATAAAACGATCAGTCTTTTTCTGTGCGGAGACTCCGCACTCGTAAAGATACTACTCTTAAATCCCTTTGTGAATATCACACAATCAGAAACTTACACAAAAGTGTACGTTTACCTTTGTGAATCAGCCCCTCAAAGCCCAATTTGCAAAGCACTAAAGAGCCGCGCAGTTTGCAACTGCCATTGTGAATCGCAATACAACTACTGCAACGCTTTATGAGTTTCACGTGGTGATGGGTGGCAACGGGGCATTCCTCTATCATTCCCACTTGTACGGTTTAGCGCTAATGTTTTGCAATACGCGTTAACCATATGTCCTCAGAGCCACCAGTCGTGGCAACAAGGTACCACTCGTTTTCATTATGAGTCCACTTCAAGTATTCACTATGCGCAATACAGCGCATAGCTCATTGCTGCCCAGGCAGGCAACGGTTGCCTCCGTGCACACCCCTTTTACACAACTTTGTACTACCTTTGCACAACTTCACCAGAATTTGTCAAAGATTCTATTACCGAACCTGTGTTTGGATTAATGTTGATGTTATGGATGCTAAAATATTGCCATTTTATTTTCTGAAATGCCTTCCTGGACTATTGTGCCTGTACCGTTCTGACAAAATGCAGAAGTGACAACAGTAACTAAAAAATAAATGAATCACCAGGAGCACCCATAACTAACTGTGTGTGCACACTGCATTTTATGTGGGGGTGGTGATGTCCTACTTACCCAAACCAAAAAGCTAGGTGGAGTCACAATGAATGAAACCGAGATAACAAAAGGACCTGAAGGGATGCAGGTCTCATGACCCTCAATGTGGAAAAATTCGGGTCATCTAACTACCAACTGGAGGAGTTGGAATTGGGATCCTGAGACAAATGGACCAACCCCAATCTTCTTGGCAACACGTCCTTTCTTTCTAGCGCATCTCTCTTCCCTAACTTTACCTCACCTCTTCTAACTTAACCAAGTACCTTGTAAGGCTCCAATGTTGTGGTACCAGCACTGAGAGAAAGGATGGATCCGCTGCACAATGTCAAGTTATGGTGACAGATATATATATATATATATATATATATATATCAGTATTACGATTTGTATGGCCTCAGTGCTGTGACGGCTTCCTTCTCGGAAAAATAGTTATGTTGAACAATTAAGAAAATGCATGGGCAAATTATTTTTCATGATTGTGCAGAAAATATTCTACCCTCTCAATCCTCAGGACTGCGAGTAGTTGCAATAAAGGGAAATCTTCATCATTTTTAGGGTTCACCACAAGGAAGAAGAGACTCTATAAAGGATGGGCAAAGTGAGCAATTATCCTAGGACCACAGCTTCCTGGAGGTCACCTGGTAAAGTGAATAGAAATTCCTGGGTTAACAAAGTTGCTCTAAAAAAACATTTACTTTTTCAAAATTATCAGCCAAGCATGTTTAAAAGAACCTTAGGGCTAGTTGTGTTATGGGTTTACACCAGGTCAAAGTCACCCACAGTGAAACAAATCAGAGAAAAGTCCGGCAAGAGTATTTACTTTCCAGTGTAAAAATATTTTGCACTGGAAAGGTGCCCTTTTCTCATTGCTTTACACCACTTTGCATTAAGGAGCATTACGTGGGGGTAACTTGGGCATATTAGATCAAAGCCAGAATTACTAAGATAGCTAGAATGGGCTTTACATGAGAAAATAATGCCTCCTTGAAGCAGGCATGTGTGCTGAACTGTACACTGGACAAGCAGTACTTGAAATGTTTGAGAATTGTCTAGGCAAGATTTTTACTGGAGGGTAAGCTTCCAGTACAAATACTATGCTAGACAGCACGCACACACCTCACTACCATGGTACAAAGGTTGTGAGTGGCGCTATGCAGCCTTTTTTTGCGTCATCGAGGGGCAGAGAGCAGCAGAAGGTTATTTGAATAAACATGACTCTCCGCCTACTCAATGCTGCTTAGTAACTTTTGTGGCCGGGTCTGGTGGCTTAGTGGACGGCTTAGTGGACTAATGCATCCACTGCAGGGGCCTGTGTTCGACCTCTTGGTCACAGGTTCAAATCCCGGCGGGTCCACTCAGTCTCTCATCCTTTCTGAAGTCGATAAAATGAGTGCCATTGAGTTGGGTAACAATAAACATCTGTTATTCAGCGCCAAGATACCCTGTTGGGGGGTTGGGGGTGAACGTGCGCTTTACAAATACGGGTTACGTTATGTTGCTGCGCTTCATTGCACTAAAAATGATAAGTCTGTCCCTTACTGTGCATGCCTGTCCTGTCCAGACTCAACCCTCACACTCTGAGGCAGCTGGTGGCAATTAAATTGAAAAAGAATCTGCCAATCCTCTCCCCTCACCTCTTCTACCTTAACCCCCTCTCTTTCTCTCTTCTTTGTTTACCTTCATCCTATCTTTGCTCTGTTTCCTTACCTTTGTCTACATCACCTCTCTCGCTCCCAATATAACTTACTCAAATTCATCTCCCGCTTCCTCTCTAATGACCTTGATCATCCCTCCATCGCTTTTTGTACATATATATATCATTCTTGATCACCCTGCAATACCTCAGCTCTCTACCGCAACCCTCTATCTGTACCTCACTGCTCTTTTTCCATCTGCCCCCATACCTGTGCCCCATCTGATTCACTTCTTTCACAATCTGCTCTCTCACTCTCTCCAGATCCCTAGGAGCTCACCTATCTCTAACTTTCGCTCAGTCTTTTCTCTACCTAACCACTTCACCTCACCTCACCTCTCTACCACATTTCTCACTTTACCTCACATGTCCCTCACTACCTTACCTTTCTGTACCCCCACTATATCTCTCTCAAGAGCTAATCTCTCAATTTACCTCACCATCAGTTCACAACATCACCTTTCCACCTCCCCTTTTTCTCGTTCTACCTTAGTTCCCTTTTCCCGCATCTCTCTTAATATTTCACTCCTTTCTGGCCGCATGTTTTTTTTTTACTTCTGCTCTTTTTTTCTATCATCAACTCCTCTTTGTATAGCTCTCTTTTTCTCTCTCTCTCTTTCGAACACGTATCTCTCTGTGGATCTCTTTCTCCATTTCAGCTTAACCCGTCCACCTCAACTATCTCAACCTCTCTCTCTATACCTCACCATCTCTTCCTCTTTCAACTTTCTACCTCTTTCTAAACTGATTTCTCCTTCTCTATTTCACGTCTCTCAATTTCCTCTTTGTGCTCTACACTACATTTCTCTGTCTACCCTTTACCCCTCTGTCTACCTTTCTCTTTTCCCCACTACTCTCTCTACCTAACTCGTTTTTCCAAACCATTTATCCCCCCATTTAACCCAAGTCTGTCAACCTCTACATCTTGCTGTCTTTACCTCTTTCAAACTCACCTCTTTATCTAAACTACTTCTTTCTCTAACTTACCCGTTGAAGTGAGTCTTTCACTATACTGATCTCTTTTAATGCTCCGAGCAGCACTTGGATTTTCACTGTTGTAGCAAGAATGCTAGTAATTGGGGCGGGTGGGTATATTTGTGATTACAAATATCCAGCAACTAAAGATAGGATTATAAATGCTGGATGCATTTGTTGTATTTTAATTTTTAGGCACTAGTACACTTACTAACAAGTTATCCTTAGCATGTTTTTCCTACAGTGGGAGTAACATGCTAGTTAGACATGGAATTTCATATAAAAATTTGTTGCTGCAAGTAAACAAATCGAGACCCAAACTCATCAAGAAATGGCTTCCTCAATGATCGTTCAAGCTTTCTTTTCATACTATTTCTCTGAAGAACATAGGGCAGATTAAGGTTTCTGCAGTTTTTTTGTGTAAACATTTCAAGGTTTACATATAATTAAATACTGTTTATCATGATATGGATTTAAATGACCCAAAAAGGGCTAATAACAGTGCTTAATATGAGCTGGTAGTTTCTGGTGCTCGGCACCAGCACTTTATTGTCAACACCGATGCTTGAGACAATCTGCCACAAGGTGGCGCTGTCTGGCTAATTTAGAGATGAACCTAACAACAGTTAATTATTAATTCAATATTGTTAGAAATGGGGATCTCTAGTTGGCAGCGGCTGGCGCCGAGGTCCGAATAGGGATCCTTCTTCCTAAGTCAGAGTCAGGGGCTATACCCTTTGATAACCCCTGCTCAACCCTGTGGTAATGTAGCACGAGCAGACAGGCCTATCTCAGAGGCAGTGTGTGAAGCATTTACGACCATACACAATAACGCAGTGAAAACACTACAAAGGGACACCGCACAAGTAGCTATAGGATTAAAAGTATCTTTATATAGACTTAACACAAGGCTCAACAGCGATCAAGAAACCACAATGCACATAATTACAGATTCACTTCAAAAGCAAAAGAGGCACTCAAAAATCGTGTGGAACGAACTTAGTTCGAGGCCGAGACCACGCGACCTGGTGATGCACAATGTACCTGAGATTTAAAGGGGGCACGGCACACAGCCTCAGAAGGAAGCCGCGGTCATGCCAGGCGGACTCGCAGCGGCCACAGCTCCCAGCTGTAGCGGTCCGCGGTGTGCACTCACGAAAATCCTGGGACGGGGCTTAAAATCGCTGGCACCCAGCAGCATCCGCAGGTGATAACAAGATCCTCGAAGTGGTTACTAGTGTGGGCACTCAGCGCCACAGCTCCTCAGCTGCAGCGGCCCACATTAGCGATAGCGATGATTCTCGTAGGACGGCAAATGCGGGCACTGAGCGGCACAGCTCCTCAGCTGCAGCGGCCCGCGATAGCGATGATTCTCATGGGACAGCAAATGCGGGCACTCAGCGGCACAGCTCCTCAGCTGCAGCGACCCACAATAGCGATAGCGATGATTCTCGTAGGACGGCCAATGCGGGCACTCAGCGGCACAGCTCCTCAGCTGCAGCGGCCCACAATAGCGATAGCAATGATTCTCGTAGGACGGCCAAGGCAGGCTCTCAGTGGCAACAGCTCCTCAGCTGCGGCGGCCCAGAATAGCGATCAAAATGACTTTGGTAACAGAGGCAAATGCGGGCTCTCAGCGGCAATAGCTCCTCAGCTGCGGCGGCAAACAATAGCGATCACGATGACTTTGGTAACACAGGCAAATGCAGGCTCTCAGTGGCAACAGCTCTTCCGTTGCGGCGGCCCACAATAGCGATCACGATGACTTTGGTAACACAGGCAAATGCGGGGTCTCAGCGGCAACAGCTCCTCAGCTGTGGGGGGCCACAATAGCGATGCGATGACTTTCAGCCCGCGTTCCCCGCAGAGGCTCTGGAATTCTCAACAGAGGCCTTACCTGTGAGTAGAATCCCTCTCAAATAGGAATCCGGACGGCTGATGGGTGAAGTCTAATGTCCCTGAGACTTCAGCAGGAGGCAAGCTCAAATCAGACCCTTGGGTAGTTCCTTCAGCAAGATGGATAAAAGTTTCAAAGTCCTTTCCCTCTCGTTACACGGACAGAGGTTCGTCTTGACATCCAGAAGTAACACACCATGTAGGGGTGTTTGCACAGATCTTTATACCCCAAAAGTCTTTGTTCTCAAAAAGCCACAAATCACTGAACCCAGCCAGAACCAGTTTGGTGTCGTCCTGGAGGACTTTATTTACGAGGCTACATCCTGCCTTTCAGGTAGAGGGGGTCTGCCATCAGACGCACAGTGGAAGAGGGAGCCATCATTCACCTTGCCAGGCACAGCCCTGCTCAGATCAAAGGGTCACCCCTCCCCATACTCTAACTGCAGATCTCTCTATTTAATCCAGGTTGGTCTCAGCCTGCCCTGACCCTCCAAACCCAGACAGCCAATACACATAACAGCAGAGCACACGGGAAGGCTTTGGCAAGAAAATACCTACTTCCCAAAAGTGGTAGTTTTAAACACAGAATATAGAAATAATCGTCACTAAAAGATGCACTTTAATATTTGGAGCTCATGCATACTAAATTCGACTTTCCTATGATGTTCCTTGGGTCAATTAGGATTATACTAATTCATACAGTCAATTTAAGATAGGGAGCATTCGCGCTGTGGCACTGAATGGCAGTGGCACAGCGCCCAGAGCATCTAACACCGGCAAACACAGAGGAGACAAAAGCGAAAAATGGAAGGGAGACCCACGCCAATGGTGCCAGGTCTAACACATTAAAAATGACTATTACCTGCTGTCCAAGCCATTCTTATAGCTTCGTGGGACTGGAATGGTCTGAATTGTCACAGTTGTAGGAGTGTGATGATTAGTAGTCATGTTGTTACCATCATTGGCAGCATGACAGGGTCATTGTGTGATGCAAGCTGCAGGCACCTCCTGTCAAGAGCCCTGGCACTTTTTTTTTCTTTTTACCAATTAAGTACTGGCGAGTAACTTTAAAGTTATTCCAAATAGGGGGCACCAAAATATATATTGCCTTGGGTTCCATAAATCCTTAAGATGTCACTGTAATGAAGCTAGCTGAGAGAACACTCTCTCAGGTACTTGTAGCCTTTGCAGATCAATTGAATGTAACTGTGTAACTTATACATTTCTTAACTGCTCTTCTTTAGAAGAGTTGGCCTTGACTTGAGATCTGAAAGGGCAATTGTTTTAAAATATTTTTATTCTTGGGTGTTTATTTCAAAGCATCGTAATAAGCATTTGAGTTCTCTGTTTCAGCGGTATAAAATTACTAGCTATCCAAATTCCACAATATAATAGGACAATCTTTAGAGCTTTTTTATTGTTGACAGTGAATTGTGATGCTATGTACATCTAGTGATATAGGTATTACATCCAAAATTCAATGAAAATAAACACACATACCTTATGTGGCTCTATCTTTAAACAAAAATTGGTAAAGCCAATAGGTCTGACCTAGGCAAGCTGGTACAATGGGTAATTAAAAAAAAATGCGAGCATATGCCTCAAAATAAAAGAGAAAAAGAAAACATATTGCCCCCTAGACGTGGCAGACATATGCTTAAAATACAATATTTAAATTAAAAAAATTAACATTGCAGATCATTTTAATTGAACACAATGGATGCTTATTAGCACACAGGTGCACTTGGAACAGGTATAGGAACCGCTTAATTTCCGTCCATCACCACCCCCTTTTGTACTAATTTGAGTGTGCATCTCAGGAAAATATGATTCTTAATAGAAAAAAGAAAAGCTACTATAGGCTTTGAATTACTGTAACTTGGCGGTATAGCTTAACCATTCAAGGATGACAAACACAAAAAATAATTAAAAAACAGAAAAAAAGGATAAAAAACATTGACAAAGCGAAGTATGGGGTCACCAACCCTGAATTGAAGTGCACTTCCTTTTAGGTGCATGTACAAAATGTATTCAGGGAACATGCCATCACACAAAGTGCAAGACAGACAGCGACTGAAGAGGGCTGACCCACAGCTCCATGTGGCATTATATGGTGGGCGGAAACAAAATGTGAATGAATGACAGATGAACAGATCAATGAATAAAAAGGGCTGGCACAAAACCCCTCTATATGTGTATACGTATGCTTTTTTATTCATGCCTACTTTCCTATTATGACAGGAGGCTGCGAAAACATCCAACACTCTCTGTAGGTCAGACGTTAAAACCAAAATCAAGCAGTTTCAAAGCTGGGATTTTCTGACATGCTAGCATTATCATATATAGAACCCGCGATTCACTCTATTGCTGAGGCTCACAGGTTTTGGGTGTTTTCCCTTGCCATTATCTGTCCCGTCAAGCTCCCATGCAAAATACTACTTTTTCTCAGCAAATTCCTTACACAAAACGAAACAACTGAAAGGCAGACACGGAGAAGCATGCCTGACACATGCGCAAATACGCCGTTCTGGCTTTAAAAACACATAGGGGACTTTCCAAAAATGGTTGCCACCGGCAGTAGCGGTCTTGCCTTCAAAATATTCAGAAATTCGGGAAAACACCAAGGAAGCAGAATCTGCCAAGAGGCGCAGTGTGTGGCGTTAGAACACAACTGTAATGGGCTTAAAGAAAAAAAAATGCACCACCATCTACAGAAAACGGGAACAAACCACTTAAAAAGAGATCCAGGGCGGGGGCAGCGGGACACAAAGGGCATTAGATTTACCGAATGTGGATACACATCATTTCAAGATCTCCGACGCCTGGGACATTCCCAGTTCCCCAATTATAAAATATGTACACGTTTGGGCAGTGGAGCGAGTTGGTATCAAGGATATATTGTCAGACTCGGACTGGCTAGTAGGGCAACCAGACAGGGCCCTGTGGGCCTGTCTGACAGTTTAGCGTGTGGGCCATTCTTTTTTTTAAATTTATTTTTTAGCTATTTTCGGGCCTGTTTTATAGTCTGCTGGGCCAGACTTTAATTTTGATTTATCCGATATTAAATCAAACATTGTCTGCAGCATGCTCAAATTCATGAAGTCTTCCTTATCTTACAAAACAATTATACAGCTTATCTTTACAAGTTTAAAACTGGAGCAATTTGCAAACCTGGGACACTTTTTAAGGTACCTAATTCACTAATGGGGGCTATTTTCGTTTTTATGCCTGGGCCTATTTTCTGCTCCAGTCCGACCCTGCCTCTTTTACACACATTATACTCTACGCCAGTGCATTAAATGGGCAGGTACTGTCAGGTATGCAGTGTCTGCACTTCTTTAAATTGAAAAGGACAGCACCTGCCCATCTCAGCAGTGCCCCAATACATTTAATGGGAGAGATCCGGCACTTCTCAGGAGCAAAGAGGTACTCTGAATAGTGAGCATTTGCACTTCTATATTTCCATTGAAAGCACTGTTCAACACTCATGGAATCTGAGGCAAGGCTACAGTGACAAAATATTCTCCAAAAATAAACAGTGAATGGATGACGTTGCACCAATGACAAAGTGCTTCTGGAAACTAAGATGAAACGTTTGTTTTAAAAAAATGTTCCATTGTGGTATCTATCTCCACACCGCTTACTTAGAGAGGTTCGCTACTCACTGGTACGTGTCGGGGTGGGCTGAACCTCACTGCGACGTACCACATATTTCATGGCACTGTAATAGGCTGCAACGCTATTGGCAAGAAGTGAGGTCAGGATGGTCGCTAACACATTCCGTGCACGTTACTCCATCCATTCTTCAAACTTTAATTCACGGGCTCACAGACGTCAGAGGTTTAAACTTACATACACATAGATAGTTGGCAACTTTGGTGGCTGCTGCCAAGAGGTGTATCCTGGGGCCCTCTTAACAATTTACACTGCCCACTAAGGATGACTGGGTTATCTGCAGTCCCTATGCAACGAGGAAATATGTTTTAGGGTTGCCCATTTTTTTAAAATCTGCTATGAGCCTTCGAAACTCGTAGCTGTTTTAACTTATGTGTCTGGTGGTTTAATGGGATATCATTTATTGTATAATTTTTATGAATCATTGAAGTGGAACATCTTTGTGCAGGTTTCTTGAATCTTTGGAGTCCAATGTATAATGGTTTTTAGATAGGACTCTTAATGTTTTTAACCTTGATTGCTTGGTATTTTATAATTGTTTTGTACTTTTACATACTTGTGCTTTTATGGTCTACTTAGACCTTAATAAAAGAATAAAGAGAGATTGGCTAACTGGACTGGCAAGGACAGCATAAAGTGAACACATTCTCTAGGTGGTGAATTACAAAATGTCTGAATTTGGACAGGTGTGGCGTCCCTTCCTCAGAAATATAAATGCAATAACACCTTTAATTTTCCTTGTCTAGCTACATCGCGGCACAGTTCCTTCTTACTCATGACCAAAGTAGATCTGTTTTAGGCTCTGTAATAACTCGATGTGGCACATATATGGAATTCGAGTTGGTATCTGAAAGATGTTTGGTGAAGGACCACTGACAATGTTATACCTGCTGCTCCATAAAAGTTAATCTTTTCCAGCAAGTAATGTTTTAATATGTTTGTGTCACCCTTGTGATGTACAACTGGAATTTCTGTGATCTGAAGATTATATAAGGGGCATAAAGATGTGATCTATTGTTACATCTTTTACTTGTTCCACTTATCTTTTCCTTTGTCTCTCTTCCCTGCTCTTAACTACTTCCCCACCAATTTCTCTTTCCACCTCCCCTTCTCCCCACTATGTGATTGACATGTCTGATTAATCGCTGCAGGCAACATTTGTTCATGTTTTTCTATAAATAAGAAATTGTTGCAAAAAAAGAAAAGAAAACCGGAACCGAAATATTTCTCCAATGATTTGTAGAAGCCATAACAAAAAAGCTGCATCCAATCAATTTCAGGAGCGTGGTGTTCCTCGGGAAAATGGATGCAACAAGATATGACAAAGCCAATAAGTCTGTCTGTAATGTACCAACAAACGTAAGCACTGGCCTTCAAAACTGATGTCCGTATGCAGTCTATGCACAAATGTTGTTTAGCCTGTCCTACTTGTTCTGCCAATGCCGGGAAAAGTAGCAAACAAATATTGCTTTTTTGTGTAGCAATACGAGAAAAAGAACTGAACATGATAAACAGCATAGCGGAGTTTATTTTTCAGATTAAGAATAATCCCTTGTGGATTCTAATCCAAGCACTAAATGGAACGGGGAATGATACGTCACCAGTTAATAGCATAAGATGAGAGAGTAATACTCGTCTGGGTGGAGCCAGGGCAAACCTCATCCTATCCATATTTTAAAGAATTGCTAGAAATACGTTATCAAGAAATCTGAGCCAATCAAGCCAGACCTAAAAAGGGAAGTTTACCTTACCTAGATTGACCATAATTAAAACAATTTAAGAATAGTACACTAATATTTGGTGGATTTTGTTACTCACAGGCAGTCTACTTTGGGGCTCCTTTAGCCTATGTAGGAGGCTGCAAAATATCAGGTGAAATATGTGGAATGTTTTTTTCATGCATTTAAAGCTATTTTTTCATTACGGGGAAAGTATTGCGTACAATGCCTATTAACACCGGAGCACAAGAAAAAAGTGGTGCTAATTTTACACCAATAATTCTGAAAAAAGAGACAGAAATAACGTTTGCACATTTAACTACATTCTCAGCAATTTCATGATAACTGGTTGTTGTAGGGGTATTACCAATGTTTGGTACAACAACAAAACACCCACCATTCTGTAAATGACTCCATTAGTGAGGAGGTGCTCATTTCTTCCAATCAGCAAAGCAATATAATCCCAGTGTGTGTATTTGGCAGAATGTAGCCTTAAATATGCCTCCACGAGGCACTAAAAACATTCTCCTAACTCTCTAACGAGGTAAGCGTTGCAGTTTTGCTCAATGCTACTAGGGTCTTAAAACAAAAGTCCCTGATATCTCTGGGTAAATCCTCTCCTGAATTCCCTATATTGGAAGAATTGATAACTGTCAGGAGGGAAGTGGTGATGGAAATACAAGGGACCACAAGTTGGACCCTGAAGGTAGCATGAGAACTGAGTAATTACCAGGGACCAGTAATCTGATGCACAGTTCTTATTTTACCCCTAAGCTCCCCTGCTTTCAACAGGCAGAGTCCCTGAGTGAGAGTTAAGGGGTAGTAAGGAGTCTGTAGAGTTCAAAAAAGGTTAGCACCAAGGGGTAGTTAGAGGCGTTTATTGTTCAACGGTAGTGCTAAAGGGTAGAAATATGTTTTTTAGGGTTCAGGGAAAAATAGCGCTAAGGGGTAGTAAGGATGTTAAAGGGCTCACAAATGGGTAATGTTAAGAGTTAGTAAGGGTCTTCGGGGTTCAGGAATGGGTGGTGTTAAAATGTAATAAGGGGAGTGTAGTGTTCAGGTATAGGTACTGTTAAGGAGCAATAAGGTTTTCAGGGTATAGGGAAGACAGCGTGAAGTGGTAGCAAGGGTTTTCAGGGTTCAAGGTTGGGTAACATTTGGGAATACTAAGGACTCTGTAGGGTTTGAGACAGGGTACCACTAAGGGGTATGTAGGACTGAGGGAAGGGTAGCATTAAGGGGTACTACAGGTTTGTTTTTAGGTCTCGCCTGGCGAACGCAGCGCGAAGCGCTGTCGCCAGCGAGATCTATTGTTACTGACTTGCCTCGGAAGTGGGACAGGAGATGGGCACGCGCATGGTCTCGGCGGATTTGAGTTGGTGTACGCGCTTTCAGCCACGCGGCGTGCACATCTCCTGTCTCTCTTCCCTCAGCAAGTCAGTATCCAGTTTCACTTTCTTCCTCATTAGTGTCTGTGAACACTCATACATAGGCCCCAGCATTCAGTGACTCACATCAGCGTTTGCTTAGTTGACTGTTTTCGCCACGTTAATTTGCCTCTTGCGTTGCTACATAATTAGCATAGCTCCAAACACATTTTTACTCGTATTTACCCATTTGCGCTCTCCTACTAACACTAATATTTAAATATAGTCTATACTCCCCTGCAACCTAGCACTTACTCTATCTGCAATACATAAACACTACACTACCAACGCGGTTACTACGCCATACCTTTTCTCTTCTTACAACATTCAATCCTTTTACTTTAGCATTCTTACAACTATTTCATCATGCTAGGATTCTACGCTCCTCTTAATGTAATAATCTTTTAAGGTACTTACAGTTAGCAGCATTTAAAATAGCCTCGCTACGAGTTTCCGTGTGCCCATCCAGCTAACGTTTCCATTGTGCCTGTGTATAAACGAAAGCAAAATGCTCCCAGCAGCAATGTGCACGAGCACGCTAGCAAGGTCGTATCACGTGATATTTTTTTTTCCCAACTAGCATACGTTCAGCATGACGAACAGTTTTAAGATAAATGTTAGTTGTTATTAAAAATACTCTATAAATAAAGATATATTTTATATATTGCTTTTACGATGTTGCTCTTTCAGCAACGCACTAATTATATGCATATTTGAACACATATTGTAAACACGTGTATACGTGTTTAAAGTCTTTACTTAAAAGTGATAAACCATAACACAAAAGCATTAAACAAGCTTTTACAATGCAAAAATTTCGGCATTGGTAAACTTACAGCTATTACCTTGCTCATAACATTATTTTTGCTTATGTTTTTTTTTTAAATTCATTTTCAAAAACGTACATAGCTATCAACATTACACTGTGCATTAAAAAAATAAATATGTGTAATATTTACCTTATTATTAAAATGTTTTCGTAACACCTACTATTCAACAAAAACTGATTAAAATGCCAAAAAAATAATTAAAAATGCTTACTGTTTTTACACATACTTTGCATAATATTTTTTTTAAAAGGGCTTAAATTACAATGTGTATTAATATAACCAAATAATTATTAATGTTATAACAGAAAATGCATGTTTACCAAATAAATTTAAAAACCTATATTCTTAAGATATGCATTATTAAAACAAAAAATTAGCTGCGCAGCTCACACTGATGCACGCCTCACACTGCTGCACGCCTCACACTACTGCACGCCACATACTGCTACACGCCACACACTGCTGCACGCCACACTGCTGCATGTCACTGCACAAAACACACTACTGCATGCCACACACTGCTGCACACCTCACACTACAGCACACCACACAATAATGCACACTCTGCTGCATTACACACTGCTGCACGCCTCACAATGCTGCACCCTTAACTGCTGCACGCCACACACTGCTGCACGCCACACACTGCTGCACACCTCACACTGCTACACGCCTCACACTGCTACACGCCTCACACTGCTACACGCCTCACACTGCTACACGCCTCACACTGCTACACGCCTCACACTGCTACACGCCTCACACTGCTGCACAACGCACACTGCTGCACATCGCACAATGCTACACAAAACGCTACTGCACAACACACACTACTGCACACCGCACCCTGATGCACGTCACACACTGCTGCACACTGCTGAAATACTCATTGCTGCATGCTGCACGCTACACACTGCTGCACGCCACACACTGCTGCACGCCACACACTACTACACACCACACAATGTTGCACATCACACACTGCTACACTCCATACACTGCTTTTATGCAAGTTTATGCTACTGACATTGTAAAAGACAATGCCTATTTACAATGCCAATAGCTCAAACTCTATCATTGCGAGACCTATTGCATTGCAAATGCTTGTTTCTTTAGGGTTTAGGGAAGGGTAGCATTAAAGGGCAGTATGGAGTTTTATGATTCAGGGAAAGATAGTGTTAAGGAGTAGTAAGGGTTTTTTAGGGTTCAGGGATGGGGAATTATGATTTTATGGTTGGGTTTAGTGAAAGGCAGCATTGAGATTAGTATAGGATTTTTAGGGTTTATTGCAGGTGAGATGCTAGAAAGGATTTGTTTTGGGTTCAGAGATGGGTTCGAGATTAAGGGGCAGTAAAGGTTTTTTTTAATTTTTTTTTAATTTTATTTTTGGAAAACCTTTATTGATCACAATCAAGTATTACACAGCTTATTACCTACATCCTGAGAAAACCAGGCCGGTAGCGACACTTCAATATCATAAGCAGGAAACATTATCTGGCTAGTACCGACTATGTTACACAGCTCAAACGCCTACAACCCGTAAGGGCCGGCAGCGGTATAGGAACACAAGTTGTCTACATGTACAGTGAGGCGTAGTTGCATATCAATGTGAAGTCCACAGGAAGTATTTGAGGTTTCGATTATCCATATTAACCAACTTGAACCACAACCAGCATCGGTACCCTCCCAGAATGTGTCCACCATACACAGTATGTGGCATAAAGGACATTGCAGCGCAGAGCCGCGGCACCGTGCGTCCCACTTCAGTGAGAATCCAGCGCGCAGCGCGGCGCAGCTCCACCCCGGCTAGCCGCTCCGCTGCACTGGGAGGGTTTAGCGTGAACTAATCAGGGAGCAAAACTTGGTACCACTTGCTAGAATGTCCTGCTGTATGAGCCATCAGGGAGCTAAGGTCTCCCCACCAAGGATCCAGTGGAGTCGTAGGAAGTACCACCCACCCCCACCCGGTGTCCGGTGTGCGGTGTGTAAGGACCCAGAGAGAGTGTAACCAAGCAGGGCGCGTCTGGAACCTTTATGTGTGGCATGCGCTGGAAGGGAAAGAGCAAATAAGGTGCGGAGAACTATCAACCCTGGGCCGCAGCGGGGGCAGGAGCAGGGCAGCGCAGCGCGTAGCAGGCGGGCCGTTTCCCACTGGGTCCCCCTGCAGCGCCCCCCACCTCGACCGAGCTCTGAGGTCGCAAGAGATATGCAATGAGGGGTCCCCATAAGTCTTTAGGACGGGATTTGTGAGGCAAGAGGTCAGCATAGTTGTGAAGGTGTTCCTGCCAGGTTGACATCTCGGCCAACCATATCTTGAACTTGGGCGCTCGCCCTCGTCCCCATCTGCACGCCACATGGTGTTTAGCCAGCAGGAGTCCCAGCTCGAAAAATGTCCGATGCGCCTTTAACGCGGGACAGGAGCGGCCCAAAAGGGCAATCATAGGGCAGGGCGCCACATCCACCCCGACCATCACGGAAAGGGCCATGAACACAGCAGTCCAGTACGTAGCCACCGCCCGGCATGACCACGCCAAGTGCATGAAATCTGCGCCCGGACCTCAGCAGCGCAGACAGCGATCATTGTCCCGGAGTCCGAAGCGGAACAATTTGGCAGGGGTGAAATAAAGGCGATGTAAGAATTTAAAATGAACCAAGCAGAGGCGGGCATTGCCTGTCACAGCTGTAGTATGAGAGCAACTTTCCTCCCACTGGTCATCCGACATGGGAGCGTCCAGATCGATGTCCCACTCGGTCCGCGCCCTAAGAGGGGGGGGAGAAGGAGCCACCTGCACGTGTTTATATAACAGCGAGACCACATGTGCCGGGGCAGTCGCCTGGAGCAGCGCATGTAAGGGTGCAACGGTTTCCGGTTCATCCGGGAAGTTAGGTGTGACAGCCCTGACACTCTGCCGAAGGCGAGTGTAAAGAAAGGTGTCCATTACAGAAGGGGCAGTGTCCCCAAAAAAGTGAGCCGCAGAGCGAAAGCTCCCCTGGTGGTATAGGTCGCCCCAAGTGTGTATTGCTAGCCGCACGAGCAGCCTGCGCCCAAGCTCCTCGCGGGCCACACTGAGTCTGGGGTCGTGCGCCAGTACCATACGAGGAGAGTACAGGAATTTAACCTCCATGTAATCTGCCATGCGTTTCCAGGCCTGTACCGTGCAATCCACCGTGGTGGGGTCACGAGTCCCCATTCGAGCCTCTGTGAATAGATACCCGGATGGTTGCTCATAAACCCATCTTCCACTGCCAGATGAGCCATGAAGGGGGGGGGGATGGAACCAGTAAACTGCAAAGTGGCCCTGGGCGCAATCATAGTATCTCCGAAAATTTGGAACATCAAACCCACCCTGATGAGAGGGCAACATAAGTGTACGCAGTCCGATCCTTGCCTGCTTCCCGCCCCAAATCAGACGGGACAACTGGGAATTGAGGGTCCGAAAAAAACATGCCCCCGGGCTATATGGTATATTGGTAAAGAGGTATAGCAATTTGGGAAGTATCACCATCTTAATCAGAGAGATGCGTCCCGCCATGGACAGCGGGAGATGGATCCATTGTGTGAGCTTATCAGAGAGTTTGTCCATGGCAGTCCCATAGTTCGCTCTGATAAGGGCATCCCGGTTCCTGGTCACCCTAACCCCCAGGTATGTGATCTTGTCCGCCTCCCACACCAAAGGGTAATCCAAGGGAAACTGCGCAGTGTTGTCGGTCAAGGGGAACATAGCAGACTTCGCCCAGTTTATTTGTATGCCCGCTATGGCGCCGAATTTAGTCACCTCGCGCAACAGGGGGTTAAGATTCTCTCGCGGTTTATGGACGTACAGCGTCATATCATCCGCATATAATGCAATAAGTAATTGGCGCTCCGGATAAATAAGAGATCGATGCTTGTGATGCTGCCGGAGCTTTGCCGCCAGCGGCTCTATAGCGATAGCAAACAGGACTGGAGAGAGTGGACACCCCTGACGGGTGCCTCTGCGAATAATGAAGGGAGCAGAGCGGGACCCATTGAGCAGGACCGCAGCCTGGGGCTGGTGGTACAACAACCGGATCCAGTCCAGGAAGTTAAAGGGTACTCCCATCCTTTCCAATAGGGCCAAAAGGTAGTCCCACTCAAGGGAGTCAAACGCCTTAGTGGCGTCCAGGAAAACCGCCGCGGCCTCGCACCCAGGGTCGATGTCCTGCATCACCGCCTGCAGAGTGCGCAGATTGTGGGAGGTTGCCCGATTCGGGACGAACCCGGCCTGGTCAGGAAGGACCAGGCGCTCCATCAGAACGTTAAGCCGCGTGGCTAACACCTTCGCCAGTATCTTACTATCCGTGTTCAACAAAGAGAGGGGCCTGTACGAGTCACAATGCTCTGGGGATTTACCCGGTTTCAGCAAAGATGTGATGAGTGCCTCGCGCATCGTCCCCGGCAAGATACCCTCCTCAAGGGCGGAGTAATACACCTGCTTCAATACAGGGGCAAGGATATGGATGAAGGCCTTGTAGAAGTCTATCGGCAAACCGTCCGAGCCAGGCGCCTTACCAGA
Source organism: Triturus cristatus (assembly GCF_964204655.1). Taxonomy (NCBI): domain Eukaryota; kingdom Metazoa; phylum Chordata; class Amphibia; order Caudata; family Salamandridae; genus Triturus; species Triturus cristatus. The sequence goes on from NC_140580.1 coordinate 330,208,422, forward strand.
CTTCATGGACATTATCGCGTCTTTTATCTCATCCAGTTCTAGTTCATGATGCAGGAACTTCTGCTGGGACGGACCCAGCCAGGCTATTGCGGTGTCATCGAGGTATTCATGTAGGGCAATCGGCGTCGTCCTGTGGGAGGTGTACAAACCCTTGTAATGGTCAGTAAGGACTTGGAGCTGGGCCGCTAGGTCTCTCTGTGGAACCCCGCGCCCATCCAGTAAGGAGGACACGTAGTTACGGAACCTAGGGGGCCGGACCGCACAGGTCAATGCCCTACCGGGTCTGTCGCCTTCGCCATAGGTCCGCGCAACATAAGGCTTCCCTAGGAACTTGCATTCTTTAGCAGCAGCGTCAGTGTACTCATTCAGTTTCTCTCTGAGACGAGCCGCGACCTCCCGATTATTCGTGCTCCGCGCCATCTCGTTCTCTAGAAGCAGCAGCTCAGCCTCCCGTTTGCGCACTTCACCGCGCAGGTACTTGAGGACCCCTCCGCCCTTCGCTATGCACCACCCCCTCACAGTAACTTTAAAAGCCTCCCACACCGTAGTGAATTTGGAGACTGAGTCAGTATTGTGGTTAAAGAAGTCCGTTATGTCTTCTCCTAATTCCGCCAGAAAGGCAGAATCTGTGAGGTGTGCAGGGTTGAGGCGCCAGTTCAGGTAGGGGGATACATCGAGGGGAATAAGCAGCGACAATAATACAGGGGAGTGATCAGAAAATGTACGAGCCAGGTGGCGCGCCTTAACCAGCCACGGGGCGATGCCAGCTGACAGGAATATATAGTCGATGCAAGACCAAGTTGAGTGCACAGCAGAGTGATGTGTACCTTGTCTAAGTGAGGGGTGAAGGTGTCGCCATGCATCAACCAGACGATGCTCGTCCGTTATGTTTACTAAAGTGCGTTGTGTATGAGTGTAATGGGACGGATGGGGATGTGACCTGTCCATCGCGGGCCGAAGCGATGTATTGAAATCCCCTCCCAGGATGACATTAGAGACGCCCAGTGTTTGTATCTTCCCCCACATGTCCAGAAGCGTCCCCGGGTCGTCCATATTGGGGCCGTAGTAGCAAGCAAACAGTATTGTGTGTGAGTGCAGTCTCCCCCATATCATGCAGTATCTGCCACATGGCCCCACCATAGTTCCCGCCGGTATGAACCCCAGGCTACGTCGCACCAATATGGTCACACCCCTAGCATAGGTCGAGTAAGACGAGAACACCCTGCATGCAGCCCAGCGCGATGCGAAAGGGGGGCTCCCCCCGGGCCGCAAGTGCGTCTCCTGAAGCATGGCAATAGAAACACCCTGCCTGTCTAGGTAGCCCAAGACCTGTCTACGCTTTCGCGGATCGTTCAGCCCGCGCACATTCCAGGAGAGCAGCTGAAGGGGCTGTGTTGGCCCTGTGTCGCCTACGTCCCCCATTGATCCAGACCCATTAAAGCTTGACATGTGTTCATAGAATGCAACATCTTACAGCAGTCAATGTAGCAACCAAAAAAGGCCCCCCAAGAATCTTTCCCCAACTTCCCCTTCCCGCACAGTCACCACACGTGAGTCAGCGAAGAGAAAATGAAAACAAAACATATGCCCACCCACACTGGCAACCCCAACTAGCCGGGAATATTGACCCCACCCCTCCCTCCCCATCCCCATCAATACCAACCCAACAGATAAAAACTGTAGAAGAGCATCCCCTACCCCGCTAAGGGGGGGGGGAGCAAAGGGGCTCACCCATCGGGGGGGGGGGCAATGACTAGGGACGCCCAACCTGCCTCCCATCTCCCTTCTTTCACCCACGAGAACCCAGACAGCATGTCCGGCCTCTCAGTGTGGGACGGAGGTGGGTGACCGGGCACAGCATGTAACAGTGACCAGTTCGAGCATAAGTAATGGTAGAGGGTACCTCACCGGAGTCTGCAGAAGTGCGATCAGGCAAGGTCAGCAACGTCCTACCCAAGTGTCCAAATCACCTCCACAGGTGTGGTCAGTCTTGCTGCTCCATCGGCGAGGGCGACCTAGAGCGCCGCTGCGGCGTCTTCTCGCGAGTCGTGTCAGTCTTGAGTTGCTTAAGAAAGTCTTCCACGTGTTGCGGTTGTTGAAAAAAGAATTGTTTGCCTTGGTGTGATAATTTCAGTTTTGCAGGGTAAAGCATGGCATACGGAATCTCCTGGACTTGCAATTTCTTTTTAACCACTGCGAATATGCGTCGGGACTCTTGCACAGCCGCCGTGAAATCGGGGAAGAAGGATAGGGTCGCATTGCCGTATCGTACTGAACCAATCTCCCGCGCACGGCGCAGGACGGCGTCTCTATCCCTATGGTTGAGGAATCGCGAAATGATAGGCCGTGGAAGGGCCCCAGGGGGGGGGGGACGGGCAGCTAGGGATCTGTGCGCCCGTTCTACGATGAGGTGTGGGGAGAAGGAGTCCCTCCCAAAGAGCTCAATCACAAGATTCTCGACAAAGGCCTCCATTTTCCCAGTATTGGTGGACTCCGCAAGGCCTAGAATGCGGACGTTATTGCGGCGGGACCGGGCCTCAAGGTCCTCATTCTTGTCCGCGATGATTTTGAGGAGTCTGTTCATTTGCGCCATCTGTTTGCCCGAGGAGGTGGCCCCGTCCTCCAGGGAAGAGATCCGTTCCTCCGCCTCCCGGATTCGGATGTCGTGCTGGTCTAGTTTAGCCACGACCCCATCCAATCGGGCATTCATGGTATCAATTTTGGAGTCAATGGTCGACAGGCTTTGCTTCATGCCCAGTAATAGGGATTTCCAGTCCTCGTCTGGGGCCTCAGAGACCGGAGGGCCTCCCTCCGCGCCGGGCTTCGGCGGGGGGTGTTTCTTGGTCTCGTATGGGAGCTTGGACTGGCGAGTGTCGTTGCGGCCCATGGCGTAGTCAATCCAGCGCACCCCCCGAGAGACAGCCCAGAGGGGGGGGCAAGGCCGGCCAGGATGCGAGGGGGGGTCCCTCCACAAACACTCCCCAGCTATAGGCCAGCTGAAGATAGAGCTCGGACAATGGACCCCCGGCGGGCAGCAAGAGGGCCGGACCAGCCACACATAGGAGGAAGAGGGGGGGCGCCTCGAGGAGCACAGAAAGCACGGAAAGCCCGCAACCCAGGCAGGGCACTGATCGGCCGGCAGGCGGACACTATGGTGGGGTCGCCCCCCTGACTCACAGGCTACACAGCTCCGTCCTGCTCCAGGACCGTCAGCAGGGGGGGGGAGGCTCCCCCTCCAGTGTCCCACGTCCACCATGCGGGAGCGAGGCTGTAAGCAGCGTGGGTGGAAAGGACGACAGGGTGGAGGGCCGACAACTACAGGCCGCGGTGGGTCCACCTCCACAACCAGGAGCCCCGGCGCAATCACTACACAGTAGAGGCAGTATTGGGGTGCCGATCCTGCGTGCCGAGGCCACAGTGAAGGGGGAGGGAACTCAGCACGTACCTGGAGGTCCCACAGTGTCCCACCGCTGTATTCACTGTACTTCAGGCCGGTGGAATGGCGCTGGAACTAGACCGATATCCGTGGTGGCGACCCCAAAATGGCCGCCGGTCTCGAAGGAGGCGCCCCCAGGAGGAGGCCGATAGAGCGCCCCAGGCGTGCAGCGGGTCCGCCAACGGCACAAAGCGCAGCGCAGCCTCGGTGTCCCTCGGCGTCCCGGTTCACAGGCAGCAGTAGGGCAGCGGTCCTCACCCACAGAGCGCGAGGCAGTCGAGGCACAGGGAGTCACGATGGCCGGCAGAGCGCAGCGAGGCAGGCCGCACCGCTCCCGGCTCCAACAGCGCCCTCAGGCTGGAGCGGCAGTCGCGAGCATCCGCAGCGCAGGGTGGCAGTCAGCGGCGGGCCAGGGTCTCCAGGGTAGTCGCCTCTCCCAGCCCGTTCGTCCAGTTGTCCAGCAGGCAGGGTCCCGGCCGGGAGGCACACGCTCCGTCTCCCGGGTCTCGGCGCGCCCCGCGAGCAGCCGCGCCACAGTCCACATCAGGCCCCAGGGCCTCGGTGTTGCGTAGCCGACCGACGCCGGCAGGCCGCCAGTCACCGGCAGGGTCAGCCCTCCGCCCTCAGGAACAGCAGCAAGTATTGTGGCGCCCGAAAGCGCGGGCGAGGCGATCTCTACACCGCTGGAGTCAGCAGGGTATCGCAGGTCGAACGGTGCAGGTTTGAAACCAGTTTGGACGGTCAGGATAGTCTTCAGGATAGTGAAAGTGCCCGGTCGGGCAGGAGCCTCACTACAGTGCGGCCCTTTTGGTTTAGCACCACCTAGCGCCCCCCCAAGGGGCAGTAAAGGTTGTCAGGATTCAAGGAAGGGTAACATTAAGGGGTAGTAAGATTTTCTTAGGGTTCAGGGAATGGTAGCATTATGGGATAGTAAGATTTTTAGGGTTCAGGGAAGAGTAGTGTTAAGTGGTAGCAATACATTTTTAGCATTTAGGGAAAGGTAGCGTTATAGGTAGTAGGGTTTTATGGGGTTGCAGGATGGGTAATGTTATGTGTTTTTACCAATCAACTAAGGGTAGGGTAGTGTTAAAGGAAAGTTAGAGATTTTAGGGTTGGGTAGCATTAAGGGCTAGTAAAGGGTTTGTAGAGTTTACAGTATATTATGTAAATTATCTTAATAAATACAAATATTACATTTTAATTAAATGTATTAGGTAAGTAATTTAAAAAAAACTAAATAATACATTAACATTAATAATCAAATTAACATTTGGTAGGCGAGGAGCTTGAAAAAGTTTCTTCAGCCCATACATTTTAAAACTAGGAATAAGAAGGAAAAAACCAACATTCCATCAGGGAGTGGCATGCTAAGGTATCTCTGAAGCTGACAATGGAAAGGGAAGGGAGAAGGTAGCTTGGACTGCAATTTAGCAACACATTATTCTAGCTACCCTCCTACTATCTCTGCTGCTGCCAGGGAAGAGCACACACACCATAACTAGAGACATCTAGCATTGCAGTGACGTGTTTTACCTAAAGGTCAAGGTCAATTTTAACGCAAGAGCTAGACTTAATAAATAGCTCTGGCTCACCAACTCGTTAAAGAAATGATTACATTTTTTAGAGGGTTAGCACTTTTTCCTGTGAAAGCACAAAACGTTTGCCCAATTAAAACATGTAATCGTGTCCACTAACATGTCAGAAGGGCCAAAGCACCTCTCTGTAGTACTCCTGAAAGCTTTTGTTTTTTTTTAAATTGATCACATAACGTCGGCGAGAGCTGCGCTGTCAAGCCAGATCTAAAAAGCACCTTTAGGCCGATAAAGCATAAGGTAAAAAATATCTATAACTTTATACAATGAATGTGCTGAAACAATGTTTTGTCAGACTGGGTATGCAACAGCTCAATACATCCAGAGAACTTGTATGTACAATTAATAGTTTAATAATTCCTACATGAACTATATATATAAATGGATACTTTTTATTTAGATATTATATTTATAGTATATACTCAGTGCCACGGGAATTATTCGATTGTGGGGATGCGTCGTTATTCAGCATAATTATGGATTTGCCACATAATCCACCATCTGCTGCATAATCTGCAGATTATAACAAAAACAAATTTAGTTTCTAGCTTAAACGGTTCAAAAGTTATGAAAAACGCAGACACATGTTGCAGTGCACTAGATGGCCCTTTGCAAAAGTTGAGTGATAACCTTTCTTTTGCTTGTTGCTATATTTGGGTCTTACACGGATTCTAATGAGGTGCAACCAAAATCCAGAGAGTGTTAACAAGAGTAAAGATGAAATAATACTATCACAAAATGTGCTGTATTATTCTGCATAATTTGCCTTTCCTTGCTGCATAATTTAGGCAATCCTGTGCATAATTTAACATTCTCCTGCTGTAATACCAGAGTACGGTTTGCTATGGTTAAGTCTAAGATATTACATGGTGAATGGTGCTAGCTCCATTTCCGCTCTAATGATAACACTGATTATCAACCTATCAGCTGTGGGACTGGGGCCTCCTCAACTAAACAAAGCACAGCTTCCCATCTCATAAGAGGCCACCGTATAGCATGCTGCATCCTGCAATATGTCCAATGCCTACCCAAAGGGAAGCAAGTTAATGAAGAAGACTGACAGTAGACCGCTGCAAGCACTGGCTCACGAGTACTATATTCTTAAATGTAATCAATCGGATTTTGGGCGCAGTAAAAGGAAGGAAACAGTTTTGTTGGACATTCTTAACAATCAACTGAAAATAATGGCTAAAAGTGAAATTGGAATGCTGTTTCGTTTTGATATGGATGCCACATTTGACAAAATAGACCACACCACACTGATCAACCGCCTTGGCTGTGTTGCAGATGTAACAGATGATGCTTCTGCCTTAACATAGCCAAGGAGTGCCCCCATGGATGTTAAGGCCAGATCTGAGGAATCATTGCCTGCAGTTCGTTGATACGTTTTTGCCAGTAGTAATAGATTGTAGGATGTGCCCAGGACATATGCAGGAAATTTGCACCGAGGGCTCCGTACCTCCAGCATTTTGTGCCAGGGGAAAGGCAGTATCTAAACATAGCAATGGGTGTAATGATTTTAGCTGTATGAATTCAAACCGGCCAATAAAGAACATTTTTTGAGTCTGTTGGCAACAATATGCCCCATGTGCGTCTGTCAGTTCATGGCAGAGTTCGCATTCCTAGCTGAATTCAGTGTACCCGTGGGTTGACAGTGGAGTGGATGCTATTATATTATACATCCAGAACAATTCTTTCATAAAAGACGCGAGTGGTGCACGCGCGTGTGCACACAGGGAGAACGAGGGGAAAGCCAGATGGCACCTCTGTGCTGCGAAAGTGAAAGTGATCGCGATGCACTTAATGACCAGTGAAAGACAGATGGCGGCTTCACGCATGCACGCTCGTGCCAACGGAAGCGCTAGGCCAGCCAAAGCGTGTGGTAGTACTTTGAAAACCCACCTGCTAAATGTCTCGCAGAGCAGCGCATGCGCTGGCTCAGGCGGGACCTAAAAAAATGGAAGTCCTTCCTCAGTTTTTATACTTATTTGTGAATGTTCCGATCCCTTGCACGAGGGACTTCTTTTGGACACTATGCGCTCTATAGTTATGGCTGGTATGAACCAGAATGCAGCCTGGGCTGGGCAACGTTAACGCTGCCCTAGGAGAAGGGGGTTTGGCAGCACCAGACTTACGCTCCTCGATTATCTATGCACACAAGCACAATATGCATACTACTGGTATCACCCTCAACCTTACATGCCTCAACTCGCCATTGAGGTAGACAATGCCAGGCCCACTCTGCTTATAATGGTAGTTATGGCAGTGGACCACAAGAGATCAAGCGACATACACAATCTCCTGCAAGGCTGGAGTCTGGTGACTTCTATGTAATAGGAAGAAACTTCAGTTGTTGTACTTCCCATCCACCCCCCAGGCACATCACCTACCCTTAATAGATAAACCAACAGTGCAGGACCAACTGATAAGATTGAAGTTAAAGAGCTTGGGTGACGTATCAGGATGGTACGTTTATCGACCGAGCGATGCACAACACTAGATGTTTTCCTGTACTATCGCCTTTGGGCCACACCTAAGTCTAATACACCTGATTTCCCGTTCAAACCATTAAATGTAATGATAGCCACTAAGTCACCTAGAAAATTAGTGACCACGTTTTACACCAACACTCAGGCAGAAGCCCCTAATACTGTTGCAAACTCTAAAGCAACAAGCATTTGCAATGCAATAGGTCTCGCATTATTAAAGTTTGACCTATTGGCATTGCTAATAATAATGCAACACCAATAGCTCAAACATTCAGTTTACAAAAAGGAGCCACAAAGCCTAGGAAAAGTAGAGAAAGGCAGAGGAAAGGGGAAGGGACAAGGAGTAACCACTCGGAAAGAGAGGAGCATAGTCATGGGGAAAGGCGAGAGAGAAGAAAGGTTCCAAAGGGACATGGGGATAAAGGATGAAAGAAAATGTTGTGGAAGGAGATCACGAAAGAGAGAGAGAGAGAGCAAGGGAGACGGAAATAAGAAGATACATGAGTGAGGGGGAGAGAGAAAGAGGGAGACAATGGGCGGGAAGGCGAGAGACACGTGGAAGAGAGTGGAGGCTAGAGAAAGCCTGTTCTTAAAAGAAAGGTGAGTGGCCCTGCTCTCCCTACATGGACCACGCTGCCCTCCTCTTCTGAGTACCCTAGAGTTCCCTACCTATCCAGCATCTGCGGACACCTTTCATCTCCCTGCCCTTGGAATGCAACATTAACTGCCTGACATAGGGGGTGAACTTCAGTTAATAGATGCTTCACGAAGAGCAGCGTCTTGTCGTGCTTCAGTGCGCTGTACAGCCAAGATGAATGTGAGCTGGAGCGACAGCCCGTCAGGATGCAGGAAGTGTGCGCCGACGGCCCGGCCGCGTGAAATGTGTATCTGTGAGAGATGTATACCTGGCGCTTGAATACGCCAGCTATCTCATCGGCCTAATTAGTAGAAAAACTGTCAGATCCTGAATGGATGGACATCGCCCCCTCCCCCCCACACACACACCACCCCCACCGACCCCCGAGCACTAACAGAGCAACCTTTAACCTAGAATACCGCCCCCACATTTCTTCGCTTGTCGCTCAACTACCGACAGCCATATACCAGATCTCTGTGAAGGGGACACAACCCAAGCTCCATGCCCATATAATCTATGGCCTCTCTGCTGCAGCAGGCTAACAGCAGGTCTGCTGCATATTGTTACTTTTCTGTTTTTATCGCACCCTTCTCTGCTGTGAAATGGACTGAGCGTGACCTTGATAAAGTCTAATGAAAACGAAAGAAAACAGCTGAAAATGAAAGTAAAACAGAGACGAGGCATGGAAGGAAGGGGAAAAGGATAACGTTAGGAACAGAGAGTGCAAAATACAACAAGCACTGGTTAGAGGAACCTCTCCCATCTGCCGAGGTAGACGCGAAATGTCCCTTCTTCCACACTGGTGAACAAGTGATGTGTAGAGAGAAGGATTGTTCATCACGCCATGAAATTAGTTACTAGAGCCTGATACAACATGGTGCCATAAAGCAAGATACAAAGTGACTCCACTGTGCCTGCTCTGGTGTCACGCTGGATACAGTTTCTTATTGCAATGTCGCAGACGGCGCATGTCCAAGCAAGAGTGGTTTCTGCCTTCACTGCAGAAAATTATTTCATTGCACATGAGACTACAGGAGGAAGAGACTCTCGGGAGGAGTCCCTGTACTTTACCGTATCAACAGGTCAAGGAGCAATCCTACCAGGCCAGCCCCAGGATCCGTTCAGAGGCCTGTGTACAGCCATGATCCCCGACAGGCACGTGGCAAGCTATAAATAGATTCTACTACAGAGGAGGTGACCTCATCTTTGGTCAGAGGAGGCAGATGAAATATTCATTTAATCACAGCGTTTGCAGGCTGCGAACTTTACACAGTGAATTACCTCTAAAATGTACCCAGTGTAGCAATACACCAACGGCACGTTCACTGAAGCATTTTTAATTTACAACACCATAGCACAGTTCTTAAGGACCAACATACATCACTCTAAATACAGTCTGGCCTAACTTTAGCAGTTTAAATGGTGTGCGAAAGCCTGCAACTAGAAAAATCGAAGCCAAGAGAAACCAGACCAGAGACAGACGTTTAAATAAAAAGATAAAACCAGATTCAGCCTGGATTGTAAATCACTGCCGCATTCATCGGAACTCCCCATTCACCCCGTCCCACCAAAACCAGCATTCTTTATCAAATAGAATCCCTAAATTCAACAAAGCACCCAACTGCCACTAAGGCACAGGTACATTCCGTCGTCACCCTCCTAAACACCAAAACCACCGACAAACCCCCACACACAGACACGCATCCACTATTTCATTAACAAATGTGGTGAAACCCTCTTTACCAAAAGCAACATCCAAAGAACATCAGCAGGCAGGCTAGCAAACAGAAAGCATTGGCAGGCACATATCTACAGCTCAATATTTCACAGGGCGCAATAGGAATCAGGTCAACACAAGCCCAAACCATTAAATGTGGTCCTTTATTCCGAAAAGGAGCAATCACTCATCAAACACCCCAAATGTGTTTTTGCTTTTAATAGGCCAGAAGATTCATGGGGGAAATGGGATATGAAAAATAAATAAACAAGTGTGTTATAAAGAAAGATTTCTCTAGAAATATAAATTCGCACTTACATAGCACTAAACGTGCTAGCGCAAGCATCCACACAGCGTGATTAGTGGTGCTCAGTACTACAATCCCATCCCCTTTCTCTAGCATATCTGGCGCCTACTTACTCTACTTGTGATGTCTTGAGATGTGGTAGCAGTGTCTCTCGACGCGTCAGTTTCAGTGCAGGTCTATGCATCGGCTACAGCTACATTAGTAGACCTTTCACACCGGAGGTGATCCATTAGCGGCAATTCCATCTATAAGAGTACCGGGTTTTGATGTGTCATGCTTCGTTTACTTGCCTTTTAACTTGTTAAGCTGGGGCATCTGCTACCGATTAATCAAACGAGTTAACATGGAGCCAGCCAGACAGAATCGGCGCTTGGTGCCATTCTGTACATTGTCCGCAACAGACTAACACCACGCAGACGTCACCGATGCTCAGAAAACCACAAAAGCACTCCCGAAAACTGCATTTCCAGCAGCTCACAGTCGATACATTGCCTCCGCGGGTAAACTGCATGCAATGCCAGAGATGCAAACACACAGTTAACAAGCACGGAATCGAAACCAGTGTCTTGTTGCCAACATTGTATCATATTACGCGTACATTTAAAAATAAAACTGTCTTGCTATCAGAGCCAGCCCTTGCTTAGACAGTGCACTTGGCAGAAATACAATTATGACGCGCCGAAAGTTAAAAAACACGAGTGGTGCGCACGTGCGCGCGTGCCACAGCGAGCCATGTGGTTTCAATTATCGCGCCCATGTCTGGGCACGATAAATGAAACCACATGGCGGCGGTGCGCGTAATAGACACCAATAGGCCATGGTCGTAGCAATGCGCCCGCCTTTGGCCAATTGCGTGCTGTCTTAGCGTTGGCCAAAAGGAAAAGCACAAGCACGAGCGTGTGCAATTCCTAGTCCGTTTTGAAACCCCGTACAAGAGGTCTCTCGCTGCGCGAGTAGTGCTACGCACTGCAACGCTATTCACGAGACCTAAAAATGGGACAAGACACTACACATACAGCTAACTGTTAAGGGGTCGGGATTTTGCTGTGTGCAAACAGCCCGTTTAACTTCAAGTAGTAGACTCTATATTCAAAGGTCCACTTCACCCCAGTGGACCTATGCAGGATGGGCCTACAATCCCACTGTACACGTGCGACATATGGGGAGCCGGAGGCGAACTTCATGCATCTGCCATGGCATTGTCCACTCATATTGAAATTGGGGGTAGTGATAGACACGCTTTCTTATAGTGAGTGAGCACCTGACACTGAATCCTAAAATAACATTGCTGGGATGTGTGGCACCTATTACACAGGTAATTAGAAGAATAACGGCTTAAGCTGCAACAAAGCAAAACTCACTGACGGACTTGCCTACTGAAATGAACAGCTGGAGCTGTATGCTGAATTGCAGCCCTGCACTTCCAGGCCGAAAGACGTATGGAGCCTGCTTCAACAATACTTCTTCACAACGGCCGAGACCCCTCTAGATCCCTCCACTAGAGCTGTTCCACCCACATCCCAATCAGACAAGCATGCTCACGCCACTGGGGACTCTTAAGCAGACAGCGTGGGCATGAGCGTCTTGCTTTGACCTGCTTGTATTGAACACAGTGTACTAACCTATTGTGCATGTAATGGGTACTGCAAACTCGTTTTTCTTCTTTGGGTACAGTTGTTAGATTGCACAATAATCAAAATTCTAATTAAAAAAAGATATGCTGATGATACAGATCATTGTCAAGGTGACTAGCCCCACTCTTTTCAACATTTATATGACCCCGCTCACCAAAAACATCTGATCACAAGACATCACCGTCATCTCATGTGCCGATGATACCCAACTCATCCTCTCCCTGATGGACAGAACACCAGCAGAACCAACTTCACCAACTGCATGACCATGGTAGCAGACTGGATGCGAACCAACTGCCTGACGCTCAACTCCACCAAGACCGTAGCACTGGTCTTCAGCAACAAGACCTACCCATGAGATTCCACCAAACCATTGGAGCTCGGAGCAACACCCACAGGTTACACAAGAAATCTAGGGATCATCCTAGATGACAAGCTCAATATGACGGCTCAAGTCAACGAACGTAGTGTGCACCTCCTGCTTTCACATCCTATGCATCCTACGAAAAATCTTCAAATGATTGCCTGAAAACACCAGATGTTATGTTATGTTAAAGTCTCTTGTAAAGCGCACATACACAGATTGGTTCCTTGGCGCTGATTCTAGGATATGCTGGAGCCCTATTGATTTATCATATGCTTAGGTTCAGTCGTAGGCTTGGGTGAATAGCCATATCTTAAGGAGCCTTCTGAATCTCAAGAGGTCTGTGCATGTTCTGTGGTCATATGGAAGGGAATTCCAAAATCCAGATGCCAGCACCGCAAACCTGCAGCCACCATGTCGCTTTAGTTTGTAAGAGGGTGTGGCCAAAAGGTTCATGTAGGATGAACGCAGTCGCGAGTAGGTATATGCCTTTGAATCAGGCTGGTAATGAATTTTGGGCTTGAGCTATACAAGGACTTAAAGATCAGGCAACCAACTATGAAAGCTGATCATTGTGGGTTGGGGAGCCAATGTAACTTCCTCATGAGGGGGAAGACGTGTTGCCATCTAGGTTGCTGAAAAATCAATCTAGCTGCATGGTTCTGCACTAGTAGTAGTCTCTTGGTGAGGTACGATGGAATGCCAAAATATAGAGAGTTGGCATAATCTTAATGTGATATCACCATGGCTAGGACAGCCTGAATCAGTGCTTCCCTAGTAAGGAGTCTGCTGATCTTCCTCATCTTTCTTAACTGAAGGAAGCAGGTCGATGTAACCAATGCAATTTGGGTTTTCATGGTAAGGTCGCTGTTAATTATCACCGAAAGACTTTTAGCTGAGGAGGATGGGGTTGGGGGAGACCCAACTCGGTTGGCCAAAAATGGGAGCTCCATGGGTTCTGAGTACCACCTATCAGGATAAGTTCGATATTGACCGGATTGAGTTTTAAATAATTGCTGTTTATCCAATCACAGATGTGCAGCATAGTGGTTTGGAATTCAGACACAGAATCAGGAGTATTATTAATGGTGAACATTAATTGTAGATCATCCGCATAATTGAACGTACACACCTTCCTTTCTTTTAAAGACTGAATCAATGGCAGGAAATATAGATTGAACAAATTAGGTGATAACGAAGAACCCTGGGCTACTCCGCATGTTATACTCATTTTAGGTGCTGTGAACTGGGATAGGCGGACTGACTGGGAACGGTCTTCCAAGAATGACCCTATCCACCTAAGAGCTGAGCCCTAGAGGCCAGCGTCTCGGACACGATCAATCAAAATGCCGCGATCGACCGTGTCAAATGTGGCGGACAGGTCCAATAGCACCAAGGCCAGAGGAGATCCTTTATCTGTTTCTTTCTGAAGTGTGTCCAGAACGGTCAAGATTACTGCCTCTGTTGAATGAGATGGAAGAAATCCTGCTTGGTGGGGGTCGAGGTATTCCGACTGTTCGATAAAGGCACATAGGCATTTTGCCAAATAGGCTTCTAATACCTTGGCCAGGTAGGGGAGCAATGAGATTGGACGATAGTTAGTCAGAGTCTAAGGGTCAGCCCCTGGTTTCTTTAAAAGGGGAACAATAATCGCTTCTTTAAAGGCTCCCGGGACGATGCCCTGAGCCAGTGACTCAAATCAAATCAAAATCAGCTTTATTCGGTGTAACAAATCTCACCATAAAAGCATACTATAAAAAAGACATTCCTAAGTTTACATTATTATTCCAAATATTTTAAAAGGCAAATACAGGGGAAAAAAACTATTTAAAACACATTTGTGACATATATTATCAGAAAAGTCTGTGTCACCATTGTTAATCGATCTTAGAATTTATAATGGGGCTAAGGATTTGCAAGCTAATTAGGGGTTAATACATTCAGTCACGGGAGATGAAGTGCTGGTGCAAAAAATACATAGTGAGACCTAGAATACAGAGTGAGCATTTTTGAAAATGAATCAATAACAAAAACAAAGCAATATTTAAGAATAATCATCCAAGTTTTCATACAGCAATGCATCAAGATGTAAATAATCTTTTCGTTTCCTGACTGCGAGCTGTATGAAGCGGATTACAGTACTTATAATTTTCACAATGAATGCATATTTATAATTAAAAAGCATGTTTGATACAAATAGGGGTTTTAAAACTGATTTCCGGATATCCTTATAAAAACTACAAAAGAGAATAAAGTGCATCGTCGATTGCTTGGATTTTCCATCACAAGGACATTTTGGTAATTTCTGACACCATTTTCCGCTCTGGGGAAAGCAACTAAATAGTGTAACATACTCATCCTTAGCCTAGTGAGATAAAATCTCTGTAGTACGTTTTTCACCAGTACTAAGTACGGCTGTAGGCCCCTCACAAAAGGTCGTTCACAATATGACATGACAGTATGTTTTTGACTGACAGACCGATCTCTTTCATTTTCCTTTAGTTTTAAATAGTTGTACTTAAGTTCCTATTTACTAAATTCCAATATAGGAATAGGGTCACTTCTGTCCATGTCAAGATTACACTGTTTTAAAATATTGTGAATATACTCCAGCCAAGGAATCTTCCTGCTATGATCAAGTGCTAGACAGTCCATAATTAAGTCTTTTGTGAGTTTTGTTTCAGCCTTAGACCAGATGCCGTACCAAAAGGTGAGACCTGCAATATTTATTGTGTCACTAATATATGGAGTTGATAATTCTTTATGGATTATGTAGTTTGCGGTCCCATGAGGGACTGCCAATAATCTTTTTAAGAATTAATTTTCTTGGTTCTGAAGGGGGGTGATGTTAGACCTGCCCCAGATAGCAGCTCCATAACAGGCCCCAGAAATACATTTACTCCGATAGAGTGTTAAGATTTCACGGATAGGTTTATTTCCTATCTTCGCCGAAAATCTAAAAATGCTCTCTATTGATCTTAAAAATTTCATATTACATAAATTGATATGGGAGTTCCATGTACCATTCTTGTTGAAAAGCAACCCCAAATAAGAGAAAGATGAGACTCTATTGATTAAAACTCCACCTACATCATGTTGTTTATTTTTGGGATTTTTGCCCCCACATGTCATTACAAAAGTTTTCTTTAAATTTATTTTCAGATCTTTCCTTGTCATGTACAGGGCAAAATTTTCTATAAGCTTTTGTAGGCCATTCGCTGTCCTTGATACGAGGACAGCGTTGTCTGCATAAAGCAGTACAGGGGTTATACGAGTCCCAACTTTCGGAGCATCTGCACTAAGAATTTGTAAAAAAGGATCTACGTTGTTAACATATAGAGAACAAGCATTTACAATGCAATGGTCTCGGCATTGTTAAAGTTAGAGCTATTGGCATTGCTCATGACATTATTTTTGTTTTTGTTTTTAAAACATCTCTCTCTCACAAAAATAAGAGTGCTGTCATCACAGAGGGCACACACAGTGCCCAGTGTGTATGGGGATCCTCAGTATGAGAGTGGTGAGCCTGGTAGGTTCTTCTGTCTGTGTGTGGGCTGTCTGTACCCTGCAGTCCCTCAGTACGAGTAACGCCTGTGCAGCTCGTCCTATTCATGGTTTGCACGTGGCCGCCTCAGTTACGGCCGTGGCCCACCAGCCTGTGCCAAGGGTGGCCAGCCGCCTCAATCTTGGTAACTAAAGACACTGTCCCCGGACCTGATCGTGTCATCTATACATCTGTGATTTCAGGTTTGTTAGCCTAGTTCAATGGATGCAACACAGGACTACAACACCCAGAATGCACTAGGCTATCACACACAAATCCAGGACTCGACACAGGTGATGTGGCCTTACTATGACATGAAATGAAAAGGAACTTCCGTGCACTTTACTCTCGCTGTGGATGGAAGAAAGGAGCAAACCAGCTAATCTGTTAAGTGTTCGATATCTGCGGTTTAACATCAACAACAGCATAAACACGTGGGCATGGCCGCAATCTTGTTTAAGCCAGCATACAGACCCAGAGATAAAATGCGGACAGTGAGCGCAAGGTTAAGCGATGAACAAAGGGAAGGTACGGCTGGCTCCCCGATAAAATATCACCCTGGTAGAAAGGGATGCGAATTACCTCCATCGGCTTCTTTAGAAGACCCAAACCAAAGGCAAAAACATCTAACTATTCATCTCATACAAGAGGAGGGACGGAAAGAATGCATTTTCACTAAGTGCTGCTGAGAGATGGAGCGATTTTCTCCTGGACTTCAGTCACTTACCTAACAATGGGTATTCTGTTCTTTGGGCCAGTCGAAAAGTTAAGTTGAAGGTTAAAAAAAAGGCGTGGTTACAAAAACTTCCGACAAACCACTCCAATGGGACGAAATGTTGCCAAACTGCAAGCACAAGCATGTACATCTTAACAAGCCGAGGGCACCGGAAGACACCACCGCCTTTCTCCGAGGCGAAGCAGAAATGCCTCGGAGAAAGGCAGCGGCGTTTCCGGATTCGGGGGCGTGTTTTGCTTTTCTCTCCTCTTGCCATTGGCTGGAGGAGATAATTAGAAAAGTTGAAAAAAACACGCCCCGAATCCGAAAAGGACGGGGCCTGTTCGGAGTGACGGACCTCTTCTCCAATGGCTGGCCAGCGTTCAAGAGGCCAGCCAATGGAGAACAGGGGAGAAGAGGGGCGGGTTCAAGCCCCTCTTCTCCAAGTCATTATCTCCCGCGAGCGAGACTGCGCAAGCGCAGCCTTCGCTAGCCGAGACCTAAAAAAGAAGGAGCGCTAATACACAACCCTGTCTGATGCCATTTTTACACTGAAATCAGGTGTGCATTCCCCCCTCTTTCCATATCGTACCCTAGATGTTAGATGGGTATAGATCTGTGATAAGTATATAATTATATCAGGGGGGGGCCCTGACCCTTTCAGTGTTTGCCATAGTTTGCTATGATTAACTAAATCAAAGGCACTAGTAAGGTCTGACAAAACAGAGGTGTAGCGCCCCTTCCTTTGTGTACTTCCCTATAATGAATTCTAAATTTAAACACTGCTCTAACGACCCAAATCCTCTTCTAAAACCATACTGTACGTCGGTCAGTATTTTCTCCTCGTTGGCCCAAATTTCAAGTCTTTCCAACATTATACGGCCCATCAGTTTTGACGTGGAGTCAAGGAGAGATATCGGGCGATAGCAATTTGGCTTTCCTCTATCGCCTTTTTTAAAAATTGGTACAATGATACTTTCAACCCAGGTAGTTGTTAAAAAGCCCCCAATGGTACCATTAAAAACATTTGTTAAGATGGGTATCCAGAAGTCTATATCATGCTTAAAAACATCTATTGGTACTCCGTCCGGGCCTGCAGCTTTACCATTCGCACATTTTTGTAAAGCTAATTCAATTTCATCTGGCGATATTGGTAGAGAGTTGATGGGTTCTACCAATATAAAATTACCTTTTCTAATCTCACTTATTTTTGCACCATCTGGGTTAAAAATCCCCTCAAAGTGGACCACCCAGTCATCTGGGGGTACCACGATATCAATATTTACAGTTGTATTATCTTTAAAAAAGGGGTGATTAACTATTTTCCAGAAAAGGGCTGAGTCTTTTAGCTCCGCCGCCTGAGTTAATTTCTCCCACGCCCCTTCACGGATCTCCCTTTTCCTTTCTTGCAGGGCGTTTTTGTATAGTTTCCGCAGAGTACAAACTCTTATATTATCTCTGGGTGTTTGTTTTAATGCCAGCTTCAGATCCACATTCAGCTTAGAGCATTCATGGTTAAACCATCTTGGGTTATAATCTCGCGCCTTATACTGTTTTTTATTTCTTAAATCGTCAGCAATTTCGCTTATAATTTTATTAAAAGCAGTTATAGTCTCCTGGCTCTGGGCGGTGCTATCCAGACAGATTTCTATATCATCTTGTATTTTTTCCTTTAGTTTTGTCATAAATAGGGCCGGGTTTACTCCTGTCCATTTTATTGACACTCCATTATTCCCCTGTGTTTTAATATCATTTTCCATTCTCTTGCCCTGCTAAGTATATGTATGTAGTAGGTTTATATTAATTATCTTTTTTTATTATAATGAGGCTAACAATAAAACTATAGCGGAATGTAGGGCAAACCCACACTGGCCAGATCAGAGAGAAACCCCTTCATTTGTATGGAAGCGTGTGCTATGTTATGTTTTTAGTGTTTGTAAAGCGTGAATGTCCAGTGGTCCTGGAACAATTTTCAGAGTGGGGGTGCCACTGTCAGCATTACGTCACAGAAGTCATAGGGATTGAGAAGAATGTGTGTATCATAGAAAGAACAAATGTAGCAAATGAGCATTTTCATTCATTACATTCTGCAGGAGAGTAATGCTGTGGTGTGTGGCTGGCGGTGCATTTTTAAAGCACAGTCGCAAATATATGACTAAAGCGTACTGTGGTAGACTACAGTTAGCACATTTTCCTTTGAAATGGGCACTAACTGTGCACAGACATGTTGCTTTACTAATAAAACTATGCTGCACAAAAATTATAATGTGTGGAAATCAGGTTTCAGTGAAAATGTATGTGCTTTGCTAACTGCTGTTATATGACAAAATATTTGTTTGTACAGTTCAAGTTTTGTTGTGTAAGAAAACAAACAACATCCTACACCCTTTTCTTTCGCACTCAGCAACACTGTCACATTACAAGATCATCTCTTTGCAGTCACAGAAAGAAAACACCAATCTCCATGTTAAAGAATAAGCAGCAATTTGTCACTATACAGATCCTGACATTTGACATGTGTAACAAGACAGAAACAAAATTGAAGGCATTTTTGTATTGCTTATTTGCCTTTTCAACTCCAGCATGGTTGTCTTGCGGGTGCTGCAGGACCCCTGCCCCTCTACTTCCAACACCTAAGCGCATATAACCTGGAGGGTATGCTGGCATTCCTCGAATGCGCTGACAAGGCTGTCTGAGAGGTGCATGTAACATACTCATCACCACCTCATTGTGGCACATTAACAACGCTAGCATCTGCTAGGATGGGCAACTGTTTGTTGCGACTTCACACTCGCACAAACAGGCTTCAACACTTTAAAATATTTAGGACGAATAGAGAGTGAAGCATTAATATTTATTCTAAACGAAAATCAAAAGCAAGACTACATTTTGTTTTGGACTTAAAAAGATATGAGCTGGGGGCGTGGTCTGGTCACGCAGGAAGATGGCCGCCTGAACGAGGAGCTCCGCTTCGGGGATGAACTCCGGATGGAGGTGGCGCTTCTTTCAGCACCTTCGTGACTGCAGCAGTGGCGGTTTCGAGGACCCAAGCACAGCGGCACCAACTGACTCAAATTTTGAGGCGAAATGAATCCCTTTACAACACCTTTTTCTTGAAGTCTCCCTGAGCGTAACATCGTGTGTTGGGCCTTGTGACGCAGTGAAGCACCGGCTCTTGCGTAGCTGGACCACTGGTTTTGCCGCCCTCACGTATGAGCTCGCTTCTTCCGATCCTCAGGAGAAAATGTACTTCTGAGTTCCGGTTCTCCCCCTCTGGTAAGAACTGCCGGCGCTTTGCATAATTCTTCTTTGTACCATCTGGCGACTTATGTAAAAGGAGAATAAGAGAATTGTATTTTCAGTCAGTTATTTCTGTCAGCGCAACTGCACATCTGGAACTCCTCACTATTACGCTGGTACTCTTCCTCTATTGCCTGACTTTTGTTACGGTCTATTGTGGAGAGCGGTATCTTATTCTAATAATTCTGCATTAAAGGGGAGACAGAGCTCTACGTGGCGTACCACCTACTGGGTGCCTGTTGCTTTGGCTGTTCTGACAGAGTTGTGCTCATCTTGACTGCTTTTCTTCGGGTCGTACGGGTTTTCCCCTCGCTGTTGGTCATTCAATACATCTACATCTCCATTCTGTTGGTATTAGACGAGTGGTGTGTGAGGAAGATTCCTGGCGCACTTCACACGCTGAGCATTTCAAGCTACTCTGTCAGCACTGCAGTGCGTTTGCCAGCACTTCTTCACGCTAGTTCAGTCTTCGCTTCACAAATGTCTTCTCACAAAAATGGAAACAAGCCTTCTAAGCAACTTTTTCTCCCAGAGACATCCAAACATTTGCTTACCATATCTGCAAAAGGCTCAGTTTCCCCGACCTCTAGCCCACCCTCGTTCACCTCATCTGAACTGTCAGGTGACACTTTAAATCGTATTTTACAAGAAGTCTCGTCAATCAGCTCTCGTCTGACAGATATGGACGCTAATATTTTTTCCCTCACGACAGAAACCAAATCAATTAAGGCAGACCTTGCACAATTTCATGCTAAAGCGGAGGGATTGGACCAGAGGTTAACTATAGTCGAGACTAGACTCGAATCGGTACAAATCAAAGACCAAGACTTATCATCTCTTCACAGTAAGCTTGTGGATTTGTATGACCGAAATAGGCGAAATAATATTAGATTTTTTGGTTTTCCAGAACAAGTTGAAGGTCAGAATGCTTTTATGTAATGTCCTTCCCAAGATTCTTGGTATCACCTTTGAACCATTGTTGGAAATTCAACGTGCTCATAGAATTGGTCCGCCACGCAAAGAAACAGGTTCCCACCTGTGAGAAGTTGGCCTGATGTATGATGTCACTAGTTATAGTGTACACCTTATATCAGTCCAAATACCCTTATGGTGATTGGTTGTAAAGTCAACCTTATAGACCAGCTATCCTAGTGGTAGCATGGACAAGAGCAGTCTTAGGCTAAACTCTGAATGGCATGTGAAGCCAGCTGTGATACCATATATAATCCCTTGAATACCAAATGAAAGGACACCACAACAGATATATATATAAAATAAAGTGTATTTATTCTAAGCAAACCCTCAGCACTCTTTATGAGTTTAGAGGTAAGTACAACACAGTCTTATTAATGCATACAGTAAGTCACACAGGTAAGTAATACAGTTAGGCCCTAGGGGCCACGCAAACCATATACTAAATAAGTGGTATAAGAACCACTGTCACGGAAATAGAATAGGCCTAGGCCTAGGGAATCGCTGGGGCTACACTACACTAGCGTTAGTTAGGAAGTGGGAGGCCCACGGGATTCGTGTGCAGAGTGGAAACACTCACGCGTAATGCGTAAAAGTCAATAGCAATAGTACAGTTTAGAAAACGGTAGATTTAGGACACTTCCGGAGTAGCTAGGAAGTTGAGACTTGAAAACTAGACATTAGGATAGTCACTATCCTGATGAGCACCGGAGTACCCAAGTTACCTAGCCCACAGGCTGCGGGTGCATAGGGGTGAAGATGCGTCGTTTTCGTCGTCGACTCCTATGGATGCCTGAAGAAAGATGCTGACAGGCAGTCAGGGGAGAGTGTCCGGTGGATCCCAAGGCTGGGATCAAGAAGAGAAGAAACCTGCAAGCAGAAGGGACAGAGTCAAGGTCACTAGCCAGTGACCACGTGGAACCAGGCGATGTCGTGAAGAGTTGCAGGTGAAGGTGAAGCTTGTCGCTGCAGCCAGGAGGACCAGGAAGCGTCGAGGACGACCAGGACCAGGAGGCGAGCTGTCCCACGAAGGCTCTTGCTGTCGGCGGCGTCGAAGTTGGACTAGGACTCACCAAGCCTTGGCAAGCGGAACCCACGAAGAACAAAGGACTTGCTTCTGGTGCAGACCAGGAAGGTCTGGGGTGCTTCTTCTTTGCAGAGAAGCGGGAGCCAGTCTGGAGGAGCCAAACCAGCGCAGAAGATTTCAGGGAGCGTCGTCACAAAGGCCACTAGCCAGCGGGCAAGCAACCGGACAGACGCGGCAAGCAGGAAAATGCTGAAGGGCCCCACGCAGGACTCGTGGAGTGTGGGGGGCTGGTCTTCGGTGCAGATGGTGCTTGGGGTTGGGGCTTCTCAATCCCCGGTGCACAACTTCGAGGGTACCTCAGAAGCTGCGCTGTAAGTTACTAGCCACTTTTCCCAGGTAGCCGGTCCCACGTCGCTCGTCGCCTCCACGGATCTCAGCTCTGCTGCAGATGTGGATGAGGGTCGGAGAAGTCTGGAAATCAAGGCTCTGGTCGGGCTCTGCAGTCGGTTCCTCGTAGAACTGTCGCAAAGCAAAGGGTAGTCTCTTGATGGTGCCTGTTTGCACAGGGTAGCCACTCCTTGGCTACAAGGGAGATTCTTCAGTCTTCTTCTTTCGTCGAATGTCGAAGGTCCAGAGTTTCTGTTCAGTTTTGCAGGTTCAGGATAATCTAAAGTCTTGAGGCCCAACTCCCACTCTTATACTAATCTGGGGGGCTGGGATACCTGCTAGGTCACGCCTTATGGGTGGGACCTGGGAGGGGGTGGTTACACCCACTTCCCTTTGTCCAGTTTTGCGCCAGAGCTGGGGCTGGAGTGCCCCAGCGCCGGTTTGAACTGGACTATGCAAGGAACACCTTGTGTGCCCCAGGCATGTCTCATTCCTTTCAGCCCACCCTGCCCCAATACACTAAAGGCTGTCTGGGGAGGTGCTAGCACCTCCCCAAGCAGGAAACCTATTGTCCAGGCCTCCCTGGCTGGGATCACTCCCAGCTGCAGGAGGTCAGACTTGTGTCTGTGGCAGCAGCATCCATTTTGTGATGCTGAGGCTTTGGTCAGAGGTTACACAGCAAAGTAGGATTTTAACATGTCTCTCCCTCTAGAAGGGAGGAATAATATCCTCATCACCAGAAATGGTATGGGGGTATTATTCCAAAGTGTTAGACACCTTACACGACATGTTTTGATACAGCCCAACCATAGTTACCATAACCGTTTAAGATTATAAGGCACTTTAAGAGTATATGGTAGGCTATATCATAGAACAGCTATAAGGACATGGTTCTGAAAGCTGCAGACAGGCTCAGCTCATGCTAGAGCACCATCTCACATGTTACCAAGCACTCTGCCTCCAGGATTGTTACGGCCTGCCATAGGAGTGACTGATAGGTACACATGTGTCTATATATAAGGGCAGATATAGGCATACTATATCTAAGCAAGGGGTGATTACACGACCTTGCCCCAGCTGAGTGATCAGCCAGTTGTGTCTGATTGGAAGGCCAGACCAGGGGTGGCATAATACATGCTGCAGCCCCTGGGAGGCCTAGGGTACACCTATGCCCTGGGTACCTAGGGTACACTATACAGGGTCCAATAAGGTGATCCTTACCAATTGGGTATGTACCTAGGGTACATGGAGTCCATTTTACAGAGAGAGCAGACAGCCTGAGACCCTGAATGGCAGGATCTCAGGCCAACTAAGTCGAAAAACCAGCTAGACACTAGGCAAAAAGTTGGGGGTAACCATAGTCAGATATCCACCTTCCTACACAACCCCCCCCCCCCAAACGAAAGGAGATAAGGCTGGCCTTGACAAGGTAAGCCTCTATTGCCTGAGTGGCCATATAAGGAAGAACCAGCACTGGCATGGTTACCCCTTGTCTCATGGTCCACTAAGCAATCCCTCATCCTAAAGATATCATAGGGTCTCCACCATAGGGAATCTCTACCTTTGGTGTGTTTTTGCAAAGTAAAAGGCTGGTGTTGAGATGGAGTACTGAAGTGAGTGTCCCCAAAGTGAGGCCTCAGCTTCCTCCAATCCTCCTCCACCATGGATGCCTTTCTTTCCTTAACTGAGTTGCACTGTGCTCTCAGGGTCAGCCTCTGGCTACCTAAAGCTGGAGGCTGGGTCCCTTTTGTGGGCTTACTGGGGGGACAGGTCAGGTTTGGGGCCCTAAGGTCCCATGTTTGCCTGTGCCCAACAGAATCCCTCTGGGGGAGGTCCCTAACTACCTGTGAAGGGGATCCCTCAGGAATGTTTTTACCCATCACCTGGCTAGGGCAACTAACCAGGCAATCCTCATTCTTTTGAAGGGGGGGTTCTTGTGGACAGGGGCCCTCTTGGGGTCCACTGGCCTCCCTGACCTCTGCAGCCCTGGGCTGACTGAGGCAGGGTAGAGAGAGGCAGGCTACCTGCACCAGACTGGGTCCCACCTTGGAAGGGGCCACTGACATCAGAGGCTCTGCCAGGCCAGGCCTGGCTACCTCTGGGGCAGTTCCTTCACAAGGGGTGAGGTCAGGTCCCTGAGGAGGCTGACCTTTTCCTAATGTCTGGGGAGAGGGAGACTTTTCTTCCTCCCCACTACTCTCTGTCTGTGTGGAGTGATCCATAGTTTCAGGCTTCACTACACCTATATCAGTCTGAGTGTGGGCTGAGACCATTACAGCCTTGCCAACCTTTTCAGGAAGGCACTCAGTTTGGGTTTGAGCTGTGACTGTCACAGCTCTGCCAGTCCCTACAGGGAAGTCTGTCTGTGCCTGGGCTGTGGCTACCACTGCCCTTCCAACCTTTTCAGGGAGGAAAGCTACTTGGACAGGGGTTGTGACTGGCACAACCCCACTACCCTTTTTGGAAAGGCCTACCATTTTGGAATGGGTGTCTTGTTCAACTCCAGCCCAAGCTGAGAGTTCTAAGTCATTCCCCAGCAAGCAGTCCACAGGCAAGGTTGGAGACACTGCCACCCTTTTAGGGCCAGTGACACCTCCCCAGCTGAGACATACCTCTGCCATGGGATGACTGTTCTGGTTGCCATCAATGTTAGTTACCTGGTATGAGAAACCAGGCAAAAGCTGCTCAGAGGGAACTAGCCTATGGGCCACCATAGTGATGCTAGCTCCAGTGTCTCTGTAGGCCTCAGCTTTTCTACCATTGATGTAGGGTTCCTGTCTGTACCTACCCAAAGTGTTGGGACAGGCAGTGAAGTTGGCAAACCCCATGCCACCATCACAGACAAGAGTAGCTGCTGTAGGGGAATTGGCTAAGCCAGGATCCCCCTGTGTTCCCCAAGAAAACCCAACCAAATTTTTGGGGGCACTCCCACCACCTGGGGGATTACTGCTGACAGTAATAGGTGGTGTGACAGGAGTAGTTGGAGGAACAGTTTTGTTTTTAGCCTGTGGACAACTGCTGTCAGTTTTCCAATGCCCAGGTGTTTTACACACATGGCAGTAAGGCTTTTTAACTGTGGTAGAGGAGGGAGCTTGGGACCCACCACCCTGTGTGGAGTTTTGGGGCCCTGAGGAAGATTTCTCTTTTGCTTTATCCCCACCCTTCTCTTGAGGCTTGGTGGTATCTTTCTTTTGGTCACCACCCTGATTTTTAGGCCTAATCCTGGTCCTGACCCATTTATCTGCCCTCTTTCCCAATTCTTGGGGAGAGGTCAAATCTGAGTCTACCAGGTGTTGATGGAGAAGCTGGTTCTGACAATTATTAAGGATCTGCTCCCTCATAATCAAGTGGTACAATCCTGTATAGTCCTGCACCTTGCTGCCATTTAACCAACCTTCCAAAGCCTTAGTGGCACAATCCACAAAATCAGACCAGTCCTGTGTCTGTGTCTTCTGGGTGTCTCTGAACAACAACCTATATTGCTCAGTGGTTAAGCCAAACCCATCTATCAGAGCACTCTTCAGGACTTTGTAATTGTTTGCATCCTCATCACTGACTGTGAGGAGCTTGTCTCTACCTTTGTCAGAAAAGGAGAGCCACAAGATAGCTGCCCACTGACTTTGGGGTACCTGCTGTACTTTGCAGGCCCTCTCCAAAGCAGTCATCCATTTGTGGATGTCATCCCCATTCTGATATGGGGGGACTATCTTGCTTAGGTTTCTATGGTCATAAGACCTATCCCTATCTCTAGGGATGTTGCTGCCACCAGTGGGTTCTGACCCACACAATTTTTGCTCTCTAGCCAGAGCGAGCTTCTCTTTGGCAAGGGCAATTTCTTCCCTCTGAATCCTCAGATTAGCTTCCCTCATTCTGGCTTTATGCTCCTTTCTCTCAGGTGAAGTCATTCCCCTGTGAGAGGAAGCATTAGAGATGCTAGAAACATGGGAGTGGATGGATTCCCTTGAAGGGGATCTGTCCCTCCTGCTTCTCTGTGAATGTCTACTTGTGGGTCTGTATGGGGGGACCCCATGCAAACTCCCATGTAAACTTAAGTTAGCCTGGCTAAGTCTCCTTACTTGGCTCTGGCTGTCTACCTCCCCATCTGAAGTCCCATCTGACTCATCTGTGGTGGGTAGACCCTTATCTACAGCTATGGCACCATCCCTGGCAGCTCTTTCAGCATCATAGGCCTCCAGAAGCTCCACTAGCTGTCTAAGGGTAGGGTTTGCACCCTGTTTTATTCCTCTGGAGGTACACAATTGTCTCATCTCCTGGAATGTGAATGCATCATACCTAGAGGGAACCTGTCTAGGATTCTCCTCTCCTGAGGGAGCATCAGTGTGATCTCCATCCAGGGGCATGATTCTAGTGAGGGTGTGGTGTGTGCACCTACCTACACTAGTTGTATCTACTAAACCTCTCTAGTAGTTGTAGTCAGGGTGTGTTACTCCCTTCAACCTACCACTACTAAGTCCAGTAGGACTTAAGTATTATAAACTATGTTATATGTACCTAGACAATATCTGTGTGATCTTTCAATTTAGTATCTCAAGATTACAATGGTATTACAACAGCAAGCTCAGATCCCAACCGCTGCTCACCAATGTGAGAAGTTGGCCTGATGTATGATGTCACTAGTTATAGTGTACACCTTATATCAGTCCAAATACCCTTATGGTGATTGGTTGTAAAGTCAACCTTATAGACCAGCTATCCTAGTGGTAGCATGGACAAGAGCAGTCTTAGGCTAAACTCTGAATGGCATGTGAAGCCAGCTGTGATACCATATATAATCCCTTGAATACCAAATGAAAGGACACCACAACAGATATATATATAAAATAAAGTGTATTTATTCTAAGCAAACCCTCAGCACTCTTTATGAGTTTAGAGGTAAGTACAACACAGTCTTATTAATGCATACAGTAAGTCACACAGGTAAGTAATACAGTTAGGCCCTAGGGGCCACGCAAACCATATACTAAATAAGTGGTATAAGAACCACTGTCACGGAAATAGAATAGGCCTAGGCCTAGGGAATCGCTGGGGCTACACTACACTAGCGTTAGTTAGGAAGTGGGAGGCCCACGGGATTCGTGTGCAGAGTGGAAACACTCACGCGTAATGCGTAAAAGTCAATAGCAATAGTACAGTTTAGAAAACGGTAGATTTAGGACACTTCCGGAGTAGCTAGGAAGTTGAGACTTGAAAACTAGACATTAGGATAGTCACTATCCTGATGAGCACCGGAGTACCCAAGTTACCTAGCCCACAGGCTGCGGGTGCATAGGGGTGAAGATGCGTCGTTTTCGTCGTCGACTCCTATGGATGCCTGAAGAAAGATGCTGACAGGCAGTCAGGGGAGAGTGTCCGGTGGATCCCAAGGCTGGGATCAAGAAGAGAAGAAACCTGCAAGCAGAAGGGACAGAGTCAAGGTCACTAGCCAGTGACCACGTGGAACCAGGAAGGAACCAGGCGATGTCGTGAAGAGTTGCAGGTGAAGGTGAAGCTTGTCGCTGCAGCCAGGAGGACCAGGAAGCGTCGAGGACGACCAGGACCAGGAGGCGAGCTGTCCCACGAAGGCTCTTGCTGTCGGCGGCGTCGAAGTTGGACTAGGACTCACCAAGCCTTGGCAAGCGGAACCCACGAAGAACAAAGGACTTGCTTCTGGTGCAGACCAGGAAGGTCTGGGGTGCTTCTTCTTTGCAGAGAAGCGGGAGCCAGTCTGGAGGAGCCAAACCAGCGCAGAAGATTTCAGGGAGCGTCGTCACAAAGGCCACTAGCCAGCGGGCAAGCAACCGGACAGACGCGGCAAGCAGGAAAATGCTGAAGGGCCCCACGCAGGACTCGTGGAGTGTGGGGGGCTGGTCTTCGGTGCAGATGGTGCTTGGGGTTGGGGCTTCTCAATCCCCGGTGCACAACTTCGAGGGTACCTCAGAAGCTGCGCTGTAAGTTACTAGCCACTTTTCCCAGGTAGCCGGTCCCACGTCGCTCGTCGCCTCCACGGATCTCAGCTCTGCTGCAGATGTGGATGAGGGTCGGAGAAGTCTGGAAATCAAGGCTCTGGTCGGGCTCTGCAGTCGGTTCCTCGTAGAACTGTCGCAAAGCAAAGGGTAGTCTCTTGATGGTGCCTGTTTGCACAGGGTAGCCACTCCTTGGCTACAAGGGAGATTCTTCAGTCTTCTTCTTTCGTCGAATGTCGAAGGTCCAGAGTTTCTGTTCAGTTTTGCAGGTTCAGGATAATCTAAAGTCTTGAGGCCCAACTCCCACTCTTATACTAATCTGGGGGGCTGGGATACCTGCTAGGTCACGCCTTATGGGTGGGACCTGGGAGGGGGTGGTTACACCCACTTCCCTTTGTCCAGTTTTGCGCCAGAGCTGGGGCTGGAGTGCCCCAGCGCCGGTTTGAACTGGACTATGCAAGGAACACCTTGTGTGCCCCAGGCATGTCTCATTCCTTTCAGCCCACCCTGCCCCAATACACTAAAGGCTGTCTGGGGAGGTGCTAGCACCTCCCCAAGCAGGAAACCTATTGTCCAGGCCTCCCTGGCTGGGATCACTCCCAGCTGCAGGAGGTCAGACTTGTGTCTGTGGCAGCAGCATCCATTTTGTGATGCTGAGGCTTTGGTCAGAGGTTACACAGCAAAGTAGGATTTTAACATGTCTCTCCCTCTAGAAGGGAGGAATAATATCCTCATCACCAGAAATGGTATGGGGGTATTATTCCAAAGTGTTAGACACCTTACACGACATGTTTTGATACAGCCCAACCATAGTTACCATAACCGTTTAAGATTATAAGGCACTTTAAGAGTATATGGTAGGCTATATCATAGAACAGCTATAAGGACATGGTTCTGAAAGCTGCAGACAGGCTCAGCTCATGCTAGAGCACCATCTCACATGTTACCAAGCACTCTGCCTCCAGGATTGTTACGGCCTGCCATAGGAGTGACTGATAGGTACACATGTGTCTATATATAAGGGCAGATATAGGCATACTATATCTAAGCAAGGGGTGATTACACGACCTTGCCCCAGCTGAGTGATCAGCCAGTTGTGTCTGATTGGAAGGCCAGACCAGGGGTGGCATAATACATGCTGCAGCCCCTGGGAGGCCTAGGGTACACCTATGCCCTGGGTACCTAGGGTACACTATACAGGGTCCAATAAGGTGATCCTTACCAATTGGGTATGTACCTAGGGTACATGGAGTCCATTTTACAGAGAGAGCAGACAGCCTGAGACCCTGAATGGCAGGATCTCAGGCCAACTAAGTCGAAAAACCAGCTAGACACTAGGCAAAAAGTTGGGGGTAACCATAGTCAGATATCCACCTTCCTACACCACCCAAGACCCCTAATTGCTTGTTTTTTACGACATGATCAAGTACGACAAGTATTGATGGAAGCACGCAAACAGGGCTCTTATATCTATGATGGTCACGAAATACGCATGGCTGCTGACTTTTCAAAAGAAACAAATGAAAAAAGAAAGGCATTTCTATCTATGAGACCACAACTCAGGCAGATGGACATAAAATATGGCTTATTTGATCCTTCTCATTTTCGTATCACCAACAATGGCGAATCCAAGGATTTTTATAATCCTGAATACTTGCAACACTTTCTGGATAGCATTTCACTCCAAAGCATGGATATACAACATTCCCCTACTGATCTGTCTACTTCAAGTTCTACACCCTTTCAACAATCTTCCGACAATCAGCACCGCCATACCAGCGAAGTCCGTTATTGTGGCAGGGAACTTGAAAGATTGCATCGTACTCATGAAAACAAAGCCTCTGCTCTACAGGCAGTCTCCGCCTTCACACACGATCGTCCTAGAAATAAATCTCGATCCCCTCTGAAATCTGCCTCAGATGGAGAATAGGCTCTGATGTTATTTCTTTCTTTGTTACAGCCCTATTCTTTTATACTGTATTTTCATAATTTTCTCTTTAGGTTTTAGTCCAATAAATGATAACTAAGATCCTCATTTGTGATCTACAATGGTTCAAACTGCATTGATATTGCCTTTCTACGAAATTCTTTAGGTTCTGAGACGGGTAAGTATGGTTCAAAAGCTTTTATATATATTTTGTTACCATATATTTAACTATATATATATATATATTGATAACCACCCTTGCATTTATATTCTATTATAAAGCTTATTAATAGAATTGTTATGTCGGATATACAATGAGTTTACTTGTCATTTATTCATCTATTCCTGTTTTTTTTATGTCAAGTAGGTTTATAGTCATTCTTATTTGCATCCATATTTTAATATTTATTATAAATTGCATTTATGCTTGTACTATTAAATGTTATGTCTTATATCGAATACTATTTGAGGTTATATATTTATCATAATGTATTTCACCTTCTTGGTTTTATATGAATGTATGGACAATTTTATACTTGCTTTAATGACAATATTTTACTTTCATGGGTCTTCGGAGCCAAATATCTTTTAATCTATTTTAGTTTTTCTTTCATAGTTACGGTTTTATTCTCTTGACGGAGTTCCTACCCGCGGCGGTGCTCTAGTGAGCCCAGACACGCGGTTGACAGTTAGAGACTTATTGATTACATGGCACAGTTTAATCTTCTTCATACATTTCTATAGGAATTCTCTTTTACTTTTCTCATATCATATTTTACTGTTTTATACAATATTTGTAGCTATTATACTGTTTCTCTTCTTTTTCTCTATCATATTTCTCATTCATCAGTCAATAACCTTTACTTTAGATACTAATTCTTCCAACTTACAGCACTTTTATTCTCTTACACTTTGCTATTACATATCAGCCAAAGTTTCCTTCCCTTTTTTTCTCTTTCTCTCTCTACTTCTTTCTTCCTCATCCTGCCTTATTCCCTCTCATTGTTTTTCTACTAATTTATTCTTTCTCTCACTTTGTCTAATACATTGATTCCTGAATTTCTAATCCCTTTTGAACATATTTCATCATAGCTAAAACTCACCCTTTATCCACAATTACGTGTAACGTTCATGGTCTCACCCATTACATCAAGAGAAAGAAGGTACTTTCTTATTTACAGTCCAAACATGTAGACATAGCTTTACTGTAGGAAACACATCTTGATGAGATCAAATCTGACAAACTTTGTAGAGACTGGGTGGGGAAAGTCATTCATAGCAGTATTCACAAAAATGACCCTACAGGTGCTAATCCTGTCCGCAAATGTGGAGTTGCAATCCTTATTCGAAGATCACTTCGCGTTACGATATCTAAAACTTGGTCGGATCCTGATGGTCGATATGTATTTGCAAAATTGCGTATTGGGGATTCTTATATTTGCCTGGGATCAATCTATGCTCCGATTGGCACTAAAAAGTCCTTTTTCCTCCCATTGAATCGTCTTCTCACAGAGATTGATGCCTCGCGATATCTCTTTGGTGGGAATTGGAACCTGGTACGTGATCCTATTCTAGACAAAACAGGTCTGTTTGATAAAGCCAATGCAGTGGATAGAGCTATTTTAAATGATATACTCTCGGATAATGGCTAGGTTGATCATTGGTGTCTTAGCCATCCACAAGATAAAGAGTATACGTTCTTTTCTCCCCTGCATGGCACATTTTCCCACTTAGACTACTTTCTGGTGTCACACAAAGTGGTTCAATTGGTCACGGAGTCTAATATCCTGGAAGTGGCTTTGTCTGACCATTCTCCTGTTCTTTTATCTCTAGATCCAAGTCTATCCCGTCCAGGACGGAAACCATGGCGTATGAACATTCAGCAACACAGGACACCCAAGGGTAAATTTCAATTGCAATCCCATCTTCAAGATTATCTTTCTACTAATCAAAGCTCTGTTACTTCCAGTAGAGTTGTATGGGCGGCAGCTAAGGCCACTATTAGGGGTCAATTAATGCGTGATGCAGCGCTCGCTAATAAGAATAATATTACAAAGCAAGCAGAACTAGAATGAGACATCCAATCGTACGCATGTCTATATGGCTCAGATCCTACCCTGCATAATCGCAAATTAATGGAGCAAGCACGCATGTCTCTTATTAGTCTCTTCACATCTAAAGCTGAATATGCTTTACAAAAAATGAAGGGGAGGCATTATGAGCAAGGGGAGAAAGCCGGGCGGTTATTGGCGGAACAATTGCGTCAAAGAGAAGCTGCAACGGCTATTCCAGCTATTCGGTCAACTCAAGGTCATACACTTACAAGACCTCAGGAAATAGTTAATGAGTTTGCCTCTTTTTAGCAATCCCTTTATACTCCAGGTAACCAAATAGATCTGGATAAGATGTCTTTCTTTTTAGAGAGAGTGACTCTTCCTCGTCTTTCTGATGATGGTAGAGCTCTACTTGATGGTGATATCACAAGAGATGAGACCTCTAAAGCTATTGCTGCTCTCCCTTATCATAAGGCTCCTGCAGAGGATGGTTTCCCTGCGGAATTCTACTGGTCACAATATTATTGATACTCTACATACTGCATTTCTTGAGGCTATAAAAGAATCATCATTGGGACTTCTTTCTAATAAGGCAGTTATAGCCGTATTACCTAAACCTGGCAAAGATCCCCTTTTATGTGGTAGCTATCGTCCCATTTCTTTATTGAACTGTGATATTAAAATTCTAGCCAGTATCTTGGCGTCTCAGCTTCGCAAAGTATTACCTTCCTTAATACATCATACTCAAGTGGGTTTTGTTCCGGGCAGTTCCTCTCGGAATCATCTCCGTACACTGGCTCATACATTGTGGGCTGCTAAACATCTTCCAGAAGACGTTTTGGCTCTTTCGCTTGATGCAGAAAAAGCGTTTGACCGCATTGAGTGGGACTACCTTTTCACTATAATGCACAGATTTGGGTTGGGTGATCAATTCATAGCTAAAGTGCGTTTACTGTATGACAACCCCTCAGCTCAGGTAAATTGCGGCGGTTTTTTATCTAATGTGTTCCCAATTCAGAGGGGGGCGCGCCAGAGCTGCCCGTTGTTGTCCCCCCTTCTTTTTCTTTTGGCAATGGAACCACTTGCTGCTACGATTCGTCAATCTGATGACATTGTAGGTGTCCCTCTCTCAATTGGACATTCTAAAATATACTTATATGCAGATGATATCCTTCTTACTCTTACTAAGCTTACCCGCTCTCTCCCGTCTCTTCTTCAAATTATTAATAATTTCTCCTCCTTTTCGGGTTACACAATAAATTGGGATATAAGTGAAGCATTACCCATTTCTGCTGGCACTACAAAGGCAGTGATTCACAGATTCCCTTTTCATTGGCAGTCTTCTTATCTTAAATATCTAGGAATCTTAATCAATAAGGGTTTGGAAAACATGGTTACAGACAATTTAACCCCTTTATTCTCCCGAATGCAGAGGGATTTTGATAAATGGAAGGCTCTAGGACTATCTCTTTGGGGTAGAGTTCAAGCTATCAAAATTGTCACTCTTCCACGTTTCCTCTATGTTCTAGGTATGCTCCCCCTTCAGGTTCCCCTAGCTACTCTTAGAGCAATTGATTCTAAGATCAAGCTTTTCATATAGGGTTCAGCCTTTAGTTTTGCTATGGCAAAACTAAAGGCCCACCAGTTATATGGTGGTATGGGTCTTCCATCCATCGAACACTATTCCCTTGCTCTACACATTTCCCAACTCTCATATTTTCTGCCAGGTACTAAAGATATCCCGCAATGGGTTTCAGTTGAGCGTCATCTTTTATCCAAGGATTCAGGTCTTGCTATTTTATTTGGTAGTGGCACTAGTTCTTCTGACCCCAAAAATCCGATCTTATCAGCCATGCACAAGTCTTGGCAGAGGGGACATCGCATTCTAGATTCAAATGCACACATTCATGTTAAGACTCCCCTATGGAACAATTCAGCTATTTGCATTAATGGTCGCACTTTATCTTGGTCCCTCCGGCCAGCAGCTTGCATCAATTACCCAGATCAACTTCTCCATGATGGTAATTTTAAAACCTTTTCTCAGCTATGTGAGGAATTTAATCTCCCTGCACAACACTCCTCTAAATATTCTCAACTTCAACAATGTTTGAAGAAACATTTAGGATCTCCACCTTGGTTGCTTCAAGTATCCCCAATATTATCATACCTAACCTTGTGGGGGAAGCTTAAGGGAGTAACTTCTGGTCTTTATAAAACCTTTATGCTTCCTTTATTTTCACAGTCCCTTTCTCATAATCTTCGAAATAAATGGCAATTCCGTCTATCTATTTCATATACGGCTTCTGAATGGGACCAGATATTGGAGGGACTACATAAAGGAGTTCGTGAAGCAAGACTTACATTTTGTATATTCAAAATCCTTCAGGATTGGCATTGGTCACCAATTAAATTACATAAAGCTGGTCTACTCTCACATACTAATTGCTGGAGATGTCACATCTCTGGTTGTGATATAGCTCATATCATCTGTGAATGCCCAGCAACCAGATCCTTTTGGTCCTTTATTGGCAAAACTCTCCATTCCACAATGTCATTATCTTTACCACTTACATCTGCTACCATTCTTTTACATGATTTACGTCATTCTCCAAAGCTTTCTAAACCACAAATTCGTCTTCTACATACTGCACTAGCTACGGCTAAAATTTGTATTTTGCATCATTGGAAGTCTCCATCTCCACCCTCTTAGGAAGATTGGCTAGTGGCGATGATGCAAACGGCATTACATGAACGCACGATCTATAACTTGCAGGACCAAGCTGATATTTTTCTCCAAACTTGGTCTCCTTTTTTACAAGCTAAAATTGACGATATCGTCAGCCCCACTTAAAACAAATCAATTAGTTAATTATCTTGCATCCTTATATATTAAGCTTTTCTCATCACTTCTTGATCTATTTTTATTTTTATTTCTTTATTTTCTTCCCTTCTCTTCCCTCTCCCTTTACTATTATGCTTTCCTTGTTTCTGTCTTTCCTCCCTCCCCTACTCTGGCTCTACTCTCTCTCACTATTTTTTCATTCTGTTCTTCAAAGTTTCTATCTTCCCTTCTTCTCTTTTTCCTTCCCCTTTTCATACCTTTTTTTTATTCTTTCTTAAACATTTGCGTCTTAATTTTACTAATATTTCTATATAAAGTTATTTTCTCTTATTTCCATTTAGGTTTATTTCTATCTTTTATATTCTATAATATTTAAAATATCAATTTCTTATTCATGTTCTTTCTACTATTTATTTATTCATCTATTTAAATATTTAATCCATATTGATTCCTTATTTATTAGCTCAAATTCATGATTAAAATATGTATTTCATGTTTCTTTTCTTTTTAATCCATATAATATTTCTTAAGTGCTTATCAATGATTCATTGGTTTACTAATATTGTATTATTATGTATTTTATTGTACAATTTTATAGAAAAATTTCAACACAAAAAAAAAGATGAGCTGGAAAAATGCATGTAAAAGACTGCAGGAATTGAAAGCCGTTGTCGACACATATGTGCAAACAGACCCGAGTTAGGCGATTACCTCTGCTTCAATACATGTCAATGGGAAAATAAATTCCCCAGATGATTTTTTCTCAAAATCTCCCACTTTCGAGTCGGAAAATGATGAAGTATCCATACCACCTAAGGTGCTTACGTTGCGTTGATCCGTTCTGCTCCACAAAAGTTCCTGTACACTGCTTCATGACCATTTAGCTAGCAGCTTTCACTTTCACAGCCAGTCCCAGTGATCCAAAGGCAGAAAGATCACATGACAGAGCGCCCGTTAATGTTGTGGGTCTAAAGGCATGCAACGTCATCCACTGTTCCTACGGCGGGAGAAATGCCGTAGCCTTGTGATAGATAAAGAAGCGGTTCTGGGGAAATAATGTTTTTTCACCTTTGCCAGCGATTTAAATGGGCCACTACTATCCGGTACTGAGTACCGGCACTTCTTTATCTTGAGAGAGAGAGTAACTGCACTTCTCAAGGGTGACGTAATACTTTTAATTGGAGAGTATCAGCACTTCTTAGAAACAAGCAGGTACTCTGGTACAGGGCACCTGCTCTTCTATTTTTCCATTTCAAACACTGATCTTTGCACGGAGAGTCCTATATCAAATACATGAGTCCAAAACACAAATATGAAAATATCCCATGTTTTATCACTCATAGTAAAACTCCCACACGCCAGTTCAAGCATGTCACGGAATAGGAAACAAGGGCTGCAGCGACGGCATGCATTGCTGTAATCACCTATGAGTAGTCTGATCCTAATAATACTTGCTGGTTATCAAAGAGCATTTCCATTTTAATAACGTAAGTGGCATTCTTGATGTTTCTCAACAGAGGAATCCTGAACCCAGTGACACAATGAAAGAAGAGGCTACTCGGGAAAGGAAAACACCTACGGGTTCTTTCACTGACCACAATAACATATCCTTCCTCTAAGAAATAAGCAAAGAACAGTGTAAACATAGACACACCTTTTCCCAATCAACTTATGATCAGCTGAACATAAATGGTTACAGTAAATGTCATTTTCAGGTCTCGCCTACACTGTGGGCTTCCAAAAATACTCACAGTGCATTTCCATCCATCCCAATGCTTGCCATTTTTAGGTCTTGCTTGCAACAAAGTGTGTGCTGCATGCACTGGCCCTTGTGAGAGATATTGTATATATTAGGGGCTTCCAGCCAGCCTATTGCTTAATATTCATTGGCTTAATTGTTACTCTTATTTGCTGCCTTATAATTGGCCATCGTGTGCTGGCTTCACTTCCTCTTCTGTCGGCTGGAGCATGGACCAAGTAGTGATTGCTGTCCTTCCGCTATCGCACAGTGATTGAGGCACTATTTATATTTTTTCTTCTTCCCTGTCGTCCTGTTCAACCTCTTGCCATTTGTAGCAATTTTTAAGTTGAGCCTAGCGTTACAGCGCATACGCTGCTCGCTTTGCGAGGCATGCAGTATGCATGGAAGCTCCGCCCACTCTCCGCCCATCATTTTAATTGGCTTGTGTCTTAAATGCTGCCTCCCGATCGGTTGTAGGCTTGTAAGTCCCTCCTTATGACGGCCACGTCGTCATTTGTGTCCTTCCATGACTACTGGCTCCTTTACTGCACAGACTACTTTCTTCCCTTGCCCTGCCCTGCCCCCCCCGCAATCGGATGCCTTCTCGCCCCCCGCCCTCCGTTCGTGCCTTGTTGTCCGCCCGCACTCTAGTTTCCAAACCAATAGGTCTCACGTAAATGCCAGTCTTTTTGCATTGCAAATGCTTGTTTACTATGCTACACACACTCTATGGAACTCTACTCCACTCTACAGGTGATGATATAGTTGAATGGAAGAGGATATCTTTTTTCCAAAATGTAAAAACCTTTCTACTGCTACAAGTTATTTATCATGTGCCCTTTAATTTCTTCTGGGAATTTGGTCTATTACTTGGGCGGTGTGTCCACAGACACGCCATCGAACTCTGGAACCTTCTAGACGCCACAGCCCCTGACGTCGCCTTCCTCACGGAGACCTGGATGAACGCCTCTTCAGCTCCCGACATCGCCATCGCTATCCCAGAGGGCTACAAGGTCGTCCGGAGGGACCGAAACGCCAACCAGATGGGAGGAGGCATCGCCATCATCCACAGGAACACCATCCGTCTCACGACCAGCACCGGCAACACCCTGACCAGCGCCGAACACCTGCATTTCCAGATCCACACCAACCCGAACACCACCCTCAGAGGCACCCTGATCTACCGACCCCCTGGACCACGCACACAATTCAGCGAGGACATCGCCGACTTCGTCAGCCCGCATGCCCTCCCCTCCGCCGACTACATCCTCCTGGGAGACCTCAACTTCCATCTGGAGAACAACAACGACCGCAACACCAGCACCCTGCTCGACAACCTCGCCAACCTGGGACTCAAGCAACTGGTGTCCACCCCCACCCACCTCGCCGGACACACACTCGACGCAGTCTTCTCATCCAGCACAGACATAGACTTCAGCCACGCCACAGAGCTTCAATGGACGGACCACAGCTGCGTCCACTTCACCTTCAAGAGAACGACGACCCACCAACACCAGCAACAGGCAGCCCGCAGAAGCTGGAACAAGATCACAGCAGACCAGCTCGCCACCTCCCTGAACCAGCACCCTCCTGCCAGCTCAGCGAACCCCAGCCAAGCCGCCGACAACCTCACGAAGTGGATCAGCAACTGCGCGGACGAACTCGCCCCACTGAGGACCCCGCCTAGCAGACCCGGCAGCAAGAAGGCCCCATGGTTCACCGACGAACTCAAGAGCTCCAAGAAGAACTGCCGAGCCCTCGAGAAAGTCTGGAGAAGGGAACCGACACCAGACAACAGGACCTCCTTCAAACTTGCCACCCGGAAACACCACCAGCTGATCCGCGCCGCCAAGAAAACAGCATTCAAAGACCGGTTGGACAACAACGCACACAACTGCAAGGAACTCTTCAACATCGTGAAAGAGCTTTCCAACCCCAGCGCAGGAAACAACGACATCACCCCATCGCAAGACCTCTGCAACTCCCTCGCTTCATACTTCCACAACAAGATCGCGGACATACATAACAGCTTCAACAACCAACCAACGCACACCACGACCGAACAACCAACCCCCACCACCACCCTCCACGCCTGGACCCCGATCAGCACCGAAGACACCATCCGCAGGATGAACTCCATCCACTCCGGATCACCGACCGACCCCTGCCCTCACCACGTCTTCAACAAGGCCGACGCTGTCATCGCACCCCACCTGCGAGACATCATCAACACTTCCTTCGACACCACCATCTTCCCTGAGAGCTGGAAGCACGCCGAACTCAGCGCCCTACTAAAGAAACCTACAGCGGACCCCACCGACCTCAAGAATTACCGCCCCATCTCGCTCCTCCCGTTTCCAGCCAAAGTCATCGAGAAGACCGTCAACAAGCAGATGGCCGCCTTCCTCGAGACAAACGGATCCCTCGACCCCTCACAGTCCGGCTTCCGAGCCAATCACAGCACCGAGACCGCCCTCATCGCCGCCACCGATGACATCCGAGCCCTGATGGACAATGGAGAAACAGCGGCCCTCATCCTCCTAGACCTCTCTGCGGCATTCGACACGGTCTGCCACCGCACCCTAGTACGGCGCCTCAGCAACATCGGAATCCAGGACAAGGCGCTGGACTGGATCATCTCCTTCCTCGACGGAAGAACACAGAGAGTCCGCCTACCACCGTACAAGTCAGAGGCCTCCGAAGTCACCTGCGGCGTCCCTCAAGGATCATCTCTGAGCCCCACCCTCTTCAACGTCTACATGAGCCCCCTCGCGGCCATCGTACGCAAACACAACCTCAGCACAATCTCCTACGCCGACGACACCCAACTGATCCTCTCCCTGACCAACGACCCCGCCGCCGCCAGATCCAACCTGCACGAAGGGATGAAAGAGGTAGCCGAGTGGATGACGACCAGCCGCCTGAAACTGAACTCGGACAAGACGGAGGTCCTCATCCTGGGCTCCTCACCCTCCGCCTGGGACGACTCCTGGTGGCCTCCCGCCCTGGGCACCGCACCCAAACCGACAGACCATGCACGCAACCTGGGCTTCCTCCTGGACTCCTCCCTCTCCATGACCAGGCAAGTCAACAACGTCTCCTCGGCGTGCTTCAACATCCTACGCATGCTACGGAAGATCTTCTGGTGGATCCCCACCGAGACCAGGAAGACCGTCACCCAGGCCCTCGTCACCAGCCGACTGGACTACGGCAACGCCCTCTACGCCGGTACCACCGCCAAGCTCCAGAAGAGACTCCAGCGGATCCAGAACGCCTCAGCCAGACTCATCCTCGACATCCCACGAACCAGCCACATCTCCGGACATCTGAGAGACCTTCACTGGCTCCCCGTCAACAAAAGAATCACCTTCCGCCTCCTCACC
This sequence comes from Triturus cristatus, assembly GCF_964204655.1. NCBI lineage: Eukaryota > Metazoa > Chordata > Amphibia > Caudata > Salamandridae > Triturus > Triturus cristatus. The sequence continues at coordinate 330,248,453 of NC_140580.1, forward strand.
CACGCACACAAAGCCCTACACGACCAAGGCCCGAGCTACCTCAACAGCCGAGTCAACTTCCACGCTCCCAAACGCCACCTCCGATCAGCCAACCACGCCCTCGCCACCGTCCCCCGCATCCGAAGAGCGACTACAGGAGGAAGGTCCTTCTCCTACCTGGCCGCCAAGACCTGGAACTCCCTCCCTACCGACCTGCGCCTGACCCAAGACCACCTCTCCTTCAGGAAGAAGCTGAAGACCTGGCTGTTCGAGCAGTAGCGGCACCCCCCCCCCCTCCCCCCCCCCCCAGCGCCTTGAGACCCTATGGGTATGTAGCGCGCTTTACAAGTGTCACTGATTGATTGATTGATTTATTTTTGGTTTGTGATAGATTCCTCTGCACTTAAAAATGTTGTAATGCGCAGCTCCGTATATCTGTACTTGTACGTGCCCTAGTACCAGATACCAGGGCTGCAAATCATTCATTCTGGATATCAGCGAACAGAATACTGCTCCACTTTCAAAGGTTAAACAAACCTCCCACACACATTTTACAAATCCCTTGTAACTCAATGGATACTAAGAAATTGATTCCTCATAGTGAATCTACGGAATGCACTTACCCTGTCTCACATTAGACTCTAACAAGGGTAGAAAGGACTGAGACTACAGATATGGGAACATAGCTGCTGGAATTTGTTTGGGGGAAACATATTAAAGAGTGGGTACTAGTTCAGTTTCTCCTCAACAAGCAGTGATGGTATTCAAGCTATTTCCACTGGAGTCGGTATGCGGCAGGAAAATTGTCTAAGGTATTTACTGTGGTCTTCATATGGTACTGAAGGGATATGGTTCAAGCGGGCTCAAGTTATTTAGAGGAACATATGTGGTGGTCATGACCCGCAGTTATTAATGATTGGCCGAATGGCGTATTTAAATAAAAGGCCACTTAAACCAGCCTGTCCATGGTAATGTTTGTGTCAGCATCACAAACAAGAAGCTCCAAAGTATTAGGAAAGTATGAAATACTAAGAAAAGTATTAAGAAAACTTAGTGTTAGCAGCTCTTTGGAACAAAGCAAGGGTTCAATTTAGGATTTAGGGGTTGCACAGGCTGTGGAACGTTTGTTTCCTTGAGAAAATAATTGCACTGGTTATTAGAGGTCTTCTACCATGCTAGAGAACTGGCAGTCATTCTTCAACTACACACAACAAAATACAATGGCCTGAAAAAAGAATTGTGTATACAGCTAGGTCCTAGTAGCTGGAACAATGGTAGGTCTCTGCAACACTGACATCTACAGAGTAAAAGGTAAAGAGGTAGAAATAGTGATTTACATGTTTTCCAACAATGTCCACTTCTCCACTCATAGGTGGAGGAGAAGAGAGACATCCTCTCTCATCTCGCACCAAAGACAGCAATTGATCCAATAGTATAAACATGTGTCACGACTTGCTCCCTGCGTTCCTGTGTCCACCACCAGGGGGCTGAACTGTGGGACTCTCCAGTGTAATAATAGGCTACGGGACCCTCTCGTGCATGCATATCTTGACTTCCATCCATTTAGGAATTGACATCCATTCCCAATCCATGCCGGGTTTTGTGGAAGCGAGTTTGCTCATGCAGCAAACTCCTTTACCTATATCCCCCTGTTCATTGCTTTGTCTCCACCCCTGCAGGCCAAGGATGGATGGAGGAATTTAGCTCACCTGTGGCTGGCTGCTGCTAGCCTGCTCACACTTGATGTGCATGAGTTCTGTGAGCTCTTTTAAGCCCCAACTCCCTTCAACCCAGGGTTGGTCATTGTAGCTGTGTACCGGTGAGACCGACCCTTGTTTCCAGTGTTTGCTGAGCCTTTGATATCCTTGTTTCCAGTATTTCCTGAGCTTTTAAAATCCTTGTTTTCAGAATTCCTGTGCTATAGCTAGTCCTTGTGCCTGAATTAGCACTGCCTGCAGTGCTACCTTGTTTCCTGAGCTATAGTTATTCTTTGTTCCTGTGCTTCAGCAATTATTTGTTCCTGATTTGCGGTGCTCTCTTCACTCCTTTTCCTGAGCTGTAGGTATTTCCTTGAACTAGCACTGCCTGCAGTGCTACCTTGACTCCTGAGCGATTGCTCAATTCTTGTTCCTGTCCCAGCATTGCCTTCAATGCTGCTTTGTTTTCTTGATTCCTGAACTTGCACTATTCCAGTATACCCTTGTAGCCTCTGCTTCTGTATTTACCTTTTTCCAGTCCCTACCTTTCTTCCCACTTTCTTGGTTCAAGTTCCTAGTTAGCTGTCTTTCTATTCTGCTGTCTTGTTTCTGTTACCTTGTATGTTTGTTAACTGCTTTCTGCCAAGTGTGCCCTGTGATATCCTTCCTTTCCTGTTAAGCACTCCTCCTTGCTAGCTCCTTGTCTATTGTGCTTGTTTAGTTCTACCCCCTTGGTGTTACTGCCCTGCGTGTTCCTTTTTGATCGCCAGGATACGTGGGCACAGCTCACTACCTATTTGGTGTTTCTTGTTCACTGTGAGTGTTGTCAGCTCCACAGACCCTGCCTTTGCATGCATATCCTATATGAGCGTATTTTCGGTCCGTATCTGTAACAGCAATTGTTGGTGAGGGACTTACTGAGCTTCAGTCATACCGTGTGGAGTTTCTGAGTGCTTTACCCCACACTCCCCTTTATTGTTAATGTTATAAGATGTCTTGCACGTCCCTCCTGGGTGTAGTTAGTCTGAATCCTAAATTGCCATGTGCAGTGCTATCACTTGTTCTGGTTTATCTGATGCAGCACTGGCTTCCGACTTGCACTTCAGGCAACAAATAAATGGGAAATCACTTTCGCCAGGTTTTTTCCTTTCCATGGTTTCTCACCTTTAACCAGCACAACTAACTTATCCAGTTTACTTGCTCCTGCCATATTAAGGTATCATATCCCTTTTCGTGTTAAAACGAGGACCACTGGTGCATTGTTTTCTCTCTATCTATCTATCTTGCAAGGCTTTGTTTTAAAAGTGGACTTTGGGACATTGTTAAGCACCTTTGGACTGGCGCACAAACAGGGGTATTCATTTTAAATATTACATATGGACCAGGACATTAGCAACCCACCAAAGATAAGCTTGCGACGTGGCAGTGGATCCCAGTTTGAGAAATGCTGCTTAGCTAGTACTGCAGTCAAAAAAATACTAAATTAAGGATATTTAATATTTCCATAGTGGCTAGTGAAATGTATTATTGCCATGTCAAAAGCAAATGCTTTATACAGTGTTGTTCGTTTTTTGCTGTACTTTTACTTTGTTTTAGAATACAATTTTAAAACTCTGCTTTCAATGTGACCATGTGTTTACAATGTATTTATGAAGAAAGTAGTTATCTTCTGACGTAAAGTTTGTGTATTCTTTTACCACATAAATGTTCATCAATAAACATTTTACTGGTTATCAAGAAAGACCGTAGAGGGAATGCGCACATCTATACACTGCTTGAAGATCCGAATGACTAAGTAGACACACATAGCGAAAGGAAGCAAGCAGATTTTAAAGAGACCAGGCAGATTTAAATAATTGAAGAACATAACAAGTAATTGCAGAGATGTTTGAAGATGTAATAAAGGAGACAAAGCAGATTAGATAAGCACTGAATGTATGAGAAATACTACAAGAGTTTCACACGCACCTATCTGCCAAATTTGTTTTAAGTATATAGTGTCCACTTATGGCAAAAGACTTGTGCCACTTGGGATAATCTGCAGGAAAATGTATCAGCCACTGCACTGGTCTAGAGCTTTTGCTAAAAAATATAATTCATTCTTGGAGTTGTAGTGCTGGTTCACTACAGTTTGACTAGAACATCTGATGATTCGTAAACTTAAAAATTCAGGAGTAGGGGTATGTGCCCTTGACTCCTTAGTGATATGGAATTATCAATTAATTTTACAGATTAACATTCCTGACGGCGTATTATCTTTTCTTTAGCTGGGCCCTCCTCCAGAACCCAATTTGCCATGTTCTATATTGCAATAGCCCTGCTGCACCTGTCCTGTGTGTAAACATTGCTCTTTTTCAGCTGTTACTCTGCCTTCTTGTGATCCCGACACCCTCGTATAGTGACTCTCATATGCCCACTGCAGGCCAGTATTTTGGAACTATTATCCAAGAAATCCCCTTGTTAGCCTCATATCCCTGCACTACATTAGCTTTGTTTTTGCTTGTAGAAGATGTAACAATCACCCCTTTCAACTCTGCTACCCTCTTGTAGGCATAGTCAAGGATACTGCGGTGCCATGGTAATCTCAGAAGAATCAATTCTGCAAAATGTGTTTTCTGCTGATTTCTTTTGAATTACCCTCTCTTTTTATTCTAAATACCACTGGTGCATATAGCTTTTTCTGTTGCACGCCTGGGTGCCATCTCTCTCTCCAGCTCTTTGGAACTATATGCCTGCAACGTAACAATATATATTCATTCATTCAACTATTTACTTCTCACACGGGGAGAGGATATGGTCCGTCGGCTAGACTGCCGACTTTGATGCTAGAAGCCAGGGTTCGAGCCTCGGGGTCGCGTCCGCATCCTGTGATTCTGCGCAAATCACTTAATCTCCCCGTGCCTGAATGTGTAATGTAAATACGGTGCTCCTGTAAAGCGCTCCAGTACCTTCGGGTCGAGTTCGCGCTATATAAATATGCAAACGAAAAAATACATGACCCCCACTAAATGCTCACATTTAATTCCGAATGCACCACAAACTGGAGTAAATGCTTGGAACGGATCCCTAAAAATGAGTCTAACCCCAATAACCTTGCCGTTAACTTTGGCTTCGGGAGTTAAAAGATACTCGCCTTAAAGCGCTATAATAGCTAGCTGAATGCAATTTCATATCATAATATTTCTACTTGGTTCCTGCAAGTTAAACCAGATTCCTAACCGAATTTCCCACCCAGTCGTGCCCTATCTTTCCCCCTCCCTACCTGCACCCCTCCTCAGGTCCCTTCGTGTGCTTCTGTGTTCTTTACTAGCAAGTCTGCGAATAGTTTTAATTCCCAGGAAAGTCCCTCCTATAGTCAGTAGGCGCTCCCGAACAAGGGGAATTCCTACCACAACAGGACACAAGCTGCCACTCAAGATAGTTCAGCTCTGCAATTGGTTAAGAGCTGAGGTATTTGAGACCAATGAGCAACCTCGACAGGAACAGGTGGGTCCAAGACAAGGAAGTGATCATCAAAGGCTAGAGACGCTAACCTCACAGTTAAAGGTAGGCGGTGCACATATATTTTATACTTCCGGAGAGCGACAAAAGTGGCAGCCATCTTGGAGCGGTCTGGTTTCTGTTCGTAACAAGGCAGACAGCAGCTCCGCGCTGGTCTACATAGGTCTCTGTTGCATGAATATGTAAAATACGATGCGTGTCTGTTTTTTAACAGGAGAAAGTTAGTGTGTCCTTTGAAGTGACCTTTTTAGGCACGCAGAGGTATGCATTTTTTAAATGTATTATCCCATGTTAGAGCTATCAACCCAGACAGGGCTGGAACTGGGAAAACTTTACTCCGGGAACCCATAAATTGGTCACGGTGCGGCAACATAAAAGGCCAGAGTCACAAAAGCATTCCGACAGTCAGTTTGTACATTTATTTTTTAATTAAAAAAAACTCTGCCACATAGAAACCGAAAACTGGGAGAAACGAAACTAAATCTGTTCTGACTTAATTGGTTGCAAAGGCTGCTTTTAAAGATATCTTGTGGGGTTAAGGCACCTGCTACAGAGAGCTTTGTGTGCCCGGTGCATATCAGGAAATAATAATAATATGACTGGTGGTTAATGTATTTACTAGAGAGATCCGTGTTTTGTATAGTCACAGTTTTGACTCGTATAGTAGAACTGCACATTGTGTAACCGGATTTTATTTAATTTAGACGGGTAAGTGGGTTACACTTTTTTTTTTTTTTACACAGAGATCCTTTTATTTACTCGTAGTTCATAAATAACAATAATTCTAATAGCACAGAGAGCTATGAACCAGCATAAAGGACCTGCATGCAAACTGCAGGACATGGGTTTAGAAGCTATAGTTTTTTCCTCAATCTTTTGTTATTGTAAGACTGCTTAAAGGTTTTGGTTTTTTTGCATTAAAAAGTCTTATTTGTACAGGCAACCCCAAGCACTGTGTTTTGTTTTAAGTCTTAATTTTGTGTTTCTCCTAATCATGTATTCTTAACATATAATCCTTACCTGTAAAGATGATGTGTGACTCCTACACCTTGAAACCTTCATTGTCCTATATAACCAACTGTAAATTGATTTACACACTTGTATGATTTATTGTCAATTTAGAGAGAGAGAGAGAGAGAGAGAGAGAGAGAGAGAGAGAGTGTGTGTTTTAAAGTGCTCAAACATCCTAGATTGAGAAGTTACAATATGAAAGAATTAAATTGAAAAAAATGAGTAAGTGCTATTTAAATTATCTGTGTAAACACTCATACAGACCTATACATCTGACATCCTTACAGTGCATGCATATATCTTATATACAGGGATTAAACAAAGTCATAAGAGTGCCCCCAAATCGTATTTTTTTTAAAGTACATGGAAAGTGATAAGCTTGTGCTATTTATTGAAACTGATAATGCTGGTGATAGAACCGCGAGATGAGTTGTCTGCCCATCTGACTGAAAAAATTAATGATAGGATCATGAGATCTCATCTAACTTAGTAGACCATATTAGGTGTCCATGTTCCTATCTTCTTAGATGTTCAGAAACGTTTCAACTTCCGTTGGTGTTTAATAGAAAAGTAGCCTGCCTTGAAAGTGTTTTTTAATTTTGAGAGGCCAGCAAACAATGCCTTTATGTCCTTTTCCTAAAGGTTCTTTTTCAATAGAAGGAATAATTTTTTTGAGCTTTACAGTTCCCTTGGAGTAATCATGAGAAATAGAGATGCGTGACTTAGCTATATAATGGGAAGACTTTTATATCCATTTGGAAAATTTAGACCACATGTTGGTAGCATAAAAGCATAAAGATGCCTGTTTCAGGATGGTACAAGTGCTTTATTGGATTTGTTAGGACTCTGCTTACTCTCTCTTCTTCAAAGTCTCTCTCAAACAATATGGTGAATGTTAGAAATGGTGATTTCTGGTTGGCTAGGGCTTGCGCCAAAGCCAGTAAGAAACCACCACTCTAGTCAGGGCTGGGGAGTTACACGCCAAAGATAACCCATGCTCACCCCCTTGGTAGCTTGGCACGAGCAGACAGGCTTATCCCGGAGGCAATGTGTAAAGCATTTGCGCGCGCACCCTGCAACAACACCCAAGGCCCACCACAAAAGAAACTCCACACAAGGTATTATATAAAAATAGCCTTTGTATTATACCAAAACACATTAGATAAAAACACACACTTTACTATGTGCCAACAGGCACGGGCAGAATTTGCAGGGGATATGTACAAGACAGGGCCACCTGGACCACTGTCAGGAATAAGCACTTTTGGAACTAGTACGTTGTAGAAATATCACTTTAGAACATAGCACATATAATCACTGTAGCACCAATTAGAAAATGTAGCGCACAACCAGTAACCACTGGTAACAGGTAAGTACCACCTATGCAACCCTAACCACCTTAGGAGAATATTGCGCAGGGAACCAATACCTCACTAGCACCACCCGTACTAGGAGAAAACCAACCACCTGAGTATCACAATACCTGTAGGGGTATAAGCACATTACACATGATGCATCACAACACATTCAGAGGTGTAGGGAAGGAAAACACATGATGCATAATATACATTCAGCGGTGTAGAAACAAGGCACATGACGCATAAAAACACATTCAGCGGTGCAGGAAAACACAATTGCGCCCAACTCACCTAAGTCACCACCTGTGACTGTCCCTAGGCCAACTGGCCTTGCAGGGCTTCAGACACCCTGTGTCCAGCAGAGTCAGGGCAAGACTGCGCACGCAGCGCAAGCCAGGGCGCACAAGGCACAACCTAAACGGTGCAGCTGCCCACTAAGTGCTGGGCAGCTGTAGAAAGGAACTTGGCACCGACGTGCCTCTAAAACCAACGTGTCACCCGTGGGAGCCTCTCTGGGCCCTCACAGAACAATGCCCCCAAAACAGCGTGGGAGCCTCGTGGGCTCGGGAATACAACTATGCCCCGGGGCACGGTGGAGCCTCGTGGGCTCTAAACAAACAATGTGCCCCGTCGTTGGAGCCTTCGAGGCTCTAGAACAATGTGCCTTTTTGGAGCCTTCTAGGCTCTTTGAACAAAGATTGCCCTTCTCGTTGGAGTCCCGCTCGGGAACTCGTTAACAACACTGCGGCCCGCGTTGGAGCCTCACAGGCTCGAGAAGCACTGCCCCCTTCGGTGGAGCGTCAGGCGCTCTTGCACAATGCCGCCCCCACTCACCGGGTCGGGCGGCTCTTCACGGCGGTAGCGAAATGCAGCCCAGATCCCCCTTGGAGCCCTCACTCACCGGACTGACGCGGGGCCTCCTTGCTGCGGGGGACGCGCCCTCCGGTGGGTGCGCGGGGCTGTCCTCTGCATCTGGTTTCGCCCGGTCCCTCGTCTCGGGACCGGGACTTCGTCCGGGGGCCGGCGAGGCTGCCGGACTGCTTCCTGCTCCTCTCTCTGCGTTGCAGGAGCGCGGGGTAGGCTCCCGTCCGCTTCCTGTGCTGACCACGCCCCCCTCCCTTCCGAGACTGCCTGACTTCCGGGTTTTCTTGCGGTCGGGACGGCTCGGGCCGGCGGCGGTGAAGTGGGGCAACTGAGGGGTAGGTTCCCTCGAGTTATTACCACAGGAAGACCTTGGCGGGGTGGGCACCCGCTAAGGGTATAAAAATGGCACAAAGTCCCTGGCGGGGTGGGCACCCGCTAGGGATATAGAAACAGCACACAATGCGGGGTGGGCTCCCGTGACGATCTCCTTACTCAGGGGTATCCCCACGTCGGGATTTCCTCGGGGAAACCGGCCGCTTCGTGCTGCAGCAGCCACGGGACGCGTTCCTTTGTTGGCTGGAGAGAGAGACAGGCGCTCTATTCAAATAAATGCAACAGCGCTCTCAGGGAGCGGTCAAAGGTCCAGGAGCAAAGTTCTTCCAGGAATAAAGTCTTCCAGAAGCAGGGGGCAAAGACTGGGCCCAGGAGCCAGCTCACAGGGCCCCCCAGCAGGGAGGCAGTCCCCAGTGGCGGTCTCTCCTGGCGCCCAGCAGCAGCAGGCCCCCCTCAAGTGAGGATCAGAAGAGAGAACAACATTCATGGGGTCACAGCCCCTTTTTATACATAGCTTTCCTTTGTCTCAAGGTGAAGGGAAGGGGCGAACCAGTTACAACTGGTTCCTGAGCACTTTGTTTTGCTCAGCCCCTCTCCCTATTCACAGGGCAGGCCAGGGTCATCAGTCGCACCACAGGGGGCGGAGCCAGCATTGTGTGGGGAAAACCCAGCCCTATTCAGGACCCAGGTGTACTCCTCCCACCCATCTAGCTGCTGATCTCCCTATTCACCACTGGGTGACTCCTCCTGACTCTGGGGATTCCCTAGCCCGTCACATGACCTCAGCCAGCCAATCGCCAGACAAGGCACACATTTCACACTGCACACAGAAGTGCCCACTTCTAGAAGTGGCACTTCCACTCTAGGTACATGCACGCCGCACACATCATCGGGCAGCATTTCATCACACGAGTCCGTACATACCAAACTCGCACCTGCACTCCCCACGCATCAGGAACTACCAGGGACACATACATTCCCCCATGCATTCCTATGGGAGGGCAGGCCAACCTCACCACATGCACTCAAGAGTGCGCACGCACTTTACTCTGGGACACAGGGAAAGTGCGCAGAAACCACAAATCACTACCACAAGGTCACCAGTAAAATCAAAAAGTTTAGGGGTGAACCTGCCAGAAGGGCCAAGTCCAACAGTGAGTATTTGTGAAATTTATTTTTCCATTACATTTTCCACAGGAACTTGCCCTCTTTTCAGAGTCCTCAGGAGCCCAAAAATACAAAGGTTACTCTTTCTATTTGCAGTGGCGGCTGCTGCTTATAAAGTAGTGGTGGTTCCTGCCATATAAAGTAGTGGCGGTGGGGGGATAATACAAATTAAATAAAGACGTAGCTGGTTCTACCGCCGCCTTAGTGCTCCTCTGCCACGCAGCACACAACAGGCTCCCAGACTCCCCCCCCCCCCCCATCCAGATGCTGCTTTCATGCTGTACCAAGCAGGGGAGAAGCGCCATAATTGGCCTGAGCAGGCTGGTCTGATGCTCACTCAGGAACAGGGAGTCTGTGCCGTTTTTCCACCCGGCTGTTGAACACATCAGGGTTGGAGAAACAAGTCGGTTTGGCCATCCTAAGACAGCTGATCAAATCAATATGCGGCGCTTAGTGCCCACCACGCCTTACTGCCATGGCCCGGCCCTAGACTGGCATCGGCTCAGTCAGTAAAATAAAATTATAATAAAAGTCTTCTATTATCATTTTATTTTTGCTGGCTCGCAGTGGGACAATCCTCCGCTATTATGACAGAGCTGTCGCTGTCTATTTATGTTTTCAAGGTCAGCCTTGTAACGTGTTTTATTCTTTATAGAGATGTTGGCATTGTTGTGTGTTGTGAAGGCATCTGTCAATGTGCTTATTTACTTTTTAGCATTCATTATCTTATGTTGAAAGCCTGTATATCCAGTCTTATTCCTGATGATCAATGTGAAGAAGATTTGCGGTAGTCTTTGTAGATTGTGCTATTTCTCTTGTGGCTGCAAACGTCACGCCTGATGTTCCCGTGCTGTCTCTAAGGTAGGCTACGGCAGTGGAGTATAAAAGTTCTCTGATCCCGTAGTAGAATACTGCGCATTCTGGCGTTTCGGGAATACGTATGTTTCGGGTTCATGTCTGCTTCCGGGTCACTCACCTGATTGCTTCCGGTTCTTTGGCGGGATCTTGGCGTCCATGTCGGATTCCTTCGCGACTTCTGCCTTCCCCTTCTGCAGTTTCTTGGATCCTCATTCCTGGCACAGGATTCTTCCTTTCCTGCAAAATAAAGAAGAAACATCAAACCAGTGACTCTGCCTTTGTGGTAACAGCGCTTATTGTGCTGACAATTACATTGTTTAGCACTATAGTAAGATAAACTATACTTATCTGAGCATAGGTCTCTCATCCTTTGGAGATCTCCTTTTCGTGTTTTGTTGTAGCCAAAGTTTGTCTGTTAACTGCAAAAACAAGGTACAGATTATTAAAGCTTCCTGAATTTAAGGGGGCATTATGTATAGCCCAAACACAGTAATTTCTATGATGTGTTTTTTACTAGCGAGTTGCTAGGTCCTTGTCTCTTTTTTCTCTACTTTAGTTCTTCTGTTACTGTGGACCATACCTTTCTTAATATAGGTGGGTGCTGCTCTACTTTCTTTCATTAAGGTTCTGCACTACATTTTGTATTACTTCAATGTCATTCATGCTTGCTGTTTTTATTTTCTGTAGATTAGAACCACAGCTCCCACTCAGACAGTCAATTGCTTCCTAGTTGAAGAGAGGAATTGTTTAGGTAGTTTAGGGTGATACACTATGCTATTAATAGCACTATTGTACATTATTGCTTATCCATTACACATATTTATACATTCTGTTTATCTTATTACATATAGGAAACACTCCTGACTGCCTGGCCTTACCCATGAGTGGGAGACGTTGTGGGACACTTTTCTTTTCCTCTTTGTTTACCCCTCTTCCCCTGATTCATCATTGTTGCTTTGACTTTGTTGGGTACGGTGAGTGGTTAGGGGAAGTTGGACCTCTCGTCTTGCATATCGTTTTTGCAGAAACGCAGGTAAGAGTCTGACAGCAAATTATTTTATAATTATTTCAGTGAGTAGACTGTTAGACTCAGAGCTGTCTCTCCTGGGTTATCATTCTATGTTTATTGGGTTCCAGACCAGTGTTCTTATAACAAAATATGCCTTCTCTTTAGTCTGAATCTAAGTATCACTAGTCTTTATAATAAGTGAGAACACATGAATATATTCAAAAAGTGATTGTCCAGAAGCACACAAAATTGTTACTTTGAGACAACGGTGAAGGTAGTATTACATGTCAAGTCTCACAGTTCCATGGCTAAAGCATAACCACTGGACTAAATCTAATGGTAGAGGAAGTGCTATCAGCTGTCTCACTAAGTTGCTTACTTCGTTGAAGGTATTGTCAATTAGTTTTTATTGCAAGTACTACCTGATTTGAGCCTGATTCTAAGTGCTTTCAATATCTGCAGATAAAAGAATGAAGGATAAAGGAGGGTGTGAGGGCTTTTCTCGTGGTCCTAGATGGTTACTGGCCAGTATCCTTGGTGGATGCTGTTGTTTACCATTGGTATCCAGGGTCTAAAATACTGTTTAATTCCAAGTGAGTCCCCATTACTCCCTTGGTATTGTTACTTCTCCAACAGTAGCAATCAAGAGCAGTCAAGGTTTACGTCAGGTAACGGGAAAGAGATTGCAACTTATATACAATATGACACAGTAATCACACTTGATAAACTCAAAGTCCAGTCAGTAGATGTTGTAAAGAGACTAAGGGCGTAATTTAAAGGAGGTGGTATAGAATTAAACCCCTAAAGTGTGGTCAACAACTCAAAGCCTCCACTCTCAAATTTAGGTCTCTTCCTGGCTTGGTGTCTCCTCTTGCAAAGCATTTCCATGGACATAAGTTGCACAGTCATAATGGAAAGTGGCAACTCTATACAGATCACTTAGACCTGTTTGAAGCCAGAACTTAACTACCAGAGATTGTACCATGATTGCCACGTTCAAGGTACAGGGATCTCTTTAACAAAATAATTGACCATGGGAGCTACCTTACAAAAAATAAAAAACTGTGACATACACATAAAAATTGCAGCAGACACATTTACCTGGCAAGCTATTATATGATGATTCAACCTGTGATTACAGAGTGCACACAGATCTCTCAGCAAATGAGTTAGCCACATGCCTTACCTTACTATTTGAATACCCTGGTGTACCTAGATCTTTGCAGGAGATACTGTAGGTTCCTAAGGTAGCTTAAAAAAGCAGTCTGTGTATAAACAATAGGTTATATGCGATTTCCACCCATCCCTGCCCCTAACACCCCTCACCACCCCTAAGTGCCACAGATCAATAAACCCTAAAAAAAATCACCACCCCTAAGTTCTATCCATCACTGTGTTGTAAATTGTCAGCGATTGGGTTAGCATTAGTGGAAGCCATCTTGTATTTAGAGGCTAACTTGTCCATTTTGTGGAATCCATTTTGTATTTCTGGCAGCCATTTTGTTTGCCATGTGCTGCCACGTGCTCACCATGTGCTCTGTCCTCCCTCAGTGTTGACTGCTCTTGTAATCTGCCTAGAAACAAACTATATTTAGCATCTTCCACCTTCGCACATGCCCAGTTGAGTTTGCAGCTGTCCTTGCAGCTGTTAGTAGTATGTAACTGTCAGGATGTGTTTACTAGCATTGGCAAACTGTTAACTCCTCCTACTTGTCGATTGTGCATTTCTATATGACCTTATATGTACATAAAACCTTCTTCTGTACTTGTACCGCCTTCTTTTGAACCCCTGTGTGGTTATAAAAGGACCATGCTCCTTCTGTTCGGTGTGCTACTTCATTCATCACCAAAGGGTGCTGTGTGAATGTAGTTCCACCTCATGAGGTTTATTAAACTTTGTATTTTCTATTCCAGTTTCTGTGCCAACTTCTTCCTATTGGTCTGAGGACTCTGTACAGAGAAGGGTGAACCCCTTGCACTGGTAGGCCTAGCTGAGGTCTTTCTTCTACAAATTGGCGCCCAGCGTGGGTCTCATCGACGACTCGGATGCCCGAAGGATTGGTCGCGACGAAGGATTGGAATCTCGCTCTGGACGCGATCGCTGCCCAATGAGACCCGAGTCTTGGCAACCACAGCGTTTTTCCTTTCTTTCTGATCTGACCATCCAGGTGGTGCCGGTCCTCGACTGAGATCTCTTCTGTTGATTCGCCGTGCAGTGACCATTTGGTCAATTTTAGAACTTGGCAGTTGGAACCTGGACACCAAGTGATTGGTAAGAGTCGTTCTGCGGCGCTTGCTGTTGGTTTGTATGCCTGGGATTGGTAAGGTAGTTTAGTAACACTTACTGCGGCTTTTGTATTTTGGAATTTGTGTTGGCCAACTTGGATTTCTATGGGATTCATATATAAATTGCAATTTATATAGGCAGGTAATGAGAATTTTCTCTATCTGAATTGATTTGAACGGCACATCGTACTAAAGGTACCTTAAGTGCTACTTTGATTATAATACTGCATATTCTGCACTATTTTTGGCATGCCTGTTTTTAGCACACTTCGTAGGATGTGTTGCTTTTGTAGTGGTACCAATTTGAGACTCGATGAAGCACAACCGGCCCCCCCGGAGTGGACGCCTAATAGGGATATGTATATTAAGTATGGTCTTTCTTCTATAATGTACAGCTCATTCTGGAATAAATACACTCGTACGGTTGCGTTGGCCTATGCATGGGTAATTTGATTTACGAAAGATTGAGTATGTGGAACAATGTATGTTTAAGCGAAAGACTAGGCAAGATATATTTGACTGTGTACGAATGTGGGAAAAAGAAGTGCGTGAACGAATGAAGCGTGAGCAAGCCTTGATTGAAAAGAACAGCGAAAGAACATTTATGCGAAAGCATTAGAGTTGAAAAACAAAGAAATAAAAGAGTTAAAAGAGAGTGAAGATAGGGAGCGTAATTTACAGGTAACTGGCCAATACGCTGTTCGGCGGCCCCTTTATCCTATACTTAATAAACCACAAGATGATTTCTTATTATTAGATCGTCCTCCACCTCCGTATACTGTTCCTTCTGCCCCTCATGAGTCAGATGAGGACTCCGGTTCGGAGAAACACAAGGCACGAGAAACTCGTTCTATGTTGACCGCTGAACGTGCGTCCCAGCTTAGATCTGCAGCTCGTAAAGCAGTTCGTAGCACTGCCCCAGCCTCTGAACTTCTAGATAGTATGAAAGGGTGGCAGGAAAGGGAGCAGCTGTATTTTACTGAGGTGTTTGCCGCAGAGGTCCTTGAGCTGTTTAGGAAATATTCTGAGGAGTTAGAGGCCGACGATGTAGCAGATAATTGTAAGCAAATGCATGATGGTCTTTTTGTTTTCTCCCAGGTGACTGATACAATCAGGCGTTTTGTTACACTGCGTGTTGATGCAGTCCGTTTGCGAGAGGAGAAAAAGGCTGCAGACGTAGCTGCACAGACATCTCAGACCGGCATGGCACAAGCTTCTATCTTCGGAACAGATAAGACTATGATAGTTCATGCGAAACCTATGCAGGAGGCCGCGCCTTTGTATGTTCCTCCTAAAGGAATGGGTACAAGTGATGATAAGGCTTCTATCGATGCAAAGGGTTATTTTATTTATAATTGGGTTTACACTCCTTGGAATAGGACGGATGTCATGGCACTTCAAACTGCATTGCCTGATCCGCAGAAAAATCCAGCCGCTTTTAATGAGGGTGCTATTAGCTCTTGTACAATGACTTTGCCTGATATTGATTTATTTTTCGGATTGATATTACCGCCTGATATGTGGAGAACTGTTCGTAAAATTGATGATCATGCAGCTTTTGGGGCGTTATGGAAAGACTTAGAACTAATGGATGTAGAAAGGGAACCCGCACAGAAGCCATGTCAGTTAATTTTAGATCTTCCCGCAGCTATATTAGTTAAGTTAAAAACGATTATTCCCCCTAAAAAGATAGATTGGACTGTTTTAGCGTTTTGTAAGCAAAAGGCAGATGAATCGGTTTCTGATTTCTTTACACGCTTTGAAGAAGCATTCCACGATTTTAGTGGCCAGTCATTGACAGATGACACGGGCAGACATCTGTTTATCGATAAATATGTCGCAAACCTGTTGCCAGGAATAGCTAGTCGCCTAAAAGCCAGTGAGAGTTCATGGACGACCTCTTCTCCGGTTTCTCTTTTGACTATGGCTCAGTATTATGAACACCAGGAATTAGAAGCAAAGGGTAATGAGGATAAGAAGACTAAAGAATTAAAAACGAAGGTTATGTTGGCTCAGGCTTATGGTCAGCCTTTTAGAGGTAGTGATAGAGGTGGACGTGGATCTTATGGTTCGTCTTTCCCTTCTTATACTCGTTCGAATTTGTCTGTTGACCAGTGCGCGTACTGTAAGAAATTTGGGCATTGGGCTTCCGATTGTCCAGCACTGCGTGCTCAGCAGTGTCCACGTGGTCGGGGACAAATGAGAAATCGTTCAGGATATTCAGGGCCTAGAGGAAGCACAGGTGACTGTGCTAGGTTTGATGCTAATATACGTGGGCAGGATGGGTTTAACACTTTTGATAGAAGGAACCAATATCAAATGTCCGACTATGTGCCGTCTGATTTTCAAGATTCTGCTTATGCATAGGATTTCCTAGGATGGGGTAAGGAATCAGTTGAAGTTCCAGTAGATCAGAGGGGTCCCTATGTTACAGCACATGTTTTGGATTCTACTGATCAGTTTCTGGTTGATACAGGAGCTACTCTTAGCGCCTTGTCTAAACAATTGGTTCCAAGGGCTCCCCTCTCTGGCTTTACCATTACATTGATAGGTTTCGATGGAACCCCTTCCCTTAGCCCACTGTCACAACCACTTGCATTCCATGTGGATGCATTTATTGCTCCATGTCCATTTTTGCTTTCCCCGAATACACCAGACAGTATTGTGGGTCTTGATATGCTCAAGTATTTCAGGGCTACGATACGATGTTCTCCAGAAGGTGTACGTGTTATCTTGAATGACAACCATCCTGTGACTGAGAGAGCTTGTCTTGTCAAAGAGGATATTGCATTAGCTTCACTCCCTAGTACTTTGTGGGGCTACTTCAGACACTGATGTAGGGCAAATGGTTATTCCACCAGTACATATTCGTGTCCAGGAGGGCTCTGTACTGCTACGTTTACCTCAATACAAAATTTCACAGGAAGGCGAAGAAGCACTCATACGTGTATTGTCCATGATCTCATTGAAGTGGGGGTTGTTGAGGAAGTTCCTTACAATGTTTGTAACAGTCCGATTCTTCCTATTCTGAAAAAAGATACTGACACTAGGATTTACCGATTCATTATTGATTTGCGAGAAGTTAACAAGATTGTAGTACCAAAATACCCCGTGGTTTCTGACATAACAACACTTCTTACTTTGGTTCCTCCGACAGCAACTATATTCTCTGTGATAGACTTGAAGAATGCTTTCTTTTCAATCCCTATTCATCCTGATACCCGATATTTGTTCGGTTTCACTTTGAATAATCAATCGTATAGATTTTGTAGAGTTCCTCAAGGCTATACTGAGAGTCCTAGTATTTACAGTCAAGCATTAAAAAGACAACTTGATTCTTTCGTTTTGCCTGAAGGTGTGGCTCTCATACAATATGTCGATGACATTTTGTTGGCAGCCAATACCCCTGAACAGTGTGAAAAATGTACTTTGTCCTTGCTTTCTTTTCTTGCTTCCGATCATCACAAAGTGTCACGAAAGAAATTGCAATATTGTAGATCGAAGGTAACCTACTTAGGTCACCTTCTTTCTAAGGAGGGACGTGCACTCACACCAGATCGCATTCAAGCTATTTTAGACACACCAGTGCCCCGTACTCAGAAAGATGTCCGTGCATTCATTGGTCTTACTTCTTTTTGTAGGCAATGGATATTAGGGTTTTCACATATTGTTAAACCCTTGTTGGCTCTTTTGATTAAAGATACTCCAATGCCCCTTCCATGGACGACTGAATGCCAGAATGTTTTCCAACAATTGCAACAAGCCCTTTGTTCTGCACCAGTATTAGGCACTCCGGATTACACCAAGGCTTTTACACTCTATGTACACGAAAGAGATCGTTGCGCACTTTCAGTTTTAGTGCAGACACACGGTGACAAACAGCGTCCCTGTGCATATTTTTCAGCAGTACTTGATCCTGTTGCTCGTGCATTGCCTGGATGCTTCCGTTCAGTTGCAGCAACAGCTGTGTCAATACGCCAGAGTGAAGGGATAGTTTTGTCACATAAGCTGTTGGTGCTAGTACCCCATGCGGTTGATGCCCTTTTAAATAAGACGAAGACGCAGCATTTAACTACTGCTCGTCTGACAGGATACGAATTGACATTGTTGGCCCCTCACATTACTCTGAAGAGATGTGAGACACGAAACCCAGCCACTTTGTTGCAATACCCGGTGACTCAGTCTCAGACACAGGAGTCTCATGATTGTATATTCCTTACTGAGGAACAGACAAAGGGTCGTGTCGATTTGCAAGACACGCCCCTTTCAAGTGTTGATGGGGAACTATGGGTTGATGGGTCCTGTTTGAAGTTACCAGATGGTACAACGTCAGCTGCATATACAATTACAACACTTCAGACGGTAGTTGAGACAGCTCGTATTCCACAGAAGTCAGCTCAGGCAGCTGAGCTAATAGCTTTGACACGAGTGTGTGAACTTAGTACTGACTTATGTGTGAACATTTATACAGATAGCCGCTATGCTTTTGGAGTGGCTCATGATTTTGGGCTACTCTGGAAGGAGAAGTGCTTTCTTACATCCCACGGGATGCAAATAATGCATGGAGAATTAGTACATAATATCTTGACTGCTTTAACATACCCGAAGAGAATAGCAATTGTTAAATGTAGCGCACATAAGAAAGTAATTGATAAGATAGGACAAGGCAATGCTTTTGCAGACCAAACAGCCCGTGAAACTGCCAGGCAGCGAAGCACCACGTCTATGTATGTAGTGAAGTCACAGGCTGAACGCTGGCATGATACCAGACAGGAAGTGCTAGATATGCAGAGATCTGCTTCTGCAGAAGAAATTGAGCAATGGTCTAAGGACGGAACATTGGACGATGAGGGCTGTTGGAGGAATAAAGAGATGAGCAAGTGGAGATTGCCTACAGCCTATTTACAACCTATGATTCATATGGCACATGGGCCAGCACATGTTGGAGCCTCCTCAATAACGAAATTGCTCACGCAAGTTTGGGAGCGTCCAGAAATTGCCGGCACAGCTAAAAAGACGGTGCAGTCTTGTCTGATTTGTCTTCAGCATAATCCTGGTAAAGGGACACAAAATCCTACAGGAGGGTTTGCTACGCCAACCGCACCTTTTGAAGTTTTGCAAATGGATTACATCCAGCTTGAGTGCTGTAACAACTTAAAGTATGTTTTGGTAGTGGTATGTGCCTTCAGTAAATGGAAAGAGGCATACCCCACGAAGGACAATACAGCTCTCACTACAGCAAAGGTACTTTTGAAGGAATTCTTCCCTAGATTTGGTGTTTGTAAACTTTTATGGAGTGATAACGGACCCCATTTTATTGGGCAAGTTGTTGCATATGTCCTGAAGGGATTAGGGATCAAGCAGAAATTTCATGCTGCTTTCCATCCACAATCAGCAGGGCTAGTGGAAAGGTATAACGCCACACTTAAATTGAAACTGGCTAAAATACAGGCTTTCACGTCTTTGAAATGGCCTGATGCACTACCCTTAGCACTGTTGTCCATTATATCAGTGCCACATTCGCGATCCGGTCTTACACCATATGAGGTGGTATTCGGAAGGCCTATGAACATTTGGGGAATTCCTAAACCACGTCCCATACATGATGTACCATGTGTATTGATGAGTGACTACCTATCACAATTGACTGACAGTTTGATTTCTATTCATCAACAGGTTCGAGAAGCTCTTCCTGATAGGTCTGCAGGTGAAGGCCATGGACTTCGAGCTGGAGACCAGGTGATGATCCGATCCTTCCAGAGGTCGAGCAGCTTGGAGCCGAGGTGGCATGGCCCGGAGCAGGTGCTCCTTTCAACGAGAACTGCGGTCCGAGTGACGAGCAGGAGGAACTGGGTGCACTCCACCCATGCAAGAAAGTGCCGTCTACCTTGGTGGATCCTGCTGCCTTGATTGACCATCGGGACATCCTGGATACAGAGAGAGGCCAAGCCATATCACCTGACGAACCTGAGGAAGTCTTCCCGGACCACACGATTCCTGGAGTATCCCGATACCAACTGAGACAACCGAAAGAGCCTGCATCGTCGAAATAGACTGGTTGAGCAACTGCCCTGGGTTAGTGAAACGGAATGCCGATGTGGCAAGGTGGTGGATCAGTCCTGTATAGTGTAGCGACACCCGTCTTGACCCTCGGTGAAGAAACCAACGGCTGCCCAGGGATAAGAGCTCCAACGATTGTTTCCAACGACAAGCTGATCAAGTCCACAATGAGATCAACTGTTGCTAAGAGAAAGATCATTTGTGCTATAGGGTTTGTTGTTGCTATGGTGGCTGTAGCAGTAATAACCTGGTTCGTTGAGAAAGTGGCTCCTGCTCGAGAGCTTTTGATCTGCCTAGATACGTAGTCTTTCTACTATCTCTGTGTCTGCACCATATATAACGTGCAGCGTCTCACGGGGGCCGTTCGGATGGACGACGCTCATATGACTGTCTGCACTTTGGATTTGGAAGTAAGTGAATTTCGAGTGGCGGATTTCGTAAATAACTAAAAAATAGCCGAGTTACTTAGGCCCATACAGGATGTTGCCTATATCGGAGTTGTGACAGTATTTTCTTTCCACAGGCACCTACCACAGTGCTTCTTGTCAGAACAATTCGCCACTGGGCTAAGTGAGTACATTACCTGATTGTTATACATAAAAGTAGTTTGAGGGCCAACGGCTTAGATTCCCTTCTTGGGTAGTTTTATTAGAACTGGACGACTACTGGGATGATTTGTTATCAGCCTTTTGTCTTTATTTTTCTATTAAGAATGAATACCTCAGTGGTAATTTTTCAGGTTGTCTTTAGGATTGTACGGATTTAAGGTCGACTTTTTGACTCGAGCTGTGACAATTATTGACGTTAGAAAAATATTGTTGCAGGATTAGAGCATCCTATAAGAGAGCTCACCCTGTTTTCTTTTTGTCGGACTTGTATTTATTTTTCACATTATACTGTGATCCTTGACCATCTCTGGTTTATTTTTTTCATGTAGGAAGAAAATATAGGTGACACATAGTCTCCATTGCTTATCCGGCTACGTATATCTCTATAAAAGGAAAAGGTGCAGCGATTGATTGGGGCTGCCCTGTTGATTGGATATCATCTCCAAGTTTGGAAAGTAAGTCGTGCAAGCGGCGTTCGGATAACATGAGAATTTGAACAAGTGTCAGCATAATAGGTTTCTGTATGACTGTAAGCACGGATCAGGGCGCTTAAGATTTCTTAGTAGAGCTCTCTCTACTTTTCCTTGTATGAGAATACGAGACTGTTGCAACATACTCCAGTCTTCAATATAATACTTGACGAATGGGCCACATATTTTGATCGATCTTTGACATATAGCTAGTGCACTATATTTCTTTTTCAGACAATTTATCTTAAAGGTCCTCAAAATCGTTGAATGTCCCACTGTGACAACTCCACTGATTATATTACGGATCAGCAGCTGGAATACGGCAGCTAGAAGTAAGTTGCCTCTCCATTTACATTTCGTGGAATGAGAGAAATTTATGTTTTTTTGGCCTCATGTCTGTATGGTGTAGCTTCTTGTATTGTTATACTGCTTCGTTGATATAGATTTGGCTCATGTGGGATGGTCTACTGGGATTTGTCGGTTATAGGCATAGACTGTCTATCTTATGTTCACCCGTGTCTGTCTGTCTTAGACCGTTGAATGGTGTACTCCGCAAACAGAAATGTTTTTGGCCTATACTCTCGTTCGTCAGATGACCATACTCTTGGATTAGGAAACACTTTTATTCTTTCAACATCTCTACTAAATAGAAGGTACAGTTAAAGTTTTACTAGACAGTAGGGGTAGATTCACCTATTCCCTATCTAAGATATCTTGATTGAATATTGCATGATATAACATGCCCTGGTTTTCGGGCTCTGTCCGTCAGGCAGCCTGACACACTCCACCTTTCTGATTCACAACTCTAGACTTCTTTCTTTTTGCACCACTCGGAATAACATCTATTGGTATACTTTTGGCATGGAATCTTTCCGGGCTATCTTCCTGCTCTTGCACACTCACATTATTGGACCGAATCTCTTGCTGGGACGTGTTTTTTGCACTTATCACATATCGCACCAAAAATAAGAAATGAACAAATGTTTGTTCAGAAAATTATTCTGATCATGTTTATCTGTCAACATAAGGTTCTTTTGTAATGATTACATTTACAGCCTTGAAAAAGTTACATTGCGTAACGAAACACGTGTCGGCTGTTCCGGACTACTTCCTTGATGAAGTTTCGACATCTGACTCTTCTCACCTTGAGGGAAATTGGCTCATCTTAAAGGGACTAATTTGTGTGATTGCACTGCAAAATTGTACCAAATCACAACAGAGAGACAGGTTCTTTTGTCTTGAAATTTTTACACTTCCATGTGTATACTGTACTGTTTAAACATATCAATGCAACTAGGAGAATAGGTCCTTTTGATGTGTATGGAATTCGTTATCAGACGCATTACATTTTATGATTTATCATGAAGAACATATGTTGGGACATTACTGTTTTTTACTATTTATCAAACTAAGTGCTTCAGTTCTCATTTTTGAGTATAGGGGACAATAAGGACGACTAGTATCAACACTGTGCATTCGTTCCATATCTCAAATTATTTTACAGATACTGTGATTAATAACATTAGAGTGCCGGGGTAGTACCCAGTTAGAAAGCTTTTGATCGTTACTACTCCAGTATCAGTTGAACACCACTACTTTACGCTTCCCTACCATGAGCAGAAGCATCGACAATCCTACTTAAATAATACCTTTATCCAGATATTGCATCATACTCATAATGCCACGAATACTACCAACTGTTGGGTGTGTGGGATGATACCTGCACATCAAAAGAAAGGAGGAACACCTTTTATTCCTCTTCCCATTTCTCATAATGGTTCTTGTCAAGCTTGGTATGCCAGGAACCTATCTTCAACAAGAACTTCCTCCTCAGTGTATGAGGATGAACGGCTGACGTGGACCCACCCACACCGCCGCTGTGCTTCCTGTTTCCTCCGTAGTCACGCCCCCGTGAACGGAGCGCCGCAACTGCTGTTCCCTCGCTAGATGCCGAGCTGGGTCCGGGAAACTGTGCTTTGGGTCCACTCCAGGCGGGGCCAAGCGGGAACCAAGCGGAGCCCCTCGGAGAGTCTCTGCTAATCTCGGAGGGGGCGGAGGTTGGCTCCGAGCGCCGTGCTGTGCGAGTCTGCTCTCCCCTGCCCTGCCCTCTGACCTATTGACAAGCGGAGTCAGCAGTTTGTCTGACGTGCTGGAGGGTCCTCCCACGCGGAGCGATTGAATTATTTGAAGTGCTGCTGGCTCCTGCGGAGGTGAGCTGCCGGGGGCACTGGTTGCTGGTTGCTGGACGCAGGCCGCTTTGCGAGGTAAGGCGCACTCCTTTGAGACTACACGTCGGTGCGCTGTTTGTAAGGCTGGTTGGAATCTGCAAGGGGTGAAGGGGTAAAGCAATGCTGCTGTCCCTTTTCGGTGCCTGCCCTGTCAGCTGGTATATGGAGTGATTAAACCCGCTGCACCTATAACGGTGAATAACTGGAATCTGGGGGCATTGGACGCTGGTCTGCTGGTCTACTTGCGAGGTAAGGCGCGCTGGGTTTTACCCAGTCCGCGCTCGCTCTGCTATACCGTGCCCTTCTTGCGACTCCTCATCGGTGCACTTACTGTAATCCTGATGGTGATTGCTTTGAAAGACTGTGAAGGGGCAAAGCTGACTCTCCCTCCTCATATCCCACGATCCTCGCTCCTCGCTCTCTCACTTAGTAGCGACCTGAAAAGTGAAATTTTCCAGAGAATATTCAGGGCATTTAAAAGCGTGGTTAAAAGACACATTCCAGATGGCGACAAGAGTGAGGGGCAAACAGTCCAAGCTAGAGCTGGGAAAGGAGGTTAAGCTCTCAACCCCGATCAGATCTCCATCAACAACAAAGGGAGAGAGAAAAAACAAAAGGAAAAATCAACAAAAATAAGCCCTAAAACAGAAGGCGCTGGAGTCCACTGACTTATACAGAAAAAATAAGTATAATGTGCTAAGGAAACAGGCTGAGAATGACGACAACGAGGAAAATGATCAAGAGGAGGGCGAAGAAGACAAAGAGGTAGAGGTAGAGAGCTTGACCCTATCTGAGCTATCTGCAGAACTGAGCTTGCTTGCTATTGGCGACAAAGAAGAGGATGATGCGAAAGACAAGGGGACAAGAATGGACAAGGGGGGTAAAAGTATGGAGAAAACTGACAAAACGGTCATGGCTGCTAATATGTCCTCTACTGCCTGCCACAAGAGTCGCTCTACCCCGAAACAATACCCTCTCTTTTCAAAACCCCTTCTTCAGCAGGGACAGTCTTCAAGTACTCCTACGCACGGGGGGTTAAAGCAGGGGAGTTCAAGTGCCACTTTAGAGCATGAAGTCTTTAACACTGAAGGTCAAGTAAGCAGCCCCACAACGCAGAAGATACCAACAAGGCTAGAAGATGTTGCATTACCCTCACCAACGGTTCCAACGGTTTCAACTGTGATCTCTTCCAACACTTCCCTTTCCCTCCATCCTCTGCTGCCACCAGCTATAAGCCCAAGCCCAAACTCAGGCTCAAGCAGCAAGCAGCAAGCAAACCACGATAGCTCCAAGTCAAGCCCCAAGCCTAGAAGCCTCCCCGATCTCCCAAGACGACGGCTTGCTTGCCCTTCCGAGTGCTACGAAAGCATGCACGATGGAAGATATCCTAGTTACTATCCTCCAGGAACTAAGAGACTTTAAATCCTCTCAGGCTCAGGAAATTTCACTCTTACACAGCAGGCTTACGAAAATGGAGGAGTGCCTTGGCAACATTCCTTTGAGGGTCTCTGAAGCCGAAGTTCGGATATCTTCTCTAGAGGACTCTTTAACTACAATTCAGAAAAATCTTGCGGAGGCTAATAGAGAGAAATCCCACTTAGAGGAAAAACTCCAGGATCTGGAGAATTATAATAGGAGATCTAATCTACGACTCGTAGGCATACCAGAGGGCCTTAAAGATAAGGACGTAGTCAGGTGGACAGACTCTTTATTGAAAAAAGCTATCCCTGAGCTGCAAGGTGACTTGACTATCACAAGGGCGCACAGAGTCCCTGCTCATAAACCTAATAACTTTAAATACCCCCGTACAATTCTGCTTAATTTTTCAGACTTTAGGGTAAAAGAAAAAATTCTAAATACCGCATTTTCTAAAAGAATTTTCAATGTGGAGGGGGTGAACAATTTTAGAATTTTTGGTGATATGTCGGCAGCATCTGCTCACAGACGCAGGGACTTTGTGAAGCTAATCGACTCCTTCAAGAGCAAGGGAGCCCAAGCCATGATAGTGAAGCAATCGAAACTCAAAGTCTTGGCTAAAGGAAAATTCTTTATATTCTCGGTCCTACACGAAGCCCAAACATTCCTCGATGGCCTCGGGGGGTAATTAAATTAGTTGCTGATCCTTGCTGAAGTTATTATTACCTTAGGGCGGTCACTTGATGGAAACAGGAAGCACACAAGGATGCAATGAGATGGCATCCAAAAAGAAGACACAACAGAGAAGGACGGAAGTGGGACACTGGGGTTTCCGTCCACTCAAGGGGGGAGGGAGGGGGGGCGAAGGGGGGGTGAAGGGGGGTGTCGCAAGGGGGGAAAAAAGAGAGTTCAAAGGCAATATGTTTTTTCACATTTTAATGATTATTATTATTTTTTTTTTTCTTTCTTCTCATCTTGCACAAATAATATCTTGCACTCGTCAATTCTGTCCATATGGATTGTGTTAAGATGACAAGACCCTATAAGTATATCTGCCTATTCTGCACTGGGGGGGCTTAAAACCTTCAAGCCTGTGCTGCTATTTGTACTATTTTGCTGCTTATCTGCTATTTTGCATTAGGGGGGGCTTAAAATCTTCAAGCCCGTGCTGCTATTTGGGCTATTTTGCTGCTTATATGCATATTTGCACAGACAACGGTACTTTTTTAATGATATTATATATTTATACGGTTTATTTTTTATATAAGATAAGATTTTATAATGTCTTGTATAATGAATGGTATGTTTCCTCAAATAACATCACCTTACACTCTTGCTGCTTACTTGCATATTTGCACATTGAAATTTAGATCCTGCATGTATTGCTTTTTACTGTTATATATATGTATATCATTTATTAGTTTCATATGTTGCTGCTGCTGTATGTCCATTTGCACATTTGCCCATTTGCACACTTGCATATTAGCCGAGGGTTACGTCCAATATTTTGAACAACAAATAACATGGTGAAATTTATTTCTTTAAATGTTAATGGCCTAAATAACATTCGTAAAAGGAACGCTATTGAGTGCTGGTTGAAAAACCTTATACCAGACGTTATCTACTTTCAAGAAACCCATCATAAAGATCAGGCAGAGTCAGCTAAACTCTTCAAAAGCTGGGCGGGCTATAACATATCTGCTCCTGCCGGGATGGCTCAGAGAGGAGTTTCCATATTAATAGGGAGACATGTAGGTTTTAATCTCGAAGGGACATGCATAGACCCCAGAGGTAGATGGGCAGTTGCATACGGTAAATTAAACAATGTTAATGTTATCCATGCCACAATCTATGCACCAATTTCGGACGACCCTCAAGCTATTTTACAGGTTAAGCAGGCATTAACCGGTCTTTCTGGGCCAATAATTTGGGGGGGGGGCGATTTTAATCTATTACAAAACCCGCCGACAGAATAAACCCCAAGTTGCCTTAGCTGTCCAAAGTTGTAAAATTGACCTCGATGTTATTGATCATTGGCGTAACTTAAATCCTACCAAGCGCGAGTATACATACCACTCAGCAAAATATAATTCTGCATCAAGGCTAGATTATTTTTTATCATCTCATGACCTAGAATTATATAACTACGCCTATCTACCTAACGCTTTTTCAGACCATGCAGGCCTTTGCATGGAGGTCAATTTGGGGAATTATGAAGCAAGACCCATAAGTAGATGGTTTTTTAATAAACTTAACCTTCTCGACCAACAATGGTGCACGGATATTAACGAAAAGATAGAGCAATTTTTTATACAGAATAGAGGTACAGCCCCATTAAATATAATCTGGGATGCATTTAAAGCCACTTTACGTGGAATAATTACTTCTAAAGAAATTCCCAAGCTCAAGGCAAGAAGGGAGGAGAAAACCAAACTCCAAACTGAACTCTCGCAGGCAACCCAAGAGCACCTAAGGGCTAGATCTATGATCTCTGGACACAAAATCCACGAGGCGAAGTGCAAGATGAAGGACTTCTATTATGATTTAGGTGAGATAAATAGTAATTCACAAGCACAAAAGATTTATGAGGAGAGTGAATATACAGGAAAGCTGCTGGCCTGGCAATCTAAAGAAAAGCGGGTACGAAATAGAATAGATTAGGTAATTGATCCCATCACTAAAATACAAGTCAAGACCACCATTTCCATCGGTGAGTTGTTTTTAAAACACTATGAGGGGATATATCAAGCGACTGAGGGGGCTACATCTGACTCTATCACGGAATTTCTACAGCCACTTGAAATACCTAAAATAGATGCTGAGGGTAGGAATTACCTTACACAAGATTTTACACTATTAGAATTAGATGAAGTGATAGAGTCCTTCCCCAATGGCAAGGCCAATGGTGAGGATGGCCTTCCCATTGAATTTTTTAAAAAATTTGGGGGAACATTACGTAAGGAACTTTTGAAATTAATTAATAACTTACTCCAAGGAAGTCCCCCACTGGACTCCTTTCATACAGCGGTGGTGGTCAGTATTTTAAAAAAAGGAAAAGACAAGGAAAATATAAATTCATACAGACCGATTAGCCTTTTGAATATAGATTATAACATTTTTACAAAACTTTTAGCAAATCGATTAAATAAAATATTAGGATCTCTGGTAGCATATGATCAGTGTGGTTTTATTGCAGGCAGGCATCTTCATTCCAATACTACATTTTTACTGGAGGCACTAGATTATTTTAAAACTAATAAGGTGAAGGCTCAAATTTGTTTTTTAGACGCGGAGAAAGCCTTCGATCTAGTGTCTTGGGACTGCCTGTTTGCAATTTTACGTAGTTTTAATTTCCCAAATGTTTTTATTTCTCTTTTACGACAATTGTATATGAATTCTAGGGCACAAATTATCGTCAATAATACTAATATTGGGTCCTGTGAGGTTACTAGAGGCACGCGACAAGGATGCCCCTTGTCGCCAATTTTATTTGCATTATTTATTGAACCTCTAGCGATCGCCATCAGGAATATCAAAGCTGACACTGTCCCAACATTAGGAATGACAAACATAAAATTGTATGCGGATGATATTGCCCTTTTCATAGACTCTAAACCCTCAAGTCAACTGAAGATTTTAAAAATCTTCTCTGACTTTCAAAAGCTTGGGGGTTATAAAATTAATGTAAGCAAAACTGAAATTATTCTTCTGAACTGCACTATAGACACTTTAGCTCCAGAATTCAGGCGGATATACAACACGGATCCAAAGAGATATCTTGGAGTACTTTTATCGGATAGCCCAGATGATCTCTTTTCACTTAATTTTTTACCTTTATTAAAAAAGGTGGGCTCACTCTTAGATCGTTGGAATTTACTACCCTTGTCTCTTATGGGGCGGGCATCGCTAATTCGAATGTCGGTGTTACCCCTTTTTAATTTCCTTTTTAGCGCAATTCCCTGCGCAGTCCAGGCCTCTTAATTTAAAAAAATAGAAGCTTTGATCTCCTCTTTCTTATGGGCAAAAAAATCTCCCAGATTAGCACTGAGCATATTTATCATCCACACAAGGAGGGCTGTCCCTCCCAAATATCAAGGAATATTATTTTGCGTCTTTTGGACATTATAGCCACAGGTTTTTTTTAGATTCGCATGAGACAGATAATTTCTTTATGAAAAGGATGCTGTTAGAATTGAAAATCCATGACCCGGTCAGAACTACGAAAGAGCCAAAAAAAGTACGATATAAATCCATCCAGTGGATTTTCAAGGTGAAAACTCAGTTTTTTAAATTTTATGACTTACCCATTCTAAGTAATAAGACGAATTTAATAAATTTTAGCTTGGGAGATGCTTGCTGTATGGACAAAAAAATATTAACACTTTGGAAGGAGAATGGTTTTGAGAAAATTGAAGACTTCATGCTGGGAAATAGGTGGAAATTCTGGGATGAAATTCATAGCCAGTAAATCCACTCGCTCTTAACGCTGAACTGGTCCTTTATTAGGATAAACCCAAAACTCACAGAACTCGATATTGGAAATTTATCCAATAAAGAAAATATTTCCACTATCCTTAATAATAACATACAAAAGAAAATGAGTTTCTGGATTAAAATATTAAAAGAAAGTAAGGACCAGGACTTCTACAGCAAGATTACTGAAAGATGGGAAAAGAGGGAAGATATTACAATTAATCAACAGGTATGGGACAAAATAAATACATTTAATAAAACCATATTTCGAGGAGCAAATTTTAAACGTATGCAATTTTACAACAAATGGTTAATATATAGAACCCCATCCTTTTTACATAATATCTTCCCTCAAGTAGCCGACAAATGCTTTCGTTGCGATGAAAAAGGCACTTGGAAACACATTGTCTGGGAGTGTCCAAAAATCCAGGTTTTATGGAAGGAAAGAGAAAAATATCTTTCAATCGTTCTCAAAACTAATATTGTATTTGATGATCTAATTCCCCTCCTAGGTTGCTCTTATATCCATACCCAACATGATGAGTCCCTTTTTATAGCTTCTCTAATAGCTAAATCCCTTATATTACAGTCCTGGAAAACAGATCTTGTTCCATCCTTCCAGGCATGGAAGACAAAACTACTCCGAATCCAGGATAGGGAAAGAAAATATGCTCTTAGATCAGGGGCCCTTAAAAATATGATAAATATTGGAGGGTGTTTGATCTTTAAATTTGTCCTGCTATTACTTAACTAGATCTATACTTCTGCGAGAACATCTATTTGTTTACTAGTCTATAACGACTGTCTCGATTTCGCACACTGCACTTTACAACTCAGCTCTGGATTATTAACTGAGAAGACGCTCATTGTATTTAAATACTACGTACTGTTTTTATTCTAACAAAATCTTTTGAATATTAATGACAGTTGATTGATCGTTTGCTTCTATACAACCCTGCACTTTATAATTTAAATGTTAAAATGACAATCTGTATGAATGTTTTCAGTACTCTCTTTCTCGCACTGTATTAATCTGATTCAACTGTATCCTTTTTTCTATATTGTATTGTTATATTTGAACTCTCAATAAAAAAAAAAAAAAAAAAAAAGCTTGGTATGTGCTTTTGTTTGCATCTGGTAGACGTACACTAGGCGGGCTTCTTTTTCGCCTTAATAAAGTATGCTACCAAGATAAAGATGGTTATCCTCAAGCCAAAGGGACCAAATGGGAAGAGTATCAACCGGACAATATTTCAACACCATATGTCTTCACAAATATGAGAACTTTTACCAGTAATGAACAATTTGTGATTTCTATTACAAGAGCTAAAGCAGATCTATGTATAAGCAGTATTGGGAGACTTCCAGTGGGGAAAAGCGAATGTACTGTAATTCTGACTATTGAAGGTGTAAATAACAGTAGTTTTATAGCCTCACATAATACTTACTTACTTACTTTGATAACTTTATTTCGGTCAGAGACCATAAAAGTGCAGATAAAATACATACATACATAGCACATCGAATAAAATAATAAATATAGGTATTTTAAAAAAATAATAATTAAACAGTTGGTTATCAAAGATATTTCGGTGGTTTAAATTGGTTTAAAACTTATCCTACGGCGCCACATACCATGAAGGAAACGGGAGACAGCAAATACAATGGGCGGCGAAGTATCATATTTAAGAACTCTATATGCCTGCACACAATGTCTAAAACCCAGGTTTCTGCATATTGGGATAAGCCAGGTTTTGCGTATATTTCTATATGCTGGGCAGAAAAATAAAACATGGATAACATCTTCTCTAATGTGATTACATGCCGGGCAGGTTTCATTATCAGATTTTGCCCATTTCGAGGTAAATGACCTAATAGGTAGGGAGCCATACCTTAATTGAGCATATAATTTCCTCGCAAGAGGAGGTTGGACTGTATCAAAGAATTCCTCCCATCCCATTTCAAATTTGACTGAGAGGAACTCCATAGAGAGCCTACCATAGGATGTTGACCGTTGTAATGCACATAGATTTTGCTGCCTAACCAAATTTAACAGCTGTGCCCTAGATATCCTCGGGCAACTCAGCTCGGGGGTCCCCCATAGCTGAGGCAAACCTATTTTAAAAGAAAAAGCCTTGATATGGGAAAGCCATGTAATATTTTTATTTTTCATCTAGTCCCAGACCTCCCGAAATTCAGCTCTGAAGGATACCAGCTCTGGTGCTGACCAGAGCCTCCTCCAGTAAAGCAAGGGTCGCAGAGCTGCCAAATTCTCAATAGACTCCAAACCCAAGTCCATACGTAAGGGGATGAGGGGCGTACTTTTTGGTAGGGCCACCAGATTCCTCATGAAGGCCTGCTCAACCCTCAAAAGGCTAAATACGTTGTTATGGCCCCAGAGCTCAGCACCGTAAAGAGATGCAGTCCGAGCCTGGAGGCCATAAATCTCAAGGGCGGGCGTAACCGGTTTAAAGATCAATCCTCTCTGAAGCTTGCCAATGCCCCCTGCTATTTGTGAAAGTCTAAGAGCGGATCTGGTAATCTGATGGCCCCAGCCAAAGTCCTCCGTCAAAGTAATCCCGAGGTAGACGAAGGTTTTGACTCGCTCCAACGGAACACCATTCAGGAGAGGGTTCGGGCGCGTACCCCTCGGGGGATTAAAGATCATAAACTTGGTTTTATCCAAATTAATCTCCAATCCCCTCGAGGCGCAAAAGCATACGAAACCGTCCAGGACACGCTGGATGCATGAGGATGTTCGGGATAGCAACAGAGTGTCATCCGCGAACATTAATGCGGGCACCCGACCAGTCGTCAACCAGGGAGCATCATTATCCTTTACATTGTTTAAGGTGTCGACAAGGCCATTAATGTATAGGCTAAAGAGGGTAGGGGCTAGAACACACCCCTGCCGGACACTCCTGGAGACGGGAAAGCGGTCCGAAAGATCCCCGTGTCTCCCACACCTAACCTGTGCATAATTTCCAACATGCAAGCGGGTCAGAATATTGAGCAGGTAGGGCGGAAGGCCCAGGTCAGCCAATACCTCCCATAATTTTTCCCTAGGGACTAGGTGAAAAGCGGCCCGCAGGTCCACAAAGACAAGGTAGAGGCTGCCACCCTCGACCCTTGTAGTTTTCCAGAAAAGGACCTGGAGCCGAAAGATTTGGTCCAAGGTTGAGATACCGGATCTAAATCCAGCCTGGAGGGTAGACAGTATTTCCCATTCCTCCATCCAAGCTTGAATCCTGTCCAATATAATTCTACCCATTAGTTTTTGTGTTGTATCTAACAGGCTAATAGGCCTGTAATTTGAAGGTGTAAGTGGACATTCCTTCTTGAAAATGGGGACAATCTCAGCCCCCAGCCAGGTGTCCGGTGGGTCAGACCCCATAAGAATTGCATTGAACAAGACAGCAAGATATGGCGCCCATATTTTTGGCTGGGATAGGAACAGGTCCCCCGGCAATTTATCGAGGCCGGGGGCTTTATTTGGGAGCAACCTAACAATGGCAGATTCTACCTCCTCCAAGGTGATGCTCTCTGGGAAGACAGAGGGGTACACACTCGGCCCCGACCCTCCAACCGAGGCCCCCGTCATATATGTGTCCTTTCTATTGCCCCCTGTGTTTCTGGCACCTGCATCATACCACCGGGAGCTTAAATTATTCGACGATATCTCTAGAAATAGATACAAAAGGACAATAAGTGCTGACGAAGTAGACCAAACTGATACCACTCTGCAACAATATGTCGATTTTAATTTAGGATTGTTCTTCTTTGTGGGTGCTGCATTAAACAGTAGGAAAATAAGACGATTGACTAGAGTTGTGGAAGCTGTTACCAATCAGACAGCTATGGCACTTGGGAACATTACGGAGGAGCTGCAAATTGCAAGGATTGTAGCTCTCCAGAACCGAATGGTTCTAGATGTGGTTCTGGCTGATCGAGGTGGTGCATGTCGCAGCTGTTGCGTATTCATACCGGATCACTCACCTTCAGTATATGACGCAATATCAAAACTGCATAAGATTGCTGCAGAAATTAATCCAGAGACTGGTACTTGGACTTTTGCTGTATGGTTTTGGACTCTTGTTTCTGCTTGGGGCTGGAAGCTACTGACTATCCTGTGTGTAATGATTACGATACTTTTTACATGCTGTGTATGTATCCAATGGGGTCCAATGCTTTGCTCCATTTGCATCTCTCTCTGTATACCTGTCAAAAGGAATGTTGCAGAAACAAAGGCTAATGCTAAAAGGGTCGTCTGTTGTAAATTGGCAGCGATTGGGTTAGCATTAGTGGAAGCCATCTTGTATTTAGAGGCTATCTTGTCCATTTTGTGGAATCCATTTTGTATTTCTGGCAGCCATTTTGTTTTCCATGTGCTGCCATGTGCTCACCATGTGCTCTGTCCTCCCTCAGTGTTGACTGCTCTTGTAATCTGCCTAGAAACGAACTATATTTAGCATCTTCCACCTTCACACATGCCCTGTTGAGTTTGCAGCTGTCCTTGCAGCTGTTAGTAGTATGTAACTGTCAGGATGTGTTTACTAGCATTTGGCAAATTGTTAACTCCTCCTACTTGTCGACTGTGCATTTCTATATGACCTTATATGTACATAAAACCTTCTTCTGCACTTGTACCGCCTTCTTTTGAGCCCCTGTGTGGGTATAAAAGGACCATACTCCTTCTGTTCGGTGTGCTACTTCATTCATCACCGAAGGGTGCTGTGTGAATGTAGTTCCACCTCATGAGGTTTATTAAACTTTGTATTTTCTATTCCAGTTTCTATGCCAACTTCTTCCTATTGGTCTGAGGACTCTGTGCAGAGAAGGGCGAACCCATTGCACTGGTAGGCCTAGCTGAGGTCTTTCTTCTACAACTGCACATTGAAAGCCTTCACCAGCCCTACATTCCAACCATCCGTGAACCCTAAAAATCCCCCACCACCCCTAAACTCACTTATCTGTGAATCCTAAAAAGCCCTTATCACCCCTAAACTCAACCCATTCCTGACCCCCAAACACCATCCATCTCTGAACTGCACCCATCACTGACTCCTAAAAAACCCTCATTAACCCTTAAACATCACCCATCTCTGAAACCAAAAATTCCTTACTACACCCAAGTTTAATGTCATTTTGAATTCTTTCTTTAAAATATTTCCTTTAATTTTCAATTCATTAGTATTTTCTTAACATTATTTTCATGATTTGTTTTCCTCGAAGGTAGTTTCCCAGTTTTAGTTTTTCCATTAACTCACAACCATAATGAGCAATTACTTAAACCAGAAGAGCTTTAGTATTGCATTTTTGTATGTTGCCAGCTTATTTGATGTCAAAGGTTGTAAAAGTACTGACTGACTGGCATTTACTCTACTTCTCATGGCTTCAGTGGTCGCCCACGGCTTCTGCAGTCTCCCACAATTCATGGCTCCTCAGAGTAAATATTTTTCTTTCCCGCTGCCATACTTTTAATTTAACTTTCCCAACATTTGTGAGGAAGGCAGTAATGGACAATGCTAGCACTTCTTAGCAGAGCTGACAGAGTATGTTGTTCCCAGCAGGGTAACACGTGTACTAAACAGCAGCACTTCTCAACAAGGCTGCTGTACTAATAAAGAACATTATCAGCACTTGTCCTCGTATCAGCTCCCCCTGCAACAGTTTTCCTGTCCAGCATGCCCTCAGTCCGCCACCCTCTGCTGCCTCTCTACCTGCTGCCCTCTCTTTGTGCCTCCTCTGCTATTTTCTCGCTCTGCTTTTGCTGCTCGTTTTTCTTCCCTCTTTTGCCTTTTCTGCTCTCCTTTTTGCTTTCTTGCTCGCTTTTCTGCCCTCTTCTGTTCTGTTTTGCCTTTTTTGCAAATTTTTTCTGCCATCTGGTTTGCCTTTTTTGCTCCTATTTCTGCCCTCTGTTTTGCCCTTTTCTGCCCTTTTCCGGGTCGTTTTTCTGCCCTCTGTCTTGCATTTTCTGCTAGTTTTGTCTGCCCTCTGGTTTTACCTTTTTTGCTTGCTCGTTTTTCTGCCTTCTGTTTTTGCCTTTTTCTGCTGGTTTCTTCCCGCCATTTCCTCAAGCCCTGTCGGTTGGGGCGCTGGCCCGACGGAGACCTCACACTATAGCGCCAAGATACCCCTGGGGTCACAATGCCGCGCTCTACAAATGCTGATTGACTGATTGTTAAGAGGGTTTGTATGCTGTACATACGTTATTTCTCTGGTTATGCTACTTTTTGCAGCACAGTACTAGCAATCATCACCACTATGTACTTCTAGAACACTATGACCACCTCTCAGCATGGTTCCCAAACTAGTAATAAAAAGAAGGATAATTTTATCTGGCAGCTGGCCATATAGTATATTATCTGTGATATTTATCCACGACCAGTAAGCAGTCAAAAACCTCACTTTTATCCGACCACCATCTGAAAAGCAGAAATTGTGTACTATTTGGTTTGTGACTGCACCAATAGTATGAAGTAGGCTCTCATTTGGCTGCCTATGCTTTCAACATGAACACTACCACAACAAACAATGACATGCGATTACAAGTGCAGTAGGGTTCCCTGTACCCTGTTCCCTGTACCCAATACTGCCAGAGAACATGGAAGTTGGCAAAGACATATCTGGCATCGGTTTAGAAGCAATGACATAGCAAATGCTGCATCAGCTCTAATACAAGCAATGAAATTGGGCCCCCAACCTCTGCTCGTTTCACGCTATGCTTTTGCTTTTTCTTCTCGTTTTTCTGCCCCCAGTTTAGCCTTTTCTGCTCCTATTTCTGCCCTCTGTTTTGTCCTTTCTGCTCTGTTTTGCCTTTTCTGCTTATTTTTCTGCCCTCAGTCTTGCCTTTTCTGCTCGTTTTTCTCCCCTCCGTTTTTCCTTTTTTGCTTGCTCTTTTTTCTACCCTCTCCCGCCATTTCCTCAAGCCCTGTCACATGAGGAGCTGACCCGACGGAGACCATACACTCTAGATCCCAGATACCCCCTGAGGTGACAATGCCGTGCTCTACAAATGCTGATTGACAGATTGTCAAGAAGGTTTCTATGCATATACTGTACATAAGTTATTTTTCTGGTTATGCTACTTTTTGCGGCACAGTACTAGCAATCATCACCACCATGTACTTCTAGAACACTATGACCACCTCTCAGCATGGTTCCCAAACTATTAATAAAAAGAAAGATAATTTTATCTGGCAGCTGGCCATACAGTCTGTGATGTTTATCCACGACCAGTAAGCAGTCAAACATCTCATTTTTATCCGACCACCATCTGAAAAGCAGAAGTTGTGTACTATTTGGTTTGCGACTGCACCAATAGTATGAAGTAAGTTTCCATTTGGCTGCCTATGCTTTCAACATGATCACTGCCACAACAAACAATAATATGATAAGGCAAAAATAGCGAGAAATGAGCAGAGGAGGCACAGAGGGCAGAGTTAATTCTCTCGACTATGTGAGATCTTCTTGCAGAGTAACAATGTTTTACATAGGTCCTAAGAGCTATCTTATAGGCGCGTCTTCCCTCTTAGAATTTAGATTTCCTCCATTTGCGTTCTAATTTTTCCGTACTGTGGATTTCGCCTTCTTTTAAAATTCTGAATACCAGGGAGCAGGAGGATTTTCCCTTTTTGATATAGACTTTTTTAGCGGGGCAACAATATCTAAAGCCTTTGTAAGAGAGCCTTCAAAAGGTTTCAGGGCGAGATTGATGTCTTCATAGTCTGTGATAGCCGGAGGACTGAAGACTGGGAGAAGGGCAGAAGGAACTACCTTCCTCCAAGATCTCGTAAGTTTACAGCTCTGACGGCTGATTTCCTTATTTATCTGAATGTCTAAGTGGAAGTCTACAGAGAGGTGATTGGTCCATACTTGCAGAGCAGGCGTGTCTACTATTAAGTTGGTGGCATATGTAAATATTAGGGCAAGGGTATGCCCTGCTATGTGGGTGGGACCTGTTAATATTTGACGTAAGCCAAGTGATTCCATGTCTGATAAAAGGCGCATGGTATCAGCGTCAGATTGATTATCTACATGGTCATTAAAATCCCCCAGGAGCTTTCCTTCTTTCCCTCGGGAGGAAGATAGACCAGTGCTCCTTTCCAGATTAGATTAGTTGATGCCCTCTACTGAAAGATTATCATTTCCAGTGATGGTATGGAACAGGAGTCCAAAGTGTCCACTTTCAGTGGATTTCTAGGTGCGATGGCATTCCCCCTCTCTTTTTGCGCTGTCTATCACATCTGGTTATGCTGTAGCCTTGAGGGAATGCTATATCTATAGAGGGCGATGAGGACGAGTTTAGCCAGGTTTCCGTGATAAAACAGATGTCAGGCTTTGTGGAGTCTAGGAAGCCCCATAATTCTGAAGCATGTTTTGGAATGCAACGAGTATTAAAATAAGTACAGTGTAGCTGAGAGGAAGTGCCAGATACTTATTCCAAAGTGGTGGTATTGTTTTTGACAAAGGGGTTGTTTTTAGGCGGAACATATGTTAAGGACCCTGAGGCACTGTGCCTAACAGGCAGAGTCCTGTTATTCCAAGAAAACTTACAGGAGTTGCATTGCCAACAATCAAGATTGTCAGCAAGATGGAATTCCTTCCTGCAGAGGATACTAGGAGTACGACCGAAATTGTGATCTTTAGGAAGAGCACATCACTGTGGGACTCCACCTGGTGGCCAACGGAGCTAGGACTGACCCCCACCACCCATGCCAAGAACCTCTGGATCATCATCAACAGCAAATTCAAAATACCCACCCAATTATATGCTGTCAATGCCTCATGCCTACCCTGAAGATGCTGAGAAACATTTTCAAATGGCTCCCAATCATCACCCAGAAAACCGTCATGCACACCCTGGTCACAAGCAAGGTGGATTACAGGGATACCATCTTTGCCGGGATCAACAAAAACCTCACCAGAAGGCTGCAGACTATTCATAACTTGGCAGCCATCATCATTCTCAACTTCCCACCTCGCACACACATCACAACACAACTGAAGGAGCTCAATGGCTACCCAGTCACAAATGAGCACAATTCAAACTCCTCACCCGCTCTTTCAAAGTACTACATAACACTGGCCCAGCATACCTCGACATTCACATCTGCTTTCACAAACTTTCCAGACACCTTGACTCCTCTGGATTGCTCCTTGCATACATTTATTTATTTATTTTAAAGGTTTTTTTTATAGCGCTGGTTAGACCCAGGGGTATCGGAGCGCTTTACAGGAATGTGAGGAGGTACAGTATTCAAAAACATTTGAACAAAACAAGAGCCAATATAACAAAGAAAGCAGATATAAAACAAAAGCTATTTAAAAAACAACTATATTAAGCTAACGTGGGTAGTGAGAACTTAGGTTAGGGTGGGTGGGTGAGGGTGAGAGAGAAGAGATAAGGAGGGGAAAGAAGAGAGTAGGAGTTAGGGGAGTAGCAGGAGTAGTAAATTAGTGGGAGGCCGTGTGTAGGGCTAGGAGTCATATGTAGATATAGAGAGAAGGGAGGGAGGATGGGGGAAAGAGTAGAGTGACGGAGGGGCGTTTGGTGGGAGAAAGCAGGGGGGACAGAATTGGAGGGCAGTAGAGGGGGACATGACGGGGTCGCAGCGCTTGAGAACAGTCAGTGGTAGGGATTAAGGACCCCAGTATTTGTTGAGGAGGAACAATTTGAGTTTTTTTTTTAAGTTGAAGTAGGTTTTGCAGCGTAGGTCTTTAGGCAGGGAGTTCCAGATGGAGGGAGCGTTACCAGAGAAGGAGCGAGCTTGGGTGCGTTTCTTCTTTAACGGGGGGGATAAGAATGAGGCCGTTAGTGTTCCTCGTCGGTCGTGTGCAGCCTGCTTTGTGGAGTTTATCTGAGAGATAACGTGGGGTGTTTTGGTGAAGGGCTTTTTGCGTGATACATGCAATCTTATAGGTGGATCTGCTTCCAATGGGTAGCCATTTGAGGGTTTTCAGGGCGGGGGAGATGTGGTCGAAATGTTTGTAGTCGGAGATAAGTCTAGCAGCTAGGTTGAGCACAGATTTGTGTGGAGCAAGGTGGACTTTAGGTGTTCCAGCGAGGATAGCGTTGCCATAGTCGATTCTCGACAGGACCAGCGATTGGACAACAGTTTTAAAGTCATTATCCGGGATGAAGGGCTTAATTTTCTTGAGTAGACGGAGAGTGAAGAGTGCTCCTTTGGCTGAGGTTTTTATGTGGGAGGTGAGGGAAAGGCTATTATCAATGGTGATGCCTAGAGACTTAACTGAATTAGAAGTGATGAGAGAGCAGTTGAGAGCATTAAGGTCAGAGATCCAGTCTTGTATGGGAAGTGGGTTGTTTTAAGAGAATGATTTCAGTTTTTTTAGGGTTGAGTTTGAGATGATTATCGGTCAGGGTGTCATTTAGGTGAAGGATATCGGAGTGGGATTTAATCCTATAGTAAAGTTGCGCGTCGTCGGCCCTGAATTTTGGGCTACAGCCCTAAAACCGATCTTTGACAGTATCCTGCAGACATCAACAGTACCATCATCACGGAGGGGCTCAATAATCTCTCCTATTTTAAAAAAAAGGCAACAGGAGTGATCCAAAGAGCTATCGGTTGGTAGCTCTTTTGGATAATGAAGCCAAATATTATGCCAGGGTACTCCTTCAAGAACTAACAACATGGGCCACAGAAATTAAAGCGATACCCTACAATCAAACCGGTTTCTGCAGCGATATGGGCACTGCCACTAACATCTCCGCTCTCTCACTAATGATAGACGCTGCACTTGTAATTAAACAGCCCCTGTACATCTGCTTCATTGATTACAGTTCAGCGTTTAATCATATAAACAGAAATATCCTGTGGCAAAAACTAAAAACGTTAGATATTCCATCATTGCTCTTAAAACAACGAATCCTTCTGCATAGTAACACCTGGGTACAAGTAAAGCTGGGGGCAGGAGACCATTTAACGAAAAAGATGAACACAACTTCAGGATTAAAACAAGGGTGTGTACTTGCCCGACACTTTTTAATCTATTTATGGCCGAGCTTTCAGTTCAAATTAATGGAAGCAATTTGCATGCCCCGAAGCTAGGAGGCTGTCAGCTATCCAACCTTCTATACGCAGACGACTTAGTACTCATCAGTCGGACACCCATAGGATTACAACGCCTGCTGGACATTACATCGCAATACTCAGAGACCAACAAACTAAGTATTAATCAAGATAAAACAAAAGTCATGTGCGTAAATCACCGGAATATAAAAACAAAATACAACTGATACCTGGCAAAAGTCAAGCTTGAAGTCGTACAAGACTACAAATATCTGGGGGTCATGATCGTCAATAAAGGCAATTACAAAGCACAATGCGAGGCAATAAAAAAGAGGGGATTAATAACAGTGGTAGCATTAAGAAATCTGAAAAATATGACCGCTGGACCGAGCTTTCTCCCTCTGACCAAGGTGATACAGGCTAAACTGATTCCATCAATCACCTATGGAAGTGAAGCCATGAGAGGGAGGGACACGGAAACATTGAACGGCACCATCGCAAGAGCACTGAGAATAATATACGGGCTGCCTGGATATACATCTCCGGCGCAAATGAGGCTTGCATTCGGGATAAAGACAAGAGGTGGCCCGAAAAGGAGCCTTTGTTAAAACCTGGTTTAAGATAAAAAAAAGGGCAGCCAGAAACGTTAAACTCCTACTTGTGGAGAGAAGTAGAAACTTCAGAAACCTGCCCAGCTAGACACTTTTTGGACACTGCATTGGACCAGTTGGGGTTACGGCAACTCTGGGCAATGTTGGGGACCATGGCAAGCTTCAAAAAAATTGTAAATAACATTGTTAAAAATGAATCTATCTTACAAGACAAAGCGGCCTTGACAGAACGCTCACATGGCTGGCTCACTATACAATCTTACAGTAAAGCGACTCCTCAAGCTTACGTCCTCTCTAACTTCTCCAGAACCAACAAAGAGAAGTTTTTGAAATTCAGGTTAGGTTTATTACCATCTGCACACCATCTGCCTCCATGGCTGCGCCCTCCGAAGCCCGCAATGTGCCGTCCCTGCGGGGAAGGAGAGGAGGACATAGTCCATATCATAACCATTTGCCGTGAGCTGATGCAGGAGCTACTCAGACCTATCTTTAACAAAAGCCAAATACGGTCATGCAGACAAGCGGTGCTTGCAAGCTTCTCTGGTGAAGACTCTCAACTAAGCTGCTGCCTGGTAAAAATTTTAACTGCAGCTGATCTTCGTTTAAAACAGATACCACCGGATCATCAAAGAAGTTGAGTAGAACTGAATTGGAGACGTCTTGTTAACCTTTTGCGTAACAACTGTAACAGCGTTCTAAGCACATAATTTTAAGCATTTTTGTACATGGAAGCCTCAAGGAAAAGCATTAATAGGCTAACTAATTAATGGATGTTGATGCGGCATTACGCACTTTAAACTTGTACCTACTTGCCTGCCCTCACTTTGTAGCCAAGACTTTGACAAGGGGGGTAATCCTTATCTCATGAACTGCTGCTAATCTCTGCAAACAAAAATGAAGAAACAGTACTATGGGTCACTAGGGCCGGGGGAGTGGATCTCTTTCACAATTTTAATGTGTGTTTTTAACTGTGGCTAATAGCCTTTTAAATCGATGTTTTATTGTTCATAAGAGATGGTTAACTTTTTGTAATGGTTTTAATTAACTGAACAATAAACATATATTACTTACTTACCCTGGGGGACAGCGAGAGAGATCAGAGTGGGGTTGGAGAGACAGTTCTCAATTTTGATTTGTTGGGTTCTGTGTAGGCGAAAGGAGGTGAACCAGTTGAGGACATGGCCATTGAGGCCAAAGCGGACTAAGAGTGTTTAGTAAGGCAGTGTGGTTAGCAGTATCAAAGGCAGCGGATAGGTCGAGGAGAATGAGAAGGCATGATTCACCTTTGTCGAGTGAATGATGTATGCCGTCCACTATATTGAGCGTGGCAGATTCTGTGCTGCATCCTTTTCTAAAGCCAGATTGTAGTGTGTCAAAAAGATCAAAAGTGTTGATGTGATTATCTAGCTGGAGCAGGGCACATTTTTCAAGGGCTTTGGAGAGAAGAGGGAGGTTAGAGATGGGTCAGAGGTTATTTGGGTCTTTGGGATCTGCTTTAGGATTTTTGAGGATGGGTGTGATTTGACCCAGTTGGAGGGAGGCGGGAACACACCCTGTGGCCAGGGAGGAGTTAATAATGGTGGTCCAGAAAGGGGCTATGATATGTTTTAGATCTTGAGCAAGGTTAGGAGGCAGAGGGTCTTTGGTGGGGGATGATGGCTTCAGCTTAGCGAAGATGTTGTAGACTTTGTGTTCGGTGACAGGGTGAAAATTATGCCAGGAGGCATTGTTTTTTTGTTGCTGGGGAGAGAAGGGTTGGGTTCAGGTGGGAAGGAACCGGCCAAGAGATGGGCAGGGACAGGGGGAGGATTTGAAGGGGAAGGAGATTCGGGAGAAATGTCATAAGAAAGTAGTGTGTTAGGAGAAAGCGGATTTAAGATGAAGGATTGGTCTATTTTGGGGATTTTATCAGAGAAGAACTTTGCAATTTCTTCGCATTTCTCAAAAGAGGCCGTCAACTTTTGAGGGGCAGAGGATGTTTGATTTTTGAAGATGCTGAATAGTTCTCCACGTCTATTTTTGGCCCTATCAAGCTGAGTGCGGAAGAAGGCGGATTTTTCATTGAGGATGTGTTTTTTGTAGTTGGACCTAGCAGATCGGAGGAGGGCTAGTTGGGAGGGGGACAGGTGTTGCCTCCATGTTCTTTCAGATTGTCTAAGGGAGCGTCTTTCGTTGTTGAGATCAGAGTTGAACCAGGATTTGGATGGTATGTTTATTTGGGTTTTAAGTTTTGGGGGGGGGGGGGGCACTTGGTCAAGGACCTCGGTAACTGATTTATTATAGTGTTCGGTGAGGGTGTTGGCATTTTGGGAGAAGGGAGCTAGCAGGAGTTGGGCTGTAGTTTTCTTTTCTAGTTCGCCGAGTGGGATAAGATTAAGGTTTCTGGTCACTTTCTTGTGTTTGATGCTTTTGGCGTGGATGGGGGGCTGTAGTTTTGATGTTGAAGAGGTGATGGTCGGACCAGTCAATGGGGATGATGCTGGAAAGGGAGGCCAAATTATCATTAGTGATGATGGCATCAAGAATGGCCCCTTTGGAGTGAGTTGGAGAGTGACAGATTTGTTTAAGTTCACTGATCTCCAGAAGATTCAAGAGCAGATTAACTGCAGGGTCTTTGATGTCATTCCAGTGGAGGTTGAAGTCTCCAAGGAAGAGATTTTTAGAGTTGGAAAGTCAGGCTTGGGTGAGGAGGTTGGAAAGTTGCTCTGCGAAGGGAAGGGATTCGCCAGTAGGATGATGGATATTATGTAGGCGAAAAGGAGGGGCGCCATGAATTATAAATTCTGCTCCGAGGTATTCGAAGGTGGTGGGATCAGTGTTCTTAACAAGCAAGTGTTGAAGTTTGTTTTTAAAGATGATGGCTAGACCTCCTCCAATTCTATCTAGCCTATCTTTTCTGAGTATGGAGTAACCGG
Source organism: Triturus cristatus (assembly GCF_964204655.1). Lineage (NCBI taxonomy): Eukaryota > Metazoa > Chordata > Amphibia > Caudata > Salamandridae > Triturus > Triturus cristatus. The sequence continues at coordinate 330,292,330 of NC_140580.1, forward strand.
GGGGGGGGGGGGGGGGAAGAGTAGGTCAAGGTTAGATGTAGAGTTGTCGTTGAGCCAAGTTTCCGTAAGGAAGGAAATATCAATATCATCACTGAGGATGGATTCAGCTATTTCCGTCGCATGCCGGCCAGCGGCAGTTAACTAGCATGCATGCGAGGGGTTTCAGGTTGTTTGTCGGGGGAGGGCATTATTGGATGACAGAGAGTTGTGATGGGAGTCTAGGGGAGATGGGGGGGGGGAGGGGATTCTGCTCGTCCCCAGGATCACAGGAATGGTAGATTGGGGAGAGCATGATTGGATAGCAGTAAGTTGTGATGGGGGTCTAAGGTAGATGGGGGAGGAAGGTATTCTGTTCGTCCCCAGGATCACGGGAATGGTGGGTGGGTGAGGGGCTCGTTTGGATAGTTAGGGAGGTAAGAGTTAGAGGTCGAGGAGGTCAGAGGGGGAGAGGTGGTTCGAGGCACTGTGGGCCTATGGGAACAGTTGCAGCGGGGGACGTTCTCCAATGTTTACGTTTGGAGGAATTTAGTGAATCAAGGCTTGGGGAAGTCGCATGGTTTTGGTGGATTTCAGAGGGGAAGGAGTTAAAATCTTTCCTGAGTTGAGAAAGTTCGGACGACAAGTTCAGATCATTCCTGAGCTGGGAGAGTTCAGAAGACAAGGAAAGGAAATAGTTTTCAATGTTAGATAGAGTCTGAAAGGAGTGATAGGGACTGGGGGAGGGAAGGTGTTGGGGAGAAGAGTAGGATCAGATTTGTCCGTGGAGTGTATGGGTTGGGAGGCTGAGGGGGAGGTGGAGAGGCGTTTTCAGGTTGGTGGACGAAGATAGGACCGTGTGTTCTGAGGTGGTAAGGGGTCAAGAGAGGAGAGAGGGGAAATAGCATCCCGGTTAAGGGGGGGAAGGCAGTTAGTGGGAGCAGTCTAATAATAGGAACTGCGGGGGAAGGAGCTGGGGGGAGGCAGTGAGGTAGGGGGTGTGCCTGGTGGTGGATGGAGAAAAGTCATTAGGGAGATAAAGGGTTTGGGAGGCTGAATGAGTTGTTGAGGTGTCCAGATGAGGGAGGGGTGCTATCAAAGGGGGGTTATTGGGGGATTGGGTTTGAGAGACATTGTACGTAGTAGAAGTGTCTGTAGGGTGAGGGGTTGTGGACAAGGAAGGGGAGGGTGAGAGGGAGTCAGTCTGTAGGGAGGGTGAAGTGTTAGGAGGTGTGATGGACAGTAGGTAGGAAAAGGTGCTGAAATGTTGTTCAAAGATGGAGAGGTGATTTTCAGAAGCTTGAATGAGAATGTTACCGGATTTGAAAAACGGAGATGTCTATTTCGTCGAGGAAAGCAGAAGGGGAGATGGACAATTTAAAACCATACGGGATTTTACATGATTAGTGATGGGGAGGTGGTGGAGGAAGATGCTTTACCATTTGGAGGGACGTTTGGAGTAAAAAATGTAGTTGGTTTTTATTATGGAAGAGAGGCTAAGGTAGTTATCGACAAAAAGAGTTTCATGGTGACCAATAAGTAGTTTGTGTTTAAAGTTTTTCTTGGCATTTTTGGAGAGATTAGGGGGGTAGAGGATGGACCATGTCTAGTGATGGGTGAATTCTGTGGATTGAGTCTGAAGCCAGTTGTATTGCAGGGGTGTGTGAGAGGGGGCATGGTGATTTAGATTAAGGAGTCTAGGTGAGGGGGAGGGAGGAAGGAGGGGAAGACTTGATATAGCTTGAAGAAAAGGTGGGAGGGTCAGGGTAGGACCAGTGGGCAGGTGAGAGATAAGAGCAGGAGCCAGTGGATGGGGAAGGGCCGCATTAGGGGGCAAGAGTAAAGGTATAAACAAAGAGGGTCAGAAAGAGTAACACTCAGAGTAACACTGGAGAGAGAAATACAAAGAGGTAGAGCGAGCTGCACATATGGATAACAAGATACGGTGGTCGGACCTTCTCCTACACTGCACCGTGGAATGACCTGCTGCTACAAATAAGAGCCTCCTCCTCACTTCTTGAATTCGGCAAGAAGTTGAAGACTTGGCTTTTCGAGTTGTCCTGCTAAGTCCCACTAGGCCCTAGGTGTGCCTAGACTCACTCCTATTCGGTATAAGATCATCCTTCCGGGTAATAGTGTGCTATACAAATCTGCATAACATAACTTAACATAACATAATGTTCCATAAAATAACATAACATGCCACGAATTCTCACCAGGGCTGGCATGGATAGGCACAATATGCCAGGGATTACCATCATTATTCCACAATCCGCATTTTACTAAGAATCTGCATAATGCCATGAATGCCCATTAGCAGACAGAAATTACCATTGTTAGGCAAAGCCAGCATTTTATCTGGGGATGAACAGTGTGCACCACACTGATGAGAGCACAGACACACAGATTTTTGGTAGGCAACTTCATTTTGTACTTTTTATGATAAGACTAGTACATTCTTGGAAGCTTTTATTAGAGCTCATGTTTATTTTTGCCTTCTTTTCAGTAGAAAAAGACACAGAGGAGGGTTTATTGCGAGCTCTTAGCAAGGGCAGCTGTGAGGGCATAATGGGCACAAAATTAGCAATGTATGGTGGGGGGAGGTAGTAGAGGGCATTTGGAGCACAGAGCGAGGATTCACTTAATGTATGTGAAGGGAGTAGAAGGTTGGGTTCGTGTCTAGAGAGGGCGTCTCGGCAACAGAGAATGAGCATCTGCGGACACAAATAGAGGGCAATTAATGTTGAAACATGACTTGGGGGAACCTGAGGCTCATGGAACACCTGGGCAACTTAGTGAGAGCAGTTGACATGGGACAGGACAGGTGACACCTGGGGCACTTGTGCAGAGCAACTCGGGATAGGGGCATGCAGAACTGACAACCGTAACATAGATGGATTGGGTGCTGGCAGCCTGCAAGCGGGGATTGGTGGTACAAGGATATGGCATCTGTGGTACATAAGGAAGGAAGCAACTATGTTGACTTGGGGAGAGAGGAACCAGCTGGAACAGAGAGAGGGAAAGAGCACCAGTGGTCATCTTTAGAGGCCAACTGGAGTCAGAGTTATTTAAGAATTAGCATCTCGGTGAAAGACTGAGTGAGACCAAGGCAGCGCTTAAACTGGGCTGTTGGAGGTGGAGCTATTGAGCTGGTACCCCTCAAACCTTCCATTCTTATTAAGAATGTTCAATTAATTTGGTGTGAATGGGATCACCTGCCATAAACATCTGACGTCACTGCCATTAAATATTCAGTAAGTTGATCTCTTTGTGTTTATAATCTGAAATGTAAAAGTACAAGCACTATACTGAAAAGGGAAAATGGCTTTTGTCTGTGTAATGTATTGCTGTCTGCTCTACGAAGCTATACATATTATAGACCATTGACATTGATCGAATTTAAATCTCTGGTGATCTGTTGGCTTGGATCTCAGTAGAATGAATACTCACTTTTTAAGATTTTTGTTTTACAAAATAGTGATAGATTGATTGCATTTTCATTGACTGTGGATTATAAAGCATTGAAAACTGATCTTAGTATACAGAGTTGAGTTCAAATTTCAACATTATCTACGAGATCTTTTGTTGAAAGACCTTTACGAGCTTTGGTGCTGGAATAATTTTGACAGTGGGGGTGCTGTCATCAATGTTATAGCACCCAAATCGCAGAGATTGTGAAAACCTAAAGCATCATACGAAAAGCAAGTGTAGCAAAAGAGCCACGCCTTTTCTGCAGCAGAGTGGTGTAGGAGAGTAGGATCTGCTTGTTATAGTTACCCCCACTTTTTGCTGATGTTGCATTGTTTTTTGACTTAGTCTGACTGGGATCCTGCTAATCAGGACCCCAGTCTATCTGCTTTATCTCTCTAAATTGATTACCAGTACCTTAGATACATTCAAGATTGGATTCTGGAGTACCCTTATAAGTCCCTAGTATATGGTATACTATATACCCAGAGCATAGGTACCCCAGAGGCCTCTCAGGGGCTGCAGAATGTATTATGCCACCCCTGGGAGACCATTCAAAATGACACCACAGGTCTGCTACTGCAGCCTGTGTAAGGTGGTGCATGCACCCCTTAATTAGATATAGGTTCACTATATCTATCCATATCACTGTACATATATACCTATCAGTCACCCCTATGGCAGGCCTTATCACTCCTGAAGGCAGGGTGCTGGGTTTTATGTGAGAGGGTGCCCATGCATGAGCAGAGCCACTCTGCAGCCTTCTGAACCTCTATTGTTTGTGATGCAGTCAGACCATTTACTCTTAAGTGCATTATATCCTTGCGGTAAATGCTAACTTTGGAATGGCTGCATGGAAACATGTCGTGTTTGGTGTCAAACACCTTGGAATCATACCTCCACACCAGTAACTGGTGTGGGAGGAATGATTCCACCCTACTAGAGGGAGACATATGACAGCACTGGTACACCCAGTACCAGCTTTGCAAGCCCTGGCATCACAAAATGGATGCTGCCCTTCTGCTGCTGGCCGAAACTCCGGCAGGGGACGCCTGGACAATAGGTTTCCTGTCACAGGGAGGTGTGACCACTTCCCATACAGGTTTTAGTGTATTGGGGCTGGGTGAGTGCACTCTGAGAGTGCTTTGAAGTCTGCATTGGGGGCACATTTGGTGTCCCTGTGCATAGTCCAGCTCAAACCGGTTGCAGCGGCTACCAGCCCCTGCTCTGGCACGAAACTGGACAAAGGACATGGGTGTAGCCACCCCTCTGTTCTGACCCTCCCATAGGTGGGTCCCCAGAGTTTGTCCCACCCCTTCCTTGGGTATAAAGTAGGAATCCCTGGCTACAGGACTTTAGATTTACCTGGATGAAACTCTGCTACAGAATCCCAGAACTTCACCTATCTACACGACGTTGGATGACCGAAGAAACTCCCTTGGAGTAAAGGAGTTACTCCCCTGCAAGGAAGGCACCAAAGACGCATCTGTCCGGTTTGCAACTACGCAGCTCCTGAAGGACTCCGAAGATTTTGCAACACAGGAGGTAGGTTTACAAGCTTCCCAGAGGCTGATCCGTGCTCTCAGAAAACCTGAGATCCAAAGCCCTCGTGGGGACTGTGCAACCCGAAACCCTGGATACCGTGCACATTTGCAGCAGCATATGCTTCTTGGCGATCCCTGAGGCTGTGCTTTGGGCTACGTGTAGTCAAGACCTCGAGCCGTGATTTCACCGAAGATTACTGGCCTACACTCCACGAGTGTCCCGTGGGCTGGTATTGAGTGATTCCTCTCGAGGTCCCTTCACGATCCCTTGTTTGTCGACTTGTGGGTCCCTGAGAAGGGTACTTTAACTTTCAGTGGGCTTACCTGGTTGCTCCAGACGTGCCCTGACTCTCCATCGCTTGGGGAGTCCACAGGACCTTGCTGGTCCACACCAAAGCCTTTTTACTCTCACCGTGTGGGTTGCCGTTGCCAAGGCTTGTTGGTCTCCAATCCTGACACCGACCTCCAGCACTTGATATCCTTCGTGGGACAGCTCGCCTGCGGACTGTGGTCATCGTCAACGTCTCCTGGTCCCCGTGGCAGTGGAGTCAAGCTTCACCTCATCGCACCAGAAATACCCAACATCTGTGGGCATTCGTCTATTGTGCCCCTGGTAAGTGACCCAGACTCTGTCCCCTCTGCTTTCAGGTTTGTCTCATCTTCGATTCAGGCTTGGATCACATCGGACACTTTTCCTTTCCACAGCAACAGCACTTTGCAGCAACTCGCCATTGAAAACAGCGAAGATTCCCGACACCATTTGACACCTATGCACCCGGCTTCCCTGGGTTAGGTTACACAAGTACTCCGGTGCTCACATGGGGGCTGGCCTTAGAACCTTCTAAGTCTAAAGGGGTTTGCTCCAAGTCCTCTCCTAAGCGTCCTTAATCTTTAAAATTCCAACCGCGACTTTCCCATAGGATTGTACGGAGCTCGCGGCTGTGTTCTCACACTGTACGTGTCCCCGTGGGTCCCCTGTGTCACTATCTTGGGTGGTTCCTTGGGGTCCCAGTGATTCTACGTGCTCTAGGCACTGTGTCTAGTCAAGTCGTGGTTCTTATACCACTTTTTTAATATATGGTTTGGTCTCCCACTGGGGCCCATTGTATATTGTACTATTTACTGTCGTTTTAGAACTGTAATATTGTGTGCCCTGCTCTCGAATCTCATAAAGAGGTTAGTAGAGAGTGTTTAGTACTAAATAGATATATTTTATATATATACCTTGTGTGGTTCTCCTTTCATTTGGTCATTCAGGAGGTTATAATCTGGTAAACCAAGCTACTTTACATTCCTTCGAGACTTAGCCTGAAGGCTGCTCTCCATAGCTACCACTAGGATTGCTTTCAATAAAGGTTGTCTTTAACCTAATCATCAATAAGGGTTGTTTGGACTGGTACAAGGTGCCCACTATAACTAGTGGACAGCATATACCAGGCCAACCTCTCACAAGTGGCAATACAGTGGTGTGTAGCTGGAGGTGCATTTTGGTGCACAATGTCACAAATATAGTACTATAGCATGGTGCAGATAGCACATTTTTCATTGAAATGGCCAGTACATTTGCACAGACATGCAGTTGTACTGATAAAACAACATGTGGAAATTGGGTTTCAGTGAATAGTTATCATTTGCATATAGCATCCTACAGCCTTTCCTTTCACACTCCCTGTACTGCAGCACAACTGTCACATAATTCACTTTAAAAAAGTCTCCCACTTTGTAGTCAGAGAATGAAAGTAACAATCTCCATGTTAAAGGAATAAGCAGCAATTTGTTGTAAGACAAAGCTTGAAATTTAGTCATTGTCATTGAAAGCACAGAAACCTGACAAGATAAGGACTTTAAAAGCATATTTATTGCCCGTTCACCTTCTGAACTCAAGCATGGTTATTTCTGGAGATGCTGCAGCACCTCCCGCACCCCCTACTTCTAGTGCCTATGTTGAGGAGAATACAAAATCAACTCACATTATTTGACGTATTGGCCTAACATGCGAACCTTGCCTAGAGAACAGTGGCAGCATTATTTTTTTTTTTTTTTAAATTTAATTGTTATATCAAATTTTACTGACTGCATCGGAGTTGGAGTTTGGAAGAAGACTGTATTTATAATACTTTTTGTTGACCTCAGGTGTATCTATTATATCACATGGAGGCGATATTACCAAACAGCCAGAGTTGTCGACTTTGGAACTGGGGAACCAGGTTTATGTTCTCACCTCGCCTCAATATCCTGTGAGCTTGGGTAAATCACTCAATCTCCCTGCTTTGAAATAAAAACCTGTGTAATGTAACCTGGTGCTCATGTAAAGTGCGCCAGTTGCCAGGACCACGTTTGCGCTATATAAAACTGCAAAAAATAAAATAGCACGTAACTATGTTTGGAGCTAGTCCCACTGAAATAGGTCTATAAGTTCAGAACTAACAAAGTTGAATATAGTAGGGATTACACTTAAATTGATCATAGTAAAAATTTGTAACTTTGACATTGAATTGATGTGAGCTGAAAGTCAGGACTGGTTCAATGTTTTACATTTGATCTCTGTGGTAGACTTCCTTTAAAATGATTGTCTTGTTAACATGTGCCTTTACGGTTCCCTTTAAAACTAATGCACACTAGCTGAGAAGTGCTAATAATTTGCCATTGAAAGTAAAGCACCTCTATAGTTAAAAGTGCTGGTACAGTAGTCTCTACAAAGTATTGTAGCTCTGTGAGGAAGAACTAGGTCTTTTACAATTGCATACGTGCAAGAGAAGATGAAATCCTCAGGTACAGCAAATATTACACAAGAGCGGCACGCCTTTGCAAGGACTCAGTTATGTTCATTGGAAAGTACAGGTGTTGTGATTGTGAAATATTTGTTTTGGCAGAGAATTCAAGATCCCTGATGTTAAATGTCAGTCCTTATTTTAGCCTTGTTAAACTTGCATCCTGTTACTTGTGAGCTTGTAGGTTCATTGATAGTAAAAGATTTACAAATAATACAGTGTAGATTGATGTGAGTTAATAAGGCAAGTCCTGTTGAAATTCTTACAACTGATTTGGTACATTCTTCGAGTTCTGTAGCAGCACCCACACTACAAAAACTGAGTGGCGGACTAATTATCATAGGAAATACATACATGTCAACAATTCAGAAGAGGAAAGTTGGAGATTTAAAAAAGTAACCAGGAGAATGCATTTGCCCCATTGACTTCTAAAACAGAGCGATTTCAGGTGGGAGCAGCCAAAACAGAGCCATTTTGGCTACAAAAATAGGGAGTCTTCCACCTGAACCTGGTCTGTTGGCATGTATGGCAATGCACGATGATGCCAGTGGCGGCCAGGCACGGATCGGAGGTACGGGGGCAGAGTGGGGAGGACGTGGGAGATAGAGGTGAGGATGCAGGAGGGTGGGAGGATGCGGGGAAGTGACTATAAAAAAAAAAGTAATAAAAAATATAAACTCACCTTTTTGCCGCTTGCTCGCCGCATCTCTCCTCTGTAATCCTTCTCTCGCTCGGCCACAGGAGGCACACCCATGCTCCCAGTCAGCCAATCCCAATGCAGTCTTAGCAGCATTGTGCTTGGTCGAAGTGACATGTTGCTGTGCTCAGACGCTGACTGGATATACAAAAAAACACGTAATGCGTTGGAATAAATCAGTACTGCTCTATAAATAGAAGGACACCATTAATTATTCCTTCAAAACGAGGTGCTCTCTCTGAATTAATCATACATTAATCAATATCATTGCCCGAACACAGCTTTAGACACAATTTTTTTATGTATCAATATGCAAAAAGTGTCAACACATCATATGTTCAAATATACATACAAATATGACATACAGAAAAAAACTCAAATCATAAAAATCGAAACAAACTAAATACAAATGAACTAGGAATTTATCCTATATTCCTTATTCCCCTATTAGTGAGTATGGATGCCCTCACTTTTTTAATACGAGCATTCCATTACTTCAGATAGCCCTACTCAATAGTACTAAGAGGAAAATACACTTTTATACCTCTAAACAATTTTATTGTACTTTATATATCAGTTATACAAATAATTTTGGTTTGTCAAGGGATTCTTCAATTTAAACAGTCGACAAGTTTCAGCCCAACTTGCTTTGGGCCTCATCAGAACTAGGGTATATAAGGATATCTCTCCCTAAAGACACCTAAAATACAAATATCTGGTTATACTTACAAATATATAACATATTTACATCTATTTACATATATATACACCATATATACAAATAGCCAATTGCACAGGAACACAGGTATAGACCTATGTATTTACGAGAAACTCCTCTCTTGAGGTGGCAGACCAAAACTGAATAAAATGTTTTGAATCAGGTGCAGTAAGTGCAAAAAGATAGGTACCTCGTCACCTAGAAGATCATATCACCCGTGCTGAAAAATACCCAAAAACCAAACTAAAATTAAAAAACTAAAAAACTATTCAGGGGAACGAGTGCAACTACTAAGAGTCAAGTACTAAAGAAGTGCCACAAAGCTAAAACAAACTATATCGTGTCTGAAGTAAAAGGCCATTATTTCCAAACACTGAACGGTTACCAGTATAGTCGAGTAATCCCTGTAGAAAAGCATAGACCACCCAGGAATGAATCTCTACCGGACAATCAGTGGAATCTCACTAGTACTGTGGACATCAAGGCAAAAAACACATATCTCCATGTAACATATATACTAATGGTCAAAACAACAAAGTTAAACAAGTAAATAGACCTGGCCCAAGATTAAATGCACAAAGGTTCTTACCAATTTACTGAGATAGGGGTGCCACGTCTTATTGGCGCCTCGCGGATCGTATCCCAGGGCTTAATTTCTGACTTCTTCACTGGTTTTTGCAATCCTGCCGGCGGGACGTGGCGCGCTGACGGAGCGAGACCGAAGGCATGGGGCTCCTGTTGGACGTCAGACTGACCTGCCACTGGGGTCCTCCTGCAGGTGTGCGGGCCTGCTGGGGGTGCAGCTGTTTGTTCCCGGGTCGGGCCTGTTGGAGCCTGCTGCCTCTGCCCTCAGGGCCGGCCCCCTGCCTGTGCCACGTGGGCGGAGAGGTGCCCGGTCCAGTTGGGGAGGAGGCAGGGAGGCGGTCTGCCCCGCACTGACCTGACCCGCTCTATTCAGCGACCTGTGCTATGCCTGCGCCCGGGAGAGACTGGAGTGGCGGCGAGATTGACCTCCTGTCTCTGGCGCTTGGGTGAAGGTGCCCTTGCTCCCCTGGCGGTGGTGTTGTGGTGGGGGTATGGTCATCATATAGGATGGCGAGGCGGCCTGGTGCCTCCGCCCCCCCCTCTCCGCCATCCTCCCACTCTTCCCTTTGGGCACCTGAGCCTCCTTTCAGGATAACCTGCCTCAGTCGACTCATCTGTACGAGGCCTACGTCTGTGGGTTGCTGCGACCCTGCCTCCGCCGCGAAGTTCGGACCTGGGGCTCAGAGTGAATCCCGTCCATCTGCGGTGTCTCTTCAGGCGAGTGTGCCCGGGGTGGGGTTCAGCCACTGTGTCGGGTGGCGGTGCAGTGCGGTGCAGTGGTGGGGCGTCGGTGCCTCCCCCGCCCCCTCTCCTCGGCATCCCTGGTGGGGGCCCGCACCGAGGGACATCTAGTGAGCCAGACAGATGACCCACCCAGGGCGCACCCCCCCTTTGCGACGGAGGACTCTGAGCTGTGGCGGCCTTGGGGTCGGGGGGTCCCCTCTTCCCCTCCCCCGGCGGGCCCGGTGCCCAAAACTGATTGCACTGGTCTGCCCTACCTGTCGCGGTGATGGGCAGGACCCGCGCCCCACAGACCCTGGTTCCCCCCCACCCAAATGAAAATGAAGCAGTTCACCACGGCGGATCTGGACCCAGGCGGGGGAGCGCCTTCCCTGACCAGGGTTGTTGGGGGCAATCTTTCCACCATCCTTCAGGCGATCAGCGAGTTGCGGGCCTCGGTGGAGGACAAGATTGGTGAGGTGAGGGTGGATGTGTCTCTCATCTGCCAGGACCTGCGCAACGCTACGGAACGCATCACGGAGGCGGAATCCCGTATTTCCACCACGGAGGATGATATCAACCAGCTTAAAACCCAGGTGGCTTTCCTCCAGACCCAAACCTCGGAGCTCCACCGATGGGCAGAAGATGCTGAAAATAGATCACGGAGGAACAATCTATGCCTTCTTGGCTTTCCGAGGGAGTGGAGCAAGGTCACGCTGATACATTCGTGGAGACCTGTGTGCGCTCCTGGATGCCTAAAGAATGTCTTTCACCCTGGTTTGCAGTTGAGCGGGCTCACCGCTCCTTGGCCCCCAGGCCGCCAACTGGAGCTCCCGCCCGCCCCATGATCCTTAGGGTCTTTAACTTCCGTGACAGGGACGCCATCCTTCGGGCGGCCAGGGCGGTTCAGTGACTTAATATCGAGAGACAAAATATCGACGCCAAAATATAGAATGACAGAATATCGACTACCTATCTACAGACAGGTAAGTACTAAAATATCGATTCCAAAATATAGAATGTTAAAATATAGTTATTACAAATAATATAAAAGTAATTAAATATTAAAAACAATTAAATAAAACATACATAATATATTATAAATAACCTTAAAATGTAAACATAATAAAAGTAATGTAAAAAAAGTAGAGATTTTGTTGGATAGTGAGAGCGCAAAAATTACTATTCTCACTCCAGTGAGTGCAACAGTAGGGAAAGCGTTGGATAGCGTAGGGGTAAAAATTACTTTTCCCACTCCAGTGAGTGCAACAGTAGTGAAAACGTTGGATAGCGTAGGGGTAAAAATTACTATTCCCACTCCAAAGAGTGCAACAGTAGGGAAAGCGTTGGATAGCGGGAGGATAAAAATTACTATTCCCACTCCAGTGAGTGCAACAGTAGGGAAAGCGTTGGATAGCGTAGGGGTAAAAATTACTATTCCCACTCCAGTGAGTGCAACAGTAGGGAAAACGTTGGATAGCGTAGGGGTAAAAATTACTATTCCCACTCCAAAGAGTGCAACTGTAGGGAAAGCGTTGGATAGCGGGAGGATAAAAATTACTATTCCCACTCCAGTGAATGCAACAGTAGGGAAAGCGTTGGATAGCGTAGGGGTAAAAATTACTATTCCCACTCCAGTGAGTGCAACAGTAGGGAAAACGTTGGATAGCGTAGGGGTAAAAATTACTATTCCCACTCCAGTGAGTGCAACAGTAGGGAAAACGTTGGATAGCGTAGCGGTACAAATTACTATTCCCACTCCAAAGAGTGCAACAGTAGGGAAAGCGTTGGATAGCGGGAGGATACACTATACTATTCCCACTCCAGAGAGTGCAACAGTAGGGAAAGCGTTGCATAGCGTAGGGGTACAAATTACTATTCCCACTTCAGTGAATGCAACAGTAGGGAAAACGCTGGATAGTGTAGGGGTAAAAATTACTATTTCCACTCCAAAGAGTGTAACAGTAGGGAAAGAGTTTGATAGCGCGAGGGTAAAAAATACTATTCCCACTCCTGAGAGTGCAAAAGTAGGGAAAGTAATGATTTATTTTTAAAATAAGAATACATTAATTATCAATACCAATAAAAAGTTAATTAAAAATAATTACCAATTAATAACAATTAATTACCATTGAAAAAAATAAATTAGCAATTAATAATAATAATGACCAATTAATACAAATTCATTACCAGTTAATAATTAATTATCAATACACATAAATAAAAAAACATATTATTTACTTTATTACAATTAATTTACTTCCCACCTAATTCCCCTATAAACCCACAACCCACTCCCAATAATAAAAAATACAATTAACATTATTATCAATTAATCAATTAATAAAAATAATTTTGCAATTAATAAACATTAATTAGCAATTCATACAAATTATTTACCCATTAATACAAATTAATTACCAATTAATAATTAATTAACAATTAATTATCAATACACATAAATAAAAAAATAATTATTTACTGTATTACAATTAAATTACTTCCCACCCAATTCCCCTACAAACCCACAACCCGCTCCTAATAATAAAAAATACAATTAACATAATAATCAATTAATATAAATTAATTACCAATTAATATAAATTAATTACCAATTAATAATTAATTATCAATCAATTAATTATCAAAACATTTAAATATAATTAATATTTAATTAGCCATAATTAAATTACTTCCCACCCTATTCCCCTATAAACCCACAACCCGCTACGGAATTAAATTACGCAACAATTAAATTACATAACATTCATTAGTTTTAATAAATTAAACATACATTACAAAAATAATACATAATTTTTACACATATACTACCATACATAACACTAATTTTTTTTCGATATTATAGATATCTATATTTTTTAATTCGATATTATAGTAATCTATATTTTAACATTCGATATTATGGAAGTCTATATTTTTAAATTCTATATTATGGAAATCGATATTTCGTACCCCAATTTTGATATTCTGACCTATCTATATTTTGATAATTCGATATTCTGTCCACTCTATATTTTAACTTCGATATTCTGGGCAGTCGATATTTTGGAATCGATATTTAGGGTGTTCACCGGCCAGGGCACAGTGCCCCTTACAATTCCAAAATAATAAAATCATGATTTTCCCAGACTACTCCAAAGGGGTGCAAACCTAGCACCGCTCCTATGATAAAGTCAAGCAGAAGCTTCGCTCCATGGGTCTCCGCTATGGACTCCTCTTCCCGGCCTGGCTGAAGGTTATCTTCCAGGACAAGACATTTTTCTTTGACGCTCCCTAAGCGGCCTGGGCCTGGCTCACGGAGGAGCGACTCCTCTTGAAGGGGCCGGTTCTCTTTCCTGTCCGTCGGAGAACCACGCAGCCGCACCCAGCCCCGCCTAAGCCCCAGCGACGCCGGACCAGGTCCCGCATCAGGTGGATTCTGCCTTAATGTTGCCTAGAACTTGGTGCCTTACATTCTACCTTGACTCAGGATTTGCTTACCCTACTGATCGCACAGTCGACCTGACTGCACTGGCAGCTGTTGACAATTCGTACTCGGTTACATGGAGGGGGGTCCTTCTCTGCCATGCTCCTGTTTTTGCCAAGCGTTTTAGCTTCGTACTTAACCTCACTGTGAGGTTGTTGGTTTAACCTGTTTCCTTTTTCAGGGCGACAGATGCTTCTTCCTACGAAGTATAGGGTGGGGGGTGTTGGTGGGGTTGGGGAGGGGGAAGACGTTGTCTCCCATCAGTTTGTTGTTTTTAGCCGCCTACGGGCCGCTGTTTCTAGTTGTCTTCGGTAGCTACACACACCTGTTTGCCCTCGATGCTGACACGAGACTCACCGGATCGCACACTTCCCACTCCATGTTTTGGACCATGTCAGGTTGTTTCTCACGGGACCCAGGCTTCTTTGCGCTTACACCCGCAGATTTACACACCGCTCACCTCGATGATGCCCACTTTCCATAGGGCCCTCCACTTCCTTTCCTGGAATGGCAACGGCCTACTTGATCGTATTAAGCTTACTGCTGTCCTTCGTAGAGCCTGCCGCCATGCGCCTGACATCCTGTTTCTGCAAGAGACACACCTCCTGGGCTCACACTGCACCTTTCTCGCTCGATATGGGTTAGACAGGGTCTGGCACTCTGGTTTTTACAAGGGGTTCCCGGAGGGGTGGCCATACTGCTCTGACGTGGACTTCGCTTTACCCTGGCCCATGCCGAGGCGGACACACAAGGCCGTTATGTGGTCTTGACTGGTACAATCGAGGGGCAATCCCTGAATCTCTTGTGTACATACATCCCTCCCACCAATATGGCCTCCGTCCTTCGCCAGCTCACATCGATAATCCCTTCCTTCCCACCTGGGCTTACGGTAGTGGGGGGTGACTTTAATGCCGTCCTGCAACCTTCGCGTGACACAACAGGTCCTCCATCAGCTTCCCACCTAGCCTCTGCAAAACGCCTATCTGACTGGTCCTCTGCCCTGGGTCTCTGTGATGCCTGGAGGGTGTGGAACCCCCGTAAGGAGCAATACAATCATACTTCGGCAGCCCACCACACCCATTCCCGTATCGACTTATTTCTATTGCCGGCCACGGACTGTCCACTATTACCCGGGGTCACTGTGCTGCCCAGGGGTATCTCTGACCACTCCCCGGTCTCCCTCCACCTGGGGACCTCCTCTCACGGCACCTGTACGACATGGCGGATGAACGCCTGGTTCCTGCAGGACGCTGACTTTGTCGCATCCTTTGGGCAGGAAATGGAGCTATATTTCTCTACTAACACGGGTTCTGTTTCCTCACCAGGAACATTGTTGGAGGCCGGCAAGGCCGTACTGCGTGGTGTGGCCAGAGGCCTGGTTCACGCGAAACGTCTGGAGCAGTCCGCGTGGCTCGTGCAGCTGGAGGCCCAAGCGGCACAGCTGGAAGGAGCCCAGGCTACCAATGACAGTGAGGACTCCGCTCGGCAGCACATGCTACTCCGCGAAGAGATTTGCCAGATCTCGCTGGAGGCCGCTAAAATGCTATGGCGCTCCTCGGTGGCGTGCGTGTATGGCTGGGGCGATAAAATGGCAAACTGCTGCACAATTTAGTGTCCTATTCCAAAGCCAATCATATTATTTCAGAGGTCTGGGACGGGGCTGGGGCTCATCATGTCACAGCCCATGCCATTGCTCAAACCTTTGCTGGGTACTACGCGACCCTGTACGCAGCCCAACCTCCTCAGACCTCCCTGGCAGACCTGCTGGCCAGGACTGAAATGCACCTGCCATGCCTCTCCCAGACGGCCTCAGAGGCTCTTGACCTCCCCTTCACCCCGGATGAGATACACGGGGCTATCTCGCTGTTGCGCTCCGGCAAGACGCCCGGGCCCTACGGCTACCTCCAAGAATATTATGCCACCTATCACGACACACTGGTTCCCCACTTAACGGCCCTATTTAAACATGTAGTAGAGGTGGGATCCTTCCCACCAGAGGCGGACGTGGCCACCATTGTAGTCATCCCAAAGACACAACCACCCTCCCTTGATTGTGCGGCTTACCGCCCTATCTCCCTCATCAACACGGATGTCAAACTCTTCGCCACGGTATTGGCCCAACGGCTCCGCCCCCATCTGCACGACCTGGTTCACCCGGACCAGTGCGGTTTTATGCCTGCCCGGGGTACCCGGCATTGCATCCGCCGCCTCCGCCTCGCCCTGGCGCACCGCCACCACCTTACCCCGTAACTGGCGTTGCTTTTTCTAGTCTTTGAAAAAGCATTTGACACGGTGGACTGGCGTTATCTCGAGGACGTGTTGGTGACGATGGGTTTTGGCCCCTTGTTCTGGCGCCTGATCCGAGTCCTCTACTCACAACCCCAAGCTCGGGTCCTCATAAATGGGGTGTTTTCCGAGGCGTTCCCTATCCAGAGGGGTACTCGCCAGGGCTGCCCGCTCTCGCCACTCCTATTCGCTCTGGCGATGGAGCCCCTGGCCTCCATTATCTGTCAGGAATCCCTCATCCGAGGCTGGGCCTGGGATCCGAGTTGCAACAATGACATTCCCTCCTTCCCTCCCAATTCTACAAATATTTACAGCTCAGGCATGCCCTCCATGCACACATTCCCTCTCCCAACACCTTTCCGGAATTTAGCCCCCTGGAGGCCCAGGTGTTGATGGGGAGCATTGGCAGAGGCGGGGTCTCGCGTATTTACCGTTCCCTGGTGAATAATGGTCCTGCGTCCCTCAACCGACTTCGGGCCCGATGGGAGGGGTGGCTGGGTCCCCTGGAGGAAGCGGACTGGAGAGATGCCCTTATGGCCCCCAGGACCCTGACAACCTCCTCCAAACTGCGTCTCGTCCAGCTTTATTATCTCCATGTGGCATACCACACCCCCACATACCTGTACAGCGCCCACATGCGTTCTTCCCGGACCTGTGCGCGTTGCAGCTATGCCCCAGCAGACTTTTATCACGTGGTCTGGCAATGTCCAGTTCTGGAGCCGTTCTGGAGGGGGGTGGAAACTGAGTGTTGTGATCTCTGTAGAAAGACACCTGGAGCCAGGAGGTATTCTTAAGCCATCTTTATTCAGTCTCCAGTTCAGGTTACATCTGTCTCTACTCCAGCCAGCCTAGTGTGGTACCAGCCCCACCAGGAGCAGCCTCCCTAGCTGCTCAGCCCATCTTCAACTGCCAACACTCATCCTCTCAGACACCCAGGCATTCCATGCATCACAGGCACACCAACATTCTATGACCATCTCACGCTCTGGCTGAGCAGCTAGTGGCAGCAGGGCTGGACTACATGTTATTCAATTAAGTAGGATATAACATTATCCCTTTTTCTTCAACGAAAACAAACATGCAAGTGATAAAGCATCAAGGAAGAACTATCCACAAGAAAAAATGAATAATGGTACAAGTCCCACGGATGCAAACATAAAATTAAAACATCACAGGAGAAAGAACCATTATACAAAGAACGGATAAGATAAAAACATTTGATAAACAATATCTCCCATCCCTCCCTTAAAGAAATAAAAAACATTATGAAGCAAGAATAACATTACCCGAAATACATTTGAAGCATTTTGCATTAAACACTGTGACGCAATGCACTACAACGGAAAGGGTAAAATACCCCACCCAACCAATGCCCAAAGTCATAACCTAGAGTAGCACTAAAGATAGCATACCCTACTACTACAATCCCAAGAGAAAGGGAAACAAACATGTATATGGATCGTCACCCATAACAACTCCCGTGAAGGGATGTACATTAGTACTGCGCGCAACTATCTATGGACTAAGCCATAACCCTACCCTGTGTGAGGGTTAACCTAGGTACTACAAACCCCTTATAGAGGTTACAAACGAGCTCTTGACCCCCTTGTGGAGGTTACATACCCCATATGGGAGTAACAAACATAACTAGTCAAAGGGCTGTTACCCAAAACCTTCCCTCGTGTATGGGAACAATGTGACGACCACCCACAGGAAAATCATTGTTAAATAGAAGACCCATCCTCAAACTATACACCTGTGGCATCACAACTTTTTTTCCTGTTACAATACTAACACATAAAACCATTCAGTTAACTGTAGAACAGTAGTACACTGTGCCCCTCGCCGGTGAGCGATATCTCACCCGAGTTGTAATAGGTCTGAACTTTCCCTGCAAAGAACTTCACCATCAAACTAGAACGCTCCGACATACATGAAACGGAGGACTACACTTTGAAGTTGTCCAGACAGCGACATAATGACTTGTTACAACACTGTATACAAGAATAGAAATAGTAATACTACACACTGTAGCCTAAACTACTTGAGCATGTTATCTATTCCAAAAACAAAATACTACAAATTCCAAAGCACAGACTCTAAATAGTCTTTTCAGAATACAATCTTGCAGAGCTTCTTGTGCCTCTTGTCCCTTATACCCTGAACATGCCAAAGTCACAACTGGAAGCCGCCACCCGTCTCATTAATTTCCCAAACCTTACCTCCACATACAATACCAAAACAAGGCTCAACGGGGACTATCGTAGCACTTATGTTGACCGCTTGCCTAACGAAGTAACATCTGTTGTTACGAGTCTCCGGCGTCTACAGGGTGCTATTTACCAAAAAAAAACTCGACACGATGAAGAAGTAGAAGTCATGCAAACACCGCGTTGTCCCTGACCCTCATGCCGACTTGCAGAAAACTTTATTCTCACAGAGAAACGAACACCGTGGTTGGCAGAAGGAAGCTCTGTGGACAAAAACATTACTAGAAACCGGAACCTCCAATGGGAAGAGACAAAAGCGACCGCCAACCTCAAAATGGCGGCACGCTGTCTACGTCGCTGCAGAGTGGCTCACGGTAGGTGTATGCACCAAATCGCTCCTGTGGAATGTCCCAACGTCACAGAGAAGCTCACGCAGAAGTACGCAGCGTGGAGGAAACATCCGAGGCACCCAGGTAAGCGTCCACGCGCTGATTGTAGCGCGCACCTCAGCTTTTGAATTTTCAAAGATAGCTGACAAACTGACACTAGTGAAACGCTGCCAGTAACGATAGAAAAACAAATGAAATGCACACCACAAAAACGCCAAAAAGTGTTCATTCAGGCAATTGCCTCCATACCCTGCCGCATAACATGTAGAAAAGGGCCAAGTGAATAAATAAATCGGTACTCCAACTCGACTTCAGCTCTGAAGATGCCAACAGTAGTAGAGCGTCGAGTATGAACCGCAGAGTCATGTATAAACACGATCTCCCAACCTGTGCACCAGCAGTAACACGTTGCAAATCCTGGGCTTACGTGGGTCTCCGCTCTAATGAAGACCAAAACAAACGTGCAGTCACCCAGAGTGCCACATACACCGAGTAAGCACCTCGCCTCTAGCTGCTGCACATTAGCACGTAGTTTCAAGTAGACATAGTCACTTAGATTGAAGTACACTTCACTTGACAAGATTGTATGTCCTGTCAGACATCTTACATTGACCAAATGTGGAACTACTGCTGGAGTCACTGTGGTGTTGGGGGCACTATAAATCGTTGTAACTGTCAATAAAGCACTTTTTTTCAAAATATTCTCCATCTGTGCAACCACTGCACACTTTGCGTTCTTACAACTCCATGATGAAATATCCTAAATTGACTTTTTCTTCTTTCTGTGGCTGGAACACCATATGTTGTAGTGGTTTGACTACTCCTCCAACTCACTGTAATCCCTTTGTGGCTAACATTGTGGCTGGAACACCAGATGCGGCTGTAGCTTAGCTACTCCTCCAACTCACTGTAGTCCTTTAGATGTTTCTAGTATTCCCAGGCTGCAGTGTCCTTTTGTGATGACATGACACTTCTCTGTGGGCTGTCCAATGGAAAGGACACTGGTGGGGCTGGCGTTGGCTTTCCTGGGAATTCTTTCTTTGTAGATGTAGTTGCTTGTAGGATCTCTTAGTTTCTCCTTTATTTCCTTTATAGTTCCTTTGTTTCAGTGGTTCACCAAGAGTCTCTAGGGTTCAAGTCCGCTCGTCGCCAAAATAAATGTTGTGATCTCTGTAGAAAGACACCTGGAGCCAGGAGGTATTCTTAAGCCATCTTTATTCAGTCTCCAGTTCAGGTTACATCTGTCTCTACTCCAGCCAGCCTAGTGTGGTACCAGCCCCACCAGGAGCAGCCTCCCTAGCTGCTCAGCCCATCTTCAACTGCCAACACTCATCCACTCAGACACCCAGGCATTCCATGCATCACAGGCACACCAACATTCTATGACCATCTCACGCTCTGGCTGAGCAGCTAGTGGCAGCAGGGCTGGACTACATGTTATTCAATTAAGTAGGATATAACACTGAGCTTACAAGAGCCCTGGGTAGGGAGGTCCCCCATGACCCACTGCGCCTGTTCCTGGGGTGTTCGATGGCATTGATCCCAGGCGGATAAGCGCCTCTTGGGCACGGCGGTAGCAGTTGCGAAGCGTGACATAGCAACGCTATGGTCCCAGGCCAAACCGCCTACTGTGAGGCAATGGAGGCGTGGGGTGGACTGGTGTGGAACCCAGGAGGAGCCCATATTCGATGCCCGGGGTTGTCCCGAACTCTTCGGCAAAATTTGGGTAAGTGGTTCAACTTACTGTCCACTTGAGGGGATCTGGGTTTGTCGGTGGAATACATCTTGTTAAACAAAGGTCTTACTTACTTCATCTGTGCTATAGGAGTCTGTGCTATAGGAGTCTCTGTCAGCTCACTGTGATTGTAATTAGTCCCGATGATGTGTTTGATTTGCTACCGATTTATTGTTGTGTTAAAAATGAAATAAAGTTGATTATCAAAAAAATAATTCTGACTTCTTGCTCGTTCTAAAAAAGTGCGCCCAACAAAAATATATAACGACTACCCAGCCAATACTCTCTAGTAAAGTGCGGTCTAATATTGTATTTAAACCGTCCCTTATCAGGTAAGCGATAAATCTTACCGTTTACTCCATACGAGGTGCGCGTTAACTCATCCGCCTCTCAACTAAGTTCCGGGGCTGTGAAAGCATTCACGTGACCGGAGCTGTGTCGAAACGAATAAAAGGGAAAACGTGAAACGTCCAACGTGAAACGTGCAATGGACTGTGAAGAAAGACTGCCGGCAATCATAGGATATGAATAGATCAGGGGTTAATAAAATAAGAAATAAGGCACTAATGAAAATAATAATAAAGGATTAGTAAAAATTAATAATAATGTAAATAAAAATACACTACACCTCGTGTACCATAGTTACTCTGCCACTCCGTACAATATTACTAGTATGTTGCAAAATCAGTACAGGTCACATCTGCTTAATATCATTTATTTACCATACAATGTGGGCTTCAGATGTATTTATAAAGCTAATCAAGCATTCCAAGCTACTGTAATAATGACCACACTTTGTCCCGGTCATTAAGACCATGTGTTGCCGTGTGGTATTTTTCAATCAACCTCACTTCTAGTCTGTTTAGTTTCATTTGAAGGACATCTTTCTTAACTTCTTGAAGCACCATCAATACAGACCAGTGTAAGTCATTCTCTGTGTGGTTATTGCTCTAAAAGTGTTGGACTAAGGGCGCTCCCTGTGTCCTGCACTTGATTCTTGATTTATGTTGCAAAATCCGTTTCTGACTATCTGAGTAGTTTGACCAATATAAAACTTATTGCATGGACATTTTAGACAGTATATGATATTGCTGGAATTGCAATTTGAAAAAACTCTTTGTTCATGTATATACCCATTAATTACTATTTGTTTCGAATCCACTGTCAATTTACATGCCACACAATTTTGACATCTATAATGGCCTGTTACAGGTGGTAAACTCAATAGGTTCCTTAGATCTTTTTTAGGGTGGTCTATACGTCTTGCTGCTCTCCCCAATTGCTGTCGAATATTTTTGCCTTTTTTAAACGCAAATAATGGTTTTGGAATATCTAAAGTGTCAATGAGTTTCCAATTAGATGCTGACTGGAGGCCTGGGCATGGTCTCCACCTAGGCTGTAATGCAGCATGCATGCAGAAGACTGTTTTGGGTGGCCAGAGAGGGCCATCAAGCAGTCCTTGCACACTTAAGGAGCGTGCTACCACTCCACCCCTGTCCCCGCCCCCTCATGCAAAGCTGTGGGTGGAAGTAGGAGAAAATAAAATCACGCGAGTAATTATCATTTAATTTTCTGTGTTTCATTGCAAAAAAAGCAGTGGGGCAATGCTTTTCCGCCCAATTCATCAATCAGGGTTTTATAAAGCGCGCTACTCACCCTTGAGGGTCCCAAGGATCTGGGGCGGTGCAGCACCGGTTCAGCCGAAGAGCCAGGTCTTGAGGCTCTTCCTGAAGGTGTGCAGAGTAGCGTAGGAGCCGCCACTGGATGGCGTAGCTTGACGTGATTAAGTAGGAAGTGGTGTCACACAAAGACATGTCTCAGCCCTTGTATATGCCTCAGCCCTTGCATATGTCTCACTTTGCCAAAAATGGCTTATATTACAGTGAAATCTAAAATACAAATGTTGCTACATCATACATGGCAATAATTTAGGAGAGGAAAGTGGGAGATTTAAACAAAAAGAATCAGGAGGAACTTATTTTCCCCTTTGAGCTCTATTGAAGCAGAAGTGAATTCAGGTGGGAGACAGCCAAAATAAAGCAATTTTTGGCTTCGAATACTGGGAGACTCTCGCCTGAATTGAGTCTATTGGCATGTATGACAATGCGTGATAAGGCAGCTTAACGTGATGAAGCAGGAAGCGATGTCATGTGAAGACATGCCACAACCCTTGCATATGCCTCGTTTTACTGAAAATTACCTTATAGTGCAGTGTAATGTAATATACACACATTACTACATGCACAATAGGAATGTAAAGGTCTTTTTTGTATGTAGTTGTATTTAAGCCACAGATTTACTCTCCCTAATTGTATTGTATTGTAATTGCATTGATATAGCACTTACTACCCTTGACAAGGCATCAAAGAGCTTTTTCGGCAAGTAGCATGCTACTCCGGAACCCATAAAAGATTTGTGGTAAATTAGTATAGTGAAATATAAAAGTAATTTGAGTGGTGGATATGTTAGTCAGTTATTTGGATTGAGAAGGATAGTGGAGGAATAGAAGAGGAAAATGGTTTGCATTTAGATAGCGTTTGCTACCCCTGAAGAAGTGTTGAAGCACTTTTACGACGAGTAGCATGCTACTTCAGAATGCATAAAAGATTAGTGGTGAAATTAGTATAGTGAAAATATGAAAGTAATTTGAGCAGTGGATATGTTAGTTAGTTATTTGGATTGAGAAGGATAGTGGATGGACCGAAAAAGGAAAAGGTTTGCATTGATGTAGTGCTTGCTACCCCTGATGAGGTGTTGACGCACTTTTTGGCGATTAGCATGCTACTCCGGGACCCATAAAGGATTAGTGGTGAATTAGTATAGTGAAATGTGAAAGTAATTTGAGCAGTTGATATGTTGTTCTAATATTTAGATTGAGAAGGATAGTGGAGGGATAGGAGAGGAAAAAGGTTCAGCATTTATATAGTGCTTGCTACACCCGTTGAGGTGTTAAAGCAAATTTTTGGTGAGTAGCACACCACTCCGGAACCCATAAAGGATTAGTGGCATTGTAGGAACCTGGGGTCACCAGGCCCTATAGGCGGTAGCGTGGCGCGAGCCGGTCGGGCAACCAGAGGGCTATGTGTTAAGCAACCATACACCACACGCTTCTCATGGACTAGAGTCACACACAATAAGGGACGCCACACCGTTTAAATTATGCAAATACTTCAAGTTTATCCAAGTATAGCTGGTCAGATGCAGTTCAGGAAATAACAAGGTAATACATGAATCATAATACCATTGTGACATTACATTCGACACTCTGGGTGATATCTATGCAGTGCCTAACCTTGTTCTAGCGCCGTGCGCGCTTACGTAAAGTCTTTCCCTGAACCAGCCGTCTAACTAAGCGTAATACTTGAAAGGGGACACATTGGGTTCACTAACATGGCGCCTGTAGAACTGAGCGCTCCTCGTGATCAAGGGCCCCTAGTACTGTGAAGCAAGGCATATAAACATAGCGCTACGCGCAATCAGTTGCATGTGGATACGCTTGCGTAGAACATTTAATACATTGCGTGACTCGTAATCAGTCGCATGTCATTACCTTTGAGCAGAGCATATAACACAGTGCGCTACTCGCATTCCTGGGCATGTAACTACTTTCGAGCAGAGCATATAACACCATGCGCTACTCTCATTCCTTGGCATGTAATTACTTTCGAGCAGAACATGTAACACAGTGCGCTACTCGCATTCCTTGGCATATAGCTACTTTCGAGCAGAGCATATAACACAGTGCGCTACTCGCATTCCTTGGCATGTAATTACTTTCGAGCAGAGCATATAACACAATGCGCTACTCGCATTCCTTGGCATATAGTTACTTTCGAGCAGTGCATATAACACATGGGGTTACTCGCCGTCCCGGTCTCTCCGGCTGAGGAAGCAGAGTTGGTGGCGTGAAGCGCCACACGAGAGTAATGTCAGTCAGTACTTTGAACGGCTTCCAGCGGGGAAGATTACTGGACTTGAGGAGCGAGTCCCTATGCTCCGGTGCAGTTCACAGAGCACCGCGCTCAGTAACACAGGAGGGGGGACACGGACAGGATCCCTCGGCGGGGTCTCTCCGTCGCGCAGGCAGGGGAGGGGGTTCCCACGGAGGGGACAACCCGGGCCAAGTGCGGTGTGGTTTCCAGACCAGCAGGGGGCGCACCAGGGGGGATCTCGGCCTCCGGGCTTACCTCCGTCTCGGCGTCAGCAGGCGTCCGTCCTCACGACGTTGGGGGAACTCGGCCCCGACCTTGCGCTTCTCCTCACACGGCTGCGACGGCAGCGACGGGGCCCCGGACTTCGCCTGGGCCTCGCGACACAGCAGAGCACTCTCCCAGGCCTCCAGGCCGCGGCGGTGAGCGCGCTGGCTTCGTCGTCGCAGGGGGGGGCTCAAATTAAGGATGGGGGTAAAGTGCTCAGCGGAGCACGCTGCCGGGGGTCCCAGACCAGGGCAGGGAGCGCGGGGGTCACAGCGCTAGTACCTGGTCGATCCCCGGTGACTTGGCAATCGGCTTAGTATTTTGTTCACTAGGGTAGCTTGGACACGCAGTCTCAGCTCTGGCATTCAAGGCTTACAGCTCGCTCTTGTCATGCAGTCTCAGTTCTTAAAGTTAGGTTTCAGTTCTCAGTTGACAGATGAAGTCTTTTGGCGCAGATGTATCTGGCGCCCTTAAGGGGTTCTGTTACAGGGGTAGGGATGGAGAGGGCGACTAGGTCCTTCCTAGTCAGGCTGGCAGAGAGTCTCTGGGTCCTCCTACTACTGGGCAAGATCAGTGGGATTCACAGGGCACCTCACTCACTTAAGAGGCAGTACCTAAATCCTGTCACTCTCAGAGGCATAAGTCCCTGGCTAGGCCCTACCGCCTACACTCCTGGTGGATTCTTCCAGCTCTGCTTCACCCCAATGGCCAACTCACCACAAAAGCTTCCCTCCCACTCTTAAGTAGCCCTAGGTCAGGTGACCTCTAGCCAAGGCGGCAAAAGTAAAACCCCACCTCCCTTCTAGAAGGTTCCAGCTTCTTCCAGGAGCTTCCCCACTCTAACTATGGGACAAAAAGGCAGGCTGGTATCGCAACATTGTTGTGGGTCCCAGCCAGCTCCTGGCAGCTAGGGTGCTACTATGAAAAACGACCACCCTGCAGTAGCAGGGGTCGGTGGCAGCCATCTTGGGCGAAGTAAGCACCTACACCTTAACATTACAAAAACGAAAAAAATGAGGGAAAAAGGGCCAAGTCCAACATAACCCCCTTCCAGCCGAAAGCCAGGGTAGACCGATCAATGCCTTGATGGTCTCCCCTGCTTGGGGCGAGAAAAGGTGGACGCAGGCCCGCAACGGCAGGAGCACCCGCAGGTTCTCCTCCGCTCTGGAACCCGATGGTTCCCTAACAAACCTCCCTGGACCAACGAAACCACCCCACTGGGGCTCCCTAGCTAGTTGTGGCCAGGACCGGCCCCTGGGCCGTCCAGATGTCTCTGGCCCGGGTGATCTCGCGGAGTGGGGGGCAGTAGCCCCAGGCCTGTAGTGCCTGTTGACCACTCCGGTCCTCCTCCTTGCAGTCCTAAACTGCCTCTGGTCCTTCCTCCTGGGGTTCACACCCTTAGGCTGACCAGCCTTCAGGGGCGAGGCTCTCCTCCCCCTAACTCTCCTTCTGGCGTTCCTCACCATACCCTGCGAGGCACCCTCAAACCACCACTTCCTCCTCAGTACAGGGCCTTGACCCTTCAACTGATTCCTCAACCTAGGGTCTAAACCCTTAGGCTGAGTCGGTGCCCGAGGCGAGACCTTCCTCCCTCTGCACCCCCTCCCAGAGTTCCGCACCCTCCCACCTGGAAAGGTACCCCTGGAAGTCAATTTCGGGGGGACCCTGTTAGCAGAGGCCCCACCCGCCAGGTCAGGCAACCCCTGAGCCTGGCATCCCAGCACAGGATCTAAACCCTGCGACTGGGCCAACCCCAGAACCTCAGGCGCGCTGGTTACAGTCGCCCTGGGTCCTCCTGACACTAGGGGCTCCCCTGCACTGGATGGCACATCGGGACAGCCTAGGCTCCCAACCTGGGGCTCCCTTGCAGAACTCTCCAGGCCCTGAGACTTCGGTTGGGGCACCTCGGGACACCTCCCCGTCTCACGCCTTCCTATAGATAGGTCGTGAGGCCCTACAACCCTCTCTCCCTGGGACCTAGCTGGGCTATCTGCCACTTCTCCCACCTCGCTGGGTTGGGAGATCCCTGCACCACCCCCTTCAGGTACACACCCCAATGCCTCCTCAGACACCCTGGTGATGTCATCCTGGGGTAAATAAACTTCTAGCTCCTGTGGAGCTTCCGGTATGCTGCCACCAGTGTCCTCACTGGACACACTCATCTGGAGGGCACGCAGCTCCAACTCCTTCATCCGAAGCTCGTGCGCCATCCTCCTCTCCTCCATTGCCCATTTCTTATTCTCCCTTTCTTGTTCCAATCTGGCCCTTTCCCTTTCTTTCTCCTGCTCTAATTTGGCCATCTCCCATTTTAATTGCCTCTCTTCCCTCCTGTCCTCGTACTCTTGTGGAGACGCGCTCCTCCTGGACCCTGTCCTACTACTGGCCCCATTCTCAGACATGTCTACATTCACGATGTCTAGGACTTCCTGGGCGCTCTCCCCCTGAGGTGCCTCTGGCACTTCCTGTCCCTCATCCCCTCTCCCGTCTGGGTGGGCTTCTACCCATGCCCTAATGGCGGTACGGAGTTCCGGCCCTTTCGCCCTCCGCATCCCAGGCACCCCCAACTCCTGCGCGAACTCCCTTAGTTGCTTCGCTGTGTACCCCTCGAGGTCAGCTAACCGGGATTCCATTCCGGCAGATGGGGACCTAGACACTAAGGAGAAAATTCCTAGGGTGTAGGCAACAGTCAATAGCTAACCAGGCTTCTTGCACTCTCTACCTGGACAGTGGAACTAATGATCCAGCAACAATGGTTTCTGAGCTGTGGAACAAAAATAATGTAGGATAGGCGTTTAATTGTGGCGCCCTTCGCCTCACGGAAGGGTGCTGTATGGTCACAAGTCCCAAGGATCCCACCGCTGGCCAACAATGTAGGAACCTGGGGTCACCAGGCTCTATAGGCGGTAGCGTGGCGCGAGCCGGTCGGGCAACCAGAGGGCTATGTGTTAAGCAACCATACACCACACGCTTCTCATGGACTAGAGTCACACACAATAAGGGACGCCACACCATTTAAATTATGCAAATACTTCAAGTTTATCCAAGTATAGCTGGTCAGATGCAGTTCAGGAAATAACAAGGTAATACATGAATCATAATACCATTGTGATATTACATTCGACACTCTGGGTGATATCTATGCAGTGCCTAACCTTGTTCTAGCGCCGTGCGCGCTTACGTAAAGTCTTTCCCTGAACCGGCCGTCTAACTAAGCGTAATACTTGAAAGGGGACACATTGGGTTCACTAACATGGCGCCTGTAGAACTGAGCGCTCCTCGTGATCAAGGGCCCCTAGTACTGTGAAGCAAGGCATATAAACATAGCGCTACGCGCAATCAGTTGCATGTGGATACGCTTGCGTAGAACATTTAATACATTGCGTGACTCGTAATCAGTCGCATGTCATTACCTTTGAGCAGAGCATATAACACAGTGCGCTACTCGCATTCCTGGGCATGTAACTACTTTCGAGCAGAGCATATAACACCATGCGCTACTCTCATTCCTTGGCATGTAATTACTTTCGAGCAGAACATGTAACACAGTGCGCTACTCGCATTCCTTGGCATATAGCTACTTTCGAGCAGAGCATATAACACAGTGCGCTACTCGCATTCCTTGGCATGTAATTACTTTCGAGCAGAGCATATAACACAATGCGCTACTCGCATTCCTTGGCATATAGTTACTTTCGAGCAGTGCATATAACACATGGGGTTACTCGCCGTCCCGGTCTCTCCGGCTGAGGAAGCAGAGTTGGTGGCGTGAAGCGCCACACGAGAGTAATGTCAGTCAGTACTTTGAACGGCTTCCAGCGGGGAAGATTACTGGACTTGAGGAGCGAGTCCCTATGCTCCGGTGCAGTTCACAGAGCACCGCGCTCAGTAACACAGGAGGGGGGACACGGACAGGATCCCTCGGCGGGGTCTCTCCGTCGCGCAGGCAGGGGAGGGGGTTCCCACGGAGGGGACAACCCGGGCCAAGTGCGGTGTGGTTTCCAGACCAGCAGGGGGCGCACCAGGGGGGATCTCGGCCTCCGGGCTTACCTCCGTCTCGGCGTCAGCAGGCGTCCGTCCTCACGACGTTGGGGGAACTCGGCCCCGACCTTGCGCTTCTCCTCACACGGCTGCGACGGCAGCGACGGGCCCCGGACTTCGCCTGGGCCTCGCGACACAGCAGAGCACTCTCCCAGGCCTCCAGGCCGCGGCGGTGAGCGCGCTGGCTTCGTCGTCGCAGGGGGGGGGCTCAAATTAAGGATGGGGGTAAAGTGCTCAGCGGAGCACGCTGCCGGGGGTCCCAGACCAGGGCAGGGAGCGCGGGGGTCACAGCGCTAGTACCTGGTCGATCCCCGGTGACTTGGCAATCGGCTTAGTATTTTGTTCACTAGGGTAGCTTGGACACGCAGTCTCAGCTCTGGCATTCAAGGCTTACAGCTCGCTCTTGTCATGCAGTCTCAGTTCTTAAAGTTAGGTTTCAGTTCTCAGTTGACAGATGAAGTCTTTTGGCGCAGATGTATCTGGCGCCCTTAAGGGGTTCTGTTACAGGGGTAGGGATGGAGAGGGCGACTAGGTCCTTCCTAGTCAGGCTGGCAGAGAGTCTCTGGGTCCTCCTACTACTGGGCAAGATCAGTGGGATTCACAGGGCACCTCACTCACTTAAGAGGCAGTACCTAAATCCTGTCACTCTCAGAGGCATAAGTCCCTGGCTAGGCCCTACCGCCTACACTCCTGGTGGATTCTTCCAGCTCTGCTTCACCCCAATGGCCAACTCACCACAAAAGCTTCCCTCCCACTCTTAAGTAGCCCTAGGTCAGGTGACCTCTAGCCAAGGCGGCAAAAGTAAAACCCCACCTCCCTTCTAGAAGGTTCCAGCTTCTTCCAGGAGCTTCCCCACTCTAACTATGGGACAAAAAGGCAGGCTGGTATCGCAACATTGTTGTGGGTCCCAGCCAGCTCCTGGCAGCTAGGGTGCTACTATGAAAAACGACCACCCTGCAGTAGCAGGGGTCGGTGGCAGCCATCTTGGGCGAAGTAAGCACCTACACCTTAACATTACAAAAACGAAAAAAATGAGGGAAAAAGGGCCAAGTCCAACAGGCATGATGGCACTTTACACCACACCAGTTATATCTAATTGATAACACACACCCTGACAGCTGCTAGATGGGATGTGGGGATCAGCGTTCACGTACCCACATTTCGTGGGATTGCATCCACAGAATTACAGTTGTGACTTGGCCAAATGCCCCTTTGTGGTCCTATTAGGAGCCCCCTCGGAGATCTGTCCACTAGATCAGTGGTTCCCAAACTTTTTCGACCCACGGCTCCTTTGACCCATTGTCCATTGCCCGTGGCTCCCCACTGTTAGTTTTTTTGGAGGGTGGGGTGGATGTAAACCCGGCCTCGGAAATACTTGCATTTTTCTCCATGAAAATAATTGGGATGAAGCTGATGAAGGTATTATAATCATATACGCAGCGTGTTTCGAATTACTGAGTTGGTGCCTCTAATAAAATATTCCTAGTTACACTTCTTTGCCCATGCCTTTTTTAGAGTACCCTCTCCAACTTTTATATCCTACTTACAGTGCTAGATAGCCCCCAGTGCATTTAGGTCCCATTGCCAAAGTGTTCCTGCGCTTGAAGAATATTTACATACACGTCCATTTCTACCCATGTCATACGTGCCAACACACCTGTCTCAGCAGGGTGACTCACGATTTTTTAAACCACATACAGCTTTATTTTTGCTGTCTCCTCCCTTAAATTGCTTCCAAATGTTGGCATTATGCCTTGTATGGTGTTTTACTTCCCTGTGCGCAAGGAGAGAGCAGGCCTGTCTGGAAGTGTGTGTGTATTTAAAGGAATGTGTACTGGAAGTACCTATGATTTAAGTACAAATGTCAATACTTAATAATATTTAGTGTGTTTAATAAACAGGACAACTGTACTTTCCTGATAACTTGCATTGGTGTAAAACGCATTTGGAAAAAAACTAAACATTGGCTCCCTGTCCATCAAAGAGCCAATTTTAAAGCTCTTTGCCTAGTACATAAGGCCCTCCATGAAGGCATTTCTGGAGAGGTGCGGAAACTCTTTACTAGGTATCTTCCTGTAAGAACTCTTAGATCCTCTACGGAGGGCCTTGTTTGTGTTCCAAAAACACACAAGGTAAGATGGGGGGGCCGCACACTGTCTTTTTGTGCGGCAAAACTTTGGAACCAGATGCCATCCATTTTGTGTTGTCAATCTAATCGGATGAGGTTCAGGAAGGAATTAAAAACTTGGCTATTTGCTCAAATTTAAAACACCTAGGCTCAGGTTCCAATTATCCATGTATCACAGTTAGCGCCAAGATGCCACGGCATTCGCTGCGCTTTATAAATAACAATTCAAATCAAATCAAATTTACAATGCTAACAGCTCAAACTCGTGTAATTGCGAGACCTATTGCATTGCAAATTATTGTTTTCACAGACTTCGGGTCAGTAAATGACAGTTTTACCAGCAGGCTCTCGCTGCTCTGTCAGCACTTGGGCCTGGCCGGGCGAGAGGGGTGGGGGGGGGAGAGGGAGGGGTCCGTTACGTAAGCGCTGCTTACAATTATGGCGCTGGCCACGTACTTGCATCGGCTATGCTTGGCTTATCGCGCGGTGTATTAGCAATTGTTATTACCTCGCACTTTAAATTCCTTACATCTAACTGTAGCTATCGAAGAAAAGAAGTCAGTAATACCGGGGCTCGCTTCTTAAGACAGACTAGACGGCGCTTGTTTTGTAAGGTTAGTGAAACTTTGCAGCTTCATGTCTGATTGGTAATTGTTACTGTGTGAGAGCGTATGCGTGCGCTAAGAGTTGGGGTGCTGAGTGAGCTTTCACTTGCAGATTTCCGCTGCATCTTGGTTATTTCTTTTTAATGAAACTGTAAGAGAGACTGCGGGTGGCTGAAGCAGCCTGTAGCCTCTTTTAATTTATGGTAAAGAAGCCTCCTTCATTGGAACTCCATGTTTCTTCAGTGGCAGGTTTATTTTTCCCTTAAGTAGATAATAATTCTAAAAGCAGCAGAAAGACGCGCCGTATTCTTTACTTACTGCAGAACTCTGCAGGCTCATCGATCCAGGGCAATATTTATTACAGCGTTTTATTAAAGAAAACTGATGTGCCCTGTTTATTCACGGCGTCTAATTAAATGCTACAAATTATTTGTGATTTATTAGGACATTTAAAAAAGTACCTACGCTCTTTTGAGGCGCAGCCATTTTCTTCGCTTCGAGAACGGGTTTCTATAGCATAGCTGCCCCTTCTTACTGTGCTATAGTAACTGTGCACCTTCGTAGTGTAATGGCTGCAAAGGATTTTTAAGTGCATTATTGTGAGGTGTGAGAGTAGTGAAAAGCCTTTTAAATCAGATGACTGTAATACTAGCGCATTGGCGTGTGCGCATTATCTAATTAAACAGACACTTTGACGTCACATCTATTGTGGAAGTGCATGAAGTTTATTTTGGCAACAAAGTACACAGAGTTTATTATAGGAACTAGACAGCGGTTTCATATTTTACGGGAGCGTGCTATGTAATCATAGTCAAAAGGAGGCTGAGCGCTGCTTATAGTTATGGCGCCGGCCACGGACTTGCATCGGCTGTGCTTGGCCAATCGTGCGGTGTATTAGCAATTGTTATTACCTCCCACTTTCAATTTCTTACATTTAACTGTAGCTGACGAGAAAAAAAAGAAGTCAGTGATACCGGGGCTCGCTTCCTAGAGAGACTGGACAGCGCTTGTTTTTGTAAGGTTAGTGAACATTGCAACTTCATGTCTGACTCGGGTACTTACTGAGACTGTGCGCATAGGAGCAACATTTTATTAGTAAATACTGTAGACGCTCCTTCGTAGGCGCTGCCTTTCTTTTTGCTTAGAGAACGGGTTTCCATAGTGTAAGTCCCTCCTCCTACTGTAATGGCTGCGGGGGCTTTTGTTACGCCCCTGCAAGATGCATGTTTTAACATTTACTGATAAAGGTGCTTGACACTGCTAGACTCATGCTGCGAAGAAAAAAAAAAACTACCATGCTAGTACTTGGCTTCCGTGCTCGTGCACATTGCTGTTCATGGCGTTTTGCCTACGACGCCATACACGTGCACAATGTGGTATGTTAGCTGGCTGTGGGGAGCGAAGCTGCTTCGGAGATGTATATTTTAATGGCGCCAAAAGTGTAAGTTTATCAAAAATAATGTATTAATGTGTAGTTTGTATTATAGTGTGGCTTTTAATTGCTATAATTGTGTATCGTATTTTTATTGGGACGTTTTACAGTCGACATATTGAGCGGACCTAATAGTGACGTTTAGTATAGCAACGGTGTAAACCATGTTAGCCTTTTTTTTAGTCTGTAAAGTATAAAAAGGTTTTTTATGTGTTGCGAAAAGGCTTAATAGCGAATTATATTAAAGTGTATAATACATGGCATGCAATGTGCGGTATGTGTTTTAACTAAGTATTGTATTATATTCTATATGTTTGTGATAGGTGGGTAATATTTTCAGTTGTCAAAGAGATACGACTAGTTTATAATAGGCTGAAACTGATAATTAGTAGTAGAGTATTATATAAACATGGTGTTTTTTCTACAAAAGTGAAATGTAACGTGATAAATTGTCTGTAAGAGCATTTTGTATGGAAGTAGCATTGTGTATGTTTATACAGAAGTACAAAAAGAAGTACAAAAAGAATAGTAGGCAACTTTTTTTAAATTGTGAATAATAGTAGGCAAGTATACTTAAAACCCCTTGTTTGTAAACTAAAGAGCATTAAGGAGTTTTGGGAAAATTGTCGTTTTATGGATGAGAGATTAGTTTTGCCGGTGTATGTTAAGCGCAAGATGCCATAGGTTGTTGCATGTAAATGAACTATAATCTATAGGTTTCTATGCTTATAAGCAAACACCTGATATGTATGTTATAAGCTTTTATATGATTTTTATCTATGTGTTTGTTGATGGAGGAAGCATTAGGTGGTATCGTGCAGTGGCTGTTAGCTATATATATGCAGCGCTTTGTGTTTTGTTTACCAAAAACAACAAGAGAAGTATAATAAAAGAGCACGTCGTTATATATCTTCTATTTCTGTATTTGTTTATGAAAAAAGCATTACATGGTAATGCAGTATTGTTGAATACATATATGCAGTGCTTTACGCCATATAGCAAATAAACAGAAAGGAAGTTTACTAAAATGTCTGTGTTTGCAACTTATTCAAACTTTCACAAAAAGGAACACATTCGGCATGTGGTATATAGTACAATAACCTGCCTGTAGCAGCTAATCCACCGCAACCTGCCCGCATACAGTTTTAGCTACTGCCATGTTGATAATAAAAAGAATGTAGTTATTTTAACCCCTTCAGCGCGGCGCGGATTACCGCGCTGTGCTGAAGGGATCTTGCGCGGGCGGGGCCGTGACGGAGCGGTTCTGTCATGCGCACAGCGCGACCAACGCGCATGACGGAACCGCTCCGTCACAAGCATCGAAAGGGTTAAGTGAAGCCTAAAACGTCCCTGTATGTTTATAAACAAAAGCACAACGTGTGCATAAACTCTTGTATGCATTTGACAAATTTAGTAATTTGTTGATCAAACAAACAGTACGCAGCAACCATAAGTAAGTAAAACAACAAACACAAATACAGAGGAGGGATATTACAAAAGCCCACCGCTAAAGCGAGCATGCATTTCTCGTGTGTTTGTTAATTAAAGAAGCACACATGGCGCCAGTGAGACAGCCGCCTATTTCCTCTCCTTGGAGTTGTTGCAATACAAAGCAGGGGCCTCAATTGTTGCACAACAAAGCAGGGGGCTAATTAATGCGGCGCCAGGCGCCAGCTGTACACATGCAGATCTTCTACACTGGATGGTAGTGCGTCTTCAAGAGCGCGTTCACAACCTCCAGTCTCCCTTCCGAAGCAAGTCAGTAACAATAGATCTCGCTAGCGACAGCGCTTCGCGCTGCGTCGCCAGACGTGACCTAAAAAAACGTATCTTTTCTAGTGGAAATGAATAGAATTTTAGCCCATTTACCGAGTCACAGTGTCCAACGGAAAATGGTGCAAGGTAGACAAAAGTATATTCACACAGATATGCAAACATGTGAACTTAAAGGTCCAATTTTAAACGTAAGAGCATCTCGTAAAGTTGTGCAATAAAACAAGCGTTTTATTTACAGACACAAACACGCCAACGGGAAATTATTTGTCAGTTGACTAAGGACATAAAGTGATTTTACAAGGTTCGTGCAATGTATATCACGAGGGAAATCCAGGATGTTAACAGACCTGGTTCAACAGCCAAAAAAATAGCAACCAGTCCCATTCCCCATCCAATGCTCAAAAGCAAACCAGTTAGATATTAGTTGTTCATTTGGCAGTTTAATAGGACATAGTATATCAGGGGCGGCTGCCCCGCTATGGCGGAGGAGCGTCACCACCACTGCCAGCAGTAGCAGCTGGAAAACGTGAAAAATAAAATGATAACAAAGCATGTTTATTATCGTTTTATTTTTCTCCTACCGTGGAGTCTTGGGGATAGGGCCAGGGGTTGATGGGCACTGAGGGGAGTGGTGGGCACTACTATCAGTGCGCATGACTGCCTCTCAGGCCGGCCAAACAGTCATGCGCACTGAAGCTGTCTCCAACCCAGCTGCGTTGCGGGTT
This sequence comes from Triturus cristatus, assembly GCF_964204655.1. Taxonomy (NCBI): domain Eukaryota; kingdom Metazoa; phylum Chordata; class Amphibia; order Caudata; family Salamandridae; genus Triturus; species Triturus cristatus. The sequence goes on from NC_140580.1 coordinate 330,327,816, forward strand.
GGAGACAGCATGCACAGGTTCCCAGCCACCCTGGGAGCGCAAATCAAGGGTACTCAGGCCAATACTGAGGCTGCTCTCATGCAGTGAGAGCAGTGTCAGGATTGGCCACAGGAGAGTCTGGGAGCCTGTGCCTGCAGTGGAGCCAGAAGAGTGGTGATGTGGCGGGATTCAGGTACCTGTTTGTTTGTTTTTTGTATTGTTTCTACCCCTCCCCCGCCCGCCACTTTGCCCCGACACCAGCCATGACTGAGTATAGTGAACTATGCAGTGGTAAGGCTTAGCAACCCTGCAGCCTGAAAAAGAACAGAACAGGGTGTCATCACGGTGGTTAAAGCAATCTGTGTCTTGTGGACTCAATAGTGGGACAGACATTCCAAAACAAAGTGCATCAGGGATAGTACTAGGCACCTTAAAAGACAATCTGCTATGCAGCTCGGTGAAGCGAGTGAAGGGAGCAGCGGAAAATGGGAAGTATGAGGCCTCAATCTTAGGCACTCACTATGTGTGTATATTAGGTAGTCCGATGAGGTCATTTTGAATGCGGTCAGTGATCAGGACATTGGCGTTGATTCACCAAATTCAAGGGGTGGCAGAAGTGACATCATCCAAACGTTCAGCCGCTGATGACATCAGAGGAAGTGACATCACATTACTTTTTGACCCTGATAATGACATTAAAGTAGCGACACCGCTGAACTTTTTTAGGGAGCCATTGCATACGTTTTAAACATTTAACCAGGAAGCGTGACTTGCCTAGAGCCAGGATCGCTGGGTCTTTTCTGCTTCTCCCTAGACCGTCTCCTGACCGCCCTGAGAACAAGAGGCACCTATGCTGCATCAGGCAAAATGCGGGTAAAGCGGCAGATGGACCAGCATTGATACAAAATGAGGGTCTCGTAAGTGGTGGTGTGATGATCCAACCTCTCCTTCCCTAGCAGATTTAATAGTGTCTGCTGAGTTGGTGGTGGCGGGCTCGGCTCCTTTTCGACTATGTGGGGCGCATGGCAGGTTTCAGGAAACATTGAATTAGTGGAGAGCAATAAATCGTGGAAGATCAGCTGATCGTTTTAAATTAACGTAAGTGTGGCATTTCCCTGTGTTTATGTGTGACATTTCAATGCAATTTAGTATGTGTGACCCTTTATTGCGAGTAGAAAAAAGCAATTATGTTGATTTAAGTTCGGCCAAGTAAGAAATCACCATTTTCTAGGGTGCAATGGTCCATAAACTGCCTTAAAACAGCTGGTACACTCTTAAAGTACTTCTGCAAGGTTACCCACCCATCGCTTTTGTAAAGTGACATGTCGCTCCTAGCACCCATGGTTCTTAAACTGTTTTGCTCTAGGCCATGTTCTGGTGGAAGAATTTGGTCCAGGGATGATAGCAAGTCTATTAAGACATGTCCTATATAAACATACACAGCTGAAGTCTGTGGCTGGCTGCTGCATCACTCCCTGACATTTGTGCACCATTCTTCATGGACTTTCAATGGCTTGTTGGCCCTGATCTGAGTGTGTCTTGAGCTCCACACTTTCCAAAGCGAGCAAAGGAAGTGAGGGTCTCTACATGTGGGCTGGTCTAGGGACTGTGGTAGAGTTGGGTGGGAATGGAAAATCCTCCTATTTCAGGACGAACTGTTAAAAACAGAGAAGTTTTCACTGGAGAATAATCGGCACCATACTATCGTCATAGTGGAGGAATTTCCATTAGGGGATTCTTCAGCAGATTTAGCTCTCAGGACTTAATGTCTTTTCCAGTACCATATGCCTGTAATACTGGCCCCTACTCTGCCGGACTGAAGGATAACCAAGATGGTGATTGTGAGGCACTACCCATCTTCCCTCTGTTGTTGCAGACCAAGAAACTCCTCAGATCCTTTCACATGCTTCGCGTATTCAGTTTCGTTGCTCTTTCTCTCTTTGTGAGCTCCGTTGTCCCTTTCCACCATCCTCCATTCACTCTTCCTTTCCCAGACTCTCCTTTAAATTTTTTATGTTTCTCCATCTTCACCCTTTTCTCTCTAGCCCTTTCAGCCTCATTTCTCTTCTTCTTTCATCTCCCTCCCCCTCTCTCACCTCTCACTATAACTGTGTTCACTCCATACTCTCAGGAAGTGCTCTGTAGTGACACTATACATGTAATGGTGTTTCAATGGTGCTGCCTTAAAACAGGGTTATGATTGGATTCTGGCACTTGAATGCCAAAGTGAGGAGAAACAGCAATAACAACAACGGCCGAGCCACGCGCTGCCTTTGCAACTCGGTTCGAACAACGCATGCGCCTTAACCATACATTCCTCTACCATGCATGTTGTTACAATGACATATCTTAGGTAAAGCGGCGTTGGACTTTAAAGTCCAACACTTTCCCTGCTGATGCACAGACTGGAGTTGGAATATTAAATCATACTGTTCCAAAGTCCAGTGCTTTCCCTAAGGAAAATTGCTGTAAAGACTTGCGTGGTAAAGGAATACGTGGTTAAGACGCATTTGTTGTTTATGCGTGTTTTAGCCATGCGTGGTTCTCTCATACAACCCAAAGGGGAGTGACAGTGGGGGCAAAAGTAGCTTTCAAAACATAGGGTCCATCCAGTGGGGAGAAATGGTGCCTGCACCTTAGGGCTGCTAGGGGCCATGTGCGCTGCCGATTCTGACATTTGCTGCATATCACCCTCCACCCCGTACCACCGGAACTTGCTTTAATGTATTCTATAACTTGTGTGGGACTTACTGGCTTGGCCTCAATAGCTGTACATGACCTTGGTCTGTTGCTGTTTGGTGTGGGCAACGGCGTTTAGACTCCAGGTCCTCTCTACTGGCATAATGAACAGGTGACTTGTGACCCAGCTTGGTCGCCAGGTTCTGGCTGTGCAGAGCATGTGACGTCATGAATCAGGTTAGCCAATCAGTGCAGAGGCAGATTAAGGTGGACAGACCACTCTCCCTTGAGAGTGGGCTATACAGACAGAGCCAGTACAACAGAAGCTCTCAGCGGGGGTCAACTTGATTGTTGTGATATGATAAGTCTCAGCTCACAGCAGTGCATGGCGCAGTGACAATGTGGCTAGCGATATGAGCTAAAGACACAAGCACACGTTGAGAGATATAATGAGTGTTCTTAATTCTGTGACAAAACCAGTTCTTTGCTGTAATACAGCAATACTAATGGTATGTGTTAATCTAGTCTGTGTTACGATGAGGTGAGAGTCTGCAGAAGCACACAGTGAAAGAGTCAACCATTGTGGCAGCTTTTTATTTATTTATATATATTTGTATTTCCCCAGAGAAAAAAATATACAGGAAAAAAAACCATTATCATAGCATCCTAGGCCACCCCCCCATCCCACCTCCCCATTCGTACAAACAAAGGATTAAACATTTAGATGGAACGAACAGATTATATCTTTTCTCTGGTTAACTTTCATGATTTAAGAAGTTTACAAAATACAAAAATCACAAATAAATAGAAGATTTTCTTAGCAATCATGATGAGCTAAACGTGATCAATAAAAGAACCTGAGGATTGGCTAGCAACTTATAACTTCTGCCTCCAGCACTGGCAGCATTAATATATAATTGAAGATCTTGGAAGGAGGGAGAAAAAACAGCTTGTCCCCTATTGCCTTGTCTGATTGAGCCATGCGATTAGATGTTCCCAGATAACTAAGCCCTCCCTTTTTCCCTTACTGCCTTTTTTAGCATAGATAGCCTTCTCAAGATGACAGGTCGAAACTAGTCGGGCCAGCTATTAGGAAAACAATGGAGGATCTACATCTACCCATGCAGAAGCTATACAAATTCGCAAAACTGTCATGGCTACAAAGATAAGTGCCCCACCACTCCTTCTGCTAACCTTCTCTTGGGTTCCTAACAAAATAGTTGTGGGAGTTAACTCGAAGTCCTGAGAGAGAACTTTCCCAAGAAAATCCTGTATTTTGGCCAGAAGTGGAGTGGGTTTCGGACAGGAAGCAAACATATGTACTGAATCTACACTAAACTCTGAACATCTCGGACACAGCGTCCCCTTGCCTGTTCCCCATTTGGCGACTCTGCTAGGTGTAATGCAAAACAAAAGAGGTTTTAAAGAATTGCGCCTGCAGTTTAGCCAAGAGTAGATCGCTCTGGGCAGATCTCAAAGTGCTGTAAAAGGTACTATGCGGAACCTCCAACTTCGATTGCCATTTGTCTGCTATTTTGGGCAGGTCATCGGGCTTTTGACTATTCAGGGTGGAATAGATAAGACCTATTTGAGGTAAAACAGGGGCCTTTTGTTTATCGATAAGGTCTATTTTCGCGAACCCACCAACTTTTCGAGACAAAATATCGCTGATAGCGATATGTTTAAAAACATCTTGGTCCCGCAGTCCGTATTGATTTTTAAGGTCAGCAAATGATTTAATTCCATCGATGGTAATTAAGTCACCCAATTTTAGTATTCCAGCTTTAAACCAGTCTTGAAGGTAAGATCTCGCAAAAATAGCAGGCAAATTGGAATTCAGGTTAATGGGGGAGTAGTAATTCCTAGCCCAATAAATCCTACGTATGTTGGAGAAGACTTTGAAGACACTTATCAGAGTTTTAAATCTGACTCGTTTGTAGTACCCAAAGGACGTTTGTCGCAGAAGACAGCCACAAGCCTCCTCCCCTAGTAGTAGTTGGAAGGGCGACGGGGACCCGATAGTTGGAATAAAGGAGTGTTTGTCTAACAATTCCCTGCTATACTGTAGGACCGAAGCCCAATAATATAATGTTATGTTGGGAAGTGCCGATCCACCCCTCTCCATGGGAAGGGAGAGTTGTTTGAACGCTCGTCTTGGCTTAGAATATGCCCAAACAAATTGTGTGAAAATTTGTTGAAATCTCTGTAACTTAGTTTTGTTGAACTCTAGAGGGATGGCCCAAAAGAAATAAAGTAGCTTAGGGAAGTAAGCAATCTTAATGACATTGCATCACCCCACTATGGTCAGATGCAAGTTGTTGATGCGGTGGAGCGCTCTCTTAGTATCTGCTGCCAATGGGATTAGATTTTCTGCCATGATCTCATCAGTGTTTGCAGCCACAGTTACCCCCAGATATTTGGCCTTCGGAACAACCGGCCTATTCGCCCAGTTAATTTCTTTGTTTAAAATAATCTGAGTTTTGTTTGTATTAAGTGCGTACTCCGAGATTTTCCCGAACTCTTGAGCCTCCAATTCCAAAGCTAATATGGCGCTCTCGGGCTCCGGGGTTACTACAGCTAGATCATCGGCATAAGCCATGATTTTAGTGTCCCCTCCAGATCTACTAACTGCATGGATAGCTGAGTTGTTTTCCATTTTTTTAATCAGAGGGTCTATATATAGGGCGAAAAGCAAAGGGGAACAAGGGCACCCTTGTCTGGTGTCCCTTGTAATTTCAAACTGTTCAGTTAGTCTCCCATTTTTTTGATACCCTGGCTGTAGGGTTGAGATATAGGGCTTGAATAGCTTGAATCATCTTTGGGCCAAAGCACATCCTTCTCATGACGCCCCAGAAAAACTGCCAGGTGACCCGATCGAACGCTTTTTCAGCATCTAATAAAATTAGCGACACCGGGTCTCCTGTTACCTGAGCCGCGTCAAATAAGGTAATGGTCCGTCGTATGTGCTCGGTAGTGCCCTTCTTGGGGATAAACCTGTGTTGCCTTTCCGACACTAGGGATTCGATTATTGAAGAAAGTCTAATTGCAAAAGTTTTAAGAACATCTTTGAATCACAGTTAATGAGAGTGATCGGCCTATACGATCCCATTTCTAGTGGTGATTTATCCTTTTTTAGGGAAGATAGCAATTTTAGCGTTAGACCAGGAGCAGGTGGAGAAGCCCTGTCGAAGATGGAGACTACCAAAGGAGTAAAGATAGCCTTTATTTGGGGAACAAAGGTTTTATCAAACTCAAGAGGGATACAATTGACCCCAGCGGCCTTCCCATCTGGCAGACCAGCCAAAGACTCTGCGATATCCTCCGAGGTCGGGGGGGTCCTCGAGTTGGTCACGGGCCTCCGGGATAAGTTGGGATAGAGTGATTGCATCTAGATATTTAGTGATCTCTTCCTCTCTCAAGTCTGTTAAGTTGTTGTTCTCTTCTGAATAAAGATTTGAGTAAAACTCTCGGAATGCCCTTTGGATTTTAGTTGAGTCATTGGTCTCCTCTCCAGTTAGGAGTTGGATCGAGAGTATTTCGTTGGCTGCGACCTGCTGTCTAGTTCTAAGAGCCAAGTGATGGCCAATGAGTTCACCGCACTCATAATTTTTTTCCCGTGTTGAAGCCCACTTAGCTGCTATCTTTTCTGAGAAGACCGACCCAATTTCAGCCTTAAGAATTCTCACTCCAAGTTGGGCAGGTTCTATTTCCGCCCCTGTATGAACTGCTTAAATTAGTTTTTCTCTGCTTTTTTTAGCTTGTTCTGGAGTTCGGATATCAGTATTTTTCCTTTCTTATTTTTATTTATCGAAAACTTGAGGGTCTCTCCCCTGATGCCAGCCTTTAAGCTATCCCATACTGTCATAATTGAGGCTGACCCTACATTTAGTTCGAGAAATTCTTGAATCCATGCCTGCATATGTGTTCGATAGCCTACATCTTGTAGTAGAGCTTTCTCAAAGCTCCAGTTCGGGATCTCCCTCCAGATCCCAAGCCCCCCAATGTTTAAAATAAGTGGATTGTGATCTGATATAAAACGCGGGGCAATATTGATAGAACAATCATGAAGCAGAGAGGATGAAACCAAAAAATAATCTAACCTAGCTAGGGAAAGATGCGGGGCAGAAAAGTAGGAATAACCCGGCAAAGTAGGATTTAAGCTAGCCCGCACGTCGCTGAGCCCATGAGTTTGTATTAAATGTAATAATGCTTGGTATACTTTGGGCTTCCTGCCACATAAACCCATTGATCATCAGCTTTTCAACTGCAGGGTAGATTAATATTAAGGTCGCCACAGATAACAATTGGAGAGGGCCAGTGGGCAAGTTCACCTGTGATCCAATTAATTACCCCGGGGTCATCTGTGTTGTTTCCATAGATGGAGCATAAAGTAAAGGAAAGGTTTGGGGGTAAACAACACTCCGCTATCACCCATCTTCCCAAAGAATTGGATTTCACACGGATAGATCTAAGATGATATCTGTTTTCAACCATAACCCCTACGCCTTTTATTTTAGCACCTTGTGTGGTCCCCCCTATAACTTTATATCCCAGTGACTTCAAAAGATGTTTTTGCAATCCTTCGATGTGCGTTTCCTGGAGGTAAACGATGTTTGCTCCCAGAGAGCGCAAACCCTGTGCAACTCGATTTCTTTAGGGCATCGTTCAGCCCACAAATGTTGACCGAAACAATTCTAAGGGTGCTTAACTTATACATTTAAATGTTTTTGGCACTTCAACCATTTTGAACTGAATACAGATTGTGTCCCCCATTTAATCAAAGATACAAAAGAGCCTTAAGGTTTTCCTCGCCCTGGTTAACCCATTTTGTGCATTTTATTTCTCCTTTTTTATCATTTTTTAGCCCTTTCAAGACACTCCACTTTAAGTGCGTATTTGTATTAACAAGTACTTTAACAAGATGCTGTACAAGAAAACAAACAAGTGTCCTTAATCTGTCCATCTCAAGATCATTTCCCACCCTCCTCTCCCCTTCCCAGCCCACCCCCCCTATCTTAGAGCAATCAGGAAGACCCTGAATGATGGTAATCAGATATGAGTCCCCGCCGCTAAGCCATGCCATAGAACTGTATATAGAATTACGGCTATGTCTGTTCATGCGAAAAGCAAGAAAGACAAAGTGAAAAGAGATACACACCCAGATGCATATCCAACTTCAAAAGCCTATTCGCATAATCGTATTAGTAGTACACCCGATGAAACAACTAAAAACTACATGTGAGTGCCAGAAAAGGTTAGTCAAAAAAAAAAAAAACAGGCAGAAATGAGAAAAAAAATAGGGAAGAGAATAGAGACTTTTAGCATTCTCTCGTAGGCAGAGGTATAGTCAGCTATAGTTTAGCTCTAGCCCCTTTTTGATTTGATTTTCCCCAGATATTCTCCCGCCTTAATCTCTGACAGAAAGATTCGGGAGCCCCCGTTTACGATAACTTTCAGTCTAGCAGAGTTCATTAAGTACACTTGCGCTCTGAGCTGTTGGAAGGAGGGGATTAGTTGCCATCTCCGCTCTACTGTATGGTGGCAAAAGTCAGGTTTAGCAAAAAAAGTTACACCATTAGCCCCATTCTGGGAATTAGGACGGGCTTGGTCATAGATCAACTGCCTGAGGAGGAAGTTTCCGAAGTACACCAGGAATGCCCTTGGTTTTCCTCCAGAGAGACTGCTGTTGTTGTGTCGTTGTTTTAGGTTAAAAGGAAAACGATGGCAGGAGTTTCACTATGTAGCGTCTTGGATCCTCTCCCTCCACTCCTTCTGGAATTCCAAGTAGACGGAGATTATTCCTACGCTGACGATTTTCTTGTTCTTCCATTTTCGTCATTAAATCCGTTAGACAAGCAGCATTAGAGGAACCTTGGTCTTTTACAAAGGAAACTTCTGATTCCAAACTCTCTGTACGACCTTCAACCATAGTAACATGATCACTTACGTCAGTACAGAGTTTGTTCAGTTTCCTCATGCCCCCTTGCAGTTTTTTGCAGCCCCTTTTGCTGAGCGGTTGTCAGAACGAACCTCCTCTTGAAATTCTTTTATTGAGGCTAAGATGGAAGCTAAGGAGGGTTCTACCGCGTCAACTGATGCAATCTTTGGACTCTCTCAAGAGTGGTGAATGAGCAGCATCCTCATCGAAGGGATAAGACATCTGTGAGTATGAATAATCCCTCTTAAGCTGACTGCGCCTTTTTGTCTTGCTTCTTGTCTTCTTTAGGCGTTGCACTGTTCCTGTGTCTATAAGGGATTCATCACTACTGCCTTCGCTTGAGTTAGAGCCACCCTCTTTGGTGGTAATCCCCGAGCCATCCATCACCGAATAGAAGTTTTCACTGCCTAGCTCTGGGGTCAATGGGACTTGAGGTCTAGAACTGGCTTCCAGGCTCCGGATATAGTTATCAATGCCGGTTCAGAGGGATCAGGCACTTCCTCCGGGAGACCAGATGTTGGAGCAGATTCAAGCGCTTGGACAGTAAGGGCCAAAGATGTTGGGTTTCCCTGTTCAACTGAAACCTCGATGTTTCCCTCTATAGGTAAATAGATAGGCATTATTAGTTCTTCCGGGGTGTCCCGTTGTCCACTTGAAGTCCCCATCTCTGTTGGTTGAACTGCTGTGCAAATTTTCTTTGGTGTACCTGTTTTTTGTATAAGGGCAGGGTCACTTTGTTTAACCAGAGGTGTGCCTTCAGCCACATTCTCAAGGGGGGGGGGTGGAATTGAGCGTGGAGTCTATCACAGAGAGTGGTGTCTTAACTCCTGAAAACAATTTAGCAACAGAGCGCTGAGATCCTACAGTTTCCTTTTTTGCTCCACCCCCCCCAAGTCTCCCAGTTAGCTTCTTGTTAACACTGGCCTCCCGTTTACCTTTAGGTAGAGTCTCTGTCAGTCCAGCGTCTCCGGGATCGGTGTTAGCCTGGGCAGTTCTTGTTTTGTTGCCCTCGCCTGTTTTGCCACCCCTGGTCGTGATGGCCCAATTCCGCTGGTTTCTCTCACTCTGCCGAATTACCAAGTAAATAGCAGCTGAAGCGGATACCAATGCAACAATGTATTGCACCAGCCAGCAGATGAATAATCCCCAAAGCGTTCTCGTAAAAACGAGCACCCCGCGTGCCCTTTCGGAATTTTCGGTGTTTTCTATGCAAATTTCAACAGCAGCTGGCTGGAAGTACAGACCGGTCACCAACAGTCCGCTCGCGTTCTGAGTCGACATCAGCTTCCAGAAACAGGGCACATAGCCGATAACCGATGTGCCTGGCGTGAGCGGCTGAGTGGCGTGAAGCTCACGCTGACTCCATCTTGCTCGGTATCACGGTTTCATGTTGTTTGGTCATTTGCAATATCAAATCTAACCATTGTGGCGGCTGTTGCAGGGCCATGTGTAGTCCCCCCCCCCCGTACTGAAAAACCTACAGCATGGCAACAACAGCTAGACAGGGAGACTAAGACATCGTTCAAGAAAGACCAGATAATCAAGTATAGTGCTATAAATGGAATTCTGAAACTGGATTCCAGGGTTGAGACACCTGACAGTCTGTGATGGGGAGATCCATTTGAAAGTGCTGTGTCCTACCACGTAGGGTGGCGATCTACCTGAGGGCAGCTGCAGTGCGCTGCAGGTAAGATCGGTGAGGCTAGGTAAAGGGGGGATTTCGAGAGACGACTTTGAGGGAAAATGAATTAATTATTTAATTTTCCATCGTGGTCGTCTCTCGAAATACTCCCTCACCGCCCCACCGATCTTACCTGCAGAGGCCTTTGCACAAATGTCTAGAATAGAAATTAATGTGCTTGAGGGAGTAGAGAATGGGATAGGCATGTTTTAATTATTGTTTTGAAACTCTTAAACTTGACCTTTGTCTCCTCACCAACCCTTGTCTTCCTATTTTGCCCAGGTCCTTTCCATACATACGTGCTGCTGGGAATGCAAAGCATTGTGCTTTATAGGTAGAAAAATTAAGTTGTGTTCAATGTTAAAGCTGAATGATCTGAGTGGGTTGAGTGTACCTCAACTTGGCTTGGCTTACCACGCTGCCCTTATATGTTGTGTGCTTAGTAAAGATGATTTATTCATAAACATGTAATCATTTACACACTATGAATATACCTGCCATGGAACTAAACTTAAATTAAGGAATGCAGAAATTGTATCCACTCTTATCCTTCATATTCGTCGAGTTGATATGATTTATTAAGTACGCTATTATTATTGTAATTATTTTAATCTATTTGTCATATTTCCATTCTCAACAGACCTAATAATATCACAAGGTCAAGTAATGTTGTACACTTGATTCTGACTAACAGAGGTTTTCCTGCCCTGAGTGGAAGATGCTGCACTTTGAGTTAACAAACACGATTTCCCTAAAACGGTGCACAAAATTAATCACATGAAGTGCCAAAAGTCTGGCCCTAATACTAGCAGTTTTATATTATAGTAAACAAAGGACAAAATGCCCCATAATATGTTTGTAACTTTAATTTTGGTGCTCTAATTAGTTCAGTGAAAAAGTGCTGATGAAGAACACATCATAAATGTGTTTTCTTGTTGCGGGGCCAGCCTAGTGACTACTCCATGCAAGCATGAGGACGCCTTATAAGGCCTGATTATGAGTCCGGAAGAGTGGAATTAATTTATGGAATTCTGCTTTGCCTTATTCCAAATAGTTAGGGGCAGATCTATATTGGAGATGCGCCACTTTTACGCCGCCGTTGCGTCACTTTTGTGACGCAGCGGCGGTGTAAACCCTGCGCCACGTTGCGCCATATTTACATTGTGACGCATCTATGGAGATGCGTCACGATGTAAAGCCCTGCGCCACGTAAAACCTGCGTCAGGTTTCACGTGGGCGTGTCGACAGAGGGGGGGGACGTTCCGTCGCAGGAACGCCCCTGAAAAGTGACTCAGTCAAATCTATAAGATTTGACTGAGTCACTTTCCCAACGCTGATGCGCCAAAACCCTGCGCCTGCTTGAAGCAGGCGTAAGGCTTGACGCACCATGTTAGGGATAGGGTGGGTTGGAACAGTGCTGGAGTTGCGTCGCGCTTGCGACGCAACTGAAGCACTGCGCCAACCTTACGCCATCGGATGCGTCACGCATCTGTTTATTCCTGCGCCATGATGCGCCGCATTGTAAATGCGGCACATCATGTGTGGCGCAAGGGTAAACTTGCGTGACGCATCATTCCTGGCGCATCCTTGCTGATTTGCAGGGATGCGCCAGGAAACATAAATCTGCCCCTTAGTTTTTTCCACAGCCATGCCGGCCCCTTCAATGGGTATGGTCTCAGTGGCGGCTGCTCCTGGGAAACAGCAGTGGGGTGGGGACCGGGGAATAGGGCGAGGAGGCGTCGGTTAAAAAAAAATCACTTACCTGCCGGCCGCCGCCTCTCCTCCATCCTGTTCCTGGCTTCTTCACTGCACACAGGAAGCACCCGGGCTCCCAGGCTCCCCATAGCCAGACACAACACTGCAATGTAGCGTTGTAATTGGTCTCAACCCCATGGCTCAGTGCCCAGCCAGGGAATGGGAGCCTGGACCTCCACCAGTGGAGGACATGCAAAGTGCGCACGCCGGCCAAACATTCATGCTCACTTACATGCACATTACTCCTCCTCCTGCTCTGAGAGCAGAGCTGATCCGCCCACCCCGCCACAGCAGGAACAAAGAAAATGATAATAACGTTGAGTTATTATCATTTTCTTTTTTCTTTTTTTTCACTGCAAAAAGCAGTGGGGCGACGCTCCTATGCCTTAGCGGAGGAGCTGCTACTGTATGGTCGGCTTTAAAGAAATGATTCCCATAATGGGAATACAAGTGCAGAGACAGAGGTATGCTGACCCTTGCAGGCCGATCCCTGCATTCACAGCCAATCAGAAGGGCTCACTATCTATAATCTACCTAATAATATTAATTTATTTTGTAACTCTCTATGATGGGACAATTTACGATGTGACCTATTAGTACATTGGTTGCATCACAAATTGCACACCGATTCGGAAACCAGTCGGTGTGCAAATTGCACATCCTGGTTTGTGGATCAGGCCCTAGATTTGGAGTGGGAGCCCTGAAGCACCAGAGGGCCTCTGAGACTTGGACATGCAGTATGAAGGGTTTTGCCGGAGACAAAAAGAAAGAGGCGATGTGCTGCCCTTTCGAACAATAGATATGGGCAAAGAAATCGCTCCAGTCAGATAACTCTTATCCTTCATACTCGTCGAGTTGATATGATTTATTAAGTAAGCTATTATTATTATTATATTTCCATTCTCAACATACCTAATAATATCACAAGGTGTCGTACGTGAAGTAACGTACTAGTCTTCCAAAGTCTGAGGACGTCCTCTTTCCATTGTATGTGGCCTCCTGACGTCACTGGCCAATCCGGTGTCGAGGATGGCTGTGACGTCAGGGGGCGGAGCGGGGAGCGGAGAAAGAGCGCGAGGACGCTAGCCGGCGGTTGTGGTTCCCGCTGCTCCTCGTGGGCCGTAACATTTCACTGTACTCAATAAAGAAGGCTCAGATGTACCTGTAACTTGTCTCGCCTCCCTCATTCATGCCACTACAAATGGCGACGAGGGTTAAAGCTATCGTTACGGCCCACATGTGATTCCCTATGTGCCTGATGTTCCGGTGTGCACTCGGCGCGCCGATCTCTCCTCGCTTGATCCTGCGCGCTGGTTTCTGTCGCAGATGACTCCTTATACCTGCCCATGCCTGATGACTGCGTGGCTCTGCCAGTGAGCCGTGAGGTCCAGCCTGCTGCCGCCTGCTGTGATGAGGTGCTGTTCTGCCCCGACGACCCCGTGAGCTGCCCTTGGTGAGCTGCTGTGGGGGGAGCGCTGTCTCTGCTGTTCCTTGGTGCTCCAGTCCTCTGAGGCTGTGTTCGCTGCTGCTGCGCCTGGCTCCTGCCTCCCTGCACCCGGTGGTGCCCTCCTGAGCTGCGTGGGAGCTGTCTGTGTGCTGCGCTCCTGTTCCACGTGTGCCTGCTCGCCTGCCATGGCGCAACCTATCAACATATGTGTGCCGCCCCTCTTCCTGGACTCCCCTGGTAAGCCGTGTATGAAGTGGAAGGGGTGGCTGCGCGCATTTGAGAATTACATCGTCTCCATTGATGGTGAGGGGTATAGCCCTGCACGCAAGAAGTCGCTTCTATTCGGACTGTTGGGGAAAGCGGGCCAGGAGGTTTTCGACAGCTTGCCCGTTTATGCGGACCCTCCGGGGGCCCTTGTCCCTCTGGATGCGTACCAGGAGGCGGTTAAGCGGCTCGAACTGCAATATTCTGAGGAGGGCAATATCATGGTGGGGCGCCATAAATTCGCATTGCGGAAGCAGGAGGAGGGTGAGACTATCGAGGAGTATATTGCCTGTCTCCGTGTTTTGGCACAAGACTGTGAATTCGCGGAGATGACTGATACTTACCTCAGGGACCAGGTGGTGTTCTACTGCCATTCCAAGAAGGTGCAGGAACGGTTGCTTTCTTGCAGGAACCCTTCGCTGAAAGATGTGGTGGCCATTGCGAAGGCCGTTGAACGTTCCATGGTGTCCACGAAGGAACTTGCGAGCACAAGTCAGGCTTCTAATGTGTTCTTTGTGCAGGACAAACATAAAAGTGCATCCAAGACCCCAGACAGGGCGACGAGTGAGAGAGGGGGGGGCAGGAAGCCGTTCGCTTGTTTTAGATGTGGGTCGAGGGACCACCTAGCGGATAGCAGGACCTGCCCGGCCCGGTCCAAAAGTTGTTCTAAGTGCAGGAAAGTGGGCCACTTCGCGGCAGTATGCAAAGCCAGGAGACCTGGTGGGGGCATGAAAGTGAGCTCGGTGAGCGAATGTGATGCGGATGCGGATGCGGACATCGTACTGTCCATTGATGCCGAGGATGGTAGAGTGAAGGGGCCTATTGGCTCTGTGCTGATCGGTGCTGTTGAGCTGCCATTTACGGCTGATTCTGGTTCCCCTATTACCCTGATATCTGATACCACGTATGATTTGAAATGGCAGGGTGTGAAATTGCATGAGACGGATGTGAATCCGAAGGCCTTCGGGGAGCAAGACATAGAGATGATGGGGTACTTCTGGGACTCCCTCACCTTCAGGGGGCGAACAGTGAGAACGAAGATCTACGTGGCTGAGAAAGAGAGGAGCCTGGTGGGGTGGAAGGACCTGGCGAAGCTGGGGGTGATGCTAGTCCCGGGGGCGGACGATCCCATAGTTCTGAGGGATGATTGGGTCAACTACGTGCAGCCGGATGACTTGCCTGAGGGTTTGGCCGGGGTCATCGGCAAATTTGAGTCTGTTTTTGAAAACAAAGTAGGGTGTGTGAGGGGATTCGTGCACGCCATTAGATTGAAAGAGGATGCAGTGCCAATAAAACACAAGGTCAGGTCAGTTCCCCTCTCTGTCAGGGGGGAGCTAAAGGCTGTTCTAGATAGGCTGAAGTCGGAAGGAGTGATAGAGGAAGCAGGCGCTTCAGAGTGGGTGTCCGCAATCGTGGTGTCCAAGAAGAAGAGGACAGGGGACATTCGGCTGTGTGTGGACCTGCGATCGTTGAACAGAAACATCCTGGTGAACTGCCACCCTCTGCCCAACATTCAAGAGATCCTGTCTTCCACGTCCGGATCGAGGTTTTTCACTTTGATAGACCTGAAGTCCGCATATCACCAGGTATGCCTCACGGAGGAGTCCAAGGCACTGACCACCTTTGTTACCCCATTCGGAGCGTACAGGTACGTCCGTCTCCCGTTCGGCCTCGCCTCGGCTTCCGGTGTCTTCCAAAGATTGATGGATCTGCTCTTCGGCGACATGAAGGGCGTTGAAGCCTTCCAGGACGACATTTTAGTCCACACGGCGGGTGAAGAGGAGCACCTGGAGCTGCTGGGCAAAGTGCTGGGGGTGCTGCGTGAAAAAGGGATGACGGTCTCCAAGGACAAGTGCAAGTTCATGGAGGGCAAGATCGACTGCTTGGGGCACGTGCTGACCGCGGAGGGCATTGCGCCTAAAGATGATTTGGTGAGGGCCATACGTGATGCTTCGTGTCCCGGAGACAAAGACGCCCTGCGATCGTTCCTGGGGCTCAGTGAATACTACTCCAAATTCATGCAGGGATATGCGACCATTGTGGAGCCTTTAAGGAAACTGCTGAGGAAGAACGTAAAATTTACGTGGGCGCAGGCCCAACAGGCTGCTTTCGACGCCGTCAAGCAGGCCATCGTGGCGGCTCCAGTGCTACAGCCGTACAACAGGGCATTCCGGAACGTGATCACAGTTGACGCCAGCGCCAAGGGTATCGGCGCTGTGTTTTGCCAGTTCCAAGGGAAGAAGGAGAACACGGTCGCTTTTATTTCCCGGTCACTAAGTGACGCGGAGACGCATTACAGCACCATCGAGAGGGAGACGCTCGCATGCGTGTGGGCCGTGGAGAAACTAAGGAACTATCTGTGGGGCATGGAGTTCGAACTCGTCACTGACCACAAGCCCTTGATCTACATGATGGACGGCGAAGGCCGCGGCAACGGGAAGGCCAGCTCGAGGCTTCTGCGTCTGCTGTCCAGGCTGCAGGAATATCACTTCGTCATCAGACACATCAAGGGTGGCCTCAATTGCAGGGCGGATTGCCTGTCGCGCATGCCGGTCAATGGCGAGGAGGACGGTTCCATGGATGACACGGAGTGTGTGGTGGCGCTGGTGGACGCTACGGCCATTTGCGAGGGGTCCATTTCTGAGGAAGAGTGGTTGGCAGCCCAAGAGAACGACACGACTATGCGTAGGGTGATGGACCATATAACGGCTCGTTGGCCCCCGATCCGGAATTTGAACGGCGCTCTCCGGAGTTTCCAGCAGGTTAGCCCCGAACTCTCCATCGAGGGCGGCTTCGTGAAAAGGCATGAGCTGTTTGTGCCGCCGGAAGGGTTGAGAGATAAACTAATCAGGATAGCTCACAGGGGACACCCGGGCGGTACTGCCACGAGGAATCTGCTCAAGCAATACTACTGGTGGCCAGGGATGTGCGGCGATGTCGGCAGTTTTATCGACCGATGCGGACCGTGCTTAAGGGCCGACAAGCACTGGAAGACGGCGAAAGGTACGCTGCAGCTGGTGGACATTCCTGCCGGTCCATGGATCAAGGTAGCCATTGACTTCGCAGGCCCATTTACCCTGCTGCCTGACGACTGCAGACATCTCATTGTCCTCACGGATTACTTTTCCAAGTGGATCCACTACAAGTTCGTCAGGGAGGTTACCACTGAACGAGTGATCAAGGAGCTGAAGAGGATCTTCGCTAGTGAAGGACAGCCGAAGGTTTTGGTGTCCGACAACGGCACACAACTGGTCTCCAGACAGATGAAGGACTTCCTGGCCAGATTGGGAATCAAGCAGGAGAAGACCCCGCTCTACAGCCCTAAGAGCAATGGGCAGGTCGAGCGGATGAATAGATTCTTGAAGGAGGGTGTGCAACAGGCGGTTGCCTCCAACTTAGATGTAAAAGCATTTCTGGCAGACAAGGTGCACACTTTTCACAACACGCCCAATGCAGTCACGGGGCACACTCCGTTCTACTTGATGAGAGGGAGAAGGTGTATGAGTGAGCTTACTCCCAAATTTAATAAGTGGTATGACATGAGGGAGGAACGTGAGAGTATACCTGATGAGAGGTTGAGAGTCAAAGAAAGAATTGTGGCTAGACAGGAAAGCAACAAACGGTATGCAGATATGGTGAACAGAGCCAAAGTTAAAGAGGTAGCGCAGGGGGATTGGGTATTGGTGAAGAAACCAACCAAGGTGATGAAAGGAGAATCTATTTTTCAGACCCCTGCACGTGTGCAAGGAGTGACTAAGGGAGCGGTCTGTTTGGAAGGAGGGGGATGGCGTAGCAAGGACGACATTGTCAGGCTCAAGGCAGGCCAAGAGGAAATCATCATGAGAGGCAGCCAGGTGCGCGAGACCGAGAGCGATGATAGTATGTACGAGTGGCAGGTTCAAGAAGACAGTGATGGGGGAGGAGCCTAGCGCTTGACCAAGATGGCCGCGTGAGCTTAGAGCTCCCGAGACCCTCGCGCCCTCCGTCGACTATCCTGTCTCTAATCCTGATTGTATGCATGGCATCGTGTCGCTGAGTTGCCAGGGAGGCGATTGATGCTGCCTGCGGTCGGATCGTCCATCGGGAACCGGACTTATGACTGGCGAAAGATTGCGGCCTAACTCCCGGAGATGCCAGGGGCTAGAGTTGGCAGGATGCCCGACTCCTAGTTGATCAACAACGGCCTGGTGAGGTGTGAACTGTCGGACGGAGGTCCTCGCTCTTTCACTTTCGGTTTCGTTCCCTTTGTCTGCCCGGACACTGTAGTGCCCTGGGTGGCTTTATAACCCCGGGGACGCTCGGCGAGCTACTTTGGAAGAACAAGGCGGACCTGCTCACTCTTTATACCTCTCTCTGAGAGGGGACGGTCTTCACTGCATTGGACTGCCTGGAGTCCATCATGTCGGGCAAGGCAGAAGGAGATCGGCTGAAGACTAAGTCCACCAGGCGGGGAACGTATTCCCAAGTCAACAGTATGGACCGATACGCCCTCCTGAAGACATCGCCGAGTGGATCGAGCCAGGCGCCGGATGCCCAGAAGGAGGACTCGCCTGGGACACCGGAGCTCTCCCTGCAGGATGTCATGGGCGCGCTTGATGGGATGCAGACCTCGATGGGGCGGCAATTCGAGGCCCTGGCACATAAGGTGGATGCCATCCTGGTGGATGTCAACTTGATCCGCTCGGACCTGGGCAAGACAAACGAACGCGTTAAGGACCTGGACCACAAGACCACGGGCCTCACTGATGAGGTTGCGGATCTGCAGAACGAGGTCCGGAAGCTGAGGGCCGAGAGTGACCTCGCCGCCCGCCGGCTGGAGGACTTCGAGAGCCGGTCCAGGCGCAACAACGTGCGCGTCATCGGGGTCCCGGAGTCCTCAGATGAGGCTTCGGTGGACCTGCTTGTGGAAGATTTGGTCCTCAATCATCTGAAGCCTAAGGGCCTTGGAAAGTTTTTTGCGGTGGAAAGGGCCCATAGAGTGCCGGGCGGACGGCCCAAGGCGGGTGCCCCGCCGCGGCCGATTGTCGCCCGGCTCTTTCATTTCCGAGATCGGGACGCTATCCTGCAAGCTTCGAGGGTGACGGGCCCAGTCCCCTTCCAGAATGCGTCGGTGAATTTTTATCCGGACTTCACCCAGCAGGTGCAGAGACAGAGACAGAGCTTCCTGGGGGTGAAGCGAAGACTTCGGGAACGGGACCTAAAATATGCCATGCTTTTCCCCGCCAGACTACGGGTGGTGCATGAAGATCGGACATTCTTTTTTGACTCTCCTGTTATGGCCGACGAATGGTTGGACGCTTTGCCCCGGCGACGGACCGGGGACAACACAGCTGAGCATGGAGATAGTGGCCGGGATGGACAGGGCTGATACCTCAAAGCCGGCCTGACTTGATTTGACCATATTTGAAGATTTGAACAGAGTGCAGTAACTGTGGAGGGTTGCGGGAGGACGAGGGGTGCTCTTTTCCTCCCTTGGGGTACTTTTTGTAGATTTTTGTTTTTGTAGGGCGACAGGCACACTGCAAGTTGGGGGGGCTTTTTAAGCTGCAGCAGGGGTGCAGGGTGGGGGGAGTTATGGGGAGTTTGAATTTGTTGTTGGGGGGTTTATTTCTGCAAGGCATGATGATTATCCTCAGGGTTGTTCCATGGTGGCGCCTCGGGTGTGGGGTGGGCCTCTTTCCGTTTGAGGATGGGGGGTAGAGGCCTAAGTGTTATAAGCTGGAATGTTAATGGTTTGGGGGATCGCATTAAGAGGGGGATTGTTTTGCAATTTCTGAAACGCTCAATGCCAGACGTTGTACTGCTGCAGGAGACGCATCTCATAGGCAATACGTGCTATGCCCTGAATAGGAAGGGGTATAAATTCATTGCACACTCGGGATTTTCTTCTGGGTCCAGGGGTGTGGGCATCCTTGTTAGAGCATCGCTGCCCTTTGAGGTGGACTCCACCATTGTTGACGATAGGGGGAGGTTTGTGGCGGTGGCGGGGCGGTGGGAAGGAAGGACTTTGGTTTTGGTTTCGGTTTATGTCCCGCCGGCCCTGCAGGCCGCCACATTTGCTGAATTGGGCAGGGCTTTGCTGACTCTCCCGGGGGGCATGCTGGTAGTGGGAGGGGATTTCAACGCTGTGGGCTCCGGACTGCTGGATAGATACCCGCCCAGGGACACAGGGGGGGCTCAGAAATGGCTTCCAGACCTCCTGGATACATTTGGCCTGATAGACTGCTGGAGGCTCCGGCACCCCACACAGAGTCAATACACGTTTCACTCCGGGGCGCATGGTAGCCTCTCCAGGATTGACTACCTGCTCACTCTGGCCGCACATGCCTCGTTGATATCCGAGGCGAGGCACATGGCACGTGGTATCTCTGATCACTCGCCAGTGTGGATCCGGCTGGATCTCGGTCGGGAGGGAGGAGGGAGGGTGGCCCCCATTAACCCATGGTATTTCCGAGACCCCAAGATGCGCAGCGCCCTGGTAAAGAAGGTAGATAATTACTTTAAGGACAATCTGGGAACCGTGGACTCGGCGATCTCGCTGTGGGAAGCTTTTAAGACCGTGCTTCGGGGGGAGGCCCTCTCCCTGGTGGTGACTGCCAAGAATCGGAGGGATTGCGAAGTGCGGCAAGTGGAGGAGGAGATTGCGGCCCTTGAGGGGGATATGGAGGAGGAGGTCACAGAGTCCTCATTGCATGAGCTTTGCTTGAAGCAGGCGGAGTATAGGGACCTGGTGACAGAAGCCGCCAAGACCCTTAGCAGGGAACAACAGGGCCGTCTGTATGATGTTGGAGATAAGGCAGGGAAACTCCTGGCGTGGCTGGACAGGAAGGAACGGGTCAATAGAGTGGTGCCAGAGTTGATTGGAGAGGGGGGAGAGGCGATTGTGGAACCTGAGGGGATTGTGGAGTGTTTTGCGGAGTATTTTCATAGGGTTTATTCCTCTGTGTCGGACAGGCCGCCCGAAGACTCGACTGATCTCCTCCGTGATATCGAGTTGCCCTGCCTCTCTGACATAGATAGGGACGATTTGGATGGCGACATCACGGTTGATGAGGTGGCGGGGGCGATTCGCGCGTTGAATTCGGGTAAGGCCTCTGGACCGAACGGACTGCCGATCGATCTGTACAAACTGTTCCCGGATAGGGTCGCCCCTCACCTGCGCGCCATGTACTTGGAGGCGCGGGGGGATGGGATCCTTCCGTTGGATCAGCGGCTGGCGTCAATCGTGGTCATACATAAAGAGGGTAAACCCCGAGATAGATGCGCCTCCTATCGGCCCATTTCACTCCTCAACGCTGAGCCGAAAATTCTGGCCAAACTCCTGGCTACCCGTCTGATTAGGGTACTTGGCGATCTGGTCCACCCGGATCAATCTGGCTTTATCCCGCACCGAAACACAGCATTGAACCTTAGGCGTCTTCATGGCGTCATCGCCAGGGCGGGCACGCTGCGTGAACCGGCTGTTGTGGCATCTCTTGATGCCACGATGGCCTTTGACACGGTGGAGTGGGCATACTTATGGGCCGTGCTGGCCAAGTTTGGTTTCGGTCGCGGGTTTGTGAGTTGGGTCCGGTTGCTGTACGAGGGGCCACTAGCGAATGTTGTGGTGAATGGTCGGGCATCTACTCCGTTTCAGCTTGGTAGGGGTACTCGGCAGGGCTGCCCCCTGTCGCCTCTGTTGTTCGCCCTCGCCCTTGAACCGTTGGCTGCGTGGATACGTTGGCACCCGGATATACGGGGCCTTCGGTGGTCGCCTGATCACGAGGACCGTATTTCGCTCTATGCCGATGATATCCTGTTGTATCTTGCCTCACCGAAGAAGTCACTTATAGTGGTCTGTGACGTACTCGCATCGTTCGGTAGGAACTCGGGGCTTGTTATTAATTGGGGCAAATCGTATTTGTACGTTCTTAGTGGCGAGGTCCCACCGATCCCTAGAACATGTTCGATACAGGTTGCCCAGCAAGGTTTTGTGTATTTGGGGATTTTTATATCCATGGATCCTGTTGTGCGCTATGAGAGGAACCTGCTCCCCCCCTTGGCACGCTTGAGGCGAGATGTTGAAGGTTGGCGGAGGCTGCCGCTCTCCCTTGTTGGGCGTGCGGCCCTGTTCAAAATGATGTCCCTTCCCCGCTTCCTCTACGCCCTCCAGAACACCTTGGACTGGGTACCGGCCAAATACTTTCGGGAGGTCGAAGGCCTCCAAAGGACGTTGCTGTGGGATGGGCGGCCGCGAATAGCTATTTCAAAGTTGACGCTCCCATGGTACGATGGGGGCATTGCGCTCCCAGACATCCGACGGTACTATTGGGCCACGCAGCTGAGCGCGATCAACCATGGGTTTTACGGCCCTGCCCTTAGCCCTGGGTATGCCATGGATAGGTGGCTGCTGCGCGGAGGCAACTACTACAGGGCGTTGTATTCGCGGTCCCTAGACTCGTCCCTCACGGGGCCCACAGGTGTGGCGGTGCGCGTATGGAAGATGGCGACCGACTCGCTGGGCTGGAAGGATAGGCTCACCCTCGCTACCCCATTGTTTGAATCGGAACGGTTGGGAAGACTCTGGCACACGAAGGGCTTTGATAAGTGGGACCTGATAGGTATATCCAAGGTGGGAGATGTGCTGCATAAGGGGAGGGTAAAGTCCTTCGAGGAGTTGCAGACTGAGTTTGAGCTAGGGCCTTCAGAGTATTTTAGGTATATCCAGCTGCGTCACGCCCTCCGATCAGTCCTTGTGGAGGGTGAGAAGGTGCCGGAGTCCTCTCCCCTGGAGGACCGAGTCCTTGATGGTCATATGCCCGAGAGTACGATTTCGCTCATATATAAGAAGTTGATAAACGTCCGGGCAGACTTGCTATTGGGGCTGAGAGAACAGTGGACCAGGGATGGCCTCGAGTTGGATAATGAGGACTGGCAGTCAGCGGTCTCTTCGCCTAAGGAGGTTGCGATCCCGTCGCGTCTGAGGCTGGTGCAGCTTAAAATACTGCACCGGGTGTATGTTACGGGGCCAAGGCTGGTCCACATGGGATTCTCGGAGGACGGCCTGTGCAGAAGGGGTTGTGGTATGGTGGGTACTTTCCTGCACATCATCTGGGAATGTGGTGTCATTGTGGAGTTCTGGAGGAGAGTCCATGCAGTTATGGGGGAGGTGACGGGCATTGTGGTACAGCCGGAGGCGCGGTGCTGCCTCCTGAACGTCTGGGGCCCCACTGATCTCGATGAGGCGCAGACCCAATGGGTGACTCTGGGTAACATGGTAGCTAAAAGGGATATCGCGCGATTATGGGGCTCCTCAGGAACCCCTACGCTGACCGCGTGGAAGGAGAACATGGATTGGAGCATGTTTAGGGAGAAGACGGTCTACTGCTCTAGAGGTCGCCCCCGGAAGTGGCATGCCATCTGGGGGCGGTGGAACCAATACAGGGGGGGAATATGTCTTGCCCCGGACCTGGAACCTCCCGAGGAACAGCTTTCCCCCTGACCTGCCTTCCAGCACAGTTTGGTTTTGGTAACCGTTCTGGGCCTCTGCTGTTCCCCTTCTTCCTCCGCACACAGTCTTATACTTAGTAGATGAGTGGGGTCCTGCCTCCCCTGAGGGCTTTCGCCATGGGATTTCAATGTTTCTGCCTTGCTGGGGTTTGTTGTGTGTTTTTCTGTGTATATTTAAAATTGGACCTTTGCATTACTCATCGTACTGTATCTGGGACACATTACTGTATCTAACTTGCAATGCTGCCGAACCCTCGGGCTGTCGGCTGAATAGCTGTGTCCTGAAATTCGAAATAAAGGTTTTCAAAAAAAAAAAAAAAAAAAAAAAGAAGACAGTGATGGTGCCACTGGTGATGATGTGAGTGGTAGTACACCTCCTATACGAGGGCGGACTGCACACGGAAGTGCAGACCGATGTGAGAGTACGTGGCACGGCCGAGGGGATACCGAAGGCCGTAGTGACAGCAGCCCTATATCAGTGAGGAGTGACAGTCATAATGTGATGAATGCAAGCCAAGGTGGTACGGGCACCAGCGGCGGGGGGTCCACCCTGCATGTCACTCCCCACAGACCAACAAGGCATATCAGGGCTCCCAAAAGGTTCGAAGATTTTGTTATGAGATGATCGTTATGTATAATTCTCAATTTGTTAAGAAAGGGAGATGTCGTACGTGAAGTAACGTACTAGTCTTCCAAAGTCTGAGGACGTCCTCTTTCCATTGTATGTGGCCTCCTGACGTCACTGGCCAATCCGGTGTCGAGGATGGCTGTGACGTCAGGGGGCGGAGCGGGGAGCGGAGAAAGAGCGCGAGGACGCTAGCCGGCGGTTGTGGTTCCCGCTGCTCCTCGTGGGCCGTAACATTTCACTGTACTCAATAAAGAAGGCTCAGATGTACCTGTAACTTGTCTCGCCTCCCACATTCATGCCACTACACAAGGTCAAGTAATGTTGTACACTTGATTCTGACTAACAGAAGTTTTCCAGCCCTGAGTGGAAGATGCTGCACTTTGAGTTAACAAACACGACTTTCCTAAAACTGTGCACAAAAGTAATCAAGGAATATCAGGTAATTTGAAAACAAGGTGGTCCACGAGAGGCAGAGTTCACTAAATTTTATGGATCAGGGTCACAAAAAGACGTCATAGCTGGGGGGCACTACATTCCAGTAGAAGAAGGGATTTTCACCTATAGAATTATCGAAGTGAATCACCTGGTCTCAGTCATAGAGCAATCCTTTTCGAGTATTTTTATGTTATTTTATTACACCAGACATAATTCCCATACCAAATGATTGACAGGACTGAATTGTCCTATAGTTTTGCGAGATTTTTAATGGTGGTTAATTTCGAACTTCTTTATAGTGTGCAGCTGCTACTGATTTGATAGCACTTTTTGAGGTTTGCTGCCACCCACTGGAAAGATATGGTGACACAGATCAGTTTGCATTATTTAGATGTGCCACGAAAGCCGAGTGTATTAGGATTAGGGCTCCCGGTTTTATGGTATTTATTTTTTTAACATTTCCGTTTGTATTTATCCATATTCATGTTTTGCCATTTTATTGGTATTTATCCATATTTATTTAGTGTTTTGCGGGTAGATGGAGTTTTAAAATGGTATATTTCCACATTTATTTAACTGATAAACAGACTTTGCTGCCTGTCGCGTTTTAGCACATTAACCCCTTCCCCACTCATGACGGAACCGCTCCGTCATGAGCCACGGTTGCCGTGTGCTCATGACGGAACGGTTCCGTCATGCCACGCCCGTTGGCGGCCGCTCCGCCCACGCGGCGCTGTTTCCCCGCCTGTGCGGGGGGACAACGCAACTGGGCGGAGTCATGACGGAACCGTTCCGTCATGAGCACAGCTCAACCGTGGCTCATGACGGAGCGGCTCCGTCATGAGCACAGCGCCACCGCGCTGCCCCCCCGCACCCCCCAGCGCCACAGCGGAATTCCCGCCGCGGCGAAGGGGTTAAGCAGCCAAATGTAGCAAAACAATGCACCTACAGGCAAATATCAGCATTATAATACAAATATATGTTAACATACGCCTACAGCTAGAGAAATATCAAACTGTTTTAACTTTCCATGCTGCCTATCCGCTCAGCTGTTGTACTGGAAATCAGAAAAAAACCAGCATGGAGAATTGCCAAAAAGAAGCACAATTTCCATATTTTTCCGCTTTTAAAAATAAATACAGACAGGAATCACATTGTTTTCTTTCTGTATTTATCTGTAAAAATCAGTAAAAACGGAAAACAGGGAGCCTTAATTAAGATGTAGTCAGGCCATAAAAAATAGGAAGTAAGACCTAAATGTGATGTAGCCAAAGCAGTGCTTAATTTAAAGCCGTAGTTTCCGGTGCTCAGCACCAGTTAAGGACACATGCATTTTTGGTGGACGCATGCACATTAAATGATTCAGCCTAGAATCACAGGGTGTTGATCTGACGTTGAGACTCCAACCTGGTTCCCCAGCTTCAAAGTCGGCAGCTCTGGCCATTATGCCACATCCCCATCCCACTTGTAGGGGTTGTTGATCCATGTAAGGCAGAGCTAACAGGAGAAATGGGCTGATCGAAGTTGCCTCCTGAGGAAAGGCCCGGCACTTCTCTTTTTACAAATTATCCACTGAGCCAAAGGGAGGATATGGCCTAGAAAGAAGATGACACAGACACTGTACTTTATTAAGCAAAGGAATAATTTAGTTATAACTACATAGATTATCAACAGAGAACTGTATTTAGCCTTTAGTTTCATGGTGTGGAGTTTTATTAAAGTGGAGTATTCACTCCATGGTGCTCATTGCACGCAAGGGTGATGGGCGCCATCACCTAGCTGGGGGAAACATGGACCCGCTCAGCCCTGCACCCGGGGCCCCAGCCGAGCTTATGACAGCCCCACCTAAATCGTAAAACAGAAAACCATAGATGCCAAGCTTTCAAATTGCTTTTGTGTGGCATCTTCATTATTTCAGTGTGATTATGAGTGACGTTTGCTGGCTGACTACAGGATGTGAGAGGGGCTCCAGCAGGGATTTTTTCTTCTGTACAGTTCTCCAATTAGGCCCCTCTTTTACTGCAGTTTAGACTGATCCAGTTTTTGGCGTGTATTTAGATTCTAGAAGCTTTGTTTTGCGGCTGGACATCCACATCTGTTTGATACTATGGTTTGAGCAGGGGGTGCTTTTTTACATTAATTAGGTGGGTGTGTGGTTTTGTGTTTCGGTCTTCAAATCTCTGAAGTTTGTTTGGCTTGCATATGAGTTTCTGTGATAGGATATTCCCACGTCATAATATATTGAGATTCCCATTCCTCCAATCTTGTGGCCTTTGAAAAAGGAGTTCAGCTTTTATAGGTCCATCCCAGCAACGTTTTTTGTGTGACAATTTCAGGTTGGGCAGTAATGCGGGAAAATTACTGCAAATGCATTATTCTAACGCAAGATGCGTGGCACTTGGCAGGACTGCACTAATACTGCTTCGGCTGATGGCTCCCCACAGTTCAGCTCAACTCTCATGATGCAACACTCTTAACATCCAGGCCTGCGGCTAGCAGGAGCTCATTCCTTAGAAACCACAGGGGCGTAACACAGACCCCCGCAGCCCCATGGTGTGGGGGGGCCCAACCTCCAGGGTACCCTGCAGGGGGGGCCCCTCAAGTTTCGTTACGCCAGTGAGAAGCCACTGGCGGGCATGTGATAATTTATTAAAAACTTGTGGCTCGATACATTTAGTCTAGCTATAATGAGTTTCTCAGGGTTCTGATGTTTTGCTTAGGTTGAGTTCAATGCCGGTGCAGCTGTGATGAGTTATGCATGCAGAGGCAACATGTATAAGAGCAAAGCGAGTTCCTTGACATGGAGAACCATGCTCCAAATTGTCCATGAGAGAGTGTTTCTCTTACATCTCTTCTTCTGGCATATTGTCCTGATCAATATTCCCTTCAGCATCTAGTGTTGACACAACACAAGGGTCACAAATGACAGAAGAGAATTGACGTATCCCTCCACACTGTGAACGTGTAACTTCTAATGTCAATTATGATTGAGATCCCAGTTTTCCATTTTTACAGATTTTTACAGATAAATACAGACAGAAAACACTGTCTTTCCTGTCTGTATTTATTTTTAAATACAGAAAATGTTTCTTCTTGTGAGTGACTCTCCATGCTTTCCTTCATGAATTTTAGTCAATAGCTGAGCAAATAGACATCATGGGGAGTTAAAACCCCCCATTACATTTCCTTAAATACAGGCATATGCTAATACATATTTGTATGTAATGCTAATATTTTCCGGTGGGTGTAGTGTTTCGTAATATATGGCTGCCTATCTAGCTAAAACGTGGCAGGTATCAATGTATGAGTGCATGTTTATCAGTTAAATAAATGCCGAAATATAAAAATATTCTTTTCCATTTATTCTCAAAACACAAAATAAATATGGAAAAATACAAATAAGATGGCCCAAAAATAAATATGGATAAATACAGACGGAAATGTAAAAAAAAAAAAAATACCATAAAGCTGGAGCCCTAATTATGATGTTTGGGTGCGGTTCAAAAGTAGCCCCTTTCCAGTGTAAGACTTTGGATTTAACCAGTATCCTATTGCCTTGACAGAGAAAAGATGGCATTGCTTGCCTCTTTTGTTTGGCATTACCCTCATGTGCCTCTTCTTACATTCATCTTTTCTGTGGACCTCCAGCCGGGAGCTTATTCAGGCTGTTTCTGAGGCGTGCACATGGTCAGTGTCTACCCGATCAGTGGGTCAGTGTGGGACTTAATATGGTGCCATCGGGGTATCCCCACAGCCTCTCAAAGATAGAGAGTGTTTCTGGAACAGGGGTCTTTTAATTTCGGCAATCTGCATAGCTCTCTTCATTATGGCCCTGAATCGTTAAAACGTCATTGGCTTGGACCTCAATGGTGTAGTCCTGCAATGTCGGAACCCCATGTATTCTGCAAAATCTCAAGTTTTCACCACTAGATTTCAAGACTGCGTTAAGGAGATCTGATTCAGTACAAGAATGACCACATCAGAAGGTGTGCTTGGCCCAGGGACAACTTTCAGTGGTATTTTCTACCAACACCTTCAGGTCAAGGTGATATGAAAACGTTCAGTAGACCTAAATTTTCTAGGAGCCAACAAACTCATTTTTGACAATTTGATCCGAGAGAGGATTGCATATGACATTCTTTTGTGGCCACTGTGCCACAATACCCTTCATGCGCCAAGTAAGTCCTCCTTCCTACGGAGGGTCTAGGGAATGGTAAAACAGGAGACTGTTAGCAGTACACCCTTACAAAAAAGTGGTAATTCACCACGTATGCAGCAAAAAGATTTGAGTTGCATGAGATCACACAGTATGTGCACTTTCCTGATGCACTCCATATCTTCCAGTATTATTATGTGATGTTAATGATTGCGGAAAGTGTGATGTCACTCCTGGTGGCGAACAAAGCAAACACAAGGAGATGGGACTGAGTGCTGAAACTTTTCAAACACTCACCACCAGTCACAGATCTGGGTTGAATCCATCATCATTCTTTAGCTCACCTCGCAACCTCAGTTCAGACCCAGCTATATGCAAATCAGTCTTGACCCTGTGCCTTATGGGAACAGTCCAGCCCAAACTGCCAAGCCAGGTCTTCCCTGACCCGGAAACAAGCATCCTCTGGTGGCCTACAGTAAGTCATTCTAGCTCAAGTCGTGCCAGTTGCGAGACGTAACACAGGTAGTTTTCTGCAATCATTTGTTTTGATAACGCAGTCTCTAGTGTAAAACACAAGAAAAATTCAGCCAGGGTGTGCTTGTTGCCCGGCTTGGTCTTTTTCGAAGGCAATTGTCCTGTAGACGTGAACCCAATTGTTTGATCCAAGGTGGCATCTTTTTCTTGGGGTTTCTGAATATGATGATGCGAGGCTCTTGATCACTAATAACTGTGAATTCCTTTCCATATACCACCAAATGAAATGTTCACGTCCATAGCACAACTAACCCTTTGTTTCTGCTTGCAAAAAAGGTTGGCTCCATGTTTTTCCAGGTGTGTCTTGCATAAGCTATGATTTTGCTTTGGGCTCTAGAATCAACTGGGGCAAACGTGTTAAGTGACTTTGAAGAATCTTCTAGCCCTAGCTGATGATATGTTTTGTTCAG
Source organism: Triturus cristatus (assembly GCF_964204655.1). NCBI lineage: Eukaryota > Metazoa > Chordata > Amphibia > Caudata > Salamandridae > Triturus > Triturus cristatus. Next base: position 330,357,211 of record NC_140580.1, read on the forward strand.
ATACTACCAAGTATGTATATTGTACAACAAATATAATGTAAAAATATTATACATTCTCTCCATGATTTCAAAATTTAAAAGAAGTGTATTTCTGTAATATACAGAAGCAGTTTACCTTGGAATGTCAGATTATATCACTGCATAATCAGACATTTATTAAAAGTATTTAAACATGATTTTAGAAACATTAATGGCTAATAATATCATTAGTGAGCTAAGAGGCAAGTCAGTAGGATGTAAACCCTAAACGTTGCCTAGATTCTTATTATAGATGGAGCAACTTTATCATTTAATAAATCAAACATAAGCGGTGCTTGTACAGCGCACATCCTGAACTCGCGTTAAAGATACATTTGCTCCATCTATAGGACTCGAATACAACCTCATGAAATACTTTCAGTGACAAAAAACTGGGTGTTCTGGGATGTGACACCCTTAGACTTTTTAGTTGGGTCTGCTATGTCCGTGTCAGTTTTACTAGTCGATAAATTAGAATATTACCCCTCGTAGGCATAGGTGGACACAGAATTAAAAATATGTTACTTTAAATATGCACATAACTGAAGAAACCCCAACCAGAGAACTCAGCACAGTTATGAAGCCACGCCTGGTAATATTGAGAAGGATCCAAATTAACTGTGACATTAGGGTTTGGATTAAGACAATTTTGTACAGAGAGACTCCAAAATCTACATATGACTTGCCTGTAAGAATAAAGGAATATGAGATATAGCGGGGAAATTGATAATTATATGCAATAACTATATAACAAACAGCAAAAATCCTTGATATTAATGTCACATGTGAGAGGGATAAGGAAAGGGGCTCAAAAGCAACTTTGGAAAAGGTTCCTCACATAAATGTTAATGGCGCCTGCAACAACCACCGAGCAGAAGGAGTGAGGACAAAGCATCGCATTCACTTTAAAATGACCTGAGGAAGGCACGGGTGTGATCATAGTGTTTGGTAAGCAAGGGTAAAGCTGGGGACCTGAGGCCAGATGGGGCTAGACCAGGGAAATACAAAAGGTGTCGGTCTCACAAGTTCTGGCCTAGTCAACCCACTTCCCTAGCAACGGACCTCGTATCCGAGTGAAAGATGTGGATAATTCCAGCACTTGCGTAGATGATCTGCCTCCCCAGCCTTTATCCATTACGATGTTCATCATCATCATTTACTTTATTTCGACCATAGGATCATAAAAGTACACACAGCATGGTAGGAAATACAAGTAAAAGTGATCGATTATGAAGTATAGGTAAAAAAATACAGATAATTACGATGTTAAACAAGCACTGGCAAAGCCAACAGGTTTTGTTTGGAGTTTGATTACTGATAACAAAATATGAAATAACCTGTTGCATAAAAAAAAGATTCTTCTATGTGTGCAATGCATTTAGGAGTTAAATCAATTACTGTGTGATGATTATCGGATATATTGCTGAGTTGTAAAATAGTCCCTCCTGCGATGAAACCACTCCATACAGGGTGTAATGATATACCAATAGCCAACACCATGAGGTGGAAATGTAATACTCCTTTGGACTGAACCAAAGATCACTTTATATATATTTTAAAGAACTGGTAGTAATAGGCCACAACACAGCGACACTGTGAAGCTAGACCTAAAAATAGTTTTAGATCCAGAGTTACCAATAGTACAGAGGCATACCATACATTACCTCCTTGCCTGTCTTCCATTCATAGTCTTTACGTATGAGTTTATCTCCATTCATACAGAACATAATTACACAAAACTTGACTTTTCCTTCCCAATTCAAGATGGACCCCATTCAAAGGAGTACAAATATATCACTTCTAGGGAATGGCTTCCTGTTTCTTTTTTCTGCAGCCGATTACCATCTTGTCTACAGGTATGTATGTATTTTATTTATAATTATTTGTGGTTTAAAGGCCTGCTACAGGTTTTTTTGTGGTTATTTTTGGATTACTAGCATGTGCTGGGCATACGCGATCTTGGGGGCGTCTCGGGCTTGCAATTATTTCCCATGTACGCGTTCAGTCTGGTGGTTTGTGAGGCACTCTTGAGACTTTCACACTGTACTTTTCTTACTTGTTGGCAGTTGTGCGGCATGTGTCTGACTTGGATATGGTGCCCCAGGGCTTTGCCGTGTGCATGTCCCGGCGCTTCTGCCTGTCTTTGTGTGGGCTTGAGCATGTTACGGTAACATAGTGTCATCTTGGCAACCATAAGCTTTATCAGGAAGTATTTATCTGCGCCTCTCTGGTTGGGGCCTTTTGTGCTGCCTCACTGAGAAGCGTTTCAGTTTCTGGAGATAGTTGCTCTGAGCTTGCTGCATATTTTTGGTGCTTTGGATCTGCTTGATCCTTCACTGATTTCTGGACAATATGATTCTGAGGACAATCCTGCTGTGGCTGGGCCTTCCTCTAGGGATGCTGTGGCTCCTGATCCCCAGGCAATTGTTTTAGAAGCTGTGGAGTCTGTGTTTTGGGCCAGAGAGAGGGCTCCTAGGTTGGATTTTTCCGTGGAGCTGGGTGATGGGGATCTCAAGAGACGTTTTGTGCAGGGTGCAGATTTGGCTGGAATCATGCAGCATATATGGGACAGATTGGGCTTTGCTTCTTTGCCTCAAAAACCAGCTGATGATGACTTTTTCTCACAATATCAGCATGCAGAACCGGAATCTTTGCCCTTGCACACCTCCATTTGCCATGTCTTTAAGAATTATTGGAAAGGGGATGAAAAGCAGTCTTTTCCTAATTTCTTGTTGAAACATTGGAGAAATTTGGGGAGGAATTCCCTGCCTCCATGAAAATTGATAGCATTATGGCTGGGTTGTTCAGGGAGCTGTGGCGTCAGAAGCTGCCTTGCCATGAGAGGCAGTTCATAAGACGGTAAAAGGGGCAGTGAAACTGGCCTATGTGGCTTCGAACTTCGCAGTCCATGCGAATGCCTACTCCACTTATGATATCCAGTCCCTCCTTAAGGAATTCCATTTCTTGGCAGAGAAGGTTCAGGAGAGTGAAGAATTCTCTGCCCTCTTGGAGCAACAAGTGTGATTTCTCTCAGACATTACGTTTGACAATCTCTGTGCTTCTGAAGTAGTTTTGAGTGTTATCATTGCAGCCCATTGCGACATCTGGATGCATTCTTGGAAGGCGGATGCAGTTCAGAAGGTGGTCCTATTGAAACTTCTCTTTACTGGAGGTTTTCGGCAGTGATTTGGAGGAGATGATCAAGAAGTCAGCAGAGAATAGGAAGCTGGTTACTCCTGTTCGACTAGTCACCAAGGGCAGGGGCTTTGGGTACAAACAGGCTTTTCCCGCTAGGGGTAAGCCTCCCTAACACCAGCCCTTTCAAGGTTGGGGTCATAGCCGGGGCACCCCTAGTTCTGACAAAGCCCAGTACTCCTCAGCTGCCACATCTTCACCCACCCCTCTCAAGCCATGACTGCTCCAGCTTTTGTCCAGTGGGGGGCGTTTGCAATACTTCCAGGACATATGAAGTTGTTCCATTACAGATGCATGGGCTGTCCAAGGGGTCTCAGATGCATATAGGATAAAGTTCAGCGACACTCTTCCTTGTCATTTTTTTGAGACTCCTGGTCCTTGCTCCCCGGAGAAGTTGGCTGCGCTGCTCCAGGGGTTTCAGTTGCTTCTCCAGAAGGCTGCCTTCATCCCGGTTCTTCCAGGGAAGGGTTTCCATGGCTATTATTCCCTGCTTTTTCTGGTGCAATAGGCGTCAGGAGAGTTCTGCCCTGTGTTGGATCTCAAAGGAGTCAATCAGGATATCCCTCATGTGCCATTCAAAATTGTGTTTTTACAGCTGATTCTTCCTCTCTTGCAGAAGGGCAAGTTCTTGAGCTCCATCGATCTCATGGATGCCTACCTCCATGTCCTGGTACATCTGTCTCACCCACAATTCCTCCAGTTCGGGCTGGATTCTGCTCTAAGGGTTTTCACAAAGCTGTTGGCCCCATTGGACGTTAGTTTACATTCTGAAGGCGTCCAAGTCTTCCCTTATTTAGATGACAGGATATTTGCCTCTTGTTCTTTTTCCAAGGCCCAGTTGGAGGTTCACTGGGTGATCACGCTGTTGCAGGAGTACGGCTTCCAGATCAATTGGAAGAAATGCCTTGTCCATCCATCTCAGTATCTTTTCCTTACTGGGGCCCGCTTCAAGGTGGGCTTGTGGGAGGTCTTTTTGTGTGTCAGAAGAGCAGTGTGTTTGTCTCCACTCCCATTTGTACTTTCTCCTTCTTCGTCCCTCAGCATCTGCAGGGATATGGCTCTGCAGTGAGGGGAGATGTCCTCTACATTGGCCCTTATCCCTTGGGGGAGGTTGCACCTGTATCTCCTTGTTCACCATCTCCTGAGGCATTGGAACCCGTTATCTTGGGCGTATGAGACTCTGATTAGGGTGACTCCTCAGATCCACAGGGATGTCCAGTGGTGGTTGGACCCCACTCATTTAAACCGGGGTTTTTCGTTGGTTCCTTTTCCTGTGCTGGTTCTCACGACAGATGCCAGTGGGATGGGATCGGATGGGGTGGGGTGGCACTCTGGGGTTTCTGCTGTACAGGAGAGGTGGAAACAGATGGAGATGCCGCCAGCTTGGAAAGAGCTGGCGGCAGTTCTGAAATATCTTGTTTTTCCATCCCCTGTTTTTGCCCATGGCAGTGTGTGTTCAGACAGACAACCAGATTGTCTGCTCCTATCTAATTTGGCAGTGTGGTATGTGCCCCTCTCTATTTCTCCTTTCCTGGAGGATTTGTCTATGGGCCGAATCCCATCTCCTGCCTCTCTCTGCAGTATATCTTGCGGGGGGAGAATGGGCCTTCTGTTTCTCTAAGTCGGAGGTTTCTATCCTCTGTGACGATGTGTCTGATCTGACGATTTTTCAGCCCTTTGTTCTTCATTTCAATCACCCTTGGCTGGATTTGTTCAGTCATGGCGGGCGAGACTCGCGGCTGCGGGTGCGGGTGGATGGATCGCATGGGGGTGGCGTGGGCTCGCGGGGGTGGAGTGGGACGGGTTTAATTAAAATTTTAAAAACTTACCTTTCCAGGTCCCACGCCGCCTCTGCTCCTAGCTGGGTCCCGCGTTTTCCTGCTGCTTTCCTGAACAGGCAGCCGCCACAGGCAGCCTCCCTCCCCTTCCCTGAGCCAATCACAACGCTGTAATGGCAGTGTTGTGATTGGCGGGGACGGCGCCCAGCCTGGCGCTTATGGGGAGGCCATTTTCTTTGTGTGCTGCATGCAGCCTACATAGAGAAAAGGCAGAGAGCGCTTGACTGGTTTGGTCGGCCCCAGAGGGCTGACCAAACAGTCAGGGCCCACAGCATTGGGCAAGCCACTCCTCCCTGACCCGCCCGCCCCCAGCCAGGCATACCCTTCTGCTTTCTCGAAGCAGAAACATAACATGGTATTTAAAATACCATTTTATGTTTCTGATTCTTAAGTTTAAGAAAAGTTTATTGGATATAAGCAGAAGATAAAACAGTAATACATTACAGTATATAATAATAAAAAATGAAGCCACGTTGTATACAGTAAATAAAATAAAAGAAAGAAATAAGAGGGAGGAGGAAGAAGGGAAAGAGGGGAAGCATAAGAATATATATACCCTATATGAATACAGCTAAAACATCTCTCAACAATATAACATAACTGTCATACTTAGCTCATTACTACAAACTTAATTATGGGTTGCAAAATAAAAGCATAATATAATAATGGTTAACTAACATTAGCTTAAGGGGGCTTGGGAACTTCTTCTATAAGTGGAGTATGTGATGGCAATGATTGAGCAGACAAATTTAAGAAATTGGTAACGGGCAGCCATAATAAGTCACGCTTAATAGCAAGTGTAATTCGGTGTACATAGGCTCTATCTAGTCTGTGGTTATAACAAACACCATACCACCAGGCTTGAAAAGAAACATTTGAAGCATTCTTCCACGATTTTGTAATTTGTTGAAAAGCAACAGCGAGAAGTAAGTCAATGATGAGGGTACGAAAGGAAGTGGAAGAGGACCAAATTTCAGCAACACTACCTAGGAAAATATGAGAAAAAGAAAAAGGGATATGTGTGTGAAATATTTTATTAATTTGTTGCCATACCCTAATCCAGAATTGGTGAATAACTGGGCATGTAAACAACATATGTTTAAGATCTGCTACAGAAGCTGGACAGGACCAAAAAGTAGAGGAAATGAGAGGATTAATCTGATGTAATTTGGCTGGAGTAATTAGGAGTCTATTATATATAAAAAAATAGCGTTTGTGTAGTATTTGCTGCCCATGAAGATTTCCTTATTTTAGTCCAAATGTTATCCCATACCGAAGAAGGAAAGGAAGAATTTAAGTCAGATTCCCAACTAGATTCCACTGCAGATCTATCACGAGTGTGACCAATACGCCTCAGTTTATTATAAATTTGAGAAGCTGAAGTGCCTATCTTCAAGAACGAAATTTGTAGAGAAGAAAAACTGGTCTGTACGGAAGAAATCAGAAGGTTATCGTAAGAACTTTGAGCTGCTGGGATTAATAATAAGTATTTAGAGTGAGAGGAAGAAGGAAGGGAATAACACGACTGTAATATAGAGAAGGGCAAACAATTATCACCTTGAAAAAGCTGGTGAATCCATTTAAGACCCAGGTCAAACCAGTCCTTCCAAAAAAGAGTCCTATTTTTAATCTTAATGTAGCTATTATACCAAATCGGAGATTGCAAAAAATGCTTTTGATCGTCCAAACCTTCTACCATCAGAGGATGAAGGAGTTGACGAGTATGCTTAAGAATGGGGAGAGAAAATTTATAGGGAAGGCTAGGTAAGGATAAAAACTCATCAAATGAGAGAGGGGAAATAAAATAAGATTCAACTTCTACCCCTAAAGGCAAAGATAACACCTCAGTCGCATTTTGTGATAATAACGTAGAGGAATTTTTAAGGAAGAAAGAAGCGTGATAGGATGCAAAATCAGGAAAGTTAACTCCACCTAACTGTTTAGGTTGTTTAAGCTTGGAGAAAGACATCCTAGGCGTTTTATTCTGCCATAGAAATTTTGATAAAATAGCATATAATTGTTTGTACCAGGATTTAGGAATATTAACTGGATGGTTAGATAAGAAAAACAAGATTATAGGGACCAACATCATCTTTATAGAATCTAGTTGACCCCACCAAGATAAATATAAAGGATGCCATCGCGATGTGAAATTAGTTAAAGTAGACTGGAGATTCTTACGATTGAGCGATACAGTATCCTTAATAGAAGGGGTAAACCATAAACCCAAGTATTTAATTTTAGTAGGACTCCAGTGGAAAGAGGAAGATGCAAAATCAGCATGAAAGCAATATTTATTTAACGGAAGAATTTCACATTTTTCTACATTAAGTTTATAGCCTGAAACTGAAGAAAAAATAGAGACTTCTGAAAGAAAAGCTGGCAAGGAGGTCTGAGGATTAGAAATAAATAGAAGAAAATCTTCGGCATATGCCGAGAGCTTATGATGCTTATCGCCATAAGGAAAACCAGTAATATTTTTGTTCATCCGGATTTTAGATAAGAAGGGCTCTAGAGCCAAAATAAACAAAAGGGGAGAGAGAGGACAACCTTGCCTGACACCTCTGAGAAGTGGGAAAGAAGCGGAAACAAGTCCATTAGCTAAAATAAATGATCTTGGAAAAGAATAGAGTAAGGAAATATTAGAAAGAAATTAGGGCCAAACCCAAACCAAGTAAGAGTTGAAAAGATAAACTGCCAATTAACCCTATCAAAGGCTTTCTCAGCATCCAAGGCCACAGCTGCTAACGAAGAAGTATGGGAATGAGATTTACGAAGTACATTAAAAAAGAGCCGGGTATTATCAGAGAGGTGACGACCTTTAATGAATCCACACTGTTCTTTACCTATTAATTGTGGTAAAATGTTATCGAGGCGAAGTGCAAGAATCTTTGCAAAAATCTTATAATCCAAATTAAAGAAATGGGTCTGTAATTTTTGCAGAATTTCTGGTCTTTACCTTCTTTAGGAAGGAGACAAATCAAAGCCTCTTGAAATGATCCTTCAGATCTCTGGGAAGCGATAAAAAACAAAAATAAGTTAAGTAATTTGGGAACAAGAAGATTTGAAAAATGAGTGTAAAATTCTATAGTAAAACCATCCGGTCCTGGAGCTTTCCCCTTTTTAAGCGATTGGATAGCTTTGAGGATGTCTGTAGTGTGTATGTCAGATTCCAGAGAGGAGAAATCCACATCCAAAGAGGCAGGTGGAGGAAAAGAGGCTAAGTATTGATCAATATATGATAAAAGAGGCGAAGATTCAGGTGTGTAAAGAGATTTGTAAAAGTTAGAAAATTCTAAAAGAATGTCTTCGTCCTCATGGAGTATGGTATTAGATGAAGATATGATAGAATCAATTTTAGTACGCTCTTTCTTGACTTTAAGGTATTTAGCAAGAAGATTACCTGATTTATTTTGTGCACTGTAGAATTTTGCGCTAGACTGAAGTAGATATAGATTTGCCGAATTAGTAGAAAGTTTGTTAAAAGAGAGTTTGGCATTAATAAGTTCCTCTAAGGTAGATTGACTGTTTGTGAGGTAATAGCGGTGTTCTAATTTTTTAATTTGTAAATTAAGTGTCTGAGATGAAAGAGAAGCTGCCCGCCGCTTCTGAGCAACAAAGGAAATGATAAAATCCCTAGATGCAGCTTTAAAAGAGTCCCAGACAAGTTGGGGAGATAGCTGAGGAGATTCGTTTTCATCAAAAAATAAGGTGGCAAAATCGAGAAAAGCTAATGTGAACTTAGGATTTAATAGAAGAGAGTTATTAAATCTCCATCGTCTAGTACCTTTAATGGGGGGGAGTAGGTCTAAACTTAAGGAAACTGGGGCATGATCAGAAATTAAAATAGACCCTATGTCTGTATGGGAAATGTGTTGAATTAAAGCCTTGGAAATAAAGAGGTAATCTATTCGGGATTGCGACGAATGAGCAGGTGAATAATAAGTGTATTCTCGTAGTGTAGGGTGACAAAGTCTCCAAGAGTCTACAAGGGATCTTTGAGAAACAGTGGAGGTAAATTGAGGATGTGTAAAGGAAGGAATGAACCTGGAGTTGGAATTCCTATCAATAAAGGGGTCTACAATCATATTACAATCCCCACCAAAAATCAAATAATCCTCACTGCATCGCATTAAAAGGGAGAGAATTTGGGGCCAAAACAGTTTATCCTAAGTAGTGGGAGCATAAACATTAAAAATAGAAAGGGGAATCGTGTTAATCAATAAGGAAATCACAACCCACCTACCCTCAGAATCATTGTCTTGTCTTATAAGCTGGACATCCAAACGTTTATGGCAGAGAATAGCTACACCATTGCGTTTTCCTGAGCCAGGTGATGCAAAAACATGGCCTACCCAATTACGTCGTAATTTAATTATTTCAGTATCTGGTACATGAATTTCCTGTAAAAGAGCAATATCTCCCTTCAAATTCGCAATATGCGACAAAACTCGTTGGCGTTTGATAGGAGAACCCAAACCTTTAACATTCCAAGATATAATATTTAACGACATTTAAATCCTATATAAAATTAGCAAAACAATAAAAACCGTTCTTGAAAAAGTATGCCATATATAAAAGCAAATACCATGCGAATTATGCAACAGAAGAAAGGAAAGAAACATTATTGTAGAGATATAAAAGTGAGAGATACAAAAATTCATGGGATAGAAGAAAAGATGAAAATGAGAAAAAAGATGATATAAAAAAGGAGCATAGAAGAAAACTTGAAAATAGAGATCGAACAGAGGAAGGAGGAGAAAAAGCCATGCCTTACCTGGGCCGGAAACAAGCCTGGCTGAAGACGGCTGAAATGCCAGAAACCGGTCCTAGGAAGCTTGTTTCTGGTCCAGGGAAGGCATGGCTTGGCAGTTCGGGCTGGACTGTTCCCATGAGGCACAGGGTCAGACTGGTTTGTATATGGCCATGTCTGAACTGGGGTGGCAGAGTGGGCTAAAGAACGGTGATGGATCAAACCCAGATCTGTTGGACTGGGTGTGAGTGTTTGATTGGTTCTGATGCTCCGTCCATCACCACCCCCTATTGTACCGCTTTGTTTGCCATACGTTGGCAAGGTAGGCTCAGACGTTGAGTCCCTTGCTCACTTTGCCACTGGATTCAAGCAAGCCTGGCTGAAGACGGCTGAAATGCCAGAAACCGGTCCTAGGAAGCTTGTTTCCGGTCCAGGGAAGGCATGGCTTGGCAGTTCGGGCTGGACTGTTCCCATGAGGCACAGGGTCAGACTGGTTTGCATATGGCCATGTCTGAACTTGGGTGGCAGAGTGGGCTAAAGAACGGTGATGGATCAAACCCAGATCTGTTGGACTGGGTGTGAGTGTTTGATTGGTTCTGATGCTCCGTCCATCACACCCCCTTTTGTACCACGTGAGGAAGGTAGCACACCGAACGGAGGACTCCAAGAGGGTGCAGCAAGGGGAGACTTAACCTCCGGGCATGATACGAAGAGGACAAGAATCAAAAGGATCGCAGAACCGCACCTGGGAGAAGAAAAGGAACAAAAGACATTAGCAGGGTATCTCAGTACGTAACAGGGTGTATCCGGAAGGAAGGTAAAACAACAGAAAACAAACACACAACAGCAAATATATTTCAATTAGGCAATGACATTAATCATCGTCGAGAGGAGTCCATGGAGTCATCTCTGCAGGAGTCAAGGAAACGTTGCAGAAGCATGGGATCTTCGTAATTTGTTGTTTTATTTTTATAAGTCACCTTGAAGAGACAAGGGTGAAACGGTGAACAACCTTTACAACGCAACTGTTACAACGCACTACACTTACAACGAAATTTTTACAACGCAACATCCACTACAACGCATTCCATTACATAGCATGACACTACAACGCATGTTTAAAAACTACCTTTACAACGCATTCCAATACACTGCATACTACCTTTACAACGCATACCATTACAACGCAATCCAACACTTACCCTACTGTTGCACCCCCTGGAGTTAGAATAGTAAATTTTACCCCTATACCATGCGTTGTAATGGTATGCGTTGTAAAGGTAGTATGCGATGTAATGGAATGCGTTGTAAAGGTAGTTTTTAAACATGCGTTGTAGTGTCATGCTATGTAATGGAATGCGTTGTAGTGGATGTTGCGTTGTAAAAAATGCGTTGTAAGTGCATGCGTTGTAAAAGTGTGCGTTGTAATGACATACATCCGGGTGAAACAATCCATAACAAGCATTCAGGGCGCGAAGAGCAGGTCTCATGTCCAAAAACTTTTTGCGCCGATCCGCAGTGGATTTAGCGTAATCCTGAGCAAAGAAAAGAGTGGAACCATTCCAAGTAATTCTCCCCTTCTGTTTGGCAGCCTGAAGGACTTTAATCAGATCCGTATATTCCAAAAAATACAGGATACCACCCCTAGGTTTCACTTGAGAGGACGAAGAGCTGACAGAACGAGAGATTTGACCTAGACGGTGGGCTCGCTGAATATTCAATGGAGGAGAGCTTGGGAGTCCAAGGAGTGTTGGCAGAAAGGATTGAAAGAAAGATATGGGGTTGGTGCCTTCAAGATTTTCCGCAAGACCATAAATGCGTAGATTATTACGCCTATTAAGGTTTTCCAAATTCTCAATCTGTTGTTTGAGAGATTGTACTTCTTTATGTAATTCTGGAACCTGGGCGGAGATCGCGTGCACTGAAAACACCTTTTCCTCAAGATCTGACACTTGTTGCTTAGTATGAGACCAATTATCCTCAAGGCTCTGAAGACGGGCATTGGTTTCAGCCATATATGGTTTGAGCAAGCGTATTTCCTCAAGAAGCAACTCCATGGAGAGAGAGGAAGGGACGCTGGTAGGTGAAGGCGGGTTCGCCTTCGCTCGCTTTCCTGGAGTGGAAGGAATTTTAGATTTAGGCTTGGAGCCCGTGCGGGAAGAACCAGGAGAGGAACTCCTCATTTCAATAGAGTCATTAGACGTGTCAGTGGCGCCGTCCTGTAACACACTAAAAGGATTATTGGTCTCTAAAGGCCCGCAGCTGGTCTTGACGTGCTGAGCGGTACCGCGATTAGATCGAGCCATTTTGCCCAAAAATGCTGGTGCACACAAGACACTAAAATGATGTTTCAGATAGCGCTGAAAAGTGTTGAGAAAAATGAAAGTCCCATAAAAAGTATTGAAAATACAAACTCATCCTTAAATGCCCGTATATGCTCTTTGAGTAGAGGAAAAAAGCACTGCAGTCAGTTAAACCTCCAATGGCATAGTGAAAAAATAGAAGCCACAGAGCTAAAATGGCGTCCAGGGAGACAAAGATCAGCACTGAGGAGATGAGAAACACTGAGCATGGAAAACACCACCAACCAAATTACTTTAGAATTCAAAAGAAACTAAAACAAAGTAAAATGAGTTCTGAAAAAATCCCCAATAAAACATTGAGAGTCATCTTTGAACCAGATGAAGCGTTATAATAGAGGCACAGGACCTGTAGCAAGCAGCGAGCGTGTATAAGCCCAAAATGGCGGCCGCGCTCCAGTTTCCAGTCACGGCCGATAAGACCGTCAGGTAAAATAGTATGCGCGCTCACCAAACAGCTCCATAACTCTCGCGGTCTATGCAGGAGGGTTTCCGCTGCTTAAATACACAGTCCCGGGATACACTTGAGGGCGGTGGGTGCTCAGAGGATCTGCGGCGCGCTACGCTCTCCCGGAGCTCCGAACAGCGGCGGCCATTCCTGACGGCGCCTAAGCCACGCCCCATGTTTCTGATTCTTGCACTGCGAGAAAGCAGTTGGGGCAACACTCCTCTGCCCTAATGGAGGAGGCGCCCCTATCTGTTGACAAAAGAAGAGAATTTCCTCCTTTCCCAATTTTAAGTCTGGTCCCATCTTTGAGGGCTGGGTCGGTGGATGCCCTGGCTGTTCCTGGCCCAAGGCTCTCCTTTATTGTTTTCCACCCATCCCTCTTCTCCCTCAGGTGGTTCAGAAGGTGATACAGGGCAAGGCGGAGCTTCTTTTGATTTCCCCGGCTTGGACGAGGCACCCTTGATTCCCTTGTCTTCTCATCTGTCACTCGAGCCCCATTGGGTTTCGCTGATCCATCCCCGTTGCATCAGTCGCTTCTTCTTCTGGACATGTTTCACTGGTTGAGGCTTGCTTTTTGGCACTTAAGAGCCAGTCCCTCTTAGAGCAAGGGTGTTCTTTGGATGTTGCTGCACTGATCCAGCAGTTCAGCCACCATCTCCCCTTAAGATTAATGGCCCTCGCTGGCAGAGTCCCTTTGGGATGGTTCTCAGCAGGGCTTGGCTGTGTCTACCCTCTGTAGTCATTGGGTGGCTGTTAAAGCTTTTCATGGGACTGGTGTTTTGTCTGTTGCCCTTCTGGCAGCTCGCTTGATGCGGAGTTGTTTTCTTAGGCGTCCTTTTGTTCATTTCCCATTGCCTATTTGAGACTTTTCTCTAGTTCTGCTGGGTTTACAAGGTACTCCGTTTGAGCCTTCGGAGCCCACTGATTTCTGTCGGCCAAAGTGTTTTTTTCTGGTGGCCATTTCTTTCGGGAGTTGGTTGTGAGAGATTGGGGGTTTGTTGTCCTCCTCTCCATTTCTTTGCTTTTTTCCATACAAAGTGCTGTTGCGTCCAATTTCGGCCTGGCTCCCTAAGAGGGTTTCCTCTTGCATTTGGATTCTGAAATTGCTTTGCCTACCTTTTGTCCTTCTCCTGTGTATGAGAAAGAGGTGCGTTTGCATTCTCTTTATGTCCACTGTGTACTTTCTGTGTATTTTCCAAAGTCTGATGCTTTGTTTGTATCCCATGGTCTGGTGAAGAGGGGTCCCAAGCCTTCTCTCTATACCTTGTCCCATTAGATTAAGTTGGCCATTTCTCATTCCTATTCCTTGGCTGGCCCACCTGTTGTGGCATCTATCCCTGGGAGGTCTACTTTGGGTGTTTCTTCCTGCTAGGCGGCATTTAAGGGGGCTCAATTCGTGATGTTTTCTGTGCTGCCACTTGGGCTTTGCCCTACACGTTTATGACCCATTACCACTTGCAATTGGGTGGAGATGCATCCTCTGATTTTGATTCTGCTGTTTTGAGTTCTATGGGTCCTCCTGCAATGTAATGTTTCTGGGTCATTGATTAAATGCACTTGTGTTTGCTGTACTCGCGGTGTGTTTTGTTTTCAAATCAGTTTCTTGGGGACATACTCCTACGTAAGGACAGTGAGAGGAAGATGGATGAAGAGATAATGCCCGATTACTTACTGGAAATTTTCATTACACAGAGTCCATATCTTCCTCGTCACAGTCCTAAGTTCTCACCCTCCTCTCCCTGTTGTTCAATTGATTTCTTTCTAGGCTTAATTATTTCAGGAAGTCCTTCCCAGGAAGAAATGTATTTGTATTCCTTTGTATGGGGGCCATCTTCGATTGGGAAAGAAAAGTGAAGTTTGGTCATTATGTTCTGCATGAATGGAGATAAACTTGTACGTAAGGACTGTGACAAGAAAGACTTGGACTTGGAGAAATAAAAATTACCGATAAGTAACTGGGCAATTACTTTTCACAGGTGGCAAAAACTCAATACTTGAAGTGTCACAAGTATTACTAACAACACACATGTGCACCGCAAATGTGGAAATGTCACACATAAACAAGCAAAAGTAAAACTTGTGAAGCTCACAATACACAGTAAAACCGACTCATTCCCAAAAGACCAGGGGCCCAATTCACAAAGGCAAAGTTAGACGAAAGTCTAACTTTATGACTTTAGGTATTCACAAAGGGCATTTACTACTCGTAAATGCCCTTTGTGAATACCAAAAGTCTAACTTTACGACTTTTAGTATTCACAAAGGGCATTTACGAGTAGTCTAACTTTACCTTTGTGAATCGGGCCCAGGAGCAGAGGCGCAACTAGAGCCACATTTTTTTGGGGGGGGCTAATTCTTCCAGCAATAGGCAGAGTGGAGATGCAGGGGCTCTAAGAAAAGGTGAAAACACAACAAAGCCTCGTTAAAAATGAAATGGTCTTTTAAAGACCTGCGAAGAACTCGGTGCGGCTGCAATGGCATCTCCACTTCAAGGTGCGCTGGATTGAAGGAGGATTGAAGGAGGAGTCACGTCATTGCTGCCATTGCTGCTGCTGCCGCTGCTGCTCGCGGCTTGACTCGCGGCTTGGTTGCCGGCTCCGCAGCCTCTATCCCGCTACGATCTGCCACGATCTGCAGCGATCCCCTGCGGTCGGTCCGCCTGCACCTCGAGAGCCTGAGATCTGAGACCGAGCCTGAGCCTGAGACCGAGTCCCGACCCGACCCGACCGCCCGACTGGGCTGAGACCCGCAGCTCCACGCCGTCACGCCGCCACCTGAAGCCGGCGTCTCTTCCCCCATGGCAGGATCAGAGACTGTATGACTGGTGGCTGCGGAGGCTAAGCTGAGGAAACTGCGGAGGTGAGAGGTGGGGGGGGGGCTTGTGAGCAGTGGGGGTCACGGAGCGGCCGGGTACCTGGACCCCCGCAAAGCAAACGGCAGGATTTACCCCACATAACCTGGTCTGGAACTGTGGGCAAAACCGTTTTTTGCGAACTAAGCTTCCAAGGAGGTGTTTCAGTTCTGGTTTTCAGTCTTCCTGGTCCCGGCCGATTTCACCGTCTGATTTCCTGAAAAAGAATCAAGCACTTAACAATGAGCTGCTAGCTATCGGTAAAGTACTGCAAAAGAAAGAACTTAAGGCAGGAAACCGCGGCGGTGCACGTACAAAGTGGCATTGAATGTCAGAAGCTGCATGACTGCGCTGCCGCCAGTTGTTGCTTGCCTTGCCTGGCTCAAGAAACCTTGCTGCTGCGCTAGGAGGTAGGAGGCGACCCCAGTTTCCCACTCGCAAAGGCAAGATGAGAGAGCAGCAGCGAGGGGAAAGGGGAGCTAAAGGACTAGAGTGCTGCCACTGCGACAACCACATCCACATCACGGTCAGGGTGGTCTCTATCCCCTACCTTCCTCTGTTTGTCGGTCCTGGCAACCCAGGCTCAACAATCTAACATGAGATCTGGTAAGATCCGAGGGAGCCAAACGCTCAAAGGAGGTCCAAACAAGCGGAAACAAAGGACTAAATCATCTAAGGGGGAGTCCGAGGCACAAACAGACGTGTCCAAACCAACAGTGAAGTCCCCCCCTCCAGAAATAATTGACCTAACAGCTTCAAGCGAATCAGTGGAGCTAGCTCAAGCCCATAGTGCTACAACTACACCCAAACAAATAAGAACTACGACAAGCAAAGAAGGGGAAAAAAAAACGAACACAACCTTGGTTCAGCCTAAAATCTATACAAAATTTTGCTTTTTAAAGAATCCAGGCGATATTATATTTTCTAAGATCAACAAAGTACCAGGCCTTCAGTCACCTCTCGAACCGCTCCAACCAACTCTAAACCACCATCCCAGCGACAGTCAGGGCCGACTGGACGACAGCTACAGCAACATCATCGGCAACAGCAGAGAAGATAAAAGCACTACATCAGCAATAACACCCCAAAAAGCTTCAACACCTCATCGCAATAATCTCAAAACGGGGTTAAAGCTCGTGATGGCAGACACCCCGGTAAGACGGGAAATGACCATAGATGCCAACTTAATACAAATACATCGGCCAAAGGAAGCCATGGATTTGCTACCATTAAAATGGGAGAAGAACATCGCTAACATCAACATTAGCACCGAAAAAGTCAGCATGAGCAATGAATCAGGCCAGGAGGGTCTCGAGGGCATAAGCAATAATGAGGAAGGCAGGAGGAAAGAGGAACCTGAAACCGCTCCAGCAAGGTCATCGGAGATGGAACCCTCATTAGTAGTCCTTGATATAAAAAACAACGTAGCAACACCAGTACCTAAGGCGTCAGAAGGGACGGGAAAAAAAGATGGAAGTCAAAAGATTTGCACTCCAGAAGTGATTGAAATCTCTTCTTATCTAAAGAAAGAGGAGTGGGAGGATCTCATGGCGGCATACCCCAACGACCTAAGCACAAGTAGGCTGACCAGTGAGATACCAAAATGTGGAATGGTCCTCCAGCAGACAAACACAGCAGGAACGGAGGGGCCAGAAACAGTGCAACTCTTCAAAGTGTCACCTGTGCTCCAAGAAGCAGGGCCCAAAGAGTGTGATGGGAACCAGGATGTATATTCAGCTCAGGCTAGACAAGAAAGCGCATGGCCCAGCCTCCTCAACACAGTACAACTCCTGGTGGACGCAGCTCAATATCAATCGGAGAAAATGGATGCCCAACTAACGCTGCTAGATACGTTGGCAGTATTCGTAGTTGCAATAGACGGGAAGCTGGGCTCATTAAACTCGCTTCTTCAGAGCAAATGGAACCAACATGTGGACACCAAAAGGAGAAACAACACGGACTGTGAATGTGGCCCAATCATTGACAAACTGGCCACTCTGCCAAGAGTAATGTCAGACTTATGCGGACATCTTAAATCTGCAGAACTTAGCCAGAAGATCAGCAGTGGTGCACCGGGCTGCCACAAACCAAATGGACCCGGCAAAGAGTCTACTATACGAATAGGGGTGGCTGAGGAAGACGCCACCCTCGGCAAAGATACCGCTGCCAAACGACGCGATGATACAACAATGACCGGTGGGCATTACCATCAAAAAACGGTAGCGAATATCCAGGACATAGGGGAAAATAGGACGGAGAATATAACACCTCTATCAGCAGGTGTCGAAGACGAGGTGGACATAAACCAGAAATCAAATGCCAAACAGAGGAGAACGAAAAAACGCAAAGGGAGGAAACAGAAGCTCTGCTCCAAACGCGAAGGCTTTAGGCAACTTTTCGGGCAAATTAAAACTGCAGAACAAAGCACGAGCAATCTGGTTGAAGCAGTATCACCGAATCACGAAAAAGAAGAAAGAGTCGGCATTATCGATGACATCGCCCAACCAGCAAATAAAATCTTAGTGAAGACAGCAGCTGATCCACAAAGCAATCAAGCAGTGGCGCCCCTACACTCTGGGTCCAACACCACATTGGTCGACCCCGGGTCTTGGAACCGTTTAATACCTAACATCTGGCCCTGCACAAAACCCATGGAAAGCCCAAAAGGCCCTATAAGTCCAATGGAAGATAAAACAGGAAGACAGGATCTAGGACTAACCGAAAATCAAATATCAGCCATTACCAAAGAAACGGTGTCAAAATATTTACAGGTGGATCAAACAATGTCAACAATTGCCCCTGTAATCCTGACTTTAAACAAACAGCTTCCACGTCGCGAAATCTCTGATCCGCCAATTGATGCAAGAGATCTAATTTCAGTATGGGAAAACAACCAAGAGGGCTATCGAGTTCCATCAAACACAGCTAGCAATACGAAGCGGCCAGCAACACCAAACAAGGACAACGCAATTGGAGGTGCTATTGACCAAGGGGAAGCCTCGGATGCCATATGGTTTATCCCGGATTTTACCTCCAAAGGAAGCCACGACATCCTCAATAGAGGCAATATCTTGCGATTATTGGCCCATATTCTTCCATTGTCATCTGTGGTAAGCTCGGACCTGAAGTCTATCGAATTTATAGCTGTGGATGGTACAGGAAAAGAAGCAACGAAGGCGACCTGGGCCTCGGCAGACATGGCACGAAAGATCCTTTTGGAATCTGAAATCTTCAAAAACTGGGGCATTACGCTGAAGCCCTTCACAAAGCCACGATAACCGGATGTACTGTGCCCTGAGAGAAATCCGAATCCGAATCCGAGGGAGCATACAGAAGGTAGCAAAATCTCGGTTCTCAGAAGTGCTGTCGGGCCAAGCCGTACTGGCAGCAACGGGTCGAGCGAACTCACTCTCGGAGTACGACAGGGAAGACAAGCCTCTAATGGGTGGCAGGAACAAAGACGGTTTGTGAGAACCATAACAAACAGCAATTGACAAGTGCAGTGGCCAATAACGGATAACTTGCAGGACCAATTGCGCTTATGTTCCTGGAACATAAATGGCCAAGCATCCAAAATGCTTGACCCAGACTTTATAGCTTACATTCGATCTTTTGATCTAATAGCGCTACAAGAAACCTGGCTTGCCGAGCCCCCTCACCTGCAAGGATATCTACGCTTCTTCTCCAGCGCAAAGAGCTCAGCTAAGTATGGTCATTTAAGAGGTGGTTTGATAACATACGTAGCTACAACCAGCTTTGTGATGGCCAAAGAAATCGGGCACTCGGCGACAGCCGCACTCGCAGTTAACCTGACTTTGACAACAGGACTAGGCAAAACAATCAATAACTGCATCTTAGTTAATGCTTATATTCACCCCAAAGGAAAGAAAAAAGCAGCGGAGGAGTTATATGCATATATTGAAGAGTGTATTACGGGGGAAAAAACAGGGAACTTAGTACTCACTGGGGATTTCAACCTCAATCTTATGGGAACAACACAAGAGGAAGGTACCATGGCACAAAATACATTCTGGGCACTACCACAACAAAGCAAGCCACTAATAGCCATTCAATCAAAACTGGGAAAGAAGGTACTTGAGGTACTAGAAAACTTTAATTTAAGGGCATTAAATGGCAGGTTTGCAGGGGACAACCCGCCAGCTTCAACTTTCCACTCAAAAAAAGCGAACAGCACGCTAGATTATACCTTCATGTCACTTCCACTTTTCCAATTCGCAATATCCTATCAGATTGGGATCCAAGCAGATAGCGATCACTGGCCTCAGGAAATTATTATGGACCTTGCTAAGCCAACTTACGAGCGTTCGACAGCCCCCAAAGAGTCCATTTATACCGAAAACTTTAAAAAGATCAAGTACTCGACCACAATGGGCGAACTTTTGACTGGACTGGCAAAACAACACTACATGGAGCGCATGGGCCCTAATGAAGTAGCGAAATGGGTGCAGTTCACTACCACCTTGGGGCAATACGCAACAAAACCTAAACTGCGCACAAGGACAAATAAGTCGGGCACCCTCCCTTAATCACACAGAGTGAAAATTAAAGAAATAAAATATTCAATCTCCAAGTTAAGGAGAATAGTACAGCAGGATCACAACAACAAAAGGATGCTGCATCAACTCTCTGAATTAAAAGCCTCATTAAAAAAACTCAAGTTCGAAGCTAACAGAACCTTAGAGGAACAACTCTGGGCTACCCTTCATGAGGACATAAAAAAGAATGATGTTGCAAGGTTTTGGAAAACAATAAATTCACTAACGCACCCTGCAAAAACGGAGATAACATCAAACATCACAGAGGCAATTTGGGCAGCATATCTCGAAAACCATTTTAACCGAGATCTGTTGGCCAATCAGAACATGAACAATCCTTTTCCTGTACGAGCCCAGGACGACGGCAATAGGCTACAATGGTGCCCAACTGACCAGGACACGGCGGGGGACGCAGATCATATTTCTTTGGTACCCACAATAAAGCGGCAAATAAAGAAAGGAAGAAGGGAAGGCGCGCCGGGTCCAAACGGGATCCCGCCCGTCCTCTTCAAACAAGATATGGATTACTGGGCAGCGGCACTTGAACCTCTCTTCCGGGAGATCAGACACAAAAATATCTTGCCAGATACCTGGAAGGGCTCCATTATTGCCCCTATACACAAAGCAGGGGATAGGGGCCTTCCTCAAAATTATCGGTTAGTTGCTCTAATCGATAACGATGCGAAGTATTTCGCAGGTCTAATTTTGGAAGAATGAAAAGAATGGGCTACGAGGGAATCTCTCATACCTGTCAATCAAACAGGCTTTGTTAAATCAGTGGGGACGACAACAAACATATTGACGATGGGCATGCTTATTGACAAGGCAGAGACAAAAAAATTGCCTCTACACCTCTGCTATATAGACTACAAAGCAGCATTCGATAACATTAACCGCAACCTACTATGGTCAAAACCCAATGATTGGGGTATTCCAAAAGGCTTGTTGGAGCTGTTAATTAACTTACATACAGACACTTGGATTCAAATCAAGGTGGGGGACGGCTCAATGTTGTCAAGGCGGATACAAACTAATAACTGCCTCAAGCAGGGCTGTGTGCTGGCCCCCACATTGTTCAACCTGTTCCTGGGGGACTTGGTGCCCCTACTAAACAACTGCAATTCACACTCGCCAAAACTAGGAGGCCTTAATTTACCATGCCTCTTATATGCAGACGACCTGGTGTTAATAAGCCACACAAGAGTTGGGCTTCAAAATCTTCTGAACACGACCCAGAGATATTCTGAGTTAAATGATTTAACAGTGAACCTCGAGAAAACGCAAACGATGACAATCAGCAACAACAAAAAGAAGAAAGGTTTCTCGTGGTTCTGGAAAAACACCCGAATCAAAGACACCTCGTCGTATAAATATCTAGGCGTAAAGATTGACAGTGGTGGCCAATTTAGCGAACAAGGGGCCAGCATAAGAGGTAAAGGCACCGTTCTGGCAATTGCCTTAAAAACATTAAATAACAACCTCTCCGGCCCTTCTCTGTCCCCCTTACTACATGTTATACGTGCCAAACTGTTACCAACACTAACATATGGGAGTGAGGCCCCTCGAGGCAGAGATGCCGTTATACTTGACAGCACAATCGTGTCGGCATACAGAATCATCTTCAGCCTCCCAAGGCGATCCTCCCCCGCACAGATCAGACTGGAGTTTGGTATTCGGTCACAGTTATTGGCACGTCAGGGGGCATACATCTGCTCCTGGGATAAAGTAAGAAAAACGACCGAAGGGACGCTGAACGAATATCTATGGAAAGAGCTAGAGCAGACCCAAAACTCACCAGCTGCAAAATACCTGGAAAAAAGCATAAGGAACACCGGGCTGGCAGAGCTCTGGGCGTCCCCTGTAGATCATAAAACACTCAACAAATTGGTGAAAAAATCGATCAAGCTACAGTCATGGGTCCAGGATAAAGCCATCCTATCAAAAAGATCTCATGCTTGGATGGTATTAAATACATACCTGTCACAAGCCTCCCAGCCTTACCTTGCTCTAGGTTACACAAAAAAAATCAAACTGTGTTTTTTAAGATACAGATTGGGCTTGTTACCATGATTCTACATCTTCCTCACTGGCTGAGATCGAAAGCAGGCACATTATGCAGGTTATGCGGCAAAGGGGCAGAAGATATGTTGCACCTGCTATGCTCGTGTGAGGAACTGCATGAAGAAAGGAAGCTTCTGCTGAAACGCCATTTCATTCTACAGGGGGTACGCACACGAAGGAATGCAGTGCTAACCTGCTTTTCAGCACAGGACCCTCAGCTGAGCTGTAGATTTGTGAAATTTTTGAAAGTAGTAGAAAAAAAACTACCAAAAATTGACCCATGATTAACTGAGCAAAACAGGACATTTGATTTAACTCACACAGATGAATTATTTATGTTGCAGATTTTAACAAATTTTTATTATGTGTTATTGTATCGCATTGGTTTTAATTAACTGTGCAATAAATTATAAGCAATAAAAGCGGTGCGGCTGCAATGAGACGGAAGTCAGCCCGGGAAGCTGCCTCAGCCCGGGCTGACACAGACGAGGGGGTGGGGTGTTGGGGGAGGGTGTTTGGGGGGCGGTATGGGTGCTGAAGCCCGTTGAGCCCAATGGGCGTTGCGCGCATGCCCAGGAGTATGGTTTATTTTATATAAGACTTGTGCCCCAAGCAGAGTGAATCACACCAGCAGGCTGCATGCGCGTGCCACTTTAGACGTGCGTCGAAAGTGAAAACGGCATTAACAAAATCCTCTGTGGACACCCCAGCTACAATGTAATCGCATATGCCGAGGTAAACTGTATCTAGTTTGCTTTAAGATCGCCACCAAAAAGCATGCAATATCCCCATCTAGAGGTCTACTTTGGAAGCACACTTCAACAAATAAAAATATATGAGCTGATAAACTTTTATTTTTATGTAACTATTGCGCAGCACGACCAGCGGACAGTCTCGTCAAAGAGAAAGAATGAAAATAACTAAATAAGTGAGAGTATTAAAAAAAAATAGTTAAAAAAAATAAACACACGATCAGCATACCTCGCACAAAGGCAAATAAATGTTGATGGGAAGGAATTACGGAAACAAACAGTATGAAACATATCATTGCTTGAGCAAGCAGACAAAATTAAGCTTATAAATTTGACTTCTTGCCTCCCTAAAATATTGCCCAGCTCCATAACAAAAGGGTACCTTCTTCGAGCTTGTACCCAGGTAAACAAAATATATGGAGCTCGATCTACAAAGCTACGTGTGGCCTTAACACAATTTGACAAGCGCAGATAGGCGGAGTGTATGACTACTATGCATTCACTTAAGATCCTGTGACTCTCACGCAATATCACAAAAATAACAAAACAGCGTAATATACAGGAGTAACTTGCGAGCAAGGGTCATAGAGTGGTTGTATCCTAGAGTGACAAATAAACAAAACTTTCCAGGGATTATGCCCGGAAAGCTGTCACGTGCACAGGTTTTAAAGCGCCCCTTGTGGTGCGGTTTGTGAATTCCTGAAAAGAGTAAAACTGCAACCATGCGAAAACATAAAAAAACAGCACATAGATTTATATTTTTGTGTGGATTAAGCCCAAATGGTTAAACAAAATAGTCCCCTTCCTTTCTAAAGAAGCACTGACAAAGCCAATAGGTCGCACATTTGCATTTTAGCACTTGCACTTAGTCAATGTCTTTTAGCCATGTTGTATTGCAGCACAACTGCAGTTCAGCATTGCTGCGCCATAGGATTAGCATTTTAAGGTTGAGTTTACAGCAGCGCATGCGCTGTTGCTCGACTTTTAGTAAGTGGGTTTTAAAAGTGCTTCCCACCGGCTTTTGCTGGCCTAATGCTTGAGTTCACGCGAGCGTGAACGTGCACAGCTGCCAGCTTTCTGATTACTTTAACTTTGGGCGCTGCTGCGCGCGCACCACTCACGTGTTTGCAGGCGCGCGCACGTGCACACAACTCCCTCCGCCTCTCTCTCCCGCTGCAGCCCCCATCTTTGCATTCCCCGCGACCAATGCTTGTTTTTGTTAGTAAATATGCATACCAGTGCTCACAACCCCTCTCCTTTCAAGAATACAGCGACTGTTTCTGGGAAAGATAATTAAGCTATGCATTCCCCTCTGTTTAAATACAGCACAATAGCAGCAGTTACCTTCAGAAACCACAAGAAAAGGAATCTCATTCTTGGGTACACAAAATCATTTGTGTTGTTTTTGCTTCTTTTTCTGTGTTTAATTTTTTTTATCATGAGGCTGCAGTTTTATCCTCACTAAGAGTAAAGCAGTGAATCAAATTATTTGGAGGAAAAAAAGTACTCTTGGCTTATTACCATCTACTCAAAGTTTGTTTATACAAGATTAGCAAAGTATTTTGGAAACCCTGATGTGCAGATTCAAAACGCTCAAAGTACAAAAGAAAATGAAACTGCGTGGGCCATTTATCAAACTGCCTCCGCTGCTCTCTTTCTCCCGACTAATTCAACTTCGCCATTAATCACTGCTCGGCCCTTTGACCTTGTCAAATGTCTGGCCTGTGTGTATTACCTATTTGCGCAGGGAAGAGGCCGATTTGATCCTTTCTCCTTTCATCGTTTTTCCACGACCTTCGATTGGCTGCAGTTTGCCACGTCATCGAGCTTTGAACGCCCAAGGTGCCATCTGGAGCGTGATTACTTTCACTGCCTCAGGGGCCATTAGTATGAGCTGAACAGCTTCTAAGCGCTTTTGCTTCAGTGCTGGATGGAAATTACAGTTCACTGTAGAAGTGCGAGCTATCTCCCAGGGCCTGGCAATGCCCCACATATGCTCAGATGGATACAAAGGTGTAATGATGGGACTTTGACAGTGATTGTTTCCTGAAAACTCTCATTTTCCTTACCGCACTCGTTACTGAAGATTTATGTTCTACAAATACTAATGCAATGCTTCGTGAGTGAAACAGAGGACGCGAATATGTGCTGCGCTTTATGGGTTACACGTTCGAGACCTGTCAAGGGCGACTTCAGTCTGTTCTTCAAAGGTAATTTAAAAGAGTACCATTAATTTGGGTTATATTCGGGAATACTGCGGTGCACCGGAAACTTGTGGAATTTAAAAAAAAAAAGGCTCTTCAATTATTTAGGGGGTTGCCGTTAAGACTTTCCTAGTTCAATAACTAGAGATGGTTTGCAAAACCAAAATGAAGGACAGTGCAAATGATGGCCAGAGGATATCTTTAACTGTAGGCAACTCATGACTATGCTGCCTCCGATAAAGGACTGATAGACACAAATTATCTGCACATCTAAAGTCCACTCGGGAGACAAGTAAAATCATTCGTAAAAGTGAATTTCACATTCCAATTTAAACTCTCCGAAAGCAGAGTGTGGTGGAAATGTAGCATTGGAAAGTTGACATTTCAGGGGGAGGGTGTTCGGAGGTGCTCTTCAAACAGTCATCTTTTCTCTCCTTTAAGAGGAACCATTTACTACAGATATAACACAAAAGTACTTGACCGTGGCTGTTTAGCAGAATCCCATAATAAAAAGAAAAGCAAAATTCAAAAAGTTGCAGACCATTTTCAGGGGATGGATATGGCTCAGTAATCTGGCATGCCTTCTCATGTCGGGAGAGGTTAAAGCTTGGTTCCAGTGTTGGATAAGCATTATTGATTAGGCAAAACTCCAACTTGGCATGTTCACGTTTGCTAGATCTTTTGGCACTTTCGTCGGATCAAATGGTGCTCACAACGCTTTAAAATGGTATCTTCACCAAACAAGGAGGCTTTGAAGTGTAAATATCAACTGCAATCGGTCATATGGAACAGGATGGTCTAAAATTAAGATAATTTTGGAAGTCTAGCTTCTGGTTTCAATAATCTGCTTTATATTGGAGTCCGGGCTCTTTTTATAATTATACTTTGACTAAGTGCTAACTTTTATCATTAAGAAAGGCTGTTTATGTTACATTATTTTAGACTAAGCTTGCTATAGGAATTAAAAGCCATGTCAAGATTTTTGAAGAATGATACATAGACTTTACAGATTTACAGAGAAATAAATAAAAATCAAACAATTGTAACATATTTGCTCATAGACAAATCTGTGAGGTGTTAAATAAAAGTGACATATATAAATGGCAAATTCTTTACACCATCTTTCCTACCCAAAAGAGCTACACATCTAACACAATTGTGATACTGGAACCGCAATACTTTAGCCTAATTCTTATATTTTCAATTTCAAAATGACATAGTTGGTTTTATATAATAGGAAATATACGGACAATGCATGGGATTTGCATTGTGCCTGGAACGAATGTCACACATAGCTGTAAATTAATCTTCTTAAATTAAACACTATATACCAAGACCACCTCGAATCCCTGAGTTTCATACCAATGGTGGCCTTGGCTAACCTCTTTTGCGTGGTTATTCTAGCAATAGTTTATTTACTTTTTCATCTGTTTCCTTGCAGCCCTTGTCGCTTTTCAGAAAGACAGACCATAATAACTTGACTCTTAATCCCCACCACCTTTACCATCTTCTCAGACTAGAACAGATTTCAATAGATTCTTAGTCACCCTAATGGCATGGATCCTCATTGTATCATAGGCACTAACATATTTGTTCCAGGTATGGTTTCAATTATGAGACCAGTTGAACTGCACATTAAATTATTTATGCAATGCTGGGGTGGGGGGGGGGGGTGGTCTATTATGTGGTTATATTAGTTGACCTAAGTAATTTTCCTTTAGATTGTTAACTGAAAGTAAGACAACGTGCTGGTAGATCCTGAAATGTTAATTTAATGACGTTGGATGGTTAACTTGCTTTCAATAGTAATTTATTTACTGAAAAATTTAATATTTGCTTATGGTCTACTGTCATTTGTCTACAATCACATATTGCTCTATATAAAGAGTGTCTCCCTTCCTTCCTTCCCTGTGGTCTTCTTTCCTAAAACTAGTGCTCCTTAGCCACGTCTGGTCAAACCTCAACATTATTTTCAAATCCTTTTTCTCTACACGCAACTCCGCCATTTTCTTTATCTTTCATTAACAGCTCTACAATATATGGACAATCACTCTTCTACCGCCAAGCAATGTACGCTCCTTTCTGGTCTTTTCTAGGCATAAAGGCCAGAACTGCAGCTGACGGGGATTGAGAGTAGGGCACTTTAATTAGTGTTATTGATTGCTACTAGCTCAATATGTTCAACCTCTGACATCAGGCCCTTCTCCTCTTCATTTAAGCAGTTTCAACTGCCTGTAACATTGGTTACACTCTACAGGCCAGCAATACCCCTGGCAGTCCCACGCTCAACTGTTGCATGGCTAAACACTTATAAGGTCCCAAAGGCGAGACCTATTGGCTGTGCCAATGCTTGTTTTGGTCTGGCAGTAGGGATGGGACAAGCAACACAACACAGGAAGGTTTGGTTTGGAGAGCTGGAGAACAACAACAACATGGGGCGGGGTGGGTGTGGTGGAGAGACAGCCTGCAAACACATGCACTCTTTTGGAGTACAGCAAGTAAAAGAAAAAAAAGTAGTTCCTAAAGCGCGAGCAATTAAAGTACACCGGGCCAGGACGAGGTAAATACCGCTATACTGGGATCTATAAATGATCCAACCAAAAGGTAAGCAGCAAAGGTTTAATATCAAGTCATTACGAACACAAGTGGTATGTCTCACCAAGGACTTAAACTGATAACCCAGTTATATAAACTGTCCATCTTTCCATAGAACAGCACATTCGAAGGTTATGATGGATCAAGTCAAACTTATTTCAAAAGAGCAAGATTTTTTGCTACCATGGAAACAATCAATTACATAAAATGTATGTAAAGCCAGCTTAAGGAAAACAAAAAACAAACAGTTGAGAGTAAAAATGTTGAGGTGCTGAAGCACAAGCTTTTTTAACAATAAAAAGTAGCACATAATATTCTACTTAACTAAGTTTACATTAAAGAGCCCTTCCTAAAAATGCCACTTGAATGAAGAAGGTGGTAAGTGAAATATCATCTATTCCAGAAATCTTTTCTGAGCCCTTGAAGCGTTGACGAGGATGGTTAACAACAAAATTGTAAAGACGTTGTATGTTTCACTGCTAGGAAGTAATTGCACCATTCTGTCAACTTTTATTGTAGTTGTTTAGTGCTTACTACCCCTGAAGAGGTGTTGAAGTGTTTTACGCCGGGTAGCACGCTGCTTCGGGAGCCCAATGTTAGTGGTTAGTCAGTGTTTATTGGTTATAATACGTTATTTGCATTAATCTTGTGCTCTCAATGAAACCATTTCATTCATTTACATAAGCTTCTTTTTGTTGGACAATGGACCTTATAGGACTTAGGTGTGTTTATTAGTAGGGGTATGTGAGTGCACGCAGATCGTTGGTGGGATTAATAAATGAGCCAGAGTGGATGCAGGGGTATTACAAAGTAGTTTGTTGTGATCTGTGAAGAAAGGTGTGGACAGTTTGTAGAAATGCCATAATAGCGATCAAGGCAAACACGCATGTGACAGGGTAGGCTGTGTTCTGAGAAAGTATGAGTGCAGGGAAGGAAAGTAGGATAATGCCATTGAAGGAAAAACAAGCATTTGCAATGCAATAGGTCTCGCATTTGCAAGAGTTTAAGCTATTGGGATTGTAAATTACATTGCCTTTTATTTATGTTTTAAAAAACAACACATAAATAAAAGGCATTATCATTTACAATGCCAATAGCTTAAACTCTCGCAAATGCGAGACCTATTGCATTGCAAATGCTTGTAAAAGTGTCCCATGTGAGTTTTCACTTTAATGGCGGCTGCGTTCTATTCTTTAGATGCAGCTCGTCTAAAGAAAGGTGTTTGGCTGCCATTAAAGTGAAAGTGTGGTATGGGACACTTTTACAAAAAAAAAAGCATTTGTTTGTCAAGTTGACAAACAAATGTTTTTCATTTTTTTTTGTTGTAGTAAAAGTGCCCCAGGCCGCACTTTCACTTTAATAGTGGCCACGTCCCTTTGTTTAGATGCGGCTCATCCTAAGAAAGGTGCACTGCCGCCATTAAAGTGATAAATGCAAAAACAACAGTTGATGGACAGAATGCAGAACAATTTCATACATTCACCCCAGTACAGAGATCTGGGCCTAAATCCATCGTTTTTTTGCTCACCATGCCATTCCAGTTTGAACCCAGCCATATTAAATCAGTCTTGACCCTGTGCCTCATGGGAACAGTCCAGCCCGAACTGCCAAGCCAGGTCCTCCCTGGACTGGAACCAAGCATCCTATGACCGGTTCCCATGGGGCGCAGGGTCAAGACTGATTTGCATATGGCCAGATCTAAACTGGGGTGGCATGGTGAGCAAAAGAATGATGGACTTAACCCAGATCTCTTGACTGGGGGTGAATGTTTCGATTTGTTCTGCATTCCGTCCATCAATTGTGTGTCTTTTGCCATTAAAGTGATAGTGTAGTATGGGACTCTTTTACAAAAAAAATAAAAAAACATTTGTCTGTCAAGTTGGCTCTATTGTTAATAAAAATGTGAAAGCCGGTGCCGTGCTGAAATGCGCCCAGAGGAAAGAAAACCGTGCTCACAGACTGTAAATAAAACAGACCGTGTAACAACACAAGTAAAAAGTCCAGTCCGTATGGGAGGTTACAAATGCAGACAAGGTGGTACTAAGGAGGGACTACCAAACCTATTCATGAATCAAAAGCAACATTTAGAAACAACAGTAACAGGAGCCAGTTGAAAAGATGGGTGGAAAATGGGTGGAGCTTCAAGTCCATACCTGACGACAACATGACTCGCAGAGCAGCGCATCGCTTCCTCTTTTCAGTCCTCTGATATTTCTTCAATCTGCCTCTGCCTCTCTCTGCTTGTTTCGGCATAGCATTACATAAAATCACCAGGAACAAACTCTTGCACTGGTAATACAGGTCAGCTGACCTTGGAGTAGAAAGTTGCATTTACCAATAAGCATTTCTGATCGTCATTTCAGCTTCTCATTTCCGAGGCTCCCTATATTCCTTCTGCTTGCCTGCTTCCTGCCTTCTCCAAAGGCTAGTATGCGCGAAACATGTACTCACTGCTTCACTGCTAACATTATGTATCCCTCTTGTCTTCCCACATCCAACCTCAAAGCTGCAAACACTGCAAAAATATTTTGTAGAAGATTCAATGGATTTTTCCTTCTAATGTGATTCTTTTGTCTAGCAGCCATACTTATGTTTCCATAAGTATTTAAATCAAGACAAAATGTTTTTTGTTTTTTATTCTGGTCAATTACTGTTAATCCGAGGTAACCATGGTTCTTGTTGTCTTCTGATTTATTCACTTTTGTTCCATGTGCCCCCTCTCTGCGTCTGTTTCTATTATAGAGAAAAAGTTTAGTGTTTTTTTTTCTCCATTCATGGCAGTTATCTCTCCTTTTTGTTGTCTTATCTTGGTTCTTGAACATGCTCCTTCTCCTGAGCCAACATGAAGAATCCTGAAAGGTGAAAATTAAGAGGTACTAGGCCCTATATCTACCATACCTCTGCTAAATCAGTGACATTCAAAAATGGTTGAGTGTTGGATCCCGATGTAGTTAAGCACAAGACGTCTACGCAGCAGGCATCAAATAACTGATTGGTGTAGAAGTAAACCCCTCATCTCTACTTTTGCCTAATCTAAATGATGTTACATCTTCATCACTTCCTGATTGTAATAATAGCTCTGTGTCATTATTGTACACTGGGCTGATTATAGTGCACTGGCTAAAACCTTATATTTAGAGCTTCAAGTAGGACAGTATAGGGAGGGGAACCCAATGGTCAAATGGACAGCAGGTAGGCAGGTGGGTAGAATGTAGAGAGAAACTTAGTTAGCTCCGCCACATAATTTTATTTTCCAGTGTTGCATAATGCTGTAGAGCTTGGGGATAAGTAGAAGCATTACAGGTGCAGGAATAGATTGCATGATAGAGCAAGGAGTCTGAATGGCTCGAAACAGTGTTGTGGAGGGCAGATAGTGTGTTAGGGCAAGCAGGACACAAAGTGGAAGTGGTATTGTCTGGGGATTCTTTGTAGTAGGACTGTATTGTAATTGCATTAAAATACAGCTTCCTTCCCTGATAACGCATTGAAGTGAATCAGCAGATGGATAGCACGTTACACTGTAGGGGGGGGAGTGTTTGGTTAGAAGCATGCTGAATGAAGTGCCACCCACATTCACTGCACTTTTATGTTGTGCAAGGGTGACCAGATTGGTGCTCTTTTCAGTCACATTGCCGATGCATGTGTTGCTGGGAAGAGAAGAAAAGTGTAGAAAGCAGGCACTTTACATTAATTTGATTGCTATGCACGATTGAGCGGGTATCAATTAAGTCCATTTAATAAATAGCATGGATTTTCATAAGAAAACAAATTCAATCATTACGGAATTGCAAAGTTAAGGTAAGACTTTTATCTGACATGTCTGTTTCGAATGGCTTCTAAGCTGGCCAGAGCTTGTGACTTAAAAGTTAAACGTATATTGCAACAGTATCACCAACTGAGCTTCGAGTAGCTCTTTTCACCTTTGAATAGAATCGAGGCTGTTTGCAACTAGCTGCAGTATTATGACCACAGCGTCCATCTAGAATACCCTTCATCCAACACAGACATGAGTACCAATGACTCATCTCTTGGAAGCCGCCACTTTAAAGCCGCCACTGCACGTGCAATGTCCGGATGAAATGTCTATCACTGGATTGAAAGCTTGGTGTCCCTACTTATAATTAGTGCTTTAAAGGGAAATCTAGAAGTACAGGTACTTACTCTTTAGAGTACCTGTTTGTTCTTAAGAGGTGCCAGTACTCTGTCACTAAATGTATTAAAGCAGTGCTGAGAAGTGCAGGTGCTCTCCCTTTCACAGTAAAGAAGTGCAGAAACTCAGTGCCGGATAGTGCCTGCACATTTAAAGCACTGTGTATAATTGTACTCGCTGATTCCATAGAAATTCTACTTATCTGTTCAAACAGACAACATGCAAATGTGCAAGGTTCCAGTTAAACCATCATCCCAAGCCAAATGTCTCCATAGATTTCCTGAAAACCTTCCCCGTCCTCCACAAATGTTTAATCTTCATTGATTTCAACAGGACAAGCCTCCAAAATCTCTCGAGCTCACCAGACCACGTGACTCAAAAGGATGCAAAGTACGCAATAGGTTTGTCGAGTAGTACACAGACGCAAACTCTGGAAGACAAAAATAACTCTCATAGAATACAGATGAGGTGTCATTTGTCTATGGTCACTAAAATAAACAAACAAGAAAGTGAACGAGTGGTGTGCGCTCGATGGGGAAAACAAGCGCGTCAGCGAAGCCGCGAAAGTGAAAGCATTTGTAACCTGATCCAAAACAGAAGGCAGGCTGCGCGCGCTGCTGAAGCTGCTGACTTTGGAGCTGGAGAACAGGGTTCGAGCCTCGGCTTGGGCTGCATTATTTAATTATTTAAAAATAAACCGCGATCTCGGAGTGGGTGGGGGAGAGACAAATTAAAAAAATAATACACATGGAGGGGGAGACAGGTACAATTAAAAAAAAAACACGGTTGAGACGGGCAAATGTAGCATCTGAAACCAAGTACAACAAACAGTGCGAGGAGCTGGCTCAACAAATAACGCTGCTGATTTTGGAGCAGGAAAACAGGGTTCGAGCCTCGGCTTGGGCTGCATCATTTAAGTGTAAATAAATACTCAGGGTCGGGTAAGTGCAGGAAGTTGACAGATGTGGAAATGCGAGCAGCAAAGAAAGAAAGTAGTCCCTAAATAAAAAGATAACAGCCAGCAGCGTGGTCGATGTTTTAGCTGTAAAAGAGTAGAGTGGTGCAGGGTAGAGTGCAGTGGCATAGAGTAGTGTAGAATTCAATGGTGTGGAGTGCAGTGGTGAATAATAGATTGGAATGGGGAGTGGCGTAGAGTGTATTGGCATAGAGTGCAGTAGAGAGGCATAGTTTTGAGTGGTGCAGAGTAGTATACAGTGGCGTATCATGCAGTGGTGAAGAGTGCAATCTTGCTGAGTGTCGTAGCGTGGCGCAGAGTAGCATGGCACGGAGTTGTAGAGAGCAGTGGCATAGAGAGCAGTGGCGCAGGGTAGAAAGGTGTGGTGTAGAGTGCAGTGAAGTAGAGCACAATGGTTTAGAGTGGCGTTGCATGCAGTGGCTTTGATTGCAGTGGTGTATAGCGACACAGAGTGCGGTGGTGTAGGGTAGTTGGTATAGAGTGCAGTGACATAGAGTGCCTTGTGTTTGAGTAAAGTGGTGGTGTGTGGACATTGGCGTAGAGCGCAGTGGTGCAGAGTAGAGTGGCGTAGATTGAAGTGGTGCAGAGTAGAGTGGTGCAGCGTAGAGTTCATGTGCGTAGCTTGCAGTGACGTAGAGTTGTAGAGGAGAGTATAGTAGCATAGAATGCAATGGTGCAGGGTAGTTGGTGTAGAGTGCAGTGTTTTAGAGTGGAGAGGCGTAGAGCACAGTGGCATACAATTGAGTGGTTCAAAGTGGAGTATAGTGATGTACAATCTAGTGGCATAGAGTGCAGTGGTGTAGAGTAGATTGTTTCAGAGTAGAGTGAAGTGGCGTAGAGTGGAGTGGTGCAATGTAGAGTGGAGTGGTGCAAGGTAGAATGCAGTGGCATTGAGTAGTTGCGTAGAGTGCTGTGTTGCAGAGTAGAGTGGCATAGAGTGGAGTGGTGTAGAGTGCATTGGCAAAGAGTGCAGTGTAGCATAGTAGAGTGGGGTAGTGTGCACTGGCATAGAGTAGAGTGGTGCAGAGCAGATTAGCGAGGCATAGAGTGTATTGGCATAGAGTGCAGTGGTGCACAGTAGATTAGAGTGGAGTGGAGTAGAGTGTTGTGGCGTAGAGTGGTACATTGGTGTAGAGTGCATTAGTGTAGAGTGCACTGGTGTAGAGTGGCATTGAGTAGAGTAGTAAAGTGGCACATAGTGGAGTGGTGTAGAGTGGCATAGAGTGAAGTGGTGCAGAGTAGAGTGGCGTAGAGTGGTGCAGCGTAGAGTTCATGTGCGTAGCTTGCAGTGACGTAGAGTTACAGAGTAGAGTATAGTTGCATAGAATGCAATGGTGCAGAGTAGTTGGCGTAGAGTGCAGTGGTTAAGAGTAGAGAGGCGTAGAGCACAGTGACGTATAGTTGACTGGTTCAAAGTGGAGTATAGTGATGTACAGTGTAGTGGCATAGAGTGCAGTGGTGTAGAGTAGATTGTTTCAGAGTAGTGAGAAGTGGACTTGAGTGCAGTGGTGCAAGATGGAGTGCAGTGGTGCAGGGT
Organism: Triturus cristatus; assembly: GCF_964204655.1. NCBI lineage: Eukaryota > Metazoa > Chordata > Amphibia > Caudata > Salamandridae > Triturus > Triturus cristatus. The sequence continues at coordinate 330,391,505 of NC_140580.1, forward strand.
AGATTGCAGTGGCATAGGGTAGTGGAATAGAATGCAGTGGTACAGAGTGGGATAGAGTGGTGTAGAGTGCAGTGGTGTAGATTAGTTTGTTTTAGAGTAGAATTAAGTGGCGTAGAGTGGAGTGGTGCAAGGTAGATTGCAGTGGCATTGAGTAGTGGCGTAGAGTGTTGTGTTGCAGAGTAGAGTGGCCTAGACTGGAGTGGTGTGAAGTGCATTGGCAAAGAGTGCCCAGTGGTGCATAGTAGAGTGGGGTAGTGTGCACTGGTATGGAGTAGAGTGGTGCAGAGCAGATTAGCGAGGCATAGAGTGTATTGGCATAGAGTGCAGTGGTGCACAGTAGATTAGAGTGGAGTGGAGTAGAGTGTTGTGGCGTAGAGTAGTACATTGGTGTAGAGTTCATTAGTGTAGAGTGCACCGGTGTAGAATGGCATAGAGTAGAGTGGTAAAGTTGCACAGAGTAGAGTGGTGCAGAGTAGAGTGACAGAGTTCTGTTGCTAAGAGTGCAGTGTTGCAGAATCGAGTGTAGCACAGAGCAGTGGTGTAGAGTAGAGTGGCATAGAGTGCATTGGTGTAGAGTGCAGTGGAGTAGAGTGGGGCAGGGTAAAGTGACAGAGTGCAATGGTGTAGAGTAGAGAGGCGTAGAGTGCAGTGGTGCATAGTAGATTGGCAAAGAGTGCACTGGTATAGAGTGGAGTGGTGCAGTGGCATAGAGTTATGTGGTGGAGAGTGCAGGGTTGCAGAGTAGAGTGTCGTAGAGTGCAGTGGTGTACAGTATAGTGGCATAGACTGCATTGGTGTAGAGTGCAGTGGAGTAGAGCTGGGCAGGGTAAAGTGACAGAGTGCAATGGTGTAGAGTACAGTGACGTAAAGAGCAGTGGTATAAAGTAGAGTGTTTCAGAGTAGAGTCCATACAGTGGGGTACAGTGCAGTGGTGCATAGTAGATTGGCACAGAGTGCATTGGCATGGAGTGCAGTGGCACAGAGTGCAGTGGTGTAGAGTACAACGGCGTGAAATAGAATGACGTGGAGTGGCGCAAGGTAGATTGCATAAAGTGGAGTGGTGTATAGTGGAATGGCGCAGAGTAGAACCGAGTGCAGTGGTGTAGAGTAGATTGTTTCAGAGTAGAGTGCAGTGGCAGAAAATGCAGAGTCATAGAGTGCAGTGGTACAGAGTAGAGTGGCATAGAGTGTAGTGGCATGTAGTGCATTGTTGTGGATTGTAGAGAGCAGTAGAGTGGTGTAGAGGAGTGCAGTGGCATAGAGTGCAGTGGTGCACATAAGAATGTTGTAGAGGTCAGTGGCGGAGAGTGCTATGTTGCAGAGTAGAGTGCCGTAGAGTGGAGTGGTGCAAGGTAGAGTGCAGTAGCATAGAGCGTAGTTGCATAGAGTGCATTGGGTTAGAGTGATGTAGTGTAGAGTGGTGCAGAGAACCGTGCAGTGGTAAAGTGCAGTGGCAGAGAGGGCAGTGTTGCAGAGTAGAGTGCTAGTAGTGTGCATTGGCGTAGAGTGCATTGGTGTGGAGCACAGTGGCGTAGTGTGGTGCAGGTTAGAGTGACATAGAGTAAATTGGTGTGGAGTTCAGTGGCGTACAGTGGTGCAGAGTAGAGTGATAGAGAGCAGTGGTACAGGGTAGAATAGAGTGGCTTAGAGTACAATGGAGTAGAATGCAGTGGGCTATTGTGCAGTGGCATAAAGTATTGCATAGTGGAGTATAGTGGCACAGAGTGCACTGGTGCTAAGTGGTTGGCGTAGAGTACAGTGGCACAGTGCATTGGTTTTAATAAGGGGGTGTAGAGTGCACTGGTGCAGAGTAGAGTGCAGTGGCACAGAGTAGAGTGTATTGGTGCAGAGTACAGTGGTGCAGAGTGGAGTTTTGTGGAGTTGATTTGTTTCATAGTAGAGTGGAGTAGTGCTTGGTGGAGTGCAGTGGCAAAGAGTGCAGAGTACATTAGAGTGGCATAGAGTGGATTGGTACAAAGTGCACTGGCATAGAGTGATGTGGTACAGGGTAAAGTGCATTTTCTTATTGTGCAGTGGCATAGGGTGCAGTTTTGCAGAGTAAAGTGGCACAGAGTGTAGAGTGCAGTAGCTCAAAGTGCAGTGTTGCATAGTAGAGTAGTGTGGGGTTAGAGTGCATTGGCATAGAGTTGAATGGTGTAGAGTAGAGAGGCATAGAGTTAAGCGGTGTACAGTGGAGTGATGCAGAGTAGAGTGCAGTAACGCAGTGTGGAGTGGAATGGAGTGGAGTGGAGTGAAGTGGCGTAGTGTTGAGTGGTGCAGAGAGAGGGCAATATGCATGGTGTGGTAGCATACTTCCATTACAGACAACACATCTTCAATTGAAATCACCATTACATTTGAACAAATATACAATTTTACTGATAAAAGTAAGTAGCGCACAAACGATAATGTGTGGAAATGTTATCTCCTATCACATAGTGTATTGATTTTGTTTTGATCATTTTTAAATATTTATTTTCACCACACTTCAGAATTACCCAAAAATGTGCTTCATTTGAACTTTTTTATTTCTGTAATATCTGCACAGTTAATTTATAGACATTTACATTTTGGTGTGTGCTAGAAAAAAAAATAACATTGTTCCTTTCTCAAGCAGCCCCCAGAGCCAATATGATTGTCTCATAAATCCCGTCTCTTCGAAGTCAAAGAAAGAAAAGTAATCACCAAGTTCCAGTGCTTAATTTGCACCAATGGACTCCAGTGCCAGCACTTAAATGCCAAAATCGACACTTATTACACTCTGCCACATGACGCCGCTGTTTGTCTAATTTAGAAGATTAGCAAAACAACAGTTGTTTATTAATTCAAGATGCACTAAAAAAGGACTGATACCTGCTGCCCAAGCAATTCATTTAGCTTTGGGTGCCTGGCATAGTCTCAGTTGTCACACTTGTAGGTGTGTGATGGCAGTAGTTGAGTTAGTACTGTCACTGGCAGTGCTGGCAGGGGCAATGGGTGGTGCAGGCTGCAGTGACCTCTTGACGAGGGCCAGGTGCTTGTTTTTTTTTTAAGTACCACCAAGCTTTCTGGATCACAGCCTGACATTTGACCTTGGTCTTTGAATGCACAGAAAAGGTTCAGAGAAGATCAAGATTTAAAGGCCGGTTTACATAGTGCCATTATCGGCAACTTCTCCCACTCCCGGTCTGAGCATGCAAGAATGAATAAATACACAAGACCCCTTTTGTTCTGGGAAATTATTGCTGCAGGTTTATTCCATACAAGAGTATGCAATATGTGGGTTATTTTATGGGCAATACAAGCCTGGTGAGCCAGCACTGTGGGACACCCCGTCAGTGCTACCTTTGATGATCCTCTTCCGGATCACGTGACACTTTGGTCTCTTCTACTCACACCCTTTTCAGTGCGGAGCGTAGCAGGGCAAACCCCCGGTTGGTCCGGCCCCCAACCGCCCGAAGGACTAACGGGGCGCCGTATCGGTTTTCCAGGAACCTGCCCTGAGGCTCCTGGTCTTTGGCTCTGGCACCCCTACTGTACCGCGCAGAGGTACCCTTACTGTACCTGTCTGCCGCTGAGGTACCCTTACTGTACCCGTCTGCTTCCAGATCGCCCTGTGACTCCTCCAAAGCTCTGGAGCCGGCTCCCGTCATCGCCAGACCCCCCCCCCCACACACAAGCTATAATGTCACCTGCAACCTGCTATTTCCAGTGCCTCCTGCAAGTCAAGCAGGAACAGGTCCATCCCCACAGGAGATAAGTGGACCCAATCCTTCTCAAACTATCCCTCGACTCTGGACTGAATCAGCTCGTGCCTGATGAAACCCAGACCCCTCTGGTCTGTGCACTTATGCATGGCACCATTGACCCTCTTACGAGAATGTTCCACCGCCTCGCTAGACCTGGCTCCGTGCCAGTTTCTGCGAGGGATGATTTCCGACCACCAGAGTTCGCATTGTCCCATGCGTTTGCTGATTTCCCCCAAGTCAGACTTCATGGTTTGTAATAGTGCCCTCCTCCCCATGGGAATAAGGTCGTTGCCCCCCAGGTGGATCACCAAGATGATGGGGAGGGCGCCTCCTAGAGCCAGTCGTTGCTTTAGTCTGTTAGTGATGCTGCTCCATCTCATTCCAGGGAAGCCCATCCAGACAAACTGTGTTTGCGTAAACCCCTGCATCCAATTCCTGCGTGCCACCCACTGAGCCATCCTGGCAACAAATAAGTGGCCAATCACCCACACTCGGGACCTGGTGAATAAACGGACGCTATCTTTTACAAACTTGTTTAATATCTATTGAATCACACTTTATCAAGATCACTACAAACCACGGCACTCATTATTATATTTACATGCTGATGCTTTATGGGCGAATGTAACTCTCAAAACAGCGCGATTGCCAGCGCCAAACCCTCTTAATGCCCTCCGGCTCCATGCCCACCTTGAATGCCGCCCCAATTCTAAATGAGTGCCTGGAATACTTTTTGTCGGGGCAGGCAAGGCCCGTGCGAGCCAGGCTGGCACACATGACCTGGTCGATCTGAAATTTAGTCAGGGGACCCAAGTCTGCATGTATCAGGAAGTACCCTTGTGCCGCAGGGCGCACAGACATGTAATCCCAAACTCTGGCCACTGGGCAATACCTTGGGTTTCCTAGCGGTTCCAAAACTACATCCGCCCCACGCCCTGCCTGATCTGTTTTGGACCTCCTGATATGTATCACTAGCTTGTCCGTTAGTTTGACATCCTGGTTGCTCAAGGCGACACCAGACGCGTCTGTTTTTGACCTGGCTACAAATTCGCCCATCCTAAACGCCCCAAAGAATGCCAGGCAGAAGGCTGCCGAGAATAGCTTGGCCTCAAATTGTGAGTGGATGACCTGGTGTACTACATCTAGCATCCCCTGTAGGGTGGGAAAGTCAATTGGGGCCCTAGAGTCTGGGGTCCTAACCTCATCTCTGGCCCATCCCTTGAGGGCCGCTCTGATCAAGAAGGACTTGGTTGGGTCCTGCCCCCCCCCCCCTTCAGCTTGGTGTCATGGCTCACCATCGCCAGGTGGCCACAGACCCACGAGTGGCTCTTCCCCTGATCTTTGGCCCATAAAACAAACGCTTTAACCTGCTGGTTCAAGGCAAGCGAGCCTGTGCTCAAAGTCTCTGTAACGCTTAGAAATGTGTCAAGATGGGCCATGTACTTCTTCCTGGTCTCCGGTGCCAAGGAGCATTCCCTCAACGATCTCAGCCGCTGCTCCAATGCAGGATGCGCCATAGGTGTTCTGGGAAGGGTGTCATCTCCGCTCTCGCTCGTGGCCAGACCTCCCGGTAACGGAGCCACTGAAAACGAGAGACAGCGTCATCTGCCACATTTTTGACCCCCTCGATGTGCCTAGCCCTAAACTCAATGTTGCTGCGCAAGCCGGCCCTGACCAATTCTCTCAATAAGCACAGCACCAGGATGCACCTTGCTGTCTGGCCATTGATTGGATGCACCACCGCCATGTTGTCGGACCAGAAAATGACCTTCCTGTCCGCCAACCCTTTGGGCCACAAATGCAGGGCAATCACAATGGGGAACAGCTCGAGTACCGTTATGTTCAAGGTTATCTTACGCTGCCGCCATGCATTAGGCCACTTCTGGGCACACCATTCCTCCCCATTATGGCACCGAAACCCTCTCTCCCTGAAGCATCTGTGAAGAGGCACAGTTCCGGGCTACCTGCTCAGGGGGCTCTCCATATGACTGTCCCATTGAAGTCGAGTAGGAACTCAAACCACATTGAAAGGTCCTCCTTCAGTCCACTGCCTAGCCTCACCAGGTGATGTTTCTTATGTACTTTGGCGGTAGCCCTAGCTAGCCTTCTGGAAAATACTCTCCCAGCTGGGATGACTCTAGCTGCGAAATTCAGTTTTCCCAGGAGACTCTGGAACGCACCAGATAAGGGTGGCCTTATCCTTGCCCAGTAACGCCTGGATATCCTGTCTCAGTTCCTCAACCTTCTCGGCAGGGAGCCTGGACTCACCCTTGATGGTGTCCAGTTCGACGCCGAGAAACGTGAGAACCTGGGTCGTACAATCAGTCTTACCCGGTGCCAGGGGGACCCCCAGATGCCCCACCAAACCTTGGAAGCACTGCAACCCCTCACTACACTCCTGGGTCCCTAAGCCCCTGATGAACAGCAAGTCATCCAGGTAGTGTGTCACTCCCTCGATGCCGTAGGCCCAGGAGAGCGCCCACTGGGGAAGGAGCTGAAAGCCTCAAATTACACGCAGGACACCATGCAGCCCATGGGCATGCAATGATCAAAGAACACCTCACCCTGCCATTTGAACCCTAGGAGGTGCTGACTGACCGGGTGACTCTGGAGCAGATGAAAGGCAGACTCAATGTCAGCCTTGGCCAGCCAGGCCCCCTTTCCTGCTCTCCTGACCATGTCCACTGCCATGTCTAGGGAGTAGTAAGAGACTGAACATGACCCCTCTTCTAACCAGTGGTTCACAGAGTCGCCCTCAGGGTAAGACAGGTGGTAGATCAATCGATAGGTCCCAGGCTGCTTCTTGGGGACCACACCCAGTGGGGAGATAAGGAAGGGCTCAGGGGGGGGGGGGGTGATTGAAGGGACCCGCTACCCTGCCCAGAGCCACCTCCTTCCGGACCTTCTCCCTTACTAGTCCCGGCAATTCCCTGGCTGACTTGAGATTCTCTGCATCCCTGCAACCCAGGGGGCCCTGGTATGGCATCCTAAACCCTTCGATGAAGCTGTGAGCTAAAAGCAATCTGTCTTTGTGGTTGGGATAGGACCTGAGCAGGGGGAGGAGGTTCCGTAAGATGATGGGGGAGGGACCCTTGACATTTGAGGTTGGTAGGATGACGCTCGCCGGCATTGGGGGATGAGCGGGGGGAGGGGTTGGGTGGGAATTCACGGGTGATTCTGTCTCCTCTGTTATTAGCTATCTTGTCTGCCAGTGGGAGGCGGAGGACCATCTCACCTGATAGTGCATGACACGGCCGTGTGCGTGGCCCTACACTTGCTGCAGCTGTGGGCAAACTTGCAGACCTTGCCCCAGGAGCAGGACCCGGCATTATATAGCCTGCAGGTGCCGGAGTTGATTTTCCTACTCCCTTGCTTCTGTCCCCTTGCCTGGCTCCCTCGAAAAGGCTGTTTGAAAGGGTGTTTTCCAGTCTGCTTAGTCCCTTTCTGATTGTCCCACTCCTTCTGATTCTTGCCCGCCCCCTCCCTGTGCTCAGCGGTGAATTTACACATGTGTTGAACCCAGAGCTGGATCTCTTTTTGATCACACCCTAACTCCGGGCATATGGCCATTCTCTTATGGAAGTCCTGATCATAGTTGAACCACCCGACCCCTCCTGACACTTTAGCCTCCTGCTGTATGGTGTGGGAATATTGCATTAATGCCTGCCCCTGCTCTGGATACTTCTCCATAATTACTGCCAACAGTATGGTGAATGCCTCAACCCAGTTCTCAATCGTTTTCTCGGGCCAGCGTTGGTATCTCATCTTCTTATCCTCCTCTTCCCCCCATTTTCCTAGTATCTGCCCCTGCTGCCCCGTGCATGAGTAAGGCCAGGATATCAATGAATTTCTGCCTCCATATCCCCTCTTTGGCCGCCTGGGGCACTTGCCAAGACAGTGAGCAACGCCCCGAGGCCAAGGGTGCCACAGTGACAGGTGGCTGGGGTGCCGTCACCGCTGCTGATTTGGGGGGGCTCGGTGGGGGAGGAGATGGTGCTGGGCTGTAGTGGGGTGGTCGTCACAGCCCCCAGCAAGGAAAGGAACCAAATCGAGCTGGACAGCTTAAAACAAATAGGGCCAGCAACTAGAAAGCAAGTGAATGTGAGTTACAAACCTCACAGCCAATGGTAAACAATGGGCAGAATGCATTCCCAGGGAAGCTTTCCGAATGTCCCCAAGTGGTCGTCAGCAAACCAAACAGCGAGACTTTGACCTAAAAACACAGGCATTTGAAGAAAAGAGGTGTGATCAGATGAAACAAGTTCAGATTGAATCATGAGCAGTGTTCATGCACATTCCTTCTATTAGGGACAGCACACCCTTACCAGGTGTGGAGAGGGGGTAGTTTGCATGTAGGCTTCTTGCTCAGTCGTGCACCCCTGTGCTAACATAAAGACGCTGCTCATGCGGGGCAGAATCAGCATGGGAGCTAACAGGCTGATTGTGGGGAGCACATTATATCCACGCAGGCCATGGCAGCACTTCTATACTTAGACAGTCTCTGTTGTCTGCTTTACATTAAACATAACTCTCCACAAAGCACAGTGAAAGGTCTCATCATCGCAAAAACACAGAGATTTTGTTTCTGGGCCCATGGGTTAAAAGACTGCTACAGCACTTTGCAGTATTGGAGAAGTGCCTGGAACAATATTTCAAGAGTTAGGATTTGATAAGGCATAGGTAGTGCAGGGAAGGTTTCTCCTTTTGAAAAAAGGCGAGGATGATCTCTTTAAGACTGGCTGAAGGATTCATGTGGAGCATGTGCAAGGCAAGCGTACTTGTGCTGCTCTTGTTTGAAAGAATGTTGGCAGCCATTCCAGTAAAGAAGTCATTAGTTTGTTTTTCCGTTTCGTCAAGCACTCAATAAGTGTCGCACCACCCTTGCAGCAGAATGACTTAAATACATACATCAATTAACCCTATTTTTTTACATTTATAAACAATAAAGTACATGTCGGCTTGGAAGCCTGACTAAACGAGTACTGCTACACCGACACAAATTCCTGCAGCCGCTAACTGGGTATTTTACGGCTACAGATGTTCATTAATCACTTTATCACTAAGAGCTATGGGTGGCTGCCAATAAATCACACGGCCAAACAGCACAGTTTCACTCCGGAATCCAACAGCATGCCTTCTAAGGTGAATAAAGTGAAAGCCTGCTCGCAAACTCGATTAAGGGAGGATGGGAAGAAGCAGACAGACAGTGGAGAAATGCAATACAGAGCCAGCTACAAAAAAATCACTCTGTAAAATGCATCAATAAAAAGAAAAAAATAGCTCCCAAAATCACAAGCAGTGGAAGGACACAAGTACTTGGGCCATGCTGTAGGGAAGGGCCACACACAAGAAGAGGAAGTGGAGACTGCGGGGCTCACCTGCGCGATGCAAGCAATTGAGAGCGACAATGATGCCAACCAATGATAAGTAATGGGCAGCCTCCAAGGCCACTGATAGTAAACAACATGTCTCGAAGAGACAGCACATCCGCTGTCTATGTGAGACCTAATGAAATAAGTGTCCTGCTGGCCCCCTGCAGAATGTGATAAGGGCCTTTCGAGTCTCCAATATCCCACAGATATTCATAGGCTTTAAACTGAATGAGGGACCCATGAAGGGTCGGGGCCACCTGAGGGCCTGCCCCCGTCGCTGCACCTCTTGGGCCGCAGAAGCACCCCTGCCGTACTAGGATTAGCACCAGCACGTAGTATGGTAAAAGATTTAGGGCCTGAGCAAGTTAGATTTACACGATGAACAGCGTGTCCTCGCTCTTGGTAAAGTTTCTGCTGCCAAATAGGTTTCCTTAAGCGTCCATGTATACAGTTTTGTGCAGTAGAGCCACATTTAGAGAATGGTGGTATTTCCAAAAACCTGCAGAGATTGAATTACCATAAAAAATACTGCATCCACTTATTTTATGATTTGTGGTATATTCCCTTTGGAGTTATCCTGTGAGAAAATACCAAAAGCAGTATCTCCACAGTGTCATTTTATTGAACTATTTATTTAGGAAATGATGGTAAAGATACACAAAAGGAACAGTAATACATCCGAATACACGATAAATACCCCCACGTCTAATTAGCGACAGTTCAAAATGCCTCTGCTGTTTATTTATTGAAGATACAACTACAGAAACAGAGATTACAAGAGGAGAAAAAAAATCACAAATTCTATTAGCAGAATGCTAGTAAAAAACATACAACATATTCTGATATTTTAATGTTTAAATGTAATCTTCTTGCATGTAGGAGGTGTTATTAAATTACGTGGCAAATATTCCATTATCAGAGCAATGGTGAATGGTTTTGCTGTTACGGAGGCTGTTGATATCCCCATCTTTTCAGATGAAATTAGACATATTTCCTAAATCAAGGAAAAGGGCCATGAGTGAAGGAAAGACCTATTCAACTTGTAGCCGAGGATTACATTTAAGCAATTAATAATTCCTCCCAGAGGGTAACTGCTACGCGCCAATTTTAAAGTGTCAAAATTAAAATATGTTGCAGCTGACACTTTTTTGCGTCAGTCAGTCAATTTTCCTAGCCCCATTTAGTGCACTGATTACAGACTGGTAATATTCATTACCCCACGTACTCATCCTCTCAATACTGCTTACATACTAGGTTTGTCCACCTCCCTCAGACGCCTCCTGACTTACCCACAATAAAACACATTTCTCTGTCCTCCCACAGGGCCAGACTGGCTGTTGCGGGCACCGGGCGTTTTACCGGTGGGCCGAAAGGGTGGGGCCCGGTTTTTGAGTGGTGGGGGTCTTTTTTGTTAACGGGGGCTGGTTTTGCAGCAGTGCTACAATATCGGCCAAACCACAATAAGGAGCTGAAGGGGCAGAGAACAGGTCGTCCCCCACTCAGAAATCTGTATACAATAAAGGACCTGTTCACACAGTGAGCACATAATTCATACAATATCGGCCCCCTGTAACAAAAGCAGCAGCAGTGCTTCTCACTAGCACCCCCTACTACCCCCTCCCCCGTACCACGAAGGAGCCGGTCCAACTGAATTGCCAGGGCTGGTTTGTGCTCCCAGTCCAGCCCTGTCCTCCCATGTTGTCTCCTGCCAAAGCTTAGGGTTATAAATGGGGTGACAACCCAGAGCATTTCCTGACATACACAAGCATCAGAGAGAGAGGCCATGACAATGAGACTGGAGAGACAGAAGTAAGTACTGGGTTGAGGAAGAGTATTAAGAGTAAAGAAGATTACTATTAAGTAATCGGTGTTATACCTCTTTGTAGGAATCTGCCTTTTCTGCCTGGTCACTGGGTATTTTATGCCTTTTGCTTGACCATTTATTTTTGCTGGCATTACAACTCTGTGTACTTTACCCTACTAACCATTGGTAAAGTGTCTGTGCTTCCCCTTTAAACATGGTTAAATTGGTATATTCCTAATCAGTGTATTTAACTTACCTGTAAGTCTTCAGTACAAAGGTCTTCAAACTGCAAATACTTGTAAATGAAGATGACCTAGAAGGACAACTCTGTTTATTTGTCGCATTTCCAGGCTGTCTCCATTTACAGCAGTAGAGGTACATAAAAAGCATGGGAACCGTGATTCTAAGGGCTTAATTATGCATCTGGCAGTCCACGAACCGCGAAACTCATAGGAGCGTGACAGCGGCTGTCTCTCGACCGCCCTATTACAATTAGGGTGGTTGGACCACTATTGCTCTGCTGCAGCACCAATGATCGGCCATTCCTTGGCTGTGTTGCTGTGGTCAGGAGACATTAATATGCTTGGTGGGACCTCTGCGTTACCCCCTGGGAGTGCTGGCCATTCCCAATGGGGTCACAAATTGCACATGCCTCATGAACATTAATGAGGCAGGCAATTTGCGACCCCATTAGGAATCGCAAACACTATTTTACATTCCATTTTGCGAGTCGCAAATTGTGAGTTGCAAAATGACGCAATGTGCGACTCTCAAATTGTAAGGGTCCTACATCTGGCCCTGTGACTGTACCAGTTTGACTATGTGATTGGACTTAATTTGTGGGTTTTTAGGGGCTAGTTGAGTCGCACAAGAGAAGATACATGTCAAAAACGATGTTTCTGAACTAGTAACAAGTTGTTTTTCTGCTTCCAAATTGGCACTTCTACACTGCTCTGATGAGTCCCCAATCTTTCAGACAAAATCACTGAGAGTGTGGGGGCCACAATAAGCTTCCCCTGGCATTCTAACTGTTTTGATCTGATAACAGGCAAATATTTGCTTATTCTTGTGCTTTAGAAGAAATAGGGTATTCCTCATGAAACAGTTTCCTGTCAGGTTTGCAAAGCACTCCAACTCTGATTGGAGATGTTTTGTCTATTCTTTCACACTTTACCAGGCCATAATTAATTCAAATGACTCCTAGTGATCTTTCAGAAATTGGTACAACATAGACAGTTGAATTTGGTGAACAAATTGAATCAGATTCTGCCAGCAGACTATGGGACAAGAATTTCGTAACTATGATATTGTGTGATATAATTTTTGTGTTACAAATATAATTTACAAAAGATAACTCCACTAGAACTAATAATAGTAAATCTACACCCAATAGGTCGATATTTTTAAAGGATATTTTGGCCACAAATATTCTGTCAGATGATATTTTTTCTAACAAGACTCTGACATACATATGTCTCAGGGCACTTTTGCTCATGTTCGCCGCTTGATGGTTACTAATTTTAATCTTCACATAACACTATATTGAACATACTGGACACCACTAAGGTTGTTACACTGACACGTCAAGGAAACTTTGACATGCATTGGATGTAATCAGGCTAGTGTCAGTTTGGTCTGTGCCTTGCAACACATCCAGATATCATGGCTTTAGAGATAAAAAGGGTGACTCAGAGTTTGCTGTCACAAAAGCGATGGAATACTCTATTGGTCAAACTCACCATCCGCCCACCAGATTTAGGCCCCGGGGAACCTTAAGTAGGTAGACGACAGAGCTTACTCTGGCTCGGTCACTGATATACTCCTTTGACAGCCCTATGAAGTATGGGGTGTTGAAGGTTATCCATCTGATCATCCGTCTGATTTACAGTGGGCAATCAGACGTTGTTTTTTTTGCTGGCAGTCACAGTAAAAATGGAAAAAATTAAAATGCTCCCCACACCATGAGAGAAAACTCTCATGGTGTTGGGGTCATTAATGTAACTTTTTTTCAAAAACAAACTCCTACTTTGGGAGTTTGTTTTTGAAAAAAGTAAAAGTCTGTAAACGTTTGGGGGACAGCCGTCCTGTTTGACGGAGCCGTCCATCAAACGTTTACAACATTATAGGAACCGCCATGATGGCAGTTCCTGTCAATGTTAAAGGATGCCCACAGGGCTAAAAGGCCTCTCCAGATTTGGGGGATGGGATGTCTGTCAGGGTGATGGAGTGATTTACTCCATTGTCCTCCAAACTCTAAATTAGGCCCTTTGCTTTCATATAATAATCCAGATCTTCACAACATTATTACGCCATCTACACAGCGCATCCTTTTCGGGCATGTTGGTACTTCATTTTAGTGGGATATTTAATCCCTTTGTATGTATAATTTTTTGGCTTGTATTAGCTGGGGCTTGGCTCCAGCTTCAGCCCTTGCTTCCCACCAGTGAACAATGGTATTCTGATTTAATAATTTGGTACTAGGCCAAGGAAATTTTAAGTGTTCTTTACATATTATTAAGTTTCATGTAACTTGAGGATTCAATTATTATTTCATTTATTCTTGAATTATAAAGATTGTACACAGTTGGTGCGCTTTTGGGCTAGTTATAAAACAAAGTTAATTTTATGATATTTTATTTCTCATTATGCTCTTCCTTCTCTCCAGCCTGTTTTCCTTGCTATGTATCACATGCACAAACCTAGCCACACACAGAAACACACACACATTCCTTTTGCCCTTTTCCTTATTTACTGAGACACAATCTGATAATTTCCGATTAACTTTGTTCTATAAGTATTTTCAGATAGAAAGGCGAGGCACCTGCAACTCGGAGGGGGAGGGGGTATTGGGGGCCGCAAGAGAATATTCATGAAACTAATAACACCCACAGCCTCTCTGCAACACAATGAAAAAATGCACTCTTATTTAACAATGTAAAACTACTTCCTCTGCTTTTCAGATGTTGTCTAAACTCTTAGGAGTATGCATTTAGGCCCTGGCCCCTCTCCTATCGCCGAAGCAGATTGGAATCATTCAGCACGAGATTTACAGTCAGAGAGATTACAAAAGTTATCCAACTACCGGAAATGGATCCCTTATACACACAGCAGAGATGTAAGCGCCATATAGCTAGCAACAGCAGGACTATTTGAGACTCGTTGAAGAGACCCACATTTTGAAATACACTCAGGGCCGGCTTTAGCGCTGGTGGCGCCCAGTGCGACAATGTTGGTTGACGCCCCCCCCCCCAATGATCACCTCCACCACGGCTATCTCTCACTAGCACCCTTTAACGGTGACCAAGTCTCCACAACCACTCTCTTAGATTCATTGAATTAGTTATATAGCTCCACTTATACCAGTAAAGGGTGTCAGAGCACTTGCATCACACACACATTACACAGAAACAATTAGACTAAGGTTTGTAAATCAGTTTATAGGAAATGTTACATAAGCTAAAGGACTAATCGTGTAGGAGTCACATGTCATCCATACTGGTAGGCAGTATAGTTTGAGTGCTTGGTGTGGAGAAGCACAAACTCAGAGTCGAAAAAGAAACAGCATAGTTGGGAGTTTTCTTTAATAAAACGAATCGATTTCTACCAAAAGTTACCCTTTTTGCAACATTAATCTATGCTCTAATTTATACTTTGCAGTGTGTATGCAGCTCTATGATGAAAGTTAATAACTCATTGTGCTATATTAGGACTTTAAGTTATCAATTGCAAGGAACAAAATTATGTCTCGTTTAAAAGCAGTAACCTGCTGATCTATTTATATTATTATTATTATTATTATTATTAAATGAAATTTGTAGAGCACACTGACACCATGGGTTTCCTGGCGCTATAGGACAAAGGTGATACACAATCTGGGGTTAGTGCAGGGTTAGCAGGGTGAGGGAAAGAGAAACGTTTTGAGCAGCTTCCTAAAATGAAGGAGGGAGCTGCTCGATTTGATGATCAGGGGAAGGGAGTTCCAGAACTTCGGTGTCAAAAGGGCGAACCTTCGTCCGCCAAATTTGTTGGTTCTGGTTTTGGGTATGACAAGTGAATTAAGATGAGCAGAGCGAAGATTGCGATTTGGGCAGTAGGGAGTGATGAGGGAAGTCAGGAAAGCAGGGCTGGGGCAGTGGAGGGCTTTGAACGTGAGGCAGCCCAACTTGAAGGCCACCCTCTGTTCTATGGGCAGCCAATGTAGTTTATGCATCAGAGGTTTGGCAGATTGCCATTTTGGAGATTTGAAGATGATACGAGCTGCCTGGTTTTGGACCACCTGAAGGCGGTGGAGAAGGGTTTTGGGAAGTCCGTGGTAGATGCAGTTGGAAAAGTCCAAGCGGGAGAGCACAAGAGATATGATTACTTGAATCAGAGCAAGTGGGGGGAGCAGGTGTCTGACCTTCCGGATCTTTCTGAGTTGGAAGGAACAGGATGAAATCACGGAGCCGACATGAGGTCGGAGAGAGAGTTCGGCGTCGATAGTCACGCCGAGACTTTTTACAGAGATCGAAGGGGTCGGTGGGAGGCCCAGTTCAGTGGGCCAGAACTGGGTTCCCCAGAAAGAGGGGCTGGAGCCCGGGAGAAGAAGCTCGGTTTTACCGGGGTTCAGCTTCAATTGGTTGGAATTATATGCAGTGTTTAATCTACATGGTACATGTTTTTTGCAGCAGGCACATTAACCCTCTGCACTACCTACACAACAATCAAAACATCAACTATACAAAACTCCAATCTCTCTCCACGATGAACAATAATTACAAGTGTTAACTTTACATTTCTGTGAGGCCTGGTAATTGCCGGAGGAAAGGAACGCGGCAGCAGGCGCTTTAAAAACGTAATAAACTTGAAAGCACGGCGCCCCCAGGAAGCCAGCACCCGGTGCGGTGGCACCAGTCGTACCGCCCTAAAGCCGGCCCTGAATACACTCCTCACAGAGAGCCTCAAAGAACCATTCCTTTTAAAGAAAAGCGGACATATATAGAGCGACTTATTTATGTATTCTTGCTTGAATTACTTGTTTGTTGAGCAACGATCCAAACAATTGCAAGATTCCCCAACCCTTCGCCCGTATGATAAATAAATATAAACACATGGTCCTGATGAAGATGGAGACCAATAATACTGTCTATTGAAACGTACGTCGGCCAGAAAGTGTGACACCACAGACATCAGCACAGCAGCCGAGGGTGGATGTTGTCACCCCGCTTGTTACCAATTGTGCATGCAGTGTTGCTCTGGGGCGAGGAATGAAAGTGTATAGTATGCTAGTGATATGAGTGTGAGTCTTATGAATGAGGTGTGAGTGTAGGGGACTGTTTCTTTTTCCTTTTATTTCAAGTTTTGCCATATGAATTTCACCGGTAAAAGTTTTTTGTAATTCAAAATGTCAAAAAGAAAAGAAATTATATAATGTTAATTTTTGAATCATGATATAAAGAATTGTAATGTCATGTTGTAAACTTCCAAATTTTGATAAAAATGAAAAAAAAAAAAAAAAAAATATGAATTAATAGTAGACACAAGTTGTTGTGTGGAGACCAATATTATTGGAGCCCCTTGTTTGAGCATTTTACAAGCCAAAGTTGAAGAAATATAGGTTGTGTGGGAGGTTGCTTTTGCAAATATACTCTGTTTCTCTTTTCCCCCTCCTCCCAGACCTTCCAAACACACAAGTTTAGGGGGTGCCTTACTATAGCATCGTCGTCTGGTAGATTCAGGATTTTTCACATCTCAATTAGGGAGCAAAACTTAAGAATCAAACCCTGCTATTTGAAGATGAGGTGAAAAGGATTCCCTCAACTATATTTTATGTTTTTTCTTCTCAGGAAGTCGGTAACCCATTTGAAGTTTCTGTGTTTCTGGAGGGTTATCACTGAGAGGTTCGGAAATAGGAGCTCCCATTGCCCCAGGACTTGATTGGCTCCCCCTCTTTTGGCGCGCTGAGGATTTCTTCTTTTATCTTGAAGTTATGGAGGCATGCCAGAATGTCTGGTGTTTTGAAGTCCCCTGCACTGGGACGTTCCTCCCTTTAGACTTTGTCTATTTTGATCTCAAGGTTGTCTTTGGTTGAGAGTTAATGCCTCACAGTCTCTGAACTTATTGCTCCATATCAGAGCTTTACTCATAGTAGGGGCACCTCTAATTCTTATATTTTGCCAATGAGAGCGTTTTTTCCAAGTCCTCTACATGTGCTTGTAAATCACGTTTTTGTTCTTTTAGTGTGACAAGTTCCTATTGTAGCATCTCAACCTCTTTATCCTGCACCATGCTGGAATAGTCAAGTACTGACACTTTTCCTATATCCATGAGATCCTGTTTCACTTCTCGTAGTTCCCTGGTCAATTATTGTTTTACTGTACGAAAGTACCCCCTCAGGGTTCCACAGAGGGACTCCATAAAGACTCTTGTCAAGGGCGCATCTACTGCATTTTGATGGACTGTTGGGACATTTGCTGAGCGTCAAGACAAGTGGCCTTCTTTACTAAGCTGGTCTGGTTTAGGCATTGCAGATCTGGTGAGCATGCCCCTTGGATGAGGTCTTTCTTGCTGTTCCCTACTGCCATTTTGGTGGCAGCGAACAGGCATGTGCATGTTCTGTGATCATATATTGCGAGGTCCACGGCAATAAAACTATATTTGCAATACGTGCTAGTACACAGGAGGGTGTGTTGTGTCTCTACAACTGCCATGGATTGCCCAAGATGACTCGCGTCGCCTGAGCTGTCCCTCACTTATAGTCTGCATTGCCAAAATGTATTCAAGATGCTCCGCTACTATGTTCATGTCAAGCTTTTATTTCCGAGCCCCCCAGTCAACAAATTCTCACCATGTCAATTCAGCTATGGATCCAATGTAAGAGCACTAAGGTAGGCAGTGCGTCTTTAGGGGGGCCTTGTCTGGGTCCTGGAGAGACCATTATATGCTCTGTGTGATATTGTAGTGGAGTTCATCCCATCTGTAAGGCTCGCCACTGATGCACTTCCTGGGCCACCTCCAAGGCCGCAGTCCTGAGGACCACAAGGGCAGCAATGTCTCCTCCAACCCCGCTCTTAAATGCCAGCCTATGTCTGAAACCCTACCTTCTGCAAGGTGAGGCTGACTGTGCTGCTCAGCAGCCGCCACTTGGTACTGGACATGTCCCCTGGCCCGTTCTGGGATCAGCAGCTCCTTCTCAGTCTTAACCCAGGGGCTCGCTTGACTCATATCGACCACTGTGCCACTTCCGTTAGCCCAGGACTCTTACAGCTCTCCATTGGGTGGTGTTTGACATCTTGCAGAAGGCCACTGACAATCAACTACAGTTCTCTCCCTTCACTGGGGCTTAGGATGCACCACCTTTTATGGATTGGACATGCCATGCCACCTTTGCACGCAGCTCGAGACCATCATTTGTGTTGAGGTCCACTGATCCGCAGCTTCAAAGCTTGGGAGCACCTCCATGCACCAGGTTAGTGAGTGGGTGCCATCTTACAGCTCAACACCCCTGGCTCACAGCTTCTTTTTCAGTGGGAACCTGGGCCACCCGAGGCAAGCAGCCACTGGCCGAATTATCTCCAATCTTTATGTAGTACCTCTCAGCTAGTATCAGGGCTGCATAGTTGACATTTTCTCAGATTTTTGGCCGGTGCTGGGCTTAGGGACAGTAGCAGTGTCCTACCCCGTCACCATCTTAGTCACCAATTCTGAAAATTAAAATGTATGTACATATGAGCTGTAACACAACATGAAAAAGTGGTAGTTACACTGAGCACTAGCTAAACAAGCATTTGCAATGCAATCTGTCTCGCATTTGTGAAAGTTAGAGCTATTGGCATTGTGTCAGACCCCCACAATTCTCACCTTGTGTTTGCGGAGGAATCCCACAGGGACGACAGGAGCAACCCCTACCTGAACCCTTCTGTTACTGGAAGGACTTAATACACTAGCCAGTTTCAGGAGGGAACCGGGGGAGATTGCCAGGAAGGGTGGTGCGAGTGGGACTGTGGATGACGTGACGGGGATACCCTTCGTGGCTCCTAGGCTGTGTAGCAGTTCGCGACCCCTAAGGCAAGAGAGGAAACAGGGGTGACTATAGCACAGGGTTAGAGCGGGACATGCACACCCCCCGAACACAGTACGAAGTGGAGCAGTGCTCTCTTCTGGTTACCTGTGAGCGTGGTGTTCTTGAACTGAAGAAGTTCAGGTGGTATCAAACGAGGTCTTTGCGGAGAGTGAAGGAAAAGACTCCGAAGGTATGCCAGGGTCCGAGCGCTCCTGCGCTCTGAGGAAGGATCAAGTACCAGGAAAGCGCCACTGCGCTGGAGGGAGGAATTACAGGTGTGGCGACTTCGTGCCGTCGCACAAGTCGTATGTGAAAGTAAGCAAGGGAAGGCGCCACTGCGCTCTGGGGGACAAGTAGGCAGTTCTGTCGACTTCGTGCCGTCGCACGAGTCGTCTCAACAAAGGTAAAAGCGCAACTGCGCTCTGGGGTTATAAGGCAGCGATGGCGACTCCGTGCCGTCGCACGAGTCGTCTCAATAAAGGAAAAGCGCCACTGCGCTCTGAGGTAACCAAGGCAGGTAAGGTGACTCCGTGCCGTCGCACGAGTTGTCGGAAACGTAAAGGAAAAGCGCCACTGCGCTCTGGAAGGAAATAGTGCAAAGGGTGGCTCCGTGCCAATTTAGAAGTAAGGCTGGATCTTTGGGCGCCCTTGCGCGGTCCGGACCGACTGTCCGGTTGCTGGAAGAGCCTTCGCTACGCTCCTGCGTGCCTGCGAAGCTCAGGAAAAGAATCCGAAGCGCCGAGCCTGCCGTCCTCCGCAGTGATAAGCTCAGGTAACCGGAAGTGACGGCCGGCCGGCGGCGTCCACTACGTGCCGCCGAAAGACTAGACTGCAACCTGCCGGGACCACCCAGGGGGAGGAGTCCCGTGTCTACTGAGGAGTGCCCCGCTTCTGGGTTACAGGTGAGGGGCGCAAGGAAACATGACAGCACCCACCCTGAAAACAGATCCACCCACCCGGTCACAGAGGGGTAACAGGGCGAGGTTTCTGGGGATGCCGGGCATGAAAAGCTCTGACTAAGGAAGGAGCATTACGGACGTGTGACAGGGGTTCCCAGGAGCGTTCCTCTGGGCCGTAGCCTTTCCAGTCCACCAGGTAAAACAGTTTTCCCCTAGTTCTGCGGGAATCAAGAATGGCCCGAACCTCGTATTCCACGTGGCCTTCAACGGGAACAGGAGGAGGAGGTTCCGCCAAGGAGCTGTCTGGATGCACAGGGCGTAAGAGGGAAACGTGAAAGACAGGGTGTATTTTCATGTGAGATGGTAGGGAAAGCTTCATGGCCACTGGGTTGATGATCTGGGTTATGGGATAGGGACCCACGTATCGGGGCAACAGTTTCTTGGGGCCATGCATGTTGAGGTTCTGGATGGATAACCATACCTTGTCTCCCACTACATAGGCTGGTTCGGGTTGCCGGTGTTTATCGGTGTTGTGTTTGTAGTATTCTTTGGCCTTAGCGAGTTCAAAACGAGCCTGTTGCCATATGGTGCGGAGGGAAGCATGGTGTTCCTGGATAGTAGGCATTCCACACGGCCGAGCTTCCACCCAGGGGGTCGTTCTGGGATGATATCCCTGGAGGCAATAAAACGGGGAAACCCCTGTCGCCGCATGTTTGCTGTTATTGTAGGCGTACTCCACGATCCACACCACTGTGGACCAGTCGGTTTCCATAGACAATAGCAGGCAACGGAGGTACTGCTCCATAGTGCGATTAGTACGTTCGGCCTGGCCATCAGTTTGGGGATGGTAGGAGGACGATAAACAGGCATCCATCTGTAATATCGAACAGATTTCAGTCCAGAATCTGGACACAAATTGGGTACCTCTGTCCGTTATCAAAACTGATGGGATGCCATGTAACCGTACCACGTTCTGCATGAACAGGGCTGCCAGTTCTGCCGCTGACGGTAGATGCGTTAGAGGAATGAAATGCGCCATTTTTGTCAAGTGGTCCACAATAGTAAGAACGGTGGTGTGTCCTGTAGAGGTCTTCGGGAGCTCTACCACGAAGTCCATCGAGACCGTGTGCCACGGGCAAGGCGGAACTGGAATGGGGTGTAACAACCCCACCGTGGGTTGTGAGAGCGTTTTTCCTTGAGTACAGATGGCACATCGGGCGACATAGGCTTGTGTGTCATGGTTGAGGGTGGGCCACCAGAAGTGTCTCTGCAGTAATTCCTTGGTTTTTTGGTACCCTGGGTGATCAGCTAAGGGGTGGTCGTGGCACAGGACCATTGCCTGTAGTTGTTGAGTGAGCAATGGTAGATAGTATCGTCCGTCTTTGAACAGGAAGCCGTTGTCTTCGGTGATCCCTTGGACGTCTCCGACCCAGTCGTCCCTGGTTTTCTGTTGTAACTCTTGGTGGAGTTGTGTCAAGAAGTTGGAAGACGTAACTGCACCCTGAAAGCAGCGGATGGGAATCACGGGTACTGGTTCTGCTGGTGGTTTCTGGTCTCCGTTTTCCTCGATTCGTGACAAGGCGTCGGCTTTGGCGTTCTCTCTTCCGGGTCTGTAAGAGATCTGGAAATCGAATTCGTTAAAAAAGAGGGTCCAGCGTAGCTGTCTTGCCGTTAACGCTCTGGCTGAACGGAGGAACAGCAGATTCCTATGGTCGGTGAAGATGGTCACCGTATGGTTGGCATCCTTGAGGTAGTGTCGCCATTCTTCAAATGCTGCTTTGATGGCCAGGAGTTCCTTGTCCCCAATGGAGTAATTGCATTCAGCAGGTTGTAGCTTTCTGGAGTAGTATGCTACCGGGTGAAGCATGTTAGTTTCGTCGTCTTTCTGTGATAATACTCCCCCGATGGCGTTTTGCGAGGCGTCGGCTTCCACGATAAAGGGGCGTGTGGGGTCAGGATGTTTCAGGATTGGAGCCGAGGTGAATCGGGCTTTCAAGTCACTGAATGCCTGTTCTGCTTTGGCGTTCCATGCGAACAGCACCCCTTTACGCAGAAGACCGGTAATGGGGGCGACAATCCGGGAGAACCCATCAATGAAGCGGCGATAGTAATTCGCAAACCCTAGGAATCTCTGGACTTGTTTCACGGTGGACGGGGCTGGCCATCTCAGAATGGCATCGACTTTTTTGGAATCCATCTGAACGCCTCCTGGTGTCAGAATGTGTCCCAGGAATTCTACGGTTGTGGTATGGAACACGCTTTTTTCCAATTTCACGTACAGCCCGTGTTGTTGCAATTGTTGGAGGACGGCTCGTACGTGTTGGCGATGTTCCTCCGTGTTCACAGAGTAGATCAGTATATCATCGATATATACTATGCAGAAACGGTCAAGGAACTCCCGTAAAACCTCGTCGATGAAGTACTGAAATGCGGCCGGGGCATTGCAGAGTCCGAAGGGCATGACGCGGTACTCAAATAACCCGTACCGCGTCCGGAAGGCGGTTTTCCATTCATCGCCCTCTCGGACTCTGACAAGATGGTAGGCCCCTCGTAAGTCCAACTTGGTATATATGGCCGCATCTTTCACTTGGTCCAGTAAGTCAGGAATTAAGGGGAGTGGATACCTGTTCTTAATGGTTATGGCATTCATTGCCCGAAAGTCAATGCATGTGCGTAGATCCCCCTCCTTCTTGGCCACAAAGAAGAGAGGGGAGGAGACCGGAGATTTGGAGTGACGGATAAACCCGTTCTGAAGGTATTGAGTGAGGTATTTGCGGAGATGGGTGTTTTCTTTTTCTGTGAGAGAGTATATTCGACTACAAGGGAGCGTGGATCCCGGAATCAGATCGATTCTACAGTCAAAGTGTCGATGTGGAGGCAGAGTATTAGCTCCTTGTTCGTCAAACACTTGGGCCAGATCCCTGTATTCCTGGGGTATAGACTCCTGTGTGACCGAGCCCATGCCGTCTCTAGGTAGGATACAGGCTAGGACTTCCCGGGTCGCCTCTTTCCCCGTGGAGGGGTAGCAGGATTGGGCGCAATAAACAGAGTCCACTGTTGTTTTGCCAGTAACCCAATCGATCAAGGGGTTGTGCTGAACCAGCCAGGGAAGGCCTAATCTCAGCCTAAACTGGGGGGCATCAATGACATCGAAGGCAATGGTCTCGGTATGCTGGTTTTCCAACACCATTCGCAGATCTTCCGTTTGGTATCTAACCAATCCTGAGGTTAGGTCCGTACCGTCGACGGCTTTGACTATCTCTGGTGTCTTCTTGGCTTGTGTCAGTATGCCCAACCCCTTCATGTACTGTGCATCGATGTAATTCCCGGTTGCCCCAGAGTCTATTAAGGCAATGACACGCCAGGAAGACCCTGTAAACGACTGAAGGAGTACGGGTATACCCATATGGTGATGGCGGGCGCAGGTGTTCGAGGTCTGCGTCTTCTCGGTGTGTAGTCCCAGTAGACAGACCCCATTATCTACTGGGAGGTCTCGTTTCCCGTCCTTTCTTCTCTGGTGATCGATAGAGCCGAAGGGTTCCTCTCCTTGGACTGGCGTGGTTTAGCAGGACAATCCCGCACGAAATGCCCATTTTTGCCACAGTACAGGCATAGGTTCTGCTTCCGCCTCTTTTCTTTTTCTTCTTTCGTCAAGGGGGCCCGAACGCCTCCGATCTGCATAGGCTCGGGTGTTTCACGGGGTTTTGGAGTTTCTCGGTACACCGGGAGTCTGGTCTCACTTCCTCTGAACCTATCAGTTCTTCGCTCTTGCAGACGATAGTTTTGTTTCACTACCATATCAATAAACTGACTTATGTCCTCAGGAGGTTCTGTCATCTGTGATATGAGATCCTTCAATTCTTCCCAAAGACCCCTGTAGAATACTGACACTTGTTTATCTTCTGGCCAGTGAGCCTCCACCACCAATCGTTTGAACGTGGTGATGTAGTGCAACAAGTCCGTGTTGCCTTGTTTTAATTTGAGCAATTCGTTGTCCGCGGCTTGAACGAAGGTATGGCGGGCAAACATGCGTCTCATGGTCTCCTTAAACACTGGAAAGTTATATAGCAAAGGTTCGTCGTTCTCTACCAGGGGAATGGACCAATGAGCGGCGTCACCTCCTAAATAGGATAGAACGAAGGCGACCTTTGAGGCATCATCCGGAAAGGCGGTGGTTCTGGCCATGAAGTGCAGGTGGCACTGGTTGAGGAATATGCTGAACTTGGTACTATCACCGTAGTAACGTTCTGGTGCGGCCAATTGCGCCATGGGTTGAGCTAATACCTGAACGGGGGGAGGATTAGACGAGACAGTAGGCGCCTGACCCCATGGGTTAAACAACGGAGGTCTTAGTATTCCGGCTGGCTGGGTTTGTTGTCCCTGGGGTGCGCCCCAGGCTCCTGTATGTCCTGCACCCAACTGTCCTTGTAATGCAGTAACATCGCTACGTAAGCTCCGATTCTCAGCCTGGATGTTAGTTAACATTGCTGCTATGTCCTGTAACGTAACATCGGGGCCCTCCATGCGTCTGGGTAGGATGATAAACTTGGGCTTCGGATTCTGTCAGACCCCCACAATTCTCACCTTGTGTTTGCGGAGGAATCCCACAGGGACGACAGGAGCAACCCCTACCTGAACCCTTCTGTTACTGGAAGGACTTAATACACTAGCCAGTTTCAGGAGGGAACCGGGGGAGATTGCCAGGAAGGGTGGTGCGAGTGGGACTGTGGATGACGTGACGGGGATACCCTTCGTGGCTCCTAGGCTGTGTAGCAGTTCGCGACCCCTAAGGCAAGAGAGGAAACAGGGGTGACTATAGCACAGGGTTAGAGCGGGACATGCACACCCCCCGAACACAGTACGAAGTGGAGCAGTGCTCTCTTCTGGTTACCTGTGAGCGTGGTGTTCTTGAACTGAAGAAGTTCAGGTGGTATCAAACGAGGTCTTTGCGGAGAGTGAAGGAAAAGACTCCGAAGGTATGCCAGGGTCCGAGCGCTCCTGCGCTCTGAGGAAGGATCAAGTACCAGGAAAGCGCCACTGCGCTGGAGGGAGGAATTACAGGTGTGGCGACTTCGTGCCGTCGCACAAGTCGTATGTGAAAGTAAGCAAGGGAAGGCGCCACTGCGCTCTGGGGGACAAGTAGGCAGTTCTGTCGACTTCGTGCCGTCGCACGAGTCGTCTCAACAAAGGTAAAAGCGCAACTGCGCTCTGGGGTTATAAGGCAGCGATGGCGACTCCGTGCCGTCGCACGAGTCGTCTCAATAAAGGAAAAGCGCCACTGCGCTCTGAGGTAACCAAGGCAGGTAAGGTGACTCCGTGCCGTCGCACGAGTTGTCGGAAACGTAAAGGAAAAGCGCCACTGCGCTCTGGAAGGAAATAGTGCAAAGGGTGGCTCCGTGCCAATTTAGAAGTAAGGCTGGATCTTTGGGCGCCCTTGCGCGGTCCGGACCGACTGTCCGGTTGCTGGAAGAGCCTTCGCTACGCTCCTGCGTGCCTGCGAAGCTCAGGAAAAGAATCCGAAGCGCCGAGCCTGCCGTCCTCCGCAGTGATAAGCTCAGGTAACCGGAAGTGACGGCCGGCCGGCGGCGTCCACTACGTGCCGCCGAAAGACTAGACTGCAACCTGCCGGGACCACCCAGGGGGAGGAGTCCCGTGTCTACTGAGGAGTGCCCCGCTTCTGGGTTACAGGTGAGGGGCGCAAGGAAACATGACACATTGTAAATGATATATATAATATAATGATATATATATATATAGTTTTTAATTTGCAGTGGCCTAGTGCGAACCAACAGAAATAAACAAAACCGACGGTGAGTAAGTAGTATTAAAGTGAAAGCGCGTCATGGCGTGCTGGTTAAAATTAAATAATGTGTGCAAAGTTGTTTTGGGTGAGCTGTGCAGAAGAAATTAAAAGCGCAGCCGCCATTTTAAAGACCAAGTGCGGTGTGGCAACAGCAAGGCTTGTGTCCACTATTATAAAAGTGAAATTGTGGCATGGCGTGCTGGTAAAAAGTCAATAAATAGTGTTGTAAAAGATGTTTTTAGTGAGCCGCGCTGAACAAAACAAAAGTGTGGCTGTCATTTTAAAGATGAAAGCGTGTGCCCAAAAGTAACACGACTTCATCCACTGCATTTTTTTCTATTTATTTAGGTTTATAGCAATCATGGCATGCTGCGATTTAACTTAAAATGTTTAAAGCTAAAGCGCGGCGGTATGCAATTGCTTCAAAAGTCAATAAATGGAAAAGAAATGCGCCGTCCACCTGCTTTATTTGTTCTATTTATTTACTTTTGTAGCAATCACTGCACGCCGCCCTTTAGCTTAAGATATTTAAAGCTAGAGTATGTCATGCCGTGGTTGCTACAAAAGTAAATAAATAGAACAAAAAAGGTTTGCACCCATAGTTTTTTATTTTTTATTTACTTTTGTAGCAATCACGACACTCAGTGCTTTAGCTTGAAATGTTTAAAGGTAAAGCACAAGGTGCTGCGATTACCACAAAAGTACAAAAAAACAAATGCGGCAGCCCCACGCCTTTTATTTTCTATTTATTTACTTTTGAAGCAATCGCAGCACACTACCCTTTATCTTTAAACGTGTTTCGAGTTACAGCGTGGCGTGCCGCAAAAGCTAATAAAATTAATAAAAAAATTTTTTAAAGGATTACTTTTAATATTTAACAGTAAAGCACACTTTAAAAAAAAGTACCTCCTCTGCAACATCATGGGTTTCAGAAGTGGGATACCTGGGCTGGTTGCAAAAGACAAACAGCATGTCATGCCTGCTTCAACAAGACATTAATTAACTAAATAGTGCTCACTAACTGTTAATGAAACCGATAGAGTAAGGACACATGTAAGTGGGCCTGTCCTCGTGGGAGTTAACAACAGAAGAGAGGGACTAAGGAGGGACTACTAAGCCTATTCACAAATCAAAAGCCACCATTTACAACGGGCAGTAATAGCAGCCAATTAAAAAGGTGGCGGAAAATGGGCAGAGCTTGAAGTCCATACCTGAATACAGCATATCTTGAGTGCTGCCTAGGCGAGACCTAAAAAGAAAACAAATAATTCTTGTGTTACTTGTTTTTCCAACTTTTTGTACAACGGACTCCTTGGTGTGGCACTCATCTATGTGGGCCTGGCTTGGTGTTGGCGCTATCTGTAAGTACACTACCTGATCCATGTGTTTATTTTCTTTTGGGACATGATATGGTGCAATGTAAGTTACATTACATCAATTTGGGAATCCCCTTTAATGTATCTTCCAATGTAACACACTCCCAAGATAGATGTGAGCTCATTACAGTATCGCCTATCACAGTTGGGTAAAAAAAGATATCATACAAATACAGCTCACAGGAACACTGGGTACAAGCAGACATACAGGGTATAGTGGCTCTCTTAAACTAGTGGGTTAATTCATCTTACTGCACTACATCTCTGGCTAGGGCAACTCGGTGAACCATGATTGTTTGTCCCTGAAGTGTCCTATACCTACTCAGGTTGGTGACCAATAAACAAGGACACACCATATGTCGTGAAAGCAGGGCTGATAATGGTTTCCCTCATCAACCTCTCAGGTCCACTCAGACCACCTAGGCTTTCAATTGATACCAGTGACTCTATCTGCCTAGATATAAGTGCAGTTATCTCAGTTTATTCCACTTCCATGCCATTGAAGACATGATCCATCACATGGATAGCCACAGGGATTCAGCCCCAGTGGCCTGATGTGGCCCAGAGGTTGATCATTCGCTCTCAGCCCTAGAGAAGGCCAATTCTTACTGGGTAGCTAGGGAGAACCAGCTCAACGAGGTTGTCCCCACTTTCAGGCATGATTCCACCCATGCTGAGCATGGCAGGTCAGAAAGGTCCCACAAATGCCCCCGTGATCTCCTCAAAGACATCTGTATTTTGATTCTAAACTCTTTGAATGTCCCAAGCTAAGATATTCACACTAGTGGCCAGCCACTCAGATCGCAGCACAACAAAGCGTCATTCAGAAACCTATGCATTACCTTTATTGTATGATTATTTAAAATCTTTTACAAAGGAAGCAACAAAAGTACAAGTTAAAAGCATAAGATCTGATTAAAAAGACATGTGTAAAAAGCAGAAATACTATACAGTGATTAAACACAGTCCATTTAGTAGCAGCATATGCAGAATTTGGCGATTATTCAGCTGACTCTTCTCTGGCTGGCATTCAGAAACCTATGGTTCCACAAGTTCTTTCATCAGCCTTCTTTTCTGGACTGGATACTTTGCATGCTCTTAGTCCTTCAACCATATTGTTTACCTAGTGCTTAGCAACAAGGCACCTGCTGAAATCCTCAAGCACAAACACACAAACACCATACCTACATGTTGGGGCGGTAGCCCTACAAATGAGTACTCAAAAATACTGGACAGGGATGGACAAATGTAAACACACAAAGATGCTGTATACCACTGAAAAGGGAGAATGGGTAATATATAGGCATCTCTAATACTAAAAGCAGTTGGATGCACAGAAATTCATGGTTTGGTATTAAAAAGATGTCAGAGTTTTTCCCACATCCAAATTGGATGAGGCATTGATTAAAAAAATTCTGTGTAGAAGCTCCACTTTTTTCAAAGCTGTTGTGTGAGCAGGATGCTGCACACAATTTGCTACAACTTTGCAACCTACAGTTGCGTCTAAATTCAGGTTTCCATGTAGTCAAGGGCAACTTTCAAAATTCGCACTCAACTTTTATAAACAACGGTATTTTAGTACTTTATCCAATTGATTCACTGGGAGAAAACCAAGACCACGTGCCCCATATTGCATTGTGTTGATATATTAATGCCAAGGAGTGAAAACGTGGTGTTCTGCAGTTATCTAAGCAGATGTGTGGAAATGTGCCTTTTCAGGGGCACACCGGTGCAGGGTTCACCCTTAAGTTTGTCCATGGGTCCTTAGACTAACAAATAAGAGATTGGCACTGAAGCTGGAATTCAAAATAACAAGTTTATAAATCACTCATGAGTGGGACTACATCAATACAACACCCTCAGGCGCTGTAGGGGGTAGTACATGGAATACAGAAACCATAGGCCTTTTATACACAGTTTGTTGCAGAGTAAGCATGTAGTTACAAGTAGAAGTTACAGGCCTACACAGGAATAGCTATCGACTAACATGGGCAGATAGATATCACTTAGTCAGCAAAGTGGGAGGGGAAACAGAACTGCTTATATTAGTAGGATATGATAGACAGTTACATTCTCAAACAGGTGCATTCTAGCAGCTACAGGCCTTTCTGAGCTCATACACTGCTCTGGCTCAGTACAGAAGGAGTTAACTAAGGTTGATGACTCAAGCAGAATAGAAAAGCAGGCAACAGTGAAGATGGCAGAATCACAAGGCTAACAAAATGGATGCTGCAAGCAAGATGGCTTCAGCTCATGCTAACCGCAATTATTTTCGATTTCCACAGATGGTTAAATGGCATCGCTGCTGAGAAACTGATAACATTCGAGAATGCTGTAAAGCTGAATCTGCAAGACAAGTCTAGTCTCAACCAGAGCAACTCAAAATGTTACCAGTTCTGATCAGCTGGTACTTAGCGGGAAGCATAAGCAGAACTGGAACAAAACAGTCTGATTGCCGGCACAAGCAAATTTGCATTAGGGTATCTGCACAAACAAAGAAAGTCAAGGAATTAAAGATTTAAGTAAAAGGTTTTGGGATTCACTCTCAGATACACCCATGAGATATCAGCGTCAGTTGCAGCTTACAAATTTACTTTGAGAAAAAGAGAGAGAAGTACAGAAACACGTGGCAAGAAAGGAATACGGTAGTGACAGGGAAGATGTGGACGGAAAATAGGTAGAAAGAAAGCGATATGTGAGGTAGCAAACAAATGGTGAGGTAAATTGAGAAGTTATGTAGTGAGCTCCAAATGGAGCAGAAAGAAAAACGTTACTGAAGGAGAATAAGGGGATGTGAAGGTGAGAGGGACGAGAGAGGTAGGGGTGAGGTATAGAGCGTTGGAGAGAGAGAGAGAGAGAGAGCGAGCGAGCGAGCGAGCGGTAAGGGTGAGGTATAGAACGTTGGAGAGAGAGAGAGAGAGTGTATATAGGCCGGCCTTCTGCCCTCTTGCCAAAACCCTATAAACGGCTCTGGTTTGTGTGTTGCATCGCAGAGGTGTGTGAGGCAGATAAGACGCCACAGTCCAGGTAAAATTTTGTTTTTGCGTGACAAAAAATAACACGTACTGAAGCGCAAAAATAAATGCTTTATGAATTCAATATTTTTGTTATCATAAAACCAAAATTGATCCCTTACAGGGGGCCTGGCCTAAACAATATGTCTTGCACGGGGACCCACGAATCGTTAAGACGGCACGGACACAGACAACACGTACCACACAATATTGCATTCAAGCGTATCTCAGCAGCAAACATGCTATGGGCTCTCACACGCCACGACAGCTGTGATCTCTGGCATGCATAGCAGCGCGTGCGCGTCTGCCGAGGCATCCAACGACACATTCAGACAACACTCGGTAGCACTCGTGCCACGTGACTCTAGCTCTCCCAATGTGAGAACCATGTTCTCACCCACACAATAGCGCACATACTGCCGCACTCAGTCATACCACTTCGGCTAAGCCCAGGGACAACATGGAAGTAACATGATAGGGCCCAGGTCACCTGAGCCACGAGGATACCGCCTCAGAAACAGTAACTCCTTGTTTCTGTGCCCGCCTGGCATCCAGCCAGAGGGCCAGTCTGGAACTGCATGCTGCAAACCTCCCTGCCTGGCACAGGCTTCCATTAACACTAAGTTATCATACATTAAACAGATTACATCTGTAAAGCATTACAAGGCACACAACGGCGAATGCAAAATCAAACACCAACATCTACGTCTTCTATAAAAAAAAACCCAGCAAAATCGTGGCAGAGAAGCACCAAAGTTTAAGCTTGGTTGAGTTGGGCCTTTGTGCCTCCTGAGTAGTAGCTGTTCGCTGAGTCACTGCCCCTGAGTAAGAGGGGCCCCACCAGGGACAGTTACACTGAAGAAGTCCCGCCAGTCAAAGTGGCAGCATGCCATAGGCGATTGGGCATAGGCACAGGTGGACTGTGGTCCATTGTGAATGGAGACCATACGTCACTACACTTCAATGTGTCCTGGCAGCTCTAAAGCCTCCAAGGAGCCCCCATTGGAAAAGGCCTTCGTGCAGAACCTTTTCATCACAGACTCCTCCCTTGAGCACTGCTCATACCTCTACAGGGATTGTGATCAAATGCCCTTTATGATAGATGGCTGTGCCCACTGCTCGGAATGAGGATTATTCCTTTCTGTCTCCTTCTAGCTAGGGGTATGTTTGAGCACTTAACACAAATTTCTGAATGCTGCAAATACTTTGCGGATTTGTGAGGTTGCCCAACACGGAGTTGGAATAGGTTCCAAGTAGATAATGTGCATTGTCCTTCCCTCCTTCCCAGGCCAACCCAGCTTGAATTATCATTTTACATACGCCTGTAATTGCAGCCTTTTCATCTTCATTGGCACATCCGTTTGTGAAAATACACATATTTCTCCAACAAATGCCAGTTTTCATTTTAGGTAAACAAACACATTTCCAGAGGACATTTTTTTTTCTTAAAAATATCATTTTGGCCTTTAAAATAAGTTTTCATTTTTAGGAAATAGACAGTTCCCAAGTATCCGCTTGTCATTTTCATTTAGTGGTCACGTGTAAAAATGCTTCAACGTAGACAGATTCTGCTTCAAATGTCCAGGTATTACACTCATAGGCCATGGATGCTCACCATAACATCTAGTATGCCTGTAATATGCCAATAATGGCCACCATTGTACCAATGCCAACATTGTGCCATGGGTGAACACCATAATGGCCAGCATGTCCATCATTTATCAGCATTGGGCATTATTATGCGAAGGGCAGCCATTCAATCAATCAATCAGGGGTTTTGTATAGGCCAGCTACTCACCCGTAAGGGTCTCAAGGTGCTAAGGGGGGCAGCTCCGTAGGGTGCTGGGGTCATCTGAAGAGCCAGGTCTTGAGGTTCCTCCTAAACTGGAGCAGTGTAGGGCTTTGCCGGAGGTGTATGGGGAGGTCGTTCCAGATCTTGACTGTGAGGTAGGAGAAGGATTTTCCACCCATTCTGGTCTTGTAGTAGCGTGGCATGGTGGCCAGAGAGAGGTTGGCTGACCAGAGGTTTCTCTTGGGTGCGTGGAAGGAGAGGCTGCTGTTTAGGTATGCTGGTCCGATGTTGTGGAGGGCCTTGTATGCATGTGTGAGGAGCTTGAAGGTTATTCTTCTTTCGATGGGGAGCCAGTGGAGGTTGCAGAGGTGTTGTGTGATGTGGTTGTGGCGGGAAATGTCTAGGATCAGTATGGCTGCCGCATTCTGGACAGTCTGGAGCTTGCGAAGGAGTTTTTTCCAGCGTAGAGGGCGTTACTGTAGTCCAGTCTGCTAGTGATGAGGGCGTGTGTGACAGTTTTTCTGGATTCTGAGGGGAGCCATCTGAACATTTTCCAGAGTATGCGGAGGGTGTTGAAGCAGGCCGAGGATACGGTGTTGATCTGGCGGTTCATAGTGAGTGATGTGTCCAGTATGATGCCAAGGTTACGTGCACGGTCTCTCGGGGTGGGGGGTTCTGAGGGTGGGGGGCCGCCAGGTGTCGGCCCATGCTGAGGAGGTGGAGCAAAGGATGAGGACTCCTGTTTTCTCCGAATTTAGTTTCAGGCAGCTGTCCTTCATTCAGGTGGTGCCGGCTTTCATCCCTTCTTGGAAGTTGTGCCTGGTGATGTTGGGTTCCTTGGTGAGGTGTTGTCAGAGTAGGAGATGATGTTAAGCCTGTGGTTTCTGAAGATGGTTGCGAGGGGGACCATGTAGAGGATGAAGAGGGTGGGGCTGAGGGAGGATCCCTGTGGTACTCCACATCTGGTCTTTGTTGGTTCTGAGAGGTAGGGCGAGAGTCTGCCTCGCTGAGTTCTGCCTGTGAGAAATTAGCGTATCCAGTCGAGGGCCTTTCTACGGATGCCGGTGTCATGGAGTCTGGAGGATAGTGTGCGGTGGGAGACGGTGTCGAAGGCAGCTGAGAGTTCCAGGAGGAGGAGGGCTGGTGTTTGGCCCTGGTCGCGGAGGGCACAATGTCGTTGGTGGCAGCGAGAAGGGCAGTTTCGGTGCTGTGATTGCAGCGGAATCCGGAATGGTAGATGTCCAGGACAGTGTTGGCTTCGATGAAGTTTGCTAGCTGGGTGTTGACTGCCTATTTGATGACCTTCGCTGTGAATGGAATCTGTGAGATGGGCCTGAAATTCTTGAGGTCTGTGGAGGGTATCTTCAGGAGGGGGTTGACTTCAGCATGTTTTCAGTCGTCGGCTAATGTGGCGGTCTTGAGGGAGCAGTTGATCGTCCGGCGGAGTTCGGGTGTGATGGCTGTGGCGGTTCTATAGAAGATGTGGGGGGACAGGTGTCTAAGGTTGCCCCGGAGTGGATGCTCTCTATAGTCTTTAAAGGTGTCTTCTGTCGTGACCGGTGTCCAAGTGAGTAGGGTCTGTTGGGGGCGTCCCTGGGGGTAGGGGCTGAAGAGATGAAAAGGTCCTGGTTGTCAAAGTTGTCATAGAGCGTCTTAATCTTGAGGTGAAAAAAGGTGCTGAGTTTGTTGCAAGGGTCTTGGGAGGGAGGGGCATCTGTTGTTTCGCTGCTGGGTTTGGCAAATTCCTGGATGATGGAGAAGAGTTCTTTGGAGTTGTGGGCATTGGTGAGGATTCTTTCTTGGAGGAAGTTCTTCTTTGGGGATTTGATGAGTTGGTGGTGTGCTGTGGTGGCTGTTCTGTAGGCGGTGCGTGTTTCTGGGGTTTTGATGTTCCTCCATGTCTTTTCGAGTCGTCGGTGGGATCACTTGGATTCTTGTGTACAGTGGGTTTTCTGAAGGAGAAATGGATGCAGTGGTGGTCGCCCAAAAAAGGTAATTGGTGTGGCTATAGGAGATGCTGTTTTCTCCTGTGAAGACGGGGTCAAGTGTGTGTCCCGCTGTGTGCGTGGGGCCGGTGGCAAGTTGCTTCAGTCCTATGTTGGTGAGGTTCTCTAGGAGGGTGGTGGTGTTGGGGTTGTTGTGGTTGTCCAGGTGGAAGTTTAGATCTCTGAGTAGTATGCAGTCTGCAGAGGCGAGGGTGTGGGGTGCGATGAGGTCGGTGATGGTGTCGGTGAAGGGAGGGCGGGGGCCAGGCTGCATGTAGATGAGGGTTCCACAGAGAGTTGTTTTGGGGTTAGTCTGGAAGTGGAGATGTTCCATGGGGGTCATAGCGTCATCCCGGTCAGTGGTTGTCATGCGGAGGGAGCTTTTGTGGATGATGGCGAACCCTCCTCCCTCTTTTCTCAGGATCTTGTATTAGTCAGGAATGACGATTGCGATGTCGGGCACGGAGTTGGCGATGGTCCAGGTTTCTGTGTGGGAGGTGTGGTAAATAAAAATTCCTTTACCGGGACTGAATTTGATACAGAAACATTATAAAATAGCTCAATAAAAATGAGAGGCAGAATCCGTGATATTAGAGTTTCGGAATGGGCTTTATTCCAATAATCGATTATAATCGGATGCTTCAAGTTCCATCACCACGGGGGTTCAGGAAGTGAAGTACATACTTTATTGACAGAAAAGTAACTTTTATAGTACATACATTATAATGAAGTGAATACAGTAGGCGTAACAATTGATAAGGACATTGACGTTTGGGCTGCGTAACCGAAAAATGGGTGTAATAATGAGCAAAAAGGAACATGATTGGTTATGATGTCATGTATAGGTGGATCTATAAGATAATACTTGGCATAGATGCGCGCGCAGCAGTATGACGTGTAATTGACGTGTAACTAGGGGGTGACGAGGACTTGACATTTAGCTCTATATGTGGAGACGAGAAGTCTGGGGGGTCAAGTCAACCTAATCCCAAATCATATCTAACATCCTATGTTTAAAGAACTATGTTATCCACAAAAGAAGGACTCTCGGACAGAATCTATTCTATACTGACTGTGCGTGCGTGTACAAGCGTCTAAGTGTCTACACTGAATGCGAGGGGGTAGGAATATTCCATGGTGACAGGGCTATGAATTACTTGCATGAAGACAGAGAAGCCGGGCCTTTTGCTTGGTAACTGGAAGAATGTTTACTTAAGCTACTAGGCAGGAATGCATCGGCTGAGGGGGAAGCAGATAATTCGAAGGTGAAATACAGTTCTTGGCAGAGAGTAGGCTGATGTCAGGCTTCGTGAGCCGCGCAGAGAATGAGACAAAGTTCATGGTCACAGATGCAGGCTCGGACTGGAGCTTTCAGAGGCAGAAGGCAAGAGGAGTTTTGATGACAGAATCAGGGCCTACTTGCCTGGACTGTAAAGTGGCATAAGTGAACCATATAAAGCCGGTGGCCTTTCATATTTAGGAATGGAATATCCGGCCTATTCATGGCGGATCTGACAGAGGACATGTTGACGGTGGACGCACATGTATTTGCGTCTTCATAACTGGAACTGGAGGGAACATACATGTACTTGTGACATGCACATAGAACCGTTGGGGTCCAAGATAGGGGACATAACTGACCAGAAAAATCCATATTTCCACATTCCCTCCTTGTCCCCTACTTGCCCTTCAAGAGATATCAATCTTCATCAATCCATTGATCTGTTCATATAGCATCATTTGTTCTTCTTTCTTCTTCCGGGATCTTGAACGTAAATCTTGATGTGGAATGCACGATGTGGCACACAGACCACAAATCGCTGGTCCACATTGTAGACATAGACAGCAACTGAATAGTATGAGAAGGCCAATACCTAGGAAGGATAAAACTCTCCATCCCCAGGCTGATACCGCATTCCAAAACCAACTGGACCAAGTCCAAGTGCCTGGGTTCTGGTGTATCTGGCTTACAATCTTATGAAGGCGAGTGATGGCTTTATATACAGATGGCGAATTTTCTGGTATGAATACGCAGCAGCTTGATCCGATGACCCTACAAGCTCCGCCCCTATCAGCCAGGATGACGTCAAGGACAAGACGATTTTGAAGCACAACAATCCGCATAGCAGACTGCTTTTCCGTTAAATTGCCTAAGGCGGAAATAGTCTCATTCACTACTGCTTCAAGGGTTCTAGTTAATCTACGTATCAGCTTACTATTAGTAACAGTACCTATATAGGGAAAGATGCCTTTATTAAAATCTACATACTTGTCCCATGCCGTCTCAGTGTAATCGACAATGGGGAGATCTCTCCGTTCTCTGTTGTGTACTAAATGAATATTTCTGTAATAATCAGGAGGAGCTAGGAAAACAGGTGGCAAAAGGAAGGCAATGTAGCAGGTACCATCCCAATCTAGGGGTAGACGCATATATGCAGTCTGACCACATATGAAGTAGGAGTGGCGAGAAGCTCTAAATGAAGATTTTCCTTGATCACTGAATTCTACTATAGTAGTGCATTTACTATGGCCCATATGTATGGAACCAACCTTTCTTACACACAATTCACCCCTCGCTGGGAATACTGACATGGTGGGTAAGACTAATTCAACTTCGGATACGACATTTAGAATCATGAGATTAGGTGTAAAATTTCCTAATCCATATACTTCATTTTCTAGATCAGTTCCTGTTCTTTTGGGGCGACCCTCCTTGTCAGGATAGCAGACCTTGAGTAAAGCTAGGTTCAGGTTTCCCCATACCCAATGATCTTGGTAAACTGCTGTGTCTGAGTCTATGGAATTGATTAAACTAAACCATGCTCCACAGGAGCCATTATGTGTAAATGGATGTGGAAAGAAAGGCAGGACTCCTTCATAATTCTGATAGGGAGGGAGTCGGCCACACACCCAACAATTGGTGGCATTACTAGTCTGATGGGAATGATGTAACATACTAATGAAAGTGTTATTGCGCAGCGCAAGTCTATAAGACAATTCATGCGGAGGTAAGTCACTAAAAGAATGTTCAGCAGCAACATTATAAACATGTCTAGAAATAGGGTAATATATGTGCAACAACATACTTGTAATAATTATTAAAAGACTCAGTAAAAACAAAATTAATAATGTCACTATACAGTGGCTACGCAGTGATTTACAATACGCCTGTTGTTTCAACATTTTACGGGTATTTCCTCTACTCAGGTCCAAGGGATACATGTCAGAGGCAATTCAACCGCTTCACCTTGGAGAGGACTTAAACAATCAAATTGCTCGACTGGTTGGGCCTAAGCTTTAGTTTGTACTTTTCAGAATTGTTCGGTTCAACAAAAGGAAGCTTTGTATCAGTCTGTGAGGTAGTGCAGGGCACAGTGTCTATATCCGAGGATAGTCCGTGAAATTTCTTAATATGGCTTGAATGAATCCAGCCCTTGCGGCCCTCGATCTTCACGGCTGTTCTTGTGGTCAACAGGACCAACTTGGGTGCTTTCCACCTGGGCTCCAGCTGAGTCTTTCGGTCAAAATTCCTCACAAAGACAAGATTACCCGGAACAACGTCATGGGGTTTCACCTCAGTGTTGTCGGGAAAGGCTGCAGCTACCTGTGAACGAGAAGATTGTAGTGCAGACATCAAGGAAGCCAAGTAATCTGTCAGCATATTACAGTCAATATCAGTTATTTTGCGTGGTATAGGCGTCCCCCACATATTTGGTGGTCTGCCAAAGATCACCTCATACGGCGATAGCCCTGTTCGAGAGTGTGCTACCATTCTCATGTAAAATAGTGCAACTGGTAACGCTACTACCCAGTCGACACCTTTCTCTCTGCATATTTTGGACATTCTGATTTTCAGTATCTGGTTATGTCTTTCTACGAGACCTGCTGCCTCGGGGTGTCGGACACAGTGGAATTTCCACTGATATCCTAACAGAAGTGAAACATGTTTCATTAATTCTGATGAGAACGGCTGGCCGTTATCTGAGTAAACAGCACGTGGTAAACCGTATCGTGGGAAAAATTCTCGAACCAACTGTTTGGCAGTAGTCGGGGCAGTGTAATCTGCAACCGGGTATGCCTCCGTCCAACGGGACAGAGCGCAAACAACTACGAGAACATATTTGAATCCTAGACATCGTTCCATCTGGATATAGTCCATCTGGAGTACTTCAAAAGGATGATTAGGAGTATGAAATCCACCCTGTTCTACGGGGACGCTTTTTCCTGGGTTGAACTGACAACAGATCATACAGGTACGGACCTTTTGTTTTGCTGCTGCTCGTAAATGTTTATTGAACCAAATGTGTTGAATGCTGTCTAGCATAGCTTTTTCTCCTAGATGTGCTGGACTATGTATAGTGTTAATTATAACTTGGACCATTGAATCAGGAAGGAACCATACAGACTTTTCCTTCATCATCCATCCTTGGTCCGTTTGGATCCCTCCTAATTCAGTCCATTTCTTTATTTCGTCTGGTGTAGCATGTGTCTGTATGTCAATTACGTCAAGAGTAGGATCTTTAACTGTCATACAATGTGTCGGTGTCAGGACTATTGTCTTTGTCATGTCGGGGGTTTGAGTTTGAGCGGTCAGTTTAGCTGTTCTGTCGGCTAGATCATTGCCTTGGGAAATGATATCAGTAACCTTCGTATGGGCCTTACATTTCATAATTGATATTTCAGTGGGTAGATGTATTGCATCTAATAATGCATGAATGAGGGGTCCGTGCTGAATGTGGGCACCGTGGGAGGTTAAATAACCTCTCTCTCGCCACAGCACGCCGAAGTCATGTACAACTCCGAATGCATAACGTGAGTCAGTGTATATGTTGACTTTTTTATTCATGGCTTGAATACAGGCTTGTGTCAGAGCGATAAGTTCTGCGGCTTGAGCTGACAAAGTATTTATACGATTAGTTTCAATGACTTCAGTATCTGTTGTAACTGCGTAAGCAGCTACTAACTCTCCTGTACTTGTTCTCATGCATGAACCATCTACATACAAGGTCAGGTCTGGATCTGACAATGGGACATCGGTTAAGTCTTGTCTGGGTTTTGTTGTTATTGTAATAACTTCAATACAGTCGTGAGCTAGTGGGTCTGTTCCGATTACAGGTAAAAGTGTGGCAGGATTCAAGGTGTTACAGCGTCTGATTTCTATATGCGGCTGAAACAATGTAAGCTCGTATCCTGTAAGTCGCGCTATAGTCAAGTGTTGTGTTTGCGTTCTATTTACAAGAACCTCTACTGCGTGTGGTACTTGAACTGTCAATGGATGTCCTAACACTATGGCATCGCTTTGTCTGATTGCTAAAGCTGTCGCTGCTACTGATTTCAGGCACGCAGGCAAAGCCTGAGCTACGGGATCTAATGTACTAGAAAAATAAGCACATGGTTTGTGTGCTCCTGCTTGTTCCTGTGTGAGTACTGACAAGGCAGTACCTTCGCGTTCTGTAACAAAGAGTGTAAACTGTTTTCTGTAACATGGCGTTGCTAAAACGGGTGCTTGACATAAAGCTTTCTTTAAGCTTTCAAAAGCTTGTGTGTGTTCCTGAGTCCAAGGGAGAACAGTCGATGTGGCTGCCTCCTGTGTGGTTAACTGAATGAGTGGTTTTGCTAGAAATGCATATTGAGGGATCCACTGCCTACAATATGAAGTGAGGCCTATGAAAGCTCGTACTTCCTTTT
Source organism: Triturus cristatus (assembly GCF_964204655.1). Taxonomy (NCBI): domain Eukaryota; kingdom Metazoa; phylum Chordata; class Amphibia; order Caudata; family Salamandridae; genus Triturus; species Triturus cristatus. The sequence continues at coordinate 330,431,007 of NC_140580.1, forward strand.
GTGTCTTGGGTATTGGCATGTTAGCTATTAACTGAATGCGGTCGGGTGTAAGCTGCCTTCCCTCCTTGGACAGCGAGTGTCCAAGATAAATAACTCGCTGGACACAGAATTGCAGCTTAGAAGGGGATACCTTGTGCCCCTTTTCGGCTAGAAATTGTAAAACTGTCAGTGATGCCTTTTCACATTCCGGTTCGCTTCTCGCGGTGATCAGCAGATCATCGACGTATTGGAGCAGAGCAGTGTTAACTGGCATGTGGATACTGTCAAGTTCTCGTTTCAGTGCTTGGCTATAGATGCTGGGGCTTTCTGTAAATCCTTGAGGTGCGCGGGAGAATTTAAAGCTACGCCCATTTAAACTAAATCCGAACAAATATTGGCTTTCCGGATCTATTGGGACACTGAAAAAGGCATTCTTGAGGTCAATTACAGTAAAGAATGTTGCTTCGGAATCAATAGCTGTCAATAATGACGAGATATCTGGGACCACAGGAAATTGTGGCACAATGCATTTGTTTAACTCGCGCAGATCAATAACCAATCGATATACCGGCGGGGCTGTAGGATCTGTTCGTTTAAGAATCGGAATTATCGGTGAATTACATACATTGGAGTCTGTTTCTACAACTACTCCTTGGGCAATAAGCTCGTCAATGATTTGTAGTAAAGCCACTACAGCATCTGGTGGTAACTTGTATTGTCGCATTCGTGGTAGCACCACTCCTGCCTTTAGTGTGACTCGATATGGTGTAATATTCATGCAACCAACATCAGTAGGGCCTTGTGCCCATAGATGTGTAGGTAAAGTCTGCAGTCGGGGATCCATGTCTCTAGATACATAGTGACCTTTAAAATCACGTAAAAACAACCTTACTCCTTCCGGAGAACAACATATTATGGCTCCTAGAGCTTTCAACGTTTTTATTCCTAACAAGTTTTCTGGGCATGATTTAGTAAGCAATAAATCTGTAGTTCGGGTCAGAGGTCCTAACGTAAGTGGAAGAGGCTGTGATACTTCATTAACAATAGGTTTTCCTGAAAAACCAAGGGAAATATTCTGAGAGCCTGAGAGGGGTGCCCCTGGAACTTCACTACGTTTTATAGTTGTTCGACTTGCCCCTGTATCGAGTAAAAATTTTCTATCTTGACCTAATAATTCACTATGTACATAAGGTCCTTCTTGATCTACAGGAATCTCGATAAGGGGTAAGTCAACTTCCCTCTCTAGGCTAGTTCATGCGTAACGTTGATACTCAGGATATTCATACTGTGCAGTCTGATACATTTGTCGTGTTGTTGTCTGTGTGGCAGCAGCGGGCAACGGTGGTGCAGCTGGCACAAACTGTATTGGCTGTTGTGCGGCTGGCATGGCCTGGGCATGCTGCATAGCTCCTTGTTCATTCTGATCTTGTCTTAGTGGCCGTGATCTTTCTTGTGTTTTACCTATGGCGATATTATGTTTTAAAACTGGACAATCGTGTACGTAATGACCTGGCTTTTTACAATAATTGCATGTCCCTTTTACAGGTCCGGTTGAATCGGAATGTGTCATACCCTTTTTATGTCCTTCAGCTGGAACTGTCTGGGAAACTAGCATTTTCATTTTCGTGTCTTTCATGCGTCTGTGTTCATGTTCCTGTTCCTCTTTAATTCTATTGTGGTGGTACTGTAACATTTGTAACATTTGTGTTGGAGTGTTACCTTGCCAGGTACTCTCGAATTTTAATACTCTATTCTTTACTGGGGGCAGGGCATTTTCCACTAATTTTGTTACAAACAGATGCGGGTATGATTCACTACTTGCTTTTATGCCACTATTTATACCAAAACATTTCTCGAATCGGGCATAGTAATCGCTAGTGTCTTCATCTTGCTTCTGTTTACAGGCTGAAATTGTACCCCAATCTTCCTTTTTCGTAGTTAATAAACGTGGCAGTACCTGTACTAGTAAACCTGGTAGTGCTTTAGTTTTATCCCCAAGCCCCGAACCTGGACCTCGGGCCCTTTCTTCTGCTTCTAATGCTGACCATTCTATCTTTTGATCTCCTACCTCCCACTCTTTTTCCTTGAGTTTCTCATAAATGCCAGCAGGCATCAACACCTTTAATATCGTCATAATGTCGGGATAGGTATACTCTCCCATGAGTAACATGTCTTTAATTTCCCGGTGAAAACCCGCTGGGTCTTTGTCATGACTAGGTACCACTTTCTTCATTTCTAACAGTTCTATTTTTGATATGGGCGTATATACAAATACGCGCCTAAACTCGTCGCCCTCGCCTTTTATTGGGTGTACTTCTCGTAAGGGATTCTGTCTATCCATGTGATACGTTGTTCTTTCCTTGACAGGCAATGAGACATGCTCTGAGCATACAAAAAGAATATACTGCTTTCTTGATACTAGAATTTCTTTAATTAACTTAGTACCTGGACCTCTCCATTTATTCATAAGCAATTCAGTTAATATGTCAGGTAAAGGACCAGGGTCCGAATGCTGACTCTGATATAGTATAATGAGTTGTTGAATCATATAAATCCCAGCTAACCTCTGCTCATCTGGGGTGAGATTCAAAAATGTGCGTACTACTGTCTCATCACTATATTTTCCGGGACTGTCCACCCAATGGACAGCTGCCCTTGCTAAATCTTGTTCATCCATAGAATCGAGAAAATGATAACCCCTTCGTTCTCGGAGTAGCTTGTCGGCGGTTTGGAACGAATGCTCGTTAGACCTTATGTTAATTATAGGTATTTGGAAATTCCTGTCATTATCTAGACATATTGGACGTATTGAGTCAGTATGACATCTAGTCTGATTCCTATTACAAGATCTTCCTCTACCTACATAGGCTATGGTGTCCGGCTGTCCTGCGGGAAGTCCTGACCCTTCTTCCTCGCTTTGTTCGAACTCGTCTGTCTCTAATCTCTCCTCGTGTAGGCGTTCTATTTCTTTACGGATCTTTCGGCACATGGCTATTATACAATTTTGCTTATCGTGTCTCCCTTCTGATATATTCTGGCTCCATTTTGTAAGAATTTTCATTGCTTCCGGATCTACCCCCGGTCGGTCTTGATTTCTGATCACACAGTTTATGAGGAAACGTAACAGTTCCCCCTGTATCTCTACTTTCTGGTATTCCATAGCTCTGTTAATACATTCTGGATCTCGCCCTGTTTGAACAAAATGATATATTTTATCTAGATGCGCAGTCATTCCTGGTAGCTTTGCTAAATACCCTGCGGCTCGTCTGATACGTAATGATGCCAGGATCATTTCGTCCTCTTTACCGAGCACCGGGTCATATCTACAATCTATAAGAAGTTCCTTAAGCGTACGATCACTTACGAATTTGGGTGTACGTGAATGCGCTGACTCTTGAAAAACAAGTTTATTTATTCTAGGTGGCGTAAAAAAAATATTGGTAGCACCTCCCGTGGCCCCATCTGGGGCGTCGGGTGTGAAAGGATTCGTTGAACGTGACACAGCAACTATGGGTGTGGACTCAGCTATGGAAGCACCTGTAGGAACAGATGCAGAAACAGATGTGCTTGCCTGAACTTGTGACTCGATTTGTTGCTGTAGGGATACGGGTGCTGGATCTTGGCGTTGGACCTCCCTGGTACGCGGTCTACGTGGGGCGGAATTAGCATACTCGGGAGCTGCGTCATCTAAATATGAGGAAAGAAAAACATCTTCTGCGGTTCTAGGATGCCCCTTAGGATGTACCTTAATTGGAAATAATGGGGGTGGCAAGTCTTTCGGTATCTCTGGAGCAGCCTTAGGTAATCCTTCGGCTAGAAGGGGATACATACCATTCATGAGGGCATTTCTTTGTCTATCTACTTGTTCTGATTTCACTCGGATACCTTCCTCAATTAATAGATTTTCTTGAACTTTGCTTGAACTTTCTTTACTCTTCTCTTCCCGTCTACGTGCTTTTTCTGTGCGTCTATGAGATTCTTTACGCCATAACTCAACGGCGTTTTTCTGTGACTGTCTGACTTTCCTTTTCCATAACTCTTCCTCGACTTTCATGATGCACTCTGCATCCCAGGTTCCCGCTGCGGGCCATCTCTGACTTTCTGGTAATCCCTTGGTGTAATCTACCCATAAATCAAGAAACAATATAGCGTCTAAGCCATGTTTGTGATACATGAAGTGCCCTGGAGTATCCCTAGGAGGAATAGGGACGGCTTCTTCAAGTACCCCTTTTCTAGTAGTGATCTGTCTTAATTTCGAAAAGAGCGGCATGTTGACAACTGATCTGATACTTAATCTTGAACACGCTTAATACAAAAGCACAATAATGAACAACCATTCATACCACAATATGCAGGACGTTTAACACATTAAACATTAAAACATTAAACCTTTAACTGGAACAACAATGATGATCGTCTGCATAACTAAATCACCATGCTTAATTCTTGACACTTACTAGACACTTCGGAATACTTGATATACTGCTAAACAGTACAGATACACTGCTAAAACAGTGCAGACCGGATTTGTGTACCCAAACCCGTCTTGACCGGCACAACCTATGTGCACGTCAGAAATGCCTCCCCAGTAATGGTACTCACCGGGTAGCTTCGGAAAACGGAAGGCCTCGGTAACTTGAACTTGAACCGGACTGGACTCGACTCGCCTCGTCGGAAACTGGGCTTGACTTCGAACTGGTGGGTCTCTGTATACCTCGGATCTTGCTCTCTCAGCTAGGCTCTGGTCGGGATACTTCGCACTTCTCACCGCCTCGTCTGGGTGTTGATCGCAGTCTCAGTCGCCCCCGCTTGACCGGAGGGAGATACAGGAAATCCTGCTGGTACGCGTTATTGTCCGTCCAGCTGCGGCAGGAGACCGGGCCTGCTACTCACCGCCGGCGCGTGAGATGAGAAAGTGTCCCTGTTCGGGCGCCATCATGTGGTAAATAAAAATTCCTTTACCGGGACTGAATTTGATACAGAAACATTATAAAATAGCTCAATAAAAATGAGAGGCAGAATCCGTGATATTAGAGTTTCGGAATGGGCTTTATTCCAATAATCGATTATAATCGGATGCTTCAAGTTCCATCACCACGGGGGTTCAGGAAGTGAAGTACATACTTTATTGACAGAAAAGTAACTTTTATAGTACATACATTATAATGAAGTGAATACAGTAGGCGTAACAATTGATAAGGACATTGACGTTTGGGCTGCGTAACCGAAAAATGGGTGTAATAATGAGCAAAAAGGAACATGATTGGTTATGATGTCATGTATAGGTGGATCTATAAGATAATACTTGGCATAGATGCGCGCGCAGCAGTATGACGTGTAATTGACGTGTAACTAGGGGGTGACGAGGACTTGACATTTAGCTCTATATGTGGAGACGAGAAGTCTGGGGGGTCAAGTCAACCTAATCCCAAATCATATCTAACATCCTATGTTTAAAGAACTATGTTATCCACAAAAGAAGGACTCTCGGACAGAATCTATTCTATACTGACTGTGCGTGCGTGTACAAGCGTCTAAGTGTCTACACTGAATGCGAGGGGGTAGGAATATTCCATGGTGACAGGGCTATGAATTACTTGCATGAAGACAGAGAAGCCGGGCCTTTTGCTTGGTAACTGGAAGAATGTTTACTTAAGCTACTAGGCAGGAATGCATCGGCTGAGGGGGAAGCAGATAATTCGAAGGTGAAATACAGTTCTTGGCAGAGAGTAGGCTGATGTCAGGCTTCGTGAGCCGCGCAGAGAATGAGACAAAGTTCATGGTCACAGATGCAGGCTCGGACTGGAGCTTTCAGAGGCAGAAGGCAAGAGGAGTTTTGATGACAGAATCAGGGCCTACTTGCCTGGACTGTAAAGTGGCATAAGTGAACCATATAAAGCCGGTGGCCTTTCATATTTAGGAATGGAATATCCGGCCTATTCATGGCGGATCTGACAGAGGACATGTTGACGGTGGACGCACATGTATTTGCGTCTTCATAACTGGAACTGGAGGGAACATACATGTACTTGTGACATGCACATAGAACCGTTGGGGTCCAAGATAGGGGACATAACTGACCAGAAAAATCCATATTTCCACAGAGGCGACATCGGGCATGTGGGTTTTGAGGAGGTCCAAGATTTCTATAGCATGCCTGTGTAGGGAGCACACATTGAGGAGGATGCAGTTCAGTGGTTTATGTGCCATGTTGTCCGGTAGGCTGGGTGCTGCTGCTGGGGTCCGGAGGTGGGTGAAGGTGCATTGGCAGTGTCGGCAGGAGATCGGGCCTTGGTTGTCGTTTGACGTTGAAAGCTGAGAATTGCAGCTGCATTCGGGGATGAGGGCACGGAGGGTGTTGGAGTCGTAATGGAGGCGGGTCGAAAGACCAGGGTCCCTGGCGCTGGTCATGGTCATGGTCGGGTCGCAGAAGGGCTTGCCTTAGGCTCATCAGCATTGCAGCCGCACTGCGGCTGCGATTGAGTAGGGGTTGGGAGGAGGTTGGGAGCGGGAAGGTCATACTGGTGGGGGGAATTTAGGGGCAGCAGCGGTTGGGAACGTCAAAAATTGGGAGAAGAGGGCAAACAGAGAAAAAAGAAAGCATACAGAGAAAAAAGGAGCAAAAACAGAAATAAGAAAGCAAACAGAGAAAAAGAGAGCAAAAAGAGAAAATAGAGCAAACTGAGAAAAAGAAAGCAAAAAAAGAAAAAAGAGAGAAAACAGAGAAAAAGGGGGCAAGAAGAGACTAAAGAGGGCACAGAAAAAGCCAAGAGAGGAATAACAGCAGAAGAGCAGAGTGATCTCCTACTGGACCACCAGGGATGAGGCTTGTAGGCTCAGGTGGAGGAGGGCCTCAAACCTATGGCCAAACGGAGAGCCCAGGATTCACAGAGCAGCACTTACTGGACCCAAATCCCCGTTCTCTCAAGCCTTACTATCCTTGCTGGAATCGTGGCGAGACTCCCCCACATATACCATGTTAGGAGACTTCAATTTTCACCTCGAACGCAGGGATGATGCTTATACATCTGTGTTGATATACACTCTGGAAGCCTTTGGCCTCACTCAAATAGTTTTACAACCAACCCATAATGCACTTCACACGCTGGATGGGATTTTCACGAACAACTCCTCTATGAGTATTAATAGAATTCTGCCACTTACTTGGACTGACCATATGGCAATTTTCTTCAACTTACCTGACGGACAAATTAAAGACCCGACATTACCACCTCTGCCTCCGACCAAAGTATGGTCCTGGCGGAACATCAGGCCTGAGGTGCTAACAGACTTGTTGGATAACAGTATGCCCACCTTAGCTGCAGACTCCAACATGGCAGCCGAAAGCTATGAGAATTGGATTAGATCAGCCATTAATCAATTGGCTCCAGAGAGAATTTTCAAACAACGCAGAAAAAAAACCACCGCCCTTTGGTACAACCTTGAGCTGAAAACATTTCAATCCACATGCAGATGCCTTGAACGTGTATGGAGGGTGGACTATAGCACGACGGCCAAAAAAAACTATAACCAAGCGCTAAATGATTACAAAGTAGCTATCATCAGCTCTAAAAAGAACTTCTACACTAGCAAAATAGAGGGAGCAAAAAATTCAGCTAGAGAACTCTTTAAGACCGTCAATGCACTAAACTCCAACATTGCAATGTATTTGCCCCGGATCAAGCACTCTGTGATAAAATGGCTACTTTCTTTCAGTCAAAGGTTCAAGTAATATATCAGAGCCTGACATTCCCTCCTCTCAGGCCATACTTACGGAAGACGTGGCATCGAACACCTGTCACCTGACCAACTTCTCCTCCTTGACAAACAACAGCGTAAATGACCTATTACTAGCTATCAAGTCTGGATCTCCAATTGACCCATGCCCACCGGACATTATTCATGGTGTCTCAAACAAAGTCTGTGTCCTACTTGCCCCCCTCTTGAACAATGTTATTAACACTGGTGTCTTCCCGACCTCCTGGAAGAAAGCTTGCAGCCGACCCATCCTAAAGAAACCAACTCTTGACCCTCTTGAGGTAACAAATTACCGCCCGATCTCCTGTTTGCCTCTAGCAGCCAAAGTCTTGGAAAAGGCAATTAACTCAGAGCTCATGGACTATCTAAATTCCAACAACCTTCTAGACCATACACAACATGGCTTCCGTTCTGGTCATTCGACGGAGTCTGCATTAATCATGGCCACGGAGGAAATACGACTGCAAATTGACAAGGGTGGCAGAGCCACCCTAATCCTACTTGACCTATCAGCCCCTTTTGATACGGTTAATCACACTGTACTTATGTGACGGCTGGAGGCAGTAGGAGTCAGAGACACAGCGCTCACCCTTCTCACCTCCTTCCTTTTTGATAGAGAATAGAGGGTATGCTGGGACACCCTAGAATCAGGCAAATTTTACCTCCCTGGGGGAGTCCCACAAGGATCAGCATTCTCTCCAACGCGGTTCAACATTTATGTGACCCCATTGGCCAACCTAATTAGGGACCATGGCTTCTCGCTAGTATTGTATGCTGACAATACCCAAATTATTATCTACATTTCATCATTTCATCCATTTCATCGGTGGCGGACATATTCCATAGCTGTCTTGGCCACATCATGAAATGCAAGCATAAGAACTACCTAAAATTATATACGGACAAGACAGAGGTCATGGAATTTGGAATTGGTCCTCCTATCTGGACCCAAGCATGATGGCCAGCAGTGGCCTGTACTCTCCCTGCTACCAAAGTGAAAGACCTTGGCTTTTTATGTGAGGCTCAGCTCAATTTCTCAGGGCAGATCAATCAGCTCACATCAGCCTGTTACTTTCTTTTAAAAATGCTTCGTAAAATCCTACCTTTCATACCTGCGGAATTGAGGAAAACTGTTGTGGTGGCTTTTATTCTTTCCCACTTAGACTATTGTAATACCTTGTACTTAGGCGTTGACAAATGCCAGCTGTTAAAACTTAAATCCCTACAGCATGCGGCTGCAGGTACTCTGCTAAACATTCCAAAATATATTCATATCTCGGGCGCAATCAGAAACCTGCACTGGCTCCCAGTTAAGCAGAGAACTCAGTTTAAGGCACTGTGCCTGGTTCATAAAGCCCTTTGTATGAGGGCCCAAAGATTACCATAAATTATTCCAATGGCAGGCCCCCCCTAAGGATGCAAGGTCTGCCAATAAAGCCCTGGCCCACGTCTCAAGAGTTAAGAAGACCAGATGGGGAGGCAGATGTCTTTCTTCCATACAAGTTCTGGAATCAACTTCCACTCAATATTAGGCTTTTATCATCCAGATTCTGGTTTAGGAGTCACGTTAAAGCCTGGCTTTTCCCTCCTCAATAGTGATCAAGCCCCTCCTGACTTCTCCACCATGCTGCTCTCCCCAGCGCCAAGACGCCTTGGCATTCATGCGCTTTATAAGCCTTTACTTACTTACTTACTCTACTGGTGGAGCTGCGTGGGGGGAGAGCTGACAAGGTCAGTGGTCTAGCCATTATTTCTAGGACGGCTAAAATTAGGTTAGTCATGCTCCTAATGAGTCAATGATGGCTGCCATTAAGTCTCAACTAGACAAAGAATGCCCAAAATACTTCTAGGACAACAAATATTATGCCAATGACACTATACCATGAACTAACACAGTTGTGGTAAACCCCTTAAGAAGATGCAGGATATACTTTTGATGGGTCCTTGTCACCAGGAAGTGAGATTATTTATGAGAGAGGGACAATGACTATGACAAATGCACACACATAGTTGTGCACACATGCATACACTTACATATGAATGCACCTGAGGCTCTGAATAGTCTTAGCTCTTGGTCCACACCCTGCTTTCCTCAGCCCCTGGGCTCATCATGCAGGCTCTCCTTGTGACTTAGCTAGACTGGGAGTGGAGATACCTGTTAACACAGCAGTCCCCATAGGCTGATTCGGTTCACTGACAAAATATCGATGTCGAAAATATAGAATGCAAAAATATCCACTCCCTATACTTAAACAGGTAAGTACAAAAATATTGAATCAAAACTATCGAAGTAAAAAATATAGGTGTAAAAAATATCGATAAAAAATATATATAATAAAATATATTAAATATTAATATTATTGTTAACAAAATTAATTTAATATACATTTTAACTAAATATAATAAATACATTTAATAAAAAATACATAAACACAAACATAATAATTTATACATATACATATATTTACTTAAAAATTATGTATTAACTATTATCTTTATTTAATTTTTAAACGTTAAAATTATATAAAAATATATATATTTATCAATAATGTAAAAGAAAAAAACCTTCTATAATAAATTAAAACATTAAACTATTTAAAAAAATGTAAACTTACATTTCCCAATACAATAAGTGCAACAGTAGGGAAAGTGTTGGATAGCAGAATAATTTAATTTACTATTCCAACTCCAGTGAGGTGCAACAGTAGGGAAAGTGTTGGATAGCGGAGGGGTAACAATTACTATTCATACTTCAGTGATAGAAACAGTAGGGAAAGTGTTGGATAGCCGAGGGGAAAACATTATTATTCCCACTCCAAAGAGTGCAACAGTAGAGAAAGTGTTGGACAGCGGAGGGGTAAAAATTACTATTCCCGCTCCAGTGGGTGCAAAAGTAGGGTAAGTGTTGGATAGTGGAGGAATTAAATTACCTATTCCAACTCCTGTGAGTGCAACAGTAGGGAAAATGTTGATTAGCGGAGGGGTAAAAATTACTGTTCTCACTCCGGTGAGTGCAACATAAGGGAAAGTGTCAGATAGCGAAGGGGCAAAAATTACTATTCCCACTCTAGTGAGTGCAACAGTAGGGAAAGTATTGTATAGCACAGGGGTAAAAATTACTATTCCCACTCCAAAGAATGCAACTGTAGAGTAAGTGTTGGTTAGCAAAGGGGTAAAAATTAATATTCCCACTTCACTAAATGCAACAGTAGGATAAGTGTTAAATAGTGGAGGGGTAAAAATTTCTATTCCCACTCCAGTGAGTGCAACAGTAGGGAAAGTGCCGGATAGTGGAGGGGTAAAAATTACTATTTTCACTCCAGGGAATGCAACAGTTGGGAAAGTGCTGGATAGCGGAGAGGTAAAAATTACTATTCCCACTCCAGTGAATGCAACATTAGAGAAAGTGTTGGATAGCAGAGAAACAAAAATTACTAATAACACTTAAACAATTGAAAAAGAAAGATTACAAAATTTAAAAAATCATAAAAATAAATAAACAATATTTTAAAAATATAAAATTAAATATTTATTAATCATATAAAAGGAACACATTTTATAATATTAATTACATATAACAAAAACCAACAAATAATATATAAATTAAATTAATAAATACATTTATAAACAATAATTATTTAAAAGTAGCAAATATTAACAAACAAAAAAATTATTCAAAACATAAATGAATTTTATTTCCTACCCTATAACACCACACCAATAAGAAAACACTTCAACATTTTAAATTACATTTATTTCCATAATGTTTTGTATTTAAATTTTTTCATTTGATAAAACTTTATTTAGGATATAGCATCTTACAATCATGCATTCAATTACACAATTTGATCTTGAGCTCATTAATAAGGCATTGTATATGGTAATGGCACGTCAAGGGTAGATGGCAGCTTAATAAATATCTTGGCATGCAAACATCATTTTAGGCTAGCATGTATGTTGGTCATAACGTCTTCCTGTCTGGAGGTTCGGGTCCGCCATTGTCAGTGGTCTCGTCTACATTCGTGGCCGAGGGACCCGTGGTTTGGTCGGGGTATTCTTCAACATCATCTAATTGTCGGAGATGTGTCACCAGGGGAGCCCAGATGTCACGCGGCCTACTCGCAAGAGGCATTAGGTTCCAGTATTTGCTCAAGTGTGTCTGGCAGTGTGCCGCAACCGCCAGCCAGTATTCGATTTATGGCCCCAGTGGATCGCCACCCAGCATCCGGGATGTCCTTGACATGTCCCAGAAGGCATGTGAGGTGGTCGGGTGTGATGGTTTCGGAAGTGATGGCGCTAATAGTGCCATACACGTCCTGCCAGTAGTTCGCTACTTTTGGACACAACCAGGATCGTACACATATAGCATCTGTCACCAGGCCTATTTTGTGAAGTGCTGTGGGGGTGTGATATAGTCTGTGTAAAAATTTAAAATGTATCAGGCGCAATAGATAATTGGGGAGAGTTTTGTTGCACGGATTACAACAATATTACCACTGTTCCAGTGAAGGGCCATCAATTAGATTTGCCATCCATGCACAACACGCCCATTCAGTGTCCAACGGGGAGGCCGCCAGGGTGAGCGCGTACAGCCTAGTGACTAGTTTGCGCGGAGAGGTCATACTGTGGATGCATTAGAGTGCTGCGTTTGGTTTTGGGGGATCTGGGCATGCGTCATTCGTGTTTTTGCAGGTTGCTCGTATCTGATAATATAGCAAGTTGTCTAGTGGAGTTGTGTTTCCCGTGAGAGGAAGAAACTGTCCATTAGAATAGAGATCGGCGTTGGTGCGTATGCCCAAAGCCGGAGCCCGACGGGCCATAAACTGGTTTGCAGTGGTGTGACAGAGGGATTATTAGCGAGTTGCGTCGCCTGCGCATGAAATTTATTTCCATAATTAACATAATTAATAATCAATTAAAAAATCTTATTAATTAAAAAAAACATTCATTGAGTACAGATGCTTTAACACTATAATATGCATGCACAACACATACTTGAACTTTAAAATAATAAAACACAATTAAATATTATTTTTAAAAGGAAAACTATTACTGTTAACAACTTATAATTAAAATGTATTTAATACCCACCTTTTACCCCTTTAAAAGTAAAAACACACAAAAATAAATTACGCAAAATAAATATCAAATAATTAACATTAATTAACAACTATATAATAATTAATTAAACACAAATTACTTACCACCCATTACTCTGTGAGGAGGAGGTATGCCGGACCTGCAGCACGGAAGGTGCCGGCTCGCTACACAGACCGGAAGAAGTACGCGGTCTAGCATTGGCAGGGAGGAACCCGGAACACCTCCTGATGTCAGCAACAAAGGACGGGAGAAAAGACGCCGCAATGGAGGCGGAGACGGCGAGAGCGGACCTGGAGAAGGCGAGCGGAGAACCGAGAGAGGGAGCAGGCGATCGAGAGGACGAGGAGGAGAACGTCGGAAAGAGAAAGAAGTCCGAAGAGAGAACCGCATACATCGCGACCCAGCCCGGCGGCTCAACAAGGAGAGAAGGCACCCCGGGTCCCTTTACCACGGTCCTGGACTCGGACCGTGGTGTAAGGCGAGTACCGTTAGGGGGGGCTTTCTGGTGGGGGTGGTGGGGAGGTATGGGGAGTAAGCCACGTGTGGGTCCTCACTATTTGTTTTGTTTTGTGTGAGCCTGCATCACGTCAATTATTTCTCCTCACACCCTTCCCTCACCACCTATGGCCTTTTCCTTATTTTGGTGACGGTAGCACGGGAAAAGAAAGAGATAGCAACATAATCGGTAACCTTCTGGTTTTGTTATTTTCTTTTTTTCCTTTATACGGACTGACCAAACCGGACCTGTGGAAGAGGCCAGGTGCAACCGGAAATTCCGTGGTCTAAGATACCCGAATAGGGAGACCTGGAGAGACTGTGGACTTACTTTGTACCCTTAATACCGTTTCCCTTTGTTGTATACCCCTGGTTATCAAATACCTGTGGAAAATCCCCCTCCATTAAGAAAGAGAAAAAGTGGCAAAAAAGCAACCTTTCGAACCTACCAGGCGTGTCTCGTGATACCTCTGCCATACCTCCTTCCCCCCACATACTCTTATAAACACCACAACACACACCTAAAATTAATAACTCAATTAGCATTAATTGCTAATTAATTAATTGAAATTCATAAACCACTAATTATTAATTCATCAATTAAAAATAAAACATTCTCTCACTCTTCCCACCCTTTACACCTATAAACACCACAACACACACCTACAATTAGTTCCACAATTACCATAATTAATTACCAATTAACTAATTAAAATTAATTCAGAACCAATAATAAATTACTTTACACATTTAACACTATAACATCCCAAGTATACAAATATCAATAAATAAAAAATATTCAATACATTTAATATAATGAAATTACTTCCCAACCTATTCCCCTATAAAACCACAGAACTAAAAACGCAAAATTCAAATAAAAAAATATTAATAACTACTAAAAATAATCAATTAATTTGATATAATTACACTACTTCCCACCCTATTCCTCTATAAACCCACAACCCGCTACGGAACTAAAAATGAAAAAATCGAATAAAAAAAAATTAATAACTAGTACAAATTTAACACATATATTAAAAATACAAAAAATTCATATACAAAAAACATACATCACATACATATAAAATATATACTAAAATGCATAACATTAATAAAAAAATAGATATTTTTAACAACTATATTTTTGCAAACAATATTTTACACTTAGATATTTTTACCATTGATATTACTTAGCTAAAATCGATATTCTTGACCACAAGAATTTGTATGTCGATATTTCTGACCCACTGTATTTTTTTACTCGTTATTTGTGTAATTCTATATTTTTGATTTGATATTCTGTCTCTGCACTGGCTGATACAGTGTGTGTTGGAGTATTATTCTGAGTCTCTGCCATTTTGTATGGCACTGGACTTGGCTTCACCTCTGAGACCTACTCTGTGCTAGTCAGCTACCAGTAGGTCCCCAGCTACTCGTTGGAGACCTTTGATGTAGAATTTGCAATCTCTAGGACCCCCAACTTGCCCGTAAAGTCTTCTGGTTCATAAAGGCATTTGTATTCAGGTGTCCTGGGTGATCCCCTTTTGATCTCTTGATTGATTCCAATCAGCTCACCTGATTGTAGATTTGACACCTCTATGTGACATGAAGCAGATTGCTCGCATTACAGTCTCTGTTGTCATGTATTTCTCCCCTTAAACTATTTTGGCTTTTAGCCCCTTAGTATTTATAGGTCTCTTCTTTGTGCTTGGTTGGTGCCTTCCGTCGGCCTCTAAATGCAGTGCTCAAATAGTGGGTGCATCCCATGCCTCTTAACTCTTGTATGTCCTTCTGAAAGATTTTAGGGTTAGCTCAAGGTATTACTGCCTTCAATACATGGTTAGTCGCTCGCATAGTTTTGAAAGGGGTGTGCGGTCAGTTATCTCACATACTAGGTCTGTGAGGGTTAATAAGTTGCCTTCCATTTTTTTAGTTGCAGAACTTGGTCCAGCCCCACAAAGCATCTCCTCTGCATTGGTGGCGTCCAATTCCTCCTCACTGCTATCCCTTTAGTGGGATGACATACTCAGAGAATCTATCAATACTTAGGGGCCTATTAGGATGGCGGACCCTAGCGGTGCTGGTACCGGCCGCCAGTGGTGCGGCGGTCCCGCACCGGCAATTAGGATGCCACCGCCACCGTGGTGGTGGCATCCCCTATTCCCAGCATTGTGGTGGGCGGTGCTCACAGCACCGCCCCCACAATGCTGGGAATGCACGTCGTTCATTGTCATGCACAAGGTGCCAGGCACCGCGAGGTGCTTGCCACTTTCCCCTTGCCAATGCAGGGGGGTACCATAGGTACCCCCCATGTGCACCCCTCAGCCCCCCAACACACTGGGGCCCCGCAACGGGCCCCCAAAGAAAAAAACGCATCCCTTACCATGGCGGAGTCTCCGCCATGGAAAGGCACTTCTCCGCCATTATAGTAATATGGATGGCGGTGCCTGCAAGGCACCATATTGCTGTGCTTCCCGTCCGCCGTGGTCCCATCCGCCATAGTAGTATGGCGGGGGAAATGGGTGGCGGCCGTGACTTTTGGCGGGCGGATCGCCACCGATATGCGGGCGATGGCGATCCGCCTGCTATACTAATCACCCCCTAAGTGTATTTTATAAATATATAGGCGGTCAGCAGTAGGTAGTTATAGGTAGGACCATGTGTCCATACGAAAAGCTTTTTTTGAGATGACTATATCCTTGGCGCCTTTTGAAGAGGGGATTAAAAAAGAGCATTTTCCATGTTAATTATCATAGGGATTTTGAACACAACTGCAGTCCGAACTGCTGGACGGAATTACACCAAATTTGACAGAAAGGTAGCTTTTGGTCCAGAAAGCATGCTATTTGTTATTTTGGTGTAAATCCATCCAGTGGTTTTAGAGTTATTAACAGAAAAATAAATTTGGATATCTAGGGAAGTAGATCTTCTGAGCTTCCCACAGTCCTGTGCTGATATTTGATTGGCTGCCAAAACTTCAACCAGGAAGTGTTGGCAGCCATCTTGATAATCGGTTTTAGCCAAGTCCCCAGAAAAAGTTTAGAAAAAGAAAAGGGGGCAGGGTAGGAATACCCTGACCCTCTATCTCTTGTCGTGGGGTCTCCCTGGGACACAGTTGAGGTAAAAAAAGCACTTTTATAAAAATAAAAATAAAAATTGCCACAAAATCGTGACAGAGTCTCGAATCCATGGCAAAAAGTTTTTAAAAACCATGCGCATTCTCCTGCGCTTGTTTACATTATAGCCGCCGGGTGGGTCAGAATAATTTGTTAAAAAAGAAGGAGGGGGGGCGTGGCTTGGGTAGCCATCATGGCGGACGCAGCCTGATTGGGCTCCGTCCACCCGCGCCGAAAATCCGTCGATATCCTACATAAATCCTGCCCAGAGGAGTTAAAAATTGCTGCGGCCGATGCCCTGACCATCTGGGACTATCGTGCTCTGCTCCTACCTGGGGTCGCTGTGCTGGAGTGGAGATTCTGGACTGGGAGAGCTCCGGAGAGGCGTGGGCTGGGCCTTCTCCCGGCCGAGCTGAGGCACAGAGATCTCCGAGGTGGGCGCGGCTCTGTGAGCCAGAGAGGCGCTGGCGGAGCTCACAGGCTGCCGGGACCCTGCGCGAGAGCGGAGACTAGACCTGGACTCGGGGTGGGGGCGCCGCCGTACCTTCCGCCCTGCTTGGAGACCCGCCATCGAGTTCCCCACATGACTGGACGCGGCTGGGCCAGACTACAGCACTCGCCGCGACTCATCGATCTGCCTGCCTGCATCGTGGGGATACAGCCGTTGCCCTCAGTGACACCGGGCCCGGTCTGACCCGCTTGGGGAGTGTGGCCAGTTCCTGGTGGCCTGGCTCGACTGCACGCCGCAGTAGAAGCGTCTGAGGCCCTGGGTGACTAGTACGGGGGCCTGTGCCTGGATCGGCCTGGGAAACTGCTGCCGGTGAATCAGAGCTTCCCCCCTCCCATCAGTGAGTGGGGCGCCTGGACGTGGGGGCTGGCGGGGAGGTGTGCCCCCGCTTTCAAGAGTGCACCGCAAGACACCTGGGGGCTCCCGACTTGGTGGGGGAGTGCTGCTACCACCCCTCACGAGACACCATTTTGCGGCGCAGTAGGCCGAGAACGCGGCGCGGCCCGTGCTGGACATAGCTCGCACCTATCCAGATTGCACCATTGGGGAGGCACTGGTGCCCGCGACTGGCTGGACCGATCCGATCCGGCGTGGAGCAGCGCCGCCGCTGAGGGGTGATTGGGGTGCGCAGAACACACCAACGGACACACGAGGTGGGAGTAAAATCGGAGCTGACCCCCGCGCTACTCCTTGTTGCCACCGCACTCCCCTGGCCTTTCTCCTGGCTGAGCGGCCGCGCTGGTGGTGTGGCGCTGTCTGCCGCCCCGGTGATGTCCAGATGCTGTTAGGCCATATAGAGGACGAGGCCCAGAGCACCGCTACCACCCTGGCAGAGATCCGGATTGGGCAGATGTAGTGTGGGGTCGCAAGCCTGTCGAGACTTCATTGAGAGAACTGTTGCCTGGCGAGGACCGAGTGGGGGCCCTAGGAAGACAGATACTCCCCTTCCACGATCCTTGCTTGCAGCCCTGCGACACAAGTTATCTGCATACACTGTGGCCACGATGTGGGGGTGATGGTTTGCACTTTGGCTTGCCTGGACACCTTCAGTGCCTCGCTGGTGTTGTTGAGCGGCCTGGACGGGCACACCTGAATGACTCACTGATCTTCTCTGACGTCGGAGCTACCCGACTTGGGTCCTACGCCGAATCCTACACCATGGTGCTCCTCTTCCCCAAGTGATGGGCAAGGACAGGCCCGGGGGCGCAGGCACCAAACAAGGCACCATTGATCAATTGACAGTGCCCACTGGGGGGGCCACGGGCGGGGATAGGGGCGCTCCGGCTCCAGATAATGCGGCCCACCTGGCGGCAAGCAATCATGCCAGAGACACCCTGGATGCCAAGATAAGTGCAGTGGGGTCCGAGGTCTCCTTTTTACATCAAGATCTTCGCAAGGCAGTGGACCGCATTACTGAGGCTGAAACCCGGGTCTCAACGGTGAAGGACACGGTGTCCACCCTTAAATAAAAAGTGAACAAGCTCACGGTGGTGTCGCAAGAGTTGGCCGCTAGGGTGGAGAATGTGGAGGGTCATGCAAGGCGCAACAATCTACGCTTTGTAGGCCTGCCAGAGGGATGTGAGGGTGTTTCAATGACCAATTTCATCGCCAAATGGCTCACAGACATCATGCCAAATGATCTCCTGTCCTCGACTTTCGTAGTGGAGGGGGCCCACCGAGCCTTGATGCAAAAACCTCCCCCAGGTGCGGCCCCCATGCCAGTCATCGCCAAAATCTTGAACTATGCTGATAGGGACGCAATCTTACGATTCGCCAGAACTCACAAAATCGGCTTTCAACATGACTCTCGCTCCATTATGGTATTCCCAGATTACACACGCCAGGTCCAACAACAACGCCAATCCTTCACCGCTGTGAAGCGCAGACTGAGTGAGCCGAACTTGCAATATATGTTGCTGTACCCAGCCAGGATACACGTGATATACAACTCGAAATCTTTCTTCTTTGATACCCCCAAGGCTGTTTTCACATGGACAGATGAGCGCCCTTAACTTAGGCCAAACTCTTCGCCTGTGGTTGATTCGGATTCTTCTCGCAGCTCACGTAGTCAACGACCTCGGTGAAACAAATCCAAAAAATGACGTAGCTCCGGATCAAGCAGGATGTCGGCGAGTCCGGAGTGGCCACCTTAACCGTACAGAAGCCATATAAGTACTCCAACTGCAAGTTAAATTGGGACTGGTCTATTTAGAACCTCGATAACAATAGTCTCCTCTGGGTGGGCATGGGGTACGACCATGGGATTGCATAGCCACAGACCTATTGTGCCCCTTATTTTGTATGGTTGCGTGGTGGGAAGGGATCTTTGGTGTGGGTATGGGGGGTCCCCCCGTTGGGGCTCTCCTGTTCCACACACTGCGACAGATACTCCTATTTATTGGCAGTGTCGGGTGACGGGGGGCAGTGAGGTTTTAGGGAAATTTAGTTTTGATGTGTTTGAGTTATTATGTTTATTGTCACTGACAGGCCATTATCACCATGCTCCTCTCCCTTTAATTTCAAGTGGTGATAATGTCAGGTGATGCTACTATCGTTGGGGATCTATCAGTAGTGTCTTGGAATGGATCTGATCGGTCCGCAACAAAGTGAAACGGGGCAATTTTGCGGCAAGCAAAAAGATATGGGGCTGACATCCTACTCTTACAGGGAACCCATTTATTAGGCACTAAGGTCCCTTGTCTAGCTCGATTCGGTTTTCACCATGTATATAATGCAGGGTTTACTCGGGGTTCCAGAGGTGTGGCTATTCTTATCCACGAAGGGTCAAATTCCAATACATTGCACATAAGGTGGATCTGGGGGGCCGCTTCCTCTTTGTTACATGCACATTGTTCGGGGAACAGGTCACCATCAGCAGTATCTATGTGCCTCCCTATCTGGGAACTGCATTTATTGATAAACTGTTGGGAACATGGGATGACATACCGAGGGCCTGACTCTGTTAGGGGGCGACTGGAATGACACCATGGGGCCACTGGATCGCCAACGTAGCCCAGACAGCGCACCTTTACTGGGCCAAACTAAGCTACATACATTAGTCTCTAACGTGGGATGGGCCGACGTGTGGCGCGAATATTATCCCACCAAACATAACTTTACTTATCTTTCCACGGTGCATGGGTCACAATCGTGATTAGACAATTTTTTCGTTCCCCGGATACTTCTTCATAGGTTCTCCCGTGTGACCCATTTGCCCCGCGGGCTCTCCGACCATTCTCTGGTTAGTCTACAGTTTCACACCCGCTCCCGAAAACCCCCCATCGGTGGCGTATGTCCCCGTGGCACCTACGAGACCCACAATATCAAGATATGCTCCATAAAGCAGTCATTACATATTTAGAAGATAATTGCCCCCCTGCCACCTCTCGGACTATTTTCTGGGAAGCCCTTAAACCGTCGATCCGCGGTGCCGCGATTAGTTATCGCACGAATGAAAAGCGGGCAAGACTGGAACAGTTGGAGACTCTGGAGTCACGTCAAACGATGTTGGCCTCTGTGGCCGGGTGGACTCACCGGCCCCACAACGTAACCCTGATATGGACTGGTGGATCGCTATACCTCCATGTCTCCCTCTTTTCCCTTCTTAGCAGGGTGAATGGAATTGGGAAAATACACCATTGTTGACACCGCAGGATGAAGAGGCCGGCGCCTTTAACTGGGCCTTTAAGTACAACGAGGCCCCGCCCCCAGCAGACGTCAGCACGAATCCGATGCTAAAGGCAGAGGAAACCCGGAAGCCGGTGTGCATCGACACCGGAGTAGAGATGGAAGACGAAAGAGTTGTAGCGGTTGCAGTGGCGGAAAGAACAGGAGAGGACGAGGAACGTGGAAGAGACGGAGGGTCGATACCAGCAGGCGCCCGGGCTGAGCCAGGAGGCCAACGTCCCCACGTGTCGCCGAGCCACGCTCCTGGAGGAGCGTGGCTTCTACAGGTACGAGAGAAAGTCTCGGGGTGGGTTGGGAGGCGGGGACGACCGCCTGTGTAAAACGGGAAAAGCCCTAAATCCCCGTACAGACTCACAACCTGCTTTTTACCAACACCCGTGCACTGATCACTCTCACTACCCTCCCTCCTACGAACCCTTTTTTGTTGTTGTGTGGTCTAAAAGCGTGCACAAGAGTGTGGTGGTCCCTTCACACCCTGGTCCCTTGGCTATAAACGTCCCATTGGACGCCGTCCTGACACTTTGTTTCTTCGTCCTTACATGCCCTTTCTACGGCTGGCTTACGGAGAGACCTGACCGGGCCCTAAGAAGCAGAAGACCAGGCACGAAGATAGAGCCAAGAACCACCCGACATCACGGATCCTGCCAAGTTCGCCGCAGAGAGACTGACAAGTCACCATAAGCGAGTGTTTGGAAAAATAAAACCTTATCTAACTAGACCTGGCCTCCGACCTATCTCTCCTACGCCGCCTCAGCCTCCCAGCCTAATATCAACCCCAACCCTACTATTTGACAGAACCTGCTGCAGGCGCAACAGGATCTTCAGCAGCATCTTATGGGCGAAGCAAAGGAGATCTGGGAGGCATCACAGCACTGGATCTACCAATGGGGCGATAAGTCCAGTAGGATGCTCCATAGACTCTGCCAGGTGGATGCGTCCCCGGCGATTACCCCTGCTATTCGTGGTATAGATGGGTCCCTGCACACGACACCACAGGGTGTCGCTGCAGAATTTGCAAGGTACTTTGCAGCCCTCTATAGACGACAAGAACACATTTCGGCTCAACTTATTCCCGAATGTCTGGTAGATATACCCCCCCGGCGACTCCCTGATCATCTCCGCGAACAACTTGACGCTCCTATTACAACAGATGAGCTGACTGGGGCCCTCAACACACTTCATCCTGGTCGCGCTCCCGGGCCTAATGGATTCCCAATGGAATTCTTGAGGCCGAACATCCACACCTTAGGGCCCCATCTGCTGGCGACCATTAAGGAGGCCACAGAGTCTGCTATTTTGCCAAGGGACTGGCACCATCCAGAAATTGTGCTTTTCTATAAGCTCGGTCAACCCCCAGACGACCCCTCTTCTTACTGCCCCATTTCTCTTATGAATTTTGAACCGTAACTGTTGGGGAAGGTATTAGCCGATCGTCTGCGGAGTTTTATTGGTGAACTGATCCACCCGGATCAGTCTGGCTTTATGCCACACAGGGCTACTCGACATAATATTCGACGAGTTCACAATGCCATGGCGGCAGTCCCGATGTTCGGCCGACCGGCCGCCCTGCTCCTCGCCGACATAGATAAAGCGTTCGACTCCTTGAGCTGGGTATATTTATTCCAGCTCCTCGAGGCGATAAACTTTTGGCCTCACTCCTTGGCATACACACGCCTGCTTTACACGGAACTGACGGCGTCGGTCTCTGTTGCAGGACACCATTCACAGCCTTTCTCTATCCAGCGGGGTACTCGGCAGGGCTGTCCCCTATCTCCAGTACTGTTTGCTCTCGCAATTGAGCCCCTGGCGGCGTGGGTTAGGAGCGACCCGTTGCTTCAGGGTTTCGACTGGTCCCAGTCGCGATCGGACCGTATAGCTTTATACGCAGACAATGTCCTCTTTTTTATTGACGGATCCCTGGTATTCGGGCCCTGTATATTGGAAATCCTCAGGGTATTCAGGGGAACTACGGGTCTTCACGCTAACCCCGCCAAATCTATACTATTCCCGGTGTGCGGACATCAAGGTCGTGATGCCCGGGCTTCACAACTCTCCCGTGTGACTGATGGCTTCAAATATCTCGGTATTTATATCTCCCCGTGTCCTAAAGTCTGCTGGGCACGCAATATTACCCCACTATTAGCTGGCCTTAGCAGTGAAACCGCTGTATGGTCTTCACTCCCTCTCTCCCTGTACGGGCGCTCCTCTATTTTTAAGATGGTGTCACTGCCCCGGATCTTGTATCGACTCCAGAACTACCCATACCACGCTCATGGTTTGCGCAAGTCGCTGCCATACAAAATACATTTATGTGGAACGGTGGGGCTGTCAGGGTGGCGCTACGTACATGTACACAATCCACATATTGTGGAGGGGTCGCCGCAGCAGATATTTATGCTTATTACTGGGCGTCTCAAATCCTGGTAATTAACAAATGGTGGTATAATTCCCCCACTGATCCAGCATATTCGGCTGAACATACTGCAATTGACCAGGTCCCTCTCCGTCACCTATTATACAGCTCTGTCCGTCTAGATCACTTGCCGCCGGCTGGCAGGGTGGTGATACAACTATGGTGGGCTAAGACCCGACAGATGGACTGGCAGGGGACACTTACCCAAATGACTCCCCTATGGCAGGGATCATATCTCCGCTCCGTGTCAACATTGAAGGGGTTCGGAGGGTGGGATCGCGTTGGGATCTCGACCCTCGGGGATGTAATGCGTGGTACCACAATGAAGTCGTTTCAACAATTGCAGGCTGATTTCGATCTACACAAATACAAATTTTACAAATTCCTTCAACTCTGACACACACTTCTCCCTCAGATCCATACATTAGAGTCCCTCCCTGAGTTTCAGCCCCTAGAGGGCAGATTGCTTACGGGAGATCTCGGACCTCACAAGATCAAACAGATATATCAGACACTGACGACCCATACGCCCACCACACTGTACAAGACACGACTTGCATGGCAGGCTGATATACCTGAACTCACAGATGAGGATTGGGCTGAAGCCATCACTAGCCCAAGGGGTGCGTCAGTTTTCATGCAATATCGGCTCATTCAATTTAAATATCTACACCGCGCATATTATTCAAGGGTTCGCCTGTGGCGGATGGGTGTTATCCAATCCCCACATGTCTGAGGTGTGCTAGGGAGAAGGGGACATTCTTACACACAGTCTGGAGCTGCTCGGCATTACAGCCTTTTTGGCGTCGTATCAGATCATGCCTCGAGGTGCTGTCATGGGACCTCTCACTTGATCCACGACTCTTCTTGTTACATTTGATAGATGATATTGGGGGGGGAAAAGTACAAGCAGCACCTATTGTTTTTAGCTCTCACAGTGGCCAAGAGGGACATAGCGCAAATGTGGAAGGCAACATCTCCACCGACTGTAGGTAAATGGAAAACTGAGCTGGATAAATGTATGGGGTCTCAGAGTGCTGTTTTTGAGGCCCGAGGGTGCCCTGCTAAACATCGCCAAATATGGACTTGATGGGCGGACTATAGTGGAATTGACCTTCCCCCCCTTTGCCCGAGGTGGACCCCTGAGAATGGCCCTGTTTTTCTTGTCCTGTATTATTCCCACTGTATGTTTTAAAATTGATATGCTGACATGTTTGATGATGCAGGCTATGACGAATGCACCGCTTGCTCAAATCGTGAGACCGGGAACTGTCTGTGTGTTATTCGGTTATCCCACCTACATGTTTAGTGGGTGTTGTTATAAGTCAGAAATATGGTTGTTGGAACAAATTATCCTTCTGCCTTTCATGCTTTGGCAGGGCTGCAACCCCTACGTATTCGAAAACAAATAAAATTTGTTGTTAAAAAAAAAGGAGGGGACGCACAGGGTTTTATTTAAATATTGGAGGGGGCGCGCGGACCCCCTCCTCCATTGGGCTGATGGAAGCCCAGTGACCACCACCTCGATGGGTCTGTTTTCTAAAAATGGAGCAGAGCCACGCATGCCCCACTCCTGGGGCTTTGATATGCCCTGATTATAACCACCTCTTCGGGCTGGCCCGTAAAACTGAAAGGAATAGGGGCACTCGTCCCCCCCTCCTGGGGCCAATAATGGCACTGGGGGGATGGCTCATGCCATCTCCCAAGGTGCCCCCCATCTGCAGATAGCAGTTTGCTTTCGCTTGGCAGGAGTTGAGACAGTTCCCGCCAAGCAAAAGCAAATACTATGCTCCCAGCAAGCAGGAGCTGTCAAACTGCTCCCGCTTGCTGGAAGTGGAGTTTTTATCTCTTTCCCTGCCTGCAAATATGCGGGCAGGGAAAGAGATAAAAATGTATTGCTCCCACACGCAGGGAGCTGCATTTCCAGAAGCTCCCTGCATGCAGGAGCAATTCCTGATCCTCCAATACGTGGGAGCTGGCTGGGAACATGGGGGCCCTGAGGCTCCCCCTGCGGTCCCCAGCATGCACACTGGGTGCCCTGGGTTGGGCCATGAAACACAGAGAGACGTGGCTGCGCCCCGGGGGATGGGGTCCCCAGGTCTGAAATCAGCCCAGGGAGGGGGCCACGCAACCCCCATTCAATTTAGGATAGGCCCCACGGGAGGGAGGCCAAGCAGTCCTCCCCCCACCATTAAATTACAGCCGGTTCCCGGGGCATGGGGTCCCCGGGGTCATTCTGGCCCTGATGATCATTTGACAGACACACTCAAACACTCTCACACCCACTCACAAACTCAGTGAGTCACTCATGCACCCACTCACAGAACCACTCAGATACTCTCACTGACCCATTCAAATCCAAAGGTTACAGTGTTCATTATAGTTAGGGAATAACATTTAAAAAATGGTAGAAATTCTCTGAAAAGAACAAAGATTACATGGACGTCATAGTTAGGAAATTAAAAAAATGTAAATGCAGAAATTCACTGAAAAAAACTAAGTTACATGGATTTTATAATTAGGCTCACACATCACTCATTCAAAACCAGTGAAATTCAGCAGTTATAGTTACCAGAGTTAGGTATAATGTGCCCCCACAATGCATTTCTTATGACCTCCCATACTACATCACTCATGACATGTCAAATAACATCACTGATGACATCATTCACAGACCCACTCACACACCCATACATCCTCACATAAACCCACTCCCATACCCACACAACTACTCAAATACTAATTGACAGACTCATACAACCACTCACACACCCACTCACTCACCCAGACAGTCACTCACACACCCACTCAATCACCCATACGGAAACTCACACAGTCATTTACTCGCCTATACAGCCACTCACACTGCCACTCACTCACCAATACAGCTACTCACACACCCACTTATTTACCCATACAGCCACTCCCACAACCACACATTCACTCATACAACCACTCACACACCCACAGAACCACTTACATACCCATTCACACATCCATCATGCACCCTTGCAGCCACTCACACAGACCCTCACTCTCCAATACAGCCACTCACACCCACTCATTTACCTATACAAACACACAGAGACTCAGACAGTTACTAACTCACCCATACAGTCACTCCCACATTTTTCACATAATGTAAGATATTATTATCAAGCCTAACTATAAAGTTGTTATTCAGTGAATTTCTGAGTTTTTATTTTAACGTAAAGATCTTATTAGCTACCCAACTATAACATCACTTTAACCTTTGTTTTTTCCAGTGAATTTGAAGGTTTGTTTTTCAATGCAAAGTATGATCATACTACTGTACCTAACTATAACCAGGGCCACTGGAAATTATGTGATTGTGCGTCCACGGCGATTTTGGCATAATTATAGAACCATCGCATTTGCCACATAATCCATCATCGGATGAATAATCTGCAGATTTTAACAATTATTATTTTTTGTTTCTAGCTCAAATGGGTCAAAAGTTATTAAAAGCGTGGTGACATGTCTTGCCATGCAGTGCAAGGCCTTTTGCAAAGGATGACAGGTCACCTTAATGTTGCTTATTGGTATGTTTGGGTGTTAAAATTGTACTAATGAGGTACACTTAAAGTCCAGAAAGTGTTAACAAGTGTAACAACTACAAAATAATGAAGTAGTACTATCAAAAAATGTGCCGCATTACGTCGCATAATTTGCCTTTTCTTGCTGCATAATTTACCCAACACTGTTGCATAATTTGGCCCTCACCTGCCGCTTAATTCCAGTGGCCCGGACTATAATATCACTGACCTGTGGTGAACAAGCCCTGCATCCAACCCCGCTGGGTGCAGCCAACCATTCCGGTGCATTGCCAGCCAACGAGAGCGCTCATCACAATGTAAAGGGGTGTAATTTTAGATAAGGCAGTTCTACTGGGTTTATCAAGGGGTCACAAAATCAGTACAAAAAAAGGCAGGCCTATTGGTTTTGTGAAGGGGTGACCACATCATTATACAAGGCATGGCTATTGGCTTTGTCATCGGGTCACTACATCAATCCATAAAAGGCAGGCCTATTGGATTTGTCAAGGGGTGATCATATCAATATTGAAAGCAAGACTGTTGGCCTTTCAAGGGATCACCTCCTTAATAAAATAGCAATAATGTTATGATTAAACATTAAAACCAATAAAATACAAAACTATATTCCAAGGTATTCATTAATACCAAGCACTGCAATGTATTTCAATTATCTTTAAAATAAAGCGTGTGTATTCAAAACAAAATTAAACATGTGTCAGTGTCAGACATCGACTTCGTAGCGCCTACCTAATCTTTAACGAACTACATTACCCAGAAGGCCTGCCCATGAGGGGGAATTTAGGCGTCAGAGGCGCACAGGAAGTTTCGCGTAATCTGTTCTTTGCAGAAGCCTCTCGCGGCTGCGAGAGTGAAGGATCGAGAAGGCGTCTTGGAACTCTTGTCTATTACCGAGCCTTATGGGGATCCGTCGGCTCGGCCTTTGGAGGACCGTGAGTACTATGTAGGAAAGGCGAAGGAGCGGGATACGGCGGTGAGTCGGAACCGCGTATCACCGTTTCCCAGTCACTGAATGTCGCGCACTCTGTGCGGTCTGCTACTAACCCGCGGAAGGTAGAACCCGCTCTTTACCCTTCTAGAGGTTTACCTTACTTCTGAATCCTGCGAGAGGCGGCGGAATACGGCGGCGGTCTCAACCGCGTATTTCCAAGAGCGCTCTCGCTCACTGTACGTTGTACTATATTACCGAAGAGGTATTTATTTTGTCCCTGTGAGAGGCGGCGGAATACAGCGGTGGTCACAACCGCGTATTACCGAGCGCACTCTCGCTCTTGGTTACATTACACTAGCTTGCTTGGCCTACACGGAATCTTCGTTCAACAGGGAGGCGGCGGGATACAGCGGTGGTCATCACCGCGTATTACCTAGCGCGCTCCAGCAGACCCTTTTTGTGTTTCATTTACCAGTGATTAATGGTACACTGTCGTGACTTCAACTGCATATTACCGTGGAAGCTGTGGATTACAGTACATGTTAATTTAAGGCACAGTTCTTGAGTTGCTGTCTTGCCAAGGGAAATCAAGTTACTCATTCTTTAGAAACTGGTGGATTGGGAAAAGGCTGCTGAACTTCTTTCCTTAGCGCCTGTGTTATGGTGATGTTAACCCAGCACGGCTTAATGGCGAAGTGGCAATCCTATGTCAACCAGTTGATCCAAGGTCGTTTTCTGGAACTGCAATCACGCTGTTGTGGGTATGTGTGTGAATGACTGCATTTATTATCACGGAGGGGGCTTAGGGAAAGAGGTAACACTTGTGAATCTTTGTCATTTCAGGTACATGCTTACAGGACACGTTGAGGCATATGTACCCTGCCATCTGCTATACTTTTCCAGGTAGATCCATATTGCAGCTCTAGCGAGAAAGGTATGAGAGTAGTCAGACTTCTTGTGTTAAACCTGTTATCTTTGTTGTTTCAGGTTCCATTCCCATGCTGTCCCTTCCCCTTCCTTTCCCTCACCTGATAGTTTGAAAGCCCTGTAGATATTGCTATACCAGGGACTTGGTAATATCAGGAGGTGGACACTTTATTCTACAACGACTAAACCCTGCGGAGCCGGGCCTGACAGAATTACGCGCCCACATATTTTAGCTCCACCCGGTTCAGCCGAGGTAGACGAAATGGCTACAATGGATGATGTTCTCCAAGCGCTCATCCTGGTGCAACAAGAACTGGCATCCTCTAAGGCTGAGACTGCAGCCTTGAAAGAGAAAGTTGAGAAACTATCCCGAAACCCATTTGACGTTAACCCGAGTACTTCCCAAATTCAGGTCACGGTCCCTCCGCCCATTCCGTTGGCTAGTCCAGAAAGATATGCAGGGGACCCCTCAAAGGTACAGGTGTTCTTAACGCAAATCATGTTGCATTTCTCCTGCAAACCGGCCTCTTTTCCCAACAATCACTCCAGAGTCGCGTTCGCAATCTCTTACCCGATAGGGGATGCAGCCAGCTGGGCGGTCCCTTTGGTTAGAAATAACAACGTGGTTTTGTCTAACTGGGCTGCTTTCAGGGCAGAATTTGAGAGGGTTTTTGATCGTAGGGCAACCACTTTTAGCGCCGATAGAGAATTACTGGAGCTTAAACAAGGGAAAGGGGACTTGGTCACGTATCTGACTTTGTTTAATAGATTGATAGCCGAAACCGCCTGGCCGGAGGAAAAGAGAATGTCTTTATTTTACCAGGGGTTACGAGACGAATTGAAGGACGTGATGGCTCAAATAGATCCCCAGCCTACTAATTGTACAGACATGATTAATTTAACGTTACGATTGGATGGGAGAATGCTGGAGAGAGGGGGTGATAGAAAGAAGTGGGATAAGGGGTGTTGTAGATCAGAGCGGTCTCTACGTAGACCTATGCACAGCCCCGAAACCCCCGCTGAGCCCATGGAACTAGGAGCGGTTCGTCCCCCTTTGTCCAAAGACGAGAGAGAGAACAGAAGAAAACTTGGGTTATGTATGTATTGTGGGAAAAAAGGCCACTATGTACGGGAATGTACCACTAAACCCAAGGCTTCCGAGGCCTGGTCACGGAATAAACGAGTGGCGGTGTACTCCTCTTACTGTCCGACCCCTTCAGAAGTAGCGCAGGGAGGCAGCGAGATGAACAAGGGTTTGCAACTTCCTTCCTTGGCCAAGTCTCCTCTGAAGGAAACCGAAACACAGCTTTTACTCCCAATGGAACTTGTTCATAGTAACCAGTTGCACCTTGTTCAAGTTATGCTAGATTCCGGAGCTACTGGGAACTTTATTGACAGCAGCCTCGTTGCCTGATTCGGGCTACGGAGGATACGCAAAACAACGGCCGAAGAAGTCTTGACGGTTGATGGTAAACCTTTGAAGTTTGGATTAGTGGTTGATCAAACAGAAACAGTGGTGTTGATACATAACCTCATTAAGGAGAGACACACGGAGAGGTTGTCACTTAACATATTAGAAGCACCACAATATTAGGTGATCTTGGGGATGCCTTGATTGTGTCACCATAACCCTAATAGAGATTGGCGAACCAAAACTGTCCAGTTTCTCTCTGAGGAATGCAAAAAACACTTGGTTCCTCATCCCCAGTCTCAGGTGGTGGCCTTAATGCACCCATACGTAGTGGCCACGGCAGCAGAAAAAGATGTGACGTTACCTAGGGAATATGCACACTTTGAGGACGTGTTCAGTGAGGTGCAAGCTGAGCAATTGCCCCCTCACCGGGAGTATGATTGCAGAATAGACCTAGTGGAGGGAGCCACCATACTTGCCTGTTGGGTCTATGCCCTGTCTGAGCCGGAAACCACACACTTGCGGGTGTACCTGGATCACTACTTGGACATCGGGTTCATTAGGCCTTCAAGGTCGCCCGCCGCATCCCCTCTCTTTTTTATTTCGAAGGCCAATGGTGATTTAAGGGCTTGTGTAGACTACCGAGTGTTAAACAAGAATACTGTAAGAAACAGGTATCCTCTGCCGCTCATCTCAGTATTACTTGACCAAGTGAGGGAGGCCCAAATATACACATGGTTAGATCTGGGAGGGGCTTATCATTTGGTACGCGTCAGGAATGGGGATGAATGGAAAACCACCTTTAAGACGCAGTATGGCTTGTTTGAGTATACAGTCATGCCGTTCGGCCTCTGCAACGTCCCGGTGGCATTTCAATACTTTCTCAATGATGTGCTGAGAGAATTTGTGGATCTCATCGATGACATCCTCATCTATTCTGGCTCAGTGGAAGAACATGTCAGTCACGTTATCAAAGTATTGTCCAAGTTGCTTACACACAAACTTTTTTGTAAATTAAGTAAATATGAGTTTGGGGTGCGGTGAGTGGAATTCCTAGATGTGATGCTTTGTCCAGAGTGATTGCACATGACTGAAAGAAAGGTGTTGGCAGTACAAGAATGGCCAACCCCTAAAAATGTGCGTGAGGTGCAGTGTTTTCTGGGCTTCGCTAACTACTACCGTAGATTCATCCTCCATTTCTCGCAGATAGCTGTGCTTTCCAGTGGACCAATGAGGCGGGGGAAGCTTTTGAATACCTCAAAACGGCCTTTACTGCAGCCCCGGTGCTTGCGCATCCTCGTCCAGAGCACCCCTTTATAGTGGAGGCGGATGCATCAGATGAGGCTATCGGGCCATCTTGTCCCAAAGAAACCCCGGCACTGGCCAAGTGCACCCTGTGGCCTACCTCTCTAGGAAACTGAACCCGGCTAAGAGGAACTACACAATTGCTGAAAAGGAGTTGTTGGCAATAAAGAAGGCTTTCGAGGAGTGGAGGCATTACCCGTGGGGGGCCAGTCACCCTATCACTGTCTACACTGACCATAGAAACTTACAGTACATGAAAGAGGCGCGTCATCTTTCTCAAAGACAAATGAGATGGATGTTGTTTTTCGCTGAGTACGATTTCATAGTCACCTTTAGACCCGGAGTGGAGAACCGCAAGGCGGATTCCTTATCAAGATTGGGACTAAGCGACCTCCCTCTTTACGAACCCAAACCAGAGGCTATTATTGAACCTACCAAGGTGTTGTGTGTAGTCCGGGTAGAGACCTTTTTGGAGGAGGTAAAGAAACATAAGTCTCTTCAGGCCTGGGAGGAATGGGCGGCTAAGGAGGCAGAGCGCTCTGTGAAACAAGGGTTGCCTTTCTTTAAAGACAGGCTGTTCCTTCCCACTCTTGCTCTAAGAAAGAAAGCTTTTTCATGGTGTCATGTGTCACCGTTAGCTGGTCATCCTGGAATGCAAAAAACACAGCAGTTACTACAAAGGCACTTCTGGTGGTCCTCACTACGTTCTGATGTTGTCTCCTGGGTATCTAGATGTGAGGAATGTGCCCGAGCAAAAAACGAGACAATTGGAAAGAAAGGTAAACTCATCCCTCTGCCTACGCCCCAGTTCCCATGGCAAAACATCAGTTTGGACTTTGTCACCGGGTTACTCCTGGAGAAGGGCTATTCAGCTGTCTTAGTAGTAATAGATGGACTCACCAAGATGGGGCATTTCATTCCATGTGGGAATCTTTCAACGGCCAGTCAAACGGCGCAATTGCTGTTGGCTAACGTGGTTCGGATGCATGGACTACCGGAAGTCATCGTGTCCGATAGGGGCCCTCAGTTCGTAGCCAGATTCTGGAAGGTATGGTGCAAGGCCTTGCACATTGGACCAGCACTGTCAATGAGTTTTCACCCCCAGACGGATGGATAAACAGAAAGGTTGAACCAAACCTTAAAGAAGTATCTCAGATGCTACGCCAAAGACGCCCAGGAGTCCTGGATGGACTTGTTGAGGATGGCAGAGTTGGCCTATAACAACGCTTGGCATAGATCCATAGGACTGTCCCCTTTCCATGCAACCTATGGGTACGATGCTAGAATACTGCCCATAACCATCCCCAAACAAATAGGCAACCAACCAGTGGTGATATCCCAAGTTAAAAGGCTTAATGGGTTACAGCGAAAAGTCAGAAAGCATCTGATCAAGGCCAAACAAGCCTACAGGCAGATGGAAGACCGTCACCGAAGGGAAGGGCCTCAGTACAAAGTGGGAGACAAGGTGTGGCTGTCCACCAAAAACATACGTTTCAAGCTACGCAGCATTTTTCATCCCAGGTTCATCGGGCCCTACACCATCCTGAGACAGGTCAACCCGGTTACGTACAAGCTGCAGTTGCCTGGTGCGCTCCGTATCCACCCTGTGTTTCATTGTAACCTTTTGAAACCCGCCATAGGGGTGCGTAGGCGAGCACCGCCCCCTGTGATTTGCGATGGAGGCATAGAATATGAGGTCCGCAGCATTCTGGACTCCAAGATCAGGAGGGGAGTGTTGTGGTATCTAGTTTCGTGGAAGGGCTATTCGGCTGAGGACGACTCATGGGAGCCCTGGAGCAATGTGCATGCGCCTGCGGTGGTCCGTTCCTTCCACAGGCGCTTCCCGCTGAAGCCTGGGCCTAGGAGGCGCTAGAAGGGGGGGCCTACTGTCAGACATCGACTTCGTAGCGCCTACCTAATCTCTAACGAACTACATTACCCAGAAGGCCTGCCCAGGAGGGGGGATTTAGGCGTCAGAGGCGCACAGGAAGTTGCGCGTAATCTGTTCTTTGCAGAAGTCTCTCGCGGCTGCGAGAGTGAAGGATCGAGAAGGCATCTTGGAACTCTTGTCTATTACCGAGCCTTATGGGGATCCGTCGGCTCGGCCTTTGGAGGACCGTGAGTAGTAGGATGTATGACGTTACAACGCATACTATTACAATGCATACCATTACAACGCATTTTTTACAACGCAAGTACTACTACAACGCATTACTTTACAACAAATACTTTTACAACGCAAAACCTATTAAAATACTGAAAAGTGCTGTTACAACGAAATCTATTACAACGCATACCATTACAACGCGAATTTTTTTATTTTTATTTAAAAGTACAATAAAATCTGGCACGGGATGCAGGGAAATTAGGGGTTTTAGGGTGGGGAAGTGTATTAAAATGTGGAGAATAACTGAGCGTAAATCTACTGAAATGCATTACCAAATTAATACTCGAGTATTAAAATTAATACTCGAGTATTAAAATTAATACTCAAAATCCCCCATAAAATTCCGTTTTCACACATTTCAAAGTTTTACAAAAAGAACGAAAGATTTAACAACAGTACATACACATTTTTATCATGATTACATCGGAAAGTAAGTAAACAGAGTAAAACAGAAGACACATACACCTAGGCGCCATTTTATCCATCTCACTTGTAAAACTTGTCCTACAACACTTTCTATGAAAACAATACCAAAAGACATGTTCCAAAATGGATGCCAAAACGGAGCAAATGAATGAAAACAATACATTTTAAAATGCATTTTTAAATTATCATTTTCCACAGTAAAATAAAGTATAAAAAAAAACACAACGAACGCAGTTTTTAAAAAAATTAATAGTGACACAGAGTAAAACTTATAAATACCAGGAAGACACCATTTTGCAATCAGTTGATTATCAACTACCAGAGAGACCAGACGTCAAAACCTGACCCTCTGTCACCTCCACTGCGACCTCCTCAGAGAGAGCACTGAATTCGTTCGGAAAAGCATTATTAGTTAGCAACTACTAGTAAGTCAGTAAACAATATATATACCTTGGTTTAGCGTAAAATATGTTTGCTTTCCATACAAAATATATTTTAAAATTTTTAATATTAACTTTTAAAATGTACTGTTTCTAATTTGTTATGACTAAAAATATATACCAACTAAAAACAACTACTTTCTTTTCCAAAAACAGAAACTTGCAATATATTGAGAATCAAGATTTGGTGTACCTAATTTTGCATCACCTCCACGTAATCGACTCACCTTTACTATTGTGAAGGTAAATGTAATTTAATTTTAATTATTTTACTTTAAAAATATATTTTTAGCATTAGCTAAAGTGTTGTATGGCAAAGGTGATTTTTTTTCTTTCCTCATTCTCACTACATCATAAACGAAATTATACCATGGTGCAGGGGTAACAATTACTAATAAGACTTCAGTTAGGTACTACATCTGAAAAAGCGTTTCAAGTTACTGAGGTAACTATTAGTATTCTAAGTCCCAGAATGTTCAGCAGTAGAGTAATTGAGTGATAGTGTAGGTGTATCCATTATTACTCTTATTTTAAAATGCATTCAATGTGTATTATGTTTTGCTTAACCAATTGTTACTCATACTCATTTGTCAAATATCATACTTTTCAAAAATGGTTTTTTTTTTTAACCAACGTTGGCTAAGTAACATTAATTTTTAAAACTTTTTTTTTTTTTCCAGAGTAAATCGGTTACAAAAAAATAACTTTATCCTGCAGCAAGCATTACCTTAAAGGCACGAGAACAAACAACAACTGAAAAGGTATTTTACATTATGAGTGTTATTTTTTCCACAATTTAATAGTCATTCCTTTTGCTATTGTTACTCCACTAAAGTGCAGAAATAGGATAACTGATGGATAGTGTAGGGGTACAATTTACTATTCCAACTCCAGGAAGGTGCAGCAGTAGGGAAAGTGTTGGATGGTGTAGGGGTACATTTCTCTATTTTAACTCCAGGAAGATGCAGTACTTAGGAAAGTGTTATGTAGTATTAGTTATATTCTATGTCAAAATTTTTAAAAGTTAATCTGAATTTACATTTTAAAACAACGTTAAGTTTTTTTTTCCTCTTTTTTTTCCAAAGACAATTGTTTTTTTCGTTGCTGAAAGATTCTTTCCATCACATACGTTACAACTGCAGCCAACAGGCCAATTCAACATTACAAGCCTCACCAAGAAAAGCAATTTTTAAAAAACAAGGTATTGTTATACAGCATTGTTTTTAAACCTTCAATATGTTAGACTAACCATTTAATTGTTAATGTAAATAAAATCCCAAAATAATTAGAAAAAGAGTTGCAGTTTGAAGAATTTTTTTTCAGAACTCCAGGATGGTGCAGCAGTAGGAAAAGTGTTGGATGGTGTAGGGGTGTAATTTACTATTCCAACTCCAGGAAGGTGCATCAGTAGGGAAAGTGTTGGATGGTGTAGGGGTGTAATTTACTATTCCAACTCCAGGAAGGTGCAGCAGTAGGGAAAGTGTTGGATGGTGTAGGGGTGTAATTTACTATTCCAACTCCAGGAAGGTGCAGCAGTAGGGAAAGTGTTGGATGGTGTAGGGGTGCAATTTACTATTCCAACTCCAGGAAGGTGCAGCAGTAGGGAAAGTGTTGGATGGTGTAGGGGTGCAATTTACTATTCCAACTCCAGGAAGGTGCAGCAGTAGGGAAAGTGTTGGATGGTGTAGGGGTGCAATTTACTATTCCAACTCCAGGAAGGTGCAGCAGTAGGGAAAGTGTTGGATGGTGTAGGGGTGCAATTTACTATTCCAACTCCAGGAAGGTGCAACAGTAGGGAAAGTTTTGGATGGTGTAGGGGTGCAATTTACTATTCCAACTCCAGGAAGGTGCAACAGTAGGGAAAGTGTTATGTACTATATGTTAAAATGAATTTAATTTTTGCAAAAAGTTATTGTTAATTTGCATTTCTCTACAACGTTCAGTTTTCTCATTTTTTCCTTTTATCACTTTTGCAGACAATTGTTTTTGTTTTACGATTGCAATCAACACATAAGTGTCTACTCCAGCCTACAGGCCATTCCCACTTAAGAAGACTCACCAAGAAAACCAATTTAAAAAAAACAAGGTATTTTTAAACAACATTATAAGGTGCAGCAGTAGGGAAAGTGTTGGATGGTGTAGGGGTGCAATTTACTATTCCAACTCCAGGAAGGTGCAGCAGTAGGGAAAGTGTTGGATGGTGTAGGGGTGTAATTTACTATTCCAACTCCAGGAGGGTGCAGCAGTAGGGAAAGTGTTGGATGGTGTAGGGGTGCAATTTACTATTCCAACTCCAGGAAGGTGCAGTAGTAGGTAAAGTGTTGGATGGTGTAGGGGTGCAATTTACTATTCCAACTCCAGGAAGGTGCAGCAGTAGGGAAAGTGTTGGATGGTGTAGGGGTGTAATTTACTATTCCAACTCCAGGAAAGTGCATCAGTAGGGAAAGTGTTGGATGGTGTAGGGGTGTAATTTACTATTCCAACTCCAGGATGGTGCAGCAGTAGGGAAAGTGTTGGATGGTGTAGGGGTGTAATTTACTATTCCAACTCCAGGAAGGTGCATCAGTAGGGAAAGTGTTGGATGGTGTAGGGGTGTAATTTACTATTCCAACTCCAGGAAGGTGCATCAGTAGGGAAAGTGTTGGATGGTGTAGGGGTGCAATTTACTATTCCAACTCCAGGAAGGTGCATCAGTAGGGAAAGTGTTGGATGGTGTAGGGGTGCAATTTACTATTCCAACTCCAGGAAGGTGCAACAGTAGGGAAAGTTTTGGATGGTGTAGGGGTGCAATTTACTATTCCAACTCCAGGAAGGTGCATCAGTAGGGAAAGTGTTGGATGGTGTAACTGTTATATTTTAGGTATTTCATTTAATTTTTCAGACTAATTTGTTTTTCTTCTCTTCTCTTTTCAGATAATGTCTAGTCTGGAAGCTGCAAAGTATATTAAATCCAGGAAGGGCAAAAATTTATTAAATCATGGAGGATACATATATAGTAAGGAAAGAATAAGTTTAACTAGAAATCATTGGAGGTGTGTGCAATACTACACTACCCATTGCAGTGGCAGAGCGGTTACTGTTGATAATTTAGTTGTGAAAACCACAGAACATAACCACTCTGCCTCTGCAATGGAGGTAGAAATTAGAGAAACAGTGAACGAAATGAAAGCTATTGCAAGCACCTCCAATGATTCTACAGGATCCATTTTAAGAGAGGTTGCACAGCATGTCCCCAGTCATGTTGCTAGTAACATGCCTATAATTCCTAATTTGAGAAGAATTATTCAAAGACAAAAGCAGGCAAGTAACATTCAATTATCTACACCACATTCTTTCTCTGACATTAGAATTCCACATGATCTTTCTATTTCTTTTTCTGATGAACCTTTCCTTCTGCATGACAACGAAAACCCTCAGAAACGAATTCTCATTTTTAGTACCCCACGTAACCTTGCTAAGTTAGAAAGTAGTGAAATTTGGATGATGGATGGGACGTTTAAAAGTACACCCCATCCTTTCACTCAAATTTACACTATACATGCCAAAATTAACAATAGTGTAATTCCCTTAGTATATAGTTTGCTACCTGATAAGACTTCTGCAACATACACTGAACTTTTATCAGTGATTAAAAGTAAAACATCTCAAAGTCCTCGGAAAATAATTATTGATTTTGAATTGAGCATGATCAATGTGATCACTAAAACGTACACGGATACCCAAATTCAGGGATGTTTTTTTCATTTTTCCCAGGCATTTTGGCGTAAATTACAAAAAACATCCCTAGTTGCAGAATATTCTCGTGATAGCAAACTACAATTTGAACTAAAAAAATTAACTGCACTTTGTTTTGTTGCTCCCGATAGTGTGGACGAGTACTACACTGCAATTATAGAATCTGTTTATTATACGAGTAACGAAGAAAAATTGGCACCCATTCTAAATTATTTCGAGGACACATGGATTGGACACCTAAGCAGATCGGGTCGCAGGAGGAAGCCACGATTCCATGTGGAGTGGTGGAACTGCTACACGAGTTGTTTAGAGGGAGAAGCAAAAACAAACAATGCCATTGAGGGATGGCATAACTCCTTCAACCACACAATTGGCAAACCTCATCCAAACTTCTACTCTTTTTTGGAAACTTTGAAGAAGGAGCAAAGTTTTCAAGAAATGAGAATAGCCCAAACACTCGCAGGTAGTCTAAACCCACGAGTAACAGTCAAAACAAGGGAAATGTCTGAGAGACTATTGGCTATTGTACAACAATTTTCGTTGTGTGTGGCTATAGACTACCTGGAAAATCTTTCTAACATTCTTTCTTTCTAAATTTAGTTTTTTACTTACTTTCTTGCTTTGCTTCAAATGTAAAAATTTTGCAAATTACAATTGGCATACAATGTTTTTTCTAAAATTTTTTTCAAACAAACAAGTCGGGTCCTTTTTTTTTTTCAAAATCTTCATTTCTAGCACAACTACCAATGTCAACAAATTTACTGTCCCATAGTATTGGACCAATTTTTCAACATCCGAACGCCATTAATATAATTACAGAAAACTTCGTTTTTTATTTCCGACCTAAAAAATCACCAAAACTCAAACCAATCTAAATTGTACATGTCAAGCCATAATCCAAAATGCACATTGCTGCATAAACACCAATTTTTATTCAATCATTAATTCCCAAAATTTACGAGTACGCTATTTTTTTTCACTTAGAAATGAAGATCAAAATCACTTTTTTTAGTTCCGAAGTAAAGAAATAAACTTTGTGAACAGTAACTTTAAATTTTTAAACAGTTACATACATTTTTTAAATAAACAAATAACTTTTCGCGACCCGACATAGGCATACATTAATGACATTATTGTGGACATGTTTAAAAACATTTAAAACATCAATTAGTTTTCCCGCAACCTCTCCTTATTCTTTCCTCACTATATATGTATCACTATTAAAGGTTTAATCTATATTTTAAAGTGAAAATATTTCCTACCTGGACGCAGATCAGCTTCCTGCTGCTTCCTCCTCCGATGCTCTTCAAAATGGCGCATTACGTCGACGCTCACGTCATTACGTCATCGCGTGCATCAATATTTATAACGGACTACTTTATTTAACTAATCTGTAAATAAATGTTTAAAAATGTAATTAAAATATTTATATGTTTTCTAAAAAATGTTACTTGCTTTGCAAAATTAAATAAAAATATGGTTTATTTTTTAAGGATTTTTCAATAAATAAATATTTTGAAAACATTATTTGTTTACTGTTATTATTTTTTAAATTGAAATTTATTCATTAAAAATGTAACTTTTTTAATGTAAATTTACTAAATGTGTTCCTTACCTCGACTCTATTGTCTTTTTCCTTCAAAACTTGCTCTTTCTTCTCTTTCTGATCCTTCTTTTCTTGTTCCGCGGGTTGTATATTCTGAAGCTGCCAAAATAAATGAAGGACAAATAAGCTCATAGATTTCAATGCAAAAGCGTGGGAATTTTTTTTTAAAGTAAGTTCTTTTTTTCCTGCTATTTTTTCTTAAGGTAGTATTATTTCTGAAATTCATTTCTTATTACTCTTTTAATATTAAAAATATATATATATTTTTTAACATTTATCTAATTTTTTATTATAATACTCCAAAAGTACTCTTCCTTTTTTTGGACAAACATTAAACTTTATATAAGAAACTTAAAAATACTCTAGTATTAATCTTTCTTAATACTAATTTTTTCTTTAATTAACTGTTATTAATTTTAAATAATTGGTCTAGTATTAATATTTAATAATAATCCTTATTTCAATTTTATTTACATATTTAATTTAAATTAAAATTACTCAATTATTAATTCCTCATAATACAAATCTTTTATTATTAATATTAATACTCTTTTATATTTGAAAAATACTCAAGTATTAATATTTTGTTAAACTACTCACACTTATATTTTTAAATTTAAAATAAAATATACTCTTTGTATTTTGAAAAATACTCAAGTATTAATTTTACGTAAAAAATACTCTTTTATATTAGAAAAATACTCAAGTATTAATATTTAGTTAAACTACTCACACTTATATTTTTAAATTTAAATTAAAATATACTCTTTCTATTTTGAAAAATACTCAAGTATTAATTTAACTTAAAAATACTCTTTTATATTAGAAAAATACTCAAGTATTAATATTTTGTAAAACTACTCACTTTTTTAAATTTATATTTTAAAAAAAAAACATTAAATTATACGATATATATTTAGTTAAGTTAAAATCCCAAAATTAAAAAATGCGTTGTAATAGTATATGCGTTGTAAAAGTACTTACCATATAACATCATGCGTTGCAAATGCATGCGTTGTAAATGCATGCGTTGTAAAGGCATTTTCAAAGAATGCGTTGTAATGGTATATGCGTTGTAAAAGTACTTACCATATAATAGCATGCGTTGTAAAAGCATGCGTTGTAAAAGCTTTTGCGTTGTAAAAAATGCGTTGTAATAGCATAGTGTTGTAAAAGTTGCGTTGTAAAGGTAGTTCCCCGAGTAGTATGTGGGAAAGGCGAAGGAGCGGGATACAGTGGTGAGTCGGAACCGTGTATCACCGTTTCCCAGTCGCTGAATGTCGCGCACTCTGTGCGGTCTGCTACTAACCCGCAGAAGGTAGAACCCGCTCTTTACCCTTCCAGGGGTTTACCTTACTTCTGAATCCTGCGAGAGGCGGCGGAATACGGCGGCGGTCTCAAGCGCGTATTCCCAAGAGCGCTCTCGCTCACTATACGTTGTACTATATTACCGAAGAGGTATTTATTTTGTCCCTGTGAGAGGCGGCGGAATACAGCGGTGGTCACAACCGCGTATTACCGAGCGCACTCTCGCTCTTGGTTACATTACACTAGCTTGCTTGGCCTACATGGAATCTTCGTTCAACAGGGAGGCGGCGGGATACAGCGGTGGTCACAACCGCGTATTACCGAGCGCGCTCCGGCAGACCCTTTTTGTGTTTCATTTACCAGTGATTAACGGTACACTGTCGTGACTTCAACTGCATATTACCGTGGAAGCTGTGGATTACAGTACATGTTAATTTAAGGCACAGTTCTTGAGTTGCTGTCTTGCCAAGGGAAATCAAGTTACTCATTCTTTAGAAACTGGTGGACTGGGAAAAGGCTGCTGAACTTCTTTCCTTAGCGCCTGTGTTATGGTGATGTTAACCCAGCACGGCTTAATGGCGAAGTGGCAATCCTATGTCAACCAGTTGATCCAAGGTCATTTTCTGGAACTGCAATCACGCTGTTGTGGGTATGTGTGTGAATGACTGCATTTATTATCACGGAGGGGGCTTAGGGAAAGAGGTAACACTTGTGAATATTTGTCATTTCAGGTACATGCTTACAGGACACGTTGAGGCATATGTACCCTGCCATCTGCTATACTTTTCCAGGTAGATCCATATTGCAGCTCTAGCGAGAAGGGTATGAGAGTAGTCAGACTTCTTGTGTTAAACCTGTTATCTTTGTCGTTTCAGGTTTCATTCCCATGCTGTCCCTTCCCCTTCCTTTCCCTCACCTGATAGTTCGAAAGCCCTGTAGATATTGCTATACCAGGGACTTGGTTATATCAGGAGGTGGACCCTTTATTCTACAACGACTGAACCCTGCGGAGCCGGGCCTGACAGTCAGAGTCTTTCTTTTACACTTCTCAGGCCAAAATATGAGCCAAAAGACCAACTATGAGGGGTCCCTGTAATCCTCAGCTAAAGAGCAAAAACGGTGGCTCTGGGAATGCTTAGAATCACCATAATCTTTTAATGGGTCATGTTGTGTACATCACAGGAAACATGCGGTTCCCTGCAGCCATGCACAACACTTTTGTAACATATTAGTTGTGTCCCTGCTCAGACTGGAGCTCCACAAAGCATTAAAAAATACATAAATTAGCCCACAACACTTCTCTATGGTGCAGTGAAGATTTTAGGAGCTGCTAAGCTACTCTCCAAACTTTCTGTGGGGCCTCACGAGGCCCTTGTTTATTTATATATTTGTTGTTAATTTGGTGGGTGCCCCTGTCCCACCTGGGACACCCACATTTCATGATATTTTTGGGGCTACGGAGTGGCGCCTCTTGGTCACAGTGGCCCGGCGGCTCCCCAGCCATCAAGAACCCCTCCTGGGGTGCCAGTGCAGGAGCCAAACACACTTTTTTCCCTTGATCTTTTTGTTTGTGGTTACCCAGATCCCACCCAGGGCACCCACTACTCAGGGCCTTGTTGGGGGCCAGTGTTGAGGCTTAAGGTCCTCACAGGCCCTGCCGTCTCCCCAGCCAGCCAACACTCATCCTGGTGTGTCGCTTGGGAGTTGACCACACTTATTTTTTTTTTGTGGGTGCCTCAGTCCCATCCGGGGCATCTAAACTAAGGGTCTCATTGGAAGCCATAGGGTGAGGCCCAAGGTGCCTGCAGCCCCTCAGTCTGCCCAGCAACCACACATTCTCGGGTGTGGTGTGAGGCGGCCACACTTCCATGTGCTCCCACCCAGTGGTAGCAACCTTTCTTTCTGCTAACTTCGGGAGCAATCCAGTGTTCCCTGCCCACCAGAGAGAGGGCAGAGCATCATTAAATGTCTTAAGGGATGTGGTTCCCGGAACACTAAACTGCAGTGGGCCCTGGGTGGTAGGGTTCCCAAGGCCAATACTTGGCTCTGGAAGGGTGAGTTATGTACGCCCTCTCTCCCCGTTGCAGTATTTTTTTAAGTAAAGGGAATACATCTGTTAGCCCTTGGGGGTTAAGGTCACTGGGCCAAAACGTGGCTAAGGGAGCAGTGGCTAATGTACATACCCCCTCCAAAGTAAAAAAAAGAAAGAAAATGTAGCAAGCCCCCCCCCGATGGATTTTAATAAAAAGCGCACCACGAATAATGGGATAATGAGGCAATGGTGAGGATGAGAGATGTGGGACGAGTGTGTGTGACCGTCTAGTGATGATGCCTGTTCCCATTCTTTTCTCTCAACTTTTGTGCAAATTGGACTGTTGACTGGCCAGCTGCATGCTGAGTCAAGGGGATATTGGTGTGAGGTGGGGATGTGTGCCATCCATTACTAGGAAAGTTGATCATCGGCCTATGTGCTGGGGGTCTACCGCTAGCGGATGTTTGGTGGGGATTCATTCTGTTGTATGCTTACCATTCCTCCCTTTTCCTAATGACCCACTACATTTCCGACTTGTGTTGTTCTACCTTTTGTACTATGAGAACTGATGGGCAATATTGGGTAGAAGTCTGGTCCGACCATCTGTGCTGCCACATATGTTATACCTGACCAGATAGAAGATATGCATGATGTATATTTTGTTCTTCTGTTCTTCTACTACAATAAAATAATTAATATACAGAAAAGACAAAGAGCATCACACCCTTTAATTTTTTTTTACCAGTACCTTGGGAGTACAGCAGGATTGCAAAACACCAAGATTTATTTTTGTTTGTACCCCAGGGGGCGAGAGGAATCTGTCTTGGATACACACACAAGGCCTAGGGGCTCAGGTTATCCCTTCCCTGCCTCCTATATGTTATTTGTTAATTTATTAAGGACACAGGGACTGAGTTGCCGAGTCCTAAAATGGCCACCAAACATCTCTGTGGAAGTTGCCAGCAGCC
Source organism: Triturus cristatus (assembly GCF_964204655.1). Lineage (NCBI taxonomy): Eukaryota > Metazoa > Chordata > Amphibia > Caudata > Salamandridae > Triturus > Triturus cristatus. Next base: position 330,474,897 of record NC_140580.1, read on the forward strand.
AATCAAATCCTATCTTTTGATCAGTTGGTCCCAAAGGAGTCCCACTCCAACACATATCTATGAATTCGAACCTTATTTCTCAAATATCACTAAACAGAATTACACCAAATCAAAAAAGCCTGCTTTCTGGGTACAGATCTAGCTTTCTTACAAATTTGGTATAATTTCATTCAGCCGTTTTGGCTGTAATGCTGCTCAAAATCCCTATGCAAATTGCATGGTAAAATTGTGCTTTAAGACCATCCACTTTTCTTATCCCTACTTGATGGATCATGGCAAAACGTATCGCGGAAGAAGGCGAGGTAGATAAATGTTATTTTTGGAAGTTGTGTGATGATTGGGCAAATGGTGCCAAAGTTAATAGGAACATGAAAAGATCTAGCTATGGAAAGTCTGTCCTAACTATAACTATGTAGTGGTGACTGCCACTGTGTAATGTATATGTGTGAGGGTTTTTTTGCATCATATACAAGAAAAACAATGACATATTGCCGAGTTGTGCCTTATACAATGAGATGAAGTGCATTATCTGTGCAGTATCATGACCACAAGTACAGACATTCCAGCCATACAAGCTTGTAAAAACCAACTCATGTTCAACCTAACCCTGTAAGACACATCTGGAGAGTGTCAGCAGGTAGGCAGTAAGGGAATGCCAAATGTCCTGAGGCCTCAAGGGCATTCTTCTGCATACAGTTCCCATTGTTCGCTGAAGTTGGCCATATCTGATGGCCACTGCAGCTTAGTTGGTGATGCACGTTTGCCCCCATGCAGAGCCACTCTCCCTTTTGCCAGTAACAGGGCTACTGCCATAAGTCTACGATTCGCTGGTTTCAGATCTTTGACTAGCCCAAGCAGGCACACCCAGGGGTCGCGCTCCACCGGCTCCATGGCCATGTCTGGCAGAGCATCCATAACTTGTGCCCAAAAGTGCTAGATGAGAGGGCATAACCAGGATAGATGCAGAAAATCTGCATCCAATGCTCCACATTGCAAACAGTTTGCATCCCCTCTCAGACCATATATACACAATTTGACCGGTGTATAGTACAATTTGGAGCTACTTAAAGTGAATAACGCACAAATTACAATTCGGCGTGAGCATGTCCATCTGACTGCAACAAAAGACCCAGTCCACCAGTTTTATAGGCAAGTCAAGTATTGCATCCCATTTCTGTAGCACTGCTGGTCTGTCCTTTTGTGCCGCTACATACAATTTAGTAATAAGACTCCTACGCATAGTGCTAGTGAGTAAGGTTTGCAGTGCACAGAGTGTAGGCTGTTCCCTGGGAAATTAGGGAAATAACTCTTGAATGGTGGCCCGGAGGTGATAAAAAGTGAAAGTCAATATCGGGGAATGCTGTTGCGTATGTGAGATGTCAGCCAGAGCAACTATTGTCCCTGTGGGGTAAGCGTCACCTATAGTTTTCAACCCTGCCTTCAAGCATGTCGGGTGCTCTATTTTACCGTATGACCAATATGGCTGGGTTGAACAGGAGGGGAAGTTCTGGAGCATATAGTGGTTCCTTGTTTGCTCATGCCCCATGTGCCCGCCAAGCCCTAGTAGTGCAGAGAATGGTATTGATGTATCTTCGCGACATATCCGCAGGTCTGTGTGGCAGGATGGCTTTGAGCGGGATGGAGTTGGCATCATCATGCTCCACTACAAGATGTGGTGTGTATTCGTAGGGAAGATACCAGAAATGTGCGAAGTGGGCTTGGGCACATAGATAATATATTTCAAGTCTGCTGCACTAAATCCCCCCCCCTATAAATGGGAGTTTCAGCATGTCCCTAAGGATGCTGGGTTGTTTCCTTGCCCATGCTTGTGTTATCATGTGTGCCTGGAGTGTTTTGAAAAAAAATGGTGTGGCAGGAGTATAGGAATATTAATAAATATGTGGAGAAACAGACTGCCATTTTCACAACAGCTATTCTGTCAGTGTTAGCTTGGACCACCTGTGCACTTGGTCCTCCAACTGTGAGATGGCCCTGCCGTAGTTATAGTGAATCACCAACTCCGGATCCCTATGGATCCAGATTCTTAAATATTTAACAGGGTTCATGCTCCACACCAATGGGAAGTCCAGTGGGTGTGACTGTGTATTCAGAGGCAGAGAAAAAATGACCGACTCTGGACAGTTAATGTTCAGGCTAAATGTACTCCCATATTACGGGTTCTAGATGTGTGGTAAGGTTTCTGACATATAACACAGTATCATCGCATACAGGGAGGTACTGAGGGGCCGCAGCCGTATTTGTAATGCAGAAGCTGCATGCCACTGACGGATCACACATGCTAGTGGTTCCAGAGTGATTGCAAATAATATTGGTGATAAAGGGTATCCTGCCATTCACCCCTATGAATGCATATCACCTCAGACATGTAACCATTGATATGCATCTGAGCTACAGAGTTAGTGTATAGTAAGCGAATCAACCACAGAAATGTCAGGGGGATCCCATAAGGGTCTGAATTGTGAACATATATTCCCATTCAATGGAATTGAAGGCTTTAGTTGTGTCCATAAGGACCACCTTTGCCTTCAGAGAGATGTTCAGCTGGTGTAATAATGTAAAGAGGGTGAGCAGATTATGCGTGGTTGAGCCAGCTGGTATGAAGCCTGATTGGTCCATTTTGGAATATCTAACTATATCATCACCCGATGTGCCACTGACAAAGAAAAAACCCTATAATTATAACAAAATTAAAAAATCTTCAAATGTGACAATTTAAATTCATCATCAGATGGGTTCTGAATATTTTATTATATTGTAATTACTATGGTAATTAAATCTATGTGCATATTGTGATTTGCACAGTCTTTTCAAACTGTTCTTATCCATCCCACTCGTGGATACATTAAATTACAAACACATAGTCTACCCCATTAAATGTAATTTGCATTTCTTTTTTTTTTTTTAAACAATCTATATTCATTTTGCATTTTCAACCCCCACTAACCCCTCCGACCTCCCTCCCCGACTCAGACAGATATGATTATAATAGACCGCTAAATCCTCAAATTTCATTACAATATTTCATGATGTACAATACGTTAATCCCGTCAGCTATTACTTAATTCAGTACACCTAATTCAACCAACAATAAACAGCTAATGTGATACTAATAAAAAATACTAAAGTAAAGTGACATGTGCAGTGTATTTCCCTTATAATATAATACAATATAAGTTCTTTATTGCTTTTTTGGAACCCACAGAGTGGGGTAAGTGTTCTTATTGCATCATTCCTCACTTTGGGTTTGGATCCAAGTAAGCAGGGGGTTCCAAATTTCCATACCTTTTCTATGCAGGTTACTCCTTTTTTGTTTATAGATGGCTATTTCTAAACTATACATTATTAACAACTTGGAAAACCATTGCTGGAAAACAGGAGCGTTGGGATCTAACCAGGCGGATGCAATACACATTCTTAAAACTGCCATAGCGATAAAAATCAATTCATGTCCCACTCTTACAAGATTAGTGTCAGAGGCCCCTAGCAGAATTACTTCATCAGTCAATATTATTTCGGTTTTGAAAACTTCGGTTAAAAATATCTCTATATCTTTTAATTATTTTTTAACCCATTACATGATGCAAAGATATAAACACTATCTGCATTATAAAGTGTACATCGAGGACAACATGTTCCCTTTCCACTCCCCCATTTGGCGATTTTTTTCAGGTGTGTAATACAAAAAGAAGCAGGTTTTATAAAATTGTGCCTGTAACCTAGTAGACATTAAAATGGATTGTGACAGCTCAAATGCATACATAAAGGTCCCGTCTGACACCCCTACTTTTGCCTGCCATTTCTGCAGGGCTGCATTTATAAGCGTGTATACCTCACCAATAAAACTTATTTTGTCCTGGGTTATTCTTTCAATGATTTCCACTTTCTCAAATTTGGCCTGTCCCCCCCTTTCCATAACAGAAAATCTCTAACCTGGAGAAATTTACAAAAGTCTAAAGTTAAGTCTTTTTTCAATTATTCAAAGGATCGAAAGCCAGTGAGGGAAAAGAAGCAGCCAATCCAATCAATTCCGGCTCTCTTCCATTTTCCCATACATGAATCTCTAAAAACCTCTGGGAAAGTATGATTATTATCTAAAGGTGTATAGAAAGATAATCTACCAATTCCTAATACTCTCTGTATGGCACTCCATACTTTAAAAATGCTAATGAGGGATTTAAACCAGACTTTTTTTGTGGTAACTATCATGTAGTTGTCGCCACAAACATCTGGTCTCTCTCCCCAACAGAAGTTCAAAGGCAGATGGTATTTTGTCTGTCGGCGTGTTATCTGTTTATGGATGTATGTCGTTACAACGCACACTTTTACAACGCATGCATTTATAACGCATTTTTTACAACGCAACATCCACTACAACGCATTCCATTACATCGCATGACACTACAACGCATTTTTAAAAACTACCTTTACAACGCATTCCATTACATCGCATACTACCTTTACAACGCATACCATTACAACGCATAATATTACATTGCATTTAAGGTAAGTGTTGGATAGTATGTGGGTAAAAATTACTATTCTAACTCAAGGGGGTGCAACAGTAGGGTAAGTGTTGGATAGTGTAGGGGTTTTAATGTAATATTATGCGTTGTAATGGTATGCGTTGTAAAGGTAGTATGCGATGTAATGGAATGCGTTGTAAAGGTAGTTTTTAAAAATGCGTTGTAGTGTCATGCGATGTAATGGAATGCGTTGTAGTGGATGTTGCGTTGTAAAAATTGCGTTGTAAGTGTAGTGCGTTGTAATAGTTGCGTTGTAAAGGTTGTTCCCCTCTGTTTATATCTGAAATAACTCTCTTCTATAAATTAAAGTGGTAGCCCAAAAATATAATTTTACGTTCGGAAGTGCCAGCCCCTTCCCCCCTCCCCGTCCCTAGGAAGGGTGAGAAATGTAAACGACCTTCATGGTCGTGAATAAGCCCAGATGAATTGGGAGAATATTTGCTCTATTGCTTTGAACCACTGCAATGTGAATTCCAGACAGACGGCTCTAAAAAGATATAGGATCTTCGGAAAGAAGAGCATTTCAATAACATGACATCTTCCTCCAATGGATAAGTGTAGGTTATTAAGCCGTTGGAGGTCTTTTTGGGTAGTATCCATTAGAGGTTCCACATTATCCTTGACCACATTGTCTATCTTAGAAGATATACAAATGCCTAGGTATGTGGCCTTTCTACCACCCGTTTGTCAGTCATCTTAACCTTGTCATTGAGGAAAACCTGAGTCTTATCTTGATTAAGTGCATAACCAGAGACTTGTCCAAAGCGCTCTGCCTCTTCTTCAATAGCTGTTATGGCAGAGTTTGGGTCAGCCGTCACCAGCGCAATATCGTCTGCATAGGCCAGGGTCTCCGCAGCCCAGTTCTGTGTCCATATTGCTGGTATTTGTCCATTGTCTTCTAATCTGCGAATAAACAGATCAATATAGATCGCAAACAAAAGTGGGGAGCACGGGCAGCCCTGCCTAGTACCACGGGAGATTGGAAACTCTCTTGACAGTATGCCATTTACCATCACAGCCGCTGATGGTTCGACATATGGTCTTTTGATTGCTCAAATAAAGCCATCCCCTATCCCAGTCCTAGACAGGGTATTGCCAGGAGACCCCGTCAAAGGCTTTTTCTGCATCCAACAAAACCAAGGCCACAGGGTCTCCTGCAACATTGGTGATGTTAAATAGTGCCATGACTCTCTGGATGTTATCTATTGTGGACCTCCCGGGAATGAACCCATGCTGGCGCTCAGAGATCACCTTATGCAATATAGGTGCTAATCTGCTAGCTAGAAATTTCGAGTACATTTTTGAGTCGTCATTAATTAATGTGATAGGGCGATATGAACCCAATTGTACTGTTAGTTTTTTGTTTTTAAAGATTACAATTTTTGCCCGTGACCATGATCCAGGGGGTCATCCCCCATTAAATATATACACGATTAAATCAGTAAGCATATGTTTCATCTGGCTTGCAAAAGTAACATAAAATTCGGCTGGGATGCCATCAGTTCCCGTCGCTTTCCCCCTTGCCAGACTATTTATGGTCAATAATTTTTCTGCCCAACAGGGTGGACAGTCTAAACTTTCCTGATCTTCTTTCTTGAATTTTTCATGTGATACCCTTCGATATTTCTCTGCGCACTCCCATCGTTTGCCTTATATAAAGAGCGGTAAAACCTCCCAAATGCCTCCCTTGTTAATTCTGGGTTGGTGGTCTGACCTATTGTCGGGTCAATAATCTGTCGAAATATATTTGATGAAGTTTGCTGCCTGGTTCGAACAGCCAGCTGATGACCAATCTGTTTATTAAGCTCATAGACTGATTCTTTCTGAGATACAGCTTTACTCACAGCTTTGTCTGTGAATACATTAGTAATGGCAGCCTTCGCAATTGCTACCTGCCGCTGTACTGTCTCTAAATCCTGCTTTTCTCTAACAGCTCTCACCAAATTCTCTTCTGCCGCCCCCAGATTATCCTGCAGCCTCTTCATAGATTGCTTGGTCCACTTGTTAAGGTTTAGGGAATACCGCAATGTTTCTCCCCTAATACCTGCTTTCATGGCATCCCACACTATTTCAATTGAGGTACTCCCCAGGTTATCTTTCAGAAACACTGGAATCCACTGCCTCATGTGTGTACAGTATCCCGTGTATGAAAACAAAGCTCTCTCAAATGTCCAGGACCTCATGTTAGGGTTGGCTATTTCCATTTTTAGCTTGAGTACCAACTGGTTATGGTCTGACAGGATCCGTGGAAGTTTTTCTATTTGACATTTCGAATTTAGAGAGTTGGAAATAAACACATAATCCAGTCTGGCACGGGTTGGGTGTGGATTGGAGAAATTAATATACCCTGGATCACTTGACTTTACCAACTGCCAACAATCGACCAAACCATGGGTCTGACAGATATTCTTTATTAGCACAATGAACAACAAAGACCTGATTGGAAAGGGCATACACTAATTTACTTTGTAGGACAAGAGCCGGGGGCCACTACCTCAACCCAACTGCTGTTTTTTAACCTATCTAGTCGTAAATGCCCAAATATTTCTTTTAAAACAAAATATGTTCCTCAGTCATCTCCATATAGATATACCCCCCCACTGAGAAGGTGTATGAAAACAAGCGAGAGATATTTGCAGAAGAATGTGAGTGAAAGAGAGAAAGTACCTTAAGTGCGCTTCCACATTGGGGCTTCTGATAGGTTCTCACCAGTGTGCCCACGTTTTCTCATCATCGGCGACTTTCTCCCCAAAGAGAAAATGTGTCCAGTAAAAAGTATAAAGAGGTGTAGATAGTGATATTGTGTATATCAAAGAAAAGACCTTGTGAAATGAAAAAGCTAAAGTATTCCACCAATTAAAATTGAGTTAAGACTCACATACACCCAGTCTCAATTTTATTCAAATTTGTGAGCTTACTCGAAATTTAAATGCAACTGCATGTTGCAGACCCTTTTATGTAGATGCCAACATGTTTCATTGCCTGTACTTTGTTGCGGCAATTTCATCAGGGCTCAAGGTCGACACACACCTCCCTGGACTCCAACCTTAAAATGAAGGATGACCGATAAATAAAAGAGACACTCATAACTCCCCACCAGTTAGGGAACCCTCCAACACATCAAACATGCATATATCACACAGTTATTATAATATATTTACCAAGTGGTAGCCAAAGTCATTCGTACTGGCTCCCCACCACGTCTAGGGGTATGTTTTCATCAACTGTAGTTCCCCTCTCCGGCACAACACATTGCCTGTGGTATACCTGAGGAAATATGCTGCAAACGTTTATTGCGTATTTTCAAGTAAATACAAAGCATAAACTGCCTTTTCCACAACCACGCGGTGCTACTAACATTATCATCTCCCGACAGGATTCATGTTACTGAACTGACCCAAGCTCAGTCTTTCCATCATATCAGCCCATATATACTCTGCTTCATCAAAGCATCATTACAAAATTCATTCACTCGGGCAAATTGAAAGCTCATGTTTCACGACATTGCTCCCAGTCATTGTCATGCCTCCTACCAGTACTCCTGACCGCACACATACCCTTACCCCTTCTGTCAGTATTCTCGGCGTTATCTCATTCCAGCATCGCTCATTGCTCCCCGCGCTGCTTTTTTCAAGCACTCACCAGAGGGGAACAACTACAAATTACCCCGTCACACCCTGGCCCAATCACGTCAAATTTGGGCCCACAACTGGCACCATTTTTAAACGCTGTACTTTGCACTTTAAACATAAAGCATCCCTGATTTCATAGTTTAAAACTCCTCACAATCTGGCTACATGTATGTTTATTTCATTTTATTTTATTTTAAAGCGGAGCCAGTTTGTCATCATTTCTATCAGAAGTTTTTATCAATTTATTTTTTATTTTTCAGTACCTAAACTCCACATCATGACGTCTTATTAATCCAACCCAATCAATGTATATACATCCGCCACATCCATGGTACCTACGCCCTTTTTAAAGGACGCAGAATCTACAACTAATGAAGGTTCATCAGCAGACTGGGACCACATAGGCAACGGTCTAACGGTACATATTACTTCCATAAATATCCATTAGTTATCAATTTCCAAGCAGGAGAAACAGCCACTTGGTGGTCTGAACATACACAGAATATCCCTTCAATAATCCCCATGTCCCTTATAACGTGAAACGCTACAACACAGGCCAGTGTATCCAGTCACCACACATGTTGTTATCAACATTAGAGCCATCATGCGGCAGCCCCTCACCCACAGACCCGGGCGCAGGCAGATAAGATGGCAGGGGCGGAGACGGTAGACCCCATGGCACATAAGCTCGACGCAGTGTTGGCGGCAGTTGAGAAGGTTGGAGAGACGATGAACCAAATCCACACCTCCCTAGAAGGCAAAATAGATAAAGTGGCGCTCTACCTTACACTACTATATGCAGACCATCGGAAACTCACAGATCACACTACAGCTACTGAAGGGGATTTTTCAGAGGTTTCGCCGTGAGTGTCCACGGCTGAGAAGAACATTTGTGACTTACATAATCGTGTGGAATTCCTGGAAGACAGAGCTGAGGATGCTGAAGGCAGGGCCCGCTACAATAATGTGCGCGTCGTGGGCCTTCCAGAGGGAGTGGAAGGTAGAAATGCAGTGACTTACGCAGAAGACTGGATCCGATCGCTGCTGCCAGAAGAGGCCCTATCTCCGCACTTTGTTGTTGAGAGAGCACACAGGGTACCTGCCAAGCCCCCACCTCCGGGCTCGAACCCGAGACCACTTCTAATCCGCCTATTAAACTATAGGGACAGAGATGCCATTCTCCAAGGGACTCGAAAACTGCAGGAAATATGAGTGGATAACCATAAAGTCATGATTTTCCCGGACTACACTTTAAAAGTCCAGAAGCAGTGGCATTCTTATCTTGCAGTGAAGAGGCGTCTGCGACAGTGTGAACTCAAGTACTCTTTGCTGTTTCCTGCGAAATTGAGGGTCATTGCAAATGGTAAGACCCACTTTTTCACCACCCTGGAAAGTGCAGAGGAATGGCTGGATTCTTACAATTCATCACTCATCAAGCGGAGGGATCCGATGCCAGAGGCTTCACAACAACACCGGAGAGGACGAAGAAAATCGCAATCCCTGACCTGACGCCGGAGCTGATACTGAGCGGCCAACTTGAAGGGGTACAAGCTGTGGTGAATTTCAGCGGATCACCGGAAGGAGAATCCAATTCAGACTCTGATCGACAAGGGCCGCCCAGTGACGATGAACTTTCGGACACCTTTCCTGTCTCCCAAGGCTCTTGCGTGCTGCCACATGTTATCCCGCAGACTTCTGATAACATTGCCTGAGCATGCGTATATCAATTGTCTATCTCTCCTCTTCTCTATAGACTGAGCGATACACGGTTTCATCGGACAAACAAGTATAAAAGACTCTGTATGCTGTTTATGAGCTGTAATATTTGTGCTTGGTAGTCAAGATTATATAGCTTCTGCAGGGCAAGTCTTGGAACTATTGACATGATCTCCTTGCTGGCCCCTTGGATGGGATCACTTGCACCCCTGACACTCACTGGTTACGGTGCCCATCAATATAGGAACCTGGAATGTTCGAGGCATCCATAGCCCGGCACGCCGCTACCTCATATACTCCTATCTAAAATGCCATCACATACAAATAGCACTCCTTCAGGAGACACATTTACCTCAAGCAGAAGTCACGCGCCTCCATCGACATTGGAGGGGACAATTGTGCGCGACGGGCTACTCCGCATACGCACGAGGGGTTCTAGTGTGGGTGAGACCAGGTACTCCATTTTGAGAGGTGGACACAATGGTGGATGGGGAAGGCAGATATGTTATAGTTAAGGGTGTACTGGACAGAAAGCCGGTAGTATTAGCATCACATTACACGCCCAACACAGAGCAAGCAGCCTTTTTAGACCAGATGTCGCAAAAACTATCCACATGGCATGACACACCTGATTTTGGACGGTGATTACAACTGTGTACTGGACGTCTCCCTAGACCGATCTTTCCCTCCCTTGTCTGGCACAGCCACACACACAGCTGTGAAAGCACTAGCACATTGGGCTGCGCAATGGCGCTTCTCTGATGCATGGCGGCCAGAAACCCACTAGATAGGGTATATTCCTACTATTCAGGGGCCCATAGACTCCATGTGCGCCTGGACCACTTCATGGTGTCGAACGATCTCCTATCATGTAATCCCAAATCCTCCTATATGGGATGCATGCACTCTGATCATAATCCGCATGTGGTGGAGTTACAGTGGGAGGCCGAGCTGCTGCCGATCCCAGTGTGGCGCCTCCAGCCGGATATTCTCCCTGACGCGCCAATTCCGGGATTTATTGGCTACCGCTGTGACACAATATTTTGAGGAAAATGCGGGCACAACCTTGTCGTCATTGGTGGAATGGGACGCCATTAAAGTGGTCATTAGTGGGCACTGTTTGGGGACACAGGCAGGTATGCGCGCCCAACTGGAAAAGGAGCTAACCATTTTAGAACGGAGGCTGGCCGCTAGTGAGCAAGCAGCCATGAATGGCACCCAGGGGTGACTGGACCTGCACAGGGAGGATCATGCGCGATTGCTAGAGCGGCTGAGATGTCTCAACTACGCCGCTCACTCAGCACGAACACACCAGATGTGTGACAAAGCAGGCAAGCTGCTTACATGGCTCATTCGCCAAAACGAGTCATCCACGCCAATAGCATCGGTGAGGATGGCAAACGGGGGAATTGCATATACGCAGCGAGATATCCATGGTGCGTTTGTAACGCATTATCAAGACCTGTATAAATCACGCGCGCGAGTTACACCCCTAGAGTTACAGATTTACCCGGAGGGACTAGAACTGCCGCGGCCTACACGCACCCAAAGTGAAGAAGTAAACGCCTCTCTTCAATCAGAGGAAGTTCGGGATAGTATTTTCTCACTGTCTAATGGGAAGTCTCCAGGACCGGATGGTCTACCGACTGAATTTTACAAGGCATATACTCACATCTTAGTGCCACAGCTGCTTAAAGTGTACGAAACCGTGCTTGAGGACTCCACTCTTACCACCACGCAGAACGAGGCGCTGCTGGTATCCCTTCTTAAACCTGATAAAAATCCCAATCTCATGGGCTCCTATCATCACTGGCGCTCCTCAACACAGACTATAAAATCTTTGCGTCACTACTAGCCAGGCGTCTTTCACCCTTAGTGTACACCCTGACCAGAATGGTTTTGTTCCTGCCCGGTGCACTTCTCTCAATATTCGTAGGTTCTTTAGAGTGCAACAGTATGCAACACATAGTTGGTCCCGATCGGGCTGCCTGGTACTGGACTTGGAGAAGGCCTTCGATTCTTTGGAATGGCCCTATCTGGCAGCAGTACTGGGCAAGTATGAACTGGGGGAGCACTATTTAAATATGATTCGCCTATTGTATCCGCGTCCCACTGTTCGGGTTCGCACTGGGAAGTTAATCTCGGATAACATTAGAGTGAGGCGAGGGACACGTCAGGGCTGCCTCTTGTCTCCATTGTTGTTTTCCCTGGCTATGGAGCCCCTAGCAATGCTGCTCCGGAGAGATGGCGAAAAGTGGAGTATACGGCTGGGAGATGGGCTACACGCCATTTCCCTATATGCAGACGATCTGCTGTAATCCCGACGTCCATTGCGGTTATACTCAAAACCTTTGAGGAGAAATCAGGACTCCGGGTCAATTGGGCTAAATCAGAGGTCTATTCATTCAGTGCCGACACAGCAGAGGAAGATGTATTCCTTAATGGCTCGCTCCTCACATGGTATCCCACCACCTTTAGATATCTCGGTGTTTTTATATACCGGTTACCTGATGGCTTATTAGAGGGCAATTTGATGAGAGCACGAGCTCAAACACAATTTTGGAAAACACTTCCAATTAATGTCATGAGCCGCATCACCTTGCTGAAAATGATCTTGCTTCCCAAACTACTATATTATTTCTAACATCTCCTACTCTATATCCCAGCTAGGATTTTCCGAGAACTGGAATGGCTATCCCGGGACTTAATATGGAACAAGGGGAGGCCACGAGTTGCCTTGTGGAAGATGTATGCTCCTACTAGTTAGGGTGGGCTGGCCGTCCCGAATATGGAACTGTATTACTTAGCTGCCCAGCTCCAATGGGCGAGTAAATGGCTAGACGGCAGGTGTCTGGAAGACACAGCGACTCAGCACCAGCCCTGGACCCACTTTCAAATGTGTCATCTGTTCCACCCCATTGCCAAGCTTCCGCGACCTCCACAATTGCACTTGGGATTGGCATACGAATGTTACAAGAGGAGTTTATATCACACCCGCACAACACTTCCATATGCCCCAATTTTGCCACTGATGGGGACACCAAGGGGTAGACTGGGTACATCTGACACAGCCCTGACGACCTGGCATGCTGCGGGGCTGGACGCTTTGGGTGATCTATATAGAGACGGCGTATTACAGATGTTTGAGACACTGGTTGAAGACGCTGAGTTACCAGCAGGCCAATTCCTTCTACATGCCTCCCTTCTGCAGGCTTTGTCAGCCGCCTGGGGTGATCTAACAGCTGAGCCACCGACGCATCTATTATTACAATACTTACATGTAATGGGGGTGGGATCGCATGTAGTACACTGGCTGGTGGGGGCGCGTCTTAAGCATACATTGAAGCCGATGCAACAGCAGAATCAGACACACCCCTGCCGTTATCATGGGAAGTTTGCCTTCTAGGGCTCTATGCCAGATCCCCCAAAAATAAGGTCACTTCGAGATTCCGAGATTTAGGTTTAATCACTGTGAAACATCTAATAACCAGCAAATGGACAAATGCGGATCCCCCGGAGGTAATTAGCTGGAAAAGTTCACTCACAATATGGGCACAAGCAGAGAGTGTGGCATTACACAGAGAGGAGACAGCGGGGCTACGCAAATACCCTATTGCGCAAGGCTGGGACACACTACTCACGGCCCTTAAGCACGGCGATACAATGGAAAAAGATACTACCCCATCTTCTGATCTGTAAAAGATACACCAGTAATTCATTGCTCAGCTAAGAGGTGCAGACACAATTTAGACTGCATAGAATAGAAAATTACTACACCCCCTGGTCCGTTGTGGGTGGTTACCCATGCCCTGTCGGTCTTTATATATAGATGTGCCCTTGGCTGGTTTGTAATTATGTTTGCTTTTGTATTATAAGTTTCAGTTTCATTTGAATGTTATAGAAAATATGTCTTATTGGTATCCTTCAGTGGTTTCCTCTTTTATTTTATCATTATGCACTTCTTTCCTTGCAGTACAGTGAAGATCATGTCCGAATGACAGTTATTGTATGCTCAGGCCACATATATATATAAGATCCTGTCATGTCGATTCTGATCGGACGTGTCAGAAGCATAATGTGAACAGATACGATTATATTTATAAACTGTGGTGTAGCAAAGCATGTGAGCAATGGCAAACAGAGACCCCAGAACACATATTCACGTACGAAGCAAGTATTTGTAAACGAGAATAATATGCTAGTAACAATATCACGCTGTTGCAATGTGTAATACTATTCTTTATATGTGTTCTATAATTATGTTATAAATATTAGGATATTTTGTACAAAAACGAGATGTCACTCAGGTTAAAATCAAAAATACCAATAAAGATATTTGAACAAAAAAAAAAAAAAAAACATCAAAGCCATCATCGTTATTCCAAGAACAGAGATCTCAAGAATTACATGGAGCCAGAATTCAGAACTCAAATTTTAACTTCTGATCTTTTTCCATTCCATAAAATCATTAAGACCAATTTGGTCTGCCTTTTCAGAATAGATCCAACGTGCCTCTTTTTTTGCAAGGGTCCTTTCCATATTCCAAGCCTCGCCAAACACCTTCTCCAGTACTGGCCACGTCAGTGCTCTGTGGTCATGGTAATGTTCCTGGAAGTGGCGTACCAACCATGTGGTTAATTTCCCAGTCTTTATTGTGCTCAAGTATTCCTGAATGCGTACCATAATTTTACGTGTGGTTAGACCTATATAGTGCAAACCACATACACAGGTGAGACTATATATCATGTTGGTCATGTTGCAGTTGCTGAATTTGGTCTGGTGCCAGATCTTACCACTCTGCAACTGCACACTACTGGTCTTTTTTGTAAGGACACATACAGAACAATTACCACAAGGGTAGTGCCCAGGTGGAATAGATGAATTCTTTATAGCCTGCACTGGACACGTATGTACCAATTTATCTTTAAAGTTACACAATGGCTTGAACGCCAACCTGGGAGGTGGCATTTTATGTTCAGATGTAGACAATAGAAACCAATGTTTCCTAATCACTTGACGTACTTTAGTAGATAAAGGGTCAACGGTCATGACCACTGGCAGACAATCATATACCTCAGAAGAGGAACAGTTTCTGCGGTACCGTAGAAATTGGCCCACGGGAAGATTATCCCATAGGGCCCTCGGGTGAAATGATTGATAATGGAGAAGTGAGTTTTTGTCCGTGGCTTTTTGATGAACAGTGGAACACAACTTGTTATTGACTACTGTGATATCCGAATCCAAATATACTGCCAACTGATTATTTACCGTCCAAGTGAACTTAAGGCAATTGTCTAGCCCATTCAGCCATTTAAAAAATTCAAGGAGATCACTCTCTGATCCGTCCCAAATACATAACACATCATCAATATACCTCTTCCAGAGGCAAATATTCCTCTGGAAGGGATTTGAAGTGTGATGAATGTAGTTATCTTCAAACTGGCCCACATAAATGCAGGCCAGACTAGGCTAAAAAGTTGCGCCCATTGATTTTCCGGGCACTTGCAAAAATAGCTGGTTCTTGAAGCTAAATTAGATCCTTGTAAGTTCCAGCTCTATACATTGGAGCACAAACGACTGTGGAGCGTCGTAAAACCAGTCTTGAGCTCCAAGAGCACGTGCTGCCGCCACCAGCGTTGCATCTTGGGGTATGCTGGTATACAGCGACTCAATATCTATGGTTACCAAGATGTTGTTTGTGGAGTCAAACTCAACCTCGTTAAGAATATTCAAGATGTCCGTCGTATCTTGGACATACAAGGGTTGTTTCACCACTGATTCTCTTTAAAGAAATCCGCAAATTGCAACAGTAGCTCAAGGACTGATTGTATCCCCAACACTATTGGGCGTCCTGGAGGTGCTGTTGGGCCTTGTGAATCTTTGGCAATATATAGAATGCCGGACTCCTAGGTGTAGGGTTCATTAAAAATTCGGCCTCTTTGCCAGTGATCCTCTTTTTTCCATTCGCCTGTGCAACAAATGTCTTAATCAGGGTCTGGAGTTCGCTGGTTGGATCTCTGGGAAGCGGTTGATAGTTTTTACGCACCCCCAATAATCTCGAGATTTCTGCCTCATAGTCGCAGGTATTCATTAAGACTATTGCCCCACCTTAATCGGCAGATTTTATCGTAATTGACTCATTATCTTGTAGAGATCTGATTGCCTGCCAATTATCAAGGCTCATGTTGTTAAATGTGCATTGGTCCTTAGACTGCTCTAGTTCAGCAATATCGTTCAACACCCGTTGCTCAAATACCACCACCTCTGGTCCCAATGATGAACTCAGGGGGCAGAACTGTGAGGGGCGATGTAAGTTAGTTGAAAATAATGAGGAGGGATCACAATTCCACAACATGTGTTGGAGGGTTCCATAACTGGTGGGGAGTTATAATGAGTGTCTCTTTTATTTATCAGTCATCCTTCATTTTAAGTTTGGAGTCCAGGGAGGTGTCTGTCGACCTCAATCCCTGATGAAATTGCAGCAACAAAGTACAGGCAATTAAACATGTTGGCACCTACATAAAAGGGTCTGCAACATGCAGTTGTTTTTACATTTTGAGTAAGCTCACAAATTTGAATGAAGTTGAGACAATATCACTATCTACACCTCTATATTCTTTTTACTGGACACATTTTCTCTTCGGGGAGAAAGTCGCCTATGATGACAAAATGTCGGAACACTGGTGAGAACCTACCAGAAGCCCCAATGGGGAAGCGCACGGGTGGTACTTTCTCTCCTTTACTCACATTTTTCTGCAAATATCTCTCGCTTGTTTTCATACACCTTCTCAGTGGGGGGGTATATCTATATGGAGATGACTGAGGAACATATTTTGTTTTAAAAGAAATATTTTGGCATTTAGGACTAGATAAAACTGGTAACGGTTAAAAAACAGCAGTTGGGTTGAAGTAGTAGCCCCCCGGCTCTGGTCCTACAAAGTAAATTAGTGTATGCCCTTTCCAATCAGGTCTTTGTTGTTCATTGTGGTTATTGAGAGGAGGGCAACCTGATTGATATTTTTCCCTCGATATAGCATCCAACACAGTAGGGTCATCACTGTTACATCCATATAATGTACAAAGCATTAATTTCTGCCCCACACCATATTGACATTCTGTAATCGCCCAGCGACCAAATTTATCCGAGCATGATCGGTTAAATAACATCCCACCTCCTTTGGCCAGGATCACCACCCCCACACCCTGACTCCCTGTGTTGTTGCAATTATCTCCCTAAATCCCAGTGTTTTTAAAATATGCAATTTTGCTCCATCTATATGTGTCTCTTGGAGGCACATGATATTAGCACCCAGTGATTGTAGCCCAACCACAATTTTCTGTCTTTTTTTCACATCATTTAGGCCACTGTTATTAATAGATGCAATTCTCAATACCCCATATGGGTTTGCAACATATGCTTAACATATGCCTAACACAAATACCCCATTACCATAAAAATGCTTTGTCCACCCATAAATCTCTACCCTTTTTGTAAAAGATACTGCACCAATGCCTATATCATCTGAAAAGCTATGTAAATTTAGCTTAACCCCTCTTATCCCCTGTCTGAAAGCCCCCCTCCCTCTACCACCCCCCACCAACAACTAGGCAACCAGGCTCAACCATGAGCCTGTGTGAAGACGTCTGTATAACTCCACCTCTCCCTTCACCTCCCCCCCTTCAGTTACTACACGTAATGTGTGCCCGTATCTCGAGTTAGGCCTGGTACCAGCCTCAAACCAACCCTTTGTTATATTTGATACATATTTTTTAAGATTTAGCACACATAGTCCATGTTGCAATATTTTCCAAAAGTTTCTGGGCTTGGACCTCTGAGGTGAAACTGAAGTTCTGGCCTTTATATATCACTTTTAGCCTAGCTGAATTTTGTGGAAATACCAAGGCTCCTGCCTTTTGGAACGGGGTCATTAATTGCCTGAGCCACAATCTCCTTTCCACCATGGCATGTGCAAAGTCAGGTTGGCAAAAAAGAAAAATCCTTCAAAATTTCTTTTAGCATTAGGTCTAGCTAGATCGCACACAGCCTGCCGAAGCAAAAAATTGCAAAAGTAAACCAATAAGGCACGTGGTATTATTTTTTCTCTGGAGGAGTGTCTTGATGGTGATAGAGGGAATCGGTGAGCCCTTTGAACTTCTTTATCCCAGTCCCATTTGGACAGCTCGGGTAGGGATCCCCCTTAGCATGTTTATTACAAACTTCCTCACATAGTTACACTCACAGTTCTCAGTGACTCCTAGCAGCCTCAGAATGTTATAGCGCTGCCGGTTCTCATAATCCTCAAGCTTACACATGACATCCTTGAGAGTCTTATCCTGAGATGTGAACTGTGCCTTCAGAGTTTCAACTGTTTTTTCAAGCACTTCCGTATGTGACTCTACCATATTCTTCCGTTCTGCAGATCTTTCCCACTTTCCGTACTGAGCCTTGAAGTTTCTTGGTAGTTTGCTTTGCCTGTTGATTTGTCGGATTTGACATCATCTTGAAAGGCACTTAAAGATTGCAAGATCAGGGCTAAGGATGGTTCGGCTAGATTCCCTCTCTTTGTATGATCCGTGCCACCACTGACATCAGCCGCCGGTTGCTTCACATCTTAATTTGTCGCCTCTGGAGAAAGCATTGGGGTCGCTGAATAGTCCCAACTCAGCTCCTCCACCAACTCTTGCTCCTCTGGATTCTTCTGGCGCATCTTTCTCCCTGATGTCAGTTTAGATTATTTTCTGGCAGTAATGACTTTCTCTGCTGGGCTACTATTGCACAAGGATGAGCCAGCGTCCTCATTACTGCTGATAAGCCGACTGGTTCCGACACTACAGACTCTTCCGTCAGAGAGAAGAATTTTTCCCCTGGCACATGTGGGGACAGGTAGCCTGCTTCCATAGCTCCGTTTGCACCCGCCCTCCGGGGGCATAATGCTTTGCTTGCCGTATCTGTTAATCCGTTATTTTGTTCATTATTCATCGTACATGACATGTCTACATCCGCCACAGGGGGCCACATGTCCTCCATTGGTACATTTCCACCTGGGCTGGTGAATGACATATGCTGTAGTGCCTTTACAGTAGTATTACTGGAATTGCTCAGCCGGGGAGTCACATTTACCCCATCTGGGATCTCCACCTTTTCATTTTGATCAGTGGATGTTGCCGTCTGATCTGGATCCATCATTAGGTTATTTACTGCCCTGTCCGTTTTGCCATTCTTGATGCCATCGCTCGACTTTTTTTGACTCTCCGTCCTAGGGTTCCCTTCACCCCCGTGGCTATGGGTGACAAAATATTTGAAATAGAGGGTTGTGATTTTCCCTATTTCAGTAGGTGATTTTGCTCGCCGAATATTTTCCTTTGCTAGAAGCAAATTTTTTTCCGGTTCAATTCTACCTTGTTTTTCTCCCTTGTTGGTCCGCGAGTCTCCCTTCTTTGTGTCTATTTTGGGGTGGGACTCCTCTCGCCGTACTAAAGTAGCGGAGGTAGTTACTCGCTTCTTTCCCTTTCCTCACGCTGCCATTGCGGCCAGTTCTGTCAGTGGTTCTTCCGGGAACGCGTTGCCGTCTCCAAGCAACCGTGGCGGAACGTGGGCGTGCCCGGTGCCAGTAACTGCAGTCAGGCAAAGCTGCATTAGAGCCTCCCAGCGTCCCTCACAGCCGTTCCTTTTTCTCCCGCAGACATACGCTCTATGTCCGGCCTGGAAGGACATCAGACGGGGCCAGTAGAGGACACCGTGAATATCGCTGGTGCAGCTAAATCCTCTACGCATACTCGCGACCACTGGACGAGATATTTCCTCTGACAAAAGGGGAGAGAGGTAAGCGGTGGTTTCTACTCAGACGCCATCTTGCCTCGGTAAGCAATGGTTTCCACTCAGACGCCATCTTGCCTCTTGATTTACATTTCTGATGTTATTAGATTAACAACATAACACAGTACATTTTGTAATCATGACTAGTCATCATAGTCCCCAAGTGACCAACCCCATACTTCACTACCCAGTGAGTGTTCACAAAGTCTGCACATTTCATATTTGAATAATCTAATCAGTCCTCCAATTGTGCCCAATTTGTCTGAATGTCCTTAGTCATCACAGTGAGTCTTCCCAGCATTCTCCAATTCGCATAATTGCTAGTCTGTTGTCCAAACACAGTTCACCAAACACATCTGAAAACAAAAATTGAATTTTTAACCAAAATATTACTTATGTTCAATCAATGTTAGAGATAGTTGTATTGGTAATTATAACATTAAAGAAGCACATGCAGTACCTCGTCTGTATTGAGTCCTTTACGTTCCCTTGTGTCCTTTCCAAAATATATCAAGACTCTAATCTCCACAATACTTTTTTCTACCCCCCTTCAAAGTTCTAGGTGCATCATCAACCACACTATGTTTGAGCTGTTTAACATCTCTATTGTTGTATTCCAAGAATTGTATGGCAACTGGGTATGTGTTTTCTCTGTGTTCTATTGCTAGTAGGTGTTGCAATATTCTCTTGTGGGCAGCTAGTTTTGTACTACCTCTATATTTTTTATTGCATGGGCATGTCAATATGTATATTGCATTATCGCTCCTGTAGATGTAAACATCCTTTTATGGTTATTGTGTTTGATAGAAAGGAAGGTCTAGTTTCGTGAAATTTCTGGCATGCTTACATGCCTTACATTTAACATCTGTAGAACACAGGCTCAATCTTCAACCAGATATTAGCGTTTCTAATTATGTTCCTTTTTACTAATTGGTCCCTCATAGATTGTGGTCTCCGAAATGTGACTGCTAGTTTCTTTCTGAAGTCCTTCTATATTATGAGATATATATTTTCGTAGTAGAGGCAATATTTTTGTGAGATATGTCTTCCCTGTGATGTTTTTGACTATGTGTTGTAACAAATCTATGAAATGTTTCTGATTCATCTTTCTTAGCCTCATCCCTCATGGATAATACAATATCCTGTCCTTTCTTATTTTTAGCTCTTTCTCTCGCTCTATAGAGAATATTTTCTCGATACACCCTCTCTCTGAATGTTTGCATGACATTTAGTTATGTCTTCCTGTACGTCATGTCCATCCTACAGTTCCTTCTTGTCCAGAGGAGTACCCCATAGGCAACATTCTGTTATAACAGAACCAAGTGGAAACTGCCTGGATGGTCCATCAGACCTAGAACCCACACCCACTCCCTCCAACTATGCCAGAAACCTCTGAATCCTTATTGACAACAGCTCACCATGAAATCACAGATAAATGCTGTCTCCTCCATCTGCTTCCTCACTCCGCACATGCTGCCTAAGTTCTTCAAGAGCTACCCCTACACACCAGATGCACTGTGACACAAGCCCTTATCAACAGCCGACTGTACTACGGCAATGCCCTCTACGCTGGAATCCCTGCACGCCTTCTACAGAGACTTCAGACCATACAGTACACTGCAGCCAGACTTATCCTCGGCATCCCCCAAAGAGCCGACATCACACCCCACCTCAGGAAACTACACTGACGCCCCATTCAGGAGATGCTAATTCAAGCTGCTGACCCATGCACACAATGGTCTGCACAACCAAAGACCTGCCTACATTAACCATCGCCTGAACTTTCACAAACCACCAAGAAGACTATGCTCAACCTCCCTTTCACTTGCCCATTCTTCCCACATCTACCAAAGCAGAAGTGCAGGATGCTTCTTCTCCCACATCACAGCAAAGACATGGACCACCTCCGGACCATCACCTCACTTCCGGAATTCCGAATGGCCCTCAAGACCTGGCTGTTTGAATAAGCCTCTGGGGCCTGCAAGCGCCTGGATACCCTATCGGGTCATTAGCCACGCTTTATAAACCCTGATTGATTGATTGATTGATGTAGCGGGCCAATTCCAGATGTGCGTTTTCTATACATAGAAGTACACAGCTTATTATTCTCTACCTCAATAAGTAAATCTAGAAATTCCACGACTTTCTCATTTATATTTCTGGTAAATTGTAGATTTAAATCTTTGATGTTAATCATGCATAAAAACTCTAAAGCAGTTTCTAAGGCACCTTTGTCTACTACAAAAAGGTCAATAATGTACCTTAACCAAAGTATGATGTAATCTGACCAGATTACTATTCCTGTACCACGGATCACCTGCTTCTCCTACCAGCCCATATGCAAATTAGCATAGCTGCGGGCAAAGCAGGTGCTTATTGCTGTCCCACACTTCTGTCTGAATCATTCATTGTTGTACAAGAAAATACTTTCACCTAAGCAATATTTCATCATAACTAAAAGCATCTCATTGCAGTGGTAACATTTTATTGGTTGTGACCTCAGAAAATGTTTGGACACCCTTATTCTATTTTCATGTTGTGTACTGGTATAAAGAGATGATACATCCTATGTCATGAACAGAATATTCTCCTCCCATGCTATGCCAAATATATACACGAAAAAAAATCTGATGTATCACATATGGAAGATGACAGGCAATGTGCGTGTGGGCTTAAGAAATAATCTATGTATTTCGAAGTGTTCTCGAAGAAGCTGCAAAGTGCTTATATTTTAGGTCTTACCGGGGGGGGGGGGGGGGTTGTCCATGTTAATGTATTTTAGGAATCAACTATAATAACAGCACTCTTGGGTGTTCTGTTTTAAAGAACATGTATTCTTCATGGCTTACAATATCACATTCCCTCCACCTAGATTGTTTTTTAATTAAATATACTTTTTTTCAATGAAGAAAACCAAAAGTTAAAGCTTAGTTATAGTTAGGAATACTTTTTTTCCCCTGCACAAATCAACCTTAAACTGCACAAACTTTAGAAATTCTTAAGTTACAGTTCTAACTTTCATTTACAATGTATCCACCACCTTCGAATTATTATAAGTAGCCCACCTCCATTTGCACTCTTTTCAGCTCGCTAATCAGACAACCAGTGCTTACATTTTAAAATTATGAGTTCCAGGGCCCTTGTCAGGAGGCCACTATAGCTTGTGCCACCCATTGCCCCTGCCAGCGCTGCCAATGACAGTAGCAACATAACTACTAACCATCATTGTAGGTGCCATCATTGTAGGTAGCTGGCTCTGTATATAGTACACCAAAAAGAGGTATAGTGTGCACAGAGTCCAGTGAGTCCCCAAAGGTATGGCAGAGGTTAAAGTAGATAATGCCTTACTCTCAATTTAGTTAGTGGTCACTGGGATGTGCAGTTAGGCTTATCAAAGGGTAGTGTGAATCCATTTGGTGTATATACTCATACAAGGTAGGAACAAACACTCAATGACTGACTCCAGGCCAATGGTTTTTATAAAAATATTACTTTTGTTACTTTTATTTTAGGAACCAAGTTGAACTCCGTTACAAGTAAGTACTTTCAATTGCAATACTTTCAAATACTGGCAATAGATTTGTATAGTATCAATCAATACTTTGCAGGTGTATGAAATACTTTTTGGAGGGGCTACCAAACAGCACAGACACTGCACCACCAGCTGCTCAGGGGGGCCGGGTGCAGAGTGCAAAGCAGGTGTCAGGGGCCCCGTTGAAATAGATGGAGATCCTCTGTTGGGGTAAACGGCTGCAGGCTCAGTTCGAGAGGTTGGCTGAAGAAACCCCATGACTGGAGAGATAAGTTGGATAGTGGGGGGATGCTGGGACACCATCAGTTGGGCACACCAAGGCCGGGGGCTGAGGGTACAGGGGTGTCTGTCGGTGTTGGGTTTTCCCACCAGAAATGGCCACTGTCAGGGGGACCCTTCAGGTTGAGGCTGCAGGCGTCGAGTTGAAGGTCAGGAGAGGTCATCCAACGCTGGATTCCAGGTCAAGATTGCTGGGGAGACTTCACTGGGTGGTACAGTGTAGTGGATCCCCCTGGATCCGGAAGATTGTAGTTTGTTTCTTGGCTGAACAAATCCAGTGTCCACGGGAGACAGGAGTCTTTGTCGAAGACAGCACAGGTCCTCTGGGATTCTTGAGGTTGCTAGCTACAGGCCACACCAATTTGTTGTAGCAGGGTTGCTGGAAGAGGAGACAGGCCGGTAGAGCTGAGGCTAAGTCAGTTATCGTCTTCTTCTCCACTGCTGCGTGGTTCTTCAGTCCTTCTTCTTCTTAGGTCGTCAAATCTGAGGAACAAGGTTCGGGGGAGTCTTTAAATACTAAATTTAAGGGTGTTACTGCGGTCAGGGGCAGTGGCCAATGGCTACTATCCCCCAGGGTGACTACATTCTTTGGGTACTCCCTCCCTTTGGGGAGAGGGGCACATTCCTGTTCCTATTAGGCCAAATTCTCCAATTCAAGATGGAGATTTCTAACAGAGGGGTTCACCTTCGCTCCTGATGATCCTAGTGGTGTGTCAGGCTGAGGCGGACACTCCTACTCTGCTTACTAATTTTCCCACCTGTCCTGCTGCCAAAAGCCGTCCGGGACAGGGGGTGCGCATCTCTACTAGTTGGAGCTGCCCAAATCAGCACATCACCAGATGAGAGCCTTTGAGGCTCACCGCCAAGTGTTGCCATTCCTGCCGGGGAGGGGGGGGGGGGATGTGAAGCACCTCCACCCAGAGCGGGATTTGTTCCTGACCACAAAGGCTCTCACCCCGTGAGGTCAAAAACCTGTCTAATAGTGGTTGCCTGGTGGAGACCAGTCAGCCAATACACTAAAAGTTGGTAATTTTTCAGGGGGCATCTCTAAGATGTACTCTGAGCGCACTTTATAATAAATCCAGCCCTGGCATCACTGTAGGTTTATTATGCTTATGTTTGGTACCAAACTTCCCAGTTTTCAGTAAAGCCATCATGGATCTGTGGAGTTCGTAATGACAAGTCCCAGCCCATGTACTCAAAATGGCTACACTGCACTTACAATGTCTGTGAATGGCACAGAAACCGGTCCCAGGATGCTTATTTCCGGTGCAGGAAAGACCTGTCTTGGTAGTTCAGGCTGGGCTGTTCCCATGACGAACAGGGTCAAGACTGATTTGCATATGGCTAGGTCTGAAATGGGGTGGTGAAGTGAGCTAAAGAACGATTATGGATTCAACTCCGATCTGTGACTGGGAGTGAGTGTCTGAAAAGTTTCAGCGCTCCGTCCATCATCTCCTTGTGTTTGCTTTGTTTGCCTTAAGTTGGCAGTGTATGCCCAGACGTGGGTCTCTTGCTCACATTTCCACTGGATTAAAGCTAGCCTGGCTGATGAGAGGGGTTACCCTGAAACCGGTCCCAAGATGTTTGTTTCGGGTCCAGGGAAGACCTGGCTTGGCAGTTCGGGGTGGACTGTTCCCAAGAGGAGCAGGGTCAAGACTGATTTGCATGTGGCTGGGTTGTAACTGAGGCGGTGAAGTGAGCTAAATAACGATGATGGATTCAACCCAGATCTGTGACTGAGTGAAATGTTTCAGCACTCTGTCCATCATCTCCTTGTGTTTGTGTTAATAATTATGTCCCAGTGCCCAGCACCGAAAACCACTGGCTCAAATTAAGCACTGCAGACAACACTGACTATAATTTGCCACTCTACCATGCACTGTGTTGTGACAAACGATTGCTAAGAATGCTATTATTTCACATGCTATAAGTGATGTTGTATGCAAGGGTATAACTAGTGCATGAAAAAGGCATTGAGTTATAGTTAATGTAGTGTGGCGAGTAAGGTGGCGAGACTGTGTTCGGAGGTGAGCTACATATTAATTTGAAGGTGGTACATAAATTATAAATTGAACTTCTAATTATAACTTTACATTTTTTTATGTTTGTATATTTTAAGTTGGGTTTGCATAGAAAAAATAAAGTATTTTCTAATGATAAATCATCCTTACATTTTGTGTTTTTGATTGTATGTCAATGGCTTTTATTTTTTAATAAAAAATCTGTTTCAAATTGTAGTGTGGAGTGTCATTCATTGGAGAATTGTTGAGTGGAGCACTGTATAGTACAGTGAAGGAGAGTGTCATAGAATGTAGTGTAACAGAGTGGAGTATTGTAGAGTGGAACAGAATGGAGTCGAGTGGAGTGACGTTGCGACATGTTGTACATTGCCAAACAATAGAGTTGAGTGTTGTACAGTGGGTGTCGTCGACTTTAGTGTTGTGACATGGAGTGTGCCGAAGTGGCGTGTCATTATGTAGAGTGACAGACTTCAGTAGAGTGTAGTGGCATAGAGTGGAGTTCAGCAGAATAGAGTGTCGAACAGTTCAGTGTTGTTGACTGCAGTGTTGTACAGTAGAGTGGCAGAGACTCTCGTACAGTGTAGTGTTGTACAGTGGAGTATCATTATTTGTGAGAACACAGTGCATGGTCAAGTGACGAGGTATATTTAGTGGTGTCTAGTGAGCGAACTGAAAAGAGTGTGTATGGTGGTGTGATACCTATAATAATTTGAAGGTGGTGGTTAAATTGTAAATGACCGTTATAACTAATCTTTAACCTTTGTTTTTTTCATTGAATTTCACTTTTTTTTTAAACATTTTACTAAAAATGTGCTTCAAATAAGAGAGTCCAATGTCGTTGAGTGGTGTGTCATGTGGTGTGTCATACAGTACAGTGAAGGTGAGTGTTGTAAAGTCTATTGTTGTAGAGAGAAGTATTGTAGAATAGAGTAGAGTAGAGCGGCATAGCATACAGTGTAGTAAAGTGTTATAGCTTAGTGGCATGGTGGTCGTATAGTGGAGTCAATTATTGTAGAGTGGAGCAGCAAGTTGAACAGTGGACTGGTAAGTCGTACAGTAGAGTAGGGTGTCTAAGACTGTCAGAGTGGAGTAGAGTGTTTTAGAGTGGAGTAGGGTGAAGAAGAGTATCATAGAGTGTAGTATTGTAGAGTGGCATGTCTTTGAGTACAGAGGAGGAGGGTGTCAGAGATTCGAATGTCATATTATATAGTGGAGTAGAGTATCATAGAGAGGAGTGGAGAGGCGTGCCATCAAGAGTCATACAGTGTAGTACAGTGGCATAGAGTGGATGACATACAGTGGAGTAGAGTGTCAGACAGTGGAGCGGCATAGAGTGGAGTATGGTACAGTTGCGCAGAGTGGGATAAAGTGTAGTAGAGTGGAGTATATTACAGTGGAGTACACCTGAGTGGGGTAGGTTAGAGTGGAAGAAAGCGTCATAGAGTGAAGTGGTGTGTCATAGACTACAGTGGCGATAGCAGCATGGAGAGCAGTAGAGTGGAGTGGTGTCGCATACAGCCAAGCAAATAGTCATATATTGAAGTACTGTGTTGTACAGTAGAGTGTAATGTTGTGTCGTACAGTACTGGAAAGTGTTGTGGACGATAGTAGAGTAGAGTGGCATACAGTATAGTAGAGTTTTGTACAGTGGAGTCATGTACGGTACAGTACAGTGTTGTAGAGTGTGGTAGAGTGAATTGGTATACAGTGCTATAGAGTACAAAGGCATAGAGTGGCGTAGAGTGGAGTAGAGTGGAATACTGCGTCATAGAGTACTGTGCAGTATAGTAGGGTGCAGTGGCATACAAAGAGTTATATACAGTATTGCGTAGTAGGCTGGGGTATCGTAGATCAGCATAGAATGGAGTAGAGTGTTTTACAGTGGCATACAGTATAGTACAGTGTTGTACAGTAGAGTGTAGGGGGTATAGAGTGGAGTAAAGCATCAGAAAGTGGCATACAGTGTGGTAGAGTGGAGTTGATCGTTGTACAGTAGCACAGAGTGAGGTAAAGTCTCTTACAGTGGAGTAGAGTTGAGTGGAGTGGCGTAACATAGTCAGGAGTAAAGTATAATAGAGTGTATTGGTGTGCCATAGAGTAAAGTGGCATGAGTGTAGTGTAGTGTAGTGGCGTAGCGTAGGTAGTAAACTGTTATGAATTGGAGTGGGGTCTCATACAGTAGAGTGGAGTGCTGTATCGTAGATTCTAGAAAAGTGTTGTATAGTGGAATAGAGTATTATACATTGGGGTGTATGGGCATAGAATGCAGTTTTGACTTGGACAGTGGAGTGTATGGGGATAGAGTGGAGTAGAGTGTCGTAGAGCACCATAAAGTGTAGTAGTGGAGGAAAGTGTTGTACATTTGTGCGGCTTAGAGTGATGTGGCGTACACTGTAGTGGCGCAGAATGGATTACTGTTCAGTGAAGTAGCATACAATGAAATAGCACTCAGTGGAATATCGTACAATGAAATGTCGAAGAGTAGAGTGGCATAGAGTGGAGTAGCGTATGGTGTTGTGTTATACTGTGAAATAGCATACAGTGGTCTGTTCTTGATTGGATTGGCATACAGTTGAATAGCATAGAGTGGAGTTGCGTACAATGGAATAGCATACAGTAGAGTAGCATACAGTGGAGTGGCGTACAGTGGATTAGCATAGACTGGAATGGCGTAAAGTGGAGTGGTGTACAGTGGAGTGGGGTAGAGTGTAATAGCATACAGTGGATTGGCGGAGACTGAAGTTGCGTAGAGAGTAATAACTTAGAGTGGAGTGGTGTACAGTGGAATAGATTAGAGTGGAGTGGTGTATAGTGGAATAGATTAGAGAGGAGTGGTATACAGTGGAATGCTGTTGAGTGGAGTGTTGTACAGTGGAGTGGCATAGAGTGTAATAGTGTAAAGTGTAGTAGCATTCAGTGGAGTGACATCCAATGGAATAACGTAGATTGGAGTTGGGCACAGTGAAGTGTGGTAGAGGTTAATACTATACAGTAGAGTGGCGAAGACTAAAGTTGTGTACAGAGTAATAGAGTCCAGTGGAGTGACCTAGAGTGGAATAGCATAGAGTATATTAGCTAACAGTGGAGTGGGATAGTGTGGAGGGGCGTACACTGGAGTATCACAGAGTAGAGTAGCATATAGTGGAGTGGCACTCAGTGGAATAGCGTAAAGTAAAGTGGCATAGAGTGGAGTGGCATACAGTGGAATAGTGCATAGTGGGGTAGAGTATAGTGCAGTGGCATACAGTGGAGTGGTTTATACTGGAGTGGAGTAGAGTGTACTAGCATACATTGGAGTAGCTTACAGTGGAGTGGGGTCCAAAGGAATAGCATAAAATGGAGTGGTGTAGAGTAAAGTGGCATACACTGGAGTGACATAGAGTGGAGTAACGTACAGTGTATTGACATACAGTAAAATAGCATACAGTAGAGTTTGCTGGATTGGATTGGCATACAATGGAGTAGCGTACAATGTAGTGGCGTAGAGTGGAATATCAAATAATGGATTAGTGTATAGTGGAGTGGTGAAGAGTGGAGCGGCGTACAGTGAAATAACGTACAGTGGGAAAACGTACAGTGGAGTGGTGTAGACTGGAGTGCGGTAGAGTGGAATAACATACAGTGGAGTGGCATAGAGTGGAGTGGTGTCCAATGCACTAGCATAGAATGGAGTGGCATACATTGGAGTGGTGTAGACTGGAGTGGCGTACAGTCGACTGGGGTAGAGTAGAATAGCGTACAGTGGAGTGGCATAGAGTGGAGTGGCACCCAATGCACTAGCGTAGAATGAAGTGTCGTAGAGTGGAGTGGCGTACATTGGAGTGGTGCAGAGGGGAATAGCGTATAGTGGAGTGGCATTCAGTGGAATAGCGTAGAGTGGAGTGGCATGGACTGGTATACTGTGGTAAAGGGTAGAGTGGAGTGGAGTGGCGTACAGTGGAATAACCTATGAAATAGCGTATAGTAGAGTAGCATCAAGTGGAGCGGCATACAGGGGAGTGTCATAGACTGGAGTGGCGTACAGTGAAGTGGGGTACAGTGTAATAGCATACAGTGGAGTGGGACAGAGTGGCGGGGCATCCAATGCACTAGAGCATGGGTACTCACAAACTTTCTCTCGGGCCAAATTTACAGTGTGGTTTATGGCCGAGGGCTGCACCGGTGGGGGCGGGGGCAGTGGGGGAGGGGGGCGGGGCTAGAGCAAAAAAAAACTATGACCATGAGGTTGAATACAGGCCCCTGCAGCAGAGGCCTTCGTCCACTGAGCCACCAGACCCGGCATACACACATCTCTCTCTGTATTTATCTCTCTCTCTCTCTCTCTCGCTCGCTCGCTCTGTCTCCCTCCCTCTCTCTATCTCTCCCTCCCTCACTCTATCTCTCCCTCCCTCTCTCTCTCGTCTCCCTCCCTCTCTCTATCATGCTCTCTCTGCCTCTCTCCCTCCCTCCCTCTCTCCCTCTCTCTCTCTGTCTCCCTCTGTCTCACTCACTCTGCTTGTCTATTTTTTTTCTCTTTGTCTCCCTCCCTCTCTCTCTCTCTCTCGGTCTCCCTCTCTCTGTCTCCTTCCCTCTCTCTCACTCTGTCTCCCTCCCTCTGTCTCCCTCCCTCTGTCTCCCTTTATCTGTTTCCCTCCCTCTGTCTGTCACCCTCCTCCCTCTGTCTCCCTCTGTCTATCTCCCTCCCTCTGTCTGTCTTCCTCTCTCTGTCTCCCTCCCTCTCTCTCCCTCCCTCTGTCTCCCTCTCCCTCCCTCTGTCTGTCTCCCTCCCTCTGTCTGTCGCCCTCCTCCCTCTCCCTGTCTCTCCCTCCCTCTCTCTATCTCTCCCTCCCTCTCTCTCTCCATCTCCCTCCCTCTCTCTATCTCTCTCTCTCTCCCTCCCTCACTCCCTCTTTCCCTCTCTCTCTGCCTCCCTCCCTCTCTCTCTCTCTCTCTGTCTTCTTCTCTCTCTCTCTGTCTCCCTCCCTCTCTCTGTCGCCCTCTCTCTCTCTGTCTCCCTCTCTATCCCTCCCTCTCTCTCCCTCTGTCTCCCTCCCTCTGTCTCCCTCTATCTGTCTCCCTCCCTCTGTCTGTCGCCCTCCTCCCTCTGTCTCTCTCTGTCTGTCTCCCTCCCTCTGTCTGCCTCCCTCTCTCTGTCTCCCTCCCTCTCTCTCCCTCTGTCTTCCTCCCTCTGTCTGTCCCCCTCCCTCTCTCTCCCTCTCTATGTCTCCCTCCCTCTCTCTGTCTCCCTCCCTCTCTCTCTCGGTCTCCCTCTCTCTGTCTCCCCCTCTCTCTCACTCTGTCTCCCTCCCTCTATCTCCCTCGGTCTGTCTCCCTCCTTCTCCCACTATCTGTCTCCCTCCCTCTGTCTGTTGCCCTCCTCCTTGTGTCTCCCTCTGTCTGTCTCCCTCCCTCTGTCAGTCTCCCTCTGTCTGTTACCCTCCTCCCTCTGTCTCCCTCTGCCTGTATCCCTCCCTCTGTCAGTCTCCCTCTGTCCGTCCCCCTCTGTCTCCCTCTCTCTGTCTCCCTCTGTTTCTCTTTCTCCCTCCCTCTGTCTCCCTCCCTCCCTCCCTCTGTCTGTCTCCCTCTGTCTCCATCTGTCTGTCTGTCTCCCTCTGTCTCCCGCCCTCGGTCTCCTTCTCTCTCTGTCTTCCTCCCTCTCTGTCTCCCTCCCTCTCTGTCTCCTTCCCTCTCTCTGTCTCCCTCTCTCTCTGTCCCCCTCTCTCTCTGTCTCCCTCCCTCTGTCTGTCTCTGTCTCCCTCCCTCTGTCTCCCTCCCTCTCTCTCTGTCCCCATCTGCCTCCCTCTGTCTGTCTCCCTCTGTCACCTCACCCGCTGCTCTCACTCCCTGCTGCACTCCGTCACCTCACCCACTGCTCTCACACCCTGCTGTCCTCGTCACCCTCTGTCACCTCACCCTCCGTGTCTGTCACCCCGGGCTGAGACAGCTTCCTGGGAACACACACAGCTGCACCCGAGTACTTCACAGGTCTTTAAAAGACCACTCACTTGTTAATGAGGCTTTGTTGTATTTCACCTCTTCTTAGCGCCCCTGCATCTCCACTCAATCAGAGTGGAGATGCAGGGGCGCTAAGAAGAGGTGAAATACAACAAAGCCTCATTAACAAGTGAATGGTCTTTAAAAGAATCGCCCGGCCCCCATAGCTCCGTGCTGCTGCAACCGGCGGTGTTTGCTGACACTCTTTTAAAAAAATATTTTTTTTAAAAACACAGGTACGATGTCTGCAAAGTCCGCGGGCCGCCAAGGAAGGCTTGCCGGGCCGCTGGCGGCCCGCAGACCGTACTATGAGTACCCGTGCACTAGAGGAAAATGGAGTGGCGTAGTGTGGAGTTGCGTACACTGGAGTGTCTGAGAGTGGAGTAGTGTATAGTGGATTCGCATTCAGTGAAATATAGAGTAAAATTGCACAGAGTGGAGTGGCATACAGTGGAATAGTGTATAATGGAGTAGCGTACAGTGCTGTGGATTACAGTGGAGTGGTGTACACTGGAGTGAGGTAGAGTGTAAGAACATACAGTGGAAAGGTGTACAGTGGAGTGGTGTCCAATGGAATAGCATAGAATGGAGTGGTGTAGAGTGGAGTGGCATAGACTGGAGTGTCATAGAATGGAGTAGCGCACGGTGTAGTGTCATACTGTGAAATAGCATAAAGTAGAGTGTTCTTGATTCGATTGGTGTGGCGTAAAGTGGAATAGCATATAGTGGAGTTGCGTACAGCGGAGTGACGTACAGTGTAAGAGCATACAGTGGAATGGGATAGAGTGGAGGGGCATACGGTGCACTAGAGAAGAATGGAGTGGCATATACTGGAGCAGTGCAGAGTGGATTAGCATATGGTGGAGTGGCATTCAGTGGAATAGTATAGGTTGGAGTGGCATAGAGTGGAATAGTTTATATTGGAGTAGCATACAGTGCAGTGGCGTACAGTGGAGTAGGGTAGACTGGAGTGGCGTACACATGAGTGGTGTAGAGTCTTGTAGCATACAGTGGAGTGGCATTCAATAGAATAGCATAGAATGGAGTGGCATACACAGGAGTGGCGTAGAGTTATCAGCATACAGTGTAGTGGCATACAGTGGAGTGTTCTAGACTGGGTTGGCATACAGTGGAATTGCGTGCGGTAGAGTGGAATAGCACATAGTGTCATAGCGTACAGTAGAGTTCCATACTGTGGAGTGGTATAGACTGCAGTGGCGTACAGTGGAGTGGGTTAGAGTGTAATAGCATACCAATACCATGGAGTGGAATCCAATGGAATAGTGTAGAATGGAGTGGCATAGAGGGGAGTATCATACACTGGAATGGTGTAGAAAGGAGTAGCATACAGTGTAGTGGCTTACAGTAAAAGAGCATAACGTGGAGTGCTCTAGATTGGATTGGTATACGGTGGAATAGCATACAGTGAAGTGGCGTACAGTTGAGTGGTGTACAGTGGAATAGCATTTAGTAGAGTAGTGTACAGTGGAGTGGCGTACAGTGGAGTGGTGTAGACTGCAGTCATGCGCAGTGGAGTGGGTTAGAGTGTAATAACATACACTGTAGTGGCATACAGTGGAATCGCATACAGTAGAGTGTAATACAGGGGAGTGGCATACAGCGGATTAGCATAGAGTGGAGTGGTGAAGAGTGGAGTGACATAAACTGGAGTGTCATACAGTGGAGTAGCGTACACTGTAGTGGCATACAGTGGAGTATAGCACTACGTAGTGGCATACAGTGAAGTTGCGCATAGTGGAGTGGAATGCAGTGGAGGAGCGTTCACTGAAGTGGCGTAGAGTGGAGTTGCCTTCGTTGAAATAGCATAGAGGACAAATGGCATAGAGTGAAGTGTTGTGCAGTGGAATGGCGTAGAGTGTAATGGCTTACAGTGGAGTAGCGTAAAGGAGTGGTGTAGACTGGAGTGGCATAGAGTGGATTGTTGCACAGTGAAGTGGCATAGAGTGTAATAGCTTATAGTGTAGTAGCGTACATTGGATGTCTCGTAAAGTGGAGTGGTGTAGACTGCCATGCCATACAGTGGACTGGGATAGAGTGTAATAGCATACAGTGGATTGACGTACATTGGAGTGGCGTACAATGGAATAGCATAGAATGAAGGGTAGAATGGAGTGCCATACACTGGAGTGGGGTACAATGGAGTAGTCTAGTGGAGTGGCATACAGTAGAATAGCATCAGAAGAGTGTTGTAGACTGTGGTGGCATAAGTGGAACAGAGTGTAGTGGAGTACCGTACAGTGGAATGGCGTAGAGTGGAATAGCGTGCAGTGGAGTAGTGTCCATGGAAGTGGCATACAGTGGAGTGGCGTAGACTAGAGTGACGTAGACTGGATGTGCATAGACTAAAGGTGCGTACAGTGTAATAGCCCAGAGTGGAGTGCATGTAGAGTGGAGTATCGTACAGTTGAGAGGCATAGAGTGGGATAGTGTATAGTAGAGTGGCATACAGTGGAGAGGCATTCAGTGGAGTGGTGTACAGCAGAGTGTGTACACTTGAGTGGTGTATACTGAAATACCATAGAGTGGAGTGGTATATAGTGTCGTGGACAGACAGTGGAGTGGCATACGGATGTATGTTAAATATAGCCGCAATGTAGATTAAGGTGGGCAGAATATCTCAAAACTAGCGAATTACGCTGCCTTGCATTCTCCAGATTTATCAACCTACGCAGGGCGACACATGGTGGCCTTGTGTTGCTTTGTCATTTTGACTTAAGTATTGCATTGCCCATGTTACACCATGCGTTACTCAAGGGTACCACAATTCAATAATACAGCCAGGCCTTAGTTATATCTTGGGCAAAGAATACCGCCATAACTTTGCGGTATACTGAGGTACATGGCGATGACAAGCCAGCATATAATTAGGTAATGGCTATTTTTAGAAAATGAAAAGGTAGCCATATTGTTTTTACTACACTTTGGCCATGTTCAGTGTTAGGGCCTTGGATATAGTTAAGTAGTAGATTTTATTGTGGTTCCCTACCCATTACCACTTTATTATAAAATGTACTTAAAATTGTAAATACACTGTAATACACTATATTTGTGAAATATTGCCAATTACAGTGTTTTGTTCAATTTTGTAAGATATTTCTTCCTTTTTTTGTGTGTTTTTTTTAAATACCACAATACTTCTGAGGTAGTACCGCGGTGTTCCATACATTTGTTTTTAAATATACAGAAAATTATAATTATTTTTCCCTGCCTATTACCACTTCAATAAAGCGGAAATAGGTAGGAAAAAAATATAAAACCCAATACTTACCTATATTTAAGGCCCTAAACCAGAATGTTGTCAAAGTGGCCTTAAAATAACATGGCTGTTTTAAACTTTTGTAAAGGCACTCATTATCCAAAACAGATAATGACTTCTCATCACCATGTACCGCGTTTGTTTCATGAAATTCTGGTAAAGTACAGTGGTCACAGATATCACTAAGTTTAAATGCCTTATTACTTAAAAAATACTTACCTGCAGTGCCCAAAAAGGATAATCTGTGCACTGTTTAATTTGTAACCCAGCCAATTTTCATGTAAATCCATTCAGCCATTTTCGCTCTACGTCAAATGCAATAGTCTATGGGAAATGCATAGGTGGTAAAATGTGTTTAGGAACCCTCTTTTATCTTTGCATGCCCTTAACGATTCACCACAAAAATGTACATCATCTCCCCGGAGGCATCCGGGACGGTAGAGGAGTCACTAGACCTAATACAAGATGTCCGAATCCCAGTCCTCCCAGAGGTAGACAGGGAGCAGCTCGGGGAAGATCTTACATCAGAGGGAATAGGGGCTGCCATACACAGCATACAATCTGGTATGGCCATGGGGCCTAATGGCATCCCAATAGGACTCCTTAAATTGTCTGCCACAAAAGTGGCATCTCATCTCTTAAACATGTTTGAAGAAAGTAAGTGTGTGGCAGAACTGCCCAGAGACCAAAGATTGGCATCTGTAGGGGTCATTCACAAAGCTGGCAAGCCAGCAGAGGAGTGCTCTTCGTATAGACCTATCTCCCTCCTAAATGTAGAGGTTAAAATCTTAGCCAAGGTACTCGCTCGTCGAATAATCCCAGTGGTGACTAAGCTCGTGCATCCGGACCAGTCCGGTTTTATGCCTGGCCGGAACACCGCCCTAAACTTGAGGCGGCTCCATGCAGTTCTTGGACGGAGAGATACCTTACAAGAGGATGCGGCGATACTATTGTTGGATGCCCACATGGCCTTCGACACTGTCGAGTGGCCCTATATGTTCACGGTCCTAAAACATATGGGTCTGGGGAAAATTTCTTGTTGTGGCTTCATCTGCTATAAACCGCCCCTCGGGCCCAATGGCAGTCAACGGGCATACATCTCGTACCTTTCCCCTAAATAGGGGAACAAGTCAGGGCTTCCTGCTGTCCCCACTTTTATTCGCCTTGATACTGGAGTCACTGGCAAGCTGGATACGGGGGGACCCAGTGATCCAGGGACTAAGGTGGACAGCGGGGAGAGAGGATAGAATCTCGCTGCACGCAGACGACGTATTGTTATATGTGGCGTCGCCAAGATCCTCCATCACTAGGATCCTCCAGATCTGTTCCACCTTCGGGCAGTATTCTGGGTACACCATCAACTGGTCCAAGTCAGTGGTGTTCCCCCTACGGGGAGCAGCCCTGGTCTTGCCGGGGGGATGCGAAACAAAAGTCGAGACAGAAGGGTTTACCTACCTGGGGATGTATGTTACTTCTAGTGAGGAGGTATTTTATAAGTGGAGCCTTCTCGCCCCTCTAACTAGGCTGAAAGGAGATGTGCGGCACTGGTGGGCCCTGCCACTATCCCTATAGAGAAAGGCGGCTTTATTTAAAATGATGGTACTGCCGCAATTTCTGTATGCCCTGTAAAATACACCCTATGAGGTTCCAGATTCGTATTTTAAAGCAATAGACGGGGAGATTCGAAGTCTGTTGTGGGATGGGAAATATCCCCGCTTTGCTACCCATAAATTAGATCAGGGATGGTATGATGGAGGTATTGCTCTTCCTCATATCCAGGTGTACTATTGGGCAGCGCAGCTGGTGGTTATCAATAGATGGGCCCACCGGGAACAAACAGATCCGACATGCTATATGGACGAGTGCCTCATGGGACTAGGGTGTTCAGTGGTGCACTATACACCAACCCAAAGAAGCAGCAATTTACAGGACCGACAGCACAGACGGTCACAATCTGGCATACAGTAACGAAACAGTTGGGGTGGAGTGGCCTGTTGACGCTCGAAACACCACTGTTGTGGGCAGAGAACCTGGGGAAACTGGGTGGGTGCAGGGGATTTTGTGAGTGGGATATCACTGGTATTTCAAAGGTTAAGGATCTGTGGGGAAAGGGGGCAATCATCCCATTCATGGAGCCCCAAAGAGAATATGAGCTAGCCGATAGGGAACTATTCCGATATTCCTAAATAAGACACGCTCTCAGGGGGGGCAATAGTGGAGGGGGAGGTCTTGCTGGCGGCATCTCCTCTGAAGGCCAGGCTTATCTCTGAATATATGCTGAGAAAGGCCATCTCATTGACGTACAAAAAAAATCATTAATAACCAATCAGACCCGTTGCTAAATCTCTGTGAAAAATGGCAGACAGATGGAGGAGGAAGACTGGAGGGAGGCGCCTGCGTCACCCAGAGAGGTGGCAATATCATGGAGGCTACGACTTGTCCAATTAAAAATACTCCGCAAGTCATACATTACATGCACTGCACTGGTTAAAATGGGTAGACTTGAAAATGTGGAGTGTAGAAGGGCATGTGGTGGTATTGGCACCTTCTTCCACATCATTTGGGAGTGTGCTTCCATCCAAAGGTACTGGAATACAATCATTGCATGTATGAAAGAGGCATATGGAGAAACAGTTGCCCTGACTCCTACAGTGTGTCTCCTGAATGTGTGGGAACCCATTGATCTTGACCGCACTGGGCAGATGTGGACTACCATGGGATTGATTGTTGCGAAATGCAATATTGCCCGAGGATGGGGGGTGGCGGAGGCCCCTACTCTGGCTGAATGGAAGCGAGACATGAATTGGTGTACGATGGCAGAAGCGGAAGTATATAAAAATAGACGATGCCCCAGGAAATTGGACCGGGTCTGGAGAAAATGGAATGCATTCAGGGGAATTATTTGTAACCCTCCACAGGCTTGAGGGGCGGCGACGGAGAGATCGATGGAGGGAGGGGAAGACCTAACTGCTGTTCAAAGACGAGGTTGTAGGATGGATTAAGCCACGCCCTATTTACAACACTAAGTTAGCATAACCGAGATAATTGTTAGCAAGCCAGCTTGTCGTTTCTGCTGCGCGGCACATGACACTGTTGTTATGTGTTATTCATTTTAGAAATGCTGACTCGACTTTGCCTTACAGGATAACAAACTGTTGTTTCACATTCTTAACAGTGAAATGTGCCCTTGGTCTGTACATCATGTAAAGAACGAGTCTGGGTCACTAGAAGGTACAGAGTGTTGTGATTAGATTGATCGAACCACTTTTTAGACATATCATACATGCAGCTGCCAATATCTGAAGGACAAGCGTCTTTAATATTGCAGAACAGTTTGGGTTTGAATTCATTCGAACAGCAAAGCTGATGCATGAGAGAGCTAGCTGATCCTTTGATGTGATTCTACTAAGCTGATCTATACGGTATGGGGTCCCCCCTGTTAACCTAAGAGACCTTCTAATAGTCTAATAATAATGTATTATATTCTAGAGAAAGGAGTGTGGCTGTATACCACTGTCATTATTAGTATGATTGCTCCTTTCATTTTGTATGGTATTGTAATAATGCTTATGGTTCTGATCTGTACCGTTAGTCTGCTAGTGTTAGCCAAAGTACTGCATCTTAGGACGCGAGGTTTATAAAATAAACTCTTTAAACTTTACCATGACTGTATTATTCTGTTGTGGTCTAACAAATAGATACGAACAGGTATTTCGGATTCCCACCACTCCTGAGAAATATCTAAGTCGCTTGTTCTGGTTTGTCTATACATTGGGACCGCCTAGCTAGATCTAGGCTAACGAATGGGATACTAAGCTAGTCGGATAAGGGGTTCTGGGTTCTGAGGGGAGTTTCTGGTACACCACAATTCTCTGAGGTCCTGGTCTCCTGCGCATAGTTCTGTGCATAAGCAGAATCCCTGCAACATGGCGCACCTAACGTTTGGTCTTATGATCTGAGACGCTTTAGTAGTACTTGTGTTAGTCCACAACCACCCTCACTGTTGTTTCCGGATAACAGGAGTGACGGTTTAACCTGCCTAGGTTTTGACTAAAGGTTCATACAGGCTTGATAATTAAAAAGGTTACAACTTTTGAGCCCAAGTGCTACTGTAGATATCGTTGTTGCTCTTTAGAATGTCCTTATGGCGGTTAATATTCCCGCTCATAGTAGGGTTCCTCTGCGCACTCATTTGAGGGCTTATGGGGTACCTGATGACGGGATGGCCGTGGTCTTTGTGGTCAGTGCTGATGCCACCTACCCTTATGAGTTGTTTTACTCTTGGGTGACCTTTGAGGAGGTGGATACGGACGATAATTTGTTCCACGAATATACAGCCACGCCTGTGCCTGCGGTTTATGCCCCATATAGGACGCTAGAAATATCTATTTCTGCTTGGCAGCATACAATTTGGTTTAATGGCGCCCTCCCCCATGAGGTCGTACCGGCGAGAATGGGCCCGTTGTCGATTGCAGGGGCCACTTGGCCGGTACTGGCTGGATATACACCACACCCACGCTACCTGATGGTGAGAGTGGGTAATTTACGAACGCTTCACACAGCCCTGATTACGGTCCATAGGGCTTTAGTGCAGTATGTGTCACGCACAGTACAGGTGGGAGCACCTGCGCTTGCTGGGCACGGGGCTGATCACCATCACGCGGTGGTGATAAGCCCTGTTATGGTTAATGCGGTTGTCGGCAAACGCCCCCTCAGTAAGGATGAATTTCCTTACTGGCTTGCAGAAAATTTGATCAATTGGAAGCCGTGTTTCCAAACACTACACCTGTGGATAAACACAGGATACTCACCATTACTTTGCCGAAGGACCTGGTCCCTGATATTGTTGATTGTGACAATTGGGGTAAAGTCTTTGCTGCAACCTATTCGAAGTGCTACGGCATCCGTCTATGTCTGTACTACCCTCCGTCATCAAGAAGGTCCAAGACAATCATGGTGCGGAGGCAGCTATTGAGTTAGGATTGAGGCTTGTCGACAGTTTCGATGTGGTTTGTTCCATGGTAATGGGCAACCTCAAAGGAGATGCCATGCAGTTCCAAGTTGGTAATATGCTGGAACTTGTGGATGTAGCCGATAGACCCAAGGAGTTTGCAAAAATTATTGCAAAAGCCTACAGGATGGTTGGGCGTAGTGCTTTAGGCGTGAAACCCACCATCAAAATTCCTGATGTAGTACAGCAAACTAAGGTGAGTTCGTCTACCAAGGACGAAAAGCCCAACTTTCCTAAACAAAGTTGGCGAGCCAAAAAACAAGAAAAACAGCAACAGAAACAGGTTTCTCGTTCTGCCTCACCCATACAGTCATATAGTGACCGCACTTATGATTTGCGCGATCGTACTCGTATTAAGTCACCTGATAGGTTTCAGGTTTCTGAACAACGCTCTCCTCGTTCTTCACAGGAAACATCGGCTTCTCATACTGGTGGTGGAGAGCGTGGGAGAGGACGGGGAACTCAAGGTCGAGACCAGCCCGCCAGACTGACGGTAAAGGCAAGCAGGAAGACACTGCCAGACAACGTCCACCGTTTCAGAAAAAGAAAGTTGCTGCAATCTCAGCGAGATATGCCTCAGATGGTACGGACACAGCTTCGGAACCTGACATGGGCACTAACCCTGCTAGACAGCGCGGCGGAAGTTACAGTAGTGCGGCAAGCATTGCGTCCATTTCTGGAGGCGACAGCAACTGACATTTATGTGACAGTTGAAACTGCTGATACTCGCGTAGCTTCCCCAGAAAGATTATTTGAAATAGTCCTTAATATTGAGGGTGACATACAACGCAAAATTAAAGTGTTTTTTTGGGACAATCTTACGACCACCTATGATATTCTTTTGGCGGAGAAAGATTGGCCTCCGGCTTTCATTTTGGACGCTCCAAGGGGAGAGGAAGTCATTCTTCCTTCCTTTGGGCACGCAGTGCCCACGGATGAGTCTAATAGGTTGGCCGGGGAGTGGGCACAGGTGCTTGCACCTGCGTTATATCGTAATCCGGTTGGCTGGGATAAATGTTCTCCCAATCATGAGATTCCATTGTGGTCCGATCCCCAGCCACAACCCCAATACCCCATGCGTCGCGAGGCAAGATCTCACGTCGCATCCATCCTTGAACAATTGGAATATCAAGGAGTGATTGAGACATGTGTGTCACCCATGAATAATCCTTTATTCACTGTGACGAAGCCTGACGGGTCGTACCGCCTAGTTTTGGATTACCGGCATTTAAACTCGCATTGCCGGACGTGTGCGGTACAAAATACTCATAGTTCAGCTCTCGTCGATAGTCTTGTGAGAAAACGTTTCAAAACCACGCTCGACTTGTCAAATGGCTTTTATTGCCATAACCTGGCCCCTCATAGTTATGAGTGGACGGCATTTACCTCGGGTGGCAAACAAAAATTGTTCAAGAGGCTCCCGATGGGCTGTAAAAACAGCCCTGGAGTTTTTTCCGCTCGAGTGGTCTCTCTCTTGGAGATGGTAGACCCGGAGGCATACTCGTATGTTGATGACATGTATCTGACTGACGACGAGTTGCTTCCACACCTTGCTCGTGGGAATAACATAGTGACTATGTTTGCAGACTTCGGTTACAAGTTTAACTTTAAAAAGTCCCACATTGCTGAGTTCACAGTGTTATTCTTGGGGTACGAACTCAATAATGAGGGTCGAGGCTTGGCACCGCACTTCCTTGAGAAATGCGCACGCCTTCGTATCCCTACGACACTGAAGAAACTGCAATCCTTGCTGGGCTTTCTGAATTTCGGTCGATCCTACATTCCTGATTATGCCCAGCGTATCAAGACGCTGTACGCTTTGGTACAACCAACTTTTACCAAATCTTGCTGGCTGCCTGAGCATTCATCTGCATTGTATTCTTTGCAGACTGATCTTCTTACTGCTAAATATTTAAAAACTCGTGATAACCGCACCAACCTGGTCCTTAGAATTGTTCCAGGCGCGGAGGGTTTCACGTACTTAACGTTCAATGAGGGCGACACGGTCCCCATTGCACACAAATCTCATCTGTACACTTCGGCTGAGCTGCGATTTTCCACTGTTGAAAAAGTCTTGACAGCAGGTCAGATGGCGATCCTGAAAGAACGAGCGCTATCACAAGGAAAGCGCATGCTGATGGTAACACCGTTTCCTGCTCTCGAAGCAGTCACTAAAGCCAGTGTACCAAATTCAAAGGCTTTGCATCCAAGGTGGATACAATGGGCGACCTCCTTAGCTTCGCCTGACGTCGAATACATCTTTGACGCAGCGTTGCAGACTCAGGAGAGTTTAGAGTATGAATTCGTTCATCCTGCTCCTCTGTCATTGCGCCCTACCGAGGAATACCATTGTGTCATATACACTGACGGGTCGGCGCAACCCGCAACTGGATCAAGGTACGCTTATTCAGCGGCTTGCGCAATTGTAGTCGGTACTTTCGTAAATGAAGAGTTCCAATCTGATGCAGTGCATACACAGTCATTGGGTGATTGTACCGCGCAGTTGGCGGAGCTTCATGCTCTAGTGCTTGCACTTGAGTTTGCTGATCACAGGGTCACTACTCTTATAGTGAGTGATTCTTACTATTGTGTTCAATCTTACAACGACAATTTGCTTTTTTGGATTATGAATGGTTTTCGTGATTCCGAAGGTGGCACAGTGAAGCATAAAACGCTTTGGGCTCGGGTGGCAGAACTTAAAGGGAGTCTGCCACTTGTGAATGTAATTCACACTCTTGGTCACCAACGAGTTGGTGTCCATGCTGTCGGTAACAGTTTGGCTGACGAGGCAGCTAAAACCGCAGTGGCGACATATTTAGTAGCAGCAGTTACAAGATCAAAATCTAAGATTGATGCTGACATCTTGGCAGCTATTGCTGCTTCTGAGACAGGGACAAACTTCCCTAGAGGTTTCCCTTCTCGATACCATTATCACTTAAGTCCTGATAACGTTCCGTTAGTGAGGATTAACGACGTTGGTGATAGATTGATTCCCAACGCGGACTGCAGACCAAATTTGATAACGGCTGCCCACGAAGGTGTTGCGTCTGCGCATGCTGGAGTGTCAGCAACTGTGTCTCTTTTGCAGCAACGTTACTGGTGGTACGGTTTGTATAAACAAGCGCGGGCTTATGTACTTCGTTGTGACATTTGCCAGCAGATTAAACCTTCTTCTGTTGCGCGTCCACCTCCAACGCAGCTGCATATATCTAATCAACCACTTGCGTGTGTTTATTTAGATCACTGCGGTCCTTTTACCTCTGATACTGCGTACAAGTACATCTTGGTTGCAGTGGATTCGTGCACACGTTTTCTATGGGTGTGGCCACAAAGGAGTGCTGATGCCAGGACTGTCATCAAAGTATTGCGTGTCTTTATAGGGAGTTTTGCATGTGGTACCCTTCACTCTGATCAGGGCCCAGCATTCGCCTCTAAGGCGTACAAAGAAGCAATGAGAAGTCTGGGGGTCCAAGTCAAATTTTCGTCTCCATATCGGCCTGAGGGCAATAGTGTTGTGGAACGAATGAACCATGACCTAAAGCAATCGTTGACAGCCAAGGTATTAGGTACAGGCCGGAACTGGCTTGCCCACTTGTATGACGTCCAACGTGCACTTAATAACCTCCCTAGAAGGTCTCTGGGTGGGAGGACCTCTTACATGATGCTCTTTGGAGTGAGAATGTTTGTTCCGGACCTTGACGGTCTAGACATGGCGGCGGCTGCCGCGCCTTTTGACCTAGATGACCACTGTGCTGTATTGCAGAATCTACAAGAAGCAAGAGACACTCTAGCAAAGGAACACGTGCCCTCTACATCCGAAGAAGCGCTCCAGATTCCGGTAGTCGGCTGGCTACCTCGAGTTGGTGACCTGGTCCGTGAGAAGGTGGAGAACAAGAAGGAGTTTGGCCCCTCTTATCGTGCACCAGTCCCGGTGCTTGGAGTATTGGGTACACGTACAGTTGTTTTACCCCCACTTTCTGGTCGCAAGGGTAACAGGTACATTTCAATTGAGAATGTCAAGCTACACAGGGTGGCTGATTCTCCATAGTATGACACCTTCGGTTTCCTGCCCTTCGATGCTGAGAAACTCTGTTATGATGCCACCCTCTATCATCGTGCTTGAGGTTTCCATTGAGATGCTTACAGTTGCTGATCCGCCTGTGCCACCTACTGCTGGTGGTTTGCCTGATGATCCTGAGTATGCTTATCCTGCAGAAGTCCCTTTGCCCCTATTACATACAACAACACTTACCCAGTCCCATTCTTCCTTTGAAACTGAATCATTGACTTCCACTGCCCCTTCCAAAATTTCTATATTTTTTGCCTGGTTCAAGAGACATTTTTTGGTTGCACCTTCGACTTACATCTGGCTGGTGCTGATTTGTATTTTTTTATTCATGACAATTGGCTTTGTGGTAGTGTTTTTTAGACTTATCAATGGACACTACCTGAATG
The DNA here is from genome assembly GCF_964204655.1 of Triturus cristatus. Lineage (NCBI taxonomy): Eukaryota > Metazoa > Chordata > Amphibia > Caudata > Salamandridae > Triturus > Triturus cristatus. The sequence continues at coordinate 330,519,157 of NC_140580.1, forward strand.
AGCGTTCTACAATTCAATTAATTGATGGAACTTTGGCCCCACATTCCTCATCACACATCATGAAAAGAGACCAGACGTTTGTGAACATCACCGCCTGGCCTGTACGTGATGGGATTGCTTGGGATGCAGTGAACTTTCAAATTCATGGTCCCACCGAAGTTATTAATGTGCCAACTGTTTTTCGTGTTTCTATGGGTGATGTAGTTAAACAAAACATCCGCTCAGATGATTGGGATGTACAAGCAATAGAAGCACTGTTTTCTGATTTAAAATATTATGCTGCATTTGATACTGAGGATCTGTATTTAAATACTGCAAACTACGATGAGCAATTTTGTTTTCAACATTATGGCACACATTTCCTACACAGAGCGAATACTTTTCGAAATTTTGTTAATTTCACTCAATGGGAACATTGTCCTGTCCCTATGCCTGGCAGCTCTGCCACTTTATTGAAAAAATTCACATACTTTTCGGATTTTAGTGTGTCAAACCCTGATTCTTTTTATTTTAAGGTGGCGGTAGAACCCACTTCTAAGGTCAGATTGACACACACAAAATTATTATATTCCAAATCCTTTATGGATGAATTGGCTATTGGAGGTTATGACGTATGGAAAGCTACTATCGATCTTAAATCGGTTTGGGGAACTAAACCGTGGCAGGTACAAGGAACAGAAGCTTTGCTTCGTGCCTGTCTTATCCCAAACCATATATTATTTTTGAATTCGTCTATTTTTCAGACCACCTGTTTTGGATTGGCTATATCTAAAAAAATAATTTCCCCCTCGATACCGGATCTGGGTGCTTACCCTGGTTGGGAGAATCACTCAGATCTGTTCCTTTCTATGTTGCAGTCCCTTGTTTCTAACGGCACATTCAATATTTCAACATTGAATCCTGAGGGTTGGTTGGTTTGGCAAACAAGCTCAGATTCCTGTCAACGTCGGTTTCTGGATTTGGCTCCAGGGTATACACAACTCAAGGTTGACCCTCGTTTTACATCTTCACACACTGTGACTACCTACTCTGTAGGTAAGTTATGTCAGTCGTGGCTGCAACATTCCACGTTAACTTCAGTTAAGCTACATTTATCACGATTAAATGATAAAATGGATTTGAATGATTTTATTAAGGGTCCTGCAAATGGCAGGTCCAAACGATGGGTTTATGCTATTTACAATGAAATTTGGAAATTGTCGCAAATTGAAGCTGCTTCTAGATTACGTGCTATTGAACAGGCCAATATGGAAAAAGTATTGGCTGTGATAGATAATAGTATTAATACTTTGTCTTCTAGAATTTATCCACTAGATAATATTGTTTCTTCTGTCGTAGACATTGTGCAAGATGATGTATCTGTGTTGTATCATGGCCAAAATCAGTTGCGTTCAATTATGCAGTTTGCATGGACATTGCAAACGTTAAAGGCTGGGAAAGTCCCTTGGGATTACATGAATATTTCATCGTTGTTCCTTCCTTTTAATTTGACAGCAAAACAGCAGTTCATGTCCATGAAAGATGCAACTTACGCATTGCTGCACATTGAAAAATTAGAACCTTTACCTTTTTCTGTTGCTGAGTTGAATTCAGCCGTGTGGCTTATACACGGATTGATCACTTTACCTTTTAGTCTGTTTAAATTTAGTTTGTGCATGAAGCATTATGCCATTGGTAGATATGAACAACTTGGTGATGCGTTCCTGCACGAAGTTTGGTCACTTCCGTTCACTTACAGATGCGTAAGGGATGGCAAGAAGGTTTACTTAAAAGGTGAAGAATGCACTTCCGCTCCTGATCATTCTGTGGTTTGTAGACATATACAATTACATGGCCCTTGCAATATACACGCTCCTAATTTGGCTTGTGTCCTAAAGGGGATTCCAATGCCAGTTATAACGTCTTCTTTTAAGCTGCTTGCCAACGGTAGTTATTTGCTTTTAAATAGTGAAGCTTGCTGTGGGATGCTAGTGGGTATTCCTTACATAGTCACTGTTTCGCAAAATGTGGTTTGCTGTATTAACGTCCTTTTCCCACCCCCGCAAGGCCGACTCGATATATCCATCTGGCCGGCGATTCCAACCTTGAACGCAGAGTTCAATAGGATGAGCAGAATAAGGGCTCTTTTGTCTAAGAAGGAAGTAGCGTTGACTTCGTCCCGTGAAACATTTCTTCTTAATGTGGCGAACACGCGCACTGAGGTACAAGCTCTTTTAAAAACTGACCTCCCCCTCCATTTTGGAACCTTGATTCAAACTATCTTTAATGCCTCGTCTACGACTGGCCTTGTTCATTTTTTTAAAATTGTGGGCTCGGGCCTCGTGACATCTTTCCAGACTGTTTTTGGTGTGATCCCCGCATTTTTACATTCTATTTTTTCGAGTGTCTTCGGAGGGTTTCCCTTGCTCCTCGCTTTGGTGGCTGGGATCCTCTTGTTGATTTGCGCACTTTGATATGGCTGCACACCAGGAGTTGCAAGACAGCATGCTCCGCCTGCTCCATCTTCGTAGCCGGATGCTTGATTATTACGGCACTTTCCCTCTGGCGGTCTTAAGCGTCAAGTTTTGATTATCTTTCCGGTTTCCCTTTTTTACTTGTGTGCAACCTGTCTTTCATTGCCTAGATTGTCCCTTCCAGTGGGCTAAGGACTTGTGCCTGTCAAACTTGGCGTCACCTGATCCGGATTTTGATGAACTAATGTGCCCCTTAGTGGCTCATGATTTTGATTGTTCTGGTGTTGGGTTTATGGCTTTGGGTGCTGCACAAAGAGTCCTTGGTGACTGGGATATCGGAGAGGCGGCTATTGAATTCCTTGAAAGGAGTTATATTGAGGATGCTGACAGTTGTCCTATTGTGGTGCTGGATGCTCCGTTAATTGATGAACACGTGTGTTCCTTTCCCTTGCTAAATTGGATGGCAGATAATTTTGCGGACCGCTCCAATGATTTCCTCTTGGAAGCTGTTGCAACTTACGGTGCATATACCTTTATGGATTGACTGATTGACATTGTCACTCCAGGGTGCATCCAGGGCTGTTAATTTTTTCATCGAAAATTTTTTAAACTATTTTTTTAATTAATTCTCGGACTTTACACTTACCTTATATGGACTTATAGTTCATGCCCTTGGTTCCGTTCTATATCACTTGAACTCTGCGTTCTTGATAAGTGTATCCCTATTGGTTCGTGCTCCGATCATGGGGGGGTGTAGGATGGATTAAGCCACGCCCTATTTACAACACTAAGTTAGCATAACCGAGATAATTGTTGGCAAGCCAGCTTGTCGTTTCTGCTGCGCGGCACACAACACTGTTGTTATGTGTTATTCATTTTAGAAATGCTGACTCGACATTGCCTTACAGGATAACAAACTGTTGTTTCACATTCTTAACAGTGAAATGTGCCCTTGGTCTGTACATCATGTAAAGAACGAGTCTGGGTCACTAGAGGGTACAGAGTGTTGTGATTAGATTGATCGTACCACTTTTTAGACATATCATACATGCAGCTGCCAATATCTGAAGGACAAGCGTCTTTAATATTGCAGAACAGTTTGGGTTTGAATTCATTCGAACAGCAGAGCTGATGCATGAGAGAGCTAGCTGATCCTTTGATGTGATTCTACTAAGCTGATCTATACGGTATGGGGTCCCCCCTGTTAACCTAAGAGACCTTCTAATAGTCTAATAATAATGTATTAGATTCTAGAGAAAGGAGTGTGGCTGTATACCACTGTCTTTATTAGTATGATTGCTCCTTTCATTTTGTATGGTATTGTAGTAATGCTTATGGTTCTGATCTGTACCGTTAGTCTGCTAGTGTTAGCCAAAGTACTGCCAAAGACGCGAGGTTTATAAAATAAACTCTTTAAACTTTACTGTGTCTGTATTATTCTGTTGTGGACTAACAAATAGATACGAACAGGTATTTCGGATTCCCACCACTCCTGAGAAATATCTAAGTCGCTTGTTCTGGTTTGTCTATACATTGGGACCGCCTAGCTAGATCTAGGCTAACGAATGGGATACTAAGCTAGTCGGATAAGGGGTTCTTGGTTCTGAGGGGAGTTTCTGGTACACCACAATTCTCTGAGGTCCTGGTCTCCTGCGCATAGTTCTGTGCATAAGCAGAATCCCTGCAACAATGTATAATGAGCCACTGATGTCTCGCTTACTAGGGGCAATGTAAACCTGTGCCCGAGAGGGCGAAAAGTGAGGTACTGCTGTGCAATTGTATTACTTAAATGTTTGATAAAAAGATTATTATTAAAAAAAATGTACATCATCACAAAATGTAGAAAATGCTATCAATCTGAAAAGTTTTGTGGTGATTTGTCAAACAGTTGAAAAGTTATTAGGGAGCAAAATCCCAGGAATTCCTATCTCTGGGAATCCTAACTATAACTACAGAGTTGCAATCACATTTAATGTGACTTCTTTCTTTTCATCAATTGTATTTCTTATGGATTTATTTATTGGTTTACATAATCATGTGACCATAAAGGTGCCTTTTAGTTGTTCATGTAGTAATTCTGAAACTTTATATATGCCGCCTGGATTATTTTTGGGGCTTCCGTGCTAGTTTTGGTTGTGTTGTGCTACATATGAAGCCCAAAGATAAGGAAAGCCAATCATTGTTGTTGTTATAAAAATGTAGGTTATTCTTTTTTTCTTAGTGGCCAATTATCATGTTTTCCTTATAGTAGTTTGTGTAGCTCACTGCCAAGTTACTTTTCATTTTTGTTGCATAGTAGTGCATAAGCAACATAATTTGTGTGTGGCTTGTTGGACACAGTTGTATTTTGTGAGCCAGACAGCATGTAAACAAAACTTATGTTGGTTAAGATTTATTCTATGTGTTATGTTTTGATGTATTTGCTTCCATTAGCATGTGACCATGAATGCATCTTTCAGTTGTTCATGTCGTAAATCTGAAACTCCTTGCTACTTTTGGTAGTATTGTGCCACATATGAAACACCAGATATCACTAAGTTTATTTGCCTTATAACTTACCAACCACTAAACCAATCTGCTTGCCACATAAACAATGACTGTCTGCAATCTATATTCTACAATCCTGTCGGTTTTTGTGCATTTCAGTACTGCTGTTTTTGTGCTACGTCCACCGCATGAACAAGTCTATGTAATATGCAATTGGGTCAAAATCTGTTTTGAGGCCACCTTTTAACTTTGCGCCCCCTTGACGAATCTCCACAAAACCTTCCATCATTCACCAATGTTCAACGAAGAATAGTTCTGAAAAGTTTTGGTGAGATTTGTCAAATGGCTGCAAAGATATTAAGGGCCAAATATCTGAGAAATCCCTATCTCAGCCAACCCTAACTATACCTACAGAGTGGTATATATGTATATGTATCAAGAGATGTTTTTGTTTTTTATGCTTACTTTTTTGATTTTTTCAACACTGGTACCTACCTTTGTTTCTTTTCTTTTCAGGGTCCACAGGTGGGGTACAGGCAACGGCCCAGAGACTGGAGATCTGAAAGAAAAATGTAAGAAGGGGCAGAAGCACTAACAAATGAGAATCCTCCAACCAAGAGAACTTTTTGAACCTGTGCATTTATTACCTCAAATATATACACCTTGCCTTTTCAACTGAGAAATCAATAAAGCAAATACGAACTCAGACACCAACAGAACAACAGCTAACACCCCCATGTCTAACACTATGCTACTATCATATCTTACAACAAGACATCCTGCTACCGGATGCGCTACTTTCCTACTCTTTAGGGAATCCGTACCTGGATCTATAATGTTTCCGTAGTGTTTGCAGAAGAAGTCCGTAATAATGGATAATGTGGATCTGAGTAGTGCTTGTGAGCACGTGCTTAAGGTTAAGGAAGCTATGAAATGTTGCACAGGGGTGACTAGTGTAAGTTATAAAGTTTAGACAAATATTATGTATCCCATTGCTGTACGACGGAGGCAGGGCCGGCTTTAGCATGCGCAAGCTGGGCCCCTGCCCAGGGCGTCAACCTCCAGAAGAGTGCCTGGGCTCCCTGCAGCAGTCTTCCTACGACTTAGGTGCAAAGAAAAGTGTTTTTAAATAGTTTTTCTGAAGCTTTCTGGTGCACTTGTTTACTTTTTGTATTGTTTTCCTTTCATTTTTTAAGACCTGTTTTACTGATTTTATCAACAAATAAACAATTACAGGTTACGTGCCCGAGGTACAGAATGGTACATTTACAAATAATCAAGCTACGGGATGAACAGCGTATCAGAGGGGAGTAACCTAGCACAGGGAGTGAGTGCGGAGAGAAAGAGGGTCATAGTATAGTAACAATTCCCCGGAGTGTGGTACAGCAGTAACGAACTGATGGCATTTGGGCAAAAGGGACAACAATATGGGGAAACAGCATTGATGGCTAGGGACAGGGGGGTAGGGGGAGGAGATGTGTCCAGACCAGTGGATATATTGCAGAGGGGGGCCGTATTGGAGGGGTGCAGTGTTGTGCGCCAGTGGCGGTTCCTCCGCTAAGGTGGAGGAGTGTCGCCCCACTGCGGTGCAGCAGTGAAGGAAAGGAAAACTAAAATTAAAATAACGTGATGTCCTTATCATTTTATTTGTTCCTGCTGCAGCACCATGGGGACGGGATGGTTTGCTCTGCTTACAGAGCAGTGCAAGGGAGGAGCGGTGGGCACACTGAAGTGCGCATGACGCTGTAGCCGGCCGTCTCGGGCCGGCCATACTGTTATGCGCATTTAGCATGTTCTCCACCCAGGCTGCCTTGCAACCTGGGTGGAGAACATGCCCATGCCCCCAGTTTCCATCGGCGCTCAGACAAATCACAACGCTGCATTGCAGCAATGTGATTGGCATAGGGGAGTCAGTCAGAACGATGCATTGCAACCTTGTGATTGGCTCAGGGGTGCCTGGCTGCTTCCTGTTCGGCCGATCGAGGAGAGACGACGTGGGACAGAGCGACAAGGAGGTGAGTGTATTTTTCTTTTTTACACTCCCTCGTCCGTGCCACTGGTCCTGCCTGGTAGGAGCCCGTAGGCTTTAGTCTACAGCACCCAAATGTGAGACGGGAGGTGACCGTATTAGGATTGGAGGCAGCTTTAGCGGCACCTATCAGGCCCCATTTAAAGCTGATTTATGTAATCATTGTCTGGAACAAGCAATCAGTGGAGACTGTTTAATCCCACATACAATACGGACAAGGAACTATATAAATAATTCCAGCTCGATTTAAAGATCCACTCGCTTATGGGATCATTGGGAAACCCCTGATGAGGCATAAGGACCCGAGGTTTCATCTAGCAAGGAGCAACATATGCATGTTTCTAACTAGTGGGAGACATCTATTTCCTGAAGACAAGGTATTGCTATTGCTGCGCTTGCGCTGCTGTGACAGCGGTGATATTTTTAACTAAACTTTCCCGTTTTTGTATTTCTGTTTATTTTAATTTATTAGCCCTGGTTTTAATTTGGGACTATGCAGGGTGTTCCCCTCCCTCTTACCGCACTTAAAACTGTATATTGCACCGCCGCTTTGGTGGGTCCGGGTCACTGGTGGGTCCCTAGCCCTGGTTGGGCGCCATCTTTGGTTGGGTTCGCTTTTCTTTTACCGGCGGGCGCCATTGTGAGCGGTCCTGCGCTCGGTCAGCCTCGCGGGACACCTATTTAAGGCGGTCCCTTTTTCGCCGGCAACCTAGACAAGGTATTGCTATTGCTGCGCTTGCGCTGCTGTGACAGCGGTGATATTTTTAACTAAACTTTCCCGTTTTTGTATTTCTGTTTATTTTAATTTGTTAGCCCTGGTTTTAATTTGGGACTAGGCAGGGTGTTCCCCTCCCTCTTACCGCACTTAAAACTGTATATTGCACCGCCGCTTTGGTGGGTCCGGGTCACTGGTGGGTCCCTAGCCCTGGTTGGACGCCATCTTTGGTTGGGTTCGCTTTTCTTTTACCGGCGGGCGCCATTGTGAGCGGTCCTGCGTTCGGTCAGCCTCGCGGGACACCTATTTAAAGTCGCTCCTCCCGCGCAGCGGGGCCGCGCAGTGTGGCGCCGTCGCTTAGCCGGAGTCGTGCCAGAGTCCTGCCCGTCTGCGCTCGTCCGCGCCGAGGACGCCCGGGGCGCGACGGCCTTACATAGCTTTCCTGCGTTTGCGGCTCTGTGATGATCACTTATTCGATCGATACTTTGCGGTCTATCGCATTGACCATTCCGAAATGTGATCAGGCACTAATTCATCCGTTAAGCGGCCCGTGTCGGTGCCCGTGTAAGAGATGGGCACTTGGCTCTCCGGTTTCTATCCGTAAGGGGACTCTCCCTATAGCCTCTCGAGATACTGGTGTGACGCCTGCACTCCGAATATTCAACCTGAATGTGAGAACATCATCTAGCCGTTTTCGACCTCATACAGGAGGAGTCTCCAGATATATTTGCGATCACGGAAACGTGGCTGCAGGAACATGACGCAGCTATTATTAACTTGGCTTTCCCCCCTGAGTATTCCATTTTTACTCTAAATCGGTCAACCAGAGGAGGGGGTATCGCCCTTGCTGTCAAGTCTAGTTTCCCCTGTATCTGGAAGGTATTGAACATTGCTGGATGTGAAAGCGCCTTTTTCAAGATCTCGATTAGCCCTCAATTTTCGATCTCGGGTATGGTGGTTTATCGACCTCCAGGCAGTGACGTAGCTTTCAGAGAAGCCTTTCCTGATGCCGTCAGCTCTTTGGCAATTGGCTGTGCCAATTTTTTTATCTTGGGAGATCTCAATCTCCATTTCGATAACAAGAGCATGCCGGCTGTTAATAATATTTTAGCCGACCTTGAGGCCCTTCAATTGTCCCAAAAGGTGGTACATTCCACCCATGTAGGAGGGCATACCCTGGATCCCTGTTTTACTAACTTTATGGAAGCTACAGTTTCTTCCATAACACCCTTGGGGTGGACGGACCATTTTTTAGTGGCCATTCGGGCCCCTTTGCCGGTGACTCCTGCTAGGCTTCCTGTTAAATTTGTCTTTAGAAGACATTGGAATAAACTCAGACTAGAGGACTTTCACAAGGTCTTGGCCACAGATCCGTGGGGATCCCTGGACAATGTTGAACTGGGCTATGATCAGTTTTGTCAGTGGATTACTAGGGCGCTTGATTCACTGATCCCCATCATGGCAAGCAAATCCCGCTCCCGAGAATCTAGCCCCTGGTATGATAGTGCCCTTCGTGTCTTGAAGGGCTCGTGTAGGAGGGCTGAGAGAGATTGGCGGAGGGATTATGACAAGGTTAAGAAAGTGTTATATCTTCAAAAAAAAAAAAAAAAAAGAAAGTGTTATATCTGACCTCCGTTAAGGCTTACCATCGCGCTATATGTAGAGCCCGCGCAGCGTTCTACTCGGAAGAGTTCCGCAATAGCTCTAATCCATCTAAATCGATATTCAAGGCCCTCAAAGATCTTTTGGCCAAAAGAACTTCTTCTCCGGTACTGGCCTCTACCTCTCACTGCGACGCTCTGGCATCCTTCTTTTTGGAGAATGTGCAGGGAATCTACCGGGCTTTTCCCCTTACGGGGCCACCATCGGGGACCTTGGATATCACCCCTGATCTCCCTACTATGGAGTTTCTCCCTTTACTTTCATCTGAGGAATTTGATAGGGTGTCTCACAAGATTAAGTCTGGGTCACCCCTAGATCCATTGAGACCTGCCCTTTTTAGAGATCAATCTTTTGTGGGACGCCCCATAGTGCGCTCTCTTATTAACATCTCGTTGGCGACGGGCAGGGTCCCAGCTAAATGGAAGCGGGCAGTGGTTTCTCCTATCTTGAAGAAGCCCTCATTGGACCCTTCCAAACCGGAGAATTACCGGCCAATCTCTTTGCTCCCCTGGCCGGCAAAAGTCAAGGAGGCCTATGTCAACCAGGCTCTCTCGGATCATCTCACTCGAGCTAACATCCTGGATGATACCCAGAATGGGTTCCGTGCTGGGCATAGCACGGAGACAGCCCTCCTCGCTATGGTCGAACATCTGCGCATGGTGCTAGATGCGGGACAGACGGCGGCGCTAGTATTATTAGATCTGAGCGCCGCCTTCGATCACAATTCATCCTTCTGCGTCGCCTCGAGGAGACAGGCATTGGTGGACTTGCCCTACAGTGGTTCCATTCTTTCCTCGACGACCGTTCCTTCTGCGTTGCAATACCACCGCATCAGTCCAAATTCCATCCTTTGGACCTGGGGGTGCCGCAGGGATCCTCGCTGAGTCCCACGCTTTTCAATCTTTACGTGAGACCGCTGGCTGATGTCGTCAAGCATTGGGGCATGACTATGGTCTCCTATGCTGATGACACTCAGCTAGCGGTCACCATCAGCGGGGATGCTGAGCTCGATGCCCCCAGGTTCCAGAGTAGACTAAGGGCGGTGGCGAGCTGGATGAATGCAAACTGTCTCCAGCTCAACGCTAAGAAGACCGAGGTTATGGTTGTCGGAAAGGGGAAGGAGCTTTGGGGGACATCTGGTGGCCACCGGAGCTTGGGCCAGCTCCAATCCCAGTCACGGAGCTGAGAAACCTGGGAGTGTGGCTGGAGCCCACTCTCAGTTTTGTGGGGCATTCGAAGAAAACTGCTGCCTGCTGTTTTGGGGTTCTTCGAGGATTAAGAGCTGTCCTGAAGTTCTTTGATCCCCCTACCAGGCAGCTGGTGGTTCAGGCAACTATAATATCTCGCCTGGACTATGCCAGCTCTCTCCTGGTAGGGGTGAACCAGGCAGAAATCAGCCGACTCCAACGGGTCCAAAACGCAGCAGCTAGGGCTATAGTTGGCTTGCCCAGGTACTGCTCTGTTTCCAGTACTCTTTGTTCCCTTCACTGGCTACCGGTTAAAACTAGAATTAATTTCAAAGTTTTATGTGTGGCCTTTAAGATCTTGAAGGGCCTAGCGCCCTGGATTCTCTCGAACCTTTTGTCCTCTTATGTTCCCACCCGCTCCCTGAGATCATTGGGCCAAGCGCTTGCTGTGGTCCCGAGGTTTAGGCTTAGTCGCGTGGGAGGTCGGTCCTTTCGGGTAAAAGCAGCATTGCTGTGGAACTCTCTCCCGATGGAGATTCGCCTGATTGAGGATCTCCTTCTGTTTCGCAAAGCCATAAAAACCTTCTTATTTTAACTGCTCCTTCAGCTGTTATGTTCCGTTGTTTTCCCCTGCTCATGTTAGGTGTTGCTATGTTTTGCCTTGTCATGCGCCAGGACGCCCCTTAGCTGGGGCAGCTGTGCGCAATACAAATGTCCCTAACATAACATAACATAACATAACATAACGTCTGGATCATTAAGAAAGCACAAAACATATCGATGCTGAAACGACTGCACACTAAATCGACTCAACATTGGTTGAAATAAGAGACTTCTTTTATATATATGGTTGTGGTTTAACCAATGATTTATTGTGGGCCTTTGATGACAAAAACGAATGTCTATGGTTATCTCCCCCTGTGTGAAAATGACTTTCAAGGGTTTTTGGAATTGGGTTTGCCAATTTGAATTTGGTGTAATTTTGGTGTGTATTTGAATTTTCGTATAGAACACAGAATTTTATGGACAAGCTTGTTTTGCACATGTTTACTGTTACATTGAATGTGTTTTTATGAAATGTTCCAGCTTTTTAATAAAAGTGTACAACTTTATATGAATTTGAATAGTGCCCCTTGGTGATATTGGTCACATTTTGAATGAATGGTTGTGTGGTTTTTAATTAGTTTTTTTATATACCCAAAGGGAAATTGTTTATTTTTGACTGCCTGCCTGGTAGGAGGCCAGAGTAAACCCCCCTAGTGTATCTTGTGGTAAGAGCTCTCATGAGAAGGTGAGGAAAGAACCATGGGAGCCGGTGGGGGGTGGGGAAGAGGAGGGCACTTCTGTTATTCAAGATCATGCGGAGGAGGAGTGGAAGGCCTCCTGGTCTATGCCAAGTAACAGCGGCAGCAGTTGTTCCCAGAGTGGTGCTATAGGGCGGCGGCGGAGGCCTCTGGCATCCTCTCTGTGTAGTGCCGTTGCCTCAGCCTCCACCCAATAAACCACTACGGACTTCCAGGCTGCGCTGTTAGAAATGGTTGCACTCTTCCAGCACATTGCCATGTCACACTTTGCCAGAGCAAGGACCAGGTCAGCAAAGCGGCCGCTGTTTTATGCTTCCTCTGATGTTTGTAGCTACCCTGCACACTCGCTTCCCAAGTTTCTAGAAGGGGGTGACCTACAGATGAGGATATGGTCGAGCAGACATTATGCCAATAATAGCTGAGTATTGGGCACCTACAGGTCGGCTACTCGGTTACTATACCGTGAGATCTACTTTTTCTTCCTGCAGCAAGGCACGGTCCTCTGACTCCCCTAAGGGGCATCACTCACTCAACTATTGGGTTGGACAACCCCCCCCCCCGCACCATAGCAGGAACAGTATTACCCTATTTGAGTGGAGGCCCTACACTATTTCAATGGGCCCCATTCCCCAGTAGAGTAGGTACTTACCTGGTCTTGATGCCACTGACCCTCCAAGCATCAAGGCAATAACCATGTTGACCTCACTCAACACGCACAGAAGCTATCACAGTACATTACTACCCACTATAGCTCTCTTGTTTTTACTGAGTCAGGGAAACCACCACTCTATTAAAACTCCTTTGGGGGTCCCTTAGACGCTTTTAACCACTTTCACACCACCCTACTCCCACAACCGCTCACTTGCACTCATCATACAGCTTTAGAGATCAAAAGATCTCCGCTAAAAAGCCCCCATTGAGGGACACATCTGGCATTGCAGCGTTGGCCCAAGGAGGAGCACCCTATGATGAAGCGTGACACCCTACCGGGTGAGTGAGGGCACTTTGATCTGATCATTCGGATCCCCCCTCTTGGGATGCCTCTGACTGGACCAATTGATCCGATTGTCAGAGTCCTCCCCTTCCTGATAACTGAGGAAATGCACCCCTGTGTGTATGTTACAAATTTTGAGATCTGGGCAGTCCATAAAACATGCCTGAGAAACGCTGCTGGAGTCTGACATTGTGCGCATGTGCTAGGGCTATCAGAAAGATGCAATAGATTTGTCGTGGTGAGAGGTTCGCCCGGTGTAGTATATGAAATTGAATTTATCGTTGTCAGGCATTGAAAGAGATCTTACGTGGGTGTGGTAGTGTCACGATTCCGCACCTCCATACAGTTAGCCAGGTACACACACTCCCCTACATATCCCTATGTGTATGCAAACATTGGTGCAAGTGGAAAAGGGGCCCGCGGAGGTCGTAGGAACAGCGACGCTCGTAGGAGGATCGGAACACCCGCCGAGGTACAACCCTCGGAGTTCAAGCTCGGACCGAGATCCCGTTTCCCGTTCCGCAGGTACTTTCAGTTATTTACGCTCCCTAGCGAGCGCAAGAGTTCTCGCTACGGAGACACTCACTCCAGTTCTCCGCAGGCCCCAGTGCATCCGTGGCGCTGAGTCACGGCAAGTCCGCCTCTCGAAGTTTAGCGGGGGCGCATCTCCCGCCGCCTGCATTTCCTTTCAGCCCGTGTGGCAGGAACCAACAGCGCACAAGAACAGACTGCCTCCGTTGTGGCCTCCGTAACGAGAGGATGCTGTTTGCCTAGACTTTGGTGCTATGTCCCCAGGGCACATTTCTCCTTGCCACGGACAATCGCTGTGAAGATAACAGCGGAGTGGCTTTTGTTCAAAATAGGATTGCACGGTGTTTGTGTACCACGTATTTCTACTCTAATTCCTGGGAGCACCTGGGTACAGCGGATGCCGATATTTCACTGTACTCTCACCTTGGAATTTCTGAGAGCAATTCTGGTATTCACGGACAGCTGCTGCCGGGCTCCTTGTAAGTGTATGGCGTGCATGGCTAGTTTAAAGTTGCTTACGTGAGATTGGTCTATCTGCAAATCACACTTGTGTTTCCTTCTTGTCTTCCCTTCTTTAGTGCATACACGCTAGAGGGAGCAGAGCCCAGACCAGACTCGGGCTAGACCTACTCCCGACAGTTGCCTTTGTTATTTTGTCCCCTTCCCTTTTCCCCGGGGTGCTGTGTCCCATAGATGCGTTCGGTGCACTGTGGGGAGTAGCATTTCAGGGAATAGGGAGGTTCCTCAGCGCGCCGTCGTTCCTGCTGGCTGCTGAGAAGAGGTTAGTGGCGTTCAGTTCTACCTTGTGCCACGGACATCCTGACAGGTAGTACCTTTGTCCACTCCCTATTGTGTAGTGCCCTACTGAAGTCTGCCTCCCATATGTTGCAAAGAGGCAACTGTGTATATGTGATCATAGCCTTCATGAGCCAGGCTTCTAATCTCCTCCCATTCCCTAGGGTATGTAAGATGGCAGCCAGGGCATTAGAAGATGGTTTGGAGTTATCATCATGCCATCGCTCTCTTAAAAGGTTACGGAGGAGGCCAAATATTTCAGGAATTGTCCCTGGTGAAGTGGGTATTGCTCCACCAGTTCTTCAAAGGAGAGTAGTTGGCCATTGGCAAAGAGATGCCCGAGAGTCAATAACTGGCTCGGTCCAAGACCCGGAAAGCAAGCCTGGACAGATCCCCGGCTCCACCAGGGAAGCCCAGTAGGGTGATCCTGCACGAGACACAAGAGCGTTTGAGGAGGTTGAACTTCAGGGACAAGAGGACGAGGATTGAAGCCACGTTTGGTGAGGCACTGCAACGCTAGTATCTGCCTGGTCATGGCCTGCCAGCGAGCCAACCATTGCAGTTGGGCTGCTTAACAGTACAGTTTTAAATTAGCGGCTCCAATGCTGCCCGATTCCGTTGGGAGCAGTGGCTTTGTAAGAACCACTCTGTGCCTACTGCAATGCCAGATGAGATCCCCCAACAGTTGGTGTAAATGCCAAGACAATGGCTGGCAAGGAATCACTGCAAGAGAGGTACTGCATGGTACGGGGACCCCCTCTAAGAATTATACTTTCAGGCCAGGGAGAAGAGGGGAAAGGAGACCAAGGAACACTGAGAGTACTCCCTCATGGCCTATCCATTCATTATATTCAGAGACTTAATCTCTCCTGTGCCACATAATACAACAGTGACACTCAACAATATAATTCTCATTTCTTTTTTATTATTCCATTTCTTCATGTATTTTATAAAATTTCATGTTGTTATTTCTTTTTTCATTTCATGTTTTTTATTCTTTCTATACACAAAAAAGACTTTATTGTCCATCTCAGGAGACAAAATCAGTTCTGTAATTACAATAGATGCATATGATACACATTTACATACATGAATTCACTTAAAGGGAAAAGCAACCCCTGGACACACTCATAAATACTTCCATATCACCAAACCATTCAAACACATCCACACTCACACAATCTTCATACAACTGCATCTGAACAAAGGGGAGGTTATAAATAACAGGAGACCTCCACGACCAGATTGAATTCTATGCTCAAAGCACAGGGCTGAACACAGGGTCTCAGTGGAAGAGAGGTAAATTAGTAAAACAGGGGGGGGGGGGCATTATCATGTTTGCACAGGCTATGTGCCCTTTTACAACCAGCGGAAGGGTTTTACAGAACGCGACCTTGATACTAAGGGAGGACACCATCCTGTTCAGATTAACCTCCAAGTGAGCTGGGTTGGTATGGAAAACATTGAGGCTGAGGTAACGTAAGGACAGTTCCTTCCATTGCACTGGCCTTCTGCCCATAATGTCTGGGGTGTATCGCGTTGAAGGCACCAGGGGATAGACACGCGATTTCACCCAGCTCGCTCAAATGTGTTTTTCTTTTCATAGCTCCTTAATCTTGCCTACATCGCCCTCCTCCTGCTCCTCTTCATTGTTCAATTTACAGACAATTAAAGGGGATGAGTGCAAGGGGGCCCAAATGTGGTTTCACCCAAGGTGCTCTCTGAGTAAAGGCCAACTCTGGACGAAGAGAAAGGGACCCCCACGTGATTTTCACCCCAAGAGGTAGTACAAGTGGCCAAACGAGCTGTGAGAGTGAAGGGGTAAGGTGTGGAATCTGAACAGGATTGCTCCTTTCAGCGCTGTGGTGGTAAAGCCCAGCAGACAGGAGGACATTGACAGCAGTGCTTTCCAGATATGGAAGTTCCAAAAATCACAGGTGCTAGTATGGTTGAGAGAAAATGGAAGAATCCTGTGGTGTTGTAAACCATAGACCTAAAGATGCTGGGAATTGAACTTTGAATGTAGAGGCAGTGAGCGCATGAGAGACACACCTGTTAATCTGAGATGTATTAATTTATGGACATTTTATTTACACATATATTTTGCAGTGTCTCTTTACGTTATAGTAAATGTGCTTGTACTTATATAGCGCACAGCTACCCCGGTTCGGGGTTTCCCGGCGCTGTACTCATACCGCTAGGGAACCCTTCCTGGCTTTTTCCCTGTGAAATGTCCACTCCTGGGCCTCCCCAGGGTGAAGCCAGGCATCCCAGCGCTGTTGGGGCCGTTGTAGAGATTAAGCAAGCTATTGCCCAGAGTTGCAGCGTGGGACCCATGATTAGAATAGGCACTGAGGTGAGAATATCCGGTCCGCGGAATTTATAGCCCGAAACCCAGCCGCGACGGGAATCAAACCCTGGTCCCGGACCAGTGCTCTGCATCGAGGTCTGCTGCTCTAACCATTGAGCCACACTTCTCCAGGAACTAACAGTTTTGTTGGGTGGAGCATACTTGATTGGATAAAAAGGAGATGTGTAATTCAAAGGAAATGGCTCATGTTGGCATTCTTTGTCTGCAATAAGGTGCCTCATGAGGGGGCTATGTTTGTGTGGGGAGGGGGTAAAATATACAATGTTGGAATACATGAGTTAAGGGGAATTCAGGAGAGACGGTTGTAGAAAATAGATGAAGAGTAGTCGCTTCAGTCATTCCCTCTCTGCTCTTTCACTTACTTATGTGTACTTATTAGGTTTCGCCTGCACAGCGCTTGTGCTGTGCTTGAGAAATCTATTGTTTTTAAAATTAGTCTTAAAAGGGACTTACATCCCGCCCCTCTCATTCCTTGCTTCACATTGATTCCTGTGCGTGCCACTTACCTTTCCTCCATTTCTGTTGGCTGTAGCATATTTTCCTGCCTTTACTAATGCTTGTTCCTCATCTGCTTCTCTTATCAGTTTCCCGCCACCCAAATACTGTTCACATCCACTTTGGTGGAACTATACTTTCATAAAGTTTTGCCTTTTACTCTTGCAGCATATTTATATAACAATTTATCACCCAGAGAGATTACGTGATTTGCATAGAATCACAGGATGTTGTGTGGCGCCGCGGAGACTTGAACCGGGATCCCCAGCTCTCACGTCAGCAGCTCTGCCCACTGCACCACATCCTTTCCACTCCTGTGTTATCTGTCTGGGAGCTCTTTCCTTCTCCCGGACTGTGATTGATGATAACAACTCTTTATTCATCACAAAGGCGAAACCGATGCATTACCAATGCTTGTTAGTTGTTACAGTGATGCATCTTTCTACTCAATTTGTGAAGGGGCTGGCATTGAATGTCTGTGATGACACGTGGGGACATAAGTGTCTTGGCTATGTCGTTGGTTTTTCTTCTAATGGGTTACTCAATTAAACAAGGGTCCTCTAATCACGTGCTGGGATACAGGTGTACGGAAATGAAACTGGTAACCTGTAAGTTGTCTTCTCTACTTATGTTGTGTCACATGACTGACCTAGAAATTGCAACAGAGACCAGTGATGTGTTGTGAATCCCAGAATTCAGTTTTCTTACCTTTTGAGGATCCGCTGTGTTTGTAGTCTCCCGCTCCTTTCCCTATGTGCTCATCCTTCTAGGGGGTGCTTTGTGGTTTAGGGAGATGGCCCACCGCACTCCAGCTCTTTATGGGCACTATCTCTCATCCTGAACTTGTCACCTACAAATCATTGTTTTAGGGTGAAGTAGTGTAAGTAGTTCAATAGACGAATGTCAAGACTATAGCACCATCATGGCAACACTCCCCACCACCAAGCACATAGCATGCATGCAAAATAAGTACACACCACACAGATTTTGTTTTGGGAAAACTGCTGCAGGTTTATTACATACAACGTTATTTAATCTGGTGGGTTAGCTTATGGGCGATCCAAGGGCAGGCAGCCTTCTCGCCCCTGCCCACCTGATGAGCCTAGCAGCACGGTGGCGAAACACCTTTGTACTGCACCTTCTGGTGATCCTCTTCCCGGATCACGTGACACATAGTCTCTTATTACTCACGCCCCTTTCAGGGCGGAGCGTAGCAAGGCAAGCCCCCGGTTGTTCAGGCCCACAACCGCCCGAAGGACTAACGGGGCGCCGACACGGTTTTCCAGGAACCTCCCATGAGGCTCCTGGGCTTTGGCTCTGGCACCCCCTATGGTGCCGCGCAGAGATACCCTTCTGTACCCATTTGCTTCCAGATCGCCCTGTAACTCCGCCTGCAACAAAAAAAGTACAACATTACAACATTCTCACCATACTTCCTGCCACCAACCACGCCAGGAAAGCGGTAGGGTGGGAGACGGCGTGTCCAGCGAGGCAGCGACAGCGGCGTGTCCGGTGCGACAAAGAGGCCGTCAGCGTGGTGGGGGAGACCTATATATCCCTCACCCCGCCTTGTGCACTGGACATGATGCTGCACTGCCCACGTCCAGGAAGGGGACTCCGCCAGAGGCCCTGCCACCTTGAGCTATTGGTAGCTCTCCTCCCATATGTAAGTAGTTATCCTGTGTGCAGTCCAGCCCACTAAAGTAGAAGTTTGTTTTTTGGGTTGCATTAATATATGTTAACTAAAATTGAACAGTGTGAAGTTGAGACAAAAATGTGTGTATTTTTCAGACATCATAATTTCCAAAATATAGTTTAAGCTGATATGAGTGATAAATCAGGTGACACTAGGAGATTTTTTACTACTATAATGAGCTTGGTACCAGAGTGGCATTCCAATTGATAAGTCCTTTTTCTACACTACAGCTGGCAACCCTGCCTGATGCCCCGTGGAGATTGTGGTAACGGAGCCACCCGGCCCGTTCAGCCACGCTAAGCACGCACCCACGCACCCGGAGGGCGGGCACGCCCGAAGGCATAAATAAACGGGCGCAAGACCGCTCGTGGTCT
This sequence comes from Triturus cristatus, assembly GCF_964204655.1. Classification (NCBI taxonomy): domain Eukaryota; kingdom Metazoa; phylum Chordata; class Amphibia; order Caudata; family Salamandridae; genus Triturus; species Triturus cristatus. The sequence continues at coordinate 330,538,250 of NC_140580.1, forward strand.
TTGGCCCACTCCAGTGACCCTGACTGCTGTGTCCTTTATTATCCCCCAGCTACTCACTGTCCTTAGGCCTACCCTGTACCCCCGCCCCCACGATACCACATTGGCGACGAGAGCGGAGCCTACCCGCGCCTCGCCCCCCCCCCGCGAACCTGCTGATCCAGCTGGCGGTGCTCCAGGCTGTCCGCGGAGGATTTTCCTGGGCGCGCCCTCGCGTTGGCTGGCTGGGGCCGCGCGCGCGTTGTCCGGCGTCCTGTGCTGTGCCGGTAAGCTCTGTCGGAGGGGGGTGTCGGCCCTCGTGAGCCTGGCCCGCGTCTGAGTGGGGAGAAGAGAGCACGTTGCTGCTCTGGTGTGCAAGGCCCCGAGAGTGAGGCGAGGGGCAGTGGCGTCCATGCAAGTGCCTGCAGGGAGAGATCGTATGAATAAAGCTTGGTGAATAAAGAAGAAGGGCTCCGGTGGTCTCGCCCTCGCGCAGCACCGGCCAAGCGGCCCATCTGCGTCACGGTGCACAGCCGTTGGTCTCGCCTGCGCGCAGCGACATCCAGGCAGCCTACATCATCCCTAAGCGGGGGAGGAGAGTGACAAGGGTCTCGCCTGGAGAGCAGACCGGCAGCCACGGCCGGGGTGGTGGAAAGGTGACGGAGAAGGGCAGCAAGCATGACCACCCCTGTCACCAGCGGAGGTGGCACCGCGCAGCCACCACAGCAGCGGGCCGCGCAACCAGCAGCCGCCGCACCTGGACACAGTGCGGTAGCCCCGTTGCCACCGTTCAGCGAGCTGTCGGACCCCTCTACAGCGGCGGTGCGATGGCGATCATGGATCGGACGGCTGGAGCACTACTTGGTCAGGGTGCGGGAGACGGACAATACAGTCAAGAGGTCTCTCCTCATGTGCTACGGTGGCGAGGAGCTGTACGACCTCTTCGAGACCCTACCAGATAGAGGGAACGACAACGACTATGCGGGCGCCATAAGGGCCCTAAATCGCCATTTTGACCCCCAAACCAACCCCGACTTCGAGTGGTTCAAGCTCCGCCAGGCACGACAAGAGGAAACAGAGAGCGTCGACGTCTTCTACGCCCGCCTTCGAAAACTCTCGCTGTCATGCGAACTACCGGACCAGAGAGCAGAGATTCGGGCGCAGCTCATCCAGGGGTGCAGGTCGGTCCCGTTGCGGCGCCTAATCCTACGGCAGCCAGGCATCTCGCTGGAGGACATCTTAATCCTGGGCCGGTCTCACGAGCTGTCCAACGCTCGGGCGGACGTGATGGAAGCAGCCCTCAACCGGCCGGCTGTGGCCACGAAACCGCCGGCAGTCAAGGAGGAGAGGGTGGATGTGCTGCAGAGGCGGCCGAGCCAGCAGCGCGGAGCCGCGAGGGCTCCACAAAGAGACACCTGCGGCAACTGTGGCCTAGGTCACCCGCCTGGCGGGCGGTGCGTCGCAAGAGGACAAACGTGTCTGAAGTGCGGACGAGCGAACCATTTCGCGAAGGTCTGCCGAGGCGGACGGATGCGCGGCGGTGCTGGGGGCCCGCGAGGTGCGACGGCGAGCGTGCACCAACTGACAGAGGAAGAATCCGCCGCCCTGAGAGACAACACCAAGGAGGAATTCGTGGAAGAGGTAGAGGATGATGAAGTGTTCTTCGTCTCGTTCGTTGGCCGGGAAGGCACGAGGCGAAGGCCGCCGCCCATGTGTGACATCATGGTGGCAGGATCCCCAGTAAGCGCTCTCATCGACACGGGGGCGTCGGTGAACGTAATGGACAGCTGCCAGTATGAGAGGCTGTCGCCACGACCGCCCCTGAGGCCCTCCAAAGCCCAAATCTTCACATATGACAGTGACAAGCCGCTGTCCCTGCGAGGGGTGATTGACGTTGAAGTCGTCAGCGACGGTAGGAAGCTGGCCACGACGTTCCACGTGGCGGAAGGCAAGAGGGGCACCTTACTGAGCTGTCACACCGCCGAAGATCTGGCGCTGGTGTTTTTCGCGAATCAAGTGCATGATCTGCATGCCAGGAAGATGTTGAAGGACTTCCCCATGCTGTTCCGAGGTCTAGGGTGCCTACGCGGGAAACAGTTCAAACTACACGTGGACCCGACAGTCCGGCCCATGGCGCTGCGCCACAGGAGAATACCATTCCACCTGAGACCACGAGTGGAGGAGGAGTTGAAGAAGTTGGAAGACCTGGGGGTGATCGAAAAGGTATCCGGCCCCACCCCGTGGGTGTCCCCCCTAGTCGTGGCGCCCAAACCCAAGCAGCCAGGCGCCATCCGTTTGTGCGTGGATATGCGCCTCCCGAACAAGGCAGTAAAGCGCGAAAGACACCTCACGCCCACCATGGACGATATTGTGGCTGACCTCAACGGCACACAGTGGTTCACAAAACTGGACCTCAACGCGGGATACCATCAGCTAGAGCTCCACCCGGACAGCCGCAACATCACCACCTTCTCCACCCACGTTGGCTTGAGGAGATACAAGCGGCTGAGTTTCGGGATTTCGTCAGCGGCTGAAGTGTTCCAAAACCCCATACGGGAGACTCTCTCGGGGCTCCAGGGAGTCATCAATTTGAGCGACGATATCTTGGTGTTCTCGAAGACTCTGGAAGAACACCATCGGCATCTTCGGGACACGCTGCAGCGGCTGGCAGACAGTGGCCTTACCTTGCACGAGGCCAAGTGCTCCTTCTACCAGGAGTCGGTCGAGTTCTTCGGCTATGTCTTCTCGAGGGAAGGCCTGAGAGTGGATCCGAAGAAGGCGGAAGCAATCCGAGCAGCCCCGAGGCCCACCTCCGCCACCGAAGTCAGGAGTTTTCTAGGGATGGCAACCTACTGTGGACGTTTCATTCCCAACCTGGCGTCCCTGTCGGAGCCGCTCCGGCTTCTCACGAAGAGTGGCCAACCCTGGACCTGGGCAGCGAAGGAAGATCTCGCGTTCCAGGCGGTCAAGGACGCGCTAATCGACGACAAGGTCATGGCGTACTTCCGGCCTCAAAGGCGGACAGAGGTGGTGGTGGACGCGAGCCCTGTTGGGCTGGGCGCAGTCCTGATGCAGGAAACGGAGGCGAAGGAATGGGTCCCGACCGCATACGCCAGCAGAGCACTGACGGCCACCGAGATGCGGTATGCGCAGATTGAGCGGGAGGCGCTGGCCATCAAGTGGGCCTGTCAGCACTTTCATCTCTACTTGTATGGTCACGACTTCCGGGTGGTCACCGACCACAAACCCCTGGTCCCGCTCTTCGCTGGCACGGCACGCCTGGGCCCCCCGCGGATCGAGCGATGGGCAGTCCAATTGCAAGCCTACCGGTTCGAGGTCGTCTTCCGACCTGGGGCCAACAACCCGGCGGATTTCCTGTCCCGGCACCCGGGGCCGGCCCCATCACACCCTGATCAGTCGGATGAAAGCGGCACGGAAGAGTTCGTCAGGATGGTGTCGCAGGCAGCGTGCCCGGTGGCACTCACGCTGGAGGACATCAGCAGGGCCACGGAGCTGGATGAGTGCCTCGTAAAGGTGAAGTGCACGCTGGCGAACCGCAATTGGCGGAACTTCCTGGACGGGGTGCAACCCCCCACGAAGACGAGAGGGTCTTTCGACAGCAAGTGTGGAACGCGCAGAGCGAGCTCAGCGAAGGGCCGCATGGCGTGGTCATGAGAGGCGCAACACTAGTCATTCCGAGGAGTCTCCAAGGGGAGGTGGTTCGGCTGGCGCACCAAGGGCATCAAGGCGTCTCCAAGACCAAGGCCAGGCTGCGGAGCAAGGTGTGGTTCCCTCGGATGGATGCCATGGTTGAGGAAGTCGTCCGCAACTGTCACTCGTGTAACATCACCGGGGGCGAGCCCGCACCTCATCCGGTAATCACGGAAGAACCATGCCTAGAACCCTGGTCCAAGCTGTGTGTGGACTTTGGATCCTTCCCGGACGGGCGACACACCCTGGTGGTGGTGGATTCGCACTCCAAGTTCCCGGTGGTGGAAGTGGTCTCCTCCACAGCGTTCAGCCAGGTGAGAGCGGCGTTGGACCGCATATTTGCCATGATGGGACTACCTGAGGAAGTCCGGTCGGACAATGGGCCACCTTTTCAAGGAAGGGAATTCCAAGACTACCTAGCAGCTCGAGGGGTCAGGCACAGGAAGATTACCCCGCAATGGCCCCAGGCGAATGGAGAGGTAGAGCGGTTTATGCGCACGATGAACCGGGCGCTGAGGATCGGAGTCGAACAAGGGGAAGACGCGGATCTATGCCTCTCACAGTTCCTCAGCGCGTACCGCAGGACACCTCACTGCACCACTCAGTGCGCGCCAGCGCATCTGCTGTTCAAGAAAGCCCCCAGGGACAACATCCCGGCGAGCCAAGTGTGGCAGCCTCGGCCGCTGGATCAAGGGGCGGCCCAAGAGAGAAGGCGGACATCCAACGAGAAGGCCAGTCGGGCGAGGAGAGCCCAAGCGAGGAGTCTCCAGGTGGGGGACGTGGTCATCATGAGAGACCGGTACCCAAGTTGGAAGTATCGCACCCCGTTTGAACCGGAAGTGTGGGAGGTGACCAGAGTGCAGGGCACCATGGTGTCAGTCAGGAGAGGAACACGGACAATGACTCGAAATGCGTCCTGGTTCAAACAGGTCACCTCAGCTCCCCCCGAGACCGACCCGCAGGAGGAGGAGTTCGAAGCCGGAGACGGGGGCAGCTCACCAGGAGGGCAGGCGAGCACCTCGCGGAGCGCGCCCCCACCGTCCGGCGTAGGAGAACGAGAGAACGGGTCCTCCGAAGATGTGGGGGTACCCAGTGAGAAGGGAGCCTGTGGGACCGGACGAGGAGACGTCCCCCGGAGCCGGCCGTACGGCCTTCGGCCAAACCTGGCTCCCAATCAGAGACTGAGAGACTTTGCGTGGTGTGCGCAAGAGCCGAACTGTTCTGGGATAACTGATCTCTGTATCTGAAAGAGAGTGTACTGTGCTCTCTCTCCGCCCAGACTTAATTGTCGGGTGAGTTAGCGAGACCAGGCTTTCGGTTTCTCAGACTGAGCACTCGGGTGAGTGTGACACTGCGGCTCTATTGATCCTCCTGACAGACTGTGGCCCTCCACGCGTCGTAGGCGGGGGCGGAGGCCTGCCCCAGCCTGATTCTCCGCCCAGGCCGTCGGCGAGGGGCGGTGCTTCCAGGCTGGGAGGGGCGGGCTGGGCTGGTTACGCTAAGCAAGGAGCCGGGCGGGGATCGTGCTGAGGCTGCTGTACAGGGGAGGGAGGGTGGGGGCAAGGGGGGTCCGTACGCCCCCCTGTCTGCGGCGGGACCATCTCCATGCAGACAAGACCGGGCCTGGGAAGGGGAGCCACCGCCCCCAGGAGCAACTTCTGACACAACAACATAGACCCACCCGGCTGAGCACGCCGGCAAAGTTGGCGCCTGGAAGCCGGCCGCAGAAGTGCAAGGGTCTATACTGAGCATCGCCGCATGGACACAGAAGCCAGTAAGGCAGCTCTTCACCCCGGGAAACAGGCCCCGTTTGCCAAACCACCACCACAGCCTGACAGATACCCGCGCCGGGCGATGCCTTCATTGAAGCTGTGTCTGGCGGAGCGCTACCCCAGCGCGGGGAGAAGTTGTTTATAATCCAGCCGCAGCCACCTCGTGCCTGGAAAAGTTTGCCTGCAGAGGAGCTTTTTGTGCCGGGAGGAGTTTTCTTTAAAGTTCGGTCGGTCCAGGAGGACACCGACCCTGTGTTGGGAGGAGGCTGCATTAAACTTGCTCCACGCTGTGCTGGGATTGTTTTTTCCACTGGTGAGCTGCTGCCCATGCACCAAAGCTGGCCTGCTACACTCAGGGCCACACCTGGAGGCCCCGGCCTCCCGTGCCAAAGCATCCCTCCTGGATGCCCGGATCCAAAATGCCTGCCTGGGTGGTGCTGCCGATTACGCTGCCGGCATTCACCATCACAGGCATGTGGATAGTGTAAGTGTGTCTCCTTGTACCAAGACGTGCATGTTCTCGGACTTTGTAATTGTGATGTGTGCATGTTCATTTGCAGGCGGCAACCGTTTCCCCATCCTAGAAATGGCTTGTTGTGTACCAGCCCCGGAAAGGATTCAGCATGTTGTACGTTTGTTTATTCATTCGCATTGCTTTCTTACAGGTCGAATCCATTCACCCCGCACTTTCGGTAATGCAGGCAATAACACGTTTCCCATCTTTAATAACCACCAGTGACGAACAAATGCGTAAAACCACCCACACCAGTTTTTTTTCCAATCGTAAAATGTAAAAGCATTTCAATGAGTTTCCAATACGTAATGAAGACGAAGTTAATTGTGATGCTTTTTAATGTTCGGCTCAGGGTGGCCCCTCTGTTACTCACATGTGAGGGCTAACAGCTCATCCAGGTTGGCACTTATCTCCTTGGCGCGATGAAAGGCATGTGATCAAATGGAACTGTGCACGCGCCAGGCCAGAGCAGGGGACCCCGAAAACGTACCCGTGCGTACCTTTATATATCCCATTCTACCGCAGCGCCTTGACTCGCTCCAGTGGTTGTATAAGCGCTGAGCATCTGTTTAATTTTCAACGCGCACTATTACATGAACGGCTTAATCCACAGCATTTTACCTATACCTCCTAAAAAGCACACACCTGCACTTTGCTGACATTTGCTCATTATTTTGTGTTTGAGGAGGAACTGGGGATATCGAATGTGTCGATGTTTTCAGCAGTGCTTAAAATTTCCCTCTGTTAAATCGCTCCCAATTTTGGCAGCTAAAGCAACAAACTCAAGGGGATTAAACACTTTGGCCAGGGTCACGCAGTGCGATCACGTGAGGAAGCCGGGATTAGAACCATAGCCGGCCATTTAACTACTACAGGCCATCGTCTATTTATTTTATTTTTTTGCAGTTTTCTGTAGCTTGAACTCGACCAGAAGGTAGTGGAGCGCTTTACATGAGCACCAGTTACGTTACACAAGGACTCATTCATTCATTTTTGGTAGGCACGGGGAGATACAGTGATTTGCCCAGAATCACAGGATGTTGAGCCGACGCCGAGACTCGAACCTGGTTCCCCAGCTCCAAAGTCGCACCTTCTCAAAAATATGGAGTGGATCAGTTTCGTGTGTTTTCCTGGGTCAGAATGATATCTTTCGCTCAAGTGCAAAGAGGGAGATTAATATCTATGTGGCCCGCATTGGAAAAAAACCTGTAAACAGTAGATGGGTGGTTAAAAGTTTTACTCGCACCTCTGTAAGTTTGAGCAGTGACCCTGTTCACATTCCATCTACCATGATAGAGGCCATAGATCAAGGTATTGGAATGCTTGAGCCGGATTTTGGTTCAATCTAAACCATCCGGGTCGCCGTATCACTGAGATCGCCTCTAATTTCAGGGGAAAAATGTTGGTTGCTCCCATTGTTAAGCATATTGTGTTTATATAGCGTCCTACCGGCCCGAGGAAATAAAGATAATAGCCACTCCTCATTTTTGTAGCAAAGAGCGTAAAGTAATCTGCAGTTTAAAATACGTGGACGTGAACTACGAGTCCCAGCAGGCTTGGTTCCTAGAGCTTGAAAAATGCGGACTGGCTTGAAGTTAACATAAGAAGTATAGCAGATCTAAATGGAACTCATTTGCATAGTCCGTGGTTATCTTGAAAATCCAGAATGGATCAGAGCCTCTGAGGGCTTGGCAGCGAGTACTACATGATGTTTCTGACTTTTGGCACTCTCACTATTTTCTTTGGTGCTCGTTTTGGAGACAAATCAATTTTTGAAGCTGTGATGGATAATTTGAGCCACAGAGTGTTATTAATCCATTAGCACTGACAAATTCGATTTTTTTGGGTGGCTGCCACAAATTTGAGACGCAGTAGAAGACTACACTCAATTTAAAACCCACTCCCTGTGTCATATGTATAGTTTACAACCAGAGCCGTTTTAATGCTTGGGCAAAGGCCCAGGGCACCACCTTCCAGGAGGGGGAAGAGTCCTGAATAAGAGATAAGGGTAGGGGTAAAACCAGGTTCTTTTATAATGTAACATCTGAGCATGCCTGTCCGGGGCCCACTTTTGCCCTTGGGCAACTAAATAAAAAAAAAAAACATTTCTGTAACTTCTTGCTTAACCTCACCTCTCTCTCCACATGTCTGCCTACCCTATCTCTCTCTCAACTGTCTACCTTTCTTGTGTCTACCTCATCTTTTCATACAACTTTCTCTATCCTGCCTTGCTTGTACCTCTCTCACATTCTCAACACTCTGTTCCTACCGCTACATTTATACATTTCCCCCTCTTAACCTCAGCTCTCTGCCCACCTCACACTTTTCGCCGCTATTCACGCCTCTGTTTCTGTCTCACTCCTTACTTCAAACAAACTCATCTACTTGGTTACCTCCTCTCTGACTGTCTATGCCTCCCTTCTGGCTCTCTCATCCCTCTTTTTATCATTCCGTATCTCAGGTCTGCCGCATTTCTGTTTGTACTTTACACCTCTTTCACTACCTCACCTATGTCTACTCTACCTCAGCCACTATCTAACCTCTGAATTTACGTCACCTTTTTTGTTACCTTGCCAGTTCCCCCTATCGTTCAACCATCTATCTCTCCTTGGCCACTATCTTACTCCTTTTGTGCTACCTTTTTTTTAACCTTCTCAGTCTCTTTACCTTCTTTCTCATGTCTCTTCACCTTCTTTCACATGCCTCTTCACGGCTTTCTCAGACTTCTCCATCTCTGCCTCTCCTTCTTCTTTTTACATTTATCTACCTCACCTGTTTAGAACCCTCTCTTTACCTCACAAATAACTCTCTCTACCCCAGCCTCTCTCCATCTCTTTATCAACCTTACATTTTTTTTCTTTAACTTAACATCTCTCCCTACTTCACCCTTTGTCGCTCTACCTTCACAGCTCTCCATACCTCTGTCGCTGCCTCATTACTCTCTTTAGTTGATGTTTCTTTCTATACCTCTTCTCGTTTTGCTTTTTTTTTTTTACCTCACCACTGTCTCTAACTTGCACCTGTCTTTAGATCTATAGCTGAATTTCTACCTGTCCACCTCTACCTCTCTCTGCAACTACTTCTTCATAACTCACTTTTTTAACCATAGTGATCAATCTACCTCAGCCCTCAGTGACCCCAACCCCTTTTCCTTCTGTTTTTCTCTCCCTATCTTTAGCTTTCTTGCCTCTCTCTCTAAAACCTCACCCATGTCTTTACAGCACTTTATCTATGGAAGGTTTCTGAAATCGGATTCGATTGTTGAGGTATGCTGGGCCTTGAAAGTGTGGGTGAGAAGTTTGAATTATGCTAGTTTGTGAATGGGGACCCAGTGGAGCACCTTCGGGTGTGGTGGGATGTGAGTGCAGCGTGGTAGGTTCAGGGTGATTCTGACCACTGAGGTCTGAAGCTTTCTGGTGATTAAAAAAAAAAAAAAAATGTTTATCCCAGCATAGAAGGTGTTGCCATAGTTCAGCTTGTTTATGACCAGGGCGCATGTGACGGTTTTCTGGGTGCTGACTGGGAGCCATTTGAAAATCTTCCTGGGCGTCTTCATGGTACGGAAGCATGAGGCGGGGACGGCCTTGACTTGGGCAGTCATGTTGAATTTGCTGTTGATGCTGATCCTCAGGTTCTTGGCGTTTGTCCGTCCTAGCTCGGTTGGCCACTGGGCGGAGTCCCACAGTGATGAGATCTTCCCGCAGATCACAATTTCGGCCTTGTGGGTGTTCAGCTTTAGACAGTTTTCCTCCAGTGTGTGATTTCAGTTGTGCAGGCATTAAACCTGATCTGTGAAGTATACCATTCGCTTTACTTCTGTCCTTCTGCTGCACCTGCGCACCTCTATTTCAACTTAGTTGGACGTCACTGTCTGTTCAGAGACATGTACATATCAAAAGAGGCGAAGATGTGCAAGGCAGAATAAGTTAGATCGGTGAAAGTCCCTGGAACAATGCTTTGATATTCACTGGTACAGCAAAAATGAAGTTGTGAAGGGGGATTAATTTTTTTGTAAGAAAAAATTATAACTACAATTCCAAGCAATACGTGATTACGCCTTCTTTTAACACTATGCAGTAGCTCATGAAACCTCCCCCAAGCCACCCTTATTGTGTGTTTGATACAGTGGGACGACCAAACTGGTTAGAAATCGAATTCCAGGAAAAATGTTATTGCAAGACAATAGTAAAACAAGCTTTGGCATAGCCAATAGGACTCTCGCCATCAATTGTCCCCATGACTGCTCTATTGCGATTTAAGCAGCTGCGAAATCTCTTCACATTGCGGACCCTTGTCTGAGGTCAGAAAATCACATTGTCTAGATGCATAGAGCAAAAGCAATGGAGTGTCACTACATATATTTACAAAAAATTGGTAAATTACTAGGCAACAGTAGGATAATGGTATCTTGTGAAACACTCCCTCAAGTCATGAGTAAAAGTACAAGCCTACAGCCGACCGTGGAAAATTTGGATCATATATATATATATATATATATATATATACACACACACACCCCCCACGCCCAGCGTCACACACATATATACACATATATATATATATACACACATCTATATGGTAATAGTCAAATAAGTACCTACAAACGAACTTGGTAGTAAATCTAACAACTGTTTCCTAAATATGTGTACAAATAATGTTGTTAGCACTAGGTTTATTTACATTTAGTTCTCCAGTCCTCTGACAGTGCAGACTGGACTTAGCAAGATGCAACACTTATAGCAGCTATTGGATTCACTACACTGCTTCACCGATGTCTGTTTGTTTTAAGATTTATGTTAACTAGGTAACCATGACAGTATGCAGGAAATGCTTAACTAGAACATGGCCAAGATGGCTGCAGCATTGCTTGGCTGTGCATGCATGCAGGACTAAAAAGGTTAACAACTACCACTTGGTGTTTGGGTGGCAATGCAAACACTGAGCACATGTAGATCTAGCTCATAGTAGTATTTAATCCCGGCACGTGCCGCTGGCACTCTTCCAAAAAGAGCTAGCTGCATCTCAACAACACAAATGTCTGATGGACACACTGATAGTTATGTTAATGACTGAAAATCCATTTGCACCAAGGACACTTCACCGTAAACGTTTGGCATGAGCAGAAAGTGAAGCGACACTTTATACATTTGAACAGAAATAATCTATAAAGATGGGTTAAAAATGATCAGAAATAATGTACACGTTTATAGATAGGCCAATAATGACAAAACGCATCTGCTTGAAAAAGTCCTGCAGCTGAAAAGGTTGTTTTCGTTTGGGCCCTTCAGACATGGCAGTTTTCTGAGACGTATCTATCTATAAGTCTTCACATGAGATTCAACGTCGTGGCTAAGCGTAGTATGAGCCTGGGCCGTAGGGGGTTTGTAGACTAATCAATACCACAGGGTGTAACTTTGTTGTTGTACAGATTGAGTCGGTGAAAAGGGGGCAGGAAAATATAACATGGCTTTGAGTAAGACCTGTAAACCAAAGACACTGCCCATAGATGGGTCACAACGCGTGGTGCACTCTTACACACCGCTGTATGAACACTGATTAAACTGTGAATTTGGTGCAGCACAGTTGCAAATTTGACACTGAACACCCCATCTGCAAGATCAGGCACCCTAGAAGCGGAAGAGCGCGCTACGTTTTAAGTAGCGTTTAAATCCATTTGCATTTTTTGGGGGGGGGCTGCTACGGGGGAAGTTAGATCCGAACGAGGAAATATAACCCGGTCTGCATCGCAGAGGTGCGGATCGGATTGCTATTGTGAAAACTGCCCCTGCAAGACGAGGCAGGGGCTCCAAAAGAGGGCACTACGAGACAACTAGGGCTCTCATTCATACTCCAGGCAACAGGTGCAGTCCACTGTATACTGGCTCCCAGTCCCTGTGCAGGAAGAAATCTGTGCAAACAGTAATGCTCCTCGGATGCTCACCTCGTTGTTGAATACTTTGATGGCTTCCATGTTGCTGTTTGAGTTGAAGCCGCTGCAAATTCCACGCGATGATAGGGGTGTTGTGGTGTATGTCACTGTTGAGGCTCCACACCACTGCTGGCTTTGCAGTTGCTTGAGTGACGCGCCCTAGCCCTGTCACGCCTCCTTCTCCTCCGTGATCCTGGCATGGGCCTCCCGGTTTGATGGAAGAGTGCAGGCCCAGCAGACCTTTAGATCTGTCCTACGGCAAGTGCCGGACAGTGAGGCGCACGCACACCAGCAGCAAATGCAGCAGCGGCAGCATAATTTATAAAGAGTAAGATGGATGATTTAAGTTACCACTGATTTGTGAACTTAAACGGTTTTAAATGATAGGAAGATTCTATGGTATGCTGCTGTATCATTTAAAACAAGAAAAAAAACACACACACAAAGCCATGCGAGAGTCTGAGGGGGTGCCGTTTATGGAACTAAAATCAAGCGCGGTTGCAAAAGTGAAAGAAACCACGCTGGGTTAATGAGTAACATGAGCCAGGGATGCAGCTGGCACCCGGCTGCGCTGCTGCTGGCTCCGAGACCCCTAGGTCATTGGAGTCAACGTTTAGAGAGAAGGTGGGACATGCACCCGCCTTTGACCAATTGCGTGCTTTCAATTTTTGAAAGTCACACGCAAAGGCCAATAGAATGTGTGGCAAAACTAAAGCCACACGCACAAGTTTTATGAAAGTCTGGAGGGATTCCAAGAGGCCCTCTCCTAGGGCAGCCCATGCGCGCTGCGCTAGGATCAACCTAAAATGAAACCCAAGTGCCAAAATAATTGCCAGTATCAATGATTGTTTAAGCTTTCTTTCAGTACTGCTGGGCTGGCGGATGCCTGACAGCTTGAGCTTTTTTGCTTGCCACTGTTTCTGAAAGTTTAGTGTATAATTCAGTATTGTTTCTCATTCGGTGGGATTGAATTAACTGACAATCCATAACAAATTCAAGGTCAATACCCACTGGGGGTCACAAAATATGCCTCGCTGATGGTACCAAGATTTCCTAAGATGGTACGCTTTACAGCTTCTCGAGAACGTGGAGGTACCAGGCAACATCTTTAAAAAAAAAAAAAAAAAAAATCAAATTTTTCTACAAACTTGTTAGTTCCTTGTGTCACAAAATAACTGTTGTGTTATTTCAGTGTATGTTCAGTTCCCAGGGGGTCTAAGCAATACCACATTTTATAGGATCGACACAGTTCATGTAAACTATTACAATTTAGATCCAATATACACCTTTTTTCAGGTAGAAATCGTAAAAATCCATCTGGGCTCTAATTAACCAATATTAGACATCTTATTTTTTTATGCAAGTTGTCAGAATTAAATATATATCCTTATAACGTACCTGCCACTTGACCCACAGTGATGAGGTTCACCTTTGACCTGTAGTGACTTTTTAATTAGTTGCACGCTGGGGCTTGAAAGTCCATGTTCTCATTGTAAGAATGTGCCTACAAGCTTAATCCGTGCAAACTGCCCACTGATTTCAAGTAATATAGCAGAGAGCAAAACCAGTATTCACTGTGATGTCACTTTGAAAATGTGGAAGAAAACTCGTCGTTATTGACAACTATATCACATAAAAGTTTTGTGTATAGCTGAATTTCCTGGCCCCCAATTAAAAGCACCCACTGCTAAGCTGAACCCATGGATCGATAGAGGGAGTTTAGTAATGGGAAACAGGGTCAGACTGGGATACAAAATAGTCCCAGTACCAATATATAGGTGGCACCTATTAGTGAATTAAATAACTAAAAAAGTGGCCCATGTTTCCAAATTGGGGCAGCTTTGACAGTGTTTAAGTGCTTTGCAAGGTATGGAAGACTGCATAAATTTGATCGTGCTGCCGGCAGTGTTTGTTTTGAGACATCAACAATAACAAGCATTTGCGAGACTTGGAGCTATTGCTGTTGTAAACATGAAAGCGAGCACCGTGCTGAAACATGAAAGCGGGAGCCATGGTAAAACGAGAGGCGTGGCACCCTGCACATAAAAGTTATGTGCACGGCGACCCGCAAGGCGGGCGCCGTGGTGATAAAATATCACAAGCAGGAAATAAAAGTAGTCCCTAAACGAAACACATAACCACCTACAGTGTAAGTAAACTGTCGTTGGCTGGTGCTCCTCTGCATAAAACGGAAGTGATGCATTGGGAGCGGCAACCAAAAAGGAGCCAGGAAAGAAGAGCAATGCAAAAATTTACCAATGGCAAGCAGCAGGCAGGATTACACTCTGTATATTGATTACAACAGGTCTTGCAGAAAACGCATGCGCACTGCCTAGGATCGCCCTAAAAACCGTCCCAACAGACCATTAAACAGGCCCACAAACAGCCAGAAAAACAGCCCACACACTGACTTGTCAGACCAATCTGAATCAGGGCTGGTTCTAAGATTCGAGAGGGCCATGAAGATGAATGGAGTTGCCTAGCATCTCAACCTCTTCTGTCAGCTTTACTTAACTTCCCTGCTGCTGCCTATAGGGTAATGATTTTGTGTATTTAAAGGAAGCTTGAACTGCTTCTGTAGAAACGGTTGTGCTTGTCTGTGTGCTTAACTGGACCTTGCAATGTAGCTGCCTTGCACCTGTTCTTTACTGGCAGTTCTCAACATTTTGAACAGCCTCACCAAGGCATGGACTATGTAGATTGTGTTCATCAGCACGCAGAAGCTTTACAAAGACTTGGGTAGGGGGCATGCCTATTGTGACTACTGTTGTGTGTGTGTGTGTGTGTGTGTACTTCAAGTAAGTGCAATAACAATTGGAAAAGCAATCCATGTTGGCAAAACATCAAACGTGAGCCTGTTTCTACACTTAGCTGCCCGCTGTGACAAGAGTACGGCTTCTGAGGGTGGTGACTGGACTTGTAATTTGGTGGATTGTTTTTCAATCAATATTCAGCAGTTAGACCTTTGAGTAAAATGTAATTTAAAGGTAATAAAGTGGAAATGTATGGCTGATGTGAGTTCCTCAAACTGAATAACCCCTTCAAAATTATCACTTGCACATTCCATCATCTTTCCTGTTCTCTTCCTTTCCTCCACTAGTATCTCCTATTCCGATCATCCTTTCTGTCTCTATCACCCTCCCCACACATCACTCTCTTCTATCGCTCTCCAACACACCTTCTCTGCTGCACCACAGTTTATCATTTGTTCATCCCCTTCCTCTCTGACTATCTTTTTTCTCATCATCCCAGTCCATTAGCAGCCTCCTCCTCCACCCTTCCCTACTCCTCTCACTATACTTGATTCACCTCTTTTTCTCAGTACAGGCCGACCCGTCACCCTTTTCGCTCGCCATTCTCCTGATCCATCATCCTCCATCTCCACCTCTAACACATCTTTGTTTTATGACCCTCTTTACTTTATGGCATACAACACTCTAACTCCTATCTAATCTATCTAATTAGCCCTCTCTGTATAATGCACTTATTTGAAGCTCCAATAAGTGTGTTGTTTATCCAGATCACCAACACCTAGCTGCTCTGAATTTTTATATAGATTGCAGGACACAGAAGTTTTTGTTCATCACCTGCTGTCTCACTCTTCAGTCAGAAACGAAAGGCTGGTATTTGAGCTTAGGAAGCCACAGATTGTAGGAACACCTCTCCAGCAAGTGCATTAGGTTTAGGATCTGTGGGGTTGAAGCAGCGCTGTCATCCATTTCTATCTACTCATTTTTTTTGTCAAACCATTTTTATTGCAGGACCAAATATACCGTAGAACACTCAGGACAAATGTCATTAATGCAGGTTTCCCACCCCCCGTAACCATTTATCCGTGCAGTATACACAGCCGTACTGCCCACATCCCGGAGGCCGGGCGGCACACGTAATCATATGTTACATCGGTATAGTTCTTACAAGTACGGTTGTCTAGTGGGGAGATCCGCTGCCCGCTTTTGACGTTAACCCCCTTCTCCATTTCTATCTACTCATGACATAAAGAGAGAATTTGTTGGGAGAGTACAAATGCACAGTCACTTGTCTGTGCCTTAAGTTACTGCTATTTTTTTTTTGTTGATTCTTTTTATTGGGTTTCGATGAGATACAAATCGCGATGCCGCCATGCAAGGCAGTACATTGATCAACAAACAAAAAGAATAACAAAACAGATGTGATTGATCATATCGCAGTGTTCGTGCACATAAAACTGAATACCACATACTAACCCAAAATCACAGAGTGAGGAATGCATGTCACCTAATGATACCTTTTAGCCATCAGTTAAGGGCTCGCTTTGACCTTTTGTTACCAAATATTGCCTTAATGGTTCCCAGATGTCCTTAGGCTTGGCCGATGATGGAAAATCTTCTGAATAAAGCTCAAGATTTTCTTTGCAATACACCATATCCTTTATCCAGTGGTCAAGACGAGGGGCCAAAGTGCTCTCCCAGGTTAGCGATATTCGCCTTTTTTGCTAATAACAAAGCAATTCTCAAAACTTTCCCCAATGTGCCTTTTACCTGAGGCTCAAAGCATAACAAGCAAATTGATGGTGTGCACTGGACAGATTGGACACAACAATTAAACATTCTATTACTTCTTCCCAATATTTCCCAATATTTCAAAACAAGATTACACTGCCATGCCAGGTGCCAAAAATCTGCATTGGGTTGGCCACACTGTTTGGAATTACTCGTGTCCCGGAGGCCGATTTTATATAATTTAAGAGGTGTGTGGTAGTTTTGGTGAATATATTTAAAATGGGTGATTCTGAGATTTCCATTAGGGGTTAGTTTACCAGTCAATGTGGATATTTGCTCCCATTCTAGTGGTGTCAATGGAAGTTACTGCTATTTTAACAGACTCCGCTAGCACCTCTGGAGACTAGGATTAGGCCGGTCAGTGGCAATACCTGTTGCCAGTGCTGCCACAGAAAAGCTGCTGGTACTGTTCCTTGTATAATGGGAACTTACACTGCTCCTGCCCAAGCTGTATCCTTGTTATGTTAGTGAAGCTTGGCAAAAGCCTTTCATTTTAGAATGTGCCATTGGTAGTTTATTTTCATATAGTGTCACAACTTAAGAATAGTGTTGCAGCAGAAAGAAAATAAAACAAACCACTACTAAGACATAAATTGATAGTATCAACATTTTCAGTTAGTTTTCTTGGGAAGGCAAAGTCGTATCTGTTGGTTTCAGCCTTATGCTGGGCCACTGGAGTACAGGAGGACCAAAATAACCAGGTTTCACTAATTTATGTCGGACGGAAAGGCAAATAATGCAGCTCAATGTTGGACATTTTGTGATATTACTTCCACCTCATTAATACTGGTTTAATGCACAAATGTAGCAATCAACAACTGAAAAGTGACCCGCCAATCTGTGCAACAGGCTGTCCACTGTGCAGTAACACATGCCGCTGCGTTTTTAGTAACTTTTGATTGATTGAGCTATAAACACTTTTTTTGATAAATTATGCAGGTTATTTAGCCGATAATGGATCACATGGTAAATGTGTCAAATACATAATTAAGCAAAAAAAAAGATCTATGATTGCAGGATTGTATAATTCCAGTAGGCCTGGAAAATGTCAACTCTTAAGTGCTGTGCAATGGGAGCTTTTAGGCGTTTTAGGTCTCGCCTGAGCCAGCACATTTGCTGCTCTGCGAGACATTTAGTAAGTGGATTTTCAAAGTGCTACCCACCGGCTTTTGCTGGCCTAAAGCTTGCGTTCGTGATTACTTTCACTTTTGGCGCTGCTGCGCGCGCACCACTTGCGTGTTTGCCGGCATGCGCGCGCTCCCCTGCTTTCACTTTTGCCGTCTTTTTTTTTTTTTAATACTTCTCGCTCTCAAATGCAAAGCACCTTGAAGAGATCTTGTTCTTTTTGATGCCAACAGGCCTTGTGGTAATATACAGCAAAAGTTTTCTGCCGAGAGACCTAACAAAAGGCCCATAGTAAAGAGGCAATACTATAGCCTTATAGCCCGCCGTAGGGGGCTATACCGGCTATTAAAGGCCCGCTCCGAAGGCGAGGGACTTTAACAAGGCAGTGGGACTTTAATAGCCGGTATAACCCTGCTACGAAGGGCTATAAGGCTATTAGAACCTTCTGCCACTAGAGGGCAGAATGTTCTAACAAATTAAACAAAGGCTTCAGGGAGCGTGAGGGGATTAAAATCCCCACAGGCTCCCTGAAGCCTTTGTTCACAGCCACAAAGAAGCATTGGAATGTTGGAGCTCCAGGCTTATACCCGCCATTATAAGCCCGGAGCACTCCATTGTTTTCAATGGAGGTTCCAATGTTCTAAAATGCTTTAAATATCTTCATCTGGCACGATTCCGAGAGGTCTGCTAATCATCACGAGTGCAAATTGCACACACACTAATTACTGCACCCCAATGCTAAAACCACTAATTACTGCTACAGTAGGGAATGGTAATTAGTGGGTGCACCATTGCAATCGACTACAAGTTGCACCTCTGCAAAGGGGAATTACACACAATTTGCATCTGCGATTTGCATCAAACTACCACACGGGCCAAACTTCCCAGTCAGATGCAAATTGAACGAGACTTGTAATCGAAGGTGATTTCGTGTCTCTGGACATTCAGATGGAGATTGCCAGGCACTCCCTCAGTCCTTGAGAAGCATCAAGAACTGCTTAGGGAGGTCTAGGTAATCTCTCCAAAAAGCAGAGGCGCCAATTTATTTTTCAGATTTCAGTTAAGTGTTTTCACAATGTTGCCCTCTTCTGAGATCCAGGGATGCAGGGACATGCTCAAAAGAAAGGAGAACCAATCGACATCTTTATTCATTCGGTTTTCAACTCTGACAAAAGCAAGTTCCTTTAGCGCACACATGGGTAGAAGGGCTCCCGCCAACCCTATTTCCCATGAAGCACCCCAATCGTTAGCTGAGGTATAGATTTGGTTTTGCAGCGAGCCCATCAAGTCAATCTCCTCTACAGACAGATGTTTCATAAACTAAGAATAATGTTGTTTAACCTGCTAGCTTCACACTGTCAGTCCGGTCAATCGTGGTCATGACACACAATGCTTAATCTAAAACACATATATTACTTTGCCATGTGCAACATTAAACATCTGGTACCACACTCTGCAAGGGGGAGGAGGACTGCAGACATTGCACTAACAGTAACGTATTTAAAAGTTAACATTTACTCACTCTCAAATCTGCCTCCATTTGCCAACAATCTCAGTTTTTATGCATATACTATAAATGTCCATTTGTGTTCCAACATGCATTACTAAAGCAATTGGGTGTGGCAGACATATTTTTCCAAGTATATTGTACATTCTGCAGAATGCAATTGGAGTAAATACTGATTCACTTCGTTCCTCTTGACTTGTACACCCAGTGTTTATGGACATCACATTTTCTTGGAAGGATCCATCTCACTGTAGGGCTTTGGATTTCTTGGAATGGAGTTCAGAGTTGGGAGTAGCAATCCTATGCACGAGGAAGGCAAGTGAGCTTCCAGGTTCGTGTTGGAACACATTTTTTAACATTTATCTTTAGGTACATTTTCTCAGAAAGTTCACTGTTAAAATCCTATCACAAGCACCTAACAATTAATTAGATTTGTAAATGTTTTTAGCACCACTTGGATTCTAATCATGTTACTACTATAAACCCACACAAAAAAAAATGTATACAAAACATGTAGGTTTGAAGGAATTATATTGTTTCCAATGTGTTAGGCAAACAAGACAGTAACTAAGCACCACCGCAATGTCCTGAATATACAAAAACAAGCATTGACATAGCCAATAGTTCTCGCCTTTGGGACCTTAAGTGTTTAACCATGCAACTGTTAATGTTGTTGCACGAAGGATATTGTGCTGCATAACTAAACACTTATAAGGTCCCAAAGGCGAGACCTATTGGCTATGCCAATGCTTGTTTTGATAGAAGATGAGTGTCACAGGTACCCTGCATTTCACGGGTGCATCATAATAGCCACCCCCTGCCACGGACTTCACACCACTCCCCAGACACGTCAGATAGCCCAAGGCACTGACATTATTCATTGAAGGTAAACAATTTTGCTCTGAAAGCAAGTCTGTAGGCCCAGGTGAACCATTCAAGAAAAAGGACAACAAAACCCTGTTTAGGTCTCGCCTGAGCCAGCGCTTTAGCGCTGCTCTGGCGAAACTTATAGTAAGCGAGTTTTGGAAGTGCAAACAGTGGCTTTTCAGGCCTCCAAATACAGTGCATGTGCGTCGGCCGGGTGCGCGCACCATTTGGAGGCCTGAAAGCACTCGTTTGCTTTCACTTTCTCAGGCCGCACGGCCGCTTTGATGTGATCGTGATCGCGATTACTTTCACACACGCACATACCCTACCACGGTCAGTCATTCCCTCGTGAGTTTAGCAGAGTGCACTTCAACCAGCTTGCTACTGCATTTGCTCTTGCAGCTTCAAACAAGCATTTGCAATGCAATAGGTCTCGCAGTTACACGAGTTAAAGCTATTGGCATTGTAAATGACAATGCCAATAGGCATTGTTATTTGCAATGTCAGTAGCTCAAACTCGTGTAAATGCGAGACCGAATGCATTGCAAATGCTTGTTTTCTGCTTGTAAATGGTCCTTGGGAATGTCACAGGGCTACTTGGGAGGGCCCGGACCACCGCACACTCCCTTATAAAACTGGGCGTGATGGTGAAGCCTCGCACAAATTATCCTCTCTTCATCCCCTCACTCAAGTTACTCACGCTTCAAACAGAAAAAAAACAATAGCCTGGCATTCTGCTAATTTGCCATGCCTCCTTGGTAACACCCTTCTTACCCTAAAATAATTATTTAAAAAAAACTGTTGTTCTGTCAGCCAACTTGCTCTTTGCCACCTCTACACACTCCTCGTCTGTGCCCTCCACTCTCAACCAGACAAAGGAGAGCAGGCCACGTGCTACCGTTCTCCCTTGTCCTATCAGCCCAGAGAGAAATCCCCCCCTCAGATGGGAGTTCGCAGATGCCCGTCGTCACCCCACCCCTGCACCCCCATCTCACGGCGAGATGGTGGCTTTCAATTTCAGAACATCACCTGCCTTCATCTTAGATACCCCAGTGAGGTCGAGGAACTAGACGTGAGGCCTGATTGGGTAGTAAAGTGATAGTCCTAATGAGGTGCAGTGCGCCCCTCACAGCCCGGAGCCACTGCAACTGCTGCCCCATTGGTGGCAACGCCATTGGAAACGGGAACAGAAATCTACAATGCTATAATCTCTTCCGGGCCTCTGGAGTGGGCAAAGCAGTGCCCTTTATATCCACCCTTCGGTTAGGATCTGTGGAGACCCCGGTACGACAGGGGAAGGTTGGGTCAACGGCTACTTTCCTGTCAGAGGGAACACGAGTGTTCACGAGTATTAGGAAGAAAATCAAATGCAGTACATCTTTTAGAAAATGTTTTTAAGGATATATGGGCTCCATGTTTTAAATACTATGTGCTTCACACCATGGGTGCCTCCTCACTACTGCGGTTGAGAACAGGAGCTCGAGACTTCAAAAAAGCACCTGGCAACCACCAATGACAATCCTCGCAGCTCTGCAGTCCTCAGACCCGTAAACAGGAGTTCCCTCACGCGCCCAATAGGTGCTCCATTTTGCATCATCACCCACCCCCGCCCAATAGCGTGCTCCATTTCGCATCATCACCCGCCCCCGACACAGTTCTTGTGCACTTCTATTTTTTGTGTAGTTCTCTGTTGATTACCAGCTTGCGTACAACCGCAACGGCCAGAATATCATTGACTTATATTTTTTTTAATGTCTTTCTTTTATATTTAGTTACCAAGGCCTGGCGCCTTCCTATCTTTCCAGAACAGTAAATAACAGGTGTTTCTACTAAACAGTTTCCTTAAACTATTTGTATTCACTTAGCAACGATGAGAAATTGAGTCAGTCCCATTTGTGGTGAGACGTGGAAGGATTGACGAGTGAGTCAGCCCTACTAAAATGAGGTGTTTTTCAGTGGCTGTAGACATGACTCCAATTAGTGGTAAATGCCCAAATCTTAGACTCGCACCTACGCGTTCAAAACATTTGCAATATTTTACATGCGGTCTAAAGTCTAATTCCCCAGAGAAAATAATGGGTTTTGTGACATCCTTTGCACATTCCCTTTTCTACTCCAGGTTGTCTCCAGAGACAGACATTCTACAGGTAAATGTAGAGAAAGCATGTATTTGCACAGTGTCTTTTTTTTCATATGATTTGCCTGTCTAGAAACCCCTCTGTCCACACCTATTTAAAAAAATATGAGCTTTAAGGACATTCTCCCACACTTATTACACTGCCAATACCTACTTTCTTAAGTGTAGGCTTAAAAGTCTGGTTAAGTATCGGACAATCCTGGCAAATGTTTTTGATTACCTGCAAACGTAGTACTCTGTGTTTCCACATTTGCATTTCTCATTTTTATGATATTCCCAATATAATACCAACTTCTCCACGCCTTAGTCACAAATAAATCTATACTCGTAAGATTTTCTACAGCCCTAACTGTGTTTTCTAATGAAATCTCCACAGAATGTTGGTGCTCCTGTAAAGTAACACTGGCCTGTGTGAAAAATGTTTTGAAGTGAGCCTTGAATTGGAAACTGTGAAAAAACGGAGAGCTCATTTTTGACTTTTTGCTTCACCTCAACACCAAATTGAGCACATCACCTTCGGTTCCCTTACATGCTTCCAATGAGAGCACGTTTAAAAAACGTATAGGGATCATTGATTGTATATGGTTTGGAATACTAAGCACTGAATCTAGGCAAAAATGTATGTTTTTTGTTCTTATGTAACATTGGGTTGTTTCGTTTATATGTTTTTTCCAACCATATTATGGTCATTTGTTTATTGAAAATTCAATAAAGTATTTGAAATTAAAAAAAAGTCAATTAAAAAAAAACGTATAGGGGTTAGAACTAGTTGCTTGAAAGTTTCACGTGCAACCTGGCTCTCACCGTAGAATTATTTTGGCAGTAAGTTACTATGGCCCTGCGTTTTCCCATACTCGTGGGAGCAAATTGTGAATTCAGAAATATTTGCTTTTGTGCAAGAGCCAGTAGTCGCTATGTCAAGTGCTGACTAGTGGTTCTAGCAAGACTTCTCGTAAAGCGTCCACTGAGCGTCGTCAGGTAGGCTTTGTTGATAGTTTTGACCTTGCTTTGATCGATAACATCAGCACGATGCTAGAAAAATTTATTAATCTAACATGTGGTAAAGAATTGGATTCAGATACAACTGGTTGGAACTGATAAGAATCCAGAAACTAACTTGTATGTTTTACTGAGCGTCTGCCTTGCACAAGTCAGCAGTCGCCACACACCAGATTTTCAGAATCCGCATCCCCATTGGGATCTGATAACTCCTGCCCCCCTCTCCGCTAGACTACCTTGAGGTATTTTTCAAGGTTTTTGACTTCACCTCATGCCTGATCAAAAACATATTGGTTCTGGCTGAGGAGTCTTTCAGGTTCCTCCTGGTGGCGCGGCCATGGCGAGCTTTGCCTTTTGCGCTTTCGGTATACCTTATTGCTAATAGTGTGGCTCAAAACACAGTCCCACAAACGACACGCTCTAAAAATAGCCTGCAGACCATTTTGTGCTAATTTACAACGTAATACTAAAGTCGATCTTGTTTGTGAGCCTCCATTTCAGGCAGATCAGAACTGGCATAACTCTTGTGAAATTAAAGGTTCTCTCTAGAAGTCGGGGCCCTGCATTGGAACGAGGCCACGTGTCCACAATCAACAAGTTAACATCCAGACCACAGCACCATACCCCCTACCCTATAGATACAAGCACACTGGGGTACAGATCTTGTGTTTGTGTGTACGTGGAGACTGAAGGAGATCACACATCTTGGTCACTTGAGGTGTAAACATAAGGGTGAGAGAGTGCTTTGTCCTGTATATCCCAACACTCGCCTCATTCCCTTACTCCTAACAGCCACTTTACAATGGGATATCCTTCACGTCAGGTTGTAGAAGTACTAGGAAGTTGAGGGGTGAATGGAACCGGCAGAACTGAAGTCCAAGTTGACTGATTAATGTGTTTCTGTGGTATGGAAGTGACCTTTGAGATCGGTTTTAGGGGAGGGTAGGGAAGGGATGACTGAGTTCAACTGGAAAGGCATTCCCGTAAATCCGGTGACAGTATGGAGAGATCACTCGAGTGAGCACAGGAAGTTTGGGAAAGGTACGGAGACGAAGACTGGGCCAGCGAAGGGATTTGGAAACTGAGTAATTTAAATGAATTTTACACAGTGGAGGGAGGAAATTCCTTTAATCGACTTTACAATTAGGATGAGAAGCTTGCACTGCGCTCTTTTGTAAAGTGAGACCCGGCAAGTCTGTTGTTGGAAGTGGCAGATGGGCTGATGACGGGGAAGGTTGAAAAGCACGTGGCTAGCAAACGTGTTAACTCTTTAGTCATTAGAAAGAATATTCTGGAAGAAACCTCATGTATACTATTACGGTAGTGTAGTTTGCTCATGTTCAGTAAATTAATATGGCGTTTACCAGGCGGAGCAGATTATTTCATTTTTCATTCCTTGGTATCTTGCTGAAGGAGCTGCGGTGGCGATGAGTGTGGTTGTGTTTGTGGTGGCGGTGGTTGGTTTTTCAAGTGGAAAATAGATCAGTGGTGTAAGGAGAGTACAGGTGAGCTAGGGAGGCAGAATATATCATTTCTGTACTTGATGATTTGAGCACAAGGGGTTACTAGCCCAACCAATGAATGATTGTTGTGGGGCTGCGGCCACAACGTTGTTGAATAGCCTCAGACCAATGCCTTACAATATCAACCCACCCTACTAGTTCCCCTTACTAAATCCATGTTAAGTTAACTTAGGGTTTTTGTGTTATAACCCTATATCATATCTCATCACAGTACCTGTGAAGAGGTGTGGGGCTGCGGCCAGGGTGACTGACTCCGGCATCTGGGGATTACGGTTCGATCCCTGGCGCCGGTGGTAGATTAGCCCAGCACCATGTGACTCTGGGCAATAGCTTGCTTAATTTTCCCGACGGCCCCCAGCGCCTAGAGACCCTTACGGGTGATTGTTCGCGCTTTACAAATGTGGATTATTATTAGTACCTTCACTATGATCGATTTATGGCCAAAGTCTTATTTCATATGTTTTTAATACTATCTTGCTTTTACATGAGATACGTTTCTCCAGTTGTCTCAAACTACATGCGTATGCACCTGATATGTAATTGCTGATGTAGTGAGCTTTATTTTGAAATAGGTGTCATACTGATATGCTATGTACTTGCACTAAATGCTCAAAACCTAATAAAAAGTATTCCCCAAAAATTAAATGTGTTGGTGGGGCAGTTGTAGGAGGTATTCTGGAGCTTGCGAGTAAGAGAGGCGAGTGTGAACATGATTTTGCTATTTCCCGTACAGAGATGAAAGGAAAGGCTAGAGGATGGGATGATGCCCAATGAGAATTGAGTAGAATGAGCGCAATAGGGTACCCTGGGCTGAGCCCTCTGGATGCCAACTGGGAGACAGGTGCGAAAGGACAGAGCAGATCACCAAGAAACAGAGGTAGGAATTGGATAGATTGACTGAGACTAAATCTAAAACTTGTTTCATTAAGGCCAATGGATGAGCGTGTCCAGTGGGGTGAAGTGATTGACATGTCCAATGCAGTCTGGGTCAGAGGATACATTTAGCTGTCCTAAGATTGTGATGTGCATAAATATTGTAATTTGGACATAAGAGACTGCAGTTTCAGCAAAGTAGAGGTATGGGAGTCAAATAAGAGTAGGCCTAGTAAGATGTGAGTGACGACGAGATAATCCAAACGGTGGCATTTTCCAAGCATGGCAACGCTTCAACAGATTTCAATCATTTTAGTTAAATTGCTACTGTTAGAGAGAGAGACCGTGAATAAATGTGTGTGAGAGAAAAGTGACTGGGTATTAGGGTGTAACAAGAGATTCGGGGGCGGTAATATTTGACTTGGAACACGATGAGTTGCAGTTATAATTACAGAATAAACTCATTCTGGATGTTTTGGGGGTGGAGAAGGAGGCAGAATGAACCATTGCTTGGGACAGTTGAAAAGGAAAGAGGGGACAAGAGTAAGGATGATAAAGTGGGCCTAATTGGGTAGCATTTAGCACAGTTGTTGGCTGAGAGATACTGCAAGAGATGGCCGTGCAATGTTATGACGTGATATGACTATATTTGAGTCCAAATTTGTTTTCTTCAATACTAAATGGTATTCTCAGTTTCTCTAATAAGAAGTGCATAATGGTCTAACAGGACCAGATATGAGGGGGTATCAATCGTCAGCTGTGGGGTACATAAGTATAAAGAGGTGGAGGCTTCCTTGTGCATCGAGCAATGTGCCGGGTGTTATCCAAATGATCTGAAGTTGAATGGTAGGACTAGGTTGCCACGTACCCGATTAGGATGAAACAGGATCACTTCGGAGTGAATTTTACATTTCATGTTCGAGGAGTGGTGAAGGGCGGGTGGTCTGTAGCCAGACGGATACATGCATGATCATAGTGTGATGGCTCACATAGAAGTAGAAGGTGTTTGAGTCGAGTGGGCAGGGAAGGTGTAATTGATCTGAGATAAGTTGTATGATGAAGATGTTAAGACTCTGCTTTAAGATGGAGGTTCATATTTCCAAGGACATTGAGCGGCGATGAAGGGGTAGAGAGCTAAAGATAAAGTCACGGTCCTCCAAGTATGATTGAATGGTGGCCGGCCGATGATATTTGCGTGCTGCGTAAATGTGGACAGCTAAGTTTCCTCTAGACTAGAAACTGCATTCAACTAATTGGCATACCCCCTCTAATAATGTACAACTTACTGCAACACTTTAAACTAACCCCACCAACAAAATCTGGGCTCCACAAGTGGAATGCTACTGGTCCACAGGCACTTCAACTCTTAGTAGAAAATACTATACCAATCTGCAGTAGACAATGAGGTGTTTTTTACAGGGTGTTGGGGAGTTGAAAACAGCATGAGTGAGAGTCAGTAGCACTTTGTGAAAGAGTGGACCTCTACTGTGCATGTGTGTCGAGGGGCAGGGCTAGCGTGGAGAGTGACAGTTGAAGACCGCCTATGCTCAGTCCAGGTCTGTAATGGTGGTAAAGCGGAGTGAGGGTGTATGAAAGTTAAAATGGTTAGTGTTAAAATGTTTTGTTGCAGCAGACCTGCCATAGGCCCAGAGACATGGTTTATCGTTTGTTCTTCAGAGTAGCTAAGCCCCTTCTGCTTGTCAGCCGCCGCCTCCAGTACCAAGTGCATCATTTTTCACGATTTTCCTCCAGTGTGTGGCTATTTCTAGGAATTGGATTTATGCCTTGAAGTTTACTTCGCAGTAGCTTTGTTAACCCACGGATCTATCTTAGCCTCTTTGTCACTGAATCAGGGTCTCTTTACCTTCACGTTCACTGTAAGACTGCCCCTCCTGCTACCTCAGGTCTGCACACCTTTAGTTCCCTATGCACCCCGGCGTTTCCCAGCCTCCTCCGTCACACCTCCCTAGGATGTCTCACTGTTTCTATTACTCGAGTCTGTTATGTGCACATTATGCACGATTCTCTGCAGAAGCTACATTAACCCACTGAACTATCTCAATCCTATAATCTCTGTAACAATGCTGTGTAACACAATCACCTCACATGCGTTAACTGTGCTAGTGTGTTAGGCCTTCATACAGCCATGTTTCAGAAATGTAACTCTGCTCTTTTCGTCTTTTGAGACCCTGGCATCATTATCCACTGTGTATTTGCTAACATGTTAAAAACACTCCCCGCCCCTCACTTACACGTTCCCGCCCATCCTTCGCGTGGTGTCTACTTCTGGAGCTCTCTGGGGTCATGGGGGTTCTGTTCATTGGAGTCGTGCGGTGTATCCAGGGTCAAGCCCCCTCTCCTGCCAAATTGATTCTTGAACACCAACGTGTATTCTATTTTTAAGCGCGCTGAAAAGCCACCCGCTCACTTGTGAGGGAGATGATGCGTTTAAGTGGGCTATTTCTGAAGCGCTTTCGCCAGTGTGTACACCACGTATTACCGCTACTCGCTGTACTCGAGCACAGAGGCACTTGCTGTACGGGTTCTAGCTGCACTCTCCCGGTAGAGTTGGTAATAGCGCTTAAAAATGCAGCGAGAAAATAGTCACTTTGAACTTTTGTGAAACGACAGAGAAGAGGGAAAAACGCACGCTTCCAAAGGGATTGATTTCATTTTCTTTTGAAAACATTTGGAAGTTTGACAGGTCTTGCCACTAAATGACTCTTCCGTACATCCACTCTCATTCAGTTAGCCTTTCAGCTTCTATTTAGGTCTATTGGTCACTGTCAACACTGGCAAGAGTACTCTGCTGACACGTGTTTTGCAATCATTTCTGATCATCAACTGGGTTCAAATTTATTTTTTATTCAAATTAAATTTTAATTCCAGTTGGCCTGGGAAAACTTCAGCCTGACTGGTGATCCCAAATAGGCATTTGATAGAAAATAAATGTCACCTTTCAATTGCTAGAATCGCCTCACTCTGAAACTAACGTCCTCTCTGGGGTGATTGTTATGGGAAAACAAGAATTACGTTATTTGGGTAGATTTTGGAACTGATTCAATGTTACTTCTTCCTGAGAGGGTCACTTGGGGCCCTAATTCAACATTTCCCATACTCAAAGGTTGGAATATTGGTTGCAGGAGTCTTCAAGGCCATTGATACAAACTTGCATGAAAAAGTTAAAGATAGGCTTTGGGGTATATCCGTGGCTCACATATATATGTTTACCTTGTGCATTCCATGGTGGAACCTTCCTTTTCTGGTAACTTTACTTCTTATTCAAACCAATTTGCAGAGAATCCTTGATCAAATGATTCGCTCCTCTAAACAGCAAGCTCCATAAACCCATCATTTAGCTGCTATTGAAAGGGGATTGCTTGCAGTGTGCATGAGCCACGACACATGGGATTATGTTTCCGGAACGGCAGTGTCCGCCACCAGGCATCATGGCCACATGGAGTATGCTTCTCATTACCTACATAGCAGGGGCGGTGGGTGAGATTAGAAAGTGGTGGGGCGCAACCGAATTAGCATACAGCACCGTAGCGAGCGAGCGCAGCTCGCGAGCCCGAACCCCAAAAGGGGGGTTTGGGGGGATTACCCCCCCCAAGAAAATTTTGGAAAAAAAGAAGAAAAATCGTGCATTTTCAAGCAAATTTGAGAAAGCAGGAAGGTTAATAAAGCAATTGTGAAAGTGCAGTTATTACATTAATAGATGGCATAACATAGGTAGCTGCTTATTCAGTATTACCACAGAGCTTCATACATTCTGTCCTATTATGCTCAGGTGCTGAATTCAGACTATAAGACTCATGGAAATCTCAGCTCTAAGAGTAGAAGAAGTTGCACAGCAGTGTAATGGTTGCCAGGCTCGTTCCGCAGGAGCGTCAGGAACTTGAAGAAAAGTCCACAGTCTTCCCCTACGGCCTTCCGACTCTATTAGAATAGACTCTAGAGTAACGAATGGCACGCAAGGGGAAAACAGGGAAACAAAACAAGGAAAGGCGGGGGAAGAAAAACAGTCTTACAACATACTGAATATTAGACTCTAGAGTAACGAATGGCAAGCAAGGGGAAAACAGGGAAACAAAACAAGGAAAGGCGGGGGAAGAAAAACAGTCTTACAATATACTGAATATAAAAGAGGCAGCGCAATGCGCTGTTACCGTGATTCTGGTTGAGCTGAACTTTGTACACACACTTCACATAGGTCCACGCAAGTACCCCAAATATAAATGGTATAAAGCAGTGTTTCCCAAACTGTGGTCACATTCCCAGGGGGGTCCTCAGGCAGTAATTTTAAAAGCACAAAAAAGTTCCTTGTAGAATCAGCAGTTTTCCAGCAACAATAAAAGTGTCAAGATTACGTCGGTGATTAATGTACCTGCTGGAGAGAGATGAGAGTTGTGTCAAGTGGCAGCTTTGACTTATCTAATGTAGCACAGAGGGTTAATATGCCTACTGCAAAGAACGTGTACCATGCATTTTGAAAAACATTTTTTATGTGCCTAGGTTAGTGGGTTACTGCTTTAGTCACAGATTCTTTTGTTACTGTGCAGTTCATAAGTGACAATAGTAATCTAGCACAGTGACCTATAAACTGTCATCAAAGAGCTGCTTGCAAGCTGCATGATACAAGTTAGAAACATATGTTTGTTTCAAGTCTTTCATTATCCTAATCCTGCTAAAAAGGTTTATTTGGGTGGAAATACATTTTTATTGTTAAAGTCAATGCTAACCACTGTTATGTTCTGAATCCTGAGTTTGTGCTTCTCCAGACCAAGCACTCTTTAAAAATGCCTACCAGTATGAATAACATGTGAATCCTACACCCTGTAGTCGCATTTGCCTTATGTAACATTTTCTATACACTGATTTACACGTATGAATCATTGTCTCCATGGGGCAGATTTGCAAGAAAATTGACTGTGTGTGTCGCAAGCCATTTGGCTGCGCCGCACTGAGTCACTTTCGAAGCACAGGGATGCGACATATTTACAACAATATGTTGCATCTCTGTGCTTCCCCCTGTGCTGGCGCACAAACTGCTGCCATACGCCTGCACAGGCACATTTGCACCATGGTGCAAGGATGCCTGTGTCGTGGGGAGATTGTTTATGTGCAGGAAGTAACCCTTCCTGCATGTAAACAATCAGAAATGGCGTTTTTCAACTTCTAAGTGTGCTGCATTAGCACACATAGAACTTGCAAAACGTCATTGTTTTACTGATTGTTTATGTGCAGGAAGGGACACCTTCCTGTACATAAGCAATCACCAGAGGTAATATCCTGTTTCTATGCGTGCTGCAGAATGCAACATGCATAGAAAGAGGAGAAATTAATAAATTTCTCCAAGTTGCCCCTCCCTACGCCTCCCCTGGGGTGGCGTAGCATTCAGACACATTTCCAGATTTACGATTCCTCGTAAATCTGGAAATGTGTCTGGTTCCATGGGTTATGCGTGGGAACACCCACAGCAACACTCATGGAACGTCCCTTTCACGTAAAGTGCTGTGTGCAATTGGGCCATATTTACAAGACCAGTAAAAGTCACGCAGGGTTGCTTTTCCTGCCTTGGAAATATGGGGCACTAAAATGCGTCACTGGTGCATCACTTTTTGTGACGCACCTGTGGCGCAAGGGGCTTGTAAATCAGCCCCTATATGTGTGTGATTTAAGGTGCTCTGACATCCTTCAATGGTATGAGAGATGTTATAAAACAAATTAAATACATGTGACAGAGGGGCTATGGAGAGATGAGGCACTGTTGGAGGAGGATAATATGGGAATCATTGAAGAACCCCAACAAAGATTGTCATATCCTGGTGCATAGTAAGGTCATCATTTACTACTCTTTAAAAGCTGATACAATTCAATATATAATGATACATTTGTTGTAGACTGCACCATTGTTTCCTAAATTGTCTTGGGGGGAGAGCCTCCCAAAGCCCCCTTTGTAGTGGTCAGGCGCACTCACTGCACTAGGTGTGCACTGTATGGGGACTGGTCTGCAAACATTTGCCTGGGCTGCTTTGGGTTTCCAGTCTGGCCCTGGCAGGAGTCTCATACTGCGAAATAAAACCAACCATTTAAAAGTTAGTCATGGAGATGCAGCGCTAACCCTCCTGTTTTTTGCTAATTCTTTCAATATAAAATACTAAAATCCTTAGTAATTCGAGTATCCGTTTTGTGTGCACACGTGTGTTTATTGTTTTCGAATTACTGTTTTAATGTTTGAAATTTAAGTCATACAAATTGCTTGGGGGTCCCCGGCTTCCAGTGGTGACTCAATTGGGGTCCTCAGGAGTAAACAGTTTGGGAACCACTGGTATAAAGGTTTTCGCAATTTGCCAAGGGGAAAGGTTTGATAGGCAACACAAGCAACGAATCGTTCACCCTGCGGGAGACAGGTCCGGCCAGTGAACAAAGGTGAGCAAATCTGTGTAGTCTCCAAATAGAACAAACACTACAAAACTTTTAAAAACAGAGATAACAATGCATTTCTTACCTCAATCAGAATTTTTTGTATTCAAACAAGTAGCAGCATTCACTTTTTGTAGATGAAATCCGCACGTCTCTCTTTCAGTGTAGCAAACTTGTCAATTACTTTCATGTTGAAGTCCGGTATCTTTTGGACTAGCTTGCTCTCTACAGATAGCATCGCCAAAGCATTTAGTCTTTCCTCTAGCATGGTGTTCCTGAGGAATGTCTTTATGCGCTTTAAGGCTGAAAAACATCGTTCAGCTTCTACTGTTGTCATTGGAGTCGTAATCACAATTTTTAGTAAAGTCACTGTCTCTGTAAGTGAGTTTTCCATATGCAGTTTATGAATTAAACTCAGCAAAGTCAAGGCGCTTGTGGCCTTCCGGTACACAGGCATTCCGTAGAGTACAGTTAACTCAGTTCTCAGCTGCTCTTTTTTGAGCATAGGATACGCTTCCACAGCCTGATTCAGAGCACGCTCAGGGAAGGATTCATCATATTGTGCAAACTCTTTACCTTGCAATAAAGTCGCACTCACCAAATGTTTTGTGAACGAAAAGCGTTCTTTCGCCTGCACAATTACAATGTCACATATCTCCTTTCCAATTCGAACCAGAGAGGTGATGTTTTGTCTGCGGTTTGCAAAAACAGAATGCTGCGGCAGTTTGCTCTCTAAATCTTCAACCCCATCTCTCACTTTCATAATCTGTTGTACAAATGCAGATGTATTGGCTTTCACAGAGACAGTATCTAGGTCTTTTCTTTGCAACTGATCGTATAACACATCAACAGGAATCATTATGTCATGAAATAAAAACAGTAAGAACTGAAACTCTTTGTCTTGTAGTGTTCTAATAAAGCCATGGGCTTCATTCTGACTTGTGTGATCAAAGTCTGCTCTGGATGCTATGGCGACAAAACATTTCTCAAGGCCCTCCCTCTGTTCAAAGATTAAGTTGACTGTACGAATGTGAAAGTTCCAACGAGTTGAGGATCCCCTTGGTACGCTTTTGTCCACAATCTCATGAAGGGCTTCTGTTCTTTTGGGGGAACGTGTGAAGAATGCTGCTATGCCTCCGATATCCTGAAAGAAGACTCGTGTCTCTCTGATCTTTGATACCGCCTGTTGCATAATAAGATTGAGTTGGTGGGCGTAACAGTGCACAAAATGAGCATTAGGGTACACATCTCGAATTCTCTTCTGAACTCCACTAAGGCTCCCACTCATTACGGATGCACCGTCATAGCTTTGTGCGATAAGCTTTTGTTTTTGAGGCAGGTCCGGGAAAATTAAGTCCAGTTGACACAGTATTGCTTCAGTGATGGTTGCTGCACTAGAGTCACTTAAATGCGTGAAGCCATAAAATCTTTCCACAATGTTTCTGTCACTGTCAAGGTACCGAAACACTAACACGGACTGTGTTTGAGTGGACACATCAGTGGTGTCATCAGCCTGAATAGCCACAAAGTCTGTGTTTCGCAACTCTTGCACAATATGGCTTCTTATAATTTCGAGCATACAGTCAAGGAGTTCATTTTGTATTGTATTAGAGGTGCCCTTAAAGACTGTAGCATGTGCTAAATGTCTTTCCAAATCCTGGTCTATGGTTGACATTAAATCCACTAGGCCTCGGAAGATCCCAGGTTTTGAGGAAGTTTCCGATTCATCATGGCCTCGCAATGCCAGTTCGAAAGCACCACAGAAACGAATGCAATCAATGATCTTGGATAGATTTTGTCTGTTCTTATCCACAGCTTCATTGTGTTTTTGAATGGATTTGCGATACGCATCATTTATCTGCTGCTCAATTGGTGCGTCTTCCCCCAACATTCCCAGTCTTGTCAGGTTTTCCAGATGATTTCTTGTGAGCGCATGCTTCTTTATTTTTTCAGCGATGTGCTTCAGGTCGACCATTCCTTGCCGTGTCCAAGAAAAGTCACCGCCAAACAGCAAGCAGGGGAAGCAGAACAGAGAATTGCGTATAGGGCAGCCTGTAAGCCAATCAGCTTTTGTGTACCAGGCATTTGAGAATGTACGTTTTGACATTTTTCCTCTGTCCTGGGTAGTTTGCTGTAGGTTTATTTCAGGCTGATGAGGTCCCAATTCTTTTAACTTCAGTTTTCGTTCAAGTGGCCGTGACTGGAATGACTTTGTAATCAGCTCTTGTACTGTATTCATGATGGGGTGTCGGGTGTTGCTGGCCTTACCAATATATATATATATATATATATATTAAAGAAACCTGTCAATAATCAAAGTACAACGTATAAGGTGCAGTGCAATAATATCAAATTTCAGTATAAATACATTATACATATATATTGTGCATTATCCTAATACATCTCAAATGACTGCTAAAAATAGAGCCGTACTGCCTCCTGCCTCTCTGTGCCATAGTGTTGCTGGAGGCACTGAAAGACACTGCTTGAGGGCCTTGAGAGTGACCACATGACATACATGCTCTAACTACGATGTAAAAAAATATATAGCATCAGTTGCCTTACCTTTAACACTGGTGTTTGCTGGGTTGTAGCCGGGGTCGGGTGAGAGAGCAGCAAAGGAGGTTGGGGTCCTCTTGTTGTTTGCTGGAAAATTGCCCCAAAATGCGGTAATGTTTCAGGTTGTCAGGTGCTGAAAATGAAAAGATAACAATTTATTTTTGAAACAGTAGGGTAATGAAACAAAGACTGTGGGGAAAAAACATAACGCTCCAATTTTTTCCTAGACATCAGATGAATCTATTGGAGGCTTTGAAAATAAGGAGAAAGTGACTGCCAGGGAAAGAGGTCCCATCACTGCCCTAGAAACAGTTACCAGATTAGAAGGAATGAATTGAGTGCAAAAACCTGCATCCTCTGAGGTCCAGACATCATTCTCATTGTAAGGTCCCTGAAGAGGCAAGTCTGAGTCTGACCCCTAGGTATCAAATATTTAACCTTTGCAGCGGGTGTCATAACTCTGCAGGACGGTCTGTTCTGTGACCTCATCACTACTCTAGAAAAGTGGCTAGGGATAATGGTGGGGAGATACCCAATCTAGTTAGTAGAGCAAACAAACACACAGAGGAAACAGACAGGGAAACCCTAGTCTTTGTGCTTCTGAAAAGCTGTGTTCTCAGTGTCAATGGGAAATAGGCACATTTTGATTGGTGTCTTGTTTTTTACACCACTTTTTCCCATACATCAAAAGTGTTCCACCAGAATCAGCAACAAAGCAGGCAATTGGACACTGAAAGAGAATGCAGATCCAGGGAGGCTCCAACACAGAAGGGTGTAGAGTCTGGGACATCTAACGTAGTGCAGTTGAAGTGAGTGATGTGTGTTCTGACAGCAGTGAGTGATGTGGACAGTGAGCCTGATGTCTGGGATGTGCCAGAAGGGCTTTTTTATATGTACTAAACCCATTTGGGTTTTGTGATCCATTCCGACTCGTAATTAATTAGGAGGGGTCGTAAAAGGGGTAACCCTGCCTAATTACAAATAGCAAAGGCATTAATAATTTGCTATCATAATTGCGGTCGCAACCATTGGCCAGTTACCAATACCACAAAGGAAGGGTTAACTGATTCACAAAGAGGAAGGCTCATTTGCGAACTGTGTCCACAGCCTGGGAGGGATTTGAGTAGGTGGTTTAAGGCACTTGGCCAGGGCATAGGTCGCATCACAAAAGAAAAGTAAAGACAGGTCGTAAAATGTAGGTGCACTTTTTCTGCCCATCCTTTTGATACATCTAGGACAAAATGGCTTTTCAAATTACCAGGTGGATTTAAAAAGACCCTTTACACTGACCTGCTCCCTGCTGACGAGAGGCAACTACCTCGAAACACGTGTCCAGGGATGGCTAACGCAACACATACTGTTCTTTTTACACATCGTGGCATAGGGGTACCCCCCGTCGCCACTACATTTACCACAGTCCTTTGGGGCAACTTGCTGGTGTGACGAGCAGTGTGCGACCAACTTTTGCATAATTTATTACGGCTCCCTTGAGCCAACGGGCTGACGAGCCTTGGATCTGCACCTGCGCGCCATGAGAGGTACTTGACCTGTTTTAATTACATTTTGGCAGTCCACACGGCACCCCTTTACACTGACCTGCTCCCTGCTGACGAGAGGCAACTACCTCGAAACACGTGTCCAGGGATGGCTAACGCAACACATACTGTTCTTTTTACACATCGTGGCATAGGGGTACCCCCCGTCGCCACTACATTTACCACAGTCCTTTGGGGCAACTTGCTGGTGTGACGAGCAGTGTGCGACCAACTTTTGCATAATTTATTACGGCTCCCTTGAGCCAACGGGCTGACGAGCCTTGGATCTGCACCTGCGCGCCATGAGAGGTACTTGACCTGTTTTAATTACATTTTGGCAGTCCACACGGCACCCCTTTACACTGACCTGCTCCCTGCTGACGAGAGGCAACTACCTCGAAACACGTGTCCAGGGATGGCTAACGCAACACATACTGTTCTTTTTACACATCGTGGCATAGGGGTACCCCCCGTCGCCACTACATTTACCACAGTCCTTTGGGGCAACTTGCTGGTGTGACGAGCAGTGTGCGACCAACTTTTGCATAATTTATTACGGCTCCCTTGAGCCAACGGGCTGACGAGCCTTGGATCTGCACCTGCGCGCCATGAGAGGTACTTGACCTGTTTTAATTACATTTTGGCAGTCCACACGGCACCCCTTTACACTGACCTGCTCCCTGCTGACGAGAGGCAACTACCTCGAAACACGTGTCCAGGGATGGCTAACGCAACACATACTGTTCTTTTTACACATCGTGGCATAGGGGTACCCCCCGTCGCCACTACATTTACCACAGTCCTTTGGGGCAACTTGCTGGTGTGACGAGCAGTGTGCGACCAACTTTTGCATAATTTATTACGGCTCCCTTGAGCCAACGGGCTGACGAGCCTTGGATCTGCACCTGCGCGCCATGAGAGGTACTTGACCTGTTTTAATTACATTTTGGCAGTCCACACGGCACCCCTTTACACTGACCTGCTCCCTGCTGACGAGAGGCAACTACCTCGAAACACGTGTCCAGGGATGGCTAACGCAACACATACTGTTCTTTTTACACATCGTGGCATAGGGGTACCCCCCGTCGCCACTACATTTACCACAGTCCTTTGGGGCAACTTGCTGGTGTGACGAGCAGTGTGCGACCAACTTTTGCATAATTTATTACGGCTCCCTTGAGCCAACGGGCTGACGAGCCTTGGATCTGCACCTGCGCGCCATGAGAGGTACTTGACCTGTTTTAATTACATTTTGGCAGTCCACACGGCACCCCTTTACACTGACCTGCTCCCTGCTGACGAGAGGCAACTACCTCGAAACACGTGTCCAGGGATGGCTAACGCAACACATACTGTTCTTTTTACACATCGTGGCATAGGGGTACCCCCCGTCGCCACTACATTTACCACAGTCCTTTGGGGCAACTTGCTGGTGTGACGAGCAGTGTGCGACCAACTTTTGCATAATTTATTACGGCTCCCTTGAGCCAACGGGCTGACGAGCCTTGGATCTGCACCTGCGCGCCATGAGAGGTACTTGACCTGTTTTAATTACATTTTGGCAGTCCACACGGCACCCCTTTACACTGACCTGCTCCCTGCTGACGAGAGGCAACTACCTCGAAACACGTGTCCAGGGATGGCTAACGCAACACATACTGTTCTTTTTACACATCGTGGCATAGGGGTACCCCCCGTCGCCACTACATTTACCACAGTCCTTTGGGGCAACTTGCTGGTGTGACGAGCAGTGTGCGACCAACTTTTGCAGGATTTAAAAAGAGTCCCTTGTCGTTTCGCACTTTACGGCTGGGTTGTTATTTGTTCTGTTAATGGCGGTAGAATAAAGTTGAAATCCATGGAGATTGTCTCGAAGTATGCGACATTGCGACAGGCCCCCCCCCCTCCCTCTTCTCCCCCCCCCCCGCATAGCAAGCAGCGCCTTCATAAATGCTAGCCCGCGCGCCAGAGTCCCTTTATGAGCACCAGACGCCTACAGTGCAGCGAAGCGCGCAATCCTTAATGCTACCTGCATTGATATTTTATGGCACAAAAGCGACATAACTGTCGGGAATCCCTTTGTTAAATGGCCGCATTAAGCAAGCAGTCTCATGAAATGTCTAATCCCCAGTAACCCTGGTGAAGTGTGTTTGTTTTTGCCGTGTCATGTATGCTCTGGCCGTAAGACCCACAGTAACTTGGCCAGTTATCAGGGAGCGTATTGGAGAGAAGTCTTAGAGTTCTGGAGTGAGGTCATTATTTACAAATGAGATATTAGGAAGATTTCCAAGGGGGTCATTGCTAAAATAGATAACACGGGGAAAGGAAGGCCTTGGCATTAACGGGAATGAAGTTACTGCACAAACCAAGGGAAACAACAACAGCAGCAATGCAATACAAGAGAGAGTAAAAAAGAAAAAAAACACTGTACGAACGACTAAAAACAGTACAGCAAAATCGTGCATCGAAATGCAACGCTGGTGACCAATTAAGAAATGTCCCAAGTATTGTATCAGAAAACCTGGGACTGCATCAGGCAGTAGATGGCTCGATGCGTTTTTCTTTATCTTTGCACATACACGTCTAGAACAGAACTATTTTACTTACTGTACATCGAAGGCCGTCAGAATGTGTGTGTAAATTTATCAATAGTATGTTATCAGACGGCTGTAGTGTGTGGAAAGGTGCTCCCTTAAACCAGGTGTCCTTGTGTGGGGTTCAGAGCAAGCTCAGGCCTCTTCTCGCGGGTGCGGGTGCGGGGGGGCAGGGCACCCGCTTAGACCCACGCCGGTGCGTCCAGTACCAAAACAATCATGGACACTCTGTCTCTGATTGTTACTATCCCTCGAGAATCCTACCCGGTTAGCAGAACACACGGCACCCCGCGCTACCCTCCAAATGGGCTAGCAATGAAAAGTGTCATTTCAGAGCACAGCCAGCCTCTCCCTGCAAACCTTGCACAGCAGCCCCGCCTGTGAACATCCCTCCTTCCTAACATAAAATGTCCTACGATTCGATCCAGACAATATCTCCGATGTCCCCGGCGACCCCTGCGTCCCTCTGCCCCCTCTGCTCGCTTCCCCCGGGTGAGAGCCCGGAGCGGGGAAGCGTGTGTATAAAACGCCATCAGTGAAGGGCTGCTGCAGATTCCAAAATGGCCGTCTGACAACAAGCTGCTGGACGTGCTTTAAAAACAGAGGGATCGGGGCCCCGGCGGTCACCCTGCGAGCCGCGGCCGCCCCACTTCCTTGTCAGTACGCACCCGGTGACAGCCCCAGGCTCGGGGTGCCTCACTGCACCCCATTCCTGCCGACCCACCACAGAGCAGGCGAAATGGCTGCTTCCCTCCCAAACTGCCCGCACGTGCAGGCAGATGACAGTCGGCGCCCTCTCTGCCCCAGTGCCCCCTCTGCCCACATCTCCCGCGTCACGATACCCAGTAACGGGCGCGTATAATGCGACAAGAGAAGCCGGCGATGTCAGCAGCATTCGCTGCAACGGCACGAATCTACCGAGAAACTCGACCAGCAAAGGGCGTGCGGCGTGTCCTAAAGGGCTGTCCGCCTACCAACGCGCACTGTCCCGTTCCCGCTTCGGGGACGTCCGCGTAGAACAATTTACCACCTTTCGTGGTTTCTTCGGGCTCCAAAGGGACTTATTTACCCCAAGATTTGCAAATATCTTCGACAGTAACTAATTCACCCACCTCCTAAAAAACCCTTCTACCCCTGTGGCCTGTGCCCTGACTTCGGGTTCTAGTCCACATTACACAACGGGAAGGGCACCCTTCGTAGAGCACTTAAGGGTATCAAAGCGGCTATTCACCCCAGCGTACCACAACCTTCTTCTGAAACAGAGGCTCGGCTATCTATCCCCTAGCCCACAGACGCCCCTCAGTGCTGTGCCCATACACGAGGGGTATGAATCATAGAACACCTGGTCTGGGCCCCTGGCGTGCCATCTCTACCGAAGTCAAAACGTCGAGTTGTGCCAACGTTTTCAAAAATGCGTAAAATGCGCAACTATTCATGTCCTGTCCGCAGAAGGTTATTCACAAATGTGCTGCAAACTGTCGTCTCAATCCAGCACATCGTATTAGTGCGTCTGACCAGGTATTAGTCATGTCTGAATGCGGGGACTCCAAATCTCTTCTAGGCAGCAACAATCTACTCAGTTTCACAAGTTAGTTGATGAAACGTCACTCCACTGTTCATCTAAAAAAAAGAGTCACTGAACGACAACTCCAAACCAAACTCACAGAAAAGGTGATCTTGTACGAGTAAGACAGCAGCAGCACACACCGTCCCTCACGACCACGAGGCTGTCAGGCTGGGCTCAGGCGACGCGCACGAGTCGAGACAGAGTGGTGAAGTGCACCCGTCACCCGACCGTTACCTATTACGTCACGCGCTCGGCATCCAATATGGATTGCCCGCCCCTGCGGTGACCGGCCAATCCTGGCGCAGTGGCGCTGCATGCAGCACCAGGATTGGCTTGGAGGGCACAGTGACTGCTCGCCCTGTCGCCCTTTTGCTGCCAGCGCTGCCGCCAGCAGGTCCTGCACCCCCCCCCCCCCCCTACTAGCTAATGGGGCCGGCCTGGGTGCGCATGCTCGGGCAAGTTGCTGCCCGAAGCATACATGCGGGGAAAAAAACGTTTTTTTACAGACCTGTCAATCAATCCACACCAGCCAGCCCGGCCCGCCCCCCCCCCCCCTCCCGATAAAGTCGGGTGCTGCCCGGCGCCGTGTAAATGTGGTAAGTAAAGTAGTTATTTCGTAAAAGTTTCATTTATTTTAATTCTTTAACGCGGGTCCAGGGCTGGTGGGGCTACGCCCCTACGCCCCAATGGACGCACCGCGGCTGCTACATAGAGCAGGGAAACTCCTGTGTAGAAAAATGCTTTGAAAATGTTTATATGAGGGAGTGCGAAAAGCAAGTTTAGTGGCGGCTGGAAGGGAATGGGGCGGGGAGGACAAAAAATATTTACATGAAAGAAACCACTTAACTACTCACGGCCGCCTCTGTCTCTCCTCCGTTGCTGACGAGTCCTGGAAGCACCCAGGCTCCCCTAAGCCAATCACAACGCGATTGGTCTGAGCACCGTAGATCGGTGCTCACACTGGGACAGGTGGAGCCTGTGCATGTCTCCCCCCATCAGGCTGCATTACAGCCTGGTGGGGAATATGCAAAGTGCGGATGACTGTTTGGCCGGCCCAAGAGGGCTGGCCAAGCAGTCATGCGCACTTAGTGTGTGCACACCACTTCTCTTCCCTGTGCCACCAGCCCCGCTTTAACCCAGCCCCACAGCAACGAAAAATAAAATCATAACATTATGATCATTTTCTTTTTCCATTTGCCGCTGCTCTGAAAGCAGCGGGACGACTCTCCACCGCCTTCGAGCAGGAGCCGCCCCTAGTTGAAATTATCCAAAGAAGGTTGAGACAGTAGGTTTAATGGGGGGAAAAACCCCAAAGCATCAGTTAGTTATGAGAAGTGTTAATTTAATAGCATTTTTCTCTCTCCCTTGGAAAGCTAAACGGAATAGTCCTAGATGCTGAAAGTTTACAGGTAGAGCGTTGACCGAGACGCAGCTGATTGTAAATTCATCTTTAGTGCTCCTCTCCTGAAGCCCTTCCTCAGATAACCTGTGAAACTAGAAATAAAACTAACGATGGGACGCAAATCTATTGATACTGCCCTCAGAATCCAGCTGTTTCTTTTGCTCTGTGCCCTCAGACGTTCATTCAGCCTTTGCCATTGTCGTCTACGGTAAAACAAAAGAAGTTTGAAAGTTCATATGGTTTGTAAGGTGAGCTTTGCTACCGCCGCTGGGAATGACTATTCTGCCCTACAAAACTATTGCAGGCGAGCTGGCAAGGGTGAGCCCCATCCCGTTTCGCTTTGTTTCTCTTCGCAGATCATTTCCTCTGTCAAGGAATGCCTCTCTCATGTTCTGCTCGAATTTCCTTGCTCAATATTTTTTTTAGAGCAGATATTCAATCCATGAAATCTCTGCATTACTCATTCGCGGAGGTAGTTACTAGTTCCAGTTCATTTCTCTTACGCTCTTCTGTTAGTTCTGTGTTATTTCCTGATGTAGTAGAGACCAACAATCTGTGGCGCATCGAATAGGCCTCTCCTCTTATACCTGTTGGCATTGCCAGTCTTCTTAGCCATGCTGTATAGCATCACGGCTGCTGTGCAGAATGCTATATAAAAGGAAGTGATAACGTGATTTCTGCTTCATTTTTTGTACGTGCATGCATGCATGCATGCGTTTAACACACATGCGCTTTTAAAATGTTATTTTTTTCTTTTTACTCTAGAATCCAAGATTAATTGGTAAATAAAGAAAAAGAGTCAAGGCACTATTTTAAAACACAACGCAATGCGCTTAAAATATAATGAAAATGGATGATTACCATGTGGAGGGTTCGGGGGGGGGGGGGGGGGGGGGGAAGAAAAGCAACACTAACAAAAGAGAGTAATGTCGACCACGGGGAAGAGTGTGGGGAGAAGTAAGCAAGAGTTGAGAGCCCCACACAAGTGCGAGTGGTGGAAAGAAGCGTATCGGTGAGAGGCAGTAATCAGTGGTGTAGGAAGGGGGTGCGGTGGGTGCGGGCTGCCCGGGTGTCATAACTGAGGGGGTGACAAAATGGCAAAAATATGTGAATTTTGGCCATTTTGTCAAGCCGGTGGTGACAAGAAATTTTCTGCACCGGGTACCACCTGACCTTGCTACACCACTGGCATTACTGTAGAGGGGTAGAGAGAGAAACACACACGAGAACCCCCTTCAGAGGGCCCCGGTGCAAGCAGGAGCTACTTGGAGCAACCGTTATGGTTGAGGTCTTTTACTCCCAGTGTGCCAGGGTCCAAACTACTCTGGATCCCGAGCAACCAGATCAAGTACCTCTTCAGCACTTGACTCTGCTATAGCACAGGTTGGGCGGTGCAGGGCTGCGCTGGAGGGTAGGTAGAAGCAAGGTGTAGATTTCCAACTCCAAAACGCCCTCAGCAACCCCAATAAATGAATTTCCAGCCAGATATTAGCTTCTATGAAAAGAAGTAGTATTTATATACGAGCACAAAGTGAAACACGGCACACAACAGTTAATACAGACAGTCTTCGTAAGGCCGGCACTGTCGTGTTGTCTGGGTAAGTCCCTGAATCTCACTCTCCTATTTAAGGCTGATGGTTATTTCTCATTTATGTGAGGCAACATTACGTTCACATCTGGTCATGTCTTCGAAGTTCCACAATGCTTTCTTAAAAGTCAAAGATTTCCAGTGCCTTAGCGCTTTTAGTCAGAGTTAGTTCCTGTAGAGGCTCTGAGGTCCGACAGTCAGTCTTACCTGCTGTCCTTGGAGTTTCAGTTCAGTATGCCTGGCCAGGCTGTGCGTCAGCGGCCCGGTGGCGAACAGAAGTGTGCATATTGCAGCTGAGGCAGCAGGTGTCCATG
Organism: Triturus cristatus; assembly: GCF_964204655.1. Taxonomy (NCBI): domain Eukaryota; kingdom Metazoa; phylum Chordata; class Amphibia; order Caudata; family Salamandridae; genus Triturus; species Triturus cristatus. The sequence continues at coordinate 330,581,709 of NC_140580.1, forward strand.
ACAATCCTCCACTAGTGTTATATGTTTTCCTTAGTCCGGTGGCTGGTCTCTGGTGCTTCTTGGTTCAGGTGGTTGAATCAATGCTCTGCTTCTGCAGGTCGCAAATTCACTGCTCTTCACTGTTGCACACTGCTCCAGGGCGATGGCCCTCTCTCTTCACCATGACTTCCACCTGGCAAACGGGGGCCACTGCGCCCACCTAGCATACAAGAGTCCCAAACAGCACACCAAGGTGACGGCCCTTTCGAGCCACAACACTGCATGGGCAACTGCCCACTAATCATCACAGCATTGCACCAGGGCGACAGCCCTTAATCTTTACCTCAGCTCCCACCTTGCCTACGTAGAAGACGGGCCCGTTGACTGTCCTCAACGTGGACCCAAATATCTTACACTGGTTCAGGATCCACTAGGCAGTATTCCTACTGGACCTCACTCTCTTCTCCTCCTCCTCACAGGTTCCTGTCATCTCGGAAGCCAGACACTGGTGCTCTACGTTCCAGGGTGAGTGGTCTTGATTCTCCTGTGTGATATCCCCTCACCCATCAGCGAAACTAGCAGAACTTGGTCCCCAGTCTTAGTCACAACAGGAAGAAATAGTGCTGAGCTTCCCCACACTGATGTACAGCCCCTTTTTGACAATTTTATGAGACTCACTCAAGCTCCTCTTTCTATACCCGGTTCCAGACAGAGGTATAATTTAGCGTGTTAGTCATTCGAGTTCGTGTTGTGGGGTGTGCCACTTTTAAGTGCCCACTCCTCTGTCCTGTCCTTTGTCCAGGAAGCAGTCTGTCACAGCAGGAGCGACCTTTCTCTGATAGACCCACAACACTGGTCACAGGAGTGACTAGAAGATCACACCTGGATGTCAGACTCACTGACATTTACAGAGGCCATGAGTTCGATTCTTTGATTCTTCCCTTACTGGCCCCATCTTCTCCCTGAGATGTGCTAGACCCACTCACCAGTGACATTTTTCAGAATCAAAACTCTTTTGAAGTTCACAAGAGAGATTGACCCTCCATTTCTCCAGTGTGTGTGCATCCCACCCAGCTTTCTGGAATGCAGCCAATCCACAAATCAGTCTGGAATAGCTTCTTCACCTCCACATGCCTTCCTCAAGGCCATGGGTTTCTATTATGGAACCCACAGGCCTCTAATTATTGTACCACTCACAGGCACTCGTACATCACAGCACACACACGTAAGATGCATAGCACTACATGCTAACACTATGATGGCAAAGCGTGAGCTAAACACACAGCAGCGGAACCTTACATGAGTGAGCTGGAATGCCTCACTCCCCTATAAAAAAAAAACACGGAATGATGCCACCACTGTGCTCCTGCTACTTAACTTTCTGGTAAGGGTAATAGTTTTTGCCGACTTACGAGGGTAGCACTTTGGGTGCCCCTCCCCGTCCAACAAGACTGCAGTCTGCGAGACAGGCCTTGGTCATGGCACACACACGCGTGATCCATGTTCTCCTATGACTAGAAACCAGCACCAGTGATCCAGATAACGTTACCGCTGGGACTTCTTTTACTATGAAAGAACCATTTAAATTGGCCCCTCCACTACCCTACAATCAGATTATTTATTACTGAAAACAACCCTATTGAGTTGCAAAGAAGATGCTAGGTGCCAGCTGATCTGACGTGTCATACTGTGAGACGGGAAAGGGATACCCCAACCCAACAGGGAACTTGAAAGAGCCTTGATGTTCTCATGGAACATTTTGGCTTTAAGCCGGTGGACCTAGGCCTGTAGACTAATGACTCTGATTGATACGTGTGATGAGGTTGTGCTCCAGGAAACTAGGCTGTTGGAGGAGGCTAGTGAGAAACCAGAGGAGTATTGCTTTATATGCTGTTTCGAGGACTTTGTGGATGCATCTTATGTTCTTGAAGGTGACCTGTCAGGGCAGTACATTTCTAGGCTAGGCCATGATGGAGTGATACTATTTCCAGTTACAGGTCTTCTGAATAATGCAGGGCAGAGGAGGTGCTGGTTGGTAAGCTTCGTAAAGTGATTTCACTTTGTGAAGACTGTGATTGAAGATCCACTACTACCAGCCCATCTGCAGAGTTTAATAGAAGGACGCCTCAGAGTAAGTGGTGTAGCTCAAAGTTGCTACTGCCATTGTCAATTATGCTAATAGTGTAGAACATACACCGCTTTGCGTTACAAAGTTCTTCATAACATGAACCTGGAAGCTCACAGGTAAAGTAGGCTATTGCGATGGTAGAGAATGTATGTCCCTGTATTGATAACCTAGTTGAGAAGGCACATGCCAGAAGGACTCTAATCTCCATTGTCGAATTGTAGGGAAGGTGGACCTACAATAAATGTTTACGATTTGTTTTTTGCTATTTCCATCTTGGAAATTAAAAAACTAAGAGGGCCTGTTAATTTTGATATAGTCAACAACTTGGCCCACAACTCTTTTTAGGTCTCGCCTGACCCAGCGCATGCGCTGGTCTGGCGAGACTTATTGAGAGGGCTCCAAAAAGTGCTACCAGGCCAGCATAGAGCTACAGTGCATGTGCGCGGGCGCACGCACGCCGCGCTTTACCGCCATTACATTCACTTTCGCGGCTGCGCGGCCGCTTTGTTGTTTGATCGTGATCGCGGTCGCGATCACTTTCACTTTTGCGGCCGCACGGCCGCTTTCCATAGCCAATCGGTCTCGCTTTTGGGACCTTATAAGTATTTAGTTATGCAACCGTTGCATAGCTAAACACTTTTAAGGTCCCAAAGGCGAGACCTATTGGCTATGCCAATGCTTGTTAAGGTCTGGTGTTAGCCAAATACTAACATCAGTATAATATACGTACTTATAAAGCATTTCAGACAACTCTTTGGCCATTGGTTTGGTATTCTCATTCATCCTTTTCTTCCATTCACTTCAGCTCACCACCTGGGTTAATTGGTTGGTCCACTTCAGCTATTGACTAACTTCACTGTGAGGTATGGCATTCTGCACTTTTACAAGGAGCAAATCCCACACAATATAATTCCCTTAAGTGCTTTGGACCACTATTGTAATATGGGGTATTTAAGACCTGACATACTTGTGCTTTTACCCAGATTTTTTTAGGTCAACTACGGTCCATCAGCTTTCCCAAAAACTAAGTTGGGAAAATCAATGTGTAAACAAAACAAACATTGACAAAGGCAAAAGGCTGGATGCCAACCTCAGACCTCTTGGCTTTGCCAACGATTGTTTGTTGTGTGGTCTTGGAAAAGTTGTCTTTGGGACTCTCAGATTTGAACATGGAGCTAGTTGAGTCAAATATCCATACTAAGTAAGCAGAAGTTACTTTTCTCTTCCATGCCTCATTGTAAAATGTGGATTAATAAATGCTTGTATATTCCAGTGACTAATAACCCAAGCATGCAAAGACGTACTTATTCGTGCAAGGGTTGAAACTGCAATGTGTTGGCTCTTTGGTATGAATGTTCTACAAAAAACCAATTCTCTCCTTGTATAAAGAAAAACGGTCCAATCGTTTATTTTGAGGTGTTGAATGCCATGTGAGCTGGTTGCTAAAGGTATTGACTTGTGACCAGAAGATTGGAGTTCTATTCATGCCTTCTACATTTCACCAAAAGGTCTAAGAAATAAAACTTCTGATAGAGACTTTGAACTGTAGATTCCTCACCTTTTGAATGCTATCCAGGCATCGGACCGGATCCAGAAACTTTTCAGCAGTACCTCTCCATGCTGGAAGGTGGCGTCTTGCAGGTCTGAATGGACACCGTTCCTCTCCGTACATCACATGGGGCTTATATAGCCTCCACACCCGCATGCTGATTCCTTTCTTTCCATGCCACCAAGAGTTTCAGCTGTGGCCCGTGCAGGTGAGAGCGGTGGGGCGGCGGGGCCGGGTTGGGTGGGGATTCGACAGATCACCATGAGGGAACATGAATTTTCCTCGTCGTCGTCTGTCGAAATCCACCCTCCCCCCCCCCCCCCCCCCCCCCCCACCCGGCCCCACTGCTTTTACCTGCACCGGTCGCTGTTGAAGAGTTTTTCCAAAGCTCCCTTCATGTCTTTTTGAGACTGTTCACCTCAAAATTTCTCCTGTGCAAGGAATGTCACCCCCAATAACTACAGGTTTTAACCACTGTAGGTAGGAACTGTCGGAAACAAATGTCTGTGACAGATCCCCACCAGGTATGCTTGTGGTGCCTGGGGTCGAGCCACTACTCCAAGGCCTTCACCGACTGTGCGTTATTGAACCCAAAGACCATCAGGTAGCATGAGCCGAAGTTTGAGAGCAGAAATTCCTCCCATGGGTTTTACCACAGCCTGAACACTAGCCAAAATGAGAACTGAGTGACTTAGACTGCCAAAGAAGGGAAATTGGTACCAATAGATTTGTGGAAGTTTGACAATGAGAGCTTAGCTTGGAGTTAAACTTAAAGAACAGGGCCACCGAGTCAAAAGGAGGCAAGGCAGAATATAAATGAAACTGGCGAAATTTGCATAATTAACAAATTTCGTGTTGTGTAAAATTTGTGATGTTCTTCGAAATTTAGCAGTATCCCGTACGATTTTTTTCACACAATGTATGTACTAACACATAATAAAGACAGGCGATATCGGAAAACACATATTTCACCATAGAAGCATAAATTCACAAAATTTGAAATGTCCCAAATTTAAAATAATACATTACATAATTTATGGGAGAGCATTGTGTAAGGAAAGCACACTTAATTAGGAATTGCGGTTATCAATGAAGGCAATAGTAATATCGACAAATTGAAAGGCCCCGCTGGTTGCTCTCTTTAAGACCCCCACCACTCCAACTGGTTTGGTCTTGGCCGTTAGGAGAGGAACATGCCTCTAGGGTTGGAGGGAATTGGCCAACTCAGTTCGCCTATTGTCTAACTATTGACACCCTAATAAGCAAACTGGTCTAATTAAGTACTGTTAATTAATAAATTTTTACGGCTGTAGAAGTGTTTTGGGCAAAAGTTAGCTCAGAATATACAATATGTTGAAACATCCTCCTGGGGCCTTCAGTGATAAAGAGGGGAATGTAAGCTGGTACAGCAATAACAGGAATGAATGAACTTGCCGACAAAGTGTCCCAGAATCAATCTGGCTTGTTATGTCATATTTTGTCTGACCTTAAGAAATCAACAGTACAGGCAGTCTGTTGTTTTCACTCCTTTGGCAAGCCCATTGGGGTAGAAAAGTTAATCTGTAAAATTCTTGCCAGTATCTCTTTACAAGACCTGCCAGGCTTAGTTGAAAAAAAAAAATATATATTATATATATATATATATATATATATATATATATATATATATATATATATATATATATCTCGCTCTTCAATGCTCTCATCCACAGGAGACAAAACGAGGGTGGACCCAAAGTAAGTGCTATTTTTGATTTATTGCTTGAAAAATAGCTCCGCCATGACGCGTTTCGGCAGCTCTCTGCCTTGATCACATGACAGCGTTACCTATTGTGTTTCACCATTTTAAAGTGCCAGTGTCCAATCACATGATTAATAGACATAGAAGAAATTACAATTCAAACTATAAAAAGTTAAAACTTGTACAATGATTGCATAATTGCATGAAAAAATATATATATTCCACACAATTTTTACTTCTTCCGTAAAAATACGACTCAATCCCAAATCCATTAAGCGTGAAGATTTATTCAAACATGATAGCAAGCACAACGCCCGACGCGTTTCGGTGCAGCCACACCTTGGTCACGGGTCAAGGAATTGTTTGTCAAATCAGAATAGAAATAGTGCACAGTGACAAAACCTAGTTGTAGGACTACCAATCCCAATGTTCAACATGGCATCCATTTTGTAATGTGTTTATAAAGCAGCAGAAACTTACATATTCTCAAGTTTTAAGCCAACTGAAAGGTATAACAACACAATATTTGAACTGAAATAGATTTGATATATGTTAATCAAAATATTTTATACAATATAATTCACTGGCGACATTTCAACCGCCATCTTATAAATAATGCCCCAGTGGGCCTATGACAGGAGTGAAAACTGTTACATGCAATTCTGCCCCAGTGGGCCATGTGTAAAAATTGATCATCCATTTTATCAAAGCTTATTGCACATTCTGACCTGGTCATGATTCATATAAGATTTCCTATATATCCTTTCAGTTCACATTCAATGTCATTAACAGAAGTTTCAACACGCTCTGTTGGCATATCATCGACCTGCTGATAATTCTGTCTCCTACAAAAAATTAAAAATAATGCAATCAATATTTCAAAGTGTAAATTTAAAAACAAACATGACTAATTATATAACAATCTATTTATATACAACGGAACAGACCTAGTACCACATATTGGTAAGGCATATTAACCTAAATGAGCCCACATCTCCTCATAGTCGATGTATTTTGATGTGTTTTCATAAGTACTCCCTATAGAAGATACAATTAAATAGTGCGCAATGGACTACAAATCCCAAGGTGCAATGTGATTAATGCCATCAAGGAGAGCACACCGGGGGATCATAAATGTGAAAGCATGCAGGGGATTGTGGGAGCCAGAACTGTTGGTGCAAACAACTTGCCTTTGAGAAAGCAGCATAAATGCTCGGAAACCCGTCAGGCATGGACTGATAGCGATCAGGATTGAATGCCAGTCTCTTTTTTTTTTTTAACAACAAACTTTATTGTTTTGTACAGTACAAGGGTCAATCAAGAAAGGCGACTTCGTACTAATATGAAACACATAAGCACCTTTACTGCAATTTCCTCCCACTACCCTGGTCTGCAAACATCAGACCCCAACCCCCCCCTCCCATCCCAACCTATGCCCACACCCACGTCGTTCATCGCGCAACCTGACGATTGCCACCGTACTGTAGGGTTCAGACACCTCCATGACACTGCAAGCGAGTCGTGCTACGTGGTTCTAAGCAATCTTTCAATGGGATCCCCCATATCGGGCTGTTCCAACAACGCCAGGTCTATACCTCTATACGTAGCCCATCTGGACCATATTTTCCCATGCTTCACTGGGCACCCCCGAGCCTGAAAGACCGCGAGTTCCGCAATCATACAGCGGTCCAGCGAATGCCAGTCTCTTTTAACAAAGGATTGTGATAATCATCCACTGTTGGAGGGTGTCCCCAATGCAGGGCACCTTTTGGAATATTATATATATATTTACTTACTTAAAAAACCATAGGTTTCACACATGTTATAGTTAGCTGGACATTTCCCTCGTAAAAAAACAATGAAATTCCCCCGTTATAGTTACTGCAGGCAACTATAACTCACGCGACCGCAATCCTCTGCTGATGACGTCAGATATTACATCACTGTATTTAGACACCTATTTACCCATGTCTTCTTCCATTAATCTTTAGCTATACATATATTACAAATATTTATTTTTCAGAAAGACACATATGTAATCAGTGATGTAATATCTGACGTCATCAGCAGAGGATTGCGGTCGCGTGAGTTATAGTTGCCTGCACTAACTATAACGGGGGAATTTCATTGTTTTTTTACGAGGGGAATGTCCAGCTAACTATAACATGTGTGAAACCTATGGTTTTTTAAGTGAATTTGCAAGGTTTTTTAAATGCTAATTCCTAACTATAACGTGTGTGAAACCTATGGTTTTTTAAGTGAATTTGTACGGTTTTTTAAATGCTAAGTTATGTATTTATTAATATTTTATTTTTTTCAGGTTTTCCACCCCGCGCTTTTTCGTCAAAAAATTTAAAAAAAAATTCACCCTTGGGGTCCTTCAGTGACCCCCTGACAAAGGCTAGGGGGTCAGGAACTGTCCACCCTGCCCCCCTTTCACGTTCTCCACCTTTGTTTTTCACTGCCTCAGGCTGCGAGAGACAAAATGGCGGCCGCCACTTCCTGATTTCGACCGACTCGAATGTTTACTGACATCTAACAATCAATCAGAATTGCGCCCGCGCACGGCAGGGTGCGCGTATAGATATTGATATGGTTTTAAATGCTATTTTCTCAGGAAATACTGAACAGATTTACACGAGACCTTCAAAAGGCACTTCCTTGACCTTATGGCTACCTCTCTGCCAAATTTCACGTAATTCTGTTAATTCGTTCGGGCTGTACCTTCGACTAAAGGTCCTATGGAAAAATGCATGGGGAAAACGCGTTTTGGGACCCCCCTTTTTTCTCGGCCCCCGCTTGACGAATCACCCCGAGACTTTCAGGGTAGGAGCGTAGCGGAGCGCCCCACCTATTTTGAAAAATTGGCGCCGGTTGACGAATCCTCGCAAAAGTTATTCAAAATAGAATTTTGAGATTTCCTATGGAAACACGGTCCTAACTATAACTATCTACTGGCGACCGCCAGTAGATTAGATAATAAAATATATATATATATATATATATATATATATATATATATATATATATATATATATATATATTCACTGAAAAAACCAAAGGTTTCAAAAACGTTATAGTTAGGAATTAGCATTTAAAAAACCTTGCAAATTCACTGAAAAAACCATAGGTTTTACACATGTTATAGTTAGCTGGACATTTCACTCGTGAAAAACCAATGAAATTCCCCCGTTATAGTTAGTTCAGCTAACTATAACTCGCGCACCCGCAATCCACTGCTGATGACGTCACATATTACATCACTCATGACATGGTCAGTGACATCACTCATGACATCACTGATGACATCTCAAATGACATCACTGATGACATCACTGATGACATCATCCAGTGAATGTGTGTTTTTCTTCGAATTAAATATGTTTTATATATGTATATCTCAAGGTCGATGGAAGAATAAATGGGTATATAAATGTCTAAATGGATGATTTTTTTATGAAAAATTGATTATGTGACTGATTCAGTGTATCATAGTGAATACATGGCTTTGTGAGTAATGTTTAAGTATGTAAATATCTATATCAGTCTCTCACTTTGTGTATAGGTGGCTGCATGAGTTGGTGAGTAGCTACATGGGTGTCTATATAGGTTATTAGTTGGTTTTTTGAGTATCAGTCTGAGTGTCTGCATGGTTCGGTGGGGGGTATTACGTAGTGCATAGGTGCATGAATTAGTGACTCACTGTTTGTATGTGTTGAAGACAGCATGTGTGCAGGACTGTATGGGTGGATGAGTGTGTGTATGGGTGTGTTAGTGAGTGAATGACTGTGTCAATAGTGTCTCTATGAGTAACTTCATATGTTTTATACTAGTATATGTGACTATTGGTGTTTTTAATTGAGTATATGTGAGAGTAAGAGATTGAAAGAGTTCCTGTATGAATAAGTATGTTTTTCTATAAGTGACTGTTTAAAAGACTAAGTATGTGTAAGTTTCCGTATAAGTAAGTGTGGTGGTGTGTTTATAACTGTATATACATATAATTGTATGTTTTAATCTTTATTAGCATGAGTGACTATGTGTGTGAGTAACTCTATGGATGAGTGACATTATGTAACAGGATGAATAGGTGTATGAGTACATATGATGAGTGAGTACATGCATGAGTGACTGTATAGGACTGTTGGTGAATGAGTGGATTTGTATGTGGATCTTTGAATTATTGAATTGGTTGTTGTAACTGGTATTGGTATGTCCATTATTTTGAACATTGTAGTTTCTATTTTTGAATGTGTGTATCAAAGGTTATATTAGGGTGAGAGGAGGCCTGCTACTCAATCACAAGGATGATGTCATCAGTGATGTCATTTGAGATGTCATCAGTGATGTCATGAGTGATGTCACTGACCATGTCATGAGTGATGTAATATGTGACGTCATCAGCAGTGGATTGCGGGTGCGCGAGTTATAGTTAGCTGAACTAACTATAACGGGGGAATTTAATTGGTTTTTCACGAGTGAAATGTCCAACTATAACCTGTGTGAAACCTTTGGTTTTTTCAGTGAATTTGCAAGGTTTTTTAAATGCTAATTCCTAACTATAACGTTTTTGAAACCTTTGGTTTTTTCAGTGAATTTGTACGGTTTTTTAAATGCTAATTTTTGTATTATTTAATTAAAAATATATTTTTTTTTATTAAAAATAAAATTCCTATATATTCATTTATATATTATCTGTATCTTTTTTTTTTTTTAATTTATAAAAAAATTTCAATTAGGATAAAGTTTTTTTTTTTAATTAATTTTTTAAATTATTTTTTGTCCACTTTTTTTTTTTAATATAAATTCTTGGGGTGCGCGCTCTTAGTACTATATCGTACGTTTTTTATGAATTCCGTCGTACGTTATTTACGTACACAAATATACGTCATAGTGCGCGCTGGGAGCGCGCACCCAGTACGTATGTGTGCGTACGTACGTACGCATGCGTGCATGCGTCCTACGCGCTCTACGTGGTTTACTTCCGCATACGCTAACATTACGCGCAATAACGGTCGCGTATACGCGTGTTCAACGTATGCGCGCTAGGTACGCGCATATGACGTATGCACATGCGCTCTTACGCGTTCGCGCATACGTAATCACGAGGTGCGCGCTCGGAGCTTGCGCAGTGCGCGCACCTCGGGTTTATGCATAATAAAACAATATTTCTTATTGGTCATCATTACTTTCAGTTTCTAATTGTTTCAATACCACACCCAATCCCCTCATGGCAAGTCATGTGATCAAGAATCATCACTTTTGATTGGTTTGAAGTACTTTCAGTTCCAGATTCTTCCCAAACCACACCTACTCCCCTCATTATTAGTTCTGATTCCTTTGGAGAAGGAGCTATTCTGTTGTTGAGAGACAATGGCTGAACAGCAACCAACTTCAGACAGTGACCAGGACACTCTTGAGAGGCAGAGGAACAGAAAGCAGAAAGACAGCTTTATATGGCAGTTTTTCACTTTTCCAGAAGGTCTGAAAAAGGTAAATGCACCGAAAGTTACATGTGTACTTTGTGATAAAGTCTTATCTCGTGGGAATCCTAACAAGAAATATTCTTTTAGCATTCACACTATGTTGAGACATGTTAACAAAATGCATCCAGTAACTTTTCGTCGAGCTTCTGGAGCAAACCCTCCACCTGCTCAGCCGACGACATCTGCAGCAGCTCAGCCGAGCACATCTTCGGCAGCTCAGGCGAGCACTTCAGCTGCGATGGTGCCTTCACCTGTTTCTACACCTCTTGTTGGTCCACCTTGTTTGGCGAGGTTGTCTACACGGTGCACTGATTGCGGTTCTCTTATTTCTGTGGGGGAGACCAGTCTTGATCTCCTTCAGAGAAAATTTGATGCGCATCCGTGCACTAGGCCATAGATGTTTTTTCTTTTTTTTCGTTTTTCTCTTCCCGTTTCCCTCCATTAACTCAAGGGCTCTTTTAAGAGCCACTTATAAACTAAACCCCCCAAATATTTTTTTGAGATTTTTTTTTTAAATTGTTTTGAGGTGCGCGCACCCTGCGCGCACCCAAGGTATTTTTTAAAATTTAAAAAAAAAAAATAAAAAAAATAAAAAAAAAAAAGAGGTGAAGAAATGGAAGCATGAAAAGGGAGGATTGAATAATACTAATATTTTTCACTTATTTTTTAAAAAAAATAATTTTTTTCTAAAAAAAAAATAATAAAAATATTTTGCAAGGGAACAGATTTTTTTTTTAATTTTTTGTTTCCAGTTCTGCAAAAAAAGAAAAAAAGTATTAATATTCAATCATACATTACAAAAAGCATTACATGTTTTTACATATTTTACAAAGCAATTTTTTGCCCTTTTTTTGCTGTTTTCAGAATTTTTTTATTTTTCACTTAAAATAGTGAAAACAATTGTATTCATCATTTAACAGCGGGCAAAAAAAAAACAATCTAAAAGATTGCTTAAAAAAAGCCCCAAAACTATCCTCACTAAAATATACCTTGTTAGAAAAATTAAATATATAATACAAGTACTTTTCTAGAAGAATACAAATTTTCTAGACAAACCGTCTTTAAACCTTCTCGCAAAAGCACACATGCCAAAATAATTTCTGTCAAAGGAGTCCACAATTGTTTTTATTACTTTTCCTTTAGGCCAAATAGTAATTTCAAAATCCTTTTTAAGTGATATCTTCAATTATAAACCTTTAAAATTACAAAAAATGCTTTCTTCAGATGCAGATTTTAGTTTTCAAAATTTAGGTTTCAGAAAAATTAAGTAAGAATTGGGTAAATCATAAGGCAAACGTTGCTTGAAAATCAATTGGGAATCATTACACAGTGTCCAGCCTTTTTCACATTTAAGATAAACTGTGTAATGTCCAGAAGTTACAGTAGGTCCTTCATGAAAAATTATTGCAACTGTAACAAAAGTTTTTCCAGAAATTGATAATTGCTGTCCTGTAAACTTCTTTATTAAAGTGTCCAATTTTGAACCATCACTTCTACAACGTTGCATCATTAAAATTACATACTGACCATATTTCTGTAAAAATAATGTAGAAAACATGTCAGATTTACATTCAGAACATTCCATGTTGTGATTGGCATCTTTAACTAATTTACTAAAAGTCACTGATTTACTTTGTGGTAATGGTAAAAATATGAACCTTTCGGAATCAACATTACTAGTACATGTGTTCATACAGTTTTCACAGCAATGTTCCCACTTGTAAGAGACACCAAATAAATTTTCTACTTCTACTCCTTCATCTTCTAGTACACTCAAAATAAATATTAAGAATTCCTGAGCATCTTGCTGGATATTTTCTTTAAACTGTGTAGAACCAGAACATACATCTAAAAGATTTCTAACATCAGTAGCACTTTCTATTTCAGTTTTATCAGTACTCAGCTTCTCATAAAGGAGACTCAGCAGTGAACACAATCTTTTCCCATGATTTACTTTTATCTGTTCTAGCAACTTTTCAAGATAAAATACAACATTCAGCACTACATTTGCATAGCAGTTGACACCAGAGCTATTTTCAAAATGGCAACCAACAACCTCTTCAACACTGTCCTTTTTCTTTTTCCTTGCTATCACATCACTGTCCATTTTTTTTTTTTTGTTCTGTTCATCCACATTACAGATATTTTCAAATCTCCTTTTCCGAGAAACAACATGTTTTTCAATCTCAGGATACTGACCTAAATGAGGAGCATAGGTTCTTCTTAATCTATTGTACTCCTTTACACAGTTTGTATCAGCACTAACTTTTGAGTCATCAAAGTCTATCATAAATAAACCAGATAAGGTTTTCACTCGTGACAAAGCAACATATGCCATACCTTCTTTGAACACAGTAGAACCAATGTTTACAAAAGCACGATCTACAGTCAATAATTGAGACTTGTGAATAGTTACAGCATATGCTAGAGAAAATGGAAACTGCTTCCTACGTACATATGTCTTTTACAAGCATGAAACGAACTGAACAACGACAAATGTCTTTAACTTCTTCTATCTGATCAAATTTTATTTTTAAACATTCAATTCCTTCTTTTTTCTGATAATTAATAAAACCCACAACTCTTCCCATAGCTCCATTCACTAAACCTTTTTCTACATCCAAATTTCTCCTTAAAATCACTCGACAATTCATGCAAACATATAGATTTTTTTCTAATCCAGCTGTTTTGGAAATATTCTTCTCTAGTGATTCCAATTTATTTTTCAGTTTGCCTGTTAATGTGATAGTAATTCTTCCATCCTCAATTTTGTCCACTGCTTCCATTTTCTTAATCTCTTCGTTTTCCAATTTCAAAAGATCCTCATTGAATATCGAGCACTCACGTAGTGTTGGCATTAAGCAGATTACAGTATTTTTTTCTGCAATGTTCTGGTATATTTTCTCTGCAACTATTTCTTCATTTGGAAATAAATTATGTAGCAACCGACTCTGTAATGCTTTTTTGCCAACTTCTGTGAGTAGTCCAATTCTGATATCTTTCAGAATATTTGCATAATCTTCGTCGTTTGCTTGTCTCATATTGGTAGTGAGTTCTTTGTACTCAAAGAATGACCAAATATTCGCATTACCAATGCTTCCTAATGACTTCTTCGTGTCTTCATGTGTCACAGTATTAAACACTGGTTGTCCTTTAACTGGAGTGAGCTGCAGAAGATCCCCAAAAACTATGACATGTTTACCTCCAAATAACACATCATAGTCTCTCTTTAGAATTTGCTACATTCTTAAATGCACAAAGGCAAGCATTAAATTTGAAACCATGCTCACCTCATCCATAATGAGAACTTGCATCTTCTTCAACACTCTTGAAACTTCGAGGCATGCTTCTCCAGTTAGTTTGTGGTATTCTATTTTGTTCTCATGCTCCACTGGTAACATTAGCAAGCGATGTAAGGTAATTCCTTTTATGTTATAGGCTGCTAACCCAGTTGGAGCAGTTACCACACAAGACAAATTTGAAGCTGTTTTTTGCTGTAGGTAGCTTCTGATGACTTTTATTAAGAAACTTTTACCAGTTCCAGCTTGTCCACTCACATACATCCTTATTGTTTCAAATGATGTGCATGAGCACTCTTTCTTTTCATGTAGAAATCCATGATCAATTTTTTTGATGATTTCTTCATAAATTTCTTTTTGTTCTTCATTCAGTTGTTTTTCCAGATTTAGTAAGTCAATTGAATCTTCCTGTGCTTGATTCATAGCCGTTTCTACTTCAGTCATGGCTACTGCAGCTTCATTTTCTATGATCGGTTGTCCGAGGGGATCTTGACTAAGTGTTCCTGAACTTTGGCTGTCTTGAGAACTGTCTCTAGCTACTTCAGCTGCAATTTTTGCTTCCTGTTCATTTTCTTCATTTAACATTTGGACATAAGTTGTGAAAGTACTGCATTCTATGCTGTCTTTGCTAGCATTAAAAGAATCTTCATAGCTTTGCAATTCTCCCAGTAGTTCGTCCTCTGAACGCCATGGTTTAAAGAGCTGTAAAAGAGCCAAGTAGTAAAATTCCTTTTTGTCAGTAGTGTCGCAACTCAGCTTCCTGTGATTTATCAAACTTCCTTTTGTTTGCTTCACCAAACATCCTTCCTCACCAATGACTTTATATTTTCCATGGTTGATGTCTTCTGTGGCTTTCCGTGAATAAATGTAGTTCTGCAGCACTTCATAGAGACACATGTTCTCTAGATGATGACTTCTCTTTGGGCAATATGTGTCCAACATGTTTGATTTCAAAATATCTGTACTTTCTGGGTCATTCTCGGCCAAATATTCAATTTCTCCAACAGATTTCAGTACCCGATTTCTCATTCCTGCAAGGCCTAAGCTTACCCAAATTATTCTTCTGGATTTCGAGTAAAGACTTGCAGATGATAACCTATCTGAACATTCGTAGGATCCAATTTCTCGATGCGATAACATCTTTAAACTGAAACTGTACAGCTTCTTACTGACAGTCTTCTCGTGAGAAATCTCTTCCCACATTTCCTTCAATTCTGTTTTCTCAGATTTAGTGATGTAAGATGTCACATACCGAGCAACAGCAATAGAATTGTCTGCCACATACTGAATATCCATGTTAGCATTCCACATTGTTAAAATCACTGGGTTAAAGTCATTTATAAATTTTGACTCTTCATTTCTTTTTAGGTTATAGGTATTTTTTGGAGACTTTCTGGTTATAGTATGTCGCACAGCTGACATAAAACTGTTGTGTCTTTCTTTTGAAAGAACAGGTCTAGGAAATCCAAATCGACACTTTGTGTAGAATTTATCTTTGGTCTTGTACTTCCGTCGACAGTATTTTCCACACCGATGACTTTGGAAACGTAAAACTTGTTCTTTTAACTTTTTCTCTTCTGTGCTTTTAGGTATAGCACATGTTGCATATTCTTCAATGAAAGATAACACTGCTTCATCAGTATCTGTTCCAAAATTTGGGGCATCCTTGATCCACAACAGCATATGAATATGAGGAGCACCTCTTGCCTGGTACTCTTTTCTCCAAAAGAAATCCACTACTTCTCCAAGAGGTGGATTTTTTTTATTGCAGATGAAGGACATCATAGCCTCAAATCTATGATTGAAATATCTGCAAACATTAACCGGATCCAAAGAGCACAGTTCTCCAGCTGTCTTGTATTCAATGTTTTTAATGTTTGAATTTGCCTCTCGTAGAAAATCCAATAAATCATCCCAAGCGTACTCGGCACAGCTTAGGGTTACAAACCATGTAGGAGTTCCTAAATTCCGTAACATGCATTTTAACTCACCATGGCGTCGGTACCAATATTCATTTGTCCCACGCTGACAAGCCATCAGATTGATCAGTTGTGTTTCCAAATGATCATCTCGGTGCTGCACTTTCTCCATAAAATCCTTAGCAGACACATTATGTAGATGTACTCCACTTTTCAAAATGTGATTTACTGCATAAGATAATGCAGACAAGTTGCTTTCAAATAAAAGATGGAACAAATATGGAATACTTTGACGAAATCTAGGATCTTCTGCATATAGTCTTGTAGTCCGATACTCAGAAGCTGGAATCTGTTCTGGGCGTTCATCGTATCGACCACCTTTTCCTGTAGGAAACAGCTGAGGAAAACATCGAGCTTCCAAGCTCTCCTCCCATACACTCACGGGAGTTCCTTTTGCTTTCTTCATCTGAAACAGATCAATAGTGTCTCCCATAACTTCTTTCGAATGAAGAGGATGTATGCTAAAATGTTCATAAATTTCTTCTTCCTTTGACTTGTCCACTTTTTCAATTTGACCAGTTGGTGTTTCTGTGTCTTCTTGTAAATCTTCTTCTTCTATATAAATTGATTCATACCATTTATTATTTTTTTTCAAATACAAATTTGCTCTTTGTACTTTTCGCACATCCACCAGCTCTTGCCAAATCTTCTTATTCTTTGTAGGTACACCATTAACCAGAATTACTAATGGTTCAGTTTCCAAAGTATCTGCATCAATAGTTTCCATATTTTTTTTTCAAATCCAAGGGCAAATACACCACTCTTCCTTTTAAACCTCTCAGTAAATCAGAAGGAGGTAATTTTCCAGTTTTGGGCTCCATACGTACTATGGTCTGGAACGGATGAACACATTGAATAAGTATAGACTCATATGTATTTAATTCAGAAAGTTCAGCAGGAATAGCATCCAATTCTAAATTATTATGTACAGCTCTGGTCGGCATTCTATTTTGTTCTAATTTATTATAACAGTATTTACAAATACGCTGATCTTCACCCAATTCAAAACAATTTTCAAGAAATATATATGTTGCAAAATCCTTCCACTTATAATTATCTTCATTTTCACTTTTTTTATGCAGATCAACATTCCTTGTTTGATTTTTATAATGACTTCTGCGGCAACAAATACAAGTAATATTTGGTGTTTCATTAGAGGTGATAGTAAATTTTGTCATTTCATCCTCAAAAGTTTTAGTAATAATGAGTTCTACATTCTGTTCCTCATTTTCCTCATTTACTGTGTCATTTTCTGCACTTTCTTCTTCTGGACCAAAGTAACAAAACTGAATCTCATCAGTAACCTTCACTACATCTGATACAGATCCACGGAACAGAGCATTATTCAACTCATTCAACTTTACTGCTGGACTTTTAGCAAAATACAATGTTCTCACAAACTTTCTCATTTCAGTATGATGAACAGCCAGCATCCTAAAATGATGAAAAACACTTTTACACACTTTTCTAGATAGACAAGCCAGAGAAGGTCCCTGCAAACCAGTATTTTCTCTCACTCTGCATGGATCTAGTGTTTGAAGCACCTTCATCTTCTGTTTTACACTCTTTTTACTATATTCTCTTAAAAAGTCACGTAATTTATCAATAGATTCCTGACGCACAGTACAAATACGACTACATTTCCAAGTATACACTGGGGCTTTTGGACGTCTCCCCATAGCCTCAGCAGCCATTACTTCTTCCTCATTTCTAGGGACCATTTTCTCTTTTTGCATCACACAACCATCCTTCACTTCATATGCTCTACCATTAGTGTCAACTGCATGCAACAAACTATTACTTTGAAGATAACTCTCTTCATTAAAAAATGGTTCAGTACTTGAAATGTGTTTCCATTCTCCCAAAAACACTTTACAAAAGTTACTTTTTTTCACTTCTCTTTTCCTTTTGCTTTGTGACTTCATTGCATTCACTAATTTTTCTAATCTACGCATCCTAATCAAAATTAGAATAAAAAGTTTTCTTTTCATTTCCAAAGCCTTACTTACAATTTTTTCTATAAATTTTTTTTTCTTAATAAATTTAGTTTTTTTCTTATATTTTTTCACATCCTTTAGCAAATTTAACATCACTCTTCTCTGAAACATTTTTCGACGAATGTTTTTAAAATCTAATTTTCGTGTTAAATCTGTTTGACATACTTTTGATTGTACATTAGCTTTTTTTTCTGTTGTTGACTGTGTTGTGGCTTTGTACATAAAACTCTCATTGTTTTGCAGTTATTTTTGCCATTTTTTTGTTTTTTGAAAATCTGTTTTATGAAATCTCTGCTCTGCTTACCAGTAGATTTTTTCTTTTTGCCATCACCAGCTTCTCCTGCTATTTTTTTTCCCAGTTTTGTCCAGATATACTTGTTGTTGCTTTTCTTTCCTTTTTCTTGTCCTTAAAGGCATTGTTTTTTTCACTGTTGCGCATTAATACCTGCAAGGAACTAAAAAAAAATCCTTTTTGTAATTATAATTCATTTAAATATTTTTTTTTACTTTTCATTTTTTTCAAATGTTTTTCCATTTGTTTCTCATTTGTCATTTACTAATTTGTGCACAGTACTAACCACCACAGTTGAAAAAAAACAAGCTGCCCCTTTCCCGCAAGTGCATTTTTTAACAGAACAACTGCAACACAAATTATATCTGTGGCCACAATTTCTGTGCACACACAGCCTCATGGTGTGCTTCTAAGCAGAAAACAGAATTTGATTTGCAAATTCAAAGCACATTTACTACTCTGTTAGATCAAGTGATAATTGCTGTTACAGCCTTACACATTTTACCTGGAAAATCACAGAGGCAGAAAAGAGCACATTTCCTAACAGCTACTTCATACCATAAGTATCTGCAACCTGGCTGAGTGTTTAGAGTACAGCAAAGAAAAAGAGGCCTTGATGACGTTGAATGTGTTTGCATTACACACAGACCTGAGTACTACACATGAGAGTGTTGGAGAAGCTGCTGCGTGTGTGCCAAGAGTGTGTTTCTGGAGACTGTGTATTCTCTGGTGCAAGAGAGATGAGCAAGGAGATTTCCAGAACTGCATGAAGACTACAGGGATGTACGTAACAATGCATGTGTGCTAAGGGATAATTTTTGTAAACACAACAGGCTGCCCCTTTGATGGGACTGCATTTCTTACTGAACAACATCTTCACAAATTAAATCTCTGCCCACAATTCCTGTGTGCACACAGAGTCATGCCATCATTTTAAGCACATAACACAGGCTGCCCCTTTCATGGGACTGCATTTCTTTCAGAACAACAACTTCACAAATTAAATCTCTGCCCACAATTCCTGTGCGCACACAGACTCATGCTATGTTTTTTGGAACAAAACAGTGTCCCTGAATAGTACCAAATTACTGTTACAGCCTGATACATTTCCCTTATTATTTACAGAAGCAGAAAACAGCACATTTCCTAACAGCTCCTTAAGACCATGTCCATATGTTACAGAGTGAGCGAATAAACAAGATCAATTTAAATGAGGCCATGGTGACGTTGAATGTGTTTGCATTACACAGTGCTATCTGAAACAGCACACAGAGCTGAGTACTACACATGAGAGTGTTAGAGAAGCTGCTGCGTGTGTGCCAAGAGTGTGTTTCTGAACACTGTGGATTGTCTGGTGCTTGACAGATGAGCAAAGAGACTTCCAGAACTGCATGAAGACTGCAGGGATGTATGTAACAGTGCATGTGTGCTAAGGAATAGTTTGTGTAAACACAACAGGCTGCCCCTTCCATGGGACTGCATTTCTTACTGAACAACATCTTCACAAATTAAATCTCTGCCCACAATTCCTGTGTGCACACAGACTCATGTCATCATTTTAAGCACATAACACAGGCTGCCACTTTCCTAGCACTACATTTCTTACTGAACAACAACTTCACAAATTAAATCTCAGACAACAATTCCTATATACACACAGACTCATGCTGTGTTGGTAGGCACAAAACACAGGCTGCCCCTTTCCTGGGTTATCTATTCTAACAGAACTAATGCTTTTTTCAAATGTGCTGCCATTTTCCTCTCTTTTTTTTCAAAGTGATTTCTGCTAAATGCTAACCATCACAATTAAAAAGAAGCTGTCCTTTTCTTTCAACTGCAAGTCTTACTTTTCAACAGCAACACAAATTAAATCTCTGCCCACAATTCTTCTCTGCACACAGACTCATGGTTTGATGGTAGGCACAAAACAGTATTCCTCATTGTTACCAGTACACATTATCTAATGTTGAAAACATACTCCATAATATTTTACATATTCAAAACAGTTAAATATCTCGCAAAACAGAAAATGTAAATCACAACTTTAAACAAATAATCATAATTTTTTTTTATATATCAAAATTAACCACAAACACCCCCTCTCAAACTCATAACTCACCTTTAAAATTAGTTAGTTGTGAAAGAAATGTGGCAGTCACACAGCAGTTTATCAGACCAGAATCACTGAGCTCCACACCTCTCTCCTCTCAGCAGAACCAGTTACTGGCACAGTTTCCCTCTCTTTTTTCACACATATACATGTTAATTTTCAATCTCAGTACTTCCCACATTTTTTCAAATGAAATCACACATTTCTATTGGTTGAAAACTTCAACCCCTTTCCAAATGTACCCTTCCCCCAACTTAACTTCTGCCTGCTACCATAGCAACAGGTCATGGAACACAGGTGTGAGTAGAGAGGTCAGAAGTTCAACAGACAATGTTTCATTTCCAAAGAGCAAGAGTGCTTGACTTTTCAAACCTAACAGCAAATCCAAACTAATGTTCTTTTTTCACACTTTTTTCTGAACCAATGCAATACATGCTTTTTAAAATTTAAACATACAGCCTAGTTTTTAGTGTAGAATGCTTTGAAATAGCCAATGAGTTCTTTTTATAAAAAAAGTATGTGTGCCCCCTTTTTTCAACTGTCTTTCCTTTCTTTTTGCCTTTCTACTGAAAGACACCTCCTGAGTGCATCCAGATCTCCTTTGAAGATGTTCACAGTGTGGATTGTAGGTCACAGCTATGTCTTCTGGAGTGAAAAATTTGCAGTAAAAAGAGGTATGGTGAGAGACCTTGCTTTGCCAAATGTAGACATCAAATGGATTGGTCAGAGAGGGTTAAAGTGGCACCAATTAATGCCTTTGGTGAAAACCTTTCTACATCTCCCACAGCCTAACCTTATTATTGTGCACTGTGGTGGAAATGACCTAGGCACTTAAACTGGGGTAGGTCTGGAAATGCTTATTAAGGACACCTTTGTGCAATTGATGTCGCTTTTTCCACAATCTGCCTTCGTATATTCTAACATATGCCAAAGGCAAAAGTGGAACTGGTCCAACCAATTTTGTCCGCAGATTGACAAAGCAAGGAAGCACGTCAACAAATCTATTTCTGCTTTCGTCAGAGACTATGGTATGGGTTCTATATACCACAACAACTTGTGTTACAACATGCAAGACATTTATAGAGGAGATGGTGTACACTTCACTGATGAAGGCAACCGAGTCTTCCTCTTGAACTTTAGACACTGCATCGGTACTTACTTGTAGGTACCAAAAAACACAAGGGCTCTTTTTAGAGCCACCTTTTATCTAAACACTTAAATGCGATTTTTAAAAAAAAAAATTTTAATAAAGTTTTTTTTGGGGTGCGCGCTGGGTGCGCGCACTCGGTGATATTTTTTAACAAAATATAAATCTTTTTTTTTGCCCTACAAGGTCCTACTGTGACCCCCTTACAATGCCTTCTGGGTCAATTTCTCCCCACTCTGCCCCCTTTTCAAGTTCTCCCCCTTTGTTTATCACCCCCTCTTTATGCGATAGACAAAATGGCGGCCGCCGCTTCCTGATTTCCACCGATTCGAATGTTTACTAAGATCTAACAACCAATCAGAATTGCGCACGGCAAGGTGCGCGCACCCAGCGCGCACGCTGCGCGCTTACAGATATATATATTGATTTAAATACTATTTTCTCAGGAAATACTGAACAGATTTACACCAGACCTGCAAAAGGCACTTCCTTGACCTGCGGACTTCCTCTCTGCCAAATTTCACATAATTCTGTTCAGCCGTTCGGGCTGTAGCTGCGACTAAAGTCCCTATGGAAAAATGCATGGGGAAAACACGTTTTGGGACCCCCCTTTTTTCTCGGCCATGTGATCATGTGATCAAGTCCCCCAGGAGGGATGAAACGCGTTATGGCTGCCTGGTTTGTTTTGGTTTGGTAAATAAACTGATATTTGAAAAGAATCCGTGGTCTGTGCTCCCTTCTGCTCAGCTGGTCAGACACGAGAGAGGAGAGTGCTCTGCTGATATATATATATATATATATATATATATATATATATATATATATATATATATATATATATATATATATATATTCACTGAAAAAACCATAGGTTTCACACATGTTATAGTTAGCGGAAATTTTACTGATAAAAAAACAATGAAATTCCCCCGTTATAGTTAGTGCAGGCAACTATAACTCACACGACCGCAATCCTCTGCTGATGCTAATACTGTATTTAGACACTTATTTGCCCATGTCTTCTTCCATACATTTTTAGCTATACATATATTACAAATATTTTTTTTTCATAAAGACACATATGTCATCAGCAGAAGATTGCGGTCGCGTGAGTTATAGTTGCCTGCACTAACTATAACGGGGGAATTTCATTGGTTTTTTATCAGTAAAATTTCCGCTAACTATAACATGTGTGAAACCTATGGTTTTTTCAGTGAATTTGCAAGGTTTTTTAAATGCTAATTCCTAACTATAACGTGTGTGAAACCTATGGTTTTTTCAGTGAATTTGTACGGTTTTTTAAATGCTAAGTTACTTTACGCCATTCGTGGCGTGCGCGCCCACTTAACGCAGTTCGTTCCGCGCGCACGGTGCGCTTCGCGCACCGTGCGCGCACAGTGAGCACGCGGTGCGCTTCGCGCACCGCGCGCCCACTTTACGCAGTTAGTGCCGTGCACGCACGGTGGGCACGCGGTGCGATGACAAAGCAAGAAAGCACGTCAACAAATCTGTTTCTGCTTTCCTCCGTGACTATGGTATGGGTGCCATTTACCACAACAACTTGCGTTATGACATGCAAGACATTTATAGAGGAGATGGTGTGCACTTCAATGATGAAGGGAACAGAGTCTTCCTCTTGAACCTTAGACTCTGCATCGGTACTTACTTGTAGGTACCACTAAAAAATCATTTCATAAACACAACGGCTCTTTTTAGAGCCCCCTAATATCTAAACACTTAAATCTGATTTTCATTTTTTTTTTTTTTTTTTTCTACCGTACGCTTACCGTAAGCTTACCGTACGCGTACCCCGTGATTTTTTTTAAAATCAATAAATGTTTTCTTTGTACTTTACAGTCCTTCTTTGACCCCCTCACAAATGTAAAGGGGTCTGTAACTCTCCTCATTGCCCCCTTTTCTTGTTTTCACTCTTTTTTTTCTGAGTGAAATACACAAAATGGCGGCCGCCGCTTCCTGGTTTCGGCCGATTCGAATGTTTACTAAGATCTAAGAGCCAATCAGAATCGCGCTCGCGCACGCCACCGTACGCTTACGGTAAGCGTACGGTAAGCGTACCGTAAGCGGGCTCAGATATATATATTGATTTAACGGCTATTTTCTCAGAATCTACTGAACAGATTTACACCAAACCTACAAAAGGCACTTCCTTGACCTAGGGACTACCTCTCTGCCAAATTTCGAGTAATTCTGTTCAGCCGTTCGGGCTGTAGCTCGTTCTAAAGGTCCTATGGAAAAATGCATGGGAAAAACGCGTTTTGGGACCCCCCTTTTATCTCAGCCCCCGCTTGACGGATCCCCCCGAGACTTTCAGGGTAGGAGCAGAGCGTAGCGCCCCACCTATTTTGAGAAATTCGCGAGGATTCATCGACCGGCGCCAAAGTTATTCAAAATAGAATGTTGAGGTTTTCCTATGGAAAAAGGGTCCTAACTATAACTACCTACTGGCGACCGCCAGTAGGTAATATATATATATATATATATATATATATATATATATATATATTACCTACTGGCGGTCGCCAGTAGGTAGTTATAGTTAGGACCACGTTTCCATAGGAAATCCGCAACATTCTATTTTGAATAACTTTGGCGCCGGTTGACGAATCCTCGCGAATTTTTCAAAATAGGTGGGGCGCTACGCTCCGCTCCTACCCTGAAAGTCTCGGGGGGATTCGTCGAGCGGGGGCTGAGATAAAAGGGGGGTCCCAAAACGCGTTTTTCCCATGCATTTTTCCATAGGACCTTTAGACACAGCTACAGCCCGAACGGCTGAACAGAATTACTTGAAATTTGGCAGAGAGGTAGTCCTCAGGTCAAGGAAGTGCCTTTTGTAGGTTTGGTGTAAATCTGTTCAGTAGATTCTGAGAAAATAGCCTTTAAATCAATATATATATCTGAGCCAGCTTACGGTGCGCTTACCGTACGCGTACGGTGGCGTGCGCGATTCTGATTGGCCCTTAGATCTTAGTAAACATTCGAATCGGTCGAAACCAGGAAGCGGCGGCCGCCATTTTCTCTCTCGCACTCTGACAGGGGGTTGAAAAACCAAGTGCAAAAACATGTAAAGGGGCTGTTTACACAGCTCCCAAGCACCTAGCCATGTCGAGGGAGTCCCCAACGATCCCCCAAGTGAAAAAAGGCAATTTTAATTTTTTCGAAAATTTCGCCGATTACGCTTACCGTACGCGTACGGTAAGAAATAATATAAAAAAAAAAAATATATCCACATTCTCCCCACCCCGTGTGCAAAAGGTGCCCGCTCACTGTGCGCGCACGGGCCCGATGCGTACCGTGCGCGCACGGAACGAACTGCGTTAAGTGGGCGCGCACGCCACAAATGGCGTAAAGTAACTTAGCATTTAAAAAAACGTACAAATTCACTGAAAAAACCATAGGTTTCACACATGTTATAGTTAGCTGGACATTTTACTGATAAAAAACCAATGAAATTCCCCCGTTATAGTTACTGTAGGCAACTATAACTCACGCGACCGTAATCCTCTGCTGATGACATATGTGTCTTTATGAAAAAAAAATATTTGTAATATATGTATAGCTAAAATTTAATGGAAGAAGACATGGGCAAATAAGTGTCTAAATACAGTATTAGCATCAGCAGAGGATTACGGTCGCGTGAGTTATAGTTGCCTACAGTAACTATAACGGGGGAATTTCATTGGTTTTTTATCAGTAAAATGTCCAGCTAACTATAACATGTGTGAAACCTATGGTTTTTTCAGTGAATATATATATATATATATATATATATATATATATATATATATATATCACAGGAAAGACCACTCAATTCGGAATGACCCAAGGACACAGCGGGGATTCTTTCAGGAGTCCTTTATTCACCCTTTGCGCAGCGTAATGCATTTCGGCCAGAGCGGCCTTCCTCAGACGCCATTGCAACTAGAGGGTACCGTCTCCCTCCTTCATTTATTGTTGCGGTGCTCCCATTGGTGGGAGAGCAGCTGATCCTGTTCAACTGGCGGCAGCTGTGATCACATGCGAGACCGCAACTCCCAGAATGCACTGGCATGGCAAATGCGTTGACAGGAAGGTAAGTTCATCTTTTATGCTGCAATTCCGTGTGAAGGGGGGGCCGTGTAGTTGCAGGAACCCTCCTAAAATGAAAGTGTCAAGGCTCCCTCGGGTCCCCAGCGCCCCAGCCTCGAGTTCAGAACAAATCGGGCCGTGGAGAGCACTGCAGTGAGTCCTCCCTCCCGTGCAGTCACGGTCTGTCTACTGACAGCAGCCTTAGGCTTGATCCGTTCTCGTGGCGGTCCCGGTAATCACCAATCCCTTGGTAGCCACAACAAAGATGCCAGTAAAATCCGGGACTCTTGACAGGGCGGGTCCTTGTACCGCACTTCTGGCTCGTGCGGAAAATATCACAGGAAAGACCACTCAATTCGGAATGACCCAAGGACACAGCGGGGATTCTTTCAGGAGTCCTTTATTCATCCTTTGCGCAGCGTAATGCATTTCGGCCAGAGCGGCCTTCCTCAGACGCCATTGCAACTAGAGGGTACCGTCTCCCTCCTTCATTTATTGTTGCGATGCTCCCATTGGTGGGAGAGCAGCTGATCCTGTTCAACTGGCGGCAGCTGTGATCACATGCGAGACCGCAACTCCCAGAATGCACTGGCATGGCAAATGCGTTGACAGGAAGGTAAGTTCATCTTTTATGCTGCAATTCCGTGTGAAGGGGGGGCCGTGTAGTTGCAGGAACCCTCCTAAAATGAAAGTGTCAAGGCTCCCTCGGGTCCCCAGCGCCCCAGCCTCGAGTTCAGAACAAATCTGGCCGTGGAGAGCACTGCAGTGAGTCCTCCCTCCCGTGCAGTCACAGTCTGTCTACTGACAGCAGCCTTAGGCTTGATCCGTTCTCGTGGCGGTCCCGGTAATCACCAATCCCTTGGTAGCCACATATATATATATATAGAGATAGAGATAGAGATAGAGATATAGATAGATAGATATATTATCCTCCATATATCTCCAAAAGAGACACTGGGCACTCCGGGCTCCTTAAATCCAAACGTGCAACCCACTGCTGACAAACGCATTTCGGCCTTTGCCAATGTCATTGACAAAGGCCAAGGCGCCAACACCCGTTTGACAGCAGTGGATTGCACGTAAAATTAAAATAAACTCATTGGATTGCCCAGAGTCTCTTTTGGAAATATACATTGCACAAGTCCGTCCTCATGAGCTGGAAGCACCCACCGTGAGGAGAGCGATAGCCTTTGACGGGATGAGTGGAATATATATATATATATATATATATATATATATATATATATATATATATATATATATATATAATTATACACCACAAACCTCGCTTTACTGTCTTCTCCAAAACAAATGAGCGTAGACCCAGGTTTGGTGCAATTTATATTTATTTCAACACACCATCAGTCACAAATACTGCAATTATTTTTATTCAGCCACCTTGTCCACCATGACGCGTTTCGGCCTCGCGGCCTTGTTCACATAACGCACTACGTTTATATTTCAGTGTTTTGGAGCACACTGCTATAGCCCAGATAGTGCTAATGGGCTGCTTTCTTGCTGCTTATTTTATTTTATCTGCAGTGTGCCACATCCATGTGGCCTCTGCTTTTAAACCGGACAACCACCTCGAAATAATATTAGACAGACTGTAGTATTATTGTTTTACCATTCCAAGGTGGCCAACACGTTGATTAAAAATGTGGTGTTCCTTGCTTCCCATTGGTCAGCACCTCTTCTGGCCTCTGGGGTCTTCATCTGTCTCCCTGCCGTGGGGCATGAACCAAGTACAGATTCCTGCCTGCAGCCTGTGTCCTTTCACTGGCTGCAGGCTTTTGTAGGTACTCTTTTGTTACTTTTTGAAATGCTCTTTTATTGAGTGCATGTCTCTGCAGACCCTCTCCTTCACTCCCACCTGTATTTACCCCATCACACCCACCCACCATTGTTTTTCACCCACCTCGCCACCCTCCTCCCACTTGCCATTGTTTCTCACTCCCTCTCCTCCCAATTGCAGTTTTCTCATCCACCCCTAGGCCTCCGTTCACTCGCTGTTGTTTCTCATCCACCCCTGGCACACCTCCTGATCGCTGTTTTTCATCCAAACCCAACTACCCTCCTACCGCTCTCCAATGTGTTTTTCAACCTCCTCCCTCAGATTGCTTGACCACCTCCCCCCCAGCCTGCCCTGCGCTATTTTTTAAACATGTTGCATAGCAGCACAAGATATTGTGCAACATGGCTTAAAGGGGATAAAAAGCACAATGATGCAGTCAACGCTGTCCGAGTCATAGATGTTATTTGTTTTTTACTTTAAACCATTTTGCACAGCCGTTCGCTCTGCTGGGCAATATGTAAAAAAAAAAAAACATTGACAAAGCCAATAGATTTCCCATATATAAAACCTTTTGTCTTTGACAATGCTTATTTTAACATGGGGATTGGTTTTAGCAACTCCTCTCACTTTGCAGTTAGAGAAGGAAAGGTAAAGTGAATTGTGTGACATTGTTGCTGAGGTACAGAGAGTGGTAAAGGAAGGGCTATGGGAAGTAATTTTTTGTAACGCAAAATGTAAATACCTGTAAATTAACTGTATGCATTCAACCGTTAGGAAAGCAAAAATAAAGTCATTTTTTGTAATTCTGAATTGTGATGGAAACAAAGATTTTAATAGGATCAAAACAAATCAAGACACGTAAGTTGGTGGCGCCCAAGTAAGTATTCACTGAAACTAGGGGTGGGCGGAATTTGCGAAATTCACTTTCGCGAAAATGTTAAAAATCTCCGCAAACACGTGGAAATATCGCGAAGATGCGGAAGTTTTTTTCCCGCCTGTTCGCGGTATTTTCTGCGTGGTCGCGGCTCGCCAACTTATCCATGCGGTTGCGGCCATCTTGTTTTCACTTGTCTCGCGGTGCATGATCGCGAGAAGAAAGACGTGATTGCGCGACGCATGACGTTACTGCGGGCGCGAACTGTCGCGAGACAGCGCAAATGGCTACCAACAATCCAACATCTCGTGGAGAACGCGACCGGATCGGGAAAACTTGTCGGCAAACGCGGGGATTCAGGTAAGGCGATCGCGCGCACGCGAATGTATTATTTTACAGCGTGAGCAAGAAACAAATTATCGCTAAGCTGGGGAATGTGGAAATTTTGACATTTTCGAGCTTTCCGCGGAACGGGAAAATGCAAAATTATCGCAATTTCCGCGAACGGAACGGAACGGAATTTTGGCACAGGCCTAACTGAAACCCGGTTTCCACACATTACCATTTGTTTGCAATATAGTTCCACCAGTAAAACTATATTTCTGCAAATGTACTGGCGATTTATCTGGAAAATGTGTCTGTAAATGACAGTGAGCGCACTATATCGCACAATGCTTTAGCTACATTAAAAAAATTGTCGCCTCATGTCCAGTAAAGCTCGGTGGGTCGCAAAAGTTTGCTTAGAGTAACACAAACAATGTAAGGCTGCCCGGGGGGGGGGGTTGCGCAGCGGCCCGCCCCTTGAGGGCGGCCGCCTTAGTGCCACAGGAAGGCACAGGGGTGGGAGGTCGTGTCCCTGGGCTTGACCTAGGGAGACCCCAGTCAGGAAGCTGCTTCCGGCGGGGAGGAGCCAAGGGGGGGGGTACATATTCGGTCCCCGCCCCCTCCTCGCCCTCTTGTCCGCTCGTTTGCCTTGCCGGTCGTCCGAGTCCCTCGCCGCCGTCTGCGTTGGGGACAGCGAGGTTAGTGTGAATTGTATCGCGCCAAGCGCCTGGATGACGTACTCCGGCGCTGCGCTGTGGCACCGGGTTGCACGAGTGGATGTGGCACTTCAGCTTGGCCTGCCGACTTCGGTGCGGGGACCAGTGTTAGCACATCGGTGAGTCTGTTGCGACTAGTGTAGCACCCCCTACAAATGAATTTGTCTCGCGCTGCTCGGGTCATAATGCGAATGGGGGTAGCTCAGTTGGTAGAGCTCTTCGATTGCGTGTGGAAGGCCCCGGCAGGGCCAGATTTAAGGCATCGCAGCGAGTCCTGGCTTCTTGGGGGCTCCGAGTTTGTAAGTTAGTATTCCTTTTGAAGCACCGGATGCTGCGTTTCTTTCTTTCCGCGGCAATTAGCAAGCCTCACATAATTGTCAAGATTACTGGTGTGATTAATTATCTTCCTGGAGAGCGAGCAGGATTTTGGATAGTTGGGGGGTTTGACTTCTGTGAAGTTCGGGCAGAGGGTTAATACGCCTACTGCAAAGAACGTGTGCCAAGTATATAACAGAGTGCGTATGATGTAAATAGGTCAGCTGGTTACTATTTGCAAAGGAGGCCTCTTTTGTTACTCGCAATTTATATTAGTCCTAATACTCAACAGTGAGCTACACACGTTCGTATAGAACTGCAGATACACCGCAAGCGTACATTATTTGAACATTGATTAAGGTTGCAAATGGGTGCGCCCATTTTAAAAAAGGTGGCCCTCCCCCCCCCCCCCCCCCCCCCACGCCAAGATGCGGCGATGGCGCAGGATTGTCAAGGGCTCTGAGCGCTGGAGGGGGAGTGTGAGTGCAGGCCCATTGAGCGCGGGTGCTACATCGGTGCAGTTTCGAGTGCTTTTGTTGTAGGCCCCTTGCGTAGTTAGCAGTGGCACCATTGGGAATAACCCGCGCTGCCCTGACGCCGTTGCTAGCAGCGGCTGTGTCTGCGCAAACATGCCTGTGAGTAACCGCGTGAGCCGGGATCTTACTGAGATGGCGCCAGAAGGGCTCCTGGGCCTTGCACTTTTATGGAAGTGACCGGGGGTCAAGTTTGAGAGTGGAAGAAGCGTTCGGAGGACTATAGGAGAGAAGGGGCAGGACTGCGGCAGTCAATGAGTAGGCCTCTATCCGCCCTGTGTTCTTTAGTTCATCTCTGGGGTGTCATTATCCTTAACGATCCGCACCGGGCTGTCCAGCAGACTGCTTTTCTTGCTGGTCTGTTTTAGATCCGGGTAGTGTGCACGGCTGTTGCAAGCTCATGTGATGGACTCCGATGTCCATCGTAGGTAGTGTTTATGAACGAGAGCGTTCACTAGTCTTGTAGAAGTGTGCCATATTGACATCGTCCCTATATCTTAAGGTGGAATATGCATGTGTCCTACATATTCGGGGGCTCTACAAATTGGTTTGCACACGGCAGGCGGAGAATGACACAGGGCCGCCCTTATAATTGTAATTGTTTGGAACGCGATAGCGTGTGGATGTTGTCACAATCCTTATGTGAATCTCCTGAAATTAGTTATTTAGGCATATTGTTTTGAGGTGGGGCGGCCTGTTGCGCACGTGGAGCGTGGTCTCTGGGTGGCGGGCCGTGAGCAGCGCTGGCGGTCCCACACATCCGGGTGCCAGGGCCCTCCCGCGCGGGGGTGGTAGTGGATAACGACCTGAACGCGGGTTACCACCCGGGGGGGGGGGGGGGCGGCCCCCGAGGCTGGGCTCTGCTGGGTTAGCGTGGGGCTCCACTCGCACTCCACTTTTGGTTCGTATTCAGACAATCCATGCCTACCACTTACGCTGGGGTGAGTCGCATTGTATGGGGCCGGCTAGTAGTGGAGGACTTTTTGTTCCTCAGCCTATACAAGGCTAGAGTTGTAAATGCTCAAAAAACCCATAAGAAAAAGAAGACCTCTGATGTAATATACAAGATTATTCCGTATCGAAGCCCCTTTTTTTGTACAGGAGGGTGTGGTGCCCCTGAAATGTGCCCTCTCGAATGATGTCTCGTCTGCACTGGAGTATGGTTAATAGTATAATTCCCTGTGTTATTAAGGTTATTGGTCCAAAGTGAAACCATATTGCTAAGCCGGAGGTTAGGAGAAGGGCTGCATTGGCTCCTGTGAGGGGTCAAGGGCTGGGGTCTACTATATGATAGGCGTGTGCTTGGTGTGCCATTAGACGTTTTCTTGTAAATAGAGGCTTAATAGAAGGACGAAGACGTAAGCCTGGATTATGGCCACTGCAATTTCTAGGAGTGTTAGCAAGAACAGGACAATTATTGTAATACAGAGATGGCTGGCATTAGGAGCATCGGGGCCAAAACGGCTGTGGAGATTAAGTGAATAAGCAATTGGCCTGCTGTTAGGTAGGGCGGTGCACCGGGGCCCAGCGCACCAAGTGCTTGTCTTGGGGGGTGCCGGGTTTGGAAGTTTATTTCGCTTCTTGAAGCACCGGATGCTCCGTTCACCCCCGCGGCGATTCCAGGCCTCACATAAATATCAGGACAAGGCGTGTGATTCTTTCTTCCTGGAGAGCGAGCAGGATTTGTATAGTTGAGGTTGACTTCGGTGAAGTTCGTGCAGAGGGTTAATTTGCCTGCTGCATAGAACGTGTGCCAAGTAGATTACAGAGTGCGTATGATGTAAATAGGTCAGCAGGTCACTGTTTTCAAAAGAGGCATCCTTTGGTTATTTGCAAAGCATACATTATTAGAACATTGATTATTGTGGCAAAACAGGTAATTGGGCCAGAACGCGACTCTGAGCATGTGATTTTCTGCACTAAACATCCTTTAACTATATTGCCTACCAGTAGGGATGACATGAGACTCATACACCTTGAGTCCTTTGGCTTAGGTAACATTTGTGATACACCGATTCACACGCATATGAATTATTGGCTCTGCGTAATGTGTGTGCGATGCAAAGTGTTCGAACACTCTACAAGGGTAGGAGTGTCGCTATATACTAATTCAATGCAGCTGAGTGTGGTTAGGGAGACTTGGTCACTGTTAAAGGGGGCTAGTGAGAGAATGCGTGGTGAAGGTGGCGTTGGGGGTGCCAACAAACATGGTTGCACAAGGCGCCACCAACACCTAGGCCGGTCCCGGGTTTTACCCCGGGCACCTCCAGTTCTATCCGGTTGAGGGGGGGACCTCGCCTGGCTTGGGCGCCCCTCCTGTCCGCGTGCCTTGCAGTCCAGGTGCCGGGGCTCGCCATGAGCGCATTTCATCCATATATCCAGCAGCATTGTGTGCGTGGATGCGTGCACCAGTTATGGATAATTTTAATCAGTCTAAGCAGCCTGGGCTGTGGAAACGTGCTAGCGCTGGACGCGGGTTTCTGAGCAGCGGCCCGTGCACAGGCACACATTCATTTACAAATTAAAAACTGGTGAATAGCGAAAACAGTCCAGGAGCTTGGCTTTTGCCTGGTCTCAGCGCGGTTTCTCCTGCGGTCGGGACTATGCAGTGATAAAGTGTAGTTTGGTAGACTGTTGTAATAGAGATGCAACTTCTAAGTGACTGATTAGGATTTACAGTCTCATATGTATGGCTAGGGGTATCATGTTTGGTATGTGCAGCAATATTAGGCAGGGGCCTGCATCTTAAGCAACAGTCAGCGCTCTAAGCTAACGTTGCAACTTTATTCACTAGCCCAGTTGCTGCTGATTTCTTAGGCAACTAACTACCAGTGACTAAGCCTACACCCCTGACGTGCCGGGGATGTCTTGCTGGATCTTATATCGGCATGCAATGACAGAAACAGCAAATCACCAGTCGAGAGGGGCGTCACCTAGGCACAGAATAGCTTCCTCAAGCACAGGGGGACCCGGGTGCAGGTACTCAGGGTGTCACCAGGGACAGGTTTACATGATGTTTTATGGTTGCAGCGACACAAGAGGGGACTCCGGGTGCATCACTCGGGTGTGGTCACGGGGTGCAAGCACGCACAAGTTGCCTCGGCCTGCAAAGCACGCTTCCGGGGTGAGGACCGGATTTGCCCTGGGGGAGGCCTTGGGTGTTCAGCACAGCTACCGACTCGGTTGGCTACACTAGTCATTAATTTGTGTTCCCGATTTCCCTTATATTGAGCATGGGGAGCGGGTGCAACATGCTCCTGTCTGGCTATGTTTCGCGGTCTTGGAACGATTTGAGGTGTGGTGTCCTCCGGGCTGCCGCATGCGTGTCTCCTCGCAGTCGGCGGTCAAAGCGACATTAGATATGGTGTTGATGTTTTCTGTCATCTTGCGGCCTATCTCAGACTATGCGTGGGGGTGTGCGTTTCATATAGGTGCAGGGTCATCCGCGGGGGTAGAGCTTTAGGCGCTGGTTGTCTTTCCATCGGGTCGGTTTGATGCGGGTTGGTGGTTTTTTGGGCACAGCCACGTGGTGGTGCTTTGTGTTTGACCGGGGTTAGCCTTCCTTTAATCCCCCCGCTTGTCACGCACGGTTGTAAGACGGGGGGGGGGCAACTAGCCCTGTGCTGATTGAGTTGTTACTACGGTTATTCGTATCAGACACATCAGGCGATCGTTGCACCCTACAATAGGTACTCTAGGCCGCGGTCCTCCACTACACACATCTCCAGATAGGACGGCCCCTTCCCCCCCCTCCAATTCCTGGAGCAATAGGGGTCCGCGAGCTCCCACGTCATTTGGTAGGAGGATTTCGTAGAGTCTTGGGGTAGGTCACAGGCTGCTTCCTCTCGCTGTGTTTGTTCTGCTAGGTGTGGTCGGGCCAAGTGACGGAGGAGAGCAACCATCGCGTGGTATATCTGGGCAGGAAGGAACAGGCAAGATTGTAGCATAGGCAGATAGTGGTACTTATCGGGGACTGGATGGTGGTCTCAATGGCATGCCGCCATGCTAGGGGACCATGTACCTAGGTCACGTGCATCAGGCAGTGACAGGTGAACTGGGACCATGTGTACTAGAATATACAGGAGTGGTTCCCACCACGGTCGGTCAGATGGGAAGTTGTCATCTTGATTCTCACTGGATACCCTCACTCCATCACGCCTATTGTAAGCTGAGGATGCCTGTTGACGCTGTTAGACCTGCTATTAGTTAGTACACCCACTGTTGTGCCTTGGCCCGGTTTGTCTCGCATCAGGGCCAGTTTGGGGGTACCGGCGAGTTGTTTGCTCCACGGCTGAAGCGGGCGCTGCTAGAACAGGGCAAGATTGATGAGGCCAGGAAGCATGCCAAAGGTCTTTTCGGCACTGGCAGAATGGTGCAGGCTGCGAAGTAGTGCCATTACAGAACATGGATTTGTCAACATTCAGCTAGGAATGATTAGCAGCAGGAAGGTATTAAACCATGGTGAGCAATTGGTTTTGGGTTCGTGCTCAACAGGAGCAAGGGATTTGCTTTCTGTCCCATCAGGGTCAGGGACCGTCTATAGCACCAGGTACTGTAATGCTGACATCTTCACCCTGGGCTGGGGGGTCAATGCCTTCCAACTTTACAGCCAGACTCATAGCAGGCAAAGGCATACTTGCGATGGTGCAATAGGCACTCAGCAGTCGAGTTAGATGGGTCATCATACCCCGGTATGACGCAGTGATGAAACCTGGTTGTGGCTACACACGACCAGGCACTCGAGGGCAGCTGGGGCGGGGGTGTGTCAGTGCCAAGAGGGTGCGGGTTGCCTGAGTAGGGCTGCCGGCTTGGCGGGAGCACTACTCGGATCGCCACAAGGGCACGTTTGTTTCATAGAAAGTTGAATTGTTACTTTTATGGCATGGTGCCAGTTGCTTTAGTTATGCGCATGTTTCTTGGCAGCGTCAGAAACATTCAGAACTCAATGCTGGTGGTTAGCTTGTTGTCAGGCTGTTCAGAGGTATTTTAGCTCGGCATGGCCAAGCATGGATTATAGGCCGGTGGTCTGCCCTGGGATTCGTGTTAACAGGCAGGTGAGGCAGCAGAACTTGGAGGGGCTTGGGTTTGGCCTCGGGGTTCTAGGGCGGAGCCTGGTTGCTCACTTAGTAGCACGCCCTTGAGTTAGACGAAACAGGTACCTTGATGCGAGCATCAGTACCGGGTAACTTCTCCCCCCTCCAGCACTGGCTGGCAGCTATGCAGGTGGCCTTCCAACAGGGCCATGGTCCATATGATTAAGGGAAGCACCAGGGTAACACTTTGGGCTACAATCTGCAGGAGAACAATTTGGCTTTCCCAGTATTCAAATAGAGAAGCATTTTACACGTGGTTCTCCTCTGTGGTCACTCTGTCCTGTCTCTCCCTGGTATAATAGCAGAATTTTGGGAGGGCAAGGCTTCACTTTGGGTGGTGACTGATGGAATACGATGGGCGTACTCCAACGGAGTGAAAGAGGAAGGAAGGTAGGCTTGTCAACCCTCACCTCCTCCCGCAAGGGCTCTGCCAGGCAGGAGTGGGCGGAGCCTGGTTGCTCACTTAGTAGCCCGTCCTTGAGTTCGACGAAACAGGTACCATGGATGCGAGTATCGGTACCGGGTAACGTATCCTGCCCTCCAGCACTGGCTGGCAGCTATGCAGGTTGTGGAAGTGGCCTTCCTCGGGGGCGATATGTCCACATGATTGAGGGAAACCCCAGGGTAATGCTTTTGGGCTACCAATTAGCAAGAGAACAATTGGCGTACCCAGTATCCAAGATAGTGAAGAATTTTACACGTTGGTCCTCCTCTGTTGTCACTCAGTCCTGTCTCTCCCTGGTATACTAGCAAAAGTTTGGGAGGGCAAGGCTTCTCATTTGGTGGTGACTCTTGGAATGCGATGGACATACTCCAACTGAGTGAAGGAGGAGGTAAGGCGGGCTTGTCAACTCTTACCCCTCCCGCATTGGCACTGTCAGGCACGAGTGTCTTGTCAAGGGGATTGTGCTTCAACCATTCAAAGGCTACCTTGGACCAACGCCTAGTTTTAGGTTTACGGTCATTTCAGTCAAAATCCACGGGGGAGTTAGAAAGGATGAGGGCACCTGTCCTGTGGGGCAGGCCGCCCGCCGGTCCAGCTGGGCGTAGATTGTCTTGGCTGGACCTGGGAGAAGCCCGGTATCAGTTGCTGTAGGTAAAAAGGTCCACCGGGAGCCATGCGCAGTTGCGCAGAGCAAAGAGGTTTTGGGCTTCATCAGGCATGGTCTTACACACGCCAAGTCCACAGGGTGCCGGGAGGGAGATGGGGTGCACCTCTCTGGTTTAGGCACGGTTCTTTTCCTACTGGACCTAGGGGAAGCTTTGGCTGCAGCAGGTTGTAAGGAAATAGGTCTACCTTGGTGGGGGGCCCTGGTAGTGACGGTGGCCACTCCCAAGGCTGTGGAGGAGTTACAGGGCGATCCAGGGTCTGCACATACCAAGGGGTATAGCATGCAGCAGCACCGTGTGGTGCTAAGCCAGGATACCCAGGGATCTTTTAGCGTGTCCACTGGAAGACCTACGGCGCCCCGCTAACCGACAGGCGGTTGTGGGTCTGAGCAACCGGGGGCTGCCATGTATGCTCCGCCCACCCATCACGGGGGGGCGTGGTGAAGCATGTGGACTGGAGGTCCACGGATGGGAGGGGGGGGACACTCCCAACATTTGGTAGACACCAATTGGCGTTGCCATGGTGACTCTAGGCTTATCAGACGGGCAGGCGGCATGGGGCTGGCCTGCCCTGGGATCGCCCGTAAGATAACCCACCGTGTTTGCATATTTATTATGCTAATAAACCTGCAGCAATATTTCTCCACTTCATTCAGTGTCATGTGTTTTATTATGATTATGTACTGATGTGTGCTATGATAACGGTTGCCGATATTGGCACTATGTAAGGCTGCCCGGGGGGGGGTTGCGCAGCGGCCCGCCCCTTGAGGGCGGCCGCCTTAGTGCCACAGGAAGGCACAGGGGTGGGAGGTCGTGTCCCTGGGCTTGACCTAGGGAGACCCCAGTCAGGAAGCTGCTTCCGGCGGGGAGGAGCCAAGGGGGGGGGTACATATTCGGTCCCCGCCCCCTCCTCGCCCTCTTGTCCGCTCGTTTGCCTTGCCCGCCCATCCGCTTACCCGGCATCTGGAGGGACAAGAAGGGGGGGGAGGTTTTTTCTAACAATTTTCACTTTGTGTTGCAGGAGGAGTTACAGGGCGATCCAGGGTCTGCACATACCAAGGGGTATAGCATGCAGCAGCACCGTGTGGTGCTAAGCCAGGATACCCAGGGATCTTTTAGCGTGTCCACTGGAAGACCTACGGCGCCCCGCTAACCGACAGGCGGTTGTGGGTCTGAGCAACCGGGGGCTGCCATGTATGCTCCGCCCACCCATCACGGGGGGGCGTGGTGAAGCATGTGGACTGGAGGTCCACGGATGGGAGGGGGGGGACCCTCCCAACATTTGGTAGACACCAATTGGCGTTGCCATGGTGACTCTAGGCTTATCAGACGGGCAGGCGGCATGGGGCTGGCCTGCCCTGGGATCGCCCGTAAGATAACCCACCGTGTTTGCATATTTATTATGCTAATAAACCTGCAGCAATATTTCTCCACTTCATTCAGTGTCATGTGTTTTATTATGATTATGTACTGATGTGTGCTATGATAACGGTTGCCGATATTGGCACTAACGACCACGCAGACCGTGTGTTGTGAAATTTGTTCTTACTAGCAAACTACTTTCAAAATCGGAGCCTGAGTGATTCAGGACACATTTAAATGGTGCTTTTAGATGCTTTCTTTGTTATTCCACAGAACAATCCTGTTTGAAATGGAATGCATGTCAAGGGAAGGGCTGTTTTAGGGGTCTTTCCACTTCACTAGTGTCACAAACCGTGGTAATTTTAAATGGCTGTAGTAATAACGTTGATTCTACTGCATTTTTACGGCAATAAGATGTTTCCCCGAGTGTCACGAAAAACGAACTGAAATGTCATACCTAAGTACAGTGAAAAATGTGCAAAGTCGCACAATAGGAAAAAAACTTGTCAGCTACGCGCGTACGTTTTCATAGACATATAGTGCGTGCTATTTGGGTGGTCTTTGGTACCTGGTTGTAAGAGGCGGCTCGGTTGCATCTGACGTGATGGCCAGTACTCGAGTGGCGAGCAGACGCGAATCCATTTGCTTTGGAAATCGGCAACTGTTACTACCGTGTTTGCCCATGACACGGTTGTGCTCTTGAACCCTGAATCTGATTGGCAGAACCCGAGGCCAGAGTGGCGCGATAAGACAAATCCGTCTGACCAGCCACGTGGCCCGGTTTGACCATGACTAGTTCTTGATTTAACTCTGGCATTTCTTTGACCTTTGTGCGTTGAGTGGAGCGTCAAGTGCCGGTTTAGCTGCTACAGTGTGTGTGGGCAGTTGTCTGCAAAGCGACGCAGTGGGAACGGAGCAGCGCGCGCTTGATTGATTCTCGCGCCCTGGTCTTCTGTGAAAGCACACTTTTCTCCCCTTCCGTTTACTCCCCCTTGAGCTATGCCGTGCACATAAATTATGTAGGAACTGAGACAAAGGCAAATAACACGAGGTGTCCAATATCCCAGAGATCTCCTGCCTCTATGGGATAGTGTAGTAAGTATTCCAGGGGCCCTGGTGCACCAAGGAAACTGCCCCCTTCACTGCTTGTTGGGTTAGTAAAATAGAGAAATTTATCAGGGTTCAGTTGGTTGGACACGGTACCACTGCACCTGCTGCACCCATGGGAGCTATGGCTCTGATCCAGGGCGCCAACAACGTAATCAAGACTACATTTGACTCCAGATTAATATATGTGTGTTCTTATTTTCCTTGAGGCACAGTCGATTATTTCCTGTGAACTTTCTCCTGTAAGGATTCGTTTTTTCCACTCTTATGAAGTAAAAAAAACAAGTCCCCAGTTCTACACCATACAGTGTGCCAAGGCTTCCAAAGTTAAATTTGAATAACGATTAATTGAAATTCCGACGAAATGCCACTTTGTTCAACAGCCTAGCATATGTCTATAATGCAAACCAACAAGCATTGGCAAAGACACAAGGTCTCACCTATGCAAGAGCTATTGGCTTTGCCAATAGGTTTTAGCCATGTTGTACACCAGCATGGTTGTTGTTCAGCATGACTAAAAGTTAGTGGTGTAGAGGAGAGTGGCATGGATTATCGTAGAGTGGGATGCGAATAGTGGATTAGAGTGTAGTGGCATAGAGTGTTGTGTATTGGAATGGCATAGACTGGAGTCGCGTGGAGTGCCGTAGAGTGTACTGTTGTACAGTGCATTGGTGTAGAGTCTTGCAAAGTATAGTGGCGTAGAGTTCAGCTGTGTACAATGCAATGTCGTAGAATGCACTGGCGTAGATTAGAGTGCTGCATAGTAGAGTGCAGTGGTGTAGAGTAGAGTAGAATGGCATAAAGTGTAGTGGCAGAGAGTGGTGCAGAGTTGAGTGGCATAGAGTGAAGAGTAGAGTATAGTGCCATAAAGTGCAGTGGCGTAGACTGCAGTGGTGCAGAGTAGAGTGGCATAAACTGCAGTGACACAGAGTACAGTTGTGTACAGTGCAGTGGTGTAGAGTGGACTGGTGCAAAGTACAGTGGCGCAGAGTATAGTGGTGTAGAATTCAGCCGTTTACAATGCAGCATCGTAGAATGCAGTGTCGTAGATTAGAGTGGTGTATAGTAGAGTGCAGTGGTTAAGACTGCAGTGGTGCAGAATAGAGTGGCATGAAGTGCAGTGACAGAGTACAGTCGTGTAGAGTGCAGTGGCTCAGAGTAGAGTGACAGTGTGCATTGTCATAGAGTGGCACAGTGCTGCAGTGGCGTAGAGTGCATTTGCATAGAATGCACTAGTGTGGAGTAGATTTGCGTAGATTTTAGTGGTGTAGAGTGCAATGTTTCAGAGTAGAGTATTGTAGAGTGGTGTAGAGTGGCAAAGAGTACAGTGGTGCAGTGGCGTAGAGTGCAGTCATGTAGAGTGCAGGGGTTTGGAGTAGAAGAGTAGCGTGGGATGCAGTGGTGGAGAGTGAAGTGGTGTAGAGTAGATTGTTTCAGAGTAGAGTGAAGTGGTGCAGGGTAGAGTGTAATAGCTTAGAGTGCATGCAGAGTAGATTAGAATTGGGTACAGTGGATTGATGTAGAGTGCTGGGGCATAGAGTTGAGTGGTACAGAGTAGGTTGCATTGGCATAAAGTGTTTTTGGCATAGAACACAGTGTTGTAGAGTGCAGTGTTTCAGAGTGGCGTAGAGTGGAGTGGCATAGAGTGGAGTAGAGTGAAGTGTGCTTGACTGGAGTGGTGTAGCGTGGCCTGGAGTGCATTGGCATTAGGAAGAGTGGTGTACAGTAGAGAGGCATAAGGTGCAGTGGTGTGGAGTGGTGTAAAGTACAGTGCAGTGGCGTGTAGAGTGGAGTGGCGTATAATGGTGTATTCATGGTGTAGTAGCACACTGACATTTCAGACAACACACTTTCAATTGAAATAACCAGTACATTTGCAGAGAAGTACAATTTTACTTACAAAATTATACAGTTTACAAATACTTGCACAGTTCATCTAAATGTTGTGTGCTAGAAAAAAACACTTTCCTTCCCCCAGTATCCAGAAAGATTGTCACATACATCGTCTCACTTTGAAGTCAGCAAAAGGAAAGATAAGAACAAGATTTACAGGTCTCTTTACATAGGAGCACTTGAGGAGGAATACAAGGAGAGGTAGTTTGAAAAGGCTTTGCTCCTTGGGAGGACAAACTCTTTCTGGACAGTCTAACCCAAATGAAGCCAGCAAATATAAAGCCAGAAAATGTAAGTTATAAACCACAAAGCCATTGGTAAGCAAGGGGCGGGATGCTTTCCCAGGGAAGCTTTCTGAATGTCCCCAGCAAACGAGGCAGCGCAGCTTTGACTGAAAAAAACGTTTTTAATTGTTCTTACTGTTGCAGGTATCCATCTTTTATACAATGTAAATTCCAGCCATTATTGACTCTTGTATTATAAATAGGGCTTCCTGTTTTATGGTATTTATTTTTTTGTCATTTCCGTCTGTATTTATACATATTTATTTCTTGTCATTTCCGTCTGTATTTATCATGGGTTTTGTGAAGAAAGTAAAGCTGAAACTGGTATATTTCCACATTTATTTAACCAATAAATATGCAGTCATGCTTGAATGCCTGCCAGATTTCAGTGATCTGAATACCCGCAGGAGATAAATCAATGCACTTATGAAAAATGCACATTTCAGTATCCGCCTTGTGCATAGCTACTGCTGTTTAAGCCTCTTTACTAAAATGCATTTATTTTTTAACCCCTTTATGTATCAATCCACAGTTATTGGTCTGGCAGTCATGACAAAGTGTATTTAGAATCACTCAAATACCACCCAATTTCTGTTTTTATCCACATTTAAAAGAAAATAAATGGTTTTCTGTCTGTATTTACTGTAAAAATCAGTGAAAACGTGGAGCCTTAATTATATGACGCAGCAGGGCTGCTGTTCAAATCTCTGTAGGTTGCCCTTAGATCTCGGCGTTATACCACTGAGCTTTTTTTTTTCTTTTTTCAAAATACTTTATTGATTTTCACAAGGTATACAGAAAGCATGTAGTAGGATAAGCAAGGGTATTCAAGGCAAAATTTTACATGTGCATACATAGCGTGAGGGTAATGCGCCTTTACGGATAACATGAGCCTAACCCAGGCGACCAATGATAGAAGAAAAAAGGGCAGGCAAAGGAAGGGAAAAAGGAAAGGAGAAGAGAGGGAGGAGCTACGGCTAGGCGAGCTGTAACATCGCTTTTGCATATCTATGCATATGTTGGCACAAGGGCGTCTGATATTGGCAAAATTACATAATATCCCAGACTAGTACCTGTAACAATGAGTATTTCACTTAAATACAATTATTCAGATTGAGCGACAGTAAGGTCACCGGATATGATTCCGTGGTGAGCGCTTTGTTTAGATGCGTTTCTAGACTCTTACGAACCGCTGAGCCTTTTTCTGAGTTGAACATAAAATGTGTCTAACCTTTCTTGTTAATAGTCATTTCACATCTGAAGTTGCACTCGGCGTAAAACGATGATGTGTATCTTCATGGGTGGATTATTACTTTCTGGGGTAATTGGACTGGTTAATATCAGGTGATATAACATTTTGGAAAATATTTATTTCTACCACATTAAATCAGAAAAGATCTTTCAGCATTTCAGATGTCAAGAGCACTGGAAGTTCATTAATTTTGTCTGTAGATTTTGGATTTGAGCCTATCAGTATTGGCGACCGTGCCACACACCTTTCAATGCGTTTGCATGGAAAAGTACTGGCGAGCCACTGTTGTCTCACAGTACAATTTGTACTAACAGGAAAAAACCACAAATGTTGATTATTTGATGCGCACACAAAAAAATGTCTTTCCTTCATCATTTCGGATTAAGTGTGCACCTAGGGAATGACATTGTTATGCTATATTGCATTTCCAGTTGAGTTATAGATGATGACAAAAAAGATGAGGCCTATTAAATGATGGCATTGAAATATTATTTGTATAAAAAAATCCTTCTTTTCACTGAGTCAAAAATGTGTGGGTTTACTGCGAACAACCACAGGCCGGGGAGGTGTAGCTGGACCAGAGAGAGGCCGGTGGTTAACTCACGAGGGGGTGGGAGCCATCAGGGGCGGCCAGCCACCATCGGCGAAATGGTGAGGCGGCATTAGCCAGCGTGGTTTGAAATGGCCAATAAAAGAGAAGGAGGGGCCAGCACACAGCCAAAGGGCTGCAAGTGGTCCCTCGTCACAGTATCATCCCAGGAAACGTACGTTGAACTGCCAAGGACATCGCCTAATAAGAGTGTTACAATATCCGTTCGAGTCTCGCTTACAGGACCCAATTCGATTGCATGACGAGCAAACCTGCACACGATTTACGGGGGACCGGGGATAACGCACCGCAAACCTGCTTGCTTCAGAGAGGATGCACCGGACGGTGAAAAAGAGCAGGAGTTTGCTCCACGCTGAGTGCCGCAACCGGACTAATCACCAGAGGGCTGTCCGGCCCGGCGTGAGTAAGGGCATGGCCTGCCCGTAAGGAACTGCATCATATTATTGAGCAGGCCAGAGAATCTGCGGGCAGTAGTGACTTGGCTGATTCCTGGAACAGGCTCTGACAGGGCCGGACTGTCCGTAGCAGGCACCGGGCATTTCGCTGGTGGGCCGCCAGGGCGGGGGCCAGTTTTGAGGCCCTGTTTTTGTTACCGTGGGCTGGCAACATCGACCCCCTGTAACAAAATCGGCCGAAACGGGCCCTAGCAAACACCTCCCCCACCACTGGTGGGCAGCCGAGCAGTTTGGCAGGGCTGGTTTCGGTTCCCAGTCCAGCCCTGGGCGCTGGCCCCCCACAGACTGGGAAAGACATATACGTACCCTGCAAGAGAGGGAGAAGTAGCAAGCAGGCGCGCAACACCCATTGGACTCAAAGGGCTTCAGCCCCCCCCCCCCCCCGTCGTGTGTGGCAGCCCGGGATGAGACAGCTTCCGGGCGCACACACAGCCGCACCCGAGCACTTCACAGGTCTTTAAAAGACCATTTGCATGTTAATCAGGCCTTGCTGTTGTTTCACCCCTTCTAAGTGCCCCTGCAGCTCCACTCTGCCTATTGCTTAAAGATTCAGCCCCCCTGAAACTTTTTCTTAGCCCCCCCGAAATTTGGCTCTAGTTGCGCCTCTGGTAGCAAGTGCATCTGGCTACCACGGGCGTGAGGTCGTGTGCACTCCATGAGCAGCGGTAGCTTGAGGGAGCAGTTATTTCATACCAGTTAAAGCCCTGGCCTCACGGGCTAGGTGTACAAAGACAGGATGGTGCTGGGGCGGCAACAGGCATAGGTAACTATGGCACGCAGGTAGGTGTGATCATTTCCGTGCATCAGGGCACCCCAGAATTACAGGGTCCCCTTGAGCAATATCAAAGGTGGCATCCATGGGTGCAAGACAGCTTGCCCCATCATAGTGGGCCCGGTGCGCTAGGGTGGCTGAACTGAGGTCTCCTGCTGTCACCCCCCATACACTAGGGCAGCATGGTGGCCCCGGCAAGGAGTGGGAGGCTCGTCTTCACATACTTTGCTTCAAGTGGCTGGTCAGGAGTAGGGTGATAGCAAGGTCAGGGGCCCAAAGGTACTACGGGAACAACACAGGGGCATGCGCAGTAAGTGGACGGCCCCCATAACAAGGAGCTGGATGTACCCCTTATAACTGTTGAAGCGGCGGGAGGTAGCAGTCCAGGAACCAGCAATATTGGGGCAGCCGCAAGACGCCAAGCTGATGGAAAGGGCAGATAGCATTGCTAGCAGCCAGGTAATTTTACCAGTGGCCACAAGAGTGGGATGGAAGGACCACTGGACAGTCTGGTGGGAAGCACGGAACCCACTAAAGTCTGGTGTGGTCCACCGACTTCCACAGCTACCAGGAAAACA
Organism: Triturus cristatus; assembly: GCF_964204655.1. Taxonomy (NCBI): domain Eukaryota; kingdom Metazoa; phylum Chordata; class Amphibia; order Caudata; family Salamandridae; genus Triturus; species Triturus cristatus. Next base: position 330,626,575 of record NC_140580.1, read on the forward strand.
GCCAGCAGCGAATATATAACCTGTCACCCGGGGACCCCCCTATCATTGCACGGGAAGCAGGGTTTGCTAGCCTCATTCCCCTGGCCATGAAGGAGAGAATTCGGAACAAGGAATATATTGACATTTTCTCATTATTGTAAGTGCTGCAAGCGAGGTTAGGCTTGCAGGACATAAAGGATGAGGACAACAGGAACAGGCGCAAGCCTTGAAAAGAGCGATCTTTTGATAAGTGGCTCCAAGCAATTAGAACACTAGTATGCATATTTGAAGAGATGTTCCACCAGAACTCAGCTACCCTCTTTCTATATGAGAAGAAGGTTCATAAAGCGCAGCACAAGCATAAGCGCGAGGTATAGGCACGATCCGATCCAGGCTTTAGGGAAAAAATGCAAAACTCGCCCATCATTGACTGGGACCATCAGAACGTAACCGGTTTCACACACCACATGGTGGCAGCGTGTGAAGGGGGTAAGCGCGCAGGAGTCGAATTTTAGAGGACACCGTTGAAGAGGTAAACAGGAGGACCATCAGCAGAGCAACAGAAATAGGCATCTCCTTGGGGGAAGGTTGGGGAAAGGCTGTGCAGCAGCATGCTGGATATACGACAAAGATAAATGTAATTGGAGCCAATCCTGCAAATTCAGACACACATGTTGCAGTTGTGGGTGTTCCCACTGCTCGGTCAATTGTAAAAAACAACAAAAAAACACAAGCCACCAGTGATGAAACAAACGCCAAAAAGAGCTGATGCCCTTGAGGGTTAACCAGAGGGTCACTGGTGGAAAGATCGGGTACGGTGGCACCAGCCCCCGTCCGAGTCAAAGAACTTACACTAATGTTCAATAGATATGACAAGCTTGAAGATGCACGTATGCTAGCAAAAGGTTTCAAGGAAGGCTTCATCATTCCTCATCATGGTCCACAGGCGGATCGCTTTAGCTGGAATCTTAAGTCAGTATCTGAGAATATGAAATTAGCAAGAATTAAAGTGCCTAGGGAGCTTCAGTTGGACCACTTGGTAGGCCTGTTTGCATGCCCGCCGCTCGAAAATGTTGTGGTCTCTCTGCTACGCGTGGTCCCAAAGAAGGAGGCTAGTAAGTTCAGGCTCTTACGCCATCTCTCATTCCCCAGGGGATTCTCAGTCAATGACAGGCTGGAGCAGGAGCTGTGCTCGGTAGCCTACACCACGCTGGGCAACGCAGTGGATATGCTGAGATCAGCAAGGGGTCGGGCTTTGATGGCCAAGGCAGACATAGAATCCACCTTCTCCCGGTGCGCCCGAGCAACTACCACCTACTGGGCTTTGAGCTGGGCGTTTTTTTTTTTTTGCTACGGCAAATGTCTCACTATGGGTTACGAGATTTCCTGTTCTTACTTCGAAACCTTTCGTACCTTCCTGGAGTGGGCACTGGGTGAAAGGCACCCAGCAGGACGGTGCCTGCACTACCGTAATAATTTTCTCTTCAGTGGGGACCTGGATACTAAGCAAGTAGTACCTTACTGGGTCACTTTAGTGTGCCAGCAGATAAGCTAGGCATGCATCTAGTGCCTTACAAAATGGAGGGCCCCACCACCCAACATTCTTAGGTACAGACCTGGACCCAAAAGCGAACCATCAACGAGATTCAACAGTTGATATGCAAACTGAACTTTGCTTGTAGGGTGATCCATGCAGACAGAACATTCACCTTGCACCTGTTATGGCTGACGAAGGAGCTTAGCTAGCAACACCATCGGGTCAGGCTAACACACGTAGTGAAAGAGGACTTACAGCATTGAGCTCTCGGCTTCAACGGAACTCTGGAATGGCAAGGAACCCTGGGCCTCAGCCAGGAAGTTGGAACTGTTCACAGACGCAGCAGGGGGAGAAACCGCCTGGTGCGTTGAACGATGGCCTGCTTCCTGACAGGAGAGGCAGCTGACAAAGAACATCACGTTCTTCGGGCTCTTTCTCATCATGGAAGCGTTTTTGGTGTGGAAGGACAGACTCGCTAACAGACAGACTACACTATGGTCAGACAACCACGCAGTGGTGCAGGCGCTCAATCTGGGGGCGGCCCACTGCCCAAGGGTTTTGAACTTGTTGCACCAGCTAGTCAGCTGCCATCTGAGCACAAACATAGCAATCAATACCAGGCACATGTTGGGTAGTGTGACCTGCCGCCTCTTACAACTCTGAGTTCTAGTCCCGAGCAAGGCCAAGTCATCGTTCCCTTCATCCAAATTTGGTACATTTAGGTACCTGTTGTTTACAGTGCCTCAAGGCGGCATAACAGTGCCAGGAAGCACTTCATATGGAATTAATTCGTTATTATGGTTGCACAGTAGAGAAACCACAGTTGCCCATAAAAGTTAGATAGAGCATTAAACAGTTAGGACAAAGGAAAGTGCATTTTCTCCTGGCTGTAGCAAGTTATATGTTGAGGGCAAAGTCTTATATTCTGTTCTCATCCACATTGTAAATGCTAAAACACAGACGGTCATTCAATTATTTCAAAGAAAAGATTATTTTTAACATTTCCCATAACGGTTTAAATTTTAGAACAAGGTAGGAAAATGTCTGTGCCCTCTGCTGTAGCACTGCGCATCAGACAACATGCCCTCTCTGACAGAATGAGTGTTAGGGTGAACAAGGGAAACTGCCCAAGGTTTGCCCTCTCTAGGATATTATGACTTGGTCCAAAGAAAGAGGAACCTGTGCCATCACTCGGGACATTCTAGGATTTTCGGTAAAGGAAAGAATAAGGTATACCATAACATAAGTCACTATGCAATGGAGATGGTATTGTCTTTCCAAGGATTTTATAGATAGGGCCACTGGAATTAGGCAGCGGAGGGGCCAAACCTTGAAGCAGGATTTACTAAATTATACAGCAAGAGAAGGCAGATTACGGAGCATAATGCGGCACATTTGTGATAGTATTAGTCTATTACTTTGTAATTTTCTTACACATATTAACACTTTTTTGGCTAAGGTTTCTCCTCGTTAATATCAGTCTAACTCCCAAAAACACCTATAAACAAGTGAAAGATGACCAGTCAACCTTTGTGAAGGGCCTTCCACTGCACAGCAAAACATGTTGCTCCGTTTTTAGCAACTTTTGATCTTTTTGAGTTAAATACAAAATGTTTGTTGCTAAAATCTGCAGTTTATGCAGCAGATGATGGATTGTGCAGCAAATCCATAATTATGGAGAAAATGCTGCTGCCACGAAATCTCATAATTCTATTTCCCATAATTATAAGATTTTGACAAATGAGCATAAAGATGAGTCCTCCCACTGAACACTGTAGGATTGAGGATCAAGAGAAAATATCGATAAGGGAATATATTCAATCTTGTGCCTAATGATTGGGTTATTACAGGAAGCGAGATGGTCCAACCTGTTAACATTTTTAAATAAAAAGTTGTAAAAAGAGTAAAGGAAAAAAAACACTAACGTCGAAGAGTAAACCTTTTTGCACAAAACTGTTGCAGAGCAAAAGGAGAACAGCAAAACAACTTTTCACGTGCAGACCTGTGTGGTAAGAATACAGATATTCAGAAAAATATTAGCTGTGCAGAAAATAAGTAAAGAAGTAAAGTCCGCATTTAACAAAGCGGACACCAGAGAACAGGCATGCCACTGGATAATAATTAATATTTCTTGAATCTCTTTATTTTTTTAGTTTGGATCCCATTGTTGAGAGCTGGTACTAAAGAATCTGCTTTTAATAATACACAGATCATGTGCAGGGGGGGGGGGGCTGGAGCAGTGCTTGAAATGGAAAATTAGAAGTGCAGGTACTCTGTAGCAGAGTACCTGCTTGTTTCTGAGAAGTGCCGGTACTCTCCAATTAAAAGTATAGCATTTCTCTTAAGAAGTGCCGGCACTCTCCCACCCAAAATAAAAAAGTGCCGGTACTCCGTACCGTACAGTACCGGCCCATTTAAAGCACTGTGCTGGAGGGAGGATTGGAGGTTTCGGGTGAATCGATGTAATTTGCCTCTTGTTACTATATAACGGTATGGAAGATGCATTCACTCTTTAACTCCAAATCTCCTGAGTTGTTTTGAGAAAGTTAAAGTTTTAGATTTGCCACCATTTAACTTTATGTTGGTTAATGCCCTGCCCAATGGACGCCGCAGTCTGGTCAACAGCAGGCATGATGTCCAAGGCTAAAAAAGCGGCCAGAGCTGCAGTCTGTCTCAGCGAGGTGGGTGGATGCTCCATGCGTTAATGCACTTTAGCACTATATGATGACCTATGATACTAACGTGTCGCTACGGAACTAAAGCTTCGCTTTTCTCGATTTTGAACTTTTAAAAGTAATTTTGTTAGTATTTTTGCTTTTGACATTTAACGCAACCATTTTGTGGGTGTGGGGTCATAATGTGGTAGTCTGCTATCTTTTTTTGCACTGCCTTTGAGGCAGCCATTGCTAAACAGCATTTTACGGGATATCTAGCTACAGCCTTAAGTAAACTCACTACTGCTAGTTATAGGGGTGTTATGTGGCCATGTGGAGAAAGGAGGACATAGGATAAAAGCCTTTTGTGGTCCCATAACCCTGAGGTAAAAAGCTATGCCTTGGTTCATGGCTGTGGTCAGGGCTGGCTTTAGGGCAGTGCGACGGGTGCGGCCACACTGAGTGCTGACCTGTGTAGGGAGCGCTGATCTCGGGGGGGGGGGGGGGGAGTGCTGTTTTTAGCAATAACTTATGATTGGGGAGATGAGGGGCCCTTTTGCCAGGTAGTAGTGAGAGAATCAGAACAGGCGGTCATGGAGTGTGGGGGCGCCAAAAAGGATTGTCGCGCCGGGCGCCACCAGCAATAAAGCCGGCCCTGGCTGTGGTCACTCTGTTTCTTAAAATGCACATGTCCAAGCTGCTCCTAAAAATGTATTTTAAAAAATTGTTTTGCAGTTGCGATTTTGGATCTTTCACAATATAGGTATATTTGGGATTTACTTTTTCGTACTTGTGACTGTCCATGCTTGAGCATCTTCATTTTAGTTATTCCAGGACAGGTAGCAAAATCTGGATGGGTTGAACACAACATGGCTACTATTTACAGATGTGAAACTATATCTATGGCCTTTGATTCAGAATGTGATAACTGATGAGCCCTAGCAGGAAAGAAGCATGCATTTTTCTCCTAAATGGTAGATAACCCTAAAGTTCCAAACAGTTGGTGTAAATATGAATCCCTGCACATTAGAGATAATTTTGCTAACTACGTCAGGTGACCTGAGTGCAAAGCAATGACCTTTCCTCTCCAGCTAAACATCGAACCTGTCTGCGTGATCGTACTTGTGCCATCGATGGCTATTTTAAGGCCACTGAGAATAGTATAGATGATGGGGCATCCCTGGCGGCTCTATCCTTTCAAAGCAGAAATACAAGGATACATCCATCATCTTCAATCTGGTTGGTAGTGCAGTGCTAAGCGGCTCTGAACACTTGAGGTTCGCCTTGTTTTGATTTTCATGGCAATGATCCATGTTTTATTCCATCAGCATGAATGACCATGTAAATTGAAACTTGAAAATGTTGTATTAAAGCTACTCGGTGTCTGGATACTTCTGGTATATCCAATACTTGTTTCTTAACTTGTGGTTCTGCATGCTTTTGTGCTGTCTTAAGGTTGCATCAAAAACGGTGGTGTTTACAGCTGAGGTCTATTTCTTCTAGCATTCAGGAAAAGGTCGGAGAAGCTGGGACCTTGCTCCTTTTCTCATTAATTTCTCGGCATCTGTGAGCCGATCCTAATGGCTACTTCCATTTGAAATGTTCCTTTCAGCATCTCTATACGATGTCATAGAGGGCTATTTTCCCATTTTAAACCTTAGCAAACCCATTGCCTACAACTCCAAATGCACTGCTTTGTGCTTCCATGTATTTGTTGCTTGGTACTACATTTCCTAGAGATCTCAAGTCTCACTCATCACGAGTGAGACTCACACATTGGGAATTTGGAAGCTGGAAAGAAGAGATTTAGGGAAATGCATTTAGGGATCCCCCCCTTTTGACACTATTGCAGTGAATGAAATGTTAGGCATGAGAAAGCTAACAATTAAGCCATCTTTTAAAAATCAGATACCTCCCTCCTTTTTTGGACGTGTTAACATGTATGGGTTGAGTTCTCACAACAGGCTAAATGTCACAACTGTGGAAAAGGGCTAAAGCCTTAACTATAATGTAATATTTTTTTTTTAGAAGGTTGCTCCTGGAAACCGTGGAGCCATGAGGAAGCAAGCCCCCCACAGGTTAGGTCCTCGTACATTCCCCTTCGTTTAACACAGTGAGCACAGCGTGCTTATTCTTCACCATCTTCAACCATAAGTCTACATGAAGACTTTTTTGTGTTATTTACTAATGTTGTTATTTTTTTAAAACAATTTTACACAAGTCACATTGTTCATGTCCTTATTTTCAAAGACTGTGTGATTCCATTTCCCTTTAATGTCATCAAATATGATAATTAGTTCTCACTCCTAAGAACTCTGAAACAGTGAGACCTTTGGTTTCACAAGGTAATAAATAGGGGTGGGTGCAATTTGCGAAATGGCAAAAAATCTTCGCGAGCACGCACGCGGAATTGCTTGTTCGCAATGCTTTTTTCCTGTTCGCGAATGCTGTTTGCGTGCTCGGGGGGAAATATCTCGCAAACACGCATTTTTAGAACGCGAACAAGTAAAAAATTCCGCGAAGCTGCGTAAAGCAGAATTTTGGGCAATTCCGCGTTCTCCGCGAGACGCGAAATTACCCAAATTCCTCGAGCGGAACGGAATTTGCTGCCCAGGCCTATTAATAAAGCAAGGAAATGCTTCATTTGAGCCCACCTATTGAATGCTTTATGGGAGCAGCAGTCACTCAGACACATGTTGACAGGAAATCCTGCTGGCAAACCGGAAGTCCCTCTTCAGAAAAGATGGCGTCGCTCAAGGTACGACTTGATGTCTTATTATTTCTGCCTTCTGAAAAACAAATCCCTATTCGCCCAACCCCTTAAACTCCTTGCAAATACAAAATTGGAACGAATGTTAGTCACCCGTAAAATACTTCATTAAACTACGCTGGCCGGTGGCCATTCAAACCTCGTAACGCTTTGAATCCTAACAGTTCACGTCCAAAAACTGTGAGACTTTTCCCAGTGTGTAAAATGGATTTATATGCCTTGGAGAACAGCTGAACAAACGTTACACTGGCACGTTTGCGGGAATAAAACATCCCTGAACTGAATTTGAAGAGAGTGCTTGCCCAGAGAGAGAACAGGAAAACATGTTCCTAATTTTAAGCATTGGCTCGATTTAGGTAAACACGAATAGGCTCTGTTCGCCTTTGTGGTCATAAATCGACTCCAAAGCTCCTTGCAGACCTTGGGTCAGTTTACACTGATCCCTGCCTGCAAGCCCCAGCCTTGGATGTTTGCCCTCCTGCCACCAACCGCCAGGCAGGGAGAATACATTTTTAATGGCCCAGAAAGAGGCTGCGGGTTTTATGTCTGTTGCAAATGCATTTATTGCAATTGATTCGTTCCTCAGTTCGAGCAATCCTCACTTGTCGTTGCATGATAGCTGCCGGTGCCGACACTTTGTCTCACTTGGCGTCTGTCGAGTGCTTGACTAGCTCTGAAAGACCGATAAATAAAAATGGAATCTATAATATGTAAAAAAAAAAAAAATTTTTTTTTTTTTTTTTTACCTCTCCTCTCCCTCTATGTTGGAGGACATTTGCAGTGCATGGTTTACAGGAAACTGTTCTGAAATCAGCGTTATGGGCGATGCAGGAGTTTCATTGTATCGTGTGGCATAGCGCCTCATACCATTATGCCACAAACCGCATTTTAAAGGACTGGTTATGATGGGGTAGCTAACAGATTTGACATTATAAAGGTAGTACTATGTGGCTTGGCCTCTACAGAGGGTGCCAGCGCTCTCTATGGCATCAGGGCATGTTTCTAGTTCTGTGCTGTCACGTGACAACCTAATGTTTTCTGGGAGGTGTTGAATGTGGTTGCACCGGACTTGCACACCTAAAAACACTGATGTGCAACAGAAAAGTCCAAGTCGGTAAACGTGGTGTCCTGATGCATGGGGTGAGGGAATTTCCCTGTCTTTGCCGGTTGAGTTTACACTCTAACACGGAGAACAAGTATTCTTATGCCAAGTGCCACGATCCAAATGCTTGTTGTTAGTTTAACCCTTCAAAGTGTATATGTAGATAAATGGCAGCGTTTTGTTTAATTTTCACCTTCTCTTTGGTTTTTAGCACATTGGTCTCTTTATCCATATGCCTATCAGTCACCTGTGAAATAGCTTATTTGATAGTACCAAAATGTTTGTGGGTTTGGTGCACTGACTCAATGTCACTTCTCTTTTTGAGTCAGGCCTTGTGACTGCTTTAGTTGTTCCACCAGCCTCATGTAATGAAAAAAGTTCCCAAGTAAAAAAAACTTTATATACTCCTATAAAGACATAGTTGGGTTTTGCATCAATCGTCTTCCTCCGTTGGTCCGGGCAGCTGTCATTCACTCTTCTTCTGCTTACCATAACATTTAGTTTGGGGCAGTAGGTAGGTCGGCCTACTTCGGCCATTAACTCATAGTATCTTCATAGCTGCCAAGGTTTCATATTGCTTATGTGTGACATTTTCATAATTTCAGTCTTATTATGAGTGACATTCAATGACTGAGTGACACTTTCTCGCGAGCAAAATCAAGCAATAAAGATGTAAAAATGGCCTCGACAATCACCCCTCTCAACCATACACTCGGGGTCCTGCCTTTCAAGGCTCCAATTTTGACCTGATTCAGACTTGCAATGTGCATAATCTAGTGCTTTCAGTCGCATATGGGACATTGTAGCAGTAGAATACAGAAGTTTCTAGGACCAAATTTAGTGACTGTATTAATCAGTCGAAGATTTCATGAGATTAATGTAAAAGAATGCTTTTCTCTTTTATTTAGCTTAATTTGCCAGGTCAGCTCTTCACCACTTGAGCTGTGTGTTCTTTGGCCAGGCTGGGAAGGAAGGTCAAGGGCTGCAGAAGCATGCAGGAATTGAAGGGTGTGTCTGAGCCAAGGTTGGACTGGTATATAGGGCAATTAGGCAGTGCCCAAAGGCCTGGTCTGCTACGTCAGTGTGTGCACTGTTTTTTGGCTGTTTGTGGCCCTGTTTTGTGGTCTGCTGTGCCAGTTTTCACTGTTGATTGCCTGTTATTAAACAACACAACATTAAGTGCTCCATTCCTTGCAAAAACCTTGTATGATGTGTCTGAAACCTAGAGTCCAAACAGGGGTTCAAGGTAACAAAACATATATCAATCAACAAAAGTTAGGTCCTAACCAAATCACATAGATTGTTACAATTAAACAAATTAGTTAGAAGAGGAAACCAGCATTGGCATAGCCAATAGGTCTTGCCTTTGGGGCCTTATAAGTGTTTAGCCAGAGCTATTGACTTTGCCAATGTCTTTAAGCTATGCTGTAGAGAAGTGTGGCTGCTGTACAGCATGCTGAAAAGTTTTAATAAAAAAGTGTCAGAAGCATTTTTGCTACCTTATATATGACCAAGAAGACATTATGTACAACTGAACGACCATATTATAAAAAGTATTTACAATAAAAAATGTCCTCAGCTTTCTTTTGTTATTGCAGTGCTGGCAACTTGTTTCTGCCTATTCCAATGGTTGTTTGTTAAAGCTTTTTTATGAGGGGGCATAAAAAAATCGGAGGGTGAAGGTTGGGAACTAGTACCTGTATTGTAACACTAGCAGCGGCCAGACGCTATGGGAGAATCAACAGATGCCAGATTCCGAGAGCAGGCTGAGATGGTGCTGAGTGATGCTGAGGTGGTAGTGGTGGTGGTGACTGGTGCGAAGACGATGCTGAATGATACTCCGGTGTTGCTGAGCGTTGATGTGGTGGTGTACTAGTGCAAAGGCGATGCTGAGTGATGCTGTGGTGGCGCTGAGTGATGCTGTGGTGGCGCTGAGTGATGCTGTGGTGGCACTGAGTGATGCTGTGGTGCCATGAACAATGTAGAGGAAATGTATTTATACACAAAAATTCTCCATTTAGATGTGTGAATCTTTAAATCACTTCGTAGAATTATATGGACCAAAATTATTTCCAAGGTTCCAAATGACTGTATATCATAAAGACAAAAAAAGGACCAATTATGTACCACCAATCCCAACTATGAGGTACTCAGTTTAGAAAGGTCCAAAAAAATGAAAACGGAAGACTGTGTACCTTTTAAGAAAAAGAAGTATTCATTGAAGCACACACAGCCTCGGGATTGATGGATTCCTAAAAAAAAGTGACAGAACTATGTTGAAGAATATGACCTTTTAACTACCGCGATGTCGCGTTGCAACCAGGCTCGAAGAGAAACTGCAATAAATTACCTTGACTTCAAAGTGCATCCGTTCACCGCATTGTAACTGGAGCACTGGGTGGAAAAGTAATTAAGTACCCAGCCGTCATGATGTGCACGTGGGGGGCGCGTCGTGAGGCCATATGTTTTGAATTATCGCGCCCGTGTCTGGGCATGATAATTCAAAACATATGGCGCCCGTGCGGGTAACCGCAAGCAATAGGCCACACTCGTGCGTGTGGCCTATTGCTTGTGATTACCCGTTTGTGGTGAGCTTTTGAAAACCCCTTACAACAAGTCTCGCAGAGGAGCGCATGCGCGCTGCTAGGTGAGACCTAAAAAGAAGAAGAAAAACGAAAATATATGTGAAACCCATGTACAACCAAATATAAATTCATAGAAAATGTATTAACAAATTCATTAAAATTACTCAAACATATAAAAGAAAATGGCGCTCAACACAGTACACAAACAATAAAATTGATCAACAATGCAGTGTGTAGTCAAACAAGTGCTGAGGGAAGGGTATATACATAAATGGGAAGTTCAGAACAAGACAGAGCATAACAATGCGTCCTTCATCAATTGCGGCCACATTCATGCGTCGATGACGTTTCGACCGTTGTCGACATTCACGGTCATCATCAGGACAAAACAATAGCTACATGAGCGTCCAGAACAATGGAATAAGACCATTTTTCTGGATTGGAATCCGGAACTTCAGAGTACGATGGACATGCAAAGAATTGTTTGGAGCATGATTCATATGCATTAATCTACTGAATACAATTTTTAGAGTCTGACGGGCATGCAAGACCTTCTGGAGCATGCTACGTATGCATTTTTCCTTTGAATGAGTTATTTAGTTACTCACTAAGGGTTGCAAATTCTGAAGCGATTACCAGCTGTATGATTTGATCACTGCCAATTATATTGGCTTTGTTCCTTTCTCCGAAATTTGGGTTGGTTCTCCTAATCCCTACGTGTGGGTCATCCTAAGCACTACATATGATTGAAAACTTTGTTGGTTTATTTATAAATTAATTTATTTTTCGGCCAGTTTCTGGCTCATTTCAAACTATCGTCACAAATCAGATTGGATCTCCTACTTTGATAGAAGAGATGTCTTATTCCATTGTTCTGGACGCTCATGTAGCTACTGTTTTGTCCTGATGATGACCGTGAATGTCTACAACGGTCGAAACGCCGTCGACGCATGAATGTGGCCGCAATTGATGGACGCATTGTTATGCTCTGTGTTGTTCTAGTCTTGTTCTGAACTTCCCATTTATGTATATACCCTTCCCTCAGCCACTTGTTTGACTACACACTGTATTGTTGATCAATTTTATTGTTTGTGTACTGTGAGCGCCATTGTCTTCCATATGTTTGAGTAATATTAATGAATTTGTTAATACATTTTCTATGAATTTATATTTAGTCGTACATGGGTTTCACATATCTTTTCATTTTTCTTCTTTTTTCCTCTTCTAACTAATTTGTTTAATTGTCACAATGCATGTGATTTAGTTAGGACCTATTTTTTGTTGTTTGATATATGTTTTGTTAACTTGAACCCCTGTTAGGACTCTAGCATTTGCCCCTGGTTCAGGTTCTCAGAGTTGCCTCTGTTGTCTATAACCGTGTCTGAAACCTGGCACAATGTGCAAGCATCGGTCTGGTCGCTTAGTGGGGCACTTTTATTTTGGTGCCTGTGCCTAATTTCTGTCCCAGTCTGACGCTGGTCGGAGCAGACGGAGAATCATAGGAGAGTCACATGCTGTGTGATCTCTCCTCGCTGGGTAGTGTTGATTATCTGGTATCTGCTTTCCTAGAAAGACAGTTATAGAGCAAGTAACACTCGCAGGCCTACGTGTGCCCCCTCAAAAACACCCATCCACAGTAGCACGACCTCTTGAATAGCGGGAGAAACAAGACACCATTACACCCATGAGGCATTTTCTTAAAAATCATATCTACGAACTACAGGGGTATAATCAGATTAGCACACATGCTGCAGGTGACTCTGTGAGTGGAAAAGGGGAGGGGGCGGACTCACCGTCCTGCTCTTCATCTTGATGTTTCTTCTGTGTGCCGCTGTTGTCTCTACTTTATTCAGTTTTTTTTAATGCTGGTTTCTGCGTAGTGCGGTTAAATGAGGGGCAGGGAAAGCAGGGCCCATTGGTCCTGGAGCGAGCCAGACAGCTGCTAAGAGAAGCAGCCACGATTCTGCCTGTACCTCCCGCTGCAATTGTTGTTACTTTGTGAGTGTGACGTCCGTGGTTGCAGACATCTCAGTCGACCAGGCAAAGCTCCGGCTCGGAAATAAGTATTCGCTGGCAGCCATATTTATTTTGCCCCACAGCGCGGGAGGGCCGGACTTGCAGCAGGTACGATCAGCGGTGCTGCGAGGGAGCCAAGCACCATGATTCCGGCACCCCCCGCTAACCATTGAGCAGCAGGCCTCCACCTCCAATTTCATTACAAAATTTAACTCCTGGGGTGCACCCTGTCAGCAGGAATTGACATAGCGTCCCCACGCAGCACCACAGCCTAGTTGCCACTCATTACTTAACTGGGGCAGGCCCCGGTTCTCTCTATAGTAGCTTTTGGGCACGACCTGGCATGACGCCAGTCTGTCTGACTCAGACAGAGCCCCGTGCAACAAGAATCTCAAAGATACATTGTAGCAGCAATGGGAGCCTGCTCAGCTGCTGGGAGCTCTCCAAGCCTGTGGAAGCAGCCTGCGCAGGTCCCAGGCGCACGCTGCCAGCTGCCACAGGCACGCTATTTTGCAGCGCTTCTGTGTACAGCTGAGACTATGCATTATGCTTGACCATGCATTTCAGTGCGGTGATGCAGAGCACCACACTGAAATGCGTTATTATAACGCCTGATGCATGATACTTGGCTGGACTGTATCTTGTGTCCTTTATGAGACCCTAAATAACGTCTCTTCTTTGTATATCATAGCACACAATTATAAGTTGTTTGATTCTCAATTAATTGCATAGGGCCACTGTTGTAGATGGACTCCTGTATGCTGGGCTAGTATCCTTCTTTGGCTGCCAGGCGAACAAGAGCAACACTGTTTTTCATTTTACAGCTTGGCATAATGGCCAGTGCTCTAATCTAAAAGCCGGTCACATCTTCCAGTTCTTAAAAGATAGGATTCCTGCATATAGATCACTAAACCCATTGCCTATTCTCAATAATCCCACTTTTGTATCCGTGCTTTTAATTAGCAGTGCTTTCACACTGATTTTGTTTGAGTAATTCCACTGCAAACATTGCCTTCTTTACAATGTGAATTGAACTTCGCTTTATTACAATTTGTGACTTGATCTATAAATTTGTAAAGCGCTCTGTCGCCCAAAGGGGCATCTTGGCGCTGATGGAAAGGCTAAGGCTGTCGAAGCCCGACAAGTAGCTCAAGAGTAGAATCGACTAGATTTGCTGAACGCGATGTTCAAAGCAAGAGAAGTCGAAAGTTTAGTGACAAGATAAAATTAATACTGACGAGATAAAAATCAAGATGGTTGTCAAAAATTCCTCTGTTTCAGTAGTGGATTGGTAATTCATGGACTCTGTCTCGCCACCCATCACTCTCACCTCTGTAACATAGTGTAATGTTCACTCCATTAGTAGAATGGTCATGCGAGTGTACCTTGGTGAGTGTTCAAGATCTCGAGAGTTACTGTTGTAAGCTGGAGCGGTCATCCGGGTTCACCGTGTGCAGTCAGTTTGTGCTCTGGAAATGTTGGATGGAATGGGGTGCTGTTTAGCTGTGTCCTCCTGGTATAAGTACAGTGGCGTTTGATAGGCATATCATTGATATGATGGGTTATTTTCCTGAAATAGTCACATTTAAAGATAGGTCAATTTGTACCAAGGTTTATGTGGCCAAAAAAGGGTACAATATTCTTGGCTGGAGGGATCAGAACGGTACAAAAGGGGGTGGTGATGGACGGAGCATCAGAACCAATCAAACACTCACACCCAGTCAACAGATCTGGGTTTGATCCATCACCGTTCTTAAGCCCACTCTGCCACCCCAGTTCAGACATGGCCATATGCAAATCAGTCTGACCCTGTGCCTCATGGGAACAGTCCAGCCCGAACTGCCAAGCCAAGCCTTCCCTGGACCGGAAACAAGCTTCCTAGGACCGGTTTCTGGCATTTCAGCCGTCTTCAGCTAGGCTTGCTTGAATCCAGTGGCAAAGTGAGCAAGGGACTCACGTCTGAGCATACCCTGCCAACTTATGGCGAACAAAGCTGTACAGGGTCAGACTGATTTGCATATGGCCATGTCTGAACTGGGGTGGCAGAGTGGGCTAAAGAACGGTGATGGATCAAACCCAGATCTATTGACTGGGTGTGAGTGTTTGATTGGTTCTGATGCTCCGTCCATCACCAACCCCTTTTGTACTGGAGGGATCAGAAGGCATTTGGTATGATTTTGAGACCAGGTACTGAATTGCCCCATCTCTTCAGTTGCCACCCCCTCCTTTTCCTGAATGCCATAGTCGTTGGATGAATTGCTGGGTGTGCATGATCCCTTGTTTGTAGATGAGCTAGGGTTGGTCAAGGGATTCAAATACAAGATTGTGCTGAAGGATGGCACTATCCCAGTAATACAGAGGGTCAGGAATGTCCCATTGAGTATTAGAAGTCAGCTGAAAGAACATCAAGATAATTTATGTGGTGAAAGTCATAGAGCCGGTTGATTCCTCTCAATGGATATAGCCAATTGTTGTAGCAAAGAAGTAGAGTGGGGAAAGCAAATTGTGTGTCATTAAACAAAAAATTCTTGATGGACTGTTTCCCTCTTCGAAAGATTCAAGAAATATTTGCTCAACTCTGGGGTGTCAAGATATTTTCCACTTTTGATCTCTAAGTGGAGTACTACCAACTGGAGTTGTGTGAGGAATCGAATGCATTTAGATTGTTGCGGCTGCCGTTTGGCCTGGCCTTTGCGGCATTTGTTTTTCAAAAATTAATGTTAAACGTTTTGGGGAAAGTAAGCAGGTGATGGCATACCAATATTACATTCTGGTGTTCACTGATGTGGAGAGTCAGTTGAACGTGCTGAGCGAAGTGTTGAGTATGCCACAAGATCATGGGTTTACTGTAATGAGGGAGAAGAGACGATTTATGGTGTCAGAAGTGGAGTGGGGTGGGTATCAAGCCTAAGGCCGATTTGGTAAATGCCATCAAGGAAAATCATGAAAATGTAGAAAGAGAGCAGCCGAGATCCTTCTCGGGCTGTGTAAGTACTATTTATAGGTTTTAGACAACTTTGTCCTTCACTGATCATTTCAGGAAGTTGTTAAGCAAGGATGACAAGTATGTGTGGGGTACTGGAGAATGTGAGGTGTTTGAGAATTTAAAGAAGTTGATTGTGGAAGCTCCTGCCCTTAGGGCTTTAAGAGACAATGTACTATTGATTGTGATTGTAGATGCTAGTAACGTGGGACTGAGAGCAGTTCTCACCCAGTTGGTGGATGGTAAGGAAAATACTGTAGCATTTATATCTAGATGTCTGTCATCAGCAGAAGAGAATTACTGCACTATAGAGAGAGAGAAGCTTTGGCGTGTGTCTTGGCAACCAAGCATTTCTTTACTTGTTTATGGGTAAATAAGTTCTCGCTGCTTACCGACCATAAACCTTTGGTGTATTTATTGTCTGAGAAGGATTTAAGTCGTGCCAGTCCTAGATTGGTTAGATTGTTGGTGAGGATGTATGAATTCAATTTTGAGGTGAAACATATTCCCGGGGCAAGTCATTGCAGAACTGATTTCCTTTCTAGGTGTCCTGTGGGTGGTGACAATAAGGAGCAGAATGATTAGGGAAATCTGATGCGTTGTTGGAAGGGTTGATGGCATATTGGTTGCTGGGGGTTTGATAACACTTCACGAGTCGAATACTTGTTCCATGCGTGATATGTGCCAGGTAGCTCTTAGGAAGCACATTGCCATGGGTTGGCCACAGGAGAGAAATTTGAGTGAAGACTTTAAGCACTACTTCCAGGTCAAGGATAAGTTGTCGGTAGAAGGGGATTTAGTTTTGTGTGGAAATTTATTCATTTCCCCCATCAGAATTAAGGGTGAGATTAGTGAAATTAGCTCATCAAGGCCACGTGAGAATGACTGGCACCAAGAAGAGTATGTGGATTTATTATTGATGGCCCGGAATGAACAATGAGATTAAGGTAATTCTGGGTGATTGCACTCGTCATAATGAGGTTTATAAGTCCTTATGAGTATTCAAGGCTCCGTTGTGCCCTTTTGAACTTCCCAAAGGGCTTGGGAAAAGTTAGGCCTGGACTCTATAGAGCTGATTGTATGAATTGCCAGCTGATATGGAGTATGCTTTGTGGTGGTTGATTACTTCTCTAGTTGGGTGGAGTGCAAGTTTCTGAGGGAGCCAGACACACATTCAGTCATTAAATGTTTGTCCAATCTGTTCAGGATGGAAGGTGTTCCCAAGTATTTGGTTACTGCCAATGGGGTACAGTTTAAGTTCCATTCCGCGCAAACCTTCTTAAATTCTTTCTGTATCTAGCATTTGTTTGTGATGTTATATAGTCCCCAAGGTAATGGAATGGTTGAGAGGGTGAATAGGATGTTGAAGGAAAGTATACAGGTGGCTCTCTCTTCTGGGAGTGATGTTCTGGAATCTGTTCAAGACCGGTTGTGGAGGTATTGCAACACACCACACTTCTGAATGAATGCGAATGAAACTGGATTTATACAGTGCACAGCTACTCCTAGGATTGTCCCGGCGCTCAGCTAATTTGCAAGAGCACTAATCTTTAAAAAACACACAAACAGCCATGACTTAAATCTTTATTTTTTTTTAAATGGTGATTGATTCCATTGAGCGGAGCTCAGTTATTTTATGCTGACGGTCCCAGATAGGAAAAAGCATGCCCTCCTGCTCTGGTGTGGTGTATCTTGGGTACCTTTGCCTGATGGCAGAACTCCAGCTTCCTAGTGGGGAGGTAAAAGCTGATTCTGGACCCCAGGTAGGCTGGCCCGTGTCATGAAGAGCTTTATGAACCAGGACTAGCGCTTTAAAAAGGATCATCTTTCTTACTGGGAGCCAGCGAAAGGAGAAAAGAAGAGGGCCATTTGTTTTCAACGGCATGCTGAGAGAAATAGAGACTGCAGCATTCTGGTCCACTTGAAGTCTGTTGACCGGGTAGTGCGGCAGGCCCAAGTACAATGCATTCGCTTAGTTCAGCCTATATGTGATGAGTGCCTAAATGACTGATTTCCTGGCTGAGTATGAAAGAAAATGCAGAATTACTTTAAAAATGTGCAGCAGGCCAAAGCAAGAGCCCACCACAAAATTAATTTGTGGTTGAAAGTATAGACAGTTATCAAATTTGACACAGAGATTTTTGATTACGCCATCCTTGTGGGCCCGGCCAGGGGGGCACCATCAGGCGAAAGGTCTGCAAGTTGCTGGGAAATTTTGACCGAAAAACAAAATTTCGGTTTTGATTTAGGGTCATCCAATTCACTCCTCTATAGGTGTGCCCCAATTTGTGCTGGTAAGAGGTAGGTATTCATTATTGGGTATAAGATATAACAGCTGCTGCTAGGAGACTGCCTGAGTTGAGTGAAGTGCGTCGCAAGGTGAGAGATGTTCCGAAAAAAACAAAGAAGGATATGATGCTGTAAACAGAGTGAGGGATGTGCAGTTTCAAGTGGGGGATTTGGTGAGGATTAAGAGACTCCAGGTTATAAGAAAAATACTTTTTCCAGCTACACGAGTGGTGAAAGTATCTAAGCATGCAATTTTGGTGGAGAATGAAAAATGGTGAGGTAAAAGAAGCGCGGCTATTGTCAGAAAGATGGATGGTTTGCGGGAGGTTGGCGGTGCTACCACAAGGGAATTGGGTGGGAGCACGTTGGATTCTGAGTGTTGGTGGTTGGAAAGTGAGTCTGAAGTTGACAGCCCAGTTTCAGTTCATGGCAATGCTCTTCCTGTGTGAATTGATGTGTTGGGCAATTTCTTAGGGGGTAGGGGCAGGAGGGATGCACGCTGTTCCAAATATTTGCAGGATTATGTACAAAATGTTGAATATTTGTTGGATTATTTACTAATAAACCGTTATCAAATTATTTTCTCTTTTGTTTATTCTTGGGGGTGATATTTGTGTGATGTTTCTAGTCAAGTTATGTCAAGCGGAAAGATGTGTGTTATGTTTGCTCCATTTGTAGAATGGTCATGCGTGTGTTTGAAATCTTGGGAGTTGCTACGATGATCGGGAGCTGTCATCGAGGTTCACCGAGTGCTGTCCTTTTATGCACTGGAAATAAATATCACTATTTTAATTATTTGCATTTCGCCTGTCCTCCTTTGAACACAACACATAGGCTTTCTTTTTGACAATACCTCAGATTAGCAGTTTTGCCCCTTCTACCTTTTTTACATCTCCGTTGTCTCTGGAAGATCATAGCATACTTGCCATTAAAAGCTTGTCAAACAGTCATCCAGGCTGTGATGTTTTTTAGACTGGACTAATGTAACTCTATTTGGGTCTTTCCTCATCTGCTCATGCCTGGCTGACCAGGATTCAGAACACAACAGTTCAACGTACTTTTCAAAGCCTTGGTTACGCCATCTCACCCCTTTACTATTACTCCCTTCACTGCCTTACAGTGCCAAAACGTATTATTTCACATCTCTTTACCTCATTTTACATGTTTTTCATCAACTAGGTTCTATCTTCGGTGCAAGTTTTTTTGATTCCCCCCCTCTATTCCTCCACTCTTAATGTCTATACGCCATGCCCAAAGTGGCTGCTTCTCTAGCAGACTAAAGGTGGCTTGGGGCTAAGCAGTTGCAGAAGTCCAGTAGATGATTGGTTTAAACAGGGGTGTGGAATTCCTCTAGCCCGATGCCCAGGACATATTGTTTAGGGTCAAGTACAACAAGTTTTCTTGTGTATTTTATCCTTGGAAGAAGTAGGCCCAATCCACTGAAGCACAAGCCCTGTCAAGGACAACATGTTCATGTTTATTTTGTCCTTGGGACAAGTAGGCCCAACCCACTGCAGCACAAAACCTTTGGCTGCTAGTTTACAATACGACATTATGGATCAGGGAAGGGCATTTTCTGCAGTTAAGGTAATTTGTGTGTTCAATTGTTAATTCTGTTCAAACTTGTATTTATGGTTCATTAAAACAAAGCCTTTATTATAAGGGTGAGCGTCCTAAACAAATGTAAGCTTGGACAGCGGTTCCAGTATAAACATGTGTGCACACGTTTTCAAAATTTAGTAGCATGAGGCTATGTATAATGCTCCCAGAATGCTCTCTAATTAGATGCAAATATTTGCAGAACCTTGAAAGCAAGATGGAGAATTCTTTGCTTCCAAAATAAAATGTCCACATAAAAATGCAACTAGCAAAAAAAAAACATTTTGCTAAACTACTTTAAAATGTTAGGTACTTTGAAGCATCATTTATAAAAATGTTGATGCATGCTAGTATTTCCTAAAAATATTCCTGATGGAAAATTGGTGTAACCAGTTTCAACAAAATTTAAGGAAACAAACAAGCACTGGCAAAGTCAGTAGGCCTGAAATTGGTGGTCAGCCTTTTCTTTTTGTCAATGCGTGTCTTGTTTTGGCATGATTTTTGTAAAACCTTATTGGCGTGGGAGCTGCCGGACTCTCACCATTCTAACAAACATTGGCAAATTGCAAAGAAAGTTTTGGTCTCGAAAAAGCACACATTGCCACATCAGTTCCTGGCACTCAACAAAACTACTTTGTGTGCCAGTATGCTCCTTTTGAAAGAGCAGAATGCGGGCACTCATAGTGAAGCCACCCAATAGAGAAAGAGAGAGAATTTGAATTAACACAAATGTCCTTGGTTAATGCCAGACCAAATTAGGGGCCCTATTATTAAAGAAATCTCAAAATTGCTCCCATGGTATATGTCCTTGCATTAGTGCAGATTTACGGCTATCATGAATTTACAGAAGTAGGTCAAGAAATTGAAGTCTTTAAAAAAAAATATATGTGAACTGCATTTTAGCACGAGCAAACCTGCATGTGTAGAGTAGCTCCTGCCAAAATTTGTTGAGCGTTTGCAAGTTCACTTTCCCTCCAACTACTTTATTCACAACCCTGGAAGAAGTTTTTCATCTGCCATTGTCAGGAGTAAATTTCCAACCTTTCTCAGAATGGGAAAAGATTTGAGAAGAACTGGTGAAAACCCTTAAAACATGCAAGTTAGTAGGTCTGCACAGACTCCAAAGGGAATTTCAATCCTGGAACTATTGCTTTAAGCTACTTTCAACCCCAGTATGTAGATCTGCGGAAAGGTGGCAAACTAATGGAATTGCCAGTATTCAAGCCCACCCATGGTATGAGCCCTGGCATAATCAGAGAGGCTATATACAAGCTCTTATATGATGAGACTGCTGCCATAATTTGTCAATGCACTATATGACAAGAAAGGGACAAGTGGATTTTGTTACAGGGCAAGTAGATTTATGAAGCAACCTGCCCCATGGACAAGTAGATATTTTATTAAATTCCACACCTCTGCAGGAGATTGGAACCACACTTTCCATCATGGAAAGGTACACTGCAGAACACCAGGAAACCAGGAATATAGTTTCAAGATTTATTTCAAATTAAAATCCTATCCTAGTGCATACAATATGAATAGTAACTAGTATAAAAACAAGCAAACTAGTGGCAATGATACTTATCAGAATTGTGAATCATAAAAAATATCTTCAACACCAACTTCTTCTCCTCTCACTAAGCTACACTTAGCACTAGAAGACGCCTACTGTTTCAGAGAGGGTGCACACTCAATGTTGAGCAAAGAAAAAGTGTCTGCTTTGCTGTCTGCAGGCAAATAGATAAGGCCGCTGAGTGAAGGCTGAATGTGCCTTCAGCAAAGGAAGGTGATTACAGGTCTGTATGACCCTCAGTCTCCAGTCCCGGGTACGAAGTTCCTCTATTCGTTATTGCACTCTGTTCTTAGTTTACATATTGTGTCTGAACATTGTTGAATATTTTCAGAATAAACAATTGGTAGTAAAAGCCCTGCAGCCTTTCACCGTATTACCTTCTGTGAAACCTTGTTATTGTTTAAAAGCAATAAGTGAAAATGGCAATTTCTAACAATCACTGGAAAATGAAACTCGAAATAATTCAGAAACATGAATATATTGTAGCAGACTTAGTTATCACGTTGCAGTGATTAACAACTGGAATAAATGTGCATTTATATTTGAGACCTAAATAGACCGCGTATATCTGTGGTTAAAACCCCCTCGATACCATTAAAACTCTTAACGTCTCTAGGGTCTTACATGGTTAGACCCTGATGACATTAAGATTTTTCATTTTATAGAATGTACTGAGTTGAGGAGGGGGGTGTGTGTGTGGTTGTGTGTGTGTGTGGTTGTGTGTGTGTGTGGTTGTGTGTGTGTGTGGTTGTGTGTGTGTGGTTGTGTGGTTATGGAGGGGCTTTTTGTGGTTTAGGTATGGGAGGATGGAGTGGTCATGCTCTTTGGCAGTACTTAAATATGTACGGATTTAATATGAATTGAAGATACAGTTTGCAAGACATTTGATATAAATGTTGATTAATACATGTAATGAAATTCTAATTTAATAAATGATGTGAAATTTGCCATACACCCAGTGGGCTTTGTATTAGTCACAGTTGAATCTATTTTAAAATTGACAAAGAATTTGTGACTGATTAGCACATATCAGTTAGCTGGGGTAGGTGGTTTTCTCTGGTCTGACTCTTGTCCCCCTGCTCCACACCCCATTATCCATTGTCGATTTTGTTGAAGTGGGCCAAAATAGAGCCAAGGTAGGCATCCATGCATGCTTCCATTTTCTTCCTATTGCAGTTTTTGAAACACCCAATGTTCAAATTGGGCCAATGTAGTGGATAAATAAAATCTGCTTGAAATAAAAGAGTAACACGGAAGTGAATGTGCTATCGTAACCGCCAGCATTACACAAGTGTCCTATAAAGACATATAACCCAAGGCGAGATATGTGGGGTCTCCAGGGACACTTTAATATTCTGTTTAAAAGCCATCATTATGGTGTTGACCCACACTTTAAAATATTCTGTATTTGTGAAATCAGGATCAGCAATATTAACATAATAAAAAAAGGTTTCCCGTTGCTTAACACTGTGAGACTTTCTAGATAGTACACCGTGTCAGATTGATTTAACGTGATGTTTGTATTTCTTGAACATAGTGTACTAATTTAGCTTGTGCAAGTACTGAACACTTGGTGGTTAAATTCAAGATTGAAGGATCAAATAATCCAGAGGCTGAATTGCATTATGTGTAACCGGGAAACCTGGGCTCAAATCCCAGCTTCCTCACTTAATAGCCAATCATTTTACTTCACAGTGCCTTATTTTCCTTGTGAGACCAATTTGAGAGAGCCATGAAGTAACTTATGCTCTTATGTGCACTGTACTAAAATGTGACCCTTGTATGATTTAATAAGGAAATAATGGGGCTTCACATATAACAGCAGCAGAGTATGGGCTACCGGCAATTCGCCGATTGCCCTTACCGGGAGCCCAACCCGTCTCAACCCACCCCATACAAGTGACTATAACGAGGGCTAGTATGGTTAGGATACATCGCCTCTCCCAAGGAACTGCGCTCTACACCCCTCTGCTGACGCTGGTTAGGCCTGCCTCATGGCAAGGGCTATTACACCGCTGGGGAATTAAGTCTGGACAACTACTCGCTCCTTGAGGTGGAGCTTTATTTTCTCAGGGTCAACTTCTCCCTATTGAACAGCTGGCTGAGGAGAGCTGGTTTCTCTCGGAGCAGTTCCTCATCCACCGGCAGCTTATACATACTTCGCCAAAAATGGGAGGAAAAATACGGGAGGCCGCTTCATTATAGAGAATGGGAGCGAGCTTTAGAATTCCCAAAGAAGGTTTCCTGGCACTCCCGCTTCAAAAATATACAGTTTTCCATAATACACCGGGACTATCAGATGCCTGCGCAGTTCCACCACCACTTCCCGGAGTCACAATTTCCCTGCCCCTGCTGTCACACCCCTAATACAGCTTTACTACCCATGTTCTGGGCTTGTCCAGCCTTCTAGCACTACTGGCACACTATCCATGCTGCGTTGCGAAAAGTTACAGGACTTCTGGACATCTATTCCTGGGAAGCCTGTTCGCTAGACATATATAGGCGTAGGAAGCAACACAAGGTGCAGACACGCTTTGCAGCCCTGGGCACTTATTTTAGCCAAGCGGGCAATCACACTACACTGGCGCACACCTGTGGGCCCTCCTTTGGAGGAATGGACAGGAGCAGTGCACAAATGGGGTGCTGCAGAGGAAGACACGCTTTGAAACAAAGGGGTGCGCTGGGTGCACCGACGCCCCATCCCCCCCGAGTGGACCACGCTGCTCAAGCACTTCCGGCAAACAATTGACAACGATGTAACGCCCCCCCACAGTCATAGGATCCACAAGGGGCACCAGTTAAGTATTCCCCCCGGTGGTGGTGATCTATCTCCCCTATGAGTACCACCCTTCCCACACTCATAAGCACGTCTACCACTGTTAAGAACACTGATTTGCCATAGTGGGCTTTCTTGCGCCAGAGCCTGCATTCCCCATCATCAGTGCAGTATCAACATACACCCGTCCTACCACCCCCATCGTTCATCCCAGTATTTGCTCCCCAAGTTACAAGTGTTCAGTTCTTTTTCTGGGTACGATAACATGAGGCAACACCTCCCTTAGGGGTAGCTTCCAGTCCCTAAGCATACCATCAATTACTCCCAGATGCTTGCAGTATAATTTTTGTGAGCCATGATATGCCTCAGATTTACGATTGTATCTCTTGTGTCTCGCGTGCAGATTCATGTGGCAAATGTTTGTAATGATACTAAAACATCAAAAACCCAATACATTTTTTATAAAAAACAAAGTTGTCATGACACTTCCCGAGCGTTGGCCCTTAGGGCCAAGCCAAGACCGTGGCTAGGCTCTGGCTCAGCTCTCTCCCTCTCTATGAATTTGCTGGTGTGCTTACCTCTGCCTTACAGCACAGGCCCAAGTCACCAAAAGTGACATAGAACACCTCTGCAACAATATTGAAGCAGAGATTGGTTAGAAATACTGATGTCCTAGGCAACTGTTAGCAGCTGAGTACACGATTGATGACTTGAAATTGGCAACAGCAGAAAAACACAAATGACAAATATTGCTATTGTAGGAAGCACATACTGGGTTGGTTAATAGGAGGAAACAATGAATTGGTCCCTGTGCAATAATATGGATTAGAGGATACCCATATGTATTCAACATGATACCCTTAGTGGTTGTACCTAGGACTTTGTTTTTGGTCTATCGTCAGGATCTAGACATCACATATGAACTAGGGCTATGCCAGAATTCTCTACTTGTGAGCAACAAAACATTACCAATGTGCTCAAGATCAACTTTTAATTTACCCAGTACAAAGTGAAAGACCAAATATGGAAAAAGGTCAGAAAGTTATTAATATTTCCTTTTCAGATACAGCCTCACTCATTATTTGCCCCTTCTTCTCATGCGAAGAGACATGCGAGACACCTTTGCCAGACTGAAAAAAGAAACATTCTCTATAGGTTGGCTACACATCCAAGGTCATTTTTTGTGTACATGGTGCAGATTGTGTCCCCTACTTCACAACATGAACATGTGACGCACTAGGTGTTATTTGAGGATGATCATGTAGATATGTCCCAGTCACAAATGAAATCTAAATTGGTCTTAAAGGTTCAGGACAAAGGGATGTTGAGCTCCACCAGTGTGTGGTGATTTAGGTTAAGATGTGGGTAGAAAGGATTCACAAACAGCCAATCATAGTTGTGAAAGGCTCACACTATTATTGATCAATATACAACCAATAAATCGAAGACCTAGTTTCAGTCACACCATTTAAAGTTTAATGGGTACCATTGTAAAGGCACTGTGAATGGAGTGGGGGATCAACAGCCTGGAAACAATGTCTAGTGCTGCTTTCCAATACCGTCCGTCTGAGCCTGATTTTGCGTTGCATGCTTTGGGATATTTGTGAGCTCAATGCCTTTTCAATGGGAACTGAACTTTAAATTCACTTAAGAATAATTCTGAGATAACCTTTGTTGCAATGTGATCACAGTTTATTAGGGAGGTGTAGAACCACAGTGACTGGCATGTGTATACTTCCGGTTTCAACCCTACAAATGAGTTTCCTGTTTTTTTTCCAATGGAAAATAAAGAAGATAATGGGGCTGTCTTTTATGCAAACGTTTCTGGTATCCGTGGAGGAATTTATGTGGTCTTTTGCATTGTTGATATTAATGCCACTTGAGCAGGTTAAGGGCATTGTTGTGGGATATCCTGTTTTTCACCAATAGATGGAGTAATTCTAGTTGGATGATGAGATTGTCTTAGGAAAGGGAGTTGTGCATTAAAGACAATAAAGCATCCCCTCTTAATTGATCTACAAAACAACTCAAAATGCGTAGTTTTACATCATTTCACAGCCACACAAGTTCCTAAGGTTTGAAGTAAGTCAGTCTGCAGCTCTAATTAGACAAATAAGGTACAATCGCATCATCTAGGCTACCTGATTTCATGCACATAAATTAAGATCCCCAAAAATATTGTAATACTCTGAAATTGGGGAGGCACGTTCATTTATGATGAGGCTGCTAAAATGTATTGGTTCACTGAATATTATTACTCCCTCTAGTTGGCACAATTACTGAACAATGAAGTGTAAGTGATATTCCAGGGTGTTCCTCATAATTCCAATGGAGGTTAAGATGCTGCAGAAGCTGGCATCACTGAGGTAGGCGGTATTATAAGTCATTTCTTCTCTATAAAGTCTCAAAGCCCCTGTGACAAACACATTTTCCCCCTTATTTTATAAAACATTTTGCCTGGTCCTTGTAGGAAACTATTTTAAACAGCCCGGTTTTCAAGACCATACATCTAGAAATCTACATTGGGACATCTGGACTTTACTGAATGTCCCTCTTCTCTCTCCGTAGTGCTATTTAGTTAGAAAGTGAAGATTTACTTTTACATTATTGGCTAATTGCCTTGAAGCAATGCTCCTTAGTTTAATTTATGCTGACAAATTAATGCAAAAGAAGCTTGTTATAGATCTAGTTTCCGGTAGCCTTTCTCTTCCACTGTGCTAATAAAGCATTCAGTTGTTTACATTGTACTTTTACTTGAATACCTCTAACCCAATTCAGACCAGGCCTCAAATTCCAAAACCTCACTTTAGCTAACTTTACCTCTCCAAAAGCACATGAAATCATTAGATAACTGGTTATGGGAGTGGGGTTGCAGATAAGCAGTCAAACCCACTGTCTCCACCGACGTTCTTATTATTGGTAGAACTCATGTACAAAAAGATAAGAGACTGTAGTGCCTTGACTATTTAAGGCCAGTACACAAAGCAGCATTACTTTCAGCATGACTCGTGTTTGATGCATAGACATCAGTATGCTCTAACAGCAGTAGGGGATGATCTCTGTGTTTTACAAACTTTGTAGCTTTAAAAATGTATTACACTAAACTTACAACGCAAATATTATCTGTCAGCTTGATAGATTATGTCCTACGGAAAATAGCCGAGTAAGAAAAAATAACTACCAATGTCTAAGCTGTGCAGTTGCCCCAGGCTGTTGATGTAATGTCCCTGGCTTACTTAAAGTCTTTTGATCATCTCGATCTTTACAAAAGACCAGAAAGATTAAGGGTAAGAGGGTCATTGGTTTAACACTGAACTGCCTTTGGAGTTTACTACTGTTTTATAGTCACCACTTTGATAACCGATGGTTTGATACTAAATGGTTATCAACTCTTCAAGAACTTTAATGGTCAATGTTTTTCAACTTTTCAATAACTTTAATGGTCAATGTTTTTCAACTCTTCAAGAACTTTAATGGTCAATGTTTTTCAACTTTTCAAGAACTTTAGTGACAAATGAGGTACTGGAAGAGAAGCTGTGGATGTTGCAGTCTTTTTGGTCGACAGGAAGTCTATTAATTTTGGGGTTGTTCCAGTTAATTTTGGAAAAGCGTTCAAGATAATTCACCATTGCAATCTAAGAGTTCACGATGAATAAACTCTATTTACGAAGGATTGCTTTAAAGAAAATAGGTACGTGAAGGAGCAATTGATAGTTAATTATCCTGATTCCTACATTGGTAGTTGGAACTGTCCGCAGTTTTTCAGATATCAGTCGATGAGAGTTGGGTTGTTGATAGTTTTATGTTTTGAGGCCAGTCCAAATGGGTGATATGTTGCATTTGTTTTTGATAGATAGGAGATAGAATGTGCTTTTCTTGTGCATGAGTTCCTGCATGCTGAAACGTGAAGATGAAGGAATTTGGATGAAGCAGGTTGTTGACTGTTTTTGAAATGTCCTTTCTTTTATTTGAGACTCTTATTTATTTTTTACAAATATTTTTGCCATGGACGTGGTAACTTTTTAAACATTTACGTGGGTAGATGTTTTTAGCCAGCTTGAAACTGGGACTTGAGCCACTGTTTATCAAGCGAGCTGGTCTTTTTTTGTTCTTTAAAATGTGGGGGTGTAACTGGTAGTAACCTTTAAGGTTGTATTTACTCAAGGATGCTGAAGAGTTCACGGTGTCCAGGATAACTCTGTAGAGATTGACTCGGTAATCCAATAGAAGGAAGATCATTGTTTAATAGTCTTTGCTTAGTTTTCGTAATGCCATATTTACAGTTCTTCTAGATACATTAAACTCTAGAAAATGACCATGTTCTCACTAGATAGTTACAGATGAACTTTCTTTAAACAGTGCAATAACACATAGATTAAAATGCATCTATTAAAGCTCTTTCATTTGATGCCTTTTAATATTCTATTAAAACTGCATAATTTAGATATTGAACTAAATAAACCACTTATGCTTGATGCACCAGTTCACCGCTAATAACCAAGCATGCTAAGGATTTTCCTTAGTCATTTCAAACTTGAACGAATGAATCATCCTTTTGTAGCTGCCCTAAAACTTCCATTCCAGAAGGGAACAAGCTTGAATTATTTTCTAGTCACCCCTATGTTCACAGTAGAAAATAAGTAAGACTTTCTCCATATCTTGCTTTTGCAAGTGAATTGTTAGACTTTTCGTCTTTTATGTAAGTCTTACTCATCTTGCCTGATCAAATTCAGGCGCAAATCTTATAAAAATGCAGCAGGTGGTAAGCTAGAATCATATTTAAATTTCACAGTTTGACTGTCTTCCTTGAGGTGTCCTCAAAGTCTCAAGTGTTAAATTGTGGGTAATTTTATTGAGGCTTTTGGGCAAGGTTTAGTGGTTGATTGGGGGAGATGTGTATGTGGGTTACTGCAGGACTGTTTGTGTTAAATCAGTAGTGGAAAGTGAAATGATTTGTTCAGCAACAAGGGATGATTGTGATGCCCTTTTCAGAATGGATGCCAAGGATACGCCCAGAAGTGTGCAGTGCTCATGGGACACTTTGGTTCATTCTGAGTTGCTGAGAAGATTTGTCTTCAGATTTTCAATGGATGTCAGCTTACATTTTAAAGTCACAGGAAATGGTAATTCTGTGACAGATAGTCAACGCTGGGTTGTGAATGAGAACTACATTCTGCTCATTAAGAATTGGAAGTACAGTAAATAATATTTACCAAATATTAGGCAACCGAGTGGCACTATATTAACATTTGTGTATAAATACTAGTTTCTATGGGGGAGTGGGCATATACGAGAGGCAAACATTGTGTACATCCACCTCTGGTTGGTTCTATTGTGTGTTAAGAATTTATCATTCAGAGAGATCGTGTTAATTAAACCGGTGCAAAAATTGTTTTACAAGATTTAAGTGAGAGAGACAAATGCAGGAAGATGATTAAATCAGTGATGTGGCAGATGATACCCAATCTTATATTGGTAAGTAGACCTCTCAAAGTTTAATTGGAACCGTCCTAAAGAGCCTCAGAAACAAAGGGACAGGGAGGCACTGGGCAAGAATACTAGCTAAAAAGAAACTACCAGATGAGGAAAAGAGGGTCTAAGGGAGGTTTATAGACCTGCGCGGATAACTCCCCAACCCATATACATTAACAACAGATAATCCGCGGGTCTCGGGACGTCTATCTATATATTTTTGTCCTGAGACCCGCGGATTATATGTTGTTAATGAGAATGCTAGCTATACAAAACACTCCACCAGAATTTTATAGTGGTGGCTCTGTAGTTCTTGGGTAGTGTGTGGATGCAAGACTTCAGTTCAGGAAGGAACTGCGTGCAGTTCTATTAAATGACGTGAAGTGGCCATTTTCTTGTGTTCGTGTAAAGATGAGAAAAAGGTCTGATGGATGAAGTTATTGTTGTACTCTGTCTTTTGGTTCATGCACTGTCAGTTCAGTGGGTGTAGTTCGGGACACTTGATAAGAGAGGTGCAGAACCTGGCTCTCTTAAGGCCACAGTAATTCTAGACAGGTCGTGCACCTTCTTCATGATCATTGGTTGAGGCAGTGGTACGCTCTTCCACAGTTTTTTCAAGTCTGAAGGTGGGCAGGGCAGAAACCACTATGGTACATTTGTCTATCGTGGGAGCATTCCAAGGTCTCACTTGGATAACAAATCTGCAATCTGCCAGACACACCCATTCTCCATGCAGAACTACACGCGATCCTAACTGAACCTGTTCAACTAATGCAACCATGGATGTAGTTGGCTTTTGCCAAAGCTGATATTTTCACTCCTGTCAAGGATCCCAGGAATATTGTTGTTATCAGGTAGTTCGACTTCTCCTCCACTTTAGTTATACTTCCTGTCCTTGATTATTGGCTATAGATCGACAGCTACAACATTGCATCTGGCACGTCAAATCCTGCTATTTTATCAGCCTTCATATATATGACTTAGAGCACACCTTCAACACTCACATTTATATCCGCATACTTCCTTTATTGGTCACATTTCAACCACTCCCCCTTCCATCGATGTATCTAATCTTCAGGCTCCAAGTAATGTGATATGACAGAGCCCCAAAAGACCATTATAGAAGTAGCAGCAATTTGTACAAATATAAAATAATAATACCAATTTGCTGCACGTTAACAAGCATAAGCATGGTGAAATAATATCTTAATATGTATTAAAATGTGCTAATGTAGATTTGAATTTAATGTGGTTGAGTTCAATCTTTGTTGAACGTCTTATTGCTGTGAAACTTCACAGAGCAATACACAATTCACATAATACCCAAATATCAACATTTGATATAGTTACAAATGATTTAGACAATTTAAAGGCTTCTAACAGATTTTAGGAGTGATTGTGTCAATTTCTCGACTGACATACTAGAACTTGTTGCTATAAGGGCCAGAGGGGCGCTGGACAGACATGACCTTTGTTATGCATATTATGGGACACATGCATAAACCCCACTGTTACTAGAATCTATGGAATATCCCTTTCAGGTGGTGGGAAACCCATTTTGAAATTTACCCCAAAAATCATACTCCGAGCTGAATTGAATTGTACATAAAACTGAAGCTAACCCACAACCTAACCTAAAACTAGCCCTCACCCTGGTGGCCCACCGGGGAAATGCCCGGTGCCCCCTATGGCCAGTCCGGCCCTGATCCTAAGGATTTCAAAACCTGTAGGTTTTGGCTCTTAAGTTCGTGTAATAGAATGGCTGAGACTATTGTCGTACACTCTTATATGGGTGAGTCAAATGATTGTTTCATGATGGATGATAGATGAAAAAAAAGAAGTAATCCTAATCCTGCAGATGTTTCCCTCGAGTATATTAATATACTCTATTCCAGGATAGCGATACGGCGGTCGCTCCATTTTAATACGAGTTCATCAAACAACTCTGTTTTGCTTCATCAAACGTGGACCATTGACTATATGCAAAAGCGTTCCACGCAGGAATATATGGCCCGGTAGGTAATATCAAAGCTGACAAGGCCATAAATGGATTTGGTTTCCTAATAACCATAAACCAATAATTGACACTTGTCATCCTATTGAAAGCCGAGGTGAGAATTTAGGAGAAGTGTTTTGCTACTAATGGGGAATATTTAATCCATCATCTTATGAGTTATAGACTTCTCATTACAGTGACCTTGAAATATTTAAAAATAAATTTACATCTCGATTGTACGAGTCTTCAAAGGAGCATATACACTGTACAGAACCTAAACTTGCGCCTTAAGAGGTTGAAGAATAGCGATTTAAGACACCATATTTTTGAGATCTACTCTTCTTGGCATAAGATCAGACGATCTGGAGAGGTCACAGATATATCCCGATAGATATAATATTCATTGTTTGTCCTGAAGAAGGTGACAAAATATTTGGTATCACCAAACCGCCGCGTCAACAGTTCTTTTAACAAATTGTTTTAATGTGTTTGCAAGTATATTGTTTTTAATATATATGTATAAAATCATGTGAAGATTTATTTAATTGACAAGGTTTTGTGAATCAATTTAAGTGAATCTTGTGGATTAATTTAATTCGTTTTTAAATAAAAATATTTTTATCACAAGAAATTCTTCTTACATTGTATTTTATGCTCTATTGTTTATAATATTCCTTCTTAACTGTGCATCAACTTTTTTTGTTTACAATTTTAGCAACTTGGAAACCAAGTTATTGTCTTTTCACTAATGGTTTTGGATTGACTTTAGATCACTGATTCATTATATCTGGTTTCCTTGTGTTCTTTATAGAACTAGTGTGTTTCATTTGACCATTGGAAAAAGGGAATTTTTTGTTTTGTATTACATATACCCATCCCTTTTCTTAGTACTAGTGTTCCTCCCTCATATTGTGACCGCTCTTATTGGAGACCACGGAGCTTTATTTCAAAGAAAATGTCGGCACCGTGGAGTCTGAGGCAGACCACTGAGAGGCCAGCTGAACACGTGCAAGATAAGGAAGAAGAGGGAAAGAGATAAGGAGAGCAAGGACTTGAATCAAAACTGTCCCTCATGGAGGGGGAATAAGTGGATTCCCCATCCCTGGGTTTGACCCACAGCATGGAGGAGTTTTTAGAGGAACTGCGGTCTGTGCTATACCAAAAGTCAAAGGTCTTCTTCCACGCTAAGCAAAGAAAATTATATGAGGTGGGCAACAAGGCGGGGAAGCTCCGACCATGAATAGCAAAAAAGTAATCGGGGCAAAGATGGATTCTTGTCACGTTTGAAGTCTTTCTTACCGGTCTTAAGATGGTGGAACGGTTCTCAACTTTGGTTCTTGTAAGTCCTGGTTTGCCCAAGATATGGGTGACCCCTTCTGGTAGCCAAGGTGCCACTGGTCGTGAAAAGCCTAACCAGACAGTGCCCTCCAGAAGGAGTCCCAAGAGGGAAAAAACCCGTAGGGAAAAACCTCTGATGATGAGGAGACTCCAGAAACGACAGAGAAGAAATGAGCCAGGAAACACAGAGAAACAAGAAGCCCAGGATGGAGCCGGAGATAAACAGGAACTTAAACTGGAGCAGGAGGTGCCCAGGGAAGGAGCGCATCAATGGAAGGAAAGGACCACCAAAAACTGGAGCAGCGCACCAACAGGAGAGGGAGCACACCAACAGGAACAAGGAGTGTTGCAATGCAAGGAAGGAAAAGATTCTGCCCCTTTTATACCCAAGAACAGGAAGTGACAAAACAGGAAGAAGACTGTTGCCATCTGGGATAGGGAAAGGAGTGAAGAGCAGAATAGGAAGACAGTCATGTTAGGAAGGTAGAACAACGTTTCCCCAAGGCCCTCTGGGAGCACGACTGTGAAGGAACGAAGGAGAACAGGCAACTAGATGGCCCCAAAGGATATGACCTACAGGACAATACCATGCAAAAGGTAAGTGCAAGTGTCCCCCAAAAGGCATAGGAAGCCGCAGTCTCCACCTGAGAACTGCTGTATTCCTAAGATGTTATGTGAAACATCTAATGGGCAAAAATGGCAATAGCGGGCTGCTGTGTTGCTCTGCCACGCACTTGAGAAGAAGAGAGAGGCGTCGCAGGCTGCACTGTGGCCAGTGAAGAGGAAATGGGCAGCGTCGTGGGTCGCGGTTCGGCCCATGGTGCAACAGATTCTTGCCATTCGGGCTGGGGTGGGGGAAGTAGTGGAAACCCCAAACTTAATTGCATCGGTGTGCACTGAACACCTGAGAGGTCTCTATACAAAGCAATTAGTGTCGGGTGTGGTTAGTTGAAAACTTCTCCACGCTAGGGCCAGAGAGAAGTCCGGCTCTGGAGGCAGAGATCACGGAGTCTGAAATTGGGAAACAGTGAAGGGGGGCAGATCCCCCCCCCCCCCCCCCCCGGCCCGAATGGCCTCCCACCCGAGTTATTTTAAGTGTGTTAAGTTCCGTGCTACAGGCCCACTCCAGGCTTTGTACTACAGGGCGAGGAGGGACGGTTGTCTCCCGCAGGACCTGCGCCGGGTGACGATATTGATGATTCGCAAGAAGGGCATACCGGTAGAGGACTGTGTCCCCTATAGACCAATCTCATTACTAAATGTAAAAACAAAGGTATTAGCAAAAGTTCTCGCCATTGGCCTAATGCAAATTGTAGACACACTTGTGGCCCCCGACCAATCGGGCTTCATTCCCTTAGGGCACAAGGCGCAACCTACGTAGACTTGTGAAATGCCTAGCGTGAAGTGACTGGATAGATGAGTCGGAGGTCTTCTTGTCACTAAGCTCTGAGAAGGCATTCGACTCTTTGGAGTTGCCCTACCTGATGGCGATAAATGGCGTGATAGGTTTCGGCCAGGCATTTTTGGTGTTGGTGATATTGCTATACACTGCCCCGAAACCACGTGTTAAAGTGAACGGGGCGTTTTCAGATGAGTTTGGGTTGGGAAGGGGCACCACTGTCTGGGATGCCGTCTGTCCTCTTTACTTTGGCACTGGCATTAAGAACCCCTGGTGGAGTGGAAGGGATGGGATGCCGAGGGGTGTCAAAGGGACACAGGGTTTGCAGATGCTGTATCGCTTTACGTGGATGATGTCCTACTTTATTTGGCAGACCCAGATTGCTCCATACCCTGGGCTTTAGAGATCCTTGAGATGTTTGAATCCTATTCTGGGCTCTGCATTTACTGGGGCAAGTCAGTAGCATTCCTGCTCTCCAGACAAGTCCCTTGAGGAAGGCATTGCCCTCCTGGACATTTGTTTGTTAGGTACTTGTTTGTACTGAAAATCACATAAATAAAGGTAAAAAAAAAAGAGTAAAACAGCCACATCAGTGGATGTTTTTAAACTTCTTTTTGTATTGCAAGGTTATGGCAGTCATGTTAAAGTTGTGCCACTTTTTTTCTTTTGTGCCATTTGCTTACAATCAAGAAATACAAAATAATCATTGCCCCAGCTTGCCATGGCCAGACCAATTTACTTTGTGCATGCTTGTGCTGTGAAAGTAATCACATTTTGTAGTTTGCCAGAGGGAGGCGTCTGATTCTGGGAGACCAATGCCACTCATGTAGAGCCTGAAGCCAGATCCTCACTGGGCAACGGCAACATCATATCACAACTGGTTCTGAAAACAGAATTCATTTTAAATACTGTTAATACATTAGTGACAGAAAGAATAATATGGAGAATCGTGCCTCTCCATTCACATTTGCAATACGAAATTTGTAGAAAATTGAGAACTCACCTATATCTAGTGGAATAAACAAGGGTCAGTTTTCTTAAATTATTAAATTGAATCACAACAAAGCAATTCTTAATGCCACATGCAAGTGATCAGTAACCTGACAATATGCCTTTGAGCGTATGTTGGACTCAACCAAGTAATATTCAGTCACTAACATCATGACTTAGCCTGAACTTCTAAACCTTGCCTTTTTAGGCCCACTAGACTGCTTGTAGCTGACTGTAGGTGAAAACATCTTGTGGACCATACCAAAAACGTATTGGGCTTAAAACCTGACAATTGCTTGGAATTGGTTTGCTTTTGTGTCACTGTTATTTGCTTGGTTCTTATTAATTGGTTTTCCTCTTGTTTGTCCCTCCCCTGAAGCACAGCATCTTTACCATCCTTTCAATTGGCTGACTTGTATCCTTCCCCTGCTCTCATTCAGGGGCCTTCTTTATTAATTTTTCTTTCAGCACTCCATGAAAGCGCATGGATGGTGCTTAGTCTCTCAAACACTGCTGAGCCCCACTCAATGTTTCTTCCTTGTACCGCTTTCAAAGGTTGTCCTTTGCTTTCCACACCCCTCCCTGGCCTTTTTTTTCTTCCAAAGCCTCCCCAGCCTCCTGCATCTCCTTTTCTCCCTCACCCGCTACCTGTTGCGTCCGTCCCACCCACTCACTGCACTTGTTCCATTGTTGTTCCTCAAACCCTTCATTATCCACATTTTTAAAATTGCATTTCTATGTTTTTTAAGAAGGCCCGGCATCTGTGATTTGGTGCCTCACCACCCTGCAATGTTTTGAGCTGCTAAAACAAAAAATCTATGCACCGATCCAAGTAGCATCGGCAAACTACACATTGGCAAAAATGTAGGAGTAATCTGCTGGTAGCATTTTTCACATAGCAACACAACAAGATGATGGGCGGAGTGCTGAAACTTTTCAAACACTCACCCCAGTCACAGATTCATCATTCTTTTGCCCCCCCCATGCCAACCCAGTTTGGACACAGCCATATGTAATCAGTCTTGGCCCTGCTCCCGATGGGAACAGTCCAGCCAGAACTGCCAAACCAGGTCCTCCTTGGACAGAAATCAAGCATTCTAGCCCTGGTTTCGGGGTATCACCCCATATCAGCCAGGCTAGTTTGAATACAGTGGTACATTGAGCAAGGGACACACGTCTGGGCATACCCTGGCCACTTAGGGGAGCAGGGTCAAAACTGATTTGCATATGGCTGGGTTTAAACTGGAATGGCATGCGAAACAAAAAAAACAATGGATTTAGGCCCAGATCTCTGTACTACTGGGGTGAATGTTTGACCGTGTTCAGCATCCTGTCCATCAATTGTTCTTTTAGCATTTTTCACTTGACCGTGTACATGTCATGTCTATAGAAGTGGCAACACTAAGCCAACTACATGACTTTAGTGATGTGCTGTATGCCTTATGGTGCAAGGGTTTGTGTCTAATGTAGTATACTGCCTTCTGGTATGAAGATAAGAGAGATTAATCAAAAATGGACAGACCCATTGGTGTTGGTACGATCACTGGCAAGCAGTGCTTGGGAACCCACTAGGTGAGTAAAAGGCCCCTCACACACCAACCTAGTTGGTGTCATGCTTCATCATAGGGGCCCCAACCGGGTGGCCGAGCGCCTCCCGGTTGTGCTGCAACGCCTGACTACAGCGGAGCTGGTGTGGTGTGATAGTGTGATGTTGTGAAAAGTTAAAAATACCTCTGAGAATCCTTGCCGGGGGAAATTTAATGATGGCGGCTCAGGATATATTAAAATTAAAAATTATGTGGAGCAACTAAGAAAGGAATTTAATTTCGTAGTTGACTATGTGTATGGTCTACATGTTTCAGCCCACCTTAGAATGTGCGGGGCTTTCTTCAGGACCAGGAAGTGCAGTGAGTGGCAAAACAGGGCCACGTGAATAGTGAAAAAGATAAAAAGGGGGTAATTTACCTACACACTCTCTAAGGTGTGTGGAAGCGATATCAGCTCATTGGCAGACACCGCAGCGAAAAACCTGTGGGAAAGAAAACAATACACAGACATAGATGGCAAAAGATGCTATAATACGCACCAAACAATTATAAAATGCAATCTTTGACTGACTGTGAAAGGATCTTTATAGGCAGATGGTCGTACAGGTGGCAACACACACGTTGTGACATGCGGCTATCGGCTGGTGCTTCATGATGTCAGGTGTTTAGGCGGGCGGAATACGCCCTTGGTGAGCTAACAGTGAGGCCAGCAAGGAGCGTGTGGGTTGCTCTCGTGGGGTGCCTGGACGGTGTGGCAGGCAACTATAAGCCGGTGACGGCGTGTAGCCACTGGCTAAAATAGTCGGGCTGGGTCGCAACGAGTGAGCGAGGGTGCGACTTGTATGTTCAAGTAGGTTGTGCGTGTACCAAGTTATCTCTAGGGTACACTGTACTGAAAAGGGGAGATAACCCTTGAGTGGCGCTCTACAAATGAGTAATAGAATTAAAGAGTAAAGGAAAAAATATTACACTATGGCTGAGTATTGATCGCTGATCAGGAAGGGGAGGAGTGCGCTCCTCCTGACACAGAATCTGTGAAGGAACGATACAGGGTCAAGACAGGGCAGTTATAGCAGTCAATAGCCCGGCAATGCCAGCATTAGTCAGCGCGCGTCACCTTACTTGGTCAGAGAGCAGCACCCGCTTGGCACCTACTGTGGTCTCCCGGCTCCTGGATGGTGTGGCGTCTAAGATTGTTGGGGATTTTAAGGAGGCGGGAGCCATAGCGTACGTGCTGACGGTCCGGTGATCGCGCGAGAGGCAAAGCAGTCTGCGCATGCGTGCGAGCGAGACACTGATTAGGTGTGAATGCAGGATGAGAGTGCGTGCGTCTGGGATGCTGCTCAGGCGCGCATGTGCAGGGGACTAGGAAACGGAGTGTGAGTGGGAAAAGTCGGTGTAAACAGCGGACTTGTATTAGCACAGTGGCTAAAATATCTATGGGTGAGACAGCCATGATGGATGGGGCGTCAGTGCCCCTGCTGGGAATGTTAATATACATGCCAAATAGTTGCAGGCACACGGTTAGGGTCTCCTCAGGCTGTTCCAGGGGATATTGTCGTTCAGCCCATTTAGGTGGCTAGAAAGGCGATAAATCCATCTTTGCTCTTGTTCGAACAGGCGGTTCTGGATATTGGGTAGATTGTTATCCAGGGCTTCCAAAACGACCCATCTCATATCGTTGGTGGTGTGGCCCTTCTCCAGGAAGTGATTCGTCATTTTGGTGATGTTCTTCTTGCAGCGTATCGTGCTTCGATGTTCACAAATCCTGGTTTTCACCTTCCGAGTGGTCATGCCAATGTAGACGAGATTGCATGGGCACGTTATGCGGTACACCACATTTTCAGTGTTGCAATTCGTGTGTTTGCGAAGCTCCCATATTTTGCCTGGTTCCAGGTGTAGGCTTTTGGTCGTTTCTGTGATGTGGCAGACGCTACAATTGCCGCAGGGGAAATGTCCTTTGATGTTGGGCAGTCCCCAGGCGTTCAGGACCGTGTTGGTAGGCCTGGGAGGGAGAAGTGGTCTTGTGGACACAACAGTGTCTTTGATGGTGCGGGCTCTCTTGTTAGATAGGAGTGGAGGTTCCCAGTTGAGTTTGCCTGTGTTAAGTATTTTCCAATTTCTTTTGATAATTTGGGCAACTTTGTGCGTCACTGTGTTGTAGGTAGTGACGCATGTCAGTGGGGGATTGGTGGGTTCCTTAATGAGGTTGTCCAAAAGGCCATCACGATTTTGATTCCTGGCCCTTTTGTTGGCTGTCTTGGTTATTTTTTGTGGGTAGCCTCGTTGGTGCAGTTTCTCGCAGAGGTCGGTGGCCTGTGTTTTGTAGTCTTTGATGTCACTGCAATTCCTACGGAGGCGGAGGAACTGGCCATATGGGAGATTCTCACGGAGAACTCGGGGATGGAAACTGGTGAAGTGCAGTAGGGAGTTCCGGGCGGTTGGTTTAAAGTGCGTCTTGCTCGTAAGGCCTCCCGAGGTTGCTTGTATGTCCAAATCAAGAAAGGTGGTCTTGTGCCTATCTGAAGATAAGAGAGGCAATTCCTGGACCCTCAGTATGGCAACCCTTCTCTACCTAAATGCTCCCAGTGGTGAGGGGTCCTGGCTTTACCTATACACTCGCGCTGACAAGCTTAGAAGCCCCCCCTTTATGCATAGAAGACTGCCCCCCGCACTGCAGGGGCTGCAGGGGTGTCCATTTCACCCCTGAGGTTGAACTTTCCAACTTATCCTTTAAAAACATGGAGCTGCAGTGTTTTCCATGGATACAGTTGTTTGCAATAATGCTGCGGATTTAACACAATGGAAATTCATTGAGAAACAAAATATGGTAAAGCGACACATTTCAAAAATACACTTCTATTTACGTTTTTATACTGGATTGGGATGCCGATTTTGTATTTTTGAAGACACTGTAGTTATAGAGATCAGCAGAAAATGACAGGGAGGAACTCTGACCTTAAGATATGTGTTCAGCCAAAGTTGAATATTTATCTTTGATCAAATTTGGCCCTCAAACTTGATATTCATGCACCTGAAGCAGATTAAATGCTGATTTGAATGAAACCCTTACCTTAGTTCTAGATTTTGATTTTGATTCCTAATTGAAATTAAATCCTTGGTTTCTGGTTAACGGATTGTTTCAGGCTTTAACGATTTGAATGCACAAGCTGGCAGATTAATCTAAGAGGCAAGAAAGTAGTCCAGGGACCCAAATTTAGGAAGTTTCCTTTTGCCATTATGAAGCTTCTATGTTGGGTTTGACATTTTAAATCATAAAAAAACTATTGCCCAACCAAAACCTTAGTTGGAATACTAGAATATGCAGAATTCAGAAGAGAAGAATTTAGAAAATGCAGTGGTCTCATCAAGAATGTGCTTCTTAAGTACAAGCATGGCCCCTAGCTAATTAGGTGCACAATGGTGCCCACGCATCAAATCATATTATAGACATTTGCATCAGGAAACTGCTGTTAGGTTAGGTATTTACCTTTTACCCACACATAGTGTTAGATAAAACTATTAAAGTGATATTGGTTGACTGTTTAATACAGTCCCGCACTTATAAATGAATTGACATTACTACAGGTATATAGAAGAGCTGTGGGGCCGGGTTGGGGGGTAGGATTCGACAAACGACCACACTGGGGAATTAAATAAATAATTAATTTTCCCTCATTGTCGTCTATCGAAATCCCCCCCCCCCCCCTACACACCCGGCCCCACCGCTGTTACCTGCACGGGCTGCGGCTGAGTATAGGTACAAAAAGACAACTGCTTCTTACTGGAAGTCGCCAGCAGCGGCTGGAGACCTTTGAAAGGGATGGGGTGTAATACTTGGCTCAAATTCCAGCTGGTGAAGTGGGCAAGCCTGACTTCTCAAAGACTTATGGTAGTGGGAGGGAGGGGGGTTCTCCCCCCAGAAAATGTTGACAGAAAATGGGATCAAATAGTGCATTATGTAAAACAATTTTCTGATAAATTCGCTCTGAAATAGAGGATTTAAAAGAGCAGTAAATAAATATTTAAGCCCCTTTCATGATATGCCAAAGCAATCAAATGTGACGCTTCCTAGGAGTTGGCTCATTTGTTTCAAGACACACCACTGGAACACATGTCGAATAGTACCACCGTTGTGCCAGGGACAGCATTTTATCATGGATGCCCTCCATATACCACTGGTTCCCCCTTACGTCAACAATTTCATACAATATATAAGTGCCAAAAATGTGCCCTTACGTCAAAAAGTATCTAACCTGTCAGGACCAGAATTTTGTCATGTTTGCGCCACTCCCAGATGTAATGGTTGTCCTCAGTTTTGTCAAGAACTAGCTACGATTTGACAGTGCCTACATTTAACCACGGGTTCCACATATACTAATTGCCTTCAGTATGTTGTTCTAATATTTTTCCATTGCCCAGTATGTCAAGAATTATCTCTAGTGTGCCACTGCCCTCATTTTGCCAAGAGTGCTTGTAATGCCAAGATTTACCTCCAGTACGCCAGCACCAGGATTTTGCTACGGATGTCCTATAAGCCAAGCATTACCTCTACTATGCTATTGACAAATACTACCTGCAGTCCACCAGCACAAAGTTTTAGTATACCAGTGCCCAGTATTAGCTCTGTTATCACATTGGCAGTATTTTTTCACATGTGCTGTTATGTAAGAATTATCTCCACTATGCCAGTGTCCCAATTTTGCAAGGGATGTCTTAGTTAACCGAGAATAATCTTCAGTATTCCAGGTAAAACTGCACA
Source organism: Triturus cristatus (assembly GCF_964204655.1). Classification (NCBI taxonomy): domain Eukaryota; kingdom Metazoa; phylum Chordata; class Amphibia; order Caudata; family Salamandridae; genus Triturus; species Triturus cristatus. The sequence continues at coordinate 330,667,942 of NC_140580.1, forward strand.
CTCTCAAGAGCAACAACACATTCTCACTTATGCACTCTGGCATTCGGTCACACTCACTTGCTTTCCCTCACGCACTCACATTCCCACTCATACTTACACTCACTTGAACTCACTCTTACTCGGTCATTCTCATTCAGTCTCACTTATTCTCACTCACTCTGGCTCACTCGGTTACACTTACTGTTATTCATTCTCACTTCTTCAGACTCACATTGCTTCTAACTCCCTCACACGCCTTTATTCATTCTCACTGGCTCTTACTCACTTCCACTTACTTTCACTCATTCACTTTGATTCACTCTTATTCACGCATTCACACTCCGCCTCAGTTGCACTCACTGGAACTCTTATTCAGCCTCATTTTCATAATACTTTTACCTATTCATTCTCACTCACTCATTTGCACTCACTTTCTCATACTCACTTTTTCTCACTCTTACGCTCACTCATTCACCTTCACTCACACTTGCACCCTCACTGCTTCTTACTCACCCTCACTAACTTTCTTATACTTTCACTCACACGTTCACACATAGACACACAGACTCGCTCGAAAAGAGACCCCACTCCCGGCTTCACTCCCCTGCATATCAGAATGAGAGTTTGCAGGTTATGTTTCAAGAGACGGTCTTAATTTGTATGTCTTTTTATTTTTTAAACTGTCCAGCTGTGGACCAGCAGCTACTTTCCTTGCTCTTTGAGTCCAAGAGAAGGAATGCCGCTGCCCGCGTCCCACGCAGGGGGACATCAGCAGGGCAGCCCTCTAGTGGCCGCCCGTCGGAGCCTCATACCCTGGTCCATCGCTCCCTGAGGCCGCTCCTGTGGGGAGGAGAGGCCCCAAGGGGCAGTGCTGGGGGAGGCGGGCCACTGGGCTGGGCCAGGCCCTATTTATGCCTCCCGCCCTTGCAGTTCGCCCTCTGCTTCCTGTGTGCTCCTGGCCGCACGAGATCCCACCCTCTCCGCTTACCCTGCGCGGCGTAGGAAGCACGCAGCTGCAATGTTATAATGTTTTTTTTTTCTTCCTTGCGTTGCAGGCGGAGTTACAGGGAGATCTGGAGGCAGAAGGGTACAGTAAGGGTACCTCTGCGACAGGCGGTACAGTAAGGGTACCCCTGTCCGGCACAGTAAGGGTGCCCGAGCCAAGGTCCGGGAGCCGAAGGAGGTTCTGGGAAGACCGCGACGGCGCCCCGTTAGTCCTTCGGGCGGTTGGGGGGGCCTAACCAACTCCTGGCCGCACGAGATCCCGTCGGTCTGCAGCGCCGCCGTCGTTGGGGTCGTCGTCGCGGTCGTGTCGCGGTCGTCGTCATCACCACTGGGTGCCGTTTTGTGCTGCTCTTGGGGGCCCGGGATTTCTTCCTTGCGGTGAGTTCTCATTGCCCCTTCCGCCCCTCCTTCACCTCGTGTACGGCAGCCAACCGGCCATTGCCTGGGGGACTTGCATGGAGGGGAGGGGGCGAGGCTCCCGTGTGGGGACCCCTCCCCCCCGCGTCGGGGGGACATGTGTCGCGGTCTTGTGGGGACGCATACGGCACAGTTGGGGTCAGAGGCTTTGTGGCGCGTTTTTTCAGAGTTTGCACGGTTTCCTGCGTTGGGGGCCCGGCGCGGGCCCTGTGTGCTGCTCGGCTCCGAGTGGACACCATGTACAGAGGGCACTTCGTGAAGCGCCTGGAGTACGATGCCATGGTGAGCGGCGCACAGCGCCTTCAGTGTATTAAGCGAATCACCTGCGGTCAATTGGCAATTACATTTTGAAATAGCTGTGCACCGGAAAAACTTTTAAATCATTCCGAGATGGATGTTTTGCGTTGCTTTAGTTAATTTAGTCGGACTTTGGTAGCTTTTGTTGCTGTGCTGTTGAAGATCTGGGGGAGTGGGGGAGGTACATTTTCTGCTATTCTCGGTGGTCTGATTTCTTCTCTGCTACTCAGGAGTTGGTTTCGCGTTGTCTTCGCCCCCATTTCACTGTGTCAACGGTGGTACATGTATGGTATCCCCAGCAAAGCCGTTTGTGTTCTCCATCTCCACACAGGCCATGAATGGCTGTCCAGAGGGTTTTTTCCGTTGTTTACCGTTGAGAGTCGTGTAGCGTTTCTCAAGTTTGCCAGGCAGGACCTTTCGGACATACAGGAGTGTTGTGACATCCTTTGTTTAAGTGATGCGTTTGTTTCCTTGTTCATGAGATATACATCTCAATAATAATAGGCTTTTGATGTGAATGAATCTACTCAAAAGGCCATAAGGGGTCATTGCGGGAATTGAGGGCCATGTGAGTTTGTCGACACCCAGAAACATAAGTTTATGGGGATATATATATGTATAGAGCGGCGGGGTGATGCGCTTGGTGTGGTTGCGTGGCGGAGAGGGCCCTGTGCGGTGGGCCGTCGCGCCGAGTGCGTGCTTCTTGGGGGCGCCGGGTTTGGAGGTCTATTGTGCCTTTTGTAGCACGGGAGGCTGCGTTTGTTTCTGCGGCAATTGCCAGGCCTCACATAGATGTCGGGATGCCTCGTGTGATTCATTATCTGCATGGATGTCAAGATGACTCGTGTGATTCGTTGTCTGCCAGGAGAGCGAGCGGGATTTTGTACAGTTGAGGTTTTGACTTCGGCGAAGTTCGGCCAGACGATTGGTATGCCAGCTGATAAGAACGTGTGCCGAGTGGAGTGGAGAGTGCGTATGATGTAACTGGGTCAGCTGGTTGCTGTTTCAGAGGAGGCACCCTTTTGTTGTCTGCAGTTGTGTCCTGGTATTCACCAGTGAGCTACAAACGCTCATCTGGATCTGCAGTCGGTCCGCAATGCGTGCATTGTTAGAGCATGGTTGGTGTGGCGCGCGCAGCGTTGGGGCAGGTGCTTTAGCGGCCCCGTGCCGGTTTGGTTGGGCGATGATGCTGGGTGGATCTGGTGCGTTGGGGCACCGAGGAGAGTTCCTGTGGGGCAGTGGTTGTCGTCGTGAGCCTCTCTCCCTGGTTTGGCTGTGGCGGTGCTTCCCGCTGGGGGGGGACCCGGGCTTCGTGCACGGCCGTATGCTTACTACACGGGGGGGTGCCACGCTCACTGAGTGTTTGGTGACACGGCGGACCTACGCAGGAGCATGGGGTGGTGCCTGGGCGTGTGCCACTTGGGCGACTCACTCGGCATGCCGTCTTTGCTTGTTTTCAAGCATAGCCGTTCTGTTGTGCGATCTCCCCTTGGGGGTGCACTTCGCAGCCTGTTGCCTGGGCCTCAGTTGTGTTTAGTGCAGGCTGGGGGCCATCAGGTCGGGGGCAGGTAGAAGTACTTTTAATGTTGGGGAGGGGAAGCCGAGTGGGGCGGGTAAAACTGTCCCTGCAAGTGCAAGTTACATCATTCCCTGACTCGTCAACGGTTTGGGGTCGGTTCGAGGGCAATTTATTGTGGGGAAAAGACCTCTGCTGGTGGATTCTCCACTCTCCACCCTATTCGTCCTTCAGCAGTTTATTTCAGTTTATTTCCGTTTCTTTCCGTGGCAATTCCAGGCCTCACATAAATGTCAAGATAACTCGTGTGATTCGTTATCTCCCTGGAGACAGAGCAGGAATTTGTATAGTGGAGGTTTGGACTTCGGTGTAGTTAGTGCAGAGGGATAATATTCCTGCTGCAAAGAACGCGTGCCAAGTAGATTTCAGAGTGCGTATGATGTAAATAGGTCAGCAGGTTTCTGTGTTCGAAAGAGGCATCCTTTTGTTACTTGCAAGGTATATCTGAAAGCCCTAATAGTCAACAGTGAGGTACGAACGCTCATCCTAGAGCTGCATACACACCGCTAAGCATACATTATTAGAACATTGAATAATGTTGCGAAGAGGGTTAATTTGGCTAGAAATCGACTGAGCTTGTGCTTCTCCACACCAGGCAGCCTTAAACGATACTGCCTGCCAGTAGGGATGACAAGATTCTCCTACACTTTGCGTCCTCTGGCTCAGGTAACATTTCCTATACACTGATTCACATGCATGTGATGGATTGGCTCGGCGGATTTTTGGGGGAGATGCAAAATTCTCGGACACCCTACACGGGTAGGAGTGGCGCTATATAACTAATTCAATGCATCTGAGAGTGTGGTCATGGAAACTTGGTCAACTGTTAAAGGGGGCTAGTGAGAGAATCTGTGGTGGAGGCGGCATTGGCGGGGCGCCAACAACATTCTTGCACAGGGGGCCGGCATCGCCGTTTACCACGAGAGTGCGTGAGTTCTACAACACTTTTAGGGGCGTGCTGAATTACATTATCATAACCAGCATAGCGCAGGATACAAACCAAATTATTCCAGCAACTAAGAATAATTTTCTAGGGATACCCAATGAAACTTGTTTATCTGGCACAAAAGAACAGATTTCAAACTTAAGCTACTGAAACTTAGACCTTCCATGCGCAACTAGCTAGTGCATGGCCCATTACGATATGCTGGAGAGAACCAGGCCCGAAGTCGCAGCGCCTTATCAATATGCAGTGATTCAGGCAAAATCACTTAATCTCCCCGTGCCTGATAAGAAATGAGTGTGTCCTTGGTGTAGCGGTATTTGGTGCGCAGGTAAAAAGCGCGCAAACACTCAATACCTTTCTGGTCGTGCAGCACTACCATAAACTGAAAATATATATGGTACCAAATAGTCTAGCATGAGGGTGTATGGCAGACATATTACCTCCCCAGAGCTGTGGCGGAGTTACAGGGCGATCTGGAGGCAGAAGGGTACAGTAAGGGTACCTCTGCGACAGGCGGTACAGTAAGGGTACCCCTGTCCGGCACAGTAAGGGTGCCCGAGCCAAGGTCCGGGAGCCGAAGGAGGTTCTGGGAAGACCGCGACGGCGCCCCGTTAGTCCTTCGGGCGGTTGGGGGGCCTAACCAACCGGGGGTGTGCCATAACACGCTCCGCCCCTGTTAAAAGGGGCGGGAGTATTAGACAGATCACGTGATCCTAAGGAGGATCCGAAAATAATGTGCCGCACTGCCGGGCATCGACCCACCGTGCGTGCCGGCTCGCAAGGCGGGCGGAGCAGCGAGGGGCTGCTTGCCCTGGATCGCCCGTAAGATAACCCACTCTATCGTCATACTTATGTTGTATGAAATAAACCTGCAGCAGTTCTTCACCCATAACTAATGTGTCAGTGTAATCATTGGGTGATGTCTGTGCATACGTGTTGAGTGGAGTGGATGACGGTGTGGTCACTATCCTATAGTTGTTATGCTGGCACGAGGTAGTATGGACAGGTATTTTCCTAGTTAGTCAAGCTTTGAACAGGTTATTAGTGCTCCTCATGCCTTCCAAATGAAATAGCCTGAGGCAACAAAACACGGCCGAAAGGTCAGCAGCGGTTCCATCATGAGGGCAGAGGAGCGTCCCCTAATCCCCCCCCCCCCCCCACCCCCACCCCCGGTCCGAGCCACTTGTAAAAAATACAAATAAAATGTCAATGAAAAGATTTCATTACCATTTTATTTTTCACCAATGGGCACGGCAGTCGCAAGCCTGCCTCCGAGCTGGGAGGAATGTTGGGCGTATCCTCTGCTTCCGATTGTCAGATGGAAACTGGAGCAGTCGCTGGCCAGGCACTGCAAAGAGTGCATGTCAGTTTGGCTGGATGTCTTTCCTCGGCCATATTGACATGGTTACTTTGAAGCTCTCCAACCCAAGCTGTAATAGACGGCTGGGTGGAGAGCAAACACAGGTCACCAGGACCTGAAGGATCAACCAGCTCCATCCAATCCTGGCGCTTCTCTCATGCTGGTTAATAGCATGAGAGCAGCCTCTATATTGGTTTAGGGAGCTTTTTGCGCCACAGACTGCAGAAGAACACCGAGTAGGATGAACAGCCCGTGGGTAAATACCATTGAATTTTATTTATTACGAACGTTAGTGTAATGCATGTCAGTGTAGTGATTTAGTTTGTGTTTATGCTGCATGATGCTTGTTATTTTATTTTCGGCTCTTTGAGGCAGGGGTTGTTTAATTTAGGTTTTTGGGAAGTGGTGGGGCACTTACCTCACCCCACCACTTCCACAGGTTACCGGCAGCCCCTGCGAAAGGTATTGACCAGTAGATATGCAGGGCACTTATGAATTGCTCTATCACAGGAACTCACCCGTCTTTGGCAAATTTGAGTATATGAAAAGTTTTGCTGCCACCAAGCCTGTATTTAACCAACAAGATCAGTATTTTATTTTTAGGCATGTTAAGAAAAAAACATTTTTCTCATTTTAAATATAAACTTTAAAATGCAACTACAAGAAGACTTTCCTGCGAACCTATTTGTGAGCCGCTTAAGCTATTCCTAACTGGTTATATAAGCACAGATAAAACTGCCTTGTTCAAATAGCATACAAAAGAGTTTACATAAATTATTATTCAAACATCAGCTCATGGCCCTTCAAGTATTAAGAATCTCATGGCACGAGCAAATGTCTGGAGTTTTTTCTGAAAGACATTTTTGAAAACACCTAATAAACTAAGATGGCAACAGTGCTTTGATAGCCTAAAACCATTTAGAAAATTCTCCTAAAAGCTTTGACAGAGAACTGCTGGCATTTGATAAAAATATGAAAACCTACCTCGGTTCTTGTTTTAATTTGTATAACTGCATCTTCTAATAGTGCCTTGAGTTTAGGGTAATACTGAAATTGAAAGGCACTGGTTAGGTAATCCCGGAGCGTTATTCTTTTTGTGCAGCAAGTTGGTAAAAGTTAATTTGGCTGCTGTCCCTGGAATGTTATTAGGTATGCTAGTGGTAAAGACCTTTTAAGGTAACTTCTGTATGATTTCAATATGGTGGTGTTGTGGGTGGGCCGAGCTCCTTGACTGTTCAGTTAAGGGATTGCAACAAGGCCTGCAGTAGTTGTAACAAACCATGAAACCCCCAGGCCCAAATTACAGGCTATCCCCCAACAGAGGAAAATAATTGGCCCGAGACAATCCGATTTGCATTTGATACAACAGTTCTCAAGCCATATTTATTACACCACAAGATAGCACTAAAACATTTGATTATCATCACACAATTTTTGGAAAAGAGCTGGAGAACTGCACATTGGAATCGCCTGACCACATTGTTGAAGTCCAGTTTGGCTACCCCACTGGCCCTTGGAGCATCGGCGAATTGACTTGGGAGCCTGTGTGCCAGCTACCAGGCCCCTTAGATATAATATTTACTAGGTGAACTTACAAGGAGGGGAGCTAAAGGCCAGCAAGTCAGTGGAGCCCTTTGAACATCTATGCCAGAGCAACCGAGAGAGAGAGAGCCCCCCCCCCCCTCCAGTCACCCCTTGAGAGAGAGCCCTGGCCAACCGGGCTGGGTGTGGGTCCCCTGACGCAGCACCAACTCCCTTCAATCACCCAGAGCAGTGCCATAGTGTACCTAGAGCGTCATGGACAAACGCCTTCGCTCTGCCTTAAAGACCGTACGTAGTACTTCTGCCCCGAACTGATCAAAGGTTCAAAGACAAATGTGTCCAGAATTCGCCTGACTTTGTGTTCCAGATGCCAAGGTATCTACTAGCTTTGTGTCCAAACCTCTTGGTTCTATTTCCCTATTAGTGGCAGCATTTTGCCTGATCACGTGTACCTCTGCCTGAAAATGAGTGTGCTTCAATGCTGTCACGGGTGGGTCAGTCCTTTAGTTTACCCTTTGCTCTTTTTATCGGTCCCATTCATTTCTTTCCTTCCCCTCTTTTTTTACTTTATTATTAATTTTTTTAGAATAAACTGAAGCTCACCAGAAGGGGGCACCGGGACCCTCACATACTGCTGATATCTTAAATATACAGTATCGAATTTGGCCACTGCGCCTATTTTGGAATGGTAATGTCCAAAGTGTACCATTTGTCTACAGCTCTGAGAATGGCATCATCTTCTTAATATGGTTATTTTCTTGCACGGGTGACTTCATCGTTGTTTGCCGAGATCATACTTGTCTTCTACTAATGCTTTTTATATTATTACTTTTTATCCCCTTATATTTATGGACACTGTACTAATTGCAGAAAGGAAAACTGGTTTTATTCTCTGTTTTTCATGATCTTGTATTTAATGTTTGTAGTGTCCCTATTTGTAATTGTTTTATTCACTGTACCTGCTTTTATGGCATTTACTTCTAAATTGAAGCTTATTGAAATTGCTTTTTAATGTGGTGCAATGTTAGACCTTTAAAACGACTATACACTATGTATGATAACCTTGCAAGATGGCCACTCGCTGCTATGTTGAATTTTTTGTATTGCAAAAACAACAATTGATGGACAGAATGCAAAACAATGTCATACATTCACCCGAGTACAGAGATCTGGGCCTAAATCCATTGTTTGTTTGCTCACCATGCCATTCCAGTTTGAACCCAGCCATATGCAAATCAGTCTTGACCCTGTGCCCAATGGGAAATGTCAAGCCCAAACTGTCAGGCCAGGTCCTCCCTGGACTTGGGAACAAGCATCCTAGGACCGGTTTCGGGGTTTCACCCCTTTTCAGCCAGGATAGCTTGACTCCAGTGGCATGTAGAGCACGGGACCCACGTCTGGGCATATCCGTCCCACTCGGGATGACAAATGCAAAAACAACAATTGATGGACAGAATGCAGAACAATGTCATACATTCACCCCAGTACAGAGATCTGGGCCTAAATCCATCGTTTTTTTTGCTCACCATGCCATGCCATTCCAGTTTGAACCCAGTCATATGCAAATCGGGTCCAAACTGGGGTGGTGCGGTGAGCAAAAGCATGATGGATTAAACCCAGATCCTTGTGACTGGGGGTGAATGTTTGCATTGTTCATCATTCCGTCCATCAATTGTTTCTTTTGCATATGTCGCCCTAAGTGGGAAGGGTATGCCCAGACGTGGGTCCCGTACTCACTACACCACTGGATTCAAGCTAGCCTGGCTGATGAAGGGTGACGCCCTGAAACCGGTCCCAGGATACTTGTTTCCGGTCCAGGGAGGACCTGGCTTGGCAGTTCTTGGCTAAACTGTTCTCACAAGGAACAGGGTAAAGACTAATTTGCATATGGCTGGGTCCAAACTGGGGTGGTGTGGTGAGCAAAAGAATGATGGATTAAACCCAGATCCTTGTGACCGGGGGTGAATATTTGCATTGTTTAGCATTCCGTCCATCAATTGTTTCTTTTGCGTATGGCACCCTAAGTGGAAAGGGTATGCCCAGACGTGGGGCCTGTGCTCACTACACCACTGGATTCAAGCTAGCCTGGCTGATGAAGGGTGAAGCCCTGAAACCAGTCCCAGGATGCTTGTTTCCTGTCCAGGGAGGATCTGGCTTGGCAGGTCGGACTGGACTGTTCTCACAAAGAACAGGGTCAAGACTGATTTGCATATGGCTGGGTCCACACTGGGGTGATGTGGTGAGCAAAAGTGATGGATTAAACCCAGATCCTTGTTACTGGGGGTGAATTTGCATTGTCCAGCATTCCGTCCGTCAGTTGTTTCTTTTGCATAATTTTTTATATTGCAAGCATACTGTCTGCATGTTTTTTCTGCTTTTAGGCTTCTAATTTAACTTGCATATGACTGTTGAGCTTTTGTGAGTATTAATTGTTGATGGGTAAAAAGGTTATTACCAAAATGAGTCAGTGAGTGGGTGAATGAATGTGCGAGCACAAAGATGAGTGTTGGAATGCCTTTATTGTGTGGTACTGAGTGCCTAAACGCACCAGTGACTTAAGGGGCACTTTCATTTATAAGCCAGCCTCCTATATATGTCTTCTATCCAGTGCTTGTACCTTCACATCTTTGTGAAGCTCTTCACTCGAAAGCTTTTAGCACATCTGTTTTAATCATCAAATTGATACTAAAAGTACAGGACTCTGTTACTGATACAATGAACTCTCATCTTTAGTCTAATCTCGACTTCATTTGCTCATTAGGCATTTTTTTTGCATGACGGGAAAATTATTTGTTCGATATCTAAATAACTTTTTTGCACTCATTTGATCCAATATCTTAATCTTCTTATTAGTCTCTGTGACCTCTGGCCCGCATTTGTTTTTTACTAATATCCTTGATGAAAATGCTTCTCTGCTTCAAACCATTTTCTATTCTCTTGATTTGTCCATGCAGACTGAATAAATGATGATTTAGGGACGTATAGTCCGATAAACGGTGGCGTCACCCCACTGCTTTTCAGCAGTGCAAAAAAGGAAAAATAATAAAATGATAACACAATGTTATTATCATTTTGTTTTCCAGTGCAGCCAGGTTAGGGCGGGCTGAGCTGGCAGAGCAGGAGGAGGAGGAAATATGTGCACTTAAGTACGCATGACAGTTTGGCCGGCCGCTCGGGCTGGCCTGTCATCTGCCTTTAGCATGTTCTCCACCTAGCTGTATTGCACAGCCTGGGTGTAAAACATGCAGAAGCTCCTACTCCCTCTCTGAGTGCCGAATCAGGCTGCTCAGACCAATCACAACGCTGCTGTCATGCGTCATGATTGGCTTAGGGAAACCTGTGTGATAACTTCCAGGAGTTAGGAAGAGAAGCAGAACAGAGACTACAGAGGAGAGACGGCAGCCGTGCAGAGGTAAGTGTTATGAAAAAAAAAATCCACCCCCGCTCACTACCGTTTCGTACCAGCCGCTAATCTCAATAAAGAGTTAAAATCACCTAGGAGTGTGTGACTGCCTCAGTTCGGTTCATTTTGAATCTACCCCCATATTCTTTACAGTGTTTAGTTATTTGAGAGTTTAGAGGTTGAGCTAGACGGACACAGTCTAATCTCCTGGCTTCAACCTGACTGGAACGAACAGAACTTCGGTAATGCCACTGAGATGCCAGGCCCATTTCTCTAGGCAGTCGAGGAAAATCTCATGGCCCACACTCGGATGCAGGCAGTCGGCCAAAGAGGATCAAGATTTACAGATTCTGGTCCTAAGTGAGGATTATTCTTCCTTTCCATGTGGTCTTGGTGCTCGCGCCCTACCTCGCCATCCATGGTCTTCCGTGGTAATGGCAATGGCAGGAAGGATATCAGGGTGGGTCTTTGGGGTCATGAGCATCAAAAAACCCAAAGCAGAGAATTGTTTGATTTTAAATCTGATGTGTCTACCGCTGCACCTTCTGTTATTCTACCAGTCATTCTCTCACTTCTTTCACTTCTCTGATAGACTTCATTCTGTCCTAATAGAAACAATCGCTGGAAAAGGCAATAGGTCTTGCCTGTTGGCTTCACTAGTGATTTTTGCTCTTGATGTTCTGAAAAGGTATTAAAAATGGTTATGGCTAATGTACATTGGTACAATAAAAGCACCTTGAAGTGTAAGTACACATGAACCTACGGGTCATGATGCTATTGTGACACTGCTTCATGACGTATATGTACACATGTGTAGTGAAGCATGTAGGTGCACAAATCTTTACACTGGGACACTGTAGCATCATGATGCATACGTGCGCATGCATGATGAACCATTGGCCGTATACATCTTATGCCACGACTTGGGTGACTCACACTAAAGTTTTTGTTAATCATTAAATATAAAATGGGTATGACCTGGCCAGCAGCAGTACAAGTGACCCGCCAACAAAGAACAGATACATGCTGTGGGCAACAATAGCATTGCACAGTTCCCTCTCCACATGGACATAAAACCACACACCGTGATCTAGGCTGCAAGTGTCCATCAGAGTGTGCGTGATTGTGAGATTTGTTTGCGGGTTGGTGGTGCATCTAGTAATGTTCAGGTGTGTATAATGGTGCACACCTGTGTCCACGTGATCACTGAGGAATGCTGGTTGGACATTGTGTGCAGTAGTGTGTGTTAATGTAGTTGTGTCTGTGTGTGGATTGTGTGATTGTGTATGTGTGTCTGTGTGGATGGTAAGTTGGTAGGTAAAGCGTCAGAACACTTTCCTTTCTCTCTGTAAAGTATTCCAATGGCCCCATAGCTAGGTTTACACTCACAAGTAGTCTCACTTGATTAAATATTAATGTGACTAATGGGAGTCATCCAACTTCTTTGACAAAGCCATTTTTAGAGTGAACTTAAAATGACATCATTGTGCTCTTTTGCTTTGGATATTTAAAGTGACATAGACCAATATCCACAGTATGCTTTAGTTTTAGTGTGGATACATGTTTTGGACGCAACAGGAGAGGGTTCTGGGACACTGACATCAATGTGAAAAATGTATTTCCTTCTAGGCTGACACAATAAAGGGGCATCACAGTGACTTAACGCTTAGAGCTACTTTTACATTATAGGATAGTGTCAATGTGTTTGTTGCTTGGGTATGAATTTACCATAAAGAAATGATAGGAGGCATTTGGCAAAACAGGAACAAGTTGGTTTAATTAAACACAGCGACCGGGAGAGTATCGAAAAAGTGCATCTGAAGAGAGTCTCTCGCTGTACAAAGTTTCGGTCGACAATATATACATCTCTTGAGGTACAATAAACCAATTCTACATTCTTGAAAAAGCATCTTAGTCATAAATTAACATGTTTGAGCATCTGATAAGGGCACAGATGCTAGATTAGGTGAGATAGGCATTACAGGGAAAGCACTGACATGGCTAACCAACTTCCTATATGATAGAACACAAACCGTCAACCTAGGCCCCTACCACTCCAGTACCACCAAAGTCACCAAAGGAGTGCCCCAGGGTTCCTGTCTAAGCCCCACCCTGTTCAATGTTTACGTGGCTCCCCTGGCGAGACTACTGAGAACGCGGCTTCACCCCCATATCATATGCCGATGACACCCAGTTACTCCTTCCACTCGATAAATCCAACTTTAAAACACGAACTCTTCTGTGACGGAATGAAATCCATAGCGGAATGGATGAAAACTAACTTTCTTCAATTGAACGCCACAAAATCTGAGAAAATGCTATTTGGTGACGCCAATATCAGGTGGTTACCTAGATGGTGGCCAGAGGAAATAGGCCCCTCCCCTTGCCCCAAACTTGTGGTGAAAAACTTTGGGGTCCGACTGGACCAAAAACTCACCCTGAGAGACCACGTCTCCACCACCATAGAAGCCTGCTTTCACATCCTTAGCATGCTCAGAAGAGTCTTCCCTTTTCTTCCACTATCAACGAGAAAAACCCTCATTCAGGCTTTGATCTTAAGCCGACTAGATTACTGCAACGCACTTTTGATCTCAGCCAATGAGAAAGACCTAAACAGATTACAGGTCGTCCAAAACACCGCCGCCCGCTTGGTGACCAATGCACCCCCAAGAACTGCATCCCTTCCTCTGTTGAAGAACCTGCACTGGCTCGCCATACGTAAAAGGATTACTTTCAAAGTTTGCTGTATGGCATACAAAGCAGTATACAGATTAGGTCCCAGTTATCTTAATAACACATTTGTTACCTATGTGCCCCCTAGACCTCTCAGATCAGGCGAGAAAGCCCTGATTTCAGTTCCACGCTTCAAAAAGTCTCGTCAAGCTGGCAAAGCTTTCTTTCACCTTGGCCCACGCCTCTGGAACGATCTCCCCGTTCGCCTGCGTCAATGCACTGACTACCTGACCTTTAGGAAACTGCTGAAGACTTCACTCTTCTATTTCGATCTCCTTTTTCGCGTATGTGGTCCTAGCGCTGAGATACCATAATGGGGTGATTCGTGCGCTTTGCAAGTGAAATAAATAAATAAATGCTTCTCGATCTTGGGGAGAGCTAGTGTCTGCCAGCATGTGTCTAGATGTCTGGTGTAGGAAGTGTGTGATCACTAAGAGTGGTGTGCATGTTGCGTCCTGATTGGCTGAGTATTTCGATCTACATGTGACATCTTACTTTGTGGTGTTTTTAGATAACACGCGCCTCAGGCCAAATGTGTTTTTTGGGGCCAATTTCCTCTGACTGGTTTGTGGTGCAACTATCTATCTGTGGGATTGATCTGGGTGCGCCTTTGTCTTCGTGCTAAGTGAGACCCCATCTATGACCTGTAACCCAATAGGTGTGGGTTGGGGTTGCAGGTCCTGACTGTCCACGTATCTCTGACTTGGGATTGATGGGGAGGTCACCTTGGGTGACTCCAACAGCAATGATACGAGTTCTTTAGAACTTCTATAAATAATGTGGCGATTATTGATATCATTTTTATTCATATTCTCAACATTGTGCGTACATTTGTCATAGCATACATCAACATTGTCTTTACTGATATTGACTTTGTTATGCCGTACATTGACATTGTTTCTACTGGTATCGACATTTTTGTGCAGGCATAGATTATGGCATACATTGACATTGCATTTATGGGTATTGACTTTGTTATGCGGGCATAGGTTATGCACACTTTGACATTGCATCTATTGATATTGCTGTTGTCGGGCCTGCACTCATCATGGTACACATTCTAACATGTTATTTTTCCTTTTGAATGCAAACTCTCACGTTGCCTGAGTTTGGTTATTAAAAATTTGAACACACCCAAACGTCTGTTGACCTTATGACCCACCCGTAATTTGGTCACAAACCGGATCAAACTTCACAAAGACTCAATTTACCCCTGACAAAAATGCATGCACACTCCGAGTGTTTTCAGAATGTCCTAAAACTAATCATCCTTTTGGAACCAATGCATGTGACATTCTTGTTGACACTTGTTCTGTGAAAAAGGGCAGTGTTTTATTGCAGCCGGACTAAGAGCGTCTCATAAGACATGGTTTGCCGCTTTGGTTTCTAGCTGCATGTTCCTTATACGATTGGCCACCTGTCCAAATAAAAGAATGTAATAGACTTCAAAGAGGAACCGCTGACTCCAAGTTATACTAGAAGCTGTGAGAGTGTATCTAAAAAGAGAGGCAATTTAGAGAACCAGATTTTCACAGTCAATCAAATACACAGAGCAAATGAAATAGTAAAACACATCGGGCATATGGAACATTTGGGCAAATAAGTGGGAATTACTTGCAAGTTTGCTCTGTTAAAACCCTAAAACAGTGGAAGAAATAACAAATGTACAGGACTGACTGCACATGTCAAGCAGAAAGGTTGTTTGTGCCAAGTGAAACTATCCCATGCATTTGAAGTTCTGCGATAAACTCTTAGCTTGCACATGCAATACAATCTTGATGCCTACTGATCATCAGAATTGGTTTAAGATCTAAACTATTCATTGAAAAGAAAAATATGTAGTCAAGAAATACAAACGGCAGCACAAAAGATCGTGGCTCGGTGATTCCAAACACTAGAAAAAATGTCTACTGCAGTAAAATGCTTCAGCCATGAATGTTTAAAAAAATACCTGAATGTGTTATGGAGGAAGAGGTGGAATGAGATCAAACTACAAAAAAGATGCAATGAGAGAGTGAGGTAGCCCTCTGAGGAATAGTCAAAGTGCACAGTGTAAATTAAAGCATTGATAGCAATAGGTATTGCAGACAGCTGCACTGCCATGTCAGGCCTTAACACTAGGGGTGGGCGGAATTTGCGAAATCCACTTTCGCAAATTATCGCGAAAATGTTAACAATTATCGCAAACACGCAGAAATATCGCGAAGATGCGAAAGTTTTTTTCCCGCATGTTCGTGAGATTTTCTGCATGGTTGCGGCTCGCCATGTGGTTGCTCACGGGCGCGGCCATCTTGTTTTCAGTTGTCTCGCGGTGCATGATCGCGAGAATAAAGACGTGATCAAGCGACGCATGACGTCACTGCGGGCGCCAACTGTCGCGAGACAGCGCAAATGGCTAAAAAAATACAACATCTCATGGAGAACGCGACCGGATCAAGAAAACTTGTCGGCGAACGCAGGGATTCAGGTAAGGCGATCGCGCGTGCGTGAGAATGTATTCTTTTACAGCGCGAGCAAGAAACAAATTATCGCAAAGCTGCGGAATGCGGAAATTTTGACATTTTCGCGCTCTCCGCGGAACGCGAAAATGTCAAATTATCGCAATTTCCGCGAACGGAACGAAATTTTCGCCCAGGCCTACTTAAAACAAATAAAATATGTGCAAAAGTGCATTTTCACAAAAGAGGGCCCGGAGCAATTGATGAGCAGGGGGTGGAAGAGGGCTAAAGAGAGTATGGGGGAGTGAGGTTAGTAAAGAGGACAGCAGCACACAGTGAAGTAAAAAGAAAAACACATGCATTAACAAGAAGTGCTAAAATCAAAAGAAAAAAATATTTCCCTGAAGGTAAGAAATGGAAGAATACAAGTCATACAATCAAAAAGATTTTAAAAGAGCTATGCTGCATGGGTATGCTGTACACAAGAAGAAGAGGAAAGATATCTTTAAAAAAATTAAGCAAATGAGGCTAGCAAGAAATCCAAACAGTGGTAAACAATAGGCTTTTTGAAATCCCATTGTAAGTTGTGGTATGATCCACAAAACGTCTTTCCAACAAAAGACAGCAAAAAGCTGCCTCTATGACAGACCTAAAAACAAGGCTAGACTGACTGTGATTAAAAGGCGTGTTAGCTGTTGGCCTGTTTCACTCTGTACGGATTGCGCCTTCAGCGAATTCCTTTTTTTTGGGACCCGTCTCAAACCACAATGTGAAAAAATAATTTTCGCTTTAAAACTCACTGATTCACCTGCCGACCCATTACTTGACTGGCTTTTTGAGGAACATGCTACCTTGTTTGCCCCAAGTATTGTTCTGCTCCTTAATAAATCCATTCAGGAAGCAGAAGGTCCCATATGCGCCCCCACCCTCCCCAAAATAAATTAAATGGCACAGCCATACCCTTTTTAAGAAAGCCTATCTTGAACTCTGCTACACTTGTCAATTACAGCTGCATTACCTCTTTCCCGTATTGGCAGAAAGTTTAAAGAAAATTGTCTTGATGACTGTGTTCCCACCTCTACCCTCCCCCATGTAGCCTTCAGACTTGGCCACAGCATGGCAATGGACTTGTTAAGCTTTTGGGATGATAACCTATACTTTTTAGGTCGCAGCTTTCTTAATGCCAAGCTGTGTCTTCCGAAGGATCATGGTGTTTACTTTGCTTTCAACTGACTTCAAAGTGAAAGCGTTTATATGGAAGAGGAATGTTCCTGTCCCATCTATGCTCTATTTAAGCGCTGCAACATAACCCTTAAAAATAGCATAATGTAGCATGCAGATGACAGATTCTTTTTGTTTACTGTATACAGAGAAGTTGGGTGATTTGCTCAAAATTGCAAAAAGCTGAGTCGACAGCCAGGAATCGAACCTGGTACCCCAGTTCCAAAGTTGGCAGCACTGATCGGGACACCACCACACCCTCTCTCCTTGTTGAAACCCTTCCTCCGATCCCTTTTGTTATGACTTTTTTTTTTAAAGTGCTTTTGCGCAATTTTTTTTCTAATATACTAAACCATCTCTGATTGGTAAATTAAAAAAAAAAGTACCACATTAACTGAATTTCAAGATCTTTTCCTTTTTTGCATTGTAAACATGTATTTTGATTGTTGGAAATTGTTCATTTTAGTGCAGGTATTTTCTTAAATGTGTTATACCGTGACCCCGGCTGTTATGGTTTGTATATTCTGGGGGCTTGGCAGGACTTGCAGCTGCTCACCTAACACCTAATTCACTAAATGTATTTAATCCAGGCACTAGCAGCCAAGTGTCCCTCCCGTAAATTATATCTGTTGCCTGCAAAGCGCCTAGATTCTGTAAGGTTTCTGCCTTCGTATGGCACTGTAACGCTTTCTTTAATCTGTGCAAAAGTCTGTCATTTCAATTGATCAGTTGCGTGCTGCTATTTGCTTGTGTTTAGTTATTGGGCATTTCTTGCTTAATTTGAGTGATTTAAATAGTGCCAGCATGCAGCCACATCACACCCCACCTGAGAGACCTGCACTGGCTCCCCATCAACAAGAGGATAACCTTCAAACTCCTCACCCACGCACGCAAGGCACTCCACAACACCGGACCAGCGTACCTCAACAGCCGACTCAGCCTCTACACCCCCACCCGCCAGCTCCGCTCCACAGACCTCGCCCCCTTGCCACCGTCCCCCGCATGCGAAGAGTGACTGCCGGCGGCAGATCATTCTCCCACCTCGCCGCCAAGACATGGAACACCCTCCCCATCCACCTGCGGCAGACTGAAGACCTCCTAACCTTCAGGAGACTTCTCAGGACCTGGCTCTTCGAACAGTAGCAGCGTCCCCCCCCACCAGCGCCTTGAGACCCTCACGGGTATGTAGTGCGCTTTATAAATACTGTGATTGATTGATTGGTTTCTGGTAGCAGCAGGGCGCTTAGAAGCACTTTAAAGCCTATAAAAGAAGAAACCAACGCACTAAGAGAATTCATGAAATAGAAACATTTACAGAAAGCAGAGCGTGAGTAAACGCTGCCAGCTATGAGCATACACCGTTCGTGGGTATGAAAGCTCCCAGCTATGAGATTAGTTACTTTCTTTACACAATTTTTTGTTTTTGCAGCATCCGGGACTAGTACTGTATTGAAGACAAAGCAGGAAGCTTCTAGTTCAGCAGCGCCACAAATGATCTTAAGATGGTGTCAAATAGAACGAAAAACTTTTCTGAGTAAATAGGCACGCCCAAACGGCAAAATGTCACTTTGCCTGTGGCTTCAAAATCCTTGTCAGGAGCTGGGTGTATCCACTGCCACTCAACATTTGTGAGATCTGACATTCCAATTTGAACTAGTATGAAGAGTAGGGGAGAGGCGAGAGGACTGTAATGTCTTCCCCATTGATGCCAGGATGGGGCCATACCAACCATTTCAAGCTTATCCTTGCATGTGCGTACTACCAGCCTAGCTGGGAGATTATTTTATGAATTGCCTGGGGCTCCCCCAGAAGTCATCACCTCTGTGAACCACCTGGGACAATGTGTGTAAATTCTCCGCTCACAATCAGCACTTCCTTGTGGAGTGGGGTGGTGGGCGGATTATTTGGCTTTAAAAATTGTGCCTCAGTACTGCCCGCACCACAGGCTGTGTCACCGCATGGCTATAGATCCTTTCCACCGGCATAAACGTAAGGCGCCTGTTGCTAGCTTCACCGATTATTGCGAAATTTGCGATGTATGGTAAAAAGCCATTATTTTAGGCTAAGTTTTGATTATTTCACTTTTCCTTTTACGAAGAGACCTGCAATTATAAAAGTCCCTTGACGGAACATATTTTTTTGGGGGGGGCGGGGAAATGGGGGCAGTTTTATATGGTGCAAACTCGACCCGAAGGTTTCGGAGCACTTTACATGAGCACCGGTTGTGTTACAGGCGGACACATTCGTTATGTTAGGCACAGGGAGATGAAGTGATTTTCCCAGAATCTCAGGATGTTGAGCGTCCCTTCCAGGACTAGAAACTGGTTCCCCCAGGTTCAAGGTTGATCAGTTTCATGGTACTGTCACCTGCCATGTATTGCTGGGCATCCTAATAAAATTCTTATTTTCCTGAGAGCGAAGCACAGCAATCCACCTGCACTTTTAAGAGAGGTCCCCTTGCAGGCTGGTTCAGTGAGTGACTGCACTTGCCTGCAAGGTGATGTTTAGGGGGTCTACAGGACCACCTTTCCCCCTCCAGAGGGTTGCCATTAGGGGGCACCCTGAGAGTGTGCCACTTTTTGGTGGCGCACTGTCAGTGCACCTCCTGACCGCTTCTTTGCTTCTGCGCACTTGTCTATAATACGGCGCAGAGGCAATATGATTCCCTGATTTGCATGGGGCCACGCCCCCATGCAAATGAGGGAACGTCCTCTGGTGATCGTGCTAGTGCCAGCGCTATCTGTATTACAGAAGGGGCAGCACAATTATTTGTGGCCCCTTGTGTAATACCAAGGTGCCCTGGGAGACGCTGAAAGCCTGTTGCACCCCCGGGTCACTTTTGTAATATGGGCCGAGGGGTGTAGCTTCCAGTGGTGCAGCAGGTGCAGTGGCACCCAGGCTCTAAAACATGATTATTGCTGTATTTCACAGCCAAACAGCAACGACCAGAGGCCCCATTCCTGTTTTTGCACAAGTTCCCATGACACCGGCTATGCTACTGAATGGCACACATCTCTTGTGTGATCTGGCTGCTTGTAAACTCTGGTGGGGATCTCAACTGCTTTCCCAAGCTATTGATTAGGAAATTATCCAAACAAGCAAAGGATCAATATATTCCTGCCCCTTCTGGATACTTTTAGACTACCCCAAGGCCCCCGAAATCTGGCATGAATGAAGATCCTAGGATAGAGAGCCCATGTTTCACATACTATAAATGAGGGTTATTTTCAGGTCACGCCTAACGAAGAGCTTTTAGATATCTGTAGGCGAAAGCCTCGTATAGACCACACAGAAAAATATAGTCAGCCCATTGCTTAACATTGGTTGGCTTTATTGTCACTCATATTTGCTTGCTTCTTATGAAATGGCTTAACTTCCTCCACTTGTGATTGTCCCTCCCTTGGAGCATGTCCTCTTTTCCATCCTTTTGATTGGCTGACTTATATCCTTCCACTATTCAAATTTAGGGATCTACTTTTTACTTTGTGTTTTCAGCACTCTGAGAGTGCACATTTCTGAGCTCTCTCCCTCTAATGGTGCTTCTCACCCCACATATACTTCCACCACATCCATGTTGCCCCCACTTTCCTATCACTCTCACATGCTGATTTTTCTCTTCTTTCTCCTCTACCGCACCTTATTTTAACCTAATTGTCTCCCATCCAGGGACCAATGCTAGCCAGATGCTCCCCTGGCTTCCTTCCACCATCGATACCTTCAGTGTGCCCCACCCTTCACAGTACACAAAATGCTTTATTAGTATATTTTTAATAGAGTGGCTGGCAGCTCCCATTTGCAGCTAAGCCACTCTGCTTTAAAAAGATGTGCCTTTTTGGGTAAGTCAAAATTATTATTTAAGTGATGTCCCCATCTTTGATCTTTAAATAAAAACAATAAATAAATGGAATTGCCACCACATTATTCAGTAGGCTTTTGCATGCGAGGTGGCACATGCACATGTCTACTGACTGATACAGCCACATGATTTCATGATGCGTACGTGCTCAAGGACGCAGTGCTTAATTTAATCTTTTTTTCTTTTCATTTCTATCAATGCTGTATTGCATAGACACAACAAAATTTGCAAAACCAATAGCTCACAAAGGCAAGACCTATCTGCTTTGCCAATGCTTGTTAGATGAAGGTGTTGTCTGCCCACTTCCTATGTTGGACCTTTCAGTTGCTTTCAACACTCTGGTTCACCCATCCCTTTTGAGGAGGTGAATGCAACACTTTGGTCAAGTGTTTTCAGTCCATGAGGAATCCTATCTCAAAATAATTTCCCTGGACCCTATTTTCCCCGGGAACCCCAACAACATGAGGTGCCACTGGGGTTTCCCCCTCACCTGTACTTTTCAGCTTATTTTCAAGTTTTTTTAAAACACATTGTTTAGAGGATTACTTTTGAATATGTTACACTCCGCCCAATCGCCATCATTGGTGATAGGTGAGCCAAACTGAGGCCTTCAAGTAATACTTGGCATGCGTTTCCGCTTGCACTGAATGTAGTACTACCCGTCCCACGGGAACAGCCCACGTTCGTACCGGCTGCACCCGCTTACCATTAGAGTTGTCATACTAATAGTATTCCACAATATTGCCCTCTAACATATATTTACAATATTGCTTTGTCTGCTGAAAATAAATGCTGAAGAATCTTCTAAGGAAAAGCACTGGCTGAACAATGATTTACTGACTGATATACACCTTACTGAGTTCTGAGACTCCACCCACAACACCTTCCCGAGTACTCCTCGGACTGCTCAGCTTTGCCACTGAGTGAGGGTCGAGTGCTAAAGGGGTGTCCTTAATTAATTAATTAATTAATATGGCGAGGTAGAACGTGAAGTCAACAACAGAACTAAAAGTGGTGTGTGGATTTGTGTAAAGGATAATTACATTTTCAGGACCCCCTAAGCTGCATGCAGGACATCTTTTGGTAGCGTGCTAAAGTCATCTGTGTGCTTTGGGTCTGTGGTTGCAGCAGTACTAGCGAGAATAAAGGCAGCTCAAATGTATTGTAATCACATTTTGCATATAATGTTTACAATACTTTGCTTTTATTAAATAGTACACATGTAACTGCTTTTTTCATCTACCTCCTTTACTGGTTGCTTGCTGGTGCCTATTAAGTGTTACAGGAGGATGTGTCTTTTATCACACTTAGACATTACATTTTTTTCACAAGTTATTTTCCTGTACACTATTGAAACTAAATAGGCTAAAGGTTCAGGGTGTTAATTATTATTTCTCTGTTCAACATAAGGAGTAACCCTCTAAAAATCAGTGTCAGTTTCACGAATTGTATATTTAGATGCACATATTGGCATTGTTAATGTATTTCAAGCAAAGTAACGTATAGGTGTGTACACTATGTACATTTTAAGTTTTATAACTGTTTCTGGATGGGAAAAAAACAAGTAAGCATAATTGAAATTAAAAACAAATAGAAATCACAACATAAAAGACCTACTTTGAGACAATAAACCTTTTGCAGATGTCTCCATTGACTGCGCTCAACACACATTCAAGATAATTTGCAAAAAAACATCAACTACATTAGCAGGCAAAATCAGTTTGTAAGATAGCCCTCCTGATGAAGGCTGTGTGTAACGTGCAGATCACAGATTTCAAAACCTACAGAGTCTAATCAACAGTTAATCTTTCAAAGATCGAAAATTGAGTACCATTAAGCTGCGAAATAACATTCTTTTTTTTATATCCAATCAATCAATCAATCTTTATTTCGGTCTGAAAAACCATAAAAGATATACAAAATCAAGTCACACATCATCGAAATAATAAAAACATATCCTTTCCCGAGGTATCGTTAGACCATTTGCATAAGTATTAAGATGCATATTTTAAATACAGGACCTTTTTCACTCTTTTTTTAAAAGACAAAATAAATACAGGCTTATTAAATAAGTAAAACATTGTGAGGAGTTCATGATCAAATAACATTGTGAGTAAACAAGGACTAAAAGTGGCTATATGACATCCTTTAAATACAACTAACTGGTAGGGGTCTAGTTAAAAGTGCAAATGCCTTAAGTGCAACATATATACTTGGTATAACATTCCACTTATACTCTTAATTTTTAAAGTGCAAGTGCAATAGCTAGCACAATCACAGTATTTCAAATACAATACACTAACATTTCAAGCCTTCCTTTGCTCTTATTATACCTACATCGAACAAGTACCTACTGACACTAAAAACAACCTTTTGGGAGGTATCCGTTCTCAATATTCTTTCTGCCTCGCAGCAAGACCTAATGCCCAAATTCTGACAAATAGGGTTAATCCATTTCTTCCTGGATTTAGCATAAGCAGGACAGAAGAATAGTATGTGTAGGTCATTTTCTCTTCTATCGGATTGGCATAATACACAACACTCGATATTGTCATCCCCTTGTTTGCGGACCCATTTCGATGTGTTCAAGTTAGTTTGCAAGCCACCATATCGAAATTTCATATATAATGATTTTGCTAACTGCGGCTGCACCTCATCTAGAAATGGTTCAAAGCTCGCAGTTGGTTTCATGAGAAGAAACTGTGTTGCTAATGTACCGCCAGCTGAGCTATGAGACACACTGTCTTGAAAATAAGCCCAAAAGGTAGATTTTAATATTTTCTTAGAAACCATGGTCATTTGGTCAGGTTCCTCCCAAAAGTGCTACAGCCCTAATTTATGGAACTGGCAATGAACATGCTTAAGCCACTGTAGACCTATACCGTGATTGAACCTTAAGATTTCCTCTAGCCCTTCTTTATAATGGGCAAGTCCTACTGTAGACTACAGTCGCACTCAAAACAATAATGGTCTTAAGATCGTTTGGTGATCTATACGTTTTACATTTAGGTCCATAACAATAGGGATTAGAGGTGTACGCATTGGAAGGCGTTATAGTTTCCAAAAAAATGTATTTTCTCCTAGCACAAAAGTGTTCTTATATGAGAGCCCCCATAATTCTGCCCCATAAAGAGATGCCGATTGTGCCCTGTACTTGTATACCTCAAGGGCAGGGGATACTGCCTTAGAAGTGCTACTCTCATGTTTCTTTACTATTGGTTGAGTGTTTTGGAGTAAAATAGTCTTACTTTTCTCCAATTGCAGTTTCCAGGTCATTTTAGTGTCCAAGGTTATACCTAAATAGTTAAAATTGTGCACATATTCTAGCTTCTGATTTTTAACAGTTAAGTTCTTTTTAAGAGACTTATGTGGTTTAATTGCCATATATTTTGTCTTGCTAGAATTCATTTCCAGGCCCTTAGTCTCACAGTATGCACCAAAAGTATCTATTAAACATTGTAAACCTTTTGGAGTTTGAGATATTAAAATGGTATCATCTGCATATAAAAGGGCGGGTCCTGGCACCCCCCCTAACTTGGGAGAATCGTGTCCGCAGCCCAATAAATACTCCAGAATATAATTTACATACAATGAAAATAGGGAGGGCGCCAGCACACAGACCTGCCTTACGCCCCTACTTAATCGAATTTGCTCAGTGAGCTCACCCCTCAGACCCCATCTAACCTTTGCATAATCATCCTCATGTAGTCTTATTATTTGCATGAGTATTTCCCCTGGAACCCCTTGGTCTTTTAGGGATTTCCAAAGCAGGTTTGTAAGGATGAGGTCGAAAGCGGCCTTTAGGTCAACAAAGGCAATGTACAGATGACCCTTCTTAAAAACTGTGTATTTCCAACTCGTACAAAGAAATCTAAAGACCTGGTCAATTGTGCTAGTCGTGGCTCTAAAACCAGCCTGATATTTCGATAAAATACAATTCTCCTCAATCCAATCATTTAATTTTGTTAAAATTTGTCGAGCATAAATGTTTTGTAAAACATCTATTAATCGATCGGTCGGTAGTGTGGAGGGTCTTGGTGGTTACCTTTTTTTAAAATAGATGTAATTTCAGCCCCTTTCCAAGATTCCGGTATTAATGCACCCGCGGCGACTGAATTACAACGAAGATTAATATAAGGGCCCCAAAAATGTTTGTCATGCCTCAATAAATCTCCTGGTATCTTGTCTGGGCCTGGTGCTTTCCCCGGTTTTACTGCGTCAATTGCTGCCAATGCATCTTCCAAAGTAAAGTGTTGAGGGGCTATACTTGGGATTACTACATAATCTTGCAAATTAAATGTTGTATCACTCATCGATGTTGAATAAAGACGGGAAAAATGGTTGACCCAAGTTTTTGGATCTAAAAAGAGGTCCTTACTACATCTTCCCGCTTTATTACCTTTAGATATCAATAGCCAGAAAGCAGCATGGTCCTTAGCTTTGGCTGCACTGATCAATTCAGTCCAGATATTGTCATCCCAATTTTTCTTAGTTTGTACTAATAATCTCTTGTATTTATTCCTTTTCTCCCTTAAGGCCAAAAACTTTTTTGTTTTTGTAGCAAAAATAAGTTCTTTTATTGCCTCACGGCACTCTTTATTATACCAGGGATTATCTAAATTACTTGTTTCAATTTTCCCCCTTTTACATTCTTTCGGAATCCTACTCAAAATAGGTTTCAGTGCATCTACCAATGTACGAAGTATATTTATCATTGGGAACTCTGTAGCAGGCAGATCAGCATATGGTGAAATAGTGTCTATAAAAATATCATAAATCTGCTTCATAGCCTTTTCATTTCCCACTATAGATGGCCATTTTAAAGCCCAGGTTTCTTGTAAAAGACATATTTCACTTTGTCCAATATATTCCTGCCATTCAGCATCCCTTACATTCCTTTTCAGCCCCACTATATTCCAAGATTTTAATCGTATTTCTAATTGACCTTCCTCCCTAATTTGCTGATTGAGTGCAATTCCCATCTGATTCCTTGTTACCGAAGCTTCATGACTATTATTAACGGGATCAAAGGAACCCATTTCATTATTATGTAATGGCTGGTTCACCTCAGCTATGTCCACACACTCGTCAAACAAGGGCACTAATGGTACATCTAGAATTTCGTGGGACATGATTGCGTCCTGTTCCGTTATCAAACATAGCCAATCCTGGTCACCAGTCCTCATCTGAGGTCCTCTTACATTCCTATTCAAAGTACTGAAATCAGTATCTGCCTTAATCTTGACTGCAGTTAGCTCGCCATCTTGAACATCAATTGGAAGATTAGATGCAGGAGCATCCGAATCATCGGAAGAGTATAATTCAAGTTCTGATAGTGATAGTTGTCAATCTTGAGCGTTTAAATCTGATAAAACCTGAAACCTAATAAGGGAGTTGGGGCAGGTTTATTTGCAAAAGATTCAAATGCAGGTTTGTAAAAAAAACCAAAGGGAGGGCGCAGATACTAGTACTTTGGGTAAAGGTTAACTAACAAAAGCTTAATAAACAACGGTCCATCTGTGGCCTGCAAAAATTGATCACAATGCAGTCACCATCAATACTCTTAGAGGATAAGCCAACCCACCCGACTCTGCGGACCATTAAGATCTCTTTTATAGCAGACCGGTGGAATCTTTAATATTTAGTTAACCAATCAACTCTTTTGTTAAGTAAATCAACCCACGACTCCCTCTGATCCTTCCTGAGAGCAGGGACACCAGCCAAAACTAAAACGTAGGGACACGTAGCTGGAGGTAGACTCAACACATCAGTATTGGGCTTGAAACAATTATTCCTTAAACCGTCTCCAGTATTACTAATCAAAGAACTTGGTATAGTGTCTGCAACTAAGCCTTCAAAATGGGTATTGTGCGAGCCCAGACATTTTGTTTTAGAACCCTGCGATACTTCATGTGTTTTTCCTTTCATGATGCTATGGCGTAACATAGGAGGTTCCTTAACTTTACCATCTAAACTTTGTAAGTTCGTAGTTTTATTAACATCTCCTGCTGTTTTCAAGCCCTCCCCCTCAATAACAGCAGGTTGTTGAATCATATTGCTACCACTTAAATTATTTATTACAGTATCCAAATGATCCAGTTTTTTCCCATAAGAGGGAAAAACAAATTCTGATCAATTCTTGAATACAAGCTAGTGCAGTTCCCAAAGCAGATTCTTCAACAGTAGCAATAGTATTGTCCCCAACAGTATCATGTCTTGGCAAGAGAAGAGAAGTAACCACATCAGTCTGTGTACCAACAGAATTAGTCTTTGATACTGTAATTTGCACATTTAGTAGATCGGGATTCCTTTACATTCCTTTTTCTTTTAGCGCGAGCACTCCACTTTCGTTTTACTGATTGCTTTATCACTTTCTTTGCATCAGAAGATTTGGAAACCTGTGTTCTCGTAGCTATACTTGATGCTTCTGGGGCCACAACCAAAGGTGAATCCGGAACCGGCTCAAGAGAAATCAATGGCACATTTGGAGGTGTTGCCGGCAAACACGTTCGTGCAGAATCTCCCAAATTGGAGTTAGGGATTCCCAATGATGATCGTCTCTGTAATTTATATGCATCTAAGGAAAGACGACGTTCCGCTATTTCAATCTCATGAGTCAATAATGACTGCGCCCTAACAATGAATGCATCCAAAGGACCAGCTACTCCTTTGCGCTTGTTCATGGTGTGGTTTTGAAAAACAGTAATTTCCGAAAAAAAACCTCACAATGCAACACAAATGCTACTGGTTTAAATTAAAGATAAATTAAGTATATACAACAGTACCTGCACACTGCAGCTTGTATCAGTAACGATATCCAAGTGTCAGAAGGTGGGCCCAGCCCAGCCTCTTCCAGGCACTGATGGGCGCGGACTGGCCCGCCCTTGGCCTGGGCTTTGCCCGAGGGCGGCCCAGAGGCAAAGTCAGCGGTATGATTATTATTATTTTTTTTTTTTACCAGGATGTGACTGGTCCATGCTCTTTGTGTGTAATCTCAGTTTACTTTAAGTTTCTTCTGCATTATGGAAAATATGTCCTCCTTGTATAGTTTATATGTTGTCGTATTTACAGGCAGCATGTCTATAGATGTGCTTAAAATTATTACCTTGCAAACTCTGTTGCATTATAAAAACGCTACTGTACCAGTTCCTATTGAAAATGTTACTCATCTCTGCATTTCCAGTTGTTTTACGATTTTTGGCCTCTTTAGTGGGTGCACACAGTCGTCTTTCGGAACCAATTCTTAGCTTTCTTCCTTTTTTTTACCACAGCGTCACTATGTTTGTTTATCTGCTATTTTTAACTGCTGGTTGATTGTACCGAGGAATTGCAATGTCATAAATGTATGTAATACTTCTGTTTACATACTTTGCAATCTCTCTGGCAATTTTGTTGCGTCCTGCTGTGTACAGTCCAGCTTCTGTAAGACGCATACACTCGCAGCAAAACTGTACTTCGATCTTTGTAAACATTTGTCAAAATAGCTGTTTATGTGTAAAATCACAAACTGAGTCATACATTAAAATGCATAGGTTTTTAATCCTAATCTGTTTTCAACTATATCTAAAACACGTGTATGGATATGAAAAGCCGAGTGATCTGGAATTCTGTTTGACGTTGCTTTGCTGCAAAATAATAGCGGTAAATTAGATATTAAAACAGAATTTTGTGGAGATATTTAGTCTTTAATACACTTCTGAGGCTTTTAATTGTGACATTATACAGATTTGACTAACTAAATGGTCAATGTTGATTAGTGCCCACCTCCTCCCCTTCTCAAGTGCCCCCTCACAATATTGACATCACTTGAGCAGGCAGAGTTTTAATACATCAATCAATAACAGAAAAATTCTGGAGTGGAACAGATTGATAATTATACCTAATGTATGGAAAACCTGCACATTGTAAATCTTTAACTTCATTGTACTTTGTTTATTACATAAACTTCATGGTTGGGAGTGTTTATATTACCTGAGGTTCCTGAGATTGTATATATTGCGTGGCTGAGGCAGAAAAAGACAGGTTTGACAGTTTATTTAGAATTTGTTATCAAATGTATTTTCTCGACGGATTACAGGAATATCGTATACTTTACATACTCGGCACAGTCAAATGCAAACGTAAGTCACATATTTTCCGCTTAGATGGTGTGTAATGTAGGTAACTCTGAAACCGGAATTTGGAACTGAAAGTGAAAATCGTAGAATTCCAAATTTTAGAGTGTCCATACTGTACAAAAATCATCAATAAAGTGCCTTGAGGGTGGTTTTAAGAATGTCCATAAGGCCTAGAAACTGGGGTTCGTAAATAGGATTTTTAGAATTAGATTCTACTCTGGTACAAGTCCAAGGAACACATTGACATCCTGGCCATAATAGCTGATTATTAGTCTAGTAAGCTCAAATCATTGCAGAACCTATTACCTCAGGTTTACATTTATCACACAAACTGGTACCAAATCCACTTGGGTGAGGAGATTCCACTGGCCAGAGAAAATAATAGCACACCTCCTATTGAAATATTTCTACTAAACATTGATAAGTCTCTTGTTGTCAAATGTTCTGTGTCTGTTTCTTTTAAGTGTCCATACATTGAATGATGTCATGGTAGGTTTTGCAGTCAACCAGACATTATCAAAGAAAGGGACATTCTAGGAATTTTATTATTGGTGATTGTTGATGATGCAAGTTTGGATAGAACTAGTTTGTTTTAAAAATAAATGCCCCCTTAAATGTATCGACCCTTGCTTATGATGACATATTCAGTACACATATCTTTGAAATAGTTGTGCCTGCTGCTGTCAGTAATCATGTGATTGTTTTGAAAGACTTTATGCCCTCATCTCCTAGCATTAACAGAGATTGAGCAACAGGGCAGGTTGTCTCTCCTTCATCCGCACAGTCTGATCACTCATTATTCCTTGCAAATGTAGAAGGCCAAGGAGACGCCTCCCAACACTTTATTTTACAGCAGTAGTCGTACTCTAGGACCCCTCTTGACATTATCTCTTTTATCTTATCAAAGTACACTTACTATTGACTGCATGCTGCAATACTGTGAACGATGGTTTGAAGCGTACACAGCCCCAGCCTCTCACCCTTTCTCCCCTCAAGATGGAACCACCGTGAAGCAACTGCTCATTTTGGTTGTCAGTCATGCAACACCCAGTTCCTCCCCACCCTCCTCTTGTTGCTCTCTTTATTCCAAAAACTAAGTCCTTACACATAAGTGACTAATATTTCCTTTCAAACTCCCACAGTATCATAGCTGGACTTTAGTCTAAAATCATACGGCTTGGATTACCGTGTACATTCCATAGTTTATGTATTGGTATTTATAAAAGTCACTTTGAACTTGGGAACAGTGTAGCAATGTGTGCATTCATTGATGTTTTATACATTTAAAATACACTATGACATTACAGTTTACTATATACATGTTTAAAATATTTAGGTCAACTGTCATCCTAGAATTGCACAATTTTTACTGAAGTGCTGAAGCTTGCATTGAAGTAGTTTAACAAATCTGCAATCCAGCTACTAAGCCATATCTGACCAATGTCATCTCAATATCCGCTTTGATGGAGACTCCTTCACTCTACCATAGCACAACTGGTTTGACCAGTCTTTCTTCTGTGTCTGATTCCATGTCAATAAGCGGGGCTTCACCTTTGAACTGGTGGCAGGCACTCGCCTCCTCAGAATTTTGAATCCGTGTCCTCCACACACGTTTTCTGTTCCCTTTAATGTATATTGAGCGCAGCAGACCTCTAGTAGAACTGGGCCGGACATCTGTGAAGAACAGAATCGCTGCACCCACCATCTCGTGGTTCTCTTATGGTTTCTTGCAAGTAGGTAGAGGGTACCATGCTCCGCTTTGCTGTTCCTTTGATACTGGGGGCATGAGGGGGGGCACAGGTGGCTCTCTTTTGAGTCTGTGTCAGCCGGCCTCACTCCTTCTAATCTCTAAAGGGTTAGCCACTGAATCCCTCTCTGGGTTTCTTTTTCTTTTACTAGTTCTTACTGTTAATACAAGTCACACATCCCAACCTTCAGCTGCGAAACTGGGAATTGAGGGGGTTCAGGACCGAACTACTTATTTCCTTCCAGTCCTTCAATTTTAGTCCTCCATTTGAGATGAGAGAAACCTTTCTTTCAAAACGGAGCACTTTGGCACTCTGGAGGATGAAGCATTATTTAAATGCTACAAATCAATAAAGTAAAAAAGGTAGTGAGGTCAATATATGCTGTAGGAGTTCTGAATTACAAGATCTTTTTCTTGCTATTACCACAGCAGCTTTTGCAGATAATTGACCAAGTAGGACTGAGGGCTGCACTGGTTGCCACATCCTTCCTGTAAGCCCGGGCCTGTGGATGGCATATGCTCTCTTTGGCAAAGCAATTGTTTAACACCTGCCTGCTTGAAGAGTCTGTCCTTCCTGTGCTGGGACCACCTCTCAATTGGCTGAATCTTTTCAGCACAGTTGCAAGATATGCTTCTTAACATAAGCATTTGCCTAATTAATTTGAGGTTTGTTTTATTGCTAAAGTAAAGGTGGTGATGTATTGAACCACGCGGCACCTGGTACATTTTACCCAGAGAATCTCACTCCCTCACTGACCAATTGTCCCCTACTGCAAGTTTTCATCTTTAGCACATCTCTAAAACCACAAGCGAGAATGCAAGGAAACGCAAGACTGTGGGTGAGCCTCTAGTCAACAGGCCATAATTAAGACCATAAGTTTCTCATGTATGATATACCCTTCCAGTGCTAACCACACTAACTGTACTTATTAGAATGTGTGATACTGACGCTCTGAAATTTGTAATAGGTGTTGAAAAATATCTTTGAGATCTTGTCTTCAACGAGCGAGTCACCACAAATGAATTAGAGACACTGCATCATAATGTGTGACTGTGCAGTTAACACCATGCAGTAAGCCATGTTTGCCTTAAAAACAGACACCTCATTAATAAATGGCAGTCAAGTCTGCAAGATCGACAGCTTGGTTACGATCACTGGGGTCCTTCATAATCAGACAGTCGTTCAGGATTTTGTATGGTATCCTTCATGCTGTCCCTGGAGCAGGCTTCTGTGTAGCCTAACAATGGTTAGATTATCTGCTAGGTTTCCCTAACTATACAACACTATCCAAAGTATGGGTTCTTGAATCACGGACTACAAAACGAGTCCAATGTGGCTGCGGCAATGGCGGATAAGGAAGAGAACTCCCGGAGACGGGACCATCTTCCCCCTCAGAAATCTACACCACCTCTAAATTTTCTATTAATGGTTGTTCGTTTTGAGGAATTTTGGCAAATTTTGAAAGTTTTAATTATTTACTATGTAATGCATGATACAGCCAATGTGCCTTTAAGGGTTGATTGTTTCTGTACTGAGTTAAAGCCTCCAGATTATCTTTGAAGGCAATAATTTTGGTTTTGGGTACCACCCTTTGACAAGCCCTAGGGGTAGAAGATTTGCACTATAATAATTCTTGCTAGAATCTCTTCAGAAGAGCCTTAGCTGTCTGCCAAGATCTTGTAATCAAAAAATTATTAAATAATACATCCATCCATATATATCTTCATATGGAGGCATAGAGGGACTTATGGCCATACTTCTTTTGCCATTGGCCTGCCTGCCTCATTTAGAGTGCTTTCACCTATGACGGTATACTGCATCGGGCAGTATTTGGCCTTATCAGTCATTGGCTCCTTTGCTCGTTCAATGATGGCATTTTCTGATCACATGTGGACATACTCCTGAAAATGAGTGTGCTTCAGTGCCAAGACTGGATGGCCAGTCCTTTAGTTTTAATTTTCTCCTTTGTTGGAGGGCTCTTGACTCCGGGATACAACTCCTGTCCCATTGCGGGGTTGCCCCAGATATAGGTCTGGAGCCCTTTGATGTCCGGACCCTTGCGCCTGGGGGGGCGGAGAGGCCGGGCTGGGAGAGGCCAGACGCCCAGCGGGAGAGGCGCCAGGCCCGGGGAGGCCGGAGGACGATCGCACCTAGGTGTTGAGGGACGGTGGGGGTCCCATCGAAACTCTCCTCCTCCGGGAATGGTGAAGTGGCCACGTGGTGCCCCCTGGCCAGATCTTGGTGCCTCGATGTCGGGGCTTCGCTGGGGCCGAGGCCGGAGGGAGCCGGGCTGCGTGGGCTGGTGCGTTGAGTAAGCATGGGGGGGGGACCCCGAAGGGATGAGGGGTCCCTGTGCGGCCTGGAAAAGGGGGCCGCTTAGGCGGGTGTAGGAAAACGGGTACAATCCAAAAGGGGGCCTCAAAGGGAGGAGGGGTCCCTGGCGGCCTGAAAGGCCGGCCCGTGTAGGCCGGTGCGGGGGGACGAGCACAATCCAAGAGGGTTAAGACCACGCCACGAGGCCGGGTCCAACAGGCGTCCCCCCCCCCCCCCAGCCGAAGGCAGGGAGAGTCACCCATTTCCTTGGGGGTTCTCCTCGTCGAGGCGGAAGAAGCGGGACAGGCCGTCAGCGTTGGCGTGGTCATTGCCGGGCCGGTGTTCAACAGAGAAGTCCATCCCTTGCAGCGAGATGGACCATCGCAGCAGCTTGGGGTTCTCGCCCCTCATTTGCATTAACCACCGCAAGGGCCGGTGCTCGGTCTGGACCCGGAAGTGGGTGCCGAAGAGATAGGGCCGGAGCTTTTTGAGGGCCCACACTACAGCGAAGGCCTCCCGCTCGATGGTGCTCCACCGCTGCTCCCGGGGCAGCAGCCGTCGGCTGATGAAGGCCACGGGTCTGTCGAGTCCCTCCGAATCTACCTGGGACAGGACGGCCCCAATTCCATATTCGGAGGCGTCCGTCTGCACCACGAACTCCTTGCTGTAGTCAGGGGCCTGTAGCACGGGGGCAGTGCACATCGCCGTTTTGAGAGTCTCGAAGGCCGTCTGGCAGCGGGGGGTCCAGTGTACCTTCTTGGGCTGCTTTTTTGACGTGAGCTCTGTGAGGGGGCCGACAATGCTCCCATAGTCTCTGATGAATCGCCGGTAGTACCCGGTGAGGCCCAGGAAGGCCCGGACAGCTTTCTGGGTGGTGGGGGGTTCCCACGCCTGGATGGCATCAACTTTCGGTTGGAGGGGAGCCACCTGACCGCTCCCTACTTGATGGCCCAGATAGGTCACCGATCCTTGGCCTATCTGGCATTTGCTGGCCTTGATCGTGAGCCCGGCCCTTTGGAGGGCGGCCAGGACTGCTTTGAGGTGCCCCAGGTGCTCAGCCC
The DNA here is from genome assembly GCF_964204655.1 of Triturus cristatus. Lineage (NCBI taxonomy): Eukaryota > Metazoa > Chordata > Amphibia > Caudata > Salamandridae > Triturus > Triturus cristatus. The sequence continues at coordinate 330,701,954 of NC_140580.1, forward strand.
AGTGGCTGCTGTATACGGCAATGTCATCTAAATAAGCCGCGCTGAAGGCCTCTAGCCCGGCCAGGACCTTGTTCACTAATCTCTGGAAGGTGGCCGGGGCGTTCTTCATGCCGAAGGGCATCACCCGAAAGTGGTAGTGCCCATCAGGGGTGGAGAAAGCGGATCTCTCTTGGGCACCGGGGGTGAGCTGGATCTGCCAGTACCCGGCGGTGAGGTCAAAAGTGCTCAGGTAGCGGGCTGCCCCTAAGCGGTCGATGAGCTCGTCGGCCCGGGGAAGAGGATGGGCATCGGTCTTGGTAACAGCGTTCAGGGCCCGGTAGTCCACACAAAATCGTAGCTCCGGGGGGGTGCCTGGTGCGGCGGCCTTTGGCACCAGGACGACGGGACTGGCCCACGGGCTGTCGGAGGGCTCTGACCCCGAGGGCCAGCATCTTCGCCACCTCAGCCTGGATGCAGGCCCGCACCCGGTCGGGTACTCTGTAGGCTCTGTGTCGCACGGGGGGACTGTTCCCAGTGTCGACGTCGTGGACACACCATGGAGTCACCCCCGAAGTGAGGGAGAAGAGGGCCGCAAAGGGCTGCAACAGTTGCTGACAGTCATGGTGCTGTTCCGGGGTCAGGGAGGAGGCGAGTGAGACGCCTTCGATGGTCCCGTCGTGGTCGCTGGTCCGCAGGAGGTCCGGTAGGGGCTCGGAGTCGCCTTCGCCCCCGTCGTCGGTCGCTAGCAGTAGGCTTAGTTCGGTCCGGGCAAAGTGGGGTTTGAGCCGGTTAGCGTGTAGAACCCGGAGGGGGTTCCGGGGAGACTCCATGTCGATCAGGTAGGTGACAGGGCTCTTCTTTTCCACCACCTTGAAGGGCCCGGTCCATTTGTCCTGGAGGGCGCAGGGGTCAACCGGTGACATGACCCAGACTTGCTGGCCCGGCTCAAACTCGATGGTAGAGGCGTTTTGATCGTACCATCTTTTCATGTCCTCTTGGCTGGCCTCGAGGTTGGCTTCGGCCAGGGCTCGAAACCTTCGTGTCTGGTTTCGTAGGGTCAGGAGGTATCTGTAGACGTCGGGAGGGGCATCTCGGGGCTTCGTCTCCCAGCCCTCCTTGACCAGGCTGAGGGGTCCTCGGACTGGATGCCCCTACAACAATTCGAAAGGGCTGAATCCCAGGGACTTCTGCGGGACCTCCCGATAGGCAAACAGGAGGCACGGCAGCAGGACATCCTATCTCCGCCGTAGGTGTTCTTCCAGGCCCTTGATCATGCCTTTTAAGGTTCTGTTGAACCGCTCGACCAGTCCGTTCCCCTGAGGGTGGTATGGGGTGGTGAACTTGTACGTGACCCCGCACTGCTGCCACAGGGACCGCATGTATTTAGAGATGAAGTTCGTACCTCGGTCGTTCACCACTTCTCGGGGGAACCCCACTCTCGAGAAGATCCCCATTAAGGCCCGGCCCACTACGGGGGCTGTCACAGTTCGAAGCAGGATGGCCTCAGGGTACCTGGTTGCGTGGTCTACGAGGACCAGGATGAAGCGGTGACCCAGGGCGGTCCGGGGGTCCAGGGGCCCTACGATGTCTATTCCGACCCGTTCGAACGGGGTGTTGACTGCTGGGAAGGGCTGGAGAGGGGCTTTGACCCGTCCCCCCGTCTTGCCGCTGGCTTGGCAGGTCTGGCAGGACCGGCAGTGGTTGTCCACGTCCCTCCGCATCCGGGGCCAGTAGAAGTGGGTCACCAGGCGGCTGTTGGTTTTGTCCTGCCCAAGGTGCACGGCGAGGGGCACATCATGTGCCAGGTTAAGGAGGAACTCCCGGAATCGGAGGGGGACCACCAGCACTCGACTGGCCCCCAGTTCTGCAATCTTCTGCTCGCTGTACAGTAGTCCTTCGGCCCAATAGACCCAGTGGGTTCCGGTCTGGTCACCGTTGGCCTGCGAGGCCGCTTGCTGCCGGACTCCTTCAAGGGAGGGGCAGGTCTTCTGTTCCTGCAAGAACTGTTCTCTGGTGGGGCCCCTGTCGTGGCGCCATTGGGCAAGCTCCGGGAGTGTGCCGAGAGAGGCGATCTCGTCCGGGGGGGGGGCACCGTGGATCTGGCATCGGTGTCCGCTTCTTCCTCGCTGGAGGCAGGTGGTGGCACGGGCCCCTCGGGCTCGACGGTGTCGGCGGCCATGGACGAACGGGGGGCCTGGGCGGCCATGGACCGGGTGGTGGCGCAGGCCCATTCGGGTAGTCCTAGCATTCGGAGATGCTCTTGCCGCTCCACTTGAGCCCAGGGGGAACTCTCGAGGTCGTTCCCCAGGAGGCAGTCCACCGGAGCGTCGTCGCGGACAGTCACCTTCAGCATGCCCGTCACCCCTCCCCATTCGAAGGGAATCTGGGCCATCTGGCACGTGCTCTCGCTGTTGTCGGCCGTCCGGACGGGGCATAGCACATTCGGCAGGATCTGTTCGGGGGCCACCAGGTGGCAGCGGACAGCGGTGACACTGGCTCCGGTGTCACGGAGGACTTCGGCCCGTCGTCCATTGATAGTGACCCACTGTTGGTACTTCTGGGTGTTGCTCGGGATGGGTGTTCGGGGCACCATTTCTCGGCTGCCCAGGCAGACCAGGGACATGGCCGCCGGGTCCCACTCAGTGGACCCCCCGTCGAGGGGTTCTTCCTCTTCCTCCCCTTCTCCCAGTGCGGCAGCCGCTAGTTGTCGGGGCGGGGGCCCGCTGGTCCCACTTCGTCGGTTCCGGGGGCAGGCAGGGTCGCTGGCATAGTGTCCTGTTTGTTGGCAGCCGTAGCAGGTTATCGTGGGCCGGGGTCTGGTTTTGGCTGGCGTCGTCCCTCTTCGGGCTAGGTTCGGGGAGGTGTGTTGCTGAGGCGGCCCCCGAGGCGGACTCCGGGGCGGCCCGGCTGGGATGTCCCGATTCCTGTTCAACCCTCCTCCCCCGCCGCGCTGGCGGGGCGGTCCGGTGGGGTTTCGCTGGTACTCCCCCATCGAGCTCCGGGGGACTCGGGTCTTGACCCATCGATCGGCCTCGGCGGCGAGCTTCCGCGGCTCGGTCAGCTTGCTGTCGAGGAGGTGTTGTCTTAGCTCCACGAAGCAGTTGTTGGAGAGGTGTTCCCAAATAATGAGGTCGACCAGCTGCCCGTAGGTGGTGACCTTGCTCCCCTTGATCCATCCTTCTAGGGCCCTGCTGAAAAAGTCAACATACTCTACCCACGTGGTACCGGGGATTTTCTGGCCGTCTCTGAAACGCTGGTGGTACATTTCCGCGGTTAGTCAATAGCGGGTGAGCAGGGCCTCCTTCATATGGTCGTACGATGTCATCACCTCTTCCGGGAGCTGGAGTAGGGTGTCTCGGCCCTCGCTAAGGAACCGACCCCATAGGCCGGCACCCCAATCCTTCCGGGGTACCCGATGGGAGGTCATGGCCACCTCGTACGCCTTAAACCACTGCTGGATGTCGTCATTTTTATAGTACTCCTTGACGACAACTTTGGGAATATGGACCTTGGCTTCGGTGGGCGGCAGAGCGTCTCTATTGCTGGGGGTGCCGGTCTCCCCCTTCTGGGCCTTGAGCTCGAGTTCTTTGAGGCCCCGCTCGTGTTCGAGGGTCATCCTTTTCTCCTCCAGCTCTCGATGCCGCTTCTTCTCCTCTATCTCCTCTTGTAGCCGTAGCTGTTCCATGGCCAATTTCTTTTCGGCCAGCAGGAGTTCGCCGTCCAGCCGAAGTCGTGTGAGCTCTAGCTCATGGGTCCGGACCTTCTCCCGCTCTCGTATTTCTTCCGCGGAGAGGCCGGTTTCCAGGCTGTTTCTCCCTCCGCTGGGGTCGGTGCTGGTGGCGTGGCTGCATTCAGGGGCAGGGGACCTTCACTCTGGGAGGGACCCGCCTCGGACTCTATCCAGGTTCTCAGGGCTTTCTGCATCTCTTCCTTGGTACCTAGGCCGGTGGTCGCAATGCCCTTGTCCTTGCAGAACTGTTTTAACTCTTTGTGCGTGTACTCTTCCAATCGTTCTGGTTGGAACTCCATGGTCGCGGTGGTTTCCTGGTTGCTCATGGTCTCTGTTCGTCTGGATGGATAGCGAGTGGGTTACTTGCTTGTACGATCTGCGATCGGCTCGGATCCCGTCGCTGGCCACCAAATGTTGGAAGGCGGACCTCGGGGGAGTCGGAGAGACCACCCAAGGGAGCCCCCACACTGTGCGAAGTAGCCAAGCGCTGCTGAGAAGCCTCCTAGGAGAGGTCCTTCTCCTATACCGTACTAGCACAGTAACACTACCACACAGGACTCGAGGATGTTTATCAAGACGAGCAATTCTTTATCAGCATTTAGGAAGTTACGGTTATCGGTATATACAAGGGGGGATCGAGGGATCCGCAAGAGTCTCAAAGTCTTTGGTAGGGACGGGGTAGCGGGACAGTCTTTAGTAGCAGCTGGGTACGAGGGTACCTTAGGCCCAGTTCTTGATCCTCAAGCTGGAGGGACTCGGGGTCTCGGAGTGGTCGAGCCGCGACGGCGTCAGCAGGGCTCTGGAGGAGGTCCCAGCGAGGTTGGGCCACGACAGCGTCAGCAGGGCCCCGATGTTCCGTGAGGTTCCTTGTCTCAATAAGGTGGAGCCGCGACGCAGTCAGCAGGGCTCGTGGTATAGTGTCAAGCAAGAGTTCTTCTCCGTCGGGTCAGCCACGATTCCATCAGCAGGGCTCTTGACTCCGGGATACAACTACTGTCCCATTGCGGGGTTGCCCCAGATATAGGTCTGGAGCCCTTTGATGTCCGGACCCTTGCGCCTGGGGGGGCGGAAAGGCCGGGCTGGGAGAGGCCAGACGCCCAGCGGGAGAGGCGCCAGGCCCGGGGAGGCCGGAGGACGATCGCACCTAGGTGTTGAGGGACGGTGGGGGTCCCATCGAAACTCTCCTCCTCCGGGAATGGTGAAGTGGCCACGTGGTGCCCCCTGGCCAGATCTTGGTGCCTCGATGTCGGGGCTTCGCTGGGGCCGAGGCCGGAGGGAGCCGGGCTGCATGGGCTGGTGCGTGGAGTAAGCATGGGGGGGGGGGGGGACCCCGAAGGGATAAGGGGTCCCTGTGCGGCCTGGAAAAGGGGGCCGCTGAGGCGGGTGTAGGAAAACGGGTACAATCCAAAAGGGGGCCTCGAAGGGAGGAGGGGTCCCTGGCGGCCTGAAAGGCCGGCCCGTGCAGGCCGGTGCGGGGGACGAGCACAATCCAAGAGGGTTAAGACCACGCCACGAGGCCGGGTCCAACATCCTTTTATAATACTCCTTTCATTTCTTTGCTTCTCCTTTTTAAAATTGTTGTCAGAAGCATGCTCCAGACCAACAGGCAGTGCAGATAGGCTGCTTGCTTGCTGCTCGTTTAATTTGCAGTGCGCTGCATCTCGCATAGCAACTTCCTCTAAATCAGGCAACCATTATGGAATGTTGTTGCCCTTAGTGTATCATTCTGTTACCATTCCAAGATGGCCAGTACGTTGGCTCTATATGTTGCAGCCATGCTCGAACTATGTAAACAACAATAGACTATGAACAATTCTACTTCTATGTTTTGTTTTGTTATTGCAAGCATAGGCCTGCCATGTGTAGACGACAACATGTTGTCTTTTTAGGTCGAGCATTCCAGACCTCTTGTATATACTTTAGTATGTACTTTTATATTAGTATATACTTATATGTGTATTTACTTTGTGGGTTATGGAGATTAGCCCAATGACTTGTCTGCTTCCGCTTAGGGACTGTTTTTTCTTTTCAACTGCCTCTATTTAACTGTCTTAATAAAAAAAGACCAGTAGAGGTCAATAAAATACCAGCATTCCTTTCTGCTGAGGGACTTTATTTTTTTTATTTTTTCTGGCAACTGCCTCTATTAACCTTTCCTGATAGAAAATGACCAGCTGAGGTCAGTAAAATACCAGCATCACTTTAGCATTCTCTAGATTCCAGTCCATAGAAAATGTCTTCCACAAGCACCCGTAGACAATAAATATTTTTCCAAATCTTGTATTTTCAGTGATATGATCACCGAAGACCCTGATTTTATATTAAAAACAGAGCTTTGAACTATACCATTTCCCGCTCAAAGGAAATATTTCTCTCCATGTGTTCCCATATCTGGTGTGTCACACAGTTTGGTGCTTACTTTCCACCCTGTTAAAGAACAGTAGATGTTTCAGCACCCAGACTAATGTGCTGCATAGCTAAATACATATAAGGTCCCAAAGTCGAGACTCATTGCATTGCAAATGCTTGTTTCTACTTGTATTAGTTTATCTTGCATATGTTATTGAGTTTGTGTGCATTTTATTGTCTTGTGTCAGAGTGTGAATGCAAGAATGAGGCAGTAAATGAATGCATGAGTGCAAAGATGAGTGACAGGATGCATGTATAACTAATTTAGGGCCTAAACCCATCAATGACACAAGGGCACTTTCATACATCAGCCAGACCTATTTACATTGCCTATACTTGCTAGTTGCGTTTAGATGTATTGAAAACTCTGGTTATCAGGAGCTCTTCTTGAGGGTAGATTAATTCCACAACTAGTATGCTTTTAACTCAAATTGAATTTCATAGAAGCTACTTTTTGGTGTGTGCACCAAACACCCCTTATATCCACTATCCTTCCCTCCATTAAGAACCATATATTATGCCTTTCTGTACAACATAGCGCTGAGCTTGCAACTCACAGTGCGAAGTTCACTCTTGGAAATTCAGCCAAAAAATGTGCATATATCATATAACAAAAAATATATTCTGCCAGATAAAGGGTGTTTGCTTTCTTTTGTGATTTCACACAAGATGCAAAGGCAAGTAAGTACTTGAAGGTTTGTTTACTTAAATTATGAGTTTTTTTCAGTAGAAACTGACATATTTCAAAATGTTGTGTTCATGCTTCTTGGCAAGCGGCTGATGAAATGATACAGAGGGTTGAGATTTCACTTGCAGAGCTTGGGTGTGACCTTGCCTGTGTATGTGTCGGGCTGCCAGTTTGTGAGAGAAGGAGATCTCTAAAGCTATAATGGGGTCATTTAAAACGTTAGGCCATCTTGAAGGGTAAGCCATTGTCTGCAGATTGGAGACCATTGCTCACATTAGCCCAAAGAGAACTTTAACAATTCTGCTTATAAAGTTTTTTAAATGAGTACATCTCATCAAGCCAAGCTCCGACCCCCACAGTAAATTTGAACTCTCCCAGAATTATATCGATGGGGGTAATGATTCTACTCGAGTACCCCTCAGGAGATCTAAATGAGGGGCCTGGACCAAGCCTCCTCACAGCGACATTGTGTGTGTTGCAGGACGCTCCTCTGCAGGTAGCGTATTTGGTGGCTCGCAATTCTCAGAGCCCTCTGGTACCTCCTGGTACTGAGGACAGGATTATTAATTTGAACCAGGACTGCTTGATACGCCCACTGGAGTATCAGCTTGAAAGGTTTCGATCTGTCCTGAGGATGGAAATATCCCCACTTATCCAACGATTAGATTCTATTGAAGCTAAAATGTGGCAAATACAGTCTTGCCCACCTTTGTCAATTCCACCTACAGACAAGTGTCCTTCAGTCTACAGTTTGCTCCTGTAACCCAACCTACCTCATGTATAAATGCAGTATCGCCAGGAGTCGCACACTCAGTGGAACAATTCCGGCCAGGTCAACAAATCCGCTGCACACAAGCACCCCCACCGTGGAATGATAGTCCAGATACAGGTTGTACCGTAATGATTTCAAAGAGAAGAGTGTTTCCCTCTGAAGATACAGCAGCTTGGGCTACCATCCATCTTCCCCTGGCTGCATGTCCCTCCGTGGCCGTTTGGATCGGGGTACCCCCATTATGGAAAGGTCAAACTAAATCTTACGAAGAACTGTATAATAAAACCCTTGACTGGTTAGTGTGGAACAAAGGTGTGCCACTCCACCATGGCAAAGATTTTACTAGTAAGGAGATGTGCCTGGATTGGGTCAGACCCAGCTGACTGTAAGGGTGATTGTATAATTGTGAATTTTATATTCCCACTGTTGGTTCCAAATCTTCTGTTTAGTGTTAATTCCCAAATAATCTGAGGAGTAATATATCTTTGGTTCCCCTAGGGTATTTCTATAAACCGACTTGGGGTTTCACTCAGCAGTTTGGTTATTGAACTGTTTGTCCTAATTTTTCCCACATTCATCAGCACCCGTTCCCGTTATGTGTCCCTTTAGATCACCCGTCAAGGATGCCAGTTAGGTCGTCTACCCAAGGTTCAGCAACAGCTACATAGAGTTCACTGGTATCTTTTTCCATCCCTATTGCTAATAGATTTGCTTTCCTATCAAGTTTGGACTGACTCCCAGTAGAGGTCTATCTAACCCCCACCCAGGAATTTAACCGAACCTTTTCTTCTCTCGGGTTTGAACCTCCAAGGTTTAACCTCCAAGATTTAAGGGGTCACCCTATTCTATACTAAGGTGGAATATTGCTGGTCTTAGAGGGAGACTTAATGATCCTGATTGGTGAGGTTTTGTTACTGAATACAATATCATAGCTTTTCTGGAAATTCGGTCTACTACCCATATTACATGTTTTGGCTATGCTTGTTATTTCTGTCCTGCAACCCCCTAAATATGAGGTAGAGCCATGGGAGGTTTAGTGATTTGGATTAGTTTGCGTCTCCATGTAGAGACAACTATTATTGACTCAGGAGCTCCAGCTCTTTTAGCTTTAAAGATATGTGCCTTATTTTGGAACCTGGAGCACTGTCTGTGGGTATTGGTGGAATCGTTTGCAATACCAGTGGGGCAGAGCTGTCTAGTTATTGGCAGCTCATGCTCTAGTTGACTTAGTTGACACACTTGGTAGGGGCTGCATAAATCTGCCATCTTTCAGATGGATTGGTTGTTGCACAACCATTGATTACATATGTGTGTCTCACAACTTTGTACTGGGGAATTATTATTCTATGCATGATAGAAAAACACAAATGTGGAATTGTGTTTTTCTATCATGCATAGAATAACACAGTTCCACAGTACTCTGGTTTTTCAAAGGGGGGGGGGTCATACAGATTGAGTGAGGAGATCCCCATAACCCCTGTTCCTTAGGTAATTACCCCTAGGCAGAAATAAAAACGTTACCAACGTCATTTCCATCAGTCAACACTCTACCGGCGGCTTAAGGCTTATTGGGCATCTTAAAAATCCAGTTGATACCCTTACCACATTTGTATAATCGCAACTGGGGCTGTTTCCTAACTGTTTCACAGAAGGTAGTGGAAATGCCATGTTGGCCCATTTCGGAAGTTTAAATGAGTGCATTTAACAGACCCTGCTCCAACTTATTCGGCCCGATAAGGGAGTACCACTTTGGTTCAATGAGCATTGCTCATCGGGCAATCGGAGATTGAGGAAGGCGTTGACCACCAGCCCGAGAATTCAGTCTAAGGTTTGGGCCACTCGGCTGGACTATAAAATCGCTCCCAAAATTAGGAAAGAGGCTTTACATAAGAGGGATTGGGAATCCTTAGAACCTGCTGTGATGGGAACAACAGCAAGCCATTGTGGGACTTGGTGAAAAAAACACAAACATAGGAATGGCCCGGAAGACCTCTACTACGGTGTAACTTTCTGGCATCAGATTGGGACGTGCATTTTTCCGCCATATACCACATTTAGGAAAATGCAGATATGGCCCGCACTTTACAGCATAGACTGCGTCACTCGCTGCCTTTTTTTGTCTCTCTACTGCAGTGTTCAGGAGTGAAAGCACCAGGCCCTGATGGGGTCCCAATTGATCTCATTAAATGTAGAGAGAACTTGTGAGGGGCCATTAATCACCAATGTATTCAATCATTCCCTTAATCTTAAAACCCCTTATCTACTATTCTCCCTATATTCAAAAAGGGAGACCGTTCGTTCCCCAAATGCTATTGACCTATAACACTTATAGATAGCGTAATTAAGATCGTGGTAAGAGTGGTATATAATCACTTTATCAAATGGGGAGAGGAAAAGGATATAAAATCCCCACTCCAATTTGGGTTCCGTTGGGTCTGGGTACAGTGGAGCAATGCTTGAATCTGAGTTTGATAGTGAGCAAATACATTCATGTCAAGTGTTGTCCACTGTACTTAGCCTTTATGGACCTGTCTACAGCCTTTGACTCTGTAAACAAGTCTAGGCTTACAGGTGCCTGCACTGCTTTGTGCAGATGACGCTGTACTACGTGCATGCACCCCCAATGCTTTGTGGTTGCTGGTATACTGCATCGTCCTTTTCATGAGCAGCCTTGACTTGAGGACTAATTAAGGAAAATCACATATAATGGCCTGTGGGCCTGGTAAAACGAATTCATCCCAACATAATCAAGGGCACGCCATTTATGAGTGTCAATGATTTTAGTTACTGGGGAGTTTCTTTCAGTGCCTCAGTGTCTTGGCATTGACAGTCAAACAATTCGTGCCTCAAGCTTAGTAGGACAGCAGGAGCAATTACCAGCCTAGTGAAACCTAAGGGTAAAGGGACTATTTCCCAACTTTTTAAAGTATATAATGCTCAGTGTGTTCCTGTTGCCACGTACTGGGCAGTGGTATGGGGTCTCCACAATACCTCCTTTCTCCAAGCTGAGGAAAATCACGAATGTACGACGTTACATCGCAAACATTTACAACGCATGCCTTTACAACATAGTTTTTACATCGCAACATCCATTACAACGCGTTATTTTACATCGCATGCCATTACATCGCATTTTTAGAAACTACATTTACAACGTATTCCATTACATCGCATTATACCATTACATCGCATTATACCATTACAACGCATACCATTACATTGCATTTTTAAGTTAAGTTTTGGATAGTGTAAGGGTAAAAATTACTATTCTAACTCCAGTGAGTGCAATAGTAGGGTAAGTGTTGGATAATGTAGGGGTACTATGCGTTGTAATGACATGCGTTGTAATGACATGCGTTGTAATGACATGCGTTGTAATGACATGTGTTGTAATGCCTGCGTTGTAGTGACATGCGTTGTAGTGACCTGCATTGTAATGACATGCGTTTTAATGACATGCGTTGTAGTGACATGCGTTGTAGTGACATGCGATGTAATGGCTGCGTTGTAGTGACATGCGATGTAAAGGATGTTGCGTTGTAATGACTGCATTGTAAAGGTAGTGCGATGTAATGACTGCGTTGTAAAGGTTGTTTCCCGAAAATCACATAAGCCTGAAGGTCTTGCATCTTCCCCTGTCCACCTATATCATACACTCTGAGCTAAAAAAAAGTTTACATTGCATACAAGGTTCACTTGGCTCCCCTGCTGTCATGGGTTAGTGTGTGGGCGAATCCAAAGGCATCACTCTGCAGGCACATTATCACGGATTGGCTCAGTTTGGACATGTGGCTTTCAATCCCTTGGTTGAACTATACCTGTGACAACTTCCATGCATTGACTAACCTCCCTGGTCACAAACCCGAGGAGTATTAATAGGAAGGATTAACTTGGGTTGAAGTGCACTTCTTAGAACATTGCAAAGAAAATAGGCTGAGGCTGGAACTATCCAAACACTCCGTGTTGACCTACTATAGGTTCTTAGCCTCAGTTGAGCCCATTATTTACATATCGCTAGATCTTACGCACTGTGAGAGATCCCTTCGTTTTCGAGCAGGGACAATATGGCAGCTGCTGTGTTTTGTGTCTATGGTACCACGGGAGACCGAGCTTTGCCCTCCCCGTGACAATATAACAAGTCAATCGCTGTAGCACTTTGTTTTGCTGTAGCAATTTTAAGTTTGCACATACACATTTTCTTAAGCCCTTGCTAAAGGAAATGGAACCCGCAGATGCAAAGAAGCCTTGTATCAGCTGCAATTATTGAATCCCCCAGAAATATGTTTACGGGTCAGTTTTTTTTTTTTTTTTAAATCCGCAATAAGGATCAGGATATTATAGGATATGTAATCTTGATTGTGTTATTTTTAATCAAATTAGATAATGGCTCATGTTTTTGTCTGTATTTTGTCATAGCAATTTGTGGAAAAGCTGCCAAATGTGAAAAGTCATTAGTATGGACTAGAATTGCCAGCTGCTAGTTATCAGGACCTCTGATTGAGGGAAGTTGCTTTGTTTGCTTGTGTAATGTACGTTATTTATATGAGGTTTTGCTTTGAACACTTTGTATTTTTGTCATAGACTTTTTCTCGTGCTTTTATGCTCTCTTTTATGACCTTACCTGGTCGAATAAAGATTCTTTGACTTGAGCTGAGTACTTTAGAAAAGGTTTTCTATTAAACCAATTGCATGTTCTTTTGTTCAGTTCACATCAAATTAAATATAAACTTTCTTGACTAGCTACTGCACCATACATAAAACCACATCAGTAAGCCCACAAGCCAACAGGTTAGTTGAATGCATGAATCTTCAGTGTTCCTCTTGTCTGGCAACTGGATTATGTTGTAAAGAGCCAATTAAAACAAGCATTGGCATAGCCAATAGGTCTCGCCTTTGGGACCTTATAAGTGTTTAGCTATGCAACAGTTGCATAACTAAATACTTATAAGGTCCCAAAAGCGAGACCTATTGGCTATGCAAAGCCGCCGTGCGGCCGCGAAAGTGAAAGTAATCACGGTAAAGCGCGGCGCGCACATGCACTGTAGCTCTATGCTGGCCTGGTAGCACTTTTTGGAGCCCTCTCAAAAAGTCTCGCCAGACCAGCGCATGCGCTGGGTCAGGCGTGACCTAGAAAAACCTTCCTAGCATTTCGCTCAATACCACATTCAGGAAAGAGGTTCTCTCTCTCCTGTAATTAACAGGCCCAACTCTAGTTCATAGGAAAATTCTTTTTAAAGGTTTTAAAAAATTTGATTTATATGATGATCAAAAAATTCAGTTTTTAACCTTTATTAGCATAGGGGTATTGTAATGTTCTCCATCATTCAAAGAAGGTAAAGGGGAACGCAGTCCTCCTGACTGTATCAAGATGTGGATCATATAAATTGGCCAGTTGTGCATAGGTGGGAAGAGAGGGAGAGGTGTTACTGGAATCAGTTGGCGTTCTTCCTGGGTGACCATAATAAGCTTTGGAGCACAGAAAAAATTGACATCGTTGATGGGTATTTTCTTGTAAAGAGAATATAAATAATATCACATTCACATAACATAACAGGTGTATTTGTAAAGCGCACGATTACCCGTAGGTGTCTTGGTGCTGAATAACAGATGTTTATTGTTACCCAACTCAATGGTACTCATTTTATCGACCTCAGATGGATGAAAGGCTGAGTGGATCCGCCGGAATATGAACCTGTGACCATGAGGTCAGACACAGGCCCCTGCAGTGGCTGCTTTAGGCCACTGAGCCACCAGACCCGGCTATGCATCGTCAGTTGGCCAGCTACATATAAACTGTGAATTACTTATTGTGATTCCGCAGTGCTGTTAAAACAATTTTTTGTACCCTGGGGAGGAGTTTTTTCTCTTGTGTTATTTATCTTTAGTAGAATGTTAGATTGGGAACCTTTCGTAGATCTTGGCAAAGGTGTTAGAATTTTCGGGTAGAGGAACCATAGAAGGTGTTTACATGTGCACTGGTTAGTGCAACAGCAGTGCTTGGTGTTAAACCTTCCTAAATAGTGATTGCATCAGTTTCACTTTATTATTAGGTCTTGCAATAGCTTTCCGGTAAGCAGTAATAGGTCTTCCCTCTTGTGTTAAGAGCATACACGGACAGTTGTCGCTGTAACCTGCTTGAGCCACTGACGAGAGATGGTGGGAATGAAACTGGCAGCGCAGATCAACGATGAGTGTTATGGAGGGATGAGCTGGCCCCAGAACAGCCATGCTGGCCAACTCCTTTAGCAGACCAGAGTGAGAAGGATTTTCCATAAATCGATATAGAGCAGTTGTTTTCATACTTTTTCATGCCAAGCACCCCTCCAATGCCCTCACCCAGTCATACTGTTTATGCCAAGTCCCCTTCAGTTCATACTTTTTCATGCCAGGGACTCCTTTTTGGCTGGGCTTCCAGCATGACAAACATTTTCCCGCAATTATTGTGTAAAATGGTAAATATTGTGCAAGCTATTAAGTTAATTATTTTAGGAAATCACGATGAGAGACTGCTTCATGTATTTATTTTTATTTTTTTTTACTCATTGCAATAAATCCATGCCATGTAAAACATTGCAACAAAGGCAAAGTTTCAAATGAAAACAAAGAAACAAACATAAATTCATACAATAAATTGAGTATATGCAATATGAAAAATCCAGCATTTTAAGTAGGAGCATTTGAGATGGGAAAGAGAGAAGAATGGGGTTTGGATCTATCGCTCAAACGAAAACGTTGTCAAAAATTGATGTTCACTGTTACCTTATATTTTTTCCTATTAATATATTTAAAATTGTGTTGCCTTTCTGTGATTTTACATTTTACTTCTTACAAGTACATTCTGATAACTACATGGTAAAATAGTTGTCTTCAGAGCCGACTACATTGACTCTTGTGTAACTACCTTGTTTTTACTGAAACCTGTATGGTGCGCTGATGTCATTACACTAAAGTGGAAGTAAAACCAGCTGATTTGCTTGTTTTACTTTCACTTCATCAATTGTAGGTGGGCATATCTCAGCCCCCGAGCAGTGATTGCTCCAGGTGATGTATCGGTGGAAAGGGGTGAATCTCCCCTTCCAATGATATCTCTGACGAGTGGATCCCTGCTTGGGGGTCGCCACACTAGACACTGTGGATTTTGGAGGGGGAGTGCCCCTTAGGCGAGCTTGTGTCCCCACCCCTCCTCCCCCTGAACCCTTAATAATTTCTGTCTTTTGGCCCTGGGGGGGGGGGGGGTGCAGATACGATTGATTACCCCTGATCTGCTCCCTGAGATGGGGGAGAAAGCCCACTATGCAGCAGGGTATAATATAAATATAGGGTTTGGGCTACCCATCATGGGCATGGCCATTCCACACTGCCCAAAAATCGTGTGACAGTCTCTGTCATAACCGGGTTATTACTTACAACTTGCCCCCCCCCCCTGGGGGATAGAAAGCCCACTAGAACCGATTTTTTTTTATACCCAAAATAATAGAGGGTGGGGCTTGCCCACCATGGGCATAGCTATCACCCTATCAAAACAAAGAGCTAGAAATGTCTTACTGCTTCACCCTGGGGGGAGTTCGGGATAATTATCCCCAAGCCACACTCCTAGACATCAGGGTAAATGTTTTTAAACCCTAGGAGCGGGGGCTGCCAACCATGGTTATGACGTTGCCCCGTACCAGAAACGGCACAGACAGACTTTTTGCCACCCCTGGGGGTCAGATGGGCGCAATTATCCCAATCCCTCCCCCCCCTCCCAGGAAACAGAAAGCCAACTAGACACCAAGGGCTGCATTAATGCAGAAGTTTTGGGTGGGGTGATTCCCCCTGGGCATGGGGTGTGTTCTACCTCCCCCCACAGCTCAATAGACTTTCTGCCGCCCCCCCCGCCCCCCCGGGGTTTATAGGTGTATTCACTCCCGGGCAGAAAGCCCAGTAAACACTAGGCATTTCAAAACTGAGGCAAAACAAACAAAATGAGAGTACACCCTACCCTGGCATCGATCCATACCGCCTCCCCACAAGGAGCAATAGTGTACCTCTGGCTCTTGGAGAACCCACAAAATATATCCGCTTTACACCATTTATTAAATAAACACGATATCCTGAACAGCAGAATATAGCGTATTCAAGAATCCGTTTTTCTCTGCGTGGTACCTGCATGCGTAAACTGAGATATATATATATAGCCGCAACAGGAAAGGTCCAGTGGACGTAATGGTATTTTGCTTTTATAAACTGCCCATTGTGACAAAAAGTTACAGATGAAAACGTTCTCAGAAATGACACTTTTTTTCCTACTCATTTTCAATACTTCTTTATTTCAACAGTTTCCTTGTGGAAGCCTTTGGGGATCTAAAACATATGACCTCTTGCTGAATTCAGAAATGTTTCTACTTTTTAGAAATCTATAACTTTCCTCAATTACCCATCGGTTTCATACTGGTTTCCACCACAAACTGGAAGTGGGTTGAAAGCTCAAAAAGTAAGAAAAATGCCAAAACTGTAGTGAAAAAGTTTTTTTATCATCCCCATCAAATTTGTTCATTTCGGATGCTTAATCCATAAAACAGTTAAAACTGATAAAATCATACAACATCTCACAGATTACACAGTTTAAGTAGCAAATATGACATAAACATATGAAATTGATATAAGGAAAACTTCCATGGTATTTTGAGAAATAAATAACACTTAAGAATAAAATCAGTCAGGTAAATAATCTGGATAAAATCAATTCGATCTATATTAAAACGATGGCATGAAATCAATAGGCTATATAGAACATCTAAAAAATACACACTTAGTCTTCATTAAGTGCAAAACATGGTACATTCCTGTGTGGGATACAACTGAGAAAAAGAGAAAAGAATCAATTTCCCACATACAATGGGATTTTTTAATAAGGGCAGCTGTTGACTAATTACCACTCTGTGAATGACTTGTAGCTCTTAAAATGAAATGTTTGCGTAATAGCCATGTGGCATATAAAATTTGGATACGACGATAACAATCCACTCTCTAGTATAGGAGCTCCGGATTCTAAGTGATGTTTCGTATTGCCTGCAGTCTAATGAGCGGGGCCAAGCAGTTAAGAGGTTTTAAGAGCTTCACAGGGTCTCCATTCCACAAAAGGATTCTGTATGACGCTCATATCATGAATTTAGGGCTCTTGGGGAGAGACTGGCCCCAGGTCTATATTCCAACCCCTTCATTTATTGATTCTAGAGATCACATTTTGCAGACTGCTTGAGTCCATCGCTCCAGGCTCTGGGGCCGGTCCATTACTTATGTGACGGGTAGGCATTGCAGCACCCTCGCCTCGGACCTACGGCAGTCTACATAGGCAATCATAATTTAAAAAATTTGAAAGCTTGGCTTTTCAATTTGGTTTCATTCTTGGCCCTGCCTGTAGTCGGTTGTCATAGCGCCTGGATGCCCTTATTTGGGTTCCTGTTTTACTTTAAAAATCATGATTAATTAATTGATCCATATTCTGTCAACTCACTAACTTTTATGTAATTAAAGAAATATTGGGTGGCTAAAATATGGTAATCCATAGAAACCAGAATGCACTAGCCCCATCTTTTACTCAGATTTGACTCCCAAAAACAATTATTGAGCTTATTTGTCAGTACACTACAACGCAAATAACATAAGTCCAATGGCCAGTGCTCTATTAGAGGAAAGGTTCATTTATCCCCGTCTATCATGCAAAACTCTTGTATCCTTACTATCAAGTGTGTTTACAGTGTTCCAATAAATGAACCAGAAGTGCCAGACAGAAAAGAATTTACAGTTCAGTAGATTTCAGTCTACGAGGCTGAGAACCCAATAAAAACATCCCCAAAATGTAAAGTTGCCCAAAATCTCACCACTGCAAATGAACAATGGTACCCCAATCTCCATAAAGAATGTAGTATTCCAGTGTTTAGTTTCCAGGGTTAGGGTCACGTTGTCCAGTTAACTGGATCATTAGGGTTTGGTCACTAATGTCTCCGGAACCTGATGCAGTTATTGGCCAGGATTGTCCGTTGGTCTGAGTACAGAGGTGACCCTGACTTCTCCGCAGCAGAAACTAAGAACTGGACATTTCTAGCTTGCCATGTGCAGCTCCTGGGAAGACCATTTGCTCACATACATGAAATTGTCAAATCATTTCCTTGTGGACTACAATTTAAATGTTGACCATCTCATTGTTCGTCATTTCTCTAAAAGTAATACAAAGAAAAATTATTAAGCAACATCTGTATGATATTTATTTAGAATAAGGTTAGGGAGAGGGGTTAGGATCCAATGTTTAAGGGTGAAGGGTTTAGGAGCAGAGACGTACCCTGCTTCCATTATTCCGGCCTTGAGAGCAGCAATTGGTAGTTCTCGGTTTGTTCATTCCTGGTCTTCTCTTCTCGGACCTGGGAGCCTTGTGAAAAACACATTTATAGAAGTTCCCAAAAGGTAACATCCCTTCTGAGCTGCTCCATCCGCAACCTTCCCTCACCACTCTACCTCTCCCCACCCCTATTTACGTTGCTCCCACTTCTAGCCAGAGTTCTTTGATCTGTAATAATAAGTCATTATGTATAATTTCCTGTCATGGACAAATACGAACTCAACCCCTCTGAAAGAATGCTCCAGCCAGCAGTGTGTGTTGATTGTGTCTACTGGATACTGCGGCTTAGGCCTGCCATGGGAGAGCAGTCTTACCGGCCTTGTTCATCCAAGAACTTTGTCTTGGGCCATACAGGCTCATTGAATAGAAAAATTAGACTACCCCTTACTACTTTAAGGCTGGTTGTTATTTCTTGGGCCAGCCTCACTAAGTCCTGGTCACTTGGCCACAGCCTGTTGACCCTTCGTATTGCAAAGAAATGACCCGCAATCTGCCTTCATTAGCATAAAAAAAAGAAAGTACACAGAGCCTCACAAGCCAAGAACAAGCATTTGCAATGCAATAGGTCTCGCATTATAAAAGTTTGAGCTATTGGCATTGCTAATAATAATGCAACACCAGTAGCGCAAACATTCAGTAATGCGAGACCTATGGCATTGCAAACGTTTTTTTTTGTTGCTTTTTTATATAGCGCGACTTGACCCAAAGGCGTGCATTTATGTTGTATTGAGTTCAGTGCAATTATGTTATTATGTGGCACAGAGTGGTATTATGCGGAGTGTATTTATGTTGCATTAAGTAGAGAGTAATTATGTGACGTTGAATTATGTAGTATTGAGTGGTATGTGGAGTGCATGTATGTTGCATTGAATACAGTAATTATGTGACGTGTAATTATGTGGTTCTGAGTGGTATTATGTTGCATTGAGTAGAGTGTAATTAAGTGGTGTGTAATTCTGTGGTACTGAGTGGTATTTTGTGGAGTGTATTTATATTGCATTGAGTAGAGTGTAATTATGTGGCTTGTAATTGTGTGGCACTGAGTGATTTCGGGGTGTATTTATGTTGCATTGAGTAGAGTGTAAATATGTGGTATGTAATTATGTGGCACTGAGTGGTATTATGTGGAGTGTATGTTGGAGAGCGAGAGGGTTAGAAAGAGTGAAAGAGAGAGAAAGAGAGAGGGGGAGAGAGAGAGAGAGAAGGAGAGAGATAGAAACAGGGGAGAGAGAGAGAGGAGAGATAAAGAGAGCGGGAGGGGAGAGAGAGACAGAGAAAGAGAAATAGAGAGGAAAGAGTGAAAGAGAGAGAGAGCAAGAGAGGGTGGGAGAGACAGAGAGAGAGAGAGAGAGAGAATGAGGAGAGAGAGGGGGAGGGTAGAAAGAGAAAGAAAGAGGGAGGGAGAGAGAGAGAGAGAGAGAGAGAGAAAGAGAGAGGAGGGAGAAAGGGAAAGAGTGAGAAAGAGAGAGAGGGAGAGAAGAAAGAGATAGAGAGAGGGGGAGGGGTATTGGGGTGATTCCCACTTCCGAAATGAATAAAGTAAGGCCCTGAGAAATGTGGGGCAGAGGGGTCATTATGTCACAATCCTCACCTCACACTGTGTTTCAGGTCTCTTGTGCTGTGACATTTAGAGGCAGAGGATGTGGCGCTGCGGTCAGAGCTGCAGTTAAAAATGTTATGCTACAACTCCTGCTTTGTAAAATTAGGATAAGAGCAAACTTGGCACCTCGCTGCTGTCCGAAGTATCATCGTTTTGAGTTTAACAAGGGTCAGAAAGTACTTGAGACAAGAGCAGCTGTTTAAATGCAGACAAACATCGATGAGCTACAGCTCCTAACAGCCTTCCAGCAGCGTTTGAGCGCTATGTACCTGGGATCAGACTGGTCGCTCTCGTCTGGCCCAAAGTAACCGACTGCAAACGGAGTGAAATGTTGACATTAATATGATGCCATCCTTCTGATAGATATGCATCCACCTTTAGAGGCGCAAAGGGCTTGTGACCTGCTGAGTGGTGCTCAGACCACACGCTGCACCTTAAACAAAGACTGCTGCAGCAGGGACGCCCCCTTCTAAGGCGGTGCCAGTGATTGCACAGGACATCCTTGGATCACAATATTTGGTAGCCCTTTTGTGGTCAGGGTAGATATGCATTGTATTGTTTGTCTGTCCGTTAATCCAGCGGATGGCACATGGTTCTGTGCTCCGAATAAATGTCGTCTGTGCTGGTGCCATCTCATGCCGCCTCTTATCAAAGGAACCTGCTGCTGGGACCTTCTGGCCTGGAATAAAGAGCGCGACTGCGTGTATTAATACCAGAGCTTGACCAATGGCCACCGAGAGTCAGTAAGGAAAGAACTTCAGCCAGTGACAACCATTCTCTGGAAGCCCATAGAAAATGATATTTGATACAAGTGCAAGGAGAAAGCCTCAGACCCAATGTGAGCAGGCTGGTACATGAAGGACAGACGCGTTATACGATGATGCAGAGTTCTGAATGAATGTTATTTAGTGGCCAATGCCACACATCGGCTGGTATCTACAACAAGCAGAGAGCAAACGGTGGCACCCCGAAAAACACTCCTGTCCTGCAGATCCAGCAGAATGCTTGAGAAGCATGCAACACCAACATCAAAACCGGGTGACTGCTCACAAGCAAAGCTTTCCAGTGGGAAAGACACACAAAATAAGCACTGAACGCTCTGCAGTTACTGCCCATGTCACTGACATCAGTTTGTGTCAGAAGTTTTTCACTACACGTGCACCCCAAAAATAATACTTATTACCGAACATTCTTAGTTTGTCCAGGACATTAAGAACACCCAGAACTGGATGCCTGGAAGAGAGGGAAATAAATGGGGGAGAGAGAGAGGTAGATAGAAAGAAAATCAGGGACAGAAATTAGGAAATCCAGATAAGGGGGGGGGGGGAGATAACGATAGAGACAGACAGAGAGAGCAAGAGAGAAATGAAAGATAGGAAGAAAAAAAAGTCACGGGACAAAAATAGACAGAGATACAGAGAGAGGGAGAGAGAAGACAGACAGGAAGTGGCAGAGAAAGAAAGGTGGAGAGACAAGAAGAGAGCGAGAGAGTGACAGATGGCTAGAGAAAGATGAGAAAGTTAGGGAGAGAACGGGAGGCAGACAAAGAGAGAAAGTAAAACAAAGACAGAGCCAGGCAGGGAGAAAGAGACAGGGAGAGGCAGACTAAGAGCTAAGAAGAGAGCGCTACAGAGAGAACCAAAGAAAATACTGAGAAAGAAAAAAAACATTGTGAAACAAGCAGGAAGTGGGATGAGGGAGGGGGTGGCAAATGTGTGCACTTTCGCGGGCGCTTTGATGTTTTCAGTGGCCGCGCGGCTCACTGAGAACATCAAAGCGCCCGCGAAATGTACACGCAGGCTACCAAATGGTGCGCACGCCCGGCGCACATGCACTGTAGTTGGGGGCCTGGAAAGCACTCGTTTGCACTTCCAAATCCCAGTTTTCTATAGCTCTCGCCAGAGCAGCGCTAAAGCGCTGGCTCAGGCGAGACCTAAAAAGGGATTGTTGTCATGACGCGAGGGCGTTCCATCGGAATGCAACATCCCCCCCCACCCCAAACAACTCCAATAATGAACCGCTAATTTCACTGCTGGTCAGCTACATGGACGCCTCCATCAGATTAAGTCTGAAAATTACACGGGATAGGAGGAAATATACAGGGTTTGCAGAGATTAGTAAATAATTCAAATGATACACAACCAGATTTACCAAGAAATACAAAGATCTATTCATTAAACACCGGAATTAGCTCAGGTGATAAGACAGGCCATTTAGAGCAGCTCCGTATGGCCCTCCCTTACCTTAATAGAGAAACTGCTTCTTAAAAGAGGACGAAGCCTATTTATTTACTTGTAGGTTTGCCAAGCAATGGCTGAGTCTGCTCAATTTATGGCTCTAAAAGTGGAGGATGAGAAAAAAGGGTAAGTTGTGGCAAAACTGTCTGGAAGTCTTGAAGTTTTAAAACAGCCCAGCTTGTCCATTCAGAGACTAAAGTAAAGCCTTCTTCTAGTCTAAATCTAGATGGGCGCATGTAGAGGTTTGGTCAGAGCGCTGGAGGATCCAGCTCTGGTAAGAGTGGAGTTTACACATCTCTCCCAATTTGTAGGTAGCCTACTTCGAGTTTAAGGAGCTACATGGAGGGACTTTGAAGGTTGTCCCACGGGTTTGACATGTTCTTCTTCCAAAGTGCTTGTATCTGGTCAGGAATAGGAAATTGAGAGAGGTTCACTGTAAATTATGAGCCATTTTATAGAGAAGACATTCTTAGAGCGATGGCTGTGGGGAAGGGTTGACATACCATTCCAATTATCTAGAAATGTGATTTTACTTTCACGTGTAGCCAGCTGAGGGGCATTAGAGTGGGCACAATGTGCTTTTGGCACCATATGTCAAAAATAAGTCAGCCATGTTATTCGAACTTTGCTGAGCTTCGACAGCTATTTGACTGAAATCAAGAATAATTCTGAATTATATACAACGTGTATTTGTGAAGCGCACGTTCACCGCAAAGGGTATCTTGGTGCTGAATAAATGGTGTTTGTGTATATATGTGAATATATATATATATATATATATATTTTAACCCTAAGGGTAGTGAATTCACGGACCGGCAAAGCGTGTGAAATGAAGAACAGAGATCCAATCAATATTGTCTGTGCAAGACACGAGGAAGAATAAATGCAGTGCAAAGCTAGAGGCTGCCTGTCCAGCACCACACTGTAGGTTTCAATTTCCTACTATGAAAGTCCAGGGTGATTTGAAGGTTGTGGATGGCAGTTTCAGGTCGGCTTTCTTGAAGTTAGAGATATATCAGAGTTCTGCATCGGCTATTTGTGGAAAAAGAAACCATTCAAAAAGCAAGCAGAGAGGCGCAAATACCTAAAGGATGACCCCTCCCCCACCTAATCCCTTGAGCCCCAGAACATCCCCTGCGGCTCGCATATGATCCTGATTGTGTTTGATGTATAGATGCTGCGCTCGGTGGCGTTTGGGGCGCAGCCAAAAGCGATTCTATGCTTGTTCGCGGCCCAAAGCAGGGGAACAAAAACCGCAAACGTTTGCAATATTCCCAATATGAAAGGCCTTAGGTCAGTCAGAAAGAAGGAACAAGGATGTATGCAATTTCGTAACAGCTTTGAGAGGTGTCTGGAAGTTAGCTGACAAAGTTATCTTTTAAAATAGCGCCGTCTGCGCACCCTCTGGTATGGGGCGCATGGGTGATGTACGGATGGACTTGGGGGGGCTAGCTGCGGGGCTCCTTATATGAGCCCGATGGATTATGTGTGCCCATGAGGTCTACTGTGATTGGCTATAAGTATATGGATATGTAATGCTAAAATGCCATCTTGTGTGTCTTTTTTTCCCACACCCAAAATAAAGCTGTGGGAAAAATTGCGCCGTCTTTAGATAGTGACATTCCAGCCGCTTCCTTTCATACATTCAAGGTATGTATCTGCTTGTGCCTCTAATGGGGAGATCCATCGGTAAAGCTGCACAGTGGTTAATACTTACTTTAAGCAGCACATCACATTATTATTATCGCCATTTTCTCTCTTTAACGTCGTTGTAGGGGACTCTAGTTTTAAGAGCCCCGTTTTGACTCAGACTTCACGAATCCTGGCACGTCATCCAGTCCTCAGAGTAACACTGCCTAACCGGTGTAATCTCCAGAATAACAAACCTCCAGCGTCGAGCTGGGTATGAAAACGCAGACTCTGGTGCCCAAAGAGGTTATCGCCAGGGCACAAGACCTAAATAAACAAGTAGGTGCGAACGTTAAAGTGAAAGTAATTCATTTCGCGGGCGCTTTGATGTTCACAGTGGCCGGACGGCTCACTGAGGACATCAAAGCGGCCGCGAAAGTGATCAGGCAGTGCTTTTCAGGCTGACAAATGGTGCGCGCGACCGGCGCACATGCACTGTAGTTGGGGGCCTGAAAAGCACTGTTTGCACTTCCAGATCTCCGTTTTCTATAGCTCTCGCCAGAGCAGCGCTAAAGCGCTGGCTCAGACGAGACCTAAAAATCACAGTACCTCTTACCACATTAAGGCTAGTTACAACGGCTCAGGCTAGCCATGTGGAATACTAGGCAATAGGCCTCCTATTGTAACTCGTTCAATTGCACAAGTATGACCCGGAATCTGCCTTTAAAGGCATAGAAGATGAAAATATACAGTGTCTTGCCAGCCAGAAAAGTCCATAAACACCCTTTGAGGCAAGTCGCAGTGTCTTGCACTAGCCTAGGTCATTTCTGGGCATATCGTCCCGCCCAGCTACAGAAGCACTAACCACATGGACAGCAAGCTACATATCACACTAGCTAACTACTTGGTAGGACTAATTTTGCGTTGTTTAGGTAAAAAGCGGTGTTTTTAGTGTTGGCTACTTTTTTAACATAGTTTTAATAGACTGAAGGAAATAACACTCAAGTGGAAAGGGTATCTTGGTTTGTCCCGATTGTGACGTTCTCCCAAGCGACACAGTGCTGAGAGCCAACTGCATTCCAGGAGTGTGACACAGGCTCCTGCACCCTTCAGCGAGGGTCACATGCCAATGATTATTTGTGAGAGATATGGGAGTCTCAGGGGCCCCTCGCACCATTCTGCTGAGGTGCCCCATCATTTTGCCTTCTGCCACCACTGCATGCATAAGGACAGATGCCAGTGAAGGGGTTTCTCGCAAGAGGGATGAAAATGAGGTTGAAATGTCTGCTTCTGCAAAGCCAGAGAAAAGTAACCCGCCATTTTGTTGGCGGTGTCTATCAACGTTACGTCTGTGGAAAACATAACTTAGTGCTGGTATAGGGCTTTTGAGAAACTGTGTAGTATTCCATTCATCAACTTCGCAGACTCCTTTTGTTTTGCTTCTCATGGGAACGTGAGCCTGGGTGAAATCTTTTCTGTGGTGTGAAGTTTGTGTCCCAATGTTTACCCTCTCTATATTTTGACTCAATTGCTCCATGGATACGGTATGCCAGTGTGCACAGATGGCACATGCTTTTATTGGCAGATGTAATGTGCCGTTCTTCTACAAATGTTTCTAGATTGATGTCTTGGTGATTTTCAGTTGGGATCTGCTGCACCATTAAAACATTTGTAAATCAATGTGGTTGGATCAAAAATGAGAATCGGACTGCTGGGTGCATAAACTTGTCCCTGTAGGGGGTGGTGGCCTAGTGGCATGCAACCTAGCCAAAAAGCAAACTAACTGTTTTTTTTCTTGGACAAAATGCAACACCCTGCCTTAAAGAGAGTGGTAATATGGTCCTTAGATTTCCAGCTTCTTTGTGCCTTTGGTTATCTACCACTTTGGATACGCTTCAGAACTGACTTGTGTGGCAGTGGGACCGTTTCATGCCACCTCATGGCGAAGCAAACTTAATACTGGACACGGACACACACACACGGACACACACACACGGACACACGGACACACACACACACACGGACACACGCACACACGCACACACACACACACACACACACACACACACACACACACACTCACTCACTCACTCACTCACTCACTCTTGCCCAATAGCACAAAATCAGTGAAATATGCCATAACTCAAGTCATTCACCAGGTTTTGCTCTTACTAATCAGCCTTTTCTTTATTGTGTCATTTAAATGCTTGTTTTGCTGTTTGTTTTGCATGGGGTGGTGTGAGTTATGGGATGCATTGCTTACCAAAACTTGCAAGGTTTAGTGGTTTTGCGTCTTTGAGACAGAAGTATAAGTCAGTGTCTAATAGTTTTTTTCAGTGAATATCATAGTTTTTTTTAATGACATACTGAATTGTGCACAGCCAGGGCTAGGGTCGGCATGCAACCCTATGCATGCGGGTAATCCTAGTTGTGCATTGATGCTACGCTCTGCCCCAGCATGGTTCACGAGTTCAATGAACCCTTGTTGAGTATCGCAAACCCACAGCAAGTTTCTGTGACCCATGCCTCACCATGTGAGGTTCTGTGGTTCCTAATTTATGATGCCAAACCCCCAATGGTGAAGCATGGGTTGAAGTTCACTATTGGTCTACGGTACTCAGGCGTAAAGCTTGCCTGGTCGATGGATCTTTTTCAGGATTTTTGGTACATTGAAACCAAAAATGGTGCCTGCGGTCCATGGTACGAGACAGACTGTGGACACCAGGTGCCATTTTAGATGTCAAGAGTCCATGAATCCTCTGAAACTGCAACTCACTGTATTAATTATTTTTTTTATTTAAACCAGCCGATATGCTTTGAGGGTCGTCCAATTAAGGCTTGTAGGCCAAGTTGTACTCACCCTACCCACTTAAGGAACCTTGAAAACTAGTTGTTTCTCAGGACACTGGGACTGTGCCCTGCTTACTGAAAAATCAGCCGCAACAAAATTTATTTTGCGGCCATCCAGTCATTGTACTCTTCTCCACTGTTCCAGCCAGATTGAATGGCAAAATGACTTTGCACTGCTCTCCTGATAGTGAGTTGGCCTCTTCAGAGGGATTTTTACTTTACTACACAAGTTTAGCCCTTGCCTCCTGATTTTGGTTAAATGGCTTATTTTAAAACAAATATGTATGTAAAAAATGGCCTGGCATTAAACCATATATGCAGATGGCCAAAGTGTAATATGCTATTTCCTGGTACTGTTGGATATCCTGGCACACGAGAGGCAAACCCTATGTTATGGCCTCTGCACAAACCCTTGAACTATAGACCTAGACATTGCTGCTACAACCTCGAGCCTCATTGCCAAAGCTTCCCGGCATATGAGGAGGTAAGGCAAATTTTATTTGCATAATTAATAAAAATCTTACAATTACTACTTTCTTTGCAAAAACGCACCAATTTAGAAATATCATTCACATTTTTTAAAAGCATTATAAAAGTTAAAAAACAGGTTTCTTGAACATAAATACAATATATAAACATTACATCAAACCATCATCTTTCAGACCATAGTATAAAATGTGTCAATTAATATGAGGATGTTATTCCACCTCAATTTAAGGCAGAACTTTCTTTTGTTTACAGTAAAAGTGTTACTGTTTTTTTTCTATACAGAATTAGCATATTCACGTTTGTGCAAGCAGCAGTGGCGTATCCTTGTGGAGCAGGTAGGGAGGTGTTTTTCCTGCGTTACCTTTAGCAATGGGCCAAGTATCCCCAAGTAATGGGCCAAGTGTCCCCAAGGCAATGGGCAAGGAGGTTAGTCAGTGTCTTTTTTCTGTACAGCATTGGTGACCCATTATGTGGGCTGTGGTCCATGGCGAGCTTGTGACATGGCTTTGTTTTCAATTTTATGGCAAGACCGGAGGCTCCTATTATGCTTTCTTTTCTTGCATTTATTTCAATAGCAGCAAGATAAGTGACAAAACTACACTCCCCAGAAGGCTGTAGGAGAAAACTACTGGCCAATGGGGAGAACAGAAACATAAAGAAACCAATCAGGTCAGGCCAACCATAAGGACCTATCTGACCGCAAACAGTCCTCTTTTCTTGCTGCTCGCAGTCAGATAAGTCGCATTCTTCAATTCTCCTGTTTTAATATTGTGTTTATACACTGTTTAAGCATATTCCTGCTGTATTTATTGTTTCCTCACGCTTCGTTTGCTGCGCTGCGTTTCTATGGTTACCACTTGTCATTGTTTCAGCGGGTTTGACGTTTCTCGGCTTGGATTCAGCGCGTCTGTTCGCGCGCGCTCGCGCGCTTTGTTTACTTTACCGGCTTCGCTCGCTGCCTCAGAACCATTCGCGGAGCGACTCGCTTCTGTGACGCCTGTCAGCGCTGCAACGATACGCTTTTGTGACGCCTGTCAGCGCTGCTTCTAGCTTCGTTTCCTCAGCCTCCTCAGCGCTCGTCTGTGCATTCCTTGGCCACGCCTACTTTAGAAGCTCATTGTTTTTTCACCGGCAAGCTTTTCTACACGCCCCCTTTGTTCTTCTACACAGGTTAACTCGTTGCTTTCCAGTTTTGTGGAAATGGAGGTTCCCAGCTCTCCTGAGCTCGATAATGAGGAAAATGTTAATTTAAAGTCAGATTTGAGCCATTTTATTAATTCTTCTGTGGAGTCTGCAGTTGAACATTCCATGCAGAAAGTGTCTAAAACCATGGAGAATTCTTTACTACGTATGATGACCAAAGCTTTGGCCCAGTCTGCGGGGGAAAGCAGAAAACGTAAACTGGTTCCTTCCACTTTTTTACCCCGTAAAGTGTCACATGTGGTTAGCGAGGTTTCCTCGCGCAAGATTGAGGATGATGTTCCTCCCAGGCCTCAGTCAAAGGAGGGGATTACTTTGACATCTGGCAAAAGTAAAGCCAAGCTTAAACATGTGGAGGTTCCTAAGAAGCTGGTCATTAATACCATTCAAGATACGGATGATGATGATGATTTATGTGACACAGATGACGAACCCCTCTTTGATCTTTTTGGTGTTGATGGTTCTTCACCCAAGAAGCAAAAGTTATCTCCCTTCGAGTCCGAACCCATTCTAGACTCAGAGGGCATGCCCATGTTTGACCCTGCTTTAATCAGACATCCAAATTCTGCGGAATGGTTTCCCATTCCCCATGTGGGAGAGTATATATCCTCCAAACTACGTCAACCTCTAGATAAATCTGTCAGAGCAAAATTAAAATCCGAATGCCCCAAGCCTTCTTTGGCCTCCAACATCACAGTCACTCCTACTATTGACCAACCGCTCCTCACCTTCTTCTCTAAGTTCGGTAAGGACCCTCGCAAGGGGGTGGATAGAGCATGGTCCTCTTGTCAGGACAAACTTTTGGATATGGTGGGCCCTCTTGCCCGTATTTTAGATCTGGCAGAGTCGGCGCGCTCTGATGAGTTAGTGCTAGATCCTGAGGAAATTTCCCTTTGGGCCCAACGTACCTTTTGTTTATTGGGCAATGCCAATGCCGCTATCACGCATGAAAGGCGCAAAGGTCTCCTTATTAAGTTAGATCCTAAGTTAGCCAACCTGGCTTCTCAGGACCCTGGACTCAAAGCGGACGGCTTACTCTTCGGCGATTCTCTAGTCAAAGACCTGTCTAAATTTGTCTCCACTTTTGCCTCGCTTGACAAGGCCCAACTTTCCATAAAAAAGGTTTTTGCTCCTCGGGTTTTTGGCAGGGCCGGCAGAGGCAGGAGCCGCTCTTCCGGCCGTTCTTCCAACTTCCAAGGTTCCAGAGGCGCCTCCAACGCCGGTTTTCAAGAATACAAACCTCAGTTCTACCCCCAGCGTGGCCGTGGCTTCCGGGGTCGTGGACAAAGGGGCCACAGAGGCAACAGCAACTCCAATTTCTCCCAACAAGGTAAGCCTGTCTTCTGGCCCTCCCGTGGGAGGACGTTTAGCTCTTTTTCTACCCAAATGGCAAACCCTGTCCTCGGACCCTTGGGTTCTCAGTTCCGTCCAAGGTTATCTCATAGAGTTTTACGCTCCACCTTTCCAGGTTACTTTACCTCCTCCTCTGGTTTTTTCCGACGACGTGTCGCGCTTGATCTCTCAAGAAATTCTCTCCCTGTTGGCAAAGCAAGCTATCCTAAAACTTCCATTCGATCCCTCGGGCTTTCTCAGCACCTTGTTTCTGGTTCGCAAAAAGAACAAGAAGATGCGTCCCGTTATCAATCTCAAACTCTTCAATCAGTTTGTTGTTTACAGACATTTCAAAATGGAGACCATTATCCATTTACGCGACACCCTTCGTACCAGCGACTGGTTGGTACGGCTAGATCTTCAGGATGCGTATCTGACAGTCCCTATCCATCCCTCGCATTCCAAGTTCCTCCAGTTTCAATGGCAGGACGTCACTTATCGGTTCTGTTCGCTCCCCTTCGGGCTTTCTTCGGCCCCTTGGTGTTTCACCAAACTCATGAAACCTGTGGTGGCCTATCTTCGAGCTTTGGGAATTCGCCTAATCATCTATCTGGACGATATCCTCCTGATGAATGCGAGCAAACCAGGTCTCTTGCGGGACCTTCAGGTGACCCAATCTCTTTTGCTCGATCTCGGCTTTCTGATCAATCCAGAGAAATCCATGTTGGTTCCCTCTCAAAGTGTAGAGTTCCTGGGGTTCCGCGTGGACTCTCCCTCGGCATCTCTCTTTCTCCCTATCGAAAAGATCGCATCTATTCGTGCGGAAATTTCTCAAGTTCTTTCTCTCTCTCACATATCCCTTCGTTCCCTCGTAAGAATCGTGGGGCTTCTCTCCGCCTCCATTCAAGCCATCTTCCCAGGTCCTCTTCATTATCGGGCTCTTCAACGCCTAAAAATTCGACACCTACGTCAGGGGCTAGCTTACTCAGATCTTATCCTCCTAGATCGAGATTCGCGTTCCGAACTGCAATGGTGGATAGACCATTTAGATGCGTGGAACGGAAGGACTATCTTCGCCACGGCCCCAGATCTTGTGTTAGAATCAGATGCCAGCCTGGCGGGTTGGGGCGCCCGTTGTGGGCCAATCTCGACTGGAGGTTCATGGTCTCTAGAGGAGTTGTCATTGCACATCAACTGTTTAGAGATGCTTGCCGGCTCCTTTGCAATCCGCAGCCTCGCAAAGAACAAGGTAAGTTGTTCCATTCTTCTCAGGATGGACAATGTTTCTGCGGTCACTTACATCAACCATCTCGGTGGCACAAGATCCAAACCCCTGGCAGAACTCGCCAAGAGTCTGTGGCATTACTGCCTCTCCCACAATCTCTCCCTCCTGGCCGAGTATCTCCCCGGCGATCTCAATTCTGTCGCGGATTGGCACTCTCGGTATCTCCGGGATTCCAGCGACTGGAAATTACTTCCCTCCGTGTTTCATTCTCTCTCTCTCAAGTGGGGTCCTTTCTTCATCGACCTGTTTGCATCCCGCCTCAATTCTCAGTTACCTCGTTTCTACAGCTGGCGCCCAGATCCGATGGCTTTAGCGACCGACGCGTTCCTTCAGGATTGGTCACTTCATCTCAATTACGCTTTCCCTCCCTTTCTCATGATCAACAGAGTTCTTTCCCAAATTCGACGCCAACAAACGTCTCTGGTCATGGTGGTGCCCTTTTGGCAATCCCAGATTTGGTTCCCTTCTCTCTTGGAATTAGCGGTGGACTTTCCAGTCCTTCTCCCTCATTCCACGGACCTTCTTCTGGACCCTCGAGGTTCCCCTCATTCCCTCATCCTAGATCGGTTTCTGACTCTTTCGGCCTGGAAGCTCTCCGGTCTCTCTCTTCTGACCAAGTCCTTTCTCAGGAAGCTTCAATCTTTATCAGCCGGGCCTGGGCCCCTGGTACTTCCAGAGTATACAAATCCGCTTGGTCTCTTTGGACAAGCTGGTGTCTGGAACGGTCTATCGATCCCTTTTCAGCCTCTGTGACCTTTGTGGTTAATTTTCTGGCTTCAGAGGCCAGCGCTGGCAAGTCTTATCGCACGGTGAAATTGTACAGATCAGCCATTTCCCTTAATCATCGTCCCATTGACAACAAACCGGTCGGCTCTCACCCGCTGGTCTGCCGTTTGTTAAGAGGAATCCGCTTTTCCAAACCTCCGTTGGCTAAGTATTCTTCTTTATGGGATGTTAATTTGGTACTCAAATTGTTTATGGATTGGCCTGATAATGCTGCCCTTTCTTTGAAAATGTTGTCTGCAAAGCTTACTATGTTGTTGTGTTTAGTCTCCATTAAACGTGTTTCTGATGTTAAGGCTTTAGACCTTTCTTCAAGACAATTTTCTCCAACTAGGGTGTTGTTTCAGGTGCAGAGACGCACAAAAACAAATTTACAAACAGTGTTTTATCCTTACTTTCCAGCTCAACCGAAGTTATGTGTAGGTCGTTGTTTAAAAGCTTATGAACAAAAATCTGCTGATTTTAGGACTTCTGCCCATTCCCAACTGCTCATTTCTTTCCGTCAACCTCATCTTCCCGTTTCCGCTGCTACTCTGGCCCGTTGGGTCCGTTGGATCATGTCTCTTGCGGGCATTGATGCTTCGGTGTATGGGGCTCATTCTACCAGGGGTGCCATGGCTTCTTAAGCCTTTTGGTCGGGCTCCCGCCTAGAGGATATCCTTAAGTCAGCAGATTGGTCTAATGACAGTGTTTTCAAAACCTTTTATTGTAAGCCTGTAATTACTGCTTCTTCTCTGGTTGTTGATATGCTTTGAACTAGCATAATAGGAGCCTCCGGTCTTGCCATAAAATGTAGATTTTCCTAATAACTTATGACGGAAAGTCTTAATTTTATTAAAGACACGGAGGCGAGTATTATCCCTCCACAACAGTTCTAATTTGTTCTGTTTTCCCCCCCTAGGTACTCCAGCGTTACCACCACCTTCCTCGTGAGTCTGGTCCTGCCTCACCGGAGCCATTGTCGTCGACTTCCATCTGGCTACCACCTTGGTTTCCTCAAGATCTTTCGTCCATGGTGTTCCTCGCTCAAGATCTGTTTACTTGGCTATTGACTGTTTACCTATTGTTATTCTTAATTCCTCTGTTTTCATCTTCCTAATTCGCACAAGAAAAGAGGACTGCTTGCGGTCAGATAGGTCCTTATGGTTGGCCTGACCTGATTGGTTTCTTTATGTTTCTGTTCTCCCCATTGGCCAGTAGTTTTCTCCTACAGCCTTCTGGGGAGTGTAGTTTTGTCACTTATCTTGATGCTATTGAAATAAATGCAAGAAAAGAAAGCATAATACTCGCCTCCGTGTCTTTAATAAAATTAAGACTTTCCGTCATAAGTTATTAGGAAAATCTACATTGTCTTGGAAGCAATTGCTGGTTTGGTTTTGTGATGCTGGAGTGGCTTATGAGTGGCAATAAAGGACATTATTATTCCTTTCTAGTCTCTGTGTGCTTAATTTTTTCGTTTTTTTATGTATTTATTTATGTTTACTAATTCCACCATATTTACCGCCTCTGCCCGCTTTCGTTCCATCAAGCAAAATAACTTATTACACAGTTTCTGTCCCCTGCCTAGACTAGCCAGCATCTCGGACGATGGCTTCCTCCTGGCAGCTTTTCTGATTGCTGATGGTATGGTATGTGTGAAGGGCAGGCAGAAAGAATGCACCCTAACCTACTGAGCTTCTTTCAGGGGCAGGCAAGACGCAGAGAAGCTTCTCAAATGTGTAAAGTGTTTTCATAAAGAGGCAATGTAAGGCATCGGAACACGTTCTCCGGCTCATGATAAACCACAAATGTACTACAACAATGAAAATTATTCTATTTTTTTTTGCAAAAACAATTTTTATTGCGTTTTTCAGGTACAATTACCTTTCGTTAATTACCATCATGCCGAGGGACATATCCGACTTCCAGAAATCAATGTGGTATATGATCTAAGAACAATGAAAATTATTCTAATGCATAAGTGATTCTAAACCTCCCCCACTCCTTAACCAAATACATTCTCCATCTGCTTGGTTCTCCTCCTGCTCCCGGTCTTGCGACTTTCCCAATTCTCAAGTCTGTCCATATTATAAGAAGTCCCTCGGTTTCCTGGGTTAATGTTGTCTCTCAGTGCTTTCTCATTCTGCACCTGTATACCGTCTTCAAGTCTACACTTCGCTGGTACAGAACTTCTGCACCTCCCAGTTTAACCAGCTCTTAACTGTGAATTATCCAATCCATCTAAAGTAACATACAATCTGTGTCTTCCAACTTTTTTGCTGACATAGTTTCAAACAAGTTTCATTGACAAACAGTGGCTGTCAAAATATAGTCCACAAAATTGACGCTTCTGCGGTTGCAACCCCATGATCGTGGACCTCGGTGCCGCTCTTCAAGTGTCATATCAGTCCTTTGTAAAGAGAAAAGCTCCTAATATGCAAAATCTTCGAATATGCTGCAATGCAGGAAAGGTTCCAAATTAGTGGAGGAACAAAGAGGAGGAGACAAAGGCATAAAGACTCAACAATGGAATTCCCATGGAGGAGGAAGCTTCTCGTGGTCATTCCCCACCTCCCTGACCAGACCAATCCATGGAGGGCCATGGCCCAATAGTCCTGTCCAGTGGATTACCATCGTACGCAACACCTAATCTATGTGAGGTGCCCGCTGCTGCATCACGCAGTTTATCAATCACAGAAAGAAAGAATTTTGCCGTGCCAACCTGTGTAGAGTTGTTTTTAGGTCTCACCAAAAACTGCACATGCGCTGTCTGTTGTGAGACATGTTGTTAGCTTACAGTAGGCTTAGATCCTGTCCATTGCTTATATTGATTGTCATTGTCCCTCCCTATGACCACTGTTGAATTACTTGTGTCCTTCCACTTTTCATTTTTGAGGCACTACTTTTTTCTTTGTTTAAGCACTCCACCAGAGTGCATGTTTTTTTCTCTCCAGCTGTCTCACCTCTTTTTCGCCTTTCTTGCCCTCCCTCAGTTTCTTTTCTTACATCTTCCCCTTCCACTTTCCCTTCTTGCTTCCCCACCACCGACTTGTCCTTTTGCTACCCCAGCCCTGCTCACCCACTGTCTGTTGTCTGTTTTCCTAGCGCCTCCCAACTTGCATTGTCTTTGCTTTCTCTCCCGCCTGCTCTTTGTCTATGTGCAGCTCCAGCCCCGCATACCCCCAGTTGTCTGCTTTCATCCCATCACCAGCCACTCCCGTCCGCCCTCCGTTGTCCACTTTCTGCCCCATCCACTCCAGCCCGCCCTCCGTTGTCAGCATTCTGCCCCATCCCCTCCCACCATCCCCCATTGTTAGTTTGATTCCCCAGCCCCTCTCACCCTCCTTCCACTGCCACCTTACTTACCCAACCCCTCCTGCCTGCCCTCCGTTGTCAGCTTTCTCCCCATCCCCTTCCTTGAGTGCCAGCCTGCTTCCCTAGCCTGTCCCACCTCTCCTCTGTTGTCAGCTTGCTGCCCCAGCCCCTTCCGTCCACTCTCGGTTATATTACAATATTTATGAAGTCCCTACCTGACCAACGTGTAGGTTCTGTGTATTATGTAGGTTTCCGATTTTGCAATCACCCCCACTCAGTAGTTTTTGTTTTATACATCACAGAAGAATGAAAGCCTGAGTCAGCCCTTCTTGCTTTTGACTTTGAGGCAGAAGAATGACAGCAGCTAGAGTTCATTGACCCGTCCACTCTCACTAGACACACTGACCCTGCACTCCTTTCAGCCACAACTACACAAAAAAAACCTGGATAACACGTGCACAATAAGATATGCCTTATTCAGGAGATAACCTCATTTATGCTTCTGATTAAATCGGTGAAATAAACTAAACGACACGTTTCAAGCAGAGGACTGTAATTGCGGAAGTCCGAGCCATTAATAGTTTCAGATTGTTTTTAGAGATGCGGTTTCAGGAGGAAAATCCTATTATCATTACTTTAGTATTAAACGTTACTAATTTCAAGGAAAAAGAGGAGTCGGCATGAGGGCATGCCGATAAGAAATCTCACGTTTTCAGACTCCCCCGTCCGCAGCGCCTGGCCGCGCATTCCTCGAGGCCGGGCGCGCCTCACGCTCCACTCCCGGGCTCTGCGGGGTTGGCTCGAGACCAGGGCCCTCGAGCTACACAAGCTGCTCTGTCAGCGCACTGGTGGTGTGATGTAAGGGGCTTTGTGGAGCAGGTTGAGGTGTTTATTTACTTTACCACATGCTCCAGCACTGAGTTCTATAGCTGGCTCCTTCTAAAAACGCTGTGATGGCGGGGCCTCTTGAGGGGGTATTTTTTTTTTTATAGCTGCCAACCTTGAAAACTCCACTTTTAGCCGATTGCAGTGGCTACAAGTTTCTTCTTGCATTCAAATCCGTATTTATTTTTTAGGATATTTCTATAGTGGCGAGCTCACTGGCCCCAGTGCGCTTTTTTTTTATCTGTAGATTGCATTCCGATGTGGTAAACGGGAGAAATTTTGTGTTCTGATCAAACCCTACACTCACCCTAACAAAGCGCCTGGACAAACCAAAGGGAGCCAGCTCTTGCTCACTTGGAAACAGACTGCAACACGGACCTAACGCTGACCACCATGAATCTTCCACAAGAGAGAGTGCGCATTGGTGGTTCCAGCTTATTTAGCCGTCCCTCAAACCGCCCCGGAAGTGGCGCAGCAGGAAGTCGCATGGCCTCGCAGGCCCCTGTACCTTGCTGAGCTCTCCCCGACCCATATTCCAAGAGGGGGTAGCAGTGTTCCTATGTGCAACGTGGCCAGCTACATTCCGATGGTTCGAAATTACTGAAGGAATTCTCTTTGGCTGAATTGTGCACAGGGCGCACTGACCCAGTCTGCATCACGGCACACCCATACCTGGGTGTGCCAGCGGCAGGTTGGGGCAGAGCACTGTATTTAATGCACTGTCTAAACTAAAGTGTAGGCTCCAGCCTGTGCCTGCTCTGGAAACAGCGCATTAGTAAAAGGCAGACAGGCTGGTTGAAGTCACCAATCTTCTTTTCACTGTGCAGGAGGCAACCAGTTCTGCATTTCAAAGAGACCGAGACACCCCCTGCAGGTGGGTGCAATGAGTGACTGTACCTACCTGCTGGTGGTTGCTTGAGGGGTGTCCCTCGGACCTACTGGATCTGCTCCCAAAAGGCACCCTTAGGTGCGCACAAACCGTGAACTATCTCTCCGTGGCCCAGAGATCGGTGTGGCTACCAACTGTCCCTTTGCCCCTACGCCCATGTGCCTAATATGGTACAGGCGCGGAGGCCGAGTGTTTCCACCTTTGCAATGGGGCCATGCCGCGTGCAAATGATGGAATACCTCTCGTGATCGTGCCCCAAAATATGTCCACTGACATGATTTGCATCACAGAAGCGGCCCACAACCATCTACGCCCCTTCTATAACACCCAAAGTGACTGCCCCTAGCATGCAAAAAGCGTCTCACGCCTGTTGCGCCCCTAGGGCATTTTGTAATACTGCCCCGGGACTGTTCTAAAGCTCACTGGTGAATTACTGTTCCAATAAAATGCAAATGTTTTATCAACCCATCCGTTGGCCACGGTGA
This sequence comes from Triturus cristatus, assembly GCF_964204655.1. NCBI lineage: Eukaryota > Metazoa > Chordata > Amphibia > Caudata > Salamandridae > Triturus > Triturus cristatus. The sequence goes on from NC_140580.1 coordinate 330,738,868, forward strand.
GGGTTGGTTAGAGGAGCATGGAGCAGTGCTGGGAGCAGTGGATACCTCAAGCTCTTTCCTGACAGTCAATAGTTAGAGGCCAGTCTCAGAAGAAGAGAAGAGTAGCTGTTTGAGGTTGTGCACATAGAAGGAGGAGGCCCTTCTTGCTTTCCGTCTCCTTGCATTGGCGACCTCGAGTTTTGTCATGTTTGTTCTGCTGGTGGCAAAGGTAGTGCCAGTGGAGGAGAGGTTTGCAGCTAGGCCGCAGCATGAGGGATTTAGTCCACAACCTGCAGGTTTGAATGTGTCAGGCTAGCAATGACATTAATATGAAGGTAGTGCTAATGATTTGGCGATCACAGAATTTGTCTTTGGGACATTTGATTTGGTCTAACTCTCCCACTGCTCTTGGATAATGAAGAGTACCTGTTTTTTAAAAACACAGGCGATACACTAGACTCTAGAAATGCAAATGGCACCCTTGTCTGATGGTTTCCTGTGTACTGCAACTGAAAATGTAAATGTTTGTGTTCAGCTTTCTTATAGCGCCTAATACTGAGATCAGCATGTATGCACCACTCCTAATTTTGGCAGATATGAGAACTGTAGAACAGGGGCGTAGGGTGTTTGTACACAGTTTGGTGCAATGGAAAACTGGCTACAGCATTTCAGCATAATGCATGTGGACCATACATATATATAAGGGAGAGGCCTTGATGTCATCCATGATTCCTCCTGATCCATCATCCTTGACAAGCAAGCAACCATCAACTCTTTGGAGCTTCCACCACTTTCCACTTTGTAACTCAGTCCGCCACCTTCGACCTAATCTACATACCTCAATGACTGAACCAGAACTTCGTAAATTAATTTGTGATCCTCCTCACCACCTCATCCTTCTGGCATGCTCACACCACCCTCCGTCAACCTCCCTCATTCCCCTGAAGCATAAAAAACAAGAGACATCCTCTTCATCTGCATCGTTAAACAAAACGTGGTACAGCATGTCACTCACCCAATACATGCCAAAGGCATAATCTTTGACAAACCATCCCGAGCATACCTCCTGCTAAACTGGACTGAATGAGCCACCTAGCATTCCCCACCACCTTGCTTAGCATATGACTAACACACAGAGGTCAACCCCAACTGAGATCAACAAACCTGCAGATTCTTTAAAGACTTCTTCATCAGCAACCCTAAGTTCAAAGTCAACTCTCGTCCTGCCACCACCACACCAGACATCAACACCAGAGTGATCTTTCAACTGCAGCAACGGCGGGCCCTTCTTGCCGCACCTCACATCAGTTCTCAAAAAATTCTATATATAAAGTAGTTGTCGTGCAATCAACCCCATACGCCAGCCGCTGAGTGGCGTTACTGTGCTCCAGATCAGTACAACATGGAAAATGAGAAAAAGGGGGTGCACAGATGAAATAGTCCAGTGAGTCTCAATATTGAGTTTAGGTATACTCTTTATTTCAGAAATAGATTTCAGGTTGATAAAAGGATGGTCAGCCAACGCGTTTCATTCCCTCAAGGGGACCTTCATCAGGGCTTGAGTCAAGTCTGTTTGTTCTATAAAATTGGACCGAGTCTAGAAAGCTTAGTGGAGTATAGTATATTTCACTTGTATTACAAAAAGTCGGTAGTCGTGCGGTTAGAGTTCCTGGAATTGCGGCATGTTCCTCGATAGAACATGCCGCAATTCCAGGAACTCTAACCGCACGACTACCGACTTTTTGTAATACAAGTGAAATATACTTGTGGAAATTTAGCTTGTGACTGAACATTATCTGCGCCATCTTGCCTCTCCCCAGCGCCACGCAGAGCGAACGCACGGCCGCCATTTTAGGCACCCCACTCTCTCTCCCCGCTCATTGTCGATCGCCAGCGCGTTCCCCTGGTGCTGCAAGCATCCCCCGCGCGCCGGCCACCCCCGCTCTCTCATACACGGGCCATAAACCCTCTTTTTCTGCGCGACCCTGCCATGGAATCACACCCCGTGCCTGAATCACACCCCGTGCCTGACCAACACCTCCTTTCATCCCATACATGGTCATACATCCTTCCTGATAACCCCCATCCTCCGCGCCCGATTGTCCGAACTGATCCCAGGCCATCACCTAGCCCTACAGATGCAGTCTATTGCCCCTACTGAAAGGAAAACACCCCACATCAAAGGGATTACAGCAGATCAAAGCCCCTACCCCCTGAGACCCGACCGGTTGCACACACCCACGGGAATTGGCGGAATGTCCAGCTGTGTGATAGCCATCTCCTACTGTAGGAGGGGTGGGGACTCCCACTGAAGATATGTGTGGGAACGAGCTCGAAGTGGGGATTCCGAGGAAGTTCTTTCTTGTATCAAGACAATCTCAAGAATGTGCCATGTGTGATAAACCTGCAATAAAGTCATAAACCTGTGTATAAGAGGCCAGGCCTCAGAGATGCAGTTAGAGCACCTCGTGACGATACCTTGCTGTCTGATCTGATGTGTTCTGCTCCGACGGAATAAAAACTTTGTTTCCTGCCTTCCAGTCTCCGGCGCCTGCCTCTTTCATTGGTAGATTATCGAATGGTATAAGAGGCGATTACCGCCGGGCAATACTTGAAAGGTTATCGACTGAAACTGCCGCTACCATTTAACATACTATACTCCACTAAGCTTTCTAGACTCGGTCCAATTTTATAGAACAAACAGACTTGACTCAAGCCCTGATGAAGTTCCCCTTGAGGGAATGAAACGCGTTGGCTGACCATCCTTTTATCAACCTGAAATCTATTTCTGAAATAAAGAGTATACCTAAACTCAATATTGAGACTCACTGGACTATTTCATCTGTGCACCCCCTTTTTCTCATTTTCCATCAACACCAGAGTGGACAATTTTAACAAATTCATAGAAAACCCTGTATACACCTAGTGCCAACTAAAACACACAAGTTTAGGTTGAACCGTTCATCGCCAGAGTACTCTAAAGACCTTGTGATGACAAGCACTCTACCTGCAGACAGAAAATAAAGTGGAAGAAAAATGTAGCTGCTGATGACCTCATGCTGTTGAGTTCTCTCCACGCAGCACTCAGACAATTCATCACATTAGCCAAGTACTATGCCAGCAGCATCAATGAAGGTGCCAACGACTTGGAGTGCTCTTCAAGATGATCAAGCACTCCATCATGCCCTGCCAGCCCTCTAGTCCCACAAGCCACAGACGAGCAATGCTACCAGCCTCTTCAGCGCAAAATAATACTGACACTCTGATAACACTAATGTTGCTTCTTTGACAATCATGCCTCTGCTCTGCACCCCACAGTGGTCCTCCATGAACTCCTGTCTCTTGCAGATCTCACCAACATCTTCAATTCCCTCTAAGCTACGTCCTGTGAAGATGTTTGCCCTCCCCATGCTCAAAGCTTCTCGGAAGAAGCTCTCTCAGCCTTCTTATAGCATTCCACACTCAGTGCATCTTCCGAGAAGATCTCAAGACAGGCCAGACCCTCCCACGTTCGAAGAAACCCATGCTAGACCCTGATGCCAATTACCATCCCGTCACTTGGCAATTGTTCAACAGGAAGATCATTGATAAAATAGTCTGCGCACAAATTGCATGATCACATCAGTGGTGATCATCTCATGAATGCCTATCAATCTGGCTTCAGATCACACTGCAGCACAGAGGTGTGCGTTAAAAATGATAGCCAATGGCCTCATTAACACATATAAATGTGACCACCAGCCTCCTGATTTTGCTGGAGCTCTCAGCTGTCTCCAGTATCCTGCATTATTCCTCACTCATCCACATCCTGAAGTCTCGAATGGGATTTAATGTCAACATCCTCCACTGGTTATCCTCCTAGTAACCATATGCCACCAGTTTGTCCACATGCGCCCCTTCAGATCCCAGCAGATCCCTATCACCGTGGGATCCCCAGGGTTCCATCTTGTCTCCTGTCATCTTCAAGCTCTATATGGAGCCCTGTGGGACCGTGATCAGCGTTAATAGCATTAAAATTCATGAGTACCCCCACAACACACAATTCTATGTTAAAGCCTCCTCTGCAACAGACACCCAACACCTCATCCCAAAGGGATGTCAACCACCTACATGAAGCTCAACCATGCCATGGCAGAATTCCTAATATTCGCCAAGAACAACTTATCAACAATTAGTTCAAATCTGGCTGAGCAACATGAAACTGGACAAAGTTGAGCCCCAGCTTTCACTCAATTCAAAGTCACTTAGATTCACCCTCGACACTTTGTGTAAAAAGCCAAGACGGCCTAGTGCTAGCTATCTCTTTTGAAGAAAGCAAATTAAGAACAACTGTTCAAGTTCTCATACTCTTGCAACTAGATGCTGGTAATTCTCTGTTCCACAGCCTTCCAGGTTCCATTCTTACCTCCTTAATGTGATCCACATGCCACAGCACGCCTAATCAAGTGCCACAGCCATGACACCATCCGGCTGGAGATGATGAGTAAATAAGAAAAAGACGAGCCATCAGGCCTTCTTGATTTATGCGTGCAGGATCTGGGACAGTATCCATTTACACTGATTGACTGTATCTTTGTCTTTGAACCTGCATAGCACTCTCAGCCTTTTGGGTAGTTTTGAACTCTATTTATACCACATACATAAATGTAAAGCTACATTGTATTCTATACATTTGTCATTTATAAAGCAGTTTAACCCCAGTCGGTATCTGCTCACCTAAATATTTCACATATTTAATGCATCCACAGCATCATTTTGTTTGCCTCCTAAAGGTGGCTAAAATAGATTTCTAGGGTGACCATAATTTCAGTCATTCTGGAGGTGATACAGTGAATATAACAGTGGAAAGTAATGCCTTTTGCCGTACCATGACATTGGCTTACTCTTATGCCATTGAAACTCAACTTTTTCTACATATCAGTCACCCACAGCTAAGTGTTTTTTACAGAATTTACACAAAGTTGGCAAATGGTTGGGTAGAAGTGGCTTAAATCTTAGTATGACAGACGGGCATGATGCTATCTGCCGCCTGCCAAGTGATCATGAGTTTGACCTGTGTCTTTCCTCTCCTATGATGTTTGTTTCCCACCTCATTTGAAAAAGTGAAGAATCTAGATTCGCCTGGAATGCTGATCATAGTTTACATTTCCAAATAAGCTGAGTGAGGAGTTTTGTTTAAAATTTCAGACTGCTGCTGCTTATTGCATATGAGCCTCAAAACAGGGTTGGGAATGCCTCTTATAGATGCCTACTAAGTTATCACCTGCGGTTGTGGCAAGGTATAGAAAATGTGAGTTTACCTGGCTTTGTACTTTGAAAATAGGATTGTGTAGTAGGTGTAAATATGACTTGTCAGCTGCTCTTGGGCACTTGCAGCGGGGTTTTTGGTTGTCCTTTTCTGCCGCAATTCCAATTATTGCGGATTGTAAAACCTGGAAGTTACATGGTGTTAATTCCAACTTTTGATAGCTTCTGAAAGCCCCTGGCTTGATGAAATCCCAATTTTCTAGCCCTGTAACATGCCACACCTACAGTGACTTTGGTGCAATGCTGTGGTTGAAGTTGTACCACAGAGCTGGTAGGTTTGGGGAAATCAGCACAGCATGCCTTAAATCCCAAAAGTAATCATAGATGTAACTTAAAAAGGAGGGAGGGAGGGAGGGAGGGAGAGAGGGAGAGAGGGAGAGAGGGAGAGAGGGAGAGAGGGAGAGAGGGAGAGAGAGGGAGAGAGAGGGAGAGAGAGGGAGAGAGAGGGAGAGAGAGGGAGAGAGAGAGAGAGAGAGAGGGAGAGGGAGAGGGAGAGGGAGAGGGAGAGGGAGAGGGAGAGGGAGAGGGAGAGGGAGAGGGAGAGGGAGAGGGAGAGGGAGAGGGAGAGGGAGAGGGAGAGGGAGAGGGAGAGGGAGAGGGAGAGGGAGAGGGAGAGGGAGAGGGAGAGGGAGAGGGAGAGGGAGAGAGGGAGAGGGAGAGGGAGAGGGAGAGAGGGAGAGAGAGGGAGGGAGAGAGAGGGAGAGAGAGGGAGAGAGAGGGAGAGAGAGGGAGGGAGAGGGAGAGAGAGGGAGAGAGAGGGGGAGGGAGGGGGAGGGAGAGGGGGAGAGGGAGAGGGGGAGAGAGAGGGAGAGAGGGGGAGAGAGAGGGGGAGGGAGAGGGAGAGGGAGAGGGAGAGGGGGAGGGAGAGGGGGAGGGAGAGGGGGAGGGAGAGGGAGAGGGAGAGGGAGAGGGAGAGGGAGAGGGAGAGGGAGAGGGAGAGGGAGAGGGAGAGGGAGAGGGAGAGGGAGAGGGAGAGGGAGAGGGAGAGGGAGAGGGAGAGGGAGAGGGAGAGGGAGAGGGAGAGGGAGAGGGAGAGGGAGAGGGAGAGGGAGAGGGAGAGGGAGAGGGAGAGGGAGAGGGAGAGGGAGAGGGAGAGGGAGAGGGAGAGGGAGAGGGGAGAGGGGGGGAGAGGGAGAGGGAGAGGGAGAGGGGGAGGGAGAGGGAGAGGGGGAGAGAGAGAGATATATAGATATATAGATATATAGATATATAGATATATAGATATATAGATATATAGATATATAGATATATAGATATATAGATTTAGTTAGTTAGTTAAAAGAGGGAACGATCCAGACTGGATTGTGATGGAACTTGCATTGGGTAATCTCCGCCTCGCAATACTTCCAGGTGGTAACAGCACAACCTCAGAAGATAACACAGCTAACCAAGTACTGCAAATTACACTAGCACATTGGTTAGTTTCTGAACACTACACTCTCTGACCTACAATACTGAATAAGACTCACTGACTTTGAGTCCTGCATGCTTTCTACAGGACAAGGGCGATAACGAGCCCAAGGGTAACTGGGATACAATCCTCAACTGTGGGAGAAGTAGGGCCTAGGACATCTGATACATAAACGTTTATAATGGATAGAGAGCTGAAACAACAACACTAATAAGGAGGAGAACTGAGTGGAAAACACAACACACTTGAGGGAGCAAAGCCAAGTGCAAACGAATGCGACTGGCCGGAACCTTACAACATACGAATCTTGCTTGACACAGAGCTACTAGCTGACTTTGCCTAAATAGCCAATAACTTTCTGCCCTACCTCTCACCTGACCAGTGTCCAGGAAGCCACTCCCTTCACCCCTGCCCCAGGTGTGGTCTACAGTGGTTCCACTTTCCTGCTGCTACTCTAAACTGATCTCTCGCCCACCTTGCTGGTTATGTTCTGAATTTGCACATGGCTGAAAATCTCATACTATTGACCAGACTCCGATTGAATCTTTACTACAGCACCGTCCCTCCGACTTGAAGTTGGATGCTAGAAAAAACAATAAATACGACTTCAAATAGCCTTTTAGTTGTTTACATTTTACTGGAATATAGTTTGGTCTAAAAAGACCCGCCTGGTCTTTATAAATGAAAACTTGACTGCGCAGTTGACAAATGTGTTGAGATCACCCACCTGGCTGGATGGTGGGAAATTTAGACTATGTATTGAATTTTTTTAATAGCTTTTCACCTAGAAGTTGTGTGGATGTTACAACATATTTTCAAAAATCTTTATACTTTCTTTACAGCAGTTCACAGATTCTGTTTGTGAATTGATTATTATGGTTGATTCATGAGCTTAGTCCCTAGTATTAGAACTAACATCAAAACCAATTATTCATTCACAAATCAATTTGGTACTTTAGGTGTGTATGGAAACCCTTGCTGTGTCGTGTGGGCTTTTAAAATGGGGCAGTTGAAAGAGGATAGAGGCTTGTGGAGTGTATGTGGGCCAAGCTACGGAAGTGCATGGGCACGTAAAGAGCATCAATTGTGCTCTTGTTTCGGATTACATGAATGTGGCGATATGATCCATGCACTGATTTATAATGCATCTAGGGAAGGAGGACAAGAATGAGGACAAGAATAGGGACAAGGCACAAGTAAAGGAGCATCTAAATCACACAATGAAGATTCATTGTTGAATAGTTTACCAATATCCAAACCAGGAGTCGTCTGTTAAAACAAAAACATACAACAGCTGCTTTGAGGAGTATATATAAGTATAGTAAATACTAAGGTACGGTCTTTGTTCTCTGGGTTAAATAAAATGAAGTGGTGAGTAGGACATTAAACTATAGAGCATTGGTTGACAGTGTTGAAGAGCAATAATATAAGAACTAATACAAGGAGGACCCTCAGGCATGCGTAGTACGGACACATCAAATTTCCAGCCATAGTAGTTTAAGGTGCACAAGAAGTAGTATTAGGCAAGTAAGGACTTTAGCTCAACATTCTGATGCTGTCTGCCCACCGGCGGAGGGCCTGCGAATAGCTGGCTCTCAGGAGGCCTCCGCGACTCAGGAGGGCGGTGACCAGGAGGCCCGGGCACCCGGTGGGCCCTAAACTGAAACTGTAACTGGTACCCTGTTCGGCCCCTGCACAGACAGGGATCTGTGCTCCCGCCATCAACCCCTGCACCTCCCGTCCCCCGACTCTTCCCCGCGTCTGCGAAAACTTAGCACAACGATAAGTTAGGACATTGCTCTCCGACGTTAGTCTCACAAGGTCTATAATCCCACATATGGTGCACTCCCCAGTTTACATGTCCCCAGTTCATTAATAGTAATTAGTTGGCCGCGCTTCAATGACCTGAGGGGCAACTCACTCAGGGGATATGGATCCATATAGCAGCCCTCATGTAATGCGGCATCCACAGCGCGCGTCAGTGGGGGTGGGCCCGGATACAGGATAGGGCAGGGCCCTTGATCCTCTAAGCCTGTGAGATCCGCTGACTATAATAGTAACATCTGTATACGATGGTCCAAGGATACATGTTTACTGTAATTCCATAAGTGCATATATTTGCTATGTGTTTACTACAAATGCCAATAAAAAGAATTAAAAAAAAAAAAAACATTCTGATGCTGTCTGTGTCCCTATTGCAAAAAAAACAACTAGGCCTGATTGTACCCCACTTGCAGTCTGCAATTTAGACAAAGTACAAGTACTGGTGGATAGTTTATGGAGCTGGGACAACCAAAAATCCAGCTTTTTTATTGTGTTCACTCTTCCAGTCGGAAGAGCACGCATGCTTTCAAGTCTGACTGGACTTTCTGAGAAGCTTTGGAAGAGGTAATTATCAACAAGCCATCAGAAGGCAACCACATGTCTGTGGATTAGCTGTGACTAAAAAACACTTCCAGCCAATGTACGATACGTTCAGCACAAACTGGAGGCGATGGGGCTCTCTGGTGCTGCAGCTTGGGGTGGTGATGAGCTGGCACAGTTTGGTTGTATATTCTTCCAACTCACTAGACATCTATGGGGCTTCTGAGGGAAGTGGCTAAGGACAGCACTGTGTAACACAAAACCAAGCCAACCCTATATGCCCACGGCGACCAGGGTCAATATATCATGCATGAACTACGTCCTGTGGTACTCATTCAGAGTCTAGGAAACATCTTGATCGTTCAGAGGAATCCCCCTCTAATGCAATATCCTTACATCATATTAATACCTTAGTGTTTAGGGGGGAAAAGAGTACAAAGGACTGATAGAGGTTACTATCAATTACATATATTTACAATTCATATGCAGTAGTCTGTAAATAAGTAGACAAAGTGCAGCTGACGCAGTGCTCAAAAAAGTGAACAAATATTTACACCATATATGTCATAAGACACTGCATATTCCCTTGGTTCTGTACATTATTTTCAAGTGTAAATACTTGGGGTTTGGTATGGTGTATTGATATTGCATTGGATGGGGAATTCCTCCGAATGATTAAGAGGTTTCCAAGACTCTGAATGAATCCTACAGGTTATTGCTCATGCAGGATATAAGCGCAGTACTGTGCGAGACATCTAACTTCTGTTTAGCTCGGTACTAAAGCTATTTGTCCAGTGTCAGAGGTAGTTAATTTTTTTATATATTTATTTGTTTGGTTATTTAAAATTATTACACATAAAATCTACGAATAATCCGTTGGACAATACATACATACAATAAATTAAAAACCTTTTTCAAGGAGATCAATATAAATAGACCTGTAATAGTGATAAATACATTGTTCATACACTTCCTGCATAAAGATGTCATAACCAAGTAACTGATTTTTCTAATTAGTTGTCAAGTACCTGAATATAAGATTCCAGCTCTGCTAGTAATAAAGTGCAAATGCAATAAATATTAATCTGGGTGATCTGATTAATGTAATTAGCTATTCGGTCCCTTTATGTATAATTCCTGCACATCTCAAAATAAAGGGGGAATACAATTAATATTGGTCATTAAGTGGATGTCCAACAGGTTAAACCTGATGAAGGTCAGGTATATATTACTCTCCATGACCTTAACCTGAGGCTATGACCACCCCTCGGGGTTAATATTCTTCGAACCCTTCTAAAATTGCTACTTCTATTGGATAGTGCCCATGTTTCTCAAACACATTTCTCAGTTATTGCATAGTTCATAATTCCATAAAGGGGTATATTAGCGCATCCATGTAATGGTAACCCATTTTCAGGGAAGCTTGCGGAGTATCCGCAAGCCTACACATATTCGACTATTTCTCAGGACAATTCACAGAGTGTAAACAGCTTTTATTTTTATCTTGTTTTCCAACTGCCATATTTAAAAATGTAATTGTGGTACGGATTAGTTGACCGTCTGTAACCTGCAGGCAATCAAAGAGTGCACTTTTGACTGTGCAAACTCCTAATCAAAGTAAACAAGGATGTAATAGGGCTCTATGGATTTGGAGCAAGTATGGGCATAAACATATTATGTGTTCTAATGTCTCGTTCGGGTAACCACAACCTCTACAGCACTTACAGATCCAATTGTTTATCTTTAATTGGCCGTACTTCAGGGATTCAATAAAAAACCTCATATTAATAGTTCTTATTACTTGTTTTAGCCTCATCCCCATGTAACCCTGAACTCGTGGTGAGGGGTAGAATGGAAGTAGCAGGTCGCCACACAAGAGGTTACATGACGTTTTTGGAGTGAATTGCTATTGCTGCTGCTTGTTTTGAACAACTTAAAAACCTGTGTAACTAGTTCCCTCTTGCCACACTGCTATCATGTTCCAAATAGTTAAAATTCTTTGCTAATTTAATATGCCATTTTGAGGAAGTTTTGGGAGTTATTATTTACTTACAGATACAGTTCAAGATACCTTTCCTTGAACCCTTCAATCTGTAATCATGCTTCAAAAACAACAGATCAGTTATTGCACTCAAGTTCACAAAAGCGAATTCTAAAAGAAGCTGTGAAGATGGAGAATTGCTTGGGGTCCAAAAATTATTCAGAAAGCAGCAGATACGATCTTGTCAAACACCTATGCAGTTTTTCCCCGTAGATTGGATAGCCAAGTAAATTTGCCCCTTTTTCCATACTGAACTGTTTTAGTTTAACCAAGATTTAATGTAAGATCATTGTTAATGTTATAGCCATGAAGACAATTTAGAGCTCTTTGAAGACCAAATGGGCAAAGATTCAGTAGCCTAGGATCATCCGCATATTATAAGCAGGATTGTGTACGGAGTCTAAATTCGGGTGAAAAGTTATTTCATTACGTAGAGTTGGAACCATGTCTGCTGTATATGGATTAAGTAATAGTGGGGCAAGAACACATCCCTACTTCAGCCCTCAATTCATATAAGCTTTCTTCGTCACTGTTCTCCATGACCCTATTTTTATTCTTGCCCATGTGACGATATAAAGCAATCTTATAGCCTTGAACTGCAGAATCTGAATTCCCAAGGATGATAACAATTTCCAGAAGGTAGCTCTGTTCATCCTGTCAAGAGGCACACTGTGTTCTACATAGCATACATACAGTGTGATGCCTTATCATAGGGCACTTTCTACCATTAACTTTGTCTAAGATGTTATCCAACGTTTCTTAACCTTTCCTGAAACCCGTCTGCTGCATAGATAGTATTTGTTTGCGTGACCCATTCCTCAAGGTTAGTAAGGAGTATCTTCACAAGTGATTTGGTGTTGATATCAAGTAGTGCAATTGTCCCGTAATTCTTTGGTTCACTAATGCTCTCTGTTTATGTATAGGATGCAGGATCGAACCCTTCCAGGATTCTGGTATTATTTCAATACTTAATGAACTCGTAAATACATTGGCCAATGATTTGGGCCAAATCTCGGTGTCTGATTTAAAGAGTGATATCGGAACCCCACCTGAGCCGGGTGCACTATTTGATTTTAAGGATCCTAACATATCCAGGATTCTTTCCTTGGTGATCAGTAACAGTAGATCACTATCTCATTTGAGATTTTAACCTCACTGTGATTGCCAATCGATTTTAGTTTGTGCAAGAGCCCTGGTGTATCTTCATCCTTTTGGCAAAGAGATATAACCCCCCCAGTAACTGGCAGCTGATCAACTGCTGAAGGGATCCTGGGATCATAACATTGAGCAGACAAATATGATCTCCAGGAGGATGCTTCTATTGTTTTAGGTACCGGAGAAGCTTGGACCATTGTCCTGATCAGCTCCTAAAAGCTTTTGGCATCATGTGCTACTGCCCAACAGTTTATGTTGTGCCATCTTTTCGCAAGGTGACTTTCCTTACTTATTTAGCACCCCCGTCTGTAGAGTGCTTTATATTTCACAATTTCCAAGTAAGCTGTTTTAGTGTGTGTCCTTGAATATCGTCTTATCAGAGTATTCGAACACCTCTACATTATCCTTAAAAGCCGAGTATACCCTACTGTTGTTTGGATTTTCTGGTGCGGAATTTAACTCTCCTAAGTCTAGACTGGGACTCTTGGAGCAAGATGTAACCAAAGATCTTAAAATATATTCCCGGCATTGAATGAGTTCTGTGTTATCATATGTTAGATTTAATTGTGTCATGGCTGGGATTCATACTGTTTCTAGCTAACTCTTGTAACTTGGATCACTCTGTTGTTTCCATCTTATTTTTCAATAACAGATGTTCTCTTCTTCAGCTCTCACTGGTAGCTGGTCATTCATTTTTGGATACAGAAATAATTCTGTTATTTGCAAAAGTGATCCTTTTCCTGTTGTTGAATAAGTTTAAATGCCAGAACTCACTCAAGTAGGAATGGAAAGACTAAAGTGAAATCCAGCACATTCTTCTTACCACTTGAAACGTGTGGTGGAGGCGGGAATGCCGTGAAAAATTCTACCATTAAGATGACTACAGGGAGGTTAAACAACTCCCTCCAGAAAACTACATTTGTCTTCTCAGATCATTTAGCTGGTGGCACCATATTCAGAATATTCCCAAAAAATTCCAATTCATTCATTGGGTTTGGGATGATGATTAAGGGGGGTGGGGGGAGGGGGAGTTCCAAGATTTCGTTGAGGTCAGGGCCACATTCCCCCATTCTGTCTGTAACTCTGTAATGTGACCAATAAGTCATTTGTGAGTGCTTAGCTTTCAGAACCAGTCTGGGATACATATATGTTGTAGAGCTAGATTGCCCTTGAGTATTCGGGCCAACCTCTGTTCATTTTAAGACCAATGTGTTGGTACTCTCTATTAAGATCTCTGATTGGTAGATTTACAGTGTTGTTACAATGAAGTTCATTAGTCCCTCCCCCGATGGGCCATGCCCCTCTGGAAGCTTTGTGGCGGCCATATTCCTCGTCGTATAATTAGGAATGTTAAACAGGACTCTGGACTACGTTTCTTGTAATCAGAGAATGTGCTATCCCTATATAAAGTGCACAGGTCTTGTGATGTACATAATAAGTAGATCCCTGTGATATTCCAGGATATTAGTTTAAAACATTTATTAATATGTTGACCATTTTGCACATTCCCATGATTATTTTTGAATTAGTTATTGTTCTTGCTTCGATGCTGCCAATGACCTTGGAAGCCATGGCCAAACATCCTTTCTTCTAGTCAAGCGGCATGGGCTCTGAGACTGTTTTACTTGAAATGTTGGACCATACTTACAGTAGCTGTAAACTGTGATATAATTTTGGGAGATTAAATATATTGTGCAACCTTGTGAGCTCCAAAGTACTGATTTGGGCTGTTCATTATTTATTCATGCCTTTGCCACCCTTTTGTTGCTGGGGCCACGCAGTGGGAGAGGATACTTGAGGTCAGTGGGAGACATCAACTCAATGCTCCATTCCAGAAAGCATTTCCTATGGGACAAAATTTGTGAAATCATTGATGAGGAATAACTATACATTCTTGTTGGTTCCATCTTACCTTTATTAGATACAGCGTGCGAAGAGATGAATTCTATAAAGTCAATATCCTTTGATTTAATGTTGGATAATGCCGGGATTGAGGCAACAAGTCGTAGCAGTGCCCCCCTGTTGAGAATGTCATGAGAACCTTCACTTCTGTACTTTTTCGGCCCCAACCTAGGCAGTTGCATCTATATTATTATCCGAGCATCTGATAGGATTGTGATTGGTCACTTGAAAAACTTTTTATTCCCTAAACTTGGTTTTCTTAATTAAATTTGTAATTATATTATTTGGCTCCTCTTTGTCTGTTTCCGTAACTATTTTCCTAGGATGGCTGACAATCATGAAGTGCAGCCCTTCTGAGTGTCTGTGATTATCACTAGATCCTTTAATGTCCTGTCGTGCCGGGCAAAGTGACGCTCAAGACTGTGGACTCTCTCTGTGCAGATCTTAAAAATGTTCTGTACCGCTGCAATATGCTTTAGTAAGTTGCATTGTGTTGACAAATCAGTTTGTAAAACACTAACTTTTGCAGTTGCCTCCCCCCTTTATATGCACATGGGCAGTGGCGATGGCCAGTCTAGTGCCCACAGAGACAGGCTCCTTTGTTGTTCAGTCTTGGTGATTTTGATCCTCCATGTCCGGCTGTGATAGATCACCTTGCATTGACATATTTATCTGTGGCATTGAATTAAGAATCTTCGCCGCAGATTATGATGTTCCTGCTGCAGGACTGTGGGGCCTATTGATGCTCCGTGGTAATTCCTTACTTCCTGATTTTACATCACTGGTAATAAACTTAAGAATTTCAGACTTGCTGTTACGAATATCCTCCAACTAGCTGGTTGCTTTACGATCTGATTGCTGTCTACACAGCCTCCACCACAGACTAAAGTAGTTTCTGTGTTTGTACTTATCTTGTTTTGGAAGTAGATGTCCATCCACTGTGTTCTTTCCATTTCCTTTTTGTTAACTTTTTTTTTATCTTTTCTTATTTTTCCTGGCGAGAACCTTTTGGAAATGGCTCATTTGTACCAATTGTGCCAGCAATTGAAATCTGCTGAACGTTTAAAATGTGTTTTTATTCCCTTGACTGTTGGGCTGCGTTTCCATTTTCGTTTTATCCACAGCAGCTTCTAGGGGATCTAAATCATGTTGTTGCTCATCGCTTCCCATAGATAACTTGTTGTTTACACCAGGTGCCCTTTGATCAATCTGATTCTCTAGGCCGTCTTCTGTTTGCATGATTTGTGACCAAAGCTCGTTCACTCTGGCAACTGTTTGAGTTATCATGTCCTGTTCAATCTCTTTCCAAGATTTGAATGTGGTGGACAGGCTGCTGGTTAGAGTACTCAATTTTTCAATTATCTCGCCACACAAGCAGTGATTACTCAGTACAGCTTCTTCAGTAACAGCTTATTTAGTTACTTTTTCATCCAAATTCTGCAATTGATGTGCTAACCTAAAGAGAATATCTATCTGAGTGCCCATCTTGAGAGATTGTAGATTCAGTGCCGTTACAGTGGATATTAACAAATCTACCATTACATTGGGCGAGATCGTCAAGTTGTTGGAATGGGACGAAGCCAATTGAAGTCTGATTTCAGGAAGGGGTTTATTGTAAGATCCTGCTATGATCCGAGCTCATCATGGCATACTGAAGGAAAATGTGGGGGAGGTATCGGAGTGCTCACAATACTATTACTTCCACATCTTATTTTACTGATTCCATCTTCTTTAAAATCTATTACTGCTGGTGGTACTAAACCACTCCCTTGACCCACATAGCTCATTTTGCAGGATTCAAGTGATAGGTTATCTATGGTAGTAGTGATTTCATGAAACTCCTCATTGGGATAGCACTAGCCAGGAACATCTCCAGCATTGGATAATTGGTTATCCTGCCACAGTTTGAGCAGGTTGTCCTCAACCACTGGCTCTGAAAAAGGAGTGCAGCAGTTTGCCCTTGCAAGTGTAGTGCCAGGATTGTTTACTTCTTGTGTATCCGAGAGACGCGGCCAAATTGGACCTACATCTCATGATTAATCATGGTCGTGGATCATAACCTTAACTTAAACTTGACTGTTCGAATGATCAGATGGAGGTTTGGCCACGGCTAACCTGGAATCCTCATTAAACATTAGTTGAACTGAAGCAGTTATCAGGTCGGTTTCCAGGGGCTGAAAGTTTAGTGCATCTGAGCTTTCACATGATTTATCATCCTGTCCCTGCTTAGGGGACCTGAGGTTATCTGAGGGACATCCATGATCAAGTAATGTTGGATACCTTTGGCTCCCAGACAGGGGTTTTGATTACTTTTCCATTTCCCGTTGCATTGCGAGTGCTTTCCTAGAGCTTGTGACCTGCTTCTCTGAAGCGGAGTTCTAGCTTGTTAAGCTCACTATTACATCCTTTGCACACTTGGTTCTCAGTCACTAAGCCTTATGTCCTTTATTCCTAGAGCTGTGACAACGATGGGAAACAAAAGTCACTTAGTCCTTATATCTGGGAGTTATATCAGCAACTGGGAGCAGCACCGATTGTTAGCTAAGCTTGTTTATAGTTTATGCGCTAATCTGTGAAGGCCTGAGAATTAAGTGTATCAAGTGATGCCCAACCTTCCCTGGTGAACGTAAAACACCTTACTTTCACAGGGAAGGGGCACGTGCAAGGTAATCCGTTGATCCTGCTTCAGTATTGGTTGAGTATGGTAGCTTCAATTCAATTCTGTAGCACCGTTCTTAATTTATCCATTACACTTCTGTTTTATTTCAACAAATCAAGATGCTTTATACATTTTGTTGGATATTTTCAGGAGGCCGCAAGTCACCCAACTCGTCTTACACCAAGACCAGTTGCTGCCCGTTCCCCCTCCTTCAACTCCATTCCCCCACGCCATCAACCCACCAGCCCACAAACACCTTCGCTTTACCACTTCCAAACCCCAACCCACCGGGGACTTAAGAGAGACTTCTGCTGTTGGAAAAGTCCCAGAGGTCCATAGGATTAGTGCATGACTAAAGCAAGTGTGTAGTGAAGAGGCGGAGAGTGAGAGAGACTGTACAGAAGGCACGGTCCTGAGGGATGAAACGTGCACGACTGGTCAGGTGGTACCTGAAGAAAGATTGGGTGCGGCAGGAGCACCTCAGGCCTTGCTCCTTCCTAAGCACCCGTTATCGCACCTGCTATCGGTCACTCTGAATTGGCACTCAGCTTGTGTGTGCCTGCGGCCGATGGAGATGAACTCGGGCCTCGGAGTCCTCAGGTGCCTTCTCCGACACCTCCGGCCTTCCTCCAGCAACACGACTCTTCCCACACGTCTCACGTATGTGTCAATGTTTAACCAGTGCCAGAGGTAGTTATACATGCTTTCAAACACTTGCGTTCAGCTACTTCTTACATATCTACCTTTTAGTTTTCCTGAGTGCTGAAGTTCACCTAGCTATACTGCACTCTTCTAGATTTTTTGGAGACCAGAAAATGGAGCCAGACTCAGTTGGGTTTAGGTGCTGGAGTTTATAACTGGTCGGAGTGGCTAACCACCTGCTAGGCACCAATACCTTCATGGTGAAAGATCTGTGAGTGACTGGGAGGTAGTGGTGTGTGTGTGTGCGAACATTCGTATCTTCGTTCATTGTGCCCTGTAAAAGGTAAACTGTGCAATGCCTTTGGTATGTTTTATTTGTTTTTTAGAGTTGTCTGTTTGGCAGTGTGAATCTCTAGTGATGGAAGACTGAAATCTGGAAATCCAACCAGGATTAAAATTCAGTGTCCTTAATTTGTGTCAAAGTTTCTATGTATGGAATGGCCAGAGGAACCACATAATGAAAGAAACAGATTCACAAAAAATAACAAACGGTTTGGTGGAGACAAATAGAAAAATAAAAGTAGGTAAAATCTGTACATACCCTGGTTAGGTCTCGCCTGACCCAGTGCATGTGCTGGTCTGGCGAGACTTATTGAGAGGGCTCCAAAAAGTGCTACCAGGCCAGCCTAGACCTACAGTGCATGTGCGCAGGCGTGCGCGCCGCGCTTTACCGCGATTACTTTCACTTTCGCTGCCCCACGGCCGCTTTGATGTTTGATCGCGATCACTTTCGCGGCCGCACGGCTGCTTGGCATAGCCAATAGGTCTCGCTTTTGGGACCTTATAAGTATTTAGTTATGCAACTATTGCATGGCTAAACACTTATAAGATCCCAGAGGCGAGACCTATTGGCTATACCAATGCTTGTTTTTACACTTATTCTCCGTTCAATAATAACTTGTTTATTTTGTGCCTAATACCACAATTCTGCTGTTTCTAAACCAATGACGGCTACTCCGCTATGGCGGAGGAGCGTCGCCCCACTGCTTTATTGCAGTGTGAGAAGCACAAATATAAAATGGTAATAACTTTTAGTTATTACCATTTTATGTTCCTTTGCTGGCGGGTGGGTGGGCGGGGCTGCTCTGCTTATGGGGCAGGGGAGGAGTGGTTTGCCCACTCCTGAGTGCGCAGTGACTGTTTATTCGGCCATCTCACGCAGCCCAAACCAGTCATGCACACTTTTCCCTTCTCCATGCAGGCTGCATTGCAGCCTGCATTGAGAGCATGCCCATCTCTCCAGCCCCTGGCTGAGCGCCGTGTCACGGCACTCAGACCAATCACAACGCTACATTGCAGTGTAGTGATTGGCTTAGGGGAGGGTGCCTGGCTGCCTGCTTCCTGTTCCTGTCAGAGGCAGGAGAGCAGGAGCAGAGAAGACCCACTTTTGAAAAAAGCTAACGCTGACCCTAGTAACCCAGCCAATTTTCGACCTATCTCCTTACTTCCCGGCCTCTCGAAGGTGCTGGAGAAGCACGTTAATCGTCATCTAACTACTCACATTGAGTTGGCGAATGTTCTTCATTCTTCCCAATCTGGTTTTCGGGCGGGCTTTTCTACTGAGTCCACCCTTCTGGGAGTCACGGAGACAATCAGACGTCAGGTGGATAGAGGAGAGATGGTGGCACTCATCCTTTTGGATTTGAGTGCCGCTTTTGACACCGTCTCTCATACCATCCTTCTTTCTCCCCTGAGGTCTGTTGGGATCTCTGGCTCCGCACTTGCTTGGATTTCCAATTTTCTTTCGGACCGCACTTTTCAGGTTTTTTCTCCTTCTTCGGTGTCCTCTGTTCATAATGTTCCGCACGGTGTCCACCAGTGCTCTATTCTTAGTCCTTTGTTTTTCAATCTCTACATTAGACCCCTTGCTTTTCTTGCTGTACAGTCTGGACTGTCTATTTTTTCGTATGCAGATGATACTCAAATCAACTTCTCTCTCTCTGCTAATCAACACTCCCCTTGTTCCTCTCTTAGTTCAGGGCTCACGTATATCGCCAATTGGATGATGACTAACAAATTGAAGCTGAACGGAGATAAAACGGAGTTGCTCCTGTTTGGGCCTGACTCCGCTCTCTGGGGCCCTCAACATTGGCCTCAGCAAATGGGTCCATTGCCGGTCCCGGCAACTACAGCTCGCAACCTCGGGGTCCTCTTCGACAATCAGCTATCCATGAGACAACATGTGATTAAAATCGCAGCCACCTGTACTACCATTATCAGGTGGCTGAGGAAGATTACGTGGATGCTTCCTCTTGACACCCAGAAGCTAGTAGTCCAGGCCTTAGTGACATCACGGCTGGACTACGGTAACGTTCTACTCCTGGGTGCCTGCAAAGAGGTCTCCCGGAAGCTCCAAGTGGTACAAAACATGGCTGCCCGTTTACTGTGTAATTTACCCAGATCTGCATCTGTTTCCTCTGCTCTGCGCAGCCTACACTGGCTACGCATAGAATCTAGATCTAAATTCAAAGCTTTATGCTTCATGCACCGCATCAAAGCTGGTAAATCTCCCCATTACCTATCCACTTTAGTTCACCAATACTGTCCCTCTTGTACTCTCAGATCCTCCTTTCAGTGCAGATTTGCTGTCCCTCGTTTTAAGCGTACCAGAGTTGGTGGGCGCTCTTTTTCGTATTTGGCGCCCTCACTCTGGAATTCGCTTCCTATTCCTTTGCGGTCTGAAATGTGCTATCTTAAGTTCCGCAAAGGAGTGAAAACCTTTTTTGTTTTCTTTGTAACTCTCTCTTTGTACCCATGCTTGCTCTCCATTGCTATGCCTTCAGCGCCGGGAAACCCACGGGTAGCTGCGCGCTTCAGAAATGTATATATAATAATAATATTAAGACATAGGACCCCACATCGAGGTACGTTTTTTAAAATTTATTTTGATTTTTTTTTTTTTATTATGATCCCCCTTGCGAGCTCCCCCCTCTCGAGCTCCACCACGAACCCCCCCACGAGCCATGCCAGCCGCAACTGTTCTAAACGCTGTAAGCAAAATTCATAACTACAACAAGCAGCCCTGCCAAGTACGACATATCAGGCGTTCGACTAATGCTCAGGCAGCTCTCTGGAGAGGGCTGCTTAAATGTTTCAATCATCACGTGACAAAGTTACTTACCTCGCGTTGAGACTGAGTCTCCGGATTTTATTTGCCCACTCAACAGCCTGACTAGGGCCCTGGTTGCGCGTAGAGTTCAGTTTGCACCTAGCACAGCCGGTAGTCCGAAGCTGAGCTTGCACCGCGCGGCCCTCCACCCAGTGTGTAAGATTTTCACTTGCGATGCCGCTGTGGGAGAGTGGTGTTGCGGGCAAGATTGGGGACTGAGTACTGGACCACGGCGCTGCTCAGACCGGTGGACCAAATGTAACCGCGCTTTCTGAGAGTAGTGTCACAACACTAACAGTAAACCAGGCCAGGCCACCTGGCTCCACTATCCCCTGCACTTCCTAAGGGCCCAGCCATCCTCACTGTAACACCGGGGGATGTTAAGCCATCCAGGCAGTGATTGAAAGGTGGTGCACCTCCTCGAACCCCTCGCCGCACTCCAGACGTGGCAAGGG
The DNA here is from genome assembly GCF_964204655.1 of Triturus cristatus. Taxonomy (NCBI): domain Eukaryota; kingdom Metazoa; phylum Chordata; class Amphibia; order Caudata; family Salamandridae; genus Triturus; species Triturus cristatus. Next base: position 330,759,952 of record NC_140580.1, read on the forward strand.
CACCAGCCTCTGCACGCTGCGCACAGCTTTCAGCTTTGCCCTGCCCGGGCTGTCTCCATCGTAGGTTAGAGTCGACTGGTACTTGTGGTTAGGCCTCCCCTCTGCCCTTAGCTGTGTCATTTATGTGGCCTTGGGAACACATGGTGACTAGCACTGCGATCCCGGTAAAGCCCGCTGGGATGACCACTGAGGCCGAGGCCAGGTGACACTCTACACAGTGGTCACTGGTCTTTGCTTCTGCCGGTGCCGCAGGTTTCAGCAGAGCTGGACTCCTTGCTTTTTGTCCGGTCACTTTTTTACAACAATTCCTTCTCCATTGGAGGAGCATGCAACTAGTGAAGCGTGTAGGATATTGACACAATGTCCACTGTATAAATTGTGGCTACCTGCCACTGTATGGAAAGAGTGACATATATTTGGCCACAAAATTACAAAATGCACTGCTATTATGTATACGCACTGTACTCCGAACTGAAAGCCGAAAATCTGCCAGAGAAAATATGCATTCACTGCCACTAAAAATTAGCCGTCGTACATGATCTGTTGCAAATGTATAAAACACGCCACCAGCAAACTGCACTAAAAGAGTATTTCTCGCTCTGTTTGTTGCAACTACACACTTCGTGGCTCAGTAAACATACTAATTAGCTGTAGAAAATGTGTATAACCTTACCATCAAGGCAATGCTGGAAATTGGTTGCATGTCATAAAAAGATACCCTCTGCCAATGCTTCCATCGTACCCCGATAGCACGCAGCTGCCTGGCATGACCCTTGAGGGTTACAATCAATAAAACGAACACCAATCATTTAATCCATTTTGTCGATAGGCATTTATACTAGATGTCCTGAATGGCATTTATATGGCTTGAACATGCTTGCCCCCCATTCCAAATAGTGTACACACAGGGTTTCTCAAAGGAAATCTAGATGATCTAAGACTGCCAAAACACAAACTCCTGAATTTCATCCACACAAGATCCCTCATACTGTTATATACACCACTATGTCCAGCCCTTGTATACGATGGCAGCATCAGTAAGTACTCCAAAACACGTTACCTCCTTCACCGTATTTTCAGGTGGAGAAAAATGCTCACTAGGGTAAATTTGTTAGTCTAACAGTCCAAGATGCAAACGTGTTGCTTCCCCCTTTGGGGCTATAAGTCTCATGCCCATGCCCTGTCCATCCTTACCTCTGTTACCACCTCATCATATGTTTCTGTGTACTGCCTTCCAGTCTAATTATCGAATTTGTCCTCTTCAGCCAAAAACTTTATTCAGCTGTGTACCGGCCATAAAAGAATTCATCATAAAAACGAAATTTCAAAGGAATTGACACAATAAAATGTAACCAACATGATCAGTGCACAAAAAATCATTTTCCTGCAATATTCTGGAGTCGTACAGCAGATGAAATGTACTTATAAATCATCAGACAAATAAATTCATCATTTAAAAGAAATAAATATTGTAATGCGGACCAACACTTTCTTATATTTAAAATTCTTAACAATGGTTTTAAAAAAGCACGTCTTGGGACAATATAATGTTTGCAGAAAAACAAAGTGCAAGGTGCTCTGTATGGACTCTGAATCGCATGGGCACAATTCTAATTTAGCATCGCAGTGTGCGTCTCGTGTGTATGAGACCAAGAAATGAGAGATACCCATCCTAAACCTGATCAAATAGGACATTTTGGCATGATTGAAGTAAAAAGAAATGTAGGGCTCAGTACCTAGAGAGCTGACTAAGAGCGAGTGCTCGACAACCCTTTTTTTTTTTTTTTTACCATCTCTTGACTATCTCTAACTTGATACAAATAGGAAAGAAAGCCTCTTTTCAGCTTGTCTCTTGGGATTTTAGCTATGTTTCCGGGGGTATCAAAGCAATCCAACAGTCCCAACTTCCCCAATTGATCTTGTATGTGGGTAATCCAGGGAATATTTCTCACACAGTCCAACTTCAAATAATCCGAGATTATAGCACGGTTCAGAACTGGTTCCTCTTTTACCCAGACATTGTACCATAGCATCAAAGGTGCTAATTGTATACGAAAAGACAGTGGCGCTACACCCCGTTCATTATGACAAATAGTTGCGGCGGTGCTTTTGGGGACTGTCAGCACTTGTTTCAAGAACATGTTCTCAGCTCTCTGTAGGCCCAAGGTTTTAGAACAGCCCCAAACTCCGGCACCATACAAAGTAACAGCGCACGTATTTGCTTTGTAGATATCTATGATAGCTTTTATGGGCCATGAGCCTAGTTTTTTTGTAAATCTAAAAATAGCCTCAACATTTTCATTAAAACCTCTTATCCTTGTCTCAACTAAATTAGATCAAGAGTTTTTTTGGTTAAAAAGAATGCCTAAATAAGAACAAGCATTTACAATGCAATGGTCTCGGCATTGTTAAAGTTAGAGCTATTGGCATTGCTCATAACCCCCACCACAAATCTTCAACACAACACGTAACCAGCACTCTTAACCCCCTTTATTCTCCCGATGTAGGCAGCAATAGAACGAAAGCACCAGCTGGCAGAGTTATATATTTATATGGCGCGAACTCGCCCGGAAGTTATTGGAGCGCTTTACATAACCCCGTATTTACATTACACATTCAGGCACGGGGAGATTTGGAGCGCTCCGCATGAGTGCCGGCTACGTTACACATTCAAGCACGGGGAAGGATGTGGATGCGACCCCGAGGGACGAACTCTGGCTTCCAGCACAAAAGTCGGCAGTGTAGCCGACGGACAAAGTAATGATATAGCGTGAACTCGCCCGGTAGGTATTGGAGCGCTTTACATAGCACTGTATTTACCTTACAAATTTCGGCACGGGGAGATTTGTAGCGCTTTACATGAGCGCCGGTCACGTTACACATTCAGGCACGGGGAAGGATGTGGACGCTACCCCGAGGGACGAACTCCGGTCTCCAGCACAAAAGTCGGCAGTCTGCCGACAGACAAAGCAATGATATAGCGTGAACTCGACCGGAAGGTGTTGGAGCGCGCCACATAGCACCGTTTTTTCATTACACATCTCGGCACGGGGAGATTAGTAGCGCCTTACATGAGCGCCGGTTACGTCACCCATTCAGGCACGGGGAAGGATGTGGACCTGACCCCGAGGGACAAACTCTGGATTCCAGCACACGGCGAGGCAGAAAACAGGCACACAGGCAGCATCTGAATACAGAGAGGCTTACTCCCAGAAGAAAACAAGCACACCACTGCCTTTCTCCGAGGTGAAAGCAGAAATGCCTCGGAGAAAGGCAGCGGCGTTTTCGGATTCGGGGCGTGTTTTTCTCGAACAACACACCCGGAGAAAAATCGACAAAAAACACGCACCCGAAACGCAAAACGACGGGGCTTGTTTGGAGAGACAAGCCTCTTCTCCAATGGCTGACCAGCATTTAAGAGGCCAGCAAATGGAGAAGAGGAGAGAAGAGGGCGGGTTCAAGCCCCTCTTCTCCAAGTCATTAAATCTCGCGAGCGAGACTGCGCAAGCGCAGCCTTCGCTAGCCGAGACCTAAAAAGTGGGTACATGAAGCAATTTTTCATTCTTTATGTAAAAGTATTTTGTTTTCGAGGGAGATTTGTCCACCACCATAACATGTGATTTTGCAACATTTGTTTTTAGGCCAAGGTCACTCATAAAATTGTTAAAACTAGTTAAAAGCCTTTGCAACCCCACCCCAGTTCTGGACATTAAAACGCAATCATCTGCTTATAATAGTGCTGGTAGGGACCTACGGCCTATCGGGGGAGCGTCTACGTTTCCAATTCTGATGTGGCTTTCTAAATCATTTATATATAAACAAAATAAAAAAGGGGCAAGAACGCATCCATCTTTAACGGAGAGGTGAGTTCACCACCTGCTCCATATCGCACTCTCCCCGTTAGTCCCTGATGCATTGCTTCTAAAAAATGGACAATAGGTGGTTCAATGCCATGGACGGCATTGTCCTCTTGAATGGGTATGAACATTACAAGGCAAAAATGACACAAAAAAGTACACTCTAGTGTTACTGCACCTGTGAAAGATGTGCAGATGTAGAGAGAAAAAAGATGCAAATGACGCGCATGACTAACATAGGTTGGACTTAAGAGGAGTAATAGAGACACCCAGAAGTCCACTACCATTTCTATAGGTCTCAGCTGTTTAATTCAGAGCCTCGCTGTTTCATAATTGAAACATTTTCAATGCTATTGACAACAAAATCATTGGTTTTACTTGTTTATCTAAAACTGCTGACAACCATTGACAAAGCCAATAGTCCTGGCTGGTTGTCAAGTAGTCAGTTGTCAAGTTGTCGAGCTGAGAAAGAAACCAAAATACTGATCGCGAGGCACACTATGGAAATCACAGATATATGCGCTTAATTATATAGGTCATGTATGGCCCTTTTAGAGACCCCCCTACTTTTTTCATCCCACGTATAACCTTGATGTCAAGCTCTTCCATTTCTGGTGCTTTGCACCAGTTTTAAGATCTTCTTAGAGTTTCTCATTGCTCAAATGGGTGTAATTTCTGATATTTATAGGTTTCCCTCTTCTTCTTTGCTCGATTTTGCTCGTGAGATAGTGTCACTCATACATACATGCCAACATTTTAGAGGAGAAAAGTGGGAGATTCTACAAAAATAATCTGGAGATTGCTTTTCTCCCATTGACTTCTATTGAGGCCCGAATCAGGTATATTGTCATGTATTGGGACTTGAAAGTCTGCTGCTGCAGGATCGGATATCAGAAATGCAGATGCATGTTATTCCCTTACCTGTCAGGAGTACAGAGAAAGCGCTAGGGCAGGCAGGGAGTGAGTGACCAAAATATTGTGCATTGGCCTGCAGGAGCAGATCACTGGCAGTGAATACTTCGTGTCTCACTAGACCAGGCCCACCTGAATCCCTCTGAGGAATCGGGTTTTTAAATGCAGGGAGGCGGGAGACTAGCCTTGAAATCTGTAGTATCCTGTCTGAATCGCGAGGGTTGGCATATAACATGCAGTCATCGTTGTTGAAATGTCACTCATAATTACACTGAAATTCTGAAAATGTCACCCATAGCAATCTGAAACCTTGGCAGCTATGAACAAGCTGCTACTTAACTTGGTCCCCAGAAAACGAGACGAGTTAGCAAACTGCTTCATCAGCAAGCAACAGGTTCACGAAATGGTAGCTTTTTGTGAGGTCAGAACTGAAAATGCCCCACTGCTCTGTAAGGCTGCCCGGGGGGGGGGTTGCGCAGCGGCCCACCCCTTTGAGGGCGGCCGCCTTAGTGCCACAGGAAGGCACAGGGGTGGGAGGTCGTGTCCCTGGGTTTGACCAAGGGAGACCCCAGACAGGTAGCTGCTTCCGGCGGGGAGGAGCAAAGGGGGGTACATATTCTGTCCCCGCCCCCTCCTCGCCCTCTTGTCCGCTCGTTCGCCTTGAAGGGCTTGCGTCGTCTCGTCGCTGGTATCTCCGGGCCTGGTCGTGACTCGCGCGCCTTGGCAAGGCTCGCCGTCCATCGTTTGCTGGCGAGGTGCCACGGGGTGGCCCGCTGGTCTGGCTGGTGCGCCTCTTCTGTGTGCGGTGAGTCGTGGAGCTTGTAGCTCGGAGGTTGTGTTATTGGTATGGTCGTCTCGCATGCACTGCCCCTGCTGGGGATTTTGGTGGCGGGGTGTAGCAGTTCAGCACAGGCTGCGTATCTTCCGCGACAATTACCGGGCCTCACATTAACGTCAGATAATTCGTGTGATTCTTTATCCTCCTGGAGAGCGAGCGGGATTTTGTATAGTTGAGGTTTTGACTTCCGGGAGGTTCGTGCAGAGGGTTGGTGTGCCTGCTGCAAAGAACGTGTGCCAAGAGGATTACAGAGTGCGTAGGGTGTAGGTGGGTCAGCTGGTAGCTATTTTCAAAAGAGGCATCCTTTTGTTACTTGCAATTATAAATTAAGGTCTTAAATTCAACAGTGTGCTGCAAACGTTCATCTAGAACTGCATACACACCGCAATGCATTCATTATTAGAACATTATTTAATGTTGCAATAGGGTTAATTTGGCTAGATATCGAACTTGTGATTCTTGACAACGAGCAACCTAAAACTATACGGCCTACCAGTAAGGATGTCCTGAGATGTCCGCACTTATCTCCGGGGATGGGCGCCCCCCGTATATTACGTTATACTGATGTCGGCTGAAATAGGCTTTCACTTATCTCACCGGACTTTATCGGTACCGATCATAAAGGCCTCATAGCCTCTACGTGCCATGCACAATTCAGGTTCTCGTCCCCAGCGTTATTTGTCCAACCGCGTGAATCTTCTAAAGCCCGCAAGGGCAGTGCTTTAGTACAAGGCCCCTCCAAGGGCGCACCATTACCCCTTTCATGGAAGGTAATATGGCCCCCTTCATTCTGGTTCCTGGTTTCTGTGGTCCGGGAGGCGGACTCCTTCTCACCGAATATTCTAGGGAGTGATGCCATAATATTACGGTATAACACCGGACCTAACTCGCACAATTACACAAGTGCTTGTACGCTGTGAGTTTATTTGGTTACACAGGTAGAATACCCAATAACGCTTTGATTGCGTGTGGGAGGCCCCGGCAGGGCCGGATTTAAGGTCATCGCACCGAGTGCTGGCTTCTTGGGGGCTCCGAGTTTGTAAGTTATTATGCCTTTTGAAGCACCGGATGCTGCGCTTCTTTCCTTCCGCGGCAATTAGCAAGCCTCACATAATTGTCAAGATATCTGGTGTGATTAACTTTCTTCCGGGAGAACGAGCAGGAATTTTGTATAGTGCATTGTGCTCTGGTCATGGGCTAGATTCCCACCTTCGTTGGTGTCTTTTCGATTGGTGCAGTGTTGGGGGGGGGGGGGGGCGAGATGATTGCCCTGCGGGGTTTCTCCCCTCCCCCAGTCTCGTGGTGTGATAGGCCTTGCGTCTTTAAGGCAGATTGCGTGAGGCGGCTTGTACTGCATGCATGGGACAGTGCTGCTCTTCAGGGATGGGGCGCTAGCTTCAAAGGTGTCTTCAACTGCCGCTTGTCTCGCCCTGGTTGTCTGGCGTCGGATTCATCGCTGTGCATCAGACATCGTCGCGTTGGTGGGTGCCGGCTTGGTTTTCGCGGTGAGTCCCCCCGCAATATTTTGCCACGCTGCCAGTTTGCGCAAGTTCAATTGACCCCCTTTCGGCCCCTTGGGGCACGCCATCCAGCAAGCTGAAGCCGCGTGTCGTTTTCATGGCGGTGGGGGCACAGTAGGCGTGAGGGTGTAGGTCGAAGACAGTGGGGGGAATCTTCCTGGAATGTCGGTGCCATTACCGATCATAGGTGCGGGGTGTCGCTTTCATTAGGAGCTTCGGAGAGAAAGGGGATGCGTTGTGGGAGCATAGCGTGATGCCTATGGCGTTGTAGGGGGTGTAGCACTGCAATCTATGGCGATTTTAGTGCAGACAAGAAGGGTGTCGAAACAAAACAACTTTTGATGCTTGCATTTAGTGACCATGATGTGTGGGTGCGATCGGCGCTTGTGTGCCGCAGGAGGTAGTGTACAGCAAAGCTTTTGTAATAGAGGCATTACTTAATTTGTTGCAACTGATTTCCCTTGCAACTTCGTTCATATAACGAATTACTCCAATGGTTTAGCGCACGGCACGGAAGTCTCGCCGCTGGGGTATGGTATTCAGTCCCCCATTGGGTCAGGCACGCTTAACGTCACGGGGTAGCACCAGCCCGGTAGGCGGGGGTAGCGGTATTGGCGGCACGGATTGCTGGCATGTTGCGATCAATGAGGTGTGTGTGTGTGCTATCCGCGCGGAAGTACCCTGGGAGGATTTATTTCAACGGTTTCGTGCCCAGCTAATTGAGGCCGCTCCAGCAGGCGTGTGCAGCGATTTAGATTGTAGGCATACTGAGGACGCCCCCCTAGATGGTGGTCCGCGGCAATGGCAGTCAGTTTTGGTTTTCAGGCAGTTACACGGTCATGGGGCCACGCTGAAATGAATCCGCTTTAGTATGAGGGGGGGAGTATACAATTAGAACTTCCGGCATTAGGAGGCCGCTCCCATAGGTGGGTACGACAGGCATGGGGCACGGTCGGGGTTAATGTTGGCTCCACCGTCGGCCTAGCAACTCTGCATCTCGGAAAGCAGACAGCCCTTATCCAGATACATCTCTGCTTACCCTACAATCACCGGTCTGCCTAATTGAAATGATGGTGCACACTGAATTGTAAACACTGAGCTATCCACCTGCTGAGGTGGTCCCGATTAAATCATCCGATACATACACGAAATAAAATAGTGACATATAGACATTTACTGGCGTTCCCGTTGTGGTGATGGGCTCTCCGCCCTCGGATGTGACGGCACACGCACGCTACGTGAAATTAACAGCTTGCAAGCCACAGGCCTCCGCTGCACCTATCGAACACTGACGTAGTGCGCTCATTTCATTTCACAATGAATGTTTTCCGTCTCTTCCTTTTTCTGTCATCAGTGGAGAGCATGATTGGCGTTTACCCCGCCGCTGACCTCCATAGAAATCCGCTCTTTAGGCAAAGGGTCTTTTAATGGGAAGGGCTGGTAGTCTGGGACGGGCAGGGAGGGGGACGCGGCGCTCATTCTACCCTCGAGACCGTCGCTAGTAAATTACGTCAGTGATGCGGGCTTTTGATTTAATAAACCAGACTCTCTCCTCTCTTTCTAATCCCAATGCATTTTTAATGGGCCTGTTTTTAACACTGGCTGAATCCGAGCAGAGTCAAATTTAGCTCTGCTTTGCAGGGTGACACAGCTGAAGACATGCTCGTATTATTTTTTTCCGCTAACTGTACTGGCCACGCCCACGTAGTTGTGCAAGCCTGCACGACGGTTACAACCAAAATAAACCACTGGATAATAGCCAGCGTGTAAGGCCGGCGGTGACAACCAAAGTAAGCAACAGCAGCACAGGGATTGGGGTGAATGTGGCCTGTTTTCAGGAACTGGGGCCAGTTAAATGTATCCTGCTTTATACAAGGTGCACATTTTAAGCGCCAATCCCATTTTGTCATCACAGCAGCCAGCAGTGTCGTACAAATATAGGGGCCGAGTATTTCAGCTTGCTTATTTGTGACATTATCTTGTTTTCGGTGTGCCTACGTCACGTGTGCCCTTTCCATGTTTTCAGTGTTTTTATTCGACGCCTTACGGGTGATACTTTGAGTGACATTGCTGTAGAGAAAAGCAGTTCTACCAAAAGGTCAATGGGCGGAATTTTATGTGACTGGATGCTTTCTGACCACCTGAAATGGAGGTCAAAATGGTAACAGACATAGTGCCAATATCGGCAACTGCAGTCACATAACACACATAATACATCAATAAACCACACGACACATTTGTAAGTGGAGAAATATTGCTGCAGGTTTATTAGCATAACCAATATGCAAACATGGTGGGTTATCTTACGGGCGATCCGATCCCAGGGCAGGCCAACCCCTATGCCGCCTGCCCGCCTGATAAGCCTAAATTACACCGTGGCAGTCGCCAATTAGTGCATACCAAATCTTGGGAGGGGCCAACCCCTCCCATCCGTGGACCACCAGTCCACTTGCTTACTCACGCCCCCCCCCCCCGAAGAGGTGGGCGGAGCGTATTATGGCAGCCCCCGGTTGCTCAGACCCACAACCGCCCGTAGGACTAACGGGGCGCCGTAGTTCTTCCAGGGGACAACACTAGACATCCCTGGGTATCCTGGCTTAGCACCACGCTGTGCTGCTGCATGAAGTGCCCCTTGGCATCTGCAGACTCTGGATCGCCCTGTAACTCCTCCACACCCATGGGAGTGGCCACCGTCACTACCAGGGCCCCCCACCAAGGTAGTCCTATTTCCTTACAACCTGCTGCAGCCAAAGCTTCCCCTAGGTCCAGTAGGAAAGGATCCATGCCTAACTAGAGAGGTGCACACCATCTCCCTCCAGGCACCCTGTGGCCTTGGCGTGTATAAGACCATGCCTGATGAAGCCAAAACCTCTTTGCTCTGTGAAATCCCCGTGGATTGTGACGGATATGACCAGAAACCTAAAATAGGCGTTGGTCCAATGTTACCTTTGCCTGGCTGAAGAACAATACATATGACAAGCCACTCCTGCCAGGAAGTGCCAATGCGGGTGGAGTTAAGAGTGACAAGCCCGCTCTATTTCTTCTTTCCTCAGTTATCGGAGTCTAGCACTAGTCGCAGTATGACCATCACCTTCCGACAGTCACTACCCTATGTGAAGCCTAGCTCTCCCAAACTTCTGCTAGCATACCAGGGAGCCGACAGGACAGCATGGCCCAGGGGGAACCAAAACCTAACTACCTCTCTATGTTGAATACTGGGAATGCCACTGGTTCTCCTGCTACTTAGTAGCTCAAATATGTTTCCCAGGAGATTCCCCCAATCATATGGCCCAAATCGCCCCCGTTGGAAGGCCACTTCCACAACCTGCATCGCTGCCAGCTAGTGCTGGGTGGCGGGATAAGTTACCTGTTACCGGTACTCACATCAATGGTACCTGTTTCGTCGAACCCAAGGACGGGCTACTAAGTGAACAACCAGGCTCTGCCCTAGTAACCAGGGGTCAGACCCAAGCCCCTCTGAGTTCTGCAGCTTCACCTGCCTGTTAACACGAAACCCAGGGCAGACCACCGGCCCCTAACCCATGCTTGACCATGCCTGAGCTAAAACACCTTTGAAAAGCATGACAACAGGCTAACAACCAACATAACATACTGAATGTTCCTGACACTGCCAAGGAACATGCACATAACTGCGGCAACTGGTACCATGCCATAAAGTAGCAATTTAGCCTTCTATGAATGCACCATGTGATCTTGTGGCAATCCGTATTAGTGCTCCTTCCCAACAAGCAGCCCTAACCAGGCAACCCGCACCCTCTTGGCACTGGCACACTCCCGCCCCAGCTGCCCTAGAGTGCCTGTTCGTGTGAAGCCACAACCTTACGTTTTATCACTGACGTTATACCGGGTAAGGTGACACTCATCTGACTCTACTGCTGAGTGCCTGTTGCACCAACGCAAGTATGTCTTTGCCTATTCAGTGTCACGCTGCAAGGTCTGATGACATTGGCAGCCCCAGACCCGGGCGACAGTGGAAGCTTTACAGTTTCTGGTGCTATCGATGGTACCCGTAGCCTGATGGAACAGAATGCAATTCCCTTACTCCTGTTGAGCAAGAACCCACACCCAATTGCTCACCATGGTTCAATATCCTCCTGCTAATAATCATTTCCTAGAAGAATGTTGACAAATCTATGTTCTGCAATGGCACTACTTAGCAGCCTGCCCCATTCTGCCAGTGCCGGAAAGACCTTTGTCATGCTGCCTGGCCTTATCAATCTGGCCCTGCTCTAGCAGCCCTGCTTCGGCTTTAGGTCAAAGAATTCGCCAGTAATAGGTGTGATGCAGGGTTCTGCCTCCTCATCCATAGCAACCAATTATGAATCAACCCTCCTCCGGCCCTGCAGCAAGCAGGACTAGGACTCAAAGCGTCACACCAGGACTCACAGTCACAACCCCGGAACGGACGTGCTCCCCCCAACCTACTGATCCCCCGACCGCTTGCATACAGCTCACAGTATGGCTGAAAGAGAGACTGTAGATTAAAAACCCTTTTAGATGAACAATTAGACAGCCCCGACAGGGAGCATCATCCGAAATGAGGTCGGAACACGGCATTCGCCTGTGAATCCGCCCCGAAGATTTTTTTAACAAGACCCCTCCTAAGCTCTTGGAGATCACCATAACCACCTGCAGTGGGCAGGTGGCAGGCCCCCTGCGGGACCTTCAAATCACAGATACTCTCCAAGTCCTTGCCGCCTGGCGGCGCTTCCTGCTGCAGGAATCTTGCTGCCCCACCGCTCGCCCCTTTTGGCCCGTTGAAAAATGCTAACATAAAGATACCAACGGAGCAGAGGGAGCCCTGCGCAAGGTTAAGGACGTTTAACAGTTAACTAATCTGCAGGGCTACACGGCTTGCTCAGGCGATCACTATGGCAAGCAGACCGGCCACCAGTACACCGCGCCTTTGATAGGTGTTCCGCGCACTGAAAAGCCTGACTGATCACTATTCATGGTGTTAATCTCACGCGCATTGAGAATACATCTCAATTATACAAATGTAAATGATGTGACTCAGGTGTTGAAAAGTAAACAAGAGCCCCCGACACGTGCGATACTGATCACATGTCCTGCATCCCTACATTACTACCAAATAAGCGCTCCCTGCAACAAGCCCATCCACTGGCTAACCAGCTGAACCAACCGAAGCGGATAAAAACAGGTTCGCACGTGCCGTGGGCCCGCTGGAACGCAACAGCCATATAACGCCTGACTGGTGATGTACACTCCTAGCGCTGGCGGTGAAGCCGACCACCTACTAGCCGGCTGCCGCTCAAAGCCCCCCTCATTGCCTACGAGACCCTGAAGCACAGACCTACTTTAAACCCTTACGGTTGTGGGGCTCTGGGCGATACTGCACCGACGGGAAGTGCGCAACGCAGCGGCATCGTTGGCAAGGTTGAGCGGTTAACAGCCCCTCCCCCTGCCGTCTTCTATAGCCTAAAGCTGGAAACCGGAGAAGGCTGGACATGGGCAGGAGGAACCAGGGCGACGCGTCGGCAACTTGATTATGCCTGATCGTATCCGTGGCGCGGACACGGGGCCAAAGATCACCTGGCCACCACTGCTGCAGCGTGATCACTTGCCACTGTCACACGCCCCTTCACTCTGAGGGCCTGACTGATCACCATTGAAAGAGTTAATCTAACGCGCATTGAGAAATACATCTCCGGTATACAAGTAAATGTGAGTGCACACAAAGGTGTAGAAACGTTAAACATGAGCTCCAGTTGCATGCCATACTGAGCATATGTCGCTGCACCCTATATTTACTACCAATAACACCACCTACCACAAGGCAAACTATTGACTGACCAGCTTAGACCAGCAGAAGCGAATGAAGGACAGGGTCACAGTGCGCGTGCCTGAACTGTAAAGCAGCAGCCCTAATGGAGCATGACCGGCGATGTGCACCTAGCGCTGTCGATGAGGCTGACCACCTTTGGCCGGCTGCCGCTTATCACCCCTTCCTTGCCTGGGTGACCCAGAAGCCCCGCCTCCCGTTACACCACAAAGATCCCGGCGGGCTGGCGTTACTGCACACCATATTATATCACGCAAACTGGACCCGAAGGTTTTGGAGCGCTATACATAGCACCGTGTAAAATTCACACACTCAGGCACGAGGAGATAAAGTGATTAGCTCATACTCACGAAATGTGTACCCAAGCTCGAGGCGCGAACCCTGGCTTCCTGCATCAGAGGCGGCAGCGCAGCCGACGGACCACCTCTTCTCCCAAATTCAGCCGCATAATATAGTAAAACAGAGGAGAGTTCGGAGGCCATTCCTAAATAATGTTCCCAGTGCTCCACAACCTGCAGGTATAATAACAGTCCAACAGCGCAGCGCTACCTCCCAGTGGCCTAATAACCTAAGGCACGAGTCCTATGCTCGACCCACAGGAAAGGAGACAGAAGCAGTGTAGTTCTTGTGCTGAAGGACGATCCTGGTGAAGGAGGACAACTACGCGAGCATGAGCTCGACACGCCATTTAATTAAACTATAGTAGTTCTACCGGACTTACCACCGCCGAGCGCCACGCTTACGTAGGCAAACTGCAACGGGCAGCCAAAGTGCTCCACACCGTTGCTGAGCGCCTATGCCTCGGGCTCTGCCACTCCCGGCCGCCACAACTTAATCAATGTTGCCCGCGCGTAGCGTCGAGCGTGCGTGTAAGCTCTACGCTGCCCTCTGCCAATGAGGGCAGGACACCTGGTGGACCCCGTTCTCTCCCCCAGCTGCCCGAAACACCTGGCAAATACCTTGGCAAGCTCCGAAAACACGCCCATGCACTCTCGCTATCAAAGCTGCCCGATGGGATGCCCCCCGTCCCTGGGATGGTGCCACTTCCGACTTCGATTTCTGACCACAAACCAAGCTCAGATTTGGCCAACAAACTTACAAAGTGGGAACTGCTTCCCTGCACCTGGATAATGTCTGGTTCTCTACCCCAGTCTGACAATCGAAAAGGTAACTTTTATTTCCTGAAAGCAACTCACTCCTGAGGACGACGTAAACAACTAAAGTATCATAGCATGGAGACATCCTAGCCATTAGTGGCATAAAAGAAAAAACAGGAAAGTGCATGTTTGAAACATATATAAGCAGCTGGGCCGCTGCGGAAGGGAAAGCATGCGCGCTCACTGCCCCCCATCCCCCGCGATCCAATCCCCTTCCAACCAGGCTAACAGACACAGTCTGCCTCTCCACATCTCTCTGTAATTGTCGATGGGACTCCACCCCGCCCCTCGCCCGCTTCCGGGACTCGGGGCAACCCTGTGAACCGTAAGGCTCAAAGAAGTGGAGAGAATACACCCCGGCCCTGGCAGGCTCGCAAAGTGGCCCGGACCAGTATAGGTGTGCATAAGTATCGCGAGCTGTACCTGAAGGATATGGAGCGCTAAACCCGAGCCCAGTATTTACATTACATGTTCCGGCACGGGCGGACTAAGTGATGTGGCCGCGACCCCAAGGATCGAACACTGATTGCCGGCACCAAAGTGGGCCGTCTAGGCGTTCCCAACAAGCCTGTCGTTCCTCGCCACGTACGTAGCGAAAAGGGGTGGAGGGCACACCACGTCCCCCTGCCCTCGGGCGCTCCCGTGAATTGCAGCGGCTGGAGCGATCCGAGAGAACCAGGCAAACTCACACAGCGCCGTCTACCTCCGCCGGGGCCGAACAAGCATGCATGACACTGAATGCCCTGCAATTCACGAACAAGACACCCGACCACTGGCGCACATAAACACAGCGTCAGGTACAAGCTACCCCAGATCACCCATAAATACATGTCCAACCTGGACAGATGCACATTACCACCCGGCCTGCAGATCTAACTTTACGAACCGACCCAGCGAGTATCCGCGCAATCAAGGAGCTTAAAACATGCACCCCACCCCCTGCCCCGAACCCGATGGCAGGCGAGCCGAACGGACGGCTGCGAGGTGCCCCACCGCTAGGTGTAAAGGCAGACTCTAGGTGAGGTGGGAATTAAGACCATGCCACAGCGTTCGCCACCAACCAACCCGGCACACGCCTCCAAATAACCTCTCTGCACAGTGCGGTCTAGGGGAGGGGGGGGGTGGAACTGCTTAAGGAGGGAGACATGACGACACCAAAAACCCGGCCCGACAGGTTCCCTACTCCCTCATCAACACTGGCGCTGACTGTCCCGCCAGCGGCGGCACAGTGACGAGTATCCCCAAAGCTTGTCACGAAACCCGCCCTCCCACAGTGGAGCACGACACGTTCAAAAATTCACCGTAGTAAAACATGAGCCCACTGCACGAGGACACATGCTCAAGCTGACTGAGCCCGCCAGCCTCAGAGCGGGCCTATGGCGGCAGGCTCGCAGGTCACCCTAGGCCGTGCGGCCTCTGGGCGGGAGGGCCGGCCTCAAACCAAAATTAAAACTCACATCCCCCTGGCCGAGCTGCATGTCCCGCGGGGTGCCATACCAGCAGCGTCACCCACCAACCTCTCCATACAGGCCTCTGCCCCAAGCGGTTGCCAGGTGGTGATCACACTCTCCGCAAAACGGAGGAGGGGCGGGTGTGAAGAGGGCTCACTGCACATCAATCCCCTCTCCCCCCCCCCCCCCATACGCTCCAAACCCAAGTGCGCGCGCGAGGCCTCCGGTGCAACCTCACTAATTAATTCCAATGTGGACCTCGAGGGGAACAGACGGGGGCAGTGAAAACATATGAAAACACAACAGGCAGTAGCACCCTCTTACTACTCTTACCTCGCAACCCACGACACGCCGGATTCAGCCCCTCAACATCGACATCCGGCGCGCCCGACCAAGGCGAGCCAGTGGGGGAGTAAGGTCGGAAGGGCGCCTGATTATAGACTGCTGGCCGCGCGAGCGGGCAGTTAACTTTAAAAGGAGATAGCCCCACTTCATGGTATTTTTCAAGGCCAACGTCTGACCGATAAAGCGGGTCCACATCCCAAAATCCAAGATAAGCCTGGCAAAAGTCTGGAGATGCCGAAAACTGAACCCGGGGCCTCATACATGCAAAGTAGGAGCTCTCCCTGAGGTCCATCCCCCACCGACTCTCGCTCTTGTCACTACCAACACTCACCGGGAACTGGGATCGCGAAAACCAGACGCAAGACCAGGAGGAGCGAACAGCATCAAGGCGAAACGTCGAGGGACAAGAGGGCGAACATCGCTCGGGGACAGCCTAAATACCCTTGTTCCCGTCCCCCTTTCCCGGAAGTGGGTCCGCCAGACAACCTACCTGGCCGTGGCCCAGGGACTAGACTGGTGCCTCCAGTGCCTTCCTGTGGCACTAAGGCGGCCGCCCTTTTAGGGGGGGCTGCTGCGCAACCCCCCTCCCCCCACACCCCCCCCCCCCCAGGCAGCCTTGCACAAATGTAAAAAGCCTGGGCAGCAAGAATGATAATAGGTTGTTATCGGCCGAAATCTCTGCCGTAGTGTCATCTTATATGCCCTACATCAGATTAGTGAGAAAGATTTTATCGGTGATTTCACTACTAGGGTCACAATTAGATATCATATATGATCGGTACCTGGACCTCCCAGGTTCCTGCTGAAAAAAACTCCTGGTTTTTCTGAATGTGGCAGCCAGGTTGAAGGTTCATGTCCCACACTTTTGCCATGCTACGCCAATTCTTCAAAGCTGCACTGTAAGCCAGCTGTAAGTTTTAAAACTCTACATATCATATTTAAACCTTGTCCTAGGACAGCCGCAGATTCGTTCGGAAGGTTCTATAGGATTATATCCAGAAGAGAAAATGGAGATCTTACACTAACGTAGTGATGGCCTTGATTTCGCACAAATTTAAATAAAAACATGTTTCAAAACCTAGTTGTGGAAACAAAATTCTGCAAATCTAGATCAGGGTCAAATCTTTTTTGTTAGTGCAACTAAACTTTGAAATGTTCTTAAACACTCCATATCTTTTTTTTGACTTCTGTTTCAAACAAGCAGTTGGCAATGCAATCAGGAGCATTGGCTTCTCATTCTCACATTTGAAACAGCGCCTAGAGTCCCTGGGGTGATGGTGTAACAACCTATGTTAACATGACATCCAAGTGGTGAAAGAAATTCAATAAATTAGCAAGGGTTGTTACTGCAGTAGTCTAATTAGAGCCTTAAAATGCTGCAACTCTCCTATCCTGCTTATGCTAGGTCCTAAAGCTACTTCATATAGCTAATATAATTTTTTCTGAAATTGTTTGTGACAATAGACAAAACAATGTACAAGCCATTTAAAAGGAATATTTCATTTTAATCTAGACAGCTGCAGCTCATCCGCTAAGGTGGAGGAGCGCCACCCCACTGCTCTTTGAGCAGTGCAAAAAGGAAAAATAAAATGATGATAACTCAGTGTTGTCATTTTATTTTACTGTACTGAGGCAGTTTTACAGGGTGGGCTGAGGTTGTTGTGGCAGCCAGCAGGGGAAGGAGTGGTTGGGGCACTTAAGTGCGCATGATGGTTTTTGGCCGGCTGTCTTGGGCTGGCCTAACAGACATGCACACTTAGCATGTTCTCCACTTGACTGTATTGTACAGCCTGGGTGGAGAGCATGCACAGGCTCCCACCGGCTCCCACCACCCTGTCTGAGCGCCGAACCAGACAGCTCAGATCAATCACAAGGCTGCTTTCATGCTCATGTCAGCAGTGTCGTGATTGGCTTAGGGGACTCAGGGAGCCTGTGTGCATCCGTGCGTCAAAAGAAGAGGACGGAGGAGAGGCGGCCGACAGCAAGGTAAGTGACTTTTTTTTTCTCTCCACCACCTGCCCCACCTGTACTATTCTGTGGCACCCGCCACCGAATCTAGATACACTCACACTGGATGTTTGGAAGCAGAGGCGTAACTAGAGCCACATTTCGGTGTTGGGGGGGGGGGGGGAGGGGGAACTTCTTAAAATGTCGGGGGGGGGGGGTAATTCTTCCAGCGATAGTCAGAGTGGAGATGCAGGGGCTCAAGAAGGGGTGAAAAAACAGCAAAGCCTCATTAGCAAGTAAATGGTCTTTTAAAGACCTGTGAAGTACTCGGGTGCGGCTGTGTGTGTGCCCGGGAAGCTGTCTCAGCCCGTGCTGCCACACACGACGGGGGCGGCTGAAGCCCTTTCAGCCCAGTGGGCGTTGCGCGCCTGTTTGAAAGTAATTTTCTAATAAGACCAAATGTAACTTCTATCCAGCAGAATTTGGGTCTTGAAAACGTGATAGGCATTCAGAAGCATAACATTGAAGTTATCAGTTGGCAAGTGTAGTATGCAATTTGTGAGAGAACAATAGGATTATATTTTATCTAAAATAGAATTTGCCAGCTATTACTTCAAATAAAAATAGCAATAGGTTTGTTATATAGTGCTTCATAACATATTCGTGCCTTTTCTAAATGCTGAAAATAACAGATGTTACTATTATGTAATTTAATGGAAGTCTGAGTTGGCTGTATATAGCAGCAGAAACTTTGAATTCCCCGAGCCACCCCACAACTTAATTGGAGCAATATTTTTTTATAGAGTAAGTAAACAAAACACTTTAGATAAAAAAGGGACACTTTTTTTTTTAATTTGTTTTTTTTATTGAATTTTCTGATAACCGTACATAACAGTCAACATTTCCAGGACAGTTCATGCAGGGACAATGCAATACCAAGTTCTGTCAATCTCATTTCCAAACAGCACACAAGTGAGCATCACACTATGCTATAACATCATATTTACAAAGCAAGAGTTAAATCAATGACTAGATTGGAGTACGTCAGGATGGTCACATAGATATGCTGTAAGTGGCTTCCAAATGTCTGAGGGTTTCGACGTATTCGGCAGGTCCTCAGCATATAACCGAAAATTGTCTCTGCAGTATACAGCGTCTTGTATCCAGTTGGACAAAGTAGGGGTCTGCTTACTGTCCCAGTACATTGCCACTCTACGTTTTGCCAAGAGCAACAGTATGGCAGTTAATTTGTTTTTCAATGATTTCACAGGTATATGCAATAAAAAAGAATTTAAAAAAGGGACACTTTGAGCGTACCAGCTCTTGGGCATTTTCAATTTCATGCGTATGCGTGTCATCAAATATAGTTTTTCTTTACATACTAGCACTTATTGCAGCCCTGGGTTTATAATGGGATAAATAGGCCTACAAGGTCCAGAAACCAGGATGTAGTCACCAGTGATGCTGAGAGCAGCTTGCTGTTTGAAAGGCCACAATTCGCACAACAAGCGCTTTACACGTCAATCGGCTATGAAAAGTGTCAATTAACCACCAACACAGCACAGAACAATTTGACATAAAGTGGCCACTTGGCACACAAGCTATTGTACACGTTATTGTGACCAGATAAAAACATCAAGCATTGAGGAGTCTTTTTCAGCCAGCGAACAAAGCACAAGGAAAACAACCCATGAAGTCCTGGAGTTTCTTCAGGCTGATTGCGGCGAGGAAGTTTTCAGTGGCAGGAATGGCTCCAAAGCGGAGCAACCGCTGGCTTTTAAGAGATCTTCTGTTGTAAGGATTAGAAGACCCAGACAACCGTCCCCAACCTTTCTCACCAACCTGTCTCTTCTACAGGTGACACTCAGCAGTACACACACACTTTCCCTACTTGGGTGCTGTGATATACACCGCTCAGCCGAACTCTCATGCCATGAGTATTCTTGACATCCAGGCTGGTCCCATCACTGTAACTCCGCACCGGTGTGAGGCAGTACCTTCTACACTTGAAAACGACTGCTCGGTTACTAACTGAACCGCTCTGCCGCTTACAACTAAAGAGTGTGACTATAAATGAGTGCTAAATGCTGAATGAACATGCTATCAGCTGATCTGATTTCCGTGATAAATTCTAGACTTGGGAGTGCGTATATTTATTGAAAAAGTGTTAGTGTAACCCAAGATGCGTTATACTTGGTAGGACTGTACAAAGGGTGCAGTGGGCCCTAGAGCAAGCAAGGAAAATGCCCCCTAACAGTTGGTTTTGCAGTAGGATACAGTAATCATCTGGGTTCAGTGGGGCCTTCACACCACTCCCCTGCATTGTGGTGCAACTGCACCATTCATAGCTACACTTCTGGTATATACACACACCCCAGCATTCATTTGGTTCAAGGACGGAGCAGCGCCCTAATCACCCCGCCCCAAAACTCATTGCAACATACACAATGGATGGGAACTCTTGGTAGTTCCAAAGTTTAGGTGCAGAGCATCTCCTTCATATGGGGAAGTATACAACACCACTGACACTGAATCTTCTCACCTCAAATGTCTGTTTTACTAGCGGAGTTTGTACCATAAGGATTAGCACAGTGCCATACATGCCGAGCTAGACAGTGACAAAGCCTTGTGGCATTTTTGTGGCAAAATCTTTCAGCCTAGGTTTAGCTGGTGCCACCCTCGCTGAGGTGAAAAGAAACAAAATATATATATATATATTTTTTTTTGGTAATGCGAAGATCATTCTGGATTCCCTTAGACTGATGAGAGGAGCTAAATGATTGTGGGGCTGGGTTTTGGGGGAGGGGGACGTTTTTAGGGCTGGGGGCAGGTTTAGGGCAGGGGAGGGGCAGTTTTCAGGGATGGGGGTTTGTTTTAGGGCTCGGGCCGGGGGCCGTGGTAGGTGTTTGGCAGGGGACAGGGTTTTAGGGCTCAGGGCGGCGGTGGGTTTGGGTAGTTTTTAGGGCTGGGGCCAGGTTTGATGGGTTCAAGGTGATGGGAAAAGGGCACATTTTCAGGGCTGCGGTCAGTTTTAGGGCTCAGGGCGGGAGGGCAGGGGTTGGGGTCAGGATAGTTTTAAGGGCTGAGGCAGGATGCAGGGCTGGAGTATCGGGTGTTTGGGAGCTGGCCGGTGCTGGGGGCGTGCACTTTACCATGCAAATCCATTTAGCAATCATGCCTATAGAGCGAAATTTGTTGTAAGGCATGCGCGGTCGGGTTTCAGACCATGTTGTTTAGACATGCGTGGTTGTATCATACAACCACGGGGAGAGGATGTAGCCTAACGGTTTAGGTGGTGGACGTCAAATCTGGAGAACCGGGTTCGAGTCTCGGCAACGACGGTCAACTTGAGATTCTGGGCAAATCACTTAATCTCCCTGTACCTAACAAAAATGAATGTGTCCTCATGTAACGCTACTGGTGCTCATGTAAAGTGCTCTGATGCCTGATTTCGGGTCAAGGTCGCGCTAAATAAAACTTCGAGAAAAAAAAACCTTCTTTTGCATACCGAGGCACCTCAGTTTTGACCCAGCTGTATGCAAATCAGTCTTGATCCTCTGCTCAAATCGGTACAGTCCAACCTGAACTGCCAAGCAAGGTCCTCCCTGAACCAGAAAACAAGCAACCCAGGGCTGGTTTCACCATAGTTATGTCCTCGTCAGCCAGGCACAGCTTTACTAAACACTCAGCCGAATGGTTGGTTTTCATGTTCACTGAAACCTCAATTTCATTATAGAGCAATAATAAACCGTTATCCATTATGTATCCTCTAAATATGTACAGAAACCTAAATATGATGATGGCACAAACAGGAATACATAGTTAAGGTTGTGTTTTACTTTACACTGAACATTTAATCAATTTGAGACTAAAGTAAAAAAAAATCGAATAGCTTTCTGAAATGCACTAATTTTGTTAAAAATCGATCAAAGATTTAATCATTTAAGAAAAGATTTTGAAGCTATTCCAAAATGAAGCTATTTATTTATTCTAAAACTGTTCGCCTCACCATTAACACTGTACACTACTACTCACTTCTATATGCATGCACCAAAACATTGGTTTTAGAGATGCGAGTTCTAACATTTCACCAATGTTAAAACAGCTTAAAAAATGTATATGAAACCAGAATTAACCATTTACATAGCGTTATGTTCCAAACATGTCATTGGATGCTGAGATTCAGCAAGTTTGTCTATCGAAGTCTACAAATTGTGGTTTTGTGTGGAACTGACCGGATCATTTTATATCCATTCCAAATGTATGTTTCACTATTTGAAAATATTGGCCATTTAGATGTGAACAAGGATTATATTTAAAGTTTTCCTTACACCTTACACTCTATCCAAAAATTTGAACTACCAACGGGATTACATTAGGATTTTTGTTAAGCCTAGTTGAACTCTGCTTTTGAGGTGATTATACTCTCAAATTGTGGCCAATGTTCAGACAACTTTTAACACTATTCCTCTATTCTAAGGAAATATTTCTTGAAACTCTTTCATAAGGACCTCATATTTAACTTTGCTGACTTTCCAAACAGGCTCAAGAAATCAGTCCATCAGCAGAAATTTGTTACGACTATCTAGGTCTGGTGAGCTAGAATAATCAACCGGAAAATGGTATATGGGATGCAAGGATTCAAACCTGGGCTCTCTGAGCTTTTATAGTTCTGAACCCTCTTCTGGATTTTGAAGTCTTCAATTTATTGTTAAACCAATATTAAAGAGTCTTTCTTGTGGATCTGAATATCCAGCTGTGAGGCTAAAATGGTAATTAACCACCAAGTATACCGTACATGGATATAAACTCAAATCAGTGCTCTTGTGTTGTATTCCTTAAGTTCACTCGTGTAGCCGAAATTGGAGGTAGAACTGTAATGTCTTCTCTAAATGCATGCTAAAGTTGCTGCTTAGGAAGGAGTTTCAGGGGTAGTGTACTGTTGGGACCACCAAAATCATCTGAGGGTCTTTTGCTAATTGCATAGCTTTAAAATTCCTTAAAGGTAATACATTTAAGAGAGATGTAGTCCCTCACAGTATGGAATATAGCACAATGAGGCACACAGAAAACTAACTGGAAGCGTATTATAAATGATTTTTTGATCTAATTTTCTTTTTCATTTTTTCTTCAGGTATGCCATGGCTCTGTCCAACAACCACATCTGTCCCGTCACAAACTTGTAAGTAGAACATTTCTGATTATTCTTTGATGTATAAAAGGCTTATCTATTTATGATAGTTGTCTAGTATTCAATGAGAATGAAGGTGCACCAGCTCATTCGATCTCCTTCAATAGTATATAAACTTTAAATCGGCTGTTAAAATAAGAGTTAAAATATGGCGCAGTACCAAAATCTGTATAGATATCATTGTTTTTGACAGCCTCTTCTCTGGGCAGTATCGAATGAAGAAAACGTGATTTAGTTTAACAATGCAGAATACAGGACACCGGAGTGATAATCTGAGTGGAAGAAGAGGTTTGCACCTTAAGTGTCAAAATCCCTTTTAGGCAGGTTCTTCATGTTGTGTTTCTAATAAAGATTAGAAAATAATATCAGCTAACCTGTTGATGGATGACCTGGAAGGCAACTCCACCCATTGTTTTCCATTGGCTTTGTATTTTGTCACTCTTAGTTTCTTACTTTTTGTATTCAATGGATTTATTTGTTTTTATCCCACCCATTTAGAAGTTGTTCCCCTTGAGGAGCAAAGCCTCTTTACTATTCTGGAAGTTTTTTTTCTCCATTTTTTATAAGTACTCCATTAGCTTCCTTTGTTTTCCACGTTCTCTGTTTTCCCATTTCTCCCCGCATTTCTTTTCATAACATTATAAAAATGTCTTTTTCCTTAACTTTGTCCTTGGAGCTGCTCTTATGTATGCTTTCACTTGTATACATCTCCACCATTCAAGTCCCGTTCGATTTATCTCCATATTGCGCTCTTTTGTTTGTTTACTTCCACTCCCTCCATGTTGCGCTTTCTCAGTTTGCTTCCCACCGTGCACCCTCTGTGTTGCTTCATCCCAATCACCACTGTGTTGCTTCCCCGCCCTCCTAATGGTTCCTTGCTCTGTGTTTCTTACCCCACATGCTTTCTTTCCCCCACCCACAGTTGTTCCCACGACCTGCTTGTGTTGCCTTGTTTTTCTTTACTGATCTAACTCTGATTTGTACATAAAAGCAAAGAAAATGCTTTGGTCAATTTGCAATCCTTGCAAGCTTGGTGCACACTCCTACATAATGACACAGCTGGTGGCGTAGCCATTCTTTTTCTCTTTATCACCATAGATGCTGTACAGCATGGCTAAAACCACTGGGTAAAGGCAAGAAGTCCCAAATAAGAGACCTATTGGCTTTGCCAATGCTTGTTTTTTATATGATGTCCTACAAATGCTTTGCTTGATTGTATCCTTTTATCCCTGTCTCTTTTCAATAATTCTTTCTTGTGATATTGAATTTGCAGTCTCTTGCTCTAGGCTTTGATGTACTTACTTTACAGCACTTTGGAACCCATTGGTTGGAGTTTGAGATGTATATAAAAAATACTGTGCCTGGAGTGGTAAAAGGCTTTTGTCATTTTACTGCTCGGCATGGACAGCACTGTGCTAATCCTATGCTTAAAAACTTTTCTGTAGAAATGGCAAACAAGTTTGTCTCTTTCTATCTCGGCGTGGACTCTCCACCTATTAAAACAAAAACAAAAAAAGATAGATATAGATATGGCGGCCTGATGCAGGTACCATAAGTGGAATAAACGTTAGAGAAAGCCATTTAGTTTTCATCAGTAGACACTGAGGATCGAAGATGTTGCTATTTTAAACAAGTGTCTTTCACTACGCCATTTAATCTTTGTGGAAAAGTGCAGGTAAGCTTGATTGGTGGCGGTAGCCCTGCACTTGGAGGACATCTACTCAGTAATCAGTATGAGTCCAACCTGTGCATGCCCAGAAGAATACAGTGTTCAAATTCAAAGTTGTTGATGCACATCTAAAACTGAGATCAGAATACCAAATAATCTTCTAAGAAATGTGTAATCATTGAAAGAGTGAAAAGTACCATGTATATATATTGAATGGAGAAATGTGGAAGAGTTCCTCACGAAATGCCTTTGTGTTTTAAGTTATCATGGAGCAAATTCCTCAAAAAAGCAACAGTTACATGTTCTTGGGAACCTCGAGCCAGAGGGAGGTTGTTACAAAATGTCCCAGATGGAGACCAATGGAACAAATTATTAGGCATTGGGTAGGTTTCTCGACAGTTAGCTTTTGTGTGGCTGGTACATAGTAGTATTCTAAGCAATGTTTTTGATGTTTGTGTAAAAACCAAGATAAATAGAGGAGATAACCTGTTCAGGTTCAGCATACACTCCATTCTGAACACTCATGTACCTTCTACCCAATGATGAATATTATATTATATTTATCCACTGGAATGATGCGTCCGTGCAGGGCAAAAATATGTGGTAGGGTGACTGTGAATTATGTGCCAATAAAAAAAGCGAATCGAGTGGCACACTAATATATTGTTATTACGGCTTTAAAACCCAGGTAGCTATTGATACAAAATGGATCCCAATGCTTTAGAAAAGCAGAGGTTTCTCTAAAAAACGGAATGTATTCGTCAGATGCTCTTTAAAAATGTACACTCCAATATTTGATGAGTTTTGTCTTGCCTGGAAGCACAGGAAGACAGTTTTATTAGTGTTTTTCTATGCCCCATATGAGGTTCGTTATGTTGAGTTTCCACATATTAGCTTCTACGAAGGTGAGTTTCCGCTCAATAGCTTCTGCGAAGGCGGCGATATGATTTATTGATTTGTTAGCTATTATACAGGGAGGCTATATGTATGGGGGAGTTGAAGCATGAAAATGGGGAAAGAGCAAGGAGGCCTAGTGTGTCATCCATCCTTGAGAATTGGACATCTGTATATTCAAATATGCAAATATTATTTACGAAACTGAGTACATTTTGGCTTTCTATCATGACTGGTATTGTGACACAGAGTTAAAGTAATGGAGGAGAGAAACCATTCAATATGATGTGATGGGTCGACTAGGCCATGGACTTCTGACCGCTAGAAGTTTTATAGTTTAGACTTTCTCATCACCCATTATCTGGCATCCCCCCATGATGGATGGGATTGCAGGCTAAGGCAGTGTCCCTTTCAGATGCCTTCTTGTGACTGGGAAAAGCATGCATATTTTGACACAAATGGTAAAAACGATGAGGAAAGCACCCATTTACACCACATTTCTCTTACTCAAGGGGCAGCTTCACAAGAAAGAGAGGGACAAGGGGTATAGGAAAAGGGTTGCTGGACACTGAAGCTTGAGGCTGTTTCTGAGTGGTGCAATATTATTCCAATACAGTATAACATATGTTGGAGCAAGCTTTAAGAAGGTTTACGGGTATGTTTCTCAATACCAATTGACCCAGGAAGCAAATGTCATGTAAATTTGCCCTCCATATTGAAAAATGAGGATTTTGTGCGAACGAATCTGCAGAAGAAGGAAGGTGAAGACAGGATAGTGGATCCATTTTAGGTTGCTCCCCTTGAAAGTTTATTGATTTCACCTTCTGATACTAAGACTCCAGGGGAATGTACAGTGATAAATATCTTGTCTTGGCTTTAGTGTAACACAGTGAGTGATTGTATTAGCCAAAACATTTAGGCGCACATGCATCAAGGTAGGATTTTGCGAGTCCTTAATTGCGATTATTAAGGCATCGCAATTAAGGACTTGCAAAAGCCTATGAATGTAGGAATCGCTATAAAAATAGGGATCCCTAAACAATCCTTAATTGCGAGTCGCAATATGTGAGTTGCAATTAAGGAATGGCTCCCCATTCATTCCCATGGGCCTATAGACCCATAGGAATGAATGGGAGATTGCATGCACAATTTGCGAGTACCAATAGTTACCCGCAAATTGCGCATGCAATTTCAAGGGTGCAAGGGTGTCAAAAGGATACCCTGTTGCACCCCTGAAATTGTGATGTGCACCCATGTTGCGCGCACACATGCCCCATCTGTGTGCGCAACATGAAACTTAGAGACTAAACTAGATTTGGTTAAAGTTATGTTGAAGATGCTCAGCAAGAAACTAAATGATCTCACACAGTTGACGGGAAAGCTAGATAGAAAATTCAAGTGCAAACTGAAGATTCAGAAGTTGTTGGGAATTTTTCCTGCAAAATGGTGGGCCGAGAAGTATACTTTGCACAGTTGGTGATGGCCATGGTGGGGTGAACAGAGCGCACCAGATGGTTAGCTATAGGAGGGTAATGAGACTACTCGGCCATATGGCACTTTTTCGTGAACAGTTTTAAAAGTGCTTGCATAAGGTTGGATGAGGTAATGCTCAGATGTCAGGTTGAGGTTCACCCTGAGGTGCTGGGGCGGAGGGGTGGGGACTTTACTAGAATTACAGATGATGCACAGAGCAGTGGCCACAAAGTTGGATTAAGAAGCAGCACAGCTTAGCTTCTTTTTGAGTTCATTTACTCTAATTGTGGTATCCCTTGAATTGTGGATCTTGGAAATGGTCAACGAAAGAGTTGATTTTTGTTGTGGTCAACGAGACTGCAATTGCGCTAATCAAAATGTGAATGGCTGAAAACAGGTAGGTGTACAGGCTGTTGAGCGGGTAATGGAGCTGGTATTGAAACCCGTTCTCATGGCACAGCACATTCTGCATATTGACAACAATAGAGCAGAACAGAGCATCTGAGCAAAAATGTAATGAAAGACTGGAAGTCATCAGAAATTTGTGTGTGTGGATCTTCAACCACTCCTTCATCAGATGGCCTGGAAAGCACAATGCATAATGTTGGCATGCTAGAAAATGCATTAAACGTGCAGCTGGTACAACAGGATGGTGGGAGGGCGACATGATTCGGACGCCTTTTCTGGATATGCTTAGGCTGATGAAGAGGCATTTAATTTCCTTGTAGGTGTACTGATAGTGGGCGTAATAACTGCCAAGAGTGTAGAGGGTGGCTAGAGAGCTTGCATTCACTGAAAAAAAACAAAGGTTAAAGCGACGTTATAGCGAGGTGAAAGTGTCAGTCAAAACATACAGGTTTAGGCTTACAAAGCCTTTGAAATTCACCAGTTATAGTTGTCTCAAGTAACTACAACTAATGCCCTAAGGTAACTATAACTTGCTCCCCCTCCATGCAAAGTGTTGTCATCAAAGATGTCATTTCAGATGTTGCAGTGATGTTATCAGTGTTGTCTTAGAACATGTATTGAGATATGTAATATGGAAGTTAATAAGCAGTGAATGGTGAGGAAGTGAGTTATAGATACTTATGGGCAACCACACTTTTTGTTTGGGGGGGGGAGGGGCTCCCCCAATGGCCCTTGCTGGCTCTCAGCCAGCACATATAGTTGGTACCAGCAGGAGCCAGCCATTATTTCCCATGGGTTCCCGAGTGCTCACCTGGAGCACGCTCAACATAGAAATTGTTGGAGGCTGCATGGGGAAGCCCAAGGCCCAAGCAGCCACTGCCGGCTCTGTAGCCGGCACCCTTTGTGGGTGCCAATGGGAGCCGGCCTCTTTCCTTTGCTCCTGCCTGGGCGGGAGCTGCTTTGTCCTCTGCTCCTGCACGTTATGTTTCTTGCTAGAGAGAATCAAGTTGACATCCCTGCCGCCACGGGCAGGGAACGCAGCAGTGTCCCAGGGAATGGGGTCCCTGTTGCCTTTCTGAGGTTCACACGCCTCCATCCCATATTTATTAATTTGGCCTCTGAAGGTGAGGTCTTAGAGGCTTGTGGGGAGGACACACGCCCTCTACCTATTAGGAGAGATTGGGGAGGCCCCGGGAGATAGGGTTTCTGGGGCCTCCACAAAGCTCAGGAAGCGGACCCTTTTGGGACACCCCTATTTTCTTAGCCCTGATTTGACTAATCACTCCACAACGTTTCTGGAAGGAGCGAGGTGAATTATACTTTTTTGGGGGCAGGGAGGGGGAAAATTTTGTTAAGATTAGTCAAAGGGCACCAAAGTTATTAGCAAACCAAAAAAATAATTTTCCTTTGGGAACGTGGTCCTAACTGGAACTACCCAGTGGTGACTGCCACTAGGTAAAATAAATAAGTATTTATATCTGAATAGAGCATCCTGTAAAATAAATTTAAAGGCATGCCTTGATGTGGGTGTTGGTTGGGAGAGAAAGAAACACCATCTGGAGAGTGCTTTTTTGTAAGTCAGGCACCTATGAGGCAGATGCAGTTAATTGGTTGAAGTTGTATGTATAATATTTGGAGGGTGGGAGAAAGTGTAAGATATATTATATATATATATATATTTTTAATGGACTTTGTGAATTGTAGGATCCTCTTCTGCCTCATTAAAAGCAACCTTTTAAAACCAGCAATGTTGTGAAGATGTACTTTGCCCTGTCCTTCGAGCCCCCTTAAAGAGCTGTAATTTTGTGCCCCCACCCCGACTGTGACCTCCTATGATAATTATTTTTGGCGACATTTTTGGTGGTTGAAGTGTATTCCACTTTTCACAAAAACAAATCCGATCGGGAAAACCATTAGAACTTGTGATGGAGGTGATGTTTACAAACGAAACATTTGCTGCCTTGCAATCATTCATTTTGGAAATGTTTCTTAACGGAATTTTTTTATCCTTATCCCTCTTTAAAAGAACCTCATCCGGTAAAGATTTATTAGGCGTTGTTTAAAGTCTAACATAGACAGTTTAGAGTGAGGCTGTGCAAAGGCAATAGTTTTACTAAGGCCCCAGTCTCTGGAGACCTTCAAATGCATGAGCTGCCCTGACATCTGCCTCCCCCACCCCCAACCTGACAACGGGTTGCTTATTCAGGTGCATGGTGCAAACCTGGAAGGAATCGCACTACACTGTTGCGGTTGAGCTGATGGGGCCACCACCAACCGTAGAAAAAAACATACCAAACATTTGTTTACGTTTTGCTATTCTGGAGCAAGGAACAGCTCCTAGCAGAAAAGGTGTTCATGTAACATTTTCAGGATTATTTGTAACATGGCATTTACTCCTCTGCTCTAATAATCATTTAGAAACTATGTAGACAGCCATCACATACATTGTAACTGCTTTCTGTATGTGTTTGCTGTTTTAGGTTTCTGTTTCATAGAAGAGATTAAATACAGCATTTCATTGATGTTTAGTTCTAGCCTAGGCAGCGCAGGCGCTGCAAGCTCGGTCTCTTCAAGACATGCTGTATCTAGGATATGGGCTTCATAAAACACCCATCTTTTTCATTGGTTCCTCTTACTGTACTTTAAAAATGCTGGCTTTTCATTGGTGAATACAGTTAGTGGTCCCTTCTTTTGGAATTTTGTATCCTCCCATTAGGATAGCCCTTGTTATGGGTTCTTACTCTACATGTTAGTTGTACTTTGAGAGCACTCTTTTTGTGGTTGGCCTGCCTTTGCTCGTTAAGTGTTCTGTTTACTTGAGTATGAAACTTCACTCTGCTTGCTGTCACTTAATCTCCCCTGCCTCCCTCTCACCCCTCCCACAACACTGTTCGCAGGCCCCTTGCCGTACCTTAATTGCTCTGTGCCTCTCCTCATCCCTCCAACAACATTGCTTGCAGGGCCCCACCACCCATCCATGGCCACTGCTCGTTTTGTTTATTTTGTTTGTTTAATTTGTGCTTCATTTGCATTGCAGTGCCCTCGTTTAATCTCCCTTTGCCTTCGCCCCCCTCAACACTGCTTGCCCGCCCCACCTCCGAGATCGCTTCATTGATTCATTTTGTTAATTGGTAAAAAAGGGTGCTCATTAGAACAGTAAATGTTGCTGTACCCACAATAACGTGCTGCATAGGTAAATACATATAAGGTCCCAAACGTGAGACCGATTTGCATTGCAAATGCTTGTCTCAATATTTTTACCAGCCTGATTAGCCAGGTGGCAACACTAGATCATTAGCATTATTAAACATCAACCTATGAAAGTGAAGTCACCAACATTATTGTTGCCATCATGGACCGCTCATATTATGAGAAGGTACCACTTGGCCATGGTCAAGCTTAGGCTTGGTAGACATATTCCTTCGGGAACACTCAAACTGTTTCAAGGCCTAGGCCTCTGCAACATTTGACCCACAGACTCTCTTCAGTGTGGCCTGGCCACACATACTGAAAAGAACGTTTTGGGGATAAATAGGTTTAGTAATGATTTCAGCCAAATATACTATGATACAAATGGTACGCCTTACTGAAATAAACAATTATACCAAGCTAACAACTTGGGCTGCATCTCTGACATTTCTCAATCTCTGGTCCCTTGTGTTGACAGTAATATTCACTTCTTCTGACTGCTAAGAAAACCACGAGGAAATCCTTCCTCTCTGACCTGTGACGATTTGCAGGGAGGTAGTCCAGGTGGTGATAACTTTTTGGCAGACGATGGCAATGCCATCTCTCTAGGCCTTCCAAATGGTGAAATCTCCATAAGAATGGGTGGGATGATGAAATGCTGGTTTAATGTGTGTATGGGTGGAAGTCTGGATAAATGGGTGAACTGAAAAAATGGGAGTGAAATTTGGTATTTTCTGGCTACTCCCTTGCTTCAAGGAACACGAAAATAAAAAAATCAAGCGCAAATTGTATTTGTTACATTCTAATTGTGCAAATCAACAAAAGGTTGATTAATTGAGAAATAAGTATATGTGTTCAATTATCTTCAGACATTATCCCATATCCTACTTCAGCTTCTTCTAAAATGACAGCCCTACTCTTTTACTGGAGCCTGGGCCCTAAGAAGATTCATATGTTTCAGCTCATTTAAACAGTTCACTTGAATTGAGCCGCTCAGAAATAAACAAAACCAGGCAACCTTTGCTGTGTTAGCTTTAATCACAGAGGCTTTAAAAGCACTTGTTGCTGATCCTCCATGTCAAAGGGTCTTTAGTCAGGCTCACTTGCAGCAAGAAATATCCATTCAGGAAATGAGTACCTTTGATTAAGCACCTGTTCTCTTTGATCACCTGATTAATGGTTGTTCATCCTTACTGTCACTCTGCTCACTTGTCTCTGTTTCTTTGTTGACTCACTCTGGAATGCTTTCCTCTGACACAGTGCTTTCAGTCTCCCACCCTTCCTTGGCCACCTTTTTCTTCTCCGCTCCCTTCCGGCTCCACTGCTTGGCCTTTCTTCAGGGTTGGACTTATTGCGCACAGTCTTTTCAGCTTCGTTCACTGTGGCTACTCTTGCTTCATTCACCACAGGCTCAGCACTAGTCTCAAGTTGACTTGGAGGCACTTGGCCACACTCTTCTTCCCCTCTGGTCGTTCTGAGTGCTCTGAAGTTTGCCTTTGCAAATCAGTGGTTGTGGTCACCACTTATTCACCAGCTTATCTCACTCTTCGGTTGCGAGAAGCATGTACCCAGTTCAGAAGGCCACCATACGTCACAGCAGTGTTCATCAGAAGGATGACCTAAAAGGAGCCACACCAGCGGGGCTCCAGACAGCTTTTCCAGATGGGTCTCTTCGCCTGAACCCAATCTGCTGGTCTTAAGTCGTGGCACTATTTTTCGGTCCGAAAGGGAGTTGCAGGCTCGACCGGATGAGAGATAGAACACACTTTGTCAGCCAGTTTTTTACAGTAGTTGAGAACCATATAATCTGTAATATTCACAAGCTATGCTGGAGGCTCAAGGATCTTGTAGGGAGACAGTCCTATCCTCCTCTCCGGAGTGCTTTAGAGACTCATCTTCACCGAGGGTATCAGGCTGAAGCACACACACTGGCAAGTCGGGACTTCAGCATCCTGTTGATCTGTCTGAGAATACCACACCTCTGACCTGCAAGTACACAGAGAAAACTTTAATAGACTTGCAGGCCTACTTGCAGCATATATAGCACACACAGAAATCCATGGGTCTGAAGTAAAAGGCAAATTGTCAGAGATACTGAGAGAATTACACAGAAATATCTGTGGAATGATCCCTTTCAGGACGTAATCCCTCACCCACCATAGGTGGCATGCTACTTTCAGCATATGCATAATCTCACTGTCCCATTGACTCGAAAGGAACAGGTATGCGGAAACGAGGCATCAATTTGCTCAATAGTAGCTTGGCTACAGTGAGACGGTCATTCCTCCCAGTCTGGTATGCCTCCAGTCAACTTCAAAACATACACACTACTTCTAAAATGTAGCAGAGCCCATTCCATACTGGCATATCAATAAAATTAAGGTGCATGTTATTGAAAGGATCAACTGCTTTCCCTCCCTGACTCGTGGTCACCACTATTCTTCTGCCCGCATTTAACTGCTGGCCGGTGACACATTAGTGACGCACATTTTCAGCAATGACAGAGGAATGGGGATTGAACAAGTGTGCCTTAATCGCACCATTGTCTCTCTGTTAGAAATGGGGGTCCCTAGTTGGCAATGGTTTGCACCTTTGTCTAAGTAGGGACCCTTCTTCCTAATCAGGATAAGGGGGATACACTCCTGAAATAACCCCTGCTCACCCCCTTGGTAGCTTGGCATGACCAGTCAGGCTATCTCAGAGGCAGCGTGTAAAGCATATGCACATAACCAACAGTAATACAGTGAAAACACTACAAAAGGACACCACACCAGTTTAGAAAAATATCCAATATATCTTTATATATTTAATCTTTATATATTTAAAACAAGACCAAAATAATAAAAATCCACCATACGGTACTTTAATGTATGCACTTTGCAAAAATTACCTTAAAATGCAGTTCCTTGAAGTCAGTAGCTCTGTCTGGTGCTCCCGCGGTGCTGAGAACAACAGAATTCAACAGTTCCGTCTGAACGTGTCGGTCGGCGCGACGGCAGAATCGTAAACAGTACCTTTTTGTTGCAACTTATCACGTTGGTGTGGGCCGGTCGTGGCAACCGTCGCAGTTGCAGTGCGAAGCATAGCGGTTTGGCATGCTGTGCCCTCAAGTCATGGTGCAGGCAGCGACTCGGTGATGGAAGTCCAGCGGTGTTGGTGGGACCAGGGCTGCAGTGTGGAGTGAAGGCGGTGCTCCTTGTGCTACTGAGAGATCACGGTGCAGGCAACAGATCCGGTTGCGGGGAGCTGTCGTCGGTCTGTCCGGACTACAGTGTGGGACAAGGTGGTGTGTCGTGAGACTTACGAGCAGTGCCCCAATCCACAGTGCAGTCATGGGTGTCGAAGTCAGCAGGCAGTGCCTGTGTCGGTGAGACCAGGGCGACGAAGTGAAGCGAGGCAGTGAGGAGTGCGGGGCCCACAGGTCACGGTGCCAGCAGCGGCTCGGTTGCGGCGGTCATAGTCGGTGAGACCAGGGTTGTTGTCCGAGATGCAGCAGTGCCCTCCGTGGTGCCCTCTGCGGTGCCTTCAGGACACAGAGCCAGTGACTGACTCGGTGACAGAGTTGGTTGCTTCCCCCCTCTGTGGCAACTGAAACCATAGTTCCAGAGGTGGTACCCAGAGGTCGGTGAAATCTTTGCAGTCCCTGAGACTCAGAACAGGAGGCAAGCTCTACTTCAAGGCCTTGGAGATTCTCAGCACAATTAAAGAAAGTTCAGTCCAGTCCTTTTACTGCCCAAGGCAGAAGCAGCAACTGCAGGCCAACCCAACAAAGCAACAACACAGCAAAGGGGCAGTACTCCCCTTGCAGTTCTTTTATCTTTTCTTCTTGGCTTGTTCATTGATTCAAGCGAGTTCTAAAGGTCTTGGGTTTGGGCCCCAATATTTGTACTGCATTTCTCTTTGTTCTCTTGGGCAGAGTGTGTCTGTGCCCAGGCCACACCAGTTCTGTCCTCTCTGGCCCAGCTTCCTGGCAGGAGGTGGAGACAGCATTGTACAAGGCAGACCAGGCCCATTCAGGTGCAATTTAATCTCCTCCCACTACTCTAAATGCAGCCTAGGTCTATTCAGCCCAGCCTCATCCAGGAAGGGCAGGACACACCTCAATCCCCCCCCCCCCCCCAGTGGCTATCTTAAGAGAATGCACAGACACAGCCCCTGTCAGTTCAAAGCCAGACAGTCAATCCTCAAACCCAGCAGTGGCACACAGGATAGCTAAGCAAGAAAATACCTACTTTCTAAAAGCTGTGTTTTCAAATCCAGAACCCAAGAATCATCTTTACTGAAAGATGTATTTTTACATTCTAAGTTCAGGCATACTAAACCCCATCTCCCTATCTTGTCCCAATGGGAATATATGCTTATAAGATGTTAGAAGTAAACTCCCATTCCATAATATGGAACAGATAGGCTTTCCATAGTGAAAAACAAAATACACAGTAATTCACTACCAGAACATGACACACACACACCAGTACATGTCCTACCTTTACTATACATGTCACCCTCCCCACAGGGGTACCTTGGGCTCACCTTAGGGGTGACTTACATGTACAAAAAGGGAAGATTAGGGCCTTGACAAGTGGGTGCACTTACCAGGTCAACATGGCAGTTACAATCTGCGTGCAGACACTGCGGGGGCTGGTCTGAGAACCCTTTACATGGCTGCTTGTGTGGGGGGCACAACCAGTGCTGTAGGCCCACTAGCAGCATTTAATTTACAGGCCCTGGCGCCCTCAGTGCACTTTACTAGGGACTTACTAGTAAATCAAATATGCCAATCATGGAAACACCAATCCATTACACAATTTGTCATAGGAGCACTTGCACTTTAACACTGAACAGTAGTGAGAAAGTGCGCACTAAACCAGCAAAAACTGTGTCAAAACCGGAAGGTCAGATAGCAAAAAGACAGGGGAAACACGCCAAAATATTTATTTATTTATTTAGTTTTATATAGCGCTAGCCTGACCCGAGGGTATCGGAGCGCTTCACAACAGTTTTTGAGCAAGATTCATACAATGAGCAGTATTCTGCATATACATTCGGCAGTCCAAGTGTGCTGAGCAGCATTGAGGTAGTACGCGAGTCCTGAGATAACCTCATAGAGTGCACGTTGTCTTGGGGTTGAACCAATTAAGGAGGGGGAGGAGCAGCTGGGGGTCGAATAGCAGGGAGGAGGTAAGTCTTAGAGCAACAATGTCAGGAAGAGACGACGAGCAGGGGATAGCGTTTTGATGGCGGCCAGGTCTAACACTCTCCCTATATGGATTGGGCAATAAAAATGTCAATCTGTAGTAGCAACGTAGCGTCTGGCAAGACGGTTCTCCCATCTGATGAAACTCTGCTTTCATCTAACTCTTCAGGCACCCTGCTCTGACCCAACACGCCTGTCCTTTCTGGGACTTACTCCTGCAAACACTTGATCTCTTCCTACAAAGCAGCAGGAGTCCACAAAAGGCTTGTAGCAACCTCATTTTCAGAATAATTTGAATGGTCTCTTTTCAGTATGCAGGACCGAAGAGCACAGCATCTGGCCATCTCACCCGCATAGGAGTTGCTAGCCATCACAAAATCACATCCAATTTTGTGTGCTGCACACTTCACAATAGCTATTTCAGCAGTCAACTGTAGAGCATCAAGCAGGTTTCTAGCATACATCCCATTTCGGATAGGGGATCCAGAGGAGGCCATGAAACACCTCTGAGACCACAACTGTCCAGAATCATGGACCACACCAAACCCATATTGGCTGTCATAGTAGATGGTGACCCCCAAATTGTTAGAGACACAACAGACTCTAGAAGAGCGATCAGTTCAGCCACCTGTGCGGAAGTTAAGTTGTGCAAATTGAAGATTCCACTATGCCTACTATGGTGTAGATAGCATAGGCTGTTTCAGAACTTCTCATCCATCTCTTAAGCAAGACCCACCTACAAACCAATTAAAATCTGGCTCATCCAGAGGAATGTCTCGAGTGCCGGGTATTGGCTTGATAACACAATTTGTAACGTCAAAGACAGTCATGGTCAACCCCATCATTCTTGTCATCAGTAACAGGCAAAGGCAAAAGAGTAGCAGAATTAATTTCAATTGCACCTCCGCTGAGTGATGTTCTCTGCAGGAAGGAAAACCTGTTCATAATGGGTCAGACACCTGTTTGTCAGGTGTTGTGTTCTGTGCAGGTGAGAGAAATCTCTACAGCATGAGGAACCATAACTGTATGTGTGTACCCCATAGCTATACTTTCGCATTGTTGAATGCTGACACCAATTGTTCCCACTGCCTTTAGGCAATCCTGCAATACTATGGCTACTGGATCAAGACTAGTAGAAAAGTAGGTGATTTGGCATTTAGAATTGCCTGGGTCTGTGTAAACACAGATATGGCGTACATCTCTTGTTCACTGCAGTACAAAATTAAATCTTTCTTATAATTGGTCATTCCTAGAGTTGGGGGGCCATCATGGGCTTTCTCTCAGCTCAAGGGTGACACACATAAATTGGTTGTCCCCAGAATACAGATCAGACACAGTTTGGAAGCCTCTGTAGAGACTTTGCTACTAGGGAAAAGTTGAGAATCTACTGACAACAGTAGCACACCATTCCCAAAACATCCTAATTTCTCTTTGTGTTGTGGGCAGTTTCATTCTCCGTACAGTAGAGATTCTCTTGAGACACCTTCCTGGCTCCTTTCCCAATATGGTTTCCCAGGTACAAAACTTCCATTTGGCACTACTGCAATTTGGTGAGGAACACTTTATGTCCATTCTTGGCCAAATGGTTCAAAAGGGCAATGGTGTCTTGTCTGCATGCTTCTTGTGTTGTTGACGCAAGAATGCCAGGCATTGCAGGGTATTTGGAAGAGTATCATGGCAGGATTTGGTACCGTGGGACAAGAATATTATTGAGATTTGGCAGGTCCTGCACAGTTCTGCACTTTTTATTTGGCTCCTGCAGTCCCATTTCGGTGAATTGCAGGGACACCCTAATATCTCCTTGAAAATGCCTTGCCCTATCATGGATTCAGTTACAGATGTAATTCCAGCCTCAGGTGAGAAGTTGTATTGGGGTGTTTGGGGATACTCTGCAGTTTGCTTGGTTGTTGTTATTACACGTTCAACATCTTTAATCAGGCCAATATCTTTGCCAATAAAATCCCAGACTTCTTTCTGTACGGAGTCCTGTAGATCAGGAGGTAAATTCTCTATTGTCAAAACGGGGAATAATCCAGTGACAGACGTCTCTATGTCCAGTTTAAAGTCTACATCCTCATTGTGTGTCTGTAGCTCGATACCTACTGGTGTACAATAGATCACATAATTCAACTTAAAGAGTAGATTCGTGCCCAAAAACAAGACTGGACTTGTATCACAAACTGCTGGTCCTCTTCAAGGGGACCTAACTTTATGGGGACTTTAGCTTGAAACAGGATTACCAATCTGTTTATTGGAGATGCCTTCAACTTGGACTTGTTTTGCAGAAAGGGGCTGGTTAGGGACCTCCACAGTTCTTATAGTAGAGCAGGTAGATCAGTTATCAATAAGAAACAGTATGGGATGGCCAGCCACCTCTCGATCCACAAATGGTGCCACTCTTGTCTACCTCAAAGATTGCTCCTCTCTCAGGCATTGTGATTAATCAGAACATGGTTCTTTGAAACTAAGACTGGTAACTGTAGGAGACTGTCGGGGCTTGTGAAGATTTTTTGTTGTACTCTGAGATTTACAATTGCATTAAACCTCGGGCTGTGTGCATTTTACTGCATCAACATGGCTTGGGGCATATTAGAATTATGAGGTCTTTGAATTCACACATTTTGAATCAGCATTTCATTCATGTTCAACAACTGACCATCAATCTGCATTCAATTTGGATTCAACCTACATTCCCGCATCCACTAACCCACCTTGTTACATTAATGACATGGAGTAGTCTTTTTCAACATGGCTATGTCCAACCCTGAATTTCGGTCAACTGGCATTCTTCGTCCTCTACCTTATGGGACACCATTACCATTTTGCATCATCTGACCACCACCTTTATAGACAACTCCCTGCATTCCTGCACCATAATTAGAACTTTAACTTGAATTTGCCATAGACTGGCCATTCTGAAATCCTTTCTGTGCTCAAACTTAGTTTGAGTCAACACAAATCTGTCTTTGATCCTCTTCTGCCTCGCTTCCACATAATCACTGCAATACTTAACATATCGCAGAGGTTCATCCAGAGGCTCGACTGCCAACAAATCACAGTCTGCTGAATGTGTGAGCGAATTTCTGGGCACAAACCAAGAACAAACTGAGGCACAACGTTACTGATATTTTCAATTCTCCGGGCTTTCAACACCTCTATGCTGCAAAAAAACCTGCAATGACCTCTTGTAATAAGAATGCACAGACTCTTTAGGCTCCTTACTAGTTCTTGATATCTTTATCCAATCGATCTCTTCTTGCGGAACCTTAGCCTTCAAAAAGGCAATAACCTCATTCAACCACAGCTGGTGTGTGGAGGCGTGAAGGACGGAGGCCCGCCATTCAGGAGCAGTGAAGAGGATGGTAAGAGCACATGAACATCTAAGATAGCTGCTCCATAATAAACCATACACTAGAAGTTCTGGGGTATAACTGCACATGCGAGTTGTTCTCTCGCCGTTGATGCGTAAACCAGGGCAATTATATCACGTGCAGGCATGGTCTATTTTTCAATGCTCTTGATTTTGCTAGTCACCAGGCGCTGACTCCTGTGGCCCACAGGTCGCAATGATGTGTTAGAAAGCTGCAGCGCATGAGAGATCGTACAGAGCAGGAGCCTAGCAGAATCAATGCGGTAGGGGTGGCCATTTGTAGGCTGCATCTGGGTGTTGCACCCTCCCTTCATTAGGTATTTCTGATTGGATTTGCAAGGGGCTCGGTGGGGTTCACTGTCACACTGAACCTCCAGGATTTCTGCAATGCACCTGTGGTGGTGTTCTTATTCTGTCTTTTTGTTCTGTGTCCATTCATCTTTAATCTTTTGTAATCACTGCACCTTTGGATGTTACTGACTAATTCGCTTAGGTGTAAGTCCAGGCCTTTGCATGTTCTTGAGAGTTTCCTTACTTATGAACATGCTGAAATTCTTCCTTAGATTCTGGCTTTTGGGCATATCAACCCCAAACCCTGTGGCTATTCCCTCCCAAATTCCACGAGTCTCCCAAGCATATCTGCCAGCTTCTTTGCACAAAAATAAGAGTTCCTCTTCATTGTACCCATCTATGAATCCTAGATCAAGATTTTTTCTGATAATTTCCTTGAACTCTGCCTTTATTCTGAAAACCTCCAGCACTCTTGTCAAAATATCCCTATCTTTGAGACTTAGGAAAATCCTCAAACTCTACAACCAGCACATTCACATTGGGAGTTCCTCCTATTCGGGGTGTTGCTCCTGAATATAAGGTAGCACCAGCATTTGGCGTAGCAGAAACTGTTATAACTGTGGATGTACCTGGGGCTGTGAAAATGACAGTAGTACTCGGAGCTCCTAATGGTGGACTTTGTGTTACAAGATGTAAGTCTCCCTCAGGGAGACTCCGATCTACAGGAGTACTCAGGCCTGTGTCTGCAGGCTGTGGAGGCCCTACGGGCTGTTGATAACCTACGGCCTGTTGAACAATTTTTGACCGAGATGGTTTAATAGTGAATAGATTGTCTAAAAAGTCATCAATGGAGTTACTATTACTCGTCTCACCTTTTTTTCTGAATTCCACCCCCTGGTACTTTCTTCCTCTCTTCTCTGTCTCTTCTTAATGAAGGGTACATCCTAATACAGCAATTACATTTTCCCTCCATTTTTGCCGTTTTGCATCTAGTCCTGCTTCCATTCATTTACGGACCTTATTCTTTGTTCAGGCCTGTAATTTCTCCTTATCTTTCACATATGCTGCACTCTCCAGTGCATTCAAAGTAACATATTGGGCTTGTCAGTATGGGGGTTTCATCTCATACAACACTCACCTCAAACTCTAAATTATTCTCAGATTAAAGGTACCATGTGGGGGAAACTGCAAGGACACTGATCTTATTCCATTGTTTGATCCAAATACTTGTGTGTAAACTGACCTTGTTTATCGTGTAGTTTACAGGCACACCCTCGGGATGGGCGTCCTCACAGACTGGCACATTGACATCATTGCTAAACAAAGCTTTCAATTTCTTTCAAAATATAATCTTTACCCTATTCGCTGCACAACACAAGTCAATGAATTGACCTGCAGTTCTCAGTAAATCAGTATGAAATACTCAGTAAATCTAACAGTGAGTCTCAGTGCAAGACCACTTAATGACCACTCCAGCGTGGCACTCTGATATAGCGATCAATCCCAGTACGACGTCCACACCAACCAAACAATACCAGCGCGGCATCTTGTAACGTAACTCGCAGCACCTCACAGCAGCTCTCACTCAACAAAAATGGGCTTCACAATAGCAAATTATTGAAAATAAAAAAATAACTCTTGTCTGTTCCACTAAAAGAAAAAAAACAAAGTCATCGGTCACTGTAGGAGAAGAATATGGAATAATGTCCTCCTGACACTGTCACACATGAAGTGAATTCTCAGCCAGTGGGAAATCACCCTGGCTAGTGCGTTTGCACCACAGCACAAAGATTCGACTGGAAAAAAAATCTCAATTAGTACACCCCTTACAGTAGAAGTTTAATAAGTCCCTCTGTTTTATGCGCCTGATAGCACGGTCTGACATCACAAACCTTAACAGACAAGTTACAACTTAATATAAGTTGATATTTATCCTGGTATCTTACACTATTATGAGTCCGATAACCAAACTTCAAGTCTTTGTACCAAGTGCATTTTTCTTCATAAGCGATATACAAGAAATAGCATTTCAAATCTTAGCTTCAACACAGAGCCCTTCTGGGTCCAAATGGACACCACAGAGGGAAACTCCACTTCATTAAAACCACCACAATGATCAAAAACATGTAATCAAAGATGTCTAATCCTACTTATACTCCTATGAATCTGCAACTTCTTCAGGAATGCTAGAACAGCACCAACTCTCTGATCTGGACCATGGAACCTCGGGCTGGTACGGATTCTAACTAACTCTGGGGCAAATTCTAACTCCCTAAACCTCCGTGAGAACCATCCTCTGCTACCAGATTGTTGCAGTGGGGAGAGGACTTGCACCATGGAGATTGTTGATGCAAACTCAAGTACAAGCTGCACTCAAGTGGATGGACCATTAGTCCAGGGCTAAGGTTTAAAATCAGCAAAACATCAATGACAGTGAAGCACATTAGGCACCACAAGGATGACCAAGAGTATTATAATTGCAAACCATGAAGGCTTATTAACAGATTAGTAAAGTTATAAACTCAATCATTGATATTAGTCATAAATCGATGATCATCAGCTCAATGCGTTCAACAGTATAGCTCAAAACAATTCAAAATGGCTAACCCAAAGACAGACTGTTTGACATTGTCATGAGCAAACTAAGCAAATTCTGTGTCCCAGGGAAGATTCCCTACCATGCTAAGCTGAGAGGAAATCAGGAAATTCGTGATAGAAGTTAAGCGAAAGGTGTTAGCAAGTAAAGCCTCTAAAAGGCAGAATCCCTTAAAAACGTAGGGGCTGATTAAGACTTTGATGGTGCGGGAGCGGGACAGCTTGCCACCGCCCTTCTCCCATACTGCCAAAGTAGACCTCTGGCCAGATTAGAAGTTTTCTCCTGGTCTGGTGGGCAGTGCTTTGGCATTCCCACAGCGCTGCTTTTGCAAAAAGCACCGAAATGGGAATACCAAAGCAAGTTCCTGCATGGCATGAACAGTTTAGTCCATGCCATGCAGGAACTGGGCATGCATGCACACAGGGGGGACACCATGTACGTCCATGCATGCATCCCAGTGTACAGGGGCAACTGGGGGCCCTGTAGGGCCTCCTTTGTTTCTCCACCGCCAGCCTTTTCATGAAAAGGCTGGAGGTGGGAAAACTCAGAATATGCTTGGCGGTGCTGCAGCAGCACTGCCAAGTATTATGCTGCCCCAGAATGCTGCGCCACCACCAGGGAATGCGATTTCCTGGCGGTTGCGGCAGTCCCAAAATGGTTTGACCGCCGTACTTGTAAATACGGCGTTCTGACCAGTGGTGTGGCGGTCCCAGACTGCCACTGCACCTCCATCACTGGTTCGGAGGTCAAATGAGACCGCCAAACTCGTAATCAGGCCATTAGTCAGGTAAAGAAAGAATGGAGTCGAACTCTTTGAGCTGGAAAAAAATAAGGCATCTGATCTCAAGAGAGGAAAGAGTCATCAGACGCAAGTGTGAAAATTCACTATTCACTCTCTATGGAACGTTCACAGATAAACAATTCTCACAGAAACCAAAACATTTGTACCATTATAATTAACTCAAACTACTGCAGCTTGGCTCCTCAATTTAGAGAAAGAGTGCAGCAGCCAAAAGTACATTTTCAAGTTAGCAGGAGTCATTTAAACAGGGCCTACATTAACTGTGGCTCACTCAACGTGGAATTTACACTCGATAAATATATGCATATGATGTGCATATGATGTGCAGATTAATTAATATGTTAAGCAAAATGAAAAAATATTCCATAGCATCACCATTTCCGTTTTGTGCTCTTTCCTGTGCTTCTTCCTCATTGGTGCTTTTATTTCGGTTGGGCACCCAACGAATCATTCTGAACAATAGGGTCTCATGCAGGTCAAGGATTCAGTCTGTTTTTTTAGGTCTCGCCTGAGCTAGCGCATGCTCTGTGAGACATTTAGTAAGTGGGCTTTTTTAAAAGTGCTACCACACGCTTTTGTTGGCCTAGTGCTTGCGGTTACGCGCGCGTGCACGGCCGCCAGCTTTCAGCACCTGATCAGGCGCCATCTAGCTTTCCTCTTGCTTGCTCTCTCAACGCTCCTCCGCCCCTCCCTCACCGCGTCTCGTGTTAATTGGAAACATATGTGCAAACGTGCTGCTTCACTTTCGCCGCGGCGTGCGCTTGCGCGCACACAAATTTTTGAAGCCGGGCTTACCTTGTTAATAGTGAGGAAATGCCTATTCCATTGTCACTCCAAATTCTCTTTCATTGCCACGTCCTAATTTCGCAGCCCCTATTCTCCTCCCTAGATTTCTCTTTTATTTACAGTCAGCAGTACTTTTTATTTTTTTTGGTACCCCCGCTCCAGTTCTTCAGTCCTCTTTCCTGGTCCACCCACCCTGGTATTTTTCTTACAGCGTCACACACACCAAGTTGATTTTCCGTCCATGTCGCCCCTCTAGTTCCCTTTCACAATGCGTCACTTGTTTTTATTTTGTCATCGTATCTCGCAAGTATGAGACGTGATGGAGTTTAGCCTGTCAATTCCTGTTCATTTCAGACGTATACATGCCAAAGACGTAAAAGGCATAAAAGGTGGTACCCCTCCTAAGCCTGGAGGGTTGGCATGTAAATTATAGATATTGCTTAATTATTGCCACAGTAATCTTTTAAGTAAATGGCGTCAGTATGATGTGCGTTTGCTCAAAAAAAGGCAAACCGCAGCACCAGATTTGATAAGTTTCGCATACAGCAGTGAGTGTCCGGTATCACGGTACTTTTGTGAGCGAATGTTCTTTCAAACGGGAGGTGACGAAACATCCCCAGAAACAGTTTGTGACATCGCTTCCAGGTTGAGGTGTTCATTTCTGAGCTGAATGATTAATATTGCAAACATGTAAGACATATTAAGCAAAGCTTCAGTGGCGACTATGTAATTTTGAAGGCAGATCTCCAGCAAGCTACAAATGGACAGGCAATGAGTTCACATAACCTAAATTAAGAATATCCTTACTATTTCCAACTGTCCATTTTCTACCTAATTAATTTAACACAGTCTCTAGATTGCCTCTTGCTTTAACCCTTGCTTACGCTCTCGGTCTGCACGGTTGCCTTTTGCTGCCCTCTCCATTTGAATCAATGTGCTCATTGCCAATTTCTGTTTGAACCAAATTTACCGGGAGGGGGAACAGGCCGTAGAGCGTGTGAATTATCCAAAATAGACACAAACAATACATCTAATTAATTGCTCCCAATAGC
Organism: Triturus cristatus; assembly: GCF_964204655.1. NCBI lineage: Eukaryota > Metazoa > Chordata > Amphibia > Caudata > Salamandridae > Triturus > Triturus cristatus. The sequence continues at coordinate 330,804,718 of NC_140580.1, forward strand.
CTTCTTGTTACTCTCCCCCCTACTAACTCTTCCATTTCGCACTTTCTTAGTTCCTGTACTCTCCCTCCCTATCCGCGGCCTGCTGTCTACCCGGCCTTACTTGGGCTGCGCCCCCCCCTGCTCTCACCCGGCCCTCTTTCTAGCTATTGTTAACGTCCGTGCGACGCTCTGTCTCTGCGAAGCTCTCTCTGGTAGACGCATTCTCTCGCCCCCCACCATTTCTGTCCGCTTTGTTCGCCTTGCACCCCCTTCCTGCCCAGCTGTCCCCGTGGCACCATTCACTCACCCCGTCTCTTAAAAAGTGACTAACTGCCCAGCAGAGTTCAGAGCGGGGCCTGGGCCAGAGGATGCGGAGGGGGCGGCGACCATTCATGGCGAAGGGTTTTATTTGCACAGATATTTACACATCTAATTACAAAACTCGCCTGGGCCTACATCTACTGGAATTTTGTTTGTCGGACTGATTACATTGTGCTGAAAAATAAACTAACTAATTGTACTCAAGAGGCTTACTATTGTATAGGATTCCCATCAAAGGGCTTTTAAAAACAAAATTGCTAAATTCAGTTGGACACAGAATAAGCAAACAAAAATGTACATTTTGGTAGACTTATCTAAATAGTGCCAAAGGACGACTTTATAAAGGACTTAGGTCGTTTTTGAGGATTTCTCTGGAGTGCTTTATAGTGAGTACATGATGATGGATTATGGAAGTCCAGGTTCCAAGGGAGGAGTTAAGAGCCGAATTGGACTAACGGTGTAGGCAGAATTGAGTCGCAAAAATATATTGCTTCCGTGTACTTTCTAGCTTCTATGTCTGTAATAAGCACCACAAAGCAGCGCAAAGAGTCATTCATTTAGCACTAGAGGTTGACACTTGTTTATGTTTTCATGTTCATGTGGTGACAGGAGAGAGCATCATTCCTCTGGGGCAGAGCTTGCTGGGTAGGAAACCCGAGGATGGCGCGGTGTTCCACACGTGGGGGCAGGGGTGAGGGGTGGGGTCTTTTGCCATTGACAATTGATTAATAAGGAAATGATCTATTCTCATTGGCCGGCGGAGTAAACAAAAATCATAGAGAGTGACAAAGTATTGGATAATGGGTACTTAAAAATTACAATAACATAACATATGTAATTGTAGCCTGCAGAACGTCAATCGGGTGTAAATTATAGGTCCGTTTTGCAAATGCCTTCCTGATTACGTGAAGTAGTGGTACATGATCACTCTTACATGCCTTTGTGAATTTGCCCCCAAAGGTCCGACGCTCTATTGATAAAAATACAAAGAGTGACTGTCATTTCGTTTTGTACTATGTGTGAAGAAGAGTCACAATTTAGGTGTTTTGGGTCAAGTTACCGCAAAACATCAGACAAGCCGACTCCCTGATGGGCTTCAGGAAGAACCTTAAGACCTGGCTATACGCCAGGGCTAGGAAATAAGCTTCCTGATTAAGAGCTCAGTCGGTTCCTGCTGTCCTAATTCTATATTCATCAGGTCTCTAAGCGCCAGGATACCCGTTGGGTGACAGCCGCGCTATATAAGCACTCCATACAATACAATACAATACAAGTCATCAAGACATTTACAAGTATGTGAAAGCAGTATTGCAGGAGTTTTGGCCGCTATTGAAAGAAAGTTCTGTTAAAGTGAGTACTCCTGGAATCAGACCGCTGTAGAATTCCTTTGGTATTACTGGCATTTTAACGAATTCCACAAAAGTCGTAATTTTGCTTCAAATATACGTGTAGCCCTATTGGAGCAAAATGCACATTTTCCAACGTAATCATTAGTGAATGAGGCTTATTGTAACAAGGTACACTTGTTTTGATTTCTTGCATGCTCACAATCTAGTACAGAGAAGATGGATAATTCCGTTACTTTACATATCGTGAAGCGCTATACCATTAGCAAACTTAGCATAGCACTATAATCAGCAGTATCACACAACCGGCCTCTTTAACCAGTGATTCTCACTAGATTGACAGCGAGACACAGAAATACCTTGTAAAATGTCAACGTAGTTCGTGAAAGATTTTGCTGGCCTAGAAAAGCTGTTTCTCATTTTCTTTGTTTCATTTGCATTTCTTCACATCTTTTCTCCACCTTATGTGGCATCTTTGGCCTCCAATGTGCTACTGCTCTGATGATTCCTATGTACAAACAGTCTGCCTGGACCACTGCGGCCAAACGAGACCCCCATTTAAAGGGAATACAATACTTTTGCTAATAAATGTCAAAGGTGCAAGAAATTGGTTTAGGGCATCAGTTTCTCACAGTAGAAGAGCCATCTGCTGAACCTCGGTCTGAGCAACATCCATGGTGCTGTCCTTGCCTTTTGCCAGAAATCTATGGGTTTTTTTTGTTTTGTTTGCAAATGACAATCTGACAACTGTGCAACCTGTTGTCTCCGGAGGCTGAAAGTTGTGTAAACCTTTAACCTGCTGCCTAAGAGGGTAAATGGGACTCTTGGGGTTTTAAGAACTGAGATACAAGATCGTGCTGTGCTTTAGCACAGAGTAGGTTGTTTCCTTTTATTTATTGCACAACTGTCACTGGTCCTGCAGTCCAGGGTGACCTTCCAAGTGGTTCTGAGGTTTCCATCGTATACTGGAGTTTGCTTCAGCTTGTGAAGATGTATTATTTGTAGTGTGATTGGTGGTGGTTCTATATGTTAAGTGATTGGATCAACCCCACTGTGTTGTTAAAGGATTTTGTTGATATTCGATGGGCAAGGCTGCCTATAGTGAATTGCTTGTTTACCTTAGTTTGACACTGAAAAAGTGCAAAAGCCACACTATGCAAAAACAAAAATCTTTAACAAGTCATGGCCCACCTTCATTGCCTTCTAACAAAGAAAGCCCCAGTCAAGCAACTTAAAGGCTCATCTGTGTTCAGGATGTAAATTCTTGGTGCAATAAAATGCATGTCCCATACAGTATACAGCACCATGGTTTAGTTAATCAATTCAAGTGGAACAAGCATTGGCATAGCCAATAGGTCTCGCCTTTGGGACATTATAAGTGTTTAGCCATGCAACAGTTGATGTTGTTGCACCAAGGATATTGTGCTGCATAACTAAATACTTATAGGGTCCCAAAAGCGAGACCTATTGGCTATGCCAATGCTTGTTCTATTCAGCCGCCCAAACCCAAGTGATTTAAGAAAGACCCGCACTACATGGCATTTCCTCTCCAGCCCCTCTATCTTCACCCATATTTGGCACACTTTTACGTGCTTCTGCTTCAAAGGTGCCATAGCGTCTGTCACAGCAGGCTAATTTAACAAGGTGTATAAAAAAGTATCTGGTTGCGATTTCATTAAAAAATATGTTGTATTGTGGTAGACATCTTGGGAGGTCTACAGAGGGGGGTTTGCCATGAAGGTTAATGAAGCAACAACGTTCCCAAGGCTGCCTGCCTTGATTCAAGAAAATATCTTTCTTCAATCAGCTAGCCCTTCCTGTCTCATTATCTCACTCTTGTGAGGCGTTTTTTTTAATAACTACCTTATATTAATTTTTATGTTGAAACAATACATCAACTTAAAGGGAGGAGTAGGTTCAAGAACCCTAGTAGCTGAAAGATATATATATATATATAATTCTTTTTTTTTTTTTTTTTTTTTTTGCTGCAACCTCGCGCAGGCAAATCAGGTACGGACCACACAATGGATGATAGTCATGAAGTGCTTTATTCCTCAAAGTTCATAGCAAACCAACAAGTCAGTCCTTGGCCAGTGCCCAGCGTATATATATTATCATAAAGGACTCGATTCACCAGGGATCCTCACAGTTACCTGCTCTATTGTGATCCTCCAATCCAACCAGTGGGCCCTGGTGGCCCTCCCACTAGAGTCCTCTTGTCTGCTACACTTCTCCCCTGTAAATAGGAAGTGGAAGAATGGGTTATGACTGTAACAAATTAAGAACAAAAGGGGCAGGGTGGGTTATCATTGAAGGTGGGAGAGGGAGGGGCTGCTTATCCAAGCCTAGACGTGTGTCCCATGCTCACTGTTCCACTGAAGCCATGCTACATCTGACTGAAGACCCCCAAACAGGGGGAAACCGGTGTTGATTTGCTTGTGTTCCAGTTCCCGGAGGACCCGGCTTAGCAGTTCTCGCGGCAATGTTCCCATTGGAGCTAGGGCAAGATTGATTTCCATATGGCTTGGGCCAAACTGAGGTGGCATAGTGTGCAGAGTAATGATTGACTGAGATGCAGATCCGAGTAACTACTAATGGCTGAGATTAATTCAAGCATTCTACCTAACACTTTTTTTTATAGTTCACTATGATGCCCTAAGTGCGATGGGTATGCCCAGACATTGGACCCTTGCTCACTGTGCCACTGGAAGCAAGCTATTCCTGATTAAAGAGGTCCAGTCAGGGCGAAACCAGTATTGTGTTGCTTGTGTTTTGGTTTGGAGAGGACCTGGCTTGCCCGTTCAGGCTAGACTGTTCCTGTTGGAGTAGGACAAAGAATGATTTGCATATGGCTGGGGTCTAATCTGAGATAACATGGTGGGCAAAGAAGAATGGGTTGCACTGTTATTCTAAGCAATTGCCAGTGGTTAGACTTATTGCAAGCATTCTTCCCATCACCTTTTGTATGTGTGATGTAATGCCCTAAGTGTCTAAAGAAATGCCCAGATGTAGGCCCCATGCTTGCTATGCCACTGGAACCAAGCTACACACAACAGAAGAGACCCAGTCACTGTGAAACTGGTATTGCATTGCTTGTACTCCAGTTTGGAGAGGACTTGGCTTTGCAGTTCAGGCTAAGTCTGGGGTTGAATAATCAAACCCCTTTGGGCTCATAGGTTGAATGCCCTTGCACATTGTTTCTACCTCTTTGGCTCTCTTTCGTTTTCTTGACGCAAAGAAATATGTTGCTTTTTTATCAGTGATGGGCCTCTTCGTGGAATTAAACATTGTGGCAGACACTTTCGATGTAGGTCCTTACTCTCTACAAAGATTACTACTGTACCAGCCTTTTCTCCAAGTTGGCCCCTGCTGTTTTCCTACAGTCGCTCCTCAGTGGTCTTCCCACCTAGGTACAATGGACTCATCACTCTTCCACGGACTACACGATTCTCACGAGTTAAGCACAGTGAATTTGTTCTGTGAGAGTGCTGCTCTGTTACATAGCCCATTCGCCTCTCTCTTCTTCCATTGCTTCTCCCATCGTCACCCCACCTGTCCCATCCCAGTCACACCAAAGCTGTGCTGCGTACCAGGGCACTACAAAGCTCAGCTGGGTAAGCAGAGGTCCCTTCAATGGTTCTAATACCCCACTGGATCTGTTATCTGACAGTGACCACATGTATGCTGTCATCCGCAGTCTCACAACCATCTAAGGAGCTCATTAGTACACAGAGCTACCCGAGTACACGTGCTGCTTAGATGCCATTTTGGCCATGCAATCTGCAAATTCTCAATTTGTCAATGTTTTCCTTTTTTTCTCTCACTTCTTTCTTTTCTTCCTTTCTTGCTGTGGGTTAGATTCTGAAGATGAGAAATTAGTCCTGGCCACCAAAAACGGGAAGACCGTAGAGAAAAATAGGGAATCGGTGACTACGGCAGACATTAAAAATGAAAATATAGGGCGACAGTAAGGATAGGGTGGCGGAAGCAAGAAGCACGAGATTACGTATTAGTTGGAAACCTCCACGTTCAGCAGCGCAGGCACTGGGCTGCTAGGAAAAACTTTGAGCACCTGTATTTCCTCTTTTTTTATGTATTTTTTATTTTAGCAATTGTCTCTTTCGAGTACCTAAACTCTGCTCCCTTGCAGGCTACTGAACCCTTCATTTTTGTAATCACTGTGGTCTTTTATTTCGACGGGTCCAGCATGTTCTGGAGCACAATAGTCCAGTTTGCCAGATCCTCCTCTGTTCTCATTTATTTTTGTAGATTTCATTTGTACCACTCCTGGTCATTCATGCTTGTCTTTATAGCTATTCCATGTTGGCTTTTCTTAGGCACTGCCTGATTATTTCACATTTAACTACGTAAATGATGGCAGCTGTTCACTCCAGGGCTACACTTTGGAGCGAAATTGCAAGTAACAGGTCGTTCTGTTCCTTTATGTAATGTGTATTTGTTCCTTCAGCTTCATTAGCTGTTGTTTTTTACAATCAACTTATTGTTGCTCTGCAGTTTTTTTTTTGTTTTTTTTACTGCTTTGGCTAAATTTTACTTTCCCATGTTTGTTTTTGCACCACGACTTGTGTTTCTCCCCCTTATTTTTTTTGCTGAATGTCTTTTTGAGGTTACCAATAAATGTTATCTTGAGAAAGGTGGCAAGTATATTATGCAACAAGTATTCTTTAGCTTTGCAGGAACTCTGGCTTCGGAGCAACATTACTTTAGCTTTCCCTATCCGTTCTTTTTCTTAGCGCGCTGTTTGCAATACTTTTCCCGTTGTGTTTCATTATTGAAGCTTTTAAAAATGCCCTCTGCGATGTGCAAGTCGCCAAAGGAACGGTATTTTAATTGTATTGCTCAGTCTTTCACTATATAAACCGGCGAACAGCAGAAATGACAGTTTCACCACCAGTTCCTTTTTCTTGGTGTCAAATGTATGCAAAAAGTTGTCTGTTCCGACTCGGTAGAATTCTGTGGGTGTGAAGGGGGGGGCATTTCCACGGATTTTTTTTTAGGGGGGGGGTGAGGGGTGGAGGTGGGGAGGAGTTGGAGGGGTGGAAATGTGCATTGTTTTGCAGTTTATATTATCAGTCACACAAAAGAAACTAGCTCTAGATCAATTAAGGCAGTGACTTGCTTTCCAAATTCGTTTTTTTGTTGAATTGTGTGGTGCGTTTCACGTGCTACTCCCAGCACGGGCAGCCAGCATGCTGCAGTTCATGCACTGGGCCTCTTTAGCCCTGCTTTGGGGTCCTGAGGTAGAACGCTAACGTTGTTAGTCATTGTCTTCACCTTTGAACCCATAAATGTGCCCTACTTAAAGTAGGCTTTTGAAAAGTAACTAGAGTTAAACAGTAACGCAGCCAACGCTCTCCGGCTAAGGGTTTATATTGGGATTAACCAAGTTAACATTGCTAACTTTTAATCATCATGCAAGTACTACTTCTTGGATGTGATGCCGGTTATTGTGCACCTTTGGAGAACACATCTTGCCATATAATCATGGGTTTCAGCATAGCTTGATTTAGTCTCTCTCTCACTCTCTCACACTCTCACACTCTCACACTCTCACACTCTCACACTCTCACACTCACTCTCTCACACTCTCACACTCTCACACTCTCACACTCTCACACTCTCACACTCACACTCTCTCACTCTCTCACTCTCCTCATTTCAAATCAGGTTATTTCACATACAATTCATAGGGCTTTTTACACATACAATTTAGTTTTGCAGTATCTTCAATCGCATGCCTCCCGCCCTTAGTCAGTTTGACAAATGTCTTACTGATTCATACCAAAGAACACCTTCCCTACTTGTTTGTAGGTTACTGCAGTGACTAAGATATATCCTCATTTTGTAATCCCTTACACCGATTCTGCATCATTTTTCCAAATCTTAGTGATGGAGTCATAGTTCATGTTATCAAAAATGGCACCCATGCTACACGAGTATATAGTCTCTAGCTAAAAGTTAACTCATGGCTCTTCTATATAGAGCACAAAACCCTAATGCGTTGTAGCGCCATGCTTTTTTTGTACATAGTAAATATATGCATATACACAGTGTAATGTGACTTTTATTTACCATTGTGTGGGGAGTGCCTATGTTTGCGGCCTTGAGCTCGTCATGATGTCCCTCCCTCAGCATTGGTGAAACATTATAAATTACACTCAACTGATCTGCATATATGGTTTATACCATACTGTTTTTTCATGTTCATTAGTTATAAACCAAGGTATACAATTCTGTCCGGAGCACAGGTGTTAAGTCCATGCAGCGAGTTAGATTCACAATAGATAGATTTGCCACTATGGCCGTAGTTTAATTTTTTCTTTCAGTTTCTTCTAGGATGGAATCCTTGCCACAATAAACATTGTTTTCTCAAGGGAGTTCAGCAGTAATATGAAATTTGAATTTTGCCTTGTAGTATTAAGTGAGAAAACGTATGCTTAATAGACGTGTTCCGAAATAATGTGTTATGTGGCAACATTTGCAGGCATTGTGTGTTTATATTTAATCACTGAAAAAAACAAAGGTTAAAGGAAAGGCATAGTTAGGTGAAAATGTCAGTTAAAACATACAGTTTTAAGAGAACAAAAACACTGAAATGCACCAGATATAGTTAACTCGTGCCCACACCATACACAGTCTTGTCTTAGGAATTATGTCATTTCAGATGTTGCAGCGATGTTATCGATGATGTCCTGGAACATGCCATGAGTGATGTAATATGTGAGGTAATTAGCAGTACATGACGTGATTTATAGTTACCTGAGATAACTATAACTAGTGAACTTCAGTGGTTTTGTTCGCTTAAAACTGAATGTTTTTACTGACATTTTCACCCAACTATATTCTATTCTGTTCAGGTGTTTTTGTAGAGCGCATACCTACCCAACCGGGCCGCCCAGTGCTGAGGACATAACACCAACCGGCTTGCTCAATGTACTTAACGATGTTGTTGGAGATCAGAAAAGATGCTTTTTCAGGAGTTTCCTGAATCCGTATTCAGACTGGTTCATTCTAAGGACAACGGGGAGGTTAGGGACTAGGTGGGCAAAGAAGGGACCGCCGAATCTAGGCGTGTTGATCTTACTCACTGTCAAGAGCCTTAGATTCTCGGACCGTAGAGACCTCCTGGGAACGTTTGGGTTGAGTAGTAGTTGAATAAGTAGAGGGTCTTTCCTGTGTATGACCCGATGGGCTATGCACAGTGCCTTAAACTACAGTGCCTTAAACTGAATTCTTTTCTACACCGGAAGTGCAGGGCTGCTAATGCTGGGGCATCCAATTGATGTTTAAGAATTTTTGGAAGAATCCGAGATGCCGCATTATGAACAACGTTGTCTCTTTATCAAATACTTTGGAGTTCCCACATAGAGAGAATTTCCATAGTCTAGTTGCGAGTTGATCAGTCCTTGCATGACCACCCTCCTTGAAGATGGTGGTAACCAATGTAACAATTTTTGTAAGGTTCTCAGAATTCCAAAACAGGTCCCAGCAAGTTTCCTGGTGTTTTCTTAGAGTGTTTATCGTCAACTCAAAAACCCAATTTTTTTCTTGCTTGGGCAGAATGTGGAAGCTATCCTGGGTTGTCTGGCCAAGACAGTTCCGTCCACCTAGAAAGGCTGTTCCCAACAACCAGTACTTCCATCTTTTCACCATTGAGTTTTAGGCTGCACTCAGTCATCCAGTCTGTGACCTGCTTTAGACAGGAGTTAAGTTGGGTGGAAATATGCCCTGATTGCCGCATGAGGGCTATGACGATCTATGTGTCGTCTGCATACGATGCAAGAGCGAGGCCACATGCTCGCATGATCTTTGCCAGTGAGAGCACATATAGATTAAAGAGTGTGGGGCTCAGGGATTTAAAGGATAGATGGATGGCTGAGAAAAGGGCTTCTTCAGAGACCTGGAAGCTTCTATTCTCCAGGAAAACTTCTAGACATTTTAATGTGCCCCCGGAGATTCCAGCTTCCTCTATCCTCTGGAGGAGGATTGCATCTGAAATGGTGTCAAAGGCTACACTGAGGTCTAGCATTATCATGGCTGCTGAGCCCGTCTGGTCCAAAATTGACTGGAGTTCCTCTGTGGCGAATAATAGGACAGTTTCCGTGCTACTGCCTGGTCTTATGCCTGTTCGGTTAGGATGGAGAATGGCATGAGTTTCCTGGAAGCCAGAGAGGTGTTTGTATCGGGAGTAAGGAGATAAGTGTGTAGCTTTCTGCCATGAGGGGATAAGCCATGGGCTGTTTCGGTAAAGGTTTTACGATAGCATGTTTCCATGGAGGCAGGACATTACCGCTGACCAAGGAATAATTGAAAATGTTCATTAGAGTGGAAAAGAGGGTGTTGCCACATCTTTTCAGAATATCAGGGGGTGCCAGATCAAGTGGCAAGCCTGGTTTTATGAACATTAGGATTGCTTCAGTGAATTAATTACTTAATGCAGGAAACTAAATTAGTTTGGCTACTGTCATCGCCCTAGGTGTGGGATTAGGCTATGGTCTGCGATGATTGGCAGGTAAGTTTAGTAGTTTGTTAACTTTGTGAAGGATTAAGTTGGCAAACACGTTACAGAATTCTACAGATGATGATGGGCCTACTGAGGTTGAGTGGTTTCATGAGACTATTCACCACCTTGAACAATTCTTTGGATGAGTTAGGGGCATTTTCTATCTTTTCACTGAAATATGCACTTCTAGCCTGTTTTATGGCACAGTGATATTTTTCGTGTCTTTCCCGCAGATTTCTTTACTGAGGTCATCATATGCTCCTCTCCAGTTTCTTTCCATTTTTTGGCTTCTCTTCTTAGTCCTGTCAGCTCAGGTGTATACCACTGAGCCCGTCCATTTGACCGATTGCTCCTGTGGAGTTTGGAGGGGACAAGGAGATTAAGTGAGTTGTTTAGCCAACTCTCTAAATTACTGTACCTTTAGATAGTGTCCCACTTAATCTTTGGCGGCAGAGTCAGTAAGTATGCTTGCCCATTCTCCAGCATTTAGTTTGGACCAAGAGTATCTGGGTCTTGGAGGAAAGGGCTGCTTGACTGTGGATCTTGGGATGTCACGCCATAGGATAAGATGCAGTGATCAGACCACAGTATTGGAATTGCATCATCTTTACCCATGTTGATGATGTTGCTAAAGACACGGCCGAGAAGGTGACCTAGACTGTGTGATGGAGTCTTGATAATTTGCATAAGTTGTATAGCAGCTAGATATTGTGCAAGCATTTTGACAGTATCACAACCATTTTCCTCGAAGTGTAGATTCAGGTCCTCTAGTAAGGTGAAATTGGCTTTCTGAAGACTGCATTCCACGGGTATGTCAGGTTGTGTTTGAGCAAATTGGGAGGCAGTCCCTGGGGGGCGATACATCAGGATACCTGAGAAGTGAAGGCGGTGGAGGGCTCAAGTGAGAATTGAAGGCTCTCGCTTCCTGTGATATCGATTAGTGTGAATATTCTGTTTAATTCTTCTTTAAAAATTACGGCTACTTCACCTCTTCTTCTATCTTTCCTATCATACCTTGCTATAGAGTAGCAATTAGGGAGGGATATGATTTTGTCTGGCATGGACTTCTCTTTCAGCTATGTTACAGTAAGGAACAGGGCTTCTGATTTCTTATCTTCTACGAACATATATACCTCTGAGCTATATTTTGTTAGAGATCTGCTGGTAAGCAAATACGTGTACACCCTGTGGGTATAATATAACTTCTTTAGTAGTTGAAACCTGTAGAACTCGATTTGTGGTTTCCCACTTTGAGATTGCATTCCTTGCAAAAGAAGTGTAATTTACATGGCGCTGTTGCATGCCTACAGTTCTTGACCTGTATTGTATTAAGCTGCTGCAGTTCTTCTGATCAATAAACTAGTTGCATGGTGAGAAACGGTCAGGGCCTATGGCCCCTGGCCCTGGCTGGACACGCACAGATGGACTTGTCTTTGGCGCGCTCGTGCCCCGGTGTGCTTTAAGTAGCCGGGCTGGACTGATTTCGAACAATTAGAGTGCTGCAACAAAATGACTGCTCTAGTTTTGATGGCAAGCAGAACGTGGCACTGAATGCGGCCCCTAAACAAAGGTAAAACCTGTCCCTGCCCTCCACCCCACAATAGCACCTTAAAATCGTTAAAGAACAATGAAAATTTCAGTTTAAAATTTTTTAGCAGCAGGAGGTTAGCAGCATTAGTCATATATTGCATGAAGATTACCAGCTCTTTTGAGTAGTTGGCGTGTCCGCACACTGGTTTGCTTTATGTAGCAGGACCGATCTCATTCTAACAACTAGAGCGCTGCAACAAAATGGCTATGTCCCTTTAACCTTAGTTTTTTTCAGTGAATTTCTAAGGTTTTAAAAAAAAAATGTAAAGGAACATTATTACAGTTCTTAACTAGAATGTAACTTTAACCTTTGTTTTTTTCAGTGAATTTCTTTAAAAAAAAACCTGAAGTAAGATGTTGATTGCTCTGGGCGGGGTTGGGTGCAGCCAGGCCCTGCGCACAAACCCCTGCGAGTGCCCTACCCACTGCAGCTCACGACAACCCCTTGCTTGCACCCGACTCCCGTAGGTTGACCATGTGACAACCCTCGCATGCTCACTATGTGACAACCTCCTGCATGCTGACTAATTGATGTCACAATATAGGGTCTTATTTTAGGTAAGGCGACTTACTGAGTTTATCAAAGGGTCAGAATACCAAAATATAAAATGTGGGCCTATTGGCTTAATCACGGAGTCAGCACATCAACATATATGAAGCAGACTTATTGTCTGTCAATAAAATAATCAATAATTATAATCAAATGTATATTACTTTGCAATGTAATGTTTTTATTTAAAAAAAAAAGACCAACATATTTTTGAGTTTTTCTTTTAATATTTTCAGGCCACATAATGTAGTAATAAAAATAACAACGCAAACACAAGGAGATGAAGGACGGAGCGCTGAAACTTCAGACACTCACCCCCAGTCACTGATCTGGGTTGAATCCATCATCGTTCTTCAGCTCACTTCGCCACCTCAGTTCAGACCCAGCCATATACAAATCAGTCTTGACCCTGTGCCTCATGGGAACAGTCCAGCCTGAACTGCCAAGCCAGGTCTTCCGTGAGCCGGCAACAAGCATCCTCAGACCGGTTTCGGGGTAACACCCCTCATCAGCCAGGCTATCTTGAATCCAGTGGCAAAGTGAGCAAGGGACCTACGTCTGGGCATACCCTGCCAACTTAGGGCAAACAAAGCAAACATAAAAATAACAATAAGGGGGCCTTTGCGAAATATGTAAGGTCCTTGATATAATGACCCAGGAGACATAATTTTTAGGACTCGCGCCTGCGTTGCAGTGCGTAGCACTGCTCGCGCAGCGAGAGCCCTTTTCGTATGGGGATTTGAAAGCTGACCACACGCTGGTGCGTGTGTTCAGGCTTTCGCCGGCAGGCATTGGCTTTTGCGTGTGTTTTAACAAAAAAAAAAAGGCACGCGATTGGGCAAATGCGGGTGCATGTCCCGCCTTTGCGACGCCCATTCCCGACCGTGTCTAGCACGCGCAGCAGCGCACGTTCGCCTCGCTGCCGCGCTCCCTCCCCCCACTCCTCTGTGGTGCGCGCACACCACTGGTTCTCCCATGTTTGCTGACTTTTTAAATAATTATGTATGCAGTCTTATTAAGCTTTGACAATATATGGCTTCCGGATGGATTTAGAACAAGTAATCTCAAGGGCTCGTGTAGGACATGCGTTTTAAATGATAACAAAAGGTCTATTCTTCCGCGACGTCACTGGTTGAAGAAATCAACATTAAAATACTTCCAAAGGTCGGAGGTCGCCAGGGATGCATTTCCCCCGCTGCTGCACTGGGTTGGCCTCCAGAACCGTGAATGTGTTCGAGCTGAGTACAGCTCCTTGGCACGCGGCCATTTCCCAGTTTAAATTGGTCTGCCCTTGTGCCGAAAGAGCAGAGGGAGACCCCGCCATGAGACGGCCGTCGCCCCTGCCAAAGGTTACTCTGCTGGCTCTGCCGCTGGTTCTCGGGGTGGGGACAGCGCATCGACATCACTCCGAAGGGGGGCAGGTGAGTGAGGTACCTGCGTTCCTTTTATGGCACCTCTGGGGGGCAGCGGGAGGGGCTTTCTCTTGGGTTGGCAGAGAGCTTGTGGGTCTGAAAATAGACCGGCGGTCACAGTTGCCTCTGTTTGTCAGTGATGCGGGCAACTTGCTTGTAAAATGGGTGCATGTGCCTGGTCACATTTGAGTTTGGAGAGAGAGGACTTTATTCAAATGTTCTGCCATCTGTGCCACGCCTTTGAGGGCTGGATAGTGCCTCCTGGCCTTCTGTGGCGCTTCAATTTGCTTACATTCCAGATTTATGTTTTAATGCATAATGCAACTGCACTTGATTTCTGAATGGGCGGCGTAATAGAATGTTGCACTCGCATAATATGTTTAACACTTTACAAGATTTCGTTTTTAATTGTTAGAGGTGGACAGACTTGCATCGTAGGACTGAGAACTGTCACGAGCAATTTCCTGTTTTACTACACAGTATTAAACAATCACTTGCAATTTAATGGCCTGAATTCAAATTTAGACTTCTTGTCTGATCATACAGCTACAAACTTTCAACATTTGTATTCATGATTTAGGACGTTAACAACATAAAACGTTCATCATTTTATCGACCTCTAAAGACTGAAGTGGCCCACGCGGTTTTAGAACCCATGACCGTCAGATCCAGCAGCTGGAGCAGCAAACATCAAGGCCAGTTTAATGTGTTTTAAAGCCCTGCTGTGTACGTGAAGACTTCCAGGCTGAGTAGATGTTACTGAATAATGGGATTAGAGTTGTCTAGGCGGTGTATTGTTTGAAGAATTGTTCACGGTTTCGGTTTCAAGTGGTGCGGTGAGGTGTCAGAAGGATTTCCTGTATTCAAAGGTTAGGGAGAACCACAGGATTTGGATCCAGCAGTTGTAGGTAGGAGTTTCAGGGGCACTTCTGCTTATTCCAGGACCTGGTGCAAATATTTAATGGGTGTGCAATTTTATAAAATATCTACTTGTCCTAGGGACTTGATGCTTCCGAAACCAACTTGCCCTGTAAAAAAAATACACTTGTCCTTTTTGGTGCCATGCAGTATGGTGACAACTTGTGGCAACGTTATTATACCAGTGTTTTGTTAATTTCCTCGATTATGTGTGGTTCTTAATCAGGGTCATTGGATTTGTGTGGCAGAGGAGGACCAAATTATGCAGCAGAGTTGAACAAATGATGCAGCATAAAGCGCCACATTTTGCAGTAATATGACTTCATTATTTTGTAATTGTTTACACCTGTTTACAGTGTATGGGAAAAGAGTTCACATTATTAGTAACAAATTAACACCCAGATACAGCAATAAGCAACTTGAAGATGACCAGTCAAACTTTGCAAAAAGCGTTCCGGTGCCCCAGGTATATGAGTCGCGATGTTTTTTTGTAACTTTTCATTAGTTTGAGCTAGCAACATTTTTTTTGTCGTTGAAATATGCAGGTTGTGCAGCCGACTATGGGATATTTGGCAAATCCATTATTTGTGAAAATTGCCACAGCTACAGAATCGCATAATTCCGGGGGCCCTGCTCTTAATCAAAGTGTGGATTCTAGGTAGGCTCTGATTTGGCACCTTCTGCAAATGTACATACAGGGGTTGGAAGTAAACGGGAAGCAGTAGTTCCAAAGTTGGAATACATTGTGCGTCTGTGCTCACCAACAAGCCAACATGTTTTAGGGTATTAACCAACTCCTCTCCAATCTATTCTAATACTGAAAGAAATAGGTCAGA
The DNA here is from genome assembly GCF_964204655.1 of Triturus cristatus. Taxonomy (NCBI): domain Eukaryota; kingdom Metazoa; phylum Chordata; class Amphibia; order Caudata; family Salamandridae; genus Triturus; species Triturus cristatus. The sequence continues at coordinate 330,820,194 of NC_140580.1, forward strand.
ATTGATTGCCTGACAAGGACAGGAATACAACGTTTTCAAGGGTGGAAAAATGGGGATGTAGGGATATGGAATTTACAATCATTCAGCAGATTTTCTCATCAACAAATATACATATGTGTGTTTGCTTGGCTTATTTAAATATAGAATTCATAAAGGTTTTTTTAGAAGTACATTTTCCAGGCCTTCTACTGTAAACTCTTGTGAATTTGTGCAAGTCGTAAATCTGCACCAATGCAAAGACATGTATCTTGCATGTGAACTTTTGTGGTATTCGGATTTATTTAAAGAAACCCTAAAGCATGGTATGTTCTTCTGCTTGCCCTATATGAGCAGTAGGAGGTGCTGGATAATCCTGCTATGCCATAATTTGAGTTTACACTGATTCTCCATTATGCATCTTTTTCATTTCCTGGCATGGCTTTACCATGCATGTAATGTAATGGGTTGACCCTTACAACATATTGAATTTGTTTGTGATTCTTATATATATAAAATGTTTTATTTTTGAGGGGTACCCCTCCAAACCCTCGCTTTCTCCTAACCTTCCTTTACCTCTTCCCTCCCTCGAACCCTAAAAGTCACTACTATCCATTACCTCTGCACACCCCTACACCTTAACACTAAAATGTTCTTACCTCTTCCTTTCCCAGAACTCTAAAAATCCCTACAACCCTTTATCTCTATCCACCCCTTAACCCTAAAAATAACCTTACCTCTACCAAACTCTTAACCCGAAAATTATCTTTAGCTCCTTTTACCTCTCCTCACCTCCAAACTCTAAAATCACTCTTATCTCCCTTTACAGTACCCACCCCTAAACCCCAGAATTGCCCTTACCACCCTTTAGCTCTACCACTACAAACCCTAAAATTATCTTACACCCCTTTGCTTCTATTCACTCCTAAATACACCCATACCAGCCTCTATCTCTACCGCCCAATAAACCAACAATCACCCCTCCTATTACCTGCAACTTAACCCTTTATTTTTTTTTAGCTCACATTAGAAGTTGTTGTTTAAAAAAATATGTATACTTACCTGCGTGGCAAAGTACCATGTGGTAAACAATGCCTGGTAAAGGTTTGACACCTATCTTATATAAGTATAAGCCACATTTGCGAATTGTGAGCATTCTTCCTTCTATTCACTTTATACGGTTATGTCCCACATTCTTTACCTCCCCAAAAGTTTATTTTTTGTAAGAAAGGGATAGTGATTATTTTAAACATTTGAAATATTCATACGTTTTTTTTTTCAAGATGGCTTTGGGTCTCTTGCCTGGGGCAGCGAGAGCTTTGGTGGTGTTTTGAAAACTGATCCACTCAGGGAGGAATACCTGGACGCCTGTTAAAAAGTTATCCTCATAAGAGTAGAATGCCACAGTCGCTTTGCCTTCGGAGTAAACTAACACATCAGACTTGGCTTGTAGAAGAACTTCAAGCCTACATAGGGTGGGTGGGGGTACTGGAAAAGAGAATAAGAGGACATATAGAACATGGGGCAGTAGCTTATTATGCAGATTAACATTCACTTCCATAGATACTAGGGTTTCCAGTGCAAACGTGTGGTTTGGAGGAGTTTTTGATTACACCTGAAGACGCCATCTCTGAGGACATCTATGTAAAACTGTCTCTGGGATTCCCATCATACTTTATCAGACATTTGTAAACTCAACCATGAAGGAATAATGGCCAGCGTTTTGCTAGACAGTTCATGTTGTTCTAACTCTGTTAACATACACTTAGGATGGTGGCACTCTTGGCAGAGACGAGTTTTTTTAAAAAAATTCTGTTTTAAACGCATTCAGCACAAGTAAATAAAAGCAATCTGGCCCGAAAAAGGTGACATAATTAAGTAGTATGGTATGTGAATGAATTTCAACAGGTAGCCGGCTTAGGTGTACACCTCAATGTTGACTCTCATTTATCTATGTGTTGTAGCTGTAGACAGTGGATGGATGAGATAGCCTCCTCAGAATGTTAATTTGAAATTGTAAGATGTTTGCATTTCTGTAAATTAATACAGCATAGGCAATGGTGTCAGAAGTGGGGGAACCTCCATCCCAAACAAACCTTGGCAATGGCATGGAGTCTGGCTTATAATGGATCATGCCTCCTCAATCACTAATGAAATTAGACTCTCAATAAGTTATTACACATGCCCTCTGTCACTCATCCTTGCACTCATACATCATCCATCGACCCTTTAACTTATTTTCACCCGCTAACTCATCCACACTAAAACAGATACAAAAAGAAGCATGTAGATGATACACTAAAAGAATAGAAGTAGAAAAAATAAAACCTGATGTGAGAAAGTAATCCATTTTGCCCTGATCACCCCCTATGTTTTAATGATACTGGTGGTAACTGACTGAATGTGCCATGGGCTCTGTTAACCAGGGCCAGTGCTCTGATTAACAAGCATAGGATAGCCAATAGGTCTCGTCTTTGGTACCTTATAAGTGGTTAGCCATGCAGCACTTGATGTTGTTGCACCAATGATATTGTGCTGGATAACTAAACACTTATAAGAGCCCAAAGGCGAGACCTATTGGCTATGCCAATGCTTGTTTTTGATGTTGCTGTGGGGCTGATGCGCTTCTTGCAGCCCCCTATAATTAAAGAAAATTGCTTGATGGTGCCCCTGCCCCCTTCTAGGGTCCCCACCAATTTAGTTGGGGACCACAGGGGGAGCACCAGGCCCCTGCGGCCCTGCTATGTCTCTGCAAGTGGTCCATGGCCCAAACAGGATCAGGCAGCATGTTTTCTCTTTTTTACCCAGGCACCCCACCTCATTTTTTTATGATGGGACTATAGGCAGAACTTACAACAACATTAACAAATCCGAAGGGTCTACTGAATCAAACAGGACTAAATGAAGAAGCTGCCCCTCAATGGTATTATAAACAGAGGGAGAATATAGCTCAGAAAGGAAACCCTGTACTGAGGAAAATCTTTTAAAAAGGACGGATTCCCATAACTCACCAAGGTGACATGCGTCATCATCTGGGTCTCCTCCTGGCCACACACTAGCGTGACCAAGGGCTGCAACCTTCTTGCACTGAGAAGGGAGCTCATGGATGTTTTTTAGGTATAGTGGAGAGATTCAAGAGAGATAGCTCTCTATAATGTGACAGATGTGAAGGGGCAGTACTAAAAGGGTGATGGGCGCAGTGCATGAAAAGTGAGAGTGAGATTTAAAGTGGATCGCAAGAGAAACTTTTGTTTACTAAGTATCTCTTGTTACCCACACTAAAAACAGTGCAAACAGTTTTAAATAATAACTGTATTGATGTAATTAATAGGTCTACATGTTTCGGCCATATGGATAGTTAATCCTAGGCTTTCTTCAGTACCACAAGAACCATATATTGCTACTGCGATAGGTGAAAAAATAGAAGTTCTATGTCTTTTATAAGGTTGGAATCAATACAACCATATAATCTGGATTTCAGGTGTTCAAATCCTCTGTCAAACATAGGATGCAGGTGGCACCCATTTCTGACGAGGAGTGGACCCCACCTCACCTGGCGACGGCTCAGGAAAAGAGGCCCCGCTCTGTCTGTCGTTGCCTCGCGACCAAACTAAGCCGTATGTATAGGCAGAGCCCCAAGGCTAAGTGTTTAATGAGCAGTCTGTTTGAGGTTTGTTGCCTGGGGACTTGGTTCATGAACCAAGCTGCAAATATATGCGAATATTTTATTTTCCAATATAGATCTGATTTGTCCCACCTCACCCATGGTGAGAATAAGGCATACCCAATGGGTGTGGAAACTCTCAAACTTCAACTATGTTCACAACCTGAGAAGTTCAATTCCTGAAACAATATACACATTTATGAAAAACTTTTGATAATAATGATGAACAAATCACTTCAAGTCATTAGCAACCGAGACTACTAGGTCACTCAGCCTCAATTAAAAAAAGGCATTGCCAAAACCAAGAGATCTGACTTTTGTTACTTATTTATATGCAAGCACATGCAAAAGGTATTACAACTTTATCAGTAATCATTTTGTTTTTAAAAAACATCAAATGTTACCTTGCATATGTTTGCATATGTTTGCCAAAAAAAGTAAAAACCCATCTAAAAAAATTACAATTAAGTGGAAGAGTTTGGCATACCAGCTCTGGCACAGAAGTGAACAATTTGTTCTGTAGATGTACACATGTAAAATGTCGTCATTAACATAGAGGTTCCTGAAGTGGACTGGTCCACTGCCAGATGTTGTATGATATAGAGGGCAGAGGCAACATGTGAATAATACTTGACCAGACCAATGGATGGGGAGGGCTGACCAAAACCCTTTCTATCTCTCTATCTATCAATCAGTATTTTCTTGGTAAACATGAGGCATGAGAGAATGCCAAAGATGTCTGTAGATTAGACAAAAAAACAAGTGTTATAGTAGACAAGGCGTTGCCAGAAGCCACACCAAGTACTTAAGGGCCAAGGCTGCAGACCATGCACTTTGGATATTGCTGGAAGTGCTATTGCACACAGGTCTATGCCTGTAACTAGTACTTGTAGAGCATGGTCATTGGCCATGTCATTTGGCCACTGCATAAAGGGTCCCTGGACAAACAGTACAGCTGCAGGTCATGCCCTGTGGTTTGTGCAGGCATGCATGCTGGCCTCAGGGCATCTTAACATGCTGTTACCTGATCGTACTGCAGTCAGTAGACTAAATAGACCATAATGAAATCAAAGGAACTGACCGAGGAGGATGTTTTGGTTCTCTGATAAAAACATATACTAGCCTATTTTTTTTTTTAAACTCCTACAAATTGCCTAACAGTCGGTAAGAGATCTTTATGGTGATCATTACTAAACTAAAAAAAAAACGTGTAATTTGCCCCTCTTTTGGGTAGGGGTATAAGTGTGATGTGATAAATCTTAAAGGTTGGCGCACTACTGTACATGTATCTCCACCTCTGAGCAGGTTTGACGTGCATCAGGACAACAATGCACTGCAGTGGACGATATTACTTCCAAATGCCCTTAATCCATAAATATCGCACTCTCCTCCAGCAACCTGTATTCAGGGCTCAAGTCCTGAAAAAGGAAGTGGTCGGACTTAACAACTTAGGCAGAATGGTTGTGACATCACCACCTGTGACATCATTGGAAGTGACATCACCGCGTGAGACATCACAGAAAGTTTCATCATGGCGTGTGACATTTCATGTTGCATCAAAGGAAGTGGCATCACAATCCATGACCTCACCGGAAATGACATCAGATCTTAATGCTTCACATATGTTTAGCACATCTATCATGAGTACATTTGGTGATTGCATTACAATATTTAACAAATTAGATTTTGCATTGGGGTTGTGCCAAAATATTGACGCAACCCTGATGCAAAATCTGGGTCTCAACTTACACATTTTTTTAAAACCCTGTCACAAAGAAATTGACAACAGGGAGAAATGTGGCAGTGAATCTGTTCTGCTTAGTTGGTTACAATGTCTGTATTTTAAAATATCTTATGAGGTTAAGGCACCAACTGCAGAGATCTTTGTGTGCCAGCTAAATCTCACTGAATAATAATAGTGGCAAGATAACTCTGGAGGATAACGTATTTGAAAGAGAGATCTGTATTTTGCCTAGTCCAAGTTTTGAATTAAAGTATCGCAGAGGGTTAACATGGCTCCTGCAAAGCACATTATGTAGCACTCAGATGACAGATTTTCATTTTAAGTAAATGTGTTACTCCATTTAAGACCGAGATCATTTTGTTACCTGCAGTTCATAAATTGCAATCCTTCTAATATAGCACAGTGAGGTACGAAGGGCATTTGGCTCCTACACTTTGTAATCCTCACTCTTATGTTACACATTCTTTGTATTGATCTACAACCATATGATTTATTGTCCATGTATAATCTGTACGTGTGATGTAAAGTCCTCTGACACCCTGTGTGTGAAAGCACTATAAATGAAATAAAACAGAATAGTGGTATTTAAATTGTTATTTGTGTAAACACTGGGATGAGCAACACATCTCATCATTCTTATAGTGTATGCCTATATATCTCTTATATATAGGGACTGGGCAAAGTCAAATGCATTTCTCTCTCAAATACCTTTGAAGTGATAAGATGTGAGCCTTCGGATCCCCTCCATTGCATCTAGGTGAGAGGGTCCAGGTAGCTAACCAGCCAGGATACTGCAACAAAAAGAGGCCAAATGGCCCCTAAACCCCTTCGCCGCGGCAGGAATTCCGCCGCGGCGCTGGGGGGGTTTGGGGGCAGCGCGGTGGCGCTGTGCTCGTGACGGAACCGCTCCGTCACGAGCCACGGTTGAGCTGTGCTCATGACGGAGTGGTTCCGTCACATCTCCGCCCACTGCGCTAATCGCCCGCACAGGCAGGGAATTAGCGCCGCGTGGGCGGAGCGGCGGCCAACGGCCGCAGCATGACGGAACCACTCCGTCATGAGCACAGCGCAACCGTGGCTCATGACGGAGTGGTTCCGTCATGAGCAGGGAAGGGGTTATAGACACTTCAAAGGCACCTGTCTATCATGGCAACCCCTCCTGAGAGACCATTAGCCATTACATCAACTTTGGACCCAAAACATCCCCCGCAACTGACAATTTCAGTGACCGAGGCCTCGAATACAGGCAGGGCTCGTGTCGAGGGTAGATGGAGTAGACGCCCTCTACCCACTATTTCCAGAGTCTGAACGCCGTCTACCCTCCTGCAAGGCTGCCAACGTACCTTCCTGCTTCCCCAGAAATTCACTGAAATATGCTGAACTTTCAGCAGGCCCTACTCCTGCCTGCTTTTCTTCCGATCAGCAACATGCAGGAGGGGTAGGAGCTTATATGATTCCAGCAGGGCCCATAACAAAAGCCAGAGTTAACCTCATGAGCGCCTGCGGCCAAGTCGGCTGGCGATTCATGAGCGAGAAATCCGCAGTACATACACTAGAACTGCACTGTGATGGAAGCAGAAAGCATTACACTGTAGGTGACCGATATATCGATACTTTGTTTCAAGATCCTGCAGACGTCAGAGCTTGAAAACTTGTGTAACTTAAATTGTTGGAATTGTTGCTGTGAACATGTACTGAAACTAGCTGGTATTTGCTAACGCTTACACATTTTTGTGCACCGATTCATTTCTGTAACATAGTTACACAAATACAATTGCTATTTGTATCAGGTTCTTGGTGTTCATGTTCTCTGCCCTATGGCCAGTTTGTTCAAGTTCTGAACAGTTTATAAACCAGAAGTAAAGCCACCCACTGTCATGAACACAAGTCGAACGTTTAGTAATCTCAGAAGCAGCGCATAGTGGAGTATCAACTATTATCATATAGGTAGTATCGGATGTGTCTTTGCAAGCTCCCTTTTCAAATCAAATGCAACGCATTTGGCTCAAGTAGAGGGTCTCTTTTAGGTGCAGCAGTGCAGGTAAATTCACTTAATATCTGTCAGCTTCAGTGCCGTAAACTGGGACATTTTAACATTGTGGTTCATGTACTAGGCACTTTGAGCAACAAACACTCTGTTTAGGTATAGTCATCTTAGGTCAGTTCATCTGTGGTCATTAAATCTTTGTTGATGAGTAGTCAATATCAATAACTCTGCTTACCTTTGACCCCTAAAATTCATTTAACCTTTGGCGTTCAGCTCACCTGTCGACATTGCATTTCTAGTATGATTTAAGCTTAGTTCATCTTGTGTCCTTTAAACTCAGTTCATCTGCCGTTAAAGCTCAGCCACGTGTAAAACCTATTTAGATGTGCTATTAAAGCCGAGTTGAAATCTAACCATTAAATGTCATTTCACCTGACTATATTAAAGCCCAGTTCACCTGTTGTTGTCAAAGCTCAAGTAACTTTTGGTTGGACAAGCTGAGCCACTATGGTGTCATTAAAGCTCAGTTATGAAAGCACAGCTCCTCTGTGGTCATTAAAGCTGATTTCGCCTGTGGTCATTAAAGCTGATTTCGCCTGTGGTCATTAAAGCTGAGTTCACCTGTGATCATTAAAGCTGAGTTCGCCTGTGATCATTAAAGCTGAGTTCACCTGTGGTCATTAAAGCGGAGGTCGCCTGTGATCATTAAAGCTGAGTTTGGCTGTGGTCATTAAAGTTGAATTTGGCTGTGGTCATTAAAACTGAGTTCGCCAGTAAAAAACTGAATTCGCCTGTGGTCATTAAAGCAGAGGTCGCCTGTGATCTTTAAAGCGGAGGTCGTCTGTGATCATTATAGCTTGGTTACCTGTGGTCATTAAAGCGCAGGTTACCTGGGCCACTAAACCTCTGCCTATTTTGTGACTAAAGGATGTTTGGTCATTAAACCTCTGTTTACCCTTTCCATTGAAGCTCAATTTGATTATGGTCTCTAAAACTTGTTTAAATGTGCCATTAATGCTCATTCACTTTTGCCCAGTCAGTATACCTGTGGTCATTAAAGGTCAGTTCACCTGGTATCATTAAGCCTTAGTTTCCATGTGTCTTTCAACCTCAGTTTTTCTGTGGTCTTTAAAGCTCATGTAAATATCCATAGGTAATATCACCTGTGGCCATTAAAGCTCAGTTCCCTTTCCGCAATAACGCAATAACTCTGCTCATCGAAGGTTAATTTAGTTTGTTTACTTGCCCTCACTAAATCGTATTGGACCGGTAATCATAGATGCTTTTTTACCCATGTTTATTAAATTCACTTTTACCTATAATCTCCACCACAAAGTGATTTTTTTTTAAAAATATAGTGAACACTTTTTAAGATTTCCCCTTCTTCTACAAGGCTGTCATAATTACGGAATGTAAACACACCTCTCTGTTTTCTGTCAATATTTTACGAGTTTGAAAGGATTCCCATTGAAATAAACCCATGTAAGTGAAAAATGTACTTTTAAATGTGTGTTTAGATTACAAAACTCTGTTAATCAACATTAGACTCTTAACGTACCCTTCCAAATAGACTCAGTTATTAAGTTGTTCTCCAGCTCCCTGGTCACGTTGAATGCCTTCCGGGTGTTGTGGTCTCAAACTTCCACCCAAATAATATCCACTAAAAATCATCTCGTGTTATGGATGCGCCTGAGAAATCATGAGGTTTGAAGACCTCTCCATCTGCCTCCTTTTATCTAGTGCTTTCCTTTCCCTCACCTCGATCTAGAGTTAGTAGATGTTCCACAATCACTAAACACACCATTTGCCCTGTTCTATTCAAGTGCAAATATTCTATTGTGCTGCACTCAATCCGGACTCCGACATCTTCAGTTTATTTTTATTTTTTTTGAAACATTTTATTGTATTTAACAGAAGATCTGTAGGTACATTTCTTATAAAGGAGAGATTATTTTGACAACCTCTCATCAATATCGATATACATGGCGACATACAGGTCACACATCTTTGCCTATTATGCTTCATCGTCTGAGCCTTGATCTACGACAGGAGAAGTACATATATGGCCTCTATATGCGTTCCATTTTTCCCACACCCTCCCCCATTTCTTGGGGCACCCTCTGTGAATATATGTAGCTTTTTCGGCCACCATGATCATGTCCATGTCCTTACACCATTCTGTTAGGGTTATGGGTTGAGTTGCCCCCCATTTCTGAGCAATATTCCGCTGAGCCATCATCCTCCCCGTTGTTGCCCACTGCCTTTCCGCGTGGTTGAGGTCTGTTGGTTCCCATAAGTTTAATAAGCAGCACTTGGGAGCAAGTGGGACTACGTTCTCGCTAACCTCTGTGATGGTGTCCATTACCACTGTCCAGTATGATGTGATCACCGGACATTCCCATAAAGTATGGTAGAATGTGCCTAATTCTTCACATTGGGCATACTGCGCGGGTCTGAGGCTCTACTTATCTTGTGCATTGTCATGCTTGTGTAGTAAGTCCTATGCAGTATTTTTAGTTGAAACCGCTACCGCTCTAGGCGATGCGATCGCGTCCTGCCAGTCTGTGTCATCCAAGTCTCCAACCTAGATATCCCGGAGGCGTGTTAGGGGATTCGTTCGATTATTGATAATTTTTCGGTAAGTAAGGGAGATCGCTTTCTTGTGCAAATGATCACTCAGTAGTCGATCTTCCAAGGGGGATGTTTCAGGGAGTTTGTCTGCTGTGGAATCGCTGCTTCTAGTGCGTGCTTAACCCGCATATAACAAAACTTTTCACCAGGAGCAACTTCGTAATGCTCTTGCAGGTAAGTAAAGGTGACCACCTTTCCCTCTTTCCATTGATCCCCCAGCTGGGAGATCCCAATCAGATCCCACTTCTGAAACCCTTTGCTCTTTCCCAAGGTACCTAGCCTACCTGTGTCCCATAGTGGGGTGTGTTGTGTGAGTTTGTCAGCCCATCCGAGGTGTCGTGTCACTGTTGCCAGACATGAAGTGTGTGCGCTGTTGTTCCTATGAGCCCCGTGGTTTTCCGTTTGTTGTAGAGTACCCTGTTTACTCCCCCGTTCCCAGAGTTACTTTGTTGAGGCGGTATGCTGGGTTAGTGTCAGGCGTGTGAAGCCACTGGTTGATTACCATCAGCTGGGAAGCCCAGTAGTATGCCCGGATACCAGGTAAAGCAATGCCCCCGTCGTACCAGCTTCTTATCAGTTTGCACGTGGCTACTCTGGCTGGCTTGTTATCCCAGAGGAGATTGGTGACCTCCGAGTTTATTGCCTTAAAATATGAGTCAGGAACACAATAGGGTGTGTTGTGTAGGGCATATAAAAATTGAGGCAGAGCCATCATTTTAAAAAGTGCCGCTTTGCCCAATAGGGTGAGAAGCAATGCTCTCCAGTGCTTACTTTCTCCTCTCAGCCTTTGTAGCGGTACTTGAAGATTGAGCGCCTGGAATTCGTCCGGGTCGGACGTTACGTGTTCTTATCTTTAAGTGCATGTTTCTGCAGTTTTTATACATAGCATGAAGCCGACCTGAAGGCAGAGCACTTTGCATGAGCACTGTTTACATCACATAAGATCACACTCACACACATTGTTTGTAGGTATGGGGTGATTAAGTGATTTGCCCAGAATCACAGAATTTTGAGCCGACGCAGAGACCAAAAACTAGTTCCCTAGACAGCAGCTCTGACCATAAAGCCAGATCCTGGGTGGAGGAAGGCAGACAGGCAGAAGCCAAATGAAAGCAGCAGGTGTTTTTAAACCTCTAATACACTTGCACACACTGTGCCCCCCGAAATCAGCACCCGGTGCCCTGGCACTGGTCGCAGTTGGTTGCGTGCATGTCTACTTGCTACCTGTGACATTTTTGTGCTGTTCCTTAATTGACCGGCTTGAGGCACCTTCCATCTCTCTGCAGTGTGTCTGTTAACTGCCTGATCTGTAGCTGCTTGTGGTCGTGCCAGTGATATGCTATGATGTGCTTGTTGTATCTGCCGGGTTTCTCAGTGCCTGTTACCTGTCTGCTCAGCGGACTGCCTTTCTGTTCAGTGCCTGTAGCTGCCTGTTCTGTGTGATCCTTCTGCCTGTGTTGTGCTGGTTATCTGCCTGAGAGAAAGTTGTGAACGGAGGAGCCAGGGAGTGTCTATTGGCAGTCGAAATGTGGACGATGTTAATGTGGAAAGTGTAGAGGTTCAGAGTGTTAGAGAAGTGGGCCATTTAGAAAGTTTGGGCGTGGGAATCGTTGTCCTAATAAAATAGCTCTTTTCTAGGGCTTGCAATTGCACTTGCTATCAATAAAATGCATTCAAATTAGTAAACTCGGAATACTCATTTTATTTTAGGAAGGATGAAAGGCTGAGCCAGCCTGCTTTAGGAGCTGGCTTTGAGGGGGTGGGGGTGAGCCAGTTAACCTGAAGTTCCACATGGACTCAGCAACAAGTGCCTAATTCACAGTGCACTGGCTGGGAAACGTGGAGCATTCTTTCCCCTGTTCACATTCCTTTCTTTCTGCCCTTTCTCTTGCCCCTTGATCCCTCGCGCCTCTCCTCACCTAAACTAGTATTGCGCCTCATTTTCCTTCTCAGGAATAGTTCCTCGCTCCCAGAAATCAACTCTGAGGCCCTTTCGAATCCTCTCACACTTCAGCATCTGTCGGACCTAGAGCCAGCCATGCTCTTTAGACGCTAGTCATGAATACCCTAAAGAGACATGCTCCTACCACTCGAGAGTACTGCTCTGCTTCGTGAGATTTGTACCTGCCTCCATAGAATAATACCGTGCCCCATGAGACGTGCACTGCCCCCCAGAGAGGCCTCGCTGACTCTACGGGCTCTGTCTCGGCTCCAGAGGTGTTTTGCTCTGCTCCTACTCTGAGATCATCAAGCCCTTTAGGGGGCTCTGCACCAGTCACCTTTGTGCTCTACGCTAATCCCCAGAGACCACTCCCTGCCCCCGACCAGTTTTGTCCTACTTCCATGGACGCTGCCTTTTCCCCAGGGAGATTTGAACCTAATCTGGGGGATCTTTGCTCTTACCCAGGACGGCCCTGCCCTACTTCACTATTCAGATGACTGCCCAGAGCTCTGTTTCTACTCCTCACCGCTGAAGTGCCCTTCACCCCTGTCACCACGGCGTGCACACCCAGTGCTCTCATGCTCAGCACACTGCAGTCTCGTGCGTGCAGACGGTTGTTTCCAGCAGGGAGAGGGGAGTGTTGTAAATCTGGTCTGACACACCGCCCTCCTTGCTTCCCGTGCTCAGCTCTCCACCTCGCACACCCTGCTAGCCTGACTCTGTGGAAAAATCCTCACTGGTTAATTTGGGGCCCTTTTGATTCTGGCATGTCGATGTCCTAGATTATTTTTTCCAACGTATCAACAAGGCAGGTGCGGACAGAACCAAAACCGTAGGGAAGCAACACAGAAACGCAAATGTTTTTTAATAACGTAGTCTTAACTCACCAACGGAACGTTCTCGACTCGCGCCGGGCTCCTTATGATTTGGACTGCAGACATTGACGCGTGGAATGTACCTAAGACTGGAACAGGAAACTGCTGGATTTCGACTCCTCCCCCAAACCCCAGCCCACCAATCATTTTAAAAATAAACTGTTGCTCCCTAGGTCTCAGTCGGACTGCCCTGCCCCTTGCCATTGAAATGAATGGAGGGCTTCCGACTCCTCCCTGGGCCATGCGATTAACGCCCAAACTCAAACACGATTCCTGCAGTGATACACAGGCAGCGCCCATCAGTTTGTCGTCACTGCCCTGCTTTCTTGCACTTGGTCGAAGAATTCTTCGCCCGGCCGGTAGGCATGCGCAGAGCTAATGTACATTCTCCCAACCCCCTCAAGGAAAAACCCAGATTTACACATGGCTGTTCACCGAGCAGCCAGCTGCTCGGTGTTCCACCTCACATTTCTTTTTCCCCCGCAGGGTGGCAGGGCGACGCCCATCTCGCCCCTATACACCAGCCGCCCCTGTCCTGATACCAATCCAATCACCTCACAGATATTTAGCAATGCGTGAAGGGATCATGTGGGGGAGGCTATATATATACCAGAACATCATCTGCGTAGAGGGAGATAAGGTCCTCCCATCCCTCCTTCCACCTCAGACCTTGGATCATAGGGTCTCTTCTGATCCTGGCAGCCAGTGGCTCCAGGACCAACGCAAACAGAAGTGGCGACAGCGGGCAACCCTGCCGTGTCCCTCGTCCCAGAGTTAGCTTCCGTGATATGTGTCCATTAACCACCACATGTGCGATAGTGTTAGTATATAGTAGACGAACCCATGAAAGAAAGTTAGGCCAAAACCCCAAATGTTGGAGGACAGCAAAGAGAAACGCCCATTCCACGGAGTCAAGTGCCATTTTCGCGTGAAGAGATATGACTGCTGCGTCCTCTCGTATTGTATGTTTTCGACCCAGGACATTATGTAGGCGTCGGAGGTTTAGAGCCATATTCCCACCAGGCATGAATCCCGATTGGTCGGGGTGAACCAGTTTGGTAAGATATGGGGCTAGTCTAAGTGCCAGCGTCTTAGCCAATATTTTGGCCTCCGCGTTGATCAAAGATATCGGTCGGTATGATGCGCACTCCTCTACAGGGTTGCCAGGCTTACGACTGGCTACTATGTAAGCAAATGCATTGTTCTTTAGGAAGCTCGCCTAAGGTCAGGCTTCCTTTGACATCTCCAGTTTTTGTATAAAATAGCCTTAAATATATATAGCAATAGGATAATTTGAACTGCACTAAACTAGAAACATTCATACTTGATTAGTGTGAAGTGTATCCACCTGTGTTTTTTACACAGAAGTCTTCTGCTGGTTGCTTGGGTGGATTGTCTGACAACAGAAACAACAAGGTTTCTCTCATGACGAGCTAATTTAGCATACTAAAGATATTGTTGTTAACACCCATCTGAACACTATCCTGCATCCAGTTCGCCAACAGAGGTATCGGATCCCGTCAGAGGGCCAGAGGGCAGCCAGATGCTACTGGGCAGCAGAAGTGGTTGAGGTCGTTTGTGACCGCTGTGCTGGGGTCAGTCTTATAATGTCTCTGCAAACTAGTCCATGATCAACTCTATCAGCACTTGACTCTCAGGGTGGTGAGGGTGAGCAGTCACAGGCTTCTTGTGCAGGTATTTTGTGGAGGCAAGAGCCATGAACCCAGTAGCCAACCAGTGATTAATTTGAGCCTGTTGTTGCAGGTGAAGCCCACAGGCACTCATTGTTTGGGAACGAACACTTATTTTTCCTTATTGAACTTCCACCCAGAACAAGATAGAGAAAAACACAAAAGTGGGCAAAAAAAAATCGAAAAACAGTGACAAAAAAGAAAATCAGGGATGAAAGACATGTGAAACAGCGAGATAAGGTAGAGGGTGTGTCCGTTGGTGGATGAAAGAGACATGGGTTAAAATCAAGATGTAGCAACTTTGATATTTGGTTCCCCCAACATATGATGCCCCAACTGTGGCCTACTCAGCAAAACTTTGGCACCAGCACTTATTGTTTTACAAATTAAGCCCTGTATCTAACCAACAGATACAATAACTAAATGTCCAGCCCAGTGCTGGCATTTTTGTAAAAAGCAAGAACTTTATAAATACACAGCAGAACTAAGTATTAAACAATTAATTTAGATTAGCCAATACAAGTTGGATACCTGTTTACGAACTAAGTAAGCGATACACCCCCCAGACTTAGTTTTTTTCGCCCACCCGTGTGATCCTAGTAGCTGCAGTCCCCAGTATTCTGTGGCAGAAACATTAATTGGCTATAGCTGCAGATTAAGTCTTTGTTTGAAGTACAACTCATTTCAATAGCTCTTACCCTAGGGTTAGTTTTGTCAGAAAGTCCTAAGTGCTCGAGCTCAAGTTCCTCCAAGCACATCTCGGTACTGTGCTCAAGTTGTAGGTGACCTGCTCAATGGTCTTGCAGATCAGGTAATGTGAAGGGTGTGGCTTATGCTTTTCAACCTTGCTGTAGACTTTCCTTGGGTCCAGCAATGTTGGAAGATTACAGCAAGGCAGGTCCAGATGTCACAACAATTGCATCCTCCAAGGCGGACTGTGCCCCACTTAGCAGCTATGCAACTTCTTTCCTTCAGGCAACACCACCTCAGTCTACTGTAGCTGCCAACTGACATGGCCACACTTAATTTGATGAAGTCTCTGGAGAAGATTTCAACATAAACCACGCTGAGAGATCAGGAGACCTACTTATATACATTTTGCTCTCCAATGTAGTCTGCTTTCTCTGGATGCCTTCTATACTTCACAGCAGCAGCTTGATGGATGATTACAGACTTCATGGTGGGCCCAGATGTCACAACACAGCTTCTTCTGCAGATGTATCCTCCCAGGTCGAACCGGTTCCAATCAACGGTGACGTATAGTTGTCTCCCAAGCTGACTGGGCTCCATTTAGCTGTCAGATGTGTTCCTTTTCTTCTGGCAAGAGAAGCATCATATTTCTTCGTACAGCAACTTTCAGTGGACTTGGTCATACTTGATTTGATTATGTCTTTGGAGCACGTCTCCACAGGAAACAGGCAGAGACCAGGATGCCAACTCTGTTATTGGTCACTCCTGGCTTCGCTGTCCAAAGCATTCCTCCTTCTCTGGGTGTTCCTCGTGCCGGGAACTTACTTGTCTTCTCCTCCTAGACAGTCTCTTTTACCACAAGGCCATGCCCACTCCTCCTCCTCCAGGCCAGTAAGCAGGCTTCTAGGCACCAAGCAGACTTTCAGTTGTTCCTACAGAAAGTACTGACTTCAGGTGATGTCCGTTCACCTCTGCAAGACCAGCTGTGATGCAGGTACCAACCCTGGTTGCACATCAGGAGAGAACTCTCTTCCTTGGTCAAGAAGAATTTGGGACTGTAACAATGTTGTTGTTTGGATCACATTTTAATACACATCTTCTAGGCAATGGGTGTGGATACACTGTTTCAAACATCAAACGTGGTTCTCTTTCAAGTGTATTTTGAAGTGTCCTTTCAAGACTTTACAGACACAGCCTTTGTGTAAATTGATGCTTTCCGTTTTTGGAACATTTCAAATTATTTTCCTTTTTTTTTCTTCAGGACTTGAATTTTTGTATTTCTTAGTGTAGTGTATTAAATGACTTTATGCGGTCTGAATGTATTTATTTCTGAGTAGCTTGTTGTGTATATAGAGTATTTTTCCCTTCTTTTTTCTTTGTTTACTGGCTATCTGTATCTCTTTAATTACTTCCGATAGTCAGTTCAAGTATACAAAGATTACATTTTCCACAATACTTTTTGGCAATTCCTAGGAGGTATTCATTTACTTATTAAGCTAGTTAGTGTTAATCGTGTTCAAATAATTCTGCCTTGCTTTAGGTCAACAACTGCTTAGTCATTACCCCACCCACCAGCAACCAGTTTGAAATTTGTTGGGGATGCCACTCAAAAGGGGCTTGAATAATCACATGATCGCTTCTTCTGGAGTATTGAACATGTACTTCAATAATTTTACTAATCATAGCTGGAAATAATATCTACTATTGATGAGCCTATAGTACCTCTCCTTGTGGGTGCTTCTGGTATATCAGGATTGATTGTTCCCTTAACTAACCCTCCATTAATAATTGAGGGTGATTCAAGAAGCAATTAACCTCGTTTATTAGCTTTATGATGTTTGGAAAGCTGGATTCTGGAATGCTCCATTCTTCCTCAAGCTCTTCATACCTATATGAGCTCAACAGGGAATTTGAAATCTTGGCATTAAAGTCACCCACTATCTTACAGTGGTTCCCAAACTGTGCACCGTGGCTCCCCGGGGAGCCGTCCAACCTAGCCAGGGGAGCCACGCACCAAACACTTTAATGCATTTAATGTTGAAGGGTTTGTTGGCTTCAGTTAAATTAATTTGACTTGGATGCACGATGTCGATGATTTGTAAGTGACATGCCTAAAGCTGTAAACGTAGTGCTTAATTGATGGCATGTCGAGGGAGACCTCCATATTTCACTGGATCCCCACGTTCCAACACTCCCAAAGTAAGTGGAAGATGCCTGATTATTTTGTTAGACTCTTTAATAGTTTTGTTTTTTTCCAAATGCATTTTACACCAATGCAAGTTATCAGGAAAGTACAGTTATCCTGTCTATTAAACACACTAAGTATTATTAAGTATTGGCATTTGTACTGGAATCATAGGTACTTCCAGTACACATTTCCTGACAGGCCTGCTCTCTCCTTGAGCACAGGGAAGTAAAACACCACATACAGCATAATGCCAAAATTTGGAAGCAAGAAAGAGGGACTTTAAAACGTTTTTAAAAAATCAGAGGAATTTATTTTACTTGCATTGATTTGGAGGCAATTTTATGGAGGAACCAGCAAAAATAAAGCTGTATGTTGTTTAAAAAAATCGTAATTCACCCTGCTGAGACAGGTGTGTTGGCACGTATGACATGGGTAGTAATGGAAGTGCATGCAAATATTCTTCAAGTGCAGAAAAACTTTGGCAATGGGGCCTACATGCACAAGGCGGCTATCTAGCACTGTAAGAGGGATAAAAAAGTTTGAAAGGGTACTCTAAAAAAGGCATGGGAAAAGAAGTGTAACTAGGGATATTTTATTAGAGGCACCACCTTAGTAATAGGAAACACCCTGCGTATATGATTATAATACCGTCATCCGCTTCATCCCAATTATTTTCGGTGAGAAAAATGCAAGTACTCCCGAGGCCGGGCTAACATTCGCCCAACCCTCCAAAAAAAGTAACAGTGGGGAGCCACAGGCAATGGCCAATGGGTCAAGGGAGCCGCGGGTTGAAAAAGTTTGGGAACCACTGCACCATCAATACCTGAAAACTTCAATAATACTTTCAATGTGGTCAAGAATTTGAATTAATAACAAGTTATTTTTTCTTTTGTCCTGGGGCAACATAAATGTTAAGCAAGAGGAGAACATTTTTCTGTAGATATCAAAACTTTAACAGGTTTATTCGAATACATTGTATGTTTTCACAAGAGAGAGGTAAAATAGCAAAGTCCCAATAATAATCTGTAGAGAGTTGGCTAGACCTCCTCCTGCATGGCCTTTGCTAACATTCTGAGCACGATTATACATTACATATTAGGGTTCTATGGTAATTCTTTTGATGGACCAGGTCTCTTGTAGATAACTAATTAAAGCATTTAAGTCTGCTAAGATATCAATTTGTTCATCTCACTGGCCTTCTAAATTCCAGGACACTAAAGAACAAGCATTTGCAATGCAATCGGTCTCGCATTTACGCGAGTTTGAGCTATTGCCATTGTAAATTATATTGCCTTTTATTTATGTTTGGATTTTAAAAACATAAATAAAAGGCATTTTTATTTACAATGCCAATAGCTTAAACTATCGCAAATGCGAGACCTATTGCATTGCAAATGCTTGTTACACTTGTTAACACTG
Organism: Triturus cristatus; assembly: GCF_964204655.1. Classification (NCBI taxonomy): domain Eukaryota; kingdom Metazoa; phylum Chordata; class Amphibia; order Caudata; family Salamandridae; genus Triturus; species Triturus cristatus. Next base: position 330,839,001 of record NC_140580.1, read on the forward strand.
CCTGGGCATTGGTTACATCTCAATACCAGTTTATACCACTTTAACACCCAAACATAGCACTAAGCAACAGAAAGGTGACCAGACAACCTTTGCAAAGGCCCTTCCACTGTGCGTCAAGATGCGTGCCTGCGTTTTTGGCAACTGTTGAACTCTTTGGGCTAGAAAGTAAATACATTGTGGTTAAAATCTGCAGAATATGCAGCAGATTATGGATTATGTGGTAAAAGCGGCAAATCAATAATTATGTGAAAAACAATGTGGCCACACAATCGCAGAATTTTAGTGGCCCTTCTTAGGAGTGCCATTCCCATTTAGTTGGAAGGCAAAATATCTCGAAGCAAACAGGTAATCTGCTGCCCTACTATCTATAACTTGATGCTTTTTCTTGTTCAACAACTGCTGACCAGGACTGGTTGAAATCCATCGACTCTTCAAAAAAAACTTCAAGGTCTATCATCCCTGACCTGCTGTGTCCTCCTTATTGTCCATACAAATAGTAACAACTAGTTCACAGAATCAAATAGTGACTTGAATAAACCATATGCAATCATTGTTTCATAATTTGGATGGCCTGGGTCATGGCTTGGCACTTTAAAGTTAATTAATGACCTGGGACTCAATCTATGCAGGCTACTTCACTAACATTACTTTTTTGGACTCGTATGTAATGGAGACGTCTACATTTAAGATCTGGCCTAGACTGCCTGCTTTTGTATTATTGTCCTTACGTTTATTCCATGGCTGATGCCTTTAGTGGTCATGCCTTGTTGCTTATTGATTTTCCCCGAGCTCCCTCCTGTTCTGTTGAGTAATGCCCATCATCTTCGAGTTAATACTCATGAAAAGGTCCTTTACATGAAGCGACCTGACCTGCCAAATTGCATAAGTTCTACTTTCAGTGGCTGAGCACTTTCATGTGGATAAGTTTGAACCTAAGGCATGTGTGATGCCACCATTTGTTATCTTTAGAAGGGATTCTTTGTTCCAGCGCACAAGTCCAAATATTAAAATAGAGTAAATCAACAGATAGGTGACTCCTGCTAAAAACTCTTCAGTGGCTTCGGATGCATTTTATTTGGCTAATCCTGCTATTTTTTCCAGAAGTCAACCTCATCACTAAATTTCAGCTAGACTGTATGAATAGCCCAACTCGGTCATGCAGACGTCTACTGATGGTTTTCAGTCCGGTCTTCATGCAGCCCATGCTCCATGGTCGCCAGAGGCAGGGCTTATCGAAAACCTTCTATAAATCGAGAAAGAAAATGGGCACACCCTGGATAATCCAGGAATGTCTAGGGGAGTTACTGGAATAGCACAGATACCATATAGAGTCATGTAGAGCGCTGATTCAGTTTAGGACACACATCTAAAATTGGATACCTTATGTGACAATTCATGTGTTTTGTGTGAGGCATAGAATACTTGTTTGTAGGATCAGTAAACACAACAATTAACCTGACCGTCCTCAACACAATAGTCTTAGGCCTGGTTTCACAGCTCAGCAAGACCTATAATTACCAGTTCTCTAAATTGGTCTTTATTTCTATCCAGAGAAGTATCATTCTCTAGCTCATGTTATTGGCTATTTTGTGTATTCTTCCACCTCTTCTGGAGAGCCTGCAATGCACTGCATGAGTGACTACTTTAGATTTCAATGGTGCTCTGAAATTTCACACATTAAATTCATCATCTCAAAAATGCATTGAATACAGAAATGTTTTTTGTTTTCACTGAGGTAGCTTTTATCAGTCTAAAAGAGAATTTCATGGGAATGATGAAAACAACTTAGCTGAAATGAAACATGAAGACGCAGGAAGAGAGAAGCACTAGACCACACGTCAACATTGTGTTTTGCATTAAGGGCATGATACAAAAGATTGCTGTTTTCTGCACTATACATTAAATACCAGGTGTTACTGTTCCCCTTCTCATGGGAACTTATTGAATTGACTTAAACAGGGGAAAAGGCACACAGCAAGCATAGTTACTGCATACAGATTTCGGGCCTGAGTGCCTAATGTGACAGAAAGGAGAAAAAGAAGCATTGGCAAATCTAATACGTTCAGCCTTGAAGACCTATTGATTTTTATCACTGCTTTTTGACGATGCTGTGCAGCATGGACAAGAAGCAAAATGCTGTTTGCTAAAGTTGTGCAGCATTGTCAAAAGAAATGCATGATTATGCTGCCATCTTTTCTGGCCGCATCCATCATTCTATAGTTGTGTGCGTGCACTATAATGTATGCATGATGTACCACTCATCTGCCTGCCTACTGACTTCAATTAGATTGACAGAAAAAAAAAAGAAAGTGTGGAAAAATGCTGCTGTTCTTTTTTAGAGCTGACTTTTGCACCTCTTGCCAAGAAGCTTTTCCTGGTTCTTCAAAAGCGTTAGATGCATACCGACATATTGGTGCTGCTGTTGTACACAAGCTTATCCAAAGGACCCGGAAGTGTCAACCTAAAGACAGATAGTATCAATAACATCTGAATGGGGTAGGCCCTGATACAACTCATTGGTCTGTGGCTGTCAATGTAATAAATACACTACCACTATCACTACTACTACTACTACTACTACTACTACTACTACTACTGCTGCTGCTGCTGCTGCTGGTACTCATACTAACACTCCTCATACCACCACTACTATTCATTGCAACTGCTACTACTACTTATGCTGCTGTTGCTATTATTGCTACTACTTCTATTACCACACCTAAGAATGCTAGTGCCACTGGTACTACCCCTACTAGTACTTATGATACCACCACTACTACTTGCTGCTGGTGCTACTATTACTACACCACTGCTAATACAACTGCTACTAGTAGAACTACTACTGCTACTACTATTACTCCTTCTGCTGAGGCTACTTCTCCTACTACTGACACTCCTTCTGGTGCCACCATTAACTACCATTTACTGCTGTTACTGCTGCTAGTACTATTACTGCTTCTACAACTGCTACTGCACCTATTATTGGAACTCTTCTGACACCACCACTACTGTTACTGATACTACTATTATTAATACTATCGCTAGTGCTGCTGTTGCTACTGTTACTGCTAATGCTACAATCTCTAATGCTGCTGCTACTTGCACTATTACTGTTGATGTTGCTACTAATACTACTGCTACTACTACTAACGATCAGGTCTAGACTGATGGTGCCGGCTCGTGGGTTCCACCCAGCATGCCCTGCAGGGCAGATTAGAATTGCACGTCAGCTTGACAAGTTGCTTTTCTGTCCGGCCTGTCAGACAGACGGCTGCGACACTTGATGCGAGTATCTGTGAGCTGGGGAGGTTGTGCATCCTCGTGCGGGCGTCTCCAACTGCCAGCGAGCGGATGAACATGGTGTGCCTCAGTTGTCACTCAGCACAGCCATAATTACCTAGCTGCTGCATCATGGCCGCCCCTTTGGAACCTTCACCTTCCATAGACGGTGACACCGCCACTCGTCGCGGCGCCGACGCCACGAGGAGCTAAAGGGCGTTCCAGCGGCACCAGAGCTCTGCTTAGAAGGCCATCCTCTTATCAGCAAACCCTAAGCACTCTCTTTGTGATTGAATTTTTTGGCTGCCCGCAGAAGCATCATCGATGTAGATCAGTCATTTTCTATCATGCCTAACATTGCTGTTCTGGGACTACGTGTTTTCTTTTAAGAAACGAATTTACAGGAGCGAGGATTGAGACTTCAGCGCTTGCAGACAGTGTTTGCAGAGCACCGCCCGTTGCCTTTAGCCCACGAGGTTTGAAAACGGTTTCGGAATTGTAAACGTGACCACAAACCTGAAGCCAGGTCAGCCCCGGGAGTCGGAGGCCGGTCTGCAACGTGCAAGCGGTCAAGCAGGAGACATTGGTGTTACATTTCACCCATGCCAGGCTCGCTGCTGGCTCGAACCCCAGATGCCAGACCAGAGGGTATATTACGTAAAGCTGCCTGTTTTGCTAAACACGGGAACGTGTTTTTTTGTTCCTTTTGTGTTGCTTGCAAATTGAAGGATCACTGTGCTCCATTTCTGTTACAAATGTTGTGCATGACTTCAGAATGCTGATAAATGTATTAAATAAGGGAAGTGATTTATAGACAATATGTGTTTTGGACTCGTGCCCGCTTCGTCACAGCCCGCGTCCGTGAATGCGTTTGGCAGCTGGACTGCCACTGATCATGCCACGAGCTCTGGAGTGGTCCAGTACAGACAGGATGAGGTGCCATCAGACATCCGTGCCAGGGGCTGTATTAAGTTCCTTGTCCGTTTGTTGTTACGCGCCTTGCAATAAATAGACAAAACTGAGCACGGCGCCGCTTCACGGACACCGCGCTCGGTTTCTTTATATATTTCTTAACTTTAACACTAAGCGCGGTGTCCTTGAAGCGGGCGCTGCGCTCAGTTACAAAGTTAACGCAAGCTGAAAGACACGCCGTGCGCGTGCCCATATGCTGTCCGGGCCCAAGCTGATGCAGACGCCATGCGCGTGCACATCGGCTGTCCGGGCATGCACATGTTTTGTCTCCCTTCGTGCACCAAACTGACAACAATAGGCTTGCCAAGGCGAAGCAGTGCATGCGCTGCGTTCGCTAGGCGAGACATAAAAATTATTACTAAAATGCTAATTTTTACACTTTATTCGACTTGTTTTTATTTATCTGTTCTGGGAGCCATGATCAAGATACCTCATTATTAGATGATATGGGGGATAATTGATTTCAAGTTATGAGTTTTCTGCCATCGGATTGACTTGGGTAAACTATGTATAGGAAATCCTGTGGTATTCGCGGAGCCTATTAGATCAACATGCGGGCCATGACATTTGTCTCAGTTAAAGAGACTTGACCAAATTTACCTTTTGGGAGTTTTAGATGATATATTGAAACCATATAAAAGCCACTTTTTGGGAGAGTATCCGATTCTTCCAAAATTATTATCAGTGCCAGATTAGATCAGAATCCTACTCTCACAATTGATAAATCCTGTTTATTTGGAAGTAAACTAATTTTATTTCCCACTTTGGATAAGTGCTAAGTAACCAAAGGATCTTTTGTCTATTAAGCGGGCTGTAATCTTGTGGGAGGAGATCAGTGATTTTGATAATTGAAAGAAAAAAAAAATAAGTTAATGACTTCATCTACAAAGCTCAGTGTTTTGTGATTGGGTTCAGTACTTGCTTGTAACAGACTTGATGCTTTTGCAGTAGGCGGCGAAAGTGAAGCCTTAAATTAATGTGCAAGAGGATTTAACCCAACTCTAGGAGCTTTTGAAATAGAAGATGGTGAATAGGACAGGATTGCATGACCTGGCTAAGTATTTATTAATCTAAAGCTCCTGAGTGTAGCGATGGGACATGTACAGGTTTTAAGTAGGTTTGGGGTTTCCAAAGTCACTAAAACTAAAGCCCTGGAGAACTAACATAGAAATGGGAATCTGTGTATCCTCTCCTTTGGGTACGGATATTAGCCTCAGAACTAAAACAGAAGTATTTATCGCACCATCTCATTCTGTGTATTTGAGGCAATCCGTATGAGTGAAAGAGTCATTTCTCCTTATTGTATCTCCAAGAGACCTTGTGAAATACAAGGTACTGAGGTATAGCATTACAATTCACAAAATGATGTTTCTGTTTTGATTCCTTTGCACAGGCCAGTGCCAATGTGGAAAGTGGCCATGGGTGTGTATTTTCATGGATATTCTTAGTGTATGGTTGCCGGATGGGAATGACTAAGCATACATGCAATTTCACACTAATATTCACAAATGTATCCCCCCTAATGCACATTTGGATGCTTTGTAAGGCTCAGCTGTCTGTTTCTTTGGAATGCAAATGAGACTTGAGGTCAGGGTCGGACTGCAGCAAAAAATTGGCCCAGGCGCCAAAATAAAAGTGGCCCCCATTCTCAAACGATAGCTAATAAGTGTCCCACATTTGCAAACTGGGCAGTTTTGAACTTGTATAGACAAGTAGTATAAGTGTTTTGCCAGGTATGGGATACTGCTTTCATTTGTGCTTGCTGCAGTCAATGCTTGTTGTAATATCAGGGAAAGCAAAAGTGAAACCCAGCACACCTGGCCATAAAACAGACCCACAAACCTAAAAAAAAACAGTCCATACTCTGATCTGTCAGACCAGCCTATCCGGCACTGCCTGATTTCTGATTTCCCATAGGCCAGTCCGACCCTGCTGTAGGTCAGCATAACAAAGTCATATTTTCTGTTTCTGTCTGTCTTTAGTAATCTATTGGTGAGCAGATGACCTTGTTGATCCTTCTTGACTAGCAAGGACATTACCATGAAAATATCATTCTGTTTTTGTAAGGGAACAGCCATAAATCAGGATTTATGGCAGGGCTTCCTTCAACATGAAAATGCTAGCGAAACATGTGGATTCAGTTTTTTTTCTCTCTGCATATCCCAAGTGCAAGATATACCAGATGTGTGTAGGTGTGAGCAGGTGTGCACATGATCAGTGCTTTCACTTTAAGACCACAAGGGAGGCCGGGTGCTCGGGTCAGATGTGAAGCAACCATAGAAGGGATCATTTCTGGCACATGTGTATGTAAATGGTGGATCCAGATATTAAACTATTAGCCTATATGTTCATTTAGAAAGTGTTTTCTAATGTGCAATGTCTGTATATTTTTTGATCCCGCTGCATCTACTGTACCGACTGGAATTTTAATGCTCACGTAAAGCGCTCTGCTACCCCTTGCAGCGCTATATAAAACTTTTCAAATGAAGTAAATAAATAACTAAATAGTTTCGTCTGGACTTCTTAGTGTAGTGAAAACAGACAAATTAGGTGTGTAGAGGAAATATAAATAGTAACAGTGCTTTATAGATTGTTTGCGAAAAACACGTGAATGATTTAAGCACTAATTTAAGAGGGCCTCACTGTTATGTATACATGAAAATTGTTTAATTACTGTACACAAACATCGGAAAATTTATAGTAGTGGCTCTTCACATTAAGACTTTTTCTTGCCTCTGGGCAGCGTTTTCCATGAAAATAACCTGCATATTTGCACTGTGTTCTTTACATATTGTGCATCTGCCAATGATCTTTAAAAAGTAATCAATTAACTGCTTGCCAGGGCATTGTTCACATACTATTTCTGTAGCTGAAAGTACACCGCACGTGCCAACCATGCTTGCTCAAGGTATGAGTGCTCGTTTCTATGGTAGTGCTAAACTGTTAACGTTATCGGTGGTTTGTTGAGGTCGTGTTTGCGCCTTATATACCGGTGTTTTATCAGTCCATGGTGCATTCATCACACTACAAGCCCTTAAAATTGGATAAATAAATAGAAGAAGTTGCTGTTGCTTGTATTAACCAATCCATAGATCCGAGTCTGTCAATAATTTGAAATTTAAACAAGCATTGGCATAGCCAATAGGTCTCGCTTTTGGGACCTTATAAAGTGTTTAGCCATGCAACAGTTGCATAACTAAATACTTATAAGGTCCCAAAAGCGAGACCTATTGGCTATGCCAATGCTTGTTTTACATTTTAATATCTTTTGGTCATGAGCGTACCGGCAGACACCGAGTGAAAAGAAGCCCCTGTCTGGAGAGATCAGCGCGCTGCACAACTGCCCTATAGCCAAGCATTGGTATAGCCAATAGGTCTCTCCTTTGGGACCCTAGAAGTGTTTAGCCAATTTGATTTCCAGGTTAATTTCAGGCCCTTTGCCGCAGTTACACAAGGAAGAAAAGCCCACATTAACTGCAGCATTAAGTCATGTAGGACATCATGATGAGTGCCACAATGTTATTTATTGTTTTAGAAACAGATAAAAAAAAGAAGAAAATAAAAAATTGTGCAGATCTGGTTCTGCCTGGACTGCTCTATCCAGCGCTCAGGAAATGTATGGGAGAATGTAGAGGACTTTAGTTCTCGCAAATAACTTACCAGCGTTTGGACTCCGTGTTTTAACAATCTGCATTAGATTACACGGGGCCCCGGGAGAAGGGTTGGTCGCACTGGACACCAGGTAGTGGCTGCTGCACACACAGCTGGAAGGCATGTATATAAATCCTAGAAATAAATACGGCCATTTGGTTGTAATAGCCAAGTGTGGTAGTTGCCAAAGCAGCCAACAGAGCGGCCTGCACCCTCCAGCAAAACCTGCTCTGTTTGTGGCCTGCCTGCTTGCTGGGGGATCTTTGGTAGTAGAGAGATGTGAAAGAGGCTGTGGGTGGCGGGCCGGAGTTTGTGGAGGTGGGGAGAGGTGGAAGAGGCTGCGGGCCGGGGTTTTGTGGTGGTGTGAAGAGGGGGAAGAGGCTGCGGGTGGCGTGCTGGGGATTTCTGGTGGTGTGTAGAAGGTGAAGAGGCTGCGGGTGGTGTGCTGGGGGATCTTTGGTAGTAGAGAGATGTGAAAGAGGCTGCGGGTGGTGTGCCGTGGTTTTGTGGTGGTGTGAAGAGGGGGAACAGGCTGTGGGTGGCGTGCTGGGGATTTCTGGTGGTGTGAAGAGGGGGAAGAGGCTGCGGGTGGCGTGCTGGGGATTTCTGGTGGTATGTAGAAGGTGAAGAGGCTGCGGGTGGTGTGCTGGGGGATCTTTGGTAGTAGTAGAGAGATGTGAAAGAGGCTGCGGGTGGTGTGCCGGGGTTTTGTGGTGGTTTGGAGAGGGGGGAAGAGGCTGCGTGTGGAGTGTGGGATTTGTGGCACTGGGGAGAGGTGGAAGAGGCTGCAGGTGGCGTGCTGTACATTTGTGGCGGTGGGGAGAGGTGGAATAAGCTGCGGGTGGAGTGCTGGGGATTTGTGGCAGTGGAGTGAAGTGAAAAAGGCTGCGGGTGGTGTGCTGGGGATTTGTTACGTGGGGAGAGGTGGAAGAGGCAGCGGGTGGCATGCTCGGGATTGTGGTGGTGGAGAGAAGTTAAAGAGGCTGCGTGTGGCGTGCTGTAAATTTGTGGCAGTGGGTAGAGGTAGAATAGACTGCGTGCGCCATGCTGAAATAAAGAAAGGTGTGCATGCGAGGTGAAAGTGGCTGCGGGTGGTGTGCTGGGGATTTGTGGCAGTGGAGCGAAGTGAAAAAGTCTGCGGGTGGTGTGCTGGGGATTTGTTACGTGGGGAGAGGTGGAAGAGGCAGCGGGTGGCATGCTGGGGATTGTGGTGGTGGAGAGAAGTTAAAGAGGCTGCGGGTGGCGTGCTGTAAATTTGTGGCGGTGGGTAGAGGTAGAATAGACTGCGTGCGCCATGCTGAAATAAAGAAAGGTGTGCATGATATGTCATGAAGCACATTCCTGGTCACTGAAATTACACTGAAATCGAACTGCAGGTAGTCACGCTGCTGTGAGGTGCATGGGTGCCGTGCATAATTACAAAAAGAGGCTGCATGCACCGTGCTGAAATTAAGAAAGGTGCGCATGCTGTGTCATGATGCGCATTGCTTTAACTAACACTAAACAGAAAAAGAAAGGCAAGTAGTGATGCTGCTGTGCAGTGCCGCCGCGCGAAAGTGAAAGCAAGCGCGCGCTCTTGGCAGGGGAGCGTATTCCAGGCGGGGGAGCGGACCCTTTGAAGTATGATGCCGAGGGCGCCAGTGGGCTGAAGCGCTTCCCCCAAACAGATTGCATGGCGGCACGATGCACGTGATTGTGCGCATGCTCGCCATGCAATCCACTTTTGGGAGCACTTTGAAATGCCCCTCTTACTAGAGTCTCGCCTAGCGGTTGCGTAAACGCAATAGCTAGGCGAGACCTAAAAACGGCAGACAGATCATTTTCATGTTTTCTGAAGGTGCTTCACAGTTTGCCAAGTCATGCCTGTGGTTTGAATACTTTCATGACGATTGGAGTTCTGTGGTGTCTACTAGTAGCGGATGGATTTCAGGACATGTTGGTTCTGGTGCAAGTGTGCACATGTTGACAGGAGTTTACGCCTAGGTGTAGAAACAGTGGCTGTTCTGCTACTGCTTCACTGCTGTCTGCTCTTCATTTAGAGTCTGCAAGGCGCATCATTGGTCCCTAGTCTCGAGTGAAATATCTAGCCCTTGTGCATTTAACAGCTGTTGACCCCAAAAGTCTGAAACTTCACAATTATTACAGGCCTCCGATTTAGTTTGTGTTTAGAACAGTCCACATGGCACTGCCATCCAACCATCGGAACTAAGAAGATGGCAGTGTTTGTCTGATGTGCCAGATGAAAGCCTTCTGCCACACATGAGTCCTCAGTTTAATAACAAGCACTTACAAAGCCAATAGGTCGCTTCTATGCAAGTGCTATTGGTTTAGCCAGTATGTCTTAGCCATGTTGTACCCTAGCGTAGCTGCTATTCAGCATGGCTAAAATTAGTGGTGTAAAAGAGAGTGGAGTGTCGTAAAGTGGAGTAGTGTGGAGTGTTACGGAGTGGCGTAGAGAGTTATAGAGTGGTGTGGCGCAGAGTGGTTTAGAGAAGAATTTAGCGGTATGGAGAGGCACAGAGTGGAGTGAAGTGGTGTAGAGTGTTGTGGAGTGTCATGGAGGGAGTAGAGTTTAAGTGGCGTAGAGTGGATTACAGTATTAGAGTGAAGTAGAGTGTTGTAGAGGGGAGTGGCATAGAGTGTTGTGGAGTAGCATAGAGGGTGTTGATTAAAGTAGAGTGCAGTGTTGTATAATAGAGTGATGTAGAGCAGAGGAGATTGTTGTGGAGTTGCATAGAGTGCAGTAATGTAGGAGAGTGTAATGGCATAAAGTGTTGTGGAGTGGCATAGAGTGGAGTAGTGTGTCATAGAATAAAGTAGAGTAAAGTCGCATGGAGTGATGTAGAGGGAGTTGCGGAGAGCGACGTAGAGTGGAGTAGTGTCATAGAGTGTAGTAAAGTAGTGTGGCTTAGAGTTGAGTAGAGTGGAGTAGAGTTTAATGGAGTAGAGAGTCAGACTGGAGATTCGTGTAGTGTCATGAATTGTAGTGTTACAGAGTGGCCAAAGTACTGTGGTGCAGAGTAGATTGGTGTAGACTTCATTGTGTTTTTTTTTTGTAAAGTGGTATAGAGTCCATTGGCAAGAGTGCAGTGACATAGAGTGGTGCAGAGTAGATTGCAGTGGCTAGAGTGTAATGGCATAAAGTGGAGTGACGCAGAGTGGAGTAGAGTGATGTAGAATGCAGTGGTGTTGAGTGCAGTGATGCAGGGTAGAGTGGAGTGGTGCTGGCTAGAGTGGAGTGGTGTACAGTAGAGTGGCATAGAGTGCAGTGACATAGAGTAGAGGGGTGTGGAGTGAAGGGGTGTGGAGTTCAGTGGTGCGGAGTTCAGTGGTGCCAAATAGATGAGAATGGGGTAGAGTGGAGTGATGCAGAGTAGAATGGTGTAGAGGTGTTGAGTGCATTGGTATAAAGTGCAGTAGAGCAGCATAGAGTTGAGTGGTGCAGAGTAGAGTACAGTGGTGGAGTGCAGTGGCATAGAGTGAAGTAGAGTAGAGTGTTGTTGAGTTCAGTGTCAGAGATTGCAGTCTTCCAGATTACAGTGTCGTAGAGCGCAGCAAAATAGAGCACAGTGGCATAGAGTGCATTGGCATAGAGTGGTGCAGAGTACAGTGTTGAAGAGTGCAGTGGTGCATAGTAGAGTGGGGTAGAGTGCACTGGCATTGAGTGGTGCAGATTAAAGAGGTGTAGAGTGAAGTGGGATGGAGTGCAGTGTCGGAGTGCAGTATTGCACAGTAGATTTGAATGGAGTGGAGTGTAGTGGGGTGGCATAAAGTAGAGTAGTGTAGAGCAGAGTGCAGTGACCTAAGGTGCAGTGGCATAGTGTCGTAGAGTGCAGTGGTGTAGAGTAGAGTGCATTGGTGTAGAGTGCAGTGACGTAGAGTGTTGCAGAATAGAGTATAATGGCGTACAGTGGTGTGGTGCAGAGTAGATTGGCTTATAGTGTATGCATTTCGAGTAAAGTGCATTGGCATAGAGTGCAGGTGCATAGAATAGTGTGGCAAAGAGTGCAGTTGTGTGGAGTGGGGCAAGGAAGATTGCAGTGGCATAGAGTTGAATTAGCACAGAGTGGAATAGAGCGGCATAGCGTGCAGTAGCCGAGTGAAGTGGCATAAAGTAGAGTATCACAGAGTGCACCATCATAGAGTGCGTTGGTGCATAGTAGATTAGAGTAACTTAGAGTGGATTGGCGTAGGGTGCAGTGGCGAACAGTGCAGTAGTGCATAGTAGAGTATTGTGGGGTAGAGTACATTGGTATAGAGTAGTGGTGTAGGGTATTGGTGTAAAGTGGAGTGGCATAGTGTGCAGCAGTGCAGAGTAGAGTAGAGTACCATGGAGTGGTGCAGAGTAAAGTGGAATGGTGTAAAGTGGAGTATTCATGGTATGGTAACACACTGCCATTACAGACAATGCATCTTCAATTGCAATGACTATTACATTTGCACAGACATACAGTATTGCTGATAACAATATAAAGCACCTAAACAATAATGTGTGGAAATGTCATCACTTAGTGTATTGATTTGTTTCAATTGTATTAAACTATTTGTTTCTACCACACTTCACAATTACCCAAAATGTGCTTCATTTGTGCTTTCCATATTCAGCAATATCTGTTAATTTACAGTATTGTAAATTTTGTTTGGTGCTAGAAAAAAAACATTGTACAGCACACCTGAGTAGCCAGCATGATTGTAAAATAAATCCTCTCACTTTGAAGTCAGAGACAGAAAAGTAAACACTGATCTTCCTTGGAAAACAGGGTCTGACATTTGATCTCTGCCTTTGAATGTACAGCAAATGTGACAAAATAAGTAGAGGATTTTAATTCAGTATTGGTGTAATAATACAGTAAATAGGGTTTGTGCAAAGCAAGGGACACACTCAAGCTGGACAGCCTAAAACAAATGAAGCCAGCAAATGGAAAGCAAGCATATGCAAGTTACAAAGTTTTTAGATAAAACTCCATTCAAAAGACATACACAAGCAACTTCGCATACATGCAGCTCAGGATTTCCAATACATAGATGTATTACAGGCCTATCCTGGATGTCAGTCCTGTTGAAGAGCTGAGCACTAATTCTTAACGTTCGAAACACAGCACGGAGACTGCCATAAACAAGCATTTACAATGCAACGGTCTCGGCATTGTTAAAGTTAAAGCTATTGGCATTGCTCATGACAGTATTTTTGTTTATGTTTTTGTTTTTAAAACATTTAACCCCTTCGCCACGGCGGGAAATCCGCCGCGGCGCTGGGTGGTGCGGGGGGGCAGCGCGGTGGCGCTGTGCTCATGACGGAGCCGCTCCGTCATGAGCCACGGTTGAGCTGTGCTCATGACGGAACGGTTCTGTCATGACTCCGCCCAGTTGCGTTGTCCCCCCGCACAGGCGGGGAAACAGCGCCGCGTGGGCGGAGCGGCCGCCAACGGTCATGGCATGACGGAACCGCTCCGTCATGAGCACACGGCAACCGTGGCTCATGACGGAGCGGTTCCGTCATGAGCGGGGAAGGGGTTAAAGAAACTGCATTGTTATTTACAATGGCAATGCCTTTTATCTGTTTTAAAAACCACGCATAAATAAAAGGCATAGTCATTCACAATGCCGATAGCTCAAACTCACATAAAAGCGAGACCTATTGCATTCCAAATGCTTGTTTTATTCAAGTACTGTAGATAGCTTGGGTCTGTATTTTTCCTTGAACATGTACATCTGTACACCTCTTCAACTGATGCTTGCGTTGACATGAGTTGGCCCTCTTCATTTTCTACATTCATTATAACAGTTATCTGCACTCTTAAGACTGGAGTTGTGTGCCCTACTAAAGGCTCTTGTGACGTAACAGGACGGTATCTCAAACTGATCATAGGATATGTGCACGTATGCATGACACATTGCTAGGAGTAGGAACAGGCTGTTCAGGGTATACCTTATTTTGCAGTTTTCAGAAGTCGGATAGATGCTGTCCTCCTCTTCCTCAGCAGAGCCTGGAGTGAGGTAGTAATTCTACACAGGAAGAGGTGTTGGTGCACGCGTGTTCTTTCAAGGTACTTACGCAGAAATTCCCATTGAAGTATTAATGTCATTATGATCAAGCTTAGTGTTCTAATGACATTTTGGCGCTGCACGCAGCCTGCAGCCTCCCTTCTCCCTTGACCTCTGAACTCATGAGGTAGAGTGCAAGAATCCAGTGTTACTGTTTTCTCTTTTCCCGCTCCTGCTAGGGACCGTTATACCCAGGGCCACTGGAATTATGCGATAGTGCGGCTGCAGTGATTTTCGCATAGTTATAGATTTGCCACATAATCCATCATCTGCCACATATTCTGCAGGTTTTAACAAAAAATAACATTTTTATTGCTCGAACGGTTCAAAAGGGGCTAAAGATGCAGTGGTACGTGTTGATGCGTGGTGGAAGGCCCTTTGAAAGCCGTACTGGTCACCTTTCTCTTGCTTATCACTGTATTTGGGTATTAAACTGGTTCTGGTGTGGCACAACCAATGCCCAGATACTGTTACCAAGTATGAAAATGACGAAATAATTAAGTAATACTATTACCAATTATGCAGCATTATGTCGCATGATTTGACTTTAATTGCCACGTAATTTACTCAACCCTGCCGCATAGCTTGAGCCTCGCCTGCCGCATAATTCCTGCGACCCTGGTTATGCCTTAACATATGTGTCCGTTGGTGGGGTCGGTGAGGGCATGAAAAGAGCATGGCTTCAGCGCGCCCGGTGGGTGCAGCCTCCAAGACTAATGTTCATTTTCCATGACGTAGTCCTGCAGCTGCACACAGTGACCCATGAGCTCCCCTCCACCGGAAGTGAGTAGCTGGCACCGCTGGAAGTCTGTGAACGACGAGTCTCTGTTTTGTCTCCTCATCTCAGGATGTGTTCGTGAATGGTTGACTTCCTGGAATGGGGGTTCCCATCGCCATTCCAGCCCAGGCGCCCCCACGCACCTCCACGTTTAATCACCTGTGACTCCTGAGGGCAGGGTCGGTGCCCAAGAGGCCGGTGGCAGAGGAGAGCTATGGGCCCTTTTCCCCTCTGTGGATCCAGCCCCCCTCATCCCTGGGCTGGTTCTTCTACCCAATAGACTGCACCAGCTGCAGGTGAGAGGGGGCCCGAGCCGGCCATGTATTGGCCCCATTCATTCTCTGCAGAATGACAATTGGGGGGCGGAGGACGCACACCATGTGGTGACCCCCTCCCTCCCCGTACCTCAGGCGGGGGCAGCGAGCCTTGGAGGGAGGTGGTCTGTTAGCATCAGAATGAACAAGTCTTCGGTGTGTGTGTGTGTGTGGGGGGGGGGGTTCTTGCCTTCCACAGCTGGCCACCGCGATCCTACAGCCAACCCGCGGGTGCCTGCCGCCAGTTTCTTGGATTGAACTGGGAGTTTCATTCAAATACTGTGCAGTGAAATGAGAGAAAAAACAAGAACCACAAAGTTTTAAATAACTCTGCAGTTTAAAAAATATGAATAGAAATGGATAAAAGAAAATACCCCCATCCTGGGATGAAAGGGTAGAAAACAAGCGAAGAAGGGAGACAAAAGCAAATGAAAGCCGGGGAGGGGCGCAGAGACGAACGGAGGAAGGGAGAAGAAAGGTTGAGTGGGGAGAAGGGTTGACTGAGACATATGTAAAGTGCGTGAGAAGGGGGATTGCAAATGGAGAAAGTGTCCAGCGAGTGATGAAACAACGCGTCGATGGAGAGGAGGAAGTCCGCAGCTTCGTGGTCGGGGATCAGTGCCTCATACTCAATCCTTCTTCTCTCTGACCGTCTCTAATAAGGAACAAGCTACACGTCTTACGTCTTGCAAAAACAGGGATCCGAATGTGAAGACAAGCACACCACTGCCTTTCTCCGAGGCGAAGCAGAAATGCCTCGGAGAAAGGCAGCGGCGTTTCCGGATTCGGGGGCGTGTTTTTCTGTTCTCTCCTCTTGCCATTGGCTGGAGGAGATAATCCGAAAAGTAGCAAAAAGGCCCCCGAATCCGAAAAGGACGGGGCCTGTTCGGAGAGACAAAGACTCTTCTCCAATGGCTGGCCAGCATTCAAGAGGCCAGCCAATGGAGAAGACGGGAGAAGAGGGGCGGGTTCAAGCCCCTCTTCTCCAAAACATTAAATCTCCGGACTTCCGGTTCTGCCTTCGGCAGACCGGATGGTCCCTCGACCTAAAAAGAGGGTATGTACAGAATAACTGAAAGAACACTGATTTACTTTCTTTTAGACATTTGTAGGTGGAGCCTACTAGACCGCTTGCACAACATATTGTGGTTTACCAAGAACGTTGAGGGGCTTGGGGCCCATATGTTGCTTTTTATTGGTTGGATTTCCTTATCTTTTTCATTTGCCTGTTTCTTATTCATGTCCCAGCTTGTGTTTGTCCCTTACATGGAGCATTGCTTCTTTACAATCTCTTTGAATGGCTGCTATTGCTGCTTCCACTGCTTGCTTTTCAGGCATTACTTCTTTTTGTGTGAAGCACTATATTGGAGTGCGTATGATTTCGAGTCATCTCCCTTGAGTATGTCTCTTCCCCTGCACTCCATGTGGCTCTCTGTTGCTCAACTGCTTCTCCGATCTCCTCTCTTTTGCATTTACCCATGTGCTTCTCCCTTTTGCTACCCCCGCCTGCCCCATCTGTGTTGCTTTCCTCAACCCACATGCTGCTTTCTTACCCCTTCAAGCTCCATCCCCCTTGCTTTTGTGTCACTCCAGTGTTGCTTAATTTCCCTCCCATGCTTCCCATAATGCTTCACAATTCGTCCCCCGCCCTCCTCCTTGTTGCTTTGTTGTTCCACCCACCCTTCCCCATGTTGCTGTCAGGGGAATCCTGAAACCAGGCCAAAGCAAAAGGTGATTCCACGGGAGCGAAGATAATGATCCCAACACTTTCAGAAAACAATTCCTGGAGGAAGACAGAAGAACCTACTCGCAGGATATTGCTCGCCAAAAGTGAGGGGAATAACCAAAGAGTGACCACCACTCTTCCCCTGAAGTTGTATCAGGTAGCGTTGTTTGTGGATCAGTAGATTCCTAAAACAAAAGATTACAAGCTAGTTTTACAGTTTGCTCAGCACATCTAAAAACAGAGTCTTGAACATTAATGCATGTCTAGATCATTCACATGTAGTTCACTTACCGGTTGGAGTGTCCCCGTTTCGCCCAAAGATGTCACAGCAATGGTTTATCGTCACAGGCCACAGAGGTTTTCTGATGTTTGCCTGTATGAACCAGGAGGCGTCCACTGGGAGGACTGATAGGGAAGGGGCTAAGTAAGCGCACTCACAACCACAGTCATTCAAGGACACATAGAAATAAAAAAAAAGGTGATTTAAGGGGGTGCTCTAGGGAGTAGGATAGGGGTTTTTGTAAGTAATGTGCAGGTCACTATAGCTCAGTTTCAGGGAAGAGGAGCAAGTAACTAGTGCAAGTACACAAAAGAAAGCAAAGGAAGGTGTAATTATCATGCCGCTCTGGCCGGCTCTTGTAGGGTACAGAGAGCGGATCAGACGCGAACACGCGAGTGAGTAAAAAAAATGGTGTGTCGTGCTGACCGGCTCCAGAAAGAATAAGGAGCGGATCAACGGCAGACACAAATGCGTGCAGCGCTGGCCGGCTCCAGGGGAATGAGTGAGCGGAGCAGCAAAGCACACGTAACCTGAGTACCGCACTGACTGGCTCCGGGGGCAAGAAAGGAGCGGAACAGCCGCGGATACGCTAGCTAATGCAATCAGGGTGTCACGCTGGCCGGCTCCAGTGGCAACGAGAGGAGAGGAGCGGAGCAGCAACCGACACGCTATCGAATAGCTAATACAAGCGGTACCTTAACAATACGGGCAATAGTTTTCAAGGCGTCGTAGGGTGGCGTAAAGTAACACGGGAGGTAAACGGAGATCAGGAACTCGAAACTCAGTTCGTAAGGAGGGGGCGTGGTCACCAGTCAGGGACAGGATCAGTAAGCCAACCATTGGTTCACGGGTGAGACGGCCTCTTATGGGAGGCAGGGATTGTATCAAAAGTACACACTTCTTATGAGACTTAGGGGTCGTCTCAAAATTATTTACTCAGTGAGCTGACATGGAAGTAGATCATGCATTAAGGCTCCAACCCTCCCTATCCTTTAGCCTTTCAGCAATGGGGATTCTAACAGTTGCTTCAGCATTTATGCTCATATTTGTTTTCTTTTAAGTTAACAATCCAACTTCGATCGGTAACCAAAAAGGAAAATGCACTAGGGTCAGTCATTTTGTAAGCACATGCATGTTTGCTGGGTGTACCAACAAAATTACGTGTGCGGCTGCGTCAAATGTTTTCTTTTTTTCCATTACACTTTAACCACACTAAACGGCATCTTGAATAAAAAAAAATTTGGCAAGGTCAATAGGCCACCAAGTTGAGACCGATTAGCTTTGCCAATGCTTGTTATCACTTACCCTCTTTCTGACCTCCTGTTGAAAAATTGAGTCAAGAACGCATAACAATGTATAGGAGTGCTGCAAATCCCATTGGGGACGGTTAATATTTAAAATGCTGGGTCACTAGTTTTTCTGTAAAATACAGCTTTTTATATTCTATTCACCTATAAGATCTTTCTCACAATTTTACAATTACTTGTGTGTTACACATGTGCCTAAATTGACCACAGTAAAGGATTGACGTGTCACTATTTTGGCATACATGTATTGAACATTGACAACTCTTGTATGTTTTTGTGTTAAAATTATGGGTTAAGAAAGGCTTCTGACCTACATAAAAAAAATTTGGGGAAAAACGTAGGAAGTGTCCTGGGATATATATTAAGAAATATGGAAATTGTTGTTGAATTCCAATGTATATGAGCCAAACTAACCCCTGTATGGCATACTAAATGATTGTGATGTTTATCACTGGATTATCTGTGTGTTTTGTTTCTATGTCTCATTAGATCCCACCCTTACACTACCTAAAAGGCAGAACCTGGTTTTTCCTAACAGAGACTCAACGGGATAGGGCCCTAGTCTTTGCAACAAGTCCTTGACCACACTTTAATTTCCTATTTAGATCTCTGCCTCATAGGTCCTCTACTTTAAGCTTGATGTACTGAGCCTTGGCACCGCAAGTCTCCACCTGTGTGTGGCCTGTCATAAGTGTCATCCCAAGTACATGATACTCATGATGTTAGATACTGGGTGTTCTTGGCCCAGGGGTACTGAGCACAGATCAAGGTCTACATGTTGGGCACCAGGTCAGGAATTCCAAATGTCTAAGAATATTTTGATATCTGAACTATTATACAGCGAGCTATGTACGTGTGCTACTAAATGGACAGTTTAGCTCCATTAAGGCACTCCTTCAACTATCGTTTACTCAAGGTTAGCGGAGTATTTCCCAGCTTCACCTTCGGATCTTTGAAAGACACTGCATAATTAAATGAATTTATAGCAAGCTTGAATATTGGGGAAAGCCAGAAATACATTATTTGGTCATTTTTGGATGTCTTGAAAGATTATTTGCTTGCCTCCGGGCTATACGAAGCAACTAGATACAACTGTATAGATATAATAGCTCAGAGGGTATGTGCGTTGCTAAGCATGAATGATGTATACCAGGGTCTACGATGTCCAGCCTATCCTGTCAGGCTACCTACCACAACCATCCTCTTTACTCCACTAACCACCCTGTGATCATCTGGACTACACTTGAGCTTGAGAGAAAAGTTGTCTTAAAGCTGCTTGATAGTTCTTCACAGGTGACAGTATATGCTTAGTGTGTGATAGTTATATAGCAAAGTACATCTGTTTGCTTGTAAGATTCAGAATCTATTTTTGGTTATATCTTTCTACCTGTATTTCTATAAGTTTCAGGACTTTGTGGCACAGGTACTCTGTGGGTTTTTGCGTCTACGTACAGGCATGAAAATCTCAGTATAGTGTTTTTTTTAATACAAATCCATGTACCGAAATTTGAGTTTCAAAGTTGTATCTGTATGCATAGATTTCCTGGACTCCGTATATTATTTCTGGCCTGGGTTAGCCGGCATCTAGAACAGCTGATGTACCTCTGTGTGAATTTGATACAGCTTTGTAAAATGTCACGGATAGAGCAAATAGAACTGATAGCCCCCCTATATATCCAGAAAAGTTATCCAGATATGCCAGATTCCAGCACTTCTAGTTCAACATAGTGCCCTGGCAAACTTGCCCCTAAACGATTACACCAAATGTATCCAGCCACTAGCTTTCTTTGCCCCAGACGCACCCTGCTGGGCGCTGGCCTACAGCATATGTCGTGGACCTGCCCTCTGGTGCCCACCTATTGCAAAGAAATACTCAACACACTGGCATTTTCAGTTGATCAGGTGGGAGTGGACAGTTTAGAGGAATCCTTACTGGATCTGTTTCTGCACCCCAAGTCAGGTAGAATGGAGAGTAGATCTTTGGATATTGCCCGACTGTTAGCTAAACGTTCAATAGCCATGAAGTGGAAGACTGCCTTCTTACTGGGGTTATCAGCCTGGCACGCATCAGTAATAAAGTGGGATGAAGACGGCTCTACTGCATTACGTAGGGAAGAGGCCAGGGTCCTTTGAAAGTACCCCTTAGTCAGTATTTGGAATGGCCTGATTTTCTTTTTCAATGAGGCCCTTGAGGATGATCTACGACCTCCTAGAAGTCCCACCTCATTCTCTTTTAGTTATTTAGACACTGACAAAAGCATCCCACCCTGGGAATACTTGCCTGCTCTTTCCTCCCCTTTCCTCCACTGCCCTCCCCTTTCCTCCTCTACCCTCATCTTTCCTCCTCCACCCTCACCTTTCCTCCTCCACCCTCCAGCTCTTGCTTATACCACCTGGCATCTAATGCACCCTGCTGAGACTCCCGCACACACATGATTTGTGGAAAAACAAGGACTATTGTCAACCTACCTGTACGCTCGTATTTTTCTACAGATATTTGAGTGGGGTGAATGAACCATCCTTGCTTTAGTATTTTTTTCTGCACGTTGTTTAATGTACTGATTACCAAACAACCAGTTGCCCAATATGCACACTGATGTGTTTTTTTTCTTTACGTCTATTTCACCTGTATGCATCTGGTTCAATTGTGTGAGTTTATGAAATGGCGTTTAGCTTCAGATAATGGCAGGGTGTGTGCCACTGTTATTACAAATGCTCATAGTGTTGATTTCTCATTGGCCGCCTCATCCTTGCATGTAGAAACTGCTTATGATCGCTCTCAGGGGTCTTGTATGTTTAAAATACACTTCTTTTTTGTGGCATTAGACCAAATCGTATCATAATGCTGAAAATACTTTATTTAAAACCTAAAGCCAGCATTCTGTTCTTTTTAATAATTCTGTCTACCACTAGTTCACTTTGCACAGAGGTACTGGGCATTGTTGCATCCTTTCTCTTCTACTTCGCTTATGTCTTGAACCATTTCTAGGAAAATGTATAAATAAATTCAAGTTCAGTGTAACGAAAAAGTCAATAAATTCTCTGTTCACGTAGATGACATTTGTGTCTACATGGCTAATCCTGTCTCGTCACATGACCTTTTTTTTTTTTTTAGTGAAAATAATTTGTATTCCCAGATTTCTGTATATAAACTTAATTTCAGTAAAATATAAGTTTTACCTCTAAATAATGTATGTTTGAGTCACATGCTTGAATCTTCTAATTGTGTATAGTTACACCAAAATAAAACATCCTGTTTTTTGTTCTCTTTTAGTATTAAGCACATTATTTTAAAACCTTATTTGTGAAAAATACATTAAATGATCCCTTTTCTTTACGGTCCTGTCAGGGATGTGCTGAAGTGTCACTCAATTAAAAGCAAATCTTTCCCTTACGCTCATAGGCAAAACTGGAAGCCACAGTGTTAATTCAGAATACAGGGGAAGGGAGTATAGAAAGAGTATAGAAAGAGAAAAAACACTACTCCAATGTTGGATGATAATAGCGGCTTGGGAACCCAGGAGCCTCAGTGTAGCGTTCCTCACAGACACAGACAACACCTCTACAGAGAGAGATAAATACACATTGAGTGTCACAGTTAAATTCCAGGAGTTCAAATTATTGAGGTCTCAACACATCACTCCATAAATAATTCATGCTTCAAATGCCAAATGGGTCCACAGAAGACCAGGAAACAATCTCAGTCCCACAGGATAGTCTGCAGCAATGCACAGTGAGGGCGGTAAACGGGGACATGTATGTAATAATCAAGATGGGTTCCTGGTGGAAACTGGAAAATTGTGAAAATACCAAAGTGAAGGTAGCGCAGTGGGTGGATAAGAATTAATCCGACAAATGAAAAGAAAATGCAAAAAAGAGAAGTTGCCTGTCATATGGCTTAAGGAATTGCTCTCTATTGTACTGTTACTTCCCTTGATGTCCCGGAAGAGACCTACCAAAATTACAGTGTAATTTTAGGTAAAAGTGCATGCTCTTAGACTCTAATCTCACAGACACCATGCCCCAGTACACTATATTTGCCACGAATCCCTGTTTCTTGTGATATAACTCTCCACTTGCTCTTCCAAATATTAGCATGAGGAAAACGTGTGTGACCTTTTTTCTGAGCTGTTTACAGTTAATATGGGGAATAACACCCTGGAAGGTACCCTTATGGGTAGATAGCCTCTTGATTTTGACCCTCACAGGTGCTACTTTTGCCTCCCCTGGTGGGGCACATTGAATTTAGCTAAAATTGTGACAAATAATTTATATGTCCTATCCAAGCTCCTAAAGACAAAACTGAGTACCATGTTTAACTGGTAACTACAATTTGGTCAAAATCCCTAGAACTGCAGTGTCAAAGCTTGAAAGACCGTAATCTGAAGTCAGTGTTAGATTACCTCATTTTAAAACATATCTTCATTTTTCAAATTTGATGAGCTTGTTGTTTATTGCACAATTATAATTTTGTTTAACCGCCTACTTGGACTGTTATTAAAAATCCAACAGTTTCTTTTTTCTTTTAAAGAATGTTTGCTTATGTCTACATGCCCTCCCATATGAAGGTGCCAATTTTAAAATATTCTCATTTTTTAGCAAAATTGCTATTTGATAATCGTTCTCCAGTCACTATGTTTACATTTTTTATCTATTTGGCCTAACAAGCATTTGAAATATAACACAAACCTTTTATTTGAACAAAAGTGGAAAGATATTCGTTTTACATGGATCACACAGATGTGTGATGGCAAACAGGATTCAAATTCCAGCTTTGCATCCCAAATTCCCACTACCTTCTTCCTTTTCCAAATATATTATTCTTTACAGTCAGGAGTTTTGCAGAGCCCTACACTTAAATTAGTCAATGATGATTCAACTTCTTTGACACTTCGTGGCTTTTATAAGTTATTACATAACAGATCTCTTCCAAAAAACATACTAAGTAAAAAAACATTTAATCAACCGGATTTACTAGACTTACATTGCCTTTCTAATTGTTATGGGAGAAATGTTTATAGTGCTTCCTTAAGTGCTACTGTTTTGGAAAATGTCTGGTTAAAAATATATAAAATGTGCAGAATTTCAAATGTCCATGCTAATTTATAGCAGACTTGTTTATTATTCTCCATTTAAATATTCTTTTGTCTGTTTCTGATATATTTCTTGGACTTATTGCTAATACTAGTCATTTTTATATTAACATGTTAAGGTTTAGATCTTAGCACAGCATTTAACCAAATTGCTTTCTGTTAAAAAACCAATTTTAAACCTTCTTGCATATCTTGGTGGAAAGTAGTTTGTGATCAGCCACAGAAAAGAAAACACTTGTTCTGTTGATACTGAAAGGAAAATAAAATATATATTTTGTGTTTACTATTTCCAATTTTCGTGTCATGTTAGTCAAATGACTTCATTATTTTGAATCTAATCTTTTAGTGGTTTTTATAATGAATCCTATTTACAATTGTTTGACTAGTTCGATGTTTGTATTGTTTCTAAATCTCTCTTTTCTTGTTTTATTCTTTCTTCCTTTCTCTTTATCCTTTCCTTGTTCGCTCCATCCAGTATGGTTTTCATTATCAGTATTATTTTTATGATAAATAATAGATATTTTAATTTTATCGGTTCTTCTTGGTTACTTGTGCTAGCTTGTTAACTTGTTAAATATTATAATAGTTTCTTGTTGTATTGTATGCCTTTTAATTTTTTTTTTATAACAACATTTTAAACCTTAAAAAATAGTACTGTATAGGAGGGTTTATTTTTGTAAGCCCCTAATGTGATTTACATGTAAATCACACAGCTCCACCTAACATACTTCCTCTTACTTAAAAGAAACAGCATACCGAATATGCCCCTCACTACCACTAATCCATTTTTTCAATGATCCCTAGTGATGTAAACATGTTCTTCATGCATATGTGATTCTGTGAAATGAAATGTAATTATATGATTAAGGCACTTAAGTTCTCTGTTTTTCTACTGATTTATACAGAAATCCATCTACCTTAGTGTGAATTTAAAACAAACAAATATATATATTTTTTGCTGGTGTTATTTTAAATGCTATCAATAGTAACCCCCAGGTTCGTACATGTGTCAGATCGACACGTGCGGGAGCACAAAGATGATACTGCCAACATCACGAGACTCATTATCGATTTCAACAATCAAAGCAATGCACTACAAAAAATGATCTCTAAACATTGGGGAGTACTACTGCTTGATGAAACCTTAAAGAAAATCTTGCCTCCCACACCCAGAATTACCTATCGGAAGACAGCCTCTTTGGGAGACATACTAACACAAAGCCACTTTGAATTTAAACTACCTATCACCAAGTCCTGGCTAACCACACCTGGATTCTGGAAATGCCCAAAATGTAAGGCATGTGAACATGGCAAGAACATCACCTCTTATCAACTACAGAATGGCCATCATGAAATGATTAAAGACCATATCACTTGTGAATCAAAATACGTAGTCTACAGACTGGAATGCCCTTGCCAGAAATATTATATAGGTAGCACGATCAATAAACTTAAACTTCGCATCCTACAGCATCTGCGTGCGATCAAGAACAAGGACTTTACATACCCTATGGCAAAACATTTCTATGACTTCCACTCGGGTGACAATAGTCAGCTTAAATATTCTGGCATCAAAATTGTCAAGTTGAAGGAAAGGGGTGGAAATTGCATGCTTGCCTTGAGGAGAGCAGAGTCAAGATTGATACTACTAATGGGTACCGAAAACCCATTGGGACATAACTTGGATGCTGAATTACATGTGCACCTGTAATGGCTCTCAAACTGAAAATTTATGATGGGCATCTTTCAGTCTTTTTGGTCTTTTTTGCTCTTTTGCACCTGTACATATTTCCACGCTTGATCAACAATTGTCAGTTGTCCATTATTCTCATTGCATCTCTTCTAAAACCTTTTTACTTTTTGTTGGTATAGATATATGAAACTCACCTGAAATTAATTCAATATAATCTCTTCTTGATTCAAAAGTGGGAACGTAATGAATTTAGACAATAATGTGTACTTTACTCATGAACTCATATAGTCGATGTAAACGTCTATTTCAAATGGTACTTTACCTTGATTGTCATTCATCAATTCACAACTCTGAGTTTAATCGTAATGAACTTTGTAAAACTTTATTTACATCAACAAATAACCACCATGGTGGCTTGAACTACTGTGATTCTAAATTGATTTATATTTTCATTTACTTGTAAATAATATATTCTGATTGACTTTGCGATGTATGTCCAGTATGTCTTCAGTTTCTACTACTTAATTTGAAAATGTTGCTTTAAAAGAGACATTCTGGACATTAGGACTCTATGGTCCAGTTGAAGGCTGAGTGCCGAAACGCGTCGACCGTCCTTTTGTGCGTGTCCTTGAAGATTTTGACTGAATAAATACTAAAGGTGAACTCTCTGTGGTGCCGTGCTTTCCTTTGCTGCGACGAACCCTGGGACTCGGGGTGAAGCCTGAGAGAAGTTTTGTTCCATATATATATATATATATCGATAAAGGCTTCTGCGTAGCCGAAACGCGTTTCTCTGGTCGCAGGGTCGAGGGAGACCCAAGAAAATAAATAATGCCGTATCCTTACAGCCTGTGTATGTGCCTTCATTTGGAGCAGGACTGGGTGTAGGTTTCAGGGACATTATAGTTCGAAATCAGCATTTAAAAAACCATAGAAATTCACTGAAAAAAACATAGGTTTCAGGAATGTTATAGTTAGTTGAGCTAATTATAACTCCCACCCCCCGCAATGCACTGCTGATAAGGTCACATATTACATCATTCATGACATGGTCCGTGACAAAACTGATGACATCACTGATGACATTATCCAGTGGCTGTGTGTTTCTGTAAAGTTTAAATATGTTTTATAGATATATAGGCCAAGGTGTATTGAAGAATGAGTGGGTATATGACTGTCTGAATGGATGATTTAGTAGGTGTGTGACAGACTGTATAAGTGAGTGATTAAACGTGTCTTACTGAATGCATGGGTTAGTGACTAAACTGTGTGAATATCTGTATCAGTCTGTCTGTTGGTGTGTAAGCGGTTGCATGAGTTGGTGAGTAGCTACATGAGTGTCTATATGGGTTATTGATTGCTTGTCTGAGTATCTGTATGGGTGCCTGAGTGTCTGTCTGTC
Organism: Triturus cristatus; assembly: GCF_964204655.1. NCBI lineage: Eukaryota > Metazoa > Chordata > Amphibia > Caudata > Salamandridae > Triturus > Triturus cristatus. The sequence continues at coordinate 330,865,541 of NC_140580.1, forward strand.
TGTCTGTGTGGGTGTGTGGGGTGTGTGTGACTCACTGTATGGATGTGTGAGTGGGTGATTCACTGAGTGTATGGGTTCAAGCGTGCGTCTGTGAGGGCCTGTATGGGTGGGTGAGTGTGTGTATGGGTGTGTTGGTGAGTGAATGGATGTCTCAGTGGTACATGTGTAAATAACTACATATGTGAAAGGCAGTATATGTGAGTGTTGGAGTATATAAATGACTGTGTGTGAGAGTGAGTGATTGTGAGAGTGGCTGTATGGATGAGTGTGTGCTTGTATCAGTGATTGTAAAAGAGAGTAAGTATGTGTTAGGATCTCTATGAATAAATCAGGTGGTGTGTGTTTAACTGTATAGGTGAGTAGATGGGAGTGTGAATGATTCTTTTCATGATTGACTAGGTGTGTGAGTAACTCTATGGATGAATGGCGATGTGTGAGTGCCTGTATAGGTGTGTGAGTTCAAATGATAGTGCTGTATTGATAAGTGACTGCATGTATGAATGACTGTATGGGTGAATGAGTGGACGTGTGTGTAGACCTAGGAATCGGTGAGTCGGTATATAGTAACTGGTATTGGTATGTCTATGGTTTTGAAAATGGTAGTCTGTATTTTTGAGTGGGTGTATTAAAGGTTATATTAGGGTGTGAGGAGGTGCATTGCTTATCATGTGGATGATGTCATCAGTAATGTCATTTGAGATGTCATCAGTGATGTCACTGACCATGTCATGAATGATGTAATATGTGACGTCATCAGCAGTGCATTGCGGGGGTGTGAGTTATAGGTAGCTTAGCTAACTATAACAACCGAATTTCTCAGGTTTTGTACAAGTGAAATGTCCAACTAACTATAACGTCCCTGAAACCTATGGTTTTTTCAGTGAATTTCAAAGGTTTTTTAAATGATATTTTTTAACTATAATGTCCCTGAAACCTATGTTTTTTCAGTGAATTTCTATGGTTTTGTAAATGATAATTTCTAACTATGCCTACAGAGGTAAGACATGTGAAGAAAGACGAACAAAGGCACAGGAAGAAGCAAGAGATATGCAGAAAGAATCAACAGAGGTGCAGAAAAAGGCCTTGTTGCAAAGTCATCCTGTGCCCCCAACTGCTACTGGTGGTAACTGACTCTGACTAACCAGGCCCGGAGCCAGTGCTATGCTGAAAGACACTTAGAATACAGTGAAAACACCTACAGACACTAGGGTACACTATGGGTTGAGGTTCCGTGAATCCTGAACCCGTTCAATAAAGGTTGTCGTATCGCGACGATTTTGGTATCAGCGAACCGCAAATAACGAGTGCGGTATGCATGAGTGTTTTCATCATGTTACACCGATGGATTCACTGTGTATTTGACGATTTAGTCTGAACCCTTGGGTTTCATATTGTGCATAGCAGCCATTTTGTGGTTGCCCTCACATAGGCTGATGGCTACAGGATGACTGTGGCCAAACAAGTCTCTAGGGACACATACACTTTAGCTTGAGTTCGTGTTGGCTCCTGTTTGACCTGAGTGAACTGACCCTGTTGCCCGAGTATAAACTTGTTGAGCCAGTTCCTTGTTAGGCAGCTGGTTAGATAGAGATCAAAGAGCAGGACATTGCTGATTTTATGACACACGCACACACCCCTCTATCTTGCTTTTCATCTGTTTCTGTTCCTTCCTTTATGGCTTAATTATCGACTTGGGTGGAGGTCTTTTATGATGGGCCCGTCCGGCCTGTTCGAGCAAGAACGCTGGATTTCGCCTTGTCATTTTTGGTGGGCTGGACAACTGAAAGTGGGTTTGTCGTTATGTGATACCTCTGTAACGTCATCTTCTGGGTCAGTTTGTAAGTAATTGATGCTAGCCAGGAATGTGATTTTTGGCATAAAATACGATGCTCCGCTCTATGAATTTGAGCAGTCTCCTGAGAACATACACCGTGTTGTACATCTAGGACCTCTGTTACTGGCTGCAGCTAATAAATTTGATCTTTGACGTCACCAAGGAGAATCCCGTGTCTCTGTACTCTTAAGACAGATGGACCCGAAGACTTTGGGCGTGCCCCCTGCGCCGCTGGGTTTAAATCCCGGTTCTTCAGGGTTGCGGTACCCCTGTGATTGGCATGACCTCACCTGTAAGCCCTAGTACATAATAGGGCAGGGGGATTTAAACTACCGCTAACTCAGAGGTGCAGAAAGACGCAAGATAAATGCATAAACAGGCAGGAAAGGTGCAAAAACAGGGAACGGTGCAGAAAGAGGCAAGTGAGGAGCAGAAAGAAAGAACCAACAGAGGTGCAAAACGAGGCAAGAGGGGTGCAGAAAAAGGTAGGAGGGGTGCACAGAGGTAAGAGGTACAGAAAGAAGCAGGAGAGGTGCAGAAAGAAGGAAGAGAAGTGCAGAAAGAGGCAACAGAGGTTTAAAAACAAGCAAGGTAAGTGCAGAAAAAGGCAAGTGAGGTACAGAAAGAAGCAAGAGCAGTTCAGAAAGAACCAACAGAGATGCAAAAAGAGGCAAGAGGGGTAAAGAAAGAGGTAGGAGAGGTGCACAAAGAGGCAAGAGAGGTACAGAAAGAGGCAGAAGGGGTGCAAAAAGAAGGAAGAGAAGTGCAGAAAGAGGCAAGATAATTGCTGAAAGAAGCAACAGACGTTTAGAAAGAACCAAGAGAAGTGCAGAAAGAGGCAAGTGAGGTACAGAATGAAGCAAGAGCAGTGCAGAAAGAACCAACAGAGTTGCTGAAAGTGGCAACAGAGGTGCAGAAGGAGGCAAGAGGGGTGCCGAAAGAAGGAAGAGGAGTGCAGAACGAAGCAACAGAGGTGCTGAAAGAGGCACGAGGGGTGCAGAAAGAAGGAAGAGAAGTGCAGGAAGAAGCAGCAGAGGTGCTAAAAGAGGCAAGAAGGGTGCAGAAAGAGGGAAGAGAGGTGTAGAAAGGTATGAGAGTTGTACAAATAGGGAACAGGGGTGTAGAAAGAGGCAGGAGGGGTGCAGAAACAAGCAGAAGTGCAGAAAGAGGCAAGAGAATTGCTGAAAAGTAACAGAGGTTTAGAAAGAAAGTGCAGAAAGAGGCAAGTGATGTGCAGAAAAAAGCAAGAGCAGTGCTGAAAGAACCAACAGAGGTGCTGAAAGAGGCAACAGGTGCAAAAGGAGTCATGAGGGGTGCAGAAAGAAGGAAGAGAAGTGCAGAAAGAAGTAATAGAGGTGCTGAAAGAGGCACAAAGGGTGAAGAAAGAGCAAGGGAAGTGTAGGAAGAGTCTACAGAGGTACAGAAAGAGGGAACAGGGGTGCAGAAAGAGGCAAGAGGGGTGCAGAAATTTGCAAGAGAGGTGCAGAAAGAACAAGAGCAGTGCAAAAGAACCAACAGAGGTGCAAAAAGAGTCAAGTGAGTTATGAGAAGTGCAGAAAGAGGCAAGAGCGTTACACAAACAGGCAAAAGAGGTGCAGAAAGAGGGAAGAGGGGTGCAGAGAAAGGCAAGAGGGATGAAGGAATTTAGAACAAAGGTGCAGGAAGAAGCCAGAGCAGTGCAGAAAGAACGAACAGAGGTGCAGAAAGAGGCAAGAGGGGTACAGAAAGAGGCAAGTGAAGTGCAGAACAAAGCAAAATAGGTGCGGAAAGAACCAACAGAGGTGGAAAAAGAGGCAAGAGGGGTGCAAAAAGGGGTAAGAAAGGTGCACAAAGAGGCAAGAGGGGTACAGAAAGAGACCGGAGGGTGCAGAAAGAGGAAGAGAACTGCAGAAAGAAGCAACAGAGGTGCTGAAAGAGGCATGAAGGGTGCAGAAAGAGACCAGACAGGTGAAGAAAGAAGGAAAATAGGTACAGAAAGAGGCAAGAGAGTTGCACAAAGAGGAAAGAGGGGTGCAGAATCAGGCAAAAGGGGTGCAGAATCAGGCAAAAGGGGTGCAGAAAGAGGCAAATGAGGTGCAGAAAGAGGCAAGCGAATTGCAGAAAGAGGCAATAGAGGTGCATAAAGAGGCAAGTGAGGTGCAGAAAGAAGCAAGATACATGCAGAAAGAAGCAACAGAAGTGCAGAAAGAAGGAATGGAGGTGCAGGAAGAGGCAAAAAGGGTGCAGAAAGACATGAGGGGTATAGAAAGAAGCAAATGAGGTGCAGAAAGAGGCAATAGACATGCAGAAAGAGGAAAGACAGGTGCACAAAGTACAAGAGATTTGCAGAATGAGGTCAAGAGAAGTGCAGAAAAAGAAAGAAACGTGCAGAAAGAAGCAACAGAAATGCAGAAAGACACTCAGAGGGAAGCAAGAGTGGCTTGCACACCATTAGTACCAATTTAACCTCCACATTTAGCAATAAGTAACGGGTGACCATTCTAGGTTTGCAAAGGGCCTTCCACCACGCTGTAACACTTGTCGCTGCATTTTTGGTAACGTTTGAGCTAGAAACAAGGCTTTTTTTGTTCAATTCTGCAGATTAGGGTACAGATGATAAATTATGTGACTAATGCAGAAAATGTATAATTGTACGAAAGTCGGTGCAGCCAGTCACATAATTCCAGTGGCCCTGCTCATATCTCTGACTAGGTCCACAAGTGCTCCTCGGTGATTCCATCTTTTTTTTATCTCACTGAGTTCATAGTTGAGCTTCTATGGAAACGAGGAAGACTAAACCTGAGGTTACCACTCCACAACACAGACTACCATACCACATAATTACTCTCCATAACACATAATCCAACTCTACATAATTCCTATACACTGAATACCACATACTTTCTATCCACATAATTTCACTGCACAACTTACCACATAATTCCAGTACACACAACGCACATCCACTCCACTCCCAAAAACATTAGTTATAAACTTTTGCATTTACAACGCCAATAGCTCTAATTGTCCCAAATGCGAAACCTATTACATTGCAAACACTTCTTTGACTAGTAGTCTCGTTTGCAGAGGGGTGGAGAAAGGGTGCTGGGCCTCTGACCAGCGCTCAGGAATTCTGCTGCATAGGGCTTACAGGAGGTACCAGTAGGGCTTCTTGGCCCCCAAAGTCCCTCAGGAGTAAATTGGACTTCATCCACCAACCCGTAGTCTGCCAGGAGGAGCATTTGCAGAGTGGTGGAGAAAGGGGGGCATGGCCTCCAAAGAACTTTTAGCAATCCCACTGTGTGGGACTTACTGGAGGTAACAAGAGGGGTAGTTGGCCCCCAAGGACATCCTTGGGGGCCAACTACCTCTCCTATTACCTCAGTAAGTCCCACACAGCAGGATTGCTGAATTCTCAGAGAGGGCCATGCCCCCTTTGCCCACCACTCTACAAACACACTCCCTGGTGCGCTCTTGGATGGGGATTGAAGTCCGCTTCGCTGCTGGGTTTCCTTTAGGGGCCAACTAGCGTACCTCTTACCTCCAGTAAGCCCCACACAGTGGGATTGCTGAGAGGTGGACAAAGGCCACACCCCCTTTCTCCACCACACTGCAAATCTGCCCCCAGGCGCGTTCTATGTTGGGGGATTACGTCCCCTTGAATACTGAGGGTCCCTTGGGCCAACTAGCCCACCAGGTACCTCCAGTAAGCACCACACAGCTGGATTGCAGAGAGGTGGTCCGAGGCCATGCCCCCTTTTTACACCGGGAAGCGCGGGAGTCCGATCTTAGTCTTTTATCTTGTTGGCCTGATTCACATACCCAGCGCAAATGTGGCCGATTTGTTTTCTTTTCTTTTTTTATTAATGCTTTCTTTGGCCCTGGGGGTCCTTGTGGGACCCCCCTGAGCAGGCCTAGGGGGTCAGGGTGTTTGTACCCTGCCCCTTTTCTCGTTTTTCACCTTTTCTTTTACTCTCTTCTTGTGACTTGGTCTGACCTCCTGCTGCTGGGAGTGATCCCGGCAAGGGAGGCTTGGACAATAGGTTTCCTGCTTGGGGAGGTGCTAGCACCTCCCCAGACAGACTTTAGTGTATTGGGGCAGGGAGGGCTGAAAGGAATGAGACATGCATAGTCCAGTTCAAACCGGTGCTGGGGCACTCCAGCCCCAGTCCTGGCGCGAAACTGGACAAAGGGAAGGGGGTGTAACCACCCCCCTCCCAGGTCCCACCCATAAGGCGTGACCTAGCAGGCAACCCAGACCCCCAGATTAGTATAACTGTGGTAGCTGGGCCCCAGGAGATTAGATATTCCTGAACCTGCAACTTGAACAGAAACTCTGGACCTTCGACATTCGACGAAAGAAGAAGACTGAAGAATCTCCCTTGTGGCCAAGGAGTGGCTACCCTGTGCAAACAGGCACCATCAAGAGACTTACCCTTTGCTTTGCTGAAGTTCTACGAGGGACCGACTGCAGAGCCTGACCAGAGCCTTGACTTCCAGACTTCTCCGACCCTGATCCACATCCACAGCCGAGCTGAGATCCGTGGAGGCGACGAGAGACGTGGGACCGGCTACCTGGGAGAAGGGGCGAGTATCTTCCAGCGCAGCTTCTGAGGTACCCTCGAAGTTGTGCACCGGGGATTGAGAAGCCCCAACCACCATCTGCACCGAAGATCAGCCCCCCACACTCCACGAGTCCTGCGTGGGGCCCTTCTGCATTTTCCTCCTTGCCGCGTCTGTCCGGTTGCTTGCCCGTTGGCTAGCGGCCTTTGCGATGACACACCTTTCAATTTCCACTGCTGGTTTGCCTCCTCCAGACTGGCTCCTGCTCCTCTGCAAAAGAGAAGCACCCCAGACCTTCCTGGTCTGCATCAGAAGCAAGTCCTCCATTCTCCGTGGGTTCCGCTTGCCAAGGCTTGGTGAGTCCTAGTTCGACTTCCACGCCGCCGACAGCAAGAGCCTTCGTGGGACAGCTCGCCTCCTGGTCGTCCTCGACGTCTCCTTGTACCCGTGGCTTCTGCGACAAGCTTCACCTCTTCACCTGCATCATCACGACATCGCCTGGTTCCTTCCTGGTTCCACGTGGTCACTGGCTAGTGACCCAGACTCTGTCCCTTCTGCTTGCAGGTATCCTTCCTTCTTGATCCCGGCCTTGGGATCCACTGGACACTCTTCACTGACTGCCTGTCAGCAACTTTCCTTCAGGCATCCATAGAAGTCCACGACGAAACCCGACGCAAGTTCACACCTATGCACCCGCAGCCTGTGGGCTAGGTAACTTGGGTACTACGGTGCTCACAAGGGTATTGACTATCCTAGGGTCTAGTTTCCGAGTCTCGACTTTCTAGCTATACCAGAAGTGTCCTAAAACTGCTTATTTCTAACTGCTAGGGATTCTATCCACTTTTACGCATGAGTGTTTCCACTATGCACCTCAATCCCGTGGGCCTCCCACTTCCCAACTGTTGGTAGTGTAGTGTAGCCCCAGCGATTCCCTAGGCCTAGGCCTATTCTATTTCCGTGACAGTGGTCCTTATACCACTTCTTTAGTATATGCTTTGCGTGGCCCCTAGGGCCTAACCGTATTACTTACCTGTGTGACTTAATATATGCTTAAATAAGACTGTGTTGTACTTACCTCGAATCTCATAAAGAGTGCTGAGGGTTTGACTAGAATAAATACACTTTATTTTATATATATATCTGTTGTGGTGTCCTTTCATTTGGTATTCAAGGGATTATATATGGTATAACAGCTGGCTTCACATGCCATTCAGAGTTTAGCCTAAGACTGCTCTTGTCCATGCTACCACTAGGATAGCTGGTCTATAAGGTTGACTTTACAACCAATTACCATAAGGGTTGTTTGGACTGATGTATGATGTCACTAGTTCTAGTGTACACCTTATATCAGGCCAACTTCTCACATAATATACGACATAGAAGTGCGAGTCAACATTAATCGGTCACATTCATGCTCAAATATACCAGCTAAAGCTCGATTATTTGACAAAACGCAAAATAAATATGGATAAGCACAGGGAAAAAGTATACAGATAGAAGAAATGCTAAAAAAACACCATAAAATAGAGAACCTTAATAAAGATATATAAACCTCTCCTGGGACCGAATTTGGGCGATAAAAAAACCCTAAAAAAGACTAGTTAAAAAAAAAAAATTCTTAACCTGGCAAAAAAAAGTTGCTTATCTGGATTGTTAGTGTTCTGTCTCCCTTCCTTAGCTAAGTGCCCTGTAGAACAAGCCTGACAGCAGGATTGTCATCTGTGTAAGCCACAGGCTCCAGCACTATTGTGAGATGTAGGAACTGTACAACATTTTGCGCCACATTCGCAAAGCAGTTAAATAAAATATGGTACACTGTTGCTCTATGGCCACTAAGCCACGGGCATTCACAGGTCCACTGCTACAAGCATTCTGTGTGTACTTCACTGGTCCCCAGGCAAGGCAAAAATACAGGCATACTCCTCAATAGACCACTTCACTGTAACACTGTGTGCTGCTGCTCTGTCTGACTCAAGCCTCTACTTTTCAGCCCACAGCCAACTTGCTTATTCACATCTCTTGCTATTTATGTGTACTCATAGGTCAAGCACATATTGACTCAGCTGTGCTAGCATGATGGATGAGTTAGTATATTTGGAATTTGCTCCTATTTTTGTGATTCTCCGAAGTTTCTTCATCTAAAATCACTGAAAGATGATCTTTGGGAATTATGTAAACTCTTACAATGTCCTTTAAGTCAGACTATCAGAATAATGTTTTTTTATGCTTTTAGTGTTTGTTTTCTGTCACTCGGGAGTCCTTGAGTTAAATAGGAAGATGATAAAGCCCCCTTTGAATAGAGAGGCACAATGGCGCTATTTGGTCAGGAGGACATCACTGTTGGAGGACACAGCTGGAAGTGTGGGGGGTTTCATGAAAATGCTTCTTCAACCGCTCACTCCAGTCTATAAATGAGCACTGGAAACACCACATAGTCTGCACTGTTAACCCTGATTTAATAATAGCAAACCACGTTTGATGATACTGCTTTCAAACTCATTTGTTGAAAAACAAATCTCATTACCTATGCATTTTTTCCTAAGGTATATATATTTAAAGTGTTTTATGTGAGCTTGAAAGGAGCAGAGTCGAGACTGATTTACAAAGGGCTGAGTCCAAACTGGAATGATGTGGCGAGCAAAAAAAACAATGATGTCTATCATCTTTTTGTATTGCAGTTTCATCCCAAGTGGGCCCCGTGCTCGCTATAGCACCAGATTCAAGCTAGCTTGGCTGATGAGGGGTGATACCCCTAAACCGGTCCCAGGATGATTTTTTGCGGTCCAGGGAGGACCTGGCCAGGCAGTTTGAGCTGGACTGTTCCCATGCGCAACAGGGTCAAGACTGATTTGCATATGGCTGGGTCCAAACTGAAATGGTGTGGCAAGCAAAACCAAATGGATTTAGGCCCAGATCTGTGACTGGAGGTGAATGTTAGACAATGTTCAGCATTCCGTCCATCATCTTTTTGTGTTGCAGTGCATGAAAGTAGCCCCTCTTCACTCTATACCAATATTAGTGGTTACATTTAGCTAATCGGCGGATTTCAATTAGAATGTTTTTTACTCTGTAGCATCCAAGAGGAGCGTCTATAGTCCACTTTTTTCTGCTTTTGATTTTCTACTGTTTTCTCAGTTCCTTCCCTGTTCTTTACATTTTTGCCCCGATTGGTTACCAGCCTGACACTGCGCATAGTTTGTGCTGTCCGTAGCTGGTGGTGGCATGAATACTTATATATGGAGACCGTGCTTATTGTTCAACATCAGCAATTGACCCAGAGCAAGAGAAAAAAAGCCAGAAAAGAAAGAAAGGCGGAGGAAGCGAAAGATAGGGAAACATTGACGAAGGCAGAAATCAGTGGTGAAAACCATTGCAATAGTCAGATAAGAAAAGAAGTATTTGGTGGTAGTAGAAAGAAGGTGGGATTAACACTTGGTAAAGGGTTCAGTATGTTCTCGGAAGGCGGTAAATCTGCTTATTGCTTACCTAAGAACATTGACGGCTGAGCCACTGTTCTCAGAAGAAACTTTTTTGTATTCTTTCGTATCGTTTTAAAGCGACCAGTGTTCATTTATTCAAAGATTACTCCCAATGAAGCATTATATGTATATAGAGATACAGGTTCTATTTTTACATTCATATGGAACATTAAGCCATATTTATAAAGACTGATTTTTTTTCAAGGCAACAACAAACCAAATAGTAATTATTCCCCTCTTACTTTACATTCTGGTAATCTATATTTGAGCAGTATTGCTGGTATTTTCGCCCCTTAACTATTTGTTTAAACAAAATAAGGAAAGCTTGCCATGACCAAGCACCTTCAGTTGCAATGAAGATTGACAGAGACTAGTGGAATGGAACTTGGAAGAAGGTGCTGTTTTCCAATTGTTGAATGTACCTTTTTCCACCGCTGTATTCTTTACTAATGATACGCACACCTGCCAAGCAAGCCGCCCTGTGGCGTTGCATGCAGTGAATAAATACAGGTAGACTTGGAGCATGTGTGATTTGTGTTCCTTTCTGTACCCCAGCTGAGGACAGAGGACACTGCGTTAGTGGCTAATAATTTTAGAATGACGGTCCTCAACAGGGTGGAATGTGAACTAAAAGCGATCTTGGAATTCCTTCCCATACTAGCCATATATTGTACCTAGAAGGTTATACTGTCTCCTGGAGGGTTTTTGTGGTAGTGGCCGGGATGGAGGTGGGGGGGGGGGCTATTACAGAGATCAGTACAAGAACATGAACATTTTCTGCTTTGCCTCTGGGTTGTTTGCCAGGCTGGATAGCTGATGAGCCCTCCTTCCATACACTCTTATGAGTAGCCCCTTGTCCTCAACCTTCCAGGGTTCTTGCTGTGCCTTATGTGGCCAGCTTCATCCTGTCTGAGAATGACTAGCACATAGACCTGCTGAGGAAGTAAGGCCTGAGCTTAAAGACTATGTAAGCAAGACGCTTGCCACCTAAACATTCCTGGATGAAGGAAAGCCTTTAGATGTAAATATTTCCGAAGCTCGTTCATAGGGTTTTTTTCTTGATGTAGGACAACATAAGGCATTACAAACTCCCTACTATTCGTTGTCAAAGATGACATGGATTGATCAGGTCAGGAGGCTTAAGTAGAGGAATAAATCATTTCTGCAATTTGGGCTGGTATGTTTTTCTCGGTTTATACTAACTTCAGGAATGTATTCATTTGTTGATGGTTGGACACTGTGCCCTCCCTCTTAAATCCACATATGTAGAAAAGGATCAAGCCATAGGAACAAAACAATGTACAGAAAAATGAAGAAGGAAAAAATAACCATTGAGAGCTTAGTAAATTTACAGTCATGGGAGGATGGGAAACTAGAGTAACACACTATGAGAAATTTGGACTAAGACCCTCGAAGAGGATGGGTCTTGTCTGTATACTAAAGACGAGTAGGGGAAGTCAGGGGTTCAAAGTCTACCCTATGTATGAAAGACACAGGTCGGATTTTACTTGACTGCATACTTTATGTAAATCCAAAGAGGGCTGTTCCTGTTCAGGATCACATTTGCTAGTTTTGCCAACTCTTTGTGAATGCGGTGAAAGCCATACAAGACACTACATGTGCGTATGAATACTGCCAACTTAACATGGCACCTGCGCTGTTTGTCTGTCTCTCAGAAGGGGAGGTAGGAACGCTAGACAGTATAAAAGGAGGCACCAACATTTAACAAGGAAGTGCTTGCAGCAATCTGCAAGGAAACAACCACACCTATTCCACCTCTGATGAGAATTTGCTGGTAATCGTTTTTTGCTTTGCAAATGTTTATATGCTTCCTCCGCTTGATTAAGTTGGAGAACCACTTGTCCGTCAACATCACATAAAACTTATAAACAAATAGATGTTTCTGGTGCTGTTTGCTGTAGTAAGACAATGTGTGAGAGACATACATTTTTTTGTGGAATGAGCAAAGAAAGAATATACTATAGTGGTAGTTATGTAACTTTATATGGAAGCTAAGCAGTGAATGCAACATCTGCTTAAATGTGTGTTTTAAATGTTACAATTGCTTGGATACTGTTCCAGAGGTTATCTTTTAGATTCACCATCTGTTTGGAGATAAAAATTTGATGTGAACGCATGTAAACTTACATAGTGCTCTTTGGAGCCAAGAAGTAAAATGTGTGTGCTAGTACCACTTTTTATTTTCTTTAGTAAACTACTCAGAAAGAAGAGCCAGCACTGACACAGTGAATACGTCACTAAATGACACCTAGTGGTGTCTTGGTAACTCTATGGTTATCATGGGAGAGTTTCCAAAGAAACAAGTGGGCCACTCGGTTGTCCATGTTATAATTCTGCTCTGGTATAGGCAGTGCTGGGACACATGAACTGTGTTTTGTAGATGTTTCTGGGGCGTCGCCCCACTGCTCTCAAAGCAATGGAAAATAAAAAAATAAAATAATAGCAACGTTATTATTTTATTTTTAGTTGCTTTTGGCTGGTTAGGGTGGGGCTGGCACAGGGAGGAGTGGTTCATGCACTTAAGAACGCATGACGGTTAGGCTGGGAGTCTTGGGCCGGCCAAACAGTCATGCGCACTTTGCATATTCCCCACCAGGCGGTAATACACAGCCAGGTGGGGAACATTCAAAGGCTCCCTGTTCCTCATGTGAGCACTGAACCAGGACGCTCAGACCAATCTCAATGCTGCATTGCAGAGTTGTGATTGACTTAAGAGAGCCTGTGTGCTTCCTGCTTCTTCCAGGCTCTGAGTCAGGAAGAGAAGAGAAGCAGGGATGACGAGGAGAGACGGCAGAAAAGGTGTTTTTTTTTCTTATATTTTTCAAACTGCCCCCCACCCCACAACCCTTGTTCCCTACCAGCTGCCACTGAAATGCTTATCTTAACCATCTGAAAGATCTTTTACCAATTTCATTGTCGTGCATTCCACTTCAATATTCAGTTGACAGAAACTTTAATATGCGCCTAGGTGTCTGTAAAAAACATGCCCTCCCTTTTCTATATAATTAGTGAATTGTTTCAAGAGTCTTGAACAGATTGTATTCTTTTGAGGTCCTACGCAGAATAGATGTATGGAATATGTAGTCTGTGCTGAAGGCAAAGGCTGTAATGGTGAAAACATTAAAGGTCCTGGAAGATTATAATGCGGTGTGACCTAGGCGAGAGAGAGCATCTGTCTTCTAGAAAAGCTCTCTTCAGTACTGGTACCTCTTTTCCCGCTATCGCATAGATGATACTGAGAAGCGTGAGCCTTCTGGAGAGATAGCCTCTATGAGGGTGCTTTGGTGCTGTTGTCATGGTGCAACAACATTGTTTCTAAAGCTTGATCAGAGGTATCTGCTATATCTTAAACAGCTTTTATTCCTTAGGGTGTTGGAGAATTTACACATTAGTGAAGGCTCTATTTGAGAATGAAAATACTAACTCATCACTTCTTATTCATTCAAATTAATTATCCTATTGTGCACAGTAAGAGATGTTTGTATTACAGTGGGGGAAATATTCAATGAATCTGCAATAAAGACTAGTTAAGTTCACAAATTGTTGCATCTCATTGGCATTTTGTGAAAAGATTTTACTTAATTACCTGTTCCTCTGGAGGATCTGTTCACTTAACAACAGGTGAGTTGGTGTACCCTTCGAACTCTGCAATATCTGTATGGAACTGGCAAATTTCCAGGTTTATGAAAAGAAATCTATAAAACAAAACAGACTGATATTGTAGCAGAAACACTAGGTCAATAGTGCCAATTTGGGCCCGTATTACAGAAGTGCCCCTGGGGTGCACTGTGCATTTGTGCATGCTTTGTGCTGCCCAGGAGTATTTTGTTATTATAGAAGGGGCTGCAGATGTTTTTGCGACACTTACTGTAATACAGATAGTGATGGCGCACATATAGCTCCAGCACTTTGAGAGAGGGCATTCCCTCATTTGCATGGGGGCATGGCCTGAGCAAATGAGGGAATCACTTTGCCTCTGTGCCTGTGCCGTATTACTGGTGTGGGCGCAGAGGCAAACATGCCCTTCAAAGGTGCACTGAAAGTGCACTACAAAAAGATGGAGCACTTTCAGTACCCCACAGAGGGCTGCCCTCTCCAGGGATGAAAAAAGGTCCCATGAATATCCAGTCATCCCACTACAAGTGGTTGCAGCCACTCACTGCACCTGCCTGCAAAGGAAACTCTAATCCCATTTGAAAGTGCAGGCGGGTTGCCGCCTGCACAGAGAAACGTGGAGCAGTTTTTAAACAGCTGCTCCGTATTTCTCTTAAACGCACTGCCCGGAGGGGCAGCCCAAGTTCACGGCTGCCCTGAGGGCAGTGCATTCTTCCTAATAGGGCCCACTTTCCTTGTTTGCACCCGGCACACCTGCTTTAAGGCGCATAGTGGCGCATATAGGAGAAGTGCACCCTATCTGTAATAGGGCCCCAGGAGAGAGAACTTGATTAGTTGGTGTGCCTTGAATAAGAGGACTGCATTATTCCAATTTGTCTCAGCTACTGGGTGCTTGAAATGCGCAATCTATAATCTATGTCGGAAAAGCTCTGACATAACACAATCAAGTCAGTTTCTATCAACAGCTGAATCAAATTTCCTCCAGACATCATGCTGGATTCTTGCTCAGTTAAAATCCCACAAAAACAGAGTTGTGAACTTTTAATACAGCTGCATCCAGTGCTTAGTTTTAACCGGTGTTTCCGGTGCTCAGCACCAGCTCTTAATTGTAAGCACTGGCTAGTGACAGTCCACCACATGGTGGTGCTGTCTTAGATGGGCACAACAGTTGTGTTTATTAGGTCAAATAGCACTGAAAATGAATACCAGCCTCTCACAACATTATTATAGCTTTGTGTGGCCTGAAATATCTGAATTGTCGCACTTGTAGGAGTGTTATGATTAGGTGTTACGTTGGTTCTGTCACTGGCAGCGCTGGCTGGGGAATTGCATGGTGCAGGCTGCAGTGGCCTTCCGAGAAGGGCCCTGGCACTTAATTATTTACAAATTAAGCACTGGCTGCATCCCTTGTAAATGAGGCAAGTATAAAATCAATGTTGGTCCGGGTAGTTGCAAAAGCTCTTCTCTGGTACATATAGTGACATCAGTACTGATTAATTTAGGTTTGGCATTCTTTCAGATCTACATAAAAGATGTTTGGTAAGGTCAAAGTGACAGGTGCAACTATCATAAACCCTCCAGCTGGACTCTGATATATGTGGACTCGCAAAGTGTGTAGCTTGTATTCAGAGATTCTTTCTCTACCATCCTAGTTTCTACCAGTTCTAGCATTCAGGCCGCTTCCTATAATGAATATCTCTATACTCTAGTGCAGTGGTTCCCAAACTTTTGACTCCTGAGGACCCCCATTGAGTCACCTCTGGAAGCCAGGGACCCCCAAGCAATTTGTATGATTTAATTTTCAAACATTAAAACAGTAATTCGAAAACAATAAATACACGTGTGCACACAAAACAAATACTTGAATTACTAAGGATTTTAGTATTTTATATTGAAAGAATTTGCAAAAAACAGGAAGGTTAGTGCTGCATCTCGGTGACTAATGGTTGTTTTTATTTCGCAGTATGAGGCTCCTGCCAGGGCCAGACTGGAAACCCAAAGCAGCCATGGCAAATGTTTTCAGAGCAGTCCCCATACAGTGCACACCAAGTGCAGTGAGTGAGCCTGACCACTACAAAGGGGGCTTTGGGAGGCTCTCCCCCCAAGAAAATTTAGGAAACAATGGTGCATTCTACAACAAATTTATCTTTTTATATTGAATTGTATCAGCTTTTAAAGAATAGTAAATGATGACCTTACTATGCACCAGGATACGACAATCTTTGTTAGGGTTCTTCAATTATTCCCTTATTATCACCCTCCAACAGTGCCTCTCATCTCTCCATAGCCCCTCGGTCACATGTATTTCTTTTGTTTTATACTTATAGCATCTCTCATATCACTGAAGGATGTCAGAGCACTTTACATCACACACATATAGGGGCAGATTTACACGCCCCTTGCGCCACGGGTGCGTCACAAAAAGTGACGCAGAGGTGACGTACTTTAGTGTCCCATATTTTCAAGGCAGGAAAAGCCACCCTGCGTGACTTTTCCTGGTCTTGTAAATATTGTCCATTTGCACACACCACTTTGCGTGAAAGGGGCGTTCCATGGGTGTTGCTGTGGGTGTTCCCACGTAACCCCCATGAAACCAGACACATTTAATGTGTCTGAATGCTATGCCTCCCCAGGGGAGGCGTAGGGAGGAGCAACGAAGAGAAATATATTCATTTCTCCTCGTTTTTTTCCTCTTTCTATGCGTGTTGCATTCTGCAGCACGCATAGAAAGAGGATGTCACCTCTGGTGATTGTTTATGTACAGGAAGGTGTCCCTTCCTGCACATAAACAATCAGTAAAACTACGAAGTTGTACAAGTTCTATGTGTGCTAATGCAGGACACTTAGAAGTAAAAAAAAAACGCCATTTCTGATTGTTTATATGCAGGAAGGGGTCCCTTCATGCACATAAACAAACTCCCCATGACGCAGGCATCCTTGCACCATGATGCATATGTGCCTGTGCAGGCGCATGGCAGCAGTTTGTGCGCCAGCGCAGGGGGAAGCACAGAGATGCGACATATTGTTGTAAATATGTTGCATCCCTGTGCTTTGAAAGTGACTCAGTGCGGCGCAGCCAAATGGCTTGGGGCACACACTGAGTCACTTTCCTTGTAAATCTGCCCCATAGAGACAATGATTTATACGTGTAAATCAGTGTATAGAAAATGTTACATAAGGCAAACGCAACTACAAGGTGTAGGATTCACATGTCATTCATACTAGTAGGCATTTTTAAAGAGTGCTTGGTCTGGAGAAGCACAAACTCAGGATTCACAACATAACAGTGGTTAGCATTGACTTTAACAATAAAAATGTCTACCGAGGTAACATCTGTACGCCCCCCTTTGAAGACACTCCGGACATTTCTCTGTCCCCCTGATCCTGAGGTTCCTGGAATACTGTACTCCTTTTGCTGATTGTCCTGACTTCCCCACTGCCTCCCCCCCCTGGTCATCTCTATTGTCCTCCTGATTCTCTACCTGGTATGGCAGGTCCCCCCCGTTGGAGCTCGACACCGTCTAGAATGTTTCTCGCCTTGAGTTTTGTTTTATTGTTTTTCTGTTTGTTCCTTTTCTTTAAAAATTTAAAATATTGGTATCCTGCCCATCTTCTGAGTTGCCGAGAATATATTCTGTAATTCTGCTGAACCTCTGGGGATCAGTCGCTGCTTCGTGACGTCAAGCAATTGATTTGCATATACTAGCGGCCGGCCCTTGTGGTTGTAGGCCCATATTTGTAATGATGTTGTTTTGCACAATACAGTTTTTCACAATAAATAAATAAATAAATAAAAATGTATTTCCACCCAAATAAACCTTTTTAGCAGCATCAGGATAATGAACGACTTGGAAAAAACATATGTTTCTAACTTACACCATGTAGTTTGCAAGCAGCTCTTTGATGTCAGTTTATAGGTCACTGTGCTAGCACTGCACAGTAACAAAAGAATCTCTGTGACAAAAGCAGTAACCCACTAACCTATGCACATAAACTGTTTTTTAAATTCATGGTACATGTTCTTTGCAGTAGGCATATTAACCCTCTGTGCTACATTCGATAAGTCAAAGCTGCCACTTGGCAAAACTCTCTCCTCTCCCCAGCAGGTACATTAATCACTGATGTTATCTTGACACTTTTATTGTTGCTAGAAAACTGCTAATTCTACAAGGAACTTTGTTGTGCTTTTAAAAGTACTGCCTGAGGACCCCCTGGGAATGTGTCACGGACCCCTGGGGGTCCGCGGACCACAGTTTGGGAAACACCGCTCTAGTGTTGGTTTTAGCAATGTATTCTCCTCTTGATATCACTTGTAGTGCCATGATTATCTGATTGTGGTGTGTAGCTGTTTCATCGAGGACTCCAGGACCAACCACCACAACAAAAGGAACACTCTGGGTGATTTTTTTTCACTTGAGAAAACAAAACAATTTCTTGGACATGACTGAAAGCGGAAAACATTCAAAAAGGAAAGATGAAAAACAGCCCAGTTTGTTTATGAAAAAGGGAATGTCATAAGAGAAGACTTCCAAAGTGAAAATCTGAAGTCTGGTATGTTGATCTGCCACTACTCCTGCTAAGCTACTGGACGGAACACATTGACATTTTTTTGTAGTACCAGTGGCTCTACATACCTAGAGGGAGTGATGTGCCTGTTCAGGACCATGGGCCCTGGGTTTTAGGACCTTCTCGTATACACCTGTGAGATCAGATAAGACACAATTTATGCATGTATTGGGCATAAGACATGGTCTACTTCCAGGACAAATGCTATCCCTACTTGGGAACTCTGGCTGCCATTTTGAGCAGCCTCCGGTAACTGATTCCTGGTACAGGTACTTGATTAAAGCAAAACCAAAGGAAATGATGGACGGAGTGTTGAACATTGCAAGCACTCACCCCCAGTCAACTGATCTGGGTTTAATCCATCACCGTTCTTTAGCCCACTCTGCCACCCCAGTTCAGACATGGCCATATGCAAATCAGTCTGACCCTGTGCCTCATGGGAACAGTCCAGCCCGAACTGCCAAGCCATGTCTTCCCTGGACCGGAAACAAGCTTCCTAGGACCGGTTTCTGGCATTTCAGCCGTCTTCAGCCAGGCTTGCTTGAATCCAGTGGCAAAGTGAGCAAGGGACTCACGTCTGAGCATACCCCAGGTACTTGATTACCACCACCACTCCGACTTGGCCTCTACCCCAACCACATTATCCCAACAGGTTTTGACTGCTCCAAACCCACCATTCCGAATGTCCACTTGTTCGTTAATGTTTTTCAGTGTCGCCTACGGCCTTGGCCTTTTGTCTGGGGCCATTGAGCAGGTTGTAGATGATTGAGGTTTGAGTGGTCCTTGGTCTTGTTAAGCAGTTTGAGGGCTTGAAACTATTTCTACGTCTGGCCGGTTTGGTTTAATGAAGCTATTGCTGAACATATATATGTTGCTGTACAGACAGGGCTTAGGTATCCCTATTCAACTACCTTGAGTGTGAGACCCAAGATTAAACAGCATGTTGTAACATCTGAGTGTCAAAGAATATAGCTGTATGACCATCTTAATGAGGATGTGACCAGATCGTCATTTGATTTGAATTATTTATGTTGTTTGTGCAATAGACAACAAAGTTAATTATCTCAAGGATCTTTGCCTGATAGTTACATAAGCTCTCTTTATTTATAGAACAATCATGACATCAGGACACTGACCCAAATGGAAATGTCATCAAACCAGGCCAACTACTACACGAAGAAGAAATAAACAATCAATAGAAAACATTTGTTTGCACAGCTCTTAAAAAATAATTGGCCTTCATTAAAGTAACGCGTGGACGACCATTCAAGGTTTAGGATCATGTACACAAAATCTATTTAAATTTTTTAAGGAGGCACAAAGATTCTGGGACTCTAATTTTGGGCATGAAGTACCAAGGGGTACATTCACCCACTTAAAGTGAATGTGTTTCACTGGTAACTGGATCCAGTGAAGCAAATTCGCTTTAAGCGTGCAGAGCTGCTGAGACATTAATATACTTGTAAAAATTGCATACAGTTTGAAGACTCAAAATCTATTGAGGTTTTGCAGCCTAGGATTAAGGAATTACAAGACTGAAAGCATTGCTGTAACCAAGGCGAAAGAGAATGCAAGTGCCCAACACCATGACACAGGACTGGGGTGAGAATAATTTGCACAGGCGGCATACTTCCCAAAGGCAGTAGAACTGTATGTTATAGGACTCTGCTTTTGAAAGACAAATATTTGTCAAATATGACACAAAACTTCTTGGCTTTAGGGACTAGAACAGGCATGGCCAAGGGATTCAAGCTATAGTGTGCTGTCTGAGCAATTCTAGTTTACTCCTACGACCTCGCTCATTTTGCAAAAGGTGCCAGCCAAATATTTGTAATTAGCAAAAAAGGATTCTCTGACACGACCAATAGAGTTGGACGGATGGTCAAATCTCACCTTACCCTGAAATTTATAATGTACATGTGAGTGTACCTTAAACCCAGAGGACTGAACAAAACCAGGTCTAAAAGTGGTTTACATACAGATTAGACAGGATGGGAAAGAGCCTTGACCTTTGAGGAACCCTACACAAAAATGCAGAACCAGGGCTTTGATACCAAATGGAGGGGGTTCATATACTGAATATGGATCTAAAACATTCTGAGAAAGGACTATTTACCAGGGGTCCTACAAGATAGATAGTGAAAGCGGGATGTGTCAGTCCTAGCTGAAGGGTTGAACAGAAGAATCCTTCCTGTTTACCATGACGAGGCTGAACGTGTCAAGAGAGACTAGCAAACCAACTCAGTTTCATGTCTAGCATTTAACCCAACCTGGGACCCTCAGTAAGAGCTTGAACCATGACAAAACATTTCTCAACCATTTTTCAAGTTATTAATAACGGAATGCTAATGCACAACATAGTATAAATGGCCCGTGTCTAATTAAATGCACTAAATTTAAGTCCGGCGATTTGAGTAGTGGGGTGATCAATACTTTTTTGAATGATACAGGCATTGTTGACAGATTCATGGTCAGGCATTTATTGGGGCCGCTGCCTGATGTAAGGCATCCAGAAGTGGATCATGCCTGCAACCAGAATTTAAGCATCTAACAGTGGTGGCAACTTAAAGGTTAGTCACAGAAAATAGCGAATTGAAATCATTGGAGAACATAGGCGCAATCTTTGGCATCTTAAGTTGAGGCCCATGAAGGAGCTGTGTTACTAATAGCCCATGGCACGTACCTCAGGTTCGTCATCAACAGCAAACTCAACATAACCTCCCAAGTCAACACTGTCACCGTATTTGTCAGAGACATTCTTGCTGAAAGAAAAAGCTAGCTCATTACAGAGGAATTGAGATGACAGAATATATGAGTTGTTAGTCTGTGTAATGAAATTGCCCAAATCGACTAAGATCTCCTTTGATGAGTTAGAAGTCATGTTAGTATGTGTATGGATCGCTTTTGCTAGCTTGAGAAACCGTTGATAGTGTTTGAGCTGAACTATATATTGGATGTGTTGCCAGTCAGAGTAGGAGAGCCTCCACTTAATCTATTTTGCCTCATGAACAAAAACTTTCTCATAAGATCTGGGATAAACCAGCAGCCAAATATCGGCTGTTCAAAGTGAGATTCGATGGAATAGTCCATGGAGCAAAACACTCCATAACTCTGTTTATTACCGAATACAAGGATCCCAGCTGCTTGGATGTCTCGCTGGGCTATCCGAAAAGTGGAATGGCCAGATTAAGCTGTGCGTCTGCTTTAGCGCCAACAAAACAAGTCAATTTCCTGCGAACCACTTGGTCAACAAACACAGACCTATTCTTCACAGAGGAGCCAACTCCAAAAAGACCAGATGATGGTCTGACCAGACCATAAGCTGCATACTTAAATTCACCATAGACGCGCTTCATGAAGCCAGTTTACTACATCATTTATTCTTGTTACATTGTGACATTTCTTTCTTCACGTTCCCGAAAGATACCACTCTTACATAAAACTTGCTAGAATGTTGCTAGTTTAGAATGGCGTACTTTCCTTGAAGGCCCGGCAGATGACCTAGTCAGTTCAACACTCACTCATGAGATAGGCAAGGATCTGTGGGTCAGGAGGAGGAATTCTGGCAAAGCCAACTCAACATTTGATCTTACTGGCACTCAGTACATGTTTACCAATACGATGTGTGCTTGCAGTGCTTGAAATCAGAAGTGTGGAATGGAGGACTATATAAAACATGGTATATAGTTATTAGGGGGTTTGGGATCTGCACGTGGTTGTACTTGAAAACACTGACAAACATCTCATTGCATTGTCTCCATTGTCTCCATTGTGACACTGAAACTACTCTGCTTGTGTTCCTGTTTGGAGGGGGCCTGGCCTGGCACTTTTCTTATTGGAGGAGGCGTAAGATGGATTTGCATACAGCTGTTTCCTGTCTGAGGTGGAATAGTAGTTAAAAGCACGATGGACTGGTGCTCAGCTAGAGGTTTTGGTAGTGACTGAGATTAATTCGAGCATTCCACCCATCACGTTTCTTGTTTTTATATTCCATTGGCATACTTGTCTTCTGGGTGCTAGGATGTTGTAGATGGAGGTTATGGGGGGCTTTCTGGTGATACTTTAGGTTTGAGGACATCTGATCTGAAGTAGAAGAAAGATTCTTCCAGAGTTGCATTTTTGCACAGCCTCTATCACTCCTGCTTGGGTGGGGATATGACAGGAAGGAGATTGTTAGTGGATCAGCAGAGAGTTTGGGTAATGTGGGAGGCTGTTTTGCTACAGAGATGATAGATGGGCATGAGTTAATTTAGAAGTGTTTTGGAGGTAGGTGTTGAGCAGGATAACCCAGGGCCTTGGGAGAACGGAAGGAGTGATGCTTGGTAGCATGTTGACAGGATGAAGGAGCCCAGTGTGATCAAAGCCGGGAGATTGTCCTCCTCTACATGACCTTCGATGATGTGGGCTGAATTTGGATAGGTTGGTATTGCAGGATCCAGTAAAGCTGCAGCAATTTTGGGACGTGAGGTCTTGCTAGTGTTTGAGCTTGCAATTAACGAATTAATAACATCCTTCCTTTGGCTGTGGACCATCTCAAATTGGTAGTTAATGTACAGGACATTAAAAAATAAACCTAGTCACACTCAAAGGTGAAGGCCGCTCATTGACGCAAATGGAACTGCGCTGTGGCAGAGATCACGTGACTGTTAGGATGCAATTCTTTTCATTTTGGGATTCAGATCTGAACTTCTAATATTTTTACAGTCCAGATGAATGGCAAGTGTCAGCCAACGTTTCCCCTTCTTGCCATTCTGGGTTAAACGCAGAGTTTACTGTCGGTGATTATGTGGTACAGTTAAGGACATCACTCCATATGTAAATGTTTAAGTTTAATCTCATACTGAGAGCCTCCAAGAGGGTTTCCAGAAAATCTAATAGAAGCACCATGTAAACCACCATCAAGCCATCACTCATCTGTTTTTATCATCCGCTTTTGCATTTGTATTTGCTTTTTTTTTGCTTCCCAAACAATGTGCCTGCTTTGAATCTGCAGTGCGTAATTCTGATATTGACTTCTGGGGGTAGCTGTATCAAATAAATATGTACCGTAGTCCTCCTTACCATTTAGGAGCGTGGTAATTTTTCTCCATCCATTTCTACCCTTGTAAACTTGCCACCCTAGACCACCCCAGATTTGCTTGCTGAGCCGAAACTGCAGCCTTCACATGACATGAGAAAAGCGGGAAAACATGGGTCGGTATGCCAAATACAGACATTAATTAAAGCTATGTGAATGAACACAATGGACGCACACTTTCACTGGCAGGTTTTTTTTAAATCCGGTATTCTCAGGTTTTTTCCCTAACCAATGACGATGTAGAGACCGACTAATTATATCAGGGACGGGGTTGTACATGCAGTAGCGGCTGCTACCAAAAGGGGGTGATGTAGTGGAGATGGGGGGTGGGGGAGTGGAAGGGGGGGTTAAAAAATCTAATAAAAGCACTTACCTGAATACTGCTTGCCGCTGCTTCTCCTCCGCAGGAAGCACACAGCCTCCGAGAATCCACTAGCCAATCATGACGCTGCCTTACAGCAAGCATTGTGATTGGACTGAGCGCCATGGTTCGTCGCTCAGAGAGGGACTGGTTGGCTGTGCATGTTCTCCATCCAGGCTGTACAATACAGCCTGTGGAAAACAAGCAAAGTGTGCATGATGGTTTGGCCAGCCCGAGACGGGTGGCCAAATAGTCATGCATAGTTAAAGTGTAGCCACCACTCCTCCCTCAACGTCATGAGAGCCCGGCCCAGCGTTGCCCGCCCACACCTGGCTTCAATTGCAAGCTCAATACAAAAAAATCAAATAACGGAATGTTATTATTTTATTTTGTGTATTGAGCTTGCAGTTGAAGCAGTGGGGGGACGCTCCTCCGCCTTATCAGAGGAGCCGCCGCTGTGTACATGTTCCCTACATATGAGGGTGCTGGGTTTAAGATCGAAGTTGAAAGTCGTTGACTATCCTGGTAAACTTTCACAATGATCAAAGTCCGCTCGCACAGAATGAAGAGTTATCAAAAACCCTGTTAAAAATTTTGTTCGGTAATTTGAGATGTGAGCCTCGCAGCTAGCATAGTGGCATCTGTCTCTCACTTTATATGGACCTTGTCATAAGGTGATCATGTTTGATATATTTTGGGCAGCTTTGCCATAGTGATAGCATCCCAGTAGTAGTCATCCCCAATTTCTGATTAGCTTTCCTGTCCTCAGAGGGCATCTCCAATATCTGATGGTCAATACTGGTGTATAGTGAACATTCACAGCATGTGGTGGACAGGCATGGGAATGTGAGACCCAATCTATCCATCTGAGCTATAGGTCCTGTCAGTACTTAAAGGAAATGGCAGTAAGAGAACAAGCATTGGCATAGCCAATAGGTCTCGCCTTTGGGACCTTATAAGTGTTTAGCCATGCAACAGTTGCGTAACTAAATACTTATAAGGTCCCAAAAGCGAGACCTATTGGCTATGCCAAGCGGCCTTGCGGCCGCGAAAGTGAAAGTGATCGCGATTGCGATCGTGATCAACATCAAAGCGGCCTTGCGGCTGCGAAAGTCAAAGTAATTGTGGTAAAACGCGGCGCGCGTGCCCGTGCACATGCTCTGTAGCTCTAGGCTGGCCTGGTAGCACTTTTTGAAGCCCTCTCAATAAGTCTCGCCAGACCAGCGCATGCGCTGGGTCAGGCGAGACCTAAAAATGGGCAGTTGACCACAACTATATGCCACACCCTCACTGTTATCTCAATCTTCTCTTTATTATTGCTTCATGAATATGTGCCCAGGAGCACCAGCCAACATGTTTTGTCCACATGAAGTTGGACTTCTTCAGGGCACAAAAATAATCCTTGATCACGAACCTTTAGAAATGTGTGGATATACTTTGTTTTAATATAAAGATAGTTAAAGTGGTGCACCACTGTTTCTGTATTTATCCAGTTTTCCTAATCTAGGTAGGCACTTTTTGGCCAGAGGGTGTCTATAGAGAGTGCGCACATTTCCAAATAGACCCTTTTTTTGTTTAAAAATTGTTTTGGGGAGATAACAGTGAGGGTGTGGCATCTAGTTGTGGTCAGCTGCCCACTTTAGCATTTTTTGCTGATTGACCATATTGAAGGCTGCTGTGCAATCTAAAAGGATCAAGGCAGTAGGAATAACAGCATCACCCCAGAATACAACTCTGTTCGGCTGATCCATGTTACATACTGGTTGAGCTATCATTGCTCCTTCCAAACGTTTTTTATTTAACATTGGTATTTTTGGATTGAGTCCGCACAGAAATATCTGTGATTTTCATAATTTTCATCTGACTGAGTTCCATGTGAATGCATGTTTCAAGGATCACTTGATACCCCTGTTCGCATGGACATAAGGGTTGCTCCGCTCACCATTGACTCCAAAGTCGGTGATGAGGTTGGTAAAGGTGGCTCGTGGACTGGGTGGTCAGTAGGCGAAAGTTCCTTTCAGGGTGAAGTTTTCAGGGATTTGCAGCTTGAAGTGCAGGTGTTCCTGTACTGATGGGTGATGGGAAATGAAGGCCTCTTGCTTGGCTTTCTTATTTTAAAGACGGTTTGGGGGGTAAACCAATCATTGTCACTTCCTTTCCATGTTGCTGTACATATAGTTCACCAATGCAAAACTGGTCGGTCCCTAGTACAGTTTATGCCATCCCGTCTCCGTATAGTCTGATGAGATAGGTGGCTCTGGTGATGTCTCTCTAATACCGGTTTCATTACTGGTATCCTAGAGACAGAAACTCACTCCAATCTGACTAAACTACTTTGCTTATTTCTGGACCCTTTTTTGTACTTCCAGAGAATGCGTTCTTAGCACGTTATAGTATGTCTTTTGTTTCTTTTAACGACTTGGTATTCACATTTGATGGTTTTTTTTTCCCTGACGAGGACAGTGCCTTATGCTAACACCCGCATAAGGTCACACAGTAAATTCACGGGAGAGCCTTCATTGGTGCTGCATGTCTCTGCTTCTGTGTCAATATCGCACTTATTTAATTATGCACAGTGGCTGTAGGTCAGCGCGAGCACACGGTCAGTCCTGAGGTGAAGAAGAGGCTGCCCATTGGGTTATGTTGTAGTTACGTAGTTAAAACTAATAATGCGTATTGCTCTTTTTTACAGGATATACAATCTATCCTGTGTGACGGAGGAATCCCTCGACTGCTGCACGCTGGACCACATCCCTTTGGTCAGGTAAGAAAATCCTCACTAAGTGCACATACCTGTCGAAGAATTAATGCGTGTTTGCGTGCTTATATTTCATTAATATCATATTTATGTTTATAGCTGCATCTACGCGTTCCTGCATGAAAAATCCCGTGCATCCGCGCACTGGAAATGCTCACTGCTAATTAGATATTATCTTTTGGTACAAATCGAGCTTTCCTACTAGACCTGTGCAGTACAAAACCCACAATTCAATAGTCTTAGAAAGGAGCAGAACACGTGAAATTTCTACAGAGGAAAAACAGCAGAATTTAAATCTGAAGCAGAGCTGGGAAACGCCTGGCCAGAGTATTGAAAATTTAGCGCAATGTCTGTAGTTAAACAAAAAAATAAAAAATAAACAATTAGGGCAGCGCGTGCCGCGGTCTTTTTCGCCTTTCTGTGCCAGAGGGAGCCGACAACGGGTTTCATATGTGTTTTGACAATCGGCGAGATGACTTCCGGGTTTCTTCGCTCATCTTCCGCGCTGGTCTGTCGCCTTCAGCCATTGGGCGCCGTTCCTGGAGCATCGCACCTGGCTGGGTGCATGAATGCAGCTTTCTGCAAGCGGATGGCAGCCGCCCATTTCCAGGCACCTTGTGCAAACATCTGGAACCGTTCTCCTGGTATGCAGACTTTTCACGCCGGAGGCCTGTTTTTATACCTGTGCAGACCCGCCTGATCCTTGCCAGCTGTGCAGCCTCAGTTGAGAAATCTTCAGGTTTTCCCTTTCCCCCACATAGCCATGGCAAACGTGGCTTTGCTGACTTGACGAATTTTCCTGTGATCGGAATGCCCAGAGGTTATTTTAATAGCTGTGGAATGCAGGTTTACTTTATCGATATAATTAAATAGATAGATGTATTTAAAAGTAAAACCAAGCCATGGAAGTTACTCAATATGAAACAACAATAAATCCATCAGAACAGCACTAGGTACCCATATATGCAGTTCAGGACGGATATTCAAACTAAGAAAAAACGGTTTACGTAGTAGGGGCATGTGGGCAGTGTCGTAACATAGCCCCCATGCCGTGCCGGGGGGGGGGACGGGGGGCTGCAAGGAGCTCCCTCAGCACAGTACCCTGACCTAAGAGCTCCTGATTGAGTCCAGAGGGAGCCACTCCATGTACTTTGCAGCCCCCCCCCCTCACGTTTCTTTACGCCACTGGGGATGCCCCCAGAAATATGTAAGAGATCTGGAGGAAATGGACTGACAAAATGTAGGCCCATGACACTAGGATTATTCGGGTTGAAACGCATAATGTTCCTCTAATCAATCAATCAATCAATCAAAGCATTTGTGGAGTGCACTACTTACCCGTGAGGGTCTCAAGGCGCTGAGGGGTGGGGGAATGCTGCTACTGTTCGAAGAGCCAGATCTTGAGGAGTCTTCTGAAGGTCAGTTGGTTTTGGGTCTGCCGTAGGCGGATGGGATGGGGAGGGTGTTCCATGTCTTGGCGGCGAGGTGGGAGAATGATCTGCCACCGGTGGTCACTCTTCGGATGTGGGGGACAGTGGCGAGGCCGTGGTCGGCGGAGCGGAGCTGCCGGGTGGGGGTGTAAAAGCTGAGTCGGCTGTTGAGGTACGCTGGTCCGGTGTTGTGGAGTGCTTTGTGTGCGTGGGTGAGGAGTTTGAAGGTTATTCTATTGTTGACGGGGAGCCAGTGCAGGTCTCTAGTGGGGTGTGATGTGGCTGCGGCGAGGGATGTCGAGGATCAGGCGTGCGGAGGCGTTCTGGATGCGTTGGAGCCGTTTCAGGAGTTTGGCCGAGGCTCCTGCGTAGAGGGCGTTTCCGTAGTCCAGTCGGCTGCTGACGAGGGCCTGTGTGACCGTCCTTCTCGTTTCGGTGGGGATCCACTTGTAGATCCTGCGGAGCATGCGGAGGGTGTTGAAGCAGGAGGAAGAGATGGCGTTGACCTGCTTCGTCATGGAGAGGGTGGAGTCGAGGATGACCCCTAGGTGCATGGTCGGTGGGTGTTGGAGCTGTTCCTAGTGTGGTCGGTCACCAGGAGTCGTCCCAGGCCGAGGGGGTGGATCCTAGGATGAGGACCTCCGTCTTATCCGAGTTCAGCTTCAGTCGGCTGTTTCTCATCCAGTCGGCGACGGCCTTCATTCCCTCATGGAGGTTGGTTTTGGCGGTGTGGGGGTCTTTGGTGAGGGAGAGGATCAGCTGGGTGTCATCGGCGTAAGAGATGATGTTGAGGTCGTGCAGTCGGGCGACGTGGGCGAGTGGTGCCATGTATATGTTGAACAGCGTTGGGCTGAGGGATGAGCCCTGGGGTACGCCGCAGATGATCTCGGTGGCTTCGGAGCGGAAGGGGGGGGAGGCGGACGCTCTAATACTGAAGTAGGCCGAGACATAGCACTATAATGTACAAATGTCAATCAAAGTTCCTAATGTGATTGTTTTGCCAACATTCTGCCTGTTTGCGTTAGTGAAAAAATACAAGTTTAAAAAAAAACATACAGTTACTCGAACAGTTAGGATCGCAGACGTACCCTCATTGGAAAAGAAACCAATAATACCATACATGTGACGATTTCACTTCGAGTTTTCACCCGAAAAATGAGCACGTGCACTGTCCGGTTCATAATCACTCTGTGATGTTAAAATATTGCTCACAAGCCAGGGACCGCAATGCTTTCGTAAAGGAAAAAGACCAAGGAGAGATGATGTAAGTACCCTTTCCGCCTGCCAAAATCATTTGACATTTACTACTCTGTTTCCGATTACTAATGGATTGCAGTCACTAGTAAAACCACGATACAAAACAATATGGAGAAGGTTATTTGTGGAAAACTTTAACAAAACTTGAACACACTAATATCAACCTTCTTAACGTTTGTATGGAAGACCTTTTGCCCAAGAAATCTTCTTTGTCATCAAGTTTATGGTTGAGTTTTTAATTGAGCCGTTAAAGATGCATATCTTGAGACACTGGGGAAAGGTCTGTGTCCAGAGACGACTGATCCTAACTATGAACTCTGACCCTTGGGGGAGATAGGGTGCAAGCTAGAACGGTGCAGTACCCCTTCAATACCACGCAGGACCAAGGGACCTTTCAGCGGTAGCCGCTCCATTAGAACGGAGGAGTGCCACCAAGGGCAAATAAAATGATAATGAACCGGTTTTAAACGCGTTTTATTATGTTTTTATTTTAATCCCCTTGACCAGCCCCCAGGACTCTGACGAATCTTGGCGGTGGTCCAGGGGATGGCACTGCTGATGGGGGAGTGGTGTGCACTCCCTTCGCTGCGCATGAGGGTTTGGCCAGCCAAAGCCCACATGCGCAGTGAAGCTCTCTCCAGCCTCCGCTGCAATGCTGGGGCTGGAGAGGGCAGGCACGGGCTCCCAGTCTGTTTGGGAGCGCAAGTTGCCAGCATTCAGGCCAATCCCAATGCTGCTTTCATGCAGGGTTAGCCCTAGTGCATTCTGGGAGCCTGTGCCCAAAAGCAGGAAGAGCGCTATGCGGCGGGAGACTGCGGCAGTGGCGTTAAGGTAAATTTATGTATATATTTATTTATTAATTTTGTCCCCAACCCCTCCTCACCTTCCTCGTCCAGGCCCTACCCCCACATTGGAAAGGGACGGGCCGTTACTGGGATCACCAAATCTACAAGTATGGCTAGGGGTGTGTTGAGATGGAAAAGGTCCCCTTCATGCAGGGTTGGTCTTACCATTTTATGGGTCCTGGTCAGAAAAGGTGAGACTCCTCTCTAATTAACTGATAAAGCACCAGTGCATTAAATGATATCGCAAGTGGCACAATCAATCGGTGTGATAACACAAGGAAGCAATGTTAGAAGTGACTCATTTAAAATTTAAATTATTAAAATCGACAAAGTAAATTAAAATAAAACAAAGGAATGCCTTTGTGCTACATAGAAATAATAAGCATTAAGTGGATACCACTTACATCATTCACACTGCATGAAAAACGTCCCCTGGTTTCCTTAGAATGGATCATATTCACTGGAAGCATATCCAGATTGATTAAAATTTGAAGATAGAGTGCCAGGATAAACATCTCTCAGACGCGAGACTTAAATAAGATTGTTTGATGGTAGGCAGGGCCAAGGTGCACAAGTGGACGAGCAAGCAAGCATATACGCAGCTTGCATCGGCATACATGGTGATTCTGTGCATCATTGCAGGTAAATTGGTCACAAACATACTGAGCCAAACTACACACACTTGTACCCACTGGTGCTGGAGCAATATTTAGAGCAGGGGTGCTGCCATGAATGTTTTGTAACTGAAGTCACAGGCATTGTGAAAAATCCAAGCATCAACCAAAGAACAAGTGTACCAAATGAGCCACGCCCTTTCAGTAAGAGAGTGGTATGGGTGTAGTATGTAGCTGATGTGGCATTTTGGAGGACACTGTTGCAAATAAATATCGAAAGCATGGTGTGGTAGCGCACTGTCATTTACAGACAGTACATTCTCTGTTGCAGTGGCCACGAACTTGGCACAGACTTGCAGTTTTACTGATAAACTATATAGCACACAAATGATAATGTGTGGAAATTGTGTTTCAGCGCATATTTGTCATTTACACATCACCAAGTAATGTCTTGATTTATTTTGATGCTAATTAAATCTTTGTTTCCATGTCCCTTCAGAATTACAAAAAAGTGCCTCCTTTTTGCTTTCCTAATTGATGAGATATATATATATATATATATATATCTGTGCAGTTCATTGCTAGGTATTTAAATTGTGTTGTGTATTAGAAAAATACACCCCTGAGCCTTGATTTCACACCAGCAAGATAGTCAGTTCACTTTTGTTTTTGTTCTCATATCACCACCCAGACTATGTAGTTTGAGGCTGTACCACCTCCATTCCCTTGGCTGGTGTGACCATTTGCTGAATATTTCTCTGCCCTCCACAGTAAACTAAGAGAGACAGGATCAACCTCATTCTCAGCAAGGGGCTATGGTGTAATCATCAGACAAATAATTACACAAGAGAGGGTTAGCCTGACTAGAAATGAACTCTTAGGGTCTAAGAGGTCAGTTATCTGGTCTCCATATATCTTAAGACGGTGGGGATCTGCAGCCAGGTAAATTGATGCAATCCTGGCATCTCATAGATATATCAGTAGGATCCTCAGCAGGGGCAGCTGGTGTTAACGGGCGACGGGCATTGCCCTACTAACAGTGGGTGGGAGATGAAATGGAGAGAATGTACACCCTGATTCAAATGAAGTGCTGATTACAAATTCTGTTTTTTTGCGGAAGGGGTGAGGTCGGAGTCTTCCTGCGCATGTGCTGTCCAGCGAGAACTATTGCTCACCCCCACGGCACATGCTAGCAGAGTGATATCAGTATGATAAGAGTGGCTGGAGAAAGCAGTAATGGTTAGATTTTAAATAGGGGACTTAGACTGTGGCCCAGGCAGTATCAGCAGTCAGTCAGTCAATCAATCAATCAATCAGGTGTTTGATAAGCGCGACTACTCACCCGTAAGGGTCTCAAGGCTCTGGGGGGTGGGGGTAGCAGGTTCCAGTCCATAAAGGAGGGGGTTTGTCGAAGAGCCAGGTTTTGAGGCTTCTTGCGAAGATGGGGAGCCATGTTATCTCTCTGAGGTGGAGCGGAAGGTCGTTCCAGGCTCTGGCCGCGCGGACGGAGCGGCTTCCCGATCTGGTCTTTCTGGTGTGGGGGACCACGGCATAGGAGAGCTGGGCTGATCGTAGGGTCCTTTGGGGTGCATGGAATTTGAGTCGGCTGTTCAGGTATGCTGGTCCGGTGTCGTGGAGGGCCTTGTGAGCATGGGTTAGCATCATGAAGGTGACTCAAACTTCGATGGGGAGCCAGTGGCGTGTGCGCAGGTGCTGGGATATGTGGCAGTTTCTTGGCAGGTTGAGGACCAGTCTTGCGGCGGCGTTTTGAATGTTCTGTAGCTTGCGGGTGAGGTTTTTGTTTATTCCGGCATAGAGTGCGTTGCCGAAGTCGAGCCTACTGGTGACCAGGGCGTGAATGACGGTCTTTCTGTGTTCGAGGGGCACTGTTCAAATAAATGTGAAGGGGCAGCGCTGGCCTATATTGACAAAGTGGAGTGGGTGGCAACAACTGAAGCCCTCCCTTCGCACTACTGTGTAGGCCTCCTGATTGGATGGTGGAAGCTGGGGGAGTGGGCTGTGGAAGAGTTCGGCCGCACGCTTCAATTTCATTTTGGGGAAAATCAGCACGCAGCAGTTGTGCTGTATTCTACATGTTTGTGTTGGCTGTTTATTTATCCAGACAGACACTGGCACCGGCTCAAAGTACGTACTCCAGTCACAGCATAGCATTGCAAATTGTTGCCTAGCTGGGGTGTGATCACTTCTGTTTTATTATATAACTATGCTCGCCTGTGCTAACCTCCTCAAAGAAAGGGTTGCCTTGGCCTATGTTGATTTATGTGTAACATGAATAATCCGTCTAGAATGTGTTCTATTTCAAATTAATGTCATGGAAGGTGATAAGGCGATTTCATTTTTTTTTTATTTTAATACACTTGAAACTTGTTAAATTAGTTTAAATGCATCACCAATTTTGACAGCTTCGTTAACTGAGACACAGTGAGAAGTGGAGTGCCCAGGATCACTCATTTTGGTCAAGTGAGAAACTTTAATTATGACTTCAGTCTAATTGTCCCACCGTCATTAATTTTGCCACCAGTCCCAGTGCTTACATTGTGCTTAATTTGTGTGGGTGGTGTGACAACTGGCAGGTGCACGCAAGACATCAAGAGAGCCCTGTTTGTGAGCACCCCTGGTGGTTGGTGTTTTGAAAGACTGGAAGAATGGCGTGCATTGTGAACTGTGATACCATTTGCAGGCCCTTGTTTCAAAGTAGGAATTTGGCTCTTGAAACCGTCCACTGCTTAATCACATTGATAAGAAGGCTACATTCATTTTATCCTTTTTAGGCGCAGAAGGAAAATGATGTGCCGCTCGCAGGCTTGCCACTGCTTCCAATCCGCTTGGGCTACTGTTGCTGGACCATTGTGGGCTCTGCCCGAGGACGCTGTGCTGTTTGGGGGGTGCTATTTACCTGGACCATTTCAAACCGGGACTGCGAGGACCAGGCTGCTTGGCGGCGAACGCAGCTGTCTCCTCTTCCCGACTCCTCCCTCAGCAGGTACTAGACGCCTCGCGGCCCCCGCTTCACGGGTGCCGCTCGCAGGCTTGCCACTGCTTCCAATCCGCTTGGGCTACTGTTGCTGGACCATTGTGGGCTCTGCCCGAGGACGCTGTGCTGTTTGGGGGGTGCTATTTACCTGGACCATTTCAAACCGGGACTGCGAGGACCAGGCTGCTTGGCGGTGATCGCAGCTGTCTCCTCTTCCCGACTCCTCCCTCAGCAGGTACTAGACGCCTCGCGGCCCCCGCTTCGCGGGCGCCGCTCGCAGGCTTGTCACTGCTTCCAATCCGCTTGGGCTACTGTTGCTGGACCATTGTGGGCTCTGCCCGAGGACGCTGTGCTGTTTGGGGGGTGCTATTTACCTGGACCATTTCAAACCGGGACTGCGAGGACCAGGCTGCTTGGCGGCGATCGCAGCTGTCTCCTCTTCCCGACTCCTCCCTTTCCGCCCCCCAGTCTTTATAACACAGCCCAGCTCTCGCGCGCAAGCGGGACGCACGCAGGGCCTAGTCCGGGGCGAAGACCGGGCAAAGAGCTGGCCGTTTGAGGCCGTAAGAGCACGGGCGAGCCAGGCCCAGGCCTCACCACTTTCACTCATTGCGGTAAGCCAAGGGCTCCTTGAGGTTCCCTGCCTGATCCCAACCATGTCCGCTAGAGAAACTAGAAGTAAATCTGCGCTAGCTGCTGGAGCTGCCTCCGGCACTTTGGATATGTATTTCGCTAAGGCCGGCTCTTTACTGATTGACGAAATTACTATCTTAGAAAGGCGCATCTCCCAGGAGATAGATTGGGTAAGGAGATCTTCTCTGGGACCTCTTGCACAGGCTATTTCTCCAGCTCACGCCCATGATTTCACGGTACCTAATGCAGCCCCTGAACCCGGTACCTCTGAACCAGATCTTCTGATTACTTCTGTTACTGATCACGACATTTCAGCCCCAACTGAGTTAAGTATTTCTTTGCTTCCCCCACCTAGATTGCACCCCGCTCAACATAATTTAAATCTTCTCATCCCTGAGCAGGCTAATACCCTTTGTAGTAACTCTTTAACTAAACAACCCAGTCAGGGGGAGAGAGAAGGTGCAATCCCGAGGAGGAAAAGAAAGGCGCAAACTATTAGAGGGCAAAAGCCCAAAATTGCCAATCCCAACCCGAGGAGTGTATCTAATCAATTAAGGCTAACTGAAACAGGGTCAGACCCACCAGATATACCTGCCTATACACTCCAGAATCATAACCCAACACCATGTGTGGCTGGCTTCTCTTTCTTGGATTTAAGTTCTCTTCTGAAGAAATCACTTATTCCACTACTAGACCGTTTGGTTCTAATAGAAACATCTCTAGTGAACTTACAGAGGGGAATCCAATCACTCCTAGAAGTATCCAGATCAGATAGCCAACAGGCAAACACCACCTTAACACTCCCAGTAAAAGAAGTCTGTCTTCCATCCAAGCTTTCCCAGCCACGCAACTTTAGCGCACCTATCCCTCACATAACTGAACCCTTGATCGCACCTTGCACTATTGACTCCAGCTCTCACGGGTTGGCATTGTAATCTTTGGCAGGGACGCAAGATACTCATATTAGACACAGGCCAATCCATCTGCCGCCGGAGGCTGCCCCCTACACTGTCATCTTAACCGGCATTCCCGAACTACGACCTTTTGTTAAAGAACCAGTTGACGCTTTAAAAAACAAGGTCATCCACTGGCTCTCTCTAAATAGACCCCTCCCCCAGGGCATTCATAGTGAGGTTCTTATGGTGAGGAGGGCCCCATGGCTGGGAAATACCAGCAAATCCATCAAAGGAGACTGTGTATTGATTAATGTTGGGGACCCCCGCACGGTTTCTCATATTTGCAGGTGGCCTCAAATCACCCAGGGATCCCCTATCCAAACCTACCCACTGTCATTCTTCTACCCGGATACGACGCCCGATCAGGAGGAAGAACGCTGGGTACCGGTTGGTAGGAGAGGGAAACTGGGTGGCCAAGGGTTCAGTAGGGACCACCCTTCCATGGTTCCTCCTCGTTATGACTATTTCCCCACTTACAATAGGTTTAGTTCTTTGGATATGGTGGATTGACCGCCCGCTTGGGGGGGTGGCGCAGCTTTGTACCAAACCATGTCTTGCATTTCTCCTGCCCACCTTGATACTTTAACTGTGCAGGAGTACCCGACTCACTTGGATTGTTATCATCCAAATACAGAAGGTCCCGTGGGGGTTATTTGCTCTCCGCTTAACTCGGCAATGGTTACGAACCCTCATTTTTCCAATTCTTTCTTTAACCTTCATGAGGGCCCGAGCCTCGAACCGGCCCATATCCCAGTTGCACATCCCGCGACGGATGCTTTGTCTCTCCTTAAGATTTTATCTTGGAACGTCGCGGGCTTAGCCACTAAATGGATCAACCCGGCCTGGAGCTCCTTCATTGGGGATAAAGATATTTGCCTGTTTCAGGAGACCTGGGCAAGGGAGGAGATTTCGCATATTGGCTTTGCTGTATTTTCTGTACATGCGACCTGGGGGGGGAAAGGCCGCCCGTCCGGAGGGCTAGCCATATGGGTGGCTATTGATCTGGGGTGTAAGGCCTCCATTTTCCCGACAGACTCTGTAGATATTTTAGCTGTACTGTTGGAATGGCCTAACTCTTATAATATTTTACTGATTAACATTTATGCTAGGCCAGTGAACATTGCACAGGAATCGTCTACAATTGCGGAGCTAGTGACGGTCCTGGAAGCAATCCCGGAGGGCACCCCCTTTATAATCGGTGGTGATTTAACCCCTTCAGTGCCCATGACGAGATGGTCTCGTCATGGGCCGCGGTTGCGCTGTGCCCATGACGAGACCATCTCGTCATGAACTCCGCCCGCTAATAGAAAGCCCGGCACAGGTCGGGGAAAGGGCGGGGCACAGAAGGGGTTAAACTGCCAGTACGAGCCCCTCCCAGGTATATTGGAGGGGTTGACCTCGGAAGAAGACCTCCTGTGGTCTATCCCTCCCCCACAGGCCCCGGCTGCAAGAGCATGCTCCCCCTAGCCTTACAAATTACTTCCCTGTCCTTGCAATTCGGCCTTAGGGCCTGCAATGGAAGGTTCAAGTCAGACATCCCTTCCAGATGTACTTTTAATCGAATGGGCAGTGAATCGCGTTTAGACTATGTTATGGTTCCCCTGTCTTTATGGACACATATAAGGGATTTTAGTGTCTTAGCCAGGGAGGACAGCGACCACAATGCCCTTCAACTAGTCTATGATCACCCTGGGTTGGAGGTTAGAGATATTCCAAGGACTAATACGGAGAACTCCTTGGATCTCGCTAATGATAGGCGTAGAATAACATGGGAGCATCTAGCCTCACATCATGGGAAGATATCTTTACTATACGCTCAGGTTGTTCCCATATTCGAAAAGCTTGAAGCACTCAAAACGGAAGAAACTTCCCAGAACACTTTTATGCAATTGGGGCAGATTCACGAGGATTTGATTAAACATCTTTCCAAATGTCTAACTCAAAACACAAATAGGCTTGGCAGGAAAATTTCCCTTCCCCTCTGGTTTAACATTGCTTGTCGGAAGGCAAAAACCGAACTTTTGCTCCACATCAAAGAGGGAAAGGGTAAAGAGGACATTAGGGCAAGTAGAGCAGCCTATAAATCCCTCATTACTAATGCTAAAAGTGAATGGGAGCATGACAAATGGGCAAGATTGACTTCCTTCCTGGCCAGTGGAGACTCACGCAAATTTTGGTGTTGTGTCAACTCTGGCCTGGAGGAGCTGGCCCCGGCCACACTATCTAACATATCACCAAAGTTCTGGCAGGACCACTTTCAGTCTCTTTATAAATTACCGCAGGACGCCCCAATTGGTACCACTTCTATTCTACAGCAAGGAGGGACGGGGGAACTCTTCAGGGTGGGTGAGGTGCGTGAGGCTGTAGTCGGCCTGGCATCTGGAAAGGCACCAGGGTTGGATGGTATGCCTGGTGATTTATTTAAACAGGAGCCGGATGTTTGGGCGCCCTATCTTACGATCCTCTTTAATGCCATCCTCGAAGGCATGGCTATTCCCGGTACTTGGCTGGGCGCAGAGATTGTCCCAATCTTTAAGAAGGGTTCTCCTCTGCTCCCAGCCAACTACAGACCTATTAGCCTTATTGACGTCCCACAAAAGATCTTTGGTAGACTCATGTTAAACCGCCTCCAGGATTGGATCGAAACAAATGAGATCCTGAGCCCATACCAGGCAGGTTTCCAAAGGGGCATCTCGACTACTGATCAAATCTTCCGTTTGCACCTCATCTACTGGAAGACGGTTCTCTCCGAGGGCGGCAATCTATACACGGTTTTCGTGGATTCACGCGCCGCCTTCGATTTGGTCCCAAGGGACAAATTGTGGGCAGTCCTATT
The DNA here is from genome assembly GCF_964204655.1 of Triturus cristatus. Lineage (NCBI taxonomy): Eukaryota > Metazoa > Chordata > Amphibia > Caudata > Salamandridae > Triturus > Triturus cristatus. The sequence goes on from NC_140580.1 coordinate 330,903,360, forward strand.
AGATCTAGGGGTCCCGGCTGACATCCTAATGATTTTGAGGAGACTGCATCAGGGGAACTTTGCCAGGGTAAGGTGTGGCAGGGATGGTTCCCTCTCTGATGCTTTCCCCGTTGACAGGGGGGTCAGACAGGGGTGCGTTCTTGCACCTACCCTCTTCTGCCTCTTTGTCAACGGGGTCATAAGCTTCCTACAAGAGCTGAGTAACATCGACGCCCCCAAGCTCGACGGCAGCAGGGTTCCCGCAATTATGTTTCCGGATGATACCCTGCTGCTTTCTATATCCCCCATGGGCTTGCAGAGGGTCTTGGACGGGTTCGCGTGTTTCTGTGCGGACCGAGGATTGGAGATCAATGCCGCAAAAACAAAATATATGATCTTCAATCCCCCCCCCCCAGGACCCGAGCACCCCCCTCTATAGGGACATCAAGTCTAGAACGGGTGTTTACGTTTGAATACTTGGGGTTGGTATTAAACCAGTCCATGTCATGGGACCCTCACTTAATTAAGATGAATATGAAACTCTCCCAGCTTGTGGGGGGCATTGCAAGGATGGCGAAAGGATTAACTTACAGGCCATTTGCGCCCCGCTTGCAGATTTACAAAACCCAAGCTAGAGCATCAGTGACATATGGAGCGGAGTTATGGGGTTATACTTTGGGACTGAAGCTCCAGACCACGGAGAACAATTTCCTCAGACAACTGACAGTCTTACCAATTAGCACCCCACTCTTGCCGCTAAGATTGGATCTGGGTCTAAGACCGATTTCAGAGGTCCTGGGTCTCAAACCCTTGACCTTCTGGGGTAAAATCTGGTCTTCCCCGGATCTTTTGAAATATAGAGCTGAGCTGGTGGAGATTCTGCGTTTGTGCAAAAATATTCCAATCCCATGGCTCAGCTATGTTAAACGCATCTGTGAAGCACTTGGCAGACCAGAATTGTGGTCTGATCCGGCATCGGCCTGTCCTAAGGTCTCCCGAAGGTTCATTTCCAAAGTTTATTATGAGTACCATTTGAGTGTGGCCATTGCGAGTGTACGAGAGCGCTCACAATCAGCACATTTTCTAGGATTCAAAGATTTTTTTCCATCTCGAGCTCACCTACGATGATATGGGCCCGCCCTTAACGAGGAAACTCTTCATGCAATGGCGTTATAACACACTGCCCCTAAGGGCCTACACGGCTCGGTGGGCACACTCAAACCACACTGCTCAATGCCCCATATGTTTACTCCCAGAGGAAACGGATTTACACATTATATTTTTCTGCCCGGCCTACCGCAGAGCAAAGAACTACTGGCTCCGCCCCCTTCTTACTAACATGGGTTTTAGACATTATGCCCCCGCCCTCAGAATACTGAAATCAGACCTCTCCCCTCCAATAGTATTTGCGGTGGCAAAATTCTTAATTTCAATGTGGTTTACTCGTATGCGCTACCTCAAGTCTTTCTCATCGAGTCCAATATTTTGATGATCTTAATTTATTGCTTATGAACTGTTTTTATTGTCTTTTATTCTGTCTAAGTAATGATGTATACTTGTACTCTTTTATGGCCCTGGTGGCCGAAATAAAGACTTGATGATGATGATTTGCCCAAAGTCACATGATTTTTTTTTTTTGTTTTGTTGCAGTTTTACATAGTGCGCACTTGACCAGAAAGTACTAGAGCACTTTACATGAGCACAAGTTACATTACACAAGGACACATTCAACCATTTAGATGATATTAAATTCTAGTCTAGAGCAATGTATCAGAACCCTGCCACTGGACTGGAGCATTACTGTGGCGCTTTAAAGCCCTTGAGTCAATGCAAGGAAAGATGTAAAGCCCGCTTAGTGCAGATGTGGCGTGGACATGCATGTTCATTCTGTTACCCGCTGCACCATACTGTCAAGTCCATGACTGAGCCTCACTTTACAGGACTCACTTGTTCAGTAGAGCTAATAATGCGGATTTGCACACCACAATAACTGTTGAACATATTTAATGGAGTAAGATATGGGGCATTTTGTTATGTGTTTTACTATTTTAAGTCTACACATTCACAATTGCTTTATAAACCTTTCTTGCTCTCTCAATTTTGCTTTAAAATGCTCCATTTGCCCATTCTTTTTATAAAACCTTTCTCGTGATCTAGCACTCATCCATGACTTTTATGCCACACCACTTTTAAAATGTCACCAGCCGCCACTGATCCTCACACACAAGTACCACCAGTGGCATGCTTCATTCTCAGATCCTCACACACTGCAACTAGTGCGCGTGGGTCAGCTCATCGCAGTTTGTAAGCGGAGCTCTTTGTCGAAGTTAAAATCGCTTTCAGGATCCTAAATCCTGTTTACTAGCATGGTCCTTTGGTGAGAATAAAAACAGATGTTTCGTCACTATAATGCTCCCTAACATCAACGGGTCGACATGTTTCAGCCTCTATCTAGTGCCACCAAGGATTAATAGGCTTTCTTCAGGACCGAGAATGTACGTAGTATCCCTACGATATATGGTTAACTACCAACTCGGAGTAGTAGTTTATACAAACATACAGATCAAAGTGGACCTTTTCCTGTGAAAAGCAGTGCTTTAGTCATGCTGCTGCTTTTGTTACAGCGGGCGATATTGCAGCACTGCTGCTAAACTGTCCCCCAGTAACAAAACTGTCCCCCATCGCTTGAAAACTGTCCCCCACCCTTCCGTCCCACTGGGAAAACGCCTAGTACCCGCTATGGCCAGTCCAGCCTTGTTGTTCTGGTTGTTATACAGTTATGTTTTAGGGAAGCGTGCTTTGCCTGCAGTGCATGTCTAGTTTAAGGGCACTTACCATGCTCACCCAGAACCTGCGGCTCATGGAAGCACGTCTCATTTGTGGGGAAAAGTTCACTTATCATGCTCACCCAGAACCTGCAGCTCATGGAAGCACGTCTCATTTGTGGGGAAAAGTTCACTTATCATGCTCACCCAGAATCTGCGGCTCATGGAAGCACGTCTCATTTGTGGGGAAAAGTTCACTTATCATGCTCACCCAGAACCTGCGGCTCATGGAAGCACGTCTCATTTGTGGGGAAAAGTTCACTTATCATGCTCACCCAGAATCTGCGGCTCATGGAAGCACGTCTCATTTGTGGTGAAAAGTTCACTTATCATGCTCACCCAGAACCTGCGGCTCATGGAAGCACGTCTCATTTGTGGTGAAAAGTTCACTTATCATGCTCACCCAGAACCTGCGGCTCATGGAAGCACGTCTCATTTGTGGGGAAAAGTTCACTTATCATGCTCACCCAGAACCTGCGGCTCATGGAAGCACGTCTCATTTGTGGTGAAAAGTGAAGTTCATATCCTGTGCTTATCATTGAAGCCATTATGATGCTTGGCGATGGGACCATGGTCTCCGTTTGCCATTGAACATTCTTTGATTACTGTTAAAAAGATAGAACTTTTCTTGTCTCTCATTAGCTCTCCTCCTCCACTCTTTTTCCTGGACCACCTTCTAGGTTCTTGTCTGTGTGTATCACTCAAAACTCCTACCTTCTTACTTCTGCGTCAAAGGTCCAGGAAGCACTGGATTCCGGATGAGTTGGCAGTGAGTGGGCAGAGATAGACAACACCAAATGAGAAACACAAGGTTTCAATTAATTCCAAAGCCCCTGAAAACCAGTGGGGCCGGGGCAAAGACAAATGACTTTCAGAGCCAGTGGACTCTTGGTAAGTTTTAGCTTCTGCTTTTTACGCAGGGGTGTAGCTCTTATAATGCAACACGTGCAGTGGCACCGTTGCTGAGGGATGTGTATGGTACGATGACGCCCAACACATCTGTCTTTTAATACATAAGTTTGTGGCCCGGGTGACGCCCATTTCCTTGCTTTCCTTGGGGCCCTTGGTATCCTTGCTACGCTGCTCCCTCCACAAGCAGATGGAAGATCTGCTGTGTGGTGACAGGCAGAGTGCCTGCTATGCGACCCATTACCTCACCAGGGGTGTAACTCTGCCCATGCAGCACGAAGGCCCCCACTCTTTGGGGGGGTGAGGACATTCTGACGAAGGTCTGCGAATATCTGTGGGATATGCGTGTCTCAATATACTCCTCAAGGGAGTCCCGCCATTTTGTGTTATTCCACTGAACCTCACCACTTGGGATGCCGTGGCAGACATGGCTCCCACTGCCCGCCAGAGATATCGGATGAGAGCTCCATCAGCCCCAGGTCAGTGGTTACAGATCACACCTGCTGCAGTGGGACTTAGGCTCCCCTCCGGTGCCATAGGTAAGGTCCCCTAATATGTAAAAGGAAAACTCTTACCGCTTCTTCCATCATTTAGGGTAATAAGGGCGGTTTGTGGGGTTTAGGTCCACCTCATAGTTAATTGATGCAAGTGCTGACTTATCCAGCTGTCTATAGCTATAGATTGTCCAGTTATAGCAAACGGCATAAGTCGTAGCTCCTTTAAACTTACGTGAACAGAGCTCTTAAAACCAAGTTAAAATGAGCCAGGCATTTGGCTGTTCCTACCACTAGCTGCGGGGTGTCCAGCATGGGTCCACGACGGCTGGTGCCACACCAGTTTTTTTGTAACCAATAAGTACAAAATTCCAATTAAGATAAATGAGAGTTCAACCTCTCCCAGTGTTGGATTGATCAATTCACAATCCCTTCTCTTTGCATTGCTGGCCTCACTTTTAACCACTGTCCTTCACTGCTGGCCTCAATTTTCACCACTGTCCTTTCACTGCTGGTTCACATTTCACCTCCCTCTTCATTGCTGGCCTCAGTTTTCATCGGTTTCTCTTTTCACTGCTGGCCTCACCTCTTCACAGGCTATCTCCTTACACTGCCCCTTCAGCTTCTAGGCTCTTAGGGACAGCTGTCCGGGCTGTCACTTTTCCCAGAAGCCCCCCTGCTCGAGGCGATTGTGTGTTTTCGAACTTCTACCACAAAATAGGCAAGAGAGACGTGTTCCAGCCTACACGTATCTGAGCCAGAGGTCGTTTTTTGCCTTTTAAATTGAATAATTGTCTGTTTTGTTTTTGCGGCATCAGTTTCTAATCGTCTCTCTCTGGGTAGTTGTGCTTTCCTTCGACGGTTAATGACGTCAGGAATCGCCAATCCTGTTGACACTGTGCACGATTCTGTTACTGTTGTTTCTGTCTGTGTTTGCCTTCACGGTAGATATTCACTGCTTATGCACCGGCCTGTTGAACGAGAACTGTAAATAGGAACTATTACTATTAACTTATTTAATGGCTCTCATTATATCGCCATTCCAGCAACTGAGTGCTAGGTCTGCGTTGTTGGGCCTTGCAATGTTACCCCCGCCCCCTCTGATCACCCGATAACGTCCAGCATAAAAGTACTCCGCCATTTTGATGGCTATATAGGTGTAGAACTATGCTTTGTTTTGGGTACGTATTGCATTAGTTTTAGGTTGGGATACACAGGCCTCTTTACCCTATACCCGCGCTATGGCATATAACCTATAATTTTCATAATCTTATACTAGGCGCTATCTTGTTGCAAGTGCATTACTGCTGTGAGAACTCTTAAGTATTATCAAGGATTGTGGAATTGAGTGTATTTTATCCAGGGTAATGTTTCAAAACCACCACTCTAGGAAGCAAATACATTTTCTAGTTTTTCATGATTCATCGTAGATCTTGGAAAGATTTTCAAGTCGTAGATTTCCATGCACACCTCATCTGCCCTTCACTTAATTCTATGGATTGTCCGCAGTGCGACGAATTCTAACTACACTTGACAGAAATGTTTATTTTTGCATTATATTTTTTCCCTATGGAACACATTTTTCCAAGCCACCTTTGCCATTTTTGTATTGTGAGTAACACGCAAAAGACAATTATATATCCTACATTTTCTTTTTATTCCAGTTTTTCGCTCTCTGTTACATTGTTAGTTAGATAATGTTTTCATCCGTGCTGTCCATGAGACTCTGTGCTGCATGGTCGCAGTGTCCTCACCACACGGCAGCACCCTCTGACAATATAGGAGAGTTTGCAGAGTTTTCACATCCAATATTTACGTTTATTCCCAGAGTCTTGTCGCTGAAATGAAAAGTGCAGTTAGGAGTGTGAAAAGCCTTTGGGTACATGCATGAATGAATACAAAATTATGTAAAGTGGATTTCAGGGTCAGAAAATATCAGAAACCTTAGTTTTGTAGTTATTTGGAATTTCTGAGCCTTGATGTCCAAAATAAATTTTTAGCGACTGCAAAGCCAGAAACTTGAAAAATCACATGCTTTGCGACTGTAAAATCCAGTGGTGCAAAGTACAAAAGGTCCTTTATGAGTCTGAAATGTCTTTCCCTCCCACAAGGTACACTCTGGGACTCATTGTGATTTAGAGAGTTAAGGGAGAGCCATCTTCTTGCTCCTTCTGAGTCGCACTGGACTGCCTCAATGGTTTGCAGCTGCGGTGACTGCTAAACACTATTCCTTTGATGCACCCATATCAAGGCTGAGCGGTATATATTTACAAAGAGGAAGCTGTCCATGAAGGACCACCTCCATTTTGAAAGTGAATTCTGTGAGCACAGTGAGGTAAGAGGTGGCGGGGGTTACAGCCACTTTTCTCAGTTATCCCCTCACAGCAGACCATTTCTTTAGAGGTCTTCTCTTCCCTCCCACAAATCTATTCCAAATTCTCAGACATGTGATAGGATTTGCAAAACACAATCCTGCCTAATTGCTAATTCGGTAGGATTCTGAAAATCCCACCGAATGAGTTTTTTATGCGGCAACTGTGTTGTACATTTATCTCTGTGCATAATGAATGCGGGGTTGCATAACTGTTGTGAAAACAACGTAATCTCCTTTGTGACTCTCCCCTTTGTTTATTATATCATCTGTTCCCGAATCCAATTTTTGGGTGTTTGAGTGTACTTATTACAAGAACAAAAATGTGTGAACTGGCCATTTCTCCATAAAAGTCGTCAGGGGCCGTATTACTTATGGTGCCCTGGCGGCGCAACGAGTGTGTGCACCCGCTTTTTGTGCCCCGGGACACTATGGAATTACAGAAGGGACTGCAGACGCTTGTGCCTTCCCATCTGCCATACTGATAGCGCTGGTGCACGTGTAGTGCCAATGCTCCATATTCCACTGTATGTACTGCCCCAGGGCAGTGTGAGCTTGCGGCTGCTCTTGTAATAGCAACCACAACAGTTGATGGACAGAATGCAGAACAATGTCATACATTCACCCCAGTACAGAGATCTGGGCCTAAATCCATCTTTTTTTTGCTCACCATGCCGTTTCAGTGTGAACCGAGCCATATGCAAATCAGTCTTGACCGTGTGCCTCATGGGAACAGTCCAGCCTGAACTGCCAAGCCAGGTCCTCCCTGGACTGGAAATAAGCATTCTAGGACCGGTATCGGGGTTTCACCCCTCTTCAGCCAGGATAGCTTGATTCCAGTGGCATGGAGAGCACGGGACCCACGTCTGGGCATACCCTTCCCACTCAGGGTGACAAATGCAAAAACAACAGTTGATGGAAAGAATGCAGAACAATGTCATACATTCACCCCAGTACAGAGATCTGGGCCTAAATCCATCGTTTTTTTGCTCACCATGACGTTCCAGTTTGAACCGAGCCATATGCAAATCAGTCTTGACCCTGTGCCTCATGGGAACAGTCCAGCCTGAACTGCCAAGCCAGGTCCTCCCTGGACTGGAAATAAGCATTCTTAGAACCGGTTTCGGGGTTTCCCCCCTCTTCAGCCAGGATAGCTTGATTCCAGTGGCATGGAGAGCACGGGACCCACGTCTGGGCATACCCTTCCCACTCAGGGTGACAAATGCAAAAACAACAGTTGATGGAAAGAATGCATATCAGTCTTGACCCTGTGCCTTATGGGAACAGTCCAGGATGCTTGTTTCCGGTCCAGGGAGGACCTGGCTTGACAGTTCGGGCTGGACTGTTCCCACAAGGAACAGGGTCAAGACTGATTTGCATATGGCTGGGTCCAAACTGGGGTGGTGGAGTGAGCTAAAGAATGGTGGATTAAACCTAGATCTTTGCGACTGGGGGTGAATGTTTGCATTGTCCAGCATTCCGTCCATCAGTTGTTTCTTTTGCTCTTGTAATAGGGTGCACAGTCTGTGTTTGCAGCTGGCGCTCCTGCGTAAAGGTACACTGTGGTGCAAACAAGGACATTGCGTCCCTTATCTAATAAGTACCCCATTGTTAATCTTGCTAAACTGCAACCTCAAGAACTGTGTTCTTCGCCAGCAGTCGTGTGTAACACTCATATGTCAAACATGGTTAAAAAGAGCGCGTATTTTGTGAATGGAGGCGACATCTTAAAATACTTAAGGACTTATTCTAGGAATTTCAAAAGGGCACTAGATATCTCCGAACATTAGGCTTTTTGTCTTTAAACTCTCAGACAGTTATGTTTACGCATTTAGCAGAGCATTGTCATCGGCAGCGAGGTCTGTTTAGTCAAAAAGTGAGTAAAAGAGGAAGGAGTTGAAGATGCACTACCGCGCTTTCCACCCCCCGCCCCCTCCCCGGTTGGATTTCGACATGATTTAAATCATACCACTTGTCCTGGTGTTGAACAACAACAAGAAACAGTTTGGACTTTGTTTACTGTAATGACGTGAATTACAGTGCAGGGATTGTTTTATCCTGGCATGTGACACCTCATGGGCTCAGCTCCACTTATGAGAAGAATGTCCTGGTGAGTTCCTTTCACACGCCATGGAGCGAGTGCTGCAGACAATATTTGATCATGTGTATATCGCAGGCCACACACTAAATGTCAGTTCAGTGTTTAAAAACACTGGTCTACTTATTGCCCGGTCCAGTGGTTCTCACCGGCCCCGGAATGATGCCTGTTGGAAGGGGGACCCCGAGGAGTCGGCGAGACCACCAAGGGGGCCCTCACACTGTACGAAGTAGCCGAGCGCTGCCGAGAAGTCTCCTGAGAGATCCTTCTCCTATCACGTACTAGCCCAGTAACACCACCACACAGGACTCAAGGAGGTTGTCTCAAGACAAGCAATTCTTTATCAGCAATAAAAAGGTTACGAGGTCAATATTTACACGATGGGATCGTGGGATCCACCAAAAGTCTCGGTGTCTCTTTGGAAGGGTAGGGGTAGCGGGACAGTCTTTGGCAGGGGTGCGGTACGAGGGTACCTGGGGCCCAGATCTTATCCTCAAGCTGGAGGACCTCCGGATCTCGGAGGGGTCGAGCCGCGACGGCGTCAGCAGGGCTCTGGCGTACAGTTCGTGGAGAGCCGCGATCCAATCAGCAGGGCTCTCAAGATGGTTTCTGCTCAGCTCGAGCCGCGACGTCGTCAGCAGGGCTCCGAGGGAGGTTTCAGCGAGGTTGGGCCGCGACAGCGTCAGCAGGGCTCCGATGTTCCAGGTGGCTTCAAAGTGTTCACAAGAAGGAGCCGCGACACAGTCAGCAGGGCTCGTGATGGTTCCGACAAGAGTTCTTCTCCGTAGGGTCAGCCGCGATTCAATCAGCAGGGCTCTCGACTCCGGGATACAACTGCCGATCTGTGGCGGGGTCGCCCCAGATATAGGTCTGGAGCCCTTTGATGTCCGGACCCAGGCGCCCGGTGGGGGCGGAGAGGCCGGGTGGAGGTGGCCAGACGCCCAGCAGGAGAGGCGCCAGGCCCAAGGGAGTTGCAGGGCGATCACACCTCGAGAGGGGAGGACAGTTGGGGGTCCCATCGATACTGTCCTCCGCCGGGGGCGATGAATGGTTCCTGCGGCACCCCCTGGCCAGTTCGTGGTGCCTCGATGTCGGGGCTTCGCTGGGGTCGAGGCCGGGTTGAGCGGGGGCACGCTGGCTGGTGCACAGAGTCACATGGGTGCCAACAAGATGGCGGAGCCACGAGGGGTATGCGACCTCGTGCAGCTCAGGATGAAGGGCCTCGGTGCAGTTCAGAAGGGTGGCCCGTGAAGGCCGGGGCGGGGAACGGGCACAATCCACGGGGGTAAGGACCATGCCTCGAGGCCGGGTCCAACAGGCGTCCCCCCCCCAGCCGAAGGCATGGAGAGTCACCCATCTCCTTGGGGATTCTCCTCGTCAAGGCGGAAGAAGCGGGACAGGCCGTCGGCGTGGTCATTGCCGGGCCGGTGTTCAACGTCAAAGTCCATCCCTTGTAGCGAGATGGACCACCGCAGCAGCTTGGGGTTCTCGCCCCGCATTTGCATTAACCACCGCAGGGGCCGGTGGTCGGTCTGGACCCGGAAGTGGGTACCGAAGAGGTAGGGCCGGAGTTTCTTAAGGGCCCACACCACAGCGAAGGCCTCACGCTCGATGGTGCTCCATCGTTGCTCCCGGGGCAGTAGCCGTCGGCTGATGAAGGCCACTGGTCGGTCGAGCCCCTCTTCATTGGCCTGGGACAGGACGGCCCCGATCCCATACTCGGAGGCGTCCGTCTGTACCACGAACTCCTTATTGTAGTCAGGGGCCTGTAGCACCGGGGCAGTACACATTGCGGTCTTTAGGGTGTCGAAGGCTGCTTGGCAGCGGGGTGTCCAGTGCACCTTCTTGGGCTGCTTTTTGGACGTTAGCTCTGTGAGGGGGCCAACAATGCTCCCATAGTCCCGGATAAACCGCCGGTAGTATCCAGTGAGACCCAGGAAGGCCCGGACAGCGGTCTGGGTAGTGGGGGGTTCCCAGGCCTGGATGGCATCTATTTTCGGTTGGAGAGGGGCCACCTGCCCGCTCCCCACTTGATGGCCCAGGTAGGTCACGGATCCGTGGCCGATCTGGCATTTGCTGGCCTTGATTGTGAGCCCGGCCCGCTGGAGAGCGGCCAGGACGGCTTTAATGTGAAGGAGGTGCTCTGCCCAGTGGTTGCTGGACACGGCAATGTCATCTAGGTAGGCCGTGCTAAAGGCCTCAAGCCCGGCCAAAACCTTGTTCACCAGTCTTTGAAAAGTGGCCGGGGCGTTCTTCATTCCGACGGGCATCACCCGAAAGTGGTAATGCCCATCCGGGGTCGAAAAGGCGGATCTTTCTTGGGCGCCGGGGGTGAGCTGGATCTGCCAGTACCCGTCGGTGAGGTCCAGCGTGCTCAAGTAGTGGGCGGCCCCTAAGCGGTCGATGAGTTCGTCGGCCCTGGGTATGGGGTGGGCGTCCGTCTTGGTCACAGAATTCAGGGCTCGGTAGTCCACGCAGAATCGCAACTCCGGGGGGTGGCCGGGAGCTGCGGCCTTTGGCACCAGAACGACAGGACTGGCCCACGGGCTGTCGGAGGGTTCGATGACCCCCAGGGCCAGCATCTTCGTTACTTCGGCCTGGATGCATGCCCGCACTCGGTCGGGTACCCGGTAGGCTCTGTGTCGCACGGGGGGGCTCTCCCCGGTGTCGACGTCGTGGACGCACCAGTGGGTCACCCCCGGGGTGAGGGAGAAGAGGGCTGCGTAGTCCTGCAGCAGTTGCTGGCAGTCGTTGCGCTGTTCCGGAGTCAGGGAAGAGGCGAGTTGGACACCCTCGATGGTTCCATCATGGACGTTGGACTGCAAGAGGTCGGGCAGGGGCTCGGAGTCGTCCTCGCCCCCCTCGTCGGTCGCCAGTAGCAGGCTCAGTTCGGTCCGGGCTAAGTGGGGTTTTAGTCTGTTAGCATGTAGGACCCGGAGGGGGTTTCGGGGGGACTCCAGGTCGACCAGGTAGGTGACGGGACTTTTCTTCTCCACTACCTTGAAGGGCCCGGTCCACTTGTCCTGGAGGGCGCCGGGTTCAACCGGGGCCATGACCCATACCTTCTGACCTGGCTCGAATTCTATGTTAGAAGAGTTCCGATCGTACCACCGCTTCATGTCCTCCTGGCTGGCCTCGAGGTTGGCTTCGGCCATGGCTCGGAACTTGCGGGTCTGGTTTCGGAGGGTCAGGAGGTATCGGTAGACGTCAGGAGGGGCGCCTTGGGGCTTCGTCTCCCAGCTCTCTTTGACCAGGCTGAGCGGTCCGCGGACCGGGTGTCCGTACAATAGTTCAAACGGGCTGAACCCCAGGGACTTCTGCGGGACCTCCCGATAGGCAAACAGGAGGCACGGCAGCAGGACATCCCATCTCCGCCTGAGGGGCTCTTCTAGTCCCTGGATCATTCCCTTTAATGTTCTGTTGAACCGCTCAACCAGTCCGTTCCCCTGAGGGTGATAGGGGGTCGTGAACTTGTATGTGACCCCGCACTGCTGCCACAGGGACCGTATGTATCTGGAAATAAAGTTCGTGCCTCTGTCGCTCACCACTTCGCGGGGAAATCCCACTCGGGAGAAGATCCCCATTAAGGCCCGGCCTACCACGGGGGCCGTTATAGTTCTTAGCGGGACCGCCTCCGGGTACCTGGTGGCGTGGTCCACGAGGACCAGGATGAAGCGGTGGCCCAGGGCGGTCTGGGGGTCCAGGGGCCCCACGATATCGATTCCGACCCGTTCGAACGGGGTGCTGACGGCTGGAAAGGGTTGGAGGGGGGCCTTGACCCGACCCCCCGTCTTCCCGCTGGCTTGGCAGGTCTGGCAGGACCGGCAGTGGTTGTCCACGTCTCTCCGCATCCGGGGCCAGTAGAAGTGGGTCACCAGACGGCTGTACGTTTTGTCTTGCCCCAAGTGTCCGGCGAGGGGCACATCATGTGCCAGGTTGAGCAGGAACTCCCGGAAGCGGAGGGGGACCACCAACACTCGGCTGGCCCCGAGTTCTGCCACTTTCTGCTCACTGTATAGCAGGCCCTCGGCCCAGTAGACCCAGTGGGTGCCGGTCTGGTCCCCGTTGGTTTGGGCGGACGCTTGCTGGCGGACCCCTTCGAGAGTGGGGCAGGACTGCTGCTCTTGTTGGAACTGCTCCCAGGTGGGGCCCCCTTCGTGTCGCCATTGTGTCAGCTCTGGTAGGACGCACGGGGAAGCCATCTCTTCGGGGGAGGATTCGCTAGGTCCAGGGTCGGTGTCCGCCTCCCCCTCGCTGCTGGCGGGAGGTGGTGCGAGCCCCTCGGGCTGGGCGGCCCCGGAGGCTGAGGATGAGCGGGGGGCCCGGGTGGTCATGGACAGGGTGATGGCACAGGCCCAGTCAGATAGTCCCAGCATTCGGAGGTGCTCTCGTCGCTCTACTTGAGCCCAGGGGGAACTCTCCAAGTCGTTCCCCAGGAGGCAGTCGACGGGGGCGTCGTCGCGTACCGTCACCTTCAGCAGGCCCGTCACCCCTCCCCACTCGAAGGGGACCAGGGCCATCTGGCACAGGCTTTCGCTGTTGTCGGCCGTCCGGACAGGACACAGCACATTCGGTAGGATCTGTTCGGGGGTCACCAGGTGGCAGCGGACAGCGGTGACACTAGCGCCGGTGTCACGAAGGGCTGCGGTCCGTTGTCCATTGACCGTGACCTGCTGCCGGTACTTCTGGGTGTTGCTGGGGATGGGGGTGCAGGGTACCATTTCTCGGCTACCCAGGCAGACCAGGGACATGGCTGCCGGCTCCCATTCAGTGGTCCCTCTTCCTCTTCTCCTTCTCCCAGGGCGGCGGCCGCCAGCTGTCGGGGCGGGGGCCCGCCGGCCCCGTTTCTTCGGTTCAGGGGGCAGACCGGATCGCTGGCATAGTGTCCAGTTTGTTGGCAGCCGTAGCACGTTACTGGTGGCCGTGGTCCGGGTCTGGCCGGGGGCGCCCCCCTTCGGGCCAGGCTCGGGGAGAGTTGTTGCTGCGGTGGCCCTCGAGGGGGACTCCTGGGGGCCCCAGCGGGAGGGTCTCGGTTCCTGTTCGGCCCTCCCCCTCCACCGCGTTGGCGGGGGGGTCCGGTGGGGTTCCTCTGGTACTCCCCCATTGAGTTCCGGGGGGACCCGGGAGTTGACCCATCGATCGGCCTCGACGGCGAGTTTTCGCGGGTCGGTCATTTTGCTGTCGAGGAGGTGCTGTCTCAGTTCCACGAAGCAATTGTTGGAGAGATGTTCCCACACGATGAGGTCGACCAGCTGCCCGTAAGTGGTTACTTTGCTACCTCTGATCCACCCTTCTAGGGCCCGACTGAAAAAGTCCACATATTCCACCCAGGTGGTGCCCGGGATTTTCTTGCAGCCTCTGAAGCGCTGGCAGTACATTTCTGCGGTTAGCCCGTAGCGGGTGAGCAGAGCCTCCTTCATGTGATCGTAGGAGGTCATCACCTCCTCCGGCAGCTGGAGCAGTGTGTCTCGACCCTCACTCAGGAACCGCCCCCACAGGCCCGCGCCCCAGTCTTTTCGGGGCACCCGATGAGAGGTCATGGCCACCTCGTAGGCCTTGAACCATTGTTGGATGTCGTCATTCTTGTAGTACTCCTTGACGACCTCTTTCGGGATATGTACCTTGGTTTCGGCAAGCGGTAGAGTGTCTCTAGTACTGGGGGCGTTGGTCCCTCCGTTCTTGGCCTTGATTTAGAGCTCCTTGAGGCTGCGCTCGTGCTCAAGGGTCAGTTTCTTTTCCACCAACTCCCGGTGTCGCCTCTTCTCCTCTATCTCCTCTTGAAGCCGTAGCTGCTCTAGGGCCAGTTTCTTTTCCGCCAGCTGGAGTTCGCCATCCAGCCGCAGTCGTGCGAGATCTAGCTCGTGGTTCCGGACCTTCTCCCGCTCTCGTATTTCTTCTTCGGAGAGGCCGGTTTCTAGGCTCTTTCTTCCTCCGGTTGCCGGAGTCAGTGCGGTTGATATGGTCTCAGTCAGGGGCAGGGGACCTTCTTCCTGGGAGGGGCCTGCCCCGGCCTCCAGCCATGTCCTCAGAGCTTTCTGCATGTCCTCTTTGGTACTTAGGCCGGTGGTTGCAATGCCTTTGTCTTTGCAGAACTGTTTTAACTCTTTGTGCGTATATTCTTCCAGCCGTTCGGGCTGGAACTCCATTGTCGCGTTGTTTTCCTGGCTGCTCATGATTACTGTCCGTTTGGATGGGTAGCTAGTGGGTACTGGCTGGTACGTACTGCGTTCGGCTCGGATCCCGTCGCTGGCCACCAAATGTTGGAAGGCGGACCCCGAGGAGTCGGCGAGACCACCAAGGGGGCCCTCACACTGTACGAAGTAGCCGAGCGCTGCCGAGAAGTCTCCTGAGAGATCCTTCTCCTATCACGTACTAGCCCAGTAACACCACCACACAGGACTCAAGGAGGTTGTCTCAAGACAAGCAATTCTTTATCAGCAATAAAAAGGTTACGAGGTCAATATTTACACGATGGGATCGCGGGATCCACCAAAAGTCTCAGTGTCTCTTTGGAAGGGTAGGGGTAGCGGGACAGTCTTTGGCAGGGGTGCGGTACGAGGGTACCTGGGGCCCAGATCTTATCCTCAAGCTGGAGGACCTCCGGATCTCGGAGGGGTCGAGCCGCGACGGTGTCAGCAGGGCTCTGGCGTACAGTTCGTGGAGAGCCGCGATCCAATCAGCAGGGCTCTCAAGATGGTTTCTGCTCAGCTCGAGCCGCGACGTCGTCAGCAGGGCTCCGAGGGAGGTTTTAGCGAGGTTGGGCCGCGACAGCGTCAGCAGGGCTCCGATGTTCCAGGTGGCTTCAAAGTGTTCACAAGAAGGAGCCGCGACGCAGTCAGCAGGGCTCGTGATGGTTCCGACAAGAGTTCTTCTCCGTAGGGTCAGCCGCGATTCAATCAGCAGGGCTCTCGACTCCGGGATACAACTGCCGATCTGTGGCGGGGTCGCCCCAGATATAGGTCTGGAGCCCTTTGATGTCCGGACCCAGGCGCCCGGTGGGGGCGGAGAGGCCGGGTGGAGGTGGCCAGACGCCCAGCAGGAGAGGCGCCAGGCCCAAGGGAGTTGCAGGGCGATCACACCTCGAGAGGGGAGGACAGTTGGGGGTCCCATCGATACTGTCCTCCGCCGGGGGCGATGAATGGTTCCTGCGGCACCCCCTGGCCAGTTCGTGGTGCCTCGATGTCGGGGCTTCGCTGGGGTCGAGGCCGGGTTGAGCGGGGGCGCGCTGGCTGGTGCACAGAGTCACGTGGGTGCCAACAAGATGGCGGAGCCACGAGGGGTATGCGACCTCGTGCAGCTCAGGATGAAGGGCCACGGTGCAGTTCAGAAGGGTGGCCCGTGAAGGCCGGGGCGGGGAACGGACACAATCCACGGGGGTAAGGACCATGCCATGAGGCCGGGTCCAACAATGCCAGTATGAGTGAGGGAGAGAGCTCATCTCTGTCCCAATCTTTAGCAGCTGTAAATGGGCATCCGTTGGTTCTGATAAAAGGGCACATTACACTTTCAATAACTAGTCCAAAATGTATAAAAAAATGTAAACTGAAAGCTGTATTATTGTTGCATACTACGATGAAATAAGAACCAGGAGAAATGTCCAATGACTTGTGGTTAATTCCGCAAAAGGACCCACGACCTTTCTCCAGCAAGTAGCCTCATAGAATGAATCAACACATTCAATATAGCCATGTCATAAGTTATGACACATTTCCATTCCATTCCATCCCTACAGCATTCCTAATCTAAACAAACAGTGATGCTCCTAACTTTACATGTATATAACACCATCTCCCTTTTCACAACAGAACAGAAAAAGCAAATGAAAGGTGTAACAAATAAAGTATAGGAAAAAAATGCAATTTCAAGAAAAGAATGCAAATTACATTACATAACATAATCTCTGACAGTGATCAACCAAATTCTTGCGCTGCTTATTAGCATTTCCACCATCACCACTACCATTCCTTGTTGTCGCCACTACCATTCATTGGGATCACAACACCTCCACCCTGTCCCATTTCTTCACTCAAGTCCACTTGGGCATCACGAACACCATCATTCAACACACCCAGATGAAACCAATTACTTTTACTTTCATCAACATCATATTCCATACTATCGTTGACATTATTTCTCATACTATCCGCTTGTTCCTTACTCGGAGAAACAATACCATTTTTATTCCGCCAAACTTTATTTCCCAAAAGTACACCCCGTCTGGACACTCACTCTACCTTGGTAGGTTTGGAACATTTAAACTCACCTTTCATAACTTTCACAGGCTTTTTAACTAATACCTAATAGCAAGGCACAACATCCTTTTACTTTACATGTTTTACTTAATCAAAATCCTTTTTAACCAAGTTGTTTATTTCTGCCCCACTCACGCACTTCACTCAAATCCAAATCACAATCAACAACGCCATGCTTGGGGGAGGAGCCTAGCGCGCATCCAAGATGGTCGCGTGAGCACAGGGCTCCCCGGACCCTTGCTGCTCCTCGGAATTTATCTTGAGAATATCCTGATGTGGTTTATGGAATCTGGCAGATGAAGACCGGCTGAGCACGTATCTCTTTTCAGAACTCGAATCGGACCTGGGAATCCTGAGTTGTCGTTGTTGGAACTTATGGGACCCACCCGACGGAGGTGCCCGGGGCGGAGGTGAACCGTGGAGCCGTGTCGTAATTGAACAACAGCGGCTGCAGTGCGGTGCCAGTGGCCGCTCTACCACTTTCGGTTTCACTTTCGGACTTCAGGGGGCTGGCCTGCGAATGCACTTGATGTGGCGGGGTGTTTCCTTGGCCTCTGCACGAGGCCTTGTCTCCACCTGCCACTAGTGTGCCCATCGCCTTGGGTCCCCCCGCACCGCTATATTGTGGTCTCTGGGGAGGCGCTGGTCTGCGGTGCCGGTGCCCCTACGACTCTTGATCGGCGGTCCCCTTCGGTGTCCGTGATCATATGGGGGGCAAGGGGGGCCCCGAGGGGCGTAAGACTAAGGCCTCCCTCCGCGGGGGACCGGTCCAGGCCAACAACATGGACCGCTACACTCAGGGCAGAGGGTCCCCTGGAGCGACCGGCCCCCCCCGGATGCCGTCGGTGGTGGCACGACCGTCTCTCCGGAGCTTTCCCTGCAGGACATCATGGGCGCCATTGATGGCATCAGGGAAACCATCGCCACGCAATACGAGGCCCTGGCCCGGAAAATCGACACGGTGGCAATCGATGTCACCTTAATTCGGGCAGATCTCTCCAAAACTAACGAGAGGGTTCAGGCTCTCGATGTGCGGACCTCCACCCTTGGTACGGATGTGTCGGACCTGCAGGCCGCGCTTGGTGACATTAAGGCGGTCAACGATCAGATGGCCCGGCGGCTGGAGGACTTCGAGGGACGGGCCCGACGCAACAACATCCGTGTCATAGGCGTACCGGAGTCCTCCGACAACCGCCCGGTTGACCTCCTGGTCGAGGAACTCATCCTCCAACAGTTGGCCCCTGCAGGCCTAAGTAAGTTCTTTGCCGTGGAGCGGGCCCATCGAGTTCCGGGCGGTCGGCCACGGCCGGGGGCCCCCCCGAGGCCTATCGTGGCCAAACTGTTCCACTATAGAGACCGAGATGCGATTCTGCAGGCCTCACGGGTCCACGGCCCGGTTCGTCATGAGAACTCATCCATTAACTTTTATCCGGACTTTACCCAACTTGTCCAGAAACAGCGGATGGGATTCCAGGGGGTGAAGCGTCGTCTCCGTGAACTGGGCCTAAAGTACTCTATGCTCTACCCTGCAAAACTCCGAGTGGAACATGAGGATCGGACTGCCTTTTTTGACTCTCCTGTGGCCGTGAGTGACTGGCTGGACTCGCTGCCGGACAGAGGTGACCGTCCCGGGCCCTCTGCAGGCGCCGACGGTGACGGGTCCCCTTTGGAGTGACTTTTGGTCCTTGATTTTGCCATTTTGCATTGTTCAGCTGGGTTTTACTTCTTTTGTTCATTTTGTCTCACTAGGACCTGTGTGGGGGGCGGGCGGGGACGGGTCCCTTTCCTCCTCCGGGGTCTTTTCGTAGAATGGGGTTAGTAGGGCGACAGGCACACTGCAAGTTGGGGGGGTTTTCTGGCCCGCAGGGGTGCAGGGTGGGGGGAGTTGGATTTGGGGGGGGGTTGGGGGGCGGGAGGGGTTGTTTTGCTGTGTGTTTTTTGTTCTCAGGGCGAGGTATTGATTTTTGTTCATATTCGGGAACTGTGCTACTGACTGGGGGGCCTTTGATCTATTGGAGGGGATGGGGGGGGACGGGTTGAGACTGATGTCATGGAACGTCAATGGGTTGGGGGATCGTATCAAACGGGGTGTAGTACTGCAGTATTTGCGTCGTCTGATTCCTGATGTGGTGTTTATCCAGGAGACGCATCTGGTTGGCAATGTTTGTCATGCAATGAACAGGGGGGGATACCGCCTCGTGGCCCATTCTGGTTTCACAACTGGTTCCAGGGGGGCGGGCATTCTCCTGCGATCCTCACTTCCGTTGGATATCACTAGGGTAATCTCGGATGACAGAGGGCGCTATGTGTGTCTGACTGGGAGGTGGGAGGGGCAGCCCCTTTCCCTGGTCTCAGTTTACGTCCCCCCGGGCCTCCAGAACTCCACCTTCGCGGACTTGGGTCGAATGCTGCTTGAACTTCCGGATGGTCTTTTGCTTATGGGCGGGGACTTTAATTCGGTGGTTTCGGGTGACCTGGATCGTCACCCACCCAGGGCCCTCCCCGCTGCCCAGGCATGGCTTGGTGGCCTGCTGGAGACTTTCGGCCTGGTGGATAGTTGGAGATTAATGCATCCGACCCAATGTCAGTACACCTTTCACTCTGGGGCGCATGGGAGTCTTTCTAGGTTAGACTATTTCCTTATGCCCGCGGCACAGACTGGTCGGATTCGAGAGGTTAGGCACCTGGCGCGGGGTATTTCCGATCATTCCCCGCTGTGGCTGCTCTTTGACACCGAGTCGCGGTCTGCAGGGCGGATTGCTCCCATTAACCCGTGGTACCTGCGAGACCCTAGGACTCGCGACAGCCTGGTTAAGGCTATGGACCAATACTTCCTTGAAAACGAGGGGTCGGTGTCGTCCGCAATGTCCCTGTGGGAAGCCTTTAAAACCGTAATCCGCGGACACGCCCTCTCCCAGATAGTGGTGGCTAAGAAGCTCAAGAGTGAGTCAGTGGTGAAGCTGGAGACTGACATCTCGGGGCTGGAGTCGGCCTTGGAGACGGGTGTCACTCCGGACGGGCTCCATGCCCTCAGCCTGAAACAGTTTGAATACAGGTCTCTTGTCACTGACGCTGCCAAAACGATGTATAGGGAGCAGCAGGGTCGATTGTATGATGCCGGGGACAAGGCGGGAAAGTTGATTGCGTGGCTGGATAAGAAGGAGAGAGTGAATCGTGTGGTCCCGGAGCTGTGTGTCTCGGATGGAGTGTGTGTGACTGAGCCGGGTGAGATTGTGGAATGTTTCGCTGACCACCTCCGGACCGTGTACTCCCCGGTGACTGATAGGGATGAAGAAGACTCTTGCCTTCTGCTGAGGGATATTGCTTTGCCCGGCCTGTCCGTCGAAGACCGTGAGCAGCTGGACGCCCCCTTGTCTGTAGATGAAATTGCAACTGCGATTCGGTCCCTTCGTTCGGGCAAGGCGATGGGTCCCAACGGGCTGCCTATTGAATTATATAAGTTGCGCCCGGATAAACTCGCGCCCTTCCTCCGTCGTATGTTTCAGGAGTCCCTTGAGGCAGGCTCCCTCCCTGACGACCAGCGTCTGGCTACGATAGTCGTGATCCCCAAGGATGGAAAGCCACGAGATCGCTGTGCCTCCTACAGGCCTATTTCACTGCTAAATGCAGAGCCTAAAATCCTGGCTAAAGTCCTTGCGAATCGTTTGTTGAGCGTCATCTGCGATTTGATTCATCCTGATCAATGCGGCTTCATCCCTCACCGTAACACCGCTCTTAACTTGCGGCGTCTTCACGGCGCCCTCGCCAGGGCGGAGTACCTCTCCGAACCAGCCGTGCTGGTTTCTTTAGACGCCACGATGGCCTTTGACACCATCGAGTGGCCATTCCTCTGGGCTGTCTTGACCAAATTCGGCTTTGGGGAGGGATTTCTTGGCTGGGTTAAGCTTCTTTACACGGGACCCATGGCTCAGGTGGTAGTTAATGGGCGGGTCTCTCGGCCCTTCGCTCTCGGTAGGGGTACGAGGCAGGGGTGCCCGTTGTCCCCTCTGCTCTTTGCTCTTGCCTTGGAGCCGCTCGCTGCTTGGCTCCGCTGGGAGCCCTCGATCAGAGGGATCCGGTGGGCCCCGGGCTTCGAGGATCGGGTCTCGTTGTATGCGGACGATATTCTCCTGTATCTCACCTCGCCGCGGCAGTCGCTTAATGTTCTCTTTGATGTTCTGACTTCCTTTGGGAGAAATTCGGGTCTAACGATCAACTGGTCTAAATCCTGTGTCTATCCTATCTCCGGTGACCCTCCTCTCTTGCCGCCTCGGCTTCCGATCCAATTATCTCTGTCCGGTTTTAAATACTTGGGAATATACGTCTCGATGGACCCGGTGGCTCGCTATGAGCAGAATCTCCTGCTTCCACTTCGGCGTTTGAGGGAGGACACGGCTCGGTGGTGTAAGCTGCCCTTGTCCCCGCTGGGTCGGGCAGCACTGTTTAAAATGATGTCCCTTCCCAGATTTCTCTATGCACTTCAGAACTCCTTCGATGTCATTCCTGTGTCCTACTTTCGGGAGGTGGAGAGCCTGCAGAGGAGATTGGTGTGGGACGGACGGGCGCGTATCGCTCTGGCAAAGCTTACTCTCCCCTGGTACGACGGGGGCATCGCGCTTCCCGACATTCGCAGGTATTATTGGGCCTCACAGCTATCGGCCATTAACCATGCCACGTATGCGCCTGGCTTGAATCCGGCGTATGAGATGGATAAATTCCTGCTTCCCGGCGGAAACTATAACAGGGCACTTTACTCCAGCTCGGCTGGACGGACCCTTACGGGCCCTACTAAGATTGCGGTACGGATCTGGAAGGCGGCCAATGTAGCCTTGGGCTGGAGTGAGCGATTAACATGTGCTACTCCTCTGTTTGCCTCCGACCGCCTGGGAAGCCTCTGGACAACGAAGGGGTTTGAACGTTGGGACACGATTGGTATTAGTAGAGTGGGAGACTTATGGATTAAGGGTGCGGTTAAAACATTCGCGGCGCTCCAGAGCGAATACGAACTTACGGAAAGGGAGTTCTTCCGCTACGCCCAGATTCGGCATGCCCTGCTCTCTGTTTTTGGGGAGGGGACCAAGATCCCGGCTTCTTCGCCCCTCGAGGACCGCATACTCGATGGTCATGTCCCCGACAGTACTATCTCATTAATTTATAAAAAAATTATCAATAATCGGGCTGACCTCTTGGTGCGCCTCCGGGAGGCGTGGACGGGGGATGGGGTGGAACTGGACGACGAGGACTGGCAGTCCGCACTGTCGTCCCCCAAGGAAGTGGCCATTCCAGCCCATCTCCGCCTGGTCCAACTTAAGATTCTCCACTGGGTGTATGTGACGGGTCCCCGTTTGGTCTCGATGGGATTTTCTGAAGACGGGCTCTGTAAGCGGGGATGTGGACTTAGAGCCACCTTTCTCCATATCCTTTGGGAGTGTCGCGAGGTGGCGGAATACTGGCGCCGGGTTCATGTGGTCATGGGACAAGTCACCGGGGTTGTGCTGCTGCCGGAGGTGCGTCACTGTGTCCTGAATGTGTGGGAGCCCAATGATTATAACGCGGCTCAGACTCGGTGGGCGGCCCTGGGGAACATGATCGCCAAGAGAGATATAGCGCAGCTTTGGGGTTCCCAGCGGCCTCCCACCGTGTCCGTATGGAAGGAGAACATGGACTGGTGCATGTTCAGGGAGAAGACTGTGTATGTGGCTCGTGGTAAACCAGGGGCATGGGGTAGAATCTGGGGGCAATGGAACGCATATCGTGGGGGTATCTGTACTCCCCCCCTAGTGGACACCGATATTGCTTTGTCCCCCTGACCCTTGATGGTTCCTTCGGCTTTTGGAATAACCGAATATAGACGTTCCTCTCCCGTGACCCCCCCCCGACCTATCAGTACTCCTTCCTCTTGATAGCTATTTGAAGGTCTGAAGTAGAGTCCCCCGGATGTAGCCTGACCCACATTTTTTTTTTTTTTTGCCCTTACGCCTCGCCTTTTGTTTTTGTTTGTTATTTATGTTAAACCTATGTATCCTGCTTCCCTAGGACTATCCGGAGCCATGTACGGGGCTGGGCCCCGGGAGTCGATTACTGCCTTAACATCTGTATGATCCTTTCTGAATCTAGCGGCCGGCCCTGGTGGTTGTAGGCCCATGCTTGTAATTGATTTATTGTTCAATAAAATTTTCAAAAAAAAAAAAACAACGCCATGCTTTTCACTCAGCCACCCAGGATTGAGACTAGAAATGGGCTTTGTTCCTCTCAACAGCACAAAAGAAGTCGCACCCAAAATACTATGTGGTGTGATATTATAATTCCATGTCTTCTGCTGGAGATATTTACTGGCATTCAGTTTGCTTGCAACCGCTGTCTGCACACCCTATTTCAACAAATGGTTCGCCGTCTCAGCTAGTCCATTGGAGGAAGCACTATTTACGGGAACCCCAACATGTTTTAAAGCATGTTTCTTGAAAAATACAGACATTTCTCCAGATATAAAGTGTGTCCTGTTATCCTTGACAATTTTCTTGGGCAATCCCTCCACTTGAAACAACTGCTCCAAAAACTCAACAACAGACAAAGAATCGTTAGACTTAACAAACGCAAAATACAACCATTTAGAAAAGTAGTCCACTGCAGCAATCAAATACTTATTATAATTTCTTAAAATATTAAACGTCTCGCAAAATCTATGCCCAATTTCTGTCTTCAACCATTTGGCCACTCCATGGGACACAATGGAGCAGTACCAACCTTCCAATGTTTA
This sequence comes from Triturus cristatus, assembly GCF_964204655.1. Taxonomy (NCBI): domain Eukaryota; kingdom Metazoa; phylum Chordata; class Amphibia; order Caudata; family Salamandridae; genus Triturus; species Triturus cristatus. Next base: position 330,927,045 of record NC_140580.1, read on the forward strand.
TCAGAACATAAACATTCAGCACATTTATCAATATAAGCTCTGACTTGGCCATCAGTTCCAGGCCACCAGTAATTTTGCTTGATTTGCTTGGCCGTACCAGAAATACCCAGATGTCCTTGATGGGCCAAACAAATTTTGTTACTATGCAAACCAATAGGTGGAACAAACGCATCCTGTCTTGAATCAAAACCACTCACTACAGACAATTCAGCCGCTACTTGTTCAAAAGACTTCAATTCCAAACTTAAATTTCTCTCACGTGGCCACCCTGATATGAGATACTCCTTAACCTTTTTCAAACTCTCATCACTGGAGAAATAACCCTGCCACTCTTCTGGAGAAATTCCAAAATGCTGAGTCGCATCCACAACAAATGAGACGCATTTATACTGCTCCAAAAACTCTCGTTCACTGTCATCTAACCCATGATGTTCTTTCCTCCTGGCATGTATTTTATATCATATTAAATTCTTGCAACCTTGACAAAAGTCTAACCTGGAGGGATCCTTGTTCGAGCAACTATCCTCTAGCATGCAAATTAAGGGTTTGTTATCCATAACAATTAGGAGTGTCAACAATTAATTCTGTAATTCTCCCAAATGCCTTCTGTTCCTCCTCAGACCACACAAACATTACATTTTAACTCAACGGTGCTCATAACTGTTGTACAACTCAACCCCAGAGCTCTCGGAGCTCTCAGGGAATCCATATCTTTTTGCACTGGAGCATCAGTAATGGCCTTCACAAGTGACATTTTGGGATTGATACCTTGAGACCAGATACTATGTCCAAGATAATCTACCTGAGTGGCAAGAAAAGTAAATTTTCTCTATTTACAGTCGCACCATGTTTCTCCAAACTTGCTTAACACAAGACTCAAACGTTCAAGATGTTTCTCCAAACTTTCAGTATGAATAAGTATGTCATCTTGAAAGGCGTGTATGCTGCTCTCACCACCAAACATATCATTCATAAATTGCTGAAAAACACTGGTGGCAGATGCTAGGCCAAACGGCATTTGCAAGTATATAAATGCCCTAAAGGATGCTATTAACAGAGAGGGAAAAGAAAGGCACAGGGAGTAGCAGTCGACGTGGGCAAAAACTGCTGGTTACGGACTAATACCCTCCCAGCAACGTTTCTGGTCGCAGTAGCGGATCCTGTGAGGAACTATTAGCAAAACTTACCAAGCGTGAGCATTTCTGGCTAAAGAAGCGCTGTGCCAGAAAGACATCACCGCCGGCGCGGTACCAGAAAGGAGAGAGGCGCCGAGTGCGGAAAAATCACCGCCGTCGGCCCGGGAGCCTCGGGACACTGTATCTGCTTCTCCGCTGACGTCAGGGAAGAGCGACGCTGGGATTGGACCCAGTGCGAGGCCTAGCAAGCAGGGGTTCGTCGGCTGCGAGAGCCGTGCCGGCCCGGGAAGTACAGAGTGTCCCGGGGAGCCGCTGCCATGTGATTGGTGACCCGACAGAGACCGCACATCCAGGTAACAGCCCTCACCAGTTGGCAGAGCAGAGGAGGGTTACCATTGGGGACGGGGAGCACGAGTCTGGGGGTGAGCACAGCGCTCTGTGCACAAATACTTAGGGACCTTGTGGAGGAGCCCCTTACTCCCCGGTTGCATGGAATCTGACTTCCTCATCGCTTAGAAGTAGCGCGGACCACAATAGAGCAATCCGGGCTACACGCACCTAGGTAGAGGGTGATTTCTGAGCTGGCAGTAATGGCGCACACTCGAGCCTGGTGATAAGGGGTGATAAGGGGAGATAAGGGGAGTTTGCCAGTACCGGAGGGAGTGTAATCTTTCTGTGAAGTGTGGTGACGATTCCATCAAGTTGGGGACAGCGTTATCGGCCAAATCAACTATTACAGCTCCCCTGTTGTGACAACAGTCACTTCCACATGCAAGAAACAGGCTCCCAGTCATACTGAGCCTACAAGTGATCCTTTTTTAGGTATACAGAAAACGCTTTTCGTACGACCAAGGCCAGTACTACAAGTGAACTGTCTGTGAGAAGATAGACAACATTACAAGAGAGCCATTGATTTTTGAAGTAACTTTATTGATATGTTGGATATTATTGGGGCAGTTGCATTATAACAAAAGTGGAAAATGACTACAGCCAAGGGGAGAAAGTCGTTATCAGGAGGATTTATTGTGGGTACAATTGACCAATTCTTAACCAGGGCATCTTCTGTGCTGCAACACGAAATTGAAATGACTGAAAAGAGGCTATCTATGGAGCCGATTTTTGATAAGCGGTCATCAATGGGCATGCTGACCCTGGTGTCCTCACCAGTGCCTCAAATAACAGTTGATATTGTGCCCTTTGGTCACACTGGGCAACCAGTCATCAAAAGTAGTTGGCAGCTTGTCAAGTCCCCTAGCTACTGTGGACTCGGTAGTAGCTGGTTCAGCCATCCGCCCACAAAATCACGAGCTTTCAGGAGCAACTAGATCGAGCTTGCTAACTCGGTCCGCATCTAGTTCTAAACTGGGGACTATTTATCAGGTACCAGACTTATCAGTCAAAAGAAAGCATGGTGGAGCCACACTGAAGAACAAAAAAGCAAAAATCCAGAAATGTGGCAATTTGGGGACAAATCCGATAATAGGATCTGCAGCTGAACTTGATACACCCCAGCTTACTGCACATGGGTCTTCGACTTTATTAAGTTCTGGCGACATCTTCTCTACGGAGTCCAGGGAAGACTTTTGGGCTAAATTGGAACACATATCTACTGAGACCTGTCTTCCTATTTATGATAGACTGAACTCTATAGAACACAGACTTCTACACCTTGAATCACTGCTTAAACCCGCACAGGCACAGGCAGAGGGTGGTATGCGGGCTGAAGTTGGTAACAGTAACATAGAGGGGTTGTCAAGGACAACGAATGCAGTTCGCTACCATGTAACCCCGCTGGCCACAAATGACTTAGTGGATTTATCTGCCCCAACTGTTTTACCCGATGAACACCCAAATCAACCAAATCAACCTAGTGATATTGTTGTGCTTAATGATCCAGCAAATCCTAGAAATGCGGAGGGTGGAGGGGACACAGGGGCAGTAAGCTATGATCGATCAGCAAACATGGCTAAGACCTGTGATGTACGAAAGAGTGTGTTGCCATGTATAGATCTCCCTCCTGAATCTATACCTTATGTGGTGGTTCTAGTAGGGGTCCCTGTTTTAAGTCAGGAGGACTACAGTGAGCTTAAAAACAAATGTATCCACTGGCTAAACTACAACAGGCCTCTCCCAAACCAGGTTTCTAGTGAAATTCTCTTTGCTAGACGTGTGGACTGGGTGGGGCTCCGGGTGAAAAATATTCGGGGTGATTGTGTTGTAATTAATTTCAGGAATAGAAGGGCCGTCGAGAACATCTGTAACTGGGTGGCAGATAGCTCAGCAACACAAATAAAATCTTTTCCCCTAGCTTACTTCTATCCGGCTGTGCCTACCAACTTACACACTGATTCTACTAGAAGAAGGCAGCCTTGGGGGGATAGGGAAAATCCGGGCTATAATTCCCAGCCAGAATATCCTAATTGGAAGGGACCCCAAAATTGTCCCCGACACTGGCTATGTTTCATCATAATAACAGATTTAGCATTCTGGATCAAGTAGATTGACGTTCGAGGTGTAGTTCACCCCCACTTGCCAAAGTTGATAATATGAGTATTTTAGCAGCTAGGGAGGGTCTTGTAATGAAATGTAGCATTTTCCAATATGGTCCTCTGGGGGGAGAGAGCACTTTCGCGACATCTAGAGGTAACGGCATGGCGGGTAATACTAGCAAGCACGTTGGTGCCCCGTCTCCAGTAACACAGGAGGGTGTAAGCAGCACAGCTATGAGAGGGGCTCGAGACAGAGCACCGAGGGAGAAGGGGCCCGACTTGGGGATGGGGGGGTTGCACATGGACGATTCACTACTTGGGGCAGTTAGTTGTAGTAGGACACATAAGAATTTTAAAGCAGGGGAGGTAAACAGTAACATCAAAATTCTCTCGTGGAATTTGGCAGGTATCAAGAACAAATTATTATGTCCAGATTGGGGTCTGTTATGATATTTGTTTAATGCAGAAGACGTGGGCCCTGGAAAATAACCAATGGAGAGGTTTTGCCACTTTTAACATACCAGCCACAACGAGGGGTAGGGGCAGACCATCTGGGGGGCTAAGCATCTGGGTGGGCACACACCTGGGTGCTAAAGCAGAGCAGCTGCCAACAAATTCCCATGATATACAATGTGTCCTCTTATCCCTCCCAGCTAACAAACAAATTGCCCTAATTAATATCTATTCAAGGCCAATGCAGAGTGGGCAAGAGTCTAGAGTCATTGAACAATTGAGAGACTATGTGAGAAGTTGGCCTGGTATATGATGTTCACTAGTTAAAGTGACCACCTTGTACCATGCCAAGCAACCCTTATGGTGTGGTTGTAAGTCAACCTTTTCGGACTAGCTGCCCTAGTGGTAGCGTAGGCTAAGCAGTCTTTGAGGCTAAACTCGTGAAACGTGTTAAGCAAGCTGTTTTACCAAATGCAACCCCCTTTTTTACCAATGAAAGGACACCACACAGATATATATTCAAAATATATATGTATTTATTTCTCAAAGTAACCCCTAGTCTCTTTATGAGCACAGGAGCACAAATCGTCAAACAAGATTACAGTAGAATACACAGAAGTTGCACTTTATATGGATAGGCCCTGGTGGCCGCTCAAACCATATACTAAAATAGTGGTATAAGTACCACGAACAGAAAAGGGAAAAGGCCTAGGGCCTCTAGAACCGCTGGGCCTACAAGGAGCTAACTTCAGTTAGTGACCAGGAGGTCCACGGGTTGCGTGTGCAGAGCAAATAGTCACACGCGAGCTCCCATAGGTTTTCAATGGGTGCGTAAAAAGTACAAAGTTACTGCAAAAGGAATCTTCCGGATGGACTAGGGACTCAAGATTGGAAACACAGACACTAGAGATGATACTCTACACTTGGGCACCGGAGTGCCAGCTTTACCTCACCCACAGGAAGCGGGTGCATAGGCCTCGAAGTGCGTCGGGTTTCTTCTATATGTTCAATGGAGCCTGGAGACAAAGATGCTGCAGGCGGTCGGTCCGGAAGAGATGCGGTGGATCCAAGGGTGGATCGGAGTTGTAGAAGACCTGTAAGCAGAGGGGACAGTGTTCACAGTCACTAGCCAGTGACCAGCTGGCACCATATGGGTACCATGCGATGTCGGGTGCAAACAGGAAGAAAGGTGCAGCTTGTCTCTGCAGCCACGTGGTCCCTGAAGGTCGACGACGTCCAGGAGTCGGTTCATGAGCTGTCCCACGCAGGCTCTCGCTGTCGGCGGTGTCGGCGACTTGATCGAAGCAAACAAGCCTTGGCAAAAGCAATTGTTGTGGAAGACGAAATAAGCTGATGGTTCTGACCAGCAAGGTCAGAGGGATTGCTCCTTTGGAGGGGAGCAAGGGCCAGTCTGGAGCAATCAGACCAGCGGTGTAGTTCTTGAAGTTCATCGCCAAGATGGCCACTAGCCAGCGGGCCAGCAACCGGTTAGGCGCGTTGAGTGACAAAATGCAGAAGGGCCCCACGCAGATCGTGGAGATGCTGGAGGGCTCACCTTTGGTGCAGATGCTGCTCGAGGGTTGGGCTTCTCAGATCCCAAAGCACAACTCGGAGGGAGCCTCGGTTGTTGCGCTTGCAGCTTATCGTGGTCTTTTCAAGATGGCTGGCTCCACGTGTCTCGGTGCCTCCACGGGTTCCTTCTTTTCAGGGACTGTGGATCGGGCGGTGAGAGGTCTGGAGGTCCAGGTCTTGTCAGTCTCTGGGCTCGGGCTCTGGCTCCGGCGGGAGGCGGCGGCAAAGCAGACGTTGATTCGCTGGATGGTGCTTGCGTTAGCAAGGTGGTCACTCCCTGACCACAGGGGAGATTGGCTTCAGTCCTCTGTGCGGCAGAGCGTCGAAGTTCCCGTCTTCTTCTTAGTTTCAAGTTGATTCCAGGATGTCTGAAGTCTTAGGACACAGCTCCTACCTTTAAGCGGATTCTAGGGGCCGGACTACCTGCTAGGTCCCTCCCTAAGGGTGGGACCAGGAAGGGGGGTGGTTACACCCCCAATCCTTTGTCCAGCTCGCCCCAGGCCCGGGACTGGTGTTCCCCAGGACCGGATTGAACTGGCATATGCACCGAGGCTCCTTGTGAGCCTCAGGCATGTCTGGTTTCTTTCAAGCCCTACCTGACCAATACACAAAATCCTGTCTGGGGTGGTGCACGCACCTCCCCTGGCAGGAAACCCTTTGTCCACACCTCCCAAGCTGGAAGGACTCCCAGCAGCAGGAGGGCAGACTTGTGTCTGTGGTGGCACCATCCATTTTGTGGAGCTGAGGCTATGTCTGATTTTACCCGGGTTTCAGGTACTGTACATGTCGTGTCCCTCTAGAAGGGTGGAATGCTATCCCCGTCGCCAGAATTGGCGAGGGGTTAGTATTCCAATTCGTATGACACCTTACTCGACATGTTTTGATAAAGCCAAACCAAAGATAGCATTTAACCGCGAGGTTCATAATGCACTATATGGTATGACGATATCTGGAAACAGTAGAAGGAAGTGGTTCCAACCACTGCAGACAGGCTCAGCTCATGCCAGAGCACCATCTCACATGGAACCAAGCACTCTGCCTTCAGGATTGTTAAGCCCTGCCATAGGAGTGACTTATAGGTTAACATGTGTCCCACTTAAGGTTGGGCATAGGTATACTACACCCAAGTAAGAGGTGGTTACACCAACTTACCCCAGCTGAGTGATCAGCCAGTTGTGTCAAAATTGTTAGGCCAGGCCAGGGGTGGCACAATACATGCTTCAGCCCTTGGTGGCCTTAGATACACCAATGCCCTGGGTACCTAGTGTACACTGGTACAGGGGCTCACAGGGTGATCTAGTTCCAATGGGTTATGCACCTAGGGTACATGGAGTCCATTTTAAAGAGAGAGCAGATGGGCTGAGGTCCTGAATGGCAGGATCTCAGGCCAATTAAGTCGAAAAACCAGCTAGACACTAGGCAAAAATTTGGGGGTAACCATAGTCAGATATCCACCTTCCTACAGACTACATACTGACTCTTGACCCAGAGAATATTCTAATAATAGGGGGCGATTTTAATTGCCAGTTTGAGCCCCTTAGTAATGTGAGCCTAGATGATTCAGATAGTGAGAATCAGTACTGGAACATCCCGGAACCCCTGATCCCACCAGTTAGAGCGTGGATGCCGTTGGTCCTCCAAATAAATTCATTTATTTTTTCTTTTTCCCTGAGGGCTTGTAATGGGAGATTAAAATCGGATAGACCTGGCTTACCAACATTTAACAGAGAAGGACAAACCTCGACCATAGCCTACATTATGGTGGAATCCAGATTTTGGGATAGGTTCCAGGATTTTCAGATTTACCAGCGGAAAGACCGTGACCACAATGCTCTGGTTTTGACACTTAAGCCAGGGAGTTGGGGCCTGTCTAACTACTCAGTAGTGCCCACTCTAGTTCAACAACCTCTCCTGCTACATAACAACAGGCGGAGAGTAAAATGGCCCTGCATATTGGGTTCCCCAAATAAGTTAGCACACATATACCAGCAGGCTGTGCCGTATCTTCGTGAAATGGCTGGGGTTGGGTCATTGGGCACTCAAGTAGGGCTGGATGCTAGGCCGGTGGAAATACAACAATCATCTGACTTCTAAGATGCTTGTGGTGTTCTATCCGGAAGTAAGCATTAAAGAAAAACCGGTCCTATCTCATCCCTGGTACAATGCCTCCTGCCGCAAAACGAAAAGAGATTTATTAGAAGCTATAAAGGACAAGGACAAGCCGAGGACAAAGGAACTTAGGTTCCAGTACAAGCAGGTTATTCAATCTGAGAAGAAGGTCTGGGAAGCAAATAAATGGGAAGATCTGAGAACTGCTCTCCAGTATAATGATTTGAAATCCTTCTGGGCAATAGTCAGTGATGGTGGATTAGCGATAGTACCAAATATAGCACCAGCAGTATGGGAAGCCTATTTTGGAACCCTGTATGCACATTCGGGCATTGACGATTTAGCACCTTCAACTTTTGTCCCCCTCCATGAGCATCGATTGGGGGGGGTACAGGAGATCACTATCATTGAAGTTGAATCTGCTATCGCCAAGCTATTACCTAACGAAGCGCCCGGTCTTGATAAGCTTCCAGGGGACCTATTTCGGTCAGAACCAAAAATATGGGCCCCTTATCTCTGTGTCTTGTTTAATTTCATCTTAATGGGAACGGATCCGCCAGATTCCTGGCGAGGCGCAGAGATAGTTCCTATTCACAAGAAAGGCTGCCCCCTACTACCGTCCAACTACAGGCCCATTAGCCTGATAGATATCACCCAGAAGCTGATGGGACGAATAATCCTGGAAAGAGTCCAGGCCTGGGTTGAGGAAAATAGGATCCTGAGTACTCTTCAGGCCGGCTTTAGGACGAGCACGTCAACTATTGACCAGATCTTCAGACTTCAGGTCCTGCTTTGGAAAACAATGAGTGTGGAGGGTGGCGGCCTCTACCTCATTTTTGTGGACCTAAGGTCTGCATTTGATCTGGTCCCTAGGGGAAAATTGTGGAGTGTACTTTTAGATCTTGGCATCCCAATATACCTCCTGTATGTGTTAATAAGGCTCCACACAGAAACCTATGCCCAAGTCAGATACGGGAAGCATGGAGAATTGTCTGCTCGCTTCCCGTAAAAAAGGGGGTGCGCCAGGGGTGCGTCCTGGCCCCTACCCTTTTTAGTTTATATATAAATGGGCGTATAGACCATTTATTAGGTATAAAGGATATTGATGCCCCAAGGTTAGTTACAGGCCGGGTACCCGCATTGATGTTCGCGGACGACACTTTGTTGTTGTCCAAGACATCAATGGGTATCCAACGTACCTTGGATGGCTTCGCCGATTTCTGTGCATCAAGAGGCCTGGAGATAAATCTATCTAAAACTAAATTTATGATTTTTAATCCACCCAGGCAGACCCGCCCAAATCCAGTATTGGATCGCATACCTTTGGAACGAGTAAAAACCTTTGAGTATTTGGGCATCATCCTTGTGGAACATCTGGAATGGGATGCCCAAGTAGCAAAGGCTGCTTTAAAGTTGACACAAATGGTGGGTGGGATTTCGAAAATGCACAGAGTATCTGTGTACAAGCCTGCTGCTCCAGTTATAGAAATTTATAAAGTACAGGCTAGAGCGGCTTCTATGTACGGGGCGGAGCTTTGGGGGCATTTTAGGCCTTAGAAAGGGTGGAGCACTCATTTATGAGGAACCTGTTGGGATTGCCAGTTAGCACCCCGTTAGTACCTCTTCGGCTAGACCTAGGGCTTCTCCCTATTGAGGAGGAAGTGGCCCTAAGGCCACTTATCTACTGGAGAAGAATATGGTCAGTTCCTGAATTAGCTCCCTTTAGAGGTGAGTTCAGGGATGTGTGGGCTGAAATTAGAACCAAGAAAATCCCGTGGTTAATTCATATTAAGGAACTCTAATAGGATTGGCTTACCTGAGTTATGGGGCACACCAGAAGTAGTGTGCCCGGCAATATCTAGGGCCGATTTGGTATACCATTACAGGCACCACAATTTATTGTCTCTTCACGTGAGCTCTACAGTTGGTAGACTGACATCTCAGTTCCTCCAAGTAAAAGAGGATTACAAAAAGGAGGATTTCCTTGACCTGATTAATCCAGCTTCGGCAAGGAAACTGTACATGCAATTTAGGAGGGGTAGCCTGCCGCTCATGATATTGACTAGTAAATGAGACTTAAATAAAAATACTGAGTGCCCAGCGTGCAAATACCATCTTGAAAATGAGATCCACGTCCTGTTTTTTTGTTTCAAATACCAGACTGTACGCAATCGTTGGGTGAAACCTATCTGTAGGAACCTTGGCTTCAGAGAATGTTATAAGGCCTTCAGAGTATTAAAATATGATATGTACCCTCCTATCGTTTTCGCCGTCTCCTGCTTTTTAAATGGGATGTGGCTTAAGCGCAGGAATTTTTTCATGAAATAAATTGTTGACTTACATATTTATAGGAAATTTAATGTATACCTCCGATAACTACTTTCAATGGTTTAGTTTGATTTTAATATGTGCCGGTTTTAATAGGTGTATATATATGATTGTGATTGTTTCGGATTAGGTGCATGGTATTTATTCTCTGTAACATAGTGTTTGTGCGTATTTTACTCTGTACTTTTATGGTCCGTTGTGACCAAAATAAAGTTATCGAAAGAAAGATGTTATTAACGTTGTTAGAGCATTTGACTCTTTTGGCAAAGGTATTTGATGATGGGCAGAACGTAGGTCAATAGTAAGAAAAATACCTACTATTGCTTGAGTTTGCCAACAAATCATGTATCCTCCGGAGAAGATGGCAGTCACTGTGAATATTCTGGTTGAGTACTCCAAAACTGTCACAAAATCTTATCTCCCCAGAAATGTTAAGGACAATAACGGCAGCCGAAACCAATTCAAATGATTCAATAGATGTTATAATACCATGTTCACACATTTTATCCAACAACTTCCTAAGATCTTCTTTGACTGACAATGATACAGGTCTAACCTTTTGTATGACTTGAACAGCATTACATTTAAGTTTAATCTTATGCGCAAATCCTTTCACCAATCCAACCGTCTCTTTGAAAACTGTCTCAAACTGCGAAAACAAGTGCTGTTCTGGTTGTACTGAATCAGCACCCTCCTCAGATTGTGAATGATCAACCAACTAAAAAGGGAGATCACCCAGTACCACAGGCTTTTCATGCCCAGCTCTCAAAATAATTCCCAAGTTAGCCTGATCTTACCAGCCCATTATATCTCTCCCTTTTTCTGCAACATATCTTAGTCAAAATCTCCTGCCTTTGAATTTTAGCACATCTTAAAAGAAACACTTTATTATATATTCCCCAAAGGCTTTCCGGTTGACATCTGTTTGTCTCAACAGTTGTTTAGACAATAACTTGTCAAACGTTATATCACAAAGTATTGTGATGAACGTGAAATCCCATCCACGCAAAGCCCTTTTGGACAGAAGGCTTCCCGCGGAAGGGATTTGGTGTCCGTCTTTGCAATATACAAAGGACCCACTGAAGAACAGGAAACTTGACCACAGTTTGATATACATTCTGATGAACTGAATAAAACCCTGATGAAGTCTCATTTTGGGACCGCAACGCATAGCCTGGGCTGCTGCTGGAGTATTACTTAATGATTCAATAAAAGAAAACTATGGATGGAAACACAATTTCATGGCTCTTACTTTATTGGATGTTTGAAAGACTATTTTACATGGGATAAGGTTCTCAAGAAAATGATTCAATATTAACTTCTTGAACATTCTACTAAAAATGTTTTTAGACTCCTTAAGCACTCCCTTTTTTTACAGGATTTATTTATTAGGTATGGTCTCAGAGCAGTAAGGCCATAGAGGTTGAATGCTGTACTTGTGGACTATGTGCAATAACACCTGTGCAGCTGTTCTTCTGCCAATACTGCTCTTTCTAGTGGTTTCAAATAATAAGTTGTTGTTCTGTCTCTTTTTTCTATTTAATGTGTTTATTTCGTTTAAAGCCAATTGAAAACAATATTAACGGTAATCCTACATATTACAAACTTTACGAAGTCTAGAGTGAATTTAAACTTTGGATTCAGTCTTGTATTTCAAGATTCTCTTCCCAGATGTTACTAAATTATTTATTCCCATCAGTTGAAGCCAACGTGGAAAGTCTGGTCAGATTTGCACGCTGACTTTTAGTTTTATTCCTTCAACCCTCTTGAGTAAAGGAATAAAAGAAAGAACTTTGGTAGAGCGCACATATGCCGATCTGGGCTGATTGGATTCAGATAGTAGAAGAGGACGCGTTCTAGCAGAAAGATATGTCTTAAAGTCTCAAAAGCTATGCAGTTATCGATAACTCAGAGTCTGGGAAAGTTCATACCATCTGCCTATACAATATGCTACTAATGCAATCCCATCCAATCAATGAAAGGGGACAATATTTGTTTAAAGCTTTTCTTTTTTGGATTAACTTTAATAGCAATTTTCAGACCGCTCATTTCATAAAAGTTTCCACTGAGAACTAAAAGATGGAGAATTAGTATCCGGCCATAATCTTGGAATACAAAGTCTCACAGAAACGATCATACAAAATAGGAGTCCGGCACCTTTTGCAGGTATTATCCCTGAGAAACCAAATATAATTAACTCATGCGTAGGATGTACCTTTATTTGTATTATTTTAGAGATGATTGCAAATACCTGCGCCCAAACACTGGCTACACTGCTCCAAAGCTCAAAACGCATGCTCCGTATCAGTGCGCAATATTTAATTGACTGAAACTTTTGAATTCCGTTCTTCAGCACTAACAGAACTACACAACGTACTTAACGATAATGTTTAAATATATACTGAATCACTCCATGAGAGTCATACTTTGGACTTGCGGTATGAGTTATGAGATATAGATTATTGAATGACCTCTCCTTGCTATTCACACCAGGATATGGAAATGTGTGTTAATGTGCACAGAAAACATGCTACCACAAGTACAAAGAAAATATCAGTCTCACCGGGGAAGAAACACCATCCTAACATATAAGCTAGCTCGGGAAAGATCTCTGGTAATGCCAGTGATAATAACACTGAAATTGTATCTACCTTGAAATCCTTTGGTGTTAGTGTCAAGTCAGTATGAACCACCGTCTGTAAAGGAAAACCACATAATCTGCCGCAGAGATCCAACCATGCAAATGATACACCTTATAATGTGCTTAAGGAGTAAAAACCATTTCCATTCCAAAACCAGCACAATAGCCTCTTCTGTAAAGAAAACCATTGTTGATGACTTTTCTTTTTTTTTAAAGTTAAATTACTGGCTAAAACAGCAAGAAAGATTAAAACTATAAATGGGAGACAAGAATTTGGCAGCCTTTGTACGAATATCTTCTTTCAGGGTATTTACATCCAATAAACTCAAGCTTGTGGGTTTTGTCAAAGACAAGTAGGGAAGACTTTACTAAACTTACAGTATTTTGCCTTCAAGTTAAGGATACATTTATTAAAGCTATTACGGGTTTATTAATCAATCATTGATAAGGTCCTCTGTTGTAAAGCTCATCCTTTTGGTGCAGTGGTAGTTTTTTTTTTTTACCAACTACAGCTGACTTCTTTTATGATGAAGGTGGAGCCCAGTTTGCATAATGGGTTAGGAGACTCAGATGCCCCTCGAACCATATGAGTGAACTTAGAGTGGTTATGTATATACTGATAGGTCTCCTATATACGGGGAAACCGGTCATTTTTTTCTGCCTACAATGGATCAAAGTGTGAGGAGATAAGGGGTTTAATGATTACTCCAGAATTTAGGGCCTACCAGGTACTGTGGTCTCCTGTTATGGAATGTTCATGACTTTTCTGATCTAATGTTCAGTATTGGGGTTATTTTCCTGACTGAAGAGCCATGCTATCCTTATTGAGACATGGATGGTGGGCTGTCTGCCATCCAGGTCTCACTTAATGAGCTGACCCTCTGATGGACCCTGACACTAAAATCTACACACGTTACTAAGACAGTTGGTTTCGATGCGTGACTCTCGGTGGGCAGTCTTTTGGAAATTATTGCCAGCTTCAACAACTTCAAGCATTTGGTTATTGTTAATTTTGATGTTCATTCACACCCATCTTCTAAGGTACACCTGACATTTGGAAAAACATAATCTGATCTGCACTGCTCACATCAGTGATAACTGGGTGTCAATCTATTAGCAGCCGGTGATTTAAACCTAAAATCAATCACTTTGAAACAAGATGTAGCAACAGATCACCTTCTAGATGTGTATATGGTGCTTAATGGGAACTTTGCTTAGTTGGTAATTTAAAGAGTTGCTGAATTATGCTAAACATTATTCGGCAATTTTATTTGGTCTCCTTAAATGGAAATATCTGTAATGGTCAGTTGGTCATTCGCACATTAAGTACAAGAGGAACTTGGATCCAACTGCTTGTCTTAGTTTCAATGGAAGACTTTTCCATAGTTAAATAATTTAGAATTTTAGCTGTTATGGGCAGTGATTGCTTTGCTTAGTAAGTAGATGTTTCAGTTTGCATTTCTCTTTTGGGTCATCATTATGGCAGGAGTTTCTCAAATATTAAGACAAGTAATCTTTAGGACAATTATGGGAGAAACACTTTAAGGTAGAAAAAGCCCCATAGTTAACATTGGCTCTGACACCTTGGGGCTTAACAGTGACTTAACTGAGAAAAAATACAATAGTCAGTCTCAGGAAGTAATAAAGGAAATAGGCCACTGATTGATCTGTTAATTAGTAGTTTGATGATGAATGTCGTGCCAAGGGGTGTGGCCTGGACGCTACATCACTCCTGGTGGCCTTAAAATATCCTGTGGTGGGGTGGGACTCCTGCTCACAGCCTGTGCATGCACTGGATGTGCTAGGCTACAGGGAACACTGCGAGGAACGTGGAGGTCAACTGCAGCGGACATTGGGGACTGCAGCACGGTGCAATGTGATCATGACCAGCCACTGCTGACACATGCATATCAGCACATGAGATGCATGGAATGACCCTGGTTTTACCCTCTTGGCCCGCTGCAGTAGAAAGAACCCTGCAGCAATTGCAGAATACAGTAAAAGAGATCTGAAGAGTACCTATTTAGAAGACACAGAAAGAGCAAGAGAGGCTGAAGCTAGACAAAAACACAGTGTTAACTCCTATTGTGAAATTCCCTCTGTTAGGTGTACCCAACCATATCTCATACAGGTGCGGAATACACAATATAGATTTCATTTGACAGGGCTTAGGTTTGGTACCCTGCATTACCTAAGAGCATTCCCCAAACAGGCAAAGTGGTGCCACAAACTCCCGTACTGCCCGTGTAACGGAAAGTCTACCCAATCTGCGCTGCACTTGTTACTTTTTTGTAGTTTTTTATAGTTTTTATATGGATATTGGGAAATCCATTTTAAAACCTTTGGTTTTATCTAAGAGACTTTTTTTTTATTATAAACAGGCTTTTAATTTTGTATGTAACTTGGAAAATCAGAAAATTACAAACGCTGTTATTTTGTATATACAATTGGCAATAAGGAGAAGAAAGGCTTATGCATTTTTGGACGCTTTGTCGTACGAACAATCAGATGAAGGTCCGTAGCTGAAGTACATACACAAGCACTACGCACTTTATATATCTGTATGACAAAGAACATCATGTTTGCAGCCCATTGTGTTTGAACATTTACATGGCACACCTGATAGCACTATGCACTTTAAAAAATTATATGGTAACAATTTACATGCGTGCTCCCTATTGTATAATAGATATCGAGCCAGAACCTTTTTATATACTTGAACATTTTGCACTTTTTGTATCTGAATGAATTGCCAATTGTACCCTTTTGACTGTATATCATTTAATTTCTGGTTAGATTGCACCTTTGCACATAATATTGTACCGTAGCCTGACATATTGTATGACAATGACATGGTGATCCTTTCTTTCGATTGCATATTTTGAGGTTTTTAAAATATTGTAATTATAATTGTTCCCTCTTAATAGAATGTGTTTAAGGTGAGACTATTTACACCGAATAAAGCTGATTTGATTTGACCGTGGTCAGAAGGCTGGTGTGAAGAATTAGCCTCCAGGAGCATATCTTCGAGTAAACTGCTGTATGCCACAGCAAACACATCGGGGAGAAAGTTGCACAACACTCCTGAATATCAGAGTGACAAGATGGCGGCCAGCATCTCCTTAAGTAGGCGCACCAGCATACATTGTGCAGGGAACAAGAGGCGCAAAGTGCTGCCCCCAAAGTGGGGACCAATATGAGGAGTTTGCTCTTGTCTGCTGTACAGCTGAAAGACCTAGAGGAAGAGTTGGCATTGGGTGCAAGAGAAACACCACAATGGATTGGGATCTGCATCTCCTCCCAAGTATTGGAGCTGGGCGTACTCAAGCAGCCCAGAGAGGTAGGAGGCCTCACAGAAGCGGTGAGGTGAGAAAGAGGCTCTTCCCATCAGCAAAAACAGTATCGTATCCCTACCCAAATGCCTAATCAGGTGAAGTATGGGCACAAGGTGAACTGGAGATGGGACCGAGCACCATTGATGGTGGAGGCCTGACCGTGTATGCGTGGCAGGGGAGATTTCATATGCCTGAATTGAGGGCTCTTGTAGCAATGAGTGCTTCTCACCTCAGCCTACCCCTGGTATCTGTATCGATATGGATATCAGAAGCTGAACGAGATAACCCCAGACTGTATGACTTGGAACCGAGGAGGAAAAAGGGACTCCACCAAGCAAGAGAGCAGCCCTAAGAGACACCATTGGGTGATGAAGTCAGCCAAGGACTCTAATGAAAGCAGGCATTTGCGATAACGCCACAAGCTACATAATTAGAACCACAACCTCTCAGATGCTAAACCAGCCTGCACAGATCTAGATACGCTGAGGTTAGTGATCCCCCTCACCCCTCTCAATAGAGCCACAGAGGATACGGTGGTCTCCCTGGTAGGGAAGCCCAACAAGAGGGAGGGAAGAACAGTGGCATAGATGGATCCTGCTGGTAAAGGGAAGAACACCCCTAGACTCAGGCCCTCATTCAAGTGACAGAATGGGGAGACACTCCAAGGTCAGGGATGGTACATTTCAGAAGCAGTGTGATACCATAGCCAACGTGGGTGGCCTCACGCAGTTGCAGCATGGTGTAACGAAACCCAGATGCAATACTTAAAGCTGTAGCCTTCACCAGAGACTTGCTGGAACAAAAAGTCAACAGTGTTGTAGTCGACTTGAACTTACGGCAAGATGATCATAGAAAGGTGATGAACCAAGTCACTAATAAAGCAAATATAGCAGCCTCAGCGCATCTGTTTACAAACGCTACTCTGTCTTCATCCGATTGATGTTTTATGTGTACTAACCTTGGAAACTGACCACTGATCACTGAGTGATGAGCATCAATTAACTGTGCACATTCCCAAGACAATTATATGGTGATTAAATAAAAAACACTAACTTAGGAATTTAAAAAAAAACACTCTGCGCACTGACGGACCCATGGCGAGTTCAACACCCCCCAGCAAGGGAATCTTCATGTTACTCCAACATACACGACATCAATGTCAGACTGGAAACATGTTTGATTCCTCCAATTACACATGGACGTAGGCTACACTGCATGCTTAACTAGGACTTATTCTGACCACAACAGGCTCCTGATGTTTAGGAGATGGGTAGAGCAAATGTTCTGACATGGAAGTCACAGGTAGAACCCCTTGAGTATCCTGTTTTTAGGGAGACAACGAGGTAAGGGATCAAACAGTACTTCTCTGGGAACCAAGGCACAGTTACCTGGTTCAATGGAATTTTTTCGAGTCAGTCTGCGGACTACGCATTGCGACCTTTGTGACTTGAGACCCATTGGTGCAAAACATTACTAGACAGGAACAAGCTTTGAAAGAGGAGGGCAATAGAAGAATAGGCTAACCTGAGCTTCAAGTAAGAAGACTATGAGCTTGGCTTTCAAATCCATAAAAAAGAGCATGGCATTCCTTGGGATCCGCAATGCAGCTGGTGTCAGGGCCAGCTTTAGCGCTAGTGGTGCCCGGTGGGACAATATTTTAACACCCCTGTGACCTTCTCCAGAAATTCCCCACTACCACCGTCCAACAGTGCCCGTCATCTCCCATAGCCCCTCTCTGACATACGTTTCACTTTTTTTTTTATAGCGCTACTCCTAGTTCACTCACCCTCCATTCTTTGATCCGCATGGTACACGTTCTTTGCAGCAGACGCATTAACCCTCTGCACTGCTTGAAGGATGAGCCCAAACTGCCACTAGACAAAACTCTGATCTCTCTGAAACAGGAACATTAATGGCCAGAGTTATTTTGATATTTTTATTGTTTCCTGAAACCTGTTGAACACACAAGAACTCTGCAGTTGGTTCTCTTAAACCTATAAATTATTTTTAAACACAAACACCCCACATCCAGAGGTTGATACATCCGGATCAATACAGGTTTATCCCTGGCCTAACATGCCAGTGAAAATAAGATGTTTCCTCCATATTCTTGTTCATCTCTAAGAGCACCTCCTAGAGGGATTAAATGGGCTATAGATATCGAAAAAGCATTTAATAGCCTTCATTGGCTGTATTTATATCTGTTATAAAGTACATGGGCCTGAGAGAAGGCTTTCAACGATGGACACAACTCTTGTATACAAAGCCCACTGCGCGTGTCAGCAGAGGGAAGACTACATTGTGGTCGTACCCAATGAGCAGGGGCACACGCCAGGAATGCCCCTTACCTCTCATCCTGCTTGCCCTAGTGCTTAAGCCGCTGGTGTGAATGATCAGGCGAGGGAGGGTGCTTTAGAGGAGTGGAAGTGGCCAGAACCCTATACTGTTAAGCTTCATATGGGGGTGATATGTCTCACGGAACCCCCTCAACCTGCTGTGACGGATGCAATAAATACTTTAGAGCAGTGGTTCTTAACCTTCATAAAAGAAGCCACATTAGCAGAATGATAAAGTGTACATAACGAAAAAAGGCAAAATTAAAATGTTTAACCCGCTCTCTAAATATATAGAATTTGAAACTGGAGGCTTAAAATAAAGTTTTTATCCTTATTTTGATGTGTGGGTGCAGTGTAAGTACAGCCAAAATAATCTAGCATGAACTACATTTAGAAAAGCTCCAATCTTCACATTATAATAAAAATTTCGATTTTTGCTTATATTTTGTTTGTGATGAAAATAAAATAGATTTCTTAATTTGTATATTTCTTTGATGTATACTTGTTCCTGTTTAATATACAAATTGATTGGGGCTGTTGCGTTGGGATAGCCCACTTAAGACAATGGATTTGATTTGTTTTTCATGATAGGCCAAGACTTATTTAGGGTGTCCATAAAGGGGAAGCCCACTAGAATTATGTGGCTGGAGAGTACAAAATTATGTGGCAGGGTTGACTAAGTTAGGTGGCAATCTAAATTATGCAGCAAAATGTGGCACATTTCGTGATAGTATTACTCCATTATTTGTTGTTTTTACTTATGTTAACACTGCATTTGATAATTTTGAAACAAAACACCTTTTTATTGGCATTTTTTAGCAACTATCACATCAATAAATGGCATCACGTTTAGGAAAGGATCACATTAATGCTCTACATGGCATGGTAACTTGGAGTTATATCAAAGTTCTACGACAGGTATAGATCGTAACGTCATTTCAAGAACAAATAGTTGGATGTAAGTAATGCGAGAAAAGCCCAAGAAGCAGGTCCCAAACTGAACACCCCTATCCTACCCCAAACCCTGAAGAGTCTCACTGCCCCATTAAATACAATACAACCAATCAGAATCTAGGACATGTAGATGAGAAGCCCCTGTGCACATGCCATAGCAACCAGAGGGTCAACAAAACTTAACAGGGGGTGGAATCTTACCACAGAATCAAAAATCACTGACGAGGGACGTTAGATACCCCAAGTGAGATATTTGGGAGAACTAGGTGTAAAAACCTGGGTGCCTAATGGGGTCTGGTACCGTTTTCAGTGTTCTCTATGAATTCACAGAGAGGTGTATGGCAGTTTTTCGTGATCTGTCACCTCTGTAGACCCCTTTTCTCTGCGGGGAGGGGAGCTTTCCAACTGGGCCCACTTAACGATTGCCCCACTCCAATTAGACAATGAAGGGGATGGGGGGGTGGGGCTTCCAGTGCATTGATATTGCTCTCTTGGGCATCAATATTTTTGGGCTGAGGAAAGGAACCTAGTAGGTAGTGTTGTAAAACATTACCGTTTTTGGCTTGTGTAACATTGGATAAAACGTCAATCCATCGACATCTTAGCGTGGGGTTGGTCCAAGATGTATGAACCATATCAGGTTGGGGGATGTGGCAGTGGGGGCAAGTGTCTGAAACTAGCAAAGGTTTCACCTCAAAAGTACCACTTTAACACCCAAACACTGCAGTAATCTACTGCAAGATGATCATCCTTGGCAAAGGGCCTTCCACTGCTCTGGAACACGTGTTGCTCCTTTTTTTCTCTCTTTTGATCTGTTTGAACAAGAAACAAATGAGTTTTTTTTTTTTTTAAACATGCAAAGTATTGTGGTTATAGATTATGCTGCAGATGCAACAAATCCATAACTGTGCAGAAAACGCAGAATTGCATAATTCCAGTGGACCTGCATGTAGCTTGCAATTGAGTCAGTGCATATATTTACTCTGCTGACACAAAATAATTTCAATAGCCAGTTTATCTGGATGTTTGTTTAGTACGTGTTAATTGTTTGGATGTGTTAGCCTGTCATAAGAACACAGTGCTATTGACATTTTGCCCTTGAATGTTCATTTGTTTTATTTTACTATCATTTTAAAATTTTGGTGGATTTACAGCTTTTTTTGTTCTCAAAGCAGAAATGTGCACATAGATTTCCTTAAGGATGCAAAGGGAATACTGTCCCCCTCTGTATCTGCTATGAAACATTGTGCCGTGTATCCCTTTTAAGGTAACCAATTACAACTCAAACTTAATCTTGTGAATCTTTCATAATGGTCTTCATTGAGGGTAATCTCTAACTGCTGTCTGTTCAGTAAACGGATCCTACTCACAGGTTCCTTGTTTCTGTAGTGCAAGGTGTTGCTTTAATGTGTCTGGTGCCCTCCGCCCATCAGCTGCACAAAGAAAATCCCATTAAGTTGCTCAAGGTTTAAAAAAAAAAAAGTAAAACAAAAAGTCAGACCTATTGGCTTTGCAAGTTTTATTTTTTTTTATAAAATCTTTTTTTCTCTCCATTAGGTTGTACACTTTTACAGGCACTATGTGTTGGCTTTTGGTCCCATATCACGAAGGGCTGCGCCTGCACAGCACATACCTGAGCATTTGTTTAAATGTGCCTGCAGCATGTAACATGATTTCATTTAACCCACGATTTCTCCGAGTTAGTGCATTAGTTTACACAGCACTGTTCAGAAACCCGAAAGAGGCAAACCTTGCTCACTATTTATGGGTTGTACTGTCCGAAAACCACACTTAACTGCAGGAAAACCGGGTTAAGCGAATTCCTTTTGCAGACTGCAAGCGCATAAAAACAGGTACTTAGCTCTGAGCTGAGCCAGCGCAGCTCATCACTATATAGCCCTTGGTCTCTATAGGGAACACGCATTGCAATAGCCAATAGGTCTCGCCTTTGGGACCTTATAAGTGTTTAGCCATGCAACAGTTGCATAACTAAATACTTATAAGGTCCCAAAAGCGAGACCTATTTGCTATGCCAAACGGCTGTGCGGCCACAAAAGTGATCGCGATCAAACATCAAAGCGGCCGTTAAAGTGAAAGTAATCGCGGTAAAGCGCGACGCGCGCGCTCGCACACATGCACTGTAGCTCTAGGCTGGCCTGGTAGCACTTTTTGGAGCCCTCTCAATAAGTCTCGCCAGACCAGCGCATGCGCTGGGTCAGGCGAGACCAAACTATTGTGCTTTATAGCCTAGCCCATGCTCCAAAGAGCGGAGGGATGCTTTAGGAACAAATTTTCAGTTAGAGTGCCTCAAACATGAGGCTCTGTTTTGTACATCTGGTATCGGGTTAAGACTGCACTTTAAGATGTCATTCTATTTTTTTTTTTTTTTTTTTTACTGTTAGCCATGCTGCACAGCAGCTGTACTGCTGTACAGCATGGCTAAAAATAAATTGCCAAAGCCAATAGATCTCGCATAGGTGAGACTTAATGGCTTGGCCAATGCTTGTTTATTATTCTAACCTACTGATCAGGACTCTAAAATTCACCCACTAGAGTGTCATCGATCCTGTTTGTGGCTTCGTCCAACGCAGCAGTTCACAAGTGGGCAGGTATTCTGAGCATCCATCTCTTTAGATCGAACATGAAAGTAGAAGCTACCAGGTTGCCAGTGGCGCAGTGAGCGGTCAAGATGGCAGCATGCAAATGACCTGCCCTTAACCCTCTGCTTACACAGCGGCATTTCCATTGGCATCTCAGTTTTTCTTGTTGGGCCTCTCCACTCATTTGGTGTAAAATAGAGACATCCAGCAGAGATCACACCAGTGGGATTGTGATGCATGAGTATTGAGGTAAGCAGTATGACAGGAGTTGTGGTGCAAACAGTCCTTCCTTCTTCCCAACTGCATTGCTTCCTTCTTGGATCCCAAATGGAAAAGTGGAAGTTAACATATGTGCACACGGTGCAAAGTGGTTGCGGCTAGTCTACATTTTACTCAAAGGCCCTGTTATGGCTCTGTATGAATCATAATAAGTAATGCCATTTCCCTGAGAATTTTAGCAGAAACATGGCTTGGTTGCTTAAGGCTGTGGAACGTTTGTCAACTGGAGTGTAGGAAGTTGTTCTGATGATATAACAGGCTTAGTGGCTGAGAGTGAGAAGGATGTGGCGCTCCGGGTAGAGCTGCTGACTTGGGAACTGGGGAGCCAAGAACAAGTCTCTGCGTTGGCTCAACATCCTGTGATTCTGAGCAAACTTAATGTGAACTTGTGTAATGTAACTGGTGCTCTTGTAAAGCGCTATACATTTTTCGGATCGTGTTGAGTTTGCACTAAATAAAAATGCCAAGCAAAGATGAAATACTACCTCAAATCACAGCGCGAGCAGCGGACAAACACAAATTAGGAGAAATCAATCTGCAGTTGGTCCATGCTCCACACAAAAAAAAAGGAAGTGACACAAGAAGTGACGCTTCACATGCACTGCCGAATTAGAAGGCCCCAAAGACGAGTTATAATGATGCCAACGAATAATAAGTAATGTGCAGGCTAAAAGGCCATTTTTTTTTTTTGACACAATAGATTTTTGCCAAAGCTGCAGTGCATCTGTGCTGCCCGCAGGGGAGACCTAAAAAATACGATGCGATGGGGAGAAAGGTAGGATGTGTAATTGAGACAATTTTAGTAGTAGCACTGGAGATTTGATGTTTACATCTTAATGTTACATAAACAAGTGGTATTCAGTTGGGAAAGATAGTTATTTTACTAGAAAATCACATTTTTTTTTTAAAAGTGCCTAAACCGAGATTAGAACCCATGCCTTAAGACAACACAGCCGGATAAAATTTTATTTAAAAAGGAACCTGTACTATCCTTTGGTCCTCTAATAGCGTGTGTGATCAATTTAGTGTCGAGTGGGGCCACACTGCCATTCATTTAGGGGCATTGCAACCTTGTACGGACCACATTGTAATGAACCAGCACTTGTATAAACCAGTGCCGGCTGGTATTTACTGGCGGTCGGTGGGCGGGTTGGAGGGGAGAGGGGGATGGAGTTAAAATAAAAATACACTTACCTGTCCGCTGCTGCAGCCGCCGCTTCCTCCTCCTTCTCTCGGTCCTCTTCGCCTGCAGGGCAGGAAGTAGGAAGCACCCGGCTTCCAGCCTCCGATGCAGCGTTGTGATTGGTCTGAGCGCCGTGGATCAGTGCTCAGCCTGAGAATGGCAGGCTCAGCATGTTCTCCACCCAGGCTGTAATGCAGCCTGCATGGAGAACATACAAAGTGCTCATGCCTGTTTGTACGGCCTGAGAGGGCCAGCCAAAGCGTCATGCGCACTGGAATTGGCAAAGCACTCCTCCCCTGCCTGCAAAGCAGCGCCGCCCCATCCCAGCTGAGAAAGGGCGTAAAAAAAAAAATGATAACAACTATGAGTTACTATCATTTAATTTTTACCTTTTTGACCTTCTCAGTTGGGCGACGCACCTCCGCTTCAGCGGAAGAGCCGCCACTGGCTCGCTTGAGGCGTACACAAAATACCAAGATGAAACCTCGACCCTTCTCACTTACACCACCTGAACATGTGTGCGCACAGTGGAGGCAGTGTGTGAAAACCCCACTGCTGTGGAGATTCACGTGCTCTAAATCCACCCACTAAATTGTCCCAAGTGCCTCGAGCCTTTTAAAAAGGAGTGGATCCCCTAGCCCAATCAGTGGTGCTGCATACTGTGGGTTAGCGGCTGACCAACTCTCACTGGGGTGTTGGACCAATCCTGTTCCCATAAACTGAATACATTCTCTCCTTGCATTAAACGTGAAACTTCATCGCTAACTAGCTTTTGGGAAACAGTGTTTTACTAGGTTATCCGACCGTTTGATTACTTTAATAATTTTCTGACGTGGCTGAGGCCCGCTGAGGGGCACGGGGGCTACACTTGTTTTACAGTGAATTCTTTTGAAGCATTTTGGGCCCCGAACCAAAAATATAAAAGAACGCTTTCTCTGGTCTCAGCGCAAGTGGAAATGTAAGCAAAACGTTCTGTATAATTCCTTCCATGTGTGTTTTTATGGTTTATGTTGGCACGTTTTCCCCTCCTGGCCGTGTATTTTTGTGTTTTCCTTCTCTTTCTTTCATCACGAAAGGGTGACTCAACTGTCTGGCACGGTGCTGCAGACAGTGGTTTAAACAGGAAGGAATTGTTGTAGGGGCACGCCATACCCGCAGGGCTCCAGTTTTTCGTGTAAAACAATATCGGCTCCAGGATGGCAGCTTTGGACTCCTCTTGCCAAAGAGCAGTAAATTGAATCCAGAAATTGCTTAAAATGCAGTCAATCTGAATGAAGGGGCACGCAAAAGGCGTTTCAGAAAGACCAACCCCAAATAGGCTGAAGAGTTTCCTCGTACATAAAGTGTTTTGGGGCCCGAAGCTTGGACCCCCACTTGTGGCAAATGGGTGCTCCTTCAAGACTGTTCCATTTGAAGTGAGGGACATACCTGTTTCATTTGGAGTGGAAGAGTTCACAATGGGATAGGAATTTAGTTCTTCGTGTAGTCGGACTCTTTGGTGTGTATGCTCCTTTTCTTTAGCTCTTACTTACATTGCAGCCAATGACACTTCTCTAAAGAAGGCCTAACATGTTGACACCATCTGGAGCAGGTGACGTGGCATATAGCCTTGTAACGAAGACGATGTAGCTTCTTCATCGCTTTCAACAGGAGAGCTTCATATAGGGCGTTGCATGGTCTGCAAGATGAAAAATAAGATACCAAAGAAACACCTTTGTTTTTTTAAAGCATTAAGAATGTCACCTTAAAAAGGGAAGTCCCATTGGTTTTGAATTGAAGTCTTGGAACTGAATGTGAAACCATTCCCAAAACTTGAACTCTCAACATAACTGAGAGGGTTTGACCCACGATCATAGGATCAAAACAGCTTTGAGACATTTGAGTTGGACAAGTTTAAAGCGAGAGAATAAGAAAGGTCCGAAGGTGGTGCAGTCCATATGGAAGTGACTTGACTGGAGGAGGACCCATAGTCATTTTCCGCCACCACTGGATGTATATACTTATGAGTAGACTACCGTACCGAACAATTCAGCTCTCGGCCTTACTGGCACCATGATGCTCATGACTGTATTTCCTGAATTTACTAAGCATTTCTTATGCAGCTCTGTCTGGCAGCTCATGGGCAGTTATATGGGCTGCAATGAAGCAGATCTTGGAGAACTCTAACAAAATCCATTGAAAGTGCTTCCCTGAATGGTTAAATCTTGTATTCCCAGATGTTTCCTCCCTGTTTTGGAAAACTTATGGGTAAATGAATTTTTTGTTTCACGTATGCTGGAGCCAGTGGCGTAACAAAACTTGAAGGGGCCCCCCTGCAGAGTACGTGGAGGGGCTCCCTCCGGACTCAATCTGGAGCTCCCCTGCCAAAGTGCGGTGGTGAGGGGGGGCCCTGGAGGTTGGGGGCCCTCCCGCACAGCGGGGGCTGTGGAGGCCTGTGTTACACCCCTGGGTGGAGCTGGGTAAAAACACAAATTTACTAAAAGGAAGTTCTCTGCATTAAACCCCCTTCGGCTTCTCCTTGCCCCTTCAAGACATTCTCCTTGCCACAGCTCTCCTTGTCAAAGGTAATAAGAAATCAGCCCATTTAACCATAATTCTAGTCTAGTCTAAAATGTTACTGTAGGAATGTTTTCTCCTTTACTTGTAAAGCACCCCATTGCTTAGGTGGCTAGGCCCACTGTATAAAAATGTCTTAAATAAATGGAAAATATGTTTCCAGAAGCAAGGTACTTGAGTTCATCAGAGTGTGCCACAGTATTTTAATAGAATGATTTAAGAGCTAGGATCACCATTTAAACAATGATGGAACAACAGTGGCATTGTTATGAACTAACTATCATGCCAGCCATCCTGGCAAATCATTGCATTCTAGACAGAAACCTTCAGTGGTGTGTTAGATCATCAGTTTCACAATATTTCAGGAGCTTGCGTTTTTAAATTGTTTTGACTTTTCTCCTGCAGCATTTCAAGAGCTTACATCTTCTTAGTTACAGCCATTTTAAAGCACCATTTGCGATCAATAAACAGAGTACTTGTGTTATGCCTACACATGAATTTTAATTAAAACACATGTTCAAGTAGCATTATCATTGGTGGTACAGTATCCCAGTAAACATATGGGGAGCGTGGTAGCCAAGGTATTTTTCTAGATGGTGATTTTTGTCATTGTCTATCTCTTGGGGAGATTCTAGACTTTCCAGCACTCTTTCATGAAAGATCCCTGATCCACCTGCTCAAAATAACTTTACCCCTTGCTAATTGCCAAGCAAAAGGTGATGTGACCTGGGCATATTGAATTGTTTTGCTCAGCCCATAACAAAACAAGCATTGGTAATGTCATTACGTCTGGCTTTAAAAGAATATTGTAATGGTAATATGAAGCACTGCAACTAAATAGTATGGAAATTAATATAGGGCGCTAGGTGGCGCGCAACCAAGATGGCCGCACACCAGTGAAGCTCTTGCTGGCCGGGCGCCTACAAACACAGCATCACCATCCTTAGTCACCCATCCTTCGACTACACCGGCAGAATTGAAAACCTTACTGTCGGAGGGTCCTTTACAGCCCCTTCTCTTCAATCGGAGCCGCCTGGGAGCTGGGATCCGTGGGCAGAGATTCCAGCCGACGTTGCTAGCCAAGACGCTTGGAGCGTTTGCCCGGTGTCACCTCTCACCAGAGCCCGCGGCTTCACATTGGTGCGGAGGCCGCGGTGCCCAGGCAGACATATCAAACCGGGACCCGGCACGCAACACCTGAAGCCCCCTATAACGAGGTGAGGAGTCGTTGAAATTCCTCGGCGGGAGTGCCTGGTGCGTTAGGTTGGACGGACTCATTAGGCCTGGGAGGACAGCAGGCGGGTGGACCGTACACACATCACGCACCTTCCACGGAGCAGCCTAGCTATGAGGCCAGGGAGCCAGAACCGGGCTGTATCCCAGAGCTTGCCACCACTTCACAATCCCCAGGAAGCAAACTAAGACCGGGACCCGATACGCAGCACCTGAAACCCTCCACACCGAGTTGAGGAGTCGGTGGGGATTCCTCGGCGGGAGTGCCCGGTGCGTTGGGTTGGTTGGACACTTTAGGCCTGGGACGGCGGCCTCCTGCAGGCAGGTAGGCCGCGTGCGCAACACACATCCTCAACGGAGTGCCACAGCTATGTGACCAGGGGGTCAGCACCAGGCCGCATCACAGAACTTGCTGCCACCCCACGCTCCTCAGGAAGAAAACTCAGGTCGGAACCCGACACACAGCACCTCAAGCCCCCCACAGAGAGGTTAGGAGCCGGTGGGGATCCCTTGGCAGGAGGACCTGGTGCGTTGGGTTGGACGAACCCGTTAGGCCTGTGGCGACAGGCTACTGCGGACGGGTGGGCCCCGGACGCACCACGCACCCTCAACGGCACGGCCCAGATACAGGACCAGGGGACTAGTACCAGGCCGCCTCACAGAACTCGCTCCACGAGGTAGCTGGGGAAGGACAACACCGACCCCCTTCCCCCACTGCTACCCGTGCCTGCTTCTGAGCCACACCTGGGGGACCCCCCACTGGAATCGCCCTTGCAGCACCCCAAATACATGCGAGCCATTCCGTCAACAATTACCCGGGGCGCCACGAGCTGCCGCATATTCAAGGACTTCCTCGCTCTAGTGCAGTCATAGGCACGGGGTTCCCCCCTGCCCTCGCCACGACCATCCACCCACGCTATTGAATGCTACACCGTTACAGCCCTCCTTTCCATAATCGTCACAACGGGACCCGGTGGTTCCCCACCCACCGGGCTGCATTCTTCCTTTGATTCATTGCTGTGGATACTGACTCCCACTCCAGCCTACACAATGAGCAGAACGCAAGGGAAGCAAACAAAAATTCCCTTTAAAGCACGCAAAACGCCCAGTTTCAAACTGACGAGCATCCAACAACCGAGCCAAATGAGTGCCAAGAGGAGGACATGAAAACGCTGTTGATAACGTTGGAAAATAGCCTTACGTCCATAGATGCAAAGATCGATGCCATGAACTTGCGAATGGACTCAGTGGTACACAAGCTCGAGCAGCATGACCACCGCATAGAGGAAGCAAAACACAGAATCTCTGAATTGGAGGATGGCGCCGCGAGTGGAAAAAAGCAAATTTCGCAGGTGGACAGGTTGCTCAAAGTCATAGCGGAGAAGAATGAAGACCTGGAGGCACACTCCAGGAGGAACAACGTATGTATTTTGGGTCCGGCCGAGTCTACCAACACTGGTCGTACGGAGGACTTTATAGAGACCCTTCTCACCGACCTATTCGGGACTGAAGCCTTCTCCAGACATCTAGTGGTGGAAAGAGCACACAGGTCCTTGAGCGCGCTCCCACCTTCGAGGGCCCCTTCACACCCCGTAATAGTCCGATTCCTTAACTACCGGGACAGAGATACAGTACTACGCCTTGCAAGGGGAAAAAAAGTAGAGTACGAAAATACAACCTTGGTATTCTACCCGGACTTTATGCAAAATGTGCAAGATGCAAGACGAAAATTCACCAACGTCAAGAAGAAACTGCTAACCCTGAACATATCTTATGCCATGCTATTCCCAGCACGACTCCGCATCACACATCTGGGGAAGCAACACGTGTTCCAGAACCCGTAACAAGCAGAAGATTATCTTAAAACCTGCTGTGCGCCCTCTCCAGCCACGATCTCCAGCAGACCCCGCTCCAGATCCATGTCCCCATTGTTGACACAGGACTAATCCAGACCTTCCAGACGACAGCACACTGCACTTAACCTTAGAAGCCTAAAGTTTAACTTTTTATTGGATCCAGCCACCAATATCTCCTTTAACAATGACTAACTAAACTGTACCGCCCGGCCCCTTGCCCTCCTCCCATTACCGATGCCGGCCCGGTCAGAGCGCGGTGGCGGACACGTGAGATCATGGGAGGGTACAGGCATGTCTAGGGCCCCTAGCTGCACCCTCACGGGAGTACCCC
The DNA here is from genome assembly GCF_964204655.1 of Triturus cristatus. Lineage (NCBI taxonomy): Eukaryota > Metazoa > Chordata > Amphibia > Caudata > Salamandridae > Triturus > Triturus cristatus. Next base: position 330,956,436 of record NC_140580.1, read on the forward strand.
TTTAATACCGTAGCACCTAGTTTTTTCTTGTTTCACAGTTGTGATTGGGTGGGAATAGATGCTCGACAAGTTGGGGAAGTCGGAGTGGGGGGGAAGGTAGTTTGCCTTGCTGTCCTTTTTATCAAATGTACACAAGTCCGCCATCCACAATGTCTAGAACCTTATGTCAGCTCAGAACACACTATTAGATTCCATATCCAGAATCCCCCACATGCAGACTAGTATAAATTGCATGACTTGGAATATCCGGGGCTTAAATAACCCGCGTAAAAAGCAACAAATTTTAGGATACTTGGAGAGACACCATGTTCAGATTGACCTCCTTCAGGAGACCCACCTTGACCCGTCCACAGCTCCTAATTTTGCCACTAGACGGGCCTCCCTTCGCTGCGTTTCGTCTTTTTCCACCTACTCTAGGGGGGTCGCAATCCTTATTAAACGTAACACTCCCTTTATTCTAGGTGGTACCTCCACAGACCCCCTGGGTCATTATTGTTTGATGTGGGGACGTCTGGCCTCCAATGAAATTACCTTTGTCAACTGCTACTGTCCCAATGTGGACGAGCCCTTATTCCTTGACACCCTATGGGGCAAAATCCTTTCCATGGGCTTCACCTACTTACTCTGGGGTGGGGACTTCTAGACGACCATATTTCCGGCAAGGGATAGATTTCACCCCACTACACTACATTATTCAGTCATGCAGAGACAGCTAGCGGGCATTGTAGCGGAGAACTGCCTCCTAGATGCGTGGCGACACACACATCGAACAGCCAAAGAAGGTACACACTACTCGGCTGTCCATTCCTCCTGGTCTCGCTTAGACTACTGGTTTGTGTCCATCGGTATGACCAGCTGGATTGACACTGTTACCCACCTGGCGAGGACATCTTCCGATCACTCCCCAGTGGAAATAGTGCTGAAACCCCCTGTAGACCAATCCCCCTATGTTAGGTGGTGGCTCAACCCACTACATCTCCTAGACAGTCTTCCGGACTGAGCTCGAACAAGAGATTCAAGACTACTTTGAATGAAATGTTGACTCCGTACCGAGCCTTACCACTGTCTGGGAAGCCTTCAAAGTGACAGTTCGAGGCGCCTGCATTGCTAAAGGTGGGGGCATTCTAAAAGATATCCGTAATGAGCTCAACCGGTTGGAAAAATATATTAAAACACTGGAACGGGAACTCAGCGACAAGGTGGGGGGGGGACACGACCAGGTCTCAATTACGGGACAAGCTGACGGACTACGCCAACACTGCCTAACGGGAATGCAAATTCCGAGGCAAGTACCATGTTGCCCGCATATGCGGCAAGGGCGATCGCCCCGGGAAGGATCTGGCGAGCCTTGTTAGACTGCCAAAGTTTTCCCACCATGTCATGGAAATCCCTGACTCAGAGGGTGAGGTCCACAGACACATCCCGGACAGCTCCACACCTTCATGACCTATTGCAAATCTCTATACACAACACATAGGGGGCAACCGCTTGATCTCCCCACATACTTTGAAGACACGGCCCTAGCTTGCTGGGTGACACTCAGCGAGAGTTCCTCAGCGGTGAACTGGGGAGTGACAAAATCACCACAGCGATCATGCAAATGAAATCAGGGCGTGCACCGAGATCGGACGGACTCCCCATAGAATTTTACAAGACATACCAGACACATCTGGCACCCATACTTAAGGCTGTCTTCTACGAAGCCAAAGAGGAGAGGCATCTCCAAGAACTACCATGAGAGAGGCCCTGATCGCATCCCTTCTCAAACACAACAAACCCCTTACCCAATGCGAATCCTACCGCCCTCTATCCCTCATTAATTGTGACACCAACATTTTAGCGAAGGTCCTTTCTAACAGATTGAATTTGATAATGGAGAGACTGGTCCTACCGGATCAATCCGGATTTGTCCCCAACAGAGCGACGTCACCTAACCTTCGCACCCTCCTTACAGTCCTACAAGACATTGACCCTGACAGTGCCGCAGTTGCAGTTTTCCTCGATGCCACTAAGGCATTCGTCTCTGTTGAGTGGGACTACCTTCTGGGCACTTTGCGTTACATGGGAATGCCCCTGGCACTTTTCGGGTGGGTGGAATTGCTATATCAGCAGCCCACAGCTACAGTTCTCCTCAACGGCGCACGATTCCCCAGCTTTGACATCACCAGGGATACATGCCAAGGCTGCCTGCTATCCCCCATTTTATGTGCTTTGGCTATAGAGCCAATTGCTGCGAAAATCAGACCGCACCATAAAGAAAGAGCGCTGATCTACCCTTCCAGGCAACTCATAATCTCGCTTTATGCAGATGACGTTACCCTCTATATCACGAACCCACAAGAAAACCTAAATCCCGTATTACACGAGGTGACTAAATTTGGGGCCATTTTGGGTATCAACATCAACTGGGCCAAATCAGCCGTTTTCCCACTCACTGACGAGACTACCCTATATCCCCTAGACGACCCCCTGGCATGGCAGTCCGAGGAAATCAAATATCTGGGGATTAGGGTCACCAGAAATAGAGAAGAGTTAATGCGGGCCAATTACGGAGTCGCACTGGACAAGGCGACAGAGTTGGTCATGAAATGGTTATCTCTGCCTCTCTCTATGGGTGGGAGAATATCCTTAGTGAAAATGGTACTGTTGCCGAAGTTCCTTTACCTCTTCACCAACATACCATATCATCCCGGTAAGCATTTCTTTTGTGCGCTCAAAACACAAACACTACGTCTAGTATGGGGGGGGGGCCAAACAAGCCCAACTAAGTCTAGATACTCCAATTTTGCCCTTTACACAAGGAGGATATGAGGTCCTTAACTTCGAACTTTACTATCACTGCACCCAGGCACACTTCGCCACATACTGGTTACATCCACCTCCTTTCATGCCACACCTAGCGGTGGAGGAAGGACACATGGCCCCTACTCCTCTCTCAGGCTTTCTGTTCACCCCTTGCGGTGACCGGGAACGCGATCCCACCACAGTTGCTTGTACCATTCCAGCCTGGAAGAAAATCTCCGCCAGGCTTGAAGCGCCCATGTTATTCTCTCCTAAAATGCCTTTGGTGTACCACCCATCTCTTCATGTCACGTACGAACGGCAGAGTCGATCAATGTTAGAGAAACAACACTTCACCACGTGGGGGGACCTCTACATGGGAGGAACTTTCCAGGCCAAAGAACAGTTCTTTGGCGCAAACACACCCACCACCATGGACGTATTTATGTATGTAAGACTCAGGCAAAGTGTTAAAGCAGCCACACCTGCATTCCCCCTAGAGCCGCCCACACTGCCACCGCTTCATGCCCTGCTACAAGCTACACCTCCCCGACATGTCACCTCACTCATTTATCGTCATGCACAAAATGTACCGACTCCCCGAGCTTTGAAGGCCCGTCTCGAGTGGGACGACGACTTAGGGGGCAACCTAACAGATGAACAGTGGGAATTCAGCTGCAAGCAGACTGAGGCCATAACAGCCAACAGCCGGTTGAGACTCATTCATTATAAGTTCCTACAGAGGCTGTACTTTACCCCGACCAAGCTCTATAAATACAGGCTTCTTGAGGATGATAATGTGCCAGCTGTGGGGTCGAGGGAGCGTATTTTCTCCACCTGGCCTGGCTATGCCCGACCATCCAACAGTACTGGCTACAGCCTGGTGTTTGCGGGAATGTCGAAAATGATAGATACGCCTTTACAAGCATCACCGGATATCGCCTTGCTAGGCTATACACATAATGTTGTCACTGTGTATAAGAAGTTTTTAGCCTCAGGCTTCCTAAAAGCAAAACGCAGGTTAGCGTGTAGATGGGGTAGGGGCTGTGCCCCTAAATTCAAAGAATGGATACATGATTTTACAACATGGCAGGAACACTCGCTTAACTATGCCGAACTGCTCCCGACTACCTCCAGGCCTAGAGATATATTGGGCCCGCTCACATCATATCTCCTCTCCACAGCTGATGACTCCGCTACCATCATAGAGACACAGGAAAGGGCCGGGGCTCAGGGGGTCCTCCCCCCGCAAGATGGGTGATGAAATACAGCTACTTACCATCCTCACATAGCGGTGAGCAATAGAAATTAGCGGCAGTTGACCCATATAGGAAGTCATAGGGACCTCCATAGCAGCGGACTCCAAGATCCCCACCTAAATCCAGTGTGATTCAGGATCCCCGGAGGTATTCCAGTCTCCTAATGTTTTTGCACTGTATATGATTTTTACTGTGAACATGGACATTGTAATTCTGAGCATGCTTATTCGAACTCACAATGACATGCAAGGCAGGGGGGTATATTTGCCTAGCGGGGATGTATTTCACATACTGTAACTGTATCTATTTCGGTTCTTGACTACATAACTCTGTATCATTGATAAGTTTCAATAAATAAAATTAAAAAAAATAAAATAAATAGTATGGAAATGAATATGTATTTGTGTTGAAGCAAAGAACTATAGTGTTCTATTGGTGAAGGTTAAAAAGCCAGGCATCAGTTGCACTGTCAAGGCATTCCAAAAAATCCATGTAAGTTGATGACTGCCCTTCTTCGATCTGGGCTGGTGCCAGAGAAAATCAACCTAAATTATCTAAGACACTTTAATAGCATTCCAGTGTCAGTGTCCCCTTGAATGTTTCAAACTTAGACAGCTGGATAAATAAAATAATCACAGCTGTATGGACGGCAAGCACCTTTTTTTCTGGAAGTACACAACTTCTGCCCAATCAAAACATGATTTGGCTCCCATCATATGAGCTGAGTCAAAGCCCCTCTCTGGTGATGCTCACACAATAGTCTGGTGACAGCTATGCTGTCAAGCCAGACCATAAAGATATGGACCTGAGCCAGATGAATTCCTTTTTGGGGTCACACAGCAAAAGTGGGAATTTTAACGTAAATATTAGATTTGGCCAGTAAATCTGCTTATGAATTTTTGACTAAACACTTGAAGTGTATTTTCTCTTTTCTGCATGCATCACCATAAGAGTGTGTTCTTTTCGGATTGTTTCCGCTCTTTAGCAACATAAAATGTAAAACACTCCTTATTTTTAACATTTGTTTGATAGGGCGTTTTTCCCTAGATTGGTGTTAGTGTGCTTCATACTGTACAAACCATTTATTTATTCAAATGTTTTTAAATGCCCCGAATTCTTATGAGTCACTTCATAGAGATAAGGATGTCTTCCTTTTAACTAGGAAAGTAGGACACACTTGAGTATGGGCGATATCGGCAACTATGTCTTAAAAGATTTTAAAAAAAATTTGTTTAAGGATTTAGATTTAAGACAGTGGGTGTACATGAGGGGGAGAACAAAGGGGATAGTGGTGTCAGATACAGGACGGGGGAAAGAATGAAGGCAGTGGATAAGTAAAAGAAGCTTGTGGGGGAGAGAAAAACATGGCTACTGAGTGCGGCGCAAAGTGTTCACAGGGTTAAATACCGGTTGAATGCATACGCCTTAAAAAATAAATTCTCGCAATAATGCACCTGAGAAGTTTTTGGATTCCACCTTGTGGGATTTAATTTCCTACCTCTTTACTCATCATTTTTTTCAATGAAAGAAAAAATATTTGTAGATGATGAAGAGATTTAAATGTACTACTCAATTTTAGCTAATGCGCACACACATTTCTCTCGAGTTCATTTGTTATTGCCATTCTGAAACTATTAATAACCATATATATTTTTACAAATCGAAACATAGAAAAAGGAAAGAGATTGTGTATTTTTGTTTCCTTTCACTCTTGACTATATTCTCTCCCTCTTCTCCGAGGACAGCTCTGCCAACAAACATAAGATGACAGGAAATTAGGGGCACAACAGGCAAGAATACGGTTTTAAAATCTAAAAGGATTCTCTTTGCCTGTCATGTGAGCCATAAGCAAAGTATTAAAAAAGTGTTTTTTATTATAGCTCTTCATACCACACTTCCGGTGTTTATCAGTGCTGTAAATAGCAGATGTTACTATTACTCTATATAATAGTACTCAATTAAGCGAACAACAGATGCGACGGATTGAAAGCAGTCACCCTTCCCCCATTTCCCTTTTCCGCATTCTCTTCGAAATAGCATACTTTGAAAATACACGGTACATTTCCAAAAAATGCATGCGATCCACCACATCCTTCTCCTCTGTTTTTCCTACACTATCCTGTGGCGCACAAACCTCAAAGGAAACGCCACCAAAGAATGGTGGAAGTGGGTACTAATAGTGCTTAATTTGAGCCAGTGGTTTCCGGTGCTCTGCACCGCCACATAATTGTCAGCACCGACTTTAGTGATAGTCCACTATATGGTGGTACTGTCTTTTTAGGTCTCGCGCCTAGCGTTGCAGTGCGCAGCGCGAGACATTTAGTAGCTAAAAATGGGGTTTTAGAAGCTGACCTAGGAATGGCACACGCACGAGCGTGTGCTTTTCCTTTAGGGGCACGCTATTGGGCTTTGCATGCGTGTTTTTAACTAAGAGGGGACGTAATAGATCAAAGGCGGGCGCATTGCTCCGCCCACGGCCTATTGTTGTCTATTACGCGCACCGGCCGTCATGTGGTTTCAATTATCGTGCCCAGACACGGGCGCGATAATTGAAATCACATGTCTCGCTGTAGCACGCGCGCATCACTCGCGGGCTTGTTTTCCAATAGCGAACGCAGAGACCACGTCGCTTACACTACTGGAAGGAAGAAAGGAATTAATTACCCCTTGTATTTCCTTTGTTATGACCTTATGTAACTTGAAACTGTTGTCATCCGATACGTTCTCTTTAATCACTATTTGTATTGGTTCTCACTTGTGTACTGTATAGCGCTCCGTTACCCTTGGGTCATGTACGCGCATGATAAAACTTGGGAGAATACGACATTACAGGTCTATACCTATGCGGTACATGATGTATACAGGGCATAGTTCTGCATAGGCAGAACGGTCCATGAAACAGAGACGTTTATCACTTTTCACTCAACTGGCCCGGACCCCGCCAACGTTCCATCGCTTTGCCTCCTGGCCTCACAGGACTGCATCATCCTCCCAGTGTGTCCTTAATACCACCTGCCCCCGAGGGCCCTCTGCATATCCTGAAGGCGGCCGTCCGAACCACAAGCACCTGAGTAACTACCCTGCCGGCTACCCTCAGCACTCCCCAGCATTGCTCCCTGTATAGCGGCTCTTCATCCCTCCGCAGACAGCGCTTCACCCCCAGTCACCTGGGGCCAAAAAACTCCACTCCCCAACCCCGGGTGTAGCGCCCACCAGTGCCTGGCACTGCAAACCCCCACACTCCTCCACTTCCAGATGTGGCAGGAATGCCGAGGGATTCCTGGGAAGCCCACCCCGCCCCTTCAACCTGAGGCCACAGAGAAATGAGGATAGCGGGAGGGGAGAAACCCATATGTAATTGGACTCAAGGTGCTGTACGCCAGCCTCCCGGAGGAGCGCTGCCCTTGGGGCATGATGTGCAGAAGCAGCAGTGGCCACTCTGTGCCCCTGACTCAACCTCCGCTATACCTTCGCACCCAAAGAGGTGGACACGTTTTTTGGACTGCAAATGAGGCTCTCGTAGCAGCACTCCTCCACTGCCCTGCCCCCTCATGTGCGCTTCCACGGTCCCTTAAGCAGCCGCTATGACCGTGATTTTCTGCATGAAAGTCCTCCCTTGTAGTCTTCGATAACCTCAGCAGATGCCAATTAGCCATTAAAGTTTCAAAATTAACTTTTCAGATTAATTTCCGAAACCTCGAAATCGTTCTACATCCAAGGGATCAGGCGAATGGCGCCAAACCCTTCGTTCAGGGTGGCGCTCCCTGTAGTGCCTGGTAGAGCAACCCCCCCCCCCCCCCACAGCCCAGATTTGACGGCCCGCGTAATTGGTCATCTCCCGCATGCCCTGGCCGCATATTTTGAGAAATACCTTCTCTTGGATGGCCTCATCCCCCCAACCCGGTCTCCTCCCTCCTTTATCCTGTAAAAAGTCCTGTCGCTGCCTCCTTCTTAGATACCTAAGTTGGTGCCCCCCCACGCGCTTTTTCTCCAACCCTATTCAGCGTGTATGTGCTTGCTTTAGGATTACCCAGCCTTGCCCACTATGCCTGTCCCTTCGCCCTGAAACCACGACCCTCCTTCCTTGCTTCTACAACATCGTGCTCCCAACCCCTGACCCCCCCCCCCCCAGCATTCCTTCACCTCCATTGAGCCTCCCGCTGTCCGGGAAACCAATCCCCTTTAAAGGCCTCCCCCTGTATCCATCACCCTAGCGCCTACTCCCCTGCCATGCGACCCTCCCCATCCATCCAAATTTGCACCCCGACTCCCCCCAGCTCGCGGCGCCGCTAAAAGGTCCGTCAAGTGGCCCCCATACTCCCCGTGAAACCGCTAACACTCTGGCCCGCGCCTTTATGCCCCCCCTTTGCGTCACCCCAGACCGAATTCCTCTTTTTGATACTGTGGGTGATTAATACTCTGCCCAGGATCACCGGATGTTGTTGAGCCAAGCCTGCGATCTAAACATTATTCCCCCGCTCCAACGTCGGCAGTTCTGAACCCAAGGTCCCTCCGCTCCTGCATCCAACCACCAAAAACACTATTACCAAGCCGAGGCTCCCGCAGCAGCCCCCCCCCCAATTCACCGCAACCCACCCGCACCTACCCTCTGGAACCAAACCAACAATGCCAGACCGATACCCTTGCATGGCCAACCCCGCTCCAACCCGTGACAAGCACCACAACACCCGTCCTCCAACCCCAGGATGCGCACCTCCCCACACATATCTCCTGCAATCCTGTCTCCCTCCGTGGCCAGCATGCTCACCACGAATTGCAAACTTCCACCACCAGGCCAGCCCCAACACCCCGGCCCCACCATTAACCCACACCATCTCCCGCACCTTGCTCTACTCCCGCCTATATGCGTTTCGTCCATCTAGACTTTTTCCAAAGCTTTATATATAGTGAAAGATTTATTTTGCCTGATCTCTAAGAAGTAATGCTGCATATTACAGAATGGAAATCTCTAATAATTGCATAAGTACAAATAATCTAGGACTCTGCAGAAGAGTGTTCAGCTGTATGAATATAGACTCTTATGTGAGTGTTTTGTTTTGGAGGGTAAGGTCTTGTAATGATCATAACAGGTGGCAGAGATTTTTTATTTATCATGCTGCTTATATAGCAAGGACATCACTTCACATACAAAGACAGATTTCATAGAACTAGATAACAGCACAGAGAATTACATCGCAGATGCAAAATTGCGAGGAAAATAGAACTAGAATAGAAGCTCCCGCAGCAAGGGATGGGTCCAATCATCATCCTGTTGCAAATGGACCAAGAATAGTGAAGTTTTAGAGCCTTGCAGGGGGATAGGGAGTTTCCATTGCATCGCAGTTCTTCGAGGAGGTTATTATAAGTCTTTGGACTTGATAGGAGAAAGTTTAAGGAGCTTTTGATATTTTTTTTACTTCACTTTCGTGAAATAGTGTTTTTTGCCTAATGTTTCTCTGGCCTCTTGTGATATGAAGCTTGTTTTTTAGGTGTGAGTAGGAGGGCCAGCTAAGGTGAAGCGCCTTGTGAGTGAACAGCCTATTTTGAATTAGTTTCCAGCCTCATGTAAATGCCTGTGTAGGTCTCTTTAAATGGATGTGATGTCTATTTTTATTGCTCCTTTCACCAAGTGTGAAGCAGTGTAAGATGGCTGAGAGGTGCTGCCGAGTATTTGGGGAGGCCAGCTAGCATGGTGTTGGCATCCTCAAGGTGAGATTGCACCAGTGAATGAACTGGTTTTAGCCAGCTAATATATGTGGGTTTGCACAGTTTGAGCAATTGACATTACAAATGATAAGGCCTTTTTTATTTTTGTTTTCGTTTTAAACATAAATAAAAAGCATAGTTATTTACAATGCCAATATCTCAAACTTTAATAATTCGAGACCTATTGCATTGCAAATGCTTGTTAAGCTTTAGATGAGCACAACAAATGTATTTAATCGGTCAAAATATATAAAAAATAGTCTGTGGGGGTGTGATGGTTAGTAGTTGTGGTGGTACTAAGAGCAGCACAGCATTCAGGGGTCCCCCTTATCAGATTTCTTTGTCATGGAGAGGTGGGGTTTGGTTGGATTGGGAGACAGTGGGCTGTTTATATCCGGTTTGTGGTTGGTTTTAGTGGTGCATGGTCAGGTATGTGTATGTTTTCAGTGTGAGGATAGATCTTAGGCACAGGGTGAATTTGATCTGTGCACAGTTCACTTTCATAAGCCTCAAGATCTTTAATTTCCGATGCCTTTCTGCTTGGAAAGTAGGTGAGAGGACATCTGTTGGTGCCAGCAGTGTAATGGGAGAGCGAAAGGGAGGGGCAGAGAGAGAAAAGGGCGAGACAGAAGTAACTATAGAGAGGGAATTAACCAAAGAGAGAAGCCGGAAAGCAATTAAAGAAAGAAAGGAGAAAGGGAAGAAAACTTGAAATGAATGGAAGAGATTGGAAGATAAAGGAATAACATTGAAGTATAAAAGAACCAATGAGAAAAGAAAGACAGACCGAGTCAGTGAAGCTAGCAAAACAGACAATGAAATAAAATGAGGGAACGATAAGTGAAACACAAACCTAGTAGTACTTCTGAGAGCAGGCAATCAGATCTGATACCTGGCTCTTTGTTGATTCCTGCTTTACATCGACATTCGGCATCCCTGCTTGGAAAATTGTTTCTAAAGTACCAAAAGCAGCCAGCTACATTCATGTCGAACAGTGAGTCAGGGCAGTGCCTCTGTGCCAATGCTTGTGATGGTAACGCAGTGGTCTTCAAACTTCGGAATTCTATGCCAATCTACACCCGGTGTAAAAACCAATCATTGGGCCACCGGAATAACAAACATATTTTCATAATTATTCTACAAAATTGGTATATCTGAACATATTTAACGAGTTAAATGTTACATTTATTTTCAGTTATCCCATTTACAAATATGTAGCAACCTGTATTGTATTGATCATGTTACTTTCTCCCTAGCTGCTCGGCCAGTGTGAATGTGATACTTGGAATGTTGGTGGGATGGACATGAATGGAATGTTTGGGTGCCTGGATACTTGAGTGTGACAGTTGGAGTACGGACTGTGCAGCAGGCAGACTGCTCCTGGTGGGACTGCATCACATGAACTCAATAACCTGTAACTACAACTAATAAATCTACTTGAAGTACATCACGGCTACCTGGAGTTAATTACTACAGAATGCTGTGAAAATATATGGTTGACAACATTCCATTGGGAAGCAAGGTCTCCCTGAAAGTATAAAAGCATCCTCAATGTCGATCCTTTAACAGAAGTAGGGACAAGGACATTGAGGATTTTCTTTTGGTGTCCCCCCTCCCCCGATTTTGACACCTACTCCAATCCACAGCTTGAGTGACAGAAGATTTTACAAATGGCTCATTACATAGTGGCACACTCGCTCTCTCTTTTTTGTGTGCAAAAAACACAGCACTGCTTTCATCATGGAGTTTGTATCTGTTCTCCAGGGGCATAATGAATGTTCCTTTTGACCAGTACCAGTTCCCCTCCCACACCACCTCCCTGTCAAGCTCCGGCGATCAATTAAAGCCAACCCAGCGGCAGCTCTTCCCACAGTTTCAACACTATTGCAGGAAAGGCACATGGAGTGACCCCCAAATCAGTTGCTGTTGTGTCACAATAATAGTTAAAGCCCTTGCTGCCCTAATTTAAGTAGTTTCAAGTTGCTGTACACATATGGTATGGGATAAACATTCTGTTGACTCCGAAGTATGAAAGGTGGAGTTGACCTGCCATGACTACCTGTACCATGCACATGTCATAGCAGCAAACCCTAACACACCCCTTATACCATCTGTAAATGTTACATTAAGCGGGGAACAGTTGTCTGATTAGAGAAGCTTATGCCCTTCATGATGTGAAGGGCGTATGTAAACCGTAAACATTTCTGTAACAGTTCAGAGCCAGTCCCACGAATAGCCACCAGGGGCGTAGCTATCAGTAGTGCAGTAGAACTGGATGAATTTGTAAAGGTCTTACCTACTGTATGACTTTATAATAATGAGACCCTTGGAGGCAGAGGGTGCAGCTGAAGACGTTGCAGGTGCACTAAATCAATTAAAAAAAATATGAGCGGTGTTCCCTGGCAGGCACATCTGATTCTACAAGTATTCCAATGGGCTGCAAGGTAAAATGACACAATAAATCCGTATACTGTTTTTCAAGGGTAGAGAAGAGGGCCAACTACCAGCAGAGATATGCCTAGCAAGGATAATTGTTATGTGTATAAGCTTCATACAAGCAGATTTCCCTGCTCAATGTAGAGATTAAGATACTTGCTAAAATATTGACCGACTGAGTAGCTGATACACTGATGTATCCGGATTAGTTGGGATTTATGCCTCACTACACCACCATATATAATTTAAGACACCTATAAGGTTGCTTGGGGGAGTAGATGATATTGAAGGAAATTCACTGTAATTTTATCCATGGATGATGAGAAGGCATTTGACTACTCTGTTGGATGGCTGTTCCTTTTCACATATTAAATAGAATAGGTATGGCCCCAACTTTATAGCTGTGGTAAGGTTTCTATACACACACCCATTGCCAAGAGTGCATGTAAATGGGCCGTTGTCTAAGTCATTCTCTCTGAAACGGGCCATGAGATAGGGATGTCTGTGGTCCCTGCTCCTATTTGCCCAGACCGTTGAACTTCTAGCCTGCTGGATCTATAAAGATGCCCCTGCTTAGAGGACTTGTTAGAAATGGGGGCTATCTAGTTGGCAATGGTTTGCACCTCTGTCCAAGTAGGGACCCTTCTTCCTAGTCAGGGTAAGGGGGATACACTTCTACAATAACCCCGGCTCCCCCCTTGGTAGCTTGGCACGAGCAGACAGGCTTATCTCAGAGGCAGTGTGTAAAGTATTTGTGCATGCATACAGTAACACAGTCAAAACACTACAAATGAACACCACATCTGTTTAGAAAAATAAGTAAAACTTTATCTAAATCAAACAAGACCAAAAACAACAAAAATCCACAATACAGTTCTTAACAAGCTTTTGCAATGCTATAGGTCTCGCATTTACGTGAGTTTGAGCTATTGACATTGCAAATAACAATGCCTTTTATTTTTGTTTTCGTTTTTAAAACATAAATAAAAGGCATTGTCATTTACACTGCCAGTAGCTTAAAGTCGTGCAAATGCGAGACCTATTGCATTGCAAATGCTTGTTATGTATACCTCGCATTAATGTCCCGGGACTCTGAAGTGGCATGCTTTTCCCAAGTCATAATGAGCACATTTAGAACAAGCAGCCCTCCGGCCACACTCACCCTCAAACAACGACGCATCACTGTCACTAACCTGTTCAACGGTACTGGGTGGGACAGGAGCGGCGCACACCCCCGGCTACAAACTCCGGCTGGACTCCTTCAAGCGTATCTTTAGGAAAAAAATGAAAACCTGGTAGTTTAGATCAGGGCCGGACTGGCCATAGCGGGCACCAGGCGTTTCCCCGGTAGGCCGCTAGGGTGGGGGCCGGTTTTTGTCCCTGGGGGTCCGTTTTTGTTACCGGGGGTCGGCAATATCGGAACCCTGTAACAAAATCGGCCGAAACCGGCCCTCGCAAACTGCTCGGCTGCACTCCCCCTCACCCCAGGGGGAGGCCAGCTGAGCAGTTTGCCAGGGCCGGTTTCTGTTCCCAGTCCGGCCCTGGTTTAGATCCAGTTAGAACGTTTTCTATGTGCAATTCTGGTAACTTTAACTAGCATCCTGGCGCTGTGACACTTTGTTAGAAGCAGCCATGCGCTTTATTAGTGGCTTTATTATTATTATTAGATCATGATGCTTGGCTTTCACTAAACCTCTTCAGAAGGGTTAAACCTTGTTAGGGGTGTTGATAATGCAGATGGTTAAAAACCCATATGCTTCTTTCAGGAAGAGAATAGCCCTTCGGCTCAAACCACTGGCTCCATAGGCCACACATTTTAAGAACACTAAGACAGATTTGGCAGTGCTCAAACAAAGCAGCACAAAGCGCTTGACTGGTGTCTGCCTTCAGTAAGGCTGTCTTAAGCGAGGTCCTGCAGCTTTATGGGAGAAGTAGTCCCTGCATATTTTATTGCGCTTTTCAAACCTTCATTTAATAGTAAAATACGGACTAATTGTTTTAAAAAGGTAATCTCTTTTCATGTAAACAGTTTAATTTTCACAAAAAGGCAATTTCCTGACATAAAAATGCTGAAATCCATTAAAGGGGAGAGGATGTGGCACAATGGGTAGAGCTGCGGACTTTGGAGCTGTGGAACCACACTCGAGTCTCTGCGTTGGCTCAACATTCCTGTGATTCTCGGCAAATCACTTAATGTCCCCATACCTACCAAAAATGAATGCGTCTTTGTGTAATGTAACTGCTCATGTAAAGCGCTCCTATACCTTTGGGTCGAGTTCGCGCTATATAAAAAAAACTGCACAAAAAAAAGTTCTTCATAGGAACTTAACCATTGTAATCGTGCAGTATTCAAAGCCAGCGCCAATTGCCCGGATAATAAAGTATGTTTAGGAACCCTCTATACTTGCTGCCTGTGGACCTGGAGATGCAGGTTTCATCCCGCGTGACGTACTTCTCATCCCACCATAATCTTGTTGCTGACAACTATCCTTTTAGCTGATGCAGCTGGAAGTGACCGCCCTGCCTCATTAGGGTATTTCAATGGTAGCGATGGCCCGGGGGCTTGGGAAAAAAAAGCTCATGCTCGCATAATGAATAGGTCTCGCGCAGCCGCTCTCCAGCCTGCACTGCGCGCTGTCAGAGCAGCGCCCAGGAAGCAGGCAGCATCAGGCGCAGATCCTTGCGGCGCTAATAGGCGCTACATTTTCATGTGTGCGAAATACAGCGCTACAAAGGGGACAAGAATGTGTGCTCTACAATCACGCAAATACCCACCCAAATTAGGAGGGTTAAGATGGCACGTACCCCAACAGGTAGAGAACCCTACTGCTAAAAACTAATTTTAAACAAATTTATATAGCGCTTATAACTGCTGCGAGGCGTTGGCAAGTGTTTTAATGCGCTGGCATCTGTAATTAGGCAAACAGTAAACAATCATAGCAGCAGCTTCAGGCATACGTATCTGCAGCTCACCGAGGACGCATTCCAAATGTTAGCAGTCAGTATGTCCATCCTGTGGTGTTCGTCGGCTCTGAATGTGGGCAAACATAGGCAGTGTGAGGGGAGGAGAGCAGTACGCCCGAGACGGCCGGAGCTGTGAACGTGCACAATGCCTGTCCAGGCACGTGAGCAGTGCATGAGGGGAGGAGAGCAGTGCGCCCGAGCCGGCCGGACACATGGGCTGTCCAGACGCTAGCTGGAAGAGATGCCATGAGCGTGCACATCGGCTGTCTGAAAGAGACGCCGTGAGCGTGCACATCTCCTGGCCCCCTTCGGCCACCAAACCAATGACAATATGTCTCGCCAAAGCGGGCAGCGCATGCGCTGCATCACTAGGCGAGACCTAAAAATATGCAGTTTGCAAAAAAACCTTTAAATTGCAGAAATAGAAAAAAAACACAGCTCTTCCGAGTCGGTAGCTCTGTCTGGGGCTACCGCAATGCTGATAACGACAGAGTAACAATTACAGCTGACCGCGTCGGTGCGGGTCAGCTAAAGCAAAGACAGACTCAAAAACAGTACCTTTCTCGTTGCGGCTGACAGGATGGTACGAGCCGTTCAGGGCAACCGTCGCGGTTGCATTGCAAAAATGGAAGTGGTGCAGGGTGCGGTGCCCTCACGACGCGGTGCAGGCAGCGACTCGATGACGATCGTCCAGACGGCGATGGTGAGTCCAAGGCTTACGGTGCAGGGTGAGGCGGTGCTCGATGCGGTGCTGGCAGGCTGTGGTGCAGGCAACAGAGCCGATCGATGTTGTGGTCGGGAAGCGACGGTGTCAGTGACGTCCAGGCAGGGTGAAGCGAGGAGGTGTGGAATGCAGTGCCCTGAGGTCGCGGTGCGAGCAACGGCTCAGTGACGATTGTCAAGACTGCATCGGTGAGACCAAGGACGCGGTGTGAAGTGCGGCGTTACCTTCTGCTGGACCATCAGGACACGGAATCCTGCGACGGACTCGTGACAGAGTCGGTTGCCCTTTTCTTCTGTGGCGACTGAAACCAGCGGTTCCAGAGACGGTGCCCAGAAGTATGGTGAGATCTTTGCTGTTCCTGAGACCTCTTGAACAGGGGGCAAGCTCCACTTCCAAGCCCTTGGAGATACTTCTCAAGCAGGATACACACAGTTCCTCTCCTTGGCAGAAACAGCTACTGCAGGTCAACCGCAGACTGCACACAGCAAAGAGGCAGTGCTCCTCCAGCCTTTATCAGCTCTTCTCCTTGGCAGAGGTTCCTCTTGAAGTCCAAAGTAATCTTTGGAGTCTTTTCTGTCCCTGAGACTTCCAGCAGGAGGCAAGCTCTACTTCAAGCCCTTGGAGAGACTTCTAGCAGCAGGATGATGAAAGCACAGTCCAGTCCTTTCCCTGCACAAGACAGAAGCAACCACTGCAGGCACACTCCAACAGCATAGGGGCAGTACTCCTCCTCCAGCTTGCCCTGTTCTTC
The DNA here is from genome assembly GCF_964204655.1 of Triturus cristatus. Taxonomy (NCBI): domain Eukaryota; kingdom Metazoa; phylum Chordata; class Amphibia; order Caudata; family Salamandridae; genus Triturus; species Triturus cristatus. Next base: position 330,973,057 of record NC_140580.1, read on the forward strand.
TTCCTAGCAGGTTCCTTAGTTCAGTAGTAATCTAAAGTTCAGGGGTCTGGGCCCCACTTTTCATAGTAAAAAATCCTTTGTTCGCTGGGGCGAGAGTGTCTGTGCTCAGCCAAAACTGATTCTGTCCTCTCTCGTGCAGCTTCCTTGCAGGAGGTGGAGACAGCATTGTTAAAGGAAGACAGGGCCTATTCAGGTGCAGGGGAATCTCCTCCCACCACTCTAAATGCAGACCAGGCCTATTCCGGTGCTAGTGAAAACTCTCCTCCCATTACACTGAATGCAGCCCAGGTCTATTCAGCCCATCCCTGACTCTTTCAGGAAAGGCAGGACACACATCAACCCCCGCCCCCGTGGCTGTCTGAGAGAATGCACATCCCCAGGCCCTGTCACTCCAAAGCAAGACAGTCAATCCACAAACAAGCAGAAGCACACAGGATGGCTAAGCAATAAAATACCTACTTTCTAAAAGTGGTATTTTCACACACAGAACTATAAAATCATCTTTACTAAAAGATGCATTTTTACATTCTGAGTCCAGGCATACTAAACTTTCCTTTCCTATCGTGTCCCAATTGAAAGTTATATTTATAAGATGTTCTAAATAAACTCCCATTCTATCCTATGGGACAGATAGCCTTTCAGTAGTGAAAATTGAAATACACTGTAATTCACTACCAGGACATGTCACACACACCAGAACATGTCCTACCTTTAACATACACAGCACCCTGCCCACAGGGGTACTTTGGTGACTTGTATGTAATAAAGGGGAAGATTAGGGATTGGCATGTGGGTGCACTTGCCATGTCGGCATGGCAGTACTAGACTGCACACAGACACTGCAGTGGCAGGTCTGAGTTACACTTACAGGCTGCTCATCTGGGTGGCACAATCGGTGCTGCAAGCTCACTAGCAACATTTGATTTAAGGGGCCTGGACACACACAGTGCACTGTACTAGGTACTTACCAGTGAATCAAGTATGCCAATCATGGGATCACCAATCCAGAAACACAATTTACAGGCACTTTAGCACTGATCAGCAGTGGTAAAGTGCCCAGAGTCTTAAAACCAACAAAAACAGGTTAAACAGGAGGCCAAAAAGCAAAATGTCTGCGGATAAACCCACTGGACAAGCCAGGTCTAACAGGACTGTAATGTGACTGGAGCTAGAAACCTGTGATTTAGCCGTATGTGGATGATCTACGCCTTTATCTAGTGGATCCACGTCAATATAGAGGGTGGTTGTGAAATATATGGGACGTTTTGAGGTCTAAGAATCAACTTACCCAAATTGAGTTGTTTCCCTTTGAAGACTAAACCCCATCAACTGGTGATAAATGGCCATTTACTGTCTCTGGTGATGGCTTCTGTTATCTAGCATCCAGGTGACAAGAAGCAGGGACAGTTTCATAAGGGAATTTAATGCCAATGGTGGTAACTTTTAAGGCTGATGTAGAGCATTCAATGAAGCTGCCCTTCGTATGGATGGAAAGATCCTCCCTTAATGAAATGATCACATTGTCCAAAATCCTTTACTCCAAAATACCCTATATAGAATCCAAGTAGAGTGCTTTTGGGATAATAGTGTTTGTCCGTAGATTACTGTAGGGTGGTAGAACTGCCAGAATTGAACTGAATACTGTGCTGCAAATCTTAAAATATAAACTCATTCTGCCCAATCTACAAAAATACTACTGGGCGTCACAATTGATATTTATTAATGACTGGGCCTGTAGTTTGCAACAGGAGCCCTCTGTAATGGCTGACATAAGGGTGATTGTGGAGAGAGGTTACCTGGGGGCACTATACCAGGGATGAACTCCTATCACATGGGCACCTTCAATGACAACAGTGATTAAAATATGACAAAAAAAGAAATCGACTAATGGGATGAGCAGGCACCCATATGGGTATCCGCTACGCAAAAGGTAATAGTGATGCTGGATGGTTTCTACAAATGGGATATGATTGGCATCTCAAAACTGAGACAGTTGGGACTCTGGAGGACTCACAACATTTGAGACATTAAAAGGAAGAATATCAATGGATAAACTTCCTATATTACCACTGCCTCAAAATGTCACATGCACTGCAAAAACAAAACTTATATACATAGGAGATAAGAGGAGAGTCCCACTTGAAATACAGGGTGCTTTCACCATCACCATAAACATGCAATACCCCTAATTTATAGAGCACTAACCTATAATCTACAAAAGCCATTTGACATGCTCAGAACTAAGTGGGGAAAATGCCTACTCCCATTAGAGGATTGTGAGTGAAATGAGGTGTGTTAATACCAGAGGAAAGGGGCCCTAAGAATAGGCTTTAGCCAAGTCCAACGTAAAATATTTTATTGTACATACTATACCCGTGTGCAACTAGCCAAATTTGGTAGAATTCAGGGCCTGGCAATAATTGTAGCCAGAAAAGATATTACTCAATTTTGGAGTAAGCGGTCCTCTTCTACTGAAAAGACATGAAACCAGACTGTGGACTAGTGCATGATGGCAGAAAAGGCAATATATTCAGGAGAATGGACTATGCATATAAATGCATGATGTCTTTATAAAACAATACAGATGTATTTCACTAACCCTTTTTTTAATAGAGCATAGAGCTGAAGTAGCGCAGGACAGTATAGCCCCATAGACTGCCATCATAAGATTTAAAAATAGAGGTTGTGCCTTTAAGAACCCAGGGACCTCCAGTATCCCATCATGCTCAGCAAGAGGCATTTGCCCCACTTCTTTTTGAAGCGATGAGTAAAGATATATATATATAGGTCTCATGAATACTTCTGTCGATTCCACCAGGGAGGAGGGAGGGTTGTTTGACTATCATGGAAATTCCCCTATGAGAAAACTGGAGTTACAGGTAAGAAAATATTCCTTCTCTTGTAGGAGATTTCCATGTATAGTCATAAGCACTGAATAGAGTAGCAAGCGTCCCCACTTAAAGCGGTCGAGAAGACAGTGAACTATGGTAGCCCTTTAAGCAAGTAGATTTCTGAGGGAGGCCTGCCCTTCTTGAGCATCTGTCCTAGCATCAGATTCCAAACAGTAATGATTGGTGAATGTATGACCAAACCTCCATGTAGCTGGCATGCAAATCTTCGCAATAGGACTATTCCTCATTAAGGCAGTAGTGGCTGCTTTACCCCTAGTGGAATGTGCCTCGGGTCTGGCTTTGAGTGTTCTATTAGGTTTCTGATAGCTTAACAGGATGCAAGAAACAATCCATCTCAAAATGGACTGTTTGGAAGTGGCTAGACCTGTACGAACCGGACCACAATTATCAACTAATTGGTCTGATCTGCAGATGTCTCCTGTTTTATCAAGATAAAACTTTAAAACCCTCCTTACAACTAGAGAATGAAATGTTCTCTCGGCTGTAATACAGGGGTTCTGAAAGAATGTGGGTAATGAAATGGTTTGGTTACCATGGAAATCCGAAATAAACTTAGGAAGCAATTTCGGGTGAGTCCTCATAACCACTTTGTAAGAGTGGCAGACTGTATTATTCGTGAGAACATAATGCTTGGACCTCACTAACCCTGCATGCCGATGTAATTGCTACAAGGAAAGCGGTTTTGCAAGACATTTGTTGGAGAGAAGAAGCCTTTGTGTATGGGCTGAAAGGGGTCCTGCATAAGGCGTGAAAGGGCTACATTAAGCTCCCATGGAGGGGAAGGGCGCCTAATGGGAGAAAAACCTTCTTCAAATCCTCTAGGAAATCCTTGATAACGGGGATTTTGAAAAATAGGTTTTTGAAGGACATTTCCTCTATGTAGTAAGAGCTGCCAAGAGAACTTTTATGGAAGAGAATTGCAGGCCAGATTTTGAAAGATGTAATAAGTATGGAAGAATGACATCTTCTTGACATGTCGTAGGGTCTACACTTTGGAGGAACACCAAATCCAAAATCACTTCAAGGCATATGCTGACTGGGTGGATGGTCGCTTGGCCTCCTTTAGGATCTCCACGCAGTCTTGTGGCAGGTTCAAATGTCCATACTACTCAGGAGCCGTGCACCCAAATTCAATGAGGAAAGATTGGGTTGTTCCATTTGGCCTCCAAATTTCATCAGCAGGTCTAGTCTACATGGGAGCTTGAGATGTGGATGCTGTGACTGGTGAAGCAGGTCCGGGAACCACCATTGACGTGGCCTCTCTGGAGCTATGAGGATCATCTTGGCTTTGGAGTGTGAAAGCTTGATTAGGACCGCCGGGATCAGGGGAAACAGTGGAAAGGCGTAAAGAAATTTCCCGGACTAGTCGATCGTAGGGCATTCACTAGCGTCTGCGGTTGGCAATACCTCGAGGCGAAGCTGCAGCATTTTTTGTTTTGTGCGGTGACAAACAAGTCAATGGTGGGCGTGCCCCACAGTCCGAAGAAGTGCTGAACGACGTCGCCGTGCAAGAACCATTTGTGGGTTTCTTGCAGAACTCTGCTGAGGTCATCCGCCTGTGCATTCTGCACACCTGGAAGGTGAGTCGCTGTGATTCGTAGGTTTTAGGCGATCAACCATTTCCATATTGTCTGGGCTTCTAGAGACAATGGCCTGGACCTCATCCCCCCCTTGCTTGTTGAGGTAGTAAATTGTGGTCGTATTGTCCGTCTGAACAAGCAGGGTCTGTGAATTGAATGATGGATGGAAGGCTTTGAGCACTATATTTGAGGAGTTTAATGTGATATGACCTCTCCTTTGGTGACCACATGCCTTGAATTTGTAGATGATCCATGTGGCCTCCCCACCTCAGTAGTGATGCGTCCGTCACTATGGTCTGAGAAGGAACCTGTAGGTGAAAAGGCATTCCTTGAAGGAGATTGGCAGGGGAACACCCCCACTGAGGGAATGTTTTACACGGAGGGACAGCTCGATCCGGTCGTCCTAATTGCCAGTAAGCTGAGCCCACTGGTCCTTGAGGCATTCTTGGGGATGTTGCATGTGGAGACGGGCATTCGGAGTGAGGAAGATGCAGAAGCCATCGAACAGAGGAGAGATGAAACCATCCTCACCTTTGGATGAGATGCTGTCATAAGAAAGAGACATTTCTGAAGGATCGATAAGCATCTCTTTTCCAAAGGACACACTTTTGCTTGAACTGTGTCGATGGAGGCTCCCAGATAATGCAAAATCTGAACCAGGATTGGTTGTGACTTGCTGTGATTGATATTAAGCCCCAAGTGAAGGAGCTCCCAGGTCCGGTTGAAATTTAGCTGTGCTTCTTGAAAAGTTGATGCCTTTATGAGTCAATCATCTAGATATGGATAATTGAAGACCCGGTGTTTCTTGAGGTGGGCAGCCACAACTGCCATGCATGTCAAGAATATTCTGGGTGCTGACTTCAGATCAAACAGTAGTACTTGGTATTGCTAGTGGTCCTGCCCCACCACAAACCTCAAGAATTTCCGATATTTCTTTGCAATTAGGATGTGAAGTTAAGCATCTTGGAGGTTGATGGAGCAGAGCCAATTCCCTTGGTGGAGTTGGGGATAGACTTGATATAAGGCCAGCATCCAGAACTTTTCCCAACCATTCCATTTGTTGGCGAATTTCAGGTCAAGAGTGGGTCTGAATTCACTCTTGCCTTTTTTCTGTACCAGAAAATATCTGGAATAAATGCCTGTCCCCCGTTGATGGCGAGGAACAGCCTCCACCGCATGTTTTTGAAGCAAGATGTTGACTTCTGTTCTCAGCATCTTCAGATGGTGATTGGGTGGCTTTTGTGGTATGGTCGGAGGAGGACCTGTGAACTTGGGACAGAATGCATGCTGAACAATATTCAGTATCCAGGCGTCTTTTGTTATTTGCTGCCACTCTGCCAGAAAGTGCAAAATACTTCCCGCTATCGGAGTGGGTAAGAAGAGGGGGAAGGAACAATGTAAGGTTTTATGCCTGTGGTAGGATTTCCGCCTTGTGCTGGCTGTTGCAAAGCTCTTCCCGTATGCTGCCTTCAGTGCTGTATATAGGGTCTTTGCTGTTGTTGTTGCTGTCGGCTTTAATACCATGGAGGAGTTTGAACCCTCTGGGGGCAGTATCGCCTCTGGTAAGGCCTAAATGATTTTCTTTGTTTTTTGGGCCTCTATAGGGCAACCGTCTTAAGGGTGTCCATTTCATCTTTCATCCGAGCCATTTCATTGTCCTTGTGGCTGCCAAATAGGGTAGAACCAGAAAATGCCAGATTTATGATCCGTTGTTGTGACTCCGGTTTCAATGATGTGAGACGGAACCAAGCATGTCTGTGGATGTCCACACCATGGCATTATTCGTGAGCTGCTAGGAGAGAGGAATCATCAGCTGCACTTAACTGGTTTCAGACCATCAAACCCTCTTTCACTGTTTCTAGGAAATTTCCATTTTGTCTCTGGGCAGATTTTCGGCAAACTTCTGGACAGATTCTTACAATGCCCTGTTGTATCGTCCGAGAAGAGCAGCTGCACTTGCTGCTTACATGGAAGTGGCAGCAGTGCCACATGCTTTGCAGCCCACGAATCCAAATTCTTGCTCACCTTACCTGTTGGAACTGAGGAGGCAGGAGTAGTAGTGTGGTATTTCTTGGCTGCTAGTATGACTACAGAGTCTGGGGTAGCATCCGAACGCAGGAAGAGTGGATCCTGCTCAGAAGGTCTGTACTTCTTTTGCAGCCTCGACAGAGCAGACTTGGTTGAGGCTGTCGTCAAAACGAGTTCCATGACCGGTTTTAAGAGGCCTGGGAATAGAGGAAGGACCTTGTGCGTTGGTGAAGCATCTCGAACATCAGTGATATCGAAGGTGTAGGCACCGATATTTAATTTCGCCACTCCTCTCACTAAGACCTCATGAAAGGTGGTAATATCGCCTACCTGGGAGACTCTAGGTGGTGGAGAGTTTGTAAGGGTAGGTGAGTAGAGTCCTGTAGATGTAGAGGATGAATACCTGGAGTGATGGGGAGATTGTGATCTGGATCTATGTGAGTGACGGTGATGATGAGGTGGTCTCGACAATTAATGTAGTGATCTGTGGTGGATGTGGTGAGAATGATACCATGTTCTGGAACGCAATCTTGGCCTTGGACGAGGTGGATCTGTAAGAGGTGTAGGCGCAGTTGGAATTGGCAATGGAGGCGGAGGAGGTTGTGAAGGAGAGGCTGGCCAGACTATAGGTAAAGATAGAGAATCCATCCTGGAATAGGCAGACCCTGGTGACGAAGAAATGCATCTCCTTTCCCTTTGATGGGTCCTGGATGTGGACATGGTCCTCGACATCGACCTCCTGTAATGCCTTGAAGTTGATATGCTCCTTGACGTCGATCACCTGTGCCTTCATGATGTCAAACCACTTCTTAACTTCAGTAGGACTGTGTGTCCCGACGTGATCTGTGGCTATGTGTCAATGGCATGGTGAGTCTTCCACATCGACCTACGCAAAGTCGATCTTCTCCTTCTCGCCGTCGATCCAGCTCTAGATGACGAACCGGTCAGTGCCGTACCTCTCGACATAGATGCCCCCGACATTGATGGGGAATGATGCCGTTTATTAGCTGGAAACCTCTTTTGGGATGTTCCACATCCACAAGAGGTTGAGACTGACCCTCTCCCTGCTCTGAAGGCTCACCTGCTGCCTGCTCTGTTCTTCTGCGCCCTGAAGGCAAATCTTCTCCCTATCTCATAGTGTTCATCTGGAAAACTTCCTGCAGTAATGATTATCTTTAGGAAGATTACTTGCTAGAAGGCAAATAGTAGACATCATGGGGGTTTGCCTTGGCTTACTTTCTTCCACAGGAGGGGCATTTATTAACTAAATATGGCATTTCCAAAGACAAAACCCCCAAATTCCTGTCAGAAAATTGCAGAAAATGCAAGGGAGAGCTAAAAACCGTTGAATTAATTCATTTTCAATAACATTTACAATTGAATTTACTAGGTATATGACACCATTATTTTTCTCCAGGTCAGAAAAGCCTCTCTCCTTTAGGCTACATGTTGTTATTGATGGGAAGCCAGTACATGTTATTTTGTGTCTCACAGATAGCACATAAGAAGTAAGTTGTTTCCCTACAATCATTCCCAATATGTGGTAATTTAATTACAAGCACTTTAGACCAAATAGGCTACACATACCATACTCCTTTCATACCCCTAATCCTGTGCCCTCCAGAGCGTTTTGGTACTAGACTATTGTAGTCCTAATATCATCTGACATAAGTATTGCATCCTAAATATTGTTTACAAAAAAGTCCCCTATTGGTATTAATAATAGAAAATCTACACTCAGCAGGCCGATATTTTTGGACACAATACATCCGACTATATTTATGCATACAAAAGTAGCACACAACCCTCTTGAGCAGAGTTGCAGGTGAGACCCTTTTATACTGTATTATATGCCGAGAGCACCATTGAAGACAATGGAGTAGCTCCGGGCTCATAATGGCTGATATAAGCCCAGAGCTCCAACATTCCAATGTTTGTCTTCATGTTTCTCTGTTGTTAATTTAGAAAATATTACCCTTAGTGGGTGGAATGTTCGAATAGCCTTATAGCCCTTTTGCCTGGGTCTATTCAGGTTGTTAAAAGCCCTCTCCCTCATTATAGTCCGCCGCCTGCGTCTTGGGGATATAACTCAAATTCAGGGCCTTTATCAACCGGTATAGCCCTTGGCAGCGGACTATAAAGCTATATTGAAGAATGTTGTATTGAAGATAATACAGAGATCAACCAGTAATAATTTATCGGACATATAACCGACTAGAAGCACAAGAAATAGCACCAGGCATTTTACATAATGAGACACCAGTGCCGAGGAATTGTCATATGATCACTAATAATAAATCTGTGAATGGTAAGAAGCAATACACCAGGGAAGTTGATTCCATCAGAGACTGGATTAAAATGAAGCTGGGCATCCTCACTAGTATCAACGTTGGATTGGTACATACATACAGTAGCAGAGATCCACCCAATACCAAGCCACCAGACACCCACGCCGCCTGACTCGCACATATTCCCGCATCCTCAAAAGCAAAACTGGAGGTTGCTCATTTTCCTACATCATACCCAGGACATGGAACGACCTCCTTCAGTACATCAGAGCCTTCCCCTCACTCCTTGAGCTCAGCAGGAAGCTGGAGATCTGCTCTTCGTATTAGCACCTTGGAGTTCTCCCATCTACACTTGCCCAAATGCATAGATACCCTCTCGGGTGATTGGTGCGCTATACAAACCAGTATAACATAACACAACTTGTATTTTGGATCAGGCAGGAGCTAATGCATAAAGGTTTAGGAAAATATTGGTGTTGAAGCCATTTTTGTGAGCAGTGGCTTTGTTTTTTGGGCTTCAGAGGTGGTTCAGTAAATGTTACCTACTCCATTACGATGATAGACAAGCTGAGCAAAAGGACTATGTTTAGCACTTTAAAGAGGCACAGTCTACGGGATACAAAGTATAATACAACACTGATATAGTTTTCATTTTTCTGAGAGCCTCTTATTTAATGAATTATGAGCTAACATTATCGGCAAGCATAACACAATTGTTGCCCTCCCGCTGTTAGAAGTTTAGGGATTCTGGTATGCAGTGACAATGTAAGATGGGGCTCATAGTCTGTTTAAAGAAGAGATGTAAACTTCACAACATCTTTTATTGAATTGCAGAGGTACAGCAAAGTGCTGGCATACCACCAGCAGTCAATGTAATCTGTTGTGAAGCACTTAGCACTTTAAGGACATTATGATTTTTTGTGGTGCGAGTATTTTTGTGATAGTCTACCACTATAAGATATCGAATAAACCGCAGTCACAAATATCCAGTGTAAAAGGAACTGAAAAGTGGGATGACTTGTAATGTATGTAACATGGGAATTTGGATATCAGTTGCATTTATATATGGTATATTTTACATCTTGTGATTTATTTTAGATAGAAAATTAATTTGCTTCTCTAAACCAGTTTTAAAATAGAAATTCATTTTTAAAAACAAAATAATCATAAAAATATACAGATTTTTTTTTTTTTAATATGCCTTGGATGTGCCATACAGTTTAACGTTGTATAATATCTTGATTAAGTATTCCTTTGTTTGAAAATTTTAATTACGATGATATTGATAATGTTGTAAAGATACAGCTTCTTTAATGAATATACAAACGGGGATGGCTGTGTAGTAAGTGGTAGTCCAGTAGTAAGTGAGGATACCAAGTAATAATCACTAGTACTCCAGCACACTTACAAAGACTTTGAGCATTGTAGTTGGCTGCATGGTGGATTGGGTGGAGGGTCTTGGCACAGGTCGGGGCCCCCGGTCAACCATCGCTGCGCATTGCTGCAAACTGCGGACAACGGGGTGTTGGTCTCATGAGTTGTTGGAGAAGACCTTGTGCATATGGGGTTGGGTGCAGGGTGGGTTGGGCATGTTGAGCCTTGCCACAGGCTAGGTTTCGACAGCCAATCTTATGGTATTGTTGGTGCAAGTTATGGAAGGATTTGATTTTGGTTATGGATTGTGTTATGGCCTGGTATGATCGCAGGTTCTGGATTGCGTAACATGCCCTAACTGGCTAAATTCAGAGGTATTTATATATTGCATTTGAACCATGTTGTTCCTTTCAATGAACCTCTTTATATACACCCATCTGTAGGTTGCAGAATTAGCTGTTCTTTTATTCCAAGACTTGCTGCTCTAACCAGAGCCCTGTCACTCCGATCTAGGTAGGAATGCTAGCAGTAGAGTTATTGTGTTGATGCGCAGATACGACGAGAGCCTGAGCCCCTGTATGTGCCAGTGGGGAGCAGATCCAGGAACTGTTTGAATTTGAAAATATTTTTCTGACCACCTACCAGGATCTGAGCTTACTGGCCACATATTAACACTTCTTCACATAGAACATTTCTATATCCTTGAGTTTTAACATATGGGCACGCCTTGCATGTGTACCCAGCCTTAAAATTCTTTGGGCCGGAGCCCATACTTCAGAATGAGAGGAGCCAGCAAGCCAAAAAACATTCCAGGACAGGCCTTAAGTGCTAGGCTATCGTGTCTAGACCTTGTCAGCACTGCCAGGTGTCCAACTGAAGCATGAAAGCTGGCGTGGATAAACCAGCTGTGCCGCAGAAATAAATAGAGGGTTGACAGCACGCCTTGAGTGAGATGGCAGTAAGCTCTAATAAAAGACAAAAGTGTCTTAGGCTATGGTTTACACAGAAGGTATTACTCTAGTGTTTGTGATCAAGGCCTCCCGTAGGCTGAAACGCGTCATGCAGGCATTGCTGTGAGACAAATAAAAACTACTCACTTGCTTTTTGGGTCAGTGTTCGTCTGTTCCTGTTCTCCTCGTGATTGCTGGTTTGCAGGAGCGTTTCTGGCGAAGTCTCTCGTTATATATCTCCATATGTCACTGTTTAAACGACACGCCCTCCCGGTCTGGTGCTCTGCGGCCGACGGCAGTTTTGGAATTTGGTACAAAAATACAACGCCGCGCCCCCCCTTGCAGCTAACAACTACTGTGTGTCTACATATGCATAGGGGAGGAAGGCAGCAGTATTAACTGCGGAGGGACTTGCAAAGGGACTCGCCTTGCAACTTTGGAACAACTGGGACCGTCTGCCGCGGCGACGGTGCTGCCCGTCAGCCAGCAATGTGCTGGGACTCCACTGGGTGTTCGAATAGCCGGTCACTGAACGGGCTATCCTGTCAGATGTGGCATAGCGCACTGCAGCGGTCCTAAGTATGGCGGAGCCTTAAAAGAGAGGTATTGCACCTTTAAATGTGAGCGTGGGGAGAGTCATCTACTCAATGGGAGTGGCGTCAGTAACATCTAAATGGACCCCAGGTGAAAACCACTCATTGATGAACCGGCACTGAGGAAAGCTGATGGAAGCTGAAATGCATCTGCCTAGAGGTTCTTTTCCTTTTGGACTCTGCTTTTGAACTTGGTAGAGAATAAAACCTTTGTGAGACGTACCCTGGCTGTGTCGAACCCTTTTTATTTTGAGAGGGTATTGGATCTTATATATATCTATATATCTATCTATATATATATATATATATATATATTCACAGAAAAAACCATAGGTTTCACACACGTTATAGTTAGGAATTAGCATAAAAAACCTTGCAAATTCACTGAAAAAACCATAGGTTTCACACATGTTATAGTTAGCTGGACATTTTACTGATAAAAAAACCAATGAAATTCCCCCGTTATAGTTACTGTAGGCAACTATAACTCACGCGACCGTAATCCTCTGCTGATGCTAATACTGTATTTAGACACTTATTTGCCCATGTCTTCTTCCATTAAATTTTAGCTATACATATATTACAAATATTTTTTTTTCATAAAGACACATATGTCATCAGCAGAGGATTACGGTCGCGTGAGTTATAGTTGCCTACAGTAACTATAACGGGGGAATTTCATTGGTTTTTTATCAGTAAAATGTCCAGCTAACTATAACGTGTGAAACCTATGTTTTTTTCAGTGAATTTGCAAGGTTTTTTAAATGCTAATTCCTAACTATAACGTGTGTGAAACCTATGTTTTTTTCTGTGAATTTGTACGTTTTTTTAAATGCTAAGTTACTTTATGCCATTTGTGGCGTGCGCGCCCACTTAACGCAGTGCGCTTTGCGCACCGCGTGCCCACGTTACGCTAGATGGGCCATGAACGCACGATGCGCTTCGCGCACCGTGCGCACATGGAGGTCATATGATGAGCATCGTTGTGACAGGTAAAATATATGTTTTGTTTATCTTTAATGAGCCATGCACAACTGGTGCCCTTCGGGCACCTTTTGCACACGGGGTGGGGAGAATGTGGATATATTTTTTTTTTTTTGATTATTTCTTACCGTACGCGTACGGTAAGCGTCATCGGCGAAATTTTCGAAAAAATTAAAATTGCCTTTTTTCACTTGGGGGATCGTTGGGGACTCCCTCGACATGGCTAGGTGCTTGGGAGCTGTGTAAACAGCCCCTTTACATGATTTGCACTTTGTTTTTCAACCCCCTGTCAGAGTGCGAGAGAGAAAATGGCGGCCGCCGCTTCCTGGTTTCGACCGATTCGAATGTTTACTAAGATCTAAGGGCCAATCAGAATCGCGCTCGCGCACGCCACCGTACGCGTACGGTAAGCGCACCGTAAGCTGGCTCAGATATATATATTGATTTAAAGGCTATTTTCTCAGAATCTACTGAACAGATTTACACCAAACCTACAAAAGGCACTTCCTTGACCTGAGGACTACCTCAATGCCAAATTTCAAGTAATTCTGTTCAGCCGTTCGGGCTGTAGCTGTGTCTAAAGGTCCTATGGAAAAATGCATGGGAAAAACGCGTTTTGGGACCCCCCTTTTATCTCAGCCCCCGCTTGACGAATCCCCCCGACACTTTCTGGGTAGGAGCGGAGCGTAGCGCCCCACCTATTTTGAAAAATTCGCGAGGATTCGTCAACCGGCGCCAAAGTTATTCAAAATAGAATGTTGCGGATTTCCTATGGAAACGGTAATATATATATATATATATATATATATATATATATATATATATATATATATATATATATATATATATATATATATATATATATATTCTTAATAATGTATTGAAAGTGAAAAAAAATCATCCAATGAAATGGGCGCTTGGGAAATTGGCAGCAGACTCAAGATTGAGAAATCAAGCATTATGTCAGAGCCTTGTGAGGGCCTACAGTATGAGTTGTAGAGTCTGCCGGGAAGCCCCCCAGGGCTTCACCAGGTCTTATTCACAATACAAAAAGAAACAGACTGGAATATGGATTACCAGGAGCATTTGCAGGTGGCCTATTCAGGCAAAACATTGTGTAGTATTAATTGTGGGGGCTATAGCAACTAAGAGGACAAACTGGGCAGAAGGCTCAACCCACATTCAGGAAGTGACCAACAGTTCTTGGTCAAAATAAAACATTCCCTGCTAACTGACTAATCCTGATTGCCTGACAAACTCCATGATCACCAGTCTCCAAACACCCAGCAAGTCTGTTTCCTTCGCAGCTGTTCTTATCGCGTATACAATTAAGGATGAGGTGGTAAGGCTAACAAATCTCTCAAAACTGGAAGGCAACATTTCGAGTGCTTGATCATCCCCCCCTCCTTAACAGCATTGTAATTATAAGTTCCCTCCTGGGGGGAAAAACAATGCAGAGCACAACCTCTTCAGAACCTTGCCTACCCAATCAAAATACGAGAAAGATGGTCACAACGCGACCTGTTAAGAATATTGAGTACAGCATGCTACCCTCAGGTTTCAGATCCATGAGACTAGCAGGAACCGCTCTTCTGCAGATCACTGATGACAACCTTATGTCTCGTAAGGGACACTACGCAGAGATGGAACTCCTTGATCCATCTGTAGTCAAATACATCTCACACCACAAACTAAGAGTGATTGGGAATTTTACAAAATGGCCTATAGTGGAAACCAAAGATAATAAAAAATTGGGTTTGTCGCTTGCTACTTAGTCATCAATTTGCATCCCTAAACACTAAGTATCATGAGTAACAAGTTAGTGAGCATAAGCAACACAAGAATAAGTGTGTTTTAAATAAGCCATACATTTTAAAATGTGAATAATGTGTAGTCTACCATGGAGATGTTCTAAAATGTTAGTGTCAAATGCCTACACACGGTCTTTGCCATTTTGATAGGAAACGTCTGTCGCCAGTTTCCTTGGCACACGGTGCCCAGACTATGGACAGACTCAGCCCACAATTGAAAACAGAATAAAACCTCTTGATTTTTAGGACACTTCTGAAAACATAAATAAATGTTCAATTAAGCCTTTAAATGTTAATTGTCACGTGCAACCCTGATTAACGCTGAATATGATTACCCGCCTGACATCCAGATCTGATTCAAACTGCCCGGAGTCAATGGCATATGATCCTCCTTGCCGATGACCACCCTACCGATCCCCATTCTCAAACACTGACAGAGGTCTCAAACCCCCCACTTCCCTACCCCAAAAACACATATAGCCCAAAATACACCCAATACCCAGAAGTTGTTTAAAAAGCATGTATTTGGGAAACCATTCACATTCTGCTAACAACAGTATTGTTTCTTGAGTCCATTGAAAACCCTAGGAGTAGCCATTTGCGTTTATTTGCTGGGACAAGTCTACTGAAGTTTTTTTTTTTTATGCAACAACACAAGAAGGGAGTGGAGACACTGGGTGTGTCCAAGGGAGTGTTTCAGATACTCTTCAACAGGCGGTGTCACTGTGTTTGCAGTGAACAGACTCTTTTGTCATTGTAGTTTTAACCGCAGGTAGAAAGAGTTGCTCTGAGAGGTTGGGAAGTAATGTCATCAGAGTCGAGGCTCGGTTGTTGGTGATCTGGAGATTTATATGGGGGAGCTTAGCTCTGAAGTGGTGCTTTTTTCTGTAACAGCAATACATAGTTCTGCAGCAAGGCTAGAACGTTTAATCCTAGACTATTTATTACATATGTCTCATAAAGCGAGTATGTAATGAAGACATCTGGGATTTCATTGCACAGTTTGGTAAAATAAGATTATACATACAGTAGGGGTATATGAAATTAAAATTTTACTCTAAAAGCTCTACCTGTCCCCTCCGCAGAGACTAGCCTGCAGGTGACCTTTTTTCTGGAAAAAAGAGTATGCGAGGGAGATTTGTACCGCAAATTTTTAGCAACGTTATTTGCTTACAAGAAAGTAGCTTTCGCAGGGATTTTTTTTAAATATATATTCAGCAAAGCATATTCCGGGCAAGTTTTACCCTTTCAAGTTTCTAAAACTTTGCCAACAATATGAAGTTAATAAGGATTTTATTTATTAATTTATGTATTCGACAGTGAGTAAAAGTCACTTCGCACACCTCGAAACTGGAACAAATTCATGGTTCTTGACTAATATATTCTATGCTTGGGCGATGCACTGCTAGTCAGATGTCAGTCTTCGGCCTATTTGCCTCCCCCCCCATCATAGTGTTACCCCTGATGATTTTTTTTGCTTGGTTTCCTTACATCGGACGGAATTATATGGTGTTAGAGGCGAGATCCTTATGGTGACTTATAACCTGTTGTGAGACAAATTCACGCAGTTGCGGATTTAACTGCCAACGTAGGGGGTACTAAATCAGCTACATTATCATGATTAACTGGAGGTGAGAAGTAGATTACCGGGAGAAGCCAAGATAGAGCCTGACCACGAAGTAATGACGGAGTTAGAGGGAAGAGCATGTCAGTAGGATTGAGAGACGATTTGCAAAGAGGAGAGGAGGGGGAGCCAGTGGGAGAGGTCATGGTGGTGAGAGAAAGTGTAAGATCATGTGAAAGATCATAGAGATATTTTGGAAGGTAGCTAACGGGCTATGGAGGAATGGAGACAAGGATTCTCAGAAATATATTCAGAACCTGAGTGGCATCTTGTTTTTGGGCAGACACCTACGTTTCTAGGTCATTGTCAGAGTGGCATTAGTTGTGGTTGGACAAGAATGGGCCTTGCTGCTGTGATGCTTTCAGAACCTGGAGCTCAGCGCTGCCACTTTACTCTAGAGTGGGACCAAGCCTTATGGCCCACTTAAGCTCTTTTGGCTAGGCCTACATACGCGTGTCACTTTGCCTTCTTGTAAGCCCCAGCCATCCCAAGGACCCTAGGGATGCAGACACAGCACATACAACGTCTTTCAATTCCTAGCTGGAGATTGGAGGAGAGCTGCCTCAAGGAGCTATACTACAAATGCTAGTGAGACCTAATGGTGACTATCTGGGAGCACACTCCCATCCTTCAGCACCTTTCATTGCCCCTTCCTTCACTGACTTGTATTGCTTGTTTTGCAGCGATCCAGCATCCATTTGGCCCGCGTGATAGCCAAATCCAGTAGAGTCTGCATGGTGCACTGTCAGCCCTTCGTGCCCATGAGTTTCCGTCCGTTTGATTTTGAGTCAGACTATGGTCTGCACCTTTTCCCAGTCGGTAGGGCTGTTACTTCCTGAATTGCGGGCATCTGACCTGGAGCTGTAGGGCCAAAGTTGCAAGACATCCCCATTTTACCCAAATTGTACAAGGAATCGGGAAGGAAAAGTCTTACTTTTGTGTGTTAATTGTTTGTGACTTGACCCATGTCTGAGCCATTGTTCGACATTTCAGCTTGGCTATAGCGGACAGTTGAAGCCAGCCCTATGCTGCAGAGGTTTCAATGGAAGACTCTGGTAAGGGGGTCAAAGTTAGATCCAGGCCTGGGAGTCATGTACACAGTTACTTATTAATGAATATCATTCTAGTAGAATATATTTTCCTATGACTGGCAAGCAAATGAGACAATATGTGCCAGACTCTGAAGACACGGATCTGTCTCCTCGGTTACTTTCCTGCTCACCATCTTGTCATGCTGCCAGCCGCCACTCAGGAAGTACTGATTCAGCCCCAAGGGTCTTTGCAGGAATAGAACGCTGGAAAACCTGGGTAACTGGTTCGGTGGCTAATTCTTCTACTCCTTGTTGTGTGACTAGCCACTCTTTGGTACATTTGCTTCATGTCACATATTGGCCTGCCTGAGATTGTATAGCTTCATATATATTTAACCCATTCTGAACAGGGTTCAATATATGGTGATCCTTCATCAGCAGACAATGTGACAACATGCAGAAAGATTTTTTATCAAATTAGGACCAGGTGCACCGTTTCACAAGCATCATTTGGTTCCTAAGGTGAGAAGGCCAGGGATTTCATAGCCAGGGTCTGACTGTGCTCTACCGGCCAAAGCATGGGCAAACGAGAGCAGCGCCATCAAAAACAGTTGAGCTATTTTGTGAATCGCAAAATGTACATTAATGCTGTTAAATTTCTGGCACGTACCCATGTAACAAGACTCTTTATAAAACGAGAACAATAAGTATTTTTTTATTATCTGTGGATTTTCTTTGTAATGTAATGTAACAAGAGTGACAGAAGCATGTAGCTTGCATGATTGCATGGTGGAATTTTTAATCCCGTAGCTATAATGCTACTAATTCCAGAAGGATAAGTGATGTTGGTTAAAACGAGTCTGACGGAAGGTTTCATGTGATGGTTGATCCACTTGGGCGGTGGTCCTCCTGCTCTCACAGCAAATCATGCTTCTCATACAAATAGATATTAAAAAGCGGGGCACCCTGCAGCTCTCCTCACCTCAGTCTGCGTTCCCCTCTCCTCATTCTTACAGCAAGTTGCTGCCCTCTTTACTAGAGCTCTGATGGAGAGCAGGGAGGTGCCAGCTAGGCCTGGGCGGTAAATTCCGTTCCGCTCATGGAATTTGGGTAAGTTCGCGTTCTGCGGAGAACGCGGAATTAGCAAAAATTCCGCGATCCGCGGTTTTGCAGAATTTTTTGCTTGTTCGCACTTTTAAAATGCGTGTTCGCAAGATATTTCTCCCCGAGCACGCTAACAGCGTTCGTGAACAGGAAAAAAGCATCGCGAACGGACGGAACAAGCAATTTGGCGTGTTCGCGGAACTTTTGCGTGCTCACAGAGATTTTTTACCATTTCACGGAGGTTTGCTTAGCACGACTTCGCAAATTCCGCCCACCCCACTGCCAGCAACCTCTGCCAGGGACCCCACCCCACTGCCAGCAACCTCTGCCAGGGACTTTGCGAGAGCCAACAGCAGCTTCTGCACGCTTTGGAGTCACTACAGGGAAACACCACTTCAGTTTTTCTATACCATAATGTACTGAGATTTCTTACCCTATTCTTACTGAACGCTTCCAGGGAGAACCGTACACAGTGAATCATTGTTGAATGCGTTCTCTAATTAATGGATGACTGTATGGTACCCCACGCATTGTCAGGAGACATTTTTAAGTCGGGCTCAACAGTGCAACTGTGTGCAAGATAAATTGTTACCAACTGTTTAAAATGTGCAACGGGTGCTCATTGGCTTCATCCAGAGGAGTAACACCCTTTCACTTCATACAATTGGCCATTTCTTGTCATTCCGCCTTCCAGGAAGTGCTTCCATTAGAATGTATGAGGGACTATGTACATCTGAAATGTTCCATTCGAGTATCACGCTATTTGTCACATTTTCTATATCCTACATACATTCTGTATAGAATGCAATCTCTTTTTTCAAAGTTTTCTCAGTATTGTAAAAACCAGCAGGGCAGATTTTAAACTGAAGAAACATTTGTGGATGCCTGTTTACTACGAATATCACCGTTTACTACTTGCGTTGGTTTACTGTATTTTCATTGGCTTGCTCACACGGTTGTGAACGTTACCTGTTACTTTTTCACCTCCGCTATTTTCGGTTTTGTTATTAAGTCCCCAACCGTGGCTGCCCGCCATCACACCAGAGCCATGGCCGACAGATTACCACCTGTTCCGGTGTGAATACGTAATTTAAGACCCACCTTCCAACTCAGTTTATTCGAGTGGTCCAAGTAATGCAGTATGGAATTTGCATTCCCGAAATGTTTTCACATTGCTTTACTGCTGTGTAAGCCCCTTTCCGGCGTCTGTCTCCGTAAGCAAAGCACTTAATTCTGACGGTCGTCGTCGACATTGTGCAGGAAGAGAACTGGGACTTTTTTTTTTGTTTTGCAGGAAAGTACCTTCTTTGTAAAGCATTTCCACAATATTTCCACCTTTCGCTGAATGTTTTATGTTCCAGGTGGAATCGAACAAAACTAACACCTTCTTTAGTCCCTTCTCCTTATTTTCCTTTCTTTTTGAATCAGCTTCCTTCCTTTATCATCACCCCTTCATTCCAACATTTTTATTAGCTCTCAATTTCATTTTAGCTTTCCATCTCATCTTTAGTTTTATTTTTTCCTCACTTTATTTTCTCCTTTGCTTCCTTTCTTTATTTTCACAATTTCTTCCTTCCTTTCATCCTCTCCATTTCTTCCTTCTTTCTCATTCACCTTCATCACTATCATTCACCCGCCTGCCATTTTTTGCTCAAGTCAAATCATTACTATTCTCCAGTCCCTCAACATTTTCCCCATTCTGCACATACCTTTTTGTGGCCATTTCCTGTACCTCTTCAGCACCTTTATCCGTTCTTCACTCCTTGCTTTTCTTTCCCTTTTGATTCTTCCAAGCCTTTCTTTATTCCTTCTGTTTTCCTTACCGTTCTTCTCTTCCCTCTCACCTTTCCTCTGTTTCTCTTTCCTTCCTTTTTTCCTTTCATTTCCTTCATTAGCTTTCTCATCTTTCTTTTCTTTCTCTCCGTACCAGAGCACTCTCTTTCCGTGACCATCATAACTGTCTCATTGCTTTCTCTCCCTCATTTGTTTTTGCAGTAAATGTGGCAACCTGCCCCCTGAGAGCTGTTTCTTCAGCCTGATCTGCAGCCTTGGCTCTTTTATGGGTAAGTCCAGATTTCTGTAACTGTTTCCTCTGGATTGTAAAAAAGTTGGGCAGTGGCCTCATAGTACCTTAATCGTATATTTAGAATTCTGGTACTGTGAATCCTATCTGTCTCACCTTGTCATTTGGGCACTTCTGCCACCATGGCCCTAACTGGAAACAACACTGTAAAGTTGTTGACACCAAAGCAGTTAGTAAACAGTAATGTGAGTGCACGTCCCTGCACGGTCTCCAACCTCCTGCATAAATGATGTTCCCTTCTTCTTAAAAGTGCCCATTATTCTCTCTGTTTGCACCAATCAGAGTTGCAATAGATGATCTCTAGCGCCTTTACACCAGACTTTACCCGGGCATAGGCCAGAATCAGGAGCCATGTTAGGATCTGTAAACTCCCTCTTTAGTGGGCTCAAAACCATTTTTACCCTCCACGGTGATAAACATATTGGTTAATGCATCAGGAGATTCCCGTCACTTTCTATTGAGGGGCAACTTCAGTCTTGAAACTTAGTTCATGCTTCGAGGTGCATGGCAATACTCATTTTAAATTCTAAAAAAATCGGTCACTCTCATCTCACTGTGAATGTTCTGCACCACCTGCAGTAAAACATTGATCTTTGCAGGTCTGCCGGTGCTCAGTTCTAAAAAGCAGGTGTTGAGACAGGTCTCTGTTGGGCTCCCATTTTTGCCTTCACGCCATAGTTGTTGCTTAATTCATCTTATGCAAAGAACAACCATTGACAAAGCCAATAGTCCTAGTCTGGTGGCACACTATACTAAGCACAGATTTTTAGCTTAAATGTTTTAAGCCACGCCCTTAATTACATTAGCCACGCCCCTATGAGAGACCCTCTTAATTTTTTCATCCGACTTAAACCCCTAGATCTTTGTAATATAAAACATCAACAGTGCTGACAGAACTGGAAGAGGGCCTACTTTTTCTTTGAATTGAATTCTCCTCTCTCATGTTTCAAATGCACATTTTCCCTTACTCCAGGCGTCATTGGCCCCAAATTGGTGTTACCTTGGTCCGTGGTCTCTTCTGATGGCTGGCAATGAACTGGAGAAAGTATGATTTGCCATTGAAGGCTTAAATCGAGAGTATATAAAAAGCAAAAAGGGAAATGTTCACAGACCTTAAAAGCCTAAGAAAAGATGGTGATTCTGGAACGCTTCAACACCGAGTGCTTTATTTCACATAATTCGCATATGACAAAAGGACAAAACAATTGTCCTACACTCAGTTGTTTGACAACCTCCCACCACCAATCCTTAATATTGACCAAGATTCTTGAGAGTTGCCTGATGGTTGCATTTTAAATGTTGAGAAAGCCGATCAATTTCTGCCTGAAAGGCTGCCAAACCTTCAGTAGACCAACCTTGGAAACCCCCGGCAAGGGAAATTCAGTTTTCTGTGGTCCATGAAAATTGCGACACTGATCTACCTGCTCAGCAGGGTCACATGTTACTCAAGGCAGATGCATGGCCCGGCTTGGAGCACATCCAGTGCGGTGCTAGATGAGGAGGAATGCTGGCAGATGACTGGGCTAACTGAAGTGAGATGCGTGACATGGACCCGATTCACCAATCGGTGTATAGTCATAAAAATCAAGCGTGTCTATATTCGGTCAACATATGGTTACCAAAGGTATTTAGTGCTGGGACAACAGACTTCTTGCAACTGCATGCCTCTCCTCTGCATCATTGATTAGTTGTATCACGATAAAGCTAATGACTTTCTATATTCATTTAAGGACACAACTCAATATGTATGTAATTAGAGAAATTGTGCGGGCAGACTCATTTCACCCCAATACTGGAATGTTATGTCATCTAGATGAGTCTCCTGGAAGATAAGAGTTTTAAGACCCCAGTTGTGTGATATGTGTAATGTTAGGCACATTTGTATTATGCTGTGTGGAGCAGTAGTTGTATGGGTTCCTCCTCTGTAAGAACACATTGCAGATTGTTGCTTTCGGCTCGGGTGTACAATAGTCCCGTTGCAGACTTCACACAGCTATCACTTTTCAAATCTCTTTGCCAAATTGATTCCTTTGATGAGAGTGAGAGAGAGAGAGAGAGAGAGAGAGAGAGAGAGAGAGAGAGAGTCTGTGTGTGTGTGTGTCTGTGTGTCTGTGTGTGTGGGTGTCTCTCTGTGTGTGTGTGTCTGTGTCTCTGTCTGTCTGTCTGTCTGAGATTGTAGTGTATTTAGGTTAACTTCTTCCGAATGGTTGCTTCATGGATTGGTGAGACGGTATAGATGTATTTTGGAGCAGTCAGGCACTTGGCCTGCTATGTAACATGAGCCACGTGGTGTGTTTGACGGTGCCAGGAATTGTGCTCGAGTGTCACTTCTGGTGTATGGTGAGTTATGAATTTATCTCGATATGGACACGCAGCTGAAGTGGTAATGCTTAGGCAATTATAAAAGTCGGAAGTTAGGCATATCTTTGTAGTGTTGGGTGTGAGGAGTCTGTCCACTGTGTTTTGATTTGGGTTGGGCTTGTCAGAGCACACCAATAAAAAAGGGACTCTTTAGTTACACAGCTCACATGCAGCCATTTACCTGAGGTGAAAAATATTGTTGAAATATTAAAGTAGGACATTATCTGCCTTTTACATGAGGAAAGGGCACACGATGTGATGGGCATCCTCCAAAGGTTGTGACCTTAGCCCGGACCTTTCGCGACTTTCTTGCTGTGTTCAAGCTTCTTGCATGCCAAATGACCACTGGAACATGCAGCTCTTATCTGTGGCTCGCAGTAGGTGAAGTTGGCAACTCAGAGACCGGGTTAAGTAAAAAGACCTCTAAGGGAGAGTCCAGAAAAAACACACCTGGCTGGCTGTACCTCTAAGTGCCACAGTCTGTTGCTCCTTTGACTTTGGTGCCAAGGGAAGTTAATCGACTGTGCGAGACTGTGGGAGAGGGATGGCACCCTTTCTGCCATCAGACAAGGGACGGTGGTGGTCTCTATTTTTCACGTGCTCTTAAACGTTGCGGTCGAGGAGGGTCGGATCATTAAAGTCTGAACACACAGTCCCGTTGAGGTTGGACTTTCTGTATTTGAAAAAAAAACCCTCTGTAGTTTCAATTTAATTCACATAACAAGAAAATAAAAGTGGATAACGAGCAGTTTAAGGAGGAAACCTCTGGACAAGTCAGGCGAATACATAAGGCAAACATTAATTTAACTTAATATTATTTTGTTCTCCTCTACAATATGGATAACATTTTAATAGACACAAATATATACACTTCCATATTATTTCTAAATGTGCCAAGCTATTCACAATGAGAAACTGCCCATCTGTGTATTGTTAATTTTATTATGCTCAGTGTAATAATATGATGTGTATGTGTAATGTGCAAAGTAGACCGAATGCTGTTGCCACTTGCAAGAAAAGACTTATTCGTTTTGCAAGGTTTCATGTGGTTGGCAGAAAAAAGAATCCTTCTTGGTAATATGTCATTTGTGATAATTATTTGTGGTATGTGAAATACAAAGTGTCTTTAGAAAGTATGCAAATAAAAAAAAATATTTCATGTAGAAGGAGACTGTGGCTTCTGCCCAGTAAAACACTATTGCTGAGGGGACCTAGGACTCGTTTTCTCAAGTTCTTGCTCATCACCTCCTTGTGTTGCGCTCTAAAGCATCTGCAGAGTGGCATGAGCCCTGAACCGAAACCGGTAGGCAGTAAATAACTGTCACGTTTTCGAACCCTAAATACCTCACTGTACAAAAAAAATACAGTTTTGCCAGACCTAGTACAGAGAAGGAACCAAATAAATAAAAAAAATACGAAGGACGTCTTTTCTACATTCGAGCAAATTAACAAAACAGGCTTTTACTTTTCTGTGCATAGGTTTCACTTTGCTAAAGAGCTTTAGTCTTCAACACTGTATAGCACAGTTGTCCTCGGTGGGGACAGATTCATGGCACTTTGTAAGGATAGCAAACGCAACAAGATGATGGACGGAGTGCTGACACTTTTCAACCACTCACCCCCAGTCACAGATCTGGGTTAAATCCATCATTCTTTTTCTCACCACGCCACTGCAGTTTAGACCCAGCCATAGGCAAATCAGTCTTGACCCTGCTCCTCATGGGAGCAGTACAGCCAGAACTGCCAAGGCCCTGCCTGAACTGGTAACAAGCATCCTGGGACCGGTTTCGGGGGTACCACCCTTCATCAGCCAGGCTAGCTTGAATCCAATGGCACATCGAGCAAGAGACCCACGTCTGTGCATACCCTCAGCCACTTAGGGCAAACATAGCAAGCACAACAAGATGATGGACGGAGTACTGAAACTTTTCAACTACTCACCCTCAGTCAAGACATCTGGGTAGAATCTAGCATTCTGTTGCTCCCTATACCACCCCAGTTTGAAACCAGCTTTTTAAGGATAACCACAAAATGAACTGAATATAAATGGAATTCAGTTACAAAGCCAGTGGCTTCTTGAAAGTATGACCTGCATCGGTCCCATCTAGGCTTACATGGTACGTTCTACCCTTAGCACTCTTTAGAATGCGTCTTAACTTCAGGTTTATTTTGCATGGTAGTTAGAATTCCACTTACCTATTGCACACAGTAATATTTGCAGAAAAAATGGTTGTCTTATTTCCAGCTAATGACACCGCTGTATTGCTACAAAAGACTTCAAATATAAGTGGAATGGGGGGATATTAGAGGTTTGTGAAAGAGTTGTGAATCTTGCTATCTTAATTCAACATTTTTGTGGCGCTCTAACAACAACCTCGTTTTTGTGGGTGTGATGTTCTAAACTTACGCATACTATCAAGTTTAATGTCACTGGGTCCGTTGCATCCAATATCAGCCAGTTTCAGAAAGTCTACGATCTTATGATAAAGACTGGTTGACTCATCATCATTGTTAGAAATGGGGGTCTCTAGTTGGAAGGGGTAGGTACCTTTGACCAAGTAGGGGCCCTTACTTCTAGTCTGGGTAAGGGGGATACACTCCTAAAATAACCCCTGCTCACCCCCTTGGTAGCTTGGCACGAGCAGGCAGGCTCATCTCAGAGGTAGCGTGTAAAGCATTTGTGAACACATACAGTAATACAGTGAAAACACTACAAATGGACACCATACCAGTTTAGAACTAGCATTGGCATAGCCAATAGGTCTCGCCTTTGGGCCCTTTTAAGTGTTTAGCTAGAGCTATTGGCTATGCCAATGTGTTAAAGTTATGTTTTAGAAAAGTGCGGCTGCTGTCTAGCATATTGAAAAATTGTAATAAAGAAAAACAATATAAATGTGTGTTGGTTCCTCTGGTCCACTTCGTAAATGGAGACCCTGACATTAACCTTCTGGCTTCTGCTTATGTTGGAGTACACTGGTGTACATTAGTGTAAAAATTGGTGGAGCAACAGCAAAAGGAAATATTGTCTGTTGAAGCGCTCCATTACATTGGATTGTGACTGTTCTTGCCCTACTCATCCAATTCTGCAGCCAGTGCACATATTTTTAGTCACCCCCATTGTTTGTTTATTTAATTTATGTATTTTTTTGTGAGAGTTTATTTATATTTTAAACAGTGTGTTGGCAACTTGTTTTCCAATTTTTTTACGTGTGCTTGGATTTTCATGTTTAAATTTTGTATTGTGTACATCATTAAAACAAGCAGTTGCAATGCAATAGGTCTTGCATTTGCGAGAGCTGAAGCTACTGGCATTGTAAATGGTAATGCCTTTTATTTATCTGTTTTCAGATCCAACACATAAATAAAAGGCATTGTCATTTACAATGCCAATAGCTGAAACCCTCGCAAATGTGAGGCCTATTGCAATGCAAATGCTTGTCATTGTATGGCAGTCGCAGCTTTCACCAAAAGCTGAGAGATGTGACATAGGCCTATTGAGAGTGTATTAATATAACAACCACTCTTCGGCATTCTTGGCCTAAATCCACCCATCAACAATGAAAACAAAGGCAGCAGCAGAAAGTAATAGAACATGACTTTTTGGGAAGTGTGCTCGGGTACTTCAGACTTCCGATTACATTTTGTCCATTGTTAAGTGCTCCGGGTCAGAGGTGCGATAAAAAATAATCACATTATACAGATATAGTGCGTCTTGTGTGTGAGGCTGCTGATCCTTCTCGGATCTGGAGGAAAATCTTCCATTGGACTGCAGCGGGGGTTAGACTGTTATAGGCCGTTTCTATAACCCCAAGCTCGAGTCACAAGCTTGAGGTGAGCATGCTGCCAGCTGGCACAAAGCACATTTACAGTAAGCTGTTTACCTGCTGTCCACCAATGGCATCTACAAAAAAGGAATGTCTGAGCTCCACATAGCTGCAAGGTTTCAGCTGCAACAAAATGAAGGCCACGGCCTTTCAGTCCCAGTCATTTCAGCAATGCGATTTACGGTACATGACCACCATTAATGTCCGCCATTAAAGTGAAAGCACAAATGCGGAATGGGTGCGCTTTTAAAAACAATTTCTTAGTTAATCTAAATACGGTGAGCTTATAAATAAAGCTGTGTGGCTGACACTGAGGTATAAACTCGGCATGGGTGCATTTAAAAAAATACTTAATGTAAATACGGGGAGCTGCAGCGGTGTGAGGAGCGAAAGGAACAGAGAAATAAACGCACAGCCCACACACAAGTAATGCTAAAAAACAGAAGTGCATTGTACACTGTTAAGTGCTCCGGGTTAGAGGTGAGATAAACAAAAATTGCATTATACAGATTTAGTGCCAAAAGCTCCGCACTGTACAGCGGCATATAAAAATTACAAAAAAAAATACGCTTGTGTGTGCGCACCTAAAAAATCAATTGAAGCCATTGCCTCCTCCTCCTGACAGGAGACTGCTTTGGAGGTCAGAAAAAACAAACCGACGCTGCCACCCGGAGCAGCTGTTTTGAAGCACACTCGTGCTTGCGTCAGTACTGTCCTGGGAACTGTCCTGGGAGCGCGCGCGAGAGAGATATGGGGATATGGGGAGCAGGAAGTGAGCCCGGGAGTGGTGCACGCGAAGTCTGCTCTTGTTGGAAGTACATACTCGTGCTTGTGGTGCGCCCCTGCGTGCTCCCGCAAGGTGGATGCCGCCACAAGCACGACGGCGAGACCTAAAAATAAGTAGTCTTTACTAGACTTAACACAAGACCAAATGACAAAAATCCACAATACTGTAATAAAAATATGACTTTCAGATGGTAGAAATAGCTTAGTTCAAAGTAGATGGTAAATGCGACACTTTACTCTCAAAGTACCTTGGATGCGTTGCGCAATACAAACAAAAGGGTCGCAGGGAAGGTGATGCGTCGGTTCCTTGCTTCGGGGGAGGTGAGGCGTCGGTTCCTTACCGGAGAGGAGGTGATGCGTCGGTTTCTCACTGCGTTCCGGTTACGATGCGACAAGATGGCGCCTCGATGCGACGATCCTGTGCAATCCATTAAAATGGCGTCTTTGATGCAATGCGACAACGTGGATGTGATGCATGCACGCCCAATGGCCGTGCAGCGAAATCGATGAACTTGGGAGCCGCGACAGGCCTTTCAACACATTTCTCCGGTGATGCGACGGCAACCTCTGTGGCGGTGGCACGCTTCTCCGGTGATGCGACTAGTTTCCTCGGCGATGCGACGGCTAACAGCTGCGGTGGCGACACGCTTCTTTGGCAATGCGACGGCAACTGCTGCGGCGGTGACACGCTGCTTCCTCATTGCATCGCGCTTCCAGCTCCCAACGACACGCAGTCTCCAGAGGGCCCAAAACAACAGCAGGCACCTCACTGCAGGTAGAATTCCCAGCAAGGAAATTCAGGGGGAGCTGGTGGTGAAGTCTTTGTGCCCCCGAGACTTCAGAACAGGAGGCAAGCTCAACTTCAAGCCCTTGGAGATCTTCCTCAAGATAGTAAAAGTACCCAAAAAGTTCCCTTTCTTCTTTCCTTGGCAATAAAGTAACCACTGAAGGCCAACCTCAAACAGTCTGTATCGCAGGGGCAGTCTCCTCCTTCAGCTTTCTTGGTTTCTCTCCTTGGCAAAGGTTCGTCTTGATTCCCAGAAGTGATCTAAAGTTCTGGGGTCTGGGCCCCAGTATTTATACTACTTAACCCTTTGTCCTCTGAAGGCAGAGGGCGCCTGTGCACAGTAAAAACCAGTTCTGTCCTCCCTGGTGCAGCTTCCTGGCAGGAGGTAGAGACAGCTTTGTTGAACACAGTCCTGGCCAGGTAGCTAAAAGGAAAACTCCTCCCCCTACTCTCTATTCTATGAAGGCTCAGGTCAGTGAAAGGAAATCTCCTCCCCCTACTCTCTTTTCAATGCAGGTCCTATTCAGCCCAGCCCTGACCCATTAGACAGCTGGAGCCAAGGCCCTCTCCAGCCCTCTGTCACTCACAAACCAGACATGGAATACAAAACCTAGCAGAGGCATGCTGGATGGTTAGGCAAGAAAATACCTAATTTCTAAAAGTGGTATTTTCAAACACAGAATGTAAAAATCACCCACACTAAAAGATGTATTTTAACATTCTGAGTTCAGGCATAATAAACTCGTTTTTCTACCTGGATCCCTGGGTCAGTTAGGATTATAAGATGTTATAATCAAACTGCCCATTATGGCCTATGGGAGCAGGCAGCCTTGCAATAGTGAAAAACGAAATTGACTGTAATTCACTATCCGGATATGCCACACACATCAGTGCATGTCCTACCTTTGACACACAATTCACCCTGCCCTTGGGCCTACCTTAGGGGTGGCTAATATGTAGAAAAGGGAAGGTTTAGGGACTGGCAAGTGGGTGCACTTACCAAGTCGACATGGCAGTCGCAGACTGCACACAGGCTCTGCAAACGCAGGCCTGAGCCATATTTTACGAGCCGCTTCTGTGGGTGGCACAACCAGTGCTGCAGGCCCACCAGCAGCATTTGATTTACAGGCCCTGGGCACACATGGTGCACTGTACTAGGGTCTGACGAGTAAATCAAATAAGCCAATCATGGAGTCACTAATCCATTACAACAATTTACAGTAGGGAGCACTGGCACTGGCAGTGGCAAAGTGCCCAAAGCATCTATACCAGCAAAAACATAGCAAAAGCACAGGAGGCAACAGCAAAAAATGGAAGGGAGTCCCACGCCAATGGTGCCAGGTCTAACAATCATCATAACACTTTATTCGGTTTTTACAAGGAAAACCATAAAAGTCTAATGACACATATTATTAATCTCCATCTGATACATGATAAAACAGTACAAAGTGACCAACCTGGATCCATAAATACAGGATTAAAAAGATGACAAATACTATATCGGGAACAAGAGAAACCGAGTTACAGGAAAGAACTCGTTGAGGCGCGGTAAAATACAGAATTGA
Source organism: Triturus cristatus (assembly GCF_964204655.1). Lineage (NCBI taxonomy): Eukaryota > Metazoa > Chordata > Amphibia > Caudata > Salamandridae > Triturus > Triturus cristatus. The sequence continues at coordinate 331,002,742 of NC_140580.1, forward strand.
TCGTGACAAGCTAAATCAGATGTAATAGTAATGTTCATCACAAGCTCAAAGAGTACAAAAATGTGGACGTGAACCATATTAAAACCAAATCCCTGTTATCACTGTATCAGATTGTTGGCTCTGAGGATTAATCACAGCTGGACCTAAGCCTAATCGCAGCCCTTAAAAAGCTATTAACATGTAAAACTGAATAGTTAGAAAGCAGTTGTAAAAAAAATAAAAGCAGGTCTAACCTGACTAAAACTATTTTTTTTTTTTTTTAAAGAAAGGGAGAAATAAAAGATATTCTAGGAACGTCATAAAAGCTACTGGTTGACTAAAACTTTGATATTGCATGGAAATGTCAGCTGTCATCTGGCTCTTTATTAAGGGTGGGCGGACAACTCCGTTCCGCCCACGGAATGTGCAGAGATTTGCCCTTACGCGATAATAGGTGGAGAAACAGGGCAAATCTCCGCACACTCTGGGCATAACGGAAGTTGGCCGCCCGCAGTATTAAATACATAAAACATTTTTTTTTTAATATCCTTACCTTATCGGCAGCGTCCCCGGACTTCCATCCTCCTCCAGCGCGTCTTCTTCTGGGAACTGCGCATGCGCGGGAGCCCGCGCATGCGCATTCTTTGGCAGGAATGCGCATGCGCGGGCTCCCGCACATGCGCAGTTCACAGAAGATGACGCGCTGGAGGAGGAAGGAAGCCCAGGGACCCCGCCGATAAGGTAAGGTTATTTAAAAATGTATTTTTTAATGTATATAATACTGCGGGCGGGAGGCGGGATTTGCGTAACGGAACTATGCGGAGAGTGCGGAGATTGGTTCCATCTCCGTGCCTCTCCGCGTAGATTCCTTACGCACATTATGCCCACCCTTACTCTTTATCCTTTGAACCAATCGACTTCTGAAAAAGCATCTACCGGCCAAGATAAATATAACATTTTCAGTCATGAAATGTTTTCCTTATTATCCTGACCAATTCCATGTTAGTGAAACCAATGCTGTAACATGAAAATACAATAAGATAGTGCTTTCCTATAAATGTTGTTCCAGATGCATCGATTTGAAAACTGAATTTTGCTAACTACATACTTTTCTCACTATCTCATCTGCATGCAAGTTTGGGATCATAGAGAAGACGGTCGTGAAGATTATCTTTAGGCGGTGGAAACCCCAGCCTGATGAGTTCTCAAATTGACCAGTATAAGTTTCTTGACATTGTATTATTGATGTATCATACCTTAGTCTAACTTTAGAAATTTTCCTTTAAAGATGCATTTGAATGTTTGGACTGTGATTTTCCCAGACTTCAGTCCTTCTAGTGTTATTATATCTTTTGTGCCTGTGGTCGTGGAGGTAGAATGAGTAAATACTTGCATTTTGAAAAAGTGATGACTTTGTGACACTATTCACCATCATGTACCCTACCAGAGATACAGTTTCAGGAGAGGAGTTCTATTCGGCTCGAGTAAAATCCAGTTCGTTCAACAGTAGTCGCTACATGGTAAAACAAACCCTATTTAATTGCTTTAATTTAGGCTACAATATTTTTGCAATCTGCAATTTGTGGTACCTACAAAGGTCCAAAAAGATTTTCCAGAGCCTATTTGGAAGTCATTAAAATATGCTGGTAACTAAATAGATAGCATTTTGAAGGTTATTTGCTAATTTTTGTGGGGCACCAGCAGCGGCGAACACCTTTCTGGAAATGTATGTTTTAATCAATTTAGTGATCATTAAAGCTGCCAAGATCAAATTCATTTCCATATTAATAATTATCAGTGATTTTATTGATCCCTGGGCAGGATGTTGTAGTGGTATAGACTAGATAGATGAACCCTTCCTTGGTTTTCAAAACTGCAGTCATTATTTGCAATAGAATGGCCACAGCAAGTAGTAGACAGTCCTGTGGCCTCAACCTATCTACAGTGCAAGGACTTATCTAGCAGTCAGCAGTACCTCGATTTTATCAATCCTACCTATTCCAAACTCCTTTATTGACAATATAGGTTTAGTGTGCTTCCCCTAGCCAGATGTACCAAAGCTTTGAGACCGAAGACTGTAATGTCTCAGTTATGCTCTATGCCCTGACAAAGAATAGTGAGTAGACCACTTTCTGATCCACTGCCTTTTATAAATGGAAGCTGAAGGAACAGAGGGGGCTTATCATTGTAGAGAACCTTGTCAGTTGTGTAAAGATACTGCAGTCTGATTGTTACCTTTCCATTTGTTAAATAGATAACTGCAGCCTGGATGGAATGGTGCTGTTTTTTAACTTGTTCTACCAAATAGTCAGAAACGCCTCTGACTTGAATAGTTGTTCTCATTAAATATTGCGACCTGGATTTGTATAATCTTTGTAGCTACCGCAGTGCTGTGTAGTGGGTGGTTTAGTTTTAGTTTAGATTTTTTCTGGAAATTTACATTTTGTTTCCTTTGTTTTTAATGTCTTTTAGCATGGTGCAGTATATTGTCTGATATAGCCTAATTTTTGATCTTTTGTCATTTTCAAAGTTTTGTTGTACTGCTTGGGTCTGTCTTGACACCATATTTGTTTGGAGAACCTATTGTTTCCAATTCTTTACCCATAGAGGGCTTTGACTTCACCCACAGAAGCACTTCTGTCTCCCTTCAAGCTTCTATTATTCCATCTCCTATGGAGTGCCAACCTTGGAATGCATTAGTGTCTATTCTACATCCTAAACTACACAGAACCATCACACATTAAAATGTTTAACTCATAGATACTTTGTTTGCAGAAAGCTATTTTCACTGTAGCAGTTTTTTTTAAAACGTTTTAGCCATGACTGAAAATGTAAGCCAGGTCTAATGGCTTTCCAATAATTGTTTTAGGGGTGCATTTACCTAAAATAGAAAATGACTTTACTTGAGAAACTGTACAGAGACGCTTTTGTCATTAATCCCTGCAGAATACCTTGTCCTCTTCCTCTGCGGTAGGCCAGATCATGGATCGACATAGATTTACTCTTTCCTCACTTCAAGAAGAAACTAAACCTTCTCGTCAACAAATACCTAATCCCACCTTAAAGCTCCTGTCTAGCCTTTGGGCTCCCTCCCAGCTCCCTTGAAATAAATCTGTGCACCACTACCCCGGGGAAATCTGTGCCTCTAGTTCTCCCCATCCACAAGAGGCGTCACCCCAGCTACCTCAGACCTACAACGCCTGTCTTTACTTCTGTTCAGCCTGTTTTGTCGTATTTAATGCTACTATGTGTTTTGCTGTTATTTTACTCCACTGCTAGTTTTTTATAATTGCAGCTGTGCTCGGCAAAGCGATACGTATTTTGTATACCGTAACTACCTCAAAATTGTATCAGCAATCTCCCCACAATGTCCTTGTACACCTCGTCTCATAATGTCACCACGTATCTATTTGAACCCCATATGTATCTTACATTTTCGGCTTATGCAATTTCATACCTTGTATACCTTATCACTTTCTATCACTTGGTATCTACATTTACTCCAAATGTATCTCAAGTATATGCTGCTAACTCTGTGAAGCGCTCTGATGCCCTTGAGTCAAGTTCGCGCTATATGAAACAAAAAACAAAATCTTCCACGAAGTAAGAGTGTTCAAAGCATACATTTTCCAATCCTTCATGAGCCAGACTCCTACCGCTGGCCCAAAGCAGCACAGACTGAAACAGCTCCTCATGAACCATGTCTGAGTCATCACATGTCAATTCAAACCATGGAGGACATTGTTTTAATTATTTCAGTGACTCACGCAGTTTTCTCCAGATCTAAAAAGCAAAACTTTGGCTGCGGGTGAGGGTGGTCACAATGGAAAGTATGTGGAGTAGTCCCTTTAAATAGCATGTAGGCTGATCCATCTCTTGCACATTCTCTTTAACCAAGTCTCACTCATGTAAGAAGCACACGAAAGTCATGACCTATTAGATCTTTGCATTTTATTAAGTGGATTTTATCAAAAAAATATTTTTTGAGCTTCTATTCCTATATTCATTTTCTGCATTTTCTTTTAGCGCACTTTTTTTTGTCATATAACCTCGACTGTAAGTTCTGTGTTATCACATCCTGTTTTAATAACCCCCCATTGACCTTGGGTATACTTCACAAGGTGAATGGTTCAAAAACAGTCCCAAAAGGCTCGTTTTTATTATTCTTAAAATTCCTCATGGACTCTGAGTGTCTTACTGTGTTCCCTTACCGGTCATTACTGACCCTGGCTCTGTGCTCTCTTCCGGCGTCCCCATCTGTGTACATGAATCTTTATTTCTGCACTTGCAAAGCATGTCTAGTGTAAAACATTAACCTTGGGGCTGTTGATATCCTTCAAGTTCCATTAATTCAAGCACCAAGAGAAAATTTAGTTTTTTTGTGTGCTGTGTAAATCTACTATATTAATATTCTGTGCTTAATTCTCTACTATGCAGATAGCTAACTTGAAAAATTGCCAGGCCAATTTCAGGGCAGCAGACCTGTTCAGAATTAGACCTATGGGCCCTTGTCCCCTGCAAGAAGGTATAGGACTGCAACTCCAAGCAATCTCTGCAAGGATTCCCATTAAAAAGATGCAAGCTTACTTAACCCCTTCAGTGCCCATGACGACATAGTCTCGTCATGGAGCGCGGTTGCGCTGTGCCCATGACGAGACTATCTCGTCATGAACCCCGCCCGCTAATGAAACGCCCGGCACAAGGCGTGGAAAGGGCGGGGCACTGAAGAGGTTAAAATACTTTGAGGAAACCTCCTAGACGGCACGCATATGGTGAAAGGACTCTTAGTAGGGATGGACCCACTGAAAGACCAGAAGAAGTCCTACCAGGTGTGCTCACAAAGATGGAAGTCAGGAAGAACAGGCAGAAGCTATGCATTCTCTGAAGAAGATTCAAATCATCTTCGGCAAGCATGAAGTACGGAGACGTGATTGAAGATTGTGTGTTCGAACTGGCCCCCTGGGAGGGGGCTTAGCTGCAAGTTCCTATTTCGATTTACAGGGCTTCTTTCTACCTTTGTAGCTTTAGGAGTGGAGATATTTTGTGTATTGCATTTCATTTCTTACAGTTTGCTTCCTTGTGGAGCTACAGCGTTGTAAGTCTAGTAAGATTTCAGAAATCGGTCTAGAAATGATGCTTATTACTTTGCCATCTCTCTTATGCTGTCCAGTTGGCATTCGGGCTCCTCGGGACTAACTCTGAAAAAGTTGCAGAAATTTGGAGAAACAAAATTATGAGATAGGTTTGCATATCTTACAAACAAAGAAGAGGTCCTCTATTTCTGAAGGGGATCTAGTGGATGGGCAAAGCATGCCAACACTACACTGCTGGGCTCTGCAACGAATATTCCACAGACGGATGTACCCTGCCTCTGATTCTTCATTAGATGAGTATCAAGTGTATGGTGATATGCATGAGACAGCAGGTCATCACCTGTGGGACTGCCACTTTGAAATTTTAAAATATACAAAAACGTGATTAATGGGATACTTGAATTAATCTCAGCCAGTGATAATTACTTGGGCTGCATCTCAGTCCATCGTTTTGCACACCATGCTACCTCAATTTGGACCCAGCCATATGCAAATCAGTCCTGACCCTGCTCCAATGGGAACAGTCCAGCCTGAACTGCCAGGCCACATCCTCCCTGAACTAGAACACAAGCAACCCAGGACTGTCTTCGCCCTAATTAGAGCTGATCAGTCAGGTATAGCTTCGTTCCAGTGGCATAGTGTGCACGGGACCCACGTCTGGGCATACCCATCCCACTTAGTGTGACACACTGAAGTATACAAAAAAGCGATGGATGGAATTCTTGAATTAATCTTGGCCACTGATAATTACTTGGGCCCTATTCCAGTCCATAGTTCTTTTACACAAAATGCCACCTCAGTTTGGACCAACCCATATGCAAATCAGCCTTGACACTACGCCAGTGGGAATAATCCAGCACAAACAGCCAGGCCAGGTCCTAAACCAGTACATATGCAGCTCAGGACTGGTTTCATCTTTATTAAGGTGGGTTCAAACAGTGGTGGCATGGTGGGTGAAAAATGTCGGATTGGTATGTGGCCCTGACCGATTGTCATTGGCTGAGACTAATTCAAGCATTCCATCCATCACTTTGTTTTTGATGCCTTAACTTTGTAATTTCAATCAGTGGTTCTAGGATTTGTGTACTAGAAGAAGTAAACACTCCCTATTTTTAATATGAAGGACATAAATACTATGAAACTCTGTTCGTGCTAGGTATGGGTGCTGCCCAAATATGAGGCAACCAGTCATAGGCATCACATTTGCACCCACCCCACTGTAGATCTGCATCAGTTAATGCTCCCCCTAAAAGCGCCCTTTCAATCAATCAATCAATGCTTGATAAAGCGCAGCTGCTTCAAGCAGAAGAGTCCCAGTGCTCAATCGGACAATAAAGGCCGCCGGACATCTTAGAGGCTAAGTAGAGGTCAATAAGCCAGATTTTGAGTTGTTGTTTGAAGGAAGTCAGAGACACTGTCCAGTGTAGTTAGGAGGGAGACTGGTCCAATGTTTGGCAGTGAGAACAGTAAAGGAGCTGCCCCCACTGCAGGACTTCAAGAATTAAGGTATCCGTAGGAGGTGGCTGTTTCTTGATCTGAGTACCCTCTTGGGGGTGTATGGGGGGGCTTCAGTGTGGAGCCTCACGGTGAAAAGCTCTGAAGGCCAGAGTCAGAGCTTTAAATGTAATGCGCTGTTCAACTGTAGACCAGTGCAGATGTCTCAGATGAGGAGAAACGTGATGGTGGCATTGGACTCTCCTAATTAATCTTGTCACAGCAGTCTGGATTTACTGAAGTCTGCATATCAGATGTGCAGGAAGACCAAGGTACAGGCTGTTAGAGTAGTTCAGGAGAGAGGTGACTAGAGCATGGACCATGGTTTTTCTCGTCTCCTGAGGAACCGGAGGAAGGAACTTTTAAAAGATTTTCAACTTCATGAAACAGACGGGCGAGCTTTGCTTAATTTGAGTAATTTGAGTGGCAAAGGAGAGCGAGGAATCAAATATGATGCCACGGTTTCTAGCTGAAGAGGCAGTAATAGGCGGAGCGTTAAGATCAGCAGACCACCAAAGAGATGGCGGGGGGGGGCCTACTCTGATTACAACGAAGACTTCCGTTTTATAGGCGTTATGTTTTAGGCAATTTACCTCAATCCAGGCTGTGACTCATCGGAGACACTCTTTGAAATTGTTAAAATCTGCCTCAGTGTTGTTTTGGAAGGAGAACAGCAACTGGGTGTCGTCCGCCTATGATTCTGCCTTAACACCCCAGGATTCGATGAGATCTGCCAAAGGGGAGAGGAAAGATTAAACCAGAGTGGGCTGGGAGCAGAACCCTGTGGCACACCACATACCAGTGGTCTGGGTGAAGATGAATGTGGGTGTAAATACACCCGTTGGGGTCTGCCTTCCATGACCCACAAAAGAGCTTTGCCCTGAATGCCCAGAGTACTAAATCTGTTTATCAGATTGGAGAGCAATACCGTGTCTGTCTGATGTGCTCTAGTCTAGATTATGCCTGACAAACTTGGTCACCTCCAGAAGAGCAGTTTCAATGCTAAAACCTGCACGGAAACCCGACTGCAAATCATGGACAATAGAATTGGCCTCCACAAAGATGGACAGTTGTAGGTTGACCAATTTCTCCAAAATTGTAGCCGGTGCCAGGAGGAGAGATATGGGACTATAATTGCTCAACTCGCTTGTGTCGACATTTGGCTTTTTTAGGCGTAGCAGAAGAGATGCCTGTTTCCAACACGAGGGAAAAACTCCAGATGTTAACCAGGCACTCCAGATTTAATTGAGCGGAGGTTGAAGTGATGCGCCATAAGTCTGAAGATATGCAGGGCGCAGACACCATCCGAGCACCGGACTTACGTTTTATTAACGCGTTCAAGGAGCATTGCTCTGAAATAGGGGAATACTCCTATAAGACGGGTTTGACACAAGAGGAAGCACCGGGGGTGGTTCCTACATCTCCCTAATTGCTAGGTTAGATACCTAACCCTCCATCAGAGGCTCCGAGAAGGAGAAGTATAACTTGCGGATCTTCTCATCAAAGAAGACTGACCTCTTGTCGCAGAGTTCAACAGACGGGATGATAGCATACTTGCTCCCATGAGGGGAAACAAATGAGCTCACAATTTTGAACACCTCCTTGAATGAATTTGCCGCTGTCTTGATATGAAGTGCAAAATGTTCTTTCATGGCAATTCGAGTTTTTTTGCACAAATTCCTAAGTGCATTTTTGTAGAGAGCCTTAGAATTGATCATATGTTTTCCTCCAGTTATGTTCACATTTTTTGCACAGGCTTTTCTCCGTTCTAAAGTCCTGATAGAACTATGGTGTGGACATCCTCGATCTTCTAGCCGCAAACTTTTTAAGGGAGTAAGTTGGTCTAATGAGCTAAATATCCGGCTATCGAACAGGAACAAGTCCACTTCAACTGCTCCTTGCAGAGGAGGAGAGTAACTGAGGGAGTGATCCAATGAGTTATTTGGCTCATTCTGCCACTTTCTTTTCATTTCTGGGGTAGGGGCATTTCTAATCAGTAAGGTTGGGAGCTGAAATGCAAATGGAATGCTGACATGATCAGACTAGATCAGCTGCACTGGTTCTTTAACCTGCAAGCTGGGGGTATTGGTAAAAATCAGACCAAGCATATGGCCGGCCGATGGGTAGGGGCCTGGACATGTTGGATTGAGTTAAGTCAAGCCAAAGTTTGAATGAGTTGGGTGGCTAGGAGGAAGTAGGCTTATAAGCATATGCATTAAAATTACCCAAAACGGTCAGATTTGTGTAATCAAGTGAGTAATGTACTATAGTGTCAAATAAAGCAGAAAAACAGATGCTGAGGCAGTCAAGGATGTCTTTACACCAATATGCCAGAGAAAGAAGGGGTGATTTTAAAAATTGGGGTTGTCGGCTAGGAGGACGAAGATTTTAGAGGAATTCTTGGGAAGGGACCTGCAGTTGATAAGGCAGGCCATATACCCCACTGTGATTTGCACTGAGACGGGTCAGTTTTAGGTGGCGGTAAAAGTGTGCCCGCCTAGCAGGTAATCCGCCCACTATCAGAAGTAGCAATCTTATTTACGACCAAACTGCAGACCTTGCAGGAATAAACATTCTTACGCATTTCAGAGGGAGAGAGGACTTTTTGTGGGCAGCAAGGGTTAGAATTCAAGGCCAGGAGTGTCTCTCTGGAATACCTCCTGTTCTGATCAAAGGAAAATTGGGCAGCATGGCTGGTGCTGGCCGTGGATGGGCGCGGACGGGCATGCCTTTGGCGCTTTTCCAGTAGTCAACATTGGCATCTTGAAAGGTATGTGGTTTGGGGCGGTAACCACATCCAGCCAGATAGTAAAATAAATGCAACACAACACATTGTGCCTTACCTCACCTTTACCGTTTCCATTCAGATAAACCCTCAAATTCTGTTTATCACTGTAGACCTGCACGCAGGAATTAGTGATCTATTTTATGCTACCTGGGGTCCAGCATTACTCTTGTCTCTACCCATCCCCTAGTTCTCTGAAATGGCTGCAAGATAACATGTCAGTGCCATATTAACCCCCTTGAAAAAAAATACCTGCCTTAGCTGGCATTCTTGTGACCACATCCTCTTTATTATGTGCCCTTCCAGCCTCTCTTATAACCTCATCTCAAATCTGCTGTTACCTGTATTCTCTCAGAATTCATACGCAGACTTATTAGCTCAGTTGGTTGATTTATCTGCTGTAGATGCACCTGATTGTAACCTGAAAATCACAGCTTCTTCAGCAGGATCCGGATTCGATTAAATGAGTACCCTCCAGATGGTTAACACTAACGCCTGTTGTATCCAATGTAGAGAAACTGCAAAGCAATGACGTACGTCGCTCTGTAAACAATAATGGGCGTACCTGGCAGTGGGAAAGATGACGGTGCCCCAACAAATTTCTAAATCCAGAAAATAATTTGAATTCTAACTTGTGCTGTACTGTAGCATACTCCTAGTTTAAAGGGACGTGTATCCTGCATCCTGCTTTGAAACACATGAGGCATATTGGAAAATCCACAGATATACCAATGAATTAACAAGGAGGCCTGTGGACCAGTTTGCCACACTTACCAGATAAATAGGTTTTATAGAGTACAGAATGCTGCAAGGCGACTGATATCCCTCTTAAAATACACTTAGCTGTGTACGATCATCTCGGAACCCTACACTGCCAGGTGCAGCGGAAGGTGTACTTATAAATACTGTTTATTACCTTCAAATGTCTGGAAGGCTCCACCCCTGTTATCTCCAGTACAAGAAGGTACTATCGACCCTCACTCCTGGAGAACCATGTGGAGGCACAGATCGATGAATCTGTCGGGATGTAGACCTCCGCCTGCGCAGACATAATAAGGGTGATCTCTGAATACATGTCCCTATCTACACTATGAATGAGGTCCGGAGCCTGCTCCCTTCCCCGGTAGCGTCAAACCTGTATAACTTACCCAAGGAAGGGAAACCAGGCCTACAGGGTAACAAAGGGATTTTGAAAGACATTTTGCTCACATATTCCACATTAGCTTTAGTTAAGGGAGGTGTTTATTACCTTCAAATGCCTGGAAGGCTCAACCCCTGTTATCTCTAGTACAAGAAGGTACTATCGACCCTCACTCCTGGAGAGCCAGGTGGAGGCACAGATCAATGAATCTGTCGGGATGTTGACCTCCGCCTGCACAGACATAATAAGGGTGATCTCTGAATACATGTCCCTATCTACACTATGAATGAGGTCTGGAGCCTGCTCCCTTCCGCGGTAGCGTCAAACCTGTATACCTTACCCAAGGAAGGGAAACTAGGCCTACAGGGTAACAAAGGGATTTTGAAAGACATTTTGCTCACATATTCCACATTAGCGTTAGTTAAGGGAGGCGTTAGAAGGGGCTCTGTATGGTCCATCAGTGGCCAGGGCCAAACCCCTGTTTCTTGGCTAACAACTATTTTCTTTACAGCCCCCCCCCCTTTCCTCTGTGCTCCAGCATCACTTTTCCGGTCATGTCCCCTAGGTTGGAACTTCTACTTGGGGTCAGGAAGCTTTTTCAGTTGCTGCGGCTAGAAAATAGAACTCTTTATCCAACGCTCTGCAATCTTTACTATTAGTTGCGAGTTTCACGAAACAACAAAATACATAACTGTTCAGAAAAGCTTTTCCTCACCTTTAGTCCCTCAGTTCTTTTAAATCCACAGCGACCTTGGGAGTGTTTGCACTTAACTGAGGTACAGATACCCCAAACATAAACATAGGTTGCATGTTAGCAATCTTTTGTATCGTGAGACATATGACCGAAAAGTGTTGGGCCATTGTAGGATTATTGTGGCATTGTTCACATAGACTTCGCCTCCAGTGGGCGGATCCCTCAATAATCAGTTACAGGAAAGATTAATAACTAGGTTCCCAAAAAGGAGAAGGGCCACAAAAAATGTAGTTAGACAACGGTTCTAAAACATTTGCAAAGGTCTGTCTGTAGCCCTTTTTGATGGATGCCATGCGGAGGTGCACATGTTAGCACGTAGTGTTGGCCAGAGTCGTCATCCGATGAGCAACAACCATCTGGTACCCAGTGTAGTGGAGCATGAAAAACCAATTAGCCGTTTTATGAATCATGGAGTGCTTTGTTCCAGAAGGTGCCACATCCTCCTGGAGCCAAGGATCCAATCCCAGAGTCTGACTCATACAACTCGACACACACTGCCAATGATACTTGGCGTCTGCTATTGAGACGCTGGGGTTATACTGAACACTATACTACCAGTTTGAGGAAACAGATCATACATTGTCAGGCAGAGTGCATCCAATAACCTCGCAGTCTTTCTTTCATGTCAATGATCCAGACCACTATCCACATGTTTTCACTTGTTTCATGTTAAGAGTTTGCAGAATAAGGCTTCTGAAGCCAGTCCTGCAACCAGTGCGCCTCATGGAAACACTGACTAGGGCAGAGCCTTCTGCCTGTTATCCCTGTTTCCATTCTGATCTCCTGTTAGTGATTTTGATGTATATTTTTTTGTAAAAGACGAATTCTGGATTTAGACTGTTTTAATTGTATTTAACCATTTTGTTGTATTGCATGAAAATAGCAGTACAAGTAACTCCCACCACTTGACTGGCAAAAGAAATATCTTTGAAATGTTAACATACATATACTATAGGCACAGCATGATTTTTGCTGCCCCTGGAAGTGATCCCATCATGTGTCTTCCTATGTACTTGGAGGAAACTGTGCCTGCCCTTGCCTCAGTAAGATGCAAAGGAGATAGTGAAGTCATTGGCATCCCGGTTTCCAGGAAGCTTTTAAGGCCATAATCCATTGTGTGGTGAATGGTTTTGGTGACGTAAGATTGCGATAGTGCAGAGACTTTTCCTTACTTTCGCATTTACTGGCCTAGATTGGAGTCCTGGAGTATTAAGATTATATTCAAGAGGAGGTTGAGTCTATCTCACTTTTTTTTTCTTATGTGTGGTCTGATTTAGGAATTCAAAATGCTCAGCTCATTTGTAACCTCTTGTTCCTTGCCACTGGATTTATGTGATTCTGTGGCTACTGTGGTTTCCGCTGTCATGGATTTACCACATTTGCCATATACTTACGCATTTGCTACATAATAATCCGATTTTACACAAACAACTAAATGTAGCTTAAACGAACGAAAAGATACTAAACAAAATGCACCACATGTGGTCTCACACAGTAGCCGATCCATTTCAAAGGTTAACAAATCACCTTTCAGTAGTTGACTGCAGCGTTTTGGCGTTAAGCTCGTACTAAGGAGGTGGAGCTTTGTCCGGACAGTATTAGTGGATGTTAAAATAGCAAAATAAAAAGTATACTGCTAAAGATAGTTGTAACGCCCTGAACGTCTCAGGATCGTTTAACCGACACGATAATGAGAACGCAACCACTTGTGAAGGTTTAGTTATTTTAATGAAGGCAAAAATAATACAAGGAATAAACAAAGGTTATAGTCACTGGAATCCTCCAGGCTAAGTACGTTACCAGCCCACAGCACGGATGGTCCTACCCGTCCTCTGCATATACGCCGATCCCGGCGTATGCCAACAGAGGGCAGAAATGAAATGGCCGACAATGCCAATCGGTAGGCTGTGAGGGGCACGAAGAGTGTTGGGGAGAATCGAGGAGTCAGGGAAACACCCAGCCGGGGTCTCTACCTGAAGGGAGCAGCCGCTCAACCTCTTCCTCAGACTGCACCGGGACGCGGAGTCACCTCCTGGTGATGCGTCACCGATACCCCAAGCACAAGCAAAGAAGACTGAATCGAGAGCAGCCGCTCGATCGATCCTGTGGACTTCCGAGTCTGTAACGCGGCAAAAACCTCCTGGTGTGCGTTACAGCTGGCAGTCCCTGTATCTCTGGTCGGGCTGGGAGTTACGACTCCAACCAGCAAAAGCGCCACTGCACTGTGACTCAGCCGAGTCAAAAAGCGAAGCTCAATGGTTATCCGGTAGAGCTTCCGGGTCCTTCACAGGTGACGATGGGGCAAGACACGGCCCAGGGAGTAACGACTCGACCTACCTCCGTTCTTGCCTTACTGGAGCACCACTCCGGAACACTGCTCTTCACTAAGCAGGTACGTCGGTGTAAACACAATATCCGACAGCGTTGTACCTCCCGGTTCCTCCCTTTATAGGGCGTGTTTCCTTGAGTTATGTAACAGCTCTCCTGTTTACATAAGGGCGTGTTTTCCTTGAGTTATGTAACAGCACTCCTGTTTACATAAGGGCGTGTTTCCTTGAGTTATGTAACAGCTCTCCTGTTTACATAACCTCTCAACCGCTAAGCATCCTGGGAGATGTAGTCCGTTTTCGCTGGTTACCGTTTTCCTCCCCTCGCATGACAGGTATTCTTGACAGTACATCCTCCCTCTCAGCGGCTTCCCACGGGTCCAGCGCTGGCAGGAAAACGCCGATGGAACAAGGAGACCAAGCGCGGAGCATGAACCCCTTCAGCCGGTTCCCATGACTGCTCCTCCGGGCCATAGCCTTTCCACGCAACCAGGTACCACAGCTTCCCCCTGCGCCATTTGGACGCCCGTATGCCCGACACTTCATACTCCACCTCCGACTCCACGCATACCGGCCTAGGTGTCCCAGACGGCTTGGAGGGTGCTGGTTTGAGCAATGATACATGAAAGACAGGGTGTATCCGCAATGACTGGGGCAAGCACACCTTCACGTTCACGGGACCCATACACTTGGTAATTCGATAGGGGCCCATGTACTTGGGATGGAACACACTGTTCTTTCGAAACCTCATGTTTCTTGTGGATATCCAGACGTAGTCTCCAGTGCAGTACAGTGGCCCGGGCCTTCTCTTCCTGTCTGCCGCAGCCTTGTATCTTCTCTTGGCCTCATTTAGGACAGCCCTTGAGCGCATCAACGTGTCTTTTATGTGCGCCACCCTGTCCGCTGTGGCGGAAATCCTGTCCTCTCTGAACGGATGTAGAAATGGCAAGAACCTGGGATGTTGGCCATAGTTGCTATAGAACGGAGATGACTGTGTGGAGCTGTGAGTGGCGTTGTTATAGGCTATCTCTGCAACCCATAGCAAGTCGACCCATTCTTCCCTGCCCTGGTCCACAAAACATCGCAGATACTGTTTGAGCGTTTGGTTCAGGCGCTCGGTTTGGCCGTCCGTTTGAGGGTGGTAGCTGGTGGACAGGGCGGTCTTAACATGCAGCGCAGTGCACCAAGTCTTCCAGAATTGCGCAGTAAACTGCGACCCCCGGTCCGACACGATCACCCCAGGTAATCCATGCAGTCGTACCACATTCTTTAGGAGTAGTGACGCCAATTCCCCGGCCGTAGGGACTCTCTTGCAGGGGATGAAGTGCCCCATTTTCGTCAAGTAATCCACCACCACCAGTATTGCCGTCATCCCCTGGTCTACCGGTAGGCCCACCACGAAGTCCAGTGATATGCTATCCCATGGTCTATCCGGGGTCGGAAGTGGATGTAAGAGCCCTTGGGTTCGGCCATGGTCGGCCTTCATGGTAGCACACGTAGGACACTCCTGTCCCCACCTCCTGACATCCACTCTCATGGTTGGCCACCAGAAATGCCGTCCCATGCTAGCCACCGTTTTTTCAAAGCCCAAATGACCTGCGCATGGAGAGTCATGGCACCAGATGAACGCTTGTTTCCTTAGCCTAGGCGTGGGTATCAATAGGCACCTGCCCTTCAGGGGTATCCCGTCCTTCAGCTGCCATTCTCTGTGACTGAGGAGCCACCTCCGCCATGCGAATGACCTGATCCCTCTCTTTATTCCCCTCAGGAAAGTATCCGGTTGGATAACCCCCAAGACCATCCTCGGGGAAATGATGGAACGCTCGGTCGCAGGCAATGGTTCCTTAACTGCAGATTGACGGGACAGGGCGTCCGCCTTCCGGTTTTCCGTCCCCGGCCGATATGTGATGCGGAAGTTGAACCCCGCAAAGAAGATCATCCACCGCAGCTGTCTGGGAGAAAGGTGTCTTGTGGCCGTCATGAACTGTAGGTTCCGATGGTCCGTGTACACCGATACCACATGTCTTGCCCCCATCAACCAATGCCTCCATTCGGTGAAGGCGTCCTTGATTGCGAGAAGCTCCTTCTCCGCAATATGGTAGTTGCGTTCGGCGTCGTTGAGTTTGCGGGACATGTACGCAACGGGATGAAGCACCCCTGTGTCGTGGTTGCGTTGGGACAAGATAGCCCCCAGCGCCACATCCGATGCGTCCGCTTCCACCACGTAGGGGAGATCCGGATCGGGGTGAGCCAACACCGGCGCCTTACCAAAGGCGCTTTTCAGGGCCTCAAAGGCTTTGTTCGCTTCAGGGGACCAGACAAACTCCTTGGACTTCCTCAGTAGCTGTGTGATTGGGGCCACCAATCCTGAAAATCCATCTATAAACCGCCTGTAAAAGTTGGCGAAGCCAATGAAACTTTGGACGTCCTTCACGCTTTGGGGCACCGGCCATTCTTTCACCGCCTTGATCTTTCGTTCTGCCATCTCCTGTCCCTCTGGACTCAGCATCACTCCGAGGAATTCCACGGATGTGACGTGGAAGTCACACTTGCTGAGTTTACAAAACAGCATGTTTTCCCTCAGCTTTTGGAGCACAGTTGTGACGTGGTGTACGTGCTCCTCCACACTGGACGAATAGATGAGGATGTCGTCGATATATACGACCACGTAGATATCCAACTCCTCTCTGAATACCTCATTCAAAAAGTACTGAAAGGCTGCCGGGGCGTTGCACAGACCGAACGGCATGACGAGGTACTCAAAAAGGCCGAACCTGGTCTTAAAGGCGGTCTTCCACTCGTCTCCGTCCCTCATGCGCACCAGATGGTATGCCCCTTTCAAATCCAACTTGGTGTAGATACGAGCTTTCTTGACCTGTTCCAGAAGTACACTGATGAGAGGCAAGGGGTACCGATTCTTTACGGTTATCGCATTCAATGCCCTAAAGTCCACACAGGCTCTCAGCTCCCCATTAGCCTTCGGGATGAAGAAGAGTGGCGAGGCGGCCGGAGACTTGGACGGGCGGATGAATCCTAGCTTGAGGAGTTTATCCAGGTACCCCCGGAGATGCACGTTTTCAGGCTCCGTCAGGGCATACAGCCTGCCGCTGGGAACGCTGGCCCCTGGCACCAGGTCGATCTGGCAGTCAAACTGTCTATGTGGTGGTAGCACTTCCGCCTTCACCTCATCAAATACATCCTCAAAACTGTGATAAGCCTGGGGGAGAGCCACATCTTTTTCTGCCGCTGTAGCCACCGTCTGACTCCCGCTCTCATCTGCGTCAAGGGATTCCGTTCTTATTCCACAATGCAGGATGCAATACGGTGACGTCATTTCGATGCGATGTGTTGGCCAATCCACAGAGGGGTTGTGTTTCTGTAGCCACGGCAATCCCAATATGACGCCATATTGGGGCGCTCGGATGATGTTAAAATCGATTTGTTCCAAATGGTTCCTCCCACATCTCATCGGAAGGACCCCCGTGTGCTGCCCGATGGGCCCCGTCACCAATCGCCTTCCGTCTACAGCATAGACGTCTTCGGGTACAGCTTTGGGAAGAAGCACTAGTCCTAGCCTGCATGCCTCGTTGTGGTCCATAAACATGCCAGTGGCCCCTGAATCCACCATGGCCACAACGGGTATCCACTGGTCATGCACTCCCACGTTCACCGTGTGAAACAGGTGTCGTTGTCCCTTAGTGACCGAGTTGGAAAGTGAAGGGATGGATGAGTGACTCCGAGATGCCCCTTCTTTGGTCTGGGAGTCCTCTAGTTTTCCGCCGGTACGTCCACCACGGCTGATACCGACCGGTTGGCCCGATAACGTGACGTCTTCGGTTTGGCAGGGCATTCACGTACGTAGTGGCCTTTTTTGCCACAATATAGGCACAATCCTTGTTTACGGCGTGACTCTTTCTCCGTGGCTGTGAGGCTCGCTCGTATTGCGCCGATGTCCATGGGTTCTCCCTTGGATGCGGTGGAAGTTTCAGGACTTCCCGCTGTCACATAGGATGGAAGGGATTTTCCTTTTCTCCCATGATCCCCCTTTCTTTCACTTAGCCTATGTTCCAGCCGTAATACCAGGTTGATAAGGCCCTCACATGTCTTGGGTTGTGGGTCAATATGAGCCACGGCGTCCTTGAGCTCATCGCACAGCCCGTGATGGAAGAGCGTCGTCTGTTTAGCAACAGGCCACTTGGTTTCCGCAACCAGCCTTCGGAACGCGTTGAGATACTGCACCAGATCGTTGGATCCCTGTCTCAACTCAAGCATTTCACGGTCCGCCATGTACGAGTCAGCCCTTCTGTCGAAGACCTTCAGGAATTCCTCGCGAAAAGCACCCCAATCACATAAGATGGGGTCGTCCCTGCTCACCAGAGGTACGGCCCATTGTGCCGCGTTTCCAGCCAAATAGGATATAAGGAAAGCCACACGAGCCTGACTCGTGGGGAACGCCCTTGGTTTGCACGATAAATGTAGCGCCACTTGTGTGAGGAATACCTGCACTGTGTTAGGATCCCCACTGTACCTCTCTGGTGTTGCCAAGGGGACGGCTACCGGCATTTCCACTACTACCGCAGGGGTCTGGTTCGTGAGGGAGGTGCTGGGCGTGAGCGGGTCCAATTGGATAGCATACAGTCTGGCTTTTACATCGGCTGTTTCTTGCCTGGAGGCAGCCAATTCAATTTGCACGGTCGCTAAAGCAGCCAGCACATCATCAAGTGTTGCCATGTCTGTTATCGACCGGGAGACAGTTAGTGTTATTAAGGTCGGATATTTTGTAACGCCCTGAACGTCTCAGGATCGTTTAACCGACACGATAATGAGAACGCAACCACTTGTGAAGGTTTAGTTATTTTAATGAAGGCAAAAATAATACAAGGAATAAACAAAGGTTATAGTCACTGGAATCCTCCAGGCTAAGTACGTTACCAGCCCACAGCACGGATGGTCCTACCCGTCCTCTGCATATACGCCGATCCCGGCGTATGCCAACAGAGGGCAGAAATGAAATGGCCGACAATGCCAATCGGTAGGCTGTGAGGGGCACGAAGAGTGTTGGGGAGAATCGAGGAGTCAGGGAAACACCCAGCCGGGGTCTCTACCTGAAGGGAGCAGCCGCTCAACCTCTTCCTCAGACTGCACCGGGACGCGGAGTCACCTCCTGGTGATGCGTCACCGATACCCCAAGCACAAGCAAAGAAGACTGAATCGAGAGCAGCCGCTCGATCGATCCTGTGGACTTCCGAGTCTGTAACGCGGCAAAAACCTCCTGGTGTGCGTTACAGCTGGCAGTCCCTGTATCTCTGGTCGGGCTGGGAGTTACGACTCCAACCAGCAAAAGCGCCACTGCGCTGTGACTCAGCCGAGTCAAAAAGCGAAGCTCAATGGTTATCCGGTAGAGCTTCCGGGTCCTTCACAGGTGACGATGGGGCAAGACACGGCCCAGGGAGTAACGACTCGACCTACCTCCGTTCTTGCCTTACTGGAGCACCACTCCGGAACACTGCTCTTCACTAAGCAGGTACGTCGGTGTAAACACAATATCCGACAGCGTTGTACCTCCCGGTTCCTCCCTTTATAGGGCGTGTTTCCTTGAGTTATGTAACAGCTCTCCTGTTTACATAAGGGCGTGTTTTCCTTGAGTTATGTAACAGCACTCCTGTTTACATAAGGGCGTGTTTCCTTGAGTTATGTAACAGCTCTCCTGTTTACATAACCTCTCAACCGCTAAGCATCCTGGGAGATGTAGTCCGTTTTCGCTGGTTACCGTTTTCCTCCCCTCGCATGACAGGTATTCTTGACAATAGTGATGCATTATGCCATATGATTTGTGCCTTCTTGCTGCATCATGTAGTCATCCCTACCGGATAGTTTGGTCCTCCACTGTCGCACAATTTCGTTCCCCCTGGTTATTCTTTGTGCCCTGAATTTCGATTAGAGCTCAGAGGACTTGCCAGGACTCTGGAACTGTTCTCTGGAAGAGGTTGTTTTTTTTAACTATATAGTTTGTTCTTGCCAGTGCTGCATTACAGTGGTAGTCTTTGCCCCAAGAAGCTGTAAAAAGAACAATTGATGGACAGAATGCTGAGCCATGTCATACATTCACCTCAGTTGCAAGATCTTGGCCTAAATCTGTCGTTTTTTTGCTCACCATGCCACTCCAGTTCGGACCCAGCCATATGCAAATCAGTCTTGACCCTGTTCCCCATGGGAACAGTCTAGGCTGAACTGTCACGCTGAGTCCTCCCTGGACTGGAAACAAGCATCCTGGGACAGGTTTCGGGGTATCATCCCTCATCAGCCAGGCTAGCTTGACTCCAGTGGCATGGAGCGCACATGATCCACATCTGGGCATACCATCCCACTCGGGGTGACAAATGCAAAAGAACAAATGATGGACAGAATGCTGCACAATGTCAAACATTCACCCCAGTACAGAGATCTGGGCCTATATCCATCGTTTTTTTGCTCACCATGCCACTCCAGTTCGGACCCAGCCATATGCAAATCAGTCTTGACCCTGTTCCCCCGGGGAACAGCCCAGCCTGAACTGCCAGGCCAGGTCCTCCCTGGACTCGAAACAAGCATCCTAGGACCGGTTTCGGGGTATCACTCCTCATCAGCCAGGCTAGTTTGACTCTAGTGACACGGAGAGCACGGGACCCACGTCTGGGCATACCCGTCCCACTCAGGGGGACAAATGCTAAAAGAACAATTGGTGGACAGAATGCTGAACAGTGTCAAACATTCACCCCAGTACAGAGATATGGGCCTAAATCCTTCGTTTTTTTGCCCCCCCCTGCTATTCCAGTTTAGACCCAGCCATATGAAAATCAGTCTTGACCCTGTGCCCTATGGGAACAGTCCTGCCCGAACTGCCAGGCCAGGTCCTCCCTGGACTGGAAACAAGCATCCTAGGACCAGTTAGGCTATCTTGACTCCAGTGGCATGGAGAGCACAGGACCCAAGAGGCTGTACATCACATTAGAGGTGAGAAATGGCATCCTCCCATGAACTGCTGGAGCAATTAAGATACCAATAGGCGATTTTAAGGGTTTTCTTTTCTCTCTGGTATAGGTTGTGGTACTGCCTATGAGGACATAAAATAACAAACACTAAAGAAGCTTTCCAGTACTGACTGAGCAGTTATTGACTGCAAAGAATTTTGAAATATTGAGACTGTGGAGTCCTCCCCTCCCCAATTTGAATATCATTGAAATGAAATAGTGGGTACTTCAAGTACCAGAAAACAAGTGGGAATTATCTGCTCTGTTTAAGAACCACCTGGTATTAAACCTAATCGGACTAGTGCTGATCTTTTGAGAAGTGTGGTGCCAGAAACTGCAGTGACGAGCAGGTCTTTGTGCAGCATGATCAGAGTTATGGCTGCAGCTTTTACATTTAGCAAATTGTTGATTTGTCTGTCTGGAGTGAGGCCGATTCTTTAAGGGTTGTTCCACGGTTTTTGCATTATTTATTGAAAATAATGAAGTTCCGCTGGAGGGTCGCTAGAGATGAGAGTACATATTAAGCAGTTTTTGGGACAAAAACTGAGCTCTATTTTGTTTTGGGAGCCAAGAAATGGCGATAAGTTTGAGCTATATTTGATATTTAGACTCGGTCATTTTGGTTTCCAGTGTAACAGGAGGGCGCTCAGGATTCCCCTTTACATGCGGTAGAAGCGCATCTAGAAAAGTATTTTACTTTGAATCCTGGGTTATGTAATCCTCTTGATAACATTCTAATAGCAGGACTACAAGTCCCAGAATGCTAAGGATCTATCTGGACAGGAGGTGCTCCTCACCCATGGAAATGGGCAACAGCAGAGCTCTGTAGTATATAAGTGACAAATGTTGATTAACAGTTGTTGAAAGTGGGAATTTTCTAAGGTAGCTAATCGAAAGTAAATCCTTCTCATTCAAATTATAATCGCAGTCATGGGGGCGGTGCTTCTCTAACACTGGACTGCTTTTGGGAAGTCCGTACCATTCCATAATCGTCTTCATCCACAGGCCATATTTTGACCCTTCTCCTTCAGTTCCTTAAATGCGTGATTGGGCACGAGAAAAGTAGCTTCCATTGGTGCCACAGGTGCAGTGGCACCGGGGCCCAAGAGGTCTACTGAACTAGTTATTGTTGTATTTTTTAAAATTCACACAGTAGCCAGGGGTCCCATTTTCTTCTTTACTCTAGGGCTAAAGACAATCTGGCTACGCTATTGCTGGACACTCGAGTGCTTATTCGGGTTGATATGCTGAAGGCCTTTTCAGAAGATGGCCTGTGTACTTTACCACCTCGCTGTATATTGCATTTTGGTCTCGATAGTTGTCACACACATAAGTGTGGGTTTTGTTTGCGTCCTGCATTCCCTGTGCAGGGTGAATAAAAGCCTTTGGGCGTGGCCAGTTGGGCCGTCACGCACCCACACCTAGCTAATGTGTGTGTCTCTGCTTCATCTATGGGACACCCTGTACAAGGGCCAATGTGCCTGTACGACTCTACACTGGCGACAAGGCGAGTAGTCATCGCACGCCCTGTAGTCCACCGATCAAGTACTCTTTCGCACAGGAGGCCGCCCATCTGCTTGCTCATGTGAGCAATATCTGGCAGCTCACGTGGTTGCGATACACGACCTGTCTCTGGCCTGCGCCGAAGCCTGTGACCTGTATCCTGCCTGCCAGGAGTGGTGTGCATCGCCCGCGCCATCACAAGGCACCCTTGCAGAATTACAGGCAGCGCTGTGTGATGCATGTGGTGAGGAGGGCTGAAGACCTGCGTCGTGTTCGGTGGTGTTTCCAGCTTCCCCACTGACTCTGTTAGCTGCGCTGAAGCCGCAGGGCATCCAGCCGTCTGCACCGCAGCACTAAATTGCCTGCCCCACCTCCCAGTCAGGTGGAGTTGAGAGCGCCCCGCCCACTGAGCTCCCAATGGGGAGAGGCCCAGATCAGAAAAAAAAGACAAAACTGAGACAAAAGGTTCACAGGAGGCAGTGTAAGAGGCCCAGATCACACTTATGAACTGCACCCTCCTGTTTCAAGTTAACTCACGCGCTGCCCACTCCATTGCCTAGGGAACTCAGACCGTCCAGGCACATGCCACCAAACTCCACCCTGCTGAGGACGAGTCACTCCAATACCTGGCATCACAGTCAGCCCAGTTATGCACTAGACCACAAAGGAGACGCAGGGCCTATTTTAGATCTTGGTCGGACTTCCTTTGTTCCTCCGTGGCAGCGGTTGCAAGCACTCCATTGAGCTGACAGTCCCACCCGTCATATTTAGATATGGGCTGGTTGAACCGCCGTCCGCATCAACAGACTGTTTACCTTCGCATAAGTGGCACACCTCCGTCGACGGAGGATTCCTTTGCTGACTGACAGTACTCTGTCGCCGTCAGGCTGGTAGGTTTTCGCTGAGCCTATTTAGATTTCACCATTGTGCTGGCGTTGCCCTAGCGGCGAATTCCGGATAGATTGAGTCCCTGGTGGTGACTTGTAAGCACTACTGATTAATGTGTCAGTACACTTATATGTTGTGTTTGCTTCTAAAATATATGTAGGTAAAGTGAATGCCCCTTTTTCTACATATGGCATGGCACACAAACACACACTATTGAATCCACAGGCACCACAAGGACAACACCCACAATCACCACAGCAACATAAAAATCTTTAAGCGTCAATACAGGTGTGTTTATTTTACCTTGATATGTTGTAAAATGAACACTAATGCATTAAATATAAAACAAAATTGCATGTAAGAGCAATGCAAAAATACACTAGGCTAACGCAATTGTCAACACAGAATTCAAAGTAAGACAAGTGTAAAAGAAGATTATCTTAAATCCTGGCGACAATGGAATTAATTACCATTGTGGTCAAGTAGACGATGCAAAGGAAGGACATGGATATTGGGGTTCAAGATGGAAACGTAAGTGAGAAACATAAAAAACGGTTAGTTTCTACCTCATTTCCTTCAATTCCGCCAGCTCAAAGTAGGCGATATCCCCGTCATAGTTTCATTGACGAAAAGGCCCATTGTGATTGTGCCGGCTGTAATCTTGGCTGGACTTCCCGCCAACAGCAGCTTCTGCCTAAGACGCCGTTGACGCAGGTGATAATTCCTGGCGAAGTGGCCGGCACTTGGATGGTCTTTCGTCCATAGACCCACCAAAATCTAAATAGAGGGGGCGATCCGCCAAGTAGGCGGCCAGTGAAACCGTTCCAAAAAGTGAAGTCTGGACCAGATCCGAGATCTAAATCTGCTCCTTAGAGGGCTTCCCTTGGACCGGCAGCTGTACCACACACTCCACGTGGTGACAGTGCTCATGCCACGAGGTGACCCCAGTATCCAGCCTGTGCATCCCAGAAGGTTAACCAGCTACAGCGATACCCTACAGTGCTATGGTCTAAATTCCGGCAATGGAGCCATTCATTGTTGACGGTGCGCCATCTGCCCAAGCGCCCAAATGAAAAGACTTGGTGGAACACCTCCAGTTCTATTTTGAGGGTGCCAACATCGCAGTTGAAAGGCACCGAGCCCTCCTGTTGTACCTGGATGGGAAGGACATCCACAAAATATACAAGACTTTGGTTGAAGCAAACCCCAAGTCATATGCAACGTTACTCAGAGCTCTCAATGCATATTTCGAGTCATTGGTAAACTGGTATTACAAAAGTTTCATACTTTGGCAAGCCAGCCAGGAGCCGGAGGAATCACTTGACACTTTCTATGGCCGGCTCAAAGAGCTTGCAAGTACCTGTGGTTTTGTTGACGAACAAGAAGAGATAAGGGGTCAAGTGAAACAAACTGCTAGTCTGCAAAGCTGAGGGAAATCTGGAAAATTGCTCCAAGGCATTCTAATCCTGGGACAGTCACATGAACTATCCAAGGCCAGAGCTTCCCACATGGAAGCTGCCCTCCACAGGACCATCAAGGTAGAGCCAGTCAATGTCGTCCAAGCATGCCGCAGTCTGGCAACTCAGAAAGACCCACAGGAAAAGCAAAAAGAATGCGGATACTGTGAAGGACCTTCCCCCTAGCTGAATTAATGCCCCGCCAAAGGTAGAAAATGTTCAGTCTGCGCCACGTATAACCATTTTGCTAAGGTCTGCCGATCATCAAAGAACAACTCCCAACAGGAAAACTACAAGCCATCGCAACCATTCTAGACAAACTGGAGAACATGACGGCTACACAGAGAAGCACACTGTCCACACATTCTTTGCAGTAGGAGTGACCAACTGACCGCTCACTCCCATAATGCTAACTTTGAGTTGGGCCTCACAATGTCATTGCAGTCATCGACACAGGGATGTCCATCAAATTAATGTAGAGTAAGGGTCGTCGCATATGGACTAGCACATCCCATTCCCTTGCTGAGGTGTTTCAAATCACCAGTGTCCCACAAAGAAGTAAGTGTTGACACCACCCTCTATTTGGTAATCCTGGGCGGGTAACTCCGCTCCGCCAACGGAGTTTGCAGAGATTTGCCTACTCCGTGCTCCGTTGGGAACACGGAGGTAGGCAAAACTCCTCCTCTGTGGCGGAGCGGAGTTAGCTGCTCCCTCCCTCCTCTAAAATTCTTTAAAAATTTAAAAAAGAAGCCACTTACCTGTGTGTCTGCCGCCTACCCTGCCAGGCCACTCTCCTTCCTGCTCCTCGCATCCTTCTATGATTAAAAAAACACTACGTTGTAAAGAATTTGGGATGCGGGAGGGAGAGTAGCTTATTTCCACTGAGTTTTTTCAAACTCTTTGGAAATACGCATAGAGGCACTAAGACTGCTATGCCCAGGGTTACTATTTGGAGGATGAGGGACACAGCATGCTGGTTAGTGGGTAGACACCAGAATCACTGGAACTAATATCTTTTGCCCTCGAAGTACAAAAGGAGGAAGTGTCCTCCATCCTCAAATTATATGCGGAACTTTTAGAAGGCATTGGCTGTCTCAGAGGAAAAGAGGTGAAACTACACATCAACCGGTCAATTCAGCTGGTAGCCCTTCGACACTGATGGATCACGCTTCAGCTCCGCCAAAAGTCGAAGAAGAGTTGGAGAAGCTGGAACGTGCAGGCTTCATCGAAAACGTGACAGGCCCCACCCTGTGGGTCTCACTGATCATAACTGAAAAAGCAGAAGCAGCCCAGGGAAGTTCGCATCTGTGTGGACATGTGACTTCCCAATGTCGTCATCAAACGGGAATGCCACCTGACCCCCACAGTGGACGATATACTCGGGGAGCTCAGCCGAGCGAAGTGGTTCTCAAAAGTCGACCTTCACTCAGGATATCATCAGCTACCACTCCACCCGGAACAGAGGTATATCACCACCTTCTCAACACACGTTGAACTGTTGAGGTATCGCCCCCTCAACTTTGGCATATCTAGTGCAGCTGAAGTCTTCCAGAATATGATCCAGGAAATGTTTAGCGGCTTGCAAGGAGTAATCGGTGTTAGCAATGACATTCTGATATATGCCAAGTCAATGAGGGAACTAAGCAAAAACCTCCGCGTAGTCCTCCAGAGAGTCAAGGACTCCGGGCTAACTCTCCATCGGGAGAAATGTGAGTTTCAGAAACAGCAAATCTGTTTCTTCAGGTATTCTTTCTCAGCGGAGAGGGCAGTGCCAGACCCAGAGAAGGTACAGGAAGCTCCAGTGCCCCCCAACATCTCGGAAGTACGGCGCTTCCCCTGTATGGTGAATTATTGCAGGAGGTTTATCCCAGACCTCATGGGCCCCACCCAACCTCTTCGCGAACTCACCAAGACAAATGCCGCATAATTCTGGAGTGCAGTGCAAGAGGATGCATTTCATAAGACCAAAGAAGCCCTGTCCGTGGATACCACACCATCCGACTTCGATTAGTAAGAAACCAACAAACATTGCGATGGATGCCAGCCCAAAAGTACTGGGGCTGATCTCACCCAACAACAGCAACATTGAGGTTGGGCTCCTGTCGCCCATGCACGCAGGCTCCTTACAGAGACATGACATAACGATACTCGCAAATTGAGCGGGAAGCCATTGCCTTACACTGGGCTTGCAGAAAATGTCAAGGATATGTGTATGGACACCCCTTCGTAGTCATGATGCACCTAAAGCTCCTGGTGCCCCTGTTCTAAGGATCGGCATCCAAGCTTCCACCTCATATTGAGAAGTGGATGCTTCAACTGAAAGAATATGACTGTTGTGTTGAGTACCGGCCAGGCACCCCCAATCCAGGTGACTACGTCTTCCGCCATCCCTGTGCTCCAAGGAAACAGAGGAGGCAGAAGAGTACATCCGATACATTGCGGAGCAGTCCCGGTTGCTCCAACTACCACTTGCCACCCTCCTGCAGGCTATCCAAGAAGACAAATCCCTACAACTGCAATAGCTGTGGGCTAACCTGGAGAGTGGAGAACCCTGAAAGCACACCTGTCACAGAGGACCAGAGAAGCAAAAAGAGTCCTAGAATCTTTATTCAACATTTGCCAACAGCTCTCTACGGTCGCGAGTGAAAGCCTGCTCAGAGTGTAATCTCATAGAGTGTAGTAGAGTGAAGGGGCATAGAGTGTTGTGGAGTGGTGTTTCATAGAGTGGAGTGACATGTCATAGAGTGTCTTAGAGTGGACGAGAGTGGAGTGGCATCTCCCAGAGCAGAGTGGTGTAGGGTGGAGCTCTGTAGAGTAGTGGTTTGTGGAGTGCAGTAGAGTGGCATAGAGTGGAGTGTTGTGGAGTCAAGTGGCATAGTGATGCTTTCATCGTAAGGGCAGAGTCACTCTTGTCCCACGAAATCCATTTGACTGAAAGAAGGCTGTCTTTGGACCCTGCCACGCTACAATCACGATTGTCTTTGGCCGGCCTCGCTGATGCCCACACAACATGTCCGGAAGCATTAAATATTCCACCCAATACATCTATGGCAAGACCGGTCCCTGCCCCCCTCAACACATCTCTATTATCTGAAGACTCTGCCAACATGCCAGTAACGCCTGTTCTAGATGTGCCCCGTATTAATACCAGAGGCAACGCAGCCAAGGCATAAAGGACCACTAAACCTAAAAGTCAGCCCCATAAGAAAAAGCACGCCGTTTTACCCAAGCCTAACTCTAAAAATGCTAAAGGCTTTCAAACAACCGGGAAAACACATCTTGTGGGGGCTACCATCACAAACTCAGTTGCAACCCAGTCGATAGCTTTGATTCTATGTGCCACGGGATTGATATAGGTGTTGCGGGGGGAGCCACACAAACAGCGACTGACATGGCAGCCATAGAGTCCACGCTGGTTTTTCTTAAGGACGTGATTGATAAAAAGTTTGAATTGTTATGGGGGAAATTCAATCAGTTAGCTTGCACTATGGATAGCCTAAGAGGAGGGAGGCCGAATAAAGATTATGACGAAGCAGGACGTGGGAATAATATACCACCAGTGGTCAGCAAACATGGCTCTGCCATGCAATGTATGGATGTTACTCCTGCTCCTATAGCCAAATCTCCCGTTACTAACCCTAACATTCCCTCTTGTAACCAAAACAATTCACTTGGGCCAAATTCAATCACTATCCAGAGGGGAGGTTCAGGCATACCTCATATGCGTAATATTAATGATGTCAATGTAACATCAGGCAGTGTGTATTGCAACCTGCCCCAGCAGGGAACCAGTGGGACCGCCCAAAACAACGTCGCTATGGCCCACCCTAGAGTCCCACATTCGAGCCCTAATACAGATGTGTTAAGTCTACCCCCAGCCTCCAGCCCCTATGTGCTGGTATTGGCTGGTGTTCCTAATCTTGCAAAGGGACAGAGGGAATCTTGGTTAGACCTCCGTAACAAATCTGTAGACTGGCTACGTAAACATAAAAATGTCGACCCCTCCTCAATGGATGAAATCATCATGGTAAGGAGAGTGAGGTGGGTTGGTCCCTCGGTTAAGAATATCAGTGGTGACTGCATTGTTCTTAATTTCCGCAAACCACACATGGTTCGTCACTTACTTAGAACCCAGGAGCAATCCTTTTTACCCCATACTGATATTTGTGTACTTCCCTTAGGCTATTTTTATAAACCACCAACCTTTCCGCCAAAAGACATCCATGCAATACCCCTGGCAGCTAATAGGTTCCATGTACTTTCCAACTTGGACACCCAGGACTGACAACAATTGTTGCCAACTACTCTGCAGGCCCATAACAGTAGTCCGCTCATTTCACCAGTTGGGACGATACCTTCCTTGCTGCATATACATCAAAGCCTAGAGCAAGGGATAAAAGGCCTCACTTTTGAAAATGATCCAATTAACATTAATACGCAACTGACCCAGGCTTCAGCTTCAGGGGGGGGGAAATTAATCTCATGGAATATCGCGGGGCTTAGCACAAGATTGCAATCTCCCGAGTGGGTCACCTACATTAATAATTATGATGTATGCCTTTTCCAAGAGTCCTGGTCTTGTGAACCCCAATTTCTCATAGGGTATTTGAATTTCTATATCCCTTCACTAAAGGGAACTAAAGGGCATCCAAAAGGAGGCTTAACCATTTGGGTTAAGCAAGAGCTCTTTACTGAGGCCAAAGAAATATCTACCAAGAACTGTGATATCCAGTTAATTCGATTAACCCTGGGCCAAGGGGGCAGTTTAGATATTTATAACCTATATGTCAGAGGCCATGGGGGTAGGAAATCGCAGGTTCTAGTTGCCTTGGACTCTCTGCTTGGACTACATTCAAGCGATAAAAATGTGATAATTGGTGGTGATCTAAACATGACCTTTCAACCGCTCGTAATCACGGACTGGTACTATGGGAGTGATGTGGATAGCCAATGGGGGATACCAAAGTTGGATCTTGAACCGGTCTCTAAATGTTCTGACAATATAATTCAGATTAATGCAATCTGTTCTGAGAGAGGACTGAGAGCCCTGAATGGAAGAACTCCAGGTGATGCCCATGGGGCAAAGACATTTGATAATGGGCGCCACAACAGTAGGATCGATTATGTTCTTTGCAGCATGAACATCTGGTGCATGGTAGTAGATATGAAGGTGGAGGCTAAACTGGAGAGTGATCATAATCCTCTCTGTGTGGTACACCACTGGTGGAGTCAAAAGCATTCAGGTCCAAGGAGAAACGACCAGACACTTCCTGAAAGTCTATCCACTAATGATATGAGGAGGCTTAAATGGCCACAAGTTATGACTAACATAAAGGCAGTAACTAGCATTAGTAAGGAATTAGACAGAGCCACATCATATCTAGATCCTGTAGCTGGTAACCCCAGAGAATTGGACAAGATAACTGACCTGCACGTAAACCTATTTGCTACAATTAGGGCCCATTTTCTTAAGCCCACATTTAATAAAGAAGGTAAACAACGCACCATGCACAGGCCAGGGTGGTATAATGTTGCATGTAGAACTGCAAGAATAGCCCTAGGTACTGCTATTAGAAGTAGGGATCCTAATGTGGTAAAACTGGCTCGGCAAGAATATAAAAGATGTATACAAGAGGCTAAGAAAGCATGGGATGAGCAGCATTGGCAGGATTTAAAGGAAGCTAGTGGGATAAAAGATACAATGTTGTTTTGGGACATTGTCAAGTGGGGTGGGGGAGGTCGCCCTGAATCCCCAGTAAACTATGTGACCCAAGAAGGCTGGTTGGACTACTTTAGCCCCCAATACGCATGCACCCCCTTAGCTGCCACTATTGAGGATATTAATTACACTCTATATGCGAGCCCCCCCTTTTGATAACAACGATGTAATGATGGCCCTTAATTCTGTGGCTAATGGAAGAGCTCCAGGGCCTGATGGTGTTCTCGCAGATGTCTTCCTTCATGATAAGAAACGTTGGACAAAATATATTGAAAAGTTAGCCAACGCTGTGGCATTAGGTGCACCAGTCCCGAAGTCTTGGAAAGGGGCAGTGATAATTCCTGTGTTCAAAAAGGCGGACAGAACCCAGCTGGGGAACTATAGGCCCATTAGCCTGATAGATGCAATACAAAAAGTAATAGGGAGAATGCTTCTGAATAAAATTTTAGATTGGGCAGAAGAGGAAAACATCTTATCTCCCTTCCAGGCGGGCTTTCGTAAATCAACCAGTACAATTGATCAGGTATTTCGATTTACACTCGTATACTGGAAGACAGTCCTGTTGGACAAAGGCAGCATTTATGCAGCTTTTATTGATCTACGCGCTGCCTTCGACCTCATACCCAGGACTCAGTTATGGGCAGTATTAAAGAAGTTGGGCATGCCGGTTGACATATTAACTCTGGTCATGAGGCTGCATGAGGGAAATTATGCCAGTATTCAGTGGGGAGGGCACGGAAAAGTAACATCTGAATTCCCGGTTGAACGAGGGGTGCGCCAAGGATGTGTCTTGGCCCCCACACTATTTACACGCTATATTAATGGCGTGATTGATCGAATTAACCTGATAAGCACTGATGCTTCTACCCTGGCAGGTGTAAAAACCACAATTTTAATGTTTGCGGATGACACGCTTATTTTATCAAAAACCCCGAGTGGACTTCAGCGTGCTTTGACGATTTTTGAGAGGTTTTGTGAGGACTACGGGTTGGAAGTTAATGTAGCCAAAACCAAGCTCATGACGTTTAATCCGCATTGTCATTTTAAGGGTAACTGTTTATATGAATGGCCAAAGAGTGGAAATGGTCAGAGATTTTACTTATTTGGGCATCCAAGTTGATAAGGGTGCTAAATAGGGAAAGCACATCGAACTGGCAGCACTAAAACATCGTCAACATGCAGGGGTTTTACACTTAGAGCTCAAGAAGTCGTTGACTAAGCCAATTAAGTCAGTGCTCCAAGTGTATGAGGCTAAGGCTTTAAGCTTGGCTCTTTATGGCGCTGAGCTATGGGGGTTAGAGAAGTTAACTACTCTTACCATAGCTGAAAATAAGTTTTTACGTAATATCACAGGTCTCCCGAAAAGCACCCCCATGAAGCCGTTGAAATACGATTTGGGTAGAAAGGATATTGCAGATTTGGCGAGACTTCGTCCTATTTTGTATTGGCGCAGGCTCTGGACTACTCCGGAGCTTGCCCATTATGCCTTAGGATTTATGGATGTCATAAAAGCAGACAAATTCCATAAGATACACTGGCTTAGGGAATTGGCCAACATGTTGAAGGAAATGGGAATGCAGGAGTTGTGGGAAAACCCTAAAACAACTTTATTCCCTGCTAAAGAGATACTAAAGGGAAAATATTGGGAATTAATAGCGCAGCATATATGGATTAAAGCTAATCCTACCACAATGGAAGGACGTTTCCTTGAGTCTAAATATATCCCCAGGTTAGAATCCTATTGGGATCTAATTACGAAGCCTGGTGATAGGAAGCTTTATTTCCAGTTGAGAGCTGGGTCTCTGCCCCTAAGATCACTCACTGGCAGGTGGGCCAGTGGAGATAGTGATACTTGCCTAGCATGCGGGACTCAAAAGGAAACCATCCCACACTTTCTTTTTGTTTGTTCCGCATATTCAGTTCCCAGAAGAGTTTGGTTAAGCACAATGTGTAAATCCCTGGGGACAAAAAGTAGCATTGAGGCACTTAGAATAATTTGCACTAGCACTTTACCATTTATTTCTATTGCTGTTGCTAAATATTTGGGCTGGGCGTGGACAATGAGGAAGAAAAGATTGTTGGGACCAGTAGCACCAGGCGTAAATTGTATCTAGCACTTTATTGATTGTTGTACTGTGTAATATACGGGATTGTGCATTTTATATGATTACATTCTATCTTAATAGAATTTTGTATATAGTTTTTAAATGAATCTTTTATATCCTATTCTTTTTAATCTTGTTCAAATGTTCAGAGAGACATCTGTATTTGCAATTGCTGAGGCGCATACATTTATGTATTGCTAATGGAACACCTATTGTTCGGATGCTTTTATGAATTTTAATCGAATAAAGCTGTTTAGATTTGAGTGTCTTAGAGTGGACGAGAGTGGAGTGGTATCTCCCAGAGCAGAGTGGTGTAGGGTGGAGCTCTGTAGAGTAGGGGTTTGTGGAGT
The DNA here is from genome assembly GCF_964204655.1 of Triturus cristatus. Classification (NCBI taxonomy): domain Eukaryota; kingdom Metazoa; phylum Chordata; class Amphibia; order Caudata; family Salamandridae; genus Triturus; species Triturus cristatus. Next base: position 331,035,347 of record NC_140580.1, read on the forward strand.
GCAGTAGAGTGGCATAGAGTGTAGTGTTGTGGAGTCAAGTGGCATAGTGTGGCGCATGCATGGTAAGGTAGCGCACTGCCATTAGACACCATATTTTCAATTGAAATGACCATTGCATTTGCACAGATGTACAGTTTTACTGATAAAAATATACAGTCCATAAATGGTAATGTGTGGAAATTGCATCCCATAATGTAGTGATCATATTAAATTTGTGTGCTATAAAAAAGTATTTCCTTTTACTGTAAGATTGCAATATAAATCCTCTTCTCACTTTGAAGAGAGAGAAATAAAAACATCAAGCTCCTCAAAGACGGAGCCTGATATTTGACCTCTGTCTTTGAATGCACTGCAAATGTGACAAGATAAGAACAACATTTGAAGGGTTGTTTACAGTAAGCAAGCCCTTGTGTAGAAATACAAGGAGCCGTGATAAACAGGCTATGCTCCAGGGCAGGTACCCCACTCTAGATGGACAGCATAAAACATATAAAGCCAGCAAGTTAAAGGAAGTTACAAAACACAGTCAATGGTAAGCAATGGGCGGAATGCGTCCCCACAGAAGCTTTCAGGATGTCCCTAAGAAGTCTTTAGCAAGGTTTCAACCTAAAAATGGCTGAGTATTGTTTTGGGTAGCAAAACACAAATATTGATATTGTAGTTTCTGCCATTGAGCGAACTACTTTGACTGTGGATGTGTACCTTGTGAAAGAGCAGAATCCTGTCACTCTCAGTGAAGTTAGTCACTGGCTGAAGTGGGCTGATGCATTATCTATCTCATACCGTGTGCTCTAGTGGGTGGAAGAAATTGCTGAACGACAGGACAGAACAGATGAGTGTATGAAGACATTGCAAATGACAATGCCTTTTATTTGTGTTTTCTTTTTTAAAACCTAAATAGGCATTGACAATGCCAATAGCTTAAAGTAAACATTTAGCTATTGGCATTTTAAATTACAACAACTTTTATTTATGTTTTACAAAACAAAAACAAAAAACAAAGGAGGAAAATCAGAGGCTGTGCTGTTGTTTTGTAGATTTCCGTTCAGCCTTTGATTCTGTGGATAGGGATATTCTGTGGAAAAAACTTGCCTCCTGGAACCTACCACCAAATCTTCTTGGGGCACTCCAATCTCTGCACTCTGGCAATTGGGCTCAGGTAGAGTTAGATAAATCGGGCGGTTATCACAAAGACTTTCTATTGACAATGACCTGCGCTAGGGGTGCGTTTTAGCACCCCTGCTTTTTAGTTTATTTTTGGCCGACCTTCCTACCTTTATTTCCCAATCTGAGTCCTTTTCGCCAAAAATAGGGAGCCAGCATATTGCTTGTCTGCTCTATGCAGACAATTTGGTGCTATTGGATTACACTCCAATAGGTTTGCAGAGGAAACTAAATGCCCTGGCAAATTATAGCAAGCAGAACCAGCTCAGTATCAATCTGGAAAAGACTAAGATTATGATCTTTGGAAAAAAAGTACAGAGTTTCTCTTGGAATCTAGGTACGCAGGTGATGGAGCAAACCGATCAATATAAATACCTGGGTTTAATTTTTAGGAAGAATTTAAATTGCGGAGCACATTGAGATGCCACTAAGCAGAAGGCCCTACTGCAGGCCAGTTGTCTGTCAAGATTCAATGGTAGGTTTGGGCTGCTATCTCATACCCCATTACTGAAGGCTTATGACGGAAAGATACCCCCATTAGGCTATATGGGGGAGAGTTTTTTTTCCCTCATCCCAACTTATGAACGGGAGAGACTGGAAGGGGTGGTGCTCAAAAGACTTATCACTCTCACAAGGCTCAATGGTTCAGGCCATAAGGAGAGAGTGCAATTTGGTCTCTTGGAGTATGGCGGCCTCTACCCGGGCACTAAGATATTTTAACACATTGTCGAAGGATGATGAGGTGGTCAAAGTCTCCAAATTGTGTTGGGAAGAGATCCAAAGTGTGAAAGGAATCACTGGACGCGGTGAGTACAGTTTAATCTTCTTTGTTTATTGAAGCTCGTAAATCAGCTTCCAACCTCACTGGTTAGAGGCGGCAGACCCGAAGGCAGAGGACGGCCCGGGACCAGGGTTCAATTCCCGACGCGGCAGGGTCTTGGACCAGGGTCAGCGGACTCGATAATTCTCGCCTCAGTGCCTACACTAATCAGGGATCGCACTCGGCAACGCTGGGCCTTAGCTTGCCTCATCTTCACAATGGCCCCCCCAGACCGCCAGGGATGCCTGGTTTCACCTTGGAGACTCCCGTCAGGGACCATCTCTCAGGGAAAGCCAGGACGGGTTCCCCAGCGGTCGAAGCGCGGAGATACTCCTCCGGGAGTCGATTCTAGTGCTATATAAGCCCACAATACAATACAATACAATACAATACAACCGCATTTAATACTTCAACTGAATGCCCCCAATATATTCTTTTAAAACCCTGAACATTCAGTTCTTAACATTCCTTTGAAGAACGAATGACATCACAATGTAATTTACACATCATTACATTCTCCCCCCTAAAATAAATTAAACAAAATAAAATAAATAATGTAAATAAATCAACACTGTTCAATTAATCTTTTCAGTCTTCTTGAAATTCTTTCAGATTTTCTGTGCATCCACTCATCCTGTTGACCACTTGAGTGTATAATTCCTTGCTCAATATTTGGTGTAACTTTTCTGAAAAAGGACTTGTTCCTTGTTATTATTCTATTATCATTTCCTGCAGTCATCGCTGTGCCTTGAATTTTTGTTACTTCAAAAGGTGTGGGATGAAACCTAGTTTGTGATTTCCTCACTTTTTGTTGCCGAACTAATACGAGATCACCAACTTGATAATCTTGACTTTGATACTTTTTCCCTTTTTCAGCGTAATGTTTCATCTTTTGTTTTGCCTCTTTATCTTTTCTTCATCACTTCTTTATGTACCTTTCGGGAAATTGAAGGTAACTGCGGTAAACGAGTTTGTTTTGACTGCCCAAACATGAGATCTGAACGAAATTTTCCGGTTGACACATGTGGAGTATTTCTATAATCTCTTAAAACTTGACACAGTGCTTGATTTATTGAAATTTGTGAAAGTTTTGCTCTTTGTACCGCTTTTTTAATTGTTGCCATCAGTCTTTCTACCATTCCATTTGCTCTGGGCCACATTGGAGGTATCTTTCTATGTATTATTCCTAAATAGTTCATACATTTTCCAAATTCATCTCCATTTAGCGGTGGTCCATTATCGGTCTTTAATATATTAGGAATTCCCCATGTCGAGAATATTTCATCTAACACTGGAAGTACCGTTGAAGTAGATGTAGAAGATAATAACTTTACAATAGGAAAACGAGAATACTCGTCTATTATTGCCAGCAAATAATGTCCATAATCTAATGGCCCATAAAAATCTGCTGCTACATTTGATCATACAGCATCTGGTAGATCGGACATGTGTAGCTCTTCAACTCTTTTCTCCTTTATAGTGCATTGACAGACATAACAAGATTGAACAACTTCTTCTACTTGTTTATCCAGTCTTGGAAACCACAATTTTTCTCTTAGAAAATGTTTTGTTGCTGAGATACCTCGATGGCTTTCATGAGCCAAATCAATTACACAACGTTGAAGACTTTCTGGTATTACTATTTTATTTCCTCTAAGTAATATTCCTGAGGAAGTCACAGATAATTCTGAATTTACATTCTTAAATGTTAGTATATCATTTTTTTGACATTCAATTAAAATTGACTCCCATTAGTTATCAATCTCCACTTATTTTCATGTAAGATTTCTTTTACTTCCTGCAGTGTATTATCTTTTTGTGTTTCTTCAATCAGCTCACTTTGTTTAATAATTCCTGGAACTGTTGATCTTACTATAAAATGTATGTATTCCTCTACCTCTAGCTGTTTCTCATCTGTTGTTTTAGATGGATGCCTGGATAAATAATCTGCTGGATTATGTTCTTTTCCTGGTTTATGAATAATTTTAAAGTCCTAATCCATGAGTTGTATTCCCCATCTTTCAATTCTTGGTGGCATTTTTATTTTTGGATTTCCAAAGATAGAAACTAGTGCCTGATGATCGGTGATAATCACAAATGATTTTCCATAAATAAAATAATGAAAATGTTCACATGCCCAAACGACAGCTAAACTTTCTTTCTCGGGCTGAGAATATATCTGTTCTACTTCAGACAAGCTTTTGCTAGCATGTGAAACTACGTATCTTGGGGTTTCTCTTCCAGGTTTATGCTGTACTAATATTGCACCTAAACCTACAGGACTGACATCCACTATTAGTTCTGTACATAGATATAGGTCAAAGTATTTTAAGTTTGCCGCATTTGTTATTTCCATCTTTATTTCCTCAAATGCTTGTTCACAATCATTATTCCACTGAAATGTTTGTCCTTTCTTTGTCAGTTCTCTTAGAGGTGAACTTACATTTGCAAAATTCTTTATATATCTTGCGCAATAACTTGCCATTCCAAGAAAAGATCTCTGTTCTGCTACATCTTTCGGTCTTTGCATTGCATTTAAAGCTGTTATTTTAATAGGATCTGGTCTCATTCCTTTTTCTGAAAATATATGTCCAAAAAATGTTAACTCATTCTTATTTATTTCACTTTTTTTTTAATTCAAAGTTAATCCATCTTCTTGAAGTTGTTGACACACTCTATCCAACGCTTGATCATGTTCTTCTTGTGTCTTTCCAAACACTAAAATATCATCACTGTAATTCATACAGTTTTGTACTGGCCTTATAACATTCTTTATAATTTCATGAAAAATCTCCCCTGCAGAACAAATTCCAAAGTTTAACCGTTTGTATCTAAACAATCCCAAATGTTTTGAAAACGTTGTGATATATCTTGATTGACTATCAATCTCTAACTGATGATATCCTTTATATAAATCAAGTTTTGAAAATACTGTTGCTCCATTTATAGTACTTATCATGTCATTCAAATGAGGACCTGGGTAACGTTCCCTTTCAATAGCAGTATTGGGAATCCTCATGTCCACACATATTCTGATGTCATCGGTATCTTTTTTGAGGACAATGACAATAGGACTTACCCAAGGTGTTGGACCTGATACTTCTTCAATTATATCTTGTTCAAGTAATAGTTTAATTTCTTTTTCAACTTTTTTTGCATGTGAATTGGCACCCTTCTATGTGTTTGTGCCATTGGTTTTATTGCCTCATTTATATGCAGAGTAATTTCTTTTCCTTTGAATTTGCCTAGTCCTTCAAATAGCTTAGGATAATTTTTTTTAATTGGGTGATCTGTTGAAATAATACAATTAATCGCCAACAAACCCATGAGTTGAGCAGTTACATTGCTTAATAGGCAGGGACCTGGAACTTCACCTTGTAACACATCTTCTTTACTTGTTATATTTCCATATCGAAGAGCCTCTTCAAACTTTCCTAAGCATAGAACTGGACGTTTGGCATCCCCTTGAAAAACACTAACATTTGACGGTGTCAACACAGGTTGATTTTTCATTTTCATATATTCAGTTATGCACATTATGTTGCATGTCGCTCCGCTGTCTAAAACAAAAGGAACTTGTTGTGAACCAACTAACAAGTTTACAGACGTTTTATTTTTATATTTTCTCTTTTAATCATATTGATTTGCTGACAAATGCTATTTTATTGCATTATGTTGTCTTCTTGCATCATATAGAGTTTTTCTGAATGCTCTAATTCTTCATCGGACTCTTCTTCAACTTCTTCCATATGTCATATATTTTGTGTTTCCAATTCTTTTTTTTAATTGGATTAACTTGCTTCCAACTTTCTTTATTTTCTTTTTTAAATTTGCATACACCTGCAAAGTGATTGTATCCTCTACATTCTTTACATTGTTGTCCTATTGCTGGACATGTCTTTTGATGTGGGAACTGAAATCCACACCTGTAACATAATCTTTTTCCTCTGAACTGTGTTTCAACTTTTTTTTCTACGTTTGTGTTTTTTTGACATTTCTCTAATCTGTTCAATCGCTTTAACTCTCCCTTCTTCCATGTTTGTAGCGTGTTTCTGGGCTTGCGTTTCTGTTTTTGCCATGCAAAGTATTTCTTGTAAATCATATGTTTTTTCTAAAAGTTTTTTTCTGAATTTTATTCAGTTACATCCTTGTATTACTCTTAGTCGAATGGCTTCTTCATTGTTGAATCTATCAAATTTACAAAACGTAACTAGCTTTTTAAGTCTAGTAACCTAATTACCCATTGTTTCATTTTCTTGTTGGCATGCTATGCTGAAGTTATATCTTTCAAAGTCTAAATTTCTTGGGGGGTCAAATTTCGCATTTAGACATTTCATAATCCCTTCATAAGTATTTTTTTCATCTTCTGGGAATGTGGTTATCAAATCTTCAACATCATCACCTACAAGATTAAGTAATAGATCGTTTGCTTGTTCATCAGAGTGTTTTTTTACATGTTGCTTTTAAGAAGTGTTTAAATCTCCTTGTCCACTTTTTCCATCTTTGTGCAATATTTTCTTATTTAGACAAACTGAAAGGTAACGGTCTTCTGAAAATTGTACTTGAAATGCTTTCAGTAGCATCTCCCTCATTATATATGTCTTTATTCATATTTACAACAACTTCATTGCTTGTTTCTTCTCCAGCCATATTTTAATATGTATTGTTATATATATATATATATATATCTTTATTTTTTTTTTTAAATAAATGTCACAAACGACTTATTTATGTGTTATATGCTATGCAATTAAATTCCTATTTTATTTTTAAATTTTGGGGTAAATTGTGATCAGAATAATCATTTTATGTCTGTCTGTCACATTGTTCAATAAAATTCACTTGGTAATATGATTTTTTACTTGTTTTAATTATTCTATTTTCCATTGTTCCTGTTTATGCAGGCAAATAGCTGTTTTTTTTAAAATGTATTTCTCGCTCTATTTAATTATTTCTCTTGTTTTGGAAGCATCTGTTTCCTTTTTAATATAGCGCTCGCGCTAGTTTAATTATTTCTCCTGTGTGGGAAGCAGGCTGTTTCTTTTAATGCAACGTTCTCGTTATTTGATTATTTTCAGCAAGCAAGCTGTTTCTTTTAACGCAATGCTCGCGTTATTTGATTATTTCTTCCTCGTGCTTGGGCACGCACACAGCAGTGTGAGCCTCGTGCTTGTATACGCACGCAGCAGCGCTTACGTTCCTTCCTTCGCGCTTGTGCACGCACACGAGCCTCGCGCTTGAATCTGCACGCAGCGATGTAATCATTTTCTTCTCGCTTGCGCACGCACAGCTGATTCTTTTAGTGCGGCGCTCGCGCGCATCCAGAAACTCGGACTTAATTTAATTTACTTTCACTGACCTCCAATAACTTTTCCGGATCACGCCATTTTCGAGGTCATCATCCCTTGAATTCTGTAGGCGGCGAAGTACTCACAGCTTATGACAATTTAACAAAACTTTTCTCTGGACGGTTCGTCACAGCAGAGAAAGTCTTCATTCCTCACAGGTGTTCTTTTCCCTTCGTCGCCATTGTGAAAGGATTCACTGGACGCGGTGAGTACAGTGTAATCTTCTTTGTTTATTGGAGCTCGTAAATCAGCTTCCAACCTCATTTAATACTTCAACTGAATGCCCCCAATATATTCTTTTAAAACTCTGAACATTCAGTTCTTAACATTCCTTTGAAGAACGAATGACATCACAATGTCATTTACACATCATTGCACAAAGTAGTGAGAGGATGTGGGCAAAGACCGTAAGAACTAGAATAATTGCACTAAAGAACATTCATGTAAATAGTGGTACAGTCACATCTTGGCACCCATTTCCAGGCAAATGAGCACTGAGGGAATCGGCTTCTACGGCGTCAGAATCTATCGACTTGATGTATCTAAAGAAGAGATTATCCATTAGTGTCTCGATTGCTACATTGGGACAGGATACTTTTTTTCCTTATCTATCACGGCTTCCAAACCCAGGACTGAGGAATGAAATTTTAAGGGCCAGGGTGGGATGTAACCCAATCTACTCTAACCACCCACACAGTATCAGGGTACAGAGATAGTGGTCTTTGTCCCTGCCCTCTGAAAGTTAAAAGTACCCTTATGCATATTCTTATGGACTGTGCCTTTTATTTTGCAAATAGAATAACATTTTTAAGACCTCTGTTTTTTAAATAATGATGCTCTCCATAGGGATAAAACTGTGGTGTTATTGTCTGAAATGCGTAATCTCGATGTAACAGTTGGAATTTCCGGTTTCTACGATCTGTAAAACAAAATCTTAATCATGAAATGTAGTGTAAGGGGGGTAGGGTAGCTAGGAGGGGGATCCTTTTAAATGTTTTAATGTTTTAATCGTCTAGTGTGCTTTTTCTTTTCAAATGTTTTATGGACAAATGTCTAAATAAACTTGTTTTTATTTAACATGAAAAACAAAAAACAATGTCATTTACAAAGTCAATAGCTCAAAATAATGGCAGTGCGAGACCTATTGCATTGTAAATACGCTGCCCAGTACCTGCAACCACTGGCACAAATTAAGCACTGTATAGCTTTCTAGTGCATAGGCTGTGCTTGTTTGGAAGTGTGTGGGGTTCATAGTGCGAACCATGTGAGAAGTGTTACTCCACAGACGTAGACTTTCCCACCCAGCAGGCATTGTGCTCCCTCGAAGCGTGACAGTGTAAGGCAGCCATTGTTGAAGACCTGAGTCTTACAATAGGTAGTCCCACCACAATGCACATTTATGCCACTGGGCTACGAGGACATCCTTCATCCTTGCCACGGGTATTTTGTAGAGCAAAGTTCGACAAGTTGTAATCTTGCACCTGGGCCTGTGTTCCTTGGCTCGGCAGATAGCCAGGGGTCATTAAGGTAGTGGGAGCCTTACCCGCTGTGCCTTTTCTTATCTTTTCACACCAATCAAGGAGGGAGGAGCACAACAGTGATGCCATCTAATTTCTTCACTGGCCCCCCTCCCCCACCTGTTCCTGCAGACCCCGTGCCCTTTTCTGACCTTCTGCTCTTAAGCAGAATCCCACACACCCCTCCGTGGAAAACACATCTGTCAAACTCAGAGGATTGTCAGAAACGTGGGGATGGGGCAGCAGATCTGTTTGTGTGGGGAGGGGGTGTCGGAAACATGGTGATGAGAAAGCGGGAACGGGGGATGCAATGCTTTGCTGACTAAGCGTATTTCACGTATGGCTGTCGACTCTCCTCGTGTCATAATAGGGGCTTTCGGACAGTGCTGTTTTTAGAGAAAAAACACAAAGCATCCTGGGAACTGTAGTGTAATCATTCCTATTGGTAGAGTTCACAGATCCCGATAAGCCCAGACTGTAGATCTCATCCTTGTGACCTGTGGCCTCGTTAACAGTCACACACTTCTAGGCTGAGCAGCAATCCTTGTGTGAAGTTATGAGCTCTATAAAACTCTTAAAAAAAAAAAGAAAGTAGTAGTAAGCACAAATGCATGCCTCCCATACCTGTCAAAACACATATAGTATGTGGCAAAAGGACCACAGCTGCAACAGAGTCGTGGCGTCGGCCCAACATCCTGTGATTCTGGGCAAATCTCTTAATTTCCCCCGCCTACCAAAAATGAATGTAACTGATGCTCATGTACAGCGCTTAGAACTCGGACTTGAAGTGCCCAAGATCAGACTGTGCTAGCCGACAGCAGGGCACAGATAAATGCTCACATCAAAGTGAGACAGGAGCATAGTTTCAGATTTGCACACGACTTCTGCCGCGTCCTGAAAGAGGTCCGAAGCGCTTGGATTGCGTTCACTCTCTGTCAAAAGCTATATTACATATGAAGGTAACCCTCCCGGGCCCCTCCCACTTTTTTCCACCACTAGGAGGATAATGTGCAAACCGGCCACAAGCCACCATACAGCCACTGTCCCACCCACCGTCTGCACGAAGGCTCGGCTCAAATGTAAACAGAGCAAAGAAGATCACACCCTGCAGGCCGCAGGTGACCCTGCCATATACAACAAGTGCGTGTCTGCCTTGTATCGCGCGGTGGGAGCGTGGGAGGCAGAGAGGAGACGCCATGCACGTGCACATCGCCTGTCCGTGCGCGCACATGGTTTGTCTCCCTTCGCGCACCAAACCGACAACAATAGTCTCGCCAAGGTGACGCATCGCATGCCCTGCGTTCGCTAGGCGAGACCTAAAAAGTAAACTGTTCTCTTATCTATGTGCACGGGCATTGGTTACAAGGCATTCTGAAGAGAGGCATTTTAAAGCAACTGAAACTAATCCTGAAAGATGTGACACCCCACCAGTGTCCTTTCATCTGGCACCTCCTAAGAGATACGGTCTTGAGCAAAAGACTGCAGGACATTTGGCTCTGACATCTGCCGAGACCCTGGACAGTAAAAGCTGCTTTGCAGTCTGTTGTTGACAAAGAAGACATGTGTCTTTACTCGAGCGGTGCCAAGGCCTGCTTCACAGCTGCAGAGGCGATAACTCCAGTGTGTATAAAGTGTCAGGTGAAAAGAGGCTGCCCACGAGAAGCATCCAGCGTGGGAAATTCTTGGGCACATAGAGTGCCTGAAGCCGTGAGGTCGCTCGAGAAGGGTCCTGAGGGGACTACTGCAGCATGTATCATGGGGCACAGGGAGTTGCTTTACTGATTACTGCATGCCCACAAACAGAGACAAAGCGAGTGCATCACAGCATGCCTAGTGAGGAACATGTCACTTAATTCCATTGTTGTGCTCAGAGGTATAGCTAGCGTGCTGAGCTGTTTTACTTTTAGGTCGAGTATGGGCAGCGCATGCGCTGCTATGCAGCATGCTGTATTGGAGTATGGAATAGAAACGCCGCCCACTCTCCGCCCATACTTGTCATTGGCTTGTGTCATTGTCCTTTGTAAACGCTGGCTTCTGATTCGTTAACAGGCTTGTTAGTCCCTCCTTAATACCGCCTTGTCTTCATTTGTAACCTCCCATGAGGACTGGCCCTTTTACTTTTGTTGTTACACAGTACGTCTTTTTTAGTCTGTAAGCACTGTTCTCTTTAATGAGTTTCTCTTACTGCAGGCACGACATGCTTTCCTGCAACATTCAGCGCGCCATGTGTGCTTTCACTTTCCAAGCAGCAGGGACAATGGCGGCTGCTTCATGGAAATGCAAAGGGTCTTGCATATGTAAGAGTTTGAGCTATTGGCATTGTAAAGGACAATGCCTTTTATTTATGTATTAATTAGCAAAACAGATAAATAAAAAGCATTGTCATTTGCAATGCCAATAACTTAAAATCTTGCGAATGCGAGACCTATCGAATTGCAAATGCTTGTTTAGTACTGGAGGCAATGGAAACTGCTGAAGGACAGTTGTCCTCTAAAGTGGAACTATAGGCTACTTTGCTGAACAACAAAAACGTTTTGTGCTTTGGAGCAGACTCCTACGGGGAGGACTGTCTGCAAACACGCAGAACAGACTGAGAGGAGCTGGCAGAGGGCAGTCTGGGCCTCAGGAGCGATATGACGGCGCCTGCGGCTGTCGCTCATCTTGTTCCTTTGTGAGCCTTGCAAAGCCTTATAAGCGGGCTTGATGGTCGCTTGCTTGCTGCTGTTGGAGAAATAGCGTTGAGGTCACACAGGGAAAGTAATGTGACAATTAAAGGAATAGCGGGGGGCTGTCTGACTGACGGTGTGGGAGAAGCAAGGAGGATTAGAGACTATGGACTGTCAAAGGAAACAAGCATTTTCAAAGCCAATAGGTCTCGCCTGCGGAAGCTATTGGGTTTGTCATTATTTTTGTCATGTTGTAGAGAGAAACAAAAAAAATCTTTTTTTTAAGGTGCTATGACTCGGCCAGTTATAACCGTCTCACTGCACTTTTTCAATTGCAAGAAGGAGGCTGGGGGGACAAAAAGGAAAGAATTAAAAAGGATGATGCAACACAGAGGGTGGGAGGAAAAAAAAACAGTGACGTGGCCAGTGGTCTCCGCATCATAGCACTTTTCTTTTGTTATGGTCAGGGCCACTGGAATTACGGGCACAGGAGGGCCAAATTATGCGACAGGGTTGAGTAAATCATGCGGCAAGAAAAGACAAATTATGCATCATTATGCAGCACATTTTGTGATAGTTCTTTATTACTTTGTCATTTTTACATTTGTTAACACTGTCTGGGGCATTAGCTGCTCCTCATTAGTACCAGTTTAACACCCAAATATAACAATAAGCTGCAGAAAGGTGACCATCAACTTTTGGAAAGGGTCTTTCACTGCGCGACAACACGTCACAGAATTCTTAATACCTTTCAGACCATGTACGCAAGAAACACGTTTTTCTTTTGTTAAAATCTGCAGATTATGCATCAGATGATAGATTATGTGGTAAATGCGGAAAATCTATAATTATGTGAAAATCGCCACACAATCACATAATTCCAGTGGCCCTGGTTATGGTGTTATTAACATGGACAACCGAGGCAGGGTGGACGAGTGGAAGGAACAACGCCAATGGAAGGAGAGGGGGATGAGGAGAGCACGGGCAATAATGGAAGGAGAGAGCGGGTTGGGGCAAGCAACATGGGCAACAACCGAAGGAGCAGAGGTGGAGCAAGGAACACAGCAACAATGGATGGAGGGCATGAAGCAGGCAACATGGGCAACAACAGAAATAGGGTGGCAAGCAGCACTGGAAAAAATGTAAGGAATGGAGTGGGGAGGATGGGAGCAAGCAACATAATCAACAACGGATGGAGGCTTTGGTGTGGAAAGCAACACAGGCAACAATGGAAGGAGGCAAGGTGATAGACAGCGAAGGGTGGATAAGTACACGCGGGGGCCAGCAGAGGAGAAAACTGCAGAGTGCAGGCTACAGAGTTTGGTGCCAGAAGACTGTCTGCATATACTAGCACAGAAAAGACAGCCTGTAGAGGACAAATTACCGAGACTGATTTCAAGAATGGGCTACAGAGAGGCTTCAAAAGATGGATCGCAGATACAAGCAGAAGGCACAGCATGTGGAGCACCTGTGCTTAATTTGAGCCGGGGCATTCTGGTGCTAAGCACCGGTACTTAATTGGTTTCCTGTGCTCGGCACCAGCACCTAATTGTCAACACCATACATAGAACTGTCTACCACATGGTGGCGCTGCTCATCTAATTTAGAGATGAGCAGAACAAGGGTTGTTTAGGAATACAATATACAATACCTGCCTCCCTAGCCATTCCTTTAGCTTTGGGGACATGGAATAATCTGAACTGTTGCATTTACATGCGAGAGAAATGATTAGTAGTTGTTTTTGCAGCGATGACAAGGGTGATGGGTGGTACAAGCTGCAGTGGCCTCCAAGTCAGAGCCCTGGCACTTGATATTTTACAAATTAAGCACTGTGGAGCACAGACCAGAGACAGGTTTCACAGGTCAGGATGCGGAGACAGTCTAGGCGTAAGGCAAGCCATCTCTTTTCTGCTGTTACACAACACACTGAACAACTGCACTTGTTAAGCTATTTCCATGTGTAAACTAGACTTATTCGGACAAGAGGATTCTGTCTCCTGTACATTTTTTTGTCTTTGCTGGTTTTTTTTTATTACAGAGCACACTTCTGCATGCTATAAAAATATGGTGTTCTTCTATTTTGCTGATGTCTATTTTATAATTAATTTGGCTCGTAACGTTCAAAAATATAAATCAAGTTGATTGAACGCGTTGAACTATTTGGCAGTTTCAATGTGTCCCTGAGCCACATATCTGTACATGGTGACAATGTAACATCTTATTTCTCTGCTTGCCACCCACCCCCCCCCCGTCCCAAAGTTGTGGTTAGTCCTACCCCCTCCATGGAGTTGGTCCTCACCCTCCATCTGATTTAACCTCCCAGGGCGCCCCAGCAGAGGTGGCAGATGGTGCCTCTGCCTGCAGCATTGCTGCCTCTCAGTGGGAAGCTGTGCAGAGCACTGGGCCTCTCCACCCCTCTCTTGGTCTCAGATTTGTTAAAGCAATAGATGGGCAGGGCCCACTCCGAATATCATTCAAAGACTGCTCAGAACTCTCTCTTGATTTCAAGAGGCTGTGTATGTGCTTTAAATATAGTGCCTAAAACCAGCTTGTTTTGCAGCTGGCTATTTTCAGTGCTCCTAACCGAAACATTGTTTCGTAATTTTAAATGGTGGTGAGTGCATTAACAGGACCGCAACAATTTCAATATTCTGCAAGAAGCGGCACATTCAACAGCTCGCGTCACAGTCACTGATGAAGAAGCCGTTGCGGGGCAGCAAGCGCAGGGACTGCCACAGGCGACCTAAAGTCTAGCTACGCTACTGCTTGGGGGACAGCGGCAGCGATGTCCACGTTGCACACCACCTCACCTCTTGCAGTGGGGCACATGAGGGGTCTGTTCCACCCAGAGTGTTGTTTGAAACATGGTGTATTTTTCTTTTCTCAAACTACAACCTCTTGCGTTGAGTGGTGCAGTGTAAACACGGTGCCCAGTGGAAGCCCACCCAGGCTTTTGAGAGCGACATAAATGTAGAGGGGGGGGGGGGGGGGAGAGCATAAAAGGGAAACAGCTGGAATCAAATGCGTTTTTCTAGAGTGCTTTGCTAAAAAGATTTTAAAACAAGATTTCCTGAAAAGCGAGCACTGTTGGAAGAATGGAAAGAGCTGGTAAATAGACCTTTCTCCATGGGAAGGATAAAGACAAGCTGGGTAAGCTAAAACAAATAAAGCCAGCAGATATAAAGTAAACAAATGTGAGTGACAAATCGCAAAGCCAGTGGTAAGAAAGGGGTGGACTGCATTCCTAGGTCGGCTTTTAAAATGTCCCCAATATGTCTTTGTAAGCTGACAGATGTACTTTCTGGTAGGCTTCTAATAAAAAAGTATGTTGATGTGGGCTTCCTGGCTTCTAATGTTTTGTAGAGAGAATTTTACGATGTCTGTTTGTCTGTTCTGCTGCTTAGATAAGCAGTAGTGCTGAATCACAGCTGAATGTATTCCTTTGTGTTATGAACTCATTCGTTTTGTGTTCTAACGAAGAAACGGTTTATTTTTATTACTGTGCATAAATTTCCTGCAGTTGGTTAGTTGTGTTTTAACGGTCACACCCTTCAAGTTCTATGTTCGGTCGAACCTACTAGACAGTGCATGCACTGTTTGTTTCTAGGCATGTTGTGGCTTATCAAGAACACATATGGGCTTTCCTTGTGACTCTCCTTTGCCTGCTTCTTATTGCCTGAGCTTGTCAATCTTTTGCTTGTACCTCTCATGGAGCATTGCCTCTTTACCACTGCTTTGATTGGCTGACATCTTCTTCCTTTGCTTGCTGTTCAAGCACTACTTTTTTTCTTTTGTGTTAAACACTATATGAGAGTGCTTGTGTTTTCGAGCAGTTTTCCTCATGTATTTCCCTCCTCCTGTGCTGCTCTCTGTCGTCCTCTCTGTTACATTCACCTATGTGCTTGTCAAGAATTCCTGTCATACGAGGGGAGGAAAACGGTAACCAGCGAAAACGGACTACATCTCCCAGGACGCTTAGCGGTTGAGAGGTTATGTAAACAGGAGAGCTGTTACATAACTCAAGGGAAACACGCCCTTATGTAAACAGGAGAGCTGTTACATAACTCAAGGGAAACACGCCCTTATGTAAACAGGAGAGCTGTTACATAACTCAAGGGAAACACGCCCTTATGTAAACAGGAGAGCTGTTACATAACTCAAGGAAAACACGCCCTATAAAGGGAGGAACCGGGAGGTACAAGGCTGTCGGATATTGTGTTTACACCGACGTACCTGCTTCGTGAAGAGCAGTGTTCCGGAGTGGTGCTCCAGTAAGGCAAGAACGGAGGTAGGTCGAGTCGTTACTCCCTGGGCCGTGTCTTGCCCCATCGTCACCTGTGAAGTACCCGGAAGCTCTACCGGTCAACCATTGAGCTTCGCTTTTTGACTCGGCTGAGTCCAAGCGCAGTGGCGCTTTTGCTGGTTGGAGTCGTAACTCCCAGCCCGACCAGAGACACAGGGACTGCCAGCTGTAACGCACACCAGGAGGTGTTTGCCGCGTTACAGACTCGTAAGTCCACAGGATCGATCGAGCGGCTGCTCTCGGTTCAGTCGTCTTGCTTGTGATTGGGGTATCGGTGACGCATCACCAGGAGGTGACTCCGCGTCCCGGTGCAGTCTGAGGAAGAGGTTGAGCGGCTGCTCCCTTCAGGTAGAGACCCCGGCTGGGTGTTTCCCTGACTCCTCGATTCTCCCCAACACTCTTCGTGCCCCTCACAGCCTACCGATTGGCATTGTCGGCCATTTCATTTCTGCCCTCTGTTGGCATACGCCGGGATCGGCGTATATGCAGAGGACGGTTAGGACCATCCGTGCTGTGGGCTGGTAACGTACTTAGCCTGGAGGATTCCAGTGACTATAACTTTTGTTTGTTCTTTGTATGTTATTTGCCTTCATTAAAAGAACTAACCCTTCACAAGTGGTTGCGTCCTCATTGTCGTGTCTGTTAAACGATCCTGAGACGTTCAGGGCGTTACAGTGCTTCTCCCATTACCTTCCCATCTGTGCCCTCTGTGTTTCCCTGTGCCTCCTACCCAACCCAGTGTTGCCGAACCCATCCCTCCCACCCCTCTCCGGGTTGCTTTAGTGTCCATCTCACTCACCTTCCCTTGGCTTTCTTTCGTGTGCATCCATCCAACTCTCCCAGTGTTGCTTCTGCATTCGTCCCTCTCCTATGTTGCTTCCATGTTCCCTCCACATTGGTTTAGACCCACCATTGCTTCCATTCGGCTGCCTATGGCTTATTTTTCTCCCCACAGCCCGACCCACTTGATCACTTAAAAAAATGGTTTTGCAAGCTCTATTATCTTTCTAGTTCAGGTAACTGAAAATAAATATCCCACATTTTTTTTGTTTTGACTTTATCCATGCTTCACAGCATTGCGAATGCTGTGAGGTGTGGCTAAAAAATATTGGGAAAAGCCAGTAGGTCTAAATGGCAGGATCTGTTGGCTTTACCAATGCTTGTTTTTGGTGTGTGCAAACTTGGGGCAATCTTGAAGCCCTTGGCTGAAGGAAGCTGCAGGGAATATTGGCATCCGCTTATTGCAGAGTGTGAGATTCTATTAATGCATTGTGTTGTTTCGTATGTTTATAACACTTAGAGCAGTGCAGACACATCAACAGTGTTGAGTAAAATCCTTCAGCGGGTCAGTGACTCCAGATGGTCATTCTTCTCCCCCCTCACCCAAGGGGTAAGGTAATCTCAAACCCAAATATCTACAGGACTTCCCAAGAGCAATTTAGTTTTCTCATTTCCTTATTGCGAAAGCCTGATTACTTTCATTTCCCCCCACCGCTCTGTTTTCTCCTGCTCCCTGTGGCTTAGGAGTGCTTCCAGTGGTTCATGAGTCAATCCCAGTAAATGTTTCATTCTCTAGACGTTTGTCCTTTTGTTGTCCATAACTGGATATTGATGAGAATGGGGACCATAGTCCTTTTCTATTACTATTCCTTTCTTTCTTTCTGAAGGTTTATTCTACCTCTATTGATCTGAGATTCCCCTCCTCCTTTCGGATGCTCTAATCTCTCCAGCCCCACTGCTATTTCCTCATCTTCTTCTGTAGCCCTTCAACTGCTATTGCATCTTGTATCTGGATAACCTGCATGAGAAAGTTCGTGTTCTCTCCACTGGTTCTCCCTACTTCTCATGGGGTGGAAAATCTCTGAGGTTTTCCCTGATCAGTGGTATACTTCGAGCTGTACACAAATGCAGTTTCATTCTTGTGACTTTGGAACCATACTCTTCTTCATCTCTGGGTATTTTGTCAGCAACTCATTTCTAGATTTTTTGGGTAGGTACTGTGTGATATCAGGAATACCAATGCGTCTTGTGCACACTCATCCAAGATCATTGTTGATCTGTGATTTTTCTATGTTTTTTGTGATTCTTTTCCCAAGATTATTCTGATCACAACACAACATGTGTATTTGTAAAGAGCACGTTCACCACAACAGGTTTCATGGAGCATACAGCTCTGGGAATTTGTCCATCTCTGTCATCCTGATTTCTGGCCCTGGGGTAGCATTTTAGATGCTCTTACTGCAGAGGAACTGTAACATCTCATAATGAAGGCAAAAGAGGTAGAAACATATCAGATATGTTGCTAAATGATGATGAACATCACTAACCTCTACCGCTTTTTGGCTTCGCACGAGGGCCTTTCACTTCTGCTACGCAGTGGTTACATTTTATGCATGCCCTTACTTTTAGATTTAAAAATTTCAAGAGGATGCCGAATAGATGTTTGGTATTATCACATTTTTCAAATTTTCATTATGGGTTTGCATTATAGTCTACATTTCAAAGACTTTAAATTGTCTTAAAATCTTAAATCTGCACAAGGTAAAATTGCCACTTCATCAAGGAGGCGAACAAGTGAATAGTCAGAATTCTTTAGCCTCAAGGCTGCCCTCCCCTAAGCCAAAGTTGGTCTTTTGCCCCAAATTTACTCAATAGTTCCTTCACTGTTTAAACCAGGTTAAATATTCAACAGTCTGATTTTGCATGCGCAACAGTTGATATTAATAACTGATGTATACAATAGTGAATTTGGAGAACTGATTGTCCATGCAAGAGAGTGATACCTTGGACCAGTGTATGTTTACGTCTGAAAAGGAAACCTACTTATGCTTGGTGGACACTAAGTACTGGTGATAGCTTCTGAAGAGTCGAAGAAGTACTGTTGGGAAGGGTCAATGATCTATAACAATTCCCATGGTTAATGGTGAATTACTGTTGAATTTTAATGATTATATTCAACCTATCATCTTTTGCAGATGCAAACTAAATTACTGCTTACGCTGATGACGTGGCAATCTATTCTTCTAATCCTTCAGCAGCCCAGATTTTATTATAGATGAAGCTAATACATTTGGTAAATTTTCTGTCTATAAACTTCACATAGCTAAAACACAAGTCCTTCTTAACTTCTGGCCACAACTTCCGATACCCGGGGTCAGCTCGTTGGCCACATATTTAGGTATTTAGCTTATTTCACAGGTGGCACAAATTGTCAAGTTAAATTATGAGACTCTCTTACAATCTGATATAAAGAAATAAACAAATTCTGCCCCATTAGCATTATTGGTTGATCCAATATTATTAAAATAAATGCACTATCCAAATTCTTATATTTATTCTGGCAATTCCCTTACGAGTCCATTTTTTTTAAAAAAACAATTAGAAGGTGCCATCTGCAGTTTTATTTGAGGTTATATGCGGGCTAGGCATGCAATACTGATTATTACATTTCCTTATAATCGGGGTGGGGGGACTTCAGATCCTTGACTTCAAGCTTTATTAGTGGGCTGCGCTTCCTGGGCATCTTAGCAATCTTCTGACAATTGGCAATTTGGACTCTACTGTTTTCTGCTATCTCTTTGCGCTTGGACCCGATTGTAGATTGTTTTTGTATAGACTTGGGAATCCCAACTATTTCAAGCGGGTCAGGTTTAAATTTATTAAGCATATAGTATATATATATAGCACAAGATCTGTACTAAATATTCTTTACCCCTTATGCATTCGGATACACCTCTATGGGACAACCTAATGCTTCCGGCTGTGTTTCACGATCCAACTGGCAGAGCCTGGTCCCACTACGGGGTCGGGCACTTAGGGCATCTCTATGATTGAAAAGGGTTCCGTTCATTTGAAGTGCTTCAGGCTACTTTTGATCTCCCTCACCGTTTTTTATTGAAATATTTACAGATCAGGGATTACTTCATGGTTGGCTGTAAGATTACAATGACAGTCACAAGCTGCGATGTAATCACTTGTTTGCATAAGGCACCAAACAAGTCCTTAATTAGCACTGTCTACCAAGGTTTCTGTCAGTATGGGGCCAGCGGCAGGCCTAATTTTGCTGCTAAATGGAGTAATGCTCTGCCTTACGAAATACTGCACTCCGCAATTCTTGCCGCCTTCGAGACTGTAGAGGGTTCTGTACATTCCATGAATATAAAATTGCAACAATTTAAAACCATATGTATGCTATATGACACTCCTAATAGAATTACAGGGCGGGTTGTGAACTACAGGGAGGATAAGACCAAGTACCCCAAGTGTGCTTGTGTGGTGGCAGATATCTTACATATGTTTGCTACTTGCCCTACCTTGGGGGAGTTTATGGGCAGCTGTGAACCAGCTTTCTAGATCATGCATTGGTTAAGACACACAGCTTACATATAAGGCGATTATGCTAGGCTTTAGAATGGAAGCAGATCTTGAGGTAAAACTAATATTATCTCCAATCATTATGTCGGCCTGGCTCTGCGTTGCCAGATCCATGATATCTTCATTGCCTCCTAGGATAGCTGAGTGGTGAGAAATTAGGAGGCAATTGTACGAGTTGATACTCACACTGGCTAAATCAAGGGGGTCTCGCTCTATTAAAAATATGTGATCGCATTTGGGCTAGGTTCAGTTGGGATCCACCAATCAATGTTAATTCTGTTACTACTAACGAATCTGCTCGAACTATCGGCCTGGCAGCGTGGGTTTGCCTGAGATAATGGTAAGTCTTGCATTCTTTTCGGGTATTTTGTGTTATTGTTATGGCTGATTAACATACTGTCAAGTGCCCGAGTGGCTATACAATTATATGTTTGTTTTTTCTTTTTATTTGCCATCCTGGTGTAATTGCAACGTGCTTCAAAGTTGGGGGTAATTCTTCCCCAAAAGTATTATGTGCATTTATTGATTGCCTAAACTATTTTTGATCATGCTTGACTTTATATGACAATAAGAAAAAAAAATAAGGAATCACTGAGATTCATACAGTGTTTTGTATTGCTCATAAACAAGCAGCACTGGGGTGTTTTGTGGGCTATGTATCAATAGAGAGCAAAAACAAGGGACAATTTCCTCAAAATCGGTGTGGCGCACCATCAAATCAAAAGGTTGTTTTTAGGGGTTGGCAAAATCATTATTTGTTTTTTTCTTGTCTAGAACATTCATAGTTTTCACACAACTTTCGCATAATATGCGAAATACATTTTACTGGTCGTCGGAGGGAAAATTATATTTGAGCACCTACATCATGCAAAAAAGTCACTTGAGGTACTAGTTCCGCCTCCAGAATGTATGCAGCCGCAGCAAAACAAGTTTTACAGTTTTTGCACGGCATTTTCTGCTCAAACCATTCTCCACCAGGTGAAAATATTACAAAAACACGTAACTGAGAAATATACACAAATATACCTTCAATACAAAAAAAATTAAATTATGTGTGATTTTGCTCTTGTGATAAAAATTACGCCCATTGTAATTATTTTTTAACAAGCACAACAGACACGTCCTCATTATTGTTTAGGAAATTACGTTATATAGATGACATAGAATATACCAGTTAAAACAAATTGTTCCCTATCTGTTTGCACAGTGATGATTGTGGGCCTGCTGAGATACGCACATGTGATTGAACATTACGGCCCGTCTCTCCTGAACACAGTGGCCTTTGCGCTGGGCTGGATCTGTGCGGCTGGTCTGACCATGGTTGGCAGCTTCCAGGTAAGGCTTTGGTGGCATGTCAGTCACACTGTTTATTTTGATGCTTTTTATGAAAAATATGCACATCCCAAATGGTTTAACATGTTGTTTCCACGTTATGTGGAAACTAACAAAAATCACTAAAAATTAAAGCAAAGAGTGAGAACAAGACCAGAATGACAGAACTACGCATCAAGCGATGAAAAATCAGTATAGACAACAGTCCTTGTTTTAACATGTTTTCACTATCCTTGGCTCCGGCGGGTGGGGGTGAGGGGAGGGCGCTTGCTGGGGGTGGAGGAAGTGGTACCTGACATAATATAGCTGTCATTACTAATACTTTTTTAAGTTCCACTTTAATGGTCTCTACTGTCTTGGGTGATATATGTTAGCCTTTTAAAGGAGGAACCGCCAAGTCCTGTGAAGCAGAACTTAAAAGGACACTAACCTTATATTTTTTTTATATAGCAATTGTTATCCTAGCTAAAAAAAAAATCACACACAACCCGAAGCCTAGTGTTTTGATTGTAAAAAGATATGTATTATCAAAAGTGGTGGGGAGCTACGTTTTCTTAGCAGCCCTCCACTGGTGCTGCAAAATGCTGAGGTTGCTTTATACCAAGGCTGACTAGTCTTGACTTCACTTTTTTTTTTTTAAACTTTATTGTCCAGTATGTCGCACATACAAATGTTGCAAATAGGTCACCACGTCCAAGATATCATAAACAGTCTCTGTGCAAGCTCTACATGTCCATCACAATAGTACAGCTTCAGGTATAAATTGGCACAGCTAGTGCAGTGACATATCATGACAATAGATATCTACCCAAACGGTCCCTCCGTAGCCCTCTCCCAGTTCGTGTCCCAGATGTTCGGGATTCCCATCTTTCCATTTATCCCCAGTGGAGGCACACAGCTGCACACCACCTCCCATTGTTGCCCTCAACGCAGGCATTGCAAGTTCAGCTATAATCACCCCACTCCCTCACAATACCATTTTCTGATTGCAAATTTGAGGCCTGTTTGGTTGCTTCCACATATCTTCTAAATGGGCCTCATATATCCCTGGGGCAGGACGTAGGGGGTGTGATACTAGCATAGTTCTCCGCGTTAACATTTCATATAGGCTAGACTGCGCAGCCAATCCTGAATTTTGGGTCCTGTTTTCCTGCCCCAGTGTATAGCAATCTCCCTTTTTGCCAGCAGGAGCCCCAGTGATGCAAAACGTCTAATCCGCTTGGGGATGTTCACTGTGTACCCCAGTAGTGCAATCTCTGGAATGGGCTCGAGAGGCAAGCCGGTCATCTTCCCAAGTGTAGTGTGAATGCCCACCCAGTAACTCTGCAGACAGGGGCAAGTCCGTGCCATGTGTATGAGGTCGGCTTGGGTTAACGCTCACTTCAAACATGTATGTGGCCTGGAGGCGTCTATCCTGTGTGCTTTGGCAGGCATAAAATAGGCACGGCATAGAAATTTAAAATGAAGCAGCTTGTGTCTTTGGTTGCCGCGCAGCATTTGGACCATTGTTTGTCCGTTATTGGACCACCCAAATCTGCCTCCAAGTCGTGCCGGAGCTTGTCGTCACTCACCGGTCTCATATCAGCACTTGCTTTGTACATTTTAGAAATGAGACGCGCACCATCAGGGTTCTCTATGACTTGCCTGAGTGAGGGAAACGAGTCTGGCTCAATTGGGAGCGAAGGGAGTGTCGCCCGCAAGGCCGACCTCATTCGAGTCATAACAAATCTAGTCATAAAACCGCTACCAATGTACTGTGCATCGCCGTCCAGTGAAAACACACGCCCCTCCGGATATAAATCCTCTATTTTGGCTACGTCTAAGGAAGCCAGTGTGCTTAGCACCAGGCCTTCCTCAATAATTGGGAACCATTTAGCGTTGGGTAGTGGAAGGGCGGATGAGTATAGGGTTGTAGCACCGGTAAGTTCCTTAATTTCCCCCATGCCCAGCTGGTGGTGGACACCGTTTGTATGTCGTGTGGGTCGCTGGGGAAGCCACTAGGAAGGACTGTGGACGACCTGTCTGGAAGGACGAGATCTGCCTCCGGCCGCAGAAACGGTATTCTTGCATCTGGGTGAAACCATGCGTGTGCATAGCGACATTGCGCCACTAAGTAATATAATTGTAAGTCTGGTAGGCCAAACCCTCCCCGCACGTATGGTAGTGTGAGGATCGACCAGCGAATACGTGGCTGCTTTCTCCCCCAACCAGGCATGTGAGGTGTGATCGTAATGTTCGAAAGAAGTCATCGGTGAGAGGTATGGGGATGTTGTTGATGAGATATAAAAATTTGGGAAGTACGACCATATTTAGGATTGCTACCCGTCCCGCTAGTGATTATGGTAACCTCAGCCAGCTCTCCACCTGTGTTTCCAAAGTGTGCACTGCCTGCCCTTAGTTTAAGCGTACAGTTTGTGTGGTGTCCAAGTGGATGTCTATCCCGAGATATTTTACCGAATCGGAACACCACTCAAGTGGATACTCACATTCCCATGGAGTAGTGCTCGTGGTCAATGGAAAAATAATGGACTTGTGCCAGTTTACGCCCAGCCCGGAGAATCTGCCGAATCGGAGGATTTCTCTGAGGGGCGCTAAGTTGGTTTGGGGTTCCCGGACGTATAGGATGGTATCGTCTGCATATAGGGAGACAAGAAGGGGGCCGGTTTTAAATTGCAATCCCCGGTGCAGGTGACATTCTTGGAAATGCCTAATCAACGGGTCCATTGCTAATATGAATAGAAGTGGTGATAAGGGACAACCCTGCCTTGTCCCACGGGAAAGAGCAAATGGTCTGGAAAGTGTGCCGTTCATACGTAGCCTTGCCGTGGATTTGCCATAGAGCAGTGCCGTAGTGGCAATGAATCCCATCGGCATACCCATACGTCTCCTTACTGCAAGTATGAATGGTCATTCCAGAGAATCAAAGGCTTTCTCCGCATCTAATAATGCGGCCGCGGGGGTGTCAGGGTTAATTCTGTGAAGGACCGCGAACAGTGTCCGACGGTTCAAGGAGGTGGACCGGTGAGGTGCAAAGCCAGATGGCACCGGGGAGATAATTTATTCCATTAATTGAGACAACCGGTTCGCGAGGATTTTGGCTAATATTTTGTAATCTAAATTTAATAGGGAGAGTGGGCGATATGATCCACAGAGCATGGGATCTTTGCCTGGTTTGGGGAGGAGTATGATAACGGCCTCGCGTAGGGTAGTAGGGAGTACTTGTTTCTCCAATGCTTCCGCATATACCTCAATTAGCTGCGGGGCAAGAAGGTCCTTATATTCTTTATAAAAATCCCCCTGTGAAGCCATCCAACCCCCCGGGCTGTGGAGCCTCTGATCGTGTCGATGGCAAGTAATACGTCAGCCACCGAGATGGGCTCTGCTAAGAAGTCCTGCATGTACCTTTCTATGTAGACCAGTGCGATCTCGGACAAATAGTCGTTTTGGGCTGTGCTATCAGAACCCACCCTTGAAGTGTACAGCGTAGTGTAATAATCCAGAAATTCGTCACGAATATCGGAGGTATTGATAAGTGTGCGCCCAGTAGTGGCATGAAGTTCAGTGATGTATGATTTGCTGTATGGCGGTCTCAGAATTTGTACTAACACTCGCCCCGGTCTCTCCCCCTCTCCGTAGCGCCTGACCGTGTGGTATTTCCCCAGGAACAGTATCTCCCGGTCTGCGGTATCTCTGTATTCTGTTAGAAGGGTCAATCGTTCAGCCTGATCTACAGGGTCTGGGGTCCCCGCAAAATTGGTGTCAAGTGTATTGATGTTGCGTTCAATGCGTGTCATCGTGCTGCGAAGTTCTCTGAGTACCCCCGCATGTTTAGAGATACAAACACCCCTAATAACCGCCTTGAAGCCCTCCCATAGCATCGCCCAGGAGCTTACGGAACCTGTGTTGATCTCGAAATAGTCTTCGATGGCTTCTCGCACTTCGGCTTTAAAGAGTTTGTCATGCAAGGCTCGACCAGGAAAGCGCCACTGATGTTCGTATCTCTCAGGTCATGGGAGTTTCAAGTGTAATACTATCGGAGAGTGGTCAGAGTATGTCCTAGGGAGCGTCATCAGTGAGGCAAACCAGTCTGAATTAAGGGGTGAGCAACCAATAATCAATCCTTGTCCAAGTATTATGTTGGCCGGAGCAGTGAGTGTTTTCAGTCTGGGTAGGGTTTCGCTTCTGCCATATATCTATAAGTGTGTGCTGCTCGCAGAGTTCCCTCAGTGCTCGTCGCACCTGCGGCTTAGTGTCAGGTGCCCGTGAAGTGCGGTCAAGTCCGGGGTCACATAGTAAGTTAAGGTCCCCCCCAATAATCTCTTGTGTGGCTCTAGTTTTGACAGTTGGGTATTCAGCGAGTGGAAGAACTCAGGGGAGTCTGTGTTCAGGACACAGATGTTTACCAGTGAGACCCTGTGGCCGCCGAGGGAGCCAGTGAAAATAATGCATCTGCCCTCCGGGTCGCGAATCACATCACTGAGACTAAAGGGGACTCTTTTGTGTATTAAAATGGCAGTGCCCCTAGCATAACTGCTGTAGTTGGCAAAAAACCTGTGCACGCCCCAGCTGGCACCAAATTGCGCTGTATCTGTGGGGGGGGAGATGTGTTACCTGCAAAAAGGCTATGTCTGCCTTAAGTCGAAGCAGGTAGTGAATACCCTGTCGTCTTTTGCGGTTATCGTTAGAGCCTCTGACATTCCACGAGATCAAGGAGAGGGCCGAGGGGCCGTCAACATTGCCCAGGTGTGCCATCAAAATGTGTATACAATCTAACTGGACAGACCTGCGATGCTTGTCTAATATTGCTAGCGATAGTGGGCAGTGGTGCAAACTACAAAAATTGGATCGTACATTCCAAACAACTCCCCCTCCCCCCACCCAGCCACCTTTCAACCCAAAGGTGGCAAACCCTCTGCAAATAAGCGAAAAAGAAGTACAAATCTACTTCAAATATGACTGATGTCGCCCAAACATAATACCCCAGTGTGAAGAAGAACAAACTCAACGGGTACACCATGGGGGGATGGCAACACCGGGGTGTGTGCCAGCCAAATGACATAATAATGTAACGTGAATAACATTTTCCCAATTGAATACACTAGTATGAGGAAACTAAGCAAATGTGTCAACCAGTGCCTGATTTGGAAAAGAGTTCTGCACTAGCATCCGAGCCGCTGTGTGGTGGGGAGGGAAGGCTCACTCCCGCGGACGACGGGTTTTTTAGTTGTTCATATGTCCGACAAAATTATTGAGCTTCAGCTGGAGTGTCGAATATGCAGGCCCTGCCCCTACATCTATTCTCAGTCTTGCTGGGTATAGCCTTCCATATTTAAGGCTTAGGTTACGTAATGTGGCCTTTACTCCATTGAATTTAAGATGCGTTTCCTGAACCATTAATGTAAAGTCTGGGTAGAAGGACAATTTTGACCCCTGCCAGTCTAAGTCCCCACGTTCTCTAGCCAGCCTCAGCGTCGTATCACGGTCTCTGAAATTCATGAGGCGAGTTATTATGGGCCTGGGAGGAAGACCAGGATTAGGTCTGGGGCCCAGCAACCTATGAGCCCTTTCCACTACGAATCCTGCGGTGAATGACTCCTTGCCAAAGAGGTCGGTAAGTAGATTTTCCACGTAAAGGTCCATGCGTCCGGTGGCTGTCGTCTCAGGAACTCCCAGAATGAGAACATTGTTGCGGCGGCTGCAGGCCTCCAAATCTTCCTTTTTAATGGCGACTTCCTTGAGTATGCGTTCCACTCGCTCCAGCCTTTTGAGGGACTGCGCAGTCCCGTCCTCAATGTCGGAGATGTGAGCCTCCGCCACATCCAGACGTCTATCATGGACTTGAATTTTAGCCCCCAGTCCCGCAATGTTTTTGTCTAGTAGGTCAAAGCGAGAGTCTAGGGCCTTGAATCCTGCCCTCATTTCCTGCAGCATAGCAATGGAGGCCATCTCAGTGGACGTGGAGTGTTCTGGGACATGTGTGTTGTCGGCCATTTCAGTAGAGTTTAGTGGCGTTTTGTCGGCTACTTTCTCGAAGGGGAGGGTTTGCCGTTTTAGGTCTTTGCGGCACATGCCGCCCTGGGAGCTCCAGGTACCGAGGTAGCGTAAGGACTGTGTGCAAGGTGAGGACTTGAAGATGGAAGCCAGTCGCAGTGCACAATGCGTGTTGCCGAGCTCTAGGACTTCATCTGCGCAGTTTGTTCATATGTAGATCGGCTGGCATGCGGCAAAATGGCAACGGGATTGTCTACCAAGCAAACGGCGCTACCGCGTCCTCACTAGTTCTGCTGGTGGTGCGACCCAAGATGTGGCGCAGGGATCAGGTCAGGGGTTCGTCAATACTCCACACCGATGTTGCTAACTGGTGACCAAAATTGTTTATTTTGGACTATAATGTGGTCCGCATTAGTCTGGCCCTGGCGCAGTGCTCGCACGCCTGGCTCCTCAAAGTGCAGTGCTCAGGGTGCAAACTCTGTGCGCCTCATACTGGCGTGTGGCTGCTGGGTAAAAACAGGTCCACTTCGGTTGTGGAGCTGAGCGGGCCGCGCTCCGTCTCAGGTGCGAGTGGCATAAAGGCCAAGCGTCAGGTCTTCTTCATCTGCTGTGCTGCCAGTCCCTCCCCTCCCCCCCCCTCCCCCCGGCCAGGACTCTGCTCCAATGGTTCTCGTCTCCCCAGTCACTGTGGCAAGCGGGTCCTATCTCAGCGATCGATGCGTGCTTTCAGCAGGGGGGGCGCGAAGCCGGGAGCGCGGTCAGGCGAGTCCTGAATGCAGCCGGGTGAGGGGGGGGACAGAGACTCTGCCGAGGTGTGGTCACCCGCGACTCACCACACCAGAGCCAGGCCACCTCCTCCGTATCAGCAAGACTATAGGCCTCCCGCGCCGCCGCTCAATGTAGTCGTCAGGCCGTTCAGCCGTCGGCTCCTCCCCGGTCTCACTCTGCGGGCTGCTTCGTCACGATCTGGGCTGTTTTCATGCCGGGCTTCAGCTCCGCTCACTCTATGCGCTTTCCGCCGGTCAGCACTGTGGTTTTGGTGTAACTTGCTTAACGCATCTGTGGGGAAAATGCTGATATGCCGGTACTCCCTCCGGAGCTTTGCTACCAAGCAGCCATTTTAGCCGCCAGCTTGGCCACGCCCCTTGACTTCACCTTTTTTCGCTTTTTCCACCACCCTACACTTCTTGTCTCTTTAGCTCACGTTTTCAGGTTCCTTTTCCTCCTGCTTTCTGCCTTTTGTTACTGTTTTTTTGTTTCCCTTTATTTCCTTCCTGTTCTGCCATTTTGTAGTGATTAACTCAGGAACAGTTTGGATTGAAGTTGATTTATTAGGAAACTACACAGCTCTTGAACTGCCAACCACCTTCATCATCAGCCAGTCTGCTAAGGACTCTACATAACATTCCACCTGTGACATCAGTAGATGACAACACATAATACATCCAGCTGGCAGAAGATGATAGTTAACAAGTTTATCATTGAGCATAAAATACAACATACCTCCTTTTCTCCTAAGCAAAGGAACAACTAACATAACAACGAACTTCCTACATTTCAACATAAAATCTAAAACAAACTCCTATACATAAGACCTATAAGAAAAAAATTTCATGCTTATATAACAAAGAATGTAATGTCAAATAATCACATACCTCCATTTCTCCAAAGCACATTTAAACATTTTTTTAAAAAAAATAACATGCATAGCAACATACATTTAATCTCGAAACCTGTGGGGAACAACACGAACCCTCGAACTTTTCCTACTCTGACCAACATAAGGCTTGATAGAACTGTCTTCTCTACTAGTGAAATTTGCACTTTCTGATGTGGGAGGAGATCTTGTTTTAACTAATTTTGATAAATTCCACCAACAACCCCCTTCAACCTGGGCAGCATTATTGTGAATGCAAATAACTTTGACAGGATTACCAAATTTACAATACCCCTTCTTGGTATGCACAGGATTCTTAATGCGTACAAAATCACCCACAGAAAGAGCAACAAATTTTACACCCCTTTTGTTGTCAAACCATGATTTCTCTTTACTCTGAGCCATATCAGAATTGACTTTGACCTTCTCCATAAGAACCTCCACATCGCACAAAGATTCTACCCATTTACTCATCCAACCCGGTCTGAAACTGGTATTTGCCTTCCTGCCCCTAAGTATCTCAAAAGGAGACACTTTTGTTGAAGAATGTGGCGTGGTCCTATAAAACCACAACATACTCTCAAGGGACTTGTATACATCGTGATTCCCACTCACTGCCCATTTGATACACTCACCCACAACCCTGTTCATCCTCTCGACAAGACCATTAGTTTGTGGATGATAAAGTGAGCTTTTAAGATGTTTAACGGAACTTAGTTTAAGAAAAGACTGAAATTCATCACTCACAAATTGCGTCCCATTGTCAGACACAAGATACTGTGGAAACCCTTCCCTTAAAAATATGTCTTTTAGGAACTTGATAACACTAGAAGAGTTAGCATCTCTGACAGCTTTGATTTCTGGCCACTTCGATGTATAGTCCATGGCTACTAAAATGTACTTCAACCCTGATAGAAGAATCTCATATGGACCCATAATGTCAATCCCTATTTTAACCCATGGACCAGACGGACACTCAATAGGGTGCAAAGGAGGTGTGATTACTTTCATTGTTTTCTCTGATGTTCGACACACAAGACCGCTTTCAACCAATGTTGAAATTTCAACTTCCATACTAGGCCACCAAAAATCCTGACGGATTCGTCGTTTGGTGAGAGTGATTCCTAAATGTCCATCATGTGCCTCTTTGATGATCTTGGGCCTCAAGGAGTGAGGTGGAATGAGTTTGTCACCTCTCATCAACAGACCATCTTCTACAGAGATCTCAGTCTCAACCTTCCAATAAGCTTGAAGAGTTGTGGGCAAAGATCTTTCCTTGGGCCACCCAACTCTAGTTAGTCTGCATACCTCTTGCAGAAGAGAATCTTCTAATAATGCACCCCTCCAATCAGATTCGGAACCCACTGCAAGAACCGGAATATCTAATGAAGCTACAAAACAATCTTCATTATCTTCATCATTCAATTCTAGAAAGCTGGTACTTTCACTATGACCACTACTCTGAGGAAAACGAGACAAAAAGTCTGCTCTGGTATTTCTCCCCCCAGCAATGTGGAAAACTTCAAATTGATACTGTAGAAGTTTGCTGACCATTCTAGTAATCCTAGTAGTACAGCACTTACTCGGACCAGAAGACAAAATAGAAACTAATGGCTTGTGATCTGTAAATAAATAGAAACGTCTTCCCCAAACATAAGGTCTACATTTATCTATAGCCCACAAACAAGCCAAAAGTTCCTTCTCAATAACAGAATATTGTGTCTCAGCACTCGTGAGCACTCTTGAAGCAAAAGCCACTGTATTTTCTACACTACCATCCTGTTGAGTAAGTATAGCACCTAACCCTGCCAGACTAGCATCTACAGTTATACAACTTGGAAGATTAGGATCAAAGGGAGTGAGAGCATCACTGTTTTTCTAAATTTTCTTAACCTCCTCAAATGCCTGGTCACATCCAGTACACCACAGAAATTTTTTCGAACCCATGAGAAGACTACTAATAGGTCTGACTATAGACGCGTATTTAGGAATGAATCTCGAATAATATTCCAGAAGACCTAATAAAGACTTAACTCCAGACTTGTCCTTTGGCACCGGAGCTTCCAAAATTGCATCAATCAAACCTTGTGTAGGCTTAATACCCTCATGAGATAACATATGACCTAGATATTCTATTTCCCTACAAGAAAATGTACATTTCTCAGACTTCAGTACAACACCACGCTTCTTGAATATTTCAAGGACCCGTCTGACAATAGCATTATGTGATTCATTGTCCTTGGCATAAATAAGAACATCGTCTTGGAAAACAATGACTCCTTTGTGGAAATGTGGATTTTCCTGATCAGTTATGTCCCCTATCTTGGACCCCAACGGTTCTATATGCATGTTACAAGTACATGTATGTTCCCTCCAGTTCCAGTTTCTAAGACGCAAACATATGTGTGTCTACCGTCAACATGTTCTCTGTCAGATCCGCCATCAATGGGCTGGATATTCGATTCCTAAGTATGAAAGGCCACCGACTTTATATGGTTAAGTTACTCCATTTTTACAGTTCAGGCGAGTAGGCCCGATTCTGTCCTCAAAGCCTTTCCCTGCTCTCTGTCTCTGACAGCTTCAGCTTGAGCTCGCATCTGTATCCATGAACTTTGTCCTACTCCCTGTGCAGCTAACGGTGCCTGCCTCGGCCAGTTTTCGCTTGTCTGCCAAGAAGTTGTATTTCACCTTCGAATTATCTATTTTGCTCTTCAGCCGATGCATTCCTGTCCAGTGATTTAGGTAAACATTTCCTTTAGCTCACAAGCAAAGGACTCAGCCTTTCCGTCCTCCTGCAAGTGATTCATAGCCCTGTTGCTATGGAAAGTTTTCTGCCCCTCGCATCTCATATAGACACTTAGACGCTTGTACACGCACACAGTCAGTATAGAATAGATTCTGTCCGAGAGTCTCTTCCTTGTGGATAACATAGTTCTTTAAACATAGGATGTTAGATATGATTTGGGATTAGGATGACTTGACCCCAGACTTCTCGTCTCCACATGTAGAGCTAAATGTCAAGTCCCCTTCACCCCCTAGTTACACGTCAATTACACGTCATGCTGCCGCGCGCGCATCTATGTCAAGTATTATCTTATAGATCCACCTATGTCTGATAATTCTAACCAATCATGTTTCTTTTATTCCTTATTACGCCTAGTTTCGATTATGTCACTGTCACGTCATTTTTCTTATCAAATGTTACGCCTTCTACATTCGTTTCATTGTAATGTACTTATTATAAAAATACATGTCTGTTAATAAATTATTGTACTTCACTTCCTGAACCTTCGTGGTGACGGAACCTGAAGGCCGCCACTCGAGTCGGCCATTTTGAATGGAATAAAGCCCATTAGAGAACCTCTTATACCACGGATTCTGCCTCTCGTTATTTTGAGCTATTTTACTTTAATTTAAGATTCCGCATGAAATTCAGTCCGGTAATATTTATTTTATTTACCACATAATGGCGCCCGAACAGGGACACTTTCTCATCTCACGCGCCGGCGGTGCGTTGCAGGCCCGGTCTCCTGCCACAGCTGGACGGACCATAAACGCGTACCAGCAGGATTTCCTGTAAGCTCCCTCCGGTCAAGCGGGGGCGACTGAGGCTGCGATCAACCCAGACGAGGCGGTGAGAAGTGCGAAGTATCCCGACCAGAGCCTAGCTGAGAGAGCAAGATCCGAGGTATACAGAGGCCCACCAGGTTTTCCGAAATTCCGACGTCCAGAGGGTCCGATGTCCGCAGTTATCGAGTCCTGTCCATTCTCTGAGGCCTTCCGTTTCAAGGAGCTACTCGGTGAGTACCATCGCCGGGGAGGCGTGTTGACGCACACATAGGTTGTGCCGGTCAAGACGGATTTGGGTACACAAATCCGGTCTGCACTGTTTAGCAGTGTATATGTACTGTTTAGCAGTATATCAAGTATTCTGAAGTATTCAGTTATCGTCAAGAATTCAGCGTGGTGATTAGTTAAGCAGACTGTCATCATTGTCGACCATTATTAAATGTTTAATGTTTAATGTTTAAAGTATTCAGAAAATGTCTTGCATATTGTGGTATGAATGACTGTTCATTGTTCACTGTTCATTATTGTGTTTCTCGTATTAAGTAAGTTCAAGAGTAAGTATCAGATCAGTTGTTAATATGCCGCTCTTCTCGAAGTTAAGACAGATTACCACCAGAAAAGGGGTGCTTGAAGAAGCAGTTCCTATTCCTCCTAGAGACACTCCAGGACATTTCATGTACCATAAACATGGCTTAGATGCCATATTGTTTCTTGATCTATGGGTAGATTATACCAAGGGATTACCGGAAAGTCAAAGGTGGCCCGCAACGGGAACCTGGGATGCAGAGTGCATCATGAAAGTGGAGGAAGAGTTATGGAAAAGAAAGGTCAGACAGTCACAGAAAGACGCTGTCGAGTTATGGCGTAAAGAATCTCATAGACGAACAGAAAAAGCACGTAGACAAGAAGAGAGGAGTAAAGAAAGTTCAAATAAAGTTCAAGAAAATCTATTAATTGAGGAAGGTATCCGAGTGAAATCAGAACAAGTAAATAGACAAAGAAATGCTCTTATGAATGGTATGTATCCCCTTCTAGCCGAAGGACTACCTAAGGCTGTTACGGAGGTGCCAAAAGACTTGCCACCCCCGTTATTTCCAATTAAGGTACATCCAAAGGGGCATCCCAGAACCGCAGAAGATGTTTTCCTTTCCTCATATCTAGACGATGCAGCCCCCGAGTATGCTAACGCCACACCACATAGACCGTCTGGCGGAGGGGTTCAACGTCAGGATCAGGTATCTGTCCCCGTGCAACAGCAAGTCCCGATACAAGCATCGGCAAGCACATCTGTTTCCGCATCTGTTTCCGCAGTCGACTCTACAGGGGTATCGACACCCATAGTTGCTGTATCACGTTCGACGAACCCTTTCACACCCGACGCCCCAGATGGGGCCACGGGAGGTGCTAGCAGTATTTTTACACCACCTAGAATAAATAAACTTGTTTTTCAAGAGTCAGCACATTCACGTACACCTAAGTTCGTAAATGAACGTACGCTTAAGGAACTTCTTGTAAATTGTAGATATGACCCGGTGGTTGGTAAAGAGGACGAAATGGTCCTGGCATCATTACGTATCAGACGAGCCGCAGAGTATTTAGCAAGGTTACCAGGAATGACTACGCATCTAGATAACATATATCATTTTGTTCAAACAGGACGAGATCCAGGATGTATTAACAGAGCTATGAAATTCCAGAAAGTAGAAATACAGGGGGAACTGTTACGTTTCCTCATAAACTGTGTAATCAGAAATCAAGACCGTCCGGGGGTAGACCCGTATGCAATGCTTACTCTTACAAAATGGAGTCAGAATATATCAGAAGGGAGACACGATAAGCAAAATTGTATAACAGCCATGTGCCGAAAAATACGTAAAGAAATAGAGCGTATTCATGAAGAGAGATTGGGAACAGACGAGTTTGAGCAAGATGAAGTGTCCGAATCAGGGGACTCTGCAAGACAGTCAGAGACCATAGCCTATGTAGGCAGAGGAAGATCTTGTGAAAATACTAGATGTTTTTCTGATCCAATACACTCTGTATGTCCAAGTAATAGCAGAACGTATCCGACGCCTGTAATAAATCTGAAATCTCCTGAACATTCGTTTCAAGCCGCAGATAAAATACTACGAGAACGAAGGGGTTATCACCTCCTCGATTCCATGGATGAGCAAGAATTAGCCAGATCAGCCGTTCACTGGATCGTTAGTCCTGAAAAATATGGTGATGAGACCGTAGCACACACGTTTCTCAACCTCAGTACAGATGAACAACGTTTAGCTGGAATCTATATGATTCAGCAACTCCTCATATTATATAAGAGCCAACATGCTGATCCTGGTCCTTTACCTGATATATTAACGGAACTACTTACGTACAGATGGAGAGGTTCTAGTAACAAGCTAATTAAAGAGATATTAGTGTCACGTAAGCAGTACGTCCTTTTTGTAAGTCCAGATTCTCTCTCCTTGCCCCCCAGAGAAAGAGCACCGTACTACATGGATAGACAAAATCCTCTACGAGAAGTGCACCCAATAAAAGGCGAAGACAATGAGTTTCACCGTGTATTTGTTTACACACCCATATCAAAAATGGAATTATTAGAAATGAAAAAAGTAGTACCTAGTCATGACAAAGACCCAGCGGGTTTCCACCGAGAAATTAAAGACATGTTACTGATGGGAGAGTACACCTTTCCTGATATTATGACGATTTTAAAAGTGCTTTTGCCTGCTGGCATATATGAAAAACTGAAAGAAAAAGAGTGGGAAGTGGGAGACCAAAAGATAGACTGGACAGCATTAGCAGAGGAAGAAAGGGGCCGAGCCGCAGGTTCAGGGCTCGGGGATAAAGTTAAACTATTACCAGGTTTACTAGTACAGGTACTGCCACGTTTATTAACTACAAAAAAGGAAGATTGGGGTGCAATCACAGCCTGCAAACAAAAGCAAGATGAAGACACAAGCGATTATTATGCTCGATTTGAAAAATGTTTTGGTATAAATAGTGGTATAAAAGCAAGTAGTGACTCATATCCACATTTATTTGTGACAAAATTAGTGGAAAATGCATTACCTCCAGTAAAGAATAGAATATTGAAATTCGAGAGTACCTGGCAAAGTAACACTCCGTCGCAAATGCTACAAATGTTACAGTATCATCACAATAGAATTAGGGATGAACAAGAACACGAGCATAGACGCATGAAGGATACAAAAATGAAAATGCTAGTTTCTCAGACAGTACCAGCAGATGGTCACAAAAAGGGTGTGACACATTCTGGTGATTCTGCAGTTCCTGTAAAGGGAACCTGCAATTACTGTAAACAACTAGGCCATTATGTACATGATTGTCAAGTCCTGAAACGAAATATAGCTACAGGTATTGCAAAAGAGAGACCACGATTAGTTAGACAAGATCAGAATGAAAAAGGAGCTATGCAGCATGGACAGTCCGTGCCAGTTCAGCAACAGTCTATGCCAGCCTCACAGCAACCCATACAGTTTGTGCCAGCTGCACCACCGTTGCCTGCTACTGCCACACAAACCACAACACAACAAATGTATCAGACTGCACAGTATGAATACCCTGAGTATCAGCGTTACGCATGAACCAGCCTAGAGAGGGAAGTTGACTTACCGCTTATCGAGATTCCGGTAGATCAAGAAGGACCTTATGTACATAGTGAATTATTAGGTCAAGATAGAAAATTCTTACTCGATACAGGGGCAAGTCGAACAACAATAAAACGTAGTGAAGTTCCAGGGGCACCCCTCTCAGGCTCTAAAAATGTTTCCCTTGGTTTTTCAGGAAAACCTATTGTTAATGAAGTATCACAGCCTCTACCACTTACGATAGGACCTTTGACACGAACTACAGATTTATTGCTTACTAAATCATGCCCAGAAAATTTGTTAGGAATAAAAACTCTGAAAGCACTAGGAGCCATAATATGTTGTTCTCCGGAAGGAGTAAGGTTGTTTTTACGTGATTTTAAAGGTCACTATGTGTCTAGAGACATGGATCCCCGATTACAGACTTTACCAGTACATCTATGGGCACAAGGCCCTACGGATGTTGGCTGCATGAACATTACACCCTATCGAGTCACACTGAAAGCGGGAGTGGTACTACCACGAATGCGACAATACAAGTTACCGCATGATGCTGTAGTGGCTTTGCTGAAAATCATTGATGAACTAATTGCCCAGGGAGTAGTTGTAGAAACAGACTCCAATGTATGTAATTCACCGATAATTCCGATTCTTAAACGAACTGATCCTACTGCTCCGCCAGTATACCGATTGGTTATTGATTTGCGTGAACTAAACAAGTGTATTGTACCACAATTCCCTGTGGTCCCTGATATATCATCATTGTTGACAGCAATTGATTCCGAAGCAACATTTTTTACTGTAATTGATCTCAAGAATGCTTTTTTCAGCGTCCCAATAGATCCGGAAAGCCAATACTTGTTCGGATTCAGTTTAAATGGGCGCAGCTTTAAATTCTCACGCGCTCCCCAAGGATTTACAGAAAGCCCCAGCATCTACAGCC
Source organism: Triturus cristatus (assembly GCF_964204655.1). NCBI lineage: Eukaryota > Metazoa > Chordata > Amphibia > Caudata > Salamandridae > Triturus > Triturus cristatus. The sequence goes on from NC_140580.1 coordinate 331,072,646, forward strand.
AAGCACTGAAACGAGAACTTGACAGTATCCACATGCCAGTCAATACTGCACTGCTTCAATATGTCGATGATCTGCTGATCACCGCGAGAAGCGAGCCAGAATGTGAAAAAGCTTCTCTGACAGTTTTACATTTCCTAGCCGACAAGGGGCACAAGGTGTCCCCTTCTAAGCTGCAATTCTGTGTTCAGCGAGTTATTTATCTTGGTCACTCGCTGTCCAAGGAGGGAAGGCAGCTTACACCAGACCGTATCCAGTTAATTGCTAACATGTCAATACCCCAGACACAAAAGGAGGTGCGGGCTTTCATAGGCCTCACTTCATATTGTAGGCAGTGGATCCCTCAGTACGCATTTCTAGCAAAACCACTCATTCAGTTAACCACACAGGAGGCAGCCACATCGACTGTTCTCCCTTGGACTCAGGAACATACACAAGCTTTTGAAAGCCTAAAGGAAGCTTTATGTCAAGCACCTGTTTTAGCAACACCATGTTATAGCAAACATTTTACACTCTTTGTTACAGAACGCGAAGGTACTGCCTTGTCAGTACTCACTCAGGATCAAGCAGGATCACGCAAGCCATGTGCTTATTTTTCCAGTACATTAGATCCCGTAGCTCAGGCTTTGCCTGCATGCCTGAAATCAGTGGCAGCGACAGCTTTAGCAATCAGACAAAGCGATGCCATAGTATTAGGACATCCATTGACAGTACAAGTACCACATGCAGTAGAGGTTCTTGTGAACCGAACACAAACACAACACTTGACCATAGCAAGACTTACCGGTTATGAACTGACATTGTTTCAACCACACATAGAGATCCGACGGTGTAATACATTGAATCCTGCTACACTATTACCTGTAATTGGAACAGACCCACTAGCTCATGATTGTGTTGAAATCATTGAAATAAAGACGAAACCTAGACAAGACTTGACAGACGTTCCATTGTTAGATCCAGACCTGACGTTGTATGTAGACGGATCGTGCATGAGAACAAATACAGGAGATTTAGTGGCCGCGTATGCAGTCACAACAGACACTGAAGTTATTGAGACAAATTGTATAGATACTTTGTCAGCCCAAGCAGCAGAACTTATTGCTCTAACACAAGCCTGTATTCAAGCCACAAATAAGAAAGTTAATGTATACACTGACTCACGTTATGCATTCGGAGTTGTACACGACTTCGGCGTACTATGGCGAGAGAGAGGTTATTTAACGTCCCATGGTGCCCACATTCAGCACGGACCCCTCATTCATGCCTTGTTAGACGCAATACATCTACCCACTGCTATATCAATTATGAAATGTAAAGCACACACGAAGGTTACTGATACCATTTCTCAAGGCAATGACTTAGCTGACAGAACAGCTAAACAGACTGCTCAGAATCGCACATTAGACATGACAAAGCCAATAGTTCAGACACCAACACAGTGTATGACAATTAAGGATCCCGCACTTGACGTAATTGACATACAGACACATGCCACAGCAGAAGAAATAAAGAAGTGGACTGAACTAGGAGGGATCCAGACAGATCAAGGATGGATGACGAAGGAGAAATCTGTATGGTTTCTCCCTGATTCCATGGTTCAAGCCATTATAGCTACAGTTCACAGTCCAGCACATTTAGGAGAGAAGGCTATGCTAGACAGCATTCAGCACATTTGGTTCAACAAACATTTACGAGCAGCAGCTAAACAAAAAGTTCGTACCTGTATGATATGTTGTCAGTTTAATCCGGGAAAGAGTGTTCCCGTAGAGCAGGGTGGATTTCAGCCTCCTGACCATCCTTTTGAAGTCCTCCAGATGGATTATATTCAGATGGAACGTTGTCGAGGATTCAAATATGTCCTCGTAGTTGTCTGCGCTCTCTCCCGTTGGACAGAGGCGTATCCCGTATCAGATTACACTGCCCCGACTACTGCCAAGCAGCTAGTTCGAGAATTCTTCCCACGGTACGGTTTACCACGTGTTGTATATTCAGATAACGGTCAGCCTTTCTCATCCGAATTAATGAAACATGTCTCACTCTTGTTGGGATATCAGTGGAAATTCCACTGTGTCCGACACCCCGAAGCAGCAGGTCTCGTAGAAAGACATAACCAGACACTGAAAATCAGACTGTCCAAAATATGTAGAGAGAAAGGTGTCGACTGGATAGTAGCATTACCAGTTGCACTCTTTTACATGAGAATGGTAGCACACTCTAGAACAGGGCTATCCCCGTATGAGGTGATCTTTGGTAGACCACCGAATATGTGGGGGACGCCTATACCCCGTAAAATAACTGATGTTGACTGTAATATGCTGACAGATTACCTGGCTTCCTTGATGTCTGCACTACAATCTTCTCGTTCACAGGTAGCTGCAGCCTTTCCCGACAACACTGAGGCGAAACCCCATGACGTTGTTCCGGGTAATCTTGTCTTTGTGAGAAATTTCGACAGGAAGAGTCAATTGGAGCCCAGGTGGAAAGCACCCAAGTTGGTCCTGTTGACCACAAGAACAGCCGTGAAGATCGAGGGACGAAAAGGGTGGATTCATTCCAGTCACGTAAAAAAATTTCATGGACTACCTTCAGATATAGACACTGTGCCCTGCACTCCCTCACAGACTGATTCAAAACTTCCTTTTGTTGAACTGAATGACTCTCAGTGCTATAAACAGAAACTCAGGTCCAGATCTAAACTGTCGGACGATTTGATTGTTTAAGTCCTCTCCAAGGTGAAGCGGTTGAATCTGTCCCGACATGTACCCTTTAGGTCTGAATCATGTAGAGTCCAGAATCATAATGAAACGACATGCTTATTGTAAATTACTGCGTAACCACTGTATTGTGACATTATTAATTTTGTTTTTATTGAGTATTTTAGTAATTATTACGAGTATGATTTTGCACATATATCATCCTGTTTCTAAACGTGTTTTCAATATAACTGATGAACATTCTTTTAGTGACCTACCGCCACATGAATTATCTTATAGACTTGCGCTGCGCAATAACACATTCATTAGTATGTTACATCATTCCCATCAGACTAGTAATGCGACCAATTGTTGGGTGTGTGGCCGACTTCCTCCCTATCAGAATAACAAAGGAGTTCTGCCTTTCTTTCCACATCCATTTACACACAATGGCTCCTGTGGAGCATGGTTTAGTTTATTAAATTCCATAGACCCAGACACAGCAGTTTATCAACAACATTGGATATGGGGAAATCTGAATCTAGTTTTATTCAAAGTCTGTCACCCTAATAAGGAGGGTCACCTCAGTAGAACAGGAACTGATCTAGAAAATGAAGTGTATAAATTAGGTAATTTTACACCTAATCTTATGATTTTGAATGTCAAATCCGAAGTTGAACTAATTTTGCCCACTATGTCAGTATTTCCAGTTAAGGGTGAATTATGTGTGAGAAAAGTTGGTTCCATACATATGGGCCATAGCCAATGCGTTACTACAGTAGAATATAGTGATCAAGGCAAATCTTCATTTAGAGCTTCTCGCCATTCTTACTTTATATGTGGTCAGACGGCATATATGCGTCTGCCTCTAGATTGGGATGGTACCTGTTATATAGCATTCCTTCTGCCACCTGTTTTCCTAGCTCCCCCTGATTATTATCGAAATGTTCATTTAGTACACAATAGAGAGCGAAGAGATCTCCCAGTTGTCGATTATACTGAGACGGCATGGGACAAGTATGTAGATTTCAATAAAGGTATCTTTCCCTATATAGGTACTATATCAAATAGTAAGCTGATACGCAGACTCACCAAGACTCTTGAAGCTGTAGTAAACGAGACTATAGCCGCCCTAGGCAATCTGACAGAGGAACAATCAGTGATGAGAATTGTTGTTCTCCAGAATCGTCTTGTCCTTGACGTCATCCTGGCCGATAGGGGCGGAGCTTGCAGGGTCATCGGATCCAGCTGCTGCATATTCATACCAGAAAATTCGCCATCTGTATATAAAGCTATAACACGCCTTCATAAGATTGTAAGCCAGATACACGAAAATCCAGGCACTTGGACGTGGTCCGGGTGGTTTTGGAATGTGATATCAGCCTGGGGATGGAGAGTTCTATCCTTCCTAGGTATTGGCCTTCTTATGCTCTTCAGTTGTTGTTTATGCCTGCAATGTGGACCAGCGATTTGTGGTCTGTGTGCCACATCGTGTATTCCACATCAAGGTTTTCGCTCAAGATCCCGGAAGAAGAAAGAAGAAGAA